>NC_067244.2:40536217-43036217 GCF_019359855.2 Lolium perenne | reverse complement strand
ATCCGAACACTCAGATGGACTAGCCAACACAATTTACAAAAGTAATTTTACACCTTTACATCACCCTTGCGGAGTTTCCTTTTCCTCAGGTACCTTTGACATCTCCTCAAGTCTGTCGACAATTATATGGGCAGGTGCTAAAACCTTCGGGTACAGCTCCTCGAAATCACCAGTTGCATTGGCGATAGACAACAAGCAAGCTGAAGGATAACAAGCAAGCACAAGGGCAAGCGTGCACTTGGCCCCTGCAAAGACTTGAGATCTTACTAGCTCCCGAACCTTCTTGGCGCTTCCAAATTCAGACATCAAAGTCAAAAGGGTAGGGGGAACTGCATTCAGAGGAAACATTGTTTTCCAAACTACCCTCATAGCCTTGTAGCACTTGTCGAAGAACTGGTGGACCTGTTGCACTCGATCCTGAAATTTGATGACAGCCGAGGCCTTCGAGTGTTCCCGCCAGAAAATCTCTTCGGATGAAGAAAGCTGAGTCAAAGCATGCACTCGCTCGTGTATCCGCTTGTTCTCTTCCGCATGGTTCAACGCTACGACTTCCAAAAGAATTAGTAAAAACTCAGACAAGAAGTTGCTAGCAAACAGGCAAAGGGATCAGGAAACTTACAGTTTAAACTTTCGGTAGCCTTATGCAGCTCGCCAAGAATGTACCGCTCCACGTCGGCTGGAATCTCGCTCTTTTTATTGATGATGGCAGCTAAGGCATAAGTGCTGCGTAAGTCCTTTTCCATCTGCGTAATCCGGTCTTTCATGCGCTGGATCCGATCGTTTTCAGGAAGAGCACCCGACGAGTCATCTGCAAATGAGGGTACTGGGAAGACCTGCAGAAAATACTGATTATAAAGAGGTGATGGATATGGTACAGCCGAACATCCAAAATAACTCCCATCGGGAGAAGTGCAAGAAAGTGATATCATAACAAAAGTGTGCTAACAACACTGCTAGCACGGAGTTTATTACAAGCATGAGTTTTGCGGCAGAGCAACGTTTTGCATTAGCTCAAGGCACAAGTTTGTTACAAGAATCAAGGGAGCTGGGTTTGAGTCGATAAACTGGGGCCAGCCGACGACTTCCTTGATGAAACTAGTTCAAGGAGCTGACGGGCACAAGTAAGAGCAGACGCCTTAAAGGTGCTCAAATCAACAGGTTGCCCGTCTTGCTCTTTTGGAAGACCCTTAGTCATTTCCTCGATGTCACCCTTAAAGCCGTAACCCATCATAAGCTGGAAGGCAAGGACAGCACCAAAAGTGCGCGATGTACGCTTGAATACCTCGATGACCTCCTTGGTGTCAACCGCGAAGGTATCGATCAGCTGTCCCAGGGTCTTCTCTTGCTTAATCTTGGGGAAGATCATCGAGTGCATCCATGCCAGGGCACCCTTCCCCTTCACAAGAAGCTCTTGAGTAAGCTGGTGAGAAGCAAGAATCGTTGATACAGCATTCGCTGGGGAGTTATTTGGAACTCTCTCCAGGGCATCGATAGGGATGTTTGCTGCCTCTGCAGTGAAAAGGAAGGAAAAAATTCAGTCATTAACAAAAAGTTTAAATCCATAAATACGTCATTTGACAGAAGTATGTTAGAAATTACCAAGCAAGGCCAAAGAAGATTGACGAAGGACTTCATCCTTTTCGGCTGCTCGAGCCTCAGCCACCAGCCTGGATGCTTCCTCCTCCTTCAGCTTCTCTCTTAGTCTGGCCAGTTCCTCCTTCAGAGAATCAATCTCTTGGCGAGCCGCGGCAGCTATCTTGACTGCGCCGTCCAGTTTCGAGGAAGAAGATTCGACTTCCTCTTGCAGTCGAACTTTGTCAGCCTCTACGGAAGTGAATCGGGAGGCGAAAACCTCCAGAGAAGAAATAACGCCTCGCAGGTCCTTAAGAAAGAAAGAAAAACAATTAAACAAGGCACGCTCCAAGAAATCTGTATTGCGATCAGAAGAGGACTTACAGAAAAAGGAGCCGCGGTAGCGGTAGTTGGAGAAATATCCTTCCCTTTGGAAAGGGAAGAAGCAGTCGATGCTTGAGCCATGGGGGCAGCCTTGGGAGCCGAAGCCTCGGAAGCCACCACGACCGGCGAGACAGCATCAGATTTGGCCTTTTTAGGCGGAGGCTCGATAAAGCCCTCGTCACTGCAAAGGAGAATGGTCGACTATGATTATAAAAAGGGTGTGAGAAGGCAAAGCATAACTTTCAGAAAAGAACTACTTACATGTCGAAGAGATCATCTTCATCGACAAAGCCGCCGGTTGACCTCTTCGCAGGAGAAGCTCTGGCCCCTTCCGCAGCTGCATCAACAAAAGTATCACGATCAGTGTCGATGTTACGCACTGATCCATCTGCGATACAAGTGTTATCGGCTGAGGAGGGAAGATCAGCGTGGGCAACTTCAAGATCCATCGGACCATTATATTCATCCTCTAGACCTGTTTGCTCGGTGGTGTGAAAATCTACGGGGATTGAGGAGCCTCTCCCCTCAGAAGTATCATCCGGTGAATCACGTGTATTTTCAGAAGCCATAGGGATCTGGCAAAGAAAAATGACAAGTAAGAACAAAGGTAATTAGGTCGGCTAAGCAAGAAGCTATAGTAGAGATGTGAAGAAAGGAAAATACCCCTGATGGTGGATGATCAACGTCAAGGGGAGCATAACAAGAGATCAGCGGAATCGAATCTTCCTGGTTGAAGGAAGTAAGGCGACGGACTTCATCAAGCAACTCTTTCTCTGATAGATCGGCAGCATTAATCCTGGTCTCATCCTTTGGACCTGAGTACAACCACATCGGGTGAACTCTGGCCATGACTGGCTGGATTCGGCGCTTCAGGAATACTGCTGCCACCTCCGTACCAATCATAGTTTGGCCATCAGCCTCTTTGATTCGAAGGAATTTGGCAAACAATTCTTCGGCTGAGGCCCTTTCGTCGGCTGAGAGAATGTTCTTCCAAGAGTCCTTGGGCTTGGCTTCAGAAACATCGGCATAGCAGGGGAGTCGACACTCGGGTGACGAGGAATCTTTGACGTAAAACCATTTCAGCCTCCATCCTTGCACGGACTCTCTCATTGGGAAATTAAAGTAATTGACTTCTGAGCGAGCAACAAAACCTACTCCTCCAGTGACAAAGTACCCATTACTACTGCTGTATCTCTTCACATAGAAGATCTTCTTCCACAGCCCGAAATGAGGTTCAATACCCAAAAACGCCTCGCAAAGGGTGATGAACATAGCAACATGGAGGATTGAGTTGGGGGTAAGTTGCCATAATTGGATTTCGTACGTCCGCAAGAGATGAAGGAGGAATCCATGAGTGGGGAGCGAAAGGCCTCGGTGAAGAAAAGATAAGTACATCACAGAAAATCCAGCAGGAGGATCAGGCCGAGAAATCGCACCTGGAAGGATCACATCTCCCGCGTCGGAGGATATCAATCCTAAGCTTCGGGACCTCTTCTCGTCACGCTTGGTGACGGTTGAAGCTACCCAGTCCCCAGGTTTGACCATTGAGCTCGACGGCGCTGGAGACGCCGGAGCTGGGGGAGGGACGCTCGGAGCGCTCCCCTTCGGAAGAGAAGAGGAGGACTTGGCGGCGGCACCTCCGCTGGTGGAGCTAGCGGCGGCGGCAGTATTCTTCTTCTTCACCATCGCGAGATCTGAGGAAGATTGAAAAAGCTGTGGTGGCGGCGCGACAATGGCGCAAGAAGGAAGAAGGGGGAGAATGAGGAGATGCTGCGGGAACCGTGGAGAAGATTGGGAATTTTTTGCCCTTTGGAGATTTTAAGAAGAAGTTAAGAGTTAAGTAAGCACGTGGCGCTTGAGGAAGGGGAGGAACTGACGGCCCACTACGCCCACGATTGCGTGAAAATCGAGGAGCCACCTCGATCGTTACGCGTATAGTGGTCAAGCCCTAAAAAACTGATTGCACAGAGCTAGGGCTAGCCCGTCATGTCAGGACCCGTCAAATCAGCCCGCAGCAGTTACACGTCAGCAGTGACGTCATAAATTGGAAGCATTCGAAGGAAACATAAAAAGTCATCGGATGAAGGATTTGAGTCCACGCACGGATTGCAAGCATCCGAACCTGGACTCGGGGGCTACTCCCATCGGGAGCGCTGATGCGCACCCGATAAAAAGAAGGTTCGACAGAATAAGCAGTCGAAGGAAAAAAGTTTGAGTCTGTACCCAGACTCGTTAATTACTCCCATCGGGAGGATGTGATGCACACCCGTTAAAAGTTTTTTGCACTCCAGGATCATGCCCGGGGACTTGATTCTGTGTAGAATAACGTTGTTTTTCCATCGGCAGTTAACCAACAAAAGTTGGGCACGTTATTCATTATCCTTTGCGTAAAGAAAATGTATCGGATGACCTATGAAGACTTGCGAAAAACTCGGCAGAGGAAAGTATTCGAGTAGTACAACTTGAGTCTACGCACGGATTGCAAGCATCCGTACCTAGACTCGGGGGCTACTCCCATCGGGAGCGCTGACGCGCACCCGATAAAAAGAAGATGAAGCATAATCAAGATGAACAAGAACAATGAAGGAGAAGAATGTCAGGAGAAAACATGCATTAGTCTCTACCCGAATTATCTTCGGCTAGACACTCGGGGGCTACTGACGTGGGCATTACCCTTCGGGTAACCAGTATTGCCCTATCCGGTATTGACAAATTGGAGGCCCATGAAGGTACCTGAAGGCGAGATGGGCCACTAGGTCGGCGCATCAGAAGATTCCTTGACGGGCAAGACAAGGAAGCGAACAAACAAGGAAAGATTGGATCTAAACTACTGTAAACCTAGTCGTACTTGGTTAGGACCCTTGAGACCTGGCCTCCTATATAAAGGCCAGGAGAGGGGCTGCCGAAGGACACGGACAATCTTAGCAATCTTAGCCCGGAAAAGCTTAGAGCTAGGTAACCCTAGCAATAAGCAATCTCGACTAGATCTCAGCCGAAGTATTCGGCACCCCATTGTAACCCATTGTCATCGTAATCAAAGAACAGACAGGCAGGATGTAAGGGTTTTACCTCATCGAGGGCCCCGAACCTGGGTAAATCGCTCTCCCCGCTTGTCTGTGAACCGATGTCTCGTGTCAGCCTACAGGATTCCATCAACCCTAAGCCCCTATCGGAGGGCATTGGCGAGGAGTACCCTCGACAGCTACCTTAGTGCAAAGCTCTCCTTGAGCAAGGCACCATTGCCCTATTAACTTGTGTTCCACTTTGCAAATCCCAGTTTTATCTCTCAAAGCTTTACTTTGCTTTACAAGATTTCATTTATAGTTGACTTGAGTCTAGTTGTGAAGTAGTACAAGAGTATCAAAGTTAGCCTAGAAAGCTACAAGCTAGTTAGCACCCCTCATGCTTAGTTGGTAGTGCTAAATTAAAAATGATTACTCTAGATGGGAACTTGTGAAACTTTTGAATTCTGAAAATCTTGGAATGATGAGTCATTATATTGAAAGATTTTGAAGGTGAATGTGACTTGAATAAAATGGTGTCTTTGATGAAAACTGATGATTGGGTTCGGATGCGATACCATTCCAATTCTTTAGTACCCCCACAATACTTGATTATGGGTAAGGCTTTAGCTGGAAATTTATGTGTCTTAGTATGGGTTCCCTCTAAACAAGCGTCATAGAGGTTATACCGAGGCTGCCTCCGTTGAAAGTGAAATGACGTGAACTGAGGTGAATGTACGACCCAAGCCCTGTGCAGTTCCCGGGATAACAGTTGGCTATCACCGGGAGGCCAAGCTCATGGGGAGAGGTGCCTATACTAGGGTGTGTAAGTGAAAGGTTAATGGTTGATGATCCGCATACTGAGTTATGATTATTCAAGGTTATCCTTGACGGATGTAATCAAATGTTGTGGCACAAGTGTGCAAACTCTGCAGAGTGTAAACCTATTCGAATAGCCGCGTCCGCGGTCATGGATAGTTGGAAAGGACATACTGTTCCGTCATCAGAACTTTTACCAAATTGTGACTTATGGTTTGAATTTGAAATGAGACTTTGTTTTGAATCACAACAGAGTTGTGGGAATGATACTAATGTTCCCACTTGAGTTAGTTAGCATATGAGGAGTCTTTTACTAAAGTGTTTATGAACTAAAATTGGCTTTATGCAAATAGTCTAGAGCTTAGCATACCTTCCCTCAAACTGTTAGTGCTTACACTAGGATTAGTTTGCGAGTACTTGAAAGTACTCACGGCTGTGTCCCTGGCTATTCAAATGGCCAGACTATGAAGCTGAACAGCAGTATGAAGATGACGGCCAACAGGACGTCTACGACAACTAGGAGCTTCTCCTGACGTCAAGCGTTGCCTGTGGAATAAATAGTCCACTACTACTTCGCTTCCGCGACGTATTTGTGTAATGATCATTAGATCAAGTGTTGTAATGAGACTGGATCATGTGATCCTTTTTATGTAATGACTACTATGGTATTGTAATGAATGATGACTCTATGATATTCAACTGTTATGTCTCGTAAAAACAATCTTCCTGAGATTGCGATGTATGGCATAATAGGCATCTGGACTTAAAAATCTGGGTGTTGACATGCTTCCTGCTGACGAGCCCCTCGAGGCGGAACTGGAGAAAGAGCGTGAAGCGGAGGCTAGACCATATGGATCTGATGAATTTACCTGGACCAGCTTCAAAGAAGCTGAAAAGAACAAGTCCAAGGGTAATGATACATGCGCCTCTTCTCCGACGAAGCAAGCTGAAGATAGCGACGACGTAGTAGTTTCTTCTCCGACCAAGGAAGCGGAGAGAGACAAACCCCAAGCCGACGATGAAGCTCGCTCTTCTCCGACCAAGGAGAAGTAAAAAACTAGTTCTTGTGGAAAAAACAATGCATCATTTTGGCCCCATCGAGGGTTTGTAATAGAAATTAATTATTCTTAAGTAGCTAGGGCGAAACAAGCTGCATGGGCGGAAAAAACTTATCCTTCTATCTGTTTAATGTTATATGCGTGTTTCGTTATTTTAAAGCAAGTGCTAGCTTCTAAGTTTTCCGGCTTGCTCATTTGACCTTCCACGAGCCGGAATACCTTTAGCCGGAAATGCTCGCCGACAGCGACGAAGCCCAATGGCAATCCGTCAATAACCGCGAAAACAAGCCCCCAGCCAAGGTGCCGGAAGTCGCTACAAGGAATCCATGAGTTCGCAGCGAAAAAACTCATCCGCCAGAAAACTTAAGCTTACGTCGTACAAGACGATTTTGAAAATCAAAACTTTTATACACGCCTAGGCGGAAACGTCCAGCTCTGCGGTTTTAGTCAGAAAACATACATGACCCAATAATGAACAACTAAAGGAGGTAAAAGATTCAAAGAGTGAATCATATGCTTTATTTCACTGATCATGTATCATAACTATTAGAAAGTATGTAATGCGAAAATTTCTAAGTGTGAAAAGGACGTAGCTGTGCTATATTCCAAGGGCGGTCTGTTTCATCGTATATGTCATCCGGATCCTCTCGCTTGCGTTTCCGGTGCCAATTGGCAGGTCTGTCCTTTAATTCACGGAAATCGATGAGGTAGTATGATCCGTTGTGCAGCACTTTGCTGATGACAGAGGGTCCTTCCCATGGAGATTGAAACTTATGCTCTTTCACCTGCCGAAGACGGAGGACCAGGTCACCTTCCTTAAACGAGCGATTCCGAATTCGATGACTATGATAGCGTCGGAGTTTCTGCTGGTAAATGGTGGAACATTAGTCAGCTAAGTTCCGAGCTTCTTCGATCAGGTCCACAGATGGCTGTCTAGCCTCGTCAGCATTTTCTTCATTGTAAGCGGAAACTCGCGGGAGTCGTGGATGATGTCAGAGGGAAGCACAACTTTAGATCCGTATACTAGGAAGAAGGGAGTAAATCCAGTTGATCTGTTAGGGGTAGTTCGTAAACTCCACAGAACAAAATCTAATTCCTCAGCCCAAGCTCCGGCTGTGCGACGCAGTGGTTCTTCAAGGCGAGGTTTGACTCCGGCTAGTATGAGGCCATTGGCTCGCTCGACCTTCCCATTTGACTATGGGTGTGCCACAGATGCAAGGTCAAGCCGGATCCCTACGTCATTGCAATAATCCTTTAGTTCTCCTTGAGCGAAATTCGTGCCATTGTCTGTGATTATGCTATGTGGGATGCCGTATCTCACTACGAGACTACAGACGGATTTTAATACCATAGCACCATCGGCTTTTCTCACTGGCTTTGCCTTGATCCACTTACTGAACTTGTCAATAGCGAACAAGAGGTACTCAAAACCGCCAGGAGATGATTTCTTCAATTTTCCGACCATGTCGAGCCCCCAGACAGCGAACGACAAAGTGATAGGGATGGTCTTTAGCTCCTGAGCCAGAGCATTTGGTTGAGTAGCGTAGTACTGACAACCTCGGTAGGTTTTTACTATTTTCTCAGCATCTTCTTTAGCTGTTAGCCAGTAAAAACCTTGCCGGAAAGCTTTTGCAACGAGGGACCTGGGAGCGGCGTGATGCCCGCAACCACCTGCATGGATCTCTCTGAGGATTTCAATGCCATCTTGATTTGAGACGCATTTTATAAATACCCTGTTTGCGCTTCGTTTGTAGAGCTGTCCATCAACTATTGCGCAGGATCTTGCTCGTCTAACGACTTGTCGTTCAAGGATTTTGTCCTCCAGCAACTTTTTGCGGTCAATGAGGTAATCCAGGAAAGGTTGGGTCCAAGCCGGAGTGATTACCATCTGGATTTTCCGGGTTAGCGCCCTTCACCGAGGGTATCCGTAGATGCTAAAGGAAAATTCTCAGTGAGAGTAAATGGGGAACTTACTGAAGAGTTCAGACCATCTAGAGGCCTTAGATAGGGTGACCCGCTATCTCCGTATTTGTTTTTGTTTGTGGCCGAAGGATTGACAAATTTTTTGCAGCAAGCTGTGCATAGTCAGGAACTTTGTTATCTGAAATGTTATAGAGGAGCTCTGGGTATCTCTCACCTTCTTGTTGCAGATGACAGTCTCCTTTTCTTCAAGGCTACAAGACAACATGCAAATGTTGTTAGAAAGGTGCTAATGAGCTTCGAAAAAGGTACAGGTCAGCTCATTAGCAATTCTAAATGCCCCATTCTATTTAGTGCAGCCTGGCACAAGCTCTAGCCGTTTACGTAATGGGAATTTTCAAGCTTCCAAATGGTTTCCATGATGACTGCATGCAAATCATTAGGCAATTCTTGTGAGGAGAACTCGAGAAGATGAGGATAAGACAAAAGTTCATTGGGCTTCACGGGAGACATTGATAAAATCAAAAATCCAGGGAGGAATGGGATTTAGAGACTCGGTTTTATTTAACCAAACTCTACTGGCTCGTCAAGCGCGCTTGGCGACTAATCTAAAACCCGCAAAGCCTAGCTGCTAGACAAATGAAAGCTATTTATTTCCCCTGGGGTAATCTAGTCGACACAGTGTTTAGTGCGTGTTAGAGCCAATATGCTTATTGTATTACCAGGGGGCCAAAGGCCACAATATATAGCAACCACCGTAACCAAGTCACCTCAGCAATCAACAAAGCCATAGCCCGCAACTCAGCCTCAACACTCGAACGAGAAACTGCGACCTGTTTCTTCGTCTTCCAAGCAACAAGCGAACCACCAAGAAACACACAGTAAGCAGAAAGTGAACGACGATCCGTAGGATCACTCGCCCACGTAGCATCCGAATAGCACTGGAGCTGGAGAGAGCTGGAACGGGGAAAGAAAAGGCGACGAGTGATCGTGCCACGAAGGTAACGGAGAACACGGAGGAGATGACTATAGTGAACAGTGGTAGGAGCTGAGACAAACTGACTCAGAATATGAACAGGATAAGAAATATCAGGACGAGTGACAGCAAGATAAACAAGACTCCCAACAAGATGGCGATAACGGGTGGGATCAGGAAGAGGATCACCATCAGTAGGACGAAGCTTAACATTAAGCTCCATAGGAGTATCGACGGTGCGCTCATCCCCAAGAGCAGCACGAGCAAGAAGATCCTGAATGTACTTTTCCTGAGAGATAGAAAAGCCATCAGAAGTGGAGGAAACCTCAATGCCAAGAAAATAGCGAAGAGGACCAAGATCAGTCATAAGAAACTGATCGCGAAGACGAGCCTTGACGAAGGCAATATACTCAGGATCATCACCAGTAATGATCATATCATCAACATAGAGAAGAAGAAGAGTACGTCCACGAGGAGAAGTGTGAACGAAAAGGGCGGGATCATGAAGACTAGGAGAGAAACCAGCAGCAGTCACCACAGAGGCGAAGCGCTCAAACCAGGCACGAGGGGCCTGTTTGAGACTATAGAGAGAACGTCAAAGACGACAAACCATCCCATCGGGAACAGAATACCCAGGAGGAGGCTGCATGTAAACCTCCTCACTCAACTCGCCATTAAGAAACGCATTCTGAACATCAAGCTGGGAGACAGACCAGCGGCGAACAGAAGCAACAGCAAGAAGGGTACGCACAGTAGTCATATGAGCCACAGGGGCAAAAGTCTCATCATAGTCACGGCCGTGCTCCTGCTGAAAGCCACGAGCCACAAGACGCGCTTTATAGCGCTCAAGAGATCCATCAGAGCGAGTCTTAATTTTATAGACCCACTTACACGTGATAGGACGAACACCAGAAGGGGGAGAAACAAGATCCCAAGTGCCAGTGCGCTCAAGCGCAGCGATCTCCTCAGCCATGGCAAGCTGCCATTCAGGATGACGCTCGACATCCCGATAAGAAGTCGGCTCGGAAACGACAGAAAGACCATACTGACTAGGAGAGTAACGAGCTGGAGCACGACGCTGACGAACAGGCCGTGAAGGGGAAAGGTCATCAGCGGAGGACAACTCATCAGAAGAAGAGGAAGAAGGGACAACATCAGAAGGATCCGAAACCGGAGAACGAGGAGTACTAGGTGGACTAGACGGAGGAGAGGATGGCGCCGAAGGGGGCGCATCAGGACTAGGAGGGGGAGGAGACGGGATAGCAGGGGGTGCATCCGGAAAAAGAAGAAAAGAGATATCATCCACCGGATAAGTACCCGAGGTGGGACGAGGATAGAAGGGACGCGTCTCATCAAACGTAACATCACGAGAGATGCGCAGCCGACGACCAACGGGGTCCCAACAGCGATAGCCCTTATGCTCATCACTGTATCCGAGAAAAACACACTCAACAGACTGAGCAGTCAGCTTGGTGCGACCGCGAGGAGGGAGAAGAACATAGCAAACGCAACCAAATAAACGAAGTGTCGAGTAATCTGGAGAGCAACCAGAAAGACGCTCGAGAGGAATGCCACCTTGAAGGGCAGCAGAAGGCTGAATGTTAATGAGGTAAGTCGACGTAGCGACAGCCTCAGCCCAGAAATGCGGCGGAAGAGAGGAAGCAATCATCATAGCACGGGTAGTCTCAAGAATATGACGATGCTTACGCTCGGCGACACCATTTTGAGCATGGGCGCCGGGACACGAGAACTGGGCAAGGGTGCCCTGCTCAGCAAGAACACCACGCAGGTGCTGGGAGATATACTCGCCTGCAGAGTCAGCACGAAACACACGAATAGGCGTGGAATACTGAGTACGAACCATGGCTGCAAAACGCTGATAAATAGAAAGCACCTCACTGCGAGAGTGCATAAGAAACAACCAGGTGTATCGCGAAAAATCATCAATAAACAAAATATAGTATCGATGACCCCCTTTCGAAGGAAAGGGAGCCGGACCCCAAACATCCGAATGAACTAAATCAAAAGGTCGCTGAGATACAGACGCACTAGTAGGATAGGGAAGCTGAATCTGTTTGCCTAGCCTACAACCCTGACACGAATGCAAAGACACATCTCCTGAGACAGACCCCAGAAGACCACGACGAACTAATGACGATAAACGGGAGCCACAGAGGTGACCCAGCCGATGATGCCACTGCTGAAAAGATCCAGTGACAGAAGCAGCAACCGCAGGAGAACTGGCAGATGAAGTGGCAGCAGAAGGAACGCGAAGCCAGTCTAACTCCCAGAGCCCCGGGGACTCAAGGCTGCGAGGGCCAGCTCCAACCAGGGCCTGTGTACGGCGGTCCTGAACAGCACAAGAATCAGCGTCAAGAATGACGCGACAACCAGAATCAGTAAGCTGACTAGCGGAAAACAGGTTCATCTTAAGACTAGGAACATGGGAAACATCAGGAACAGAGAAAGAGGTAGTAGAAAGGGTGCCTCGACTGGAAACAGGGAGAGAGGTACCATCAGCTGTGATAACACGAACAGGAGAAACAAGAGAGCGAAGAGCAGAAAGAATAGAAGACGCAGAGGTCATATGAAAAGAAGCTCCAGAATCCAGATACCACGGGGATGACGTACCTGACTGTGTGGAAGGTGGTGGTCGCGCGGTGCCAGAAGAGCCAGGCACAGAACCAGCAGTACCCGTCGAGGAAGAGCCTGTACCAGCGAGCAGACCACGAAGACCACGGATAATGTCCTGATCAGATAGCGCAACAGCAGAAGATCCTGAAGAACCAGCCTGACGACGAGTAAGATGCGGCGGGCGTAGGCTGGGATCCCTCTGCCAGCAAGTGGAGATAGTGTGCCCAGGCCTGCCACAGTAGGTGCATGGAGGCGATGTCGAACCACGAGGCTGCTGGGGCTGACGCTGACCCTGGAATGGAGGAGTAGGGAGTATCGGCTGTGCCGGAGACCGCAACGAAGCCGGCGGCGGAGGAGGGCCACGAGCAGACGGCACAGAAGGGCCACGAGCAGTAAGAACAGAGGGAACCTCAAGAAGACCAGCACCACGAAGACGAGTCTCCTCAGCACGAAGCTCAGCAAGGACCTCAGAGAGCGGAACACGACCACGGGCAAGCAGCTGGGCCCGGCGCGGCTCAAACTCCTTACGGAGCCGCGACAAGAACTCAAAAACGCGCTGAAACTCTAGATCCGCGCGCACAGTCAGACAGCAGGGACAGGTGGCAAACACAGCTGTACGGAGAGAATCAAGCTGACGCCAAATAGCAGCACTCTGAGTGTAGAACTCATCAATAGTAGAATCACCCTGCTGAAGGGCATGCTCCTGGCGGACCACAGACAGGTAAAGAGCATCACCAGACGGCTGATAGCGCTGACGAAGAAAAGCCCACTGAGCAGCAGCGGTGGGAAGACCCATAAACTCAGCAGCATACTGAGGCAGAACACTGGAGGTGAGAACAGCAGCAGCACGAGCATCCTCATCTATCCACTGAGTGTACTCAGTCAGATCCTGCCGGTAAGTCGCAACGGCAGTAGAGTGGTCCTGGACCTTCCGGTCATAATCAGCCAGAGCAGTGTCATCAGCACTCTTGGCTGCATCCTTATCCGCCTGAGTAGCATCAGGGGCAAAGGCAACAGGTGGCGGTGCAACAGGCACCGTAGGTGCAACGGGGCGCGGCGGACAGGAGACCTCGCCAGAAAGCACACCCCAAAGACGAAGACCGCGCATATGGACGCGCATGAAGGCAGCGAAATCAGGGTAATTCGCGCCATCAAAGATCACCGGGCAGCGAGGGATCGCAACATAGCCCGAGGAAGACATAGCTCTATCTTTTTTTTTTTTTTTTGCTTTTTTTTTTTTTTTTTTTTTTAGAGCAAGTCAACTGCCACGAGCAAGGGCCACGAACAGGAGAGACCACGAGCGGCAGCCACACGGAGGGAGATGGGCCGAACGGGCGGGGCTGGAGGCAGCCTTGCAGGAGCTAGGCTGGCGCGCCGAAGAAGATCAGGGGCGGGCGACGGATCCTGGCGGCTCTTCAGGAGCGGGGCGGGCCGGATCGGCTGGAGCACGGCCGAACGGGAATCGGCCGGGCGAGCGTGGGGAATCGGCAGAGTCGGGCGAGCGGGAGGAATTCCTGGCGGAAGCGGAATCGATCTAGCGTGGAGCGGCCAGATCGCGGCCGGGAGGGCGGGGCGGGGCAGAGTCGGGCGGGAGGTCGATGGAGAGCAGCCTGGTGTTGAGGAAGAAGCAGATCGGAAGAAGCCGGGCAGATCGAGAACGGAGGACAGACGGGCGACGGAACAAGTAACGTCGGCCGGGAATTAGAGGATCAACTTTGCTCTGATACCATGTTAGAGCCAATATGCTTGTTGTATTACCAGGGGGCCAAAGGCCACAATATATAGTACATGTACAGGTGGAAATATGCAGGAAGCCCCCTAACATATGGGAAAACTACAATATACAGATATATACATCTAACAGTGCGGAGGCTTCCCCTGTTTGGCATGGTATTGAGCATGGTCTCGAACTCTTAAAACATGTCATTATATGGAGAATCGACGATGGAAAAAGTATAAGAATCTGGAGAGACAATTGGATTCCTAGGAACAAAAGGCAGACATAGAAGACTTGATCAACTCATGGACAAAACTACAGGCAATTGGAACACTGAACTAGTACAAAATATTTTCTACCCCCAAGATGCAGATTTTGTGCTGCACCTAAATGCTCCAGTGGATTCAAAATGAGACTTTGTCGCATGGTACTATGAGAGCAATGGTGTGTTCTCTGTAAAGAGTGCCTACAAATTAGCATATAACCTGAAGTATGATTCTCAATACTGGCCTGGGAACACTACGGTTGGCGACAATAGTAGAGCATTATGGAAACTGATTTGGAAAGCTCCGGTTCTAAATAAAGTGAGGATTTTTGGATGGACAACTGCTTAATCTGGCAACAAAGAAGAATAAAAACAAAAGGAAGCTGGAGATTGATAGTATTTGTAATCTGTGTGGATGCGAGGAGGAATCAAGCTTTCATGCCACGGTTGCTTGCACAAAGTCCAGAGCTCTAAGACAAGAAATGAGGAAGTACTGGGATTTACCAGATGAGAGTTTGTTCAGATTTTCGGGACCTGACTGGCTGTTCATTCTGTCGGATAGTATCAGCAAAGAAAGGAGGGGACTTGTTCTGATGTTGCTTTGACGTAGCTGGCAATTAAGGAATGATGCAATTCATGAGAAAGGAGAGGGTACCATCATCGGGTCGGCCATCTTTCTGAAACGTTATACTAATGAGCTAAACGTGAACTCCATATCAGGTGATAACGGAAAAGGAAAAAATAAAATGCTGAGTAGGCAGCTCTGCTTCAGAAAGTGTCACGAGCAAACCTGTTGCCCCTCAAACGGGAGAAGGTCGGTCTAAACATTGGCCGCCTCCTCCAGTAGGCTGGGTTAAAATCAACTGTGATGCCTCCTTTGATTATGAAAATTCCTCTTGCTCCATTGCTTGCATTTATAGGGATTACCAGGGAAGAATCATCTGTGCACGAAACGAAGCAAATGTGAGGTTTTATGACGTTCCTGAAGCTGAAGCTAGAGCCTGTCTTCTTGGCCTTAAATGTATACATGATACCCCAAATACCTTAGTCATTTTGGAATCTGATAGTGCCATCGTCATAGAAGCCATCAAGAAGAGAAATCAAGATCACTCCCGTGTCTGGAAGATGTTTGAGGATATCAACGACCTGATCAACAATTGTTGTCGTGTCCAGGTTGCCAAAATAGGAAGAGAGAGCAACAATACAGCCCATGTTTTAGCTGATGTGGCTAGATTAATTAAGTGGTCAGGGGAAAGTCCCAATAGCAGTAGCTGACATTGTGGAATCTGAGGCTGTAAAACTTGATGTCGAATTAATATAAAGATCTCTTTTCTCACAAAAAAATATTCTGCCTGATCCACTCGCAGTGTTGACTGTTGCCATGGTGCTCTCCCTAAACTCTGGAGAAGCGGTGCCGGTGACCACATGTTGATTGATGGAGACAACCTAATGTAACCTAACGATCCCTAGCAAAATAGGCTAGCCAGATAACAAGCTAGCAAACACGAGACTATGGATCACTAGGGCGGACGAAGATTCAGTGACTCTAAAGCAAGTCACGCTGTAACTGGACCTCTCATCTGCCCCACATTCTCCATCCAACGGCTCGAATCGAGCGATTCCAAAATTTTGTCAAATTTGTCTTTTTTACTAATATAAAGTATTTTTTGTTGAAACATTTTCGTACTTACAACATAATTCGTTGGCAACATGTACATGCATGCACATTGGACCTGGTTGCGGCCGCCCAACTAGAAAGCGTGCAAGCAATCAAATATACATATAATTTTGATGGCTCTGATTCACATTCCTACTACTTCGTAAATTATTTGTCCTCGCTTGGTTCTGGTGTGGTCCAGCCGTGCAAACAGAACAACTCATTTCCAGTTTTGCTTACAAGTATGTTAATGACCGATGTAGTCAGCCATATTTCCCTCTCGGTCGGGAGGCACAGCTGATCTTCCCCTGCGCTATCTCAGGACGTACTGTCAGTTTTGGGTACAGCTAATTTTCCACCAATCTATCTGTGTGTTAATTATATAAGGTGTACTTTTTTTTAGACCGAAGGCACATAGTGCCCGACTTTAAATTAATAAAGCCCTGAGGCGAATACGGATACAAGAGTTTGGTGAACACCTCACAAACACACAGCGAAAGTTAAAGGCCACACTGACCAGGACAGTCTCATATTACAACCCAGGCACAAAACAAGCATATAGCTGAAGCTAGAGATTAAGAAGATGGCCGGCGAGGTTGGGGAGGGTCGCAGGTCCTGTCGAAGAGGGTTTTAAGCATCGCCTCCAGCTGGGTCAACAACGGTTCGTCCTTGCTCCTTTGGAGGGGTCGCCAGAGCTGCAAGTTAAGCCTGATTAGGAAAAAACAGTTTGCGGGTTGGCTAGGAAACTTTGCTTCGATGGTGAATTTATTTCGAATTTTCCAAAGCGCCCAGCAAATCGCCGCAAAAAGAACACGAAGGATTCGTTGCGATTTGACATTCAAACTTTGGATACACCTTTCCCAAGATGAGAAGCAAGAGGGATTCCATGTCACTCCGAGCATGTCCCTAATACCAGCCCAGACGAAATGTGCCAGATCGCATCAAAAGAAGATATGGTCCACGTTTTCAGGGAGTCCACACAGAGCACACAGCCCATCAGATGGACCCCTGCGTTTGAGAATTTGGTCATTCGAGGGTAGGCGGCCTCTAGACAATTGTCACAGGAAGATTTTGATTTTCGTGGGAATTGAAGTCTTCCAAATCGCGGGACCTAAAGGGGAGGCTGGGCCCTGAATCAACTTGTTGTATAGGGATTTGACCGAAAAACGGCCTGAAGCTTCCAATTTCCAGAGCACTTTGTCTCCCCTTCCCCCGGCACCACCTCTTCTAAGTCCTGGACCATTTGTAACCAAAGATTGGATTCCTCCTGACCGAAGGAGCGCCTAAAGAAGATGCGCCACCCATCACCCTCATAAGCACGCTCAACTGTGATCTCCGGGTCAGCACAGATCTGGAATAATCTAGGGTACCTCACGCTGAGGGCCTCCTCCCCAGTCCAGTGGTCCGTCCAGAAGAGGATATCTGAATTGTTACCAGGGAAGAATCTCGCACCCTGTTTGAAGACAGCCTTAAGCTTGTGTAAACTGTGCCAGAAGGGCGATCCTCCCACCGGTGAGGCTGAGAAGAACCGGTCCACAGGGTATTTTGCCTTGAGGAGTTGAAGCCAGAGCAGTTTGTTGTCATCCTCCGTTAACATTCTCCAAATCCATTTAGTCATAAGGGCAAGGTTCATGAGCATCGTGTTCATAACGCCAAGCCCACCCTGGGCCTTGGGTTTACAAATGTCCTCCCAGACCACCATATGATATTTTCTCTTATTTCCTTGTCCCTCCCAGAAGAATCTGCATCTGTGTCTGTCAAAGCCTTCATGAGTACCATCCGAGAGGAGGAAGAGGCCCATAGAATAAATCGGAAGGTTTGACAGGCATGCGTTGATCAGAACTAGGCGAGCCGCTGACGACAAGAATCTGCCCTGCCATGGTTCCATCCTGAGGGCTACCGAATTCACCAATGGCTCCATCTCAGCCATAGTAATTCTGCGACCACTCATCGGGAAGCCCAGGTAGTTGAAGGGAAGGGTGCCCTGCCTACAGTTCAACAGGTTGGCCACTCTGGCCTGTTCAGCACCAGTAGCCCCCAGCACCAGAACTTCACTCTTATGGAATTTAAGCTTCATGCCAGATAACAGTTCAAAGCAGATGAGTAAGAATTTCAGGTTTGTAATGCCCAGATGTGTGTTCTGAATGAGGATTACAGTATCGTCCGCATACTGTAGGTGGGACACTCCCCCCTCAATCAGGTGAGGAACCACCCCTGCAATGTGGCCAGAGGCCCTGGCCCTTGAGAGCATCTCATCTAGGGCATCTGCAACCAAGTCAAAGAGCAGCGGGGAAATCGGATCTCCTTGTCTTACTCCACGCTTATTTCGAAAATATGGACCCATCTCTCCATTAATCGACATGGAAGTTTGGCCACCGCTGACCAACTGCAGGATTCTATGCATATAGGCTCCGCTGAAACCTTTCCTGAGGAGCACTTCCTTCAGGAAATCCCAATTCACTCTATCATAGGCCTTCTCAAAGTCAAGTTTCAGCACTATAGCCTGCAGGTTTTTGCTTGTGATCTCATGCAGAATTTCATGCAGAGAAAGGGCTCCATCATGGATGAACCTACCCTTGATGAAAGCTGTCTGAGTGTGGGAGACAATCCTATGTGCCACAGAAGATAGTCTGGTGGCATACGCCTTTGCCACAAGCTTAAAGATCACATTAATCAGCGCAATTGGACGATACTGCTTAATGGAGTCTGCTCCCACAACCTTTGGGATGAGTGACAGAACTCCGAAGTTCAGCCTGGCCACATCGACCGTTCCCAGGGCAAAGCCGTTCACTATCTGGAGGACCAACCCTCTGAGTCCGGGCCAGAAGTGTTTGAAGAAGCTCACAGAGAAGCCATCCGGACCAGGGGCTGTATCTGTCTTGGTGTCCTTGAGCACCTCCTCAAGTTCCTCCATGGAGAAGGCACGTAGCAGTGACTTGTTCTCCTGATCCGTAACCCTGGCCCCAGTGGCCCAAAAATCTTGTTGTAAACTGAGTAGCTTTGGTTCCTCTGTCCCCATCAGAGCTCGATAAAAATCGTACACGTGTTGCGTGATCGCCTGTTGGTCAGTTATTTCCCCTTCATCAGTCTTCAGACTCGAGATGTGGCAACGGCGCCTTCTACCATTGGCCACGGCATGGAAGTACTTAGTATTTGCATCTCCTTGTAAGGTCCATCTCAATCTCCCCCTTTGCCTCCAGTAAACCTCTTCATCGCTGAAAATCTGAATCAGTTGGTCCTCCAAGTGGTATCTCATACCCCAACCCTCTGCATCCAAGCCCTGCTCATCCGCGATCCTATCCAGACCCTGAATTTGGGCTAAGATATCCGCCTTAATCACCCTGCGTTCCTTTCCCATGTTTGCACTCCAGCCCTTCAAGCACTGCCGCAGCCCACTGGCCTGCCCATGCCACACATCGATAGGGTCCCTAGGGTTCACATTGGTGATGAGCAACTCCGCCCACCACAACTTCAGCTGCTCCACAAACCCAGGAACAGCAAGCCAACTGTTCTCAAAAGAAAACATGGCCATCCTGCGAGGAGCATTCTCTCCTGAGTCCAGGATCAGCGGCGTATGATCTGAACCAATCCTTGTCTCCGCTGTCAAACGAGCTAGAGGGAAACGCAGTTCCCATTCTGGAGAGACAAACGCACGGTCCAGGACGCTCCTCACCGGGTTTGATTGTTTATTGGTCCAAGTGTAAGCCGCGCCAGTTCTCACAACTTCCAACAGCGCCCATCTGGCAATAGCCTCATTGAAGAGATTCACCAACACCCAATTGATATTGTTGTTATTCTTGTCTTGGACTCCTCGAATCAGGTTGAAGTCCCCCATCAACATGATCGGGAACTCACTATTATCCACCCTTCCTTCCAACTCTTGGAGGAAAGAAGCAGAGCGAGAATGGTCCGCCGGCCCGTAGACCCCAATGAATTCACACTTGAACTTGGTTGGTCTGTGATACAACTTGGCGCTAAGGAAGAACTCACCCTGAGCCAACGCACCAACCTCGAACAGGCTGTCTCTGATCCCCATCAGCATGCCCCAGAGCGACCAGAAGCAGGAGTCCAATGCCAAACAAACTGTTCCCCCTCAACCAGATTCCTCAATTCCTGATCTGTAAAGTCCTGGCGCATAGTTTCCTGCAAGAAGATGATGTCGATCTTTTCTTTCTTATTGTACTCTTTAAGTTGGGTTTTTCGGCCACTCCGGCCAAAACCCCGAAAGTTCCAGCCAAGAGCCTTCATTTGGGCACCGCAGCAGAGGCCCGTGCTTGGCGAGCTGGAGTATTCCTTAGATTCGGACGAGGGCCAGCGGAGGCCTCCCCTTTCTTCCTCCTCGTGGCCCTCGAGGAGTTGGCCATATCTGCCAGGGTGATCCGCTCTGGATCAATCCCTGTCGAGTTTGTAGAGCTGTCCCTGGTCAGATCCTGAGCAGCACTTGCTGGATTGGCCACGTTTTCCGCTAGCTTTTGATTCTGAACTTCTTCCTCTTTCGACTTGGCCTTCACAGCAGCTTTGGAAATACGAGCTTGAGCTAGCTCCTTAGCACGGATCAGAGATAAAAGAGGGGAAAGCGCACCAGCAGAAATATCCAACCCCAAACCCGCATCCCACGCAACTCCCCAAAGATGTGTGTCTGAGACCGAGGGAAGAACCAAGAAGGGTTCGGTATGCGAAGGAGCAAAAGGCGTACCTTGATCTTTTCCAGCCGCGCGCTTGGAGGCCGAAAGCAGCACATGCTCCGGATTGGAGCCCTTGCCCCTGGTGCTGCGGTGGGTCGCAGTGACTGGCGAGGAAGTCACTACAGCGCGCTTGGGTTTGATGCTAGGCTTCTTCTTGTTGCGTGATGGAGGGTTGTCCACCTCTCCATCTTGCTTGCGCTTGAGTTTGGCAATCTTCTCCGCGAGAGTCTCTTGATCATTCTCCCAGTCCTCCGGGCTCTCCCACCCCACCTCCAGCCTGTCCTCCTCCGACAATCTCTGGCGCTTAAGAATGTTAGGAGAGGTGGGCGCTTCTGACTTCGACTCACTGGAGGTTTGTGCAAGATTCTCCGATGGAGGCTCTTCGTCTTGAGGGACGGGGGAAAGGCACGCCTTAGTAGTGGGGAACAGCTCTGATTCAGTCAAGTTTGAACCGTATTGGTTGAACGGGATCGGCTTCAGGTTGGACTTGGGCGGGGCTGATGCAGGTTTCGTTGCGGAGTGGTCCTTGAGCGAGGGGAGTGGAACGCTGCTGCTGCCAACTGAAGACTTGGAGCTAGGGGGCTTGGAGGTAAAAACCAGCGACTAGAAGAGTAGGCGTTTCTGTGGCTGTTCCTTCAAGGGTGGACTCTTGTCAGCAGATCCATCCTTGCCTGCATCAGCATCGGCAGCTTTGGTGCTTGTAACATCACACATTGGCCCCTTGTCCTTGCTCTTCATGTTGCTCCTCTTCCAGTGGGGAGCCGAGCGGCTCTGCTCCTCCGTCTCCTCGTCTTCCTCATCATCCTCTCCGTTGCTCGGGCCTGGAGGCGGAGGCTTGGGATCACTGGCGCTGGCCTTGGAACACTCCACCGAAACCCCCAGCCGGAAGCCTTGCATGTTGACGAACACCAGGATCGAAGGAGGGATCTTGTCCGGGGCGTGGGAGTGGAAGAGCATCCTGACAGGACCGTCCAGGACCGCCAGAGAGTCCTCATCCACCACGCGCGGGCGACCCAGCATCTTGGTACCCTCCAGCAGCAGATCAACAGAGCGTAGCACCTCGGGAACTCCAGAGAGGTGAACCCAGATCTTGGTGAGAGCCAAAGAAGCCTGAGGAGTCGCAGTGGCATCCGCAAAAAGCACCGAAATCTTGCTGACCGGGAGGGCGATGCCCCCAGCGTTCTTGCATAAGTTCTTGCAGAGGTTGAGGCTCGCCTTGGTTGGGAAAACCACTGCGAAGTCTGTATCGCTGATGCGCCTGACCCTCCAATCCCAGTTGTCTTCGACCAGCGCCTTCAGGTCTTGAGTCAGGAGCTCGCAGGTCATGGTGTTCTCCACAGCGATGACCAGAGCCGCATGGTCCGTGCCACCACCAGCCCCCACCGGCAGCGCCTCCTCGTCCACCTCCAGGCAGTGGAAGCCAACTCCATCAATCGCTACCCATACCACTGTAAGGAGGCCTTCTTGGTGTTCTTGGGACACATGCCCGTGGTGTGCCCGTCCAAGTCACAGACGCCGCAGTGCGCTGGGAAGTGGCAGCCTGACTGGTAGTGGCCATCTCTACTGCAATTGAAGCACTTGATGTTTGCCTTCTTTCCCGCCGGCACCACCTCGGCCGCATCGGAGAGGGTGGCTGGCGGCGGTGTCGGAGCCGATGGCGCCTGCGGCGTCGAGTGCGACACGGACTTGGCCTTGGGCGGCGGAGCCCCCTGCCGATTGTTTCCCCACTTCTTCTTGTACTGCTCTCGCACGCCTGACGACCCCGCGGCGGGCCGGTCCTCCTCCTCACGCCACCTACCATCGTCCCTTCGCCACTCTGGCTCTCGGGCGCGGTCGCGGACCCAATCACGGTCGCGGTCACGGCGGCGACCTTCCTCTGCAAAGCTCCTCCTTTCACGCACCTCTCGCTCGTAGCCGCGTCCCTCATCAGAGTTGAACTCATCGAAGCTCCTCTTGTTGCTCCCCAACCTTGAATCACCACGCCCACGCTCCATCACTACCGACGGCGGCCCTACGGCGGAGGTGGAGGGGAGGCGGCGGGGGATTTGGCCGGTGGATCTGGTGGATCTGAGCCAGATGCGCACGTCGGAGAGAGTGGCGGCGTGGCTGAGAGTGGGATCTAGGGTTCCCACGGGGATCCAACGCCACTTAAGTAGTGGAGCGGATCTGGCGTCCACACTTGGACTGGGCTGAGGCACTGGGCTGGGCCTTTGGGAGGCCACATGCCTTGCCAGTCCACGGCCCACCTCCAGAGGAGAGGCGCCAACAGGCCCACAGAAACCCTCAACGGCAGAAACACTGGGAGTGGGTCCAATGGAGCCCACCAAACTCGGGCCCGCCACGCTGGCGACCAACGGCACTGACCCTTCCTCGCCGTTGACTGGAGGTCCTGACGGCGCCGCCCGCACCTCGTCGGCGCACGCCGACAGCAGATCGACCGCATCTGGATGCACACTGGGGCTCTCCACACGACGCGGCTGGATCCGCGGATCCGAGGTCACCTCTGTGCCGCCCTGAGTCCCTGGAGGTCGAGCAATAGCAGCTCCGGCCGCCGCCCGAAACCGCGAGCCGCGACCGCCCGGCGCCCAAGCTCTGCGGCGACCACCCCGCAACCTCGCGCAACCCACCCTGGTCCACGCGGAGTCTAGGAAATCACCTAGGCACGCCGGAGTTGGGCCAGATCTGGAGGGCACGGGCGACTCCGGCACCTCCACCTGCGCCAGATCTTCCTCCTCCTCGTCGGAACTTTCCCCTGCCAAGGCCCAGAACCGCGACCGACCTTGGACCGCCGTCGGCGGCGGCGGGGAACACACATGGGAACCTCGCCGGCGCTCGGCAAGGAAGGGGGGCGCGAAATCGCCCGCCGCGTCGCCCTTCCCGTCGCAGGAGCTCGTTCCAACGGTCATATTCTCCTCGCCGCTTCCCCTCCCATATAAGGTGTTCTTGCTATCAATATGCCATTGTATTATGAGACGAAAGGGAGTATCCCGCTAATACTGATACTCGGTTTACCACACTTTCCGGTAGAATGGCAAGGTATACATTACTCGTAGGATATTTTTCGTTTGCCAATCATGATTCAGAAGCATGGTCGATGTTGTGTAAATACTTCTCAACTGTTTAATGATGATCCATGCATATCTGATCAACCTCAAACGGGAAATAAGATTTCACTTCATTACACTTGTGGGATCAAAGCATGCACATAATCTTACGTACATTGGTTGGCATATATATTACCAATTATTGAACATGACAATAAGATCCATGATTTTGCGCATATAGCATAGGCCGTAGTTGTATCCACATGTGGCCTTCTTGCTAATTAACATCAATTGACAAACGCGCAGTGTTTCCGGACTTCTCCACGGGAGGGATCCGTAATTGGCAGAATGTTTCCCATCTTGTTCATAGACCATGCGAAGCTCTTAAAGAATGCGTCCTGGCTGCTTGCGAACCTATCGACAATCGGCGCCGTCGTTGTTAATGCACCTGGGTCTGATTTGAGTTGTTGGTCAGAGTCAAGAAAGCCGCGATTTTTCTCGAGGTTCGTGAAGTAGTTCTTGTCAAAGGTGTCGGGCGTCGTCGGATCAAGGTCATTTAGAAAGTTTGCATCGCCGTTCCTTGGGCATCTCGTTGACAGGAACGCCCGATAAGCCGCGTTTAGGGTTGGGTCAGGCTGGTTCGTCCCGCTGAAGTTGTACAGACGGTTCGTGACGAACCGACATTTCACACGACCGAAAGTGTGAGCACCTAGACATTCGCAACAAAATAAATCATGTTATTTTCTCTGTAAACATGAAACCACAGCTACTACATCAATTTATCTTGTGAAATTCCTGTCATCAAATTATCATCCCCTGCAATTTATAATTATTTAACTTTCGTTAAAAGCATTTAGAATGCTTCCATCGTTTATATAAACGCAGAAGTACGGGCTCAGCATCACGAAATTAATTTAAAACAAATTTTCATAAATGAGTATGATTATTGTTGGGCTAGTTTGCTGCAGGGGATACCTGAGAGAGCGACGAGGTCAGTAACGTCGAGATTGACGGCTTGGAACTTAAGGGTGAGATTCTTGAGGCCGTCGAACGGGCCGGGTAGGTTCTGGGCGCCGGCTATGCTGGAGGTCTTGCCGTCCAGCCTCCCCAGCAACACGCCCCACCCGGGTCCTCCGGACTGCACATCACATACATGCAAAATTAACAGCCACTCGATCGGAAAGTGTTGTTTACACACGGGCACCAGTGCTCTCTTGAGTTTCAGATTTTCGAAAATTTTGAAATCTCACATTTCTAAGTCTTAAAAAATTATGGCGTTAAATATATAGATAGATATATGTGGAAGGGGTGTATACAAAAAAGTCTCGTTAAAAAATACTTTGTATTTTGAACAATATGAAAAAGACAAATTTCTGACAGTAAGTTGTAGTAAAACAATGTTACAATAGTGTATCCTTTTGTTAGAAATTTGTCTTTTTTATATTTCTTAAAATTTAACTTATTTTTTACCGGGATTTTTTTTTGCACAAACTTTTTATGTACATAGCTATCTACATATTTAGCGCCATAATTTTTGAAAACATAAAAATGTAAGATTTTGAAATTTTCAAAAAACTGAAAGTGGAGGGATTACTGGTGCGCATGTGTACCAAATCCCTGTCCCCACTCGATCGAACTTGCTTGCATATATAGTTGCATATTCTACAGTTGCATGCATGTGCCCTTTGCTTGCACTTGCACCGACACACGAGACGTCAAATCATTCGCTTGGAAAGCTAAGTAAAACCTACCTACCAATCATGCACTCCTAATGGAGTTCGACTACGTACACTGTAGTACGTGGACGTACGTACCAGCTGGACGGAGATCTCGGCGGCGAGGGCGAGGATGTCGGCGCAGGAGACGACTCCGGGGCACGCCTTCTCGAGAGCGGCCTTGGCGGCGTCGACGACGGGGTAGCCGCGCGCCGAGTTGTTGTTGGGGCGCGCGTCCTTCTCGGACTGGAAGCCGGGGAAGGTGTCCAGCAGCAGCGAGCCGTCGCAGCCCAGCACGAAGCAGTCGTGGAAATGGAGGCGGATGAGGCTGGCGAAGATGCGCGGGTCCGACTTGTGCGCCTCCACCAGCACCCCCTGCACGATCTTGTACGCGTCCGGACACGTGTGGTCGTAGTAGCTCACGCACAGCTCCGCCGCCGATGCGCTACTCCCGCCTCCGCCGTGGAGGAGGAGGCAGACGGCCGCCAGGACCGTCGCCTTGACGGCTAGCTGGGAGACCCGAGAAAAGGGGGAGGAAGAAGAAGCCATCTTGATGGGTTGATGAGCTCTGGGAGGAAACTGGAGGTGGATTTATAGGCCAAATTCTTACTCGGTCATTCGTTTTAACATGTGCATGCATTCTCCAGTAATTTAGGATACATTAGAATTTTGGATGGACGGAGATAGGTTCGACCGTTCCAATCAACAACTGAGTAGGGACTAGGGAGCAATCAGCCCAGCCCCGTGGACTACTTTTCAAACTCGGTCGCGGTCCTTTCTTTGGTGTTTCCGATTCAATGAGTGTACGTCTGAACGTCTCTACTCATCACATGCTTGCACGTATATGGCATCGTTTGTCACTGTGTGGTTCACGCACGGCATGTGTTGGGTGGTGCATCGTGTTCAGGTATTCTCAAAATAAAACATTGCTTTTTTGGGGTTCATAAATATAATAGTATTAGAGCATCTCCACCGACGGCCCGACATCATTTTGGGTGCCGGCGTGGTTTTCGGGTTCATACCTGCACGTCCCAAAAAACGGCTGCGCGGTTTCGAGAACAATAAAAGTGCTGGCAACCCCGTGCTGGCCCAAGCGCTGGCATCTCATGGCACGTCGGTTTTCGCGGGTGGGGCCGCCTTGGCAGCGCGAGAGGAGGTGATGGTTCGCGTTGGAAACGACGGTGCATCATAAATGTGATGCCTCGGCTGAAGCGCGGCCGACCGCCGATGAGACCACCGATCCACGCGCAGACGCTGCCGTAAATGTGACGCCTCTGCTGCTGTGCGGATAGTTGGCACCGCTATTTAGCCCTACACCGTCGTGGCGCTATCCTCTCATTCCACCGCAACCGCGCTATCCTCTCTCATCTCCACCACCGCCACCGCGCTATCCTCTCCTCTCCACCACAACAATGCCGCGACAGCTCCATACGACCTACTCGATGCTTGGCCGCAACGGCGCACACTGCCTGCAGCGCCTCAACCACAACCGCAGCCACAGCCGACGCAGCCCATCGCCGATGTAGACTACAACTCCGACGACTATGTCGACCCACAGTTTGAGGAGTAGGGTGAGGCGTACGTAGCAGACGCAGAAGCTGAGGCGGCGGAGAAGGCGGCGCTGTGGGGCGAGCGGCCGCAGGTCCCCGCTGACCCGGAGCAGGCGGTGATCCTCGCGTCCTTGAACGCGCAGCGCTTCCAGAGGCTGAAGGAGGAACAACACGAGTTCATCAACAACGCCAACTTCGAGCACACCATCAAGATCTCGCGCCAGCGGGCGGCCACGGAGGAGGCGGGACGCCTCCTCATGGCGGCGGAGCGACAAAAGCTCCTTCAGCTGAACGCTCATCGCCAGGCTGAGGCGTTCGCCCGCGAGCAAGCGAGGCTTGCGCCGATGGCTGGCATCGCTGAGGGGACTGCGCCGCCGGCAAGCTCTCGCGTCATCGGCGACCATGCTCCACCACCACATGCGCGAAGCAAGGGCAGAGAGGTGGGCACTGACGCATGCGGCAAAAGGGAAGAACGACGACGAGGCAGACCCGTCGCACACCCCAACCGACGGCCAGTAGATTAGGATTCTAAGTTTAAGTTTTATTAAGTTTAAATTCAAGTAACTTTTGTATAAATTTCGTGTGAATTTCATATAAATTTCGTATGAATTTCGTTTTTAAATGTCATTTGCATTTGAATTTCTATTGGGGCTGCCGTATGGGGTGCCGGTGCCGACGCCCCCATACAACAGTACCGATGCCCCTGCCGGTAACTATTTAAGGCGCATCGGTGGAGATGCTCTTATCACGTCATGGCCATGCACCACTTCTATATTGTCATATTCCTATATCATATGTTTTTCTCTCTCGAAATCACGTCCATCTATTGTACGGAGTAGTAACGTACTCCTACATATAATTCATATATTTCAGAAATGTCTCGTAGCTAGACAACAAGAGAGGTCTTAACAGACTTTTCTTCTTCCTCCTCTTCCTCACAATTAATACCACACCAACTAACTGTCTGAATGAGACGAGAGAATATGATAGCATCAAATTTCACATAGTATACCATAATATATTGGATCCATATTCCAATCGCTATCTTATGTTAAGAGAAAAGATTGACGTGGTGAGCTGTAAAGTAGAAGCTTCCTTCTTCTTTGTTTGAACCCTAAGCCCATCAAGAGAAGGCCCATCCCTTCAAGGTTTATCCGGACAAGCGCACACGAGACGGCCCAACCCGAGCACTAGTGGAGAAGAGGCCTTTGGTCCCAAGCAAATGTCCCAGTGCAGAACCAAACCGGGACCAATGGGGGGCATTGGTCCTGGTTCGTTTTGCCCAGGGCGACCCCACTAGAGCATGTCCGGTAGTGGCCTTTGGTCCCGGTTTGTACTAAAAACCGGGACTAAAGGGTCCGCGGCAGGGCGCGGCAGGCCTTGTCAGGCGTGGGAAACCTTTAGTCCCGGTTTGTATTACAAACCGGGTCCAGAAGCCCCCCCCCCCCCTCTGGACCCGGTTTGTATTACAAACCGGGACAAAGTCCCCAATCTGGCTATATAATCTTGCCCCATGCCCAAGTGTGAGCCATACTTGGCCATTTTTTCACTTTCTTCACAAGAGGGGTGTATTGCTCTCCTCTCTTCTCCACATGCACAAGAGGTGTTCGATGAAATGCTTAAGAGGATTTGCCACTTGAGTTTACACAAATCAAGCCACACTTAACTTGCTTTTTTCTTCTTCATCGAGGTTAACAACTTTATCCTTTCATCCGTAATTGATAAAATGCATGTGTATATATACATCATGATGTTCTGTAATGGTTTTGATCAGCTTAATTATATCATGCAGATGAATCGGCAATGTATGTATATTGACCGACGGTTTGACGAGTTCACTTCGGGCCTGGATAATTTTATGGCCGTGGCGGAGGCAAACAAACATGGTGGCTTCATGTATTGTCCATGTGTTGACTGCAAGAATACCGTAAATTACGCTCACTCGAGTCTCATTCACAGTCACCTTCTGCGATCCGGTTTCAGCCCAGTTACTATTGTTGGACCAAGCACGGAGAAAGAGGGGTTATGATGGAAGACAGTGAAGAAGAGGAAGAGGATGATGACGGTTATTCCAATTTCCCTGAATACGATGATACTGCAGAAGGCAATGAAGACAATGAAGTAGAAGATCAAGAGGCACCAGATGAGCCTGCTGATGATGATCCTGGTCGGGTCATTGCTGATGCAAGGAGAGAATGTGAAACTGAAAAGGAAAGGTTGGCCTTCGACAAGATGATAGAAGATCACAACAAATTGTTATACCCAACTTGCGAAGATGGCCATAAAAGCTAGGCAGCACACTGGAATTGTTGCAATGGAAGGCAGAGAACGGTGTCACTAACTCAGGATTTGGAAAGTTGCTGACAATAATTAAGAGGAAGCTTCCAAGGGGTAACGAATTGCCCGCCAAAGACGCATTTAAGCGAAGAAGATTGTCTGCCCTCTAGGATTAGATGTGC
Organism: Lolium perenne; assembly: GCF_019359855.2. Classification (NCBI taxonomy): domain Eukaryota; kingdom Viridiplantae; phylum Streptophyta; class Magnoliopsida; order Poales; family Poaceae; genus Lolium; species Lolium perenne. The sequence continues at coordinate 43,006,760 of NC_067244.2, read as the reverse complement.
AAAAGATACATGCATGCATTAATAACTGCATCCTCTACCGCGGTGAGTACGAGAATTTGGATGCATGTCCGGTGTGCACTGCATTGCGGTATAAGATCAGACGAGATGACCCTGGTGATGTTGAGGGCGAGCACCCCAGGAAGAGGGTTCCTGCCAAGGTTATGTGGTATGCTCCTATAATACCATGGCTGAAACGCTTGTTCAGAAATAAAGAGCGTGCTAGGTTATTGTGATGGCACAAAGAAGACCGTAAGAAAGACGTGATGTTGAGGCACCCTGCTGATGGCTCAGCGCATTGCGGCGGAGGACAAGCACGTTCGCCGTTACATGTATCCGTTAGACAACATGTATAGGACCGGATGGAGCGTTATGCAGGGATCTCATGTTAGCTATGCTCCCGTGACTGTTCCGTGGCTTTGGGGGTTCACCCGGCGCGGCTCAGGACCCGGTCGGCGCGGTTGAGAGGTTGTAGTATTGATTGATGTATTAGGGTTAAATAAACATGAACCCGATCTATGTATGCATGTAACTGCACTATCTGCTTTCAGCTCTATATTATCGATCCTTAGTTAAGAACTACATATGTAACTCCATTTTCAGTTTTCTGCATTATCCTTAATTTGATCATACGATGGTTCCTATATATAGCTTGCAAGTCGTTGTAGAAAGCATGGTGGGACAGAGAGATGAAACTCAAGAAAATTTCATGGCTGACCTCATAGCCAACAGTACTCTGGATGATCGCGACGACGACGTTATTCCAGATTATGGCGGTGACGATGTCACCATAACTTTTTTGAATGACTCCGGTGAGGGAGCGGAGAATATTGAGGAAGAAGATCCTAATGGCGCCGGTGAGGAAGAAGATCATCATAATGGCTCCGGAACCATAGTTATCACCCAGGTATATAAATTAATTAAGCCGTTGTTGATCGACTAGATGCATTAACTAATTGAATTGTACTGACTATGAATTATTTCTTTTTTAGCCCTCCGGATCGAGCACTTCTTCTGTAAAGTCGAAGAAGCGAGGCCCGGCCAAAAAGTTGGACGACGGTGTTAGGCACGACATCACCCATATCGCTAAGGATGGTAAACCGATTGCTCCAGAGAAAAGTGCAAAGTCATTTATAGCTCAATGCGGAGTGCTTGTTAGGGACCACGTCCCGATCACCGTTCGAGAATGGAACAAGCCGAAGGGACTAGTGCTGTCTGCAGAGGAAGAAGCTCAAGGTCTTTATATCGATGATGTAGCCAAAGACAGCATTCTGACCAAGCTCATGTCACATTTCAACATAGTACCCGAAGAGGGGGATGCCGCTGAAAAGGCCAAGATGGAGCAGGCCCTCCGCGACTTTGCCAAGAAGAAGATGGCCGAACTATTCAAGAACCACAAGAAAAGATTGCGCGGCTTTATCAAGAAAGACAAGACTCCGGACATTGAGAAGGTAAAAAATCACTGGGACGAATTCGTGAAGTACAGCACGGAGTCAGAAAAATTTAAGAAAAGGTCGGCAACAAATAAGGCAAATGCTGCGTTGAAGCTATATCACCAAATTCTGGGTCCAGGTGGATACAGGGCTAACCGTCCTAAGTGGCAGGCAGCTGAGGCGGAACTGACCAGGAAAGAGATCAGATTAGGGACACACGGTTGGATCGAACGGTGTAAGGAGTGGTTCTACGGGATTGGGGGAACGTTGCATCCAGAAATAGGGAAGTGCATCTATAAGAAAGCTCATCTGAAGTTTCCCATTGAAGCCCTGGAACAAGCACATAAGGACGTGGAGGAGGGGAGGTTCCAGCCGAAAGAGAGAACGATGAGCTGACACGCGCCCTTGGGAACAAAGAACACGGCGGACGAACACGAGGCACAGAAGGTTCCGTTTCGTGGAAGTATGGCTTTCCTGTGGAAAGGAAGAGATTTCCTGATAAAAGACATGAGAGGAGAAAGGCAAGGGAAACAGACCGCATAGCGTCCATAGAGGAGGGTTTTAGCACCATGAAAGCCCAATTAACCATGGTAACCCAAGTACTTACATCCCAGATGGCTCAGGGGCAGGCTGTAGATCCTGCATTGCTCAATGCTATCGTCCCGCTGCAATCTCAACAACACCGAAAAAGCAGCGTGGCTTCCAGTCAGCAGGTGGATAATGATGATGATGACCAGGTGGTCGAGCCTCCTCGCTACCCCCCCCCCCCATGGATGATCTCACTGAGAGCCGTCCTTGTGAGCTGCATGTTAAAGTTTTCAACCTATCCTTCAAGGCGGCGGTCGGCATCCTCTTACCTACAAGGTCTTACCATTGCCGTCCGGTCCAAGACGACTTTGCTGTTGTGATGGTGGATGAAGTGTTGAGAGATTATGAGGGGTTGGTGCTTGAGCACCCTGCAGGTGAAGATGGGGAAATCAGAGAACTGGGAGAAGCCCGTAGAACCACCGTGTAATGGCGGAAGGAGAACATTGTGTTTCCAGGTGAGAAGCCACCAAGCAGGCCACCTCGTCCGCCTCCTCCACCACCTGCGCAGTCTCCTCCGCGTGATGATTGTCCTCTGCGCGATGATGATTCCCCTGTGCATGAGCAGTCTTCTCCGCGTGAAAATACTCCGCCTCCTCCTCCTCATCAGGAGACTCCGTCGCCTCCACCTAAGCAAAAGAGGAAGCTAACCGCGGCACCTCCTTCAGCTCCGAAGAGATCATCAACTCCGATGAGGGCACAGACTCCAGAGTTGTTACCACATGAGCAGACTGAAGAGCAAAAGGCGTTTCTTGCGCCGAAGAAGATGTTTATTCCACCGCATACAGTGAAGCACTTTGCCGAGACGAGAATGAAGAGACCTGAGCTGAGAGCTCATTATGACCGCTCTCTTGGACAGTCCTCTAGAGTGAGCAAAGAAGCAAAAAAAGTCGCCCAGCTTGGACAGTAGGACATTCAGACCATACCCCACTTCGTCGTGCAGCCCTATGATGATCCAGAGATGGCATCGATGATCGAACGGGAGGCTAAAGCTCAGGGAGCATCAGTTGAGTACGAAGATTACTATCCAACGGCTCAAGTGGTAAACAAGTATAGATAGGGATCTGATATCGTCAAACCTGGCGAGCTCGCGCGTCTAGGGACTCAGATGCGAAGGTTGCATGAATGGTACCTGCAAGCCTGTCGAAGAGGTGATCGCTACCTCACGGTGTATCTTAGAGATGAGCATTACTTCCGGGGGGACGAGGAGATAAACCTTGAGTTAGAAGAATTGTTTCAGTTATTCAATCAAGACGCCCTCGACAAAGCTGTCATCAGTTGCTACTGCATGTAAGTGATTTATTTACGTAATTAAGTCTGTAGCTCAGCTCATTCATTTGCACTAACAATTATCCTCACTATATTCTTTGTGTACGCTATACATTTAATTATGCAGAATGAAGAAGCTCGAATGCAAAAGAGGCAAGCTCCTCGAGCTGGGGTTCATTGACCCAGACACAGTTCATGAAGTTACGGTTCAAAAGTACGTTAAGGACACAGAGGACAACATGGTAAAGTTTTTAGTGAAGCAAGCAAACAAAGAGGATATATTCTTTCCCTACAACTTCAAGTGAGTGTTATATATAACATACATTATGCTTGTGCACCTTCCACTTTATTCTCGTAACCATTGAGCTATGCTTATGCAGATTCCACTTTATTCTCCTAATCATTGATCTTCACAAAGGAGTCGTAAATGTCATGGACTCGAAACGTAAAGAACATGCAGAATGGGCGGACATGGCTGCCATCCTCCAGAGGTAATTTCAATCAATTTCGTATTGGCATCTTCATCTTTTCTAATTCGACGATATCATCAACTAATCAATAACTCATTTACTCATTATTTTTTGCCGGGCAGGGCTTGGAAACGGTTCATCAATACTGTTCCGGGTAAATGGAAACCGGAGCTTACATTTCAAGATTACCCTGTAAGTAGTACTATATATATAGCTATGTCCGTGAAACTCTATATATGATATTTACTTTCAATACGATGCTTGATTATTAGTTTGATCGAACTATTTTTTCGTAAAGTGTATGAGGCAGGAACCCGGGAATAACTTATGTGGATACTACGTCTGCACCTTCATTCGTGACATGTCCTGTCCCAAGGGTGGGGATGCCCGTATACACCACACTCGTGTACGATAACAAATTTTCACAATTAATCTTAATTAGTACCATCTATTGTAATGAGTTCCATTCATATATATATATATATATATATATATTGATCTCCTTTTTTAAATATAGATGATACGCCTTGATGTCTACGGGTGCTTCTATTCTTGTAGACAGTGTTGGACCTCCAAGAGCAGAGGTTTGTAGAACAGCAGCAAGTTTCCCTTAAGTGGATCACCCAAGGTTTATCGAACTCAGGGAGGAAGAGGTCAAAGATATCCCTCTCTTGCAACCCTGCAACCACAAAGCAAGAAGTCTCTTGTGTCCCCAACACACCTAATAGGTGCACTAGTTCGGCGAAGAGATAGTGAAATACAGGTGGTATGAATAAATATGAGCAGTAGTAACGGCGCCAGAAAAGTGCTTTGCTGCCCAGGACTGGCGTGTGGTTGATGGTGGTAATATTACGGACAGTACAGATGCAGTAGAACAGTAAACAAGCAGCGATAGCAGTATTTAGGAACAAGGCCTAGGGATCATACTTTCACTAGTGGACACTCTCAACATTGATCACATAACAGAATAAATAGATAGATGCTAGACTCTACACTCTCTTGTTGGATGATGAACACCACTAACTGTGTAGGATTACACGAACCCTCAATGCCGGAGTTAACAAGCTCCACAATATTCGATGTTCATGTTTAAATAACCTTAGAGTGCATGACAGATCAACACAACTAAACCAAGTACTAACATAGCATGCACACTGTCACCTTCACGCTACGAAAGGAGGAATAGATCACATCAATACTATCATAGCAATAGTTAACTTCATAATCTACAAGAGATCACAATTATAACCTACGCCAAGTACTACACGATGCACACACTGTCACCATTACACCGTGCAGGAAGAATAGACTACTTTAATAACATCACTAGAGTAGCACATAGATGAATTGTGATACAAAACTCATATGAATCTCAATCATGTAAGGCAGCTCATGAGATCATTGTATTGAAGTACATAGGAGAGAGATTAACCACATAGCTACCGGTACAGCCCTTAGCCTCGATGGAGAACTACTCCCTCCTCATGGGAGACAGCAGCGTTGATGAAGATGGCGGTGGTGTCGATGGAGAAGCCTTCCGGGGGTACTTCCCCGTCCCGGCGGCGTGCCGGAGCAGAGACTCCTGTCCCCCAGATCTTGGCTTCGCGATGGCGGCGGCTCTGGAAGGTATCTCGTACCGTGGTTTTTTCGTATCGAAGATTTAGGTCGGGGACCTTTAAATAGGCGAAGAGGCGGAGTCGGAGGGTCAACGAGGCGACGACACAGTAAGGCGGCGCGGCCAAGGCCTGGGCCGCGCCAGCCTATCATCTGGTGGGCCTGTGGCCCCCCTCTGGCGACTCTCGGGTGTTCTGGAAGCTTCGTCCAATTCTAAGACTCTGGGCGTTGATTTCGTCCAATTCCGAGAATATTTCCTTACTAGGATTTCTGAAACCAAAAACAGCAGAAAACATGAACTGGCACTTAGGCATCTCGTCAATAGGTTAGTTCCGGAAAACGCATAAATATGACATAAAGTATGCATAAAACATGTAGATATCATCAATAATGTGGCATGGAACATAAGAAATTATCGATACGTCGGAGACGTATCAGCATCCCCAAGCTTAGTTTCTGCTCGTCCCGAGCAGGTAAACGATAACAAAGATAATTTCTGGAGTGACATGCCATCATAACCTTGATCATACTATTGTAAGCATATGTAATGAATGCAGCGATCCAAACAATAGTAAATGACATGAGTAAACAAATGAATCATATAGCAAGGACTTTTCATGAATAGTACTTTCAAGACAAGCATCAATGAGTCTTGCATAAGAGTTAACTCATAAAGCAATAATTCAAAGTAAAGGTATTGAAGCAACACAAAGGAAGATGAAGTTTCAGCGGTTGCTTTCAACTTGTAACATGTATATCTCATGAATATTGTCAACATAGAGTAATATAACAAGTGCAATATGCAAGTATGTAGGAATCAATGCACAGTTCACACAAGTGTTTGCTTCTTGAGGTGGAGAGAGATAGGTGAACTGACTCAACATAAAAGTAAAAGAATGGCCCTTCGCAGAGGGAAGCATTGATTGCTATATTTGTGCTAGAGCTTTGGTTTTGAAAACATGAAACAATTTTGTCAACGGTAGTAATAAAGCATATGTGTCATGTAAATTATATCCTACAAGTTGCAAGCCTCATGCATAGTATACTAATATTGTCCGCACCTTGTCCTAATTAGCTCGGATTACCTGGATTATCACCGCAATACATATGTTTTAACCAAGAGTCACAAAGGGGTACCTCTATGCCGCAAGTACAAAGGTCTAAGGAGAAAGCTCGCATTGGATTTCTCGCTTTTGATTATTCTCAACTTAGACATCCATACCGGGACAACATAGACAACAGATAATGGACTCCTCTTTATGCTTAAGCATTCAACAACAAATAATATTCTCATAAGAGATTGAGGATTGTTGTCCAAAACTGAAACTTCCACCATGGATCATGGCTTTAGTTAGCGGCCCAATGTTCTTCTCTAACAATATGCATGCTCAAACCATTCAACTCATGGTAAATCGCCCTTACTTCAGACAAGACGAACATGCATAGCAACTCACATGATATTCAACAAAGTGTTGATGGCGTCCCCAGGAACATGGTTATCGCTCAACAAGCAACTTAATAAGAAATAAGATACATAAGTACATATTCAATACCACAATAGTTTTTAGGCTATTTGTCCCATGAGCTATATATTGCAAAGATAAAGGATAGAAATTTTAAAGGTAGCACTCAAGCAATGTACTTTGGAATGGCGGAGAAATACCATGTAGTAGGTAGGTATGGTGGACACAAATGGCATAGTGTTTGGCTCAAGGATTTTGGATGCATGAGAAGTATTCCCTCTCGATACAAGGCTTAGGCTAGCAAGGTTATTTGAAACAAACAAAAGTATGAAGTGGTGCAGCAAAACTCACATAAAAGACATATTGTAAACATTATAAGACTCTACACCGTCTTCCTTGTTGTTCAAACACTTTACTAGAAATTATCTAGACCTTAGAGAGACCAATTATGCAAACCAAATTTTAGCAAGCTCTATGTATTTCTTCATTAATAGGTGCAAAGTATATGATGCAAGAGCTTAAACATGAGCACAACAATTGCCAAGTATCAAATTATTCAAGACATCATACCAATTACCACATGTAGCATTTTCTGTTTCCAACCATATAACAATTAACGAAGCAGTTTCAACCTTCGCCATGAAAATTAAAAGCTAAGAACACATGTGTTAATACGAACCAGCGGAGCGTGTCTCTCTCCCACACAAGTATTTATTCAAACAAAAACAAAAACAAAAGCACACAGACGCTCCAAGTAAAGTACATAAGATGTGACCGAATAAAAATATAGTTTCAAGAGAAGGAACCTGATAATTTGTCGATGAAGAAGGGGATGCCTTGGGCATCCCCAAGCTTAGATGCTTGAGTCTTCTTGAAATATGCAGGGATGAACCACCGGGGCATCCCCAAGCTTAGAGCTTTCACTCTACTTGATCGTAGTATATCATCCTCCTCTCTTGACCCTTGAAAACTTCCTTCACACCAAACTCGAAACAAACTCATTAGTGGGTTAGTGAATAATCAAAAACTCACATGTTCAGAGGTGACACAATCATTCTTAACACTTCTGGACACTGCTCAAAGCTACTAGAAGTTAATGGAACAAATAAATCCATCCCACATAGCAAAAGAGGCAATGCGAAATAAAAGGCAGAATCTGTCAAAACAGAACAGTCCGTAAAGACGAATTTTATTGAGGCACCAGACTTTCTCAAATGAAAATGCTCAAATTGAATGAAAGTTGCGTACATATCTGAGGATCACTCATGTAAATAGGCATAATTTTCTGAGTTACCTACAGAGAATTAGGCCCAAATTCGTGACATCAAGAAATCTGTTTCTGCGCAGTAATCCAAATCTAGTATGAACCTTACTATCAAAGACTTTACTTGGCACAACAATGCAACAAAATTAAGATAAGGAGAGGTTGCTACAGTAGTAACAACTTCCAAAACACAAATATAAAATAAATGTGCTGTAGTAAAATAAACACATCGGTTATCTCCCAGGAAGTTCTTTCTTTATAGCCATTAAGATGGGCTCAGCAGTTTTAATGATGCACTCGCAAGAAATAGTATTTGAAGCAAAAGAGAGCATCAAGAGGCAAATTCGAAACACATTTAAGTCTAACCCACTTCCTATGCAAAGGAATCTTGTACACAAATGAATTCATGAAGAACAAAGTGACAAGCATAAGAGGATAAAACACGAGTAACTTCAAGATTCTCAACATAAAGAGGGGAAACTTAATATTATTAAGATGCATATAACTATGTTTCCCTCTCTCATAATAACTTTAAGTAGCATCATTGATGAAATCCACAATATACCCATCGCTTAAAACATTCGTATCATGGTTCATATGCATAGAATTATTACTCTCCACATAAGCATAATCAATTTTATTAGTTGTAGTGGGAGCAAATTCAACAAAGTAGCTATCATTATTATTCTCATCATCAAATATAGGAGGCATATTGTAATCATAATCAAATTTATCCTCCATAACAGGCGGCACCAAAAGAGTACTATCATTATAATCATCATAAATAGGAGACAAAGTATCATCAAAGTAAATTTCCTCCTCAATGCTTGGTGGACTAAAAAGATCATGCTCATCAAAACCAGCTTCCCCAAGCTTAGAATTTTCCATATCATTAGCAACAACGGTGTTCAAAGTATTCATACTAATATGTTCCATGGGTTTTTTAATTTTCGGATCAAACCATCCATGTCTTAACTCAGGAAATAGAATAAGAAGCTCATTGTTGTCCATTATGCCTTACTAGTGTAAACAAGAAACAAAAAGATGCAATTGCAGGATCTAAAGGAAATAGCTTCGAGCACACACACAATGGCGCCAGAAAAGTACTTAGTTACCTGGAACCGGAGTATGAGTGCCTTTTACCTTTCCTCCCCGGCAGCGGCGCCAGAAAAGTGCTTGATGTCTACGGGTGCTTCTATTCTTGTAGACAGTGTTGGGCCTCCAAGAGCAGAGGTTTGTAGAACAGCAGCAAATTTCCCTTAAGTGGATCACCCAAGGTTTATCGAACTCAGGGAGGAAGAGGTCAAAGATATCCCTCTCATGCAACCCTGCAACCACAAAGCAAGAAGTCTCTTGTGTCCCCAACACACCTAATAGGTGCACTAGTTCGGCGAAGAGATAGTGAAATACAGGTGGTATGAATAAATATGAGCAGTAGTAACGGCGCCAGAAAAGTGCTTTGCTGCCCAGGACTGGCGTGTGGTTGATGGTGGTAATATTGCGGACAGTACAGATGCAGTAGAACAGTAAACAAGCAGCGATAGCAGTATTTAGGAACAAGGCCTAGGGATCATACTTTCACTAGTGGACACTCTCAACATTGATCACATAACAGAATAAATAGATAGATGCTAGACTCTACACTCTCTTGTTGGATGATGAACACCACTAACTGTGTAGGATTACACGAACCCTCAATGCCGGAGTTAACAAGCTCCACAATATTCGATGTTCATGTTTAAATAACCTTAGAGTGCATGACAGATCAACACAACTAAACCAAGTACTAACATAGCATACACACTGTCACCTTCACGCTACGAAAGGAGGAATAGATCACATCAATACTATCATAGCAATAGTTAACTTCATAATCTACAAGAGATCACAATCATAACCTACGCAAGTACTACACGATGCACACACTGTCACCATTACACCGTGCAGGAGGAATAGACTACTTTAATAACATCACTAGAGTAACACATAGATGAATTGTGATACAAAACTCATATGAATCTCAATCATGTAAGGCAGCTCATGAGATCATTGTATTGAAGTACATAGGAGAGAGATTAACCACATAGCTACCGGTACAGCCCTTAGCCTCGATGGAGAACTACTCCCTCCTCATGGGAGACAGCAGCGTTGATGAAGATGGCGGTGGTGTCGATGGAGAAGCCTTCCGGGGGCACTTCCCCGTCCCGGCGGCGTGCCGGAACAGAGACTCCTGTCCCCCAGATCTTGGCTTTGTGATGGCGGCGGCTCTGGAAGGTTTCTCGTACCGTGGTTTTTTCGTATCGAAGATTTAGGTCGGGGACCTTTAAATAGGCGAAGAGGCGGAGTCAGAGGGTCAACGAGGCGACGACACAGTAAGGCGGCGCGGCCAAGGCCTGGGCCGCGCCAGCCTATCATCTGGTGGCCCTGTGGCCCCCCTCTGGCGACTCTCGGGTGTTCTGGAAGCTTCGTCCAATTCTAAGACTCTGGGCGTTGATTTCGTCCAATTCCGAGAATATTTACTTACTAGGATTTCTGAAACCAAAAACAGCAGAAAACAGGAACTGGCACTTCGGCATCTCGTCAATAGGTTAGTTCCGGAAAACGCATAAATATGACATAAAGTATGCATAAAACATGTAGATATCATCAATAATGTGGCATGGAACATAAGAAATTATCGATACGTCGGAGACGTATCACGCCTGCGGGACACTCTCATAACGGAGGATCAAATACGAGCAATTCAAGAGGAAATCGCGGGATTCTTTCTTACTGAGGTCATTGTCCCAGGTGGAGAGCACTATCGGGAGTTCGTAGATCTTGATCGTGTACTTCGTAAAGGTAAATAGATTTAGTAAAGAGATCCGACTTTATATTATAAATATGCATGCATTACGTGTACTGTTGACGATGTCTATATATATTCACGACGATTTTTTGTGGTTTCTTGAATGATATATATGCATTGCTGAAATTCTGCCGCGGCAGAGAAACGCTGCTCCACTCGACAGAGAACCCCAGGCCCGGTTCGTACCACGAACCGGGACCAAAGGCCATCCACCGCGAGCTTCCTGGCCGCACCACATGGCGCCGCCTTTAGGCCCGGTGCAACTTTGAACCGGGACTAAAGGGGGACCCTTTAGTCCCGCCTAATTGGTCCCGGTTTTGAAACCGGGACTGAAGGCCCAAATGGACCGGGCCTATAGCCCCGTTTTCCACTAGTGGAGATACCTGCATGGAAATTACATACAGATGTCTGCTCTGTAATCGTAGGGATAAATTGGATAGGATCTGGCTTTAGATAGGATCTATGAGATTGATTTTTTTAATACAAGAAAATGTCCAAATATTCTTACAAAAAGTGACAACATACATCCGTGTTATATACTACTTGATAATACTAAAAGATAAGTGGCACCCGTGACGATGAAGGGCACTGTCCGGTGTGAGGACTACATTTTCATGTTCATCATGGATCCAACCCTATGGATCTCCGTGGCCGCGATGCAGTTTGGAGGAGTTGCGGCTCGCCGGTTGCAAGCTGTTCAATCTAAAATTGTTTCCATGGTTTTTCAGTGTTTTGGGCGTAATCAACACCAAACGTTGGTCCGCCCTCTCTACCGTTTGGTTCAGATAGGAACTGTACATGAATATATTGATCAATCCGCTGAACTTGTAGGCCAATTATCAACTTATGAGACTATTCCTGATGCTCTGCGTTACACTACACGTTTCTTAGATGGCTAAAAACCAGTTGATAGGCTGTTAGTTGCTATTTAGAGTCCAAGTGATTTGGATACTGCGTATTTGCTTGCTTCTTTCCATGAAGAGATTGGCGATGGATCGACTGGTCTGAATGTTCCTCCACCAGTTCAGCAGCTGAGACGCATACAACATCATCCTCATCGATTCCCCAGTGTTCATCCGTCCTCATGTTGCTGATATTCCAGAGAGTTTCATGGCAGCTTAGAATGTAGTGGAAGACAAATTGCCACTGAAGGCCTGCATGCGTGTCAAAGGGCTGTCTTTTACATGTGGAGAGAAATGGGCCAGAGGACATCAGTGCATGGCCGCTGCCCAACCGCGTGTTGTCCAGGAGATTCTTGAATTCCTTTATGCAAAAAAGCATTCTTTATTCTGCTGATGGAGCTAATGATACTAGCAATTTGATGATGCTACTTTCCATAGATTCTTCTCAAGCTGAACCAATTAATGACATCCAATTGTAGTGCATAGAACATCCAATTGTAGTGCATAGACCAGGGTTGGCCGGTGGTCTTCTTGATCGATTCTGAAAGCACTAGCTCATTCCTGAACAAAGAATTGGCTCATGGGTTGCCCAGTTGTCAACCTACTACCTGTACTTGTGAAGTGAAAGTCGCTGGTGGTGGTATTCTTCGTAGCTGTGAGATTGTTCTAGACTGCTGATACGTCTCCGACGTATCGATAATTTCTTATGTTCCATGCCACATTATTGATGATATCTACATGTTTTATGCATACTTTACATCATATTTATGCATTTTCTGGAACTAACCTATTAACGAGATACCGAAGAGCCAGTTGCTGTTTTCTGCTGTTTTTGGTTTCAGAAATCCTAGTAAGGAAATATTCTCGGAATTGGACGAAATCAACGCCCAGGGGCCTATTTTCACACGAAGCTTCCAGAAGACCGAAGAGTCAATGAAGTGGGGCCACGAGGTGGCCAGGAGGTAGGGCGGCGTGGCCCAAGCCTTGGCCGCACCGGCCTGTCTCCTGGGCCCCTCGTGACGCCCCTTGACCTGCCCTTCCGCCTACAAATAGCCTTCGTCGCGAAACCCCCAGTACCGAGAGCCACGATACGGAAAACCTTCCAGAGACGCCGCTGCCGCCAATCCCATCTCGGGGGATTCAGGAGATCGCCTCCGGCACCCTGCCGGAGAGGGGATTCATCTCCCGGAGAACTCTACGCCGCCATGGTCGCCTCCGGAGTGATGTGTGAGTAGTTCACCCCTGGACTATGGGTCCATAGCAGTAGCTAGATGGTTGTCTTCTCCTCATTGTGCTTAATTGTCGGGTCTTGTGAGCTGCCTAACATGATCAAGATACTGGAGGGGTTCGGATGATAACCTGAAGGTGGACTTAATGCAATTGTCTGTTGTTAGCAACTTAATACTGGAGGGGGTTCGGCTGATAACCTGAAGGTGGACTTTTTAGGCATAGATGCATGCTGGATAGCGGTCTATGTACTTTGTCGTAATGCCCAATTAAATCTCATAATACTCATCATAATATGTATGTGCATGGTCATGCCCTCTCTATTTGTCAATTGCCCAACTGTAATTTGTTCACCCAACATGCTATTTATCTTATGGGAGAGACACCACTAGTGAACTGTGGACCCCGGTCCAATTCTCTATACTGAAATACAATCTACTGCAATTGTTCTACTGTTCTCTGCAAACAATCATCATCCACACTATACATCTAATCCTTTGTTATAGCAAGCCGGTGAGATTGACAACCTCACTGTTTCGTTGGGGCAAAGTACTTGGTTTGTGTGGTGCAGGTTCCACGTTGGCGCCGGAATCCCTAGTGTTGCGCCGCACTACATCTCGCCGCCATCAACCTTCAACGTGCTTCTTGGCTCCTACTGGTTCGATAAACCTTGGTTTCATACTGAGGGAAAACTTGCCGCTGTACGCATCACACCTTACTCTTGGGGTTCCCAACGGACGCGTACTGTACGCGTATCAAGACTGTTTTCTGGCGCCGTTGCCGGGGAGATCAAGACACGCTGCAAGGGGAGTCTCCATATCGCAATCTCTTTACTTTGTTTTTGTCTTGCTTTATTTTATTTACTACTTTGTTTGCTGCACTAAATCAAAATACAAAAAAATTAGTTGCTAGTTTTACTTTATTTGCTATCTTGTTTGCTATATTAAAAACACAAAAAAATTTAGTTACTTGCATTTATTTTATCTAGTTTGCTTTATTTACTACTGCTAAAATGGGTACTCCTGAAAATACTAAGTTGTGTGACTTCACAATCACAAATAATAATGATTTCTTATGCACACCTATTGCTCCACCTGCTACTACAGCAGAATTCTTTGAAACTAAACCTGCTTTACTAAATCTTGTTATGCGAGAGCAATTTTCTGGTGTTAGTTCTGATGATGCTGCTGCCCATCTCAATAACTTTGTTGAACTTTGTGAAATGCAAAAGTATAAAGATGTAGATGGTGACATTATAAAATTAAAATTGTTTCCTTTCTCATTAAGAGGAAGAGCTAAAGATTGGTTGCTATCTCTGCCTAAGAATAGTAGTGATTCATGGACTAAATGCAAGGATGCTTTTATTGGTAGATATTATCCCCCTGCTAAAATTATATCTTTGAGGAGTAGCATAATGAATTTTAAACAATTGGATAATGAGCATGTTGCACAAGCATGGGAAAGAATGAAATCTTTGGTTAAAAATTGCCCAACCCATGGACTGACTACTTGGATGATCATCAAAACCTTTTATGCAGGACTGAATTTTTCTTCGCGGAACCTATTGGATTCAGCTGCTGGAGGTACCTTTATGTCCATCACTCTTGGTGAAGCAACAAAGCTTCTTGATAATACGATGATTAATTACTCTGAATGGCACACGGAAAGAGCTCCACAAGGTAAGAAGGTAAATTCTATCGAAGAAACCTCCTCCTTGAGTGATAAGATTGATGCTATTATGTCTATGCTTGTGAATGATAGGACTAATGTTGATCCTAATAATGTTCCGTTAGCTTCATTGGTTGCTCAATAAGAACATGTTGATGTAAACTACATTAAAAATAATAATTTCAACAACAATGCTTACCGGAACAATTCTTGTAACAACTATAGGCCATATCCTTATAATAATGGCAACGGCTATGGTAATTCTTATGGGAATTCTTACAACAATAATTGGAACACACCCCCTGGACTTGAAGCCATGCTTAAAGAATTTATTAGTACACAAACTGCTTTTAACAAATGTGTTGAAGAAAAGCTTGGGAAAATTGATATACTTGCTTCTAAAGTCGATAGTCTTGCTGCTGATGTTGATCTTTTGAAATCGAAAGTTATGCCTCATGAAAATCATAATAATAAGATTGTTACTACAGCAAATGCCATCCAAGTTAGAATTAATGAGAATATAAGATTGATGGCCGAATTGCGTGCTAGGTGGGAAAGAGAAGAAAATGAAAAAGAAGATAATATAGCTAAATTTTGGACTATTATCACCACTAGTAATGCTAATGCTACATATGTTGCTGCACCTCCTACTATTAATGGTAAAATAATTGGTGTTGGCAATGTTTCCACTTCAAATGCAAAGCGCGAGAAACTGCCTGAAATTGCTAAAACTGCTGAAACTGCCTGTGATAAAACTGCTGAAATTTTTTCCAACATTGGGGATGATGATCCCATTGCTTTAGATTATAATGGTTTGGATTTTGATGATTGCCACATCTCTGAAGTTATAAAGTTCTTACAAAAACTTGCTAAGAGTCCTAATGCTAGTGCTATAAATTTGGCTTTCACGAAACATATTACAAATGCTCTCATAAAAGCTAGAGAAGAGAAACTAGAACGCGAAGCTTCTATTCCTAGGAAGCTAGAGGATGGTTGGGAGCCCATCATTAAGATGAAGGTCAATGACTTTGATTGTAATGCTTTATGTGATCTTGGTGCAAGTATTTCTGTTATGCCTAAGAAAATCTATAATATGCTTAACTTGCCACCGCTGAAAAATTGTTATTTGGACGTTAATCTTGCTGATCATTCTACAAAGAAACCTTTGGGGAGAGTTGATAATGTTCGCATTACCGTTAACAATAGCCTTGTCCCCGTTGATTTTGTTGTCTTGGATATTGAATGCAATGCATCTTGTCCCATTATATTGGGAAGACCTTTTCTTCGAACTGTTGGTGCTATCATTGATATGAAGGAAGGTAATATTAAATATCAATTTCCTCTCAAGAAAGGTATGGAACACTTCCCTAGAAAGAGAATGAAGTTACCTTTTGATTCTATTATTAGAACAAATTATGATGTTGATGTTTCATCTCTTGATAATACTTGATACACACTTTCTGCGCCTAGCTGAAAGGCGTTAAAGAAAAGCGCTTATGGGAGACAACCCATGTTTTTACTCCAGTACCTTTGTTTTTATTTTGAGTCTTGGAAGTTGTTTACTACTGTAGCAACCTATCCTTATCTTAGTTTTGTGCTTTGTTGTGCCAAGTAAAGTCGTTGATAGTAAGGTTCATACTAGATTTGGATTACTGCGCAGAAACAGATTTCTTTGCTGTCACGAATATGGGCAAAATTCTCTGTAAGTAACTCAGAAAATTATGCCAATTTACGTGAGTGATCCTCAGATATGTACGCAACTTTCATTAAATTTGAGCATTTTCATTTGAGCAAGTCTGGTGCCTCAATAAAATTCGTCTTTACGAACTGTTCTGTTTTGACAGATTCTGCCTTTTATTTCGCATTGCCTGTTTTGATATGTTCGATGGATTTTTCGATTCCATTGACTTTCAGTAGCTTTGTGCAATGTCCAGAAGTGTTAAGAATGATTATGTCACCTCTGAACATGTATATTTTGATTGTGCACTAACTCTCTAATGAGTTGTTTTGAGTTTGGTGTGGAGGAAGTTTTCAAGGATCAAGAGAGGGAGATGATACAACATGATCAAGGAGAGTGAAAGCTCTAAGCTTGGGGATGCCCCGGTGGTTCACCCCTGCATATATAAAGAAGACTCAAGCGTCTAAGCTTGGGGATGCCCAAGGCATCCCCTTCTTCATCGACAACATTATCAGGTTCCTCTAGTGAAACTATATTTTTATTCCATCACATCTTATGTGCTTTGCTTGGAGCGTCGGTTTGTTTTTGTTTTTGTTTTGTTTGAATAAAATGGATCCTAGCATTCTTTGTGTGGGAGAGAGACACGCTCCGCTGTTGCATATGGACAAGTATGTCCTTAGGCTTTACTCATAATATTCATGGCGAAGTATCTTCTTCGTTAAATTGTTGTATGGTTGGAATTGGAAAATGATACATGTAGTAATTGCTAAAATGTCTTGGTTAATGTGATACTTGGCAATTGTTGTGCTCATGTTTAAGCTCTTGCATCATATACTTTGCACCCATTAATGAAGAAATACATAGAGCATGCTAAAATTTGGTTTGCATAATTGGTCTCTCTAAGGTCTAGATAATTTCTAGTATTGAGTTTGAACAACAAGGAAGACGGTGTAGAGTCTTATAATGTTTACAATATGTCTTTTATGTGAGTTTTGCTGCACCACTTCATCCTTGTGTTTGTTTCAAATATCCTTGCTAGCCTAAGCCTTGTATCGAGAGGGAATACTTCTCATGCATCCAAAATACTTGAGCCAACCACTATGCCATTTGTGTCCACCATACCTACCTACTACATGGTATTTCTCCGCCATTCCAAAGTAAATTGCTTGAGTGCTACCTTTAAAATTTCTATCCTCTACCTTTACAATATATAGCTCATGGGACAAATAGCTTAAAAAACTATTGTGGTATTGAATATGTACTTATGCACTTTATCTCTTATTAAGTTGCTTGTTATGCGATAACCATGTTCCTGGGGACGCCATCAACTAATCTTTGTTGAATATCATGTGAGTTGCTATGCATGTTCGTCTTGTCTGAAGTAAGGGAGATTTACCACTAAAATGGTTAGAGCATGCATAATGTTAGAGAAGAACATTGAGCCGCTAACTAAAGCCATGATCCATGGTGGAAGTTTCAGTTTTGGACAAATATCCTCAATCTCATATGAGAAAATTAATTGTTGTTGAATGCTTATGCATAAAAGAGGAGTCCATTATCTGTTGTCTATGTTGTCCCGGTATGGATGTCTAAGTTGAGAATAATCAATAGCGAGAAATCCAATGCGAGCTTTCTCCTTAGACCTTTGTACAGGCGGCATAGAGGTACCCCTTTGTGACACTTGGTTAAAACATGTGCATTGCGATGATAATCCAGGTAATCCAAGCTAATTAGGACAAGGTTCGGGCACTATTAGTATACTATGCATGAGGCTTGCAACTTGTAGGATATAATTTACATAACACATATGCTTTATTACTACCGTTGACAAAATTGTTTCTTGTTTTCAAAATCAAAGCTCTAGCACAAATATAGCAATCAATGCTTCCCTCTGCGAAGGGCCTTTCTTTTACTTTTATTGTTGAGTCAGTTCACCTATTTCTCTCCACCTCAAGAAGCAAACACTTGTGTGAACTGTGCATTGATTCCTACATACTTGCATATTGCACTTGTTATATTACTTTACATTGACAAATATCCATGAGATATACATGTTATAAGTTGAAAGCAACCGCTGAAACTTCATCTTCCTTTGTGTTGCTTCAATGCCTTTACTTTGAATTATTGCTTTATGAGTTAACTTTTATGCAAGACTTATTGATGCTTGTCTTGAAGTACTATTCATGAAAAGTCTTTGCTATATGATTCAGTTGTTTACTCATGTCATTTACATTGTTTTGATCGCTGCATTCATTACATATGCTTACAATAGTATGATCAAGGTTGTGATGGCATGTCACTCCAGAAATTATATTTTTTATCGTTTACCTGCTCGGGACGAGCAGAAACTAAGCTTGGGGATGCTGATACGTCTCCGACGTATCGATAATTTCTTATGTTCCATGCCACTTTATTGATGATATCTACATGTTTTATGCATACTTTACATCATATTTATGCATTTTCTGGAACTAACCTATTAACGAGATGCCGAAGAGCCGATTCTTTGTTTTCATTGTTTTTGGTTTCAGAAATCCTAGTAAGGAAATATTCTCGGAATTGGACGAAATCAACGCCCAGGGGCCTATTTTCACACGAAGCTTCCAGAAGACCGAAGAGTCAACGAAGTGGGGCCACGAGGTGGCCAGGAGGTAGGGCGGCGCGGCCCAAGCCTTGGCCGCGCCGGCCTATCTCCTGGGCCCCTCGTGACGCCCCTTGACCTGCCCTTCCGCCTAAAAATAGCCTTCGTCGCGAAACCCCCAGTACCGAGAGCCACGATACGGAAAACCTTCCAGAGACGCCGCCGCCGCCAATCCCATCTCAGGGGATTCAGGAGATCGCCTCCGGCACCCTGCCGGAGAGGGGATTCATCTCCCGGAGGACTCTACGCCGCCATGGTCGCCTCCGGAGTGATGTGTGAGTAGTTCACCCCTGGACTATGGGTCCATAGCAGTAGCTAGATGGTTGTCTTCTCCTCATTGTGCTTAATTGTCGGGTCTTGTGAGCTGCCTAACATGATCAAGATCATCTATCTGTAATGCTATATGTTGTGTTTGTTGGGATTCGATGAATAGAGAATACTATGTTATGTTGATTATCAATTTATATCCATGTGTTGTTTATGATCTTGCATGCTCTCCGTTATTAGTAGAGGCTCTGGCCAAGTTTTTGCTAGTAACTCCAAGAGGGGGTATTCATGCTCGATAGTGGGTTCATGTCTCCGTGAATCTGGGGGAGTGACAGAAACCTCTAAGGTTATGGATGTGCTGTTGCCACTAGGGATAAAACATTGATGCTATGTCCGAGGATGTAGTTATTGATTACATTACGCGCAATACTTAATGCAATTGTCTGTTGTTAGCAACTTAATACTGGAGGGGGTTCGGATGATAACCTAAAGGTGGACTTTTTAGGCATAGATGCATGCTGGATAGCGGTCTATGTACTTTGTCGTAATGCCCAATTAAATCTCACAATACTCATCATAATATGTATGTGCATGGTCATGCCCTCTCTATTTGTCAATTGCCCAACTGTAATTTGTTCACCCAACATGCTATTTATCTTATGGGAGAGACACCACTAGTGAACTGTGGACCCCGGTCCAATTCTCTATACTGAAATACAATCTACTGCAATTGTTCTACTGTTCTCTGCAAACAATCATCATCCACACTATACATCTAATCCTTTGTTACAGCAAGCCGGTGAGATTGACAACCTCACTGTTTCGTTGGGGCAAAGTACTTGGTTTGTGTTGTGCAGGTTCCACGTTGGCGCTGGAATCCCTAGTGTTGCGCCGTACTACATCTCGCCGCCATCAACCTTCAACGTGCTTCTTGGCTCCTACTGGTTCGATAAACCTTGGTTTCATACTGAGGGAAAACTTGCCGCTGTACGCATCACACCTTCCTCTTGGGGTTCCCAACGGACGCGTGCTGTACGCGTATCAACTACCAGTAGTTTAGTGTTGGTTTCCAGTTTCGTTTTGCATTCAAAGTTCTACCTCTCAAGTGTCATGAAGGAATTCTGGGTAAGACTTGGGATACAGTTTCTGTCAAGCTTCGGCTATCCCTTCTCCTATCATCATGCAATGGTGATAACCTTATGCACCCCCCAACATATGTGTGCACTCATATATCAGTACATAAGATCATCATAGAAGATAGCATATACTTGTATGCATCCAACAACAAATTAGTTCACAATTGCCATAAACAAGTCACTGCACAAATATAGATACATAGATACAATAGATCATGGGAAAACAATAGATTGCATCACACATCATGCTTGTCTTACACGAGGTAGATGGACGATGTTGCTCGAGGTGTTGATGAAGATGTTGACGATGACCACGTCGGAGGGGGGGTGGGGGTGGGGGTGGAGTACACTGGAGGCCATCCCGGCAGTGTTTCCCATCCAAACTCCTTCCGGCGGTAGCCTTCTAGGTCTCTATTTCTTGTTTTCGAGCTCCACCTTCGTATGTGTCGAGGATGGCCAAGAGCGGGCATATATAGTCGTTTTTATGTCAAAACAGGTCAATTAACATAAGATTGAGACAAATCGGATGGCCGAGTAGGAAAGAGCTTGTGCGGCGCGGAGAATGGCTACATACGATGATAGAGCTACCCAATTGGAGTGACTCATGAATTAGGCGAAGCAAGGGAAATGTTTTCGTCGAGCACCCTCTACCGGCACATGAAGGAAGTGTGCTAATCATGTGGCGTTAAGAGTCGGTCGGCGCGTGTGGGTAAAGTGGCCGGTACACCTCTGCCGGGGTTAAATATTTTTGAAAATCCGTGTCCAGGGTTACAGGCACATGGTGATGGATTATGTGATCATAGACAACTTAAACCTAATCGTAAAACTTGGAATCTATGTATGCTCAGGATTTTTCCTCTATGTTGATAGAGGAGGTGATCCTAGTTGATAGGTGCAGCAAATGATAAAGATTCGGTGGATTCAATATGATGATATATCGCATACCCGTTTTGCTAACAAGTTATATTAAGTCTCTATTGAGTTCCTATACTTAGCTTGTTACACATTTCTGCTGCAGACGGAGTCTCTTCGATAAATGGTGGTTTCCTAGGTCGACATCGACGAGTAGCTTGGGGTTTCCAGATGAAAGGCTGGAATCTATGGGCTGGGATGTCGCTGTTATGCTTAGTGTTTCTTAGGCCTTTTTCTATCTTGCTATGTAGAATAGCATAACTTCTCTTTCGTTGATCGATGTAATGTTAGGTCAGTGACCTTTGCTTGTAACATTTTGGTTCTTTGCTTTGTAATGAGCTTGCTTTACTTCTTCGAGTCGTATAGTCATTGTTATGTTACTGATTCTCTCAATCTAGGCTCCCGAGCTCTAGGTTAGATTTAGGTCAGATGGAGATCTGAATTTGTCTAGCCCCGATCTTGGGGGACCTCACACTTCCTCTTCATGCGCTTCTCTTCACTACAACCTTGGCGACTACATACAAGTTTCCTCCAAATTATCTTCATGTTCGCTCCATCCCACTTAACATATCTTCTCCACACACTAAATCATTTCTCAAGAGTACAACTGGAATGTGACACCCTCTCTACCGAACGTCTTGTTGACGATGTCAAAGTACTCCTTGGACTCCACACTCACACGGCCATATCTTCCTGCATATCACTTACAAATTAATAATTAAAATTTATCACAGAAAAGGATAAAGTCGCAAATATTGAGGAGAATACTTTACAATCAAGTAAATTATATAATGAAACGACAGTTTGGAAGCCACTCAAAGAATTATTCGTGGAAAGAGGCCGCGCTGACTGGTGACCACAATGAAAACAATGCATTTTATGATTCTTATACATATATGGAAAAACAGGCATGGGCCACCAAAATACCAAATTATCCACTTGACAAAAGAATAGATTACAAGTTGATCTTCAAATATTGAAGGTTGTAGCTAGTCAATATTCGATCTTGATGAAGTTATTGGATTGTTTTTTCCGATGTCCTTCCATGAGTAAATGAACCTACTAAAAGTCTAAAACACATTATACACCCCAAGATGTTGATTATGCCGAACACGATCATACTGATTGTAAGTAATTTTGTGCAGTGTCACTTGCACATAAAGCACTTGTTTCCATTGATAAGTTCGTTTCCACCCAATAAGTGGAACATGCTTGTAACGATCTAATAGGTGCATCCGTGAGGTTTTTATTCAATAGGTCTTCAGTCTCATGCTTAGTAGCCAAGAATCCTAACGTACACTTCAGAAGGATCTCATTAGTGGATCTAGGAGCCAAAGAGGATGGTAGTATCCTAGAACAGCGGCACTGTTGGTGAATGTAATCCATTTTGACAGTATGATGCACCATTCTGCAGTACAGAGTGGACTTCCAGAGCAGGTGCTTAGTGACCACCCGTATCCACACCGTGTATACTACATATCCGTGCAAGTTCTTTTTCCCCCCTTTCAAATAATTTCTCATTTTTGTATCTCTCACACCACACATTGTTTGAACTCAAAAATTTGCAGATCATTTAAATATAACAATTAAAATGTGGGAAAAATATTTTGGATTTTTTATGTCATTATCTATATATGTATTTCAAGAATTTATTTTGAATTTTAAATAATTTAAATTTTAAATATGCACAAAAAAACTCTGAACTATTTTTCCTCCATCCTATTTTGTTATTTTTGCGTGACCTGCCAAAAATCAAATCAAAATATTACACAATTTGGAAGATACAAAAAAGACAAAGTTGAAAAAATGTGCAGGTGCGCTCTCTGCGCACCTGCTCCATTCAACTTTTCCCTTCTGCAGTATCAACAAAATCGAAAATTGTTCCCAGATTGAGGACAAGGTGGATATGAATGAAACAAGAATTCCTACTACAACAATAAACAACCTTCTTCAGGTGAATTATTTTCAGGTTGAAGCGCGCATGATAGAGTATGAGCAGTCTGCTTCAGGAGGATGTAATGATCACTGTGCATCCGAAACGGATCGATAGAGTAACTCCAGAGAATGAAAATGTAGGCAACCTCAAGCAGTATAACGACAACTTGGAGCACTCAGATTTGTTTGCCTCTTCTGGGAGTATGTTGGCATTATTTTTGTAAATCCTATTTTAGTAATTTATATGCATGCAGCATGAAATTTCTCCTCTTCTCTTACTCGAAAGAATTAAGAGGACACACAACCGTGAGCAACATTTAGGGCTTGCTTGGTTTGGTATAAAAAAAATCCCAAACGCACATATAACTCACGGTATACTCCAGGTAATCAGCTAGGACCAAGCTATTTCCTGATTTCATGTTATTTTCTCCCATGTATGCAACGGCGGAGCCAGGATACAAACACAAGGGGGCCGGGGGAGAATTTTTTCAGCAAGGGCAGTCAAATATGTAGTTTAGTCCTTCAAATTTTTTTAAGCCACCAAATATAAGTGCAAAATATTTGCTTCGTATTCCAGTATGCGGTGCCTTTTTTTGAACGGTCCAGAATGTCTGGATGTGGTAGTGCAAAATGTATTTGCTTCATATTCCAGTCTAAGTGCAAAACATTTAGTCCACTCTATTTACTTAGTGCTCGTGGGCCTAAGATTTGCAGGTTGCATGCACCTACCGTGATGAGCCTAGGTAAATAACTAACGGGCCTGTGAAGTACACAAGCTCATTCCTCCCGATCGTTTTATTTCATCATCTTCCTTCCCCGAACGCTTTTCGTCAGATCTCCTTATCTGAGAGTGGATTTATGGAGGTGCGCAGTGCGCACTTGTACAGTGGCAATTTTTGGCATAAAAGACAAACTCTATGCATGAGAGAAATTGTGCAGCCATGTGAGAGAGAAACTTGTATTTTGTGAGAAAGATTCTTCAATTCTTTGGATTATATGCATGCATGTGAGAGAGAAAAGTCAAACAGTTAGATTTGAGAGGATATGAACGTGAAGATAGGCATGCGCAAAGCGCAGGTGCGCAGAAGCACTTTTTCCGATCTCCTTAAGGCTGATGCTGAACTGAACAAGGGCGACTCGATGAAATGAAGGCAAATAATTAAGGGTAGAACCCTGGAATACTGCGGCATAGGGGGCCCATGGCCCCTGCTGCCCCCTAGCTCCGCCAGTGCTTGTATGCATCAACGCCAATGAAAATAAACAAGTCAAATAGCTACAATTACCAAACAATATATTCAACTAGTCCACAGACAGTAAAGTAGAAAACTGAATCCTTCATATAATTAGAGAGAAAAAATATAGACTGCCCAAAACAACAGTTCAGCAATGATGAACTCTCCTTCTATGGAAAAACAAATACTGTGAACAGCTACGTTGCACGGATACGGCCCAAACCTCACGTATCAGGGGTCGGATACGATCAGATATGCGGATACGGTGCCGGATACGTATCCCAGCCATATCAGCCGATTTTTGTTTAAAAATAATAATAAAGTAAATCGGATACGTGAGGGATACGTGTTAGGGATACGAAAATGTCCAAGTCAATGTATAAAGCAACCAGAACGGCAGCCCCTTCTCTCGTCCTTTCAACTCCTGGTCGTATCCAGACCTAGGGCCTCACCACCGCTATAAAAACTGATCGCCGGCGGCCTGCGCTGCCTCACCGGAGAAGGGGTCCAGCCGTGCAGCAGCCCCTCCGCCGCCTGCCGCTAGACTGTGCGTGTGCCGGACTGCAGGTAAGGTAAGTTTCCCCTCCTCCCGTGATCCCATCTCCACTTCTCTCATTCTCTGATTCTTCATGGTCCTAGTCCATAGTTCGTGTTGTCTTGCTGGGCTACGCCAGCGTCGATGCCTTTTTGTAGGCTGAACCCTGGACGTGCTGAAGATCTTGTCTATGTGCATCAAAACTTGCATCTTATTTCAAGGAGATCTGCAGAGTATTCAAGTGGCCCAACACGATTTTGGGACATCTGAGGAGACACCCATGATATGTTTGGTGGTGGTGCATATTTTCTTCAAGAAGCTGTGCTCTCACTAGATGAACCAGAACTAGATGCACTGATAGATGATCTTCAAACCTTGGAAAATGAAGCCGAATAGATGAACAAGAGCTAGAGGCTAGATGATCTTGGAAGCCTTAGAGAATAGAGCTGCGCAAAAATTAGTAATATATATATATTATTAATGTTTATTCTACATATATAAACGTATCCATGTTTTCGGAAAATTGCCGTATCGTGGTATCGCCGTATCCGTATCCGTATCGCCGTATCCGGGCAACATAGGTGAACAGTCCAGGCATTAGTAAACTAAATTAAGCGCCATAGATTTGCAAATAATTTGGTTAATTCAATCGGTTGTTTAACAACACATAATTTCATGTTCATATGCTGCAGCAAAAATTCAGGGAAGAGCCACTAGGACAAAGGAACATAAGGCAGAGGAGAGATTCACTGTGGGCGGCTATTGGTCGACTGAGGAAGGAGGCTCACTACGGGAACCAGTCAAGGTGCCGACGGCCAGATCCTGTGCTGACGCAAAATATCGGGGCCGTCGGCACAGGACTCGTTCCGGCCAGGCTAGCAGGTCAGCCGTCGGCACAGGTAAACCGTCGGCACAGTTTCGGCCGTCGGTAGCACATATTGTTATCATCAGATTTTAACCAAGTCAGGAGGTGGGCCGTGATTGAGATGGGCTTGGAGAATATACACGGAAAATATTCATGAATCGGCCTTGTACAAGAGTGTGGGCTAGATTGCCCGTGTATCTGTAAAATATGGTAGGTTACGTGTCGGTTAGAATTAAGAGATAGAGTTTAACTCGTACGCAGTTGGGTTTATTCCCAAGTTAGAAAGTCTACGGACTATAAATATGTATCTAGGGTTATTGAGAAGGAGGACGATCACGTTCACAACAAACCAATCTAGGCGCATCGCCACCCCTTGTTTCGAGGGTTTCTTCCGGGTAAGCGCTATGCTGCCTAGATCGCATCTTGCGATCTAGGCAGTATCTTGTTTATTCATTGTTCATGTGTTGCTCGTACTGAAGCCTTTTTTATGGCGAGCAACACCGTTATCATAGATATGTTAGGGTTAGCATCGGTACTTTCTTGATGTATCTGCTTAGTCATGCTACCCCTGGATATCTAGCTGCCCTTGCACCCATCTTAGGTGTAAGGGCAGCACCTTGCTTAGTCTTTATTTACTAGATTCGATCTGTTACGGTTGTTCCTTGTTCTTCAAGGATTAGTTTGATATCCATATGGTTAGGCCTTGCAAACGGGTTGAATGATCCAGTAGTGCATAAGGTACGGTTTACTAATCCTAGAAGGGATGTTCCGAGGATCAACTCCATGTTGGTTTTTTGGCCTTTTCTAGGGTTGGTTTTCTGTTATCTTTCGTGTCTGCCAGGCTCAACTACGTGTAGGACGTTCTGGTTATGTGTTGAAAACCCTAAATCGTCGTAGATCGTTTTAGCTTAGTATTAATCAAGCAGGACCACCATGTTATCGTATATCCAATACGAATCATGGGTGGATCGGCTCCCTGAGCCGATTCACAGGATAACCTAAGAGCCGATCGAGGCTCGTATTTAATGTTTACGTGTATGCCATGCAGGAAACTAGTCGAAGCAATCCATCACCTTCCTGACCAGGTATAGGTCAGGTGGCACGCCCTCGCACCAGCTTGGACGTGTGCCGGAGCATTGCGGGCCATCGCCCGAGGGACCAGGACCCACCAGCAGTCCTGGGAGCCTCCCGGCTCTACGTGTTGCCCGTCGCTGCTCGCCGGTGGGTTTTGGCAGGAAACACATTCTGGAACGCCTGGTGGGACCTTCTACAACAACTGTGTCAACATCTGCAACTGAGATGGCGGACGCACCAGTCACGTACGAAGATCTGACTGAGGAGCTCAAGAAGAAATACGATGAGCTCAAAGCTCTCTTCGAAGCCGACCTCATCGGCTCTTTCGAGAGAACCCGTACACGTGGCATTAGGTGGAAAGGGTTCTCAGCTGAAGGCGCTCTCGATGGGGTGGATCTGTCTACCGCTTCAGAAGAACGCACCAGAGCTCTACGCCAGGAAGTTAACTACATGGTAGCTCATTCGCTACACCGTCATTCTGAGAGCCTGGTAAACGCTTTCGAGCACGTTGCGGTACGCGTGGTTCAGGAGATTATGAAGCATCAGTATTCCCCGTCAGGACCTACTGATGTCTACGGGAGCTTCTATTCTTGTAGACAGTGTTGGGCCTCCAAGAGCAGAGGTTTGTAGAACAGCAGCAAGTTTCCCTTAAGTGGATCACCCAAGGTTTATCGATCTCAGGGAGGAAGAGGTCAAAGATATCCCTCTCAAGCAACCCTGCAACCACAAAGCAAGAAGTCTCTTGTGTCCCCAACACACCTAATACAATAGGTGCACTAGTTCGGCGAAGAGATAGTGCGGTACAAGTAATATGGATGAGTATGAGTGATAATAGCAATCTGAGTAAAATATGGCAGCGAGTAAACATTCAACAAAACAGTAAACAAACGGTGATTCGGTGCTTGGAAGCAAGGCCCAGGGATCTTGCTTTCACTAGTGGACACTCTCAACAATGATCACATAATAGGACTACTCTACACCCTCTTGTTGGATGATGAACACCATTGTGTAGGGTTACACGAACCCTCAATGCCGGAGTTAACAAGCTCCACAATATTCAATGTTCATATTTAAATAACCTTAGAGTGCAAGATAGATCAACACGACTAAACCAAGTACTAACATAGCATGCACACTACTACCATCACACTATGAAAGGAGGAATAGATCACATCAATACCATCATAGTAATAGTTAACTTCATAATCTACAAGATATCACAATCATAGCATAAACCAAGTACTTCATGATGCACACACTGCCAACATTACATCATGGAGGAGGAATAGACTACTTTAATAACATCACTAGAGTAGCACATAGATGATATTCAACTAGATCACAAAGAGAGAGAGAGATGAACCACATAGCTACAGCGGAGCCCTCAGCCCCGGGGGTGAATTACTCCCTCCTCATCATGGAGGCAGCGATGGCGGTGAAGATGGCGGTGGAGACGGCGGTGGAGATGGCTCCGGGGGCAATTCCCCGTCCCGGCAGGGTGCCGGAACAGAAAGTTCTGTCCCCCGAATTGGATTTTCGCGATGGCGGCGGCTCTGGATGGTTTTCTCTGTTTTCGTCGAACTGGTCGATGTTTTTAGGTCAGGGACGAATATATAGGCAGAGAGTCGGAGTCGGAGGGGCCACAGGGTGCCCAGATGATAGGGGGTGCCCCCCCCCTTGGGCCGCGCCGCCCTGTGGTGTGGGGCCCCCCTGGCACCCCTCTGGCCTTTCTCCGGTGCTCTGGAAGCTTCGCGTATTTCTAAGACTTTCGGTGTTGATTTCGTCCGATTCCGAAAATATTTCCTTACTAGGATTTCTGAAACCAAAAACAGCAGAAAACAGCAACTGGCCTTTCGGCATCTCGTCAATAGGTTAGTTCCGGAAAACGCATAAAAATGATATAAAGTGTGAACAAAACATGTCGGTATTGTCATAAAACAAGCATGGAACATCAGAAATTATAGATACGTTGGAGACGTATCAGCATCCCCAAGCTTAGTTCCTACTCGTCCTCGAGTAGGTAAACGATAAAAGATAATTTCTGAAGTGACATGCTACCAACATAATCTTAATCATACTATTGTAAAGCATATGAGATGAATGCAGCGATTCGAAGCAATGTAAATGCAATGAGTAAACAATTGAATCATATAGCAAAGACTTTTCATGAATAGTACTTTCAAGACAAGCATCAATAAGTCTTGCATAAGAGTTAACTCATAAAGCAATAAATTCAAAGTAAAGACATTGAAACAACACAATGGAAGATTAAGTTTCAGCGGTTGCTTTCAACTTGTAACATGTATTTCTCATGGATAATTGTCAATGCAAAGCAATATAACGAACGCAATATGCAAATATGTAGGAATCAATGCATAGTTCACACAAATGTTTGCTTCTTGAGATGGAGAGAAATAGGTGAACTGACTCAACAATAAAAGTAAAAGAATGGTCCTTCAAAGAGGAAAGCATCGATTGCTATATTTGTGCTAGAGCTTTTATTTTGAAAACATAAAGAGAGCATAAAAATAAAGTTTTGATAGGTGTATGTTGTTGTCAACGAATGGTAGCGGGTACTCTAACCCCCTTGCCAGACAAACCTTCAAAGAGCGGCTCCCATTTTATTTTATTTTGGGTGGCACTCCTTCCAACCTTTCTTTCACAAACCATGGCTAACCAAATCCTCGGGTGCCTGCCAACAATCTCATACCATGAAGGAGTGCCTTTTTATTTTAGTTTTATTATGATGACACTCCTCCCAACCTTTGCTTACACAAGCCATGGCTAACCGAATCCTTCGGGTGCCGTCCAACAATCACATACCATGGAGGAGTGTCTATTTTTGTTAATTAATTTGGGACTGGGAATCCCATTGCCAGCTATTTTTGCAAAATTATTGGATAAGCGGATGAAGCCACTAGTCCATTGGTGAAAGTTGCCCAACAAGATTGAAAGATAAACACCACATACTTCCTCATGAGCTATAAAACATTGATACAAATCAGAGGTGATAAATTTTGAATTGTTTAAAGGTAGCACTCAAGCAATTTACTTTGGAATGGCGGATAAATACCATGTAGTAGGTAGGTATGGTGGACACAAATGGCATAGTGGTTAGCTCAAGTATTTTGGATGCATGAGAAGTATTCCCTCTCGATACAAGGCTTAGGCTAGCAAGGTTGTTTGAAGCAAACACAAGCATGAACTAGTACATCAAAACTTACATAAAAGACATATTACAAGCATTATAAGACTATACATCGTCTTCCTTGTTGTTCAAACACCTCACTAGAAAATATCTAGACTCTAGAGAAACCACTCATGCAATCCAAATTTTAACAAGCTCTATGTATTTCTTCACTAATAGGTGCAAAGTATATGATGCAAGAGCTTAAACAAGAGCACAACAATTGCCAAGTATCAAGTTATTCAAGACATCACACCAATTACTACATGTAGCATTTTCCGTTTCCAACCATATAACAATTAACGAAGCAGTTTCAACCTTCGCCATGAACATTAAAAGCTAAGAACACATGTGTTCATACGAACCAGCGGAGCGTGTCTCTCTCCCACACAAGCATTTATTCAAACAAAAACAAAAACAAGAAACATACAGACGCTCCAAGCAAAGCACATAAGATGTGACCGGATAAAAATATAGTTTCAAGAGAAGGAACCTGATAATTTGTCGATGAAGAAGGGGATGCCTTGGGCATCCCCAAGCTTAGATGCTTGAGTCTTCTTGAAATATGCAGGGATGAACCACCGGGGCATCCCCAAGCTTAGACTTTTCACTCTTCTTGATCACATTGTATCATCCTCCTCTCTTGACCCTTGAAAACTTCCTTCACACCAAACTCAAAACAACTCATTAGAGGGTTAGTGCATAATCAAAAATTCACATGTTCAGAGGTGACACAATCATTCTTAACACTTCTGGACATTGCTCAAAGCTACTGGAAGTCAATGGAACAAAGAAATCCATCCCACATAGCAAAAGAAGCAATGCGAAATAAAAGGCAGAATCTGTCAAAACAGAACAGTCCGTAAAGACGAATTTTATTGAGGCACCAGACTTGCTCAAATGAAAATGCTCAAATTTAATGAAAGTTGCGTACATATCTGAGGATCACTCACATAAATTGGCATAATTTTATGAGTTACCTACAGAGAATTTTTCCCAGATTCGTGACAGCAAAGAAATCTGTTTCTGCGCAGTAATCCAAATCTAGTATGAAACTTGCTATCAACGACTTTACTTGGCACAACAAAACACAAAACTAAGATAAGGAGAGGTTGCTA
Organism: Lolium perenne; assembly: GCF_019359855.2. Classification (NCBI taxonomy): domain Eukaryota; kingdom Viridiplantae; phylum Streptophyta; class Magnoliopsida; order Poales; family Poaceae; genus Lolium; species Lolium perenne. Next base: position 42,975,440 of record NC_067244.2, on the reverse strand, counting down.
CAGTAGTAAACAACTTCCAAGACACAAATATAAAACAAAGTACTGTAGCAAAATAACACATGGGTTATCTCCCAGGAAGTTCTTTCTTTATAGCCATTAAGATGGGCTCAGCAGTTTTAATGATCCACTCGCAGGAAATAGTATTTGAAGCAAAAAGAGAGTATCAAGAGGCAATTCAAAACACATTTAAGTCTAACCCACTTCCTATGCAAAGGAATCTTGTACACAAATGAATTCATGAAGAACAAAGCGACAAGCATAAGAGGATAGAACACGAGTAACTTCAGGATTCTCAACATAAAGAGGGGAAACTTAATATTATTAAGATGCATACGACCATATTTCCCTCTCTCATAATAACTTTCAGTAGCATCATTGATGAAATCCACAATATACCCATCACTTAAAACATTCTTATCATGGTTCATATGCATAGAAGTATCATTAATTTTGGCATAAGAAGAGTTCTTCTCATTAATAGTAATTGGAGCAAGATTATTATCAAGAATTTGAACATGGTAAACAAGTTGCATATTAAGGGAATTGTTTTTGGTAATCCAATCATGGCTATGACAAGTTTCATAAGGATAGTTATAACCTATATCATAGCATTCTTTATAATAATCATCAAAGATCGGAGGCACAGTGTCATCATAAGAAATAGAATAGTTATCTTTCACAGTTGGTTTATCTGTGTCCATACCATCATTGTTATTAGAAGGAGATGTATCAAACACATAATGATCAGTAGCAAAAGGATTTTAAAACACCTCTTCCCCAAGCTTAGAGCTTTCTATATCATTATGGGAGGAAGCATGGATAGCACTGACACTATGGCAATTATTATCATCATCATTTTCAGAATTAGTTTCCCAGAGATTTGCAATATCAAAAGTAATGTGCCCATTCAAATCATGATCGCTAATGTATGTAAAGGGCATAGGAAGATCATCGTATTCAGATTCATTATCACAATAATTATTAGGAGCAACATACTTACGGTTACCTAGCGTTATCTCATTCACGCGAGGATACGCCGTTACCTCTTTCTTTTTATTCTCCTTCTTCTTCTTCTTCTTCTTCTTCTTCTTCTTCTTCGTTCCCTTCTTCTTCTTCTTCTTCTTCTTCTTCTTCTTCTTCTTCTTCTCTTCCTTCTCCTCGTTCCCTTCTTTAGGAGGAAGAGGCTTGAAGGGTGGCTTGTCCGCATAACCTGATTTACTTTCAGAAACAATAGAAGAAACTTGGGAGGATCCCTCCTTTTCATTAATTAGTTGAAAACACACAGCGGTCCTATCATATTTTGGCAAGGTGTCATCTTCTAAAATATTTTGTATGTAAGTATTTGTATGGCTATTATCAATGCAATAAGAAAAACACCCATGTAGGACATCATCAATATCAAGATCACTCATATGTAACAAAGAGATTTTTTGCGACAGTTCTTCACACCCCAAAAATAAAGTAAGTTCATCATGCTGATTAGGAGTAATTTTATCATCACAATACAAATTTGCAGCACTCATTGGGTTCAAATTATCATTGGAGGAGCATTGAAAATTAAAATGACCCACTTCATGGCAAACTTCACAAATAAAAGGATAGAGGGCACAAACTTTTTTACCAAGATCATCTAGAGCCCTAAACCACTTTCTAGTTTTTTCATTAGCATGGTGGATACAATATTCATCTTTGATTTGATTAATTCCACAAGGTCTATGTATTCCACAAAAATTAACATGCTTATAGGAAATAGCATTCTTAGGAGTTTGAGCATGCTTATTGCAATAATTAACAACAATTTCATTCTTCATGCAAGCTTCTTTAAAAGGTTCATGATACTTATCAAAATTCTTTTTAGGCAATTCAAAATGAGAAGCAAAAGCTTTATAAAGATTTGCAGCAGCTTGAGAGTCAAGACCATAAGTAGCACTCATATTTCGAAATTTATCGATATCCATAAAAGCTTCAATGCATTCATAATCATAATTTATACCTGACTCTTTACCTTTGTCGTTCTCCCATCCTTCAGCGTTGTCCTCAATCCGATCAAGAAGATCCCACCTAGCTTCAACCTCCTTGCTTGTGAAAGATCCCTCCGAACAGGCATCCAGATAGTCCTTGTGTTGTCCTGGAACCGAAGTATGAGTGCCTTTTACCTTTCCTCCCTGGCAACGGCGCCAGAAAAGTGCTTGATGTCTACGGGAGCTTCTATTCTTGTAGACAGTGTTGGGCCTCCAAGAGCAGAGGTTTGTAGAACAGCAGCAAGTTTCCCTTAAGTGGATCACCCAAGGTTTATCGATCTCAGGGAGGAAGAGGTCAAAGATATCCCTCTCAAGCAACCCTGCAACCACAAAGCAAGAAGTCTCTTGTGTCCCCAACACACCTAATACAATAGGTGCACTAGTTCGACGAAGAGATAGTGAGGTACAAGTAATATGGATGAGTATGAGTGATAATAGCAATCTGAGTAAAATATGGCAGCGAGTAAACATTCAACAAAATAGTAAACAAACGGTGATTCGATGCTTGGAAGCAAGGCCCAGGGATCCTGCTTTCACTAGTGGACACTCTCAACAATGATCACATAATAGGACTACTCTACACCCTCTTGTTGGATGATGAACACCATTGTGTAGGGTTACACGAACCCTCAATGCCGGAGTTAACAAGCTCCACAATATTCAATGTTCATATTTAAATAACCTTAGAGTGCAAGATAGATCAACACGACTAAACCAAGTACTAACATAGCATGCACACTACTACCATCACACTATGAAAGGAGGAATAGATCACATCAATACCATCATAGTAATAGTTAAATTCATAATCTACAAGAGATCACAATCATAGCATAAACCAAGTACTTCATGATGCACACACTGCCAACATTACATCATGGAGGAGGAATAGACTACTTTAATAACATCACTAGAGTAGCACATAGATGATATTCAACTAGATCACAAAGAGAGAGAGATGAACCACATAGCTACAGCGGAGCCCTCAACCCCGGGGGTGAATTACTCCCTCCTCATCATGGAGGCAGCGATGGCGGTGAAGATGGCGGTGGAGACGGCGGTGGAGATGGCTCCGGGGGCAATTCCCCATCCCGGCAGGGTGCCGGAACAGAGAGTTCTGTCCCCCGAATTGGATTTTCGTGATGGCGGCGGCTCTGGATGGTTTTCTCTGTTTTCGTCGAACTGGTCGATGTTTTTAGGTCAGGGACGAATATATAGGCGGAGAGTCGGAGTCGGAGGGGCCACAGGGTGCCCAGATGATAGGGGGGTGCGCCCCCCCTTGGGCCGCGCCGCCCTGTGGTGTGGGGCCCCCCTGGCACCCCTCTGGCCTTTCTCCGGTGCTCTGGAAGCTTCACGTATTTCTAAGAATTTCGGTGTTGATTTCGTCCGATTCCGAAAATATTTCCTTACTAGGATTTCTGAAACCAAAAACAGCAGAAAACAGCAACTGGCCTTTCGGCATCTCGTCAATAGGTTAGTTCCGAAAAACGCATAAAAACGATATAAAGTGTGAACAAAACATGTCGGTATTGTCATAAAACAAGCATGGAACATCAGAAATTATAGATACGTTGGTGACGTATCACCTACCCTGGGGACTCACCAGGGAGAAATATCGTTCCAGACCAGACCACAGCTGCCTTTCGCGCTAGCAGCTCCAGAGCCGCCGGGTTCACCGGCGTACGTCGTCTACAAGATTGGAGGCGATCCTGCTGATTACCAGTTCCTGCTGGAACCGCCTAAAGAAATCCCGCATGGATACATGTGCACGTACGTGCCGGATTGCAATAATCTGTCGCGTACGAACCAGATTACAGCAGGAGGAATTTCTGGAGCAGTAGGAGGAATTTCTGGAGCGGCAGGAGGGATTGCTGGAGTGGAGGCCGATAAACAGGCGTGGCTAGCTAAATATGCCACTGCAACGAGTCATCAAAGCTCAGCCCCTGCAGCTCCTACAGTGGATCAAATCAGTGCAATCTTGAGAGATCAGTTCGGCATGGTGCCAAAAAGGAGGGCAATCGGCTATTCTAAGCCGTACCCCAACGAGTATGATTTGATTCCACTGCCGCCCAAGTATCGGCTCCCTGAGTTCTCAAAGTTTAGTGGGTCAGACGGCTCTAGTTCAATTGAGCATGTGAGCCGATATTTGGCACAGTTGGGCATGATCTCTGCATCAGACCAATTGCGTGTGAGGTTTTTCGCACAATCCCTCACAGGACCTGCTTTTGGGTGGTACACCTCATTGCCACCAGATTCAATCTGGACGTGGAAGCAGCTGGAAGAGCAGTTCCACACGCAATATCACTCAGAAGCTTCCGAGGCTGGCGTTGCCGATCTGGCGCAAGTGCATCAAAAGCATGGAGAAACGGTGTCTGAATACATTCAGCGTTTCAGGACTGTCAGGAACCGATGTTATTCGGCTCGTTTGAATGAGAAAGAAGCAGTCGATCTGGCAGTGTTGGGCCTCGCAGCGCCGATCAAGGATCTGGCTTGCCAAGCGGAATACACTTCACTGGCGCATATAGTTCAGAAATTGTCATTGTATGAACAGCGCCACCCAGAATTGTATCAAGACGAGTTCAAACGCCCTATAAGCCTGGTTGAGACAGGAGAAACTGAAGACTCTGCAGAAGACCAGGAAGTAGGTGTGGTTGAATGGGCTCGGGGGGCAAACCCCGTGTCTTGCAAATGGGTGAAGCCACAAGGGCCTGCAAAAGGGTTTGACTTCGACGTAAGCAAGGCTGAGCAGATATTTGATTTACTGCTTAAGGAGAAACAGTTGAAGTTACCCGAAGGCCACAAGATCCCTACGGTGCAAGAGCTGAATGGAAGACCGTACTGCAAGTGGCATAACTCGTTCACCCATACCACCGGCGACTGCAAAGTGTTGCGTCAGCAAATCCAAATGGCGATAGAACAAGGCCGTCTGATCTTTGGTCAGTATGCCATGAAAGTGGACACGCACCCGTTTCCTGCCGTCAACTTGGTGGAGTGCAGTCACTCCGTGAGGCGCTAGCCAGATTTCTCGTTCAGTATTAACATGGCAGGGCTTGCATACCACCATGGTAGGGACAAAGAAGAGAGCAGTCGTTCTCGTGGCAAGGACAAGGAGGAGGCCGACCCAGGTGACCGGCCCCGATATGATGACAAAGGGTACGTCACCGAAGAACAAGTGAGAAGCGTGCGGTATCAACGACCACTCTCCGAGCACCTTCTTAACAAATATGAGCGTCAGTATGACCGACGCCGGCGGTATGACACAGCCGACGAAAGAGATCGTCGGTCTAGTATAAGCGACGGAAAGTATCGTCGGTATGACAGAGACGACGAAGAATACGAACGCCGCGCTAAGGGAAGGTCAAGGGAGCAAGAAGACATGGACAGGCACTGGAATTGTCCTTTCTTTAAGCATTGTTGGGATTCAGGAATGAGCCAATTGCCTACAATCGACAACTGCCCGGTGTGTGGTCAGAAGAAGAAGGATGTAGGCGACGTGTCAGTATTCCAACGTCTAGGGCCTCTCCCGTCTCGGCACAAACAAGCTGAGCCATCTCGGGTGGAAGATCTAGAGGATCTAGAAGATGAAGATGAATCAGAAGAAGAAGATAGATACCACCGGCCAAGGTGGTGCCCTGATGGACTCAGTCATTCCCAAAAGCGTAGGGTGCAGCGGCTACGTAGCTTGGAGGAAGCCGAAAGGCAATACCTACACACATTAAGGAAAGCGCGGCCCGATTTGGCCGTAAAAATTCAGCAAACTTTGGACGCAGAAGGTCGGACACAGAAGAAAGAGTGGCGCCCCAAGCAAATGAAAGCCGATGAAAAGACATTGGCTAGCACAAATATGGTGTTCATCCTTCCGGCAGAATTTTGCGCGCCAAGAACAGAAGAAGCGTCGGTAGCTCAGTTCGATTGTGGTCCACGACCGATTATCTTTGAAATGCCACAAGAGAAGGGCTACAAACATCTGAAGGCCTTATACCTAAAAGGTTACATCAATGGGCAGCCTGTCGGCAAGATGTTGGTTGACACCGGAGCGGCAGTCAATATAATGCCGTACTCCATGCTACGACGTTTGGGACGCTCTACAGAAGATCTGATCAAAACCAACATCATACTGAGCGACTTCAACGGCCAAGCATCAGAAGCACAAGGCGTTCTGAACGTGGATCTAACCGTAGGCCGAAAAACCATCCCTACGTCATTCTTCATCGTTGACAGCAAAAGCACCTACACTGTCCTGCTAGGGAGGGATTGGATTCACGCCAACTGCTGCATTCCATCCACAATGCACCAATGCTTGATATAGTGGGATGGAGATGAAGTAGAGGTCGTCCATGCAGATAACTCAGTCGAGATCTCAACAGCCGCCATGAACATTTGGGAAGCGGAAGACCAAGAGCCACTCTCTGGAGTCAGTTTGGACGGCTGTGAGCGCATCGAAGTTACAAAAAACGGGGTGAGGCTGGTTTTATCCACCGGCCTGACAGAGTAAGAAGACCAAATTGCCGGGCTACTACGACCGTCTGATAAGACTCATAACCAGGTTTGATGATCCTGTTTGAGGTGCTCGTGCCAACTGGGAGGAAGCAAGGACATATCATACTTGAATACAAGTGCCGGGTGCTGGGGTCATCGGCAAAGCTGTCTAGCCTGAAGGAGACTGGATTTTCAAAATTTCCAGATTCAGCGTAAGGAAAAAATAGAGGGTTGTCCCGGCCTTGGAAGAAAATCCTGAACCACTCTGATGCTTCCTTGGGGTTCAGTTTGCTGCCTGGAAGGCTATATAGAGCTTGGCCGTAGCTAGTGCATCGGATCTGCTTCCCATTAGCATCTGGGAAGGTGCAAGTGGCCAAAGGTGGAGAATTTGGGATCTGGTTCCGAAAATACAACTGAGCCCATAACTGAATGAACCACCAGGGGCCTCCTGTTTTGACCGTCTTTTGGGAAAACAGGTTGACGGACATCAGTTGGAGATATTGATAAACTTCTCCAAGGAACAGTTTACCGATGCCGAGTTGGGTGCCTTTGGCAAGTTCATAGGCCAAAGAAAGATAGTTCTTGGTTGGGGCAAGTGAAGGGCCACAGAAGATGAAATGTTCCAACCAGAAATTCAGGAAGGCCGTGTGTTCCCTATCTGTTACATGGCCTTTGGTTTTCATGTGGCGTCTAAGATAGGCACCCCAGTTTGTGCACTCTGTTTTGGAGGAGAGTGTAAAAGGGACCTTTTGCAGCATGAAAGCAGAGGGACTGGGGGATGAAATGTCTAGACCAGTGATCATGGCCACGTCTAGCAGAGTTGGTGTCATGGGGCCGTGGCCGAACATGAAGCAGTTCAGAGCATCAGACCAAAAGTAGCCGATGGTTTTCAGAAGGTTCTCATGCTTCTCAAGGGGAGACAGTGATAATGATAAAGCATCGGCTATTCCTATAGTTTCCCATGTGGCTTGGTGAGTTTTAGATACTCTACTGTACCATGACACCCAATCCTCAGGAGGATTAGGCCAGGCTCGTAAGCAGTCGGCCCAAGAAGTTAGGTCTAAAATCTGGTTGACAAAGGGGATCCTATTGGCCTCGCAAGAAATCAAATGGGCAGGACTCTCGGTAGAACGAGGGCCAAGACAGAGAGAATTTGGAAGAGAAGGATGCGGCAGCAGAATGTCTAATACCTAAAATTAATGATGAGATAAAACATTAATTCAGGTGTTTGCTGTTAATTCTAACACTATGTTCGGATGGCGAGGAGCGGTTGAGTATTACCTTCAGGCCAGAGACCGTGGCGTTGGTGTTGGATGATTCCGCCATTGGATTCGCTGCGGAGTTGAATTGGCGTGGTTGAGATCTGGGATTCGCGTGGCGGTGAATTGGATCCGTTCGAGCGGCAGTTTGGGGATCTGAGTTTACTCCTTCAGACAGAGGTCGCAGGTTACCGTTTGAACAGGCAACTAGGTTTGGCCTTATTCGCGTTTTATGGTAAAGGCCGATACGCTGCCATCGGCTCTTTTGAGCGTTGACTTACTTTGACTATCGGCAAAATCGAATGGAAACATTTTCTTGATTGATAAAGGGGATTTTTTATAGTGAAGAGCCGATTGCTCGAGAAAGGAAGAACAAAAGGGAGGTCTATTGACCAATCTACTACTACTATTAGTCCTATACTAGTAGATACTACTCTATGGGCCGTCGCTGCCCTCGTCGTCGCCGTCGTAGCTGCCGTCGGCGCTGCTGCCGGCGACGTCCTCGTCGCTGCTGCTGTAGCCCTCGGCAGGGGCTTCGTCCTCCTCATCATCATCGTCGTTGTCGTCCTCCCACCCAGTGCGGAAGCGTTCCGCCGGCGGCTCGTCGGAGGAGGCGTCGTCCTCCTCTTCTTCCTCCTCGTCGTAGGAGGTGAAGCTGGCCCAGGAGAAGAGGTCGTCCTCGCTCTCCGCCTCCAATTCCCCGTCGACGAGGAACCGGAGGTCCGCCTCCCCGTCGGTCAAGGAGAGGACATCGTCTGACCCGACGACGGTCAGGGGTAGGTCGTCGTTCACCCTGACGGTGAAGTCCCACTCCCTTTCGTCCCAATGCTCGGGGGCATCCTTCTCGTACTGCGCCATTAGGTCGTACTCTGGTATAGGCTCGCTGGAGGAGGAGGACTGGAAGGAGAGACCCGATGAGGCAGAGGAGGAGGAGGAGGAAGACATGGCTGCAGAGGAGGGGGTTTTTTGCCGATGGCTGGTACGGAGCAAGAGGATGAAGAGGCGAACTGCTCGGCGCGGTTAAATAAAGGGGATATAGTGGAGATTTAATGCTACAGCGGTTTCCGAGGAAGTGGTGCCAAAGAACTGTCAAATCATGCAGAGAAGTTGAGAAGGCAAGGCATCATGATGAAGGATACTGTGATGGTTCTGCTCTGCCACGACATGACCCGACGAAGAAAAAACAGAGTGGTTTTGGAATTATCATTGCCAAAACCAGGGGGGCATGTGTTATCACCAGATTTTAACCAAGTCAGGAGGTGGGCCGTGATTGAGATGGGCTTGGAGAATATACACGGAAAATATTCATGAATCGGCCTTGTACAAGAGTGTGGGCTAGATTGCCCGTGTATCTGTAAAATATGGTAGGTTACGTGTCGGTTAGAATTAAGAGATAGAGTTTAACTCGTACGCAGTTGGGTTTATTCCCAAGTTAGAAACTCTACGGACTATAAATATGTATCTAGGGTTATTGAGAAGGAGGACGATCACGTTCAGAACAAACCAATCTAGGCGCATCGCCACCCCTTGTTTCGAGGGTTTCTTCCGGGTAAGCGCTATGCTGCCTAGATCGCATCTTGCGATCTAGGCAGTATCTTGTTTATTCGTTGTTCATGTGTTGCTCGTACTGAAGCCTTTTTGATGGCGAGCAACACCGTTATCATAGATATGTTAGGGTTAGCATCGGTACTTTCTTGATGTATCTGCTTAGTCATGCTACCCCTGGATATCTAGCTGCCCTTGCACCCATCTTAGGTGTAAGGGCATCACCTTGCTTAGTCTTTATTTAGTAGATTCGATCTGTTACGGTTGTTCCTTGTTATTCAAGGATTAGTTTGATATCCATATGGTTAGGCCTTGCAAACGGGTTGAATGATCCAGTAGTGCGTAAGGTACGGTTTACTAATCCTAGAAGGGATGTTCCGAGGATCAACTCCATGTTGGTTTTTAGGCCTTTTCTAGGGTTGGTTTTCTGTTATCTTTCGTGTCTGCCAGGCTCAACTACGTGTAGGACGTTCCGGTTATGTGGTGAAAACCCTAAATCGTCGTAGATCGTTTTAGCTTAGTATTGATCAAGCAGGACCACCATGTTATCGTAGATCCAATACGAATCATGGGTGGATCGGCTCCCTGAGCCGATTCACAGGATAACCTGAGAGCCGATCGAGACTCGTATTTAATGTTTACGTGTATGCCTTGCAGGAAACTAGTCGAAGCAATCCATCACCTTCATGACCAGGTATAGGTCAGGTGGCACGCCCTCGCACCAGCTTGGACGTGTGCCGGAGCATTGCGGGCCGTCGCCCGAGGGACCAGGACCCACCAGTAGTCCTGGGAGCCTCCCGGCTCTACGTGTTGCCCGTCGCTGCTCGCCGATGGGTTTTGGCAGGCAACACATATTTCAACCCTGTGCCGACGGCAAAGCCGTCGGCATACCTATTTTCCATTTTACCAAATTAATCTTCAAAAAATCATAACTAAATCATTATAATTCAGAAAAATACAAATAATATATCAAAATTTTCAGAAAAATAAGTTCTATCTCGGAAAAATATCAAACTTGGAATATTTAAAATATCTCAAAGAACCTTCTCAAAAATGAGCTATCATATCCGATGTTTTATGGCTTTCACACAGAACAACCAATGTTATGGTTAGAATCGCAGCATAGTTTGTGATAATGTGCTCATATTATGCACACATGTGCATCTTGGGATGTCTTACGATGTTGCAGGAGGAAGATTTCTATTTCATCGCACGAAAAACCATTTTCCATTTTTGAGGTTTCGAAAATGGGGTGTTTTATGAAGCAACCACGAAATTATAGTTTCACATTGGTACCAACATATTTTTCAAAAATACTAGATTACATAGATGGACAATTTATTAACCAGTGTATCTGGAACCTTTCCGTCCACCTCTCATGAAAAAGACAAATTCCTGCCGTATCGGTAGGAGGCCGACCAGATTTGAACTACAGGTACATGATATAATGCTCAAGATTTTTTTGTAAAAATAATTTCTAGATTCAAAATATGCTATTTCATCAGAGATCCAGTGCAAGTTTGGCGAGCCTCAGCCCCGGACAAAGGATCTTCATGCCCACCGTTTTGAATATAGTTTGAAACAGGCATAAAAAATTTGAAAACGATCCAAACAATGTGAATGCTTCGCATGGTGTCATATTATGTGTCATAGTTGCAAGAAAAAATATTAAAGTTGGAAATTGTGAACATCACAAAAAATCCTTCACAAAATGAGCTATCATGTTCGAGGTTTCATGACATTTAGGTCAAACGACCAATGTTATGAATAGAATCGTGGCATAGTTTGTGATAATATGCCCATATTGTGCACACATGTGCATATTGGGATGTATTACGATATTGCAGGAGGAAGTTTTCCATTTCATCGCACGAAAAAACCATTTTCCATTTTTGAGGTGCCGAAAACGGGGTTTTTTTGTCAAGCAACCACCAAATTAAAGATTCAAATGGGTACCAACACATTTTTCAAAAATACTAGACCAAATAAGATGAAAAATTTCTCAACCGGTGTATCTGGAACCTTTTCGTCCACCCCTCATGAAAAAGATAAATTCCTGCCGTATCGGTAGGAGGCCGACCAGATTTGAACTATAGGTACATGATATAATGCTCAATATTTTTTGTAAAAATAATTTTTACATTCAAAACATGCTATTTCATCAGAGATCCAGTGCAAGTTTGGCAAGCCTCAGCCCCGGGGAAAGGATCTTCATGCCCACCGTTTTGAATATAGTTTGAAATGGGCATAGAAAATTCGAAAATGATCCAAACAATGTTAAACCTTCGCATGTTGTCATATTATATGTCATAGTTGCAAGGAAAAACATTAAAGTTGGAAAATTGTGAACATCACAAAAAATCCTTCTCAAAATGAGCTATCAAGTTCGAGGTTTCATGACATTTAGGTCAAACGACCAAAGTTATGTGAAGCAACCACCAAATTAAAGTTTCACATTGGTACCAACACATTTTTTAAAAATACTAGACCACCTAAGATGGAAAATTTCCCAACCGGTGTATCTAAAACTTTTCCGTTCATCCCTCATGAAAAAGGCAAATTCCTGCCGAATCGATAGGAGGCCGGCCAGATTTGAACTACTGGTACATGATCTAATGCTCATAAATTTTTGAAAAAATTATATTTAGATTCAAAATATGATATAGATTTCATATTTGGATTCCTCTCATTTTTCTAATAGATTTAGACATATTATTTGTCAAATTTTGATTTACTGATTTAAAGATATTAATTATTCCATATTAAATAAAAAAGGAAAAAATCATTTTATTGTCCATTTGAATTCAAGATTAATATACTTATTCTTTTAGTTTATGTAGGTAATTGTTTGTAATTTAAAAAATAATGATGTGCAACATCAAGTAATAAGGGTTAATAGTATTGATATGGTATTATTGACAACAAGATGTCATTTCTTTCATGGAATCTAGTCTAAATAGAACCGAGAAGTTAAGCGTGCTAGGGCTGGAGTAGTGTGAGGATGGGTGACTGACCGGGAAGTTTGACCATGAGTGGAATTTGACCTAATATTAAGTCTAGTTAGAGTTAAAATGGTGCATGTGAGAGATTACAAAAATTGGATAAAAGTTTGAAAAAAAAATTAAATTTTTTTTTGAAAAAATCCGAGCCAGAATTACCAACGGCGTTATTTCTATGCCGATGGAAACTTTGCCTGTGCCGAGGCGTTATTGTGCCGAGGGCAGCCGTCGGCACAGGCATGGGTCGACGGCAAGTGATGCTGTGCCGACGGCTGCAGGCTGTCGGCAGCTTGCCTGGTTCCTGTAGTGGCTCTGTTTCGCCCAGCTGCTCTCGAGGGTTGCTGGAGGTGGCAGTGCAGATCCGTTGGAGCTCCGGGAGGTGAGGCTGAGGGCTCGCGGGGTACCGATGGGTTGAAAAATTAGAGGGATTCAAGCATCGGCGACAAGACCGGGCAGCTTCTTGTACCACCGAAGACGACGGTGAAGATGTCCCCTCGATAGGATTCAGTCTTGCAGCGGCAGCGACAACCTGACGGCAGCGACGTCGCCCAACTAGAGGACGCAGCGGTGGCGGCCTGAGGGCACTCGTGCTTGAAAATCAGATGGTTAGTATGTTGGAGATATGCCCAAGAGGCAATAAGAAAATGGTTATTATAATATCTTTGAGTTTATGATAATGTTTACATACCATGCTATAATTGTATTAACCGAAACATTGATACATGTGTGTTATGTGAACAACAAGGAGTCCCTAGTAAGCCTCTTGTATAACTAGCTTGTTGATTAATAGATGATCATCGTTTCATGATCATGAACATTGGATGTTATTAATAACAAGGTTATGTCATTATGTGAATGATATAATGGACACACCCAATTAAGCGTAGCATAAGATCACGTCATTAAGTTATTTGCTATAAGCTTTCGATACATAGTTACCTAGTCCTTATGACCATGAGATCATATAAATCACTTATACCGGAAAGGTACTTTGATTACATCAAACGCTACTGCGTAAATGGGTAGTTATAAAGGTGGTATTAAGTATCCGGAAAGTATGAGTTGAGGCATATGGATCAACAGTGGGATTTGTCCATCCCGATGACGGATAGATATACTCTGGGCCCTCTCGGTGGAATGTCGTCTAATGTCTTGCAAGCATATGAATAAGTTCATAAGAGACCACATACCACGGTACGAGTAAAGAGTACTTGTCACGAGACGAGGTTGAACAAGGTATAGAGTGATACCGATGATCAAACCTCGGACAAGTTAAATATCGCGTGACAAAGGGAATTGGTATCGTATGTGAATGGTTCATTCGATCACTAAAGTCATCGTTGAATATGTGGGAGCCATTATGGATCTCCAAATCCCGCTATTGGTTATTGGTCGGAGAGAAGTCTCAACCATGTCTACATAGTTCGCGAACCGTAGGGTGACACACTTAAGGTTTGATGTCGTTTAAGTAGATATGGAATATGGAATGGAGTTCGAAGTTTTGTTCGGAGTCTCGGATGGGATCCAGGACATCACGAGGAGTTCCGGAATGGTCCGGATAATAAGATTCATATATAGGAAGTCACTTTCCAAGTTTGGAAATGATCCGGTGAATTTATGGAAGGTGGTTTCTAGAATTATCCGGAAATAAATTACTATGGAAGGAGGAGTCCCGGAGGGACTCCACAAACCCTAACCAGCCAACCAAGTGGGAGGGTGGAGTCCATGGTGGACTCCACCTCCTTGGCCGTCCAAGAAAAGGGGGAAGGGGAGAGTCCCTGTCCCTCTAGGTTTCGTCCATAAGGCAGTTTTTCTGTTGGGGTCTTATTCGAAGACTTTGGGCAAACCCTTGGGGTTCCACCTATATAATGAGGAGGAGAGGGAGGGGCAGCCCATGGCTTGGCCGCACCACCCCTGCCCCCTTGAGGCCGGCGTCCATGGCACCCCCTCTCCCCAAACCCTAGCACCCCTCCTCCACTACTTCTCCCGCATATGCTTAGCGAGGCTCCGCCGGAGATCTCCATCGACACCGCCACCACGCCGTCGTGCTGCCAGGATTCCGAGGAGGATCTACTACTTCCGCTGCCCGCTGGAACGGGGAGAAGGACGTCGTCATCAACACCGAACGTGTGACCGAGTACGGAGGTGCTGCCCGATCGTGGCACCGTGATCAAAATCTCCTACGCGCTTTTGCAAGAGGCAAGTGATCGTCTACCGCAGCAATAAGAGCCTACTCTTATAGGCTTTGGAAATCTTCAAGGGTTAGTCTCGTTCATCCCCTCGTTGCTCCCATCTTCTAGATTGCATCTTGGCTTGGATTGCATTCTCGCGGTAGAATTTTTTTTGTTTTCTATGCAACGAATCCCTACAGTGGTATCAGAGCCGTGTCTATGCATAGATGGTTGCACGAGTAGAACACAATGGTTTTGTGGGCGTTGATGCTCTTGTTGTCTTTAGTTTGAGTACTTTGCATCTTTATGGCATAGTGGGATGAAGCGGCCCGGACTAACTTTACATGACCGCGTTCATGAGACTTGTTCCTCGTTCGACATGCAACTTGTATTGCATAAGAGGCTTTGCGGGTGTCTGTCTCTCCTACTATAGTGAAGATTCAATTTACTCTTCTATTGATAACATTAGTATCACCGTTGTGGTTCATGTTCATAGGTAGATTAGATCTCTATCGAAAACCCTAAACCACGTAAAATATGCAAACCAAATTAGAGACGTCTAACTTGTTTTTGCAGGGTTTGGTGATGTGATATGGCCATAATGTGATGATGAATATGTATGAGATGATCATTATTGTATTGTGGCAACCGGCAGGAGCCTTATGGTTGTCTTTAATTTTCATGTTGAGTATTATTTCAAAGTAGTTGTAATAGTTGCTACATGAGGTGAACAACCATGAAGACAGCGTCATGGACCTTGACGCTACGCCGACAATGATGGAGATCATGCCCGTTGATGATGGAGATCATGTCCGTGCTTTGGAGATGAAGATCAAAGGCGCAAAGACAAAAGGGCCATATCATATCACATATGAATTGCATGTGATGTTAATCCTTTATGCATCTTATTTTGCTTAGAACGCGACGGTAGCATTATAAGATGATCCCTCACATTAATATCAAGATAATAAAGTGTTCTCCCCTCGTATGCACCGTTGCCAAAGTTCGTCGTTTCAAAGCATCTCGTGATGATCAGATGTGATAGATTCAACGTTCATATACAACGGGTGTAAGCCATGTTGCACACGCGGAATACTTGGGTTTGCTTGACGAGCCTAGCATGTACATACATGGCCTCGGGACAACAGAAACCGAAAGGTTGAACACGAGTCATATGGATGATATGATCAACATGTTGATGTTCACCATTGAAGCTACATCATCTCACGTGATGATCGGTTTTGGTGTAGTGGATTTGGATCGTGTACCACTTAACAACTATGAGGGATGTTGTATTAAGTGGGAGTTTATTAGTAATTAGATTAAAACATGAACTAATTATCATAAACATAGTCTGAGTAGTATTTTGAATTAATTTTGTAGTATTGGCATCCGTTTTTCTACCATGCGCTAGTCTTGTTATTGAGATAGAAATACTGTTAAAATCCGACAAGAAACTTTATGGATTGGTACCGTATTGTTAAAGAATCAAGAATTGATTAAGTCCTATTGCAAACTTTTAGTAAACCTCACATTGTTGATTCAAAGAGCTATGGTTTCAATTAGTACATAAAGTTATCTTGTCTCCGTGAAACTCGAAGTTCAAATCTGTTTGAAAAGTAAGGAGCTGAAAATTTAGTTTTTAGAAATAATCAAGGTATGAGATATATATGATATCTAAGACCTTATTGCAAGATGATAGAATATAATTTGGTGAGACTACATAAACTCATAAGTTTTATGGGAATGTACGAAGGTTGAAGACGCAAGGCGTCCCAATCCTCCAACTATTGGGGCACTAACAATATTGGCATATCCATGAAGTTATCATCCTTAGTATGCACCGTTGCTAAGACTCGTCGTATCGAAGCATCACGTGATGATCGGGTGTTATAGATTCTACGTGTGCATACAACGGGTGCAAGCCAGATTTGCATATGAGAATACTAAGGTTAAAACTTTACGAGCCTAGCATGTACAGACATGGTCTCAGAAAGGCATCATGATACAATGGATAAAATTATGAGTGAAATTGTTCATCATATTACAAGGTTACTAATAGTGAAATCTGGAACACTTGACATATGATGATCAACTTCAAAGTAAGAACCTCAAGGTTATTGGTATTTGACCAACAAACCAAGAAGTTATTGAAGTTGATGTGTTTTTCTGAATAATGAGGAAAGCTAAAAGAGAAACTACAAAAGATTATTGGCAGAAAGAAAGAAAAGACTAGAATGTCTAGCTCAGGTGTATATAAATGATATACATGTTATGGTTGTATTCCTAGTTAGGTCTCACAATGAAATTCTTGGGTATTTGTACCATATTGGTTGGTATGAAGTGACATACAAAACAACGCAATACAAGAATACAATGGCCTAAGTGACTGACAAGGAATATGATAGGAATGCACGTCTGGAACAAAAATAAAGTGTTATTATGTTCGTCGTTAGCATTCTATCTAGCCTTTAGAATTTATAATAAAGAACTTAATAATTGTTATTTTGCTCTGGTCAAATGAAAACAATGAGTTGTTCAAATTATGACATTACTCCATGTACGATGGATAAGTTATTATAAATCTTAATGGTGAAACACACACACACATAATATTGACGCTAAAATGCCATAAGGCAAATGATTTGAATTCCACTTATTTGTGGAACCGCCATTTAGGTCATGTTAGAAAGGAACGCATGAAGGAACTCCATGCAAATGGATTTTTGGAGTCATTTGATTTTTTGAATCGTTTGGCGCTTGCAAAATCTTTTCTAAAAAGTAATGACTGAAATACTGTTCATAGGCGAGAGTTGAACGGGCAATTAACTTAGTGAAAACATACATAATGATATATGTGGTTCACTGGGCATAGTTGTGTGCGGGAGATTCTTCTACTTCATGAAAACTTCCAACAATGAATTGAGTATATATGTGTGGATATATTCAATAAGGAAGAAGTTTGAAACATTTGAATGGATTCAAATAAATTTCAGCATGAAGTGGAAATCATCGTAATAGAAAAGTCAAATATCTATGATTGGATCATGGTGGAAATATTTGAATTATGAGTTTTAGCGAACATCTAAGAGAGTTATGAAATTGTTCTACAACTCACGTTTCTTGGAGTATCATAGTGATGATGAAATATCCAAGAGATGTATCCAAACCTTGTTGGATCAATGATGAGATAAGATATTGACGCCATTATATTCTTGTGGATTATGCTTTAGTGACTACCGCCTTTACACTGAATAGAGCATCATCATGATCCGTTGAAATGACACCATACAAGTTATGGCATGGGTATGAACCCTGATAATCTTTTCTTAAATTTTGGTATGCATAGCATAAGTAAATAAGTTTACAACCAAAATCGGATAAATGTGTTTGTTGGTTATCCCAGAGATTTGATTGGGAATTCTTCCCACGAGACAAAGACAAAAGTGTTTGTCAATGTTTCTTATTTCCGAGAAATTGTTTCTAGTGAAGTATTTGAGTGGGAGGATAATATAATTT
The DNA here is from genome assembly GCF_019359855.2 of Lolium perenne. Classification (NCBI taxonomy): domain Eukaryota; kingdom Viridiplantae; phylum Streptophyta; class Magnoliopsida; order Poales; family Poaceae; genus Lolium; species Lolium perenne. Next base: position 42,957,447 of record NC_067244.2, on the reverse strand, counting down.
GATAAGGTTTATGAACCTGAGCATAATGATCAGAGTAGCGCAGCATCGGAATTGGTTTCGGAAGCGGCCACGACGATCATGGCTCCCATGACTACAAAGTGTTTTAGCCATGGAGATCGAAGTACATATTGAACCTTGTAGGTATGGTTTACTTTGTGATCAAATAAATGATTTGTGGACAAAGGATTGATTTTGAACAATGATAAACCAACTACAAACAAAGAAGTTATGATGGGCCCTGACTCCGTTAAAATGGCTATACGCCATGAAATCCAAGATAGATAAATACTTTTTGAAAGTAAATAGATCTATAAAATTGATGGACTTGGATGAAATATCCTTGAAGAAGCTCGACTTGTCGAAAAGTTGTTTATGACAAAGTTCAAAGAGTTGACTACGATAAGATTAGATCTTCCGTAGCAATGCTTATAGTACTAATGCCCCTCTGGAACCGGTACTGATGAGAGATTTTCTACTAGTGAGTCTATGTGGATTATTCTAGTAATCACTACATATTTCTTTTATGAGATATGCTAGTAGGATGGCAAAATACATTACTTATCAGACGTGTGTATTAAAGGTGTATACAAGATACAACCAATTGTTTTGCTAATTCGTGGAATACTAGATAGGTATACAAACTTCAATTGGATGAAGTGAGTATCACGGAGTTGGAATCTTCACCAGATGAAATAGTCAAAGAGTTTTTGATTTCATCACAAACGATGAAGAGGCTTGCATTTGCAAGAAATTAAGTGGGAGCGCTGAGACATATTTATAATACTTTATGTAGATGACATATAGTTGGTTATAAATGATGTAATTATATACTTGATTAAAAAGGTTTCATTGAGAAATTAACTTCAATGAAAGGATATGGACTGAAACAAATTTAGTGTCAAGATCTATGAAGATAGATTGAAACACATAATAAGTTTAAGTCAAAGTACATAGAATGGATATTGAAGTAGTTCAATATAGAAATATTAAGAAAATATTCTTGTCATGTGAAGGTTTAACAAGACTTGAGTGTATCTGACACTCGATGAGTAAAAACACATGAGTGATTTAGATCATGAATAATATGTACATAATCAAATATCTTGTGCTCTAAAAGGTTAGGAGCATATACCAGAATGATTCATGTGATGATCATTGAAAAACAGTAAGAATATTCTTGAGTACTTAAGAAGAACCAAGAATATATATATATATAGTTTTTGTATGAAGAAATGACAAACAAATCGCTGTAAAGTGTTGCACCGATATTTGTTTTGTCACATATGAAAATAAAATTTCAATTTCAAATTAGACTAAGTGTTGTTTAAAAGGTAGCACAATGAGCTAGAAGTTGTCTATGCTAGATTTAGAAGAGTTCTAAATATTGTGACGGATTCTACAAAAGAAGGCAGAGTATGTCATTGTTTTGACAATGACAAAGGATGTTAAGTCAAGAGGTTCTTTTATAACTTGGTGTAGTTCCGACAGAGTCAGAACTTTGAAGCTATATTGTGTGTGACAATATTAGTGACATATTTCAGACCGTGGAATTAAGGTTCCACCAGAAGACCAAACATATTTAATGCCGACTCATTTGGAAATGAGTGATGCGTTGAGACGCAAATGAATTACAAAATACATACGGTTCTGAGCATGTCAGATCCGTTGACTAAAACCTCTCCCGTGAGCAAAACATGATAAAGCACCGGAAGGCCAAGGTGTTATATCTTTACAAATGTAAACTAGATTATTGACTCTAGTGCAAGTGGGAGACTGTTGGAGATATGCCCAAGAGGCAATAATAAAATGGTTATTATAATATCTTTGAGTTTATGATAATGTTTACATACCATGCTATAATTGTATTAACCGAAACATTGATACATGTGTGTTATGTGAACAACAAGGAGTCCCTAGTAAGCCTCTTGTATAACTAGCTTGTTGATTAATAGATGATCATCGTTTCATGATCATGAACATTGGATGTTATTAATAACAAGGTTATGTCATTATGTGAATGATATAATGGACACACCCAATTAAGCGTAGCATAAGATCACGTCATTAAGTTATTTGCTATAAGCTTTCGATACATAGTTACCTAGTCCTTATGACCATGAGATCATATAAATCACTTATACCGGAAAGGTACTTTGATTACATCAAACGCTACTGCGTAAATGGGTAGTTATAAAGGTGGGATTAAGTACCCGGAAAGTATGAGTTGAGGCATATGGATCAACAGTGGGATTTGTCCATCCCGATGACGGATAGATATACTTTGGGCCCTCTCGGTGGAATGTCGTCTAATGTCTTGCAAGCATATGAATAAGTTCATAAGAGACCACATACCACGGTACGAGTAAAGAGTACTTGTCACGAGACGAGGTTGAACAAGGTATAGAGTGATACCGATGATCAAACCTCGGACAAGTAAAATATCGCGTGACATAGGAATTGGTATCGTATGTGAATGGTTCATTCGATCACTAAAGTCATCGTTGAATATGTGGGAGCCATTATGGATCTCCAGATCCCGCTATTGGTTATTGGTCGGAGAGAAGTCTCAACCATGTCTACATAGTTCGCGAACCGTAGGGTGACACACTTAAGGTTTGATGTCGTTTAAGTAGATATGGAATATGGAATGGAGTTCGAAGTTTTGTTCGGAGTCTCGGATGGGATCCAGGACATCACGAGGAGTTCCGGAATGGTCCGGATAATAAGATTCATATATAGGAAGTCACTTTCCAAGTTTGGAAATGATCCGGTGAATTTATGGAAGGTGGTTTCTAGAATTATCCGGAAATAAATTACTATGGAAGGAGGAGTCCCGGAGGGACTCCACAAACCCTAACCAGCCAACCAAGTGGGAGGGTGGAGTCCATGGTGGACTCCACCTCCTTGGCCGGCCAAGAAAAGGGGGAAGGGGAGAGTCCCTGTCCCTCTAGGTTTCGTCCATAAGGCAGTTTTTCTGTTGGGGTCTTATTCGAAAACTTTGGGAAAACCCTTGGGGTTCCACCTATATAATGAGGAGGAGAGGGAGGGGGCAGCCCATGGCTTGGCCGCACCACCCCTGCCCCCTTGAGGCCGGCGCCCATGGCACCCCCTCTCCCCAAACCCTAGCACCCCTCCTCCACTACTTCTCCCGCATATGCTTAGCGAAGCTCCGCCGGAGATCTCCATCGACACCGCCACCACGCCGTCGTGCTGCCGGGATTCCGAGGAGGATCTACTACTTCCGCTGCCCGCTGGAACGGGGAGAAGGACGTCATCATCAACACCGAACGTGTGACCGAGTACGGAGGTGCTGCCCGATCGTGGCACCGTGATCAAGATCTTCTACGCGCTTTTGCAAGCGGCAAGTGATCGTCTACCGCAGCAATAAGAGCCTACTCTTATAGGCTTTGGAAATCTTCAAGGGTTAGTCTCGTTCATCCCCTCATTGCTCCCATCTTCTAGATTGCATCTTGGCTTGGATTGCGTTCTCGCGGTAGGAAATTTTTTGTTTTCTATGCAACGAATCCCTACATAGTAGTGGCCGCAACGAAGACAAGTCCTTGGGAGCCGGGCTTCGAATCGGAGGGGCACGCGGCGGCGGTGCTCCGGTGGTAGAGGTGCGGCGCCCTAGGTATGGCGCTGGGTTGGGAGACGAAGGTTCCTTCTTTTCACAGGAAGGAGGGAGACTCATCCGCTGGGATATATATACTACCTCTCGTCATGTTTAATCGACGCGAGGCAAGCATGTCAGCAGGCAACTTTCTCTAGGCACTCGCGTCAATTTAATCCGAATGGAGGGAGTACGTTTTACTAGTCATGGAAGCGTCCTAGCAATTGTCAGGTGATTTAATCACCGGCCACGACAATTTAGGCTTGACGGAACTGCACGGAACCTAGGTTCCATGCCAATCATCATAAAAGAGCTCATCAAATATAGGTTTAATTTTGATGCCTCTGATTCACATTCCTACTCATTTATTTTGTCCTCTCTTTGGTTCTGGTGCGCCATGTGTGGAGATAACAGTTCAACCATGAACAACTCACTGTCAGTTTTGCGAGGCTTGATTTGGTACAACTCTTGTCCTCAAATTCAAACTCATCAAGGGTTTGATATCGTTTTGTATACTTTTATAAGCTTAACTACGATGAGTTATGAAGCGATCTCAACATTTAATGTGTTTGAGTTTGGAGGGAGGGATTGTACCGAAGCAAATGCATTTGCTTACAAGTATGTTGATCTTTGTTGGGGTGCTGTGCCCGGCCATGGTGGTGGCCTCACGTTGGATGATGCTTACCGTGTCGGGCCGATCTCGAGAGCCGTACTGCATGGCCGCCTGCTTCGCCCTCTATGGCCTGCTGCGAGGACGGTTTTGGCCGATTCGTTCGGGCGACCATGGGCAGCGCCGCCGGTTCTTCTCTAAGGTCGCCATGGGCTTGGCGGCGTCGGCTTAGTGAGGCGATGACTTCTGAACCTCCTTCGTCGTCGCCGGGCGGCGGATGGCGACGTGGGGGCCGTTTCTTCCGCATCGAGGAATAAAGGTGGCGGTTCTAGGATTTTTCTCGCACCAAGTTTGAAGATCTATCGGATGTTGTTCTCACCAGTCTGGGTGGATTGACGTGTTCCGGAAGACCCTGTCGGCAAAATTCATTGTGCGAGTAATGACTGAAGATTGCTGGATTGGGTGGTTTTGGTCGTGCGCACCCATATTTTTATCTGGCCGTTTGATTTCAGAGGGAGCGCTTCGAAGCTCGGTTGGTTGTTAATATCATGGAGTTCGTTTTCTTTCCATGGTGCTAACAGAGAAGGTTATCAAGCCGAGATCGGTGGAACAACTATGATGGTCGGATATTGGTGGTGAGGTGGAGTTGGCTTGGTGCTTCGTGACTTGAAACAACGACTGGTATGTGGGGGCGGCTGCACATGAGAAGTTCAGAGTCTAATCTTTCAGGGTGAAAATCCAAGGTCTGATCTTAATTGGTTGTGCCTGACAATGTTCTTGTTGAAGGCATTGTTTTGAGAGAGATGACTTTCTTCAGGGTGAAAACCTAAGATCTATGATCGGACGACGATAGCGTTTGTGCACTGTTTCCTTCTTGGAGGCGTCGCTTATGGAGAAGCTGATCTTCTGGTGTTGCCTTGGTGGTTTCGGTGTTGTTATTTCAAGTAATGGATTTCTGTAGCGGAACCTTTCTTTTTTGTAATTTTTTTTCTCTTGTTTGGATGTGTGCATCATTTATGCCATTAGGGTATGATGTTGTTGCAGAGGCTGGGTGTAATTGGTATCTCCGTGATATTAATATATGCTCTTTATCGAAAAAATGTTAATCTTTGTTTGCCTTTGTAATGTAGTCAACCATATTTCCCTCTCGATCACGAGGTACAACTGATCTTCGCCTACGCTATTTCAGGATGTACTATCTGGGTACAACTGATTTTTCCGTGATCTATCCCGTGTTATAAAAATTATACTCCCTTGGTCCTATAATATGAGATGTTCTTATACCATTGTAATAGCATTTCTTATACCATTGTGATAGCATCTTATATTATAATACGGAGGGAGTATCCGCTAAACAGATACGTCGGTTACCACACTTTCATGTAGAATCTTCATGCACTTGCATGTAAGATCCCCAAAGATGGTGGCCATTTGTATCGTTATTGAAAGGGAAAATACGCATTACTCATACTTCCTTTGATCCAAATTAATTGACTCAACTTTATCTTGGTATGGATGTATCTAGACATATATATTGACTAGATACATTTGTATCTAGAGAAAGTTGAGTCAATTAATATGAACCGGAGAGTAGGATGTTTTCCGTTTAATTACCAACAATCACTCAGAAGCATGATCGATGTTAACACTTCTCAACCGTTTAATGTTCCGTGCATATCTGATCAACGTCAAACAGGAAATAAGTTTTCATTGTATTGCACTTGTGGGAACAAAGCATCCACATAATTTTTCATACATTGGTTGGCATATATATTACCAATTATTGAACATGAGAACAAGATCCATGATTTTGCACTTGCATATAGCATAGGCCATAGTTGTCTCCACATGTGGCCTTCTTGCTAATTAACATCAATTGACAAATGCGCAGTGTTTCCGGATTTCTCCACGGGAAGGATCCGTAATTGGTAAAATGTTTCCCATCTTGATCATAGACAATGCGAAGCTCTTAAAGAAGGCGTCCTGGCTAGCTGCAAACCTATCGACAATGGGTGCGGTCGTCCTCAATGCACCTGGGTCTGATTTGAGCAGTTGGTCAGAGTCGAGATAGCCGCGATTTGCCTCGAGGTTCGTGAAGTAGTTCTTGTCAAAGGTATTTGGTGTAGTCGGATCAAGGTCACGTAGAGAATTTCCATCACCGTTCCTTGGGCATCTCGCTGACAGGAACGCCCGGTAAGCCGGGTTTAGGGTTGGGTCAGGCTGATTCGTACCGCTGAAATTGTACAAACGGTTTGTGACAAACAAACATTTTGCACGACCGAACGTGTGGGCACCTAGACATTTGAAAGAAAATAAATTATGTTATTTTCTCTTTGAACATCAAACTGTAACTACTACATCAGTTTATATAAGTAACTAAACATGGGTTTTATTGTGGAATTTTTAGAAACTTTAAGTTGTACTTTTCGTAAACTGAAGTTACGCTGCTTTGAAATTAGTTTGCTCATATGAAAATCTTAATCAATCAAGAATTAGCAAAAGACGTTAGAAATTAGTACTCCATATTATCAAGAATTAGCAAAGATGCTGGGCTAGTAAGTATGCAGGGGTTACCTGAGAGGGCGACGAGGTCAGTAACGTCGAGATTGACGGCGCTGAACTTGTCTGTGAGGTTTTTCAGGCTGTCGAACGGGCCTGGTAGGTTCTCGGCCTGGGCTTTGCTGGAGGTCCTGCCGTCCAGCCTCCCCAGCAACACGCCCCACCCAGGTCCTCCAGACTGCACATCACATATATACATGCCAAATTAACAGCCAGTCGATCGACTTGCTTGCATAGTTGCATGCACGATGTGGCTTTGCTTGCACTTGCACCGACACACGAGAAGTACACGAGAAAGCCTACCAGCCAATCATGAATCTCTATGTACGTACCAGCTGGACCGAAATCTCGGCGGCGAGGGCGAGAATGTCGGCGCATGAGACGACGCCGGGGCACGCCCTCTCGAGGGAGGCCTTGGCGGCGTCGATGACGTCATATCGACGCGCTGAGTTGTTGTTGGGGACCGCGTCCTTCTCCGACTCGAAGCCGGGGAAGGTATTCAGCAGCAGCGAGCCGTCGCAGCCCAGCACGAAGCAGTCGTGGAAGTGGAGGCGGATGAGGCTGGCGAAGACGCGCGGGTCCGACTTGTGAGCCTCCACCAGCACCCCTTGGACGATCTTGTATGCGTTCGGGCACGTGTGGTCGTAGTAATCCACGCACAGCTCCTTCGCCGCCACGCCGCTCCCGCCGCCGTGGAGGAGGAGACACACGACCACCAGCACCGCCGCCTTGAGGCCTAGCTGGGAGACCAGAGAAGAAGAAGAAACCATGTTGTCCGTTAGGCTGGTCGATGAGCTCTGGGAGGAAACGGGAGCTGAATTTATAGCGCAAATTCTTACTCGATTCATTCGTTTTAACATGCATGAATTCTCCAGTAATGTAAGATAGATTTTCAGATAGACGGAGATAGGTTTGATCGTTTCCAATCAACAACTGGGCAGAGAGCAATCGGCTCACTTTCTGGACTACTTTTCAAACTTGGTCGCGGTCCTTTCTTTGGTGTTTCCGATTCAATGAGTGAATGTGACTGGATAGTGTCTCTAGTTCTCTAGTCAGATACTTGTAATGTTTTTATAGAAACTCAGCTACTTGCAAACGTCCCCTAAAATAATATGTGCGCTTGCAAACGGCATCATTTTTGTGACTGTGCGGGTTCCCGCATGTGTTGGGTGGTGCATCGATCTGTATTCAACTAGTGTCTCTACTCTGATTAATATATTGGGTGTCTCTAATGAGACTTAACTTATGTCTCAGTCGAATTACATTAGTGTATTTTAATGCGGATCTAAATAAAGTGCAAACAACAGCAAACACGAATCTTCAAGCAGAAACAAAATCCAACGGTAGAGCACGTGACTGAGACATAAGCTACATCTCAGCTAGCTGAAACTTAGCAATTCCATGATATATTATCATACTCCCTCCCTCCGTTTTATTTACTTCTCATTCTCAAAGTTAAAAATGCCAAAGTTTCATCAAGAATATAGTAAGACATATTTCATCTAAAAAATATAGTACTGTAAGAAAATATGCTTTATAACGATTCTGGTACCATAGATTTTATATTGTAGACTACTTTTCAAACTTGGTCGCAGTCCTTTCTTCGGTTTTTCCGATTCAATGAGTGATTGCGACCTAGTGTCTCTACTTAGATAATTGCAAACGTCTCACAAAAAAAAAATACTTGCAAAGCGTATATCGCATCATTTGTGACTGTGTGGCATATGATGGCTGGTGTATCGTGTTCAAGTAGGGCCGAAATGAAACATTGTTTCTTGATTACTATAGTGTTACAAATTCACGGCCGTGTACCGCTCCTTGAAAACATGTCCATGAATTGTAAGTATATACTCCCTACTCCCTCCGTTCCTGAACTAAAACCAAGACAAAAAAAAAATGAAAAACGGATTATATTTCATACATTTTGAGAAAATCAGAGAGATCTTAACAGACATTTCTTCTTTTTCATCTTCCTCGCAATTAAGACCACACCAACTAACAGCCCGAATGAGACGCTGCAATTCCCAAAAGAATGTTATAACTCGGCAATATATTGGATATCCAAATCTCAGTACCTTCTATCAAGAGAGAAGATTGACGTGGTGAGCTATAAAGATGAAGCTTCTTCCCTCTTTTCTGTTTGAAGACGACAGCTGCCTTCCATGCACGCAACATCCATATATACTTGCATGTTATGATCACAAGTTCACGATGAGAGAATTATTCTTAACTAGGGCCGTTATCAGCAATGTACACTAAATCTTGGTTTACAAATACATGGTCGTAGGATAAATGCAGTGAAAATTACTTACAAACAACATGCAGTGACATACGTCGCTCCCTGGACAATGTCGATAACGGGAAATCTTTAAGACTTTAACCTCCATGGTGGGTGTGAAGAAGGGTACAAACTCCTTTTCAGGAGCGATTCATCCTTTTTCGAACGCAACATACAACTCCCTGTTGTTCAAGTATGCTTCTTCCCCCTTCTCCCTCTTGGCAAGTCCTTGCGAAATAATTCCGATGGGCAGAAAAATGAAGGCATTAAGAGACCCTCCAAGCCCACTGATGGTGCTCCGGTGATGGAGCCAGACAATCTTGCCCAGCGTTCTTGTGGAAGCTGTTGGAAAACCCCAAGAGGTAGGTGTGATGAGCACATCAGCAAGTTTTCCCTCGGTACGAAACCAAGGTTTAATCGACCAGTAGGAAAAAGACGTGACTTCTGAAGGTGTTGCTGGCTGACTAGTGGCAGGGCGCACTACCGGCGTCAGCAACAACGTGGAACCTGCACGCAACACAACCAAATTATTTTGACCCAACTTGCAATGAGGTTGTCAATCTCACTGATTTGCTGAACACAAATGATTAGATGTATCGAATGGAAAGAGATGTTTGCAGAAAGTAAACAGAACATGATTGCAGTAGAATTTATCAGTAAAGGAAATAGGACCGGGGTCCACAGTTCACTAGAGGTGTCTCTCCATAAACATAAATAGCATATTGGGTGAACAAATTACAGCTAAGAAATTGATAGAATATCGACCAATACATGATAATATGATTACTATGAGATTTGATATGAGCATTACAACATAATACATAGACCGTAATCCAACTGCATCTATGACTAATAATCTACCTTCAGGTTATCATCCGAACCCCTTTCAGTATTAAGTTGCAAGCAACATACTATCGCATTAAGCAATGTGTGTAAGTTAAACAATAGAATTACCATCGGATAAAACATTGTTGTTTTCTCCCTAGTAGCAACAGCACATCTACAATCTTAGAAGTTAAACGTCACTCTCCCAGAAAACTAGAGGCATGAACCTACTATCGAGCATAAATACTCCCTCTTGGAGTCACAAGTATTCACTTGGCCAGAGTTTCTACTAGCAACGGAGAGCATGCAAGAGCACAAATAACATATGACATGAATATATAATCAATCTCAACATAGTATACAATATTCATCGGATCCTGGCAAACCAAACGTATAGGATTACATAAAGATGATCTTGATCATGTAGGGCATCTCACAAGATCGATACATGAAGTACAAAATGGAGAAGACAACTTTCTAGCTACTGCTATGGACCCATAGTCCAGGGATGAACTACTTACGCATCACTTCGGAGGCGGGTGACAATGGTTTAACTTGTCAATGCTTACATATTGTAGACTAGGGTTTCACGGAAAGTAGAGGGCAAGTAGATATCGAAGGTTTAAGCCGAAAAGGTGCTCGACAGCTAAAACGTAGTGTTTGTGTTGACAATGATTTGATCCTTTCTTTCTCCCTCGGCTCCCCCTTATATAGGAGATGGAGCCGAGGCTTTCGTATCGTACAAGTTACAAATTCCGAGAGACTCTTTGAGTCCGTCCCGTACAATTACAAAACTCTTTATTCCTAATCTATCTCTATCGCTTCCATATCGATGTTTATTTGGCTTCCAGACTTTGTAATCTTCGGGTTGTGGGCCTTCAGTTATCCCCGGGTACCGTATTCGGCAGGCCCATTCGGGATGCCTATGTCAGCGGGCATGGCGATGTACATGCCTCCGACGATGATTTCCCCCTCCGACAGGGTGCCGGGAAGAGCTTCAGAACCCCCGAGATGGGTTCGGCGATGGCGGCTGCGACGGAACTTTTCGTGGATGGAGGCTCGGGTATCCAGGGTTTTTCCGAGAAGATGTATATATAGGCGGAGGATTTAGGTCGGTGGGGCGCCTGGTGGGCCCAAACCTACCCTAGGCGCGGGCCAGGTCTAGGCCGGGCCTAGGGGTGGTTTGGGTGCCCTGCTGCGCCTCTTCGATCCCCCTCTGGACTTCGTCTTCGTTTTGGTAAAAATATTGACTTTGGCTTTTGTTTCGTTCAATTCCGAGAATATTTCCTGTACAACTTTTGTGAAATACAAAAACAACAGAAAACAGGGAACTGGCACTGTGGCATCTTGTTAATAGGTTAGTGCCGGAAATCATGTAAAAGTGCAACGAAGTGTAATAAAAACATATATGAATTGGTGTAAAACAAGCACGGAGCATCAAAAATTATAGATACGTTTGAGACATATCAAGCATCCCCAAGCTTAACTCCTGCTCGTCCTCGAGTAGGTAAATGATAACAAAATATTTTTTGAGGTGACATGAAGTCAACACAATCTTGATCAAGCATGTAAAGCAATTCGAGATGGGATCTAAGTACTCTAAACATAGGCATGATACATATAATTCAATAGAACTTAACAACTATGCTATAACATGAAGAATAACTCAAACAAAGGATCATGAATAATAGTGCATTGAAACTAAACATAACAAAGTGGTACTCAACATGTCCTTATGGAACAGCAAAACATAAATGCTAGGACACATTCAAAATTCAGAGGGTGACTAGATACAAGTAAATTTGAGAGCAAGCAATAGCACAATCATGAATCAATCAATAATAATTTTGGGACCATGCACATTGCACTAAGAATGACAACTATGCTCTCTTAATTGGTGCATAAAGCAGAAGATGAAGACTCAACGTAATAGTAAAAGAGAGACTCTTTACAGAGTAAACAAGATAAACAAGTTTTATAAACCTTCCAAAAAGTATGATACTCATTAGCTTTGAGATCTCATTGCCTCTATCATAAGCATCTTGAATGGTTAAAGTTAATGTGAGTCAAAATGAGCTATATGATTGCAAATCACAGGTTGAAAATCTCATGCCCCTTGAATGCGAGTACCTAAATCTCATGCTACTCAACTTATGTCACAAATAAGTTCTTGTCATTGTAAGTATACATGTATTATTGAGAACCCCCAATGGGGTACCTCTTGCCCGATGATATGGAGGTACTCTTGTGTAGCAATCACATGCCAAATTGACAAAACATACAGATAGTGAGCACCTCAGCAATTTTTTATTTACTATGAGTATAGCTTTTTATTGCAAGTGCTTCATAGAATGTTCACTATGGCTTAGCTGTAAATTTCCACCATGAATGATGCATGACTTAGATTAGAGGCCCAGGCGTTTCCCAAACTTATATACAAACTCCATGGACTTATAAGCTTCCATTTTATTTCGCACCTCTAGGCATCCATAAACAAAAGAACATGACATCAACTAAATATAAGTGCAATGTCAAAAGTGTTCCCCATGAAAGCATGGTTCTACTAACTCCCAACTCGCAATTTGCAGACATATAAACTTCATAAGATAGACACAATGATCAAATTTATTAAGTACAAGAAAGTAAATGTGCCATCAAGTTCGTGTGAGCTTTACTGACTAATTTTCTCATGCCAAAATTTTATTTTGAAGATAAAAACATGATGAATTACTTGGAATAGCAATAATGCTACTAGGCAGATATGGTGGACACAATTGGCAAACTTTGTTTCATGGTGGTTGGATGCACGAGTAGAGATCATACTCAGCACATGTGAAGGCTAGCAAAAAACTGGGAGCGACCAAATAAGAGAGCAATAATGGTCATAATCATGCATAGCGACAAAACATTATCAATCAAAGCATAAAGTGATATTACAAGTCAAAAGCTAAATGATCATAGAGACTTTAGTTGACTGGTTATAGTCATAACATGGTGTAAGCATGCGCCAAGTCAACCCAATAAAGCATCAAAGGAGAATACCACAATATTATGTTTTTATGATAGAAACAACACATGATTCTTTCAATGACACATTATGCACTCTCAGCCATTTGAAACAAGGCATGCTACAACAACAAATACTAAGCATATGACAAGAATAACATCCAACATGACATGACAAAGTCTATGCCACAGTCTAGACAAGCTTCCTTTTGCATCACTATAGTCATGAAATATTTTACTCGTATCCAACACCAAACAACTTATTTGAAATAGCTCTCAGAGATGAAATTCATTATGGACTAGAGAGCTAATCATACATAAATAAATAATACTAACGTGCTCTGGAAAAAAATTCAAGTGAAAGAACAAGAGCTAAACGCAGTACCAGAAAACTAGAACACTCGCAGAACAATAACAGCAAAAACTAGAGCGTTCTATGCAATTAAAAAGGAGCCGGTCTTTCTCCTAAACAAATATGCCGAGATCCAACATATGCTGCAGCAAAAAAAAAACAAAAAAAAAGACGCTCCAAGAACAACACATAACGTATGGAGCAATATAAATATAGCGCATAGAGAGATAATCTGTTGCTTTGTTGATGAAGAGGGGATGCCTTGGGCATCCCCAAGCTTTGACGCTTGTACCTCTTGAATATGTCTTGGGGTGCAGGAGAATCCCCAATCTTGAGCTTTTGTCCATTCTTCATCTCATCACATCATTCTTCTTTCCCTAACTTGAAAACTTCCTTCATACAAAACTTCACACAATTTTTCATTAGCAGCATTAGTACAATAAAAATAAAAAAATCCATTTGGGTTTAGTATTAACATATATCAAACATCTATTAAAGCATAATCTACTACACGAACCTTTCAAAAATTTCTCTTGTCAAATGAACTAAAAAAGAAACAGATTTAAGAGGCAAATGCAAATAGTGCAGAAATCTGTCAACACAGAACAAACGGTAAAGATTGATTTTTTTTTGAAAATCCTCTGTTGCTTATCTCGGAAAGTGGTCAACTAAATGAAATTTAGATAATAACCTAGGTCATATGCATAAAAAATGACAGCTCAAAATTCCGCTGTGGCTATTTTTACGAATTTTTATGGTAACAACATATATTCTGTTTTCAGGACAACAAGTTCCCCAAATCTTACTTTCTTCCTATTAGAGGCTATTCTTGGAACAAAAACGAATTAAAAATCATAATGAGAGATTATTATAGTGGTAATAACTTCCAAGACTCAACAAAAAGAAAAATTACTGTAAATAAACATGGGTTATCTCCCAATAGTGTTTTTCTTTAACGCCTTTCAGCTAGGCGCAGAAAAAGAGCAAGCATCAAGAAGAAAATATGAAACACATTTAAGTTTAACCCACTTCCTACGCATAGGAATCTTGTACACAAATAAATCCACAAAGAACAAAGTGACAATTATAGGAAGATAAAATAAGAGCAACTTCAAAACTTTCAGCATATAGAGAGATGTTTTAGTACCATGAAAACTTCTACAACCATATTTTACTCTCTCATAATAACTTTTAGTAGCATCATGAATAAACTCAGCAATATAACTATCACATAAAATATTCTTATCATGAGGCACATGAATAAAATAATTATTACTCTTCACATAAGCATAGTCATTCTTATTAATTGTACTGGGAGCAAATTCAACAAAATAGCTATCTTTATTACTCATCACCATAATCATCAAATATAGGAGACATATTGTAATTATAATTAATTTTCTCCTCAATAGTATGTGAACTAAAAATAGCATATTCATCATTGTAATCATCATAGCAAATTTTCTACTCTAAAGCGGTGGAAGTAAAAAAGATGATTTTCAAGCTTAGACTTTTTCATAGCATTAGCAATAATGGTGTTCAAAGAATTTGTACTAATAATATTGCCATTAGCATGCAAATAAAGTTCCATAGATTTTTAAATTTCCTATTCGAAGACTTCATGTCCTAACTCAAGATAAATACTATAAAGCTCTCTATTTTTTTATTTTCCATTAAGCCTAACTAGTGAAAAATAAAAACAAGAAATATCAACATGGAAAGTAAGCATGGAATAAACTAAGCAACAGAAATAACGGCTATAATAGAAACTATTTTTTTGTGTTTTTGATATAAAGACAACTATAAAAGAAACTATTTTTTGTGTTTTTCATATAATAAAGCAAACAAAACAAAATAAATTAAACTAAGCAAATTATAACAAAGTAAAAAGATTGGAGATGAGAGAGTCCCCTTGCAGAAATCCTCTTTCTCCCTGACAAAGGCGCCAGAAAATCTTGATGGTGCTCCGGTGATGGCGCCGGACAATCTTGCTGAGCGTTGTTGTGGAAGCGGTGAGGAAACCCCACGAGGAAGGTGTGATGAGCACAGCAGCAAGATTTCCCTTAGTACGACACCAAGGTTTAATCGACCAGTAGAAAAAGGCGTGACTTCTGAAGGTGTTGTTGGCTAACTAGTGGTAGGGCACACTATCGACGTCAGCAACAACGTGGAACCTGCACACAACAGAATCAAAGTACTTTGCCCCAACTTACAGTGTCTCACCGGTTTACTGAACACAAAGGATTAGACGTATCTAGTGGAAAGAGATGTTTGCAGAATGTAAATAGAACATGATTGCAGTAGAATTTATCAGTAAAGGAAATAGGACCGGGGTCCACAGTTCACTAGAGGTGTCTGTCTGTAAACATAAATAGCATGTTGGGTGAACAAATTACAGCTGGGCAGTTGATAGAATATCGACCAATACATGACAATATGATTACTATGAGATTTGATATGGGCATTACAACATAATACATAGACCGTAATCCAACTGCGTCTATGACTAATAATCCATCTTCAAGTTATCATCTGAACCCCTTTCAATATTAAGTTGCAAGCAACAGACTATCACGTTAAGAAATGTTGGTAAAGTAAACAATAGAATTACCCTCGGATAAAATATTGTTGTTTTCTCCCTAGTAGCAACAACACATCTACAATCTTAGAAGTTAAACGTCACTCTCCCATAAAACTAAAGGCATGAACCTACCATCGAGCATAAATACTCCCTGTTGGAGTCACAAGTGTCCACTTGGCCATAGTTTCTACTAGCAAGGGAGAATATGCAAGATCACAAATAACATATGGCATGAATATATAATCAATCTCAATATAGTGTACAATATTCAGCGGATCCCAGCAAACCAAACATATAGGATTACATAAAGATGATCTTGATCATGTAGGACAGCTCACAAGATCGATACATGAAGCACAAAGTGTAGAAGACAACCATCTATCTACTGCTATGGATCCATAGTCTAGGGATGAACTACTCACGCATCACTTAGGAGGCGGGCATGGCGATATAGATGCCTCTGGCGATGATTTCCTCCTCCGGCAGGGTGCCGGGAAAAGCTTGAGAACCCCTTGAGATGGGTTCTGCGATGGCGGCCGCGACGGAAATTTTGGTGGATGGAGGCTCAGGTATCCAGGGTTTTCCCGAGAAGATGTATATATAGGCGGAGGATTTAGTTCGGTGGGGCGCCTGGTGGGCCCAGACCTAGCGTTGGTGTGGGCCTAGTCCAGGCCGCGCCTAGGGGTGGTTTGGGCGCCCTGCTGCGCCTCTTCGACCCCCCTCTGTACTTCGTCTTCGTTTCGGTAAAATATTGACTTCAACTTTTGTTTCGTTCAATTCTGAGAATATTTCTTGTACAACTTTTATGAAATATAAAACAACAGAAAATAGGGAACTTGCACTGTGGCATCTTTTTTATAGATTAGTACCGAAAATCATGTAAAAGTGCAAGGAAGTGTAAGCAAAACATATATGAATTGGTGTAAAACAAGCATGGAGCATAAAAAATTATAGATACGTTTGAGACATATCATCCACTGTTGTCAACTAATCTTTTCCATGTTCAATTCTACTCTATGTTAGAACATTTCTGTGAATGCTATTTCGATCTAAGTGGTCCTATTCTCTGTCCCGTGCTAGGAAGCATTACTCCTCTTTTCATTCCAAATTCTTCAATAAGACTGATACGATTGATTGGTCTGTGCATACCTAGGCAAGTCGCAGTCAGAGACAAGGCAAGCAAGAACCTCGGTATCTACAGCTTCATCATTCGTACTAACCAAAATATCAAGATGATGAACTGGCCTCGGGCACAACTTTAGAGGTAGGCCAGTACCATATCTCGTACAGGTAAGAGGTTTTTCAACATGGGCAGCAGATTAAGTGATTTCTTATTGGAATAAGGGTATTATACACCTTTTCTTTGTTCCATATTCTATGCTTTGTTGGTGAGAAAGAGAAACTATTTTGGATCCCCGACAACCATGACATCTTCTCAACAAAATCTGCTTTTGATCAGGGAAATCCTTAATCTAACACTAGGTTTTCCCTCAATCTAACAACCGGGGTGATATCTAGTGGTGTGGCTAACATGACAATAGGATTTAGGTGGGAAGCCGGCACCCCTTGTTGCAGCATTCTAGCCGTCTATAGTCTACCGGTGGTATAAAACTTCCGCTTGGATCTTCTTCTGTAAATCTTGGTTGATGAATACCTGACCATAGTCCGAGTAGGCAAAAATGCAGTGAAATTAACTTATCAAACAACATGCAGTAATATACGTGGTAAGCAACCAAAAAAGGCGACAATTGTTGGCAGCGGGGACCTAGCGGGCCAGTTTGGGCCTGGTTTGTCCTTGCAGCCATGTCCAGTAGGCTCCCGCGAAGGCGGTGGAGGTAGTTCCCTCCCGCTAGGCTATTGTGTTGCTTCCCCGGCTCTGCTGCCTTCCGGCACCCTTCATAGGCCCTGCGTCGAGGACTATAGGGAGATGGCGAGGATGGATTCAAGACCGGGCGGAAGGCTGTCTGGAGCACACTTCGGATTGATCGAGATGGTGGTGTTGGGGGTTGGGAGAAATCCATGTTGGCTCGCCCAACACCGATACTGCGATGGCTGAGGGCGCCGCCTTACCTTCCCGGAGGGTGTCGGGTGTACCCCGTCCCCAATCCCCTCCGTATACCGAGGGAAACCCTAGGATTAGTCCGGACAGCAGCGGCGTCGTCGTCGTCGTTCTCCTTATTTAAGGTGTTGTTTGGTATGCGGCGATTCGGAGTGCTAGGAGCGTGGGAGGACTTCTCCGGAGGCGGGTCGTCCTTGTTCTTGTCGAACTGCCGGTGTTGGCATTTTTCTTTTTCTTTGTCTTTGTGGTTTCTTTTGGGCTTGATTGTGCTGCGGCTCCAGCAAGTTTATTGTATTGTGGTTGGTATATTAATATAACTGGATGAAAGCCTATTTCGAGGAGCAACCAAAAAATGAAAATGAAAATGAAAATGAGAATGAAAAAAAGAGTATGCAATGATTCTTGTCCATGTAACGTACGTCTAAGTACATGCATACACTTGCATGTGCGCTACACTTTGCAATATGTTGTCGTGTGGGTAGATGTCATATGCTGAGGACCCACGTAGGGATGCCATCCATATGGCTGTGCGAGATGGAACGCGCGCGCCGTTGCTATCGTGAAGCTGAGTTGCAACCGTAGCATTAAGGCTCGCTGGCATCGTTGGCACATACGGAGTACCTTTGTCATCAAACTATTACTGCTTCGTCAAGCATCAATGAGTTGAGGTTGCTGTGAAGTGCCGACAAAGAAGAAGGTAATTATGTTTCGCGGGATCATCACGTGAAGCTGTGGTTGTCTGAGTACGTAGAATCTTACTACTAGCTAGTTTGGTCGTTGGTCATTCGCAAGAATGTAAGTGCTGTGGGTGAGGGCCAGTACCAAAATTAGTGAGCTTTACATCGGTTTTTTTTTTTGTATTCATACGTTCAAAATCGTAGATCCTTGTCTGGTGCCAGCCACCGCACCCACCCATCCATTAAAGTTCTTCCGGAGAAATTAAGAGAGACAGAGATTGAAAAGTACGAAGTAGATCGAAGACGTGTTAGAGAGCCCGGTCATGAGAGAGAAAGAGAGAGAGAATTTTAATATTTGAAGAACGATGTGGCTAGGCTTCGGGTAGGGCTCAGTGTTCATTGAGACGTAGTTAACTATTCTCTAACGCAGGATACACAATTATCATTGTATTTTCTTACACGGCGGAATAATTACTAGCCAGTTCGTATACCAATGCACTTGCTACTCGCCGCGAAAGCACTATATACTAGCAAAAAACTTTTGAAGTTAATTTTGGGTGGTAAGGTCCAAAAAATCTGCCTAGTTATATCATGTGTTCCTTGTAGTGTTTGAAATGCCTTTTTTTTGGAATCCAGAGCATATACCCTCTTGGGGGCGCCGTTTTGAATTTATGCTAAACCATGTGATAATTTAGTTCTCTCCAATTCTTGCAAAAAAGTGCTAGGAAAGCACGGAAGCAGTTATCAGTCACCACCCACTCATTTTCATGGGGCCAAGGCAACGCTCCGCACAGTTAATCGTCTCATTTTTTTCATGCACCAGTCACTCTCGCTTGATAACAACATGGACATGTTTTCTAGACACAGTGCTTCCGCCATCCCTTTTCATGCAACTTGTATGTGTGTGTGCCCGGTGCACGACATCACAAGATATTAACTTTAGATAGGCACCTATATATCTGGCTTTTCCCTACAAGGGAAATGGACGCATATACAAAAATTAGGGATTCATATATAGTATACACTGATATTTATTTTGTGGGTTGATTCTCAGAAGAAGAAACAGAGTGTGTGGGTTGGTGCTGACTGCTCACAATGACGCTCGGTTTTTTGAAATAGTCAGAAAAATGCATGAATCTATCAACACTGCACACTCTCCCTTCATGATATCTCTACTCCTCCAGCTCAGCGGCTTTTGTCTAACGTGGTCCGGAATTGACAGGCTCGGCTTTTACCACGCTGCCAAATTGGCTTGTACGTCCAATATACCGTTTTCTGTCTCGCTAAGGCGGCGATCTAGGTCGCGACGGTCGGTCTCCTGTGATCTCCCGCGTCTCTCCCCGCTTAGGGTTTCTTTCCTCCTCCGGCGGAGTCCATCTGGCGGTGAGTTTTTCTGTTAAATCCGCTTTAATTTGAAGTTTTGAGTTGTTGTGGAGTAGATTAGTTACTAGTTTGAGTCTGATTTCGTTGGCATCAATCCCTGCTGGGTCTGGGCTGTGCATTTAGTGTTACTTTCGTGAATCTGGTTGTAGAATCTACTTTGGATGTAAGTTGTTGGTTGATCGGCTGTTTGGTTTGGTAAAGTTCTGATCACGATCGGGGCAAGTTTCTGAAGCTATTTCACGAGCAATTTCTCAAGGGCGTTGTTGCCGATTACAACGAAAATCTATAGTTGGAACTGCCGGGTGTTGGGCAAACGCTCGGTTGTTCGAGCGCTCCTGGCCCTCCAAAAGCTGTTGAACCCGGATGTGTTTTTTTTTATCCGAGACACATCTGACGAGAGCTAGAGTAGAAATAATAAAGAGGAAGCTAATGTTTGACCTCATGATTGTGTCGTGGAGCGTCGACAGAAGCGGTGGTCTAATCTACTTGTCGCGTGATGATTTGAAGGTGGCATCCTTTAAGGAGGACACCAGTCTTCTAGATATTTGTATTGAGGAGAATAGTAGCAATGCGTGGAGGATCATTGGTCTATATGGTGAGCCTAGTGGAGAAAGCAAGCACCTTACTTGGGATTTTAATCGTAACCTTTAAGGTATGAAGAACCTACGTACCCTGGCTAATGTTGGACGATTTTAATAAAATCTTGAGTAACTCAGAAAAATAATAAAATATGAGACCTCAGAGATGCATGCAAGGTTTTAGGGATGCTCTTTCTGATTGTGAGCTTGAGGATCTTGGCTTTACTGGAGACAAGTTTACTTGGCAAGGTCGTATTCGAGAAAGGTTAGATTAAGTCATTGCAAATCAGAGATGGATCATTATGTTCCCTATGGCCGGTGTCATAAATGAGAATTTCTCTAAGTCTGATCATAACCGATTCCGGTCGATACTTCTTTCCTTGCAGATGTAGAAGTGAATCCAGCACAGAGGAAGAAAATGTTCGAAGCGAATTGGCTTCAAGAAGAAAACTTTGATGACATAGTTAGGGCAGCTTGGGAATCGGCCCACTGAAACAGCCCAACTAATCTCGCTAGTAGGATCAAGTGAGTACACTCGGCCCTTCATGCATGGGACATGCAGATGCTTAAGGAACCTCGCCGCAGGTTACGTATGCTCCAAGACGAGTTGAACAAAGTTATGGAGGGGCCTCTGCTTGATGGGACAACGGCCCAATGTCAGAAGTTGCAGTTGGAGATAGAACAAAAAAATGAGCAGGAAGAAATAAAGTGGGTCCATAGAAGTTGAGCTAACTAGATGAAATCTAGAGATAGAAATACAAGTTTTTTCCACAATTTTGCTACAGCTAGAAAGAAACGAAATTTCATCAAGAAACCGGTTGATGATGATGGTAAAGAAGTCGAAGGGCGGGATAATCTAGCCGGTCGAATTAGTAATCAACAAAGTGAAACCACGTGTTTCTCCAGAGATGAATACATGCGTGTGCTCGCACCATACACACATGATGAGGTTAAAAATGTCCTATTCAACATTAGAGATTTAAAGGCCCCACGCCGATGGACTCCATGCAATTTTATTCAAGAAATATTGAGGCTTGATTGGAGAGGATTTAATCGGAAGAAGTGCTCGCCGCTATTAATTCGGGGATTGTTCCCAATGATTGGAACGACACCGCCATTGTTTTAATCCCTAAGATGGATACACCGGAGAAGGTAACACAATACATACCCATTAGTCTTTGTAATGTCACTTACAAGGTTATTTCAAAAGTTTTAACAGAAAGATTGAAGACAATTCTTCCACTCAAAGTGCTTTTGTTCCTAGACATCTTATAACGGATAATGTCCTAGTGTCTCATGAATATTATCATGCGATTAAGAAGAAGAGTTGTGTGCAATAAAACTTGATATGCATAAGGCATATCACTAGGGTGGAGTGGAATTTTTTGGAGAGAGTCCTTGAATAGATGGTGTTTGATGTCAATTGGATTAAACTTATCATGTCACATTTAAGCTCGGTGCAATACCAAGTTCGGTTCAATGGTCAAGAAACGGAATGTTTATTCTCTTCCCGATGCCTACGCCAGGGAGATCCTCTCTCTCTCTCTCTCTCTCTCTCTCTCTCTCTCTCTCTCTCCCTACCTTATTATCCTATGTGCGGAGGGATTAAAAAGTCTGTTGAAATATGCTGAAGATGAGGGATCATTGGTGGGTGTCAAAGTCTTTCGAGCTGCACCGGCGGTAGCGCATCTATTATTCACAGATGATTCTCTAATCCTAATGAGTGCTGATCTGGAAAATGCTGATTCTCTACATCAAGTTTTACAAGCCCACAATGCCGCCTTGGGCAAGCTAGTGAGAGAGGCGAAGTCGGGCATATTTTTCAGCCAGTGTACAAGTGTTGAGATGAGGGAAGCTATATGTCTGAAATTGAATATTCTTACAAAAGCAATCACTGGCACTTATATGGGGCTGCCAACCCAAGTAGGTGTGGATAGGTCATATTGTTTCATTGATATTATTGAAAGAGTTCTTAAAAGACCAAATGTATATAAGGAAAAGTTGCTATAATATGGCGGGAAAGAGGTACTATTCGAAGGTGGTGGCCCAAGGCATCCCTACGTACGCAATGTCCGTGTTCAAGCTTCCCAAACAGGTAATAAAAGGGCCGTTACGCAAAAACATTTGCACTGGTTCGTTTGGCGGAAAATGTGTGTACTAAAGAAGAAAGGTGGAATGGGTTTTAGATATTTATACTATTTCAACTTGGCAATGCTAGTAAGGCAGTGTTGGTGTCTGTTGTGTGAGCTAGAGTCTCTTTGTGCTCAAGTGCTGATGGAAAAATATTTTCCCACGGGAGATCTGCTAAATGCGGAATTAAAGAAAGGCTCATGCTATACTTGGACGAGTATTTGGGAAGGTATTCAATGTTTCAAGAAAGTGAACATATGACATGTGGGCACGGGAGAGAATATTAGGAGAGAATATTAATATATGGAATGACTCATGGGTTCCAAGCATTCCATCGAGGAAGATTATTACTCCAAGAGGTGATATAGTCTACACCTGAGTGTCTGAACTCATTGACCCCATAAATAGATGACGGGATGAAGAAATGTTGAGATCCTTATTCTATTCGGTAGATTTGGCTAGGATACTAAAGATACCCTGGGCAGTAGGGGATGATGGAGGATTTTACTTCATGGAATCATAAAAAAGAAAGCATTTTTACTGTTCTATCTGCATACTGTGTTGAATGGGATCACCAACATGGAAGAAAGTTAATTAGAACCGTGGCCCAGGTGCATCTGACATCACTCCAATTTGGGCGCAGGTTTGGAAACTTAAGATTTCAACAAAGATTAAAATCTTTGCATGGAGAATGTTAAATGGGACTCTGACATGTAATTGTATCTTCGTAAATAGACACATAATTACCTCTAGTCTATACCTTGCCTACAAATTAGGGTGCGAAACTACAAAACACCCTTTTTCGAATGTGCAAAGGCTGTCCAGATTTGGGAAAATATGGAGATTCAATGAGTAATTGAGGAGGCGTGCATGGACGATAGAGAAGGTGCTGCATGCAGTCATTGAATCCATCTTTTGAAAGAGTGGCTCTATGCATGGGGACGTGACTAATCTAGGGCTCAAAAAACTGATTGTTTCAGCCTGTTGGTATATATGGTGGTAGAGGAGGAAAATCTCTCGAGATGAACGAGTTCAGAAACCGGTCAGGAGCAGCCAATTGATTCTGGTACTTTGCTTCTACAGAGCTAGTAAGCAGAACCTTGGTATCAAAGGCTATGGTTGGAAGAAGCAGGCGGAGGACTTTGTAAAACTAAACATAGATGCTACGTTTTCTGAAGAAAAAAAGTTATAAGGGAGCTACGGGTCATGTCATTAGGGATGATGGTGGTAGCTCTCGCGGTATAGCACATGTCGCAGATGCAGCCATGACAGAAGCCATTGCCCTTCGAGATGGTCTCCTCCTTGCGGTATAACTTGGATGCAATATGATTGAGGTCAACCTTGATCTTTTGGAGGTTGTTAACACAATGCAGAATGGAGGAAACTCTATCAGTGTTGTAGCTACCGTCTATGAGGAATTCTCTTTTCTAGCTCGTAATTTTACTCATGTTAAATTTGATCATCGTCCTAGGGAAAGAAATTTTGCAGCTCATACTTTGGCTTGTAATGCGGAGGGACCTCAGTCAATAGTCTGGCATGAGGATCCGCCTAATTTTCTTTTGAGCCTTCTGTAAATGATGTAAGCTTGTTTAATAATTAATAAAGTTGCCATGGTGGCTTTCTCTCAAAGAAAAATTGGTTTGTACAAATCAACTAGTTAACCCTTAATAGTCCGAAACACTTCCGAAACCACCGAAAGCTAGAACTTTAGGAATACCAAAAAATGGAAAGAAAATAGTTTTGGTTGAAGCACACTGCATGAGAAGAATAAAGTTTCAGAGTTGAGGAGAGTTGCTAAGACTTTGAACTAAGAATGGTAGCAATTGAAGAAGTAGTACTAGATTAAAATCTAGTTTTAAATTTTGATTGATTAGTTTTGTGATCGATGGGTCAATTGGAGTTCTAATATTAAAGTTATAAGTATAATAGCTTGACATGGGACTTATCATGAGTTTGGGTAATTCTAAACAAGGATTCCCACAAATTTACTCCATCCAAATGCTTAAAATTGAGGTAATAGTCATCTGATGGTATAGGTAACTTACTAGAGATCGATTGGGATTCGGTAGAGCGAACCCGTGTTTTTACTCTGGCCATTTGGTTTCAGAGGAGCGCTGCTAAAGCTCTGCTTGTTGTTACCATAATGAGATAAGGATATTATTTCTCATTCCATGGTGAAGTCACCTAGCGTATAAGGTCCGTGAAGCCGGGATCTGTGGGCTAGCAGTGGTAGTTCCTGTCTTTGTGGCGACGAGAAATTGGCTTGTTTTTTGTGACATGGAGAATCAACATCGTAAGTGGGAGCGTCAGCACATGAGAATTTCAAAGTTTTATCTCTAAGGATAAAAATCCAAGGTCTGGTCTTAATTGGTTGTATCTGATAATGACCTTGTTGAAGGCATTGTTTTGCGAGCAAGAACTTTCTCTAGGCTGAAAACCTAGGATCTTTAATCGGGCGACAACGCCGGTTGTGCTCTTCCTTCTTGGATGAGTTGTTTTGGGAGAAGTTGGACTTGTGGTGTTGTCTTGGTGGTGATAGTATTGCTGGTAAAAGAAACAGAACACTGTAGCGGGACTTTTCTTTTATTGTAATTATTCTTCTATTTTTTTAGATGTGAGCATTTGTAATGCCGCTAGGGCATCAAGTTGCTCCAGAGGTTAGGTGTATTTTGTATATTCGCGATATGAATATATTCTTTTATAGAAAAAAGTTAACTTACTAGAACTAGTAGTTATAACATCAAGATAAAAAATGACAGCTATTTTTTATTCATTAGCAATAAAAATAGTAATTCATACTAACATCAAGAACTAGTAGTATTTTTTGGACTTGTGACTCTAGTTTATAACACAGGGGAAGGCAGGAATCCTATCTCTATGTAAATAATCTAAGAGCATCTCTAACTGAACCACTAAAAAGTTCTAAAGGATCAAAAATACGCCGCTAACCGCCAAAATCGCATCTAGCCAAACCCCAAGCAGCCTTAGGGAGAATAATTTTTTGTCCTCGGCCTCTGCGGCCCCCAAATATTCTCCCCCGCGGTCGTTGGACTAATATTTTCTCCTCCACAACTTATCATAGCCTCGCTGCCGCACCATCGTATTCCCGCCGGCGTTCACACCGCCGACCACCAATCGCCTTGATCGGTAGGATGAAACATCCGCTGCCCTGTTCCCCTCTGTTCGACCCACTTGCCGGTGCTACGTGATACGTCTCAAACGTATCTATAATTTTTGATGCTCCATGCTTGTTTTACACCAATTTATATATGTTTTGCTCATGCTTCGTTTCACTTTTATACATTTTCCGGCACTAACCTATTAACAAGATGCCACATTGCCAGTTTCCTGTTTTCTGTTGTTTTCTATTTCAGAAAAGTTGTACAGGAAGTATTCTCGAAATTGGACGAAACAAAAGCCAAAGTCAATATTTTCCGTAACGAAGACAAATTTCAGAGGGGGTCGAAGAGAGGCAGCAGGGCGGCCACACCAGCCCTAGGCGTGGTCTGGCCCTGGCCCGCACCTATGGGCGGTGTGCCCCCCCGGCCTCCACCGACATCGTCTCTCCGCCTATTTATTCACGATCTCGGAAAACCTAAACCCCCGAGCCTTGATCCACGAAAAGTTCTGTCGGGACCGCCATTGCAGACCCTAGCTCTGGAGGGTTCTAAAGCTCTTCCCAGCACCCTGCCGAAGGGGGAAACCATCGTCGAATGCATCTACATCGCCATGCCTGCCTCCACAGTGATGTGTGAGTAGTTCATCCCTGAACTATGGGTCCATAGTAGTAGCTAGATGGTTGTATTCTCCAATTTGTGCCTCATATTTAGATCTTGTGAGTTGCCCTACATGATCAAGATCATCCTTATGTAATGCCACATGTTGTATTTGCTGGGATCCAATGAATATTGAATACTATGTTGAGATTGATTATATATTCTTTTCATATGTTATTTGTGATATTGCATGCTCTCCGTTGCTAGTAGATACTCTGGCCAAGTAGGGTTTGTGACTCAAAGAGGGGGTATTTATGCTCGATGGTAGGTTCATGCCTCTAATTTTCTGGAAGAGTGGCAATAACTTCTAAGATTGTAGATGTGTTGTTGCTACTAGGGAGAAAATAACAATGTTTTATCTGAGGATAATTCTATTGTTTACTTTACACACATTATTTAATGCGATAATCTGTTGCTTGCAACTTAATACTGGAAGGGGTTTGGACGATAACCGGAAGGTGGATTATTAGTCATAGATGCAGTTGGATTATGGTCTATGTATTATGCTGTAATACCCAAACGAATCTCATAGTAATTATCTTGTCATGTATGGTTGGTATTCTATCAATTGCCCAGCTGTAATTTGTTCACCTAGCAAGTTATTTATCTATATGGAGAGACACCTCTAGTGAACTATGGACCCCGGTTCTTTCCGATAAATTCATCCACTGCAATTCTGCTTTGTTTACTAACTTCAAGCTCTGTTCTTTTTAATTACTACAAACATCTATTTCCACTCGATACATTTAATCCTTTGTGTTCAGCAAAATCGGTGAGATTGACAACCTCAGTGTAAGTTGGGGAAAAGTATTTTGGTTGTGTTGTGTGCAGGTTCCATGTTGTTGCTGACGCCGGTAATGTATCCTGCCACTAGTCAGCTAGCAATACCTTCAGAAGTCACACCTTTCTGCTACTGATCGATTAAACCTTGGTTTCTTACTGACGGAAAACTTTCTACTGTGCTCATCATAACTTCCTATTGGGGTTCCCAACGGTGTGCAATTTGCGCTCATCACTTGGCTTCGCCGGAACGAGAGCCGCCGCATCTAACCCGATCTCGTCGTTGATTTAAGGTCGATTCCGGCAGCGGCTAGGTGGATTATTTTGGGAGATGGGTCGTCGGAGCATGGGGGAGATGTAGACCGACCGCCGCGGACCAAAATCATCCGACAACAACCACCATAGCCCTCGGCCCATAGAGCTTTACACACGACGGCGACTTTGATCTTCGTCGACGTCCGGTCGTCGCGTTGGCCCAACGTCGGGATTAGCACGACCATTATAGGGTAGCCCGGTTTTCATGTAGCCCCGGCGGAGGCCTCGACCCTTTTTCTCGGCTCGACGGTACGGGCCGCGGACTCTACCTTCGCCGCGCTCAAGTTACTCAACCAAATGTTTATATGCCTTGTCTTTTATTCATAGCAACCGGCTTGTAATTTGGTTTATAAATCTTGTTTGATTGAAATAATTTATTGTGTTCGTTAATTTGGTTTATAATAATGAATAATCTGATTTATTACATTTAATTTGGTTTGTAATATTGATACTTTGGTTCAAATGGTTGATTTCAAAAAAAAAAGTCCTCTAAGTTATTTTAGGGGATCGGTTAAAGATGCTCTAAGAGCTATGTTGCTGCCCTCGGTGGTATCGAGATGTAGTGTATCCTGATATTTAGTTTGTGGGTTCATTCTCAGAAGAAGAAAAGGAGGAGAGTGCGTGGGTTGGTGCTCACTGGTCACAACGACGATTTTTTTTTTTTTTGAAATCGTCAAAAAAATGCCTGAATTGAACACTGCACACTCCCCTTTCATGTTATCTCTGCTCCTGCAGCTCAGCTTTCGTTTAACGTGGTCGGAAATCATCATCTCATCATAACCTTAAAAAGTCCGAAATACTTCCGGAATCACGAAAACTAGAACTTCAGGAATACCAAAAAAAATGGTAAGAAAATGTTTTGGTTCATGCAACATGCGATTTTTTGTTTGGGTTCAAGCACCCTGTAAACAATAAAATCCTACATTTGAACAAAATAAAAATCCTACTAAATAAGAGCAAGAGAGAAAATAAGAAAACTATAATGAATGGCTAAGTTTTGCTGGAGCGATTTTTTTGGTAAAGGGAGGAGTGGCCCAGCCTCTGCATGCAAATGATGCACACAACTTTTATTTATTAGAGTATTCACGAAACATTACAAGAAGAATACAAAGATCAATTTGAAGCTGTTGTGAAGTGTATAAAGTAGATTGCCTAGCTCTTTCCATCAGTTCGGACTTTTGGTTCAAGTGGCTAGTGCATGAAGCTTAACATGGTATCAGAGCTCCAGGTCTTGAGTTCAAATCCTGGCTTTCACATGGTTTTCGCAATTAAGCCTAAAAATTGCTGTTGCCCCCCTCTATAGCCACCGCTGTTTCGGTGTGCTCTTCTTCTTTCACGTGTTGACTTTCTCTTCTCCCGTCACACGCGAGCGGGGGTGTTGTGAAGTGTATAAAGTAGATTGCCTAGCCCTTTCCATCAGTTTGGACTTTTGGTTCAAGTGGCTAGTGCATGAAGCTTAACAGAAGCCACCTTCCTAGCGACAACTCGTTAAACCTAAAGAAAGATGAAGGGGGTGTCCAAGAACAGAGCCATTACCCTGACCTCGTACCAACGCACATCATCTAAAAACTGAGTGTCTGTCCAAGCCGCCCATTGGCGGGTCACAAGCACAAACAGTCTAGCAGACCCTCAGCGCACACCATTGCATACGTCAAAGAATCGCCACCGCCTTCTTCCGCGAACCCATCTCCAAGAAAGATCAGCGCATTGACCTTGCCAGGCTGCCATCAACGTCACCACGACGCCATACGACACCACCATCCTGCGCACGTCCATCACGCTGTGTCCATCTCCGAGGTTCCGCTGCACCATGCCGCCGAGACCCGCCAACATCGGCGCAGTAGATGGAACACCGCTCCGCCAGATAACTTCCTCCAGGTATCACTTGTTCCAGAACGATGCCCTCAAGAGGGAAATGACAGCAGAGGTGTCGCCATCATCTGATTTGTATATCCAGTCATCCAGATCTGGGGTTTCCCCCCGGAACAAAGAGGTTGAGGTCGGATCTGTAGCAACAATGCCTTCAACAAGGTGATGATGCCCGATCACACCACCATCATCGGCTCCGGCCGAATCGGAGCCCGGTTCTCACCGGCCAGACCCCACCCCAATGCTGTTGATCCGCCTGAAGAAGAGTCGATGTCGTCCGCCACACCACCGATGGAGCGCCGTGGTTTCAAATCAGTACAACTACCGTGGATTCAAAGAAGATCTAGCATCATCTACACCTAAGTATAAATAATCTTCTCGAATTTAATAAATACTAGAGCTTATTTGGTACGAAAGACAACCTAATACTAGCTGGAAAAGGGAGAAGAGAAAATGAGGAGAGTGAAAAGGGAGAAGATGACGATCTAATACTGGAGGCTATTTCATATTTTCGGCGTGTATAGGGTTTTTCCTTATATTTTTATCTAAATTGGTTTAAAATAATTTTCAATCAAATTGCGGGAGAAGGGTGTTATAATTTTCTAAGCACTTAGTAACTTCAGGGACTAAATTATAAGTACTTCTTTCGCATATGTTATTTCATTAAGTACGTGTGGACGACTATTGGAAGCGCACGTCCCTTCTTGCATTTAAGCGGGGAATGGATCTGAAAAACCCTCACCGACCCCGTGTCTCCTATGTTCACTCTCCTCATCTTCTCTTCTCTTGTCAAGGGCGACAAACTGAAGAAGCCGCCTCCTAAAATGCATATCTGTAGCGCACAAGGTTAGTTGTCATTGCTCCCTTTTCTGCTAGTATTAGATCATGTTCCGCACGAAATAGCCTCTAGTCGAGGGTATTATTTATATACATGTGTAGATGAAGCTACATCTTACTTGGATCCGCAGTAGTTGTACTGATTTGAGATGGATATTAATGTCCCCCATCAAATCTTACCCGATTGATATATTCGATCTGGATTACGGATGCAATATAGTATCTTTTTCCCTAGAAGATCTAGGTTTATCGAACCTTGGGAAACACTTGCTGATGGTTAAGGATTGTCTGCAAGACTTGCTAATTTATTTTATCTTACTGGACCTTTCCAACTTACTTTGCATCTAGAGTTGTGTTGATGGATGAAGATAGATCAGAGTTGAAGTTTTACCTATAGCTATGCATACATATCGGATTAAACATAACGCTAATAACATTCATGTGGAGATGATCGAACATAGATAGGATTTATGGGCAACACATCCGTATATACTATAGCCATGCAAGCCACAGGCATAACATATAGTCTCTTGGTCCAACTGTTGTACCACGAAGCACGAGGCTATCAACGATTATTCAGTAAAATACAAACCAAAGGATTAAGAATAATGATGTTATTGTTATTTCCATGTGGATCACTAAACGAATATTGTACTCCTCTTATTGTCACTAGGTTCCGCGCATAGAACCGTTTACCACACATTTCTCCTCGAACCTTGACCAATCCTCAAGGTCTTGGGTACTTACAAGTTCTTGGATTGAGGTAAGAGATAATGATACAAATACAAATATGGTTTTTTTTTCAAATAGTTGTTCATCTAGGAGATGAACTTAAAATAACTTATACTTGCCCCTTTGGTTTATATGCGTATCGTTCGGGTTATGTAATGCACCTGCTACCTTCTAGAGATGTATGATTGCTAGATTTGCAGATTTTATTGAAAATATCATGGAATTATTCATGGACGAGTTATCCGTCTATGAAAATTCATTCAATCATTGTCATAATAATCTTAATATTTTTTACAACGATCTCAAGATACTAATCTTGTCTTGAACTAGGAGTGCCACTTCATGGTACAACAAGGAATAGTGCTCGGTCACAAGATCTCAGGTAAGGGTATATAGGTTGATAAAGAAAAAATATAAGCAATGGAGAGGCTACCACCTCCGCGTGATATGAAAGGTATAAGGAGTTTTCTTGGTCATGCAGGTTTTTATAGGGGGTTCATTAAGAGTTTCTATAAAGTTGCTAGAGTGTTAATCAATCACTTACAAAAGGATGCTCATTTCAATTTTGATGAAAGTTGTTTCACTTCTTTTACCACCTTAAAGCAAGCTCTTCTAAATGCTCCTATCATTAAACCAACTAATTGGAGAAAGTCTTTTGATTTATTTTGTGAAGCTAGTAATGAAGTCGTTGGGGTTGTTCTTTTCCATAACGATGGTGATGAACTTAATATCGTTCATAATTCTAGCCGCACTCTTAATGAGGCCCAAAGAAGATACCCCATAGCCGAGAAGGAACTCGTGGCAGTTGTCTTCTCTTTCGATAAATTTAGATCTTACATTATTGAATCGGAAGTTAGAGTGCATAATGATTGTGATATATTAAAAGAAATCCTTGAAAGAACCGATGTTAAACCTAGAATGATTCGTTGGACTTCACCTTTACAAGAGTTTGAGGTGTAGATTATGCAAAGGAAGGAAAGGTCACCTGAGATGCCAAATTCATTCGAAGAAATACTAGCACAAGAGAGGGTATCATCAATCTATATATACCCCCAGGTACCATTCGCTCAGAGAAGAAATTTTCTAACATGTTTCATAATGGCTTTAACAATTTCCTGCGACTAACCATACACAAGGGAAAGAGGAAAATAGTGTAAAAGTTGAAGGGGGGTAAATTCACCAAACTCATTCCTTGAAAATCCGGCAAGAGAGGTAAGTTCAATCTTACTAATTTTGGTTTTTAATTCTTGCTTTGTAGTTTTCATTTTCATTTTTGAAGTCCTTGTGTTTTTCTGAGATGATTGGGAGTTTTTGAAGGTTGGTACTGGCGAGCAATACGACCGCACATGCCGTACCAATGTTCGTTCAACCTCCAGTATACTTCGTCTTGTTTTCTTTGATTTTTCAAAGAGACGATAGGAACGGGTGGTACGGTCTGCCCGTACTGATGGTTGTTAGACTCTCTATTAATCTTCATCTTCATGTTTCGTGTTTTGATTTTTTTTTTTAAAAAAAATCTACCGGTTGTCGAAAGTCGGTAACTTTCGGTGCGGGTAGATGGTACGAGCGCATCCCGCCCGTACCTAATTTTTGGAAATATTTAACCAAAGTTTACTGATGGAAATCCTGCTCGAAGGGCCGGGTACATGCGGATAATACGGGCTCCACCCGTATCAGATTTCGTTAAAGTGCCCAGATATTCCTTTTGCTTCTTTTCTTTCCTATTTTATCGGGATTCTTTTCTTGTGCAGATTCTTAACCAATATTACGAGATTTTTATGTTCCTAACCCTTATAACCGCTCCCAAAGAGTCTTCTTCTTTTCTCCTCGTACCAAACAGATCTCATCTATGATATTTCCTTCTCAAGAACCACATTACCATATCTTGGCAATGGGAGATTGATTAAGCAAGGGAGGACAGCAAGGGAAGCTCTGGGGGATCCCCGGTCTCTTGTGGCGCTGAAAATATGGCCATTAAAGAGAAGGAGGAAAACATTGGTTGGATAAGTTTGCTCCAAAAGATAGGTTCAAACTGATGGACATGATGAAGCAATGGCGCAAGGTGTTCAGCCTACTAATAAGCCAAGAGGATGGTCATGAAGAGGTGCACTTGGTCCCTGAAGAAGATGGAGATTCCTTGCTAATGAAAGATGAAGTTGGAAGGAGATGAGATTCAAGCCACCCCCGATAGACTGGAACGCCAAATCAAAAAAATTGAGGAAGCCCCAGGATCTTCTATGCATATTGACTTGATGCGTCTTTACCTTGATCAGATGGACAAGAAGATAATGAATGGATTGGAAGTGAATCATGACATTAGTCTTCGTGCAATAAAAAACTCAAGAGAAGACAATTGAAATGCACAAGTGCCACAATGCTCAGTTGGAGTTGGAGGCAACAAACAAGATCCTCCATGACAGGCTCCATGACGCAAAAGCTTCGCCTTCAAAGTAGAAATACCACGATATCAAATAATCGCAAGGTATTATTTAATCCCACATGCCTTGATTCCAAGCTTGGAGAGATCTATAACACTTTGTAATATATCTTAAAGCTTTTAGCATGTTTGATTTATTTTACGCATATCAGTTTTAAATTTCAAAGTTTTGCATTAATTACATAATTAGCTCTCTTGGAGGAAGAAAATATTTATATCCAATGAATTCTCGAGCCATTATTATATTTGGTGTATTCTTGGTTTTATGATTATTCTATTGTATGCATGAATTAGGATGAGTATTATTTTTCTTGTACTTTGCTATGATTTTAAGGTCGTCCACACTAATAGTACTAATAGGATATGAGAAGAATTTCTATATTATGTTATAATCATTTGTTTGATTACAAAAGAAAGATTTTACAAAGCAAACGATTTATAGAGGTGATAAAAAATAAGTTCTATCAAAATTTATAAATAGTAAAAGTTGAGGGAAATACTCAAACAACAACCGTAAAATACTTCAAGCTTGGCTTAAAAATAATATCAAGTGATGAATGAATCCTAAACATGTTGAGATCACCTCACAAATTCTTTCGGTTGAACTTGGTGATCCTAGGACATGCTAATCTTCATGTAAACATTTAGTGCAAAGATGTGGAAGCCTCTAAATTCATTTGAGATGTGGAAGTGAGATAGAACTTATGATGTGGTTCCATATCTCATATTATAATTGTTGCTTCAAATGCCTCATGTATTTTGATGACTCAAGCTTACTATCTTGCCTGGGGACGAGCAAGGGTCTAAGAGCATCTCCAGCCGCGTCCCCCAAACGGCGCCGGATCGAGCGTTTGGGGGATGTGTTTTGTTTGTACCGCGTTTGGAGGACGTCGCTCCCCAGCCGTGTCCCCCAAACACCGTCCCCAAACATAAATTCAAATAATTTGCATTCAAAAGAGAACGTTTCCGCCGAAGTCGTCGCGATCAGAGTAGCGGCGATCAAAGTACTGGGCGCGCAATCATATTATAGGCCGACGTAAAAATTAGAAGAAGGGGAAGGGGTTGGGTGACAGCGACGCCGACGGTGCATCCTGAGTCGACGCAGGCCCGTCGATCACGACGACCTTGCCGTGATCTGCCCAGTGTGCATGCTCGGTCGCTGACGCAGAGGCCAACGCAAGTGTACTAGCAGATGCTGTCGCAAACGCATCTGCTGGCTGTTGCTCCGGGGTTGGGGTTGCTCCCGCTGCCGCTGCCGCTGCCTCGGCCGCCGCCTCGGCCGTCGCCATTTTGGATTTTATGTCGTCGAGGATCTGCCCTTTGAAGAAGTTGTGCGCCGCCCGTATCCGTCGAGACATTCCTTATGTCGACGCTGTCAGCAGGGACATGTCGTCCTTGCGTTTCTTGAGCTCCATGTTCTCCTCTTGCCTCTTGAGCAGCGCCGTTCATCTTTCGTCGGTCTTTTTATCGTGGAAGAGCAGGGTCGAGGAGACCTCAGCGAGGCACTCTGTGATGGACGCCTGCGTCTTCTCGGTCGACACAACATCGGCCAAGGCAGCCTTGGCAGCCTTGTTGCCGATAGGACGCCTTGCCGATGTTGCCAGCTGTGCATCCAGATCAATGGCGTCTTTCCCCTTCGACAAGGAAAGGTGCGTCAACTGCCATTTGTGGTTCTTTTTGAGTTTGCTATAGCAATGCATCAGCGCGAACAACTTATGCCCTTCTGAGTGCCTCCAGTGCATATCCATGGCCTTGTCAAACTAACCAAAGAAAACACAATCAGATTGTCGAACAAAATGTAGGCGCTACAGATTATCTATGGAAGAGTCGTACCACGCCGCTGACGTCGATGCCGCTGTCACCTCTGGTCTCGATCTCGCTATGGAACCCAGGAACATGTTCACCGACGCCTGGATGATGGCCCATCGCGTCGACATTGCATTTTGGCTCCTCTTCATTGTCACTTTGTTGTAGTCGCTATTGATCAGCTTTGCTCATCGAACTTGGCCTTGATCCTCACCCAATATTTCCCGTACTTTTGGTTGGCGCCGATGATGGAGCCATGGCTCACCGTCGACCACGACTCGCATAGACATTGATCCTCCAGAACCTTCCACTTGGGGCCTCGTGTGCCCGATGCCTTCTTCTTCTTCCTCACACCGGCCGCGTCAACCTCCACGAGATCATCGGTATCCTCACCGGCACCCTCATCGTCCTCTTCGTCGCCGCCCTCTTCATCCTTGTCCTCATCATCCTCCACACCCTCCCCCTCCTCCTCCTCCTCCTCGTCGTCCTCCTCCTCCTCCTCAGCACCGGCACCATTGAATTCGAACGTGCCCCTACGGCCAGTGAATGGGGTGTCATCCGCACCGGGTCCTGGCTCGCGCTGGGGCGCTTGCTCGTACGCCGGGGAGTAGAAGACGGCATTGGGGTTGAAGCCGCCATGCGGCAGTGTATCCTGGTAGTGCGGCGACAAGTTTAGAAAATTGTTAAGCTGCATTTGGAAAAGTTGTTGCAAATAGAGTAATTATTGGGGAAAGAGATGCACCATTAGATGGATAAAAGTAGGGGAATATAATACTAAATTTTTCCATGCAATGGATACTCAGAGAAATAGAAGAAATACAATTTTCATGCTCAGGGCAGAGGATGGTAGATTGGTAAATGATCATGCTGAGATGGTAGTATTGCTTTGGTCTAATTACAGAGATAGAATGGGGCATTCTTAGGGCATTACTATGAAATTTGATTTGTCTAGGTTGGTTACTAGAGTGCAGGGTCTGGAGGAGATTTCCCAGCCTTTTATACAGGAAGAAATTGATTTAGTTCTTAAGCAGATGCCACCTGATAAATCACCAGGATCAGATGGTTTCACTGAACTTTTTCTGAAAAGGTGCTGGCCCATAATAAAGTATGATTTTCTCAAGCTCAATCAGGATTTTCATGAGGGTTCTTTGCAATTGCAGAATATCAATGAATCTTATATTACTTTAGTGCCTAAGGTGCATAGCCCTGAAAGTGTTAATGGTTATAGGCCGATTTCTCTTACCAATGCTTGTCTCAAGTTCTTGACAAAGCTTGTTGAAAATATATTTCAGTAGAGAATTCTTTCCTGTGTGCATAAAAATCAATATGGTTTTATTAAAAGTAGAACTATTCAGGATTGTGTTGCATGGACTTTTGAGTATCTGTTCCAGTGTCATGCCTCTAAGAAACCATTAGTGATTATGAAGTTGAATTTTGCCAAAGCCTTTGACACAATTGAGCATGAAGCAATTATTCAGGTTATGACACATATGGGGTTTGATGATAGAACTGTGAAGTGGGTCAGGGATATTCTCTCTTCAGGAACATCAAAAAAATTGCTGAATGGAGTACCAGGAAAGCAATTTGCTTGTAAGAGGGGGGTCAGACAGGGGGATCATTTGTCTCCAATTTTATATGTGCTTGGTTCAGAATTACTGCAGTTGGTGATAAATGATGCACTTAGACATGGACATCTCTCTCTTCCAATTGATGTAGGCGACCGTGACTATCCAGTTAGACAGTATGCAGATGACACCCTTCTTATCTTGCCAGCTGAAATGCAGCAAGTAAATGCTTTGAAGGAAATATTGTATAAGTTCTCTTCCTCTACTGGACTCAAAGTGAATTATCATAAATCCAGTATGGTCCCAATTTATGTGCCACATGAGTTGGTCCAACGGTTGGCTTCAGATTTTGGTAGTCAGGTGGCCACCTTGCCTTTTACTTGCCTTGGGTTGCCACTAGGTACTGCTAGGCCAAAGATTAAACACTTGACCCCTATAGTTACCAGGTTGGAAAGGAAGCTCACCAGTATACCAAGTTTTTTGTCCCAGGGGGCCAAGTTGCAGTTGGTGGATTCTGCCCTTTCTTCCATGTCCACTTTTTTCCTTTGCTCTCTTCAGATTCCACCTAGTATTTTGAATCAATTGAATAGAATTATTAGGCAGTGTCTTTGGAGAGTTAATATTGACACACCTAAAAAGTCTCTTGCTTCATGGGAGATGTTGTGCAAGCATAAGAATAAAGGGGGAGTTGGAATTGTTAATTTCCAGAAGCATAATGAGGCACTCCTTTTGAAATACATGGATAAATTTTATAACAAATCTGGCACTCCTTGGGTCAAGCTTATTTGGAGAACTTATTATTAGTTTTCAGTTCCACGGGATGAGAATTTATGTGGTTCATTTTGGTGGAAGGATGTTTGTAAGCAGATTGACAAATATAGACAAGTTGCTATTGTGTTACCTGGAAAGGGAGACACTTTTATGTTCTGGCTTGATGGCTAGAGGTTTGAAAATTCAACCACACCCTTGCATGAGAGATATCCACAAATGTTTTTCATATGCAATTGATGATAAACTCACCGTTGAGGAGGTGTATGCTACTGATGATATTACGCAGCTTTTTCATCTTCCTTATCGGCTCAAGCGTATGAGGAGTTGCAGGATCTTATGAGCAATATGAGGCGTAATCCTTTATCTGTTGGAAATGATTCTTGGGTTTATGCCTGGGGGAGTTCTTATACTGCCTCTAGATATTATCAGCATATTCATGCACACTTTCAAATTATTGGATTTTATAGATCGATTTGGAAGTCAAGTTGCATAATGAAGCATAAGTTTTTTGCCTAGCTTTTGCTCAGTGATAGGTTGAATACAAGAGATATGCTGAAACGAATGCATTAGAATGTAACAGAGGATACACAATGTGAGCTGTGCTTTTCAAGAGCATATGAGGATAGGATGCACCTGTTCTTTGAGTGTAATTTCAGTCAGAGAGTCTGGACTTACTTGCAAATTGATTGGCTACATGGACAAGATATACAAACAACTGCTTTGAGGGGAAGAAAGGATTTTGCAAAACCTTTCTTTATGGAGGTAGTAATTCTTGTCTGCTGGAATATATGGAAGCAGAGGAATGAGAAAATTTTCCAATACCAGAGGCCTTCTTTTCAGGGATGGAAGAGAGGTTTTATTCATGACATATCCATTCTTGTGCATAGGATTAAGAGGAAGCATTTGGATACACTTGTTGCCTGGATAGGCAGTCTGCAGTGATCTAGTTTTTTCCCCTTAGTGTTGTATAGTTAGTTTGACTCTTTTTCTATCTTTTGTACATTTGCTAACTTTCTAATTCAATAAATAACTATGGGGTTTTTCCCCACAGTTAAAAGGTTCAAAAAAAAAGTTTAGCATCATGCCCCCGGGAGTGGTGGAGGGCCGTCATTGTAGAACCCGGATGTCGACGGAGAGACCACTCCCGGAAAGTACACCGGCGCCGACATACTCCATGGGCTCGCGTTGGTGCCAGCGATACACCCGGCCAGCGCGTGCTGGTGCGCGCGCCGCCCGCCTTCTTCTCCAGCTGCGCCACCCTCTGTCCCTTCCGCTCCGCCGTCGACATCTTCCAGCGCAGACAGTCTTGATGCCACTGATCTTTGGTCCAGCCTTCCGGCTTCTTCTTTGGAGCCGGCGCCTTCCGCGGCTTCGCGAAGGGCGCCTTCGCCCCTTTCATCTCATTGCCCGGCGGCTTCTTGACCGCTTTCTTGGCCATTTTTTGGGGGGTTGTCGGCGGCGCTGATGTCTACGCACGCTTCTATTCCTGTAGTCAGTGTTGGGCCTCCAAGAGCAGAGGTTTGTAGAACAGCAGCAAGTTTCCCTTAAGTGAATCACCCAAGGTTTATCGAACTCAAGGAGGTAGAGGTCAAAGATATCCCTCTCAAGCAACCCTGCAATTAAGATACAAGAAGTCTCTTGTGTCCCCAACACACCTAATACACTTGTCATATGTATAGGTGCACTAGTTCGGTGAAGAGAGAGTGAAATACAAGTAACATGGATGATTATAAGTAGTAATTGCAATCTGAAATAAAAATGGCAGCAAGCGAACATATAGCAGAACTTGTTGGAAACGGTGTTTCAATGCTTAGAAACAAGGCCTAGGGATCATACTTTCGCTAGTGGACACTCTCAACAATGATCACATAACTGAATAAATAAATGCTACTCTAAAACACTCTCTTGTTGGATAACAAACACCATTCATTGTGTAGGGCTGCAAAAGCACACCTCAAGCCGGAGTAAACAAGCTCCACAACGTCATAAAGGAATCACACACGACGCACACACTGTCACCATCACACCGTGGAGAGTGACTCCGGAGTTCATATTAAAGTAACCTCTAGAGTGCATAATAGATAAGAGTAACATCTACATATTCAACTAGATTACAAAGCTCATGATCACATAAAGATCACACCATGGGAGAGAGAGATGAACCACATAGCTACCGGTAGAGCCCTCAGCCTCGGGGGAGAACTACTCCCTCCTCATCATGGGAGACAGCAACAGCGATGAAGATGGCGATGGAGTCGATGGAGATGGCTCCGGGGGCAATTCCCCGTCCCGGCAGGGTGCCGAAACAAAGACTTCTATCCCCCGAATTAGGGTTTTTGGTGGCGGTGGAGCTACGGAACTCTTCTGGAAAAATCATCCATCTGTCTAGGGTTTTCGGAGACGAAGGAATAAATAGGCGAAGGGGCAGCGTCGGGGGAGCCAGGGGGCTCCCTCCCCACGTCACGGCGCGGCAGTGGGGCCCCCCACGCCGCCCTATGGGGTGGGCCCCCTGCTGGCCTTCCTCGACTCTTCTTCGGTCTTCTGGAACACTCCGTGGAAAATAGGGCTGTGGGCTTTTGTTTCATCCAATTCCGAGAATATTTGTAAAATAACTTTTATGAAATAAAAAACAGCAGAAAACAGGAACTGGCACTGTGGCATCTTGTTAATAGGTTAGTCCCAGAAAATGCATAAAAACATTATAAAGTGTGAATAAAATATGTAGGTATTGTCATAAAACTAGCATGGAACATAAGAAATTATAGATACGTTGGAGACGTATCAGGCATCCCCAAGCATAGTTCCTACTCGCCCTCGAGTAGGTAAACGATAAAAAGAATAATTTCTGAAGTGACATGCTACCAACATAATCTTGATCAACACTATTGTAAAGCATATGAGATGAATGAAGTGACTCAAAGCAATGGTCTATAGTTTGCTAACAAAAAGATAATGACTAAACAACTGAATCATATAGAAAAACTTTTCATGAATAGTACTTTCAAGACAAGCATAAAAAAGTCTTGCATAAGAGTTAACTCATAAAGCAATAGATTCTTAATAAAAGGTTTTGAAGCAACACAAAGGAAGATTTAAGTTTCAGCAATTGCTTTCAACTTTTAACATGTATATCTCATGGATAATTGTCAACACAAAGTAATATGATGAGTGCAATAAGCAAGCATATAAGAAATGATGCACACAAAGTTGACACAAGTGTTTGCTTCTAAGATAGAAAGAAGTAGGTAAACTGACTCAACATAAAGTAAAAAATAGACCCTTCGCAGAGGGAAGCAGGGATTAAATCATGTGCTAGAGCTTTTCAAGTTTTGAAATTATATAGAGAGCATAAAAATAAAGTTTTGAGAGGTGTTTGTTGTTGTCAATGAATGGTAGTGGGCACTCTAACCCCCTTGTCAAACAGACTTTCAAAGAGTGGCTCCCATGAAGGACGTTATCTCTACCAGCAAGGTAGATCATCCCTCTTCTCTTCTGTTTACACATGTATTTTAGTTTTGTTTATAGACGACACTCCTCCCAACCTTTTGCTTTCACAAGCCATGGCTAACCGAATCCTCGGGTGCCTTCCAACATTTCACATACCATGGAGGAGTGTCTATTGCAAAATTAAGTTGCTTACTGATAAATCAGGGCAAAACATGTGAAGAGAATTATTAATGAAAGTTAATTAATTGGGGCTAGGCACCCCGTTGCCAGCTCTTTTTGCAAAATTATTGGATAAGCGGATGTATATGCCACTAGTCCATTGGTGAAAGTCTGCCCAACAAGATTGAAAGATAAAACACCACATACTTCCTCAAGAGCTATAAAACATTGACACAAATAAGGAGTAATAAAGTTTTGAATTGTTTAAAGGTAGCACATGAAGTATTTACTTGGAATGGCAGAAAATACCACATAATAGGTAGTTATGGTGGACACAAATGGCACAGGTTTTGGCTCAAGGATTTGGATGCACGAGAAGCATTCCCTCTCAGTATAAGGCTTTGGCTAGCAACGTTGTTTGAAGCAAACACAAGTATCAAGCGGTACAGCAAAACTTACATAAGAACATATTGCAAGCATTATAAGACTCTACACTGTCTTCCTTGTTGCTCAAACACTTTTACCAGAAAATATCTAGACCTTAGAGGGACCAATCATGCAAACCAAATTTCAACAAGCTCTACGGTAGTTCTCCACTAATAGGTTTAAACTACATGATGCAAGAGCTTAAACATGATCTACTTGAGAGCTCAAAACAATTGCCAAGTATTAAATTATTCAAGACAGTA
The DNA here is from genome assembly GCF_019359855.2 of Lolium perenne. NCBI lineage: Eukaryota > Viridiplantae > Streptophyta > Magnoliopsida > Poales > Poaceae > Lolium > Lolium perenne. Next base: position 42,915,616 of record NC_067244.2, on the reverse strand, counting down.
TACCAATGATACGTCTCCGACGTATCGATAATTTCTTATGTTCCATGCCACATTATTGATGATATCTACATGTTTTATGCACACTTTATGTCATATTCGTGCATTTTCTGGAACTAACCTATTAACAAGATGCCGAAGTGCCAGTTGCTGTTTTCTGCTGTTTTTGGTTTCAGAAATCCTAGTAAAGAAATATTCTCGGAATTGGACGAAATCAACGCCCAGGGTCCTATTTTGCCACGAAGCTTCCAGAAGACCGAAGAGGAGACGAAGTGGGGCCACGAGGTGGCAGGACTACGAGCGGCGCGGCCCAAGCCCTGGCCGCGCCGGCCTGTAGTGTGGGCCCCTCGTGACGCCCCTTGACCTGCCCTTCCGCCTACAAATAGCCTTCGTCGCGAAACCCCCAGTACCGAGAGCCACGATACGGAAAACCTTCCAGAGACACCGCCGCCGCCAATCCCATCTCGGGGGATTCAGGAGATCGCCTCCGGCACCCTGCCGGAGAGGGGAATCATCTCCCGGAGGACTCTACGCCGCCATGGTCGCCTCCGGAGTGATGAGTGAGTAGTCTACCCCTGGACTATGGGTCCATAGCAGTAGCTAGATGGTTGTCTTCTCCCCATTGTGCTTAATTGTCGGGTCTTGTGAGCTGCCGAACATGATCAAGAACATCTATCTGTAATTCTATATGTTGCGTTTGTTGGGATCCGATGAATAGAGAATACTATGTTATGTTGATTATCAATTTATATCTATGTGTTGTTTATGATCTTGCATGCTCTCCGTTACTAGTAGATGCTCTGGCCAAATAGATGCTTGTAACTCCAAGAGGGAGTATTTATGCTCGATAGTGGGTTCATGTCTCCGTGAATGCGGGAAGTGGAGAAATCTCTAAGATTATGGATGTGCGGTTGCCTCTTGGGTTAAAACCTGGGTGCTCTGTTCGAGGGTGTCGTTACGGTTTACATTACGCGCACTACTTACTGCCAGTGTCTGTTGTTAGCAACTTAATACGGAGGGTTCGGATGATAACTTTGAAGGTGGACTTTTTAGGCATAGATGCATGCTGGATAGCGGTCTATGTACTTTGTCGTAATGCCCAATTAAATCTCACAATACTCATCATAATATGTATGTGCATGGTCATGCCCTCTTTATTTGTCAATTGCCCAACTGTAATTTGTTCACCCAACATGCTGTTTATCTTATGGGAAAGACACCTCTAGTGAACTGTGGACCCCGGTCCAATTCTCTATACTGAAATACAATCTAATGCAATACTGTTCTACTGTTTTCTACAAACAATCATCATCCACACTATACATCTAATCCTTTGTTACAGCAAGCCGGTGAGCTTGACAACCTCGCTGTTTCGTTGGGGCAAAGTACTTGGTTTGTGTTGTGCAGGTTCCACGTTCGCGCCGGAATCCCTGGTGTTGCGCCGCACTACATCTCGCCGCCATCAACCTTCAACGTGCTTCTTGGCTCCTACTGGTTCGATAAACCTTGGTTTCATACTGAGGGAAAACTTGCCGCTGTACGCATCACACCTTCCTCTTGGGGTTCCCAACGGACGCGTGCTGTACGCGTATCAAGCACTTTTTCTGGCGCCGTTGCCAGGGAGATCAAGACACGCTGCAAGGGGAGTCTCCACATCCCAATCTCTTTACTTTGTTTTTGTCTTGCTTAGTTTTATTTACTACTTTGTTTGCTGCACTAAATCAAAATACAAAAAATTAGTTGCTAGTTTTACTTTATTTGCTATCTTGTTTGCTATATCAAAAACACAAAAAAATTTAGTTACTTGCATTTACTTTATCTAGTTTGTTTTATTTACTACTGCTAAAATGAGTAATCCTGAAGTTGAAGTTCGTACGTTTAAGCAACGAGGGGGAGAATGTTTAAGAGATGCTTGGTATAGAATTAGTGATGCCCATAATAGGTGCACTAAGAAACACTCCACCACTATCTTACTCAGGAATTTTTATGTTGGTATCTCTAGCTGGAATAGGTATGTTCTTGATAGTCTCGCGAAAGGTAACTTCCTAAGTACTCCTGCATTAGAAGCTAGTTGCATTATTGAGAGTCTATTTGGGATACCCCCTGTTGATGAAGTTAAAACTGAAATCTCTCTCGAAGATGTTATGAAAAAATTTGAAACCATAGAGAAATTTTTTCCAAGTGTTGCAACTAAATTGGAAATGTTACTTGATAAAACTGATGAACTTGATAAATCCTTAGGAGGAATTGATGAAAGAATTAGTGTCCTAGGAACTTGTGCTATCCATGATGATCAAATCAATAGGATTGACGAACTTGAAAAAGCTATGGGAACCTTGGGTTCAACATTTTCTTCTCTTAAATATAAGGAGAAAGCTTATGTGGGTAAGGAGACAAAGTTTATGTACGTCTCTAAAGTGCCTAGACCAAAGAAGTATTATTATAGGCCTAAAATTGACAAAGCCCTTAGTACCACTACGGATGGGGGAGCTCATGATAACGATGCACCATCTCTTGATAATACTTGATACACACTTTCTGCGCCTAGCTGAAAGGCGTTAAAGAAAAGCGCTTATGGGAGACAACCCATGTTTTTGCTACAGTACTTTGTTTTTATTTTGTGTCTTGAAAGTTGTTTACTACTGTAGCAACCTCTCCTTATCTTAGTTTAGTGTTTTATTGTGCCAAGTAAAGTGGTTGATAGTAAAGTTCATACTAGATTTGGATTACTGCGCAGAAACAGATTTCTTTGCTGTCACGAATCTGGGCTGTTTTCTCTGTAGGTAACTCAGAAAATTATGCCAATTTACGTGAGTAATCCTCAGATATGTACGCAACTTTCATTCAATTTGAGAATTTTCATTTGAGCAAGTCTGGTGCCTCGATAAAATTCGTCAATACGAACTGTTCTGTTTTGACAGATTCTACCTTTTATTTCGCATTGCCAGTTTTGTTATGTTCGATGGATATTTTAATTCCATTGACTTTCAGTAGCTTTGTGCAATGTCCAGAAGTGTTAAGAATGATTATGTCACCTCTGAACATGTATATTTTGATTGTGCACTAACCCTCTAATGAGTTGTTCTAAGTTTGGTGTGGAGGAAGTTTTCAAGGATAAAGAGAGGGAGATGATACAACATGATCAAGGAGAGTGAAAGCTCTAAGCTTGGGGATGCCCCGGTGGTTCACCCCTGCATATATCAAGAAGACTCAAGCGTCTAAGCTTGGGGATGCCCAAGGCATCCCCTTCTTCATCAACAACATTATCAGGTTCCTCCCCTGAAACTATATTTTTATTCCATCACAGCTTATGTGCTTTGCTTGGAGCGTCGGTTTGTTTTTGTTTTTGTTTTGTTTGAATAAAATGGATCCTAGCATTCACTTTGTGGGAGAGAGACATGCTCCGCTGTAGCATATGGACAAGTATGTCCTTAGGCTCTACTCATAATATTCATGGCGAAGTTTCTTCTTCGTTAAATTGTTATATGGTTGGAATTGGAAAATGATACATGTAGTGATTTGCTATAATGTCTTGGATAATGTGATACTTGGCAATTGTTGTGCTCATGTTTAAGCTCTTGCATCATATACTTTTCAACCATTAATGAAGAAATACATAGAGCATGCTAAAATTTGGTTTGCATATTTGGTTTCTCTGAGGTCTAGATAATTTCTAGTATTGAGTTTGAACAACAAGGAAGACGGTGTAGAGTCTTATAATGTTTACAATGTGTCTTTTATGTGAGTTTTGCTGCACCGGTTCATCCTTGTGTTTGTTTCAAATAAGCCTTGCTAGCCTAAGCCTTGTATCGAGAGGGAATACCTCTCATGCATCCAAAATAGTTGAGCCAACCACTATGCCATTTGTGTCCACCATACCTACCTACTACATGGTATTTTTCCGCCATTCCAAAGTAAATTGCTTGAGTGCTACATTTAAATTTCCATTCTTCACCTTTGCAATATATAGCTCATGGGACAAATAGCTTAAAAACTATTGTGGTATTGAATATGTACTCATGCACTTTATCTCTTATTAAGTTGCTTGTTGTGCGATAACCATGTTCACTGGGGACGCCATCAACTACTCTTTGTTGAATTTCATGTGAGTTGCTATGCATGTTCATCTTGTCTGAAGTAAGAGCGATCTACCACCTTATGGTTAGAGCATTCATATTGTTAGAGAAGAACATTGGGCCGCTAACTAAAGCCATGACCCATGGTGGAAGTTTCAGTTTTGGACAATATCCTCAATCTCAAATGAGAAAATTAATTGTTGTTACATGCTTATGCATAAAAGAGGAGTCCATTATCTGTTATCTATGTTGTCCCGGTATGGATGTCTAAGTTGAGAATAATCAATAGCGAGAAATCCGATGCGAGCTTTCTCCTTAGACCTTTGTACAGGTGGCATAGAGGTACCCCTTTGTGACACTTGGTTAAAACATGTGCATTGCGATGATCCCGGTAGTTCAAGCTAATTAGGACAAGGTGCGGGCACTATTAGTATACTATGCATTAGGCTTGCAACTTGTAAGATATAATTTACATGATACATATGCTTTATTACTACCGTTGATAAAATTGTTTCTTGTTTTCAAAATCAAAGCTCTAGCACAAATATAGCAATCGATGCTTTCCTCTTTGAAGGACCTTTCTTTTACTTTTATTGTTGAGTCAGTTCACCTATCTCTCTCCACCTCAAGAAGCAAACACTTGTGTGAACTGTGCATTGATTCCTACATATTTGCATATTGCACTTATTATATTACTCTATGTTGACAATATCCATGAGATATACATGTTATAAGTTGAAAGCAACCGCTGAAACTTAATCTTCCTTTGTGTTGCTTCAATGCTTTTACTTTGAATTATTGCTTTATGAGTTAACTCTTATGCAAGACTTATTGATGCTTGTCTTGAAGTACTATTCATGAAAAGTCTTTGCTATATGATTCACTTGTTTACTCATGTCATATACATTGTTTTGATCGCTGCATTCACTACATATGCTTTACAAATAGTATGATCAAGGTTATGATGGCATGTCACTCCAGAAATTATCTTTGTTTATCGTTTACCTGCTCGGGACGAGCAGGAACTAAGCTTGGGGATGCTGATACGTCTCCGAGGTATCGATAATTTCTTATGTTCCATGCCACATTATTGATGATATCTACATGTTTAATGCACACTTTATGTCATATTCGTGCATTTTCTGGAACTAACCTATTAACAAGATGCCGAAGTGCCGATTCTTTGTTTTCTGCTGTTTTTGGTTTCAGAAATCCTAGTAAAGAAATATTCTCGGAATTGGACGAAATCAACGCCCAGGGTCCTATTTTGCCACGGAGCTTCCAGAAGACCGAAGAGGAGACGAAGTGGGGCCACGAGGTGGCCAGACTACAGGGCGGCGCGGCCCAAGCCCTGGCTGCACCGGCCTGTAGTGTGGGCCCCTCGTGACGCCCCTTGACCTGCCCTTCCGCCTACAAATAGCCTTCGTCGCGAAACCCCCAGTACCGAGAGCCACGATACGGAAAATCTTCCAGAGACGCCGCCGCCGCCAATCCCATCTCGGGGGATTCAGGAGATCGCCTCCGGCACCCTGCCGGAGAGGGGAATCATCTCCCGGAGGACTCTACGCCGCCATGGTCGCCTCCGGAGTGATGAGTGAGTAGTCTACCCCTGGACTATGGGTCCATAGCAGTAGCTAGATGGTTGTCTTCTCCCCATTGTGCTTAATTGTCGGGTCTTGTGAGCTGCCGAACATGATCAAGATCATCTATCTGTAATTCTATATGTTGCGTTTGTTGGGATCCGATGAATAGAGAATACTATGTTATGTTGATTATCAATTTATATCTATGTGTTGTTTATGATCTTGCATGCTCTCCGTTACTAGTAGATGCTCTGGCCAAGTAGATGCTTGTAACTCCAAGAGGGAGTATTGAAAGTATAGAGATGGTAAACCTAGAGGGGGGGTGAATAGGTTTCTACAAATTTTAATTCTTTCTTTGCAATATTAGGCTTTGCGGAATATAAAGATGAGCCTAATGCAAACTAGGTGAAGCAACCTATATGAGGATACAACTAACTCGAGCACGAAGGCTCACACAGGCAGTTAAATCACAAGTAAGGAGTTCGGTTAGAGATAACCGATAGCACGCGGAGACGAGGATGTATTCCCGTGTTCCCTTGCTTTGCAACAAGGTACGTCACGTTTGGAGGAGTGGAGGTCCCACGAAGGATTCCCCGCGCCACGAAGGCTCACCCTATTCTCCGGAGCCTATCCCACGAAGGAATAGCTCACTCACTTGTGGTAGACTTTGAGGTAGCCTCCAAACCTTCACAATCTTGCCCGGAGCAAATCCACAGCCCGGATGCTTCCGGACTCCTCTTGCCTACCTAGGGTTTCCAAGGAACCCTAGGAAGCAAGCTTCTCAATGAATACAAGGGGGAATGAGATTTGGCTTGGTAGAACGGTAGATCGGGTCCTCCTCTAATGATTCCCCGGAGGGATTTGAGTTTGAGTGGAGGAGGAGGGAGATCTGAGGCTTTTGGTGTTTCTAGCAATGGAGTATGAGAGAGAGAGCTTAAGAACAGCTTGTAGTGTAGTGCCTAACTGTCTAGAGGTAGGAGAAGGGCTATTTATAGTGTTCTTCGAAATATGGCCGTTTGCCACTTGCCACCTCAGCTTTTCCTCGACAAACCCGGTCGACCGGGACCTGAGACGGACAGCCCGGCTGAGAGGCCGGTCTGACCGGGCCAGTGACCGGACGCCTTTTGCTGGTCCTGGAGCACTTCCGGTTGGCGGCCGGTTGGCGCCCGGTTGCCGCCCGGTGGACCGGACGGAGCACCGGACACGCCGGTCGAGAGCCCGGTTGACCGGGCGCAAACCGGATCTGCTGGCTCCTCCTTTGGAGCCCGGTTGCCGCCCGGTTGACCGGCCACCACGCCGGACTGGCCGGTTGCTAGCCCGGTTGGACCGGGCAGGTGACCGGATTTCTCCTGTAACCCCTTTTTGATTGTTGTTGAAATGGGGGGTCACCTTTAGCCTTCTTGTTCCTTTGATACACCATTTACGCCTCATTGCCTAATACCTGAGATTGTACTTATAAACATATTAGGCCAAATACTTTAGCACGGTGTCATCGTTACCAAAATAATGGATAAGGGTGAAATACCCTTACAATCTCCCCCTTTTTGGTATACGATGACAAACCGAGCTAGAGTCACAAATAGATATTATCATAAGCTCTAAACCTTGATTCCATATAAGATATTACGAAAGCTCCCCCATAATGTGTGCACTTGGAGAATTTGCGTTTGAATGCAAAGTGCACCATTTGAGAAACATGGGAAGCTCCCCCAATATCTTTAGGAAACAAGCATGGTATGGAGATGTGCATATCAAGATATATAAGCATAGCATAATCATCCTAACATGGAGTAGCACACATAATAGTCATCCATACATATCCATACACGAATAGCAAATGGTTCTTGGAAAACTCAAAGTAATCTAGCACAAGCCATATAAAATCCAAATAAAGCAACTCCCATGGCTTGTGGCGATCAAAGAACCCCCGTGGTCTAGACTCTACTCTCTTCTCCCCCTTTGGCATCGGAACACCAAAAAGGCGAAGAAAAGAGGAGAGATGCTATCGCACCCATCAGTAGTGACCAAACCCAAGCGAGGAGGAGCTCTCGCGTGCATCATCATCACCGGCATCATCATCACCGGCACCATCATCACCCTCATCATCATCAGCATAGTCAGCAGGAGGAGCACGAGCAGGCCTAGGGAGAGCACCATGAGCGTACACAGAGTAGTCGAAGTTCTGGAGCATCTCATCGGTAAGAGGAGGCATCTCCCACTGAGGTGCTATCACAGGCTCCATCTCAGGGCCAGGAGGAGGAACAGAGTGGTTCCTTGAGGCCATGAATTCATTCTGGCGCCTCCGTGTCTCTTGGACCATAGTAAGGGTCTGATGGGCAACATCATGGCTTCTCTTGCACATTTGGAACAGGCATGTGAAGAAACGAGCGGCCCCATGCTGGGAGCGCCGAGAGTGACTGGAGCTAGCATCATGATCATGGTGTGCCTTGGAGCGGCGCTCAGTGGTGGGCATCATGGAGGGAACGTGCGAGCGAGTGGCCTCCTGAATGGGGAACCTGAATGGATCCATGATGACTTTCTCACCAATAACGTTCCGAGGAGCAGGAACAATGTAGTTGATGAGCCGCTGAACATATTGGGCGTAGTTGGGAGTCATGCGGTCCATAATTGCCCTCTTCAGTTCACAGTAGATAAGATCACAGCCATCAATCTTCCTCACCCTGTCACGATGACAATAGTACATCAAGTTGAGGTGATAGTTCCTGACTTCACTGTGGTCTCCAGACTTGCTGATGAGGTTCTCCCGGAACAGCTTGGCAAGTACCAAATAGGAGTAGTACATCCCAGAGATGGTGGGAGGTCCAGGCGTAGGGTTTGGAGGATAGCAGAAAGAGATGTCACCCCTAGTGAGCCTGGACCGTGAATGAATCTTGTACCCTGGATCACTGTCATCACCACAACCCATGGCTGCACGGAACTGAGAGTAGGAGCATGAGTACTTTGTCTTGCCGGTCATCCAAGTGAGGGTGCGGTCTGCATCATCATGGAAGAAGACAGTGCAGTGAAACTGACGGACAAGGAGGGGACAAAAGGTAGGATCATCTTGAGTATCATCAGGCTTGAGGCACACAAGGTCATACAATCCCAGACTCCTCAAGGTTTGAACCACAAACCGATACTTGGTGACTTCATGCAAGGCCAGTTCTTCAGGATTGATAGCCTTGGGTGATACAATATTACCATGCTTCATAAACTCATGAGAATCATAGAAACCCTCCCAGAGGGCTGCCTGTGTGTTGGTCCAGTCCGACCGGGCCAGCGACCGGCCAGCCCAGAATTGTCTAATTTTGCCTCGTTTTTGCCCCTATGCTGTGTGTAAGTGTGTGTAAGTGCTCAAATGATGACATGTACATATAGATAGATAGATGATGATGAGATGAGCATAGACATGGGGTCGGAAAACACAAAGTTCTCTAGGCATACCCATTGGAGTGAAAATGCCAACAAGATACAAATAGCTACAATGGGCATGATTCGAAGTATATCAAGAATCATAAGAGCATTTTGGAATAGTTTTTGCAACAAGATCATTTGGCCTTATATAGTCAAATCAAGTTGTAATGAAGGCACAATGAGGGGCGGGGGATTACTCCCCCTATGTGAAAGCACAAATGTCATGTGACCGCGAAGAGACATGCTTGGGTCCATATAATGACATTGGGTCTATTTATGTTGCACACATAGGTATGCATCATACCAAGACATGGTAAGATGACTATCCCCATATGTGCTATGCCTCTAAGCTAGATAGCAAGATAAATGCAAGAATATAGTGCAAGAAGGTAATCAATCCAAGTTTTTAGGATCAAGAATACCAAGTTCTCCTCTCAAGTTAACAAAGCGGGCTTCATCCAAAGGCTTAGTGAAAATATCCGCCAATTGGTAGGTTGTTCCCACATGAGTGAGATCAATATCCTTATTGGCAACATGATCACGTAGGAAGTGATGGCGAATGTCAATATGTTTGGTGCGACAATGTTGAACCGGGTTGTTGGCGATCTTTATTGCACTTTCATTGTCACAAAGAAGAGGCACCGTACCAAGAGACACACCATAGTCTTTCAAGGTTTGCTTCATCCATAACAATTGAGTGCAACAAGATGCCGCGGATATGTATTCGGCTTCGGCGGTGGATAGGGCGGTGGAGTTTTGTTTCTTGGATGACCAACTCACCAATGACCGGCCAATAAATTGGCAAGCCCCGGAGGTAGACTTCCGATCAACCTTATCACCGGCCCAATCGGAATCCGAATAGCCAATGAGTTCAAAGGTTGACCCCTTTGGATACCATAGCCCGAGAGTAGGAGTGAGAACAAGGTATCTTAGTATCCGTTTGACCGCCACTAAATGGCTCTCCTTGGGAGCGGATTGAAAACGAGCACACATCCCTACACTTAGCATGATATCCGGCCTAGAGGCACAAAGGTAGAGCAAGGATCCTATCATGGAGCGGTATACCTTTATGTCCACATCCTTCTCACCGTCACATGAACCAAGTTGCCCCTTTACGGGCATGGGTGTCTTCATTGGACTTGCATTGGTCATGTTGAATTTCTTGAGCATGTCCTTCACATACTTTTCTTGAGAGATGAAGGTGCCTTTTGCAAGTTGCCTCACTTGGAAGCCTAGAAAGAACTTCAACTCTCCCATCATGGACATCTCAAATTTCCTAGTCATCAATAGCTCAAAAGCTTTGTTATGATTGGGGTTAGTTCCACCAAAAATAATATCATCAACATATATTTGACATATAAAGAGGCCACCCCTTTAACCCGCTTGGTGAAAAGGGTGGAATCGACCGTACCCATGCAAAACCCATCATGTAGTAAGAAATCCCTAAGGAACTCATACCAAGCACGTGGAGCTTGCTTGAGACCGTAGAGTGCCTTATGGAGTAAATACACGTGGTTGGGTCGGCATGGGTCTTCGAAACCCGGGGGTTGAGCCACATATGCGGTTTCTTTTAGGGGACCATTCAAAAATGCACTTTTCACATCCATTTGATATAATTTGAAATTGTGGAAAGATGCAAATGCAAGCAAAAGACGAATAGCTTCAAGACGGGCTACCGGCGCAAAGGTATCCTCAAAATCCATACCTTCTATTTGGGCAAACCCTTGCGCCACTAACCTTGCTTTGTTTCGTATAACAATGCCATTCTCATCTTGCTTGTTCTTGAATACCCATTTGGTCCCAATGACATTGATGCGATGATCCTTGGGTCTCTCAACTAGAGACCATACTTCATTCCGAGTGAAACACTCCAATTCTTCTTGCATGGCAATTACCCAATCCGGATCAACCAAGGCTTCATGTACCTTAAGTGGTTCAAAACTAGACACAAAAGCATTATGTTGACAATAAGTGATAAGTAATGCATGGTGTCTACGAGTTACCACTCCTCTTGAGATGCTACCAAGGACTTGATCCACTTTCATGTCACTTGCCCTTGTAGCGGCCTTGATCTTCCGAATGGTTCCTTCATGATCAATGAATTCATCTCTTGCTAGTACTTGATCATGAGGGACCACTTGAGCTTGATCATGAGTTGAGGATGTTTCTTGATCGTCATCATGATCTTGCTCCATGGAATGAGGATCTTCTTCTTGTTCTTCGGATTGAGACTCATCTTGAGTGGAGGGTGGTTTTTGTGTTGCACTTGATGGTTCGGCTTGAGTTGAGCTAGGCTCTACTTGTGGCGTGCTTGAGACATCTACTTCATCATCTTGATCATCATTATGAACCTCCATGGGCCGGATGTGTCCAATGCCCATATGCTTGATGGCACTAGATGGATCAACATCATTACCTACAACACATGGAACAACTTGCTCCACTTGGGAGCCATTATCCTCCAAGAACACCATGTCACAAGATACTTCAATAGTCCCGGAGGACCGGTTGTAGTATCTATAGGCGTGAGAGTTCTCCGCATATCCAACAAATATACCCTCTATGGTTCTAGTTTCAAATTTACCGAGCTTTCCTTTGTTGTTCTTAACAAGGCATTTGCATCCAAAGACACGAATATACATGACATTAGGCTTGTTACCGGTAAGTAGCTCGTATGGGGTTTTGTTGTGGAGGGGATGGAGGAAGAGCCGGTTGGAGTAGTGGACGGCCGTAGAGATGGCTTCTCCCCAAAAGTTGTGGGGTGAGTTGAATTCACTCAACATGGTTCTTGCCATCTCAATGATAGTCCGGTTCTTCCTTTCAACAACACCGTTTTGTTGAGGGGTGTATGGCGCCGAAAACTCATGCTTGATGCCCTCATCATCCACAAACTCTTGCATAGTGTAGTTCTTGAACTCGGTGCCATTGTCGGTCCTAATTGCCTTGATCTCGGATTCATACATACGTTGAGCTTTCTTGGCGAAGGTGATGAACTCTCTATGGGTCTCGTCCTTAGACTTAAGGAGAAAGACCCAAGAGTATCTTGAGTAATCATCAACAATGACAAGTCCATACTTGCTTCCACCAAGAGTATCATAGTGTGATGGCCCAAAGAGGTCCAAATGAAGGAGCTCCAAAGGCCTAGATGTGGTAACAATACTCTTGATGGGATGCTTCTTCTTGAGTTGCTTTCCGGCTACACATGCACTACAAACACGATCTTTCTCAAAAGAAACACCGGTTAGTCCCACAATATGCTCACCCTTTAGGAGTTGTTTAAGATTCCTCATGTTAACATGACCAAGGCGGCGATGCCACAACCATCCTTCGTCATGCTTGGCCGCCATTAGACATGTGGAGAAGGAGGGGCTCTCTTTCGAGAGGTCAACCACATAAAGGTTGTTCTCCACAAATCCAACAAGGACCAATTTGAGATTGTCACTCCTAAAGACTTGCACATAATATTTAGTGAAATATGAGTTGTACCCGACATCGGCAAGATGATATATAGAAAGTAAGTTATAGCCAAGGTGTTCAACAAGCATAACCGTCTCAAGGCACAAGTCCTTAGAGATTGCTACCTTGCCATACCCAAGTACCTTTCCCTTTGAGTTGTCACCAAAGGTAATGCTTGACTTCTTGTGGATATCTTCAATGAATTGATCAAGCACACCTTTTCCTCCGGTCATATGATTGGTGCATCCACTATCAAACACCCATTTTGGACCACCGGAGGAATACCCCTACAAAATCAAGTAGAGGATTTAGGAACCCATCGATTAATGGGTTCCTTTGCAATGGCAACAATATCTTTTGGTACCCAAATTGAGTACTCTCTATAAGCATAGCCATTAGGAGGGCCAACATAGTTAGCATAGACATCACCATAATAATCAACAAATAATGCATAGTGATCGTTTGGCCCCGTGCGGGCACCACTAGTGGCTTTGCCCTTTGAGGCTTTGCCATTGTTAGTGACCTTCTTGTTCTTATCTTGAGCGGGTTTCTCCTTCTTGTAGTTGTTCTTCTTGTGGGACTTGGGAGTATATCCAAGTCCATACTTTTGATTGTTTGACCTTTGCTTACTCAAGAGGTCATCCAATCCCATCTTGTTCTTGGCGGTGGTGAACTTTGCAAGTTCCTTTGTTAGCCTAACATTTTCCTCAAGAATAGATGCTTGCTCACAAGAAGATTCATTAGGATGATAGTCAAGACCATATTTGGTCACCAAGGACTCAAGATATGCATTGGTCTCAACATGCAAAGAAAGTTCCTCTTGTAAACGAACATGTTCCTCAACAAGTTTAGCATGCTCACTAGTAAAGGAAATGGAGGAACAAGCAAGCTTTTCAACATCAATGGGATCCTTCATTGATCCAAGAGCCTTTTTGTAGGATTCTTGAAGTAGATCATGATTCTCTCCAAGTTTCTTGAGCTCATCCTTGACAAGCTTGTTAGCTCTTTCAAGGTGGTCAAGATCCCTAGTGAGAGAAGCATGAGCAACTTCAAGTTCCTCCTTTGAAGCATTGAGCTCTTGGGTCAATAATTGAGCCCTATCAATAGTTTCTAGGTCCTTAACTTTATCAAGTTCATAAGTTTCAATTTGTTGCTTAAGGCCTTGAGATATGCACCTTTAGGTTTTTAGCTCTTGTCTTAGGAGATTGAATCTCCGTTCCTTCTCATTCAATTGATATTCTAATTCCTCAATGGACTCATCCTTTTCTTTGAGTGAGTCCATCAAGAAATCAAACTTGACAAGAGCTTCACCACGAAGGGTGCATCTAACATCATATAGTTCCTTAAGCATAGTTAATTCTTCTTGATCTTCGTTTTCATCATCAAGAACACTAGATAGGGAAGGTGGAGGTTCCATTACCTTGGTTTCCCTTGCCATAAGACAAGAGCCAATGATTGGAGAGGAGGGAGAGTCATCGGAGTCATCATCTTGAGTTGTTCTTGCCATGAAAGAAGAGCCAACATCATTCTCCGTAGAGTAATCTTTGGAGTAGTCATATGTGAAGAGTGACCCGGGCTTAGAGTATGCTAAACCGGCCACTCCGGCCTCCTTCTCCTCATCTTCCTCTTCTTCATCGGACAAGTACTCGGCCCCAACAAAAGCTCTTCCCTTGTTCTTCTTGTACCGATCGTTGATTGGGTTCGGCTTCAATCTTGGCTTGACCCCTTTGATGAACTTTGGCTTGTCTACCCTTTTCTCATAAGGGCACTCATTTGCAAAGTGGTTATCTTCATCACAATTGTAGCAAGTTCTCTTCTTCTTCTTGTCATTGAGGAGCATTGGGAACTTTGCCTTGTACTTCTTGGCAAAGAAAGCAAAGTCGGTAGCAATGTCACTAGTTGAAGTCATCTCTTCATCTTCTTCAATCTCATAGTCTTCTTTGCTTTCATGGTCGGCTCTAGCTTTGAGAGCAAGGTTGTGTGACGCTTCATGGTTGTGTGAGGCTTCATCAACACGGTTCATTGCCTTGAGCCTCTTTCCGGCTTTGGCCATGCTTTCATTGGCGGCCACATAGGAGACTAGATCATCGGAGTTGAGATCGGCACTCTTGGTCATGATTTGCAAGTTGAGTCCAAGGTTGGTGTCTTCTTGTTTGATGGCAATCATAGCAATGACCTTGGATTTTATGAAGGCTTCGTTCATCTCAAATCCGTCATTGTACTTCTCAACACCAAGTCCCTTGACCCTTACTTTCAGAGCACCAAGCCTAGCATAGGCATCAAATATGGATTCTCCATCTCGAATCATGAATTGGTAGGCCTCTTGCTTTGCGGTCTCATAGAGAGCTGATTGGATCAAATCGGTTCCCTCTTGTAGTACTACGATCCGATCCCACAACTCTTTAGCGGAGACAATGTCATCGACTTGATCAAGAAGCTTGCGGTTGATGCCACTTCTAATCTTGTCACGTGCGGATGCATTGAGTTGACGGTTGTAGAACTCGGTGGAGGTCAACCGAGTGGGATCTTGTGGCTCCCGATGTCCATGAACAATGAGCTCCCATAGCTCCACACTGCAGCTGCGAATATGAGATTCCATAGCAGATTTCCAATGTGGAAAGTGAGTTCCATCGTAATGGGGAACGGTCCCACTATGGTTTATATGAGGCATGGGTGAAGTGTTTCTAGGATAGTTATAGTTAACATCATGGTAGGACTCCTTAGAGACCGAAGCCCCACTAGAAGTTCCACCCTTGATTAGGTTCTTAAGCATGGCAGTCATTTCTGCCATTTGGTTTTGTAGCTCATCCTCCTTTTTCTTCTTCTCGGCCTCATATGCCAAGAATCTAGATTTCATCTCTTTAACCGAAAGGTTAGAGTCTTCATCTAGACCCTCGAAGAGTTTATCCATCTCACTCTTAAGGCGGTGAAGCCCTTAATAAGAGTCCAGGCTCTGATACCAATTGAAAGTATAGAGATGGTAAACCTAGAGGGGGGGGTGAATAGGTTTCTACAAATTTTAATTCTTTCTTTGCAATATTAGGCTTTGCGGAATATAAATATGAGCCTAATGCAAACTAGGTGAAGCAACCTATATGAGGATACAACTAACTCGAGCACGAAGGCTCACACAGGCAGTTAAATCACAAGTAAGGAGTTCGGTTAGAGATAACCGATAGCACGCGGAGACGAGGATGTATTCCCGTGTTCCCTTGCTTTGCAACAAGGTACGTCACGTTTGGAGGAGTGGAGGTCCCACGAAGGATTCCCCGCGCCACGAAGGTTCACCCTATTCTCCGGAGCCTATCCCACGAAGGAATAGCTCACTCACTTGTGGTAGACTTTGAGGTAGCCTCCAAACCTTCACAATCTTGCCCGGAGCAAATCCACAGCCCGGATGCTTCCGGACTCCTCTTGCCTACCTAGGGTTTCCAAGGAACCCTAGGAAGCAAGCTTCTCAATGAATACAAGGGGGAATGAGATTTGGCTTGGTAGAACGGTAGATCGGGTCCTCCTCTAATGATTCCCCGAAGGGATTTGAGTTTGAGTGGAGGAGGAGGGAGATCTGAGGCTTTTGGTGTTTCTAGCAATGGAGTATGAGAGAGAGAGAGCTTAAGAACAGCTTGTAGTGTAGTGCCTAACTGTCTAGAGGTAGGAGAAGGGCTATTTATAGTGTTCTTCGAAATATGGCCGTTTGCCACTTGCCACCTCAGCTTTTCCTCGACAAACCCAGTCGACCGGGCCACAGACCGGACAGCCCGGCTGAGAGGCCGGTCTGACCGGGCCAGTGACCGGACGCCTTTTGCTGGTCCTGGAGCACTTCCGGTTGGCGGCCGGTTGGCGCCCGGTTGCCGCCCGGTGGACCGGACGGAGCACCGGACACGCCGGTCGAGAGCCCGGTTGTCCGGGCGCAAACCGGATCTGCTGGCTCCTCCTTTGGAGCCCGGTTGCCGCCCGGTTGACCGGCCACCACGCCGGACTGGCCGGTTGCTGGCCCGGTTGGACCGGGCAGGTGACCGGATTTCTCCTGTAACCCCTTTTTGATTGTTGTTGAAATGGGGGGTCACCTTTAGCCTTCTTGTTCCTTTGATACACCATTTACGCCTCATTGCCTAATACCTGAGATTGTACTTATAAACATATTAGGCCAAATACTTTAGCACGGTGTCATCGTTACCATAATAATGGATAAGGGTGAAATACCCTTACAAGTATTTATGCTCGATAGTGGGTTCATGTCTCCGTGAATCTGGGGAAGTGACAGAAATCTCTAAGATTATGGATGTGCTGTTGCCACTAGGGATAAAACATTGGTGCTATGTTCGAGGATGTAGTTACTGATTACATTACGCGCAATACTTAATGCAATTGTCTGTTGTTAGCAACTTAATACTGGAGGGGGTTCGGATGATAACCTGAAGGTGGACTTTTTAGGCATAGATGCATGATGGATAGCGGTCTATGTACTTTGTCGTAATGCCCAATTAAATCTCACAATACTCATCATAATATGTATGTGCATGGTCATGCCCTCTTTATTTGTCAATTGCCCAACTGTAATTTGTTCACCCAACATGTTGTTTATCTTATGGGAGAGACACCTCTAGTGAACTGTGGACCCCGGTCCAATTCTCTATACTGAAATACAATCTCTTAATCTTTGTTCCACTGTTTTCTGCAAACAATCATCATCCACACTATACATCTAATCCTTTGTTACAGCAAGCCGGTGAGATTGACAACCTCGCTGTTTTGTTGGGGCAAAGTACTTGGTTTGTGTTGTGCAGGTTCCACGTTGGCGCCGGAATCCCTGGTGTTGCGCCGCACTACATCTCGCCGCCATCAACCTTCAACGTGCTTCTTGGCTCCTACTGGTTCGATAAACCTTGGTTTCATACTGAGGGAAAACTTGCCGCTGTACGCATCACACCTTCCTCTTGGGGTTCCCAACGGACGCGTGATGTACGCGTATCAACCAACTACCACATGAAGCATTTTCTGTTTCCAACCAAATAGCAATAAGTGCTGCGGCTTTCATCTTTTGCCATGAACATGAAAAATAAGTGCTGAGGCTTTCAGCTTTCGCCATGAATATTAAAGTAAAACGAAGAACACAAGTGTTCAAATGAAAAAGCGGAACGTGTCTCTCTCCCACACAAGCATGCGAGGATCCGATTTATTCAAAGAATGGAAATAACAAAACGAAAATAAAAGCACACAGACGCTCTAAGTAAAGCACATAAGATGTGACGGAATTAAAATATAGTTTCACTAGAGGTGACCTGATAAGTTATTGATGAAGAAGGGGATGCCTTGGGCATCCCCAAGCTTAGACGCTTGAGTCTTCTTGAAATATGCAGGGATGAACCATGGGGGCATCCCCAAGCTTAGACTTTTCACTCTTCCTTATCATATTATATCATACTCCTCTCTTGATCCTTGAAAACTTCCTTCACACCAAACTCAAAGTAATCTCATTAGAGGGTTAGAGCATAATCAAAAATTCAAATGTTCAGCAAGGACCCAATCATTCCCAACACTTCTGGACATTACCCAAAGCTACTGAAATTTAATGGAGCAAAGAAATCCACTCAAACATAGTAAAAGAGGCAATGCGAAATAAAAGGCAGGATCTGTCAAAAACAGAACAGTCCGTAAAGACGAATTTTTTCGAGGCACTTAACATACTCAGATGGAAAAGCTCCAGTTGAATGAAATTTGCGTACATATCTGAGTATTACTCATGAATTGTTTCAAGATTTTTAGATTTTTCTACAGAGAGAAAACTCAAAACCGTGACAGCTGAAAATCTATTTCTGCGCAGAAATCCAAATCTAGTATCAACTTTCTATCAAAGACTTTACTTGGCACAACAATGCAATAAAAAAATACAAAGGTATTGCTACAGTAGTAACAAGCACCTTGACTCAAATATAAAACAAAAATTGCAGAAATAAAACAATGGGTTGTCTCCCAAGAGCGCTTTTCTTTAAAGCCTTTTAGCCAGGCATGATAATTTTCATGATGCTCTTATAAAGATGAGAGTTGAATATAAGAGAGCATCAAAAATAAAATACCAAACACATTTAAGTCTAACCCACTTTCTATGCAAACGAATCTTGTAAGAAAAGACATTATTGAAGCATGAAGCTACTATCATAGAAAGACAAAGCAAGTGCAACTTCAAAAATTTCAACAAAAAGAGAGGTGACTTAATATTATTGAGATATATAAAACCATGTCCCCCTCTCTCATAATAATTTTCAGTAGTATCATTGATAAACTCAACAATATAGCTATCGCATAAAGCATTCTTATCATGATCCACATGCATAAAAGTATCATTACTCTCCACACAAGCATAATCAATTTTATTAGTAATAGTGGGAGTAAAACTATCACATCCATCATTATAATCATCATAAATTGGAGGCATAGAATAATCATAATGAATTTTATCCTCAATAGTAGATGGATAGAAAATATCACAAGCATCATTCAAATTACCACATATTGGAGACAAAGCATTATCAAGGCAAAATACTTCATCCAAAGCTGAGGAGCAAAAAAGATTATTTTTATATAAACTAGCTTCCCCAAGCTTGGGTTTTTCCATAGCATTAAAAATAATGGTGTCCAAAAAAATTATACTAATAACATTACTACCACTATTATGCAGACAAACTTCCATAGGTTTTTTAATTTTCTCTTCGAAAGCATCATGTCCTAATTCAATATAAATTTCATAAAGATCTCTAATTTTTTTGTTGTTTTCCATTAAGCCTAACTAGTGAAATAAAAAAAGAAAAAAAAGATGTAATTGCAGAATCTAAAGAAATAGCTTCGAGCACTCACACACCGGCAACAGTGCTAGGAAATAGCTTAGTAGTCGAAGGATGTGAATACCTTTTACCTTACCTCCCCGGCAACGGCGCCAGAAAATAGCTTGATGTCTACGCACGCTTATATTCCTATAGACAGTGTTGGGCCTCCAAGAGCAGAGGTTTGTAGAACAGCAGCAAGTTTCCCTTAAGTGAATCACCCAAGGTTTATCGAACTCAGGGAGGTAGAGGTCAAAGATATCCCTCTCAAGCAACCCTGCAATTAAGATACAAGAAGCCTCTTGTGTCCCCAACACACCTAATACACTTGTCAGATGTATAGGTGCACTAGTTCGGCGAAGAGATAGTGAAATACAAGTAATATGGATGATTATAAGTAGTTATTGCAATCTGAAATAAAAATGGCAGAAAGCGAACATGTAGCAGAACTTGTTAGAAACGGTGTTTCAATGCTTAGAAACAAGGCCTAGGGCTCATACTTTCACTAGTGGACACTCTCAACAATGATCACATAACTGAATAAATAAATGCTACTCTCAAACACTCTCTTGTTGGATAACAAACACCATCATTGTGTAGGGCTGCAAAAGCACACCTCAAGCCGGAGTAAACAAGCTCCACGACGTCATAAAGGAATCACACACGATGCGCACACTGTCACCATCACACCGTGGAGAGTGACTCCGGAGTTCATATTATAGTAACCTCTAGAGTGCATAATAGACAAGAGTAACATCTAAATATTCAACTAGATTACAAAGCTCATGATCACATAAAGATCACACCATGGGAGAGAGAGATGAACCACATAGCTACCGGTAGAGCCCTCAGCCTCGGGGGAGAACTACTCCCTCCTCATCATGGGAGACAGCAAAGGCGATGAACATGGCGATGGAGTCGATGGAGATGGCTCCAGGGGAAATTCCCCGTCCCGGCAGGGAGTCGAAACAGAGACTTCTGTCCCCCGAATTAGGGTTTTTGGTGGCGGAGGAGCTACGGAACTCTTCTGGAGAAATCGTCCATCTGTCTAGGGTTTTCGGAGACGAAAGAATAAATAGGCAAAGGGGCAGCGTCGGGGGAGCCAGGGGCCTCCCTCCCCACGTCACGGCGTGGCAGTGGGGCCCCCCGCGCCGCCCTATGGGGTGGGCCCCCTGCTGGCCTTCCTCGACTCTTCTTCGGTCTTCTGGAACACTCTGTGGAAAATAGGGCCGTGGGCTTTTTGTTTCGTCCAATTCTAAGAGTATTTGTAAAACAACTTTTCTGAAATCAAAAACAGCAGAAAACAGGAACTGGCACTGTGGCATCTTGTTAATAGGTTAGTCCCAGAAAATGCATAAAAAACATTATAAAGTGTGAATAAAACATGTAGGTATTGTCATAAAACTAGCATGGAACATAAGAAATTATAGATATGTTGGAGACGTATCAGGCGCCATGGATCGGGAGAGGGTAGCGGCGGCGGGAGGTATAGAGTAGCAACGGCGGGAGGGAGAAATGAATCGGCGGGATAGGAGGTCAAATGTGTTGGGAGGGCAGAAATATGCGGCGGGAGAGGCGCGATTTGGCGGGAGAGGAGGACGAATTTTTCCTGTGCTGCTGACGCGTCGGGCCCGCGTCTCCTCGCCTCGCTTTTCGTTGTGTCCGACATGCCCGGAGCGTCCCCTGTGTAGCGGGGATGGGCTCGGGGCGCTGGAGACCGTATTGGGCCGCGCCGGACAAAAAGAGACTTTGGGGGACGCGGCTGGGAACGTTTTTTTGTCCAGCGCGCCCCAAATCCCTTTGGGAGATGGTTTCGGGGACGCGGCTGGAGATGCTCTAAGCTTGGGGAAGTTGAGGTGTGCATTTTTAAGCATATATAATTACCTTATGTTTTTGCATCTGTAGTGATAAGCATTTGGTATTTTATGGCACTCGCGCGCATCTTTTATGTTTGCTTCCACATGAGCCCAAATTATGAAGGTATTGATGAACATATCATTTGGAGATGTCATATTGGACATAATATTATAATTTGAAGTGATAAAAGTCATCTAAATGGTTTTCCGCGCACCTGGGTGAAGAGGCACCGCGAGAGGCAACTCTAGAAGGTTTAAGAACTATCGGTAATAGTAGGGTCCGCACGTACCCCGTGCCTGTACCATGTGGCACTGCCTCCACCTCGTTAAATACTTTCATCACACTATGACAAATTAGAGATGTGACATTCAGATACACCACAACTCGCAAAAACCTCATCTCCGAAAGAGTTCAAGATGGGGTACTTGCAGAAGGGCATCATCCTCGCTTCTACAGGGATCATTGGAGCCAAGGCATCATCCCCCATCATCGACCTCTGCATCTCCATCAGAATCACCATTCCCATCTCGTTTACTCCCACATTGTTGTAATTCTAATTGCTATTGTGGATTTGCACTTGTATTCATCCATAGACTAGTATTCATTCCATATGCTTATGATAATGTTGTTGATTGCTTCCATGAGTTAGTATTTTACGTTCTTGTTGGGGAGATGGAGAAACCCTGGCAATATTATGATATGAAATAAAGATGATTTATATCTTCAGTTCATGATTATTTGTTGGTTTTCTCTATATATATTATATGAAGTTGACCATGTAATATCTGCCTTCGGGACTAGAGAGGGAATTACCTTTGGACATGTGTTAGTATGCACGGTGCTAAGAGACATAACTTGTGAGCATGCTATTCATATCACTAATTGTGAGGGATCAAATGGCGTAAGGAGAGAATCACTAAGCTCATATCAATATCTATGGGAAAACCTTAATTGTGAGGGATCGGAGTGGCTTGCCTACAATCATTGCAGGGGTTATTCAGGATGAAATATCAAATGGGAAAACCTTAATTGTGAGGGATCGGAGTGGCTTGCCTACAATCATTGCAGTGGTTATTCAGGATGAAATATCAAATGGCTTGTCTATGATCATCTTTTTATGGAACTCTCCTAACACATGTTATGAAGAGAGCCATAGATTTATTCTAATAATAATTAATGCCAATGCTAGAGGTGGGTCATACATTTTCCCATAACATTTCTCCTTACTGAAGTTTCATAACTATTTAAATTGTGATTGTCTTTCTGTTTATTTTTTACTTTCCAGTATTACTTTAAACACAAACAACTTTCTTTAAAGCACTCTTACTTGAAATCAAGGGCAGGTTACAAGTATGCTTTAATAGATAGTGAAGAGGGGCATACGGACCTTAACCAAATAGCTGTTTGTGGTTCGATACTCTTACTTTTGAAACTAGCTATAATTTATATGTGCACTTGCACCCATCAACCTCATCGAACCACCAACCACACAACCAAGATATATAAGATCAGGATAAGACTTGTTGTACAAGACAAGGTCTCCGCATACTCTCAAGACCTACACCTATATGAAGAATAGGGACACGATGAAAGATGGACTAGACTCTCAACGGTGATAGCAATACACACTAGATAGCCAAAACCCTGGATTTCCCATCTTGCTGAGTTCCTTGTTTAAAACTTGTTGAGATCCTTCCTTGTAATCTTGTACTTTATCAATAAATTCTAGAGGAGTACAAGTGCTAATGCATACTTTTAATCCTTTAAAAGTGTGGTTGCGGAAGATGCCAAAAAAAATGTTCTTTTATGACTAGAAAAATCTATCATTTCTAATTTTTCTTACATACGCATTTTTATGTCCTTTAGGGCAAGATGGAAGACAAATGATCCATCGACAATATGACAGGTTAGAAGAGGGAGGATCACTGCGTAATGGCGATGTGGTCTCTGTCAACGGTGCATTGTAACTAGTTTCAGCAATGGTTTTTTTTTTCGAAATGGGGGTATAGCCCGGCTTATGCATCATGAAGATGCACACAGCCTTTTATTAGAGATAAAGGTTCGAAATAAAGTATTGTTTACAAAACACTCATCACCGACGATCGATCCAACAATCAACCATCGTACGAAACTACGGAACACATACTATTACTACACATCAGCATAGCCTCCTAGTATGTCGCCAACCAGCCTGGCACAAGATATTCTGAGCGACCATCAGGAGCCGTGTGCATCCAGAAGCCATGGAATCCCGCTGCCCCTCCGGAGAGAGTAGGCCCCAAAGCTGGACCAGTGGGAGACCATATGAATAACCTGCAAGAAATGAAAAGAAACTTTTTTGTTAAAAATTATATCATTTCTGACCCTCCAAATAGACCAACATAAGGCAGAAACCCCAATCCGGATGAAAGCCTTGGATTGTCTATCTACTCCGTTCAACCAATTACCAAATATATTAGTAATATTGGTTGGAGGTGGAAGATCATACGTGAAATTAACAGTACGCCATAATAACTTAGCTAAGGGGCAATGAATAAAAAGGTGTTGAATTGTTAGACTATGTATAGCTTCTGTATACGTGTACGTATTGTACCATTGTAACACACCCATTATATATATATGTGATAGGCCACCCCTAGAGGGTTGAGCCGGTTCCCCCAATTCTATTATCTGACATGGTATCAAACTAGTTTTGGTCCTACGCTTCCGCTGCCCTAAAACCCTAGCCGCCGCGCACCTCCATCACCTCCAATCTTCGCCGCCGCCATGGACAGCGCTGCTACATCCGGCTCCTCCACCGCAGGCTACCTCCAGGCCCTGCTCTCCCGCCCCGTCGACCCCGCTGCCTTGCAGCAGCCCCCGATCGGGACACGGAGCGTTGGCTCCTTCTTCTCCAACCCGCATGTGCTAATGGTTAACACCTCCGGCGCCTCCTCGCCCGCTTCCTCGGCCGCCGCTCTTGGGCCCCTGGCCCTCGCGCCTACGGTCGGCTCTCCGGCTTGGACGATTGGATCCTCTGCCATAGGGCCTGCCTCGGTGCACCCTGCCCTTACGATGCCCGCGCCTCCGGCAGGGTCTGCATCCTCGACGGCGCCATCGCCTCTTGAGGGTGTCACCTCCGCGCCCCTGCCCGTGCCGCCCGTCTCTGCCCCCATGGCGTACGCGCCCCCGGCAGTCTTCACAACGGGCTCGTTGCCTCCGCCGTTTCACTTTGGCAACCTCATTACCGTCAAGCTGTCGCCAGACAATTACATCTTCTGGCGCGCGCAGGTCCTGCCGCTCCTTGGGAGCCATTACCTGATCGGCTACATCGACGGCTCTCTCCCTTGCCCTTCCGCGCTGGTGGACAGCGTGAACGGTCCGGTCTACAATCCGGCGCACCGTGTTTGGATGGGGCACGATCAAGCGAACCTCTCCTCCATCCAGGGGTCGCTTACCCCGGCTGTTGTCGGGCTCATCGTCTTTGCCAAGACTTCTCATGAGGCATGGACCATCCTCGAGCGTTCCTTCGCGTCGCAGTCACAAGCTCGTGCTAGTGCCCTCCGTCGTGAGCTTGGTGGGTGTGAGAAACTCAACACCACGGCCACGGAGTACTACAACAAGGTCAAGGCACTTGCCGACACGCTGGCGTGCATTGGACAGCCACTCACGGACTCCGAGTTCAACTCCTTCATCGTCAATGGTCTTCACGAAGAGTATGATGGCCTGGTTGAGATCATCAATGAGCGGGGGCACTTCAATCCCATGATGGCACATGAGATATACTCCCGCCTTCTTCTCACCGAGCAGCGTGTTGAGGCGCGCCGCGCTAGCCGTGGCCGTGGCTCTCCCTCCGTGCATGCTGCCTACAAGGGCGGCTCTCCCGCATCGGGCGCCCCGACGTCCGGCAAGGGGCCTGCGTCGTCCTCATCCGCGTCTGCCCCTCCTTCGACGCTGCCTGGCAGTGGGGGGCGGCGGGTCTGCCAGCTCTGCGGTCTTGATGGCCATTGGGCGTCCAAGTGTCATCGTCGCTTCCAGAAGAGCTTTCTTGGGCTTGGCAATGATGGCCGGGATACGCGCAACAATGCGCGTCTAGCCGCCATGGCTGATCGCCCCGCACCGTCTCCGAAGTCTCAGGGGCACACTCAGTCCTATTCCATTGACCCGCATTGGTACATGGATTCTGGGGCAACGGAGCACTTGACGAGCGAGATGGGGAAGCTTCACACCACCGAGCCCTATCAAGGGTCCGACAAAGTCCACACCGCCAACGGAGCAGGTATGCACATCTCCCATACTGGTCAAGCATCCCTTCTCACTAGCCATGCAAATATGAGTCTTCAGCTTCGCAATGTTCTTAGAGTACCATCTGTGACGCGCAATCTTCTTTCAGTTCCTAGACTTAGTGTTGACAATAATGTGTTTGGTGAATTTCACCCGTTTGATCTTTTTATTAAGGATCGGGACACGAGGGACGTGCTTCTTAGTGGGCGTCTATGCCAGGGCCTCTATCGTCTGGAGCATCCTGGCGTCTCTTGCCTTTTCAGTGGAGTTCGCGTCTCGCCGTCACAGTGGCATGCTCGTCTTGGTCATCCTGCCACTCCTATTCTTCGCCATGTTCTGCGTCGTCATGAGCTTCCTACCACACCTAGTAATAAAGATGTAGTAGTGTGTGATGCTTGTCAACAGGGGAAGAGTCATCAACTTCCTTTTTCGGAGTCTACTAGGGAGGTCAAAAATCCTCTAGAGCTTGTGTTTTCAGATGTATGGGGCTCTGCCCAAACCTCTGTTAGTGGTCATAATTATTATATCAGTTTCGTTGATGCTTACAGTTGTTTTACTTGGCTTTATCTTATCAAGCGCAAATCTGATGTGTTTGATATTTTTGTTCAGTTTCAAAAACATGTTGAATGCCTCCTCAAGCATAAAATTGTTCATGTTCAGTCGAATTGGGGTGGTGAGTATCGCAACCTCAACTCCTTCTTCCAGTTGCTTGGGATTGCTCACCGTTTAGCATGTCCACATACACATCAGTAGAATGGCTCAGTAGAACATAAGCATTGTCATATTGTCCAAACTGGTCTTACACTTTTAGCCCATGCATCGGTTCCTTTTTGGTTTTGGAGTGATGCTTTCACCACTGCATGTTTTCTCATCAACCGTACTCCCACACGCGTTCTTAACATGAGAACTCCTATTGAACTTCTCTTGAATGAACAGCCTGACTATACTTTATTTAAAGTGTTTGGCTGTGCTTGCTAGCCGCATCTTCGCCCATATAATAAACGTAAGCTGGAATTTAGGTCCAAAAAGTGTGTTTTTCTTGGCTATAGTTCCCTTCACAAAGGTTACAAATGTCTTCATGTTCCTACTAATCGTGTCTACATATCTCGGGATGTCGTGTTTGATGAGCGTGTGTTTCCTTTTGCCAAACTCCCTATCTCCACCGATGAGTCTCCATCCTTGCATTCATCTTCCATTGCCTCTGACCAATTTGATGATGTTGCATACTCTCCTGTACTATTACCTAACCATGGTGTAGGCACTGGACGTGGAGCTCGTTTGGAAATTCTGGAGGTCCCAGCACCTCCATCGCCGATGCCATCCGACGCGCACGTCGATCGTGTTGCGCCTCTGCATGGCCTCGGTCCAAGCGCCCATGCACGCTCGCCCGACCCGCCCGCCATGCCGCGGGCTGCCTCGTCTCCTGGCGCTGGGCCGGCCTCGCCCCGGACCTGGCCTGCCACGCCGAGCCCCACGCCTGCCTCTCCCTCGTCGCTAGACTCTCCTGGGCTGCCTCCTTCGCCGGGCAGCTCACCGCTCGTGACGCCCTTGGCAGACCCTGGCTCGGTCTCTCCGACGCGCAGTGCGTCGCCCAGTCCATCGCCGACTGGGCCACTGTCGTCGCCATCGCCCAGCCCCTCGTCGGTTGGGTCCTCTCTGTCGACGTCCTCCAGCCCCTCCTCGGCTGCACCTTCGACATCGATGGCTCCTGTGCTGCGTCCGCATACGCGCAGCCGCAGTGGCATTTTTCGCCCAAAGGAGCGCACTGACGGTACTGTTGCTTGGCATGCTGCGTGTATGACTGCTGCCATTGCGGATCCGTCCTCCGAGCCCCGCACATATCAGGCTGCTATGAGTATTCCTCATTGGCGAGAGGCTATGGAACTGGAGTATCATGCTCTTCTTCGTAATGAGACGTGGACTCTTGTTCCTCCACCACCGCGAGTTAATGTCATTGATTCTAAATGGGTCTTCAAGGTGAAGAAGCACTCTGATGGGACTATTGAGCGCTACAAAGCGCGTCTTGTTGCTTGAGGTTTTCGACAGCGTTATGGTCTTGACTATGAAGACACCTTTAGTCCAGTGGTCAAGCCTACCACCATCAGGCTTCTTCTCTCTATTGCGGTCACTCGAGATTGGTCCCTTCGGCAGCTTGATGTGCAGAATGCCTTTCTTCATGGCTTGTTGGAGGAGGAGGTCTATATGCGACAGCCACCTGGGTTTTATGATCCTGATCGTCCTGATCATATATGTCGTCTTACTAAAGCACTTTATGGGTTGAAGCAAGCTCCTCGGGCCTGGCATGCCCGTCCTGCGACTGCTCTTCGTGCTCATGGTTTTACACCGTCTGCCGCTGACTCCTCCTTAGTTCTTCTACAGAAGACTGCAGTCACTATGTACTTGTTGGTCTATGTGGATGATATTATCTTGGTCAGCTCCTCTCAGTTTGCTGCTAATGCTCTTATTCGTTCCCTTGGTGCTGATTTTGCTGTCAAGGACCTTGGGCACCTTCACTATTTTCTTGGAGTGGAGGTTGCTTCTCGCGGTGCTGGACTTGTTATGACACAAAAGAAGTACTCTTTGGACTTGCTGCAGCGGGCTGGGATGCTTAAGTGTAAGACGACTACTACACCCATGTCTTCCACTGACAAGATTACTGCTGTTGATGGTGAGCTTCTGTCTTCTGAGGATGCGGCAATCTACAGGAGTATTGTTGGTGGTCTACAGTACTTGACGATCACACGCCCAGACATATCTTATGCTGTCAACAGAGTTTTTCAGTATTTACAGGCGCCTCGCGACACTCATTGGTCTGTTGTCAAGCGCATATTGCGCTATGTTCGACTTACTGTGTCTTATGGGCTTTCTATACGACCGAATCCCTATGGGGTCCTCTCGGCGTATTCTGATGCGGACTGGGCTGGCAGTCCGGATGACAGGCGATCTACGGGGGGGGGGGGGGTATGTTGTGTTCGTTGGCTCTACTTTTATCGCCTGGAGTGCTCGGAAACAAGCTATTGTGTCACGTAGCAGTACTGAAGCTGAGTATAAGGCTGTGGCCAATGCTACCGCTGAGATCATTTGGGTACAGTCCTTGCTTCAGGAATTGGGTATATCCCAACCGCAGCCTCCTATCCTTTGGTGTGATAACATCGGTGCTACATACCTCTCTGCAATCCGGTATTTCATGCCCGAACGAAACACATCGAAGTTGACTATCACTTTGTACGGGAACGTGTGTCACAGAAGCGATTACAGATCAGGTTCATCTCTTTTAAGGATCAACTTGCAGACATCTTCACCAAGCCATTGCCTCTACCACAGTTTGAGGCCTGCAGGCACAATCTTACCCTCCTCGATTCTTTAGGAAGTGGCTAAGATTGAGGGAGGGTGTTAGACTATGTATAGCTTCTGTATACGTGTACGTATTGTACCATTGTAACACACCCATTATATATATATGTGATAGGCCACCCCTAGAGGGTTGAGCCGGTTCCCCCAATTCTATTGTCTCACATGAATAGTCTCCCGTTCCCCACAGAAAACACATTTTGTACACCCATTCCAATTCCATTTAGCTAGATTAGCTTTAGTTAATAGAACATTGTTACTCAAAAACCACATGAAAATCTTGATTTTAAGTAGAACTTTAACTTTCCAGAGATATTTCCTCAGAAAAGGAGTATGATCACACATAAGATCTTCATACATTGACTTCACTGTAAACAAACCGTTAGGTGTCAATTTCCAAACAAAACGATCATCTTCTTCACCCAAATTTACCATCATTAGTTTCCGACATAATTTTAACCATAAATTCCATTTATTACCACTCAAAACCCTCCTGAATGTAATATTCAAAGGTGTTTGGGCTAACACCTGCGCAACTGTAACATTTTTATGATGTACAATATTATACAAAGACGGAAACTGCTGAGCCAACGAAGTATTTCCTAACCAGGTATCTTCCCAAAAGCGAGTATTCATACCATTACCCACTTCGAAAAAAAACCCTAGCAAAAAACTCATGTTTAACCTCCATCAATCCTTTCCAAAAAGGAGAATCAGTAGGCCTAGCTTGCACTTCCAACAATGTCTTATGTCTAAGGTACTTATTAAGAAGTAATTCTTGCCACACCCCTTTTTCATTAAGAAGTTTGAAGAGCCATTTACTGAATAAACATCTATTTTTAATTTCGAGAACCTCGATACCTAAGCCCCCTTGATCTTTGTTTGTGTTGTTAAAGCACTGGGCGAAACTAGGAGATGATGATGATGATGATGCATATAAAATTAAGAAAACAGGGAAACAAAAAAAATCAATTTTTATTGCACATCCGAGAACAAGAAGCGTGTACGAAAGGTTACATTGGTTTGAGATATATGACAATTGTTGAACTGGACAGTAAGAGAAAATTTTATTCTTACATCCATGATTAATATGTCGAGGGCATATGCAACACTTGTATATGTCCACGTGGTCTTCTCCCTAACTGTCATTGACAAATGCACACTGGGTTCGGACTTCTCCCAAGGATGGATCCGTCACCGGCCTAATGTTCCCCATCTTGATCATAGACTGTGCGAAGCTCCTAAAGAAGGCGTCTTGGCTGCTGGCAAACCTATCGACGATCGGCGCCGTTGTTGTCGATGCGCCTGGGTCTGACTTGAGCTCTTGGTCAGATTGAAGGAAGCCACGGTTCACTTCGAGGTTCGTGTAGTAGTTATTGTCAAAGGTGTCGGGTGTCGTCGGATCAAGGTCATTTAGCGATGATCCATCACCGTTCCTTGGGCATCTCTGTGATAGGAACGCCCGGTAGGCGGGGTTTAGGGTCGGGTCAGGCTGGTTCGTCCCGCTGAAATTATACAGACGGGCCGTGACGAACTGGCATTGCACACGGCCGAAAGTGTGGGCACCTATACATTTGAAACAAAAACAGATTAAGTTATTCTCTCTTTGATTAGTCCATCGGTTTATACTAGCAATAAAACCTTGGTTTCTGGTGAAATTATTATATTTTTCTTATATAAGGCAGATGGTTATCTGCGGGCGAGTTTAGTACCTGAGAGGGCGACAAGGTCAGTAGTATCGTCAAGTGTGGCATTCCGGAACTTGGCTCGCAGGACCGGCAGGCCGTCGAAGGGGCCTGGCAGATTCTCGGCGTCGGCTTTGCTGGAGGTGAGGCCGTCCAGCCTCCCCAGCAACACGCTCCACCCGGGTCCTCCAGACTGCATCCATAGTACTCTTATCATCAACCAGCTTTTTGCATAGTTTCATGCATGTGATATGTCATGTGTCCTTTTCTTGTCCATGCACCGACACACGAGACACGAGCCACACGGCTCGTCGTATCACGCACTAGGAAAGCAATCATACACCCCTAATACATTGAGTTTGATCACTGTTTGTAACAAGCCAAGGAATGTGCGTACCAGCTCGACGGAGATCTCGGCGGCGATGGCAAGGATGTCGGCGCAGGAGACAACGCCGGGGCAGGCGTCCTCGAGGGCGGCTTTGGCGGCGTCAACGACGGGGAAGCCCCGCGCCGAACCATTGTTGGGGCGCGCGTCCTTCTCGGACTCGAACCCGTCGAAGGTGTCCAACAGCACCGAGCCGTCGCAGCCCTGCACGAAGCAGTCGTGGAAATGGAGGCGAATGAGGCTGGCGAAGATGCGCGGGTCCGACTGGTGCGCCTCCTCCAGCACTCCCTGCACGATCGAGATCGCGTCCGGGCAAGTGTCGTCGTAGTAGCCCACGCACAGCTCCGCCGCCGTCATACTCCCGCCGCCGTGGAGGACAAGGCAGACGGCCGCCAGCAGCGCCGCCTTGACGCCTAGCTGGGAGACCCGAGAAGAGGAAGAAGAAGCCATGCTGTTGATGGGTTGACGAGTACTGGGAGCAAAGCAGAACTTAATTTATAGGCAGAGTGCGCCTGCCGGTAGCACCAGGTGCTAGTGCTGCTAGCTCTAACAGTCTACCAGTAACATAATTCAACCGTTTCAACATGCATTGTAACCTCGAGCTGGCTACGTAGTAGGTTGTTTTGCTTGGATATAAAATTTCAGATGGACGGACGGATGTGCCTTAATTCCAATCAACAACTTGCATGCGAGCGAGCAATCAGCCATGTTCCGTGGACTAATTGTCAAACATCATCTCAGTAAGTGACTGCGACCCGACAACGCCTCTGCCTAGCCAATCTCTAGAGTAGCATCACATGCTTGCAAACGTATATACCGCATGCATGTCTGCGGTTCGTGCATGTGTTTGGTGTTGTTTCGTGTCCAATCTATTAATTAGCTAGTAGCGGCGAAATGAAAAATTGTTGGGTCATCTTTTGGCTTGTTTCAACATAAATATGGAAAATTGTTTCTCGATTTTCCCATTTGTCAGATCGCAGCCATGCATTGCTGTACATAATGAACTGTATTTCATGTATCTTATGTCGTAGATGACCAACCAGCCACACTGCTGGTTTCGTCAGACTTTTCTTCTATTCTCCATCGATCTGCCTTACAAATAATATCACACGAACTAACAAGCAGAATGAGATAGACGCTGCAATGCACAAGAGAAAAATGAGACGCCATCAACTTTCACAAATAATTGATATTATGTTCCAAAAAACAAATACTAGATATTAATTATATGAAAATTAAGTCATCGTAAATATAGGCGGTGACTATGCCCATCAAGATGATGGATAACAACTCTAGAAGTTGCCCCTTTTCAAGCTTAGTCTATTTGTGCTCAATTGGTTATCAACCGAGGTCAATCACTGGAAATGCCTACCCCAAAAACAAATCTAAAAAGAGAATAGATTGATGAAACAGGTTGCCCCACTGGATCCTCTCTCTCTGTTTTGTTTGCTTCCTTGAATTACCCAACAACTGGTATCAACACTAGGAACCTTCATGGTCAGGGTTTATTTTATTAGACCACTATGAACACTTGTAATTGGTTATTTCTAAGGCATGGTTCTTTCTAGTTAGTGGAAGAGTGTACAACATAGGGATTGGTATTAGTCACACATTTAGGAAAGAGAGTGAAAAGTAGTTGTATCGAAGCGGCATATATTGTACTTGTTCGGATAGCAAGCTACCTAACGTGATAAGGCTACGGGTGCCCTCCACTCGTGCCTACTTTCAGTAACCTATAGCTATTGCATGCAAGCTCAATCTTCTATCTCGCATTGTTACGCGCTCGAAACAGCCAATTCGAGGTCTTACAGCTGCTGCACTTCATCTCAATGACGTTAGGAAACCCTCGCCTGAAATTGGTTAGTGCGGTAAATTAGAGAAGAGATTTGGATTCCTTTCCTTTATTAGGTGGCCGGTGGCTCGTGTGTGTTGGTACTTTTTAGAAACCTACTATGGAATCAATCAACAGTAGGTTTCTGAGTTCATCAGGTGTGCTCGTGCATGAAATGCTTTGAACAAGAAGCTAGTCAGAAAAAGGGGCACGCAGCTACGCGATTCTAACTGCTCTTGGTTTTCTACGTGGGAGGATAACATATCTTAACGAGGGAGGGCCAAGGCATCCATCGGTCATAGACTCTAAAGCCCTCTGTTGAGATTCTTTTTGCAAGCTAAGACAATGAGGAAGGTAACGTACGGATTCCAATGTCCACTCACTCAGTTCGATCGATCATTCGACCACCTACCTACGCGCTATTGTGTGTGTGAGGATGCAGCCATGTTTCTACCTGGGATGCCTGCGGAGGGCTTCTGGTAGTGCTTAGTAAAAAAGCCGGGGAAGGAGCCCGACAGGGTCCCCCCACTGACTTGGCCCGGGCCTAAGTGAAAGTGAAAAAGTGAAGTGGTGGGCCTACCCATCCCAACCTGGGGTATGCTGGGATTCGCGAAGAGCGACCCAGTTTAACAAGTTGATTCTCTTTGGTAGGATCCCAATCCATAACACAGCTAAAAGTGCAAAGATAGCTCGGTTGATCCTGGTCAAACATTTCAGCCTATGAAGGTAAATGCGATGTTGAATTTGATCCGAAAAGAGTGCAGAGGAGGCAGTAGAGGATGCCCTAGTTCGTGCCCAAGGTATCGCTTTACCACCAGCTATGTATTTGTATTATTTGGCCCGTGGCCAGGGACACACTCGTGCGAGCTATGCGCATCTTCATCACCTCGCTCTCGAGGAACCTCATCACTTTGTTTTGCATCCAGCATCGGAACATACAACTGGCTTCGCTGGGAAGAGAGGCTAAAGGCTATCTGACCCTTTGCTATTGATTCCATTCCTGAAAACTGTTCCTTCTTTCCCACTTGGCTTGGATTCAAGGGACGGGGATTCAATAGCTGCGGCCAATGTTATGGAAGTTCCTGGATTGTTTGAAATAAGATTAGTACCAAAAGCTGCCTCTGATTTCAGAATCCCATTTTCCAAATTGGCTATGGAGATTTTGTGCGGTCAGAGATTCATACAGACACAAAGGGGCCCCTATTTTCAAGCAGGAAAGTCGTTTCGATCCAATCCATTCTTGGGGTCCTTAGCTCTTTTCAAGTTCGTTAATGACCTCAGCGGTTGAAATGGAATTGGATCCCGGCTTGTTAGTTAATAGAATCTAAATGAGATTGACTCGGTGAATGCGAATGGAAATGTTGGTAAACTCGTATGGCCAATGCAACCCATAGAGTTTGGGGAGTGCAAGGAGTACGATGGACGAAGTAGTGAGAACGAATGAAGATAGAGCTAGGGAAAGCCTTACTCCTTCTCTTGTGTCGTCCCTTCCTGATGAGGAAGATGCTAAAGACGGTTCGGTAGACTGCTCGAGAGCCTTCCTGAAGCAATCCCTTCGATCGACCATCCCTTGCTTGACGAGCAGCTCTTTCTATTTGCTTGACAAAGCCGATGTTGATCTTTCTTAATGCCTCACTGCCTGAAATTAGAGAGTACTGATACGTCTCCAACGTATCTATAATTTCTTATGTTCCATGCTAGTTTTATGACAATACCTACATGTTTTATTCATATTTTATATCGTTTTGATGCATTTTCCGGAACTAACCTATTAACAAGATGCCGAACCGCCAGTTCCTGTTTTCTGCTGTTTTTGGTTTCAGAAATCTTACACAGAAAATATTCTCGGAATTGGACGAAACAAAAGCCCACGATCTTATATTTCACGGAAGGTTCCAGAGCACCGAAGAGGGGCCAGAGGGGAGCCAAGGGGGCCCCACCCCACATGGCGGCGCGGCCAAGGGGGGGGGCGCGCCCCCCTATGGTGTGGGACCCTCAGGACCCCTCCGAGGCTGCCCTTCCGCCTATAAAGTCTCTCCGTCGTGAAAACCCTAAGGGGATAAGCCACGAGACGAGAAAAGTTACGCAGCCGCCGCCATCGTGAAGCCAAGTTCGGGGGACAGAAGTCTCTGTTCCGGCACGCCGCCGGGACGGGGAAGTGCCCCCGGAAGCCATCTCCATCGACATCACCGCCATCTTCATCGTCGCTGCTGTCTCCCATGATGAGGAGGGAGTAGTTCTCCCCCGAGGCTAAGGGCTTTAGCGGTAGCTATGTGGTTAATCTCTCTCTCCCATGTACTTCAATACAATGATCTCATGAGCTACCTTACATGATTGAGATCCATATGATGAGCTTTGTAATCTAGATGTCGTTATGCTATTCAAGTGGATTTTACTTATGTGATCTCCGAAGACTCCTTGTCCCACATGTGTAAAGGTGACAGTGTGTGCACCGTGTGGGTCTCTTAGGCTATATTTCACAGAATACTTGTTCACTGGGTTATGATTTGAGTTGGATGTCTCTATGAAATTGTGGTGTGTTAGTACCTCCTATGAATGCTCATAGTGACAGCGTGGGGTGTTTATTAGTACTTGGGAATACATCTTTAAGGTTTGCTTTTGCAGCCCTACACGGTGAATTAGTGTTCGTTATCCCGCCAGAGAGTAATTCAGAAAAGCATAGTGAAGTGCTTATTTATATTCAATTATGATTGCAATGTTGAGAGTGTCCACTAGTGAAAATATGATCCCTAGGCCTTGTTTCTAAGCATTGAAACACCATTTCCAACAAGTTCTGTTACATGTTCGCTTGCTGCCATTTTTATTTCAGATTGCAATTACTACTTATAATCATCCATATTACTTGTATTTCACTATCTCTTCGCCGAACTAGTGCACCTATACATTTGACAAGTGTATTAGGTGTGTTGGGGACACAAGAGACTTCTTGTATCGTAATTGCAGGGTTGCTTGAGAGGGATATCTTTGACCTCTACCTCCCTGAGTTCGATAAACCTTGGGTGATTCACTTAAGGGAAACTTGCTGCTGTTCTACAAACCTCTGCTCTTGGAGGCCCAACACTGTCTACAGGAATAGAAGCGTGCGTAGACATCAAGGACGAATTAGACTGCCTGGTTGACTACTACTTCCTTTTCTTACCCGACCAAAAAGTTATAGATTCCAAATAAGAGCACGTCGACTAGGGCCCAACTATTTCTTTTTTGAATAATAGTTAGCGGGTGTCCTCTAACTAATCTTATTCTGTTTAACTATTAGTAGATGACCTTCCCTCGGCTAATCATAGGAGCTAATCCTCACCCGGGGGGTGGTTCGTGGAATAGGCGTACATGGAATTCTGGGCCCTCCCCTAATGGCAATTCACCGTCCCATTCTTATGGACAGACAGAAAGATCGGATTCGTAAACAACCTCCTCAAGTGAGGTGCCCTCGGCGGCTAAGACACACGTTGGGTACTATTTGTGGAAAGTGATGCTTGGGATGAACAAGTGCATTTTTTGGCTTTCGAGCAGTAGTGGCAGTAGGGCAGGAGAGTTGGTTATTCAATTTATCCTATGATGTTGGCCCTTCTGCATCATCCAGCAAGGCCCAGAAGTCTGAGCTATTAAAGTGCGGTTGACGGATAAGAAGCCTTCGATATGTTAAGGGAGAGAGGGGAGACTCATTCTAGTGTTGGGTGGGAATCGGTGATAGAAATTTTGGATTTTCCCTTAGGTACGATAGCGTCTGAACCAAAAAAAAAAGGGGATATGGAAAGTGAACGTGGTAAAGGATACCAAGAGTAGGTTCCCTTAATTACTTTAGGCCTATTTTTCTTTGAACAAATAAATCTATAAATAAAATTGGATGGATCTTCCACCTATTCTATGAGTGAATCTTATCATCACAAACGAGTGGTATCATATCACCATCTTCATCATGAAAACATTTGTAGAGCTAAGCCAGTGTAGGCTTTGACACTACTTATATTTGCTACAAGTATTACACTCTCTTTTCTACACTCTTCTCTTATGCTTCGCGCTTCGCATAGGCTAAATAAGCCGCTCATCCCTGCGCGAATCCTACCCACATAGGAATGTGGAACCATCGGATAAAGGCAAAACATATTCAATACCAGGAGAGAAGTCATGGTTTCGATAGGACCATAGGACCAGGGAGAGGACCCTGATCACCTTGCCAACAAATTCAAGGCCTTAGGGAAATCATCCTACAATGGACCATAGGGATTGAGAACGAAAGAGACATAAAAATAAGGTTATGGGATAAAAAGAAAACCTCCTCCCATTCAAAGTCGTCTTCAAGTACATTTTGATTCTAAACCAAGTATGGATGGATCAACTATAGGTTCGAGTTTAGCCAAGATACGTACACGGCTCGGTGTATCAAAATCCAAGACAGAATCAGGGCTATCTAAAAGCTGGGAAGGAGAAGACCGGGTGATTGAATATGACTTGCTAATAGATCCTGCTCTTCCTTAAGCGCTAGTTCTATCCACAACGGTTCGGTTTCGAGAGGGGTTGAAGTAGTTACCTAAGAAGATACATGAATATTCCATGATTTACGATCATCAAATCTTCTTATAGAAGTCTAGTTCTTCCTTCTTTTATAAAATGAAGTCTTGCTCTCCTTTCTTGCCGCTACTTGCGTTGCGAGCCAATCTTCGAACTATTACCGAGGAGTCGTTTACTGATTAACTGCTTGAATATGGAAATATTTCGGCATATCTGCTCTTAGGTTAGTACGAGAACTAAAATCTCTACTCATGCTATAGTCGAGGATGTACTTATACGAACCTAAAGAGGGATCAATTAGTGGG
This sequence comes from Lolium perenne, assembly GCF_019359855.2. Classification (NCBI taxonomy): domain Eukaryota; kingdom Viridiplantae; phylum Streptophyta; class Magnoliopsida; order Poales; family Poaceae; genus Lolium; species Lolium perenne. The sequence continues at coordinate 42,878,062 of NC_067244.2, read as the reverse complement.
GTTCATTTTTCTTAAGGCAATTCTAGGCAAGACCTTGAATCACAGGGTTTGTTCCTGGCAACCCAGCATTCTTTATATTGGCATAGATTGGTGTGATGGGACAGATGTTGTAAAAAGCTTTTTTCTTTGACCGGAATTGACAGGTGTGAACTTGTCTTGGATGAGTCAAATATAGGGGAAGGACCTCCTGGCAATATCCGGCATACTAGTAATCGATTATTTGGCATTTTGCGATCGAACAACCTATGAACAGTTGTAGCCTACATAACGTACCTACCCATACCAAGGGAAGAAGGTAGCAGATCACTGTAGTTCAAGACCCCTTTTTTCAAATAAAGGAAGTGAAAACATTTGCCCGAAGAGGTTGAATCAATAGTAAGAAGATATCACCTAGACACCGAATCCAAAATAACAATCAGGAATAGGACTAGGAGAATGAGGACTAATTTAAGGAGTAAAGCAGTAATTGGGCTTAGTGTTCCAATTGCACCTTAGGACTATGACTGATAGGTAAATGCCCCTTACTTAACCAATGAAGGTAGGGCTTTTCTTTCTTTTGTTTACGATTGGCAAGAGGATGGTTGCCTCGGCTTCAAAGCTGTTAGAGAATGCACTCTTATCACTATAGGGACGCGACATAAATTCCTCGAAGGTATTATTAAAGGGATGCGGCATTACCGGTGTTAGCGATGAAGGGATTGTTTGCAAGAGAAGGTTGCCCTGTTAAGATACGAACAGGGGGTATGCCACACATAATAGTAAAAAAAGGTAGAGAAGAGGATTGATGGATAGAAGGAACTGGAGGCCAACAAGGAATAGAAGAAGTTGGTCCACTCGTAGCTCTTCTTCTTTGTTTAAATCTTCACTCTGAGGTAAGATAAATGTTTACGTGACATAAAAATAATGTATGGTTACGAAGAAACAAGAGAAATGTAGAATAATTATTCTTCACTCTGAGTGTCAAATAGTGCGTCAACATCTAGTAAATCATATAATTTCAGTATTCATAAACTGCATTCATGTTTTAACTTTCATGCATTTACACCTGAAGGAGCACTTGGAGCATTGGAGAAAATGGGAACTGGACTTATAGGATAACATTTCATATGGACGGATATATAGGTTCCAATCGACAACTGGGCAGGGAGGAATCAGTTAAGCTCCCTGAGTACTTTTCAAACTTTGTCACGCGTCCTTTCTTTGATGTTTCCATGAGTGAGCATGACGGTATAATGTCTCTAGGTATAGCTACTTTCACTCACATGCTTGCAAACGTATATACGGCCGGCATATCTGCGGTTAATGCATGTGTGGGTGGTGGATCATGTTCAGGTAGTGCAGAAATGAAACATTGTTTTTTGAATTTCTGCATACCAAATAATGGCCATGATTTCTATATATCATATGCAGTGATTTTATTTATTCTGCGTCTGAGGTTTAGTCAAACTCAAACTTTATAAAATTTAACCAAATATCAACATTCATAATACAAAATTTATATAATATAATAATATGGTCTACGGAGATTTTAATAATACAGACTATAGGGCTTATAATAATACTCCCCCGTCTCGGTTTAACAACCACGCACGTAGTTTAAGACAAACTTTGACCGTTGATTTGGTCAACAAAATATAAATTTTATGCCTATAAAATCTAAATCATTAGATTTGTATGAAAAAAAAAGCTTTCCAGTGATATAATTTTTGTGACATATATTTTATATTTTATTAACCAAAATAATGGTCGAAGCAATTTATTAAACTATGTGCGCACATGTTAAGCTAAGACGGAGGGAGTACATGATTTCTATATATCATATCCGCCAAAAAAGTTCAAGTTTACTTAAATTTATATAAAATTTATATAATATACCCTCTCAAAAATAATACAATAATAAAGTCTATGGGGATTTTAATAATACTAAAAGTCCCTCAGATTCAAACTAATTGGATGTATCTACATCCTAAAACATGTCTAGATATATCCATGTTTTGGCAATTATTTTAAACCGAAGGGAGTATTAAATTTTAGTTGTTGATATCTTCTTTGCTTATTTAGGTAAACTTGAAAAATATTGACTTTCATTATACCCAAAATGCAGTTTAATTGTGAACGAAGGGAGGTGGCCGGAGCGAAGCATGGTTGGGGTGGTGGCGCGTGTCCTGCATCATCCCGACTGGGGCTTCACGAGCATGGGCTAGGTGGGTCTGTGCTCGGCTGGGCCAGGTGCGCCTGGTATGCCCCTTGTCGGCATGTACGGACTGGTACCGGCGCTGGCGGTGGAGGTGGTTCCATCCTGCGTGTCTAATACCTCGCCATTCCTCGGTTTTGGGATCCTCCTTGGTCCTACTGGCTTCGGTTCGTTGGTCGCAGTTAGACGGCGGTGGTGTCGCTATGGCCATGGTGGCGCAAGTTGGTGGGCGGTGATCTCTATCGGTCTGATGCCTGCGGGCCCCATCTTGCCTTCCTGAAGGGTGTTGGGTGAAGCCTTCCTCCCTTGTCCCTGCGCGTACAGGGGAAATCCCAGGATTAGTCCAGGCAGCAGCAGCGTCGTCGTCGCATTCCTTCTTGAAGGTGTTGCTTGGTACACGGGGCTTCAGAGTGCTAGGAGCGCGGTGGGAATTCTCCGGAAGGCGCGGCGGCTATAGGGCATCTTCGTTTTCGTCGATTCGACCTTGTCGACATTCTTTCTCCTATCTTTCTTTTGTGTTTTCTTTTGGGCATGCTTGTGCTGATGCCCCAGCAGTTGTACCGTGTGGTTGCTATATAAATATAGCGGGACGAAAGCCTATTTCGAGGAAAGACCAAACTTCTTATTTTTCTCCTTACAAAACCGACGTGGATGCAAACATGCATGCCATGGCTCATGACATGGCAACGCCAACATTATCTCCGTTTAGAAATACATCGGATGCAGTCGGGAGGGCGTGATATCTGTCAAAGATCGCTAATTTATGTAAGTACATGACACTAGTAGTTTTGTCGTATGCCTACTAGATGACATTCGAAGGACCACGGTATCAGTGTGACATTTCATCCATGTCTCGCTGGCATCGTTGGCACATTCGTGCATATACATGTCAATGATTGGAGACTGCTATGTAGACTTTATTCATGGAGTATGGACAAATAGCTAAAAGTGGATCTATATTAGTTAGGTTGTTGGTCATGTCAAGAGGAGTACAGAAGGTGTTGTCGGTCACTCGGTCAGTACCAACTAATGCTTATCACAGATTAGCTAAAATGTAGGATAAAATGTATCTAGATGCATAGAATTTGTGATAAGTATTTATTAGGTCCGAAGATAAGCATAAACTTATGTTTAAATATTATGGCCCTTATAAAGGTGACACAGTATCCCTACATCCAGTCTTCAGTTGCACCGCTAGACAATCATAAACTTATGTTCAAATATTACTGAAGAAACTCATGCAGGAAATATTCAGATTCTTGATTTTTTGGATCTGTAATCTGTACAAGAGTTACAGAGTTGAGGACGGGAGAGTTCTTCTCCATTTTTCCTATCTCATCTCAAACCTTCTCAGATATTCTTTATGGCTTCTCTTTGATGAAATGGTGATCTATCTCAATATGTTTGGTCTATCGTGTTGGATTGGATTGTTTGTAATGTCAATAGCAGCTTCATTGTCACAGTAGAGCGTAGACCATGCTTATAAAGCCTCAGCTCTACTAGAAGAATTTGCAACCAAAATAGCTCACATATCCCATGAGCCATAGACCGAAATTATGCCTCCGATATTGATCTTCCTACCACATATTGTTTTTTACTTATCCGTGACACGAGGTTCCCCCTCAACAAATACACAATAGCCTGAAGTGGATTGGCGGTCATTGAGGTACCTTAAGATTCTATTCACGGCATTCATGTGAGATGTCTTTAATTCATGCATAAATTGACTAATGACGCTCACAACAAATTCTATGTGGGGGCGAGTATGAGAGAAGTATATTAGCCTTCTATCTAGTGTGCTCCCGATCAACAGGTGTGCCAGCATCATAGCTTAAACGATGATTCTATTCTATGGGAGTTCGACGACCCCAAGCATACCTATCTCTTTGAGTAGTTCCAATGCATACTTTCTTTGTGACATAAAAATAACTTTTGAGCTTCGTGAGACCTCTATGCCGAGAAATACCGCAGCTGACCAAAGTCCTTCACTTCAAATGATCTGCTCACTTCACATCATTGACTTCCTCCAGGCCATTGCATGTTATCACAATATCATCAACATACACCGTTAACACAACAACATTATCATCAACATGTTTGTAGAATAATGTATGGTCAGCATTGCTCTGCTGGTAGCCTATTTTTAGCATGGCTTGTCTAAAACGATTAAACCAAGACCTTGGTGATTGTTTTAGACCATACACTAATTGACATAGCCATAACACCCTTCTAAAATTTTGCTTTGGTTCAAAACCAGGTGTAATGTCCATATACACTTCCTCATGGAGATCACCATTAAGGAAGGTATTTTTGACATCCATTTGATAAATATTCCAATCAAGATTTACAACACGAGAAATGAGTGTTCATCTTTTCTAAAGGACGAGCCTAGTAGTTGGCATCAATTTGGGATGCAAATCCTCTATGTGTACGACAGTACATCGTGTGCTTTAATTCTCTCACATGGATTGATGGCTCGATGGTAAGATCATACAGCAATACGTACGACAAAACTTGTATGAGTTGGCAAGACTACTCTTTCTCATATCCCCTTTTGTCTCGGATCTTCGTTTTTCTTTCTTGAATTCATGTATCCGGTATCGTTGGGTGTAATCGGTTGAACCCTGGAGCGAACGTAACAAATGCCACTTATGACTCACCCCCTCACCCCCTCTGGTGTTGCTATAGTAGTAGCAACAGTAGTAGTAGTTTGTGAGCATGAAGCATGTTAAGATATACACGATACATCATATGTACCCGGGTGGAGAAACATCATGTCCCCTATACGTACAGTACATATTCATATAAATAAAGGTTGTGCTGGAGCAAAGGCCTTTTATCAATCGAACTCGTCTTGGTGGGGATAACTAAACAGTCTCGTCGCGGGCCACATGCAATTCGTGAGTATATGCCGAGCATTTCGAAATTGGGTCCTTATCTTCTATGCATCTTCCGGGAGGAGCTCTCATAGATACAGTGTTTTTCGCCATCCACATCATGAAACTTGTATGTGTGTGCCTGGTGCACGAAAACACAAGATATTATAACTAGATAAGCACCCACGTACCTGTCTAGCTTTTTACTACACATGTGCAAAAATAGGGATTTTGATGCGTGCATATACATCCGAATATTAAGTATGTGGGTTGTGTACTGGTGTCAAGGATAGGAGATAAGGACCTCGACCAACTAGGCACTAGCACCTGGTGGTATTGTTGACTGTATTCTGGATTCTGGAATATGCTCTCTTTTTTTTTTGAGAATTGCTCTGCATTCATATCACGGAAAGATACAAAGTTGTTGACCCTTACAATTCCAGAGAAAGACAAACATAAAGGACCAAGAACACCTAGAACACCCTAAGACCACCATAACCCATGAAGATCTCTGGAGCCCTGTGTCATCATCTCATAATCTTGAGAGAAGACCCCTGCAACAAAAAGAACTACAACCAAGCGCAAACAGGTCATCATCTTCGACCAAAGTACAACTGCCACCACGCTGCTTCCTTCTTCCTTGACACCAGCGCCGAGAGGGCATGGACACCAATCCAACACGCCTGCAGCAGCCGTCGCCATCTTTGGATTTGAGTACCGCGAAAAGTGTCCCTTCCGGAAGGAAGAGAACTCGAGTCAACCGACCAGTCCAGCACCGCGGCCGGGCCATCCGCCCGGGCAAACCAGGAACTCCCTCCAGCATCAGCGTCGAGGAAGAAGAAAAACAGCAGCAACAAATCATACCGACAAGGAGGAAGAAGGGTCTTTCTCCCACCAGCAGAACGCTCGACCATCTGGCCGATTTTGGCGTCGACACGTCGGACCGCCTCCTCCCCTCGCCACCAAGGCCGACCGGAAGAAACTGCAAAACGTGACAGCCGCAAACCACTAGAAGAACACAAACCCTAAAAAGGAAGACAGTGGTGCCATCTCCTTCCTCTCCCTCGCCACCACGGCCGGCCGAGGAGAAGGCAACAACATCAGCACTCCTCCGACTCCAGAACAGACTCCGCAAACTTCACGGCAGGGTCGAAATTCGACCGTGCCTGGGGAATCCACCCTCACCCGATCCGCAGATCTGAGAGGAAACCAGGCCAGCAGCTCGCCGGCGCCGCCACAAGTGGCCTTGCCGAGATGGGGATCGAGCTCCAGCATCCTTATTCCGACGCGACGTCGCCTCCACCATCTCGACGTCATCCCAGTACACCACGCGAAGACTAGGCCGGGTGCTTCCCGGCGCAGCAGAGGAAGACCCCCCGCCGCCGCGACGCCCCCGGGGCTTTGCCCGGCGGCGCCACTGGCGGCGACGGCGGGAGGAGGGGGTGCGGTGGAGGCTAGGGTTGGGGGTCGTGCGGAAGCATTCTGGAATATGCTGGCTCTGAATCCTATCACTAGACTGCTTTCATGTTATCCCTACTTCAGCTCACCTTTTGTCTGCTGTGGTATGTATATGATGGCTCAAATAACATCTGTATAGTGTTTAACTGTGGGCTCTTTTACGGTACAATTTACTAGTCACATAGAGTAGTAGTATATTAAGTTATCGGAATTGCTATGTCTCAGGTGACTGAGAATTCCTTATGTCTCAGTCGATTTTTTCGGCCGTTGGATCCTGCTTTAAGATTAGCGCTGGTCACAGTGTCTGGGTCTCTTTGTTTGGGTTGTCCGTTACCCAATATCGGCCTGTTGGGCCTTGTCTGCCTGTCCTGACTTTTTTTTTCTGTCGGTGTTCATTTCCAACGGAGAAGCATTCGACTGAGAGCGTAGATAAGCATTTCCCCTTTCGCGCTGAAGGCGGTCGGCGAGCTCGCCGTCGCCGTCGCCTTCCCCGTCGCCGTCGCCTCGCCTTCCCCGTCGCCGTCGCCTTCCCCGTCGCCGTCGCCTCGCCTTCCCCGTCGCCGTCGCCTTCCCCGTCGCCGTCGCCGTCGCCGTCGCCTCGCCTTCCCCGTCGCCTCGCCTTCCCCGTCGCCATCGCCTTCTCCTTCGCCGTCGCCTCCCCCGTCGCCGTTGCCTTCGTCCGCCGCCGCCGCATCCTCGACAGAATCCGTAAGTTTTCCGCCGCCCCCCTCTCTCTCCCTCGATTCGTATACATCTCGTGCGCCTGTTCCCGGTAGATCTCCCTTAATCTCACTGTTTTTCGTCGGTTTTTGTGTTTGCCTTGCGGCAACCATGAGGTACTTCCTAGCTCCCTTCCGTTGCATCACATCACGTCTAGTAGCTGTTTTCACTATTGGACCAAGCGGGATAAATTTGTTCGTTGCTGTGTGTGGTTAAGCGGTCGAACGATGTCTAGTGTCATTTGCATATGTCGTTTGCATTTCATTATGCTACTGCCTGTTAAATTAGCTGTGAGATCCTATATATTTTCCCGAGAGAGCGGACGGGCTTAGATCTGATGCGCGAGGTTGAATTACTGACTGTTAGTGACTAGACTCTACATCTTCTGCATGTGTAAGACTGCTAGTGATTCGAATGTTTCAAGTTAGTTCAGTCTACTTCTGCGTGCGGCTGTAATTAATTGTTGTGCATTTTTTGCTCTTGTCATTTTGTTTGTGTACCATTGCTTAATTTTTAGCCAGCTTAGCATGCTATAAGAGTATGTTTTCTGTGATGTGCCTCAGTAACATTTGATTTTGTTTTTGTCATATATTATGTGACCAATTTTGTTTGTCTCTTGAGAAGTTGGTACACAACATGTAACTAGAATCACAGGGAAAGCTGATTGATAATATCTGGAAACCTGATTGATATCCTTTTTAATTCATTATTACTTCTGGCTTGTTACATGTTTGCATCGTTTTGCTTGATTTTGTAATATCTGGAAAGCTGATTTGATATGCTTATTAGTTCATTATTACTTCTGGCTGTTATTGGACCCTATGTGGTGTCTCAAGGCATGCTTCCAGCAATTTTCGTTGCTTGATTATGGGTGCTTTGCACGGTTATTCATTTCCCATTTTCTGTTTGACATTTGACTTTGCACATCGTTAGAATATAGCCATTTTGGACATTTAATTACTAGTGCCTTTGTTTCTTGCTTGTTTAGCTTCCACTTACTTTCTGTTTGCATTAGGCATGGAGCATTTGGGCTTCAGTATTTAGTTATTTACTTCCTGGACTCACTCTGGATGCACATGGTTGGATGTTTTGAGTTACTAGTGCCTTTCTTTATTGCTTGTTTAATTTCCATTTACTTTCTATACACATTTGGTGTGGAGTATTTGGGTCTTAAATATTTAGTTACTTCCTAGACTCACCCTGAACGCACATGGTCGGATGTCTTACGTTGAAGCTATCGGTACATTGACTTTTAGTTGCTATTAGCCTGTTACCAAATACCAGCTGTTAGGAATACTCTCTTGAGAAGTTGGTACACAACATGTAACTAGAATCACAGGGACACAGGAAATTAGTGAATTAAGTAAGAGTACCAATAGCTTATATGAGCCTGCATATTGGATTCCTACTGTCTACTCGTTCTAAAACTGCAATCCTTAGGATTTATATGTCTGCGAGGCTAGCCAACTACTTAGAATTGGAGTTCGATGATGGGGGCGACTTTGTCTGTGGCATGTCTTCTATGTGTTATTTTTTCATGACCGATATCTAGCTGATTCCTCATGACCTACATCTTTTGTTTTTGTATTTTTCTTTTTAATTATCATGTGGTTTACTTATCCAGAAAAGTATGTAGAAGACCTTATTTTGTGTTTGTATTTTTGAATTGGACTAGAACAATGGAAAAAGCTACAGAACAAGGGATTTCTATGATCAATCAGAATGACACACATCTTGTGCAGAGAAACCGTAACTCTGATAGTAGCGATGAGGTAAGAATTTTTTTATAACTCTGCTTATTATTTACTTTATTTGTTTCTGCCATTCAATTAGTTTTGTTCATGCAATTTATACTTTCTCTGAAACTTCTTAGGATGGATGTGACTCTGAAGAAGAAATAACTGTACTTGAGGCTGTGAGTTCAATTGTAAGATTCATCCACTTTTTTGTTTTTTCTAATTTTTATTGTTCATCTATTGGTCAAAATATATATATGAAAAGAATAACCTTATTCATGTTTATATAACCTTGTTCAGATAAAAAGAAGCCTAAAACGAAAGCGCAGACCTAGTAATATTCACAAGCAGAAAAGGACGGTGAGTTGTCAATCTGTGCTTAATTTAGTTTCTAATATTTTGCAGTTTATTCTTTTTTGATTTTCTGTTTATGATCTGTACCATGCAACTCATAGTTTTTTTTGTTGTTTTTTAATATATTAGAAAATTGTTCGAGATAGAAGACAAGGAAGACAAGTTGTTGACAAAGATGTTTTATCTGCAAAAAGCAGATATAATGTGAGTTCACTTGTTCAGATAATGCAAGATTTTGATGAAATCCAGAAGGGGTATCTAAGAGAAATAGATTTTGGAGCCATACTTGATCTCACTAGTGGTACTGTTCCATGGTCCTTTGTTCAATGGCTAGATGATCATGTTGATATAAAGAAAGAAGGATTTGCTTTTCAGCAGAAATTTATTCCTATCAGTCCAGAATCATTTGGTCATGTCCTTGGTGTTCCAGCCATAGGTATTCCTGTCCCTCCAGAATCCAAGTTCACGACAGCTGAATTCCTTCAGTTTTTTGGATTATCAGAAATGCCACCCATCAAGTTCTTTCGCGATAAGATAAAAAAGGGCCAAGAGAAGGTTGAGTTCATAAGGTGCTTCATGATTGTAGCCCTTTCATCTTTCTACTGTCCAACTTCAAGTACAAAGCCGAGCATAGCTTATCTTGGCGCCCTTATGAATGTTGAGATCATCAAGAGTTACAATTGGGCAAAATACTTTCAAGAGTGGAATTTATGGTATATCAAGAAATACCAAAATTCATCATCAACCTTAGCTGTATGCAATTTCTATATCGCGGTGAGCCTCTCAGATCTTCTATATGTACTATTTTTATCTTAATTTGTTTATTCCTAGTTTTTCATTTCAAGTATAACATCTGTAAATCTGCCTACATCAGGTGCGATATCTTGATTTTCTAGACTTTGGATCTGGTGGGACATGGATGAGGACAACTTTTATGGCAAGCTGCAAGTAAGTATAATATCAATTCATATGTATCCATCAAACAACAAGGAATGAGATGATTTTTGTTTGACTTACTGCTTGCTTATCAATTTCTTATCAATTCAAATGTGTTTCTGGTATATATGTAAGAGAAATTAATATGTCATTACCCTTTTCTTTTCTTGAAAAAGATCAATGATATTAAGGATACATGTTATGGACAAGCTTATTCATTCACTGCTGCCTCCAGTGGGTTCTCTATCGAGCATTTTAGATTGTCTCTTGATTCTTTCCAACAGTCCTCTTTGGGTGATAAGGTTACTCTTTTCCCCCTCTTTTTTAATAGTTACAACACATTTCTTTTTCTCTGAAATAATTTCATTACTTGATTGTTTTCGTGCACTTACATTTATTCTGGTGTCTATTTCAAGCAGGTAAAAACCAGTATCTCCTCATTGTTCGAGGACTTTGCTCAAAATGAAACACACTCAAATTGTTCCAAAGTTCAAGATCTTCTCATTAATGTACTACAATGCCTGGTAGAGAATAAATGCATATGTTCACAAAGCACCGAGAAATTGAATTGCTCTTCACAAGATGAAAACATATCAGTTGGTACTAATATGGAATCTGGTGACACTTTGAAACTGCCCTCAACTGATACAAGCAAAAACCAGGAAGGAAACCAAGGTTGGTTTTGTCAATAAAAGGCCAAGAGCTACCACATTTCAGTTAATTTATGCCTAAACCTTTTTCTTCTCTCTCTTTTTTCATCATCACAGGGAACTCACTTAGATGTTCTGGCAGCCAACAGTCCAACAATTCGGCAAATGCAACTAATTTGCTTCATGAAGAACAACTACCAGAGGCCAAGCAACTTCAAAAAGATCCAATGATTGCAACAACAGATCAGGTTAGTTATCTTTCTATAAAACTATCTGTATGTTTTTCAAATAGTTCTACATTCTAATAGCTTTTTTTAATTTTGTTATCCTTCTTCTAAATAAATGAATACAGATAATTTCACGACTTGTTGAACCTATGCACGATGTTAATAGTGCATTGTTTAACCTACAAATAAAAGACCCAGAGCTACCACATCAAAGCAGAAAGGTTGGAAGAACATATGTTTTTATTTTCTTTCTGAATAATTTTTTTTATGTTCATATCTCATGTTTATTTTGTCTTTATTATATCAAGGATGAAAGAAAAGAAAAATTGGTTGCTGAACAATCATATGGTAATAGCGCTAGCTTAGACCACATGTTGAACAATGGAAAAGATGCTGCAGGTTTGAATTGTGATGCCCACACATCCAGAGGTAATTTTTGATGTGCCAAACCTTCTATTTTTTCCACCACGATTTCTTTATTTTCACTACTGTTAGAACTAACATCATAACTTCTATTTTTTTACATTTCTTTTATCCAGTTCACACAGATCATGACTTATCGCACAAGAAGGACGAAACGGAAGAAATTGTCAACTCAGAGTTTACCACTCCACCCAAACTTCATGCAATGTTTACAGGAATCAATGACATGGGTAAGAGATAACTTTTGTGTTTCAGTTTTGCTAATATTTAAATACTTGGTTTGTATTTTGACCAGATTTATCATAAAAACTTGTATCTAATAATTTCATTTGCTGTTTTCTAAGAAGGAAAAGAAAATTCAGCAACAGACAATTCATCTGGTCGCAAGAGCAGTTCCATTCAATGTGGTCAGAGAACACATAACTATGAAGCCCAGTTATTGTCAGGCAGAAACATAAACAACAATTTATCTGCAACCAACAGCAATCTAGAATTAAGTTCTGAGTCAAGAATTCAAAGTTATTCGAGTCATCAGTATGATGGTTTTGAGAATATCGGCATTGATGATTTTGAGGTATGTTATATGTTTTTTCCATTTTTGCTTCTGTTTTGCTAATGCAGGGTATAGTTCCTCTTTCTTTTTTTTATTGAAGAAAAGTGCAACCCTAACGGGGTTGCATATTTTCTTTTTGAAGAGTTTTGTGTAACTAAACATATGAAATGTGTAACTACTGTCTACTTTAATTTATTATTACAATCTGCTCAACAAACGTGACATTCAAACGAACTTCTGCATATTTCTTTGATAAACATGCAAGTTCTATCTGGTTACACAAATCGTTGATATACATATAACTTTGAGAAACGTGCAATTTTTAACTTTTTTGCTATGTCATTTTTTCAATTGATGTCTACTTGCACCTTTTGTCGAGATACGTGCAACTCAACCCGGGTTGCACGTATCTCGAAGAAGCACGGGGGTTGAGTTGCACGTTTCGTCAAGATACATGCAACTCAACACAAGTTTGTATGTTTTCTCAAATATGTGCAAGTAGTACCTACATTAGCAAATGACATGTTTTTATCTTTGGGTTACACCTTTCATCGAGATACATGCAACTCAACTCGGGGGTTGCATATTTTCTCGAAGAAATACGGGGTTGAGGTACACCTTTTCATCGAGATATGTGCAACTCAACCCGTGTTGCAAGTTTCTCAAACAAATATGTAACTAAACACGGGGGGTTGTCCTATCTATTTTTTTGGATTATTGTTGTTGTTGTTTGCAAGTCATATCCACTTGCACATTTCTTCAAGAAATATGCAACTAATCATGGATTCACTTGCAAATTGCATCAAGACACGTGCAACCCGGCAACCCAAACGGGTTGCACAACAATTTCTCGAAGAGAGTTATATCTAGTTTCACTTTTCCTTTTTTTGAAATATGTGAAAGTAGTGTCTACATTATCTTTGGGGTTACACCTTTCATCGAGATATGTGCAACTCAACCCCGGGTTATATATGCAACTCAACCCTGGGTTTCATGTTTTCTCAAAGAAATATGAAACTAAACGTGGAGGTGGAAGTGGGTGGGGTGGGATTGTCCTATCTAGTTTTGGATTGTTGTTGTGCACTTGCACATTTCTTCAAGAAATATGCATCTAATCCCTGGTTCACTTGCACCTTTTCTTTTTCATTGTCTATTGTGGTTTGCAAGTTACACCTTTTGTCGAGAAATATGTGGTTGCATGTTTCTCGAAGAAACGCGCAACCCAATAAGAGTTGCACATTTTTGAGATGCAAATTTCTTCGAGAAGCTTGCAACTCAAATATGGGTTGTACAATTGTTGTCAACATGAGTTTTTGCACTTTGACTTGCTTGTCCTATCTATTTTTTTGGATTGTTGTTGTGCACTTGCACATTTCTTCGAGGTACATGCAACTAAACCCCGGGTTGCACGTTTCTCAAAGAAACGTGCAACCCAATAAGAGTTGCACATATTTAAGTTGCAAATTTCTTCAAGAAGCATGCAACTCAAATATGATTTCTACAATTGTTGTGTGCTTGCACATTTCTTCAAGAAATATGCAACTAATCACGGGTTCGCTTTGCACTTTTTCTTCATTGTTTTTGTGGTTTCCAAGTTACACCTATCGTCGAGAAATATATGGATGTAGTGTATGTCTTCGGTTACACCTTTCATCGTGGTACATGCAACTCAACCCCGGGTTGCACGTTTCTCAAAGAAATGTGCAACCCAATAAGAGTTGCACATATTTGAGTTGCAAATATCTTCAAGAAGCATGCAACTCAAATATGATTTCTAAATTTGTTGTGAACATAAGTTTTTGCAGTTTGACTTGCTTGTCCTATATAATTATTGGATTGTTGTGTACTTGCACATTTCTTCAAGAAATATGCAACTAATCACGGGTTCGCTTGCACTTTTTCTTCATTGTTTTTGTGGTTTGCAAATTCTTCGGTTACACCTTTCATCGAGGTACATGCAACTCAACTCCGGGTTGCACGTTTCTCAAAGAAATGTGCAACCCAATAAGAGTTGCACATATTTGAGTTGCAAATTTCTTCAAGAAGCATGTAACTCAAATATGATTTCTAATTTTGTTTTGAACATAAGTTTTGTGGTTTGACTTTGCTTTGGTGTGTGTGCTTTCACATTTTTTTTTGACATATGTTTTATCTGAACTATGTATTTCTGCATAATAGATTGATGATGGTAGACCATCATTATCATTCAGGGAAAGTTGGCTTGCAAGTCCAAGAGGACAGGTGATTTGTTTTTTCTAAATTTTTCTTTTTTAATACAATCAAGTATGATTTTCTTTTCTCTCTATATCACACTCACATAACATGGATTGGTTTTTTTAGGTGCTTAGACATGAACATATGAGAAAGTTAGCACAAAGGCAGTCTGTAAGTATAAATGAAGAAGGATTCCAACATCCTCAATCCACTTTCCATGCTGTTCATGTACATTCTGCTCGAAAGGTTGATTCGTTTGGAACAACAACATCTCCACAAAGGACAAATTCTGTTCCCAGCCCCAATTCACCTGCAAGAAACGGAGGAAATGACATAATATCAATAGTATGTGTGCTTATAACAAAAATTCTATGTTTATCTTAATTCTTATATACATGGTGTATCTCTAAGTTTGTAATATATGCATCTATATATATTTTGCTAATTTTGGGCTTTATATATTTTTTAACTCTATATGGCTATCTTGCTTTAGAATTAACATCTATAGATATTATGCTGTACTGATGTTGATTTTTTCAAAAACCAGAGCTCGCAAGAATCTCCAGAGGTTGTTTTTCTGAAGGAAATCAGAGGCAGCGAAGTTAACAACTCGCATGACAGTTATGATGATGTTTACATTGGAAAACATCGGCTAAGCCCAGTACGGAGGCATACATCTGAGGCCATTGATGCAATGTATGACAAGGAGAACCTATCTAACCAGAAATCCCAAGCAAGCTCCTCATCAATATTGCCACCAAGGCGTATAGTAATGCCAAGCAGATATGTTTCATCTCCTTACGATGAAAACATATCGAGTTATGAACAAGATCAAGATCAAAAAAAGCACTATGAAGCAATTATCCATCTCGCAAATATGGATGGTTACAAGCAGTAAGTAGAGACCAATGTACCATTTCTGTCTTTTTTTCACATATTATTTAGTTGTTGAACATTCTATTTTTCCTTACATGTTTTTCTTATACTATCTAAAACAGTAAGATGGCTATTCAAATTGGTAACTGTAAGGTCAGTGTGGAAACTTTTGGGAATTCTTTCAAACCAGGGGAACTGTTGAAGCTTGGGTCATAAACTTGTATTGCCGTATCCTATTCTTGTCTAACCACCCAAAAACCTCAAACAGACACACATTCTTCCATACATCAAGTGTAAGTTATTTCTCTATATATTTTTAATCTATGTCCTCTTAATAGTTACTGCATAACAATCTAATTTATCTTCTATATAGTACTGACTGATTTTTTTTGTCATGTTGCAATAACAAACTGAAATAGGAATATTTTCTTGAAAAATGGGAGAATGAATCAAGAAGATTGTACATGAAAGATCAAGCCATAAAAGCTTTTGAAGGTGCTGGAAAAGCAAGGAAACTACACTTGACAGATTCGGTATTTTTTATTTTTAATCTTTCATTGTTTTTTTGCTTTTTCAAAAATCTTTTTCCTTTATAAGTTTAAACAAACCAATTTTCCTTGTTTTCGACAGTTGCACTTCCCATCCCTGTACAACTACCACTGGTTCCTATTCATTGTTGACATAAGGGACAAAAAGTTCATCTTTATGGACTCCCTTTTTGACAAGAATTCAGATTTACACCAAGAAGTTGATAATCGAATGGTACCTTTTCTATCATGGTTTCTTTCTTACTTTTTTCCCAGTAAACACAAATGATTTTATATCTAATGATTATTTTGTAATACATTTACCTTGTGTTTATGTGGAAGATTATGAACTTTGGAAGAACTTGGAGTGAATGCCGCTTGAAAGACATTAACTTCCAAGAATTTGAAGTCATATACCCACCTGTACCAAAGCAAAGAAATGGGTACGTTTATGTTTCTACAGTCTTAAACCATTTCTACTTGTCTTTCATTACTGCTTTGTTTATATGACTAGAATCTGCTTTTTCTCTATTTTGTCAATATCAGGAAAGACTGCGGAATACACTTGATGAAAAGTATCGAACTATTTAAGCCAAGAACTAGTTTGATGGGAAAATTCTAACACAAAGATATTCCAGATTTTCGAATTCAGATGGCTAATGACATGATGTTCTGCGAACACAACGAGATGCATGAAATCCAGGAAGCTGTGATGACATTTAAACCTCATGTAAGACATTTAAACCTTATGATCATGAGCTGTCAGGTGTTTAGTCATAAGTCTTTCTACTATCTTTATTACACTCCAGTAACTGAATGCTTTGTCTGTTTGTTTTTTCCAGGTTCATGGCACATATGCAAGGATGGGGTGATAAAGAAATAAGTTCTCCTGTGTATTTTCAATATGTCAGAAAAAGGCATTAGTAGTTCCAAGTTTATTTTTATTTTTATGTAAAGAGAGTTTTTGCGTCGAACTCACTGGTAGATTTTGAGGGCCAAATGGAAGATATAGTTTTTTGCTAAATGCACAACCACTATGTGCTATAGTTTCAAGGTTTATGAGTTGACACAACCCCATCTGCTGATGTTATATTTTCGGCAACTTACAATGGTTCTTTCAGTTATATCTGTTGCACACTACAACTATGTGTGTTCATATATGTTCATAATATATATATAGAGTTTCTCTTTTCTATAATTCTAAGTAAATTTGGCACATCATACATTTTTTCTGCAATCATTTTCCTTTTGCACTTTGGCAATGTTGTTTTAATTTTGTACTATTCAAAAATGATATGATGAGTTTCAACGCTGAGTTCCAGCGTTGTGCCACTGTTTAAGCATATCGGACACTGCCTTATCTACTTACTGTCAAAACTTCAGGTTTGTTTTTGTCTTCCATTATCTACTTACTGTCACATTTTACTCCCAAATGCATGGTGATCTTTAGCAAATCTGTTCCTTGTGCTGATATTTCTTGATATAACTTTTCTGAGGAAATGGCTACATGTAGTTGGAAATGTGCTTGTTTGTCCAAAAAATTTAATCGTTCAAAATACTATTTTACGCAAGCTATTTTTATAAGGCAAATAACGTATGTGCTAGGAAACATCTTTTTAGCATGTCGGTTCTTTTGTGCTTCTTGCAAAATATACTTAGCTCCTCACTTAGAGTACTTTATCTAGTGAGATTTTGTTGCGGTCAGAAACCCACCGGCGAGCAGCGACGGGCAACACAGTAGAGCCGGGAGGCTCCCAGGACTGCGGCTGGCCCTGGTCCCTCCGAGCGACGGCCCGCAAAGACTCGGCACGCACGTCCGATGCTGGTGCAAGGGCGTGCCACCTGACCTATACCTGGTCAGGAAGGTGATGGATGTGCCTCGCTTAGTTTCCTGCATGGCATACACGTAAATATTAAATACGAGCCTCGATCGGCTCTCAGGTTGTCCTGTGAATCGGCTCCAAGAGCCGATCCACTCATGATCCGTACGAGGTGTACGAATATATGGTGGTCCTGCTTGATCAGAATAAAGCTAAAACGACCTACTACGATTTAGGGTTTTCACCACATAATCGGAACATCCTACTCGTGATTGAGCCTGGCGGCCACGCACGGTGATCGTAAACCGACCCTAGACATGGCCTAAAAACCAACACGAAGTTGATCCCCGGAACATCCTGTCTAGGGCTAGCAAACTACACCCTACGCGCCACTGGATCCTTCAACCCGTTTGTAAGGCCTAACTATGCAGATATTAAACTAATCCTTGACGAACAAGGAGCAATCATAACGGATCGGATCTACTAAATAATGATCAAGCGGGGTGCCGCCCTTACACCTAGGATAGGCGTAAGGGCGGCTAGATGTCTAAGGGTTGCACGACGACAGCATATGATACGATGAACAATGCTAACCCTAACACGCCTAAGATAACTACGTTGCTCGCCATCAAAAAGGCTTCAGCACGAGCAACGCATGAACAGCGAATAAACACGTACTGCCTAGATCGCAAGATGCGATCTAGGCAGCATGACGCTTACCCGGAAGAAACCCTCGAGACAAGGGAGTTGGCGATGCGCCTAGATTGGTTTGTGGTGAACGTGATTGTTGTTTATTTCATAAACCCTAGATACATATTTATAGTCCGTAGACTTTCTAACGTGGGAATAATCCCAACCGGGCACGAGCCAAACTCTATCTAACCGACACATATCCTACTATATTACAGATACACGGGCAAACTAGCCCAAACTTTGCATATAAGGCCGATTCATGTATTTCTTCCATGTATATTCTTCAAGCCCATCTTGATCGCGGCCCACCTCTGACTCGGTCAAATTCTGGTGATAACACATGCCCCCCTGGTTTTGGAATTGATAATTCCAAAATCACTCCGCTCTTTCTTCGTCGGGTCATGTCATGACAGAACCGTCGCAGTATCCTTCATCATGATGCCTTGCCTTCTCAACTTCTCCGCGTGACTTGGCAGTTTTTGTTTTTTTTTCTTTGTTGGGCACCACTTCCTCGGAAACTGCTGTGGCATTGAATTTCCACTATATCCCCTTTTATTTAACCGCTCCAAACAGTTTGCTTCTTCATCCCCTTCGCATTAGCACTCCAAAAGCCCTCCTGCGCCACCATGTCTTCTTCCTCCTCTGCCTCATCGGGTCTTTCCACCCAATCCTCCTCCTCCCGCGAGCCGACGCCGGAGTGGAACCCGGAGGAGGCCCACGCGGCCAACATCCGCCGTGCCATCGAAGCCGGGGAGGAGTCCAGTCATGATTACTCCGTCTGGTCTGAGGACGACAAGTCCTCGACCGACGGGGAAAGTGACCTCCGCTTCCTCGCCGACGGGGAAATGGAGGAGGAGAGCGATGACGATCGCTTCTCCTGTGATGACTTCACCTCCCCCGAGGAGGAGGAGGAGGAGAAGGAGGAGGAGGACACCTCCTCCGACGAATCACCGGCCAAGCGCTTCTGCCCCTGGCCGGGAAACCTCAGCGACTTCGACAGCGACGACGACGACGCTGACGAGGAGGACGATGACAACGAGGGCCCTGCCGGCGGCCGCTGCAGCAGCGACGACGAGCCCGCCGGGAGTAGCGCCGACAGCGGCGATGACGGTGACGACGAGGGCAGCGACGGCCCATAGATAGGACCCTTAGCATAGGATCAGCAGTAGTAGATGGGGCAATGTACCCCCTAGTATTTCCTTTTGAGAGCAATCAGCTCTTTATGTAAGAAATCCTTTTTATCAATGAAGAATTTCCCCAGTTTGATTTTGCCGATTTCCTTTAAGCTAATTTAGCCGATTTCTCCTCATACTGACTTTGCCGATTGTTCACTTAGCCAATGCTCAATGAGCCGATAGCAACGCATCGGTTCTTCACAATCTGTCCTTCAACTCTTCGACTGATGACTTTGAGATCTGGTGGATAATGTGAAAGACCCTTGCCTTCAAGAGAGCCCTTAAATTCCTCCCACCAGCTCCAGTGATCCTCTTCTGCAAGAACTCACCATTTTTGAAGAAGGTTGCGACGAAGGACCAGCCGATGACACCCCAATCGGCTTCTAAAAACAAAGCATCTACCAGGCCACCTGCCCCCCGAGCCTCAGTCAAGGCGAGAATAGCGGTGAGGATGCACAGATCAGACAAAAGGCTTTGAAATCAGGTAATTCTGAGACAGCCACCATGCCGAGCCAGCCATACTTGCCCCCGTCGATCGCCTCTTCTTCCGTTGAAAGCCGATATTGTAGACGAAACACCAACGGCTTAATGAACAAAAGGCTGCCTTGCATGCCAAAACTGACGCTTCTGACAGTACTGCTGAACTGGCGCAAAGGGTTGGAAGTCCTCGAAGAGAAAGTTCGGGCACCAAAATCGGCTCATTGCAGCTGAGGAAGCTCTCATTGTTCACTCCCTCAAAGAAACAGAAGGCCTTGAAGCTGAACTGAAGACCGACTTGGTGAAAATCCGCTGTCTTGAACACGCAGCGGGTAGATCCTGTGTAATTGTACTCGAGTCGATGGCTGTGCATCGGCTTTGTTTCTTAGCTCTAAAGTCGATGTCCGTGCATCGGCTGTATACCATGAGAATTTTTTTTTACTGGCCGATTTTTCTATCGGCCCCCAATATTTCACTGCACATGTATCGCACATGTTCATCTGATTAGGTGCCCCCCGAGCCGAATCTGCCAGGTAACTGCGGATATCGGCTCTGTAGTTAGCCAAGGCACTGTATTTGAACGTCGGCTCCGTTAGGACTAATGTTGACTCTCATCAGCCGACGTAAAACCGCTGCCCATTAGATCGATGTTGAACACAGGCAGAACGTATGGTGAGGATAATTTTGGCCGATTGCTGGAATCGGCTTCCATGTTGATTGAATCGCTCAATGAAGGTTTTGCAATGTTCCTCCATAGATCTTTGGGGCCGATTCCAAGGATCGGCCTCGCCACGTTTGTCCATAGGTTTGTTCTTGCTATACGGTCAGGCCGGTGGATAAGACCAGCCTAACCCCATCCTTTGTCACGTCGATGCGCTCGCAGTCGTCCAAATTGATGCCTGAGAGTGGCTCTTGGCCTGTTGTCTCCCAAGCGTTCATGCCAGCCGTTGAAATCTCGGCTGAGTCATCTGCATGGACGACCTCTACTTCATCTCCATCCCACTGTATTACGCATTGTTGCATCGTGGATGGAATGCAACAGTTGGCGTGGATCCAATCTCTTCCTAGCAGGACAGCATAGGTGCTCTTGCTATCGACAATAAAGAACGTCGTAGGGATGGTTTTCCTTCCTACGGTCAGATCCACGTTCAGAACACCTTGTGCGTCAGACACTTGGCCATTGAAATCGCTCAATGTCACGTTGGTCTTGATCAGATCCGAGCTAGAGCGTCCCAACCGACGTAGCATGGAGTATGGCATAATGTTGACTGCCGCTCCGGTGTCCACCAGCATCTTGTTGACAGGCTGCCCATTGATATAACCTCGCAAGTACAGGGCCTTCAGATGTCTGTAGCTTCTTTCTCGTGGCTTCTCAAAGATAATCGGCCGTGGGCCGCAGTCAAGTTGTGCCACGGGTGCTTCGTCTAATCCTGGAGCACTAAACTCCGTCGGAAGGATGAACACCATGTTTGTGCCAGCTGATGTTTCATCATCGGCTTTCTTTTGTCTGGGGCGCCACTCTTTCCTTTGTGGCCGACCTTCTTCGTCCAGGGTTCGCTGAATTTTAGCGGCCAGATCAGGCCGCGCCTTCCTCAACGTGCAGGTATAACCTTTCGGCTTCCTCCAAACCACGTAGTCGCTGAACCCTACGCTTTTGGGAACGGCTGAGTCCATCAGGGCACCACCTTGGCCGGTGGTACTTATCTTCTTCTTCTTCATCATCGTCTTCCAAATCCTCGAGATCTTCCACCCGAGGGGACTCAGCGTGCTTGTTCCGAGGCGGGAGAGGCCCTAGACGTTTGAACACGGACACGTTAGCTGCATCCTTCCTCTTCTGTCTACATTCTGGGCAGTTGCCGATTGTAGGCAATCGGCTCATTCCTGAATCCCAGCAGTGTCTGAAGAAGGGACAGTCCCAGTGCCTATCCTCGTCGTCTTGCTCCCTTGACTTTTCCTTGGCATGGCGCTCATATCTCTCCTCGTCGCGATCATGCCGGCGATGTCTCCTGGCGTCCCTAGCCAGACGATCTCTTTCACCATCGTCGTTGGGTCGTCGGCGTTGGTCATATTGACTCACATACTTGTTGAGGAGGTGATCAGAGAGAGGTCCCTGATATCTCACATTCCTTACTTCTCCCTCTGTGATGTAGCGCTTGCCATCATGACGGAGCCGATCGCGTGGAACGGCTTCCTCTGTGTCCTTGCTACGAGAGCAGCTGCCCTCGTCTCCGTCCTTACCAGAGTGGTGTCCAGGTCCTACCATGTTGATGTTGAACGAGAATCCTGGCTGGCACCCTCCAGGGTAAGTGCACTCCACCATGTTAACGGCGGGGAAGGGGTGAGTGTCGACTTTCATGGCGTACTGGTTGAAAATTAGACGTCCTTGTTCTATCGCCATTTGGATCTGCTGACGCCACACCCTGCAGTCGTTGGTGGTATGGGAGAACGAGTTATGCCATTTGCAGTATGGCTTTCCGTTCAGCTCCTGTACCGTGGGGATTTTGAGGCCTTCGGGTAACTTCAGCTGCTTCTCCTTAAGTAAGAGGTCAAAAATTTGTTCAGTTTTAGTTACGTCAAAATCAAACCCTCTGGGCGGACCTGGTGGCTTAACCCATTTGCAGGATACGGGGGTTGCCCCCCGAGTCCATTCAGCCACTGCTACCTCTTGATCTCCCGCAGACCCTTCATCTTCTTCTGTCTCAACCAGGACTACTGCACGCTTGAATTTGTCCTGGTACAGCTCTGGGTGGCGCTGCTCATATAATGACAGTTTCTGAACCATGTGCGCCAGTGAAGGGTAGTCTGCTTGGGAAGCCATATCCTTGATCGGTGATGCGAGACCCACCACCGCCAACTCGACTGCTTCCTTTTCGGTCAAACGAGCCGAATAACATCGGTTCCTCACGGTCCTGAAGCGCTGGATGTACTCTGACACTGTTTCTCCGCGCCCGACGTACTTGTGCTAAATCGGCAATGCCAGCCTCGGAAGCCTCTGAGTGATACTGCATGTGGAACTGCTCTTCCAACTGCTTCCAAGTCCGGATTGAGTCTGGTGGCAGCGATGTGTACCATCCGAAAGCCGATCCTATGAGGGACTGTGCGAAGAACCTCACACCCAGCTCATCTGATGCTGAGATCGTGCCCAGCTGTGCCAAATATCGGCTCACATGCTCGATGGAGCTGGAACCATCTGATCCATTAAACTTGGAGAAATCAGGGAGCCGATATTTGGGTGGTAGGATCAACTCGTACTCGTTGGGGTACGGCTTGGAATAGCCGATTGTCCTCCTTTTCGGCACCATGCCGAACTGGTCTCTCAGGATTGTACTGATCTGATCCGCGGTGCTGGCTGCAGGAGTCGAACTCTGAAGATTCGCCGGAGTGGCATACTTAGCCAGCCATGCTTGCTTTTCCAGCTCTGAGCCAACTGCAGGAGCTGAGCTCTGGAGGTTTGTCGGAGTGGCATACTTAGCTAGCCACGTCTGCTTCTCAAGATCTGTTCCCGAAGTCCCTCCTGTTGTTCCAGCAGTCCCTGCTGTTGCAGTCTGGTTTGTGAGTGCCCAGTTACTGCAGTCTGGCACGTATGTGCACGTGTAGCCGTGAGGGATCTCCTTAGGCGCCTCATGCAAGAACTGGTAGTCGCTAGGGTCACCACCGATCTTGTAGACGACGTATGCCGGTGAATTCGGCACTTCTGGTGCTGCCAACGCGAATGGCAGCGGTGGACGGGACTGGAGTGGCATCTCTCCTTGGTAAGTCCCTAGAGCTGGTCCTGACGGAGAGTACTGATGCCTCATGATTTCCTGGATCACCCGAAGAGCGACACACTCCAAAGTGTTCACCAGGCTCTCAGAATGGCGGTGCAGCGAGTGAGCTACCATGAAGTTAATCTCCTGACTCAGGGACCTGGTGCGTTCTTCTGACGGGGCGGACAGGTCCACTCCATCGAGCGCGCCTTCAGGTGAGAACCCTTTCCACCTGATGCCATGTGAGCGGGTTCTGTGAAAAGAGCCGATGAGGTCGGCTTCGAGGATCGCTTTGACCTCGTCATACTTCTTCTTGAGCTCCTCGGTCAGATCCTCGTACGTGACTGGGGTGCCTTCCGCCATCTCAGATGTAGATGGCGATGCGGTTGATGTCGAAGATGGTCCCACCGAGCGTGCCAGAATGTGTTGCGGTCAGAAACCCACCGGCGAGCAGTGACGGGCAACACAGTAGAGCCGGGAGGCTCCCAGGACTGCGGCTGGCCCTGGTCCCTCCGAGCGACGGCCCGCAAAGACTCGGCACGCACGTCCGATGCTGGTGCAAGGGCGTGCCACCTGACCTATACCTGGTCAGGAAGGTGATGGATGTGCCTCGCTTAGTTTCCTGCATGGCATACACGTAAACATTAAATACGAGCCTCGATCGGCTCTCAGGTTGTCCTGTGAATCGGCTCCAAGAGCCGATCCACTCATGATCCGTACGAGGTGTACGAATATATGGTGGTCCTGCTTGATCAGAATAAAGCTAAAACGACCTACTACGATTTAGGGTTTTTACCACATAATCGGAACATCCTACTCGTGATTGAGCTTGGCGGCCATGCACGGTGATCGTAAACCGACCCTAGACATGGCCTAAAAACCAACACGAAGTTGATCCCCGGAACATCCTGTCTAGGGCTAGCAAACTACACCCTACGCGCCACTGGATCCTTCAACCCGTTTGTAAGGCCTAACTATGCAGATATTAAACTAATCCTTGACGAACAAGGAGCAATCATAACGGATCGGATCTACTAAATAATGATCAAGCGGGGTGCCACCCTTACACCTAGGATAGGCGTAAGGGCGGCTAGACGTCTAAGGGTTGCACGACGACAGCATATGATACGATGAACAATGCTAACCCTAACACGCCTAAGATAACTACGTTGCTCGCCATCAAAAAGGCTTCAGCACGAGCAACGCATGAACAGCGAATAAACACGTACTGCCTAGATCGCAAGATGCGATCTAGGCAGCATGACGCTTACCCGGAAGAAACCCTCGAGACAAGGGAGTTGGCGATGCGCCTAGATTGGTTTGTGGTGAACGTGATTGTTGTTTATTTCATAAACCCTAGATACATATTTATAGTCCGTAGACTTTCTAACGTGGGAATAATCCCAACCGGGCACGAGCCAAACTCTATCTAACCGACACATATCCTACTATATTACAGATACACGGGCAAACTAGCCCAAACTTTGCATATAAGGCCGATTCATGTATTTCTTCCATGTATATTCTTCAAGCCCATCTTGATCGCGGCCCACCTCTGACTCGGTCAAATTCTGGTGATAACAGATTTTGAAAAGGCTGCCATCTTGCTACATAAAAGTTTGTGTCAAGAATTGGACCCTTTTCTTTTCTCTACTTGATTCAGTACTTATCATTTAGTACATCATATGGTTTTAATCTGTGTGTCCTATCTTAAGAACATATCATTCAACATAATGCATAGGACATCACTTATAATAGACATAGAATAGTTCTTACACACAAAGTGAAATATTAAGAATTACAATTCATACTCAATCATAGTTCAAATCTCTTTTTTACTACAACTTATATCAGTTGTTCTAACTGTCCCTTTTTTCACTTTCTGAATCTGAAGCATCACACTGAACCATGCAGACGAATCATGCTGTCCGTATGATGTAAGTCTTCCATTACTTCTCTTTTGTCTTTCTTGCCTTCTTGCTACTTGCATCTGTATCATTTTTCTTCGCTGAAATACATTTAATACCAAACTTGTTAGATGAAAAAATAGATATGACAAAATTAAACCAGCTTCTTTATGCACATAGTTTATACCTCTAGGGTTAGTTTTCGACTTCTTGTTGTTCGGAAACAATGATGCATCCAAGTGTAAATTTCCACATGTTTGAATATTATGGTAATGTGACCCGCAGTGGCTGCATGTAATCTGTTGTTTCCCCAAAAACTCCTCTGCAAATGTCCTGTACCTTCCATCTGGCTTTTGCTTTGCTGAACTACTTGTTCTTCCCTTAGACTTCACAACCTTTGGATCATTTAAGTAACCATATTCACTTTGAATATCAGCAAGATCACCAACTTCCTCATTAGTTTTATCTTTGGGATCTACTTCTTTTGCTTTGTCCTCAGCCAATGTCATTGCATCTAACTTCTCTGCAATCTTCTTGACTTCTTGTGTGACAAACAGGTATTTCTCATTACTTTTTGATCCATCAGATGCTACATTGATGCAAACCTTGGATAGCACATTAAATCTTAGTTGGCTGCAATCTCCTGTCATCTCCAAAGGTACATTGTACCTCAAATCTCTTATATCTTTCTTCTCTCTTGGCTTCCACCTAGCAATAAAATATTTTTCTGGAATTTGTACGAAGTTCAGATGGATAAGAACTTTAAGAACATGAGAGCTTCCATCCTTGTTGAACTTGGAACAAATGCAACTGAAATCTTCACATGATAAATCAACAATAACTAGATATTTTCTTGTCCTGTAATCTCTTGTTGCAGCCAGGCCAGATTTGTACACTTCATATTTCTTGTTTGTCTCAACCTCTTGTACATGTAGATAGGAAGTAAATTTCAGCTGCTTCTGAAACCTATAAAATATCTTCCTATTGTATATCTTTCCAGCATGCACTTCCATATCATTTCCACACCAATATGTAGGTGTTGTTGTCCTTGTGATGGAATCTTCATGTATCTCATTTTGTTCAATATTTTCTGCTATCTTATCGTACTCGATGTAAAGTCAGCGACCTTGTATGTTGATCCAACATTATCTTTGAAAACAGCATTGGTGCCTTCGCTCCTTGTTGTACTGTGAATGAACGGGAAGAAGTCATTCTTGAAGAATACAGGTATAAACTTCTTTCTATTCTCCCACATTGTTTTCAAGTACTTAAGGTTGCCGACTTCATATTTCTGTATCATTTCTTGCCATGATGCTTCAAACTCTGCCACTGTCAATGAGAAATGGATAGTGTCTTTGAATTCATTGTGTAGATTAGGTATTTTTCCAAAACTTCTTGGATGCTTCTCTTCAGCTTTCTTTACAACATGGAAAAGGCAATTTCTGTGTACAGTGTGTATGAAAACCGCAGGAATTGCTTTTGCCATAGCTGCATCTTGATCTGTTATAATTGTCTTTGGAGACTTTCCTCCCATGCATTTCAAGAAAGTTATGAATAACCACTCAAATGTCTCTGCACTTTCATTCTGAAGGATGGCACAACCGAAAAGGCAGTTGTCGCCATGTCCCGTTACTCCAACAAAAGGGGCAAACGGCATGTTGTATCTGTTGGTCTTGAATGTGGTGTCAAAACTGATACAATCACCATATAGCTCGTACATTCTTCTAGATGTAGCATCACACCAGAAAATGTTCTCCACTGTATTTGTTTTCTTGTCCACTTTGAAATCATAGTAGAACCTTGAATCATCAGATTGTTTCTTCTTAAAATATTCAAGAGATTGCATCATGTCATTAAGCCTGCTCTCTTTTCTCATTGCAGTTCTTAAGTTGCTCACAAATTTCTTGGTATATGGAACAGCCCTGGAACAACCACCTCTCAAGTAAGTTAATATTGCCATGATTTTTCTAGTCGGAAGCTTCACTGAATTAAATATCCTTATGAAAAGCTTCTCTTCATTTGTCATGTGTTTATGTGACCTCAAAAATCTAGATTCTTCGGGTGGGCTCAACTCATGGTTGTGTTCCATATTCAGACTAGTTATCACCCATTTATCTCCTTTGAGAGTCACAATCATTTCAGCAAGACAACCTGTAATTTCCACATTGTTTCTTTTTCTCTTTTTAGGTTGATCTTTAGGTGGAACGCCTGGCGGTGGTGAAGGCCTCAAAGGTTCAGTCTCTCCTTTCTCTTGCATTTTCTTCCTTCTAGTTTCTTGCCTCTTCAGATCTCTTTTCCTCTTCCTTTCTGCTTTAGTTTCTTCATCCAAAACTTTCCCAGAGCGGTTGCATTTGAAAGTATACCTAGTTGCTTTATTATTCTTTCTGCAATGATAGTTTCCTGCTATTTTAGCTGAAAACCCAATTATCTCTGAGTAAGTGTTGTAGAACTCAAAAGCAGCCTCATGTGTATCAAAAACCTGATCAATATGTGGTACATGGTGGCTCCGCACTTCCTGACTGCATGTTTGTGCGGCTTTTAGACTTTCATTCTCAAGAAATATTTCGATATCTTCTTGAGACAATTCTTGTACAACATCTTCTCCCACTGACCTTACTTCACCATCACTTTCTTCTCCTTCTAAATCAACTGTGCTAGCAACATTCGGTTCCTCTCGATTATCAGGAATGTTAGGCTGAGAGCATTCTTGTTCCGCACCATCACTGTTGTCTGAGTTCTGACCTGACTTCGGGGGATTAACCCATGTATCATTGTATTTGTATGCACTATCCCCTTGAGCATCTGAATACTCATCTGGTTGGCCATTTCTCAAGTATGTGTCATTCAAACTGCAGGCATTACCTCCATGAGCATAATCTTCATCACTGCTATGAACATATTCACTTCTGCCAGTTATCATGAACATTTGATTCTGGAATTTCACAGTAAAGGACAATTAGAGAAATATAATACATGTTGAACATGAAATGTTTTTGTAGGTCTTTTCAAAATTGATCAACATTTTATTACCTCAGTACCCATTGGTCCAGTAAGCAAATCCATGAAACTACCTTCACCTTGCTGAAAATATGAAAACATCAGTTCAATCAATTTTTGCATTATTTTTTTCAATAATGGCAGAACATATAGAACTTTTTGTTTGTGCATTAACCTGATTAAGTTGCATCGATTCAATGCTCTGCATCATTTGAGGGTATGTCATGCCACTGCCTTGTGATAGGTTCAGCTGCATTTTTCATGTTAATATCAGATATATACAATCAGATATATACTACTTTCATTTCTACATAATTTTAGATTCTACACTCACTGCATTTTCTTGGATATCTATGCTTGCAGGCTGTAGGTCTAAGTGACAGGGCGGAGGAACCTGTAGAAAGGACAAACATTTGTCATTCAAAATGCCAGCTACAGGAATAGAAGTTAAGTTAACTATAGTGTAGTCCCTATGATCATATGAAATGAAAATTCTTCAATACTGCCTATGTGTTCACTATTTAAGTGCAAACCACCTGTGTAGACTGTACGTGCAAATCGAAAGTTTTCCTTTTTGTGTTTATAGTACATTTACCTGTGTACACTCTACATGCTGTTGATCTTCAAAGAATTCAACCTGATTAAAAAGCAAAACATGTTGTATTGTTTGAGACAAAATAGATTCAAGATTGTAAAAGTGTTACTGAAACCAGTGAGAGAACTAAAAGTTTGACTTATCTTGTTACCTGTGGACCAGATGAAGATGATACAATAGAATTGCTAAAGAGAAGCTGCTCTGAATATGTTGATGATTGGTCGAAATTTCGAGGTTGCCCATGCAAAGGTGTGTAAGATGAAACCTACATTTTTAAGATCATTTTTAAATTGTCAATTTGTTTCTACAGCATACTTATAGAAAATTGCAAGTTCTGCCATATGTGAACAAAGGATTACCTGACTTTTGCCTTTGAGGAATTAACCATATGATGCATATATACTTGCCTCTTTAAATGCTCTTGCATTTCCTACAAATTTGTGAAAATCTGTTTTTTTTTCATGTTGTATATGATGCATATATTCTTGCCTATTCAAACTGCAGGCATTACGCACACAAGCACTGGCCTGATGGCCATCCAATTACCGCTATTTTAGGAGTTTGGTGTAATAATCTGTTATCTTAGCAGTAGCTATATAAGTTGTAATAACGAGGTTATTCGAGGGGAGCTACCGATTAAATTAGTCATAGCTATCAGATAATCACATCAAAGCTACCTGATTAAATTAGTCACAGATATTCTAGGAGTAGGTTAATTCAGCAATAGCTAATTACCCATAATTATCAGATTGTTACACCAAACTACAGTTACGAAGTCATCGTAAGAACCGAACTTGCTCCTTCAAAATTTGTGAAAATCTGTAATTTTTTTCGTGTTTGTATATGATGCATATATTCTTGCCTATTCAAACTACAGGCATTTCCCACACAAGCACTGGCCTGATGGCCATCCAATTACCGCTACTCAAGCTTCTTATGCAGCAGCATGTCGATTTTTTAGCAGCTGCTGCTCTGCTAAGTAAGTACACTTTGTAGTCATAAGAAATGTTATGCTAACTGTACTACACTAACACTCACAAGAGAAGTTAGAGCTGTAGACTAAAATCAGGGTTGTGGTGCATGCCGATATCGCTGTTTTTGCCTTGTTCTAGCTGTTTTATCATAGCATTATATATGTTTAAGCAATTGTGTTATAATCTTCCATGCAAT
The DNA here is from genome assembly GCF_019359855.2 of Lolium perenne. NCBI lineage: Eukaryota > Viridiplantae > Streptophyta > Magnoliopsida > Poales > Poaceae > Lolium > Lolium perenne. The sequence goes on along the minus strand of NC_067244.2, from coordinate 42,847,738 downwards.
TATTATTCTTACTGATAACTCTGAATCTGTCATATGTCTATTTCTTTGAACTGCAACAGGAACAGAAGTGTAGTCCCTATGATCATATAAAATGAAAATTCTTCAATACTGACTATGTGTTCACTATTTAAGTGCAAACCACCTGTGTAGACTGTTCATGCAAATCGGAAGTTTTCCTTTTTGTGTTTATAGTGTATTTTTACCTGTGTACATTGTACATGCTGTTGATCTTCAAATAATTCAACCTATAGTTAACTTAACTTCTATTTTTTGGAATCTAATCCTTTTTTCTTTGAACTGCTACTCAATTGGAATCAATTTTTTCAACACAGGAATCAACAATTGAGAAGAGGACATGATCTTTTCTGACGCACAAGTTACAGTACAGATCTGGGAGAAATTTTTCGACAGAAATTGAGGAGAAAAAATTGATGGATTTAGAGCAGATCATACCTGGGTAAGATCCTGATCCATTCTCCATCTACTTGAGATCCTTTTCGGCCTGGAGGTTTTTGGGGAAGAATTTTGCTAAGCCTTACTGGGATCTCTTCTCCCCATGGCCAGCAAGGTCTCGACGGGAGGAAGGAGACGATGCTACGATCTGATCTCTGCCTGTCCTTTCTTTTTCTTGCGCAAGGGGTTCAGCTGTGACTTGGTCAGCCCACAGGAGCCCAGCCAGCGACATAATTGCACAGCAGCAGGAGTCCAGCTGTGACTTGGTCAAAATCAGACAAAAGCCCACATAAAAGCACAGCAGGGATCGACGTTTTAATATGGGCCCAGAAAGCGATCAGGTGACACAGCAGAAAGCGATCAGGTGACACGAGACAGAAGAAAACGATCAGAGATCGACGGTTTCCGGGCGTCGACTGAGACTTAAGAGTTTCTCAGTCGACTGTGACCCAGGCACGGTCTCAGTCAACTGAGATTTTCTTAAGTCTAAGTCAATTACAAAAAAGTGCTTGAGTTGCACTTTTCTGTTAAAAAAGTGCAATTGCACTTTTCTACCAGAAATGTGCAACTGAACCGAGTTGCACTTTTTTTTTAAACTGCAGTTGCACTTTTCTGAGTTGACTGAGACTTAAGAAAATCTCAGTCAACTTAGACATAGATATCCATCCACGATTTGAGGTATATTCTCGGTAAGGAAATCACGGAAGAGATTTGGATTGTTTGTTACCACAGGTGCAATCCTACCATCCAAGTTGATATTCAGATTGTATTTACTGTGCATGTGATTCAAAAAAATTGTAGAAGATTTCAGGAAAATTTTGGATAGATTATGTTCAAAATATAAATACTGAAATCCTAAAATATTTTCCGAAATTACCAAAATTTCGACGTTTTTAGTCCGAACAAAAAACTTATCTATTTACGGAATATTTTTCCTTGCTCCTAAGAGCATACCAACCGCGCCCCATCCGGCGGGTGCGGTGCTAACACCACATTGTTTACCTACAAGCGGGCTAGCTATGTCATTAGCAGAATCGGTGGGCAAACTAATTTAATTTTGGCCAACAGCCGGTCAACTTTGATTAATGCGGTGATGGTTCTCCAGGCGGCAGGCGAGACGCCCCATCATTGCTCCGGCTCCCCCGTGTGGCGACATTAATGCGCGTTACCGCCTCCTTGCGTACCTCTGCGTTTAAATAGGCTCCAGCGCACCCCTCTCGCTCACATTCCCACAACCCACAATCACCGCCTCCTCTCTTGCCCACTTGAAGCACCGGCGCAAACGATAGAGAGGCTGACGATATCTCTGGAGCATTGATAGTCCTTCCACAAGCGGCAGACTCTAGAGATCACCCACCATGATGCAACTGGGTGCCCTGAAGAACAAGAACCATGAGGGTCGCGAGCGATGGTGGGGTGTGCCTAGGTGCACCATCGATGTTGCCATCGCCCACAAGCGCCAGCCCTAACGGTGTCAAGGATGGGGAGGAGGAGAAGTATGACTACAACTGGTTCTACTACTAGCGCCGCGATAACGGGCTTTAGTTTAGTTTAGGTTTAAATTTTAGTTGAATTTAATTTAAATTTGCAAAATATGAAAAATATGAATAAAATTTAAGTTCACGTTCGAATTAAAAATCCTATTAGGGACATGGCTAAGGAGAGACACCCTAAATATGCGGCCAATAGTGACGGTGGCCCCATATGTTTGAGAGCTACTTCTAGACGACGTGTGAGGGGCGACTGGAGTGGCTTTAAAAGATGTATGAATATGATATAACTAGCTATATGGGTGTCTGAATAAATAAACAAGTATCACATTATTTAAAATTTGGAAATATAAAATGAGAAATATAATAACTTGCAAAAAAAAAGGGTGACCCGAACCAAGTACCATCTGGTCTGAAGTCCGCGATACTTACCACTTCTACTTAGATAGAACAACATCTTCATTGCAATGGAGTTTTGACCTAATTTAAACTTTCTTTTAATTGTCAATTAACAGAGGATTTTTCAAATCTCAGACTCTCTATCAACACCTAAAACCACCGAACCTATCCGTGCAAAAATTTACTCTAAAGTATAACATTGTTTCACCATGTGAGAAACATATTATCATTCTCATTATTTTCTAGACGCATATGAATAAATTTGTAAAGTTGAACAAATTCTCTGCCGAGATTTGTCCACTCCGTTCAAATATTCTCTACTCCCGTTCGTGAGAATAAACACTAGTGTATAATACCTTTTCTCTATGAACCGTAAAGGGATCCAAATTCTCTGAACGCATACATAGATTGTTTGTATCATAAAGGAATAAAAATATAATGCGTATTATAAGGAATGGTTTTTTTTTTGCGGGGAACTATTATAAGGAACGTTAAGAAAATGGAAGTTTCCTTTATTACATATGTCTATGTTTTTGCGCCTGCCGAATTTGCACTTGGATGGAGAAATACTACTCTTTAAATCAACTAGTATTGATCAAACTGAACCATTAAATCTGCTGATTGGACGGTTAATATTTTCCAGTCCCTACCGTAAAATGCCTCTTAACTGTATATACCGTCAGTCCAATCTCAGTTTACCTTGCATGTTAAAGCTCGAAATACTTGTGATAGGAACTTAAGGACTGCCAGAAAAAAAGAGAATATGTTTTGATTGATTGACTCTGTCGTGCATGGTGGTTATGCAAGCGACATCAGTCGCCAATAATTATTAACATTATCCATCATTTCTAACACATGTACGGGAATATATAAAACCTACTTGAGCTATAATTGGTTGTTGGTGATTTTGATTTTCTCGTCCACATGGCCATGATGAGTAGGATGCAAACCAAAGTCAAACTGTAGAGACAGCTGAGATCGAACCTGCACGATGTGACCAAATTCAATGGAGTCAAATCAATCATCATGGCCATCAATTATTAATTGATTGATTGATTGTTCATCAGCTCACAACCCAACCAGAAACATAAGTAGATCATTATTGGTTCTTCACCTTCTTCCTTGGACGTGAAAGATCCCGTATTACACGCATGCAAGAATATATTTTATGCACTAAATTTATTGTAAGATCATCTAGGAAGTGGATGAAGTAACAATACCCAGTGTTCTACCGGCTAGCACCAGTGCACCTTATGGTGGATGGACTAAACGTTCTGGGATTATATTCTCACTGATGCTTTATTAACCGAGTGGATAGTTTCATCTAGCATCCGATGATTGACTCTACTCGCTGTTTCTCAATTGGCAACCCTGCAGTTGCAGCGGATCTCTCCCTCGTCCCCCGTCAAGGGGCTGATGCTCCCCATCTTCACCATGGAGGCGCCGAAGTCCGCGAAGAACTTCTCGCCGTCGTCGCTGTACTTCTGCACAAGCGCCATGGTGGTGCTAGCCACGATGTCCTCGTCGCCGGAGAAGAGGCCCTGGTCGGAGGATAGGAGGCCCCTCTTGGTCAGCAGGTTCTGGAAGTAGTGCTTGTCGAACGCGTCGGCGGAGTTGGCGTCGAGGGCAGTGGTCTGGTTACCGTCCCCGCCGGCGCAGAGGCTCTGCAGGACAGCGGCCATGGTGGAGTCCAGCGTCGGGTCCGCCGAGGACGTGGTGGACGTCAGGCGGTTGCTGAACAGCACGCACCGGGCTCGCCCGATCGTGTGGGCACCTATGAAATTTTTAAGGTTCAGAATTCAAGATCATCTTGCTCTTGACAAAACTGAAAATTTTGTGACAGTTTGCATGTGAGAAATGAAGTTTCTGGAATGAACAGAGTTCTTTTAACTCTGAATTAAGCATGGTCACACTGACTTAGATAGACAAGTTTTGCGATTAATGGGTCAACCGGTGTACCTGACAGGACCACGACATCTGTCGTGTCTAAGCCAACATCGGCAAACTTCTGTACGATCGAGCTGATCGGTTCGAACGGCGAGGGAAGGCCGTTGTCAGCTCCAGCCTGGTTCGCCACCAGACCGTCCCTTCTCCCTAGAAGAACATCGTAGTAAGGCCCTCCACTCTGAGCAAATCACCAGATAATTACTAAATGATACTTTGGCTGACAAGCTGAACGTATCTGAAAAAGGAAATGGACTATAAGATGTAGTAAGATTCTCACAAAGAGTACTCCATAGCCAGCTGCAAGAGCTACAACGTCGGCACAAGACACCATCCCGGGGCACATGCTCTCGAGGTCGGCCTTTATCGCATCAATGACCTCGTACCCTCTAACAGAGTTCTGGTTGGGCTGCGCAAATTTCTCGCCGTCCTCACCATCCAGCAAGATCGAACCATCACACCCCTAAGATACATCACAGCAACAACAAAATTCAGTAACTGCAACACAAACAGCAGAAGTGCAACAAACATCCGGAGTAAGTTCGGAAGAAGCATTACTTACATTGACAAAGCAGTCATGGAAATGGAGCCTGAGCAAGGAGGCCCCCATCCTCAGCTCATCCCTCATGGCAGCAAATACATGCTGTTGTACAATGGCGTACACGCCGGGGCACGTGTCATCGTAGAAATCACTTTTTAACTCATCGCCCCTCGTGCCTCTGCAGAGGCACATTATAAGAAATGAGCACACAAGGAGCAATCTGCGGTGAGCGTACTCCATGTCTCAACTCTTATTCTTGCTTGTACACTGTGTTGGTCTGCCTGCATGGTTTATGAGTTCTTGGCTTGCTCCTATATAGATGGTTAAAAGTGATGGATCTCGGTTCCAGGTACGCCAAGTCGTCATGATAGTGGTGTGGCTGCGCATGCACTGATCTTCTCCTGTGAACAACTATTTTTGTAGCCAAAACTGCACATTGTGAATATGGCAATCGGCTGCAATGGTGAAGTCACTAGTGTGATGGTGCTGCACTTGCATGCTTCCGGTGACTTTTTGTCTCAGGTCCAAGAGGTAGTGGAGATCCAACCATAGAAGAAATTGTAATGTATTGCATGTAGTTTCGTGTGGAAACTGTTCTATGTTGATATCACCCTTAATGGTGCAGAGCCTGGTGGTAATGGATTGGATCTTGGCTAGCACTTAGCAAGTGCATGCATTTTTCAGTTAAGTATTTGGAATAGTGACATGTTTGCATTGTGGGGAAATTGATTAATCTGGTCCTGCAGATATTCCTACAAGGTTTTCAACGATAACTGAGTTGCAGTGGTGCTGTGAAGTGACTCTGCATTTACAGTTGATTCCAGTTCAGAGAGCGTTATGGCACTTCAAGTCAAACTTAACGTAGATCAGTTTATATTGTGACAGTGCTATCCATGTAGATTGGCATTACAGTAGAAAACTTGAATGCGAATTTAGGAACTCAAAGCAGCTGTGTTTGCGAGAACATACAGATATTGGACTTTATGAACATCTCGGTTTATTGATAAGTTATGATCCTGTGAGACTTTATTATCTTGGTTTATTTTTCACAAAATAATTTGAGATGAACGTATTTAGGCCTTTAGGACTTTTCACGAAAATATTGAATACCAATTTAAACAAGGAACATATCAAAGTCCGCCAAACTTCTTTAGATAAATTTCAGAACCAACCTTGATCAAATAATTTTCAAAAGCAAAAAACAAAACAAAAAGGATAGGAATATCACAATTGAGTTTAAAACATTATTTTAGAGGAACAGGATCATCGCCCAGTTGGCCAGTTCCATTGCATGAATATAACCAAAGTACAGTATAGCACTGACAGCTCCTAAACTATCGCCCAGAAACAGAAAAAAATAATCATCCAGATAGTCTCTCTGGCTTTTCAACAGGTAAAGAAAACAGATAATATGCCTGCAGCCAGACTAGACAAATGACATGCTACATGCTCAGGATTTTGACATCCAGCGCCTCAGGTGTACACAGCCAGTGCAGAGCTTCAGTAATAATTCGTTATTTCGGCCGTATCTTAGCCAGGGAACTTCCAGCAGTTTCAGGAGTGAGTCTAGGCAGGTGCGAGTCTTCTTCTTCAGGATTTCCATGCATACGTTTCTGATGATACAGCTTGGACCTTGCAGTAGATGCTGTCAAATGGCATCATGCATTAAGAAATCGTGCCCACGTCAAACTTGGCTCTTTCTTTCTTTTCATCTAACTTTGCAAGTCTAGAAAATACACGAGAGTGAAAGTCCACACCTATTTTAGTAGCCAGACAGTACAGTTTATTTACTGTTCTCCCACTGCTATACTTACGTCAGAACAGGGGAACCAATCGATAACAATGAACAATAAGAAATATTCCCTCCGATCCAAATCCATTGTCACAGATTTAGGTAAAATGTTGCCTAAATCTGTCTAGGTTCATTGAATATGCGACAACTAATTTGGATCAGAGGTAGTAATTCAGTTTACATATTCAGCAACTCAATAGGAAATTTTGAATGCAAGTTAATGCGCAAGAAAATTCTGTAAGCAACCATTAACCTAGAAATTTTAACCAGTCAGAATTCAGGAAGGAGAATGATCACAGACAACTCAATCAAAACAAGAGTCAAAATACACTGGAGGATCATGTTATTCTATTCCTCACAAAAAGTCCTCTTCCCCTAACAAAACAAGGTATAAAAGAATTATATTTTGTAGGTACATTGCAGGTTTCATAAGTGAAATACCAAGCAGGTTTCATTAAAGGACAGTAACATTCCTTTATCGTCTGTTCATGCAGTAACAGAAGAGATAATCCACGGTATAATATTGTTGTAGAATAGATAAGAATTCAATATCTTTAAAAAGTGCATAAAAACAGGGCGACATCAATATTTAACAACGACAGAAAACCAGTCGGTACACAAAAGATACATATACTTGCAGGAAATAGATGGAAATAAGGAGGTGAAACTAAAATAATTTAAACATAAACATGTAATCACATTCATCCCCCACATCAAGAGGTAACAACTGAGGCACAATGATTAGTACTAGATGCAGCACATAGTTTAAATGTCTAGGTTCATTTATACAACTAAGCATTACGCACTAGAAGGTTGCTTGGTGCTACATATTCTCCATGGCTACACATTGTTCAAAGCCACAAAAAGGCATGCCACTATTAAGAAAAGAAAAAAATGAAGTACATGCAAAACAGGGAATTTTATGAAGACAATAGTTCCATGATAGACAAGCGAACCTGCAGACTTTTAGTGACCATCGGACGGCAATTCTGCAAAACAGGGAATGTAAGGTTGAGCATCACGGAATTCGCCTGAAGTGCTGATAACATGCACCTCCCGGCTATCCATATCATATGAGATAGTCTTCTCCTTCTGGTCAGTAAGGAAGATCAAATTACGATCTGGATGAATTGCAAACATCTTATAGAACTCATCCTCTTTGCGACAATGCCTTCCAAACAGCTCCAAAATGTTAACAGTATGCTTCAAGGTCCAGTTTGCACTAGCATAATCCTCGAGAGCCCAAACAGAGAGCTGGCAAACATTAAGATTACCTATACACCAAGCGTACAAGCGCCCCTGCGACTGTCCAATGGAGATATCCTTATAGCTCTCTGTCATGTTTTCCGGCATATGAATTTCCCTCCAAACTTTCCCCTCTGTGTCCACTGTGACTACTGAAGGTTCTCTGGTCATCAAATGCATGGTGCCATTCAGGAAGACACATTCCAAACCAGGAAGAGAAGTTCCTTCAGCCCAGCCACTCTGCACTGTAGTCCATCGCCCAGTGTCTGATGAGTAGATCGTCACTTCTGTGAATTCCCGACGGTGCAGCGCGTATACCACGAAACGGGAGGGGTCGGCTGGGTCGAAACCCAAATACTGTTAGGCTAAGTGTGGCGATTCTATAGGACAATGGGGCAGCTCAATCCACTTCTCAGTCGCCGGATTGCACACAACAAGATCGTACTCATTGTACTTGGAATAAAGCGATATCCAGCATTTGCAGAGGACAAGGCCACCGCAGCAGTGTCCGGGGAAGTCACTTGTGTAGTGTTTCCTCAAGAAAGGTTGAGAGGGGTCGACCATAGGCGGGCCTCTCCCGGACAAATTGCAGAAGCGCCTCGTGTTCTTGTAGAAGAAGCCGGCCAGGGTCTGAGGACACCTCTTGCGGACTTGGTGGTCGGAGCAGAGGGCAAGCCAGGGCTTGGACACGCACTTGAAGCGGCAGAGCGACATGTAGGGCACCCGAGACAGGATCTCGACGAGTGGCCCCTCGGGGATGCTCCCCAATGGCTCCTGCTCCTGCTCGTCCTCCTGCTTCTGCTTCTTACTCGTCTACAAATGGGGGAGACGGCTCAATTCAGCTTCCCTTCGCTACATCCAAGATCCAAAAAGAAGAAAGAGCAGCGGGCGGAGCAAACCTCACACGATATCTCGGTGGTGGGCGACAGCGGGGGCGAACGGGATTGAACCATGGGAGCGTCCTTGTCTCGGATCAGTGCCTCCACTCGACGGCTGGCGGCGCAGGTCGCCGCGGCTCGCCGTCGCCGGGACACGGGGACGGTTTTGGGAAGCGGAGAAGTGGCCGAGTGTGTAGACCTTGCGATTTCTTTTCCCTGGGAAATGGAAAGTGGCCTGGGACACTGATCAGTGACATGTGGTGGGATGGTGCCCCCTGACATTTTTTCTTTTCTTTTTTGAACAACAGCGGGGTCTAGAAGACCCCACAGATACTTCATTAGACATGTGGCAGGTACAATTTACACAAAAGCTCTTTTACATCCCTCGCACGAAGAAACCAAAAATTTGAAGAAAGGGCCCTCGTTATTACAAAAAAACACCCTAGCACCTAAAGAAGAAAAGCAATCCAGTGCTCTGGTGCCTCCGCCACCGACCGCCGGCGATCTCAAGGCGTCACCGCCGAGATCAGAGAGTTGGGCGCTCGAAAGCCCTACTCCGGCGATGGATTCTTGCCGCCGGCCGTTGAGCTGACTCCGGGGACAAACCACTTGGAGAAAGCTCCCCGTCGAGCTCCAGCAGAAGAAACCAATCAAGGCCTCCAAGGAGGAGGTTGAGAACGGGCCGCCCTGCCGGCCAGAGATCACGGCGGCGAGCATCGCCGTCGTGTGTTTCGCTCGGATGAGCTTGCAACGCAAGACTCCACAGCACCTCGAAGGCAAGCACCTTAGCAGCTGCTTCAGCAAGTCCACCACGACCACTCCCTCCTCGCCTCCATGGCCGGCCAGGGAGAAGAATGGTGAACACTTACAGACACAGCAGCTTCGATGCGGAGAGAGAGATCCGAACTCCAGAGGGAAAATCGGCTCACCAGTCTTCTTCTCCACCTCACCACCACGGCCGGCCTGGAGAGGGAAAACAGCAAGCCTTGCTACACCGGCCGCCGTACTCCTCCTTGCCACCATGGCCGATTAGGAGTCCTTCCACCGCACAGCCAGGGAGATTAGATCTCAGATCCACCTTTTTATTGGAGAAGGCGGCCGCGCTGCTGACCAGACCGCGCTCCGACCGGAGGAGCAGCAGTAGGACCAGCAGCATCCCTAGAACAGCAAGGATCTGGTGGAGGAGATCCGAAGTTCCGCCTAGACTACAGGGCATACGCCCAAACACCGGCATCAGCCGAAACTAGAAGATAAAGCTACAAAGGAACCCTAGAAACTACTCCGTCGCCAGACCTAGACCAGCTCCGGCCAGCTACTCTGGCGGAGAGGTCGTCGGCGGACCGGTCAGAGCACTCCGCCTCTCAAAGCTACTGTAGATGGATGAGAGCGGTGGAGGGGATTGGCAAGCAACCCGCCCCTGACATATAATACTAGTACTCCGTCCAAATAAAACGACTTTAAAAAATGATCAGCACAGACAAACCCTCTGGCCAAACTATTTCATCGGATTAACCCTTTTGTGCGGCGTCCTTGCTATCGGCGCCACACCTCACTGTGTGGCGCCACATTCAGGAGTGTGGCGTCGCTCGGAAGGGCGCCACACATCCATACCGCTCGCGCCCGCTCGAGCATGACCCCTCCTCATTTCCTGCTCAGCTCTTCTTCCTCCTCCGACCAGCCACCCCACCTCTCTCCCCCACCCAAATCCCTCTCAAATCTTGGTGTATTTCGTTGGATATGTCCGTGGAGATCGTTCCCAACCCGTTCCTTGAGGTAATCTCCTCCCTTCCCCTTCTTTTCATCCAATAAATTAATGGATTTGGTTGGATCTACATGTGAAACCCTAGATGTGAAACCCTAAGTTGATTTGAGGGTGGATCTGGATTTGGTTGGATCTTAGGGTTTGTTGAAGTAGGACAAGTGGTAGGGCTAGGTTGTATGGGTAGAAACCCTAGGTTGATTTGTGTTGATTATGGTAACTAATGAACACATGTATGTGTTGTTCACATTATGCTATGGGGATGGAAAGAATTGTTCATGTTCATCATGTGGACAAGGATGCTTATTTGAAGGGAAACCTAGAGCCGGACCCGAAAGAGGTTGACTTGGTGTTTGACCGTAGCCCTAGCTTGCCGAGGTGGTAGCACAAGTGAGGATTGAGTTGAATTGGAATGAGCCAAGTGATGGTGTTGAGCTAGAGGGAAGACATAATGTGGGGTTTGGAATGCACACCCGTTGGAAGACAATGCGTATCAACTCCGAGCAACGTTGGTCCGTTTACAAGGAGACGATGGCCGAGTCACAAGACAAGGCTTTGGATTTGTTTGCAACAAAGACGGTTGATGCTCATATCGAGCTTGACCTTAACCGGCGCTCCTCCCCCGTTGAAGCTAGGAGTCCACCACCCATGAGCCAAGAAGAAGTCACCGAATCTCCCATTGTCCAATATCCCATTGCCCAAGATCCACCGCTGGAGAAGGAATACGACGAGCATGACGATGGTGATAATGGTTTCGAGATGAATTACAACAATGTCGGTGATTTGGATGCATATTTGACACAAGAGGACATGGACCACTCCATTCCTTATTCCCGATGCTATGCCTCGGACTCGGATGATGATGAACCCGATGAAGAATTTGATGAGGATGGCTTGATGGCTAAGGAAGCCGAAAGAGCCGACATCTTCAAGAAGGTAACCGAACGAGATATTCGGATACCATTGTTCTGTGATGTTAGTCTTGCGGATGGAGCTATGGTTGATGGTGGCAAAAGTTTACTTCTTGGAGCTAGGCCAATTTCCAAGAGAGATGTGGATGCGAGGACGGCTATGATCTTTAAAGGGCTCACGTTTGATACCTTACTGGAATTGAAGGTATGGTTGAAGGAGTTCTCGATTAAGCATCATCGCCCTTACACCGTTGTTCGCTCGGACTTGAAGATGAGGTACACGCTAAAAATGTGTAGATAAAAGGTGCCCATGGGTTGTCCGTGCAAGACCTTTCAAAAAAGGGCCCTCTTGGCACATAACAAGTTGTGTAGCCACTCACATGTGCCGGGGGCCGAAGCTTGATGGCAAGGATGCGCAGCCGGACCACCGTGAACTCACATCCGAGTTCATTGCATACAATAATAAGCCTTGGCTTAGCATCTTTCTTTTCCATAAGGTACCTAATTGCAACATGATCAGTATGAATTGTGACTTTTGAATCAACAATATAAGGTCTAAACTTGTCACAAGCAAAAAACTACATCTAATAATTCTTTTTCAGTTGTAGCATAATTTCTTTGAGCAGCATCAAGAGTCTTACTAGCATAATGAATAACATTCAATTTCTTATCTACTCGCTGTCCAAGAACAGCACCAACAGCAAAATCACTAGCATCACACATAATTTCAAAAGGTAAATTCCAATCAGGAGGTTCAACTACTGGAGCAGTTGTTAAGGCTTTCTTTAGAGTTTCAAAAGCTTCCTTACAATCATTATCAAAAACAAAAGGTACATATTTTTGAAGAAGATTAGTAAGAGGCTTTGAAATTTTAGAGAAATCTTTAATAAATCTCCTATAAAAACCAGCATGACCAAGAACACTACGAATACCTTTAACATCCCTAGGATAGGGCATCTTCTCAATCGCTTCAACCTTAGCTCTATCAACTTCAATACCTCTTTCAGAAATTTTATGTCCCAATACAATTCCTTCATTAACCATAAAGTGGCATTTCTCCCAATTAAGGACAAGGTTAGTTTCTTCACATCTCTGCAAAACTTTATCAAGGTTTCGCAAACAATTATCAAAAGAATTCCCATAGACAGAAAAATCATCCATGAATACCTCCACAATATTTTCACAAAAACCATGAAAAATAGCAGACATGCATCTTTGAAAAGTAGCAGGAGCATTACATAAACCAAAAGGCATACGCCTATAAGCATAAGTTCCATAGGGACAAGTGAAAGTGGTTTTCTCTTGATCTTTAGTTCTAACAGCAATTTGTGAAAACTCAGAATAACCATCAAGAAAGCAGAAATGAGTATTTTTAGATAACCTTTCTAGCATTTGATCAATAAAAGGTAAAGGGTAATGATCCTTCTTAGTAACTTTATTAACTTTTCGATAATCAATTCACATTCTATACCCTACAACTACTCTTTGAGGGATAAGCTCATCATTATCATTAGGTACAACAGTTATTCCTCCTTTCTTAGGAACACAATGCACAGGACTAACCCATCTACTATCAACAATAGGATATATAATACCAGCTTCAAGAAGTTTCAATACCTCATTCCTTACCACATCCTTCATCTTAGGAATTAAACGACGCTGATGTTCAACAACAGGCTTTGCATCATCTTCCATATTGATGGCATGTTGGCAAATAGCGGGAGAAATCCCCTTCAAGTCATCAAGAGTGTAGCCAATAGCTCCTCGGTGTTTCTTCAATATTTCCAATAATCTTTCTTCCTCAAAATCTGAAAGCTTAGCACTAATAATAACAGGATATGTTTTCTTATCATCAATATAAGCATACTTAAGATTATCAGGCAACGGTTTCAAATCAAAAACAGGATCTTCCTTTGGTGGTGGTGTTGTACCTAGATCTTCAACCGGTAAGTCATGTTTAAGAATAGGTTGACGAAGGAAAATTTCATCAAGCTCATTCCTTTCTTCCCTAAAGACTTCACTCTCATGATCCTCCAAATGTTGCTGCAAAGGATTATTAGGAGCAAGAGCAATAGATGCGCACTGTTCAACTCTAAAATCATCGTTAGGCAATTCAGCTTTATAAGGAACTTTGGCAAATTTAGAGAAATTAAACTCATAAGATTCACCAGCAAATTTAGTCACAATTTTCTCTTTCTTGCAATCTATAATAGCTCCACAAGTATTTAGAAAAGGTCTACCAAATATAATAGGACAATTCTTACTAGCAGTAGAACCAAGTACCAAAAAGTCAACAGGATATTTAATCTTACCGCATAGAACTTCCCCATCTCGAACAATACCAATAGGAGAGACGGTTTCTCTATTAGCTAGCCGAATAACCACATCAATATCTTCAATTTTACAGGAACCAATTTCATGCATGATTTCCTTGTAAAGCTCATAAGGAATGGCACTAATACTTGCACCAATATCGCATAAACCATAATAAAAATAATCACCAATTCTAACAGAGAGCATAGGAACACTAGCTTTCCTAGACTTACTAGGATGTGAAACAATATTAGAAGCATCTTCACAGAAAATGATGTGACCATCTTCTACATTTTCAGTCACAAGATCTTTAACTATTGCAATAGCAGGTTCAACATTTATTTGCTCCTCAGGTTCTATAGGTTTCTTTGCACTTTTATTAACCACACTAGTTATAACAGAATACTCCTTCATTTTAGCAGGGAAAGGAGTTTTTTCAATATAAGCTTCAGGAAGAATATGATCAACAGTTTTAATTTCAACACATTTACCTATAGGTGAATAAGTTTTATCTTTATAAGGTTCATGATACTTATTAAAGTTCTTCCTAGGCAATTCAAAATGAGAGGCAAAAGCTTTATAAAAATTTGCAACAACTTGAGAGTCAAGACCATAAGTAGCACTCATATTACGAAATTTATTAGTATCCATAAAAGTTTCAATGCATTCGTAATCATAATTTATACCTGACTCTCTGCCTTTGTCGTTCTCCCATCCTTCAGTATTCTCCTGAATCCGATCAAGAAGGTCCCATTTAAACTCTTCTTTGTTGCGTGTGAATGATCCAGAACAAGTAGTATCCAGCAAGGTTTTATCTTGAAAAGAAAGTCTTGCATAGAAATTATCAATGATGATATTACCAGGAAGATCATGAATGGGGCATTTGAGCATTAAAGACTTCAACCTCCCCCATGCTTGGGCAATACTCTCTCCATCATGAGGCCAGAAATTATATATGCGGTTCCGGTCTTTGTGAATTTCACTTGGAGGATAAAATTTAGAATAAAATAGAGGCACAATATCCTTCCAATCAAGAGAATTCCCATTCTTCAGCAATTTATACCAATGCGCCGCTTTACCAGACAGCGATATAGAGAATAGTTTCTTCCTAACTTCATCCATAGAAATACCTACACACTTAAATAACCCGCATAATTCATGTAAAAATAGTAAATGATCTCCATGATGGACAGTTCCATCCCCTTCATAGCGGTTATCCACAACACGTTCAATAATTTTCATAGGTATTTTATATGGAACCTCTTTCTCACCTGGCGGCTCATCCACTACCGTTGCTGTAGTAGTAGATTTTCCAAATAGGAATTCAAGAGAAGATCTCTCCATAATGAATTATAGCAGCAGGCAGAAATAAAAACAGCACGTACAGTAAAAGTTTTCCTTACCAATTCCACTTACCAATAGCGCTTCACTCCCCGGCAACGGCGCCAGAAAATAGTCTTGATGACCCACAAGTATAGGGGGTGTATCGTAGTACTTTCGATAAATAAGAGTGTCGAACCCAACGAGGAGCAGAAGGTGTTGACAAGCAGTTTCGATGGAGAATTCACTGTAAATGCTCACAGGCAAGTTTTCAGGGGGTTTTGATATAGCAGATAAATAAAGTACAAGTAAGTAAAATGCGAGAGTAATAATTGCAGCGAGTGGCCCAATCCTTTTTAGCACAAAGGACAAGCCGATTTATTTACTTATGATGACCAAACGTTCTTGAGGACACACGGGAATTTAGTCTAGTGCTTTCGCTTCATATAGTTGATTAATCTTCATTGTTTTGATAAGTGTTGTGTGGGTGAACCTATGCTAATGCACCGCCCTTCCTAGGACTAATACATACTTGTGATTAAACCCCTTGCAAGCATCCTCAAATACAAGAAAGTAATTAAGATAAATCTAACCACAGCCTTAAACTCTGAGATCCTGCTATTGATGGGTTCGTTGCATGGAAAACAAAAAATTTCCTACCGCGAATAAGAACAAAACCAAGATCCAATCTAGGAAGAGGCAAGATCTAATCTATCAAGATCGAAGCAACGAGGTGTATGTGAGACTAACCCTCGAAGATTCCAAAGCCTACGAGATTAGATCTCGTTGTTGATGTAGTCGATCATCCAGTGCTGCAATCCGGCAACACTTCCGTACTCGGTCGTGTGTATGGTGTCGATGAAGCCCGTCCTCTCCCCGTTCCAGCGGGCAGCGGAGGTGTGGTAGATCCCCTCGGAATCCCAGCAGCACGACGGCGTGGTGGTGGTGGTGGAGGAGAAAAGCTGCAGGGCTTCGCCAAGCCGGAGCAGACTTGCGGTGGAGGAGAGAGGGGGCGGCAGACTTTGGTGTGTCAGGGGCAAGTGGTCGGCTTCCCCTCTCCTCTATTTATAGAGGGAGGGGCGGCCAAGGCAGCCCCTTGGGCCCCACCAGCGCACAGAAGGAAAGGGGGGATCAGAAATCATCCCCTTCCAAGTTTGCTTCCCCTTCCAAAGTTGCTCCCTCGATTTTAGGGATTTGATCTTATCCCTAGGGGGGCTGGCCGGCTGGGCCTTGAGGGCTTGGTGCCCCTGGCCCATTAGGCCAGGCTGCACTTCCTTGGCCCATGTGGTCCCTCCCGGGGTGGTGGGCCCACCGGTGGCCCTCTAGAACCTTCTAGAAGCTCCGGTCAAACACCGAAACTTTTTCCGAACCCCGGAAAATAACTTCCCTTATATGAATCTTATTCTCCGGACCATTCCGGACCTCCTCGTGATGTCCTGGATCCCATCCGAGACTCCGAACAAACTTCGGTCTCCATCTCATATTCCGAATCTACTTATGCGACATTGAACCTTAAGCGCGTCACCCTACGGTTCGCGAACTATGCAGACATGGTCGAGACTCCTCTCCGAGCAATAACCAATAGCTAGCGGGATCTGGAGATCCATAATGGCTCCCACATATTCAACGATGACTTAGTGATCGATTGAACCATTTACATACGATGCCAATTCCCTTTGTCACGCGATATTTTACTTGTCCGAGGTTCGATCATCGGTATCTCCATACCTTGTTCAACCTCGTTACCGACAAGTACTCTTTACTCGTACCGTGGTATGTCATCTCTTATGATCCAATCATATGCTTGCAAGCTAATCAGACGACATTCCACCGAGAGGGCCCAAAGTATATCTATCCGTCATCAGGATGGACAAATCCCACTATTGATCCATATGCTTCAACTCACACTTTCCGAATACTTAATCCCATCTTTATAACCACCCATTTACGCAATGGCGTTTGATGTAATCAAAGTACCCTTCCGGTGTAAGTGATTTACATGATCTCATGGTCGAAGGACTTAGGCAACTATGTATCGAAAGCTTATAGCAAATTGAACTTAATGACTTGATCTTATGCTATGCTCATTTGGGTGTGTGTCCATTATATCATTCACCTAATGACATAACCTTGTTATTAATAACATCCAATGTTCATAATCATGAAACCATGATCATCCATTAATCAACAAGCTAGTTATACAAGAGGCTTACTAGGGACTCCTTGTTGTTTACATAACACACATGTATCAATGTTTCGGTTAATACAATTATAGCATGGGATGTAAACATTTATCATAAACATAAATATATATTATAATAACCATTTTATTATTGCCTCTTGGGCATATCTCCAACAGTCTCCCACTTGCACTAGAGTCAATAATCTAGTTTACATTTGTAAAGATATAACACCTTGGCCTTCTGGTGCTTATCATGTTTTGCTCACGGCAGAGGTTTTAGTCAACGGATCTGACACGCTCAGAAACGTATGTATTTTGCAATTCATTTGCGTCTCAACGCATCACTCATTTTCCAAATGAGTCGGCATTAATTGTATATGCTTAGTCCTCTGGTGGAACCTTAATTCCGCAGTCTGAAATAAGTCACTAATATTGTCATACACAATATAGCTTCAAAGTTCTGACACTATCGGAACTACACCAAGTTCTCAAAGAACTCCTCGACTTAACATCCTTAGTCATTGTCAAAACAATGACATACTCTGCCTTCTTTTGTAGAATCCGTCACAATATTTAGAACTCTTCTAAAAACTAGCATTATGCTACCTTTTAAACAACACTTAGCCTATTTGAGATTGAAATTTATTTTTATATGTGAGCAAACTAATATCGGTGCAACACTTTACAACAATTTGTTTGTCATTACCCCATATAAAACTATATATATCCTTGGTTATTCTAAAGTACTCAAGGATATCCTTACTGTCGTCCAATGATCATCTCATGAATCATTCTGGTACACGCTCATAACACTTTAGAGCACAGGATATCTGATTGTGTACATATTAATCGTGATCTAAAATCACTCATGTATTTTTTTTACTCATTGAGTGGCATATACACTCAAGTCTTGTTAAACTTTCACATGAAAAGAACACCTTCTTAATATTTCTATATTGAACTACTTCAATATCCATTCTATGTACTTTGACTTAAACTTATTATGTGTTTCAATCTATCTTTATAGATCTTGACACTAAATATGTTTCAGTCCATATCCTTTCATTGAAGTTAATTCTCAATGAAACCTTTTATTCACATCAAGTATATAATTACATCATTTATAATCAACGATATGTCATTTACATAAAGTATTATAAATATGTCTCAGCACTCCCACTTAATTTCTTGCAAATGCAAGCATCTTCATCGTTTCTCATGAAATCAAAAACTCCTTGACTATTTCATCCGGTGAAGATTCCAACTCCGTGAAACTCACTTCATCCAATTGAAGTTCGTATACCTATCTTGTATTCCACGGACTAGCAAAACTCTTGGTTTGTATCTTGTATACACCTTTAATACACACTTCTGTTAAGTAATGTATTTTGCCATCCTACTAGCATATCTCATAAAAGAAATATGTAGCGATTACTAGAATAATCCACATAGACTATAAGCATTGCTACGGAAGATCTAATCTTATCGCAGTCAACTCTTCGAACTTTGTCGTAAACAACTTTTCGACAAGTCGAGCTTCTTCAAGGATATTACATCCAAGTCCATCAATTTCATAGATCCATTTACTTTCAAAAGGTATTCATCTATCTTGGATTTCATGGCGCATAGCCATTTTAACGGAGTCAGGGCCCATCATAACTTCTTTGTTTGTAGTTGGTTTATCATTGTTCAAAATCAATCATTTGTCCACAAATCATTTATTTGATCACAAAGTAAACCATACCTACAAGGTTCAATATGTACTTCGATCTCCATGGCTAAAACACTTTATAGTTATGGGAGCCATGATCGTCGGGCCGCTTCCGGAACCAATTCCGATGCTGCGCTACTCTAATCATTATGCTCAGGTTCATAAACCTTATCAAGTTTTATTGTCCTCCCACTCAAATACTTCGCTAGAAACAATTTCTTGGAAATAAGTAAGAAACATTGACAAACACTTTTGTCTTTGTCTCCATAGTGGAAAGAATTCCCAATCAATTCTTTGGGATAACCAACAAAGATATTCATCCGATTTTGGTTGTAAAATCTTAGACCAAAATTTAAAGAAAGGACTATTAGGGTTTATACCCATGCCATAACTTGTATGGTGTCATTTCAACGGATCATGATGATGCTCTATTCAGTGTAAAAGCGGTAGTCTCTAAAGCATAATCCACAAAAATATAATGGCTTCATTTTATTTTATCTCATCATTAATCCAACAAGGTTTGGATACGTCTCTCGGATACTTCATCATCACTATGATACTCCAAGAAACGTGAGTTGTAGAACAATTTCATAACTCTCTTAGATGTTCGCTAAAACTCGTAATTCAAATATTTCCACCATGATCCAATCATAGATATTTGACTTTTCTATTACGATGATTTCCTCTTCATGCTGAAATTTATTTGAATCCATTCAAATGTTTCAAACTTGTTCCTTATCGAATATATCCACATATATATATACTCAATTCATTGTTGGAAGTTTTCATGAAGTAGAAGAATCTCCCGCACACAACTATGCCCAGTGAACCACATATATCATCATGTATGTTTCCACTAAGTTAGTTGCCCATTCAACTCTTGGCCTATGAACGGTATTTCAGTCATTCTCTTTAGAAAAGATTTGCAAGCGCCAAACGATTCAAAAATTGAATGACTCCAAAAATCCATTTGTATGGAGTTCCTTCATGCGTTCCTCTCTAACATGACCTAAATGGCGGTTCCACAAATAAGTGGAATTCAAATCATTTGCCTTATGACATTTTAGCGTCAGTGTTATGTATGTGTGTTTCACCATTAAGATTTATAATAAATTATCCATCGTACATGGAGTAATGTCATAATTTGAACAACTCATTGTTTTCATTTGACCAGAGCAAAATAACAATTTATTAAGTTCTTTATTATAAATTCTAAGGGCTAGGTAGAATGCCAACGACAAACATAATAACACTTTATTATGTTTCAGACGTGCATTATTACCATATTCCTTATCAGTCACTTAGGCCATCGTATTCTTGTATTGCGTTGTATTGTATGACATCTCATACCAACCAATCTGGTACAAATACCCAAGAATTTTATTATGTGACCAAACTAGGAATACATCCATAACATGTATATCATCTATATACACCTGAGCTAGACTTTCTAGTCTTTTTCTTTCTTTCTGCCAAAATATCTTTTGCAGTTTCTCTTTTAGCTTTCCTCATTCTCAGAAAACACTTCACCTTTAATAACTTCTAGGTTTGTTGGTCAAATACCAATAACCTTGAGGTTCTTATTTTGAAGTTGATCATCATATGACAAGTGTTCCAGATTTCACTATTAGTAACTTTGTAATGATGAACAATTTCACTCATAATTTTATCCATCATATCATGACGACTTTCCGAGACCATGTCTGTACATGCTAGGCTCGTAAAGTTTAACCTCAGTATTCGCATGTGCAAATCTGGCTTGCACCCGTTGTATGCACACGTAGAATCTATAACACCCGATCTTCACGTGATGCTTCGAAACGACGAGTCTTAGCAACGGTGCATACTAAGGACGATCACTTCATGGATATGCGAATATCGTTAGTGCCCCACTAGTTGGAGGATTGGGACGCCTTGCGTCTTCAACCTTCGTACATTCCCATAAAACTTACGAGTTTATGTAGTCTCACCAAATTATATTCTATCATCTTGCAATAAGGTCTTAGATATCACATATATCTCATACCTTGATTATTTCTGAAAACTAAATTTTCATCTCCTTACTTTTCAAACAGATTTGAACTTCAAGTTTCACAGAGACAAGATAACTTTAGGTACTAATTGAAACCATAGCTCTTTGAATCAACAATGTGAGGTTTACTAAAAGTTTGCAATAGGACTTAATCATTTCTTGATTCTTTAACAATACGGTACCAGTCCGTAAAGTTTCTTGTCAGATTTTAACAGTATTTCTATCTCAATTACAAGACTAGCGCATGGTAGAAAACGGATGCCAATACTACAAAATTAATTCAAAATACTACTAAGACTATGTTTATGATAATTAGTTCATGTTTTAATCTAATTACTAATGAACTCCCACTTAATACAACATCCCTCATAGTTGTTAAGTGGTACACGATCCACATCCACTACACCAAAACCGATCATCACGTGAGATGATGTAGCTTCAATGGTGAACATCAACATGTTGATCATATCATCCATATGACTCGTGTTCAACCTTTCGGTTTCCGTTGTCCCGAGGCCATGTCTGTACATGCTAGGCTCATCAAGCAAACCCAAGTATTTCCGCGTGTGCAACATGGCTTACACCCGTTGTATGTGAACGTAGAATCTATCACATCCAATCATCACGAGATGCTTCGAGACGATGAACTGTAGCAACGGTGCATACGAGGGGAGAACACTTTATTATCTTGATATTAATGTGAGGGATCATCTTGTAATGCTACCGTCGCGATCTAAGCAAGATAAGATGCATAAAGGATTGACATCACATGCAATTCATAATATGTGATATGATATGGCCTTTCTTCTTGTGCTTTTGATCTCCATCTCCAAAGCACATGAGCATGATCTCCATCATCACCAGCATTGCACCAAGGTCCATGGCGCCGCTTCATGGTTGTCCATCACTTATAGCTACTATAACAACTACTTGAAATAAGGCTATTACATGATGAATAGACACGCAGGTCTTAACAAATTTAAAGACAACCATTAGGCTCCTGCCGGTTGCCATAATACAATAATGAATATCTCATACATCAAATATAATCATCATCACATCATGACCATATCACATCACCAAACCCTGCAAAAACAAGTTAGACGCCTCTAATTTGGTTTGCATATTTTACGTGGTTTAGGGTTTTCGAGTAAGATCCAATCTACCTATGAACATGAACCACAACGGTGATACTAGTGTTGTCAATAGAAAGAGTAAATTGGATCTTCACTATGGTGGGAGAGACAGACACCCGCAAAGCCACTTATGCAATACAAGTTGCATGTCAAGCGTGGAGCAAGTCTCATGAGACGCGGTCATGTAAAGTTAGCCCGGGCCGCTTCATCCCACCATCCCGCAAGATGCAAAGTACACTAACCAAAAACAACAAGAGCATCAACGCCCACAAACCATTGTGTCCTACTCGTGCAACAGATCTATGCATAGACACGGCTCTGATACCACTGATGGGTTCGTTGCATGGAAAATAAAAAAATTCCTACCGCGAATAAGAACAAAACCAAGATCCAATCTAGGAAGAGGCAAGATCTAATCTATCAAGATCGAAGCAACGAGGTGTATGTGAGACTAACCCTCGAAGATTCCAAAGCCTACGAGATTAGATCTCGTTGTTGATGTAGTCGATCATCCAGTGCTGCAATCCGGCAACACTTCCGTACTCGGTCGTGCGTACGGTGTCGATGAAGCCCGTCCTCTCCCCGTTCTAGCGGGTAGCGGAGGTGTGGTAGATCCCCTCGGAATCCCAGCAGCACGACAGCATGGTGGTGGTGGAGGAGAAAAGCTGCAGGGCTTCGCCAAGCCGGAGCAGATTTGCGGTGGAGGAGAGAGGGGGCGGCAGACTTTGGTGTGTCAGGGGCAAGTGGTCGGCTGCCCCTCTCCTCTATTTACAGAGGGAGGGGCGGCCAAGGCAGCCCCTTGGGCCCCACCAGCGCACAGAAGGAAAGGGGGGATCAGAAATCATCCCCTTCCAAGTTTGCTTCCCCTTCCAAAGTTGCTCCCTCGATTTTAGGGATTTGATCTTATCCTCCGGGATTTGATCTTATCCCTAGGGGGGCTGGCCGGCTGGGCCTTGAGGGCTTGGTGCCCCTGGCCCATTAGGCCAGGCTGCACTCCCTTGGCCCATGTGGTCCCTCCCGGGGTGGTGGGCCCACCGGTGGCCCTCTAGAACCTTCTAGAAGCTCCGGTCAAACACCGAAACTTTTTCCGAACCCCGGAAAATAACTTCCCTTATATGAATCTTATTCTCCGGACCTCCTCGTGATGTCCTGGATCCCATCCGAGACTCCGAACAAACTTCGGTCTCCATCTCATATTCCGAATCTACTTATGCGACATCGAACCTTAAGCGCGTCACCCTACGGTTCGCGAACTATGCAGACATGGTCGAGACTCCTCTCCGAGCAATAACCAATAGCTAGCGGGATCTGGAGATCCATAATGGCTCCCACATATTCAAAGATGGCTTAGTGATCGATTGAACCATTTACATACGATGCCAATTCTCTTTGTCACGCGATATTTTACTTGTCCGAGGTTCGATCATCGGTATCTCCATACCTTGTTCAACCTCGTTACCGACAAGTACTCTTTCGCGTACCGTGGTATGTCATCTCTTATGATCCAATCATATGCTTGCAAGCTAATCAGACGACATTCCACCGAGAGGGCCCAGAGTATATCTATCCGTCATCAGGATGGACAAATCCCACTATTGATCCATATGCTTCAACTCACACTTTCCGAATACTTAATCCCATCTTTATAACCACCCATTTACGCAATGGCGTTTGATGTAATCAAAGTACCCTTCCGGTGTAAGTGATTTACATGATCTCATGGTGGAAGGACTTAGGCAACTATGTATCGAAAGCTTATAGCAAATTGAACTTAATGACTTGATCTTATGCTATGCTCATTTGGGTGTGTGTCCATTATATCATTCACCTAATGACATAACCTTGTTATTAATAACATCCAATGTTCATAATCACGAAACCATGATCATCCATTAATCAACAAGCTAGTTATACAAGAGGCTTACTAGGGACTCCTTGTTGTTTACATAACACACATGTATCAATGTTTCGATAATACAATTATAGCATGGGATGTAAACATTTATCATAAACATAAATATATATTATAATAACCATTTTATTATTGCCTCTTGGGCATATCTCCAACAGCTATCCCTCATGCATCGATATACCAACGGGGGTTCAGGTTGCTGTCACTCCGGCAACCCCACAATTGGCAAACGAATACAAGATGCATTCCCCTAGGCCCATAAAGGTGAAGTATCATGTAGTCGACGTTCACATGACACCACTAGAAGAATAACACCACAACTTAAATATCAAACCATTAAATATTACTCAACATAGTTCACTACTAACATTTAGACTTCACTCATGTCCTCAAGAACTAAACGAACTACTCACAAGACATCATATGGAACATGATCAGAGGTGATATGATGATGAATAACAATCTGAACATAAACCTTGGTTCAATGGTTTCACTCAATAGCATCAATAACAAGGAGTAATCAACACCGGGAGAGTTTCCCCTATGAAATAATCAAGATTTAACCCTAGATGTTACAGCGGAGACGAGGTGCAGCGGTGGAGATGATGGTGTCGGCGATGGACATGATGATGATGATCCCAATGAAGTCCATCTCGATGACGGTGGCGATGGCGACGATTTCCCCCTCCGGGAGGGAATTTCCCCGGCAGATTTCAGCCTGCCGGAGGGCTCTTTTCTCTCTGGTGTTTCTCCGCCCCGCAGAGGCGGCTGCGTCTATTCTCGATGTCCCCCCTCGCCTTAGGGTTCTCTGGAGATGAAGTACGTGAAAGGGAGATGGCCGAGGGGGGTCGTGGGCCCCCTCCCCACATGGCGGCGCGGCCAGGGTGGATCCCGCGCCGGCCTATGGGGGGCCCATGGCGGCCCTCCTCAGCCTCCCCTTTTGGCTGTGTCCGTCTTCTGGAATAATAAGAGCTTCGGTATATTTTTCGTCAATTGTTGATCTTCAGAAATACTGTATCCTGACGGTGCTTTTTCCAGCAGAATCCTGACTCCGGTGAGTGATTCTCCAATAATCATGAAACATGCAAAATAGGTGAAATAACGTAAGTATCATCTCTAAATATGAAATATATCAATGAATAACAGTAAATTATGATATAAAATAGTGATGCAAAATGGACGTATCAAGGTTACTATAATATGAACTCCGAACGTTGTGGAGCTTGTTTACTCCGGCTTGAGGGTGCTCTTGTAGCCCTACACAATGAATGGTGTTTGTCATCCAACAAGAGAGTGTTTGAGATTAGCATTTATTTATTCAGTTATGTGATAATTGTTGAGAGTGTCCACTAGTGAAAGTATGATCCCTAGGCCTTGTTTCTAAGCATTGAAACACCGTTTCCAACAAGTTCTGCTACATGTTCGCTTGCTGCCATTTTTATTTCAGATTGCAATTGCTACTTATAATCATCCATATTACTTGTATTTCACTATCTCTTCGCCGAACTAGTGCACCTATACATCTGACAAGTGTATTAGGTGTGTTGGGGACACAAGAGACTTCTTGTATCTTAATTGCAGGGTTGCTTGAGAGGGATATCTTTGACCTCTACCTCCCCGAGTTCGATAAACCTTGGGTGATTCACTTAAGGGAAACTTGCTGTTGTTCTACAAACCTCTGCTCTTGGAGGCCCAACACTGTCTACAGGAATAGAAGCGTGCGTAGACATCAGGCTCCTCATCGGACTCAAGCACAACCTTCTTTCCTCGGTTCACATAATCGTCTGGAGTGTAACGGTTTAGAGCCTTGCCCCTAGGCTTCAACTGGTAAGCAGACCTTCTGAAATGTGGGTCCTTCTGAGCTTGAGTCAGATTGCCATCATCAGGAATCTTGCCAAACATGAATAAATGGTCAGTAAAAACTGAAATTACTAAGCACATGCTTTATGGCAACAAAAGAGTCCATACCTCCGCACCCCAACGTTCTTCTTCAAAAGATGATGTAGCAATTTCTCCGTCGCGGCAACCAAGAAAGTTGCCTAAGCGCCGCAACTTTTGTGAAGTGCGTTGTGTCATGAAATTTAGAGTTAGAAAGTCACCAAATGCAATTGCTAGAGTTCAAAGTTGGTAACCATACCTTAATGAAATTCTGCATCGTTGAGCTTGCATTTTCATCTTCACGGCTCTGAACCCAAACAACCTCGCACTCCTCAGCAGTCTTTTGGATCTCGGTCCGTTGTGACAAACATATTTTTAAAATAATTTGAGCGAGCATATGCCAATATAGATGACGAACAGGCTAATGAGAGAATACATTACCACAAAGTTCAGGGAGTAAGCAATAGAAGTCTGCCTCCCTCCTCGAACAATCATGTCGTACTGGCTTTGTGCAACCTCGTCGAACATGATGGGCTCTTCCAACAGTTTTTCCTCGTATGCATGGTTCACTAAGTCGATACGCGTGCTCCTCAGAAACCAATGGAGATAGTCGTTGAAAGCTTCCGGGTCGTACGGCTTAACCACGACATGGCTGCCATTCCGGACCACGTCCAAACAATGCGCAAACGTTGTCACGTGATTCATGTGGTGGTCAGGCCAATTCGTGATCTTCCTCTACCGCCGCCTATCAATCCTGCAAGACATTGCAGCATATTTTTGTACAGTGAATTGAATAGAACAATGGATAAAATATGCTTCCGTCGCTTCAATCAACAAATTACCTATGGAGCGCGGGTCCGTGTCTTGCCACTGAGGTGGGCTCTCCTGATACAACCCAAACTGCCTCATCACTCTGTGCGGCTGGTGGTATTCAACAAGCCACATGCATATGAGTGGGCACCGCATACGCCAGTAGCCTGACTCCTCCAAGCACTTGGGGTTGAGGTCACTCATCGCCGAGCCAATATGGTCAAAGCTGCCATATGGCTCCCAATCCACCTGCAACATACAAATATTTCAGAATTTACAACATGCCAGTAGAATTTTTGAAAAAAGGTAGCAAAAGAGTGATGGCTTCAGAAAGATTACATGCTCAGCGGTAAGAGTGTCCAACTCCTCAGTGTAGTGCTTGTACATGACCATTGGATCGTTCGTCATCTCCGAGACATGGTCCCAAATGTATGCCCAAGTGGGCTCCCGATCAAGGTTCTCGTAATGAGCCCCCCGCCTCTTGTTGAATCTCTCGGGCCGCCCAACTGGTAGGCGATCACAGCTCCACACGGAAAGTAGAAGCATGCATCCACCAATGCCGTCGCGACCAATCCTGCGACAACCTTCGTCCAACTGCGTACATACGAAATTTGGTTAGTAATTTGTCTTGCATACTACTATACAAGAATTATCCAACTTCCCATCATTACATGGCGGTACAGGTAGGCAAGTGTCGCTGTTCCCCAACTCCACTTGTGCTCCAACTTCGTCAGCGCCTTGAGCAAACACCAATGGGCCAACTTCCCACCACTGTCAGCAAAGAGAGTCCTCGAAATGACATACCACAAGTACATTCGGGTGTATGTCTTGACAGTGTCACGGTTGGCCCCTTGCGGGAGTTGTCCAAAGTTAGTCCTGATCCAAAGGAAAGGTGCGCCGGCGGGAGCTCTATCCTTTTTATCTACTGGCTCCGGAGGAGCCATGCCAATAAGCCCCTCCATTTGCTGGCGCCACCCATCAGAAGCTGTGTTCATACACAGTGCCTCGCCCTGAATAGGAAGACCAAGGATCATGGAAACATCCTGAAGAGTAGGGGTCATCTCGCCGGCCCTCAAGTGAAAGGTGTGCGTCTCCGGCCTCCACCGGTCGACAAGGGCGGTGAGTGCCACGGCGTTCATGTTCGGCGGCCCCCGGCTTACAAGCGTGATGAACGGGAGAAGACCGGTAGGCTGGATGAACTCCGTGTACCGCTCGTCATACGGCATGTCCTTGATGCTACCGTGGTAACGAATCTTCAAGGGCTCAAGAACCTACAAGCACATCCATACACAGAATATTATGCCATATCCAATGGAATAAAACAAGAGGTGTTAACAAAAATAAATATTAGTACCTTCCCCTTTTTCGCCATATGATATGCCCGGTGTTCCTTGTCATACTCATGATCTAGGAGCCAAACCATCCTACATTTTTTCACAAATACACACAATAAGAACTACCATATTTATGACCATACATGTTCTAAATTTTGGTTCCACTAACAAATATGAGCCACACATACATGAGAATATATCTAGCATTTCTATCACATATACATCACACATACATGAGAATTCATATCCAAATAAGCCATCACACATACATGAGAATTCGTATCCAAATCCAGGGTTCCTGAGAACAAGTTATTGAAAAAATAAACAATCACATGTAGGGTTTCATATCTAGTGTTCCATGTCTAAAGCAATTCCAAATCCACAAAAAATAAACAACAACATCAAGAATTTCACATCTAGGGTTCATGTGCAAATGTAACAAAATCTATGAAATTAGTGGATGAAAACATGGGGATCGGGGGAGAATACCTCAAGGGATGGGTTGTGACCACAATCCACAGATGGAGAAATAGAAAAGATTTGGGGAGGGATTTGGTGGGGGAGAGAGAGGAACCGCTGGGGCCGGCCTTGTTCTTGAGAGAAAGAAACAAAGAGAAGAGTGCCCTGGGTCGGGCGCGGGCGGCACACATAAGTGGATGTGTGGCGCCCTTGCCATCGGCGCCACACCTCACTGTGTGGCGCCCATGCAAACGGCGCCACACATCCTGCCACGTCGGCTGGTCAAAGGCCGCGCCACGTCGGCCTGGATGTGTGGCGCCGTTCGCATGGGCGCCACACCGTGAGGTGTGGCGCTGATGGCAAGGGCGCCACACAGTGAGGTGTGGCGCTGATGGCAAGGACGCCACACAAAAGGGTTAGTCCGATGAAATAGTTTGACCAGAGGGTCAGTGTGTGCGTTTCTTTCACAAATAGATTATGTTTGTCAAAATCGCCTCCAAATAATAGAATTTCAGAGAAAAAGTGTCTGGAATATGACCTCGGGTATCTCAGGGTTGGTGATCTGGTGAATCAACTAGAGGAAGCGCCCCTTCCGCCTTCGACTTCTCACTCGGCATAAGAAGTAGCGGAAAAAGGGAAAGACAGCGCAATGCTGAGGTAGCTCGATCACGTAGGGCACCGTGTAGATCGACACATGCATCAACGAGGTTCGCGGGATATCTTGAGCGGAGCTGGATGTAGTGCAGCAGCTCCTGGAGAATTTTCGATCCGAGAGGCATGAAGCCACGGTCGAGCCACGTCGTGAAGAATGCGTGCTCGCCCGGCTGCGTGGGATCATCCGGCGCGTGCCAACCGATGTCCTTCTCCGTGGTAAGACGTCGTACTTCGCGAAGTCTTGGAGCATTTTGTCACCGACCCACGAGTCGGTGAAGTTGCAGGTTGAAACTCTCTCCTTCTTCTTGGCCTTGCCGGCTGCAGCTTTAGGAGCCATGGTGGCTCTCTTTGGTGGAGAGGGCGAGAGGAGTAAAAGCAGCGAGCTCTGTAGAGGAGCGACAATGGTGGAGATGTAGTGCGAGAGGAAGACGAGATGGGAAATGACTTGGGTAAAAAGCCCCCGGTCATTTCCTCTTCTTATACGAAGATTTTAAAGTGATTCTCTAGCTGGCTGGGAGGTGCTAACCCTCCAAGAAGTAACAACACTTGTCTAGCACTTGGATCTTGAAGGTCTTGCAAACATATCACAAATATAGCCTACTAAAGCAACATTAAGCTCAAATAATTTGAGTGTAAAATTATGCCGTAGATGCAAGGATAGGTAGGTGAAGCTTTGAGCTCACACAAGGAGTCCATCTCTTCTCAACTTGCTTACTTTGACATGGGATGGGATTGGGAATATATAGGCAACGATAGGAATCCTCTCAAAAAATGCTTGAATTTTGCGATGTTGAAAACCTGGTAGTGTCGGACTAGCTTGAACAATCTGGCAGAATATTGAATTCCCCGAGGTCCCAAACGCGGCGAAGAGTATGAGAAAGATTAGAGGCCTAACAAGAGGAAAGACCATGCAAGAAAGGGAAGCATCCAACCTCATACATGAAGATAACCAATTATTGGCAATGAGGCAAAGAAATGACCATGATGATCTATTAGATCTAAGTCAGGTGATCCACAATTCTAACTGTGTGATTATCTTAGGCTTAAGGATTTCATTGCTTGATGCGAAGAAATGACAACTTACTCGTTGCGTCTCAACAACGGGTCAGTCCAACTCACTATTAATGCTTTAGCGAGTAGTATAAGCCGATTGGCATCACATGCTCATGACTAGTGGAGTCATCAGCGGCTCATACTAGTCTAGGTTATGTGTCCAGATAACGTTGCCGACTAGGGACAATTTAGGATGCACAATATAAATACATTCCAAAACAGAATCAATTCGTTGATACATATAAATGTTCATATAAAGACAACTTTAAATTATAGTACAATAGAATATATATCATACATGATTGACTCTAAAGTATATTTCTAACACTTTGATCCCCGTAATGCATATGAGAATGTGCAACGCCTTTTCTTAAAGACCATCTTCACATGTCCATCACACGATGATCCCCAAGCTTTAAGGAGCATAATTAGATCATTATTGATTCTCCATCTTCTACTTCGACCATGAAAGATCTTAATATTACGCACAAATACAACAACACATTTCATGAACTTACTTGGTTTGCAAGATTATCTAGCCGGGTATGAACTATGACGTGACAACCCAGTGCTCTACCAGCTAGCACCAGTGCACGCTATGGTCGGCTAGCCGTCCTAGGATTATACATCCTCACTCCTAGTTCATTAACCAATCGGCTAGTTCCCCCTAGCCAGTAACATCTGACGAACTCTGCTCGCCGTTTCTCAATTGGCAACCCTGCAGTTGCAGCGGATCTCTCCCTCTGATCCCGTCAAGGGTCGGATGCTCCCCATCTTCACCATGGACGCGCCGAAGTCGGAGAAGAACTGCTCGCCATCGTCGCTGTACTTCTGCACTAGAGCCTTGGTGGTGTTGGCCACGACGTCCTCGTCGCCGGAGAAGAGGCCCTGGTCAGAGGACAGGAGGCCCTTCTTGGTCAGCAGGTTCTGGTAGTAGTGCTTGTCGAACGCGTCGGCGGAGCTGATGTCTAGAGCGGTGGTCTGGTTGCCGTCCCCGCCGGCGCAGAGGCTCTGCAGGTTGGCGGCCATGGTGGAGTCCAGCGTCGGGTCCGCCGAGGACGTGGTGGACGTCAGGCGGTTGCTGAACAGCCCGCACCGGGCTCGTCCGATCGTGTGGGCACCTGCAATTTTTTTCAAGTTCAGAATTCCTGATCATGTGATCTCGACAAAACTGTACTTTTTACGGTGCATTTTATCAGATCATGGGAACTGCGTCATGATTGACCAAAGAATATTTCGTGAGAAATGAGGTTTCAGAACTGACGAGTTGCTTCTACTCTCAATTAAGCATGGTCGCACTTTTAACAACTTCAGGGGAGTAGCGCAGGGTTGAAATATTGTTGTGCACCTTGATTGAGATAGATAAGTTCAGTGATCAATGAGACAATTAGTACCTGACAGGACCACAACATCTGTTGTGTCGAGGCCGACATCGGAAAACTTCTGTACAATCGAGCTGATCGGTTCGAACGGCGAGGGCAGGCCTTTCTCAGCACCAGACTGGTTGGCCACCAGACCGTCCCTTCTTCCCAGAAGAACATCATAGTAAGGCCCTCCACTCTGAAAATTTCAGTACATAATTACTACTTTGTGTGGCAAACTGGATGTATCTGAAAAAATCGGACTATAAGACGTAGTAAGGTGCTCACAAAGAGTACTCCATAGCCGGCTGCAAGGGCTACAACGTCGGCACAAGACACCACCCCGGGGCACATGCTCTCGAGGTCGGCCTTGATCGCGTCGATGACCTCGTACCCTCTGACGGAGTTCTGGTTGGGTCGCGCAAATTTCTCGCCTTCGTCACCATCCAGCAAGATTGAACCATCACACCCCTGGATACATCACAGCAACAAAATTAAGTAACATCAACACAAGGACCAGTAGAAGTGCAACAAACATAGAGAGCAAGTTCAGAAGAAGCATTTGGTACATTGACAAAGCAGTCATGGAAATGGAGCCTGAGTAGGGAGGCTCCCATCCTCAGCTCATCCCTCATGGCAGAAAACACATGCTGCTGGACGACGGTGTACACGCCAGGGCACTTGTAGTCGTAGAAATCGCTTGTTAACTCGTCGCCCCTCGCTCCTTGGTTGCAGAGGCACAGCGCAAGAACTGAACACACAAGGAGCAACCTGCAGTGAGAGTACTCCATGTCTCAACTCTTACAGCCTCAGTCTTGCTTATTACACTGTCTTGGACTGCCTGCATGGTTTATGGTTCTTGGTTTCCTTTTATAGATGGTTAAAGGTGATGGATATTGGTTCCTGGTACGCCAAGTCGTCGCGGTAGTGGTGCGGCTGCGCATGTAACGATCTTCTCCTGTTAACAAGTATTATTTGTGCCAAAACTGCACATTGTGAAAATGACAATTGGCTGCAATGGTGAAGTCACTAGTGTGATGGTGCTGCACTTAGCATGCTTCCGGTGACTTTTTGTCACGAGTCCAAGAGGTAGTGGAGATCCAACCATGAACCATAGAGGAAACTGTAATGCATTGCTTGCAGTTTCGTGTGGAAACTGGGTTGTGTGGATCACCCTGAATGATGCAGCGCCTGGCGATAATGGATTGGATCTTGCCTAGCACTTAGGAAGTGCATGCATTTTTCAGTTAAGTATTTGCAATAGTGACATTTCTGTCTTGCTGGGAAACTAATTAATCTGGTGATTCAGATGAGGTTCTCAACGTTAGCTGAGTTGGGATGGTGCTGTGAGGTGACTCTGCATTTACAGTTGATTGCAGTTCAGTGAATGTTATCGAGCTGCTGCAAGTCAAACTTAACACACTTCTGTTTATTTAGTCGCAGTGCTATTCTTATGGATTGGTATTACAGTAGAAAACTTGAATGCAGATTTGGGTGCACACAGGGAGCAACTGTGTTTCCAGAACATGCAGGAGAACTGATGACATGGACTTAATAATTAACACATAGATGTTTCTTTACGATTGATAAATTTATGATCCTTTTATATCTCGGTTTATCGTTTGGATATGATTATTCTTGTACACTTCATGATTTTGTGCAAAAGAATTCCAGATGTGTGTATCTGTATTATGCTGGTGCTTAACACTTCAGAGCCAACTTTTCCATAACTCACCAGAATTTACTGTACATATAGTGAAGTACTGATTAATTGCCTGTATAGCTATCTAAGTAGTACGTAACTCACAAGAATTTATATCGAGGGAAAATACTTGATGACAACCATCTAACTATTGAATACAAAGGAAAACAAGGTACACATCGGGAAGCTGCCCAACTCCGTTTATAATTAGCAGTTTAAGGAAGTCGTGCTCAGATCATAGAATTTCAGGATCAACTTTGATCAAACAATTTAGCAAAACTATAAAGAATTATTGTTTAAATATCATTGAGTATATAGAACAGTTTTCAGAGACCAACCAAAGTACAGTTTAATGCCACCAGCTCCTAGAGGATTACCCCAGAAACAGAACAAAGCAGCCAACATGCTGGCACCAAGACCCAACAAAGGAAATTCCAGCGCCTCAGGTGTACATAGCCAGTGCACAGCTTCAGTAATCTTCGTTTTTTAACAGTGTCTTACAACTTCCAACCTCTTGACATCTAGCAGTTGCAGGATGGAGTAGAGAAAATATACATCCCAACATATTTGTATATTGGATGCTGTCAAATGGTGGTGACATGCGGAGGAGTGCTTAGTTTTTGGAAGAAAAATGCCATCTTAATTAACAGGTCTTTTAATCTTCCAAAGTTTAACATTGCAACCACTGATGAGGCAACAATCTAGATTGCAGAAAATTTTCTACAATG
This sequence comes from Lolium perenne, assembly GCF_019359855.2. Lineage (NCBI taxonomy): Eukaryota > Viridiplantae > Streptophyta > Magnoliopsida > Poales > Poaceae > Lolium > Lolium perenne. Next base: position 42,813,741 of record NC_067244.2, on the reverse strand, counting down.
ATATCAACTACAGCTTGATATCTCCATATCGCCGGGCTCAGCTTCTAGTAAAGAGCCAGGCTTGCAATACAAAATAATGCATGGTAACAGTTTAAAAACTAGGTTACATTAAGAATTTGCATCATATAGGATTCATGCCTACCTCAGACTTAGCTCTGATGTATTTTTTTCTTCCAACTTCATTTAACTTTGCAGGTACAGAAAATAAGTCACACCGGAGTGAAAATGCACACCTATTTTAGTAGCCATACCCAATACAGTTTAGCGCTCAGTTCTTTGAATCTGTACTTACATCAGAACAAGGGAACCAGTTGATAACAATTAACAAAAAGAAATTAATTCAATTTGCAGATTCAGGAACTGAATACAGGCCATGTAATGGAAAAGAAAATTCTGTAAGCAAACATTACGGTCAACATAATCATAAGATGCTCGAATACAGATTTACTAAGACAACAACCTAGAAATTCAGTCAAACTGAATTCAGGTAGGAGAATGATCAGACAGTTCAATCAAAACAGGCATTAGAATACACGGGGGATCATGTTATTATCTTCCCCTACAAAAGTCCTCTTCCCTTAACCACAAAAAGAAGATGAAAGGATTATGTTTTGTAGGTATGTTAAGCTGCATATTGTTCAACATCAATAGTGGAATACCATGCAGATTACATAAGGGACGCTAAAATTTCTTTACCATCTCTGTTCACGCTGTAGAGGAGATAAGAATTTCAAATCTTTAACAGGTGCATAAAAACAGGGTGACATCAATATTGAACAACAGATAACAAGTCATACACAAAATTTACGTTTACTTGCAAGCAATAAAAAGAAATAAAGGGGGTGAAAATCCAAACAATTTAGACGCAAAGGCTCTCACAATCACCCCACATCAAGAGCTAACAAGTGACCACAACGACTAGTACTAGATGTCACAGATAGATTAAATGTCTAGCTTCATTCATACAACAAGCATTACCCACTGGAAGGTTTGCTTGGTGCTACATATTCTCCATGGCTAGCCAACATTGTTCAAAGACAGATGTGAAAAAAGATTACATTGTCAAAGCCACAAAAAGGCATGCTATAGCTACACATAACTTATCTAAACCACTACCCATATCCAACGACTCAACATCATGAAGGCAATAGTTCCATGACAGGTATGTGAACCTGCACAGACTTTCAGTGACTATCTGACAGCCATTCCGCAAAACAGGGAATATAAGGCTGAATATCCCACAAATTTTTAGAAGTGCAGATAACATGCACTTCTCGGTTATCCATGTCATATGAGATAGTCTTTTTCTTCCCGTCAGTAAGGAAAATCAAATTACGATCTGGATGAACTGCAAACATCTCATAGACCTCGCCATCTTTGCGGCAATGATTTCCAAACAGCTCCAAAATGTTAGCAGTATGCTTCAAGGTCCACTTTGCACTGCCATAATCCTCAAGAGCCCAAACAGAGAGTTGGCAAACATTAGGATCATCTATAAACCAAGCATACAAGCGTCCCTGAGACTGTCCAATGGAATAACCTGCACAGCTCTGTGGCACGTCGCCCGGAATATCAATTTCCCTCCAAACCTTCCCCTGTGTGTCCACTGTGAATATCGAAGGTTCATGGGTCATCAAATGCATAGTGTCATTCAGGAAGACGCTATTTGAAGGACCAACAGGAACAGGTTGGTTAACCCAACCACTCTGCACCGTAGTCCATCGTCCTGATGAGTAGATGGCCACTTCTCCGAATTCCACAAGCTGCACCACGAGTACCACAAAATGGGAGGGGGGAGCTGGGTCGAAACCCAAATATTCTTCGACTTCGTATGGCGATTCTATAGGACAAGGAGGCAGCTGAATCCAGTTCTCCGTTGCAGGATTACACACAACAAGATTGCCCTCGTCGGAATCACGTGATTTCCGGCATCTGCAGAGGACAAGGCCACCGCAGCAATGTTCGATGATGACACTTTCGTAGCTCTTGCGCAAGAATCGGAGAAAGGGGTCGACCATAGGCGGGCCTGTCCCGGACAAATTGTAGAAGCCCCTCATGTTGTAGAAGAAGCCGGTCAGGGTCTGCGGGCACCTCTTGCGGATGTCGGGGTCGGAGCAGAGGGCAAACCACGGCTTGGACACGCACTTGAAGCGGCAGAGCGACCTGTAGGGAACCCGCGACAGGATCTCGACGAGGGGCCCCTCGGGGAGGCTCGCCACGGCCTGCTCGTCCTCCTGCTTCTGCTTCTTCTTCATCTACAGATGGGGGAGACGGCTCGATTCAGGTTCCAGGCTTCCCTTTACTAGATTGAAGATCCAAAGAAAAAAAAAAGCAGCGGAGCAAACCTCGGTGGTGGGGAACGGCGACGGCGAACGGGATTGAGCCATGGGAGTGTCCTTATCGCAGACCAGAGCATCTCCACAACCCGTAAAATAGACCGAAACCGAAAAACTCGGCGCCCGTCCCGTATTAAAAGAGGCCGCTGAGGGGAGTTCGGTTTCTAAATCCTACTTCCCTCCGTCGCTACCACTTTCGCCGCCGCCGCTCCCCCTCTTCTCCGGCGAGCAATTCTGCCACCGTTGACGCTTCGCCGCTGCCGCCACCACCCCTCCGTCCGCAATGGGCCGCGCAAGACACGTACGTAGGGGAGGGGGCCGCATCGGCAGCGGGAAGTCAGCCCCGCGTCCGTCGGGTGGACAGTTGGAGGTGGAGCGGGCGAGGCGGGTGCACTCCAACGACGCTTCGAAGCGGGCGGCACGGAAGTGGCCGCGTGCTTTCGCGCGTCGGGAAGCGCGCGAGGAGGCGCGTGAAGGAGAAGCAGAGGAGGCACGCCCTCCTGCCGGCTCATGCAGCCCGCCGCTGCCGGCGCTTCCCCTACGCGGCGACGACAACGACGACGATGCAGTCGGGCCGCCTCTAGCCTACGGGAGCTCGGCGGAGGCTGCGGCGTTCGAGGTGGCCGCGCTCATCGTCGCGTAGGAGTCGCCGGCGCGGAAAACCCTCCGTCGACGCACAAGAACCGCCCCGGTGACAATCCGGGGCCTAATCTAGTAGTTAAGGTCTAAAATTATCGAATGTAGCTAGAACTGCTACGTATTTTGCCAAATTTAATGTAAATTATCGACGAATGTTGCTCGATCGGAGCAAAATGGGTTCAATCTCGCAAAATCGTCGCATCACAATTTTCCCGTGTCGTTTGATTTTAGCTTTTCAGTTCGCGTTTTCGGTTTCTAATCTGCGTCGTGACAAAATACAACTAAACTGAACAGTTCAGGAGACCGAACTCCAGATTTTCGGTTCGCAGATATACAGGCTCTGCTAGAGATGCTCTCAGTGCCTCGAGGGCTGGCAACGCAGGGCCTGCGAAGTCGCAGGTTCTGGCCGAGTGCGTTGCCAGTTCGAATTACCTTTTCTTTTCCTTGAGCCAGTTCGAATTTTGAAATGTTTTCCAGTTTGAACTCGAAAAACACTACACCCTGCGCCTACTATTAGTAGTCAACTGATGGTCGATTATTTTTTTTTACAAGATCTGGGTCTCGAAACACTCCGAAGGATTTCATTAAACATGTGGCAGGTACAAATTACACGGAATTCCTTTTACATCACTCGCACGAAAAAGCAAAAAAATTGAAGAAATAGCCTCCGTATTTGCAAAAAAAAACCTAGCACAAAGGGAAAACAAGCAATCAAGTGCCTGGGTGCCTCCGGCATCGATCGCCGGCGACCTCAAGGAGAAGCCGCCAAGAGCAGAGAGTTGAACGCCTAATAGCCCTATTCCGACGAAGAATCCATGTCGCTGGCCTTTGAGGTGTCTCCGAGGACAAACCACTTGGAGATAGCACCCCGTCGAGCTCCGAGACAGAGATCCAAGCAAGGCCTCCACGGTGGAGGTAGAGTTTGGCCGGCCCTGCCGGTCAAAGATCACGGCGACGAGCAACGCCCAAGAGGTGCAAGCGTCAAAGCTTTGGGATGCCTGGGCATCCCCTCTTCATCAACAAGGCATCATGTTATCTTTCTAGACGCTATATTTTTATTGCTTCATATGTTATGTGTTGTTTTTGGAGCGTCTTTTTTTTTTTTTTTAGTTTAGTTCTGTTTTGTTTGCTTTAGCATATGGTTGGATCACATCATATTTGTTTTGGAGGATGACACACTCCGTTTTAATTGCATAGAACACTCTAGTTTTTGCTCTTATTGTTCTACGAGTGTTCTCTTTTGCTAGTACTGCATTTGGCTCTTGATTTTCCACTCTTATTTTATTTAGAGCTTGTTAGTTTTCTTTATTTAGGTATGATTATCTCTCTGTCTTTATTGATTTTTATCTGTGAGAGTTGTTTCAAATAAGTTAATTGGTGTTGGAGATGAGTAAAATGTTTCATGCTTATAGTGATGCAAAAGGAAGCTCGTTTAGACTGTGGCATAGACTTTGACATGTCATGTTGGATGTTATTCTTATCATATGCTTAGTAGTTATTGTTTTAGCATGACTTGTCTCAAATAGCTGAGAGTGCATAATGTGGCATTGAAAGAATCATGCATGTTTTGTTTCCATCATACAAAGCATAATATTATGGTATTCTCCTTTGATGCTTTATTGGGTTGACTTGGCACATGTTTACATCATGTTATGACTACAAACCAGCCAACTAAAGCCTCTATGATCATTTAGTTTTTGACTTGTAATATCACTTTATGCTTTGATTAATAATGTTTTGTCGCTATGCATGATTATGGCCATTATTGCTCTCTTGGTTGGTCGCTCACAGTCTTTTGCTAGCCTTCGCATGTACTGAGTATGAGCTCTACTCGTGCATCCAACCACCAAAAACCAAAGTTTGCCAATTGTGCCCACCATACATACCTATATGTGTGTTGCTGTCAAAACCCACCGGCGGGCAGCGACGGGCAACACCGTAGAGCCGGGAACAACCTAGGGCTGCGGCTGGCCGAGGTCCCTCCGAGCGACGGCCCGCAAAGCCTTCTGGTCACACGTCCGATGCTGATTGCAAGGGCGTGCCACCTGACCTATACCTGGTCAGGAAGGTGATGGAGATGCCTCGCTTAGTTTCCTGCATGGCATACACGTAAACATTAAATACGAGCCTCGATCGGCTCTCAGGTTATCCTGTGAATCGGCTCAAGGAGCCGATCCACCCATGATTCGTACGAGGTGCACGAATATATGGTGGTCCTGCTTGATCAAGATAAAGCTAATGAGATCTACGACGATTTAGGGTTTTCACCGCATAATCGGATCATCCTACTCAGGATTGGGCCTCGCGGCCACGCACGGTGATCGTAAGCCGATCCCAGACAAGGCCTAAAAACCAACACGAGGTTGATCCCCGGAACATCCTGTCTAGGACTAGCAAACGACACCCTACGTGCCGCTGGATCCTCCCGCCCTTTGTAAGGCCTAACTATTGCAGATATTAAACTAATCCTTGATGAACAAGGAGCAACCGTAACGGATCGGATCTACTAAATAATGATCAAGCAGGGTGCCGCCCCTACACCTAAGATAGGTGTAAGGGCGGCTAGATATGCAAGGGTTGCACTACGACAGCATGTAAAACGAAGAACAATGCTAACCCTAACATATCTAAGATAACTACGTTGCTCGCCATCAAAAAGGCTTCAGTACGAGCAACGCATGAACAACATGAAGCTTGTGCTGCCTAGATCGCAAGATGCGATCTAGGCAGCATGTTGCTTACCGGTAGAAACCCTCGAGACGAAGGAGTTGGTGATGCGCCGAGATTGATTGGTTGGTTGAATGTTGGTTGTTGTTTATTCCATAAACCCTAGATACATATTTATAGTCCAGGGGACTTTCTAACGTGGGAATAATCCCCACCGTGCACGAGACAAACTCTAACATTTAATCTACGATGTAATCTACTATAATTAAAGATACACGGGCAATCTAGCCCAAACTCTTCGTGCGAGGCCGCTTCAGAGATCTTCCACGTGTAATCTTCCAAGCCCATCTCCCTTACGGCCCACCTCCTGATTTGGCCAAAATCTGGTGATAACACATGCCCCCCTGGTTTTGGCAATGATAATTTCAAAACCACTCTGTTTTTCCTTCGAAAGGTCATGTCGTGGCAGAGCAGGACTGTCGCAGTATTCTTCATCATGATGACCTGCCTTCTCAACTTCTCTGCATGATTTGACAATTTTGGCTCCATCCCCTCGGAAACTGCCTGAGCAATAAATTTCCACTAGGCTCCTTATTATTTAACCATGCCGATTGACTAGCCCACTTCACCATCTTGCTCTGTTCTGGCCATCGGCACCCAAAAAACCCCCAATCTCCCATAGCCATGTCTTCCTCTTCTTCCTCTTCCGCCTCGTCGGTCTTCTCTGACTCCTCCTCCTCCCGCGAGCCGACGCCGGAGTGGGGCTCGTTGGCGGCGCACGACATTCTCGCCCCGACGACGTGGGACAAGGAGGAACACGATTCCTCCATCTGGTCTGAGGATGACAAATCCCTGACCGACGGAGAGGGTGACCTTCACTTCCTCGTCGAAGGGGAAGAGGAGGCGGAGAGCGAGGACGACCGCTTCTCCTGGGACGATTTCACCTCTTCCGAGGAAGAGGCGGAGGAGGAGGACGATGACGATGACTCCCTTGAAGGTTACCCACCAGCGAAGCGCCTCCGCACCTGGTGGGACGACGACAGTGATGACGACGATGAGGAAGATGAGGCTCCCGTAGAAGGCTACGGAAGCTCCGATGAGGAGCCTCTCAGCAGCTGCGCCGGAGGCAGCGACGACGAGGGCAGCAACGGCCCCTAGATTAGGGATCAGTAGTAATAGTTGGCTTTTGCCCTCTTCTTCCTTGAGCAATCGGCTCTTTCTTTGTAAGGAATCCCCCTATTAATGAAGAAAAATCCCTTAATTAATTTCGCTTCCTTGTCAACCTCGCCGATCGTCGAATGGGGCTGCCGTACAGAGAGCCGATAGCAGAACATCGGCTCGTATCGCGATCCGAGGCCAAGCTGTTGCCTAAACACGCAGTCCAACAGGCCTCAATAAGCCTAATTCTCGTCCAAACCATCAGAATGAACTCCTCAGCAACCCATAAAAGATTCGTCTCGCACATCATGATTTCTGGTCTGAACCGATTCTGTTAACTTGCTAGTTTGGGCTTATTCCTCTAGAGTCGATATCAGCGTATCGGCTTTGTTTTTTTTTTTACTGGCCGATGACAAATCGGCCCTCACATCTTACTGCCCGTCATCCCACATGCTTGGGAAATATTTCTTGAGGTGTTGACCATTGACAGCTACTGGGAACTTCTCGCCGTCCAACTCTTCCAACATGTATGCATTACCCTTCAAGGCTTGGACAACTTTGTACGGACCATGCCAATTAGGAGACCATTTGCCATATGCCTTGTCCCTGGTTCCTAACGGCAACACAGCTTCCCATACTAGATCACCAACTTGAAACTCCTTTGGTCTAACCTTTTTGTTGTAGGCACGAGCCACCCTGGCTTTGTTCTCCTTAATCTTCTCCAACGACCAAAGCCTAAGCTCCGTTGCGTCCTCAATAGTGTCACTCATCAAGGCTGCATATTCTTTAGTTGTCAGATCATTCTGAAACGTGACACGTCTTGATCCAGCCGTAATCTCCCAAGGCAATACGGCTTCCTGTCCATAGACAAGCTGGTACGGCGAAGTCTTTATAGCTCCATGGCACGACATGCGGTAGGCCCATAATGCTTCTGACAACTTCTCATGCCAATCCCTAGGGTTCTCGTCAATTTTCCTCTTGATCAGCTTGATTAGACTCTGATTGGACGCTTCAGCCTGCCCATTAGCTTGAGCATAGTACGGGGATGATCGGATCAGTTTAATACCCATGTCATCGCAGAACTTCCTGAATTCTTTAGAAATAAAGACCGAACCTCCATCGGTCGTGATAGTTTGGGGAATCGCGAACCTATGAATGACGTGTTCTTTCACAAATTTGATCACATCTTCTGATTTCACCTTTTTCATAGGGACGGCTTCCACCCACTTGGTGAAGTAATCTGTGATAACCAAAATCCATTCATGTTTTTTTGCTCGACGCCGGATGGATTTTGCCGATCATATCCATGCCCCACCCCCGAAACGGCCAAGGCTTGATGATAGGGTTCATCGCTGATGCTGGTACCATCTGAATCTTCCCGAACATCTGGCACGCTTGGCACCCCTTGTAATAATTGAAGCAATCTTCAAGCATAGTGGGCCAATAAAACCCTGATCGCCTGATTAACCACTTCATCTTATGAGCCGACTGATGAGTTCCACAGGCGCCTTCATGTACCTCATGTAAGAGCCGATTAGACTCTGTTGGCCCCAGGCACTTAAGTAGTAACCCTTCCAACGTCCTGTAGAACATATCGTCTCCTATGAGGATATACTTCATGGCTTTGTACCTTATCCGTTTAGGTGCCCCCCGAGCCGAATCTTTTAAATAATTGAAGATTTCGGCTCTCCAATCATCCTGTTCCAGGAATTGCACCTGAACCTCCGACCCGTCAGATATATCTATGTAGCCTGACGCCATTTGTGCGAGATTGTTGGCCTCGGCATTTTGGGATCTTGGGACCCAATTAAAGTTGATGTACCGAAACTGTGTCATCAACTCACGGCATTCCACCCAATATGGGAAAAGCGATTCACTTTCGCACTTATATTCATCCGTGAGCTGGTTAATCACCAACTTGGAGTCTCCAAAAAGCTCTACTACTTCTGCTCCGGCTTCCAGTAGCAACTCCATTCCCTTACGTATTGCCTCATATTCCGCTACGTTGTTGGTGCAAGGGGTAGATAATCTGATGGAGAAGGAGTATTCTGCCCCCCGAGGCGACACGAGCAGAATGCCGATGCCACAACCATCGTCACAAACCGATCCATCGAAGAACATAGCCCATGCACGTATAGATAGTGCTGCTATATTGGTACTGATCCGTTCAGCGATAAGATCGGCCAACGCTTGTCCCTTGACTGCTTTCGCAGGCTGATACCGGAGATCGAATTCTGACAACGCAAACATCCATTTACCAAGTCGGCCTTTCAAAACAGGGGCCGACAACATGTGCTTGACAACATCTGACTTGCATATGACGATGATCTCTGCCGTCAAAAGGATGTGATGAAGCTTGGTGCAAGTAAAGAACAGGCAGAGGCAAAGTTTCTCGACCTCAGGATATCTTGTCTCCGCGTCCAGCATCCTTCTGATGAGGTAGAAAACGACCTTTTCAACGCCCTCGTAGAGTTGCACCACTACCGAAGCGATGGATGTGTCAGCTACTGACAGGTAGATGTAGAACGGCCTGTCTTGCTGGGGCGGAACTAGCACAGGCGGCGTCGTCAGATACCGCTTAATCTCATCAAACGCCTGTTGCTGTTCTGCCCCCCAGTGAAACTCGTCATCAGATTTAGTCTTCACCAGCGCCATGAACGGCTCGATTCGTCCTGACAGATTAGAGATGAATCGTCGGACAAAATTGATCTTGCCGATGAGACGTTGGAGCTCCTTCTTCGTGGTTGGCGGCTGCATGGTACGCACTGCCTCCTGACTTTTCAGGCCGATCTCAATTCCCCGTTCATGAACTAGAAAACCTAGGAATTGACCAGCCGTCACGCCAAAAGCACACTTCTTCGGATTCATTCTCAGTCCGAATTTCCGAGTTCGGTCTAGGACGCGCCGTAAATCATCCAAGTGTCCCCCCATGGAGACAGATTTGACTACCACATCATCGATATAGATCTCCACCAACTTACCGATCAGGTCATGAAATATATAATTCATGGCTCATTGGTACGTCACACCAGCATTCTTCAACCCAAAGGTCATGACCACATATTCAAACAAACCTACTGCTCCTGGTACTCTGAATGCGGTCTTGTGTATATCTTCCGGAGCCATGAAGATCTGGTTATAGCCGGCGTTGCCATCCATGAAGCTCAACACCTTGTGTCCAGCAGCGGCATTTATCAATGTTTCTGCCACCGGCATCGGGTATTCGTCCTTTGGAGTGGCTCTATTGAGATCTCGGAAATCGATGGCCACACGCCATCGGCCGTCCTTCTTCTCTACAGGAACGATACTGGAGATCCACTCAGCATACCTGCATGGCCTGATGAACCCGGCGGCCAACATCTTCTCGATCTCTTTCTTGACTTCTTCCAGAATTTCGGCCCTCATCTGACGTGCTCGCTGTTGGAACGGCCAAAATCCTTTCTTAAGGGGGAGCCGGTGTTCAATGATGCTCCTGTCCAACCCAGGCATCTCCGTGTAATCCCATGCAAAGCAATCTGGGTATTCCTTTAACAGAGCTATTATCTGTCCCCTGAGCTGTGGATCCAACTTCTTGCTGATAAAAGTCGGTCGCGGCTTATCCCCAGGACCAATGTCGACTTCCTCTAGCTCATCAGCCGAGGTAAACCCGTACCCTAGCTTTCCGTCACCTGTGAGGTCGACGCCACATACTGGGAGAGCAGGTGGTATGGATAATATGGGCCGATCGCTAGAATCGGCTTCCATCTTGATCATCACCAGGATCTTTTGGCAGTGTCGGGGCCGATCGCGTGGAGCAGCTTCTTCCTTATCTTCGCCATGAGAGCAGCTGCCCTCGTCTCCATCCTTATCAGGGCGGTGCCCCAGTTCTACCATGTTGATGTTGAACGAGTATCTTGGCTGGCACCTTCTGGGGTAAGTGTCTTCAACCGTGTCAGCGGCGCATGACGGTGGATTAGACAGTTCTGGTGCCGCTAATACGAATGACGATGGTGGACGGGGCTGAAGTGGCACTTCTCCTTGGTAGGTCCCAAGAGCTGGTCCTAATAGAAAGTGCTGATGCTTCATGACCTCCTGGATCATCCGAAAAGCAACATGCTCCAAAGTATTCACCAGGCTCTCAGAATGGCGATGCAGCGAGTGAGTCACCATGCAGCTAATCTCCTGGCGCAGGGACCTGGTACGTTCTTCTGACGGGACGGATAGGTCCACTCCATCGAGCGCGCCTTCCGGTGAGAACCCCTTCCACCGGATGCCATGTGAACGGGTTCTGTGAAAAGAGCCGATGAGGTCGGCTTCGAGGATGGTCTTGACCTCGTCATACTTCTTCTTGAGCTCGTCGGTCAGATCCTCGTACGTGACTGGCGTGCCGTCCGCCATCTCAGATGTAGATGGCGATGTGGTTGATGTAGAAGCTCGTCCCACCGGGCGTGCCAGAATGTGTTGCTGTCAAAACCCACCGGCGGGCAGCGACGGGCAACACCGTAGAGCCGGGAACAACCTAGGGCTGCGGCTGGCCGAGGTCCCTCCGAGCGACGGCCCGCAAAGCCTTCTGGTCACACGTCCGATGCTGATTGCAAGGGCGTGCCACCTGACCTATACCTGGTCAGGAAGGTGATGGAGATGCCTCGCTTAGTTTCCTGCATGGCATACACGTAAACATTAAATACGAGCCTCGATCGGCTCTCAGGTTATCCTGTGAATCGGCTCAAGGAGCTGATCTACCCATGATTCGTACGAGGTGCACGAATATATGGTGGTCCTGCTTGATCAAGATAAAGCTAATGAGATCTACGACGATTTAGGGTTTTCACCGCATAATCGGATCATCCTACTCAGGATTGGGCCTCGCGGCCACGCACGGTGATCGTAAGCCGATCCCAGACAAGGCCTAAAAACCAACACGAGGTTGATCCCCGGAACATCCTGTCTAGGACTAGCAAACGACACCCTACGTGCCGCTGGATCCTCCCGCCCTTTGTAAGGCCTAACTATTGCAGATATTAAACTAATCCTTGATGAACAAGGAGCAACCGTAACGGATCGGATCTACTAAATAATGATCAAGCGGGGTGCCGCCCCTACACCTAAGATAGGTGTAAGGGCGGCTAGATATGCAAGGGTTGCACTACGACAGCATGTAAAACGAAGAACAATGCTAACCCTAACATATCTAAGATAACTACGTTGCTCGCCATCAAAAAGGCTTCAGTACGAGCAACGCATGAACAACATGAAGCTTGTGCTGCCTAGATCGCAAGATGCGATCGAGGCAGCATGTTGCTTACCGGTAGAAACCCTCGAGACGAAGGAGTTGGCGATGCGCCGAGATTGATTGGTTGGTTGAACGTTGGTTGTTGTTTATTTCATAAACCCTAGATACATATTTATAGTCCAGGGGACTTTCTAACGTGGGAATAATCCCCACCGTGCACGAGACAAACTCTAACATTTAATCTACGATGTAATCTACTATAATTAAAGATACACGGGCAATCTAGCCCAAACTCTTCGTGCGAGGCCGCTTCAGAGATCTTCCACGTGTAATCTTCCAAGCCCATCTCCCTTACGGCCCACCTCCTGATTTGGCCAAAATCTGGTGATAACAATGTGTTATTTCACCGCCACTCTAAAGTGAATTGTTTGTGTGGTACCTTTAAACCTTCAAACATTACTACATGTTTTGTGTTTTGTTTTAGCTCATGAGGAAGTATTGAGTGGTTTATTGTCTTTTCATGACTTCATTTCGTGACTAGCATGAATAATGTGTTGGTCATTAATATTGCAAAAAGAGCAAGGCAACTGGGTGCCCATCCAAATAAAATATAAAATAAACAAATAATGCTCCGCACATTATGTACTGGAGAGATCCTAAATAATGGTGTGCAATGGAGAACTACATGGGAGCCGCTCTTGATGTCACTATATGAAAGGATGATAGATCATTTGATATCATTCGTTGACATAGACATGCATACCTCTCAAAATATATTTTTTCAACACTCTTATTGCATTCAAAATAAAAAGCTCTAGCACATGATTAATCTTCCTTCCCGCTGCGCAGGGCCTTTCTTATACTTTTATGTTGAGTCTGCATCTTCTTGTTTTATGCACCAATTAAGAGAGCATAGTTATCATTCTGAGTATAATGTGCATAGTCCCAAAATTTATTATTGATTGATTCATGATTCTGCTATTGCTTGTTCTTAAATTACTTGTATCTAGTCACCCTTTGAACCTTAAAGGTGTCCTGGCATTTATGTTTTGCTACTTCATAAAGGACAAGCTGGGTACCACTTTGCTATGTTTTCTCTATGCTCATAAACAGACAGTTTCTTTCAATGCACAATTATTTATGATCCTTTGTTTGAGTTACTTCTCATGTTGTAACATAGTTGCTAAGTTCTATTGTTAGAATTATATCTATCATGCCTATGTTTAGAATACTTTGATCCCAGCTCACAATGCTTTTACAATAACTTGATCAAGATTGTGTTGGCTTCATGTCACCTCAAAAATTATTTTTATTATCAATTACCTACTCGAGGATGAGCATGAGTTAAGCTTAGGGATGCTGATACGTTGCAAACGTATCTATAATTTTTGATGCTCAATGCTTGTTTTACACCAATTTCTATATGTTTTGTTTACACTTCGTTGCACTTTTATACATTTTTCGGCACTAACCTATTGATAAGATGCCACAGTGTCAGTTCTCTGTTTTATGATGTTTTATATTTCAGAAAAGTTGTATAGAAAATATTCTCAGAATTGGACGAACAAAAGCCGAAGTTCATATTTTACCGTAACGAAGACGGAGTCTAGAGGAGAGACGAAGAGGCGCCACTGGGTGGCCACACCAGGCCATGGCGCGGCCCAGGGCCTGGCCGCGCAATGGGGTGGTGTGGCCCCCCAGGCGTCCACCGACCTCGCCCTTTTGCCTATTTATTCACGATCTCGGGAAAAACCTAAATACCCGAGCCTCCATCCAAGAAATATTCCGTCGCGGCCGCCATCGCCGACCTTAGCTCGGGAGGGTTCTGAAGCTCTTTTCGGCACCCTGCCGGAGAGGGAGATCATCACCGGAGGCCTCTACATCACCATGCTCGCCTCCGAAGTGATACATGAGTAGTTCATCTCTAGACTACGGGTCCATATATAGCAGTAGCTAGATGGTTGTCTTCTCCAATTTATGCTTCATGTTTAGATCTTGTGAGCTGTCTATCATTATCAAGATCATCTTTATGTAATGCTACATGTTGTGTTTGCTAGGATCCGATGAACATTGAATACTATGTTGAGATCGATTATATACTTTTCATATGTTATTCATGATCTTGCATGCTCTCCGTTGCTAGTAGATGCTTTGTCCAAGTAAATGCTTGTAACTCCAAGAGAGGGTATTTATGCTCGATAGTGGGTTCATGCATCTAGTTTTCTGGAAGAGTGACAATAACTTCTAAGATTGTAGATGTGGTGTTGCTACTAGGGAGAAAACAACAATGTTTTGTCTAAGGATAATTCTATTGTTTACTTTACACACTGCTTAATGCAATAATCTATTGATTGCAACTTAATACTGGAAGGGGCTCGGATGATAACCTGAAGGTGGATTATTAGTCATAGACGCAGTTGGATTACGATCTATGTATTATGTCGTAATGCCCAAATGAATTTCATAGTAATCATCTTGTCATGTATGGTCTTTATTTTATCAATTGTCCAGCTGTAATTTGTTCACTCTTGATAAGTAAGGCTATTTTTGCTTTTTCAAAGAAAAATTGGTAGGAATCTGATCGATTCCCACTACTTTTGCTTGAAGAATAGAACTATTCACTTATCAAGTTGTCTCTTAACACGAGAAAAGGACATCTAAAGGACTGTTAAGCCTAATAACCCAATAACTTTACCACTCCATTCGCTCCGGGATACCCATTTTCCGGGTGAAAGGACGAGATGTCGCCTAGAGGGGGTGAATAGGCGTTTTTAAAAACTCTTACGGATTTGGCTTGTAAGAATGCGGAATTAAACTAACATTTATTTTACAAGCACAAATCCTAAATATGCTAGGCTCACCTAAGTGCAACAACAACAAGAGCTAAGCAAGATAGGCACAAGATATATGTAGTACAAGTGATAGCAAGATATATGAACTTCAAGCACGATGGCTATCACAAGGAAAGAAAGCTCGGGTATAGAAATAACCGAGGCACGCGGAGACGAGGATGTATTCCCGTGTTCCCTTCCTTTGCAAGAAGGTACGTCACGTTTGGAGGAGTGGAGGTCCCACGAAGGATTCCCCGCGCCACGAAGGCTCACCCTATTCTCCGAGCCACACCCACGAATGATAATGGCCCTTACCTTATGGTTAGCTTTTCCTCCACTCCGGATATGGCAAGCTCCACAACCACTTCACAAGCTCCACGAAGGAGAAGCCCGGGCCTCTTCACAATCTTCCTTGAAGAGATGACCAGAGCACCAACCGCCAAGCCAACTAGGAGGTCTCCCTCCAAGAGTAACAAGCTCACGGTCTCTCACTCGAACTAATCATGGTGGAGAGCTCAACACTATGCAATGATGCAAAGCAAGAACACTAGAGGTGTTCAAATCCTTCACACTCAAATCTCACCAAAGCAACAAATGCTAGGATAAGATTGGAGAGGAAGAACAAAGGAGGAAATCAACAAATGACTCCAAGATCTAGATCCCAAGAGTTCCCCTCACTTAGAGGAGAAATGGATTGGTGGAGGTTGTAGATCTAGATCTCCTCTCTTAGATCCCTCAAGAATGAGCAAGAATCATGGGAGGGAAGGGAGAGGAAGCAAGCTCAAGAGGTTCAACAATGGTGGTCAAAAACGTGCTCAAGAACCCTAGAAAACTGTTTGGGAAGAAGCCCCTTTTATAGCCCAAGGGAAGATATAACCGTTGGGAGCAGATCTGAGAGATTTTCGTGCAGCCTGGTCTCAACCGGGCCAAACCGGGCCTAAGACCGGGCGCCTGGCGTAGGAGCTGGTCCGACCGGGCCAGAGACCGGACGCCTAGCATGAGAGCTGGTCGACCGGGCCAGGCACCGGGCGCCTAGCGTGAGAGCCGGTCTGACCGGGCCACAGACCGGGCCGTCCGGTCGAAACCGGACCGGGCGCCGGGTCAGCGTTGGGCGAAGGGGAAGGCTCTCCTGGATGGTGCCCGGTGTGCACCGGTCCAGAGGCCGGTTGAAACCGGGCCATCCGGTGGGACGGCCGGTCACGCCGGGCGAGGCACCGGGCAAACATGAAAACATGTTTTACAAAAACCATGATAACTTTTGTGTCCGGACTCCGATTTTGATGATCTTGGGCTTGTTGGAATCAGAACAACAAGCCCTACAACTTTATGCATAGAAACATCATTGTCCACCACCGGAGTAAAAAAACCACAAGATGAATGTTTTGACCTATCTATAAAAGATACACCGGTAAAACCTCCAAGCTCGAAAACGCAATAGAAGATGCATATGGATTCCGTTTTCGATGAACTTGGGCTTGTTGTAAAGCTAGCAACAAGCTCAAGAACCTCACACAAAGAAACACCAAGAAGCAATAGGGATATGCAAAGTATGAAAAGGATTGAGCTCCCTAAGACGATGCGATCAAGTTACCCAACCGAAAGCCCCTCTTGATAGTGCGGCTATCTATCCTATAATTCGGTCTCCCAACAACCACCTTGAGACCGGTAAAAGGAAAACCTAGCAAGGCCATACATTTGCCTTGCGCATCCCACTTGATCTTGATGATAGCTCTTCAAGCTCCACTCGAGCCGGAATGCCTCACTTGATCATCGTTGCTTCGTGAAGACTCACAAATGCTCCCCCATACACCATGATGGGAAAGCTCCATTGATGCACATCTTCACATGTCCATTATCACCAAATGGACGGCAAGCTTCAAGCATATGATCATCTTGAGATGCTCAACTTGAATTGCCCAACTCAACCTTGATGACGATCACCACTTGTCGTCATCCTCTCATGCTCTATCATACTATCTTGAGGTGTATAAAGAGTTCTTCACTTGGAATCAAGCTCTCAATATCTTGATCATTCATTGCTTATCACATAAGCTAGAGCATGGCTAATATTGAATTCCACAAAAGGACTCTATCTACTTTGCTTCTTCTTGATCATATCACATATATATCTTCAAATCGATGATCTTGATGCCAATACACAAGATATATCTTTATCTTCATGGCATCCATACTTGAATCCAACACATGGAATACAAGTAGTACCTATGGAATATTCCTTCATATAAACTCAATGAAAACATTAGTCCATAGGGGTTGTCATTAATTACCAAAACCACACATAGGGGCAATATACCCTTACACCGGGTTAAAAAAAAGGTATCCCTCCGCTTCATTCCTACCCCTCCCCGGAAAAAAACAAATAGGCTCGGGCAATTATCAGCTTAGGGACAGCAAGCGGATAGTAGATCTGGCTCCATCCCTTGAATCCGCTGTAACTGATAGAATCTTGTACGAGAGACCCGCAAATAAATAAGGAAACCCGCTTAAAACGCTTTTTAAGTAAGCATGTTATTTATCTTTATGGGGAGACAACTCTAGTGAACTGTGGACCCCGGTCCTTTCTTTTACACTGATTCTCGTCGTGGTGAAAAGACTGATGCCATAGGATGGCTTAAGTTGGGGCCGGATGTACGCTTGAGGATCCGGATGAGGGGAAGGATAAGAGGGAGAAAGAGATTGAACTCAGGCTTGTATTGATCTCAAGAACTTGGCCAAAGGCCAGAGGTTGAAGAAGTACGGATTACAAGGTGAAAACCTACTGCCCAAGGATCGATCCCCCCGCACAGGGGTGCCCTTCCTCTCCTTATATAGGGGAGAGGAGGCGTACAAGAGAAGGAACTCTAGGGGTATCTTTGCTGACCTAAGCTACTTTATAAAGCTTCTTTGGCTTCAGTGACGACGCTTATGTCTTTAATCAGAGGACTGACGACCTCCGGTATCTTTTAGCGTCAGCTTCTCCTTTGGCGTCAGGGCTTCGATTAAAGCTGAAGTGCTTCGCTCATCTTGTCATTTGGTCCTTGAGGGAATCGTTGACTGGAGTGCCGACATGCTACAGTTGAGCCTATGCAGGATCTCCGGTATCTTTACCTGTGAGCTCCAGCTTCTTTGCATTTATACCTCAATCTCTTATGTTTCTCGTACTCCGGCATATCCCTCCTGGTATACCGGTTTGTGCTAACTTAGCACAACTCAAACTTAACTTTCAGGATCCGGATTAATCTTTAATCTGGTATACAAATAGTTTATCATGGCATATTTGCCATAGTCTTGGCCTACCGGGGGCCATCGCCCCGACACTGATAAAATCATCTTGTTATGTTTACTTACTGCAAGCATTGTTCTCTTTAATTCCACTGCAAACAAACATCTCTTTCTGCACTATACATTTAATCCTTTGTGTTCAGCAAAACCGGTGAGATTTGATGGGATTCGTAGCATAGAAAACGAAAAATTTCCTACCGCAAGAACGAAAACCAAGCCAAGATGCAATCTAGAAGATGGTAGCAACGAGGGGATCATGAGACTAACCCTTGAAGATTTCCAAAGCCTACGAGATTAGATCTCGTTGTTGCAGAAGATGATCACTTGCCGCTTGCAAAAGCGCGTAGAAGATCTTGACGGTGCCACAATCGGGCAGCACCTCCGTACTCGGTCACACGTACGGTGTTGATGAAGACGACGTCCTTCTCCCCGTTCCAGCGGGCAGCGGAAGTAGTAGATCCTCCTCGGAATCCCGGCAGCACGACGGCATGCTGGCGGTGGTGGTGGAGAACTCCGGCAGGGCTTCGCCTATGCGCTGCGGGAGTATTATGTGGAGGAGGAGAGGCTAGGGTTTGGGGAGAGGGGGTTGAAAGGATCGTATGCCGCACCTAGAGGGGGGGGGGGGTGAATAGGTGCTAACCAATTTTTAGTTCTTTTTCAATTTAGGCTTGACACAAATGGTAAATTCTCTAGATATGCAACTAGGTGAATTTACCTATATGACAAGGCTAACAACTAAGCAAGATATATCTAAGCAATATAGAGATAGAGTGGGATAGAGGTAACCAAGAGTGGAGCACGCGATGACACGGAGATGATTCCCGTAGTTCCCTTCCTTTGCAAGAAGGTACGTCTACGTTTGGAGGAGTGTGGTTGCTACGAAAGCCAAACCAACAGCCACGAAGGCTTCACTCAGATCTCCGGTGAGCAACGCCACGAAGGCCTAGCCCACTTCCACTAAGGGATTTCCTCGAGGCGGAAACCGGGCCTTTACAAGGTTCTTGGGGCACACATCCACAACCAAATTGGAGGCTCCCAAATCTGTTACAACACAACAAATCAACAAGCATACATCAACAACAACCACTAGGGATCCAAAGAGGAACACTAGCAAGGGGGCCCTCAAGCATAAGAGGGGGAAATGAAAAACGCTTCGGTGAGGATGTAGATCGGGGTCTTCTCCGTCGATTCTCCAAAGCACAAGGGATTTGGGTGGTTGAGGAAGGAGATCCGATGGATTTGATGTTCTTGGTGGCTCAACAATGGTGTATGTCTTTTTAGAAGGGGGAATGAGCAACCCTAGCTCAATGGAGAAGAAGCCTTTTTGTAGTAGCTGCTGAAGCAGTCGATGGAGCCGTTGGAGAGGGGTGGCCGGTAGTACCGGCCAGTTTGGGCCGGTACTACCGGTCCTAGGCGCGCGCGCGAGGCCAACAGGGGGCGGCCACGTGGCCAGAGGGGGCACGGTCCGGGGGGGGAGGCCGGAGCCTCCGGCCGGGGTACCGCCGGGGCTCCAAACCCCCCTGCATCAATACAGAGCCGCCCTCCTCTTCCCCGGTACCATGGGCGGTACCATGGCCGGAGCCTCCGGCCGAGGCCAGGCCGGCGGTACCGCCCAGGGCCCCCGCTCCTTCTTCTCTTTCCTTTGCTTCTCTCTTCTTCTTTTCTTTCTTATCTCTTTCTCTTCTTCTTCTCATTTCTTGTATACTCTTCACACTTTAAGCATCTAGAGAATGTAATAACCTACAAATCTTATAAACCGAAATGTTCATATATTATCATTGTCATCAACACCAAAACACATATAAAATGAGATATGATCTTTCAATCTCCCCCTTTTTGGTTTCTTGATGACAATATAAGATTTGCAAAAGATGAGAGTATTTGAGCAGAGAAAATATAAGATATGCATAAAAGGCTCCCCCTAGACATGTGCATCGAATAGAATTAACATTTGAATGAGAGGCACATAATCTAGGATCAAACTACTCAAGAATATGAATCACCAACAAGTGCAAAGATGCTTAGTAAGCAAATAAATTCATCACTTGTATAGAGGAGAGACAACCATATGTGAGTAAAGACAAGTGTTGAGTTTAGAGATCATACCACATGAAGTTCACTTAGTCTTTACCATAGATAGATAGATAGATAATGTCTCATACATAAATAGATAGCCCCTATGTCTCATACACATAGATAAGGTGCATAAAACATGATAAGTAGTTCTCAACAATAGATAACCATAAGTCACAAGCATAAAAAGTCAAAGAAAACGCAAGCTTGTGACTTCCCATGCAAATCCCGAACCTAATAGAACTCTTCTCCCCCTTTGACATCAAGATGCCAAAAAGGTTGAAGAGCGATGCTACCGTCCCTAGCCATCAAGGAAGTCCTCGGCAACATCGGAGTCGACATCATAGGAGGGACCATCCTCACCATCAGACCACTGGCTATGAGCAGAAAACCACTGAGGCTTCGGAAGGATATTCTCTTCAGATCCTGGAGGAGATACTTCCACACCAAGCTTTGCCATGATGCTCTTCTGACGGCGTCGAGCTTTCTTCTCTGCCACATAGGCGTCATACATGCGCTCCTGAATATCCAGCTGGAGGCAGAAGGTCTTCTTTACCTTGATCTTGAGTTTGGTGTACCAAGAGGGCTCGAGCATGGGATCATATGCGGAGTGAGCCGGAGGCCCCCCAAGGGCCATATGAGGAGTAAAACCATCAAGGAGTCTAATGCCAGCAAACCGGCGATCAGCCCGGCAATCAGCGGGAGGATCTGCAGGACCTGCTGGAGGAGGTGCTGAGGCAGAAGGTGCTGCTGGGGCTGAGGTAGAAGCTAGGAGCTCATGATCTTTGATAAGAAGGTTCTTGCGTTTATGAACAGTGAGTGTAGAAAATGGTTCCAGAACGGCACCATCAAACTTCTGACGCCACACCTCAGAAATAAGCTTCATGATGAAGGGACCAAAGGCAGGAGACCTCTTCTCAACCATACGCAGGAAAATCTGGTTCCACAGGCAATCCATGACATCCATCTTCACACCCTTGCCCTTTCGGAGATGAGTTTGAAGCATCAAGTCAATGACAAAAGAATGGATCTCATCAACATTACCCACTTTGACGGCAACAGTCTCACGGTAGATGCGAAGCATAATATCATAGACGGGTTGGAGACCGGAAGTGAATCCAAGCTTGCATCGACCGGGCATATAGAGCGGCTCAAGAACATCTTTGGTGCTTGCATTAGTCTGCCCATGAAACCTCCAACCACTATCAGTGTCATGTTCACAATCTTCCGGAAGAGGATAGCCAAGAATCTGTCCAAAGGTGCTCCAAGTGGTAGTGAGTACCTCATCACGAGTCATCCAAGTGATGGAGCGAGCGTCATCCTCATGAAAATAGACTGTGGCTAAGAACTGAGTCACAAGATAAGGATCATAGTTGCATTGGAAAGTCATAATGGGAAGCAACCCAAACTCCTCGCAAAAACCAAGAGCTTCATGAAAGTAGGCATCCTTCTTCAAATGGTCAATGTTGATATACCGTTGATCAACCACCTTCACCTTGTTGGGAGGATAGACTTCATTGAATATGCGTTCTTGAACCTCGGTGTAGAAGTGGCGGTTGTGGGTGCGAGAAGATCGAGGCCCCAAATAGGGGTTAGCGGTGCGAATAGCCATGTATGCATGAAGGCGGACGCTGCCATAGGACTCAATAGCCTTTTCCCTTTCTTTTTATTTGCCAAAGAAGCACCACGCGCAGTAGTGGCACGGGGTAACACTTCATCTTGTTCAACAAAATCATCCTCAAGGGGCGGATCCCCTCTCCTCTTCTGACTAGTACCTGTGAAATAGACGAACAGAGCCGAGGGAAATTTGGGATAAGGGCACAAGCTCATCTCAACTTAACAAAATTTTGACCCAAAATACACATGCATGATGAGAAAAAAATAAGGCCACACACAATGGGTAAAAAAAATGCTACAAAGTAGAGGTTAACGGTGCTACATACTAGAGGACATAGATCAGCAATAGATACAACCTCTAAGAGTAAGATTTAGCCAAAAATCTAAGCATGTAGTGACATAGGCATCCCAAATGGGCCTGCCGAATATAGTACCCGGGGTTTAATGAAGGCCCACTACCCGAAGAATAAGAAGATTCGAGAGCCCAAGATGTATTTAAGGAAAAGATAGAGCTGTAATAGGAAGTGTTATTTGTAATCTGGCGGGATGAGTTAGAAACCGTCCCGGACTCTGTAAACTTGTATGGCACGAATCCCTCGGCTCCACCTCCTATATAAAGGGGGAGTCGAGGGACGAAGAATCAATCGAATCATTGTCTGCAAACCCTAGTTTTCATATTCGTCGAGTACTTTCCGGCTGAAACCTTCGAGATCTACTTACCCTCTACTTCCAACTAAACCCTAGCCTACAATCCATAGGCATTGATAAGTTGATACCTTGTCAATTGGCGCCGTCTGTGGGAACTAGAGGCGTAAGGAGCTGATCTCGATGGCACGCTCAAGATCTTCGACATCGTCAACCGCAAGCAACACAATGGATCGAGGTAAACAGATCGCTGCTGGTCTTGTCGATTTTGTTCCTCACCCACCCTCCCGTTTGGATGCATATGCGTATCTGGCGGAGCCCATGGAGATGACGTTCGGAAGGTTTCACTTTCGAGTCGAGAAGGAAGGGTCGTATCGTGTCGAGATTCCGATTTCGTCGGGATCGTCGGTGATCGATTCAGATTTTTCAAGCTATGCATCGTCAACCGAGTCAGGAGAAGAGGAAACCTCGGCGACACGTTACGTCAGCACCAGAACAAGAGAGAAACTCGCCAAGATCTTCAACGACATGTCGTTTGAGTCATCTGCGGACTCATATATAAGCGATGGCTCAAGCGATGTCGACAGTTACGACTTCATCGACAAATCTCTCACAGTGGGCAAGGTCTTCATCAATCTCAACGATGATGTCACCAAACCCAACGTAGATCTGAGTACAAAGTATCATCAGATTTACGCCATTGAAGATCAAGAGGAGACATCTGAGGCTTTCGACAGTTTGGGAAATCCATACGTCGATCCCTCCAATCTGCGACAAGGCCTGGGCAACAAATACGTCGGGCCAGAGCCGCGAGATAGAGTTCAACTTTCACAAGCAGCGTGGGACAGAGCCGCGAGAGCTATGAACGGCACAGAACCAATGGCTACCACAGCTACACCAGAAGAATTGCAAGCATATCAATATAGGCTCGCACGAGCTGCCAGGGAATTGGAAAAACAGACAGCTGAGTTGAACAGGAGAAAGGAGGCAGCTTCTGCATCCAGCAGGAGAAGGGCAGATCTAAGTCGACAATCTAGAACTACGGGTGATAGCCACCGGGAGGCGCGGAACAGAGCAAGATCAAGGCTGCAACACATACCCGAAGCAGAAAGAGAGCACTTGGTCCAGAACCTCGACATGTCCTTCATGTCGATAGATACAAGAGGAAACATCATCCCTAAGACACCAGAGGCTGGGTATATGGCGACACATGCTTTTATCCTTGCGTCTAAACCACCTCCAGGTGATCCAAGGGAAACATTGTACAATATGGCGGTAGCGAGGAGTTGGAGCTATGGGGACAGCGTTTGTATCAACGCCTCCCGAAGGAGTGGCAAGGCAAAATAGTCCACGACCTGCAGCGACAACAGCGGCAAGACTCGAAGGGCCAAGTGGAGCAAGAGACACAAAGAAGCACGGGCAAGAGTCGACGGAGCGCGGCAAAGCAGAAGGGATCATCGGCAATCTCCGGAATTGACCGACGAAGATATGTGTGGCTTGCCATGCTTTACGAGGAGAGTCCGGAAAACTCGAGTCCCCTCGGGATTCAAGTTACCCGATAATTTCAAGAAGTTCGACGGCCTTCAAGATCCGGAGGATTGGCTAGTCGACTATCTCTGAGACGGTGAAGCTCACAGAGGAACTAGGGCAACAGCCATGCAAAGTATCCAGTGCATTTGAGTGGAGCCGCACGATCTTGGATAAAGAAACTCGCTCCGGGATCCATCGACAGCCGGGAAAGTTTCGAGGATGTGTTCGTCAAGAACTTTAGATCCACGTGCAAAAAACCCGCGTCGTTAGAGGAGTTGAGAGCGTGTCGACAAAAGCCGGATGAGCCAATGAGGAAGTACATCCGTAGGTGGAATATCATTAAAAACTCGGCAGAAAATATATCCGACGAGAGAGCAATAGATGCGTTTGTCGCAGGAGTCGGCGCGGAGATTTCGTCGAAGACTTGGGAAGGACCAATCCAAAGACAAGATCCGCGTTAATGGAGATAGCAAATAAATGGGCGAGATGGAGAAGACGCTGTCCACAACAAACGACACGGGTCGCCGAGAGGAGGACCGCGGTCGAAACTATCAACCGAGGCGAAGATTTCCTCGGACGTACCAGAACTACGACGCTCCAGGACAAATTTCGGCAGGTTTTCAGACAAATACAGGAGGAAACAACAGAGATGATTACCAGAGAAGCAGTGAGCAGCGAGGTGATAACAGGGATGATTCACGCAACAGGCAAAATAGCGGGCCTAGGTTCCCAAGACCTTTCGTGTCCCCTGAAGAGATGATGAACGGACCGTGCCAGATGCATTTTTTTCTCGACAGCAACGGAAAAAGACAGTCAGGGCACTTGCAGAAGGATTGTCGAAATTTTCAAGCAATGTTGCGGTATGCAGAGAACGCTAATGCGCGGGCAGCACAGAGAAATCCTCGAGAACCCAGAAGTGAGATTCACTTGCCGCCTCCTCCCGCGATTACAGACGACAATCGGCATCAGCTCAGAATAGCGGCAGCACCTGCACCACCACCTTATGTTGATCCTAATTCCAATGGAGCAGTGTTGATGATTCAGAAGGGAAGGCCGTCCAATAGAGCTCGTAAAGTAATCTCACGACAGGTGTTTATGGCAGAGAAAATGCCTCCACCAACAGTTGAGTACCTTAATTGGTCAGGACAAGATATCGGCTTCACAATAGCAGATCATCCGCAGCAAGTTCCTCGACCAGGGCAGTCAGCACTTATTCTGCCAGCAGTTATCGCGGGATTTGATGTCTCTCGAGTATTCATAGACGGTGGCAGCAGCTTAAACCTTATGTATGCAGATACATTGAGGAAGATGAACATATCCTTAGTAAACTTGAAACCAACAGACACAAGGTTCCACAGCATCACACCGGAGAAACCAAGTTATCCATTAGGAAAGATCAATCTCGACGTTCAGTTTGGGACCCGAGAAAATTATAGAATCGAGAGGCTCGAGTTTGAAGTCGTGGATTTTCCGTCGCAATATCACGCTCTGTTGGGACGACCAGCATATGCTAGATTTATGGCAGTGCCACACTATACATACTTGTTGTGGAGGTTGCCTGGACCAAAGGGACCAATCACAGTTAAAGGAAGCTTTGCCTTAGCCGATAAATGCGACAAGGATTTCCACCGGTTGTCAGAAACTTTCGGGATGCAAGCTGAGTACTTGGCGTCAAAAAGCATGACTGATTACGACGTACTGCCAGACGTTGGAAGGCCAAACAAAGAATCAACTTTCTGTTGCGAGAAAAATTCAAAAGAGGTGCAGATTCATCCGACAGATCCAAAAAAGACGACATCTATCGCAAACGACATGGATATCGCATAGGAAAGCGCGCTCGTCGAGTTCCTCCGTGAGCACTGGAAAATCTTCGCATGGTGTCCAGCTAACATGCCAGGAGTACCCAGGGAACTTACCGAGCACCACCTAAACTTGGATCCACTAGCGAGACCAATCAAACAACCTTTGCGGCGTTTTTCAGAACCAAACCGCAAAGCCATGCTGTCAGAAATTAATCGGCTACAAGAAGCTGGTTTTATCAAAGAGATATTCACAGAGGCCACATGGGTAGCAAATCCTGTGCTGGTGCCGAAGAAAAACACTAAGGTCCTTCGCATGTGCGTCGACTTTACGTGTGTCAATAAACATTGTCCAAAGGATCACTTTCCCCTCCCGAGGATCGATCAAATTATCGACTCCACGGCTGGATGTGAACGTCTTTCCTTCCTGGATGCATATTCTGGTTATAACCAGATCAGATTAAAAGAAGAAGATGAAGTAAAGACCGCATTTATTACACCTTACGGCGTGTTTTGTTACAGAACAATGCCCTTTGGTCTAAAAAATGCGGGAGCAACGTATCAAAGGATGATGCAGAAGTGTTTGGCGACACAGATTGGGAAGAACGTGCAAGTATACATTGATGATGTCGTCATAACATCAAAAAAGGGGGCAACGCTGATCGAGGATCTCAAGGAAACCTTCGACAACCTTGATAAGTTCTGCCTCAAACTGAACCCGACGAAGTGTTCCTTTGGCGTCCCAGCAGGAGAACTTTTGGGGTTTCTAGTCTCAGCAAGAGGGATTGAAGCAAATCCCGACAAAATACAGGCTATCGTAACAATGAGGAAGCCAACAAAGTTGAAGGAGATACAACAGCTAACGGGGCGAGTCGCAGCTTTGAGTAGATTCGTCGCCAGGCTGGGAGAAAAGGCACTGCCGTTCTACGCTTTGATAAAACAAGGAGATAAATTTCAGTGGAACGAAGAAGCCGACAGAGCTTTCGAGGATTTGAAGCGCACAATTTCGACACCGCCAATTCTGGTGGCACCAAAAGAAAGGGAACCCCTCCTGCTATATATCGCAGCAACACCCCAAGTGGTGAGCACGGTGCTAGTTGTCGAAAGGGAAGAAGAAGGAAAACTCCACGGCGTACAGAGGCCAGTATACTTCGTCAGCGAAGTTTTATCGCCATCAAAACAAAGGTACCCGCAGTACCAAAAGATAGCATATGGAGTGTTCACGACAGCACGGAAATTGCGCCACTATTTTTCGGCACATCCGATCATAGTGGTCAATGAAGCTCCCTTGTCAAATATACTGAACAACCCGGAAGCTACGGGTCGTGTCTCCCTTTGGGGAATAGAACTTTCCCCTCGGGACATCACGTATGAAAAAAGAAAAGCAATAAAATCACAAATACTGCCGGACTTCATCGCAGAGTGGATGGAGTTGCAAAATACAGGACCTCCAGACTTATCGAGAACTTGGACAATGAACTTTGATGGGTCCAAGAGACTAGAAGGGGCTGGCGCAGGAGTAGTACTCATATCACCTGAAGGCGACAAGTTGAAGTACATCCTTCGGATGACGTTCCCTAACGCATCTAACAATGAAGCAGAATATGAGGCTCTCATACACGGGATGAAGATGGCGAAAGCCTGTGGTGCAACTCGACTAAAAATCTTTGGCGACTCACAGCTGGTGGCACAGCAAGTTATGAACCAATGTGACGCAGTCAATGATAGCATGATGGCATACAAGGAGGTATACAACGAACTCGAGAAGTTGTTCGATGGATGCGAAGTAAACCATATTAGCAGATTGAGCAACGACGAAGCCGATGTTCTTGCAAACATCGGGTCGCAATGCCTTGCGCTCCGCCAGTGTATTCTGGGAAGAAATAACAGAGAGATCCACTAAGTCGACAAAATCAAAAAAGAAGGAGAAGAAACCCCCAGGGGCTACCAAGGAAAAGCAAGAGGACGAAGAAGAAGATCAGGACCTGGTCATGGTGATACAGGTACCGTGGATGCAGCCATACATATCATACATCCTGAGGAAAGAAATACCCGACGATCCAGTTGAGGCAAGGCGAGTAATTCGACGCTCCAAAGCTTTTACGGTGGTCAAGGGAGAACTGTATAAGCGAAGTATTTCAGGCGTCTTGCAAAGATGCGTCACACCCGAAGAAGGAAGAATAATCCTGAAGGATGTACACGAAGGAATATGTGGCCACCACGCAAGTAGTCGAGCTATTGCAGCCAAAGTTTTTCGGGCAGGATTCTACTGGTTGACAGCAATTGAGGACGCCAAGGACATAGTAAGAACTTGCGACGCGTGTCAAAGGTTTGCCGCAAAGCCTCATTCTCCAGCAGCAGAGCTAGCACCAATACCATTGTCATGGCCCTTTGCTCAATGGGGACTTGATATGGTGGGTAAGTTACACAAATCCTGGCCAGGAGGAAAGGAGTACATGCTAGTGGCTGTCGATAAGTTTACAAAGTGGATAGAAGCGAAGCCGATAAATTCACCAGATGGAGCATCCGCAGTAAAATTCGTAAAAGGCCTCGTCTTTAGATTTGGAGTGCCCCATAGCATCGTCACAGACAACGGCAGCAACTTCACATCCCATGAATTCAAAGATTATTGCGAAGAGGTGGGTATCAAGCTGAACTTTGCGTCAGTTGCACATCCTCAAACCAATGGGCAAGTCGAGAAAGCCAATGGTATCATCTGCAACGGCATCAAGAAGCGCTTGTTAGGACCACTGGAAAAAGCTCGACATACCTGGCCAGAAGAACTACCAAGCGTGTTGTGGAGCATCCGAACAACACCAAACACAGCAACGCAGGAAACTCCGTTTTTTCTGGTTCATGGAGCAGACGCAGTACTACCAATAGAGATAGAGCACAACTCTCCACGTGTCGCTGAATATGATGAAGAAACATCGAGAAGAGCGCTAGAGGACGACGTCGACGCACTTGATGAAGCTCGAGATGAAGTATTATCTCGGGTAACCAAATATCAACAGGACTTGAAGAATTACCACAGTCGGCGTTTGCGGCCAAGATCTTTTCAGGTGGGCGACCTAGTTCTTCGGCTCACGCAAAAAAGTCATGAAAAACTCGAGTCACCATGGCTTGGCCCTTACATCGTCACGGAAGTAATCGGAGGAGGAGCATATAGGATAAAGGACAAGAAGACAGGGGTGGAGGAGCCAAACCCCTGGAACGTGGCGCAACTTAGGCGGTTCTACGCCTAGAGTCGAAATATAGTCCTTGAAAAACTTCAATGTACTGAAACGCCCGCGAGTTTTCAGACGCACTCTTTTCCTTTTTCGGGGCACCGAGTGGGGCCGGAGAAGGTTTTTAATGAGGCGGGCTCGCGGTGCTGCAATATAATAAAGATAGTGACAATATAACTTTTCTTCTCCGATGAATTTCAATATAGTTCATCGACAAAAGAAAAACCTTGCCTTGGTATTCAAATACCTCGTGAGTCAATAAAAATACAAAATAGTACTCAGTAAAAAGCTCGGGGGCTCATATTCACCTTAAGTATATATATGCCTTGGTTTAAAACCTCGCAAATATACAAATATAATAAAGAGTCACCGAAACACTCGGGGGCTAGACAAACAGAGAAATATAGTGATTGCTTTACAATATAGTCATGGATTACAAAGAAGAAATATCTACAAGAAGAAAATAACTAGTCTTGATTCAGTATGTCATCAAGAGTAACTCTGTTTTCCTCAGGAGCAGCACCAAGAAAATCGGCATAATGGCCATCGGCAAAAAAGTCGGCATCCATTCGAAGCAGGTCCTCAATCATTTCTTCGGCTATGGGCGTAACCTTCGTGTTAATCCTGTCAACACCAACTCTCCGACGTTTTACCTTTTGGTGAACCTTCTCGACAACCTGGGTAAGGTCAAGTTTCGAGTGGCAGATCTGGAGCATGATAAGAGCAAATGCGCGCCGGCTACTAGTTGAGCTCGACAAAATCATGGATATCATGCGAGCATCCTTAAACCTTTCCATCAATTCAGGAAGAGTTTTTGGTTGGACGTTCCGAGGAAACATGGAGTTGTAAACCATGGACAAGGTCTTGGTACAGAAGTCAAGGAAATCGCGAGTTTGAGAAGTGCGATCTTGAAATCTGACAATTTGGCGGGTCCTCTCCGGGGTAGCCCAAAACAAAGAACCATGATCCAGGGAAAGATTAACAAGGAGGTTTGTCCTAGCACTTACTCTCTCTTCCTCGGCAGCAGCATCAGTAAAGGCACCTATCAAAACAAAGAAGTGGAAACCTTTAAGAGACAATAGCATGAAGATGAAAGATATCAGAGGATGAAACAGGCATACCCGACATATCTGCACTGGCTTCATTCATTAATTCGAGCATGAAATTTTCTCGAGTAGTCGCCTTTTCAGCCTCGGAAGCAGCAAACTCCTTGGCAGCCACGGCCTCGCGAGCTTGCTGGAGAGCAACTTTTTCGGCTTCAGATGACTTGCGAGATTGTTCCATCATCACAAGTATTTGCTTCTTTGCATACTGAAGCTGCTGTCGAAGTTCGTCCAGTTCTTGCGACAAGGTATCGTCGACAGGTGCAGTATCAGCAAAAGTTCTCCTCGCGTGAGAAGAAGGCGACACATTGGAAGGAGCGGAAGTTGGAGTATAGTTATCAAATATCAACTGAAATATAAACAGGATAAAATCAAACGACAAGCAAAGATAGAATTTTTCATTAATCTCTTGGAATAATTACAAGGGCATTACAGTGGAGCTAAGGAAATACGTGTCGCTAAACGACTACTTTGGCGACAAAAGCAAAAGAAACAAAGAAAAACAGAGGCATGCAACTAGACCTCCGGCCTTGACGAGCTAGGAGTCGACGCTGGCTTAATCCCGAGATAGGCCAAGATCTTCTTCGTGTTGGGCTTGGCCGCCTTGATCAGCGACTTCCACCTTGATTGTTCTATTTGCTCGGTGTCGCCAACTTTCATCCGATCGATAGTCCTGTCGACTGTCAAGAACTAAGGCGACAAGTGTTTTCAACGGCAACCTTCATATTCTCTTGGCGCATCTTCGGTCCA
The DNA here is from genome assembly GCF_019359855.2 of Lolium perenne. Lineage (NCBI taxonomy): Eukaryota > Viridiplantae > Streptophyta > Magnoliopsida > Poales > Poaceae > Lolium > Lolium perenne. The sequence continues at coordinate 42,782,872 of NC_067244.2, read as the reverse complement.
AGGTCTTCCTGTATTGAACATCTTGGCAAGGTTGAGGAAAGTCGCAGGCTCCTCCTTCTTCGGGAAGAAGTAGGGGAACAATGCCGACAATACTGCATTAGCATTCGATACACCTTCACGAATCTCGGACCCATGAAGCTCCAGATAGGAAAGTGCGTCAAGGACCGGATCATCGACAGGATTCGTCAGGTCAAAATCCTGGTTTGTTTGGACTGTCAAGGAAACAAAGTATTAGTGAAAAGACGAGAAACAAAGATTCTCATAAAAATAGAAGGGAGCAGTAAAATTACCGAAAGTACGGCGACTCTGAGTCTTCAGGCGCTTGAGGATTCCTTCTTCACGAGAAGCTTGCGCAGCTTTGTGCTCATCTAAAGCAGCTGTAGCATCCTTAAGCTTTTTCTGCGGTTCCTCGACACCTAGCTTTCGCCTTGGCTTCATCAGCTTCGGTCTTGGCTTTGCTAGCAGCGAGGTCCGCTTTCTTGCGAGCCGCCTCACTTTGCTCAAGTTTTCGAGAAAGTGCGTCGGCGCGTTCGTTAGCCTCTGCAAGTTTCTCTGTCGAGATATGAAAAAAAGAGAGGAGAAAGATCAAAAATCGCGACAAGCACCAAGAGTAAAAAATCAAGGAAAAATAGCAAGTACAAAAGTCGTTACCTTCGGCTCTATTAGCATATTCACGGTACCCAACAAATTGGGAACCGATGCGGAGAAGATCCTTGATCATAGGCTGTTCAACGTGAACACAGAAAGAAAAACATCGGCATGAAAAAGAGAAAAGGTGTGAAAAAACAAAATAAGGAAAATATAGATGTCGACAAGCTTACATCATCTAGGAGCAGAGTCGATGAACTGCCCAACTGAGGGGCAGGTTCAATAATCTTTTCAACCCTTGCCCTTTTTGGTGAAGGAGCAAGGGGGCTTGATGGCGGAGTAGTGGTGACGACGTTTTGTTGAGGAGGCGAGGTTTCTTCTCCTTCAACTAGCGTGTCTGAGGCAAGTACAGTACGTGACGTGCTTGTCCGAGGAGCCACGTCAGTAGTTGGAACTTCTTCCTCGTCATCGCTAATAATCAAAAAATCGGCAGCATAAAAAGCAAGACAAGCTAAATATTTCGAGTACAAAAATAGAGAGAAATAAAGACGACTTACGAGCTGATGAGGGATTCAGCATAAAGATCGTAAGTTGCCTTCGGATGAGAAGGAACAACTTCTTCAGCCTTAGAGGTGCCAGAATCTTCAACATTAGTCCTTTTCCTTTTGTTCTTGGGAGAAACAGCAGGAGGAAGGGATTGCGTCGATTCACTGGCTTCAGACTCAACTTCTTTTTCATGAGAAGCCGCAGATTTGTGAGAACCCGCGACTTCACTTTCACGAATAGAAGAACCTTGAGTATCTTCGGCAACGATGGCCTGTTCTTCGACTTCTCCACCCTCCGGAAGAGGAGGAAGGGAAGTCATGGTAGGATGGTTCTGTAAAAATAGTGACCAGAAGAAAAATTAAAAGAGATGACAATATAATGAGGTGCAGAGAAAGTGCAAAATAAGGTAAAAACTCGGCAAGACAAAATACCTCGGGGAGTGGATTGGCGGCGCTGTACGGTTCCACGTGACAAGAGGAAGGAATTGGGTCTTTACCCAGGCGAGAAAGTCTTCGAATCAACTTCTCCAAGTCCTTGGTGGAAAGATCACCGGAGATTCTATTGGCGTCATTTTTACCAGAATATGTCCAAAGGGGATTTTTGCGAGCCTGAAGAGGCTGCACTCTAATCCTAAGGAAATAGGCAGTGATTTGAACACCGTAAAGCTCTTTGCCTCGAGTGTTTTGAAGTCGGCGAATACGAGACATGAGCGCCTCTGTCGCCTTTTCTCTTCCTCGGAAGCTTCGGCATCCCCGGGAGCGGCGGCGCTGAATTTTGGCACTTCCGTCGAAAGGAACTATGTTGTGCTCAACGGAGTTGGCGCTTTCTTCGTGAATGTAGAGCCACTTTTTGCGCCATCCTTGGACAGAATCAGGAAATTTGACGTCGAAATAGTCGACATCAGTGCGAACACAGATAACAACGCCACCTATGTTATAAGTGACGTTGTGGGAGCCATTGCGGCGGAGGCGAGAAGATGCGTTTCCACGAGCCCAATTGGGAGGGATTCCGAGGAAGCATTCGCAAAGTGTGATGAAAATAGAAATGTGAAGGATGGAATTGGGAGTCAATTGGTGCAATTGAATCCCATAAACAAAAAGAAGACCGCGGAGGAAATCGTGGATTGGGGTCGAGAGGCCGCGGATGAGATGATCAACAAAACTAACCCGATACTCCATCGGAGGCTTGGGGTAGCTTTCTTCGCTAGGGAAGCGGATGGCGTCCTCCTTCTTCATGAGGCCAAGCCTCTTCAGCATGTTGGTGTCTTGGTTGGAGATTTTGGATCTCTCCCACTCAAGATCCTCGGCGGCCATCTTGGATTCCGGAGTCTTTGTGGCGAGTCGGGACGCGTGCGCGGTGGCATCAACGGCAATGACAGAGCAATGTGTGTGAGTGCGGAAAATCAGAGAAAGATTGGGCGCAGGAGAAGTTTTGCGAAGAGGAACAGGTGAGCGGCGCAAGCGAGGGGATGAACGGAGGTTGAAGAAAGGTTTATATAAGAATCGGGTGAAGCAGTATGCCGTTGGATGAAGAGATCGTGTGGTGAGAATAGATCTTCTAGATACAAGGGTAAAAAGGTATTTTTACTGAGATAGGCGTTACTGTACGTGCGCCAGAAAAAGCGGAGGACGTGTGTTCCCCACTTGCACGACGTGTCAACATGGTGGAAGCAATGGACCCACAGGGCAGAAAAATCACGACTATTCGAGAAGGATGAAGTAAATTTGGTTAAGAGAAGCATGTCGACAAGAAAAGTTAAAAAAGATTGGCGACAGGAAGAATTATTCAATACTTCGGGAGCCTTTGATCAAAAACAAGTTTTTCCCCAAATGCTCGGGGGCTACTTCGACAAAAAGTAAAATTTCGACTATGGCAATATAGAAATTGCGGGAGCCTACAACCAAGCACAAGTTCTTGGCTGTAGCCTCGGGGGCTACTCCCATCGGGAGCGCTGTTCGCGCACCCGAGAAATAAAAAAAAAGAAGAGAAGAAAAAGATCATATTGAGAAATAATGACAATATAGCGACAAGGTGGACTAAAATGTTGAGCCTACAACCAAGCACAAGTTCTTGGCTGTAGCCTCGGGGGCTACTCCCATCGGGAACGCTGTTCGCGTGCCCGATGAAATTAACAAAAGAAAAATAGAAAAGCAAGAGAGTATATTTCGAGTTGTAGTTAACTCTACATATACTCCCATCGGGAGAGCAGTATAAGTCATATTTGACTCGATAAAATGTGCCATTCCAGCAGCCGGAAAAGCACTCGACAATATATTCTCAGAACGCCGAAGTTGCGATCAATTTCTGAATGCCGCAAATTTGCGAAGGTAAGACCCTGCATCCGTTCTGGGCGTGGCATCGCCGAAGACTGCGCTCGCTACTTTTATCCGTGTCAACAGATACGAAGAAAAATCCTAACGGACACGTTAGGTACCCGATAAATTTGACTGGGACTCGACAGAATGGTAAGACCTTAAGCGGCACCTGTCGAAGTTTACACCAGTATCCCGAGATCATGTCTAGGGACGTGATTTTGAAGTAGGTTTTTGCGGATTGCCACTAGAGCAGTTAACTAGTACCTGATCCGTCAGATGAACTAGCCCCAACTACCAGTATCCCTGTACAATATAGAATTTTATGTGAAGAAATATAAAAAAGTTAAAGCTTTCGGATAAACATAAACAGTGGAGATTTTCCCTGACTCTACGATTCAAGCAAAATCTCGGGGGCTACTGACATAGGCATCCCAAATGGGCCTGCCGAATATAGTACCCGGGGTTTAATGAAGGCCCACTACCTGAAGAATAAGAAGATTCGAGAGCCCAAGATGTATTTAAGGAAAAGATAGAGCTGTAATAGGAAGTGTTATTTGTAATCTGGCGGGATGAGTTAGAAACCGTCCCGGACTCTGTAAACTTGTATGGCACGAATCCCTCGGCTCCACCTCCTATATAAAGGGGGAGTTGAGGGACGAAGAATCAATCGAATCATTGTCTGCAAACCCTAGTTTTCATATTCGTCGAGTACTTTCCGGCTGAAACCTTCGAGATCTACTTACCCTCTACTTCCAACTAAACCCTAGCCTACAATCCATAGGCATTGATAAGTTGATACCTTGTCATGTAGAACCACTAACCAACACACATGTGAGCCAAAAATACGAGCAAAATACATGGGGGAAGAGGCTAATACCGGGAGCCATGGGGGAGGAGGGGTGGGGGAAGGCTCCCACGGAGCCGATCCGGCCGGAGATGGCCGGAGAGTGGCCGGGGGAGCACGGGGAGGCGGCAGGGGCGGCCGGCGGCTGGTGTGTTTGGAGCTGGGAGAATGGGGGCGAGTAGGGAGGGTGGGGAGCGTGGCTCGACCCGCCCACACATGGAGGCACCGGCCCGAGGCCGGCGGTAGTACCGGCCAGGCCCCAGGCGGTACTACCGGCCTGGTCAGGCCCGGGTCGGCCAGCCTCCGCCCCCGTTTTTTTTTTGTTTTGTTTTGTTTTTGTAGGCTGTTTTAAACAAAATCCTCCCTTTTTTTTGTAGGCTGTTTTAAACAAAATCCCCCTTTTTTTTATAAAGACACCCTCTTTAAAACAAACAATTTTGATATGCATTTTTTGAGACGAGCTTGTGCAAGATATAGAATGTTTTAGAGGTGAGAGAATGGCTTAGGGTGGACACAAAGAGGGGTAAGGTAATATGAACTCAAGTTTGCAAGGAGCAAATCAATAGAAACCAAACATTGAGCCAATTCCCCTAAAAACAAAAGATAGGCAAATGAAGTCCAATAAAGATCCAAATTACTCCAACTCTTCATAGAGAAGAGTGTGGTGGCCTAGGCCACCATATATGAGTGTTATGGCATGGCACCGCGAAGATATATCTTGGGCCCAAAAACCACTACTCATCATTGAAGCTCACATATCATCATATGATATAAAGAGAATGATTTCTTAATGTTGGCATTATGGGGGGAGGGATAGCTCAATAATTTAAACCGCACTCCCCCTATTTCCATGCCCACATCTAAACCAAATAAAGTTTTGAGACGAAGGTGTGTTTGCAAGATGGTCAAGCTATACTCCTTGAATCGATGATATTTAGCTCATTCCTCAAATAAGTGAACCTTGCTTCATCAAGGGGCTTCGTGAATATATCGGCAAGTTGGTCTTTGGTAGGAACATAGATAAGCTCAATATCACCACGGGCAACATGATCCCTAATGAAATGATTCCGGATCTCAATATGCTTCGTTCTTGAATGTTGCACCGGATTATAGACAATCTTGATGGCACTTTCATTGTCACATAATAGAGGCACTTTGTCACAAATGACACCGTATTCCTTTAAAGTTTGCCTCATCCATAACAATTGAGTGCATCCACTTGCGGCGGCAACATATTCGGCTTCGGCGGTGGAGAGAGATATGCAATTTTGCTTCTTCGAAGACCAACACACCAAGGACCTACCAAGGAATTGGCAAGCCCCGGAAGTTGATTTCCTATCATCCTTGTCACCCGCCCAATCCGCATCGGTATATCCATTGAGAATAAAACTTGAGCCTTTGGGGTACCAAATACCATATCTTGGGGTATCAACCAAATATCGAAAGATTCTTTTGAGAGCCATCATGTGGCTCTCCTTAGGAGAAGCTTGATACCTTGCACACACACCAACACTCAACACTATGTCCGGTCTAGATGCGCAAAGGTAAAGCAAGGATCCAATCATGGAGCGATATACCTTTTGATCCACCTCTTTACCATTGGGATCTAGTGCAAGATGACATTTGGTAACCATAGGAGTGGCCACACCCTTCAACTCGGTCATCTTGAACCTCTTGAGCATGTCTTGGAGATATTTTGCTTGATTGATGAAGGTTCCTTCTCTCAATTGCTTGATCTCAAAACCAAGGAAAAACTTCATCTCTCCCATCATAGACATCTCAAACCTATCGGTCATAAGCTTTGAGAATTCATCATTGAAAGCTTTGTTAGTAGAGCCAAATATAATATCATCAACATATAATTGGCAAACGAAAAGCTCCCCATTGACCCACTTAGTAAAAAGAGTGGGGTCGATTAGCCCAACATCAAACCCACGGTCTACCAACAGTTCCTTAAGGTGCTCGTACCAAGCTCTAGGAGCTTGTTTGAGACCATAAAGTGCTTTATCAAGCTTGTAGACATGGTTAGGAAAGTTGAGATCCTCGAACCCCGGGGGTTGCTTAACATAAACCTCTTCATGCAAAGGACCATTAAGAAAAGCACTTTTCACATCCATTTGTTGTAACTTAAAGTTATGATGCGATGCATAAGCAAGAAGGATACGGATGGACTCAAGACGAGCCACGGGAGCATAGGTCTCTCCAAAGTCAATCCCTTCAACTTGAGAGAAACCTTGAGCCACCAATCTTGCCTTGTTCCTCACAATATTTCCAAACTCATCTTGCTTGTTCTTAAATATCCATTTAGTGCCTATAACATTGCGGCACTCCTTTGGCTTCTCTACTAAGGTCCACACTTTGTTGCGCTTGAAGTTGTTGAGTTCCTCATGCATAGCTTCCACCCAATCCGAATCTTCAAGGGCTTCAAACACTTTCTTGGGTTCCACTACGGAGATATAAGCATGATGATTGCTAAAGTTAGCCAATTGCCTTCTTGTGGAGACTTTTGCTCGAACATCACCAAGGACCTTATCATGAGTGTGTCCACGAATTTCAAGGGTCCTTTCTCTTCTTGCTAAACGACGGGCCTCGATCTCCTCCTTGGTTCTTCTTGGCCTTGGAGGTGTCACTTGATCAACTTGATCATTTGGGTCCCCGTCTTGACCTTCAACTTGAGCAACTACAATCTCTTGTGGGTGCTCAACATCATGTGCTTGATCTTGGACATCATTTGGTGCGGAGCAAATATCAAATGGATACTCGTCGGAACCATCATGAATTCTTGGTTGATCATGACCTTGATCTTGTCCTTGATCTTGTCCTTGATCTTGTCCTTGATCTTGCACACTAGAGGAAGGGTTTTGTTCTTGTTCTTGGGTTGGTGCATCATTTGCTTCACTTGATGGAGTTTGTTGATGTTGAGAAGATGAGGGCTCCACCGTGGTAGAGCATAGTCCTTCCCGAGACGCCACACCGTGTCCCTCAATGGGGCGGAAAAAACCCACACCCATTCTTACTATGGCATCTTGAGGTATTTCATCACCTGCACAAACATCAACTTGCCCCACTTGGGAGCCATCATTTTCTTCGAACTTCACACTACAAGATTCAATGATAATCCCGGAGGATACATCAAAGATTCTATAAGTGTGAGATTCGGCACCGTAACCAACAAATATACCCTCCAAAGCTTTAGGAGCAAATTTAGACAAACGAACCCCTTTGATTTTGTAGAAACACTTACACCCGAACACCTTGAAGTATGAGATATTAGGCTTGTTCCCGGTGAGTATTTCATATGGAGTCTTGTTCAAGCCCTTGCGGAGATAGAGCCGGTTGGAGGAGTGACAAGCGGTGGAGATGGCTTCGGCCCAAAAGTTATAGCGGGATTTATACTCCGCCATCATAGACCTTGCCATATCCATAAGAGTTCGGTTCTTCCTCTCCGCAACACCATTTTGTTGAGGGGTGTAAGCAGCGGAATATTGATGACGAATCCCCTCATCACTAAGAAAATCATTGAGTGTGTAGTTCTTGAACTCGGAGCCGTTGTCACTTCTTATTGCCATAATGAGGAGGTTGTATTGGCGTTGCACCTCGGTAGCAAAGTCAATGAATATTTGTTGAGTCTCATCTTTCGTCTTGAGAAAGTAGACCCAAGTGTATCTTGAGTAATCATCAACAATCACCAAGCAATGTTTCTTCGCACCAAGACTTGCATGAGTAACGGGACCAAAGAGATCCACATGAAGGAGCTCCAAGATCCTCTTGGAAGAGATGATGGTCTTGCTTGGATGCGGAGAGTCATGCATTTTGCCTTCAACACAAGCCCTACAAACACGATCTTTGGCAAAAGACACATTTTCCATTAGTCCCACAATATGGTTCCCCTTGTGAAGACTTTGCAAAGTTCTCATGTTGACATGGGCTAGGCGGCGATGCCACAACCAACCCACGTCCGCCTTTCCGAATAGGCACATCGCACTTGACGTGGTGGTCCCCGAAAAGTCCACCACATACAAGTTGTGTTCGCGATACCCAACGAATGCGACTTTTAGAGTCTTGCTCCACAAGAGGACCACAATATCATTATCAATAAAGACGGCGAAACCCATCTTGCCAAGGGCGGAAACGGAAAGCAAATTGTAACCAAGAGTTTTGACAAGCATGACATCCACAAGAGTAATGTTGTGTGCAACCACAACCTTGCCAAAACCCAATACCTCGGATGTAGAATTATCGCCAAAGGAGACGGTGATATCATTTATGTTAGGCCTCAACTCCTTGACGAGGTTCTTGCCGCCGGTCATATGACTTGTACATCCACTATCAAGTACCCATTTTGAACCTCCGGCGGCATAGTCCTACATGAGATCAATTCTTGGATTTAGGTACCCATTTTTCAATGGGTCCTCTTTTGTTAGCAACAAGGGTCTTTGGAACCCAAATAGACCAAGCAACATAACCATCATATGGACCAACATATTTAGCATAAACATCACCATAATAATCTTTAAAGAGAACATAGTGAGGATTATCTATTCCCGCACCATCATCATTAATGGTGTTGCCCTTTCGGGGTTCACCATTAGCTTTCTCATGTGCGGGCTTGGTCTTTTTCTTGTTTGCCTTTTTAGCCTTGGAATTAAAACCAAGTCCCTCCTTCCCATTGTTTGACCTTTGCTTACTCAAAAGATCATCCAAGGAAAGTTTACTATGGGGAGAGGAGGTCCTAGCAAGTTCATCTTTCAACCTAGCATTTTCCTCAATAACATTTGCATGATCACATGAAGGAGTAGAGGAGCTAGGCACATCATATGAGGCAAGCCTAATTTGAAGTTGCTCATAAGACTTGGATAAGAGTGTATTCACTCTTCAAAGCTTTGTGAGCTTTGTCTAGTTCATCTAGACCTTTCACAAGTTTCTCATGATCAACCTCAAATTGGGCCTTTTCCTTTTTAAGCACTTTAGACTTAGCCCTAGCAAGATCTCTAGCTTTTGTGAGCTTGTTAATTTTATCTTGAGGCTCTTCAAGAGTTTCTAGCCTCTCCTCAAGAGAGGCTATAGTTTCTTGACTTTCCTCAAGAGCATTTTTAAGAGCATGGATTTCAAGAGAGTCTTCTCTCTCTATTTGACCCTTTTTCTCAAGCATATCACCTTGTTGAGCTATACGAACCATGAGGCTAGAAACATGCTTCTTAGTGTTACCTTGTAGGTTAAGAATGAAATCATCAAACTCTAGCATTTCTTGTTTCACTTTTAGACTAGCATCATCAACCCCTAGATCACTAGATAAATTAGGCATAGAGGGGTTAGGGGATGATACCTCGGAGGATTTAGCCATAAGGCAACTTTCTTCCTCCACATGAATGACCTCATTGGGGGATTCACTTGGTGATGAAGAGTTAGTGGAGAGGGAGGCAAGAGCGACCAATCCATTAGAGGTTGCATCTTCTTCATCATCAACATCATCATCTCCGGAGGTATACTCTTCTTGAGTTGATAGCACAATAGGTGTGTCCAAGGAGGACCTTGCCATGAAGCAATGTGCATTCTTGATATGAGGGTTCTCATTGGGAGATTCAAAGAGAGATGAAGAGGGTGTGTTGGTGGTGGCGATGGCGGCCAATTCCTTTGAGCTTTCTTCATCTTCATCACCACTAGAACTTTCAACTTCATCGGTAGAATATTCTTCCCTTGTTACTAGCACAACTCTTGAGGGCCTCTTGCCCTTCTTGGTCTTGTTGTTGTAGAACTTCTTGTTGAGGGGCTTTGAATATTTGCCCTTTAAATCTTTGCTCTTGTCCTTGGGAATGAGCCTCCCATTATGAAGCTCTCTATTCTCATAGGGGCATTCGGCAATGAAGTGGCGCTTGTCATCACAATTGTAGCATGATCTTGTCTTTGGACCAAAGCTAGTGAACCCACTTTTGTTGTTCCTCTTGATGTTGTCTTCCTTGGCCTTGGAGGGATCAATCCAAAACGACTTTGCATGGAAGGCCATGTGGTCATGGTAGTGGCATTGCAAATCTTCCGGATAGGTCATGCTCCAAGATGCCCTATAAGATTCTTGAGGAATCACTTCATCGACGGAGTTGACCACCAAGGCAAGGTTGGAACCTTTTGACATCCCAAGAGCACGATTGCGAGAATCATGAGAGGATTCCTCAAGCACCTTGAGAGCTTGCATCTCGTGCACGACTTGTTGAGAGGTGAGAGAGGAATAGCATTCCCTCCCCACAAGAGTCTTGACATCAATGGGTACAAATGGCATCATGCATTCGATGTACTTCTCCTTGATCCAAGAGTCATTTATGTGGGTGGCACCAATAAGCCGGAAGGCATCGGCAACGGTGAGAAGTCTTCCATACATGTCTTCATGATCTTCATCCCAGGCCTCAAGAACCCTTCGGCTTTATTCTTGAGAGCATTATACTTGTTCCTCCTTGTGCTCTCACTTCCAATGCAACTCGAGGTCAAACCATCCCAAGCTTCCTTGGCGGTGGTGTAGTTCCGGACACGATGCAATTCCTTTGTCCCCACACTAGTTTGAATCATGTACAAGGCGGTGACGTTGAGTTGACTATCAACCGCTTCTCTTCTAGTCAACTTGTCAGGGTTGTATGGCTTGAAGCCCTCCATGATGATTCTCCATAATTCATTGGAGGCACTACAAACATGAGAGCGGAACTCAAATTGCCAAGTATCGAAATTTTCAATAGAAAACTTAGGTGGGTCGCCCCGAATGTTCAAATGAGGATGGGGAACCGGTATATCGGGTGATTGGAAAGGTGGAGGTACTCGATTGTAGCTCTCACTCCCATCGGTTCCCCTAGGAGATGCAATGGGAGATTTGATAGTGTTTAAGTTATCACCTTCCACGGGTTTGGTAGATGAGGGTAGGTCCGAAGCCTCTCCCTTATCTAACGCACCCGTGTCTTTTACCTCTACACTAGGAGCCTTGGGAAGGGCCGGAGCCAAAAGCTCGGCAATCATCTTTTTCATGCTTTCCATTTGGGCTTCCATGGAGGACTTCAACGAATTGAAGTCTTCCACGGAGACCATCTTGGCGGCCCCTTCCGAGGACTCCTCGTCCGGCATACTCTTAGGCGGTTAAGCCCGAAATAAGAGCCGAGGCTCTGATACCAATTGAAAGGATCGTATGCCGCACCTAGAGGGGGGGGGTGAATAGGTGCTAACCAATTTTTAGTTCTTTTTCAATTTAGGCTTGACACAAATGGTAAATTCTCTAGATATGCAACTAGGTGAATTTACCTATATGACAAGGCTAACAACTAAGCAAGATATATCTAAGCAATATAGAGATAGAGTGGGATAGAGGTAACCAAGAGTGGAGCACGCGATGACACGGAGATGATTCCCGTAGTTCCCTTCCTTTGCAAGAAGGTACGTCTACGTTTGGAGGAGTGTGGTTGCTACGAAAGCCAAACCAACAGCCACGAAGGCTTCACTCAGATCTCCGGTGAGCAACGCCACGAAGGCCTAGCCCACTTCCACTAAGGGATTTCCTCGAGGCGGAAACCGGGCCTTTACAAGGTTCTTGGGGCACACATCCACAACCAAATTGGAGGCTCCCAAATCTGTTACAACACAACAAATCAACAAGCATACATCAACAACAACCACTAGGGATCCAAAGAGGAACACTAGCAAGGGGGCCCTCAAGCATAAGAGGGGGAAATGAAAAACGCTTCGGTGAGGATGTAGATCGGGGTCTTCTCCGTCGATTCTCCAAAGCACAAGGGATTTGGGTGGTTGAGGAAGGAGATCCGATGGATTTGATGTTCTTGGTGGCTCAACAATGGTGTATGTCTTTTTAGAAGGGGGAATGAGCAACCCTAGCTCAATGGAGAAGAAGCCTTTTTGTAGTAGCTGCTGAAGCAGTCGATGGAGCCGTTGGAGAGGGGTGGCCGGTAGTACCGGCCAGTTTGGGTCGGTACTACCGGTCCTAGGCGCGCGCGCGAGGCCAACAGGGGGCGGCCACGTGGCCAGAGGGGGCACGGTCCGGGGGGGGAGGCCGGAGCCTCCGGCCGGGGTACCGGTCGCGGTACCGCCGGGGCTCCAAACCCCCCTGCATCAATACAGAGCCGCCCTCCTCTTCCCCGGTACCATGGGCGGTACCATGGCCGGAGCCTCCGGCCGAGGCCAGGCCGGCGGTACCGCCCAGGGCCCCCGCTCCTTCTTCTCTTTCCTTTGCTTCTCTCTTCTTCTTTTCTTTCTTATCTCTTTCTCTTCTTCTTCTCATTTCTTGTATACTCTTCACACTTTAAGCATCTAGAGAATGTAATAACCTACAAATCTTATAAACCGAAATGTTCATATATTATCATTGTCATCAACACCAAAACACATATAAAATGAGATATGATCTTTCAGGGGTGTCTTGGGCGCCGGCCACTTGGAGGATGCGGCCAAGAGGGCCTTGGTGTGGCCGGCCAGCCCCTCTCTCCTCCTCTTTATATAGGTGGAATTCCTAGGGTTTGTCTGAAGTCTTCGAATAAGACCCCAATTCAAAAACTGCCATATGGACGAAACCTAGAGGGACAGGGACTCTCCCCTTCCCCCCTTGCTTGGCCGGCCAAGGAGGTGGATTCCACCATGGACTCCACCCTCCCACTTGGTTGGCTGGTTAGGGTTGGTGGAGTCCCTCCGGGACTCCTCCTTCCATAGTGATTTATTCCGGATAATTCTAGAAAACACCTTCCATAAATTCACCGGATCATTCCCAAACTTGGAAAGTGACTTCCTATATATGAATCTTATTCTCCGGACCATTCCGGACCTCCTCGTGATGTCCTGGATCCCATCCGAGACTCCGAACAAAACTTCGAACTCCATTCCATATTCCATATCTACTTAAAACGACATCAAAACTTAAGTGTGTCACCCAACAGTTCGTGAACTATGCAGACATGGCTGAGACTTCTCTCCGACCAATAACCAATAGCGGGATATGGAGATCCATAATGGCTCCCACATATTCAACGATGACTTAGTGATCGATTGAACCATTTACATATGATACCGATTCCCTTTGTCACGCGATATTTTACTTGTCCGAGGTTTGATCATCGGTATCTCTATACCTTGTTCAACCTCGTCTCCTGACAAGTACTCTTTACTCGTACCGTGGTATGTGGTCTCTTATGAACCATTCATATGCTTGCAAGCTAATTAGACGACATTCCACTGAGAGGGCCCAGAGTATATCTATCCGTCATCGGGATGGACAAATCCCACTCTTGATCCATATGCCTCAACTCATAATTTCCGAATACTTAATCCCACCTTTATAACCACCCATTTACGCAGTGGCGTTTGATGTAATCAAAGTACCCTTCCGGCATAAGTGATTTACATGATCTCATGGTCGAAGGACTAGGTAATTATGTATCGAAAGCTTATAGCAAATGAACTTAATGACGTGATCTTATGCTACGCTTAGATGGGTGTGTCCATTACATCATTCATCAATGACATAACCTTGTTATTAATAACATCCAATGTTCATGATCATGAAACTATGATCATCTATTAATCAACAAGCTAGTTATACAAGAGGCTTACTAGGGACTCCTTGTTGTTCACATAACACACATGTATCAATGTTTCGGTTAATACAATTATAGCATGGTATGTAAACATTATCATAAACACAAAGGTATATTATAATAATCATTTTATTATTGCCTCTTGGGCATATCTCCAACAGTCTCCCACTTGCACTAGAGTCAATAATCTAGTTTCCATTTGTAAAGATATAACACCTTGGCCTTCCGGTGCTTTATCATGTTTTGCTCACGGGAGAGGTTTTAGTCAACGGATCTGACACGCTCAGAAACGTATGTATTTTGCAATTCGTTTGCGTATCAACGCATTACTCATTTTCCAAATGAGTCGGCATTAATCATATATGTTCAGTCTTCTGGTGGAACCTTAATTATGCGGTCTAAAATATGTCACTAATATTGTCATACACAATATAGCTTCAAAGTTCTGACACTATCGGAACTACACCAATTTTTCAAAGAACTTTTCAACTTAACATCCTCAGTCATTGTCAAAACAATGACATACTCTGCCTTCGTTTGTAGAATCCGTCACAATATTTAGAACTCATCTAAATCTAGCATAGACAACTTCTAGCTCATTGTGCTACCTTTTAAACAACACTTAGTCTAATTTGAGATTGAAATTTTATTTTTATATGTGACAAAACTAATATCGGTGCAACACCTTACAACGATTTTGTTTGTCATTTCTCCATACAAAACTATATATATATATATATATATCCTTGGTTCTTCTAAAGTACACAAGGATATTCTTACTGTCGTCCAATGATCATCACATGAATCATTCTGGTACATGCTCATAACACTTTAGAGCACAGGACATCTGATTGTGTACATATTATTCATGATCTATAATCACTCATGTGTTTTTACTCATTGAGTGTCAGATACACTCAAGTCTTGTTAAACCTTCACATGAAAGAACACATTCTTAATATTTCTATATTGAACTACTTCAATATCCATTCTATGTACTTTGACTTAAACTTATTATATGTTTCAATCTATCTTCATAGATCTTGACACTAAATATGTTTCAGTCCATATCCTTTCATTGAAGTTAATTCTCAATGAAATCTTTTAATCAAGTATATAATTACATCATTTATAACCAACTATATGTCATCTACATAAAGTATTATAAATATGTCTCAGTGCTCCCACTTAATTTCTTGCAAATGCAAGCATCTTCATCGTTTCTGATGAAATCAAAAACTCTTTGACTATTTCATCCGGTGAAGATTCCAACTCCGCGATACTCACTTCATCCAGTTGAAGTTCGTATACCTATCTAGTATTCCACGGACTAGTAAAACTCTTGGTTGTATCTTGTATACACCTTTAATACACACTTCTGTTAAGTAATGTATTTTGCCATCCTACTAGCACATCTCATAAAGAAATGTGTAGCGATTACTAGAATAATCCACATAGACTATAAGCATTGCTACGGAAGATCTAATCTTATCGTAGTCAACTCTTTGAATTTTGTCGTAAACTACTTTTCGACAAGTCGAGCTTCTTCAAGGATATTCCAAGCAAGTCCATCAATTTTTATAGATCCATTTACTTTCTAAAAGTATTCATCTATCTTGGATTTCATGGCGCATGGCCATTTTAACGGAGTCAGGGCCCATCATAACTTCTTTGTATGTAGTTGGTTTATCATTGTTCAAAATCAATCCTTTGTCCACAAATAATTTATTTGATCACAAAGTAAACCATACCTACAAGGTTCAATATTTACTTTGATCTCCATGACTATAACATTTTGTAGACATGGGAGCCATGATCGTTGTGGCCGCTTCCGGAACCAATTTCCGATGCTGCGCTACTCTGATCATTATGCTCAGGTTCATAAACCTTATCAAGTTCTATTGTCCTTCCACTCAAATACTTCACTAGAAAACAATTTCTTGGAAATAAGCAAGTAACATTAACAAACACTTTTGTCTTTTACTTCATAGTGGAAAGAATTCCCAATTCTGGGATAACAACAAAGATATTCATCCGGTTTTGGTTGTAAACTTATTTACTTATACCAAATTTTAAGAAAGGACTATTAGGGTTTATACCCATGCCACAACTCGTATGGTGTCATTTCAACGGATCATGATGATGCTCTATTCAGTGTAAAAGCGGTAGTCACTAAAGCATAAGCCACAAAAATATAATGACATCAATATTTTATCTCATCATTGACCCAACAAGGTTTGGATACATCTCTCGGATACTCCATCATCACTATGATACTCCAAGAAACGTGAGTTGTAGAACAATTTCATAACTCTCTTAGATGTTCGCTAAAACTCGTAATTCAAATATTTCCACTATGATCCTGTTGCTGTCAGAAACCCACCGGCGGGCAGCGACGGGCAACACCGTAGAGCCGGGAGGCTCCCAGGATTGCGGCTGACCCTGGTCCCTCAGGCGACGGCCCGCAAAGCCTTCTGGTACACGCGTCCTGGTGCTTACGAGGGCGTGCCACCTGACCTATACCTGGTCAGGAAGGTGATGGATTGCTTCGACTAATTTCCTGCATGGCAAACACGTAAACATTAAATACGAGCCCCGATCAGCTCTTAAATTGTTCTGTGGATCGGCTCAAAGAGCCGATTGCCCCATGGTTCATGTTAGATTTATAAGGACATGGGGATCATGCTTTATCAATATCAAGCTAAACTAATTTACGATAGTCTAGGGTTTTCACCGTATAATCGGAACATCCTATGCGTAGTTGAGCCTAGCAGATACGTAAGATAATGGAAAACCAGCCCTAAAGAGGCCTAAAAACCAACGTGAAGTTGATCCCCGGAACAATCCTTCTAGAGCTTAATAAACCACACCTCACGCACTACCGGATCGTTCAACCCGTTTATAAGGCCTAACCATACAGATATCAAACCAATCCTTGAGGAACAAGGAGCAACTATAACGGATCAGATCTACTAAATAAAGATTAAGCACGATGCTGCCCCTACACCTAAAATAGGTGTAAGGGCAGCTAGATATCGAGGGGTAGCGTAACTAAACAATTGCATCGCGAAAGCATTGCGATCAACCCCAAAACACCTGAGATAAGGGTGTTGCTCGCCATCAAAAAGGCTTCAGCACGAGCAACACCAATAACAAATAAACTGATACTGCCTAGATCGCAAGATGCGATCTAGGCAGCATGTTGCTTACCCAGGAGAAACCCTCGAAACAAGGGGTGGCGATGCGCCTAGATTGATTTGTTGTGAACGTGTTCGTCCTCCTTCTCAATAACCCTAGGTACATATTTATAGTCCAAGGGACTTTCTAATGCGGGAATAAACTAACCCGTGTACGGGCTAGACTCTATCTTCTAATTCTAACCGACACGTACCCTACTATATTTACAGATACACGGGCAATCTTGCCCAAACTTCTTGTACAAGGCCGCTTCAGAGATTCTCCACATGTATATCCTTCAAGCCCATCTCAATTACGGCCCACCTCTTGGCCCGGTTAAAATCTGGTGATAACACATGCCCCCCTGGTTTTGGTAATGATAATTTCAAAACCACTCTGTTTTTCCTTCGAAGGATCATGTCGTAGCAGAGCAGAACCGTCGCAGTATCCTTAGTCATGATACCATGTCTTCTCCACTTCTGCACGATTGACAATCTTGGCATCACATCCTCGAAAACTGCTCAAGCATTAAATCTCCACTATATCCCCCTTTACTTAACCACATCGGGCAGTTCGCTTCTTCATCCTCTTGCTCCATACTAGCCATCAAAAAGCCCTCCTCCACCATGGACTCATCCTCCTCCTCTGCTGCATCGGCTCTCTCCTTCCAATCTTCCTCCTCAAACGAGCCGATGCCAGGGCCCGACCAATGGGATGAGCCGGAGTGGGACTTCGACTATGTGCCAGATGGCCCACCCGAGGCCCTCGTCGGGTCAGATGGCGACCTGCCCCTGACCGATGGGGAGGACGACCTCCGGTTCCTCATCGACGGGGAACTGGTGGCGGAGAGCGAGGATGACCTCCTCTCCTGGGGTAGCTTCGCCCCCTCCGACGAAGAAGAAGAAGAAGAGGAGGATGAGGAGGACGACGCCTCCTCCAACTAGGAGGAAGAGGAGGGCGACACCTCCTCCGACGAGCCGCTGGCGAAGCGCTTCCGCGGCTGGGCCTGGTCGGATGACGACGAAGACGATGATGATGAGGAGGACGAAACCCCCATTGAGGGCTACGACAGTACCGACGAGGAGCTCGCCAGCAGCAGCACCGGCGGCGGCTACAGTGGCGACGACGAGGACAGCGACGGCCCTTAGATCAGGGAGTAGTATAGGGCTAGTAGTAGTAGTGCATTAGGCATCGGATGATCTTTTGAGAGCCATCGGCTCGTTCTTGTAAAAAATTCCTCTTCGAATCAATGAAAATCGTTCTTCCAATGTGATTCTCCATTTGTTCGATTTCAAATCTTCCGACTGCCAAAACAAGTCAACGCACCAAGAACCGATAGCAACGTATCGGCCTTTCACCCTCAAACGCCCATAAGGCCGAGCTCAAATCCTAAATCATACAGATATTCAAGCAAACACTCCTCGAATTCAGACTGTAACTTGATATCTGACCACAACATTTTGCAACCCTAAAGTCGATGGCTGTACATCGGCTGCTTTGTTCTCAAGTCGATGTCCGTGCATCGGCTGTTTTATTCTTAAGTCGATGACCGTGCATCGGCTAAAAAAAAATTTACTGGCCGATTTAAAAATCGGCCCCCGTATCTCACTGCCCATCATCCCACATACTTGGGAAATACTTCTTGAGATGCTGGCCATTGACAGCCACTGGGAACTTCACACCATCCAATTGCTCAAGCATGTATGCATTCCCCTTTAAAACTTGATCGACTTTGTACGGGCCGTGCCAATTTGGAGACCATTTACCATACACTTTGTCCTTAGTCCCCAACGGCAATACAGCTTCCCATACCAGATCACCAACCTGGAACTCCTTTGGCTTCACCTTCTTATTATATGCGCGAGCCACCTTGGCTTTATTCTCCTTGATCTTCTCAAGTGACCATAGTCTGAGTTCCGTTGCGTCCTCAATGCTGTCGCTCATCAGGGCTGCATATTCTTCAGCAGTTAAATCATTCTGAAATGTAATCCGTCTCGACCCAGCCTTGATTTCCCAGGGTAACACAGCTTCTTGTCCATAGACCAGCTGGTATGGCGAGGTTTTTATTGCTCCATGACACGACATGCGATAAGCCCACAAAGCTTCTGACAATACCTCATGCCATCGTCTAGGGTGCTCGTCGATTTTCCTCTTAATCAGCTTGATCAGGCTCTTGTTGGACGCTTCAGCCTGCCCATTTGCTTGAGCATAGTATGGAGACGATCGGATCAGCTTAATTCCCATATCCTCGCAGAATTTTCTAAACTCCTTAGAAACGAAGACCGAACCTCCATCGGTCGTGATAGTCTGGGGAATCCCGAATCTATGAATGACATGTTCCAACACGAAACTGGTGACATCCTTCGATGCTACTGACTTCATAGGGACGGCCTCCACCCATTTAGTGAAGTAATCTGTAATGGCCAGAACCCATTCATGGCTTTTACTCGATGGAGGATGAATTTTGCCGATCATATCCATGCCCCAACCTCGGAATGGCCAAGGTTTGATGATAGGATTCATTGCTGATGCGGGTACCATATGAATGCTCCCAAACCTCTGACATGCTTGACACCCTTTATAATACCTGAAACAATCTTCAAGCATGGTGGGCCAATAAAATCCCGATCGCCTGATCAGCCACTTCATCTTATGAGCCGATTGGTGAGTTCCACAGGCACCCTCATGCACCTCATGTAAGAGCCGATTGGACTCGGCTGGTCCCAGACATTTGAGAAGTACCCCTTCCAAAGTCCTGTAGAACATGTCATCGCCAATCAGGACGTACTTCATAGCCCTGTATCTTATCCGTTTAGGTGCCCCCCCCCCCGAGCCGGATCTTTCAAGTAATTGAAGATATCGGCTCTCCAATCATCTGGTTCCATGAACTGCACCTGAAAATCGGCTCCGTCTGCTACGTCCTTGTATCCTGACGCTGTCTGTGCGAGATCGTTCGCCTCGGTATTTTGCGACCTTGGGGTCCAATTGAAGTTTATATACCTGAACTGTGCCATCAGCTCACGGCATTGCATCCATAATGGGAAGAGCGACTCGCTCTCACACTTGTACTCTTCCGTGAGTTGAGAAATCACCAATTTGGAATCTCCAAAGATCTCAACCGCTTCTGCCCCAGCATCCAATAGCAACTCCATTCCCTTGCATATCGCTTCATACTCAGCAACATTGTTGGTGCAAGGGGTAGATATCCTGATGGAGAAGGAAAATGTTGCCCCCCCGAGGCGACACGAGTAGCACGCCGATACCGCAACCATCCTCACAGACCGATCCATCGAAGAACATGGCCCATGCACGCACCGATAGTGCTGCCACGTCCGTGTTTATTCGTTCAGCAATAAGATCGGCCAACGCTTGTCCCTTAACTGCTTTCGCAGGTTGATACCGGATATCAAATTCCGATAACGCAAACATCCATTTACCGAGTCGGCCTTTCAACACAGGGGCCGACAGCATGTGCTTGATGACATCCGATTTGCATATGACGATGATTTCTGCTGACAGCAAGATGTGCTGAATCTTGGTGCAGGTGAAAAATAGATAGAGGCACAACTTCTCAATTTCGGGGTACCTCGTTTCTGCATCCAACATCCTTCTGCTGAGGTAGAAAACCACCTTTTCCAGACCATCATAAACTTGCACCACCACTGATGCGATGGAGGTGTCAGCTACTGACAAGTAAATGTAGAATGGCCTGTCTTGCTGTGGCGGAACTAACACAGGTGGCTTCGTTAGGTACTCCTTAATCTCGTCAAATGCTCGTTGTTGCTCTGCCCCCAGCGAAACTCCTCATCAGACTTGATTTTGACCAATCCCATGAACGGCTCGATTCGTCCTGACAAGTTGGAGATAAACCTTCTGACGAAATTAATTTTGCCGATGAGACATTGGAGCTCCTTCTTCATGGTGGGTGGCTTCATCGTTCGCACTGCCTCTTGACTTTTCAGGCCGATCTCAATTCCGCGTTCATGAACCAAGAAACCCAGGAACTGACCGGCCGTCACACCAAAGGCACACTTCTTTGGATTCATTCTTAGTCCGAACTTCCTAGTTCGGTCTAGGACGTGTCGCAAATCCTCCAAGTGTCCGTCCATCGAAACAGACTTGACCACCACGTCATCGATGTAAATTTCCACCAATTTGCCGATTAAATCATGAAAGATGTAATTCATGGCTCTTTGGTATGTTGCGCCGGCATTCTTCAGTCCAAACGTCATGACTACATATTCAAACAAGCCCACCGAGCCTGGCACTCTGAATGCAGTCTTGTGTATATCTTCTGGAGCCATAAAAATTTGGTTGTAGCCGGCATTGCCATCCATAAAACTTAAAATTTTATGACCAGCAGCTGCATTGATCAATGTCTCTGCTACTGGCATTGGATATTCATCCTTTGGAGTGGCGCTGTTGAGGTTCCGAAAATCTATGGCGACACGCCATCGGCCGTCCTTGTTCTCCACAGGTACGACATTGGAAATCCATTCAGCGTACCTGCATGGCCTGATGAACCCGGCGTCCAACATCTTTTGGATCTCTTTCTTGACTTCCACCAAGATTTCGGCCTTCATCTGTCGTGCTCGCTGCTGGAACGGCCGAAATCCTTTCTTCAGAGGGAGCCGATGCTCAATGATGCTCCTGTCTAACCCAGGCATCTCCGTATAATCCCATGCAAAACAATCTGGGTACTCCTTCAGCAAAGCTATCATCAAGCGCCTCAGATGCGGATCCAACTTTTTGCTGATAAATGTTGGTCGTGGCTTATCCCCAGGACCAATGTCAATCTCTTCCAGCTCATCAGCTGATGTAAACCCATACCCCAGCTTTCCATCGCCTGCTAGATCAATGCTAAACACAGGTAAAATGCATGTTGAGGATAATTTTGGCCGATTGCTAAAATCGGCCTCCTTTTTCATTGCAATGCTCAATGAGGGTTTACAACTTCTTGGTGCTTCACTATGGCTACGTGACGCGCTTGAGGTAAGATTACTACTTTTCATTTTTTGGGGCCGATCGCAGGGATCGGCCTTACCACGTACGTGTAGTGCCTTGGATCTTACTACTCTATCAGGCCGGTGGATAAGACCAGCCTCACTCCGTTTTTTGAAGCTTCGATGCGTTCACAGCCGTCCAAACTGATTCCAGAGAGCGGCTCTTGGTCATCTGCATCCCAAATATTCATGGCAGCTAGTGAGATCTTGATTGAGTCATCTGCCTGAACGACCTCCACTTCATCTCCATCCCACTGTATGATGCATTGGTGCATTGTGGATGGAATGCAACAGTTAGCGTGAATCCAATCCCTTCCTAGCAGGACATCGTCGGTGCTTTTGCTGTCGACGATGAAGAACGAGGTAGGGATGGTTTTTCGGCCTATGGTCAGATCTACATTCAGAACACCTTTTGCTTCTGATGCTTGGCCGTTGAAATCGCTTAATGTGACGTTGGTCTTGATCAAATCGTCATTCGAGCGTCCCAAACGTCGTAGCATGGAATACGGCATTATGTTGACTGCCGCTCCCGTGTCAACCAACATCTTGCTGACAGGCTGCCCATCGATATAACCTTTTAGGTATAGAGCTTTCAAATGCCTGTAGCTCCTCTCTCGTGGCTTCTCAAAGATCACTGGCCGTGGACCGCAGTCGAATTGAGCCACCGATACTTCCTCGTCGTTTGGAGCACAAAACTCTGACGGGAGTATGAACACCATGTTTGTGTCAGCCGATGCCTCTGCATCGGCTTTTGTCTGTTTGGGGCGCCACACTTTCTTTGGCGGGCGCGTCTCCGTCTCCAATGTTTGCTGAATTTTCACGGCCAGATCGGGCCGTGCCTTCCTCAACGTGTACAGGTACTGCGCCTCGGCTTCCTCCAGGTTTCATAGCCGCTGCACCCTACGCTTCTGAGAATGGCTGAGTCCATCATGGCACCACCTTGGCCGGTGGTACCTATCTTCTTCTTCATCTGACTCCTCAAAGTCTTCATCTTGAGATGACTCAGCTCGTTTGTTCTGAGGTGGGAGAGGCCCTAGACGCTTGAAAACTGAAACTTCATTTGTTCCCTTCCTCTGCTGTCTACACTCTGGGCAGTTCTCGATTGTAGGTAATCGGCTCATTCCTGAGTCCCAGCAGTGTTTAAAGAAAGGACAGTTCCAATGCCTATCCATGTCTTCTTGCTCTCTTGACCTCCCTCTAGCGTGACGCTCATACCCGTCGTTGTCTCTATTATATCGACGATACTTCCTGTCATCTGCATCAGACCGACGATATCTCTCATCATCTATGTCGTAGCGTCGATGTCGGTCATACTGCTGCTCATATTTGTTAAGGAGATGCACGGAGAGTGGTCGTTGGTACCGCACGCTTCTCACTTCTTCCTCGGTCAAGTATCGTCTGTCATCATATCGGGGCCGGTCGCGTGGATCGGCCTCCTCTTTATCCTTGCCACGGGAGTGACTGCTTTCTGCTTTATCCTTTCCATGGCGGTTCACCAGCCCGGCCATGTTGACATCAAAAGAGAAACCTGGCTCGCATCCTATGGAGTGACTGAGATCCACCATGTTGACGCCAGGAAACGGATGTGTGTCTACTTTCATGGCAAATTGTCCGAAGATTAATCGGCCTGATTCTATTGCCATTTGAATTTGTGCGCGCAATACTTTGCAGTCGTTGGTGGCGTGGGTGAACGTGTGATGCCATTTGCAGTATGGCCTGCCGTTCATCTCTTGTAACGTAGGGATTTTGTGGCCTTCGGGTAACATCAGTTGTTTCTCCTTCAGCAGCAAATCAAAAATCTGCTCAGTTTTGCTTAAATCGAAGTCAAACCCTTTTGGAGGCCCTGGTTGTTTCACCCATTTGCAGGACACGGGGTTTGCCCCCCGAGCCCATTCAGCTACAGCTACTTCTAGGTCTGGTGCAGGATCTTCAGTTTCTTCCATCTCAACCAGGCCTATCGGACGCTTGAACTTGTCTTGGTACAGTTTAGGGTGTCGCTGCTCATATGATGTGAGTTTCTGCACCATGTGCGACAATGAACTGTACTCTGCTTGGGAAGTCAGGTCCTTGATCGGCGTTGCGAGACCCAAGATCTTGCGGATCGATCGCTTCCTTCTCGGATAATCGAACCGAATAACATCGGTTCTGACGATCTGAAACGTTGGATGTATTCAGATCTGTTTCTCCTCGCTCTGCACTTTGTGTTAGATCGGCAATGCCAGCCTCGGTAGCTTCTGAGTGATATTGCACGTGAAACTACTCTTCTAGCTGCTTCCATGTGCGGACTGAATTTGGTGGCAACGAGGTGTACCATCCAAAGGCTGATCCCGTAAGAGATTGTGCGAAAAACCTCACACGTAAAGGGTCTGATACTGAAATCAAGCCCAGCTGTGCCAAATATCGGCTTACGTGCTCTATTGAGCTAGCTCCTTCTGCTCCATTGAATTTTGAGAATCCAGGGAGCCGATATTTGGGTGGCAGCGGGATCAGATCGTACTCGTCGGGGTACGGCTTGGAATAGCCGATTGCTTTCCTCTTTGGCAAGATGCCAAACTGGTCTCTCAAGATAGTGCTGATCTGCTCCATGGTATTAGCTGTAGGGACCGAACCTTCATGACTAGTTCCAGTAGCATATTTAGCCAGCCATGCTTGTTTGTCAGCATCTACTCCAGAGATCCCTGTTGGTGTGATCTGGCTTGTGCGCGCCCAGGCATTGCAGTCCGGCACGTATGTGCACACGTATCCATGTGGGATTTCCTTGGGCGGCTCATATAGGAATTGGCAATCGCTAGGATCGCCTCCAACCTTGTAGACAACGTACGCCGGTGAACCCGGCGGTTCTGGTGCTGCGAGCGCGAATGGCAGCGGTGGTCTAATCTGGAGTGGTATCTCTCCCTGGTGAGTTCCCAGGGTAGGTCCTGACGGAGAGTACTGATGCTTCATGATCTCTTGCACCACTCGGACCGCAACGCGCTCAAAAGCGTTCACCAAGCTCTCAGAATGGCGGTGTAGGGAATGAGCTACCATGTAATTAATCTCCTGGCATAGAGCTCTGGTGCGTTCCTCTGAAGAGGTAGAGAGGTCCACTTCATCGAGGGCCCCTTCAGGGGAGAACCCTTTCCATCTGATGCCATGTGAACGGGTCTTCGTGAAAGAGCCGATGAGATCGGCTTCTAAGATGGTTTTCATCTCATCGTACTTCTTCTTGTGTTCTTCCGGCAGATCTGCGTACGTGACTGGCTCGCCCACCACCTCATCCGCGGCTTTTGACATGGTTGCTGCAGATGTCGACGTAGTGGTTGCTGTAGAGTGTCCCACCGGGCGTGCCAGAATGTGTTGCTGTCAGAAACCCACCGGCGGGCAGCGACGGGCAACACCGTAGAGCCGGGAGGCTCCCAGGATTGCGGCTGACCCTGGTCCCTCAGGCGACGGCCCGCAAAGCCTTCTGGTACACGCGTCCTGGTGCTTACGAGGGCGTGCCACCTGACCTATACCTGGTCAGGAAGGTGATGGATTGCTTCGACTAATTTCCTGCATGGCAAACACGTAAACATTAAATACGAGCCCCGATCGGCTCTTAAATTGTTCTGTGGATCGGCTCAAAGAGCCGATTGCCCCATGGTTCATGTTAGATATATAAGGACATGGGGATCATGCTTTATCAATATCAAGCTAAACTAATCTACGATAGTCTAGGGTTTTCACCGTATAATCGGAACATCCTATGCGTAGTTGAGCCTAGCAGATACGTAAGATAATGGAAAACCAGCCCTAAAGAGGCCTAAAAACCAACGTGAAGTTGATCCCCGGAACAATCCTTCTAGAGCTTAATAAACCACACCTCACGCACTACCGGATCGTTCAACCCGTTTATAAGGCCTAACCATACAGATATCAAACCAATCCTTGAGGAACAAGGAGCAACTATAACGGATCAGATCTACTAAATAAAGATTAAGCACGATGCTGCCCCTACACCTAAAATAGGTGTAAGGGCAGCTAGATATCGAGGGGTAGTGTAACTAAACAATTGCATCGCGAAAGCATTGCGATCAACCCCAAAACACCTGAGATAAGGGTGTTGCTCGCCATCAAAAAGGTTTCAGCACGAGCAACACCAATAACGAATAAACTGATACTGCCTAGATCGCAAGATGCGATCTAGGCAGCATGTTGCTTACCCGGGAGAAACCCTCGAAACAAGGGGTGGCGATGTGCCTAGATTGATTTGTTGTGAACGTGTTCGTCCTCCTTCTCAATAACCCTAGGTACATATTTATAGTCCAAGGGACTTTCTAATGCGGGAATAAACTAACCCGTGTACGGGCTAGACTCTATCTTCTAATTCTAACCGACACATACCCTACTATATTTACAGATACACGGGCAATCTTGCCCAAACTTCTTGTACAAGGCCGCTTCAGAGATTCTCCACATGTATATCCTTCAAGCCCATCTCAATTACGGCCCACCTCTTGGCCCGGTTAAAATCTGGTGATAACAGATCCAATCATAGATATTTGACTTTTCTATTACGATGATTTCCACTTCATACTGAAATTTATTTGAATCCATTCAAATGTTTCAAACTTCTTCCTTGTCGAATATATCCACATATATATACTCAATTCATTGTTGGAAATTTTCATGAAGTAGAAGAATCTCCCGCTCACAACTATGCCCAGTGAACCACATATATCATCATGTATGTTTCCACTAAGTTAGTTGCCCGTTCAACTCTTGGCCTATGAACGGTATTTCAGTCATTCTCTTTAGAAAAGATTTGCAAGCGCCAAACGATTCAAAAATCAAATGACTCCAAAAATCCATTTGCATGGAGTTCCTTCATGCGTTCCTCTCTAACATGACCTAAATGGCGGTTCCACAAATAAGTGGAATTCAAATCATTTGCCTTATGGCGTTTTTAGCATCAGTGTTATGTATGTGTGTTTTACCATTAAGATTTATAATAACTTATCCATCGTATATGGAGTAATGTCATAATTTGAACAACTCATTGTTTTTATTTGACCAGAGCAAAATAACAATTTATTAAGTTCTTTATTATAAATTCTAAGGACTAGGTAGAATGCCAACGACAAACATAATAACACTTTATTATGTTCTAGACGTGCATTATTACCATATTTCTTATCAGTCACTTAGGCCATCGTATTCTTGTATTGCGTTGTATTGTATGACATCTCATACCAACCAATCTGGTACAAATACCCAAGAATTTTATTGTGTGACAAAACCCGGAATACATTCATAACATGTATATCAACTATATATACCTGAGCTAGACTTTCTAGTCTTTTCTTTCTTTCTGCCAATAATCTTTTGTAGTTTCTCTTTTAGCTTTCCTCATTATTCAAAAAAAAACACTTCAACATCAATAACTTCTAGGTTTGTTGGTCAAATACCAATAACCTTGAGGTTCTTACTTTGATCATCATATGACAAGTGTTCCAGATTTCACTATTAGTAACTTTGTAATATGATGAACAATTTCACTCATAATTTTATCCATCATATCATGACGACTTTCCGAGACCATGTATGTACATGCTAGGCTCGTAAAGTTTAACCTCAGTATTCGCATGTGCAAATCGGGCTTGCACCTGTTGTATGCACACGTAGAATCTATAACACCTGATCATCACGTGATGCTTCGAAACGACAAGTCTTAGCAACGGTGCATACTAAGGACGATCACTTCATGGATATAATTTTATCCATCATATCATGACGACTTTCCGAGACCATGTATGTACATGCTAGGCTCGTAAAGTTTAACCTCAGTATTCGCATGTGCAAATCTGGCTTGCACCTGTTGTATGCACACATAGAATCTATAACACCTGATCATCACGTGATGCTTCGAAACGACGAGTCTTAGAACCGGTGCATACTAAGGACGATCACTTCATGGATATGTGAATATCGTTAGTGCCCCAATAGTTGGAGGATTGGGACGCCTGGCGTCTTCAACCTTCATACATTCCCATAAAACTTATGAGTTTATGTAGTCTCACCAAATTATATTCTATCATCTTGCAACAAGGTCTTAGATAACACATATATCTCATACCTCGCTTTTACCAGAAAATATCTAGACCTTAGAGAGACCAATCACGCAAACCAAATTTCAACAAGCTCTACGGTAGTTCTCCACTAATAGGTTTAAACTACATGATGCAAGAACTTAAATATGATCTACTTGAGAGCTCAAAACAATTGCCAAGTATCAAATTATTCAAGACAATATGAAGCATTTTCTGTTTCCAACCAAATATCAATAAGTGTTGCGGCTCTCAGCTTCGCTATGAACATGAAAAATAAAACGAAGAACACCAGTGTTCATATGAAAAAGCGGAGCGTGTCTCTCCCCCACACAAGGATTGCTAGGATCCGAATTTATTCAAACACAAACAAAAATAAAAACAAACAGACGCTCCAAGTAAAGAACATAAGATGTGACGGAATAAAAATATAGTTTCACTAGAGATGACCTGATAAGTTGATGAAGAAGGGGATGCCTTGGGCATCCCCAAGCTTATACGCTTGAGTCTTCTTAAAATATGCTTGGGTGACCCACGGGGGCATCCCCAAGCTTAGGCTCTTCACTCTTCTTGATCACATTATATCACCCTTCTCTCTTGACCCTTGAAAACTTTTGCCACACCAAACTTCTCATAAACTTCATTAGAGGGGTTAGTACTCAAAAAACTTTAATCCACTTTAGTTCTGTAGTGACACATTGTAAGAACTCAATAAAACATTAGCTACGGCTCTCCACGTCTAGAAAGCCTTACTTAAAGTCCACAAGAGACAATGCAAAAAACAGAGACAGAATCTGTCAAAACAGAACAGCCAATAAACATGAACTTTTTCGAGGTACTTACGTTGCTCAAATCAAAAAACTCAAAACTAATGAAAGTTGCGTACATATCTGAGGATCACGCGTGATTTTTTTCAGAATTTTACGAGTTTCGTACAGAGAGATCAACTCAAATTCGTGACAGCTAAAAATCTGTTTCTGCGCAGAAATCCAAATCTAGCATCAACTTTCTATTAGAGACTTTACTTGGCACAACAATGCGATAAAATAAAGATACAAACGAATAGTTACAGAAGTAAGCAAACTCCTTGACTCAAATATAAAAGAAAAATTGCAGA
This sequence comes from Lolium perenne, assembly GCF_019359855.2. Classification (NCBI taxonomy): domain Eukaryota; kingdom Viridiplantae; phylum Streptophyta; class Magnoliopsida; order Poales; family Poaceae; genus Lolium; species Lolium perenne. The sequence continues at coordinate 42,753,645 of NC_067244.2, read as the reverse complement.
AATAAAACAATGGGTTGTCTCCCATAAGCGCTTTTCTTTAACGCCTTTCAGCTAAGCGCAGAAGATTTTAATGATGCTCACATGAAAATAGAAAATGAAGCAAAAGGAGCATCAAGAAGCAAATTCGAAACACATTTAAGTCTAACCCGCTTCCTATGCATAGGAATCTTGTACACAAATAAATTCAAAAAGAACAAAGTGACAAGCATAGGAAGATAAAACAAGAGTAACTTCAAAAGTTTCAGCATATAGAGAGGTGTTTTAGTACCATGAAAACTTCTACAACCATATTTTCCTCTCTCATAATAATTTTCCGTAGCTTCATGAATAAACTCAACAATATAACTATCACATAAAGCATGTTTTTCATGATCCACAAACACATAATTTTTATCAAGCTCAAAAATAGTGGGATCAAAACTTTCAAACCCACTTTTTAATAATCTATAACAAGATGATTTATCATTCTCAAGAGATATGGGACTCCTAGATAAATTCAAGACCTTTCCAATCCCATTTTCATTAGTGGTACAATTAATATTATCAAGCAACATAGGACCATCATCTAGAGCTTTATCATAAACATTTGCTAAGCAAAACTCTTTAGTACCATGCATTTCGATATCAGGCACAAACAAAGCATTATCATAAGATTTATCAAAATAGCATGGATTATCATAGATAATAGTAGCATAATTATTCTCACAAGTTTTACTCGTAGGGAATATTTCAAGAGAATCCACAGGAATATAACATTCATCCTCCTTTGGTAAGCATGGAGGACAATCAAATAGTGTAAGAGATAAAGCGTTACTCTCATTAGAAGGTTGGCATGGGTAGCTAATCCATTCTTCCTCCTTTTGTTCATCACTCTCCTCCTCTTTTTCATCCAATGAGCTTTCAGGTTCAGCAATTTCTTCTTCCACAGGTTCCTGTAAATTGTGAGTGCATTCTTGTGCATGAATAAGTCTCTCTTTATAATCAATGATATAAGGATTATTGTTGTAATGTTCTATGCAATAATCAAGGATAGAAGAGACATAATCTTTAAGGTCCTTACAAGCAACACAGGTTTCATAATTTTTAGCCACGAAGGATTCTATTTCAGAAGCTCCCATAAATAAAACAAATTGTTCTACTTCTTCGAACCCAAGATGAATATAGTTATTCCAATGATAGTTCACAATTAAAACTTCTTCACTAAAGCCACATTGGAATTTAAGATGTTTAGTATCCTGTTTAGAGCAACAGTTTATATCATGGCATTTAAGCAAGATTTTAGCAATTGTATTCAATTTTTCTAACACGGCACTCATGACTTTACCCTTTCTTGATTCTCTATAATTCATATATAATTCTATAAGCTCCATGCAGGTTGTGCGTTCTTCCATAACAACAGTTTTTAATTTTTCGGTTTTTCAAATTTTTATGGATTTTCGGGTATATAAGAAAAATAAAACAAGACAAAAACAAACTAGACAACAGTAAACTAAGCAAAATAATACTAGACAGAAATAAACTAAGCACAAATAAACTAGACAAAAGTAAACTAAGCAAAACAAAATAAAATAAAAACAGAGAGAGAGGTAGAGTGTACTCCCCAGGTGAACTTATGAGTAGAGCTATGCTCCCCGGCAACGGCGCCAGAAAATAGTCTTGATAGCCCACAAGTATAGGGGATCGCAACAGTCTTCGAGGGAAGTAAAACCCAAATTTATTGATTCGACACAAGGGGAGACAAAGAATACTTATAAACCTTAACAACTGAGTTGTCAATTCAGCTGCACCTGGAAAAGCACTAGTAACAGGGGTGATGTGAAAGCAGCAATAATATGAGAGCAATAGTAACAGTAACACAGCAGCAGTAACAGTAACACAGAGGCGATGGCACGAGAAAATAGTTGATACTACTTCTAATGGCATATAGGACCGAGTGAGTATTTGATGATGACCGATGGACCGGGGTTCCTAGCTATCTACACTAGTGGTAACTCTCCAATAACAAGTGTTGGGTGAACAAATTACAGTTGGACAATTGATAGGATTGAAATAGCATTAAGACAGAACATCCAGTCTATTAATTATACGTAGGCATGTTTTCCATATATAGTCATACGTGCTGGCAATGAGAAACTTGCATAACATCTTTTGTCCTACCAGCTGGTGGCAGCCGGGCCTCAAGGGAATCTACTGGTAATTAAGGTACTCCTTTTAATAGAGCACCGGAGCAAAGCATTAACACTTGGTGAAAACATGTGATCCTCATATCTAAGCCTTCCCCTCCAGTTATCCCAGTTGCTGTCACTCTGGGGCCTCGGGTTCCGGACATAGACATGTGCAAACAACTTGTAGATACAATCTAATCAATAATTATAGAGCTCAAATCTAAGATCATGCCACTCGTGCACTAGTGACAAGCATTAAACACAACAAGGTTGCAGCAACAATAACTTCACAAACTTATATAGATAGACTATCATAATGTAACAATTCATCGGATCCCAACAAACACAACACCGATTACATCAGATGGATCTCAATCATGTAAGGCAGCTCATGAGATCATTGTATTGAAGTACATGGGAGAGAGAGTACCAACTAGCTACTGCTAGAACCCGTAGTCCATGGGGGAACTACTCACGGAGCATGATGGAGGCGGTGGCGTCGATGGAGAAGGCTTCCGGGGGTCAATCCCCGTCCCGGCAGGGTGCCGAAACAGGAACTTCTGACCCCCGAAACTATGTTTCGCGATGGCGGCGGCGCTCCTGGAGTCTTTCTCGAATATGATCTGTTTTTGTAGGGTTTTCGCGTCGCGAGGGAATATATAGGCGAAAGGGCGGCGCGAGGGGGTGCCCGGGGGGCCCACCCCATAGGGCGGCGCGCCCCCTCCTTGGCCGCACCCCCTGTGGTCTGGAGGCTGTGGGCCTCCCCCTGGCTTGCCCTTCTGGCTCCGTGTGTCCCTCGGAAAAATAGGAGGTTTGGCTTTTGTTTCGTCAAATTCTGAGAATATTGCCCGAACAGCTTTTCTGGAACCAAAAACAGCAGAAAACAGGAACTGGCACTTTGGCATCTTGTTAATAGGTTAGTCCCGGAAAATGCATAAAAACATTATAAAGTGTGAGCAAAACATGTAGGTATTGTCATAAAACTAGCATGGAACATCAGAAATTATAGATACGTTGGAGACGTATCAAGCATCCCCAAGCTTAGTTCCTACTCGCCCTCGAGTAGGTAAACGATAAAAAGAATAATTTCTGAAGTGACATGCTACCAACATAATCTTAATCATACTATTGTAAAGCATATGAGATGAATGAAGTGACTCAAGGCAATGATCTATAGTTTGCTAACAAATAGATAATGACTAAACATATAGCAAAAACTTTTCATGAATAGTACTTTCAAGACAAGCATCAAAAAGTCTTGCATAAGAGTTAACTCATAAAGCAATAGATTCTTAATAAGAGGTTTGAAGCAACACAAAGGAAGATTTAAGTTTCAGCAATTGCTTTCAACTTCAACATGCATATCTCATGGATAATTGTCAACACAAAGTAATATAATAAGTGCAATAAGTAAGCATGTAAGAATCAATGCACATAGTTGACACAAGTGTTTGCTTCTAAGATAAAAAGAAGTAGGTAAACTGACTCAACATAAAGTAAAAGAAAGGCCCTTCGCAGAGGGAAGCAGGGATTAAATCATGTGCTAGAGCTTTTCAAGTTTTGAAATCGTATAGAGAGCATAAAAGTAAAGTTTTGAGAGGTGTTTGTTGTTGTCAACGAATGGTAGTGGGTACTCTAACTACCTTATCAACCAGAATTTCAAGGGCGGCTCCCATGAAGGACGTTATCTCTACCAGCAAGGTAGATCATCCTTCTTCTCTTTTGTTTACACATGTATTTTAGTTTCATTATTGATGACACTCCTCCCAACCTTTTGCTTACACAAGGCATGGCTAACTGAATCCTCGGGTGCCTTCCAACATTCACATACCATGGAGGAGTGTCTATTTGCAAAATTAAGTTGCTTACTGATAGATCAGGGCAAAACATGTGAAGAGAATTATTAATGAAAGTTTATTAATTGGGGCTGTGCACCCCGTTGCCAGCTGTTTTTGCAAAATTATTGGATAAGCGAATGTATATGCCACTAGTCCATTGGGGAAAGTCTGTCAGAAGTAAATGACAAGGTTGAAAGATAAACACCACATACTTCCTGATGACCCACAAGTATAGGGGGTGTATCGTAGTACTTTCGATAAATAAGAGTGTCGAACCCAACGAGGAGCAGAAGGTGTTGACAAGCAGTTTCGATGAAGGATTCACTGTAAATGCTCACAGACAAGTATTCAGAGGGTTTTGATATAGCAGATGAAATAAGTACAAGTAAGTAAAGTGCGAGAGAAATAATTGAAGCGAGTGGCCCAATCCTTTTTAGCACAAAGGACAAGCCGGTTTGTTTACTTATAATGACCAAACGTTCTTGAGGACACACGGGAATTTAGTCTAGTGCTTTCGCTTCATATAGCTGATTAATCTTCATTGTTTTGATAAGTGTTGTGTGGGTGAACCTATGCTAATGCACCGCCCTTCCTAGGACTAATACATACTTGTGATTATACCCCTTGCAAGCATCCGCAACTACAAGAAAGTAATTAAGATAAATCTAACCACAGCCTTAAACTCTGAGATCCTGCTATCCCTCCTGCACCGATATACCAACGGGGGTTTAGGTTTCTGTCACTCCGGCAACCCCGCAATTGGCAAACGAATACAAGATGCATTCCCCTAGGCCCATAAATGGTGAAGTGTCATGTAGTCGACGTTCACATGACACCACTAGAAGAATAACACCACAACTTAAATATCATAACATTGAATACTAACCAACATAATTCACTACTAACATTTAGACTTCACCCATGTCCTCAAGAACTAAACGAACTACTCACGAGACATCATATGGAACATGATCAGAGGTGATATGATGGTGAATAACAATCTGAACATAAACCTTAGTTCAATGGTTTCACTCAATAGCATCAATAACAAGTAGAAATCAACACCGGGAGAGTTTCCCCTATCAAACAATCAAGATCAAACCCTAATTGTTACAGCGGTGACGAGGTGCAGCGGTGGAGATGGCGGTGATGATGATGATGATGATGATGATGATGGTGATGATGATGGAGATGATGTCCAGCTCGATGACGGTGACGATGGCGTCGATTTCCCCCTCCGGGAGGGAATTTCCCCGGCGGATTCCTGCCCGCCGGAGAGCTCTTTTCTCTCTGGTGTTTTCCGCCCCGCAGAGGCGGCTGTGACGATTCGCGACTATCCTCTGGGGCTTAGGTTTTCGGGACGAAGATGTACGCGAAGAAAAGGAGGCGAGAGGGGGCTGTGGGCCCCCTCCTCACAGGGCGCCGCGGCCAGGCCTTGGGCCGCGCCGGCCTATGAGGTGGGCCCACCTCGGGTCCCCTCGGCTCCCCCTTCTGGCTCCCTTCGACTTCTGGAAAAATAGGAATTTTCATATAATTTCCGTCAACTGTTGGTCTTCCAAAATATTGCATCCTGACGGTGCTTTTTCCAGCAGAATCCTGGCTCCGGTGCGCGATCCCCAAATAATCATGAAACATGCAAAATAGATGAAATAACATAAGTATCATCTCCAAATATGAAATATATCAATGAATAACAGCAAATTATGATATAAAATAGTGATGCAAAATGGACGTATCAACTCCCCCCAAGCTTAGACTTCGCTTGTCCCCAAGCGAAACTGAACTCGGTAAACAAGACCACATGTTTATGGAGTGAAGAGTCGATAAATAAAATACGGACAAGAAGCATCATATTCATTCACACAAGACATTCTAATAAACAACTTCCTCATATAATTTAACTTGAAACAAGTGGAAGGTAATCACAAATAAAGGTGCATAAGGAATCATAATTGGTGATGGCAAACTTTGTTCTTGGTCAGAGAACAGTTAACAGATTATACTTATCTATTGAGCAGCGCTCTCATATTAAAGCTTATAATAAACTTGCATACTCAATCATAGTAATCTCCTCATAATCATCGATAACTTTCAAAGCTGTATTCATTCAGATAAAATTTGCACTAAACAAGGAAAAGTAAAAGGCATAATGAAATAGATCACAATATAAATGGTTTGATCACAACAACTCAAATGCTTGCCTGAGATGGAGGGAAATAGGTTTACTGACTCAACATAAAGTAAAAGACAGGCCCTTCGCAGAGGGAAGCAGAGATTAAATCATGTGCTAGAACTTTTCGAGTTTTGAAATCATATAGAGCGCATAAAAGTAAAGTTTTGAGAGGTGTTTGTTGTCGTCAACGAATGGTAGCGGGTACTCTAACCCCCTTGCCAGACAAACTCTCAAAGAGCGGCTCCCATAAAGTTTTATTTTTGGTTGACACTCCTTCCAACCTCTGCTTTCACAAACCATGGCTAACCGAATCCTCGGGTGCCTGCCAGCAATCTCATACCATGAAGGAGTGTCTTTTTATTTTAGTTTTATTTAGATGACACTCCTCCCCACCTTTGCTTTCTCAAGCCATGGCTAACCGAATCCTCGGGTGCCATCCAACAATCACGTACCATGGAGGATTGTCTATTTGTAAAATTACAAAAGTTAATTAACTTGGGACTGGGAACCCCGTTGCCAGCTCTTTTTGCAAAATTATAGGATAAGTGGATGAAGCCACTAGTCCATTAGTGGAAGCTGCCTAACAAGATTGAAAGATAAAACACCACATACTTCCTCATGAGCTATAGAACATTGACACAAATAAGAGGTAATAGCTTTTGAATTGCTTAAAGGTAGCACATGAAGTATTTACTTGGAATGGTAGGGAAATACCACAAAGTAGGTAGTTATGGTGGACACTGATGGCATAGGTTTGGTTTAAGGGTTTGGATGTACGAGAATTATTCCCTCTCGGTACAGGTCTTTGGCTAGCAAGGTTAATTAGCAAGCATAAGAGTCGAGGGAAACAAACAAATATACATGTGATAGAAACAATCATGCATCTTACTTGTAAGCACAAACAATTTTAACTTCAGAATACTAAGCTAAGAACTAACAAGAAAGATAATAACATATCTACATGTATTTCCTCTTCTCTACTTAAAACTCAAAGTGTTGTTGCTATTGACCAATGCTAAGTTTGCCAAAACCAAATAGATTTACTCAATGCTCCCAAAGTGATACCAATACTAGCAACAAGATCAATCATATAATAGAGATTGCAAACTAAAATAAGATGTGCAATATGTAAATGATAAGACTTCTCATTAATATTCCATAACGATAACTCACACCAAGGGATACATAGATAACCAACTAAAGAGAGATACTTCCATACCGCAACACAACTTATATGATAACTTCCCTACTCATGATATGACACTACTTGATAATAAAAAGGTAAAAGATAGTGATGATGTGATACTGCGGCACTCCCCCAAGCTTGGAACAAACCAAGGGGATGCCAATACCGATGATGAATTACTCCTTCGGTGATGATGATGAATCCTTGATAAGCTTCTCAACAAGCTCTTTTAGCTCATCAATCTTGTACATGAGATTGCGGATCATCTCCGAATTGTGCTCGATGCGGTTAAAAAGTATATCCGATGGTGAGTCCCAACTCTTGGAGTTGTTTCCCCAATCTTCAGCTTCAGGCTTCATCTTTCCTGCAGTGTTAGAACGATCCATGTCCCAGTTGCTAGGCAATACTGCCTTGGGAACCCTTTCAGTTTGAAGATTATGAATTAGAATGTGGAAGGGTTTGTAGGTGCCTGGAGGAGATGTCCTTGGAGCTAGGTAATGACGTGGGACTCTCCCTCCGGTGCTAATCCTTGCGCTTTTCTTGGTGTTGAATGGATTTGCCACCACTCCGATGCTTGCGACGGTGGCACGCGGGTATACTCGCGGAACTTCCTCCACTTCTTCTTCATCCTCGCTCTTGACTTCTTTCTCCAAATCGGGGTCTTGAATATCTTCCTCCAAAGGTTCCTTGTCCTTGTTGTCGGAGACCATGGTGCTTCTAGATCAAAAACGGATCCTGGCAGAAAACAGCTCGAAACAAAACGCGACGAGAAAACGATATACGGACCTCCAGGGGTCCGGGGGATTATATAGCAAAAAATTTCACGTCAGAAGGAAAGTACCAGGTCGAACAAGAGTCGGAGAGGGGTGACGAGGCGGCCTCCTCACAGGGCGGCGCAGCCAGGCTGGGGCCCGCGCCGGCCTGTGGGGGCACGCCCTCGTGCGTCTCCTCCACTCCGTTTCGATCTCGTAATTTTTCATATTTTCCAAAAACAGCAAAAACATTGTTCGGAAAGTAAAATGCGGACTTTTTATTACCAGTACTGTTACCTACTCAAAATCGAACTCCGCAGAACTGTCAGTTTGACCTTTGATGAAAGCTTCCGGAGTTACCACTTGAATAACATCAACATCTTCATTATAAGGATCTCCAGAGATATAATGCTTGAGTCTTTGTCCATTCACTACTTGTGTGGCATCACCTTGCAGAGAGCTAATTTTAATTGCCCCTGAACGATACACCTCCACAATAACATATGGTCCTTCCCATTTTGAGAGTAATTTCCCTGCGAAAAATCTGAGACGAGACCGATACAATAGGACTTTATCTCCAACATTAAATTCTCTTTTGATAATTCTTCTATCATGCCATTTCTTAACTTTCTCTTTAAAGAGTTTAGCATTTTCATAAGCTTCACTTCTCCATTCATCTAGAGAACTCAATTGTAGCAGTCTCTTCTTACCGGCAAGTTTGAAATCTTTATTTAGTTCTCTTACAGCCCAATAAGCTTTGTGCTCTAGTTCTAAAGGTAAATGACAAGCTTTTCCATAAACCATTTTATAAGGCAACATACCCATAGGATTTTTATAAGCAGTTCTATAAGCCCATAGTGCGTCCTTCAATTTAATAGCCCAGTTCTTTCTAGATTTATTAACAGTCTTTCCCAAAATAGATTTAATCTCTCTATTTGATAATTCTACTTGCTCGCTAGTTTGAGGATGATAAGCGGAAGCAATTCTATGATTAATACCATACTTAGCAAGAGTTTTTCTAAAACCTCCATGAATAAAATGAGAACCTCCATCAGTCATAATATATCCAGGTACTCCAAATCTAGGAAGAATAATATCTAAAACCATTTTGAAAGAGGTTTCACCATCAACACTTTTTGTTGGTATGGCTTCTACCCATTTAGTAACATAATCAACAGCGACAAGTATATGAGTGTTACCTTCTGAAGAAGGGAAAGGACCCATGAAGTCAAATCCCCAACAATCGAATGGTTCAATAACAAGAGTATAATTCATAGGCATTTCATTGCGTCTGGAGATATTACCAACCCTTTGACATTCATCACAAGATAAAATAAACTTCCTTGCATCTTTGAAGAGAGTTGGCCAATAAAAACCTGATTGTAAAACTTTTTGCGCGGTTCTATCTCCGGCGTGATGTCCTCCATAAACACTACCATGACATTTACTCAATATCTCCTGTTGTTCATATTCAGGAACACATCTTCGCAGAATACCATCCACTCCTTCTTTATATAAGTGTGGGTCATCCCAAAAATAATGCCTCAAGTCATAAAAGAATTTTCTCCTTTGCTGAGCTGAAAAGGTTGGAGGCAAGTACTTGGAAACAATAAAGTTAGCATAATCAGCGTACCAAGGACTATCCCGCGAGCTCACCTTTATTACAGCCAATTGTTCATTTGGAAAACTATCATTAACAGGAACAGGATCATAAGAAATATTTTCCAATCTAGACAAATTATCAGCAACAGGATTATCAGCACCTTTCCTATCTATAATATGCAGATCAAATTCTTGCAAAAGAAGTACCCATCTAATAAGCCTTGGCTTAGCATCTTTCTTTGTCATAAGGTATCTAATTGCAGCATGATCAGTATGAATTGTAACTTTTGAATCAACAATATAGGATCTAAACTTATCACAAGCAAAGACTACAGCTAATAATTCTTTTTCAGTTGTAGCATAATTTCTTTGAGCAGCATCAAGAGTTTTGCTAGCATAATGAATAACATTCAATTTCTTATCTACCCGCTGTCCAAGAACAAACCTACAAAGTAAAATCACTAGCATCACACATAATCTCAAAAGGCAAATTCCAATCAGGAGGTTCAACTACAGGAGCAGTTGTTAAGGCTTTCTTTAGAGTTTCAAAAGCTTCCTTACAATCATCATCAAAAACAAAAGGTACATCTTTTTGAAGAAGATTAGTAAGAGGCTTTGAAAATCTTAGAGAAATCTTTAATAAATCTCCTATAAAACCCAGCATGACCAAGAACACTACGAATACCTTTAACATCCCTAGGATAGGGCATCTTCTCAATTGCTTCAACTTTAGCTCTATCAACTTCAATACCTCTCTCAGAAATTTTATGTCCCAATACAATTCCTTCATTAACCATAAAGTGGCATTTCTCCCAATTAAGAACAAGATTAGTTTCTTCACATCTCTGCAATACTTTATCAAGGTTTCGCAAGCAATTATCAAAAGAATTCCCATAGACAGAAAAATCATCCATGAATACCTCTACAATACTCTCACAAAAGCCATGAAAAATAGCAGACATGCATCTTTGAAAAGTTGCAGGAGCATTACATAGACCAAAAGGCATACGCCTATAAGCATAAGTTCCATAAGGACAAGTGAAAGTGGTTTTCTCTTGATCTTTAGCTTTAACAGCAATTTGTGAAAACCCAGAATAACCATCAAGAAAGCAAAAATGAGTATTTTTAGACAACCTTTCTAACATTTGATCAATAAATGGTAAAGGGTAATGATCTTTCTTAGTAACCTTATTAACTTTTCGATAATCAATGCACATTCTATACCCTACAACTACTCTTTGTGGGATGAGCTCATCATTATCATTAGGCACAACAGTCATTCCTCCTTTCTTAGGAACACAATGCACAGGACTAACCCATCTACTATCAGCAATAGGATATATAATACCAGCTTCAAGAAGTTTTAATACCTCATTCCTTACCACATCCTTCATCTTCGGAATTAGACGACGTTGATGTTCAACAACAGGCTTTGCATCATCTTCCATATTGATAGCATGCTGGCAAATAGAGGGAGAAATCCCCTTCAAATCATCAAGAGTGTAGCCAATAGCTCCTCGGTGTTTTTTCAATATTTCCAATAACCTTTCTTCCTCAATATCTGAAAGCTTAGAACTAATAATAACAGGATATATTTTCTTATCATCAATATGAGCATACTTAAGATTATCAGGCAATGGTTTCAAATCAAAAACAGGATCTTCCTTTGGTGGTGGTGTTGTACCTAGATCTTCAACTGGCAAGTCATGTTTAAGAATAGGTTGACGAAAGAAAATTTCATCAAGCTCATTTCTTTCTTCCCTAAAGACTTCGCTCTCACTATTCTCCAAATGTTGCTGCAAAGGATTATTAGGAGCAAGAGCAATAGACGCACACTGTTCAACTCTAAAATCATTATTAGGAAAATCAGCTTTATAAGGAGTTTTGGCAAATTTAGAGAAATTAAACTCATAAGATTCACCAGCAAATTTAGTAACAATCTTTTCCTTCTTGCAATCTATAACAGCTCCACAAGTATTTAGGAATGGTCTACCAAAAATAATAGGACAATACTTACTAGCAGCAGAACCAAGTACCAGAAAGTCAGCAGGATATTTAATCTTACCACACAGAACTTCCACATCTCGAACAATACCAATAGGAGAGATAGTTTCTCTATTAGCTAGCCGAATAACCACATCAATATCTTCAAGTTCACAAGAACCAATTTCATGCATGATCTCCGTATAAAGCTCATAAGGAATGGCGCTAATACTTGCACCAATGTCACATAAACCATAATAACAGTGATCACCAATTCTAACAGAGAGCATAGGAACACTAGCTTTCCTAGACTTATTAGGATGCGAAACAATATTAGAAGCATCTTCACAAAAAATAATATGACCATCTTCTACCTTTTCAGTCACGAGATCTTTAATTATTGCAACAGCAGGTTCAACCTTAATTTGTTCTTCAGGTTCTATAGGTTTCTTTGCACTTTTATTAACCACACTAGATATAACAGAGTACTCCTTCATTTTAGCAGGGAAAGGAGTTTTTTCAATATAAGCTTCAGGAAGAATATGATCAACAGTTTCAATTATAACACATTTATTTATAGATGGATCAATTTTATCTTTATATGGTTCATGATACTTATCAAAATTCTTCCTAGGCAATTCAAAGTGAGATGCAAAAGCTTTATAAAGATTTACAACGACTTGAGAATCAAGACCATAAGTAGCACTAATATTACGAAATTTATCAGTATCCATAAAAACTTCAATGCATTTATAATCAAAGTTTATACCTGACTCTCTATCTTTGTCATTCTCCCATCCTTCAGTATTCTCCTGGATCCGATCAAGAAGGTCCCTTTTAAACTCTTCTTTATTGTGTGTAAATGATCCAGAACAAGAAGTATCCAGCAGAGTCTTATCTTGAAAAGACAATCTTGCATAGAAATTATCAATAATAATATTACCAGGAAGCTCATGAATGGGGCATTTGAGCATTAAAGACTTCAATCTCCCCCAAGCTTGGGAAATACTTTCTCCATCATGAGGCCAGAAATTTTATATGCGGTTCCGATCTTTGTGAATTTCACTTGGAGGATAGAATTTGGAATAAAATAAAGGCACAATGTCCTCCCAATTAAGAGAATCCCTATTCTTCAAAGAATTTATACCCGGTCTGCTGCTTTACCAGACAGCGATATAGAGAATAGTTTCTTTCTAACTTCATCCATAGCAATACCTGCACATTTGAATAACCCGCATAATTCATGTAAAAACAGTAAATGATCACCAGGATGGACAGTTCCACCCCCTTCATAGCGGTTATCCACAACACGTTCAATAATTTTCATAGGTATTTTGTATGGAACCTCGTTCTCACCTGGCGCCTCATCCACTACCCTTGCAGTAGTAGTAGATTTCCCAAAGAGGAATTCAAGAGAAGACCTCTCCATAATGATTTATAGCAGCAGGCAGAAATAAAAATAGCACGTACAGTAAAGGTTTTCCTTACCAATTCCACTTACCAATAGCGCTTCATTCCCCGGCAACGGTGCCAGAAAATAGTCTTGATGACCCACAAGTATAGGGGGTGTATCGTAGTACTTTCGATAAATAAGAATGTCGAACCCAACGAGGAGCAGAAGGTGTTGACAAGCAGTTTCGATGAAGGATTCACTGTAAATGCTCACAGACAAGTATTCAGGGGGTTTTGATATAGCAGATGAAATAAGTACAAGTAAGTAAAGTGCGAGAGAAATAATTGCAGCGAGTGGCCCAATCCTTTTTAGCACAAAGGACAAGCCGGTTTGTTTACTTATAATGACCAAACGTTCTTGAGGACACACGAGAATTTAGTCTAGTGCTTTCGCTTCATATAGTTGATTAATCTTCATTGTTTTGATAAGTGTTGTGTGGGTGAACCTATGCTAATGCACCGCCCTTCCTAGGACTAATACATACTTGTGATTATACCCCTTGCAAGCATCCGCAACTACAAGAAAGTAAATAAGATAAATCTAACCACAGCCTTAAACTCTGAGATCCTGCTATCCCTCCTGCACCGATATACCAACGGGGGTTTAGGTTTCTGTCACTCCGGCAACCCCGCAATTAGCAAACGAATACAAGATGCATTCCCCTAGGCCCATAAATGGTGAAGTGTCATGTAGTCGACGTTCACATGACACCACTAGAAGAATAACACCACAACTTAAATATCATAACATTGAATACTAACCAACATAATTCACTACTAACATTTAGACTTCACCCATGTCCTCAAGAACTAAACGAACTACTCACGAGACATCATATGGAACATGAGCAGAGGTGATATGATGGTGAATAACAATCTGAACATAAACCTTAGTTCAATGGTTTCACTCAATAGCATCAATAACAAGTAGAAATCAACACCGGGAGAGTTTCCCCTATCAAACAATCAAGATCAAACCCTAATTGTTACAGCGGTGACGAGGTGCAGCGGTGGAGATGGCGGTGATGATGATGATGATGATGATGATGATGATGATGGTGATGATGATGGAGATGATGTCCAGCTCGATGACGGTGACGATGGCGTCGATTTCCCCCTCCGGGAGGGAATTTCCCCGGCGGATTCCTGCCCGCCGGAGAGCTCTTTTCTCTCTGGTGTTTTCCGCCCCGCAGAGGCGGCTGTGACGATTCGCGACTATCCTCTGGGGCTTAGGTTTTCGGGACGAAGATGTACGCGAAGAAAAGGAGGCGAGAGGGGGCTGTGGGCCCCCTCCTCACAGGGCGGCGCGGCCAGGCCTTGGGCCGCGCCGGCCTATGAGGTGGGCCCACCTCGGGTCCCCTCGGCTCCCCCTTCTGGCTCCCTTCGACTTCTGGAAAAATAGGAATTTTCATATAATTTCCGTCAACTGTTGATCTTCCAAAATATTGCATCCTGACGGTGCTTTTTCCAGCAGAATCCTGGCTCCGGTGCGTGATCCCCAAATAATCATGAAACATGCAAAATAGATGAAATAACATAAGTATCATCTCCAAATAAGAAATATATCAATGAATAACAGCAAATTATGATATAAAATAGTGATGCAAAATGGACGTATCACTTCCTCATGAGCTATAAAACATTGACACAAATAAGAGATAATATCTTTTGAATTGTTTAAAGGTAGCACATGAAGTATTTACTTGGAATGGCAGGAAATACCACATAGTAGGTAGTTATGGTGGATACAAATGGCATAGGTTTTGGCTCAAGGTTTTGGATGCACGAGAAGCATTCCCTCTCAGTACAAGGCTTTGGCTAGCAAGGTTGTTTGAAGCAAACACAAGTATGAACCGGTACAGCAAAACTTACATAAGAACATATTGCAAGCATTATAAGACTCTACACTGTCTTCCTTGTTGCTCAAACACTTTTACCAGAAAATATCTAGACCTTAGAGAGACCAATCACGCAAACCAAATTTCAACAAGCTCTACGGTAGTTCTCCACTAATAGGTTTAAACTACATGATGCAAGAGCTTAAACATGATCTAATTGAGAGCTTAAAACAATTGCCAAGTATCAAATTATTCAAGACAATATGAAGCATTTTCTGTTTCCAACCAAATATCAATAAGTGTTGCGGCTCTCAGCTTCGCTATGAACATGAAAAATAAAACGAAGAACACCAGTGTTCATATGAAAAAGCGGAGCGTGTCTCTCCCCCACACAAGGATTGCTAGGATCCAAATTTATTCAAACACAAACAAAAATAAAAACAAAAAGACGCTCCAAGTAAAGAACATAAGATGTGACGGAATAAAAATATAGTTTCACTAGAGATGACCTGATAAGTTGATGAAGAAGGGGATGCCTTGGGCATCCCCAAGCTTATACGCTTGAGTCTTCTTAAAATATGCTTGGGTGACCCACGGGGGCATCCCCAAGCTTAGGCTCTTCACTCTTCTTGATCACATTATATCACCCTTCTCTCTTGACCCTTGAAAACTTTTGCCACACCAAACTTCTCATAAACTTCATTAGAGGGGTTAGTACTTAAAAAACTTTAATCCACTTTAGTTCTGTAGTGACACATTGTAAGAACTCAATAAAACATTAGCTACGGCTCTCCACGTCTAGAAAGCCTTACTTAAAGTCCACAAGAGACAATGCAAAAAACAGAGACAGAATCTGTCAAAACAGAACAGCCAATAAACATGAACTTTTTCGAGGTACTTACGTTGCTCAAATCAAAAAACTCAAAACTAATGAAAGTTGCATACATATCTGAGGATCACGCATGATTTTTTTCAGAATTTTACGAGTTTCCTACAGAGAGATCAACTCAAATTCGTGACAGCTAAAAATCTATTTCTGCGCAGAAATCCAAATCTAGCATCAACTTTCTATTAGAGACTTTACTTGGCACAACAATGCGATAAAATAAAGATACAAACGAATAGTTACAGAAGTAAGCAAACTCCTTGACTCAAATATAAAAGAAAAATTGCAGAAATAAAACAATGGGTTGTCTCCCATAAGCGCTTTTCTTTAACGCCTTTCAGCTAAGCGCGAAAGATTTTAATGATGCTCACATGAAAATAGAAAATGAAGCAAAAGGAGCATCAAGAAGCAAATTCGAAACACATTTAAGTCTAACCCGCTTCCTATGCATAGGAATCTTGTACACAAATAAATTCAAAAAGAACAAAGTGACAAGCATAGGAAGATAAAACAAGAGTAACTTCAAAAGTTTCAGCATATAGAGAGGTGTTTTAGTACCATGAAAACTTCTACAACCATATTTTCCTCTCTCATAATAATTTTCCGTAGCTTCATGAATAAACTCAACAATATAACTATCACATAAAGCATGTTTTTCATGATCCACAAACACATAATTTTTATCAAGCTCAAAAATAGTGGGATCAAAACTTTCAAACCCACTTTTTAATAATCTATAACAAGATGATTTATCATTCTCAAGAGATATGGGACTCCTAGATAAAGTCAAGACCTTTCCAATCCCATTTTCATTATTGGTACAATTAATATTATCAAGCAACATAGGACCATCATCTAGAGCTTTATCATAAACATTTGCTAAGCAAAACTCTTTAGTACCAAGCATTTCGATATCAGGCACAAACAAAGCATTATCATAAGATTTATCAAAATAGCATGGATTATCATAGATAATAGTAGCATAATTATTCTCACAAGGTTTACTCGTAGGGAATATTTCAAGAGAATCCACAGGAATATAACATTCATCCTCCTTTGGTAAGCATGGAGGACAATCAAATAGTGTAAGAGATAAAACGTTACTCTCATTAGAAGGTTGGCATGGGTAGCTAATCCATTCTTCCTCCTTTTGTTCATCACTCTCCTCCTCTTTTTCATCCAATGAGCTTTCAGGTTCAGCAATTTCTTCTTCCACAGGTTCCTGTAAATTGTGAGTGCATTCTTGTGCATGAATAAGTCTCTCTTTATAATCAATGATATAAGGATTATTGTTGTAATGTTCTATGCAATAATCAAGGATAGAAGAGACATAATCTTTAAGGTCCTTACAAGCAACACAGGTTTCATAATTTTTAGCCATGAAGGATTCTATTTCAGAAGCTCCCATAAATAAAAAAAATTGTTCTACTTCTTCGAACCCAAGATGAATATAGTTATTCCAATGATAGTTCACAATTAAAACTTCTTCACTAAAGCCACATTGGAATTTAAGATGTTTAGTATCCTGTTTAGAGCAACAGTTTATATCATGGCATTTAAGCAAGATTTTAGCAATTGTATTCAATTTTTCTAACACGGCACTCATGACTATACCCTTTCTTGATTCTCTATAATTCATATATAATTCTATAAGCTCCATGCAGGTTGTGCGTTCTTCCATAACAACAGTTTTTAATTTTTCGGTTTTTCAAATTTTTATGGATTTTCGGGTATATAAGAAAAATAAAACAAGACAAAAACAAACTAGACAACAGTAAACTAAGCAAAATAATACTAGACAGAAATAAACTAAGCACAAATAAACTAGACAAAAGTAAACTAAGCAAAACAAAATAAAATAAAAACAGAGAGAGAGGTAGAGTGTACTCCCCAGGTGAACTTATGAGTAGAGCTATGCTCCCCGGCAACGGCGCCAGAAAATAGTCTTGATAACCCACAAGTATAGGGGATCGCAACAGTCTTCGAGGGAAGTAAAACCCAAATTTATTGATTCGACACAAGGGGAGACAAAGAATACTTATAAACCTTAACAACTGAGTTGTCAATTCAGCTGCACCTGGAAAAGCACTAGTAACAGGGGTGATGTGAAAGCAGCAGTAATATGAGAGCAATAGTAACAGTAACACAGCAGCAGTAACAGTAACACGGAGGCGATGGCACGAGAAAATAGTTGATACTACTTCTGATGGCATATAGGACCGAGTGAGTATTTGATGATGACAGATGGACCAGGGTTCCCAGCTATCTACACTAGTGGTAACTCTCCAATAACAAGTGTTGGGTGAACAAATTACAGTTGGGCAATTGATAGGATTGAAATAGCATTAAGACAGAACATCCAGTCTATTAATTATACGTAGGCATGTTTTCCATATATAGTCATACGTGCTGGCAATGAGAAACTTGCATAACATCTTTTGTCCTACTAGCTGGTGGCAGCCGGGCCTCAAGGGAATCTACTGGTAATTAAGGTACTCCTTTTAATAGAGCACCGGAGCAAAGCATTAACACTTGGTGAAAACATGTGATCCTCATATCTAAGCCTTCGCCTCCAGTTATCCCAGTTGCTGTCACTCTGGGGCCTCGGGTTCCGGACATAGACATGTCCAAACAACTTGTAGATACAATCTAATCAATAATTATAGAGCTCAAATCTAAGATCATGCCACTCGTGCACTAGTGACAAGCATTAAACACAACAAGGTTGCAGCAACAATAACTTCACAAACTTATATAGATAGACTATCATAATGTAACAATTCATCGGATCCCAACAAACACAACACCGATTACATCAGATGGATCTCAATCATGTAAGGCAACTCATGAGATCATTGTATTGAAGTACATGGGAGAGAGAGTACCAACTAGCTACTGCTAGAACCCGTAGTCCATGGGGGAACTACTCACAGAGCATGATGGAGGCGGTGCCGTCGATGGAGAATGCTTCCGGGGGTCAATCCCCGTCCCTCGGAAAAATAGGAGGTTTGGCTTTTGTTTCGTCAAATTCCGAGAATATTGCCCGAACAGCTTTTCTGGAACCAAAAACAGCAGAAAACAGGAACTGGCACTTCGGCATCTTGTTAATAGGTTAGTCCCAGAAAATGCATAAAAACATTATAAAGTGTGAGCAAAACATGTAGGTATTGTCATAAAACTAGCATGGAACATCAGAAATTATAGATACGTTGGAGACGTATCAGGTCTCTTATGAACCATTCATATGCTTGCAAGCTAATTAGACGACATTCCACCGAGAGGGCCCAGAGTATATCTATCCGTCATCGGGATGGAAAAATCCCACTCTTGATCCATATGCCTCAACTCATACTTTCCGAATACTTAATCCCACCTTTATAACCACCCATTTACGCAGTGGCGTTTGATGTAATCAAAGTACCCTTCCGGCATAAGTGATTTACATGATCTCATGGTCGAAGGACTAGGTAATTATGTATCTAAAGCTTATAGCAAATGAACTTAATGATGTGATCTTATGCTACGCTTAGATGGGTGTGTCCATTACATCATTCATCAATGACATAACCTTGTTATTAATAACATCCAATGTTCATGATCATGAAACTATGATCATCTATTAATCAACAAGCTAGTTATACAAGAGGCTTACTAGGGACTCCTTGTTGTTCACATAACACACATGTATCAATGTTTCGGTTAATACAATTATAGCATGGTATGTAAACATTATCATAAACACAAAGATATATTATAATAATCATTTTATTATTGCCTCTTGGGCATATCTCCAACAGTCTTCCACTTGCACTAGAGTCAATAATCTAGTTTACATTTGTAAAGATCTAACACCTTGGCCTTCCAGTGCTTTATCATGTTTTGCTCACGGGAGAGGTTTAAATCAACGGATCTGACACTCTCAGAAACGTATGTATTTTGCAATTCATTTGCGTCTCAACGCATTACTCATTTTCCAAATGAGTCGGCATTAATCATATATGTTCAGTCTTCTGGTGGAACCTTAATTCCGCGGTCTGAAATATGTCACTAATATTGTCATACACAATATAGCTTCAAAGTTCTGACACTATCGGAACTGCACCAATTTTTCAGAGAACTTTTCAACTTAACATCCTTAGTCATTGTCAAAACAATGACATACTCTGCCTTCATTTGTAGAATCCGTCATAATATTTAGAACTCAACTAAATCTAGCGTAGACAACTTCTAGCTCATTGTGCTACCTTTTAAACAACACTTAGTCTAATTTGAGATTGAAACTTTATTTTTATATGTGACAAAACTAATATCGGTGCAACACCTTACAGCGATTTTGTTTGTCATCTCTCCATACAAAACTATATATATATATCCTTGGTTCTTCTAAAGTACAGAAGGATATTCTTACTGTCATCCAATGATCATCACATGAATCATTCTGGTACATGCTCATAACACTTTAGAGCACATGACATCTGATTGTGTACATATCATTCGTGATCTATAATCACTCATGTGTTTTTACTCATTGAGTGTCAGATACACTCAAGTCTTGTTAAACCTTCACATGAAAGAACACATTCTTAATATTTATATATTGAACTACTTCAATATCCATTCTATGCACTTTGACTTAAACTTATTATATGTTTCAATCTATCTTCATAGATCTTGACACTAAATATGTTTCAGTCCATATCCTTTCGTTGAAGTTAATTCTCAATGAAACCTTTTAATCAAGTATATAATTACATCATTTATAACCAACTACATGTCATCTACATAAAGTATTATAGATATGTCTCAGCGCTCCCACTTAATTTCTTGCAAATGCAAGCATCTTCATCGTTTCTGTTGAAATCAAAAACTCTTTGACTATTTCATCCGGTGAAGATTCCAACTCCGTGATACTTACTTCATCCAATTGAAGTTCGTATACCTATCTAGTATTCCACGGACTAGCAAAACAATTGGTTGTATCTTGTATACACCTTTAATACGCACTTCTGTTAAGTAATGTATTTTGCCATCCTACTAGCATATCTCATAAAAGAAATATGTAGTGATTACTAGAATAATCCACATAGACTATAAGCATTGCTACGGAAGATCTAATCTTATCGTAGTCAACTCTTTGAACTTTGTCGTAAACAACTTTTCGACAAGTCGAGCTTCTTCAAGGATATTTCATCCAAGTCCATCAGTTTTTATAGATACATTTACTTTCAAAAAGTATTCATCTATCTTGGATTTCATGGCGTATAGCCATTTTAACGGAGCCAGGGCCCATCATAACTTCTTTGTTTGTAGTTGGTTTATCATTGTTCAAAATCAATCCTTTGTCCACAAATCATTTATTTGATCACAAAATAAACCACATTTACAAGTTTCAATATGTACTTGGATCTCCATGGCTAAAACACTTTGTAGTCATGGGAGCCATGATCGTCGTGGCCGCTTCCGGAACCATTTTCGATGCTGCGCTACTCTGATCATTATGCTCAGGTTCATAAACCTTATCAAGTTCTATTGTCCTCCCACTCAAATACTTCGCTAGAAAACAATTTCTTGGAAATAAGCAAGTAACATTAACAAACACTTTTGTCTTTTACTTCATAGTGGAAAGAATTCCCAATTATGGGATAACAACAAAGACATTCATCCGGTTTTGGTTGTAAACTCATTTACTTATACCAAAATTTTAAGAAAGGGCTATTAGGGTTTATACCCATGCCATTACTTGTATGGTGTCATTTCAACGGATCATGATGATGCTCTATTTAGTTTAAAAGCGGTAGTCTCTAAAGCATAATCCACAAAATATAATGGCGTCATTTTATTTTATCTCATCATTAATCCAACAAGGTTTGGATACATCTCTCGGATACTCCATCATCACTATGATACTCCATGAAACGTGAGTTGTAGAACAATTTCATAACTCTCTTAGATGTTCGCTAAAACTCGTAATTAAAATATTTCCACTATGATCTAGTCATAGATATTTGAATTTTCTATTACGATGATTTCCACTTCATGCTGAAATTTATTTGAATCCATTCAAATGTTTCAAACTTCTTCCTTATCGAATATATCCACATATATATACTCAATTCATTGTTGGAAGTTTTCATGAAGTAAAAGAATCTTCCGCACACAACTATGCCCAGTGAACCACATATATCATCATGTATGTTTCCACTAAGTTAGTTGCCTGTTCAACTCTTGGCCTATGAACGGTATTTCAGTCATTCTCTTTAGAAAAGATTTGCAAGCGCCAAACGATTCAAAAATCAAATGACTCCAAAAATCCATTTGCATGGAGTTCCTTCATGCGTTCCTCTCTAACATGACCTAAATGGCGGTTCCACAAATAAGTGGAATTCAAATCATTTGCCTTATGGCATTTTAGCGTCAGTGTTATGTATGTGTGTTTTACCATTAAGATTTATAATAACTTATCCATCGTACATGGAGTAATGTCATAATTTGAACAACTCGTTGTTTTCATTTGACCAGAGCAAAATAGCAATTTATTAAGTTCTTTATTATAAATTCTAAGGGCTAGGTAGAATGCCAACGACAAACACAATAACACTTTATTATGTTCCAGACGTGCATTATTACCATATTCCTTATTAGTCACTTAGGCCATCGTATTCTTGTATTGCGTTGTATTGTATGACATCTCATACCAACCAATATGGTACAAATACCCAAGATTTTTATTATGTGACCAAACAAAGAATACATCCATAACATGTATATCATCTATATACACCTGAGCTAGACTTTCTAGTATTTTTCTTTCTTTCTGCCAAAATATCTTTTGTAGTTTCCCTTTTAGCTTTTCTCATTCTCAGAAAACACTTCACCTTCAATAACTTCTAGGTTTCTTGGTCAAATACCAATAACCTTGAGGTTCTTACTTTGAAGTTGATCATCATATGACAAGTGTTCCAGATTTCACTATTAGTAACTTTGTAATAAATATGATGAAAAATTTCACTCATAATTTTATCCATCATATCATGACGACTTCCCGAGACCATGTCTGTACATAGGCTCGTAAAGTTTAACCTCAGTATTCGCATGTGAAAATCTGGCTTGCACCCGTTGTATGCACACGTAGAATCTATAACACCCGATCATCACGTGATGCTTCGAAACGACGAGTCTTAGCAACGGTGCATACTAAGGACGATCAATTCATGGATATGCGAATATCGTTAGTGCCCCAATAGTTGGAGGATTGGGACGCCTGGCGTCTTCAACCTTCGTACATTCCCATAAAACTTATGAGTTTATGTAGTCTCACCAAATTATATTCTATCACCTTGCAATAAGGTCTTAGATATCACATATATCTTATACCTTGCTTATTTATGAAAAAAATTCAGCTCCTTACTTTTCAAACAAATTTGAACTTCAAGTTTCACGGAGACAAGATGACTTTAGGTACTAATTGAAACCATAGCTCTTTGAATCAACAATGTGAGGTTTACTAAAAGTTTGCAATATGACTTAATCATTTCTTGATTCTTTAACAATACGGTACCAGTCCGTAAAGTTTCTTGTCAGACTTAACAGTATTTCTATCTCAATTACAAGACTAGCGCATGGTAGAAAACGGACGCCAATACTACAAAATTAATTCAAAATACTACTCAGACTATGTTCATGATAATTAGTTCATGTTTTAATCTAATTACTAATGAACTCCCACTTAATACAACATCCCTCATAGTTCTTAAGTGGTACACGATCCAAATCCACTACACCAAAACCGATCATCACGTGAGATGATGTAGCTTCAATGGTGAACATCAACATGTTGATCATATCATCCATATGATTCGTGTTCAACCTTTCAGTTTCCTGTGTTCCGAGGCCATGTTTGTACATGCTAGGCTCGTCAAGCAAACCCAAGTATTCCGCGTGTGCAAATATGGCTTACACCCGTTGTATGTGAACGTAGAGTCTATCACATCCGATCATCACGAGATGCTTCGAAACGACGAACTGTAGCAATGGTGCATACGAGGGGAGAACACTTTATTATCTTGATATTAATGTGAGGGATCATCTTATAATGCTACCGTCGCGATCTAAGCAAGATAAGATGCACAAAGGATTAACATCACATGCAATTCATAATGTGATATGATATGGCCCTTTAGTCTTTGCGCCTTTGATCTTCATCTCCAAAGCACGGACATGATCTCCATCATTAACGGGCATGATCTCCATCATCATCGGCGTAGCATCAAGGTCCATGGCGCCGTCTTCATGGTTGTTCACCGTGTGTAGCAACTATTACAACTACTTTGAAATAATACTACAACATGAAATATAAAGACAACCATAAGGCTCCTGTCGGTTGCCACAATACAATAATGATCATCTCATACATATTCATCATCACATCATGGCCATATCACATCACCAAACCCTGCAAAAACAAGTTAGACGCCTCTAATATGGTTTGCATATTTTACGTGGTTTAGGGTTTTCGAGTAAGATCCAATCTACCTACGAACATGAACCACAATGGTGATACTAATGTTGTCAATAGAAAGAGTAAATTGAATCTTCACTATGGTGGGAGAGACAGACACCCGCAAAGCCACTTATGCAATACAAGTTGCATGTCGAGCGTGGAGCAAATCTCATGAACGCGGTCATGTAAAGTTAGCCCGAGCCGCTTCATCCCACCATGCCGCAAGATGCAAAGTACACGAACTAAAGACAACAAAGCATCAACGCCCACAAAACAATTGTGTTCTACTCGTGCAACCAATATATGCATAAACCTGGCTCTGATACCACTGATGGGATTCGTAGCATAGAAAACAAAAAATTTCCTACCGCAAGAACGAAAACCAAGCCAAGATGCAATCTAGAAGATGGTAGCAACGAGGGGATCACGAGACTAACCCTTGAAGATTTCCAAAGCCTACGAGATTAGATCTCGTTGTTGCAGAAGATGATCACTTGTTGGTTGCAAAAGCGCGTAGAAGATCTTGATGGTGCCACAATCGGGCAGCACCTCCGTACTCGGTCACACGTACGGTGTTGATGAAGACGACGTCCTTCTCCCCGTTCCAGCGGGCAGCGGAAGTAGTAGATCCTCCTCGGAATCCCGGCAGCACGACGGCATGGTGGCGGTGGTGGTGGAGAACTCCGGCAGGGCTTCGCCTATGCGCTGCGGGAGTATTATGTGGAGGAGGAGAGGCTAGGGTTTGGGGAGAGGGGGTGTTGGGCGCCGGCCAACTAGGGGGTGCGGCCAACTAGGGCTTGGTCTGGTCGGCTCCCTCCCCTTGCTCCTCATTATATAGGTGGAAATCCCCAAGAGTTGGTATCTAAGTCTTCGAATAAGACCCGAAACCAAAACCTGCCAAAGGGACGAAACCTACCCAAGGTGGGACTCCTACTCAAGGTGGGACTCCTACTCAAGGTGGGACTCCCACCCTTCCTTGGGGGGGTGTGGCCGGCCACCTTGGTGGAGTCCACCTGGGACTCCTCCCCCTTAGGGTTGGCCGGCCATGCAAGGTGGAGTCCCTCCGGGACTCCACTTTCCATGGTGATTTCTTCCGGACTTTTCTAGAACCTTCTAGAACCTTCCATAAATGCACCGGATCATTTCCAAACTTGGAAAGTGACTTCCTATATATGGATCTTATTCTCCGGACCATTCCGGACCTCCTCGTGATGTCCTGGATCCCATCCGAGACTCCGAACAAAACTTCGAACTCCATTCCATATTCCATATCTACTTAAACGACATCAAACCTTAAGTGTGTCACCCTACGGTTCGCGAACTATGCAGACATGGTTGAGACCTCTCTCCGACCAATAACCAATAGCGGGATCTGGAGATCCATAATGGCTCCCACATATTCAACGATGACTTAATGATCGACTGAACCATTTACATATGATACCGATTCCCTTTGTCACGCGATATTTTACTTGTCCGAGGTTTGATCATCGATATCTCTATACCTCGTTCAACCTCGTCTCCTGACAAGTACTCTTTACTCGTACCGTGGTATGTGGTCTCTTATGAACCATTCATATGCTTGCAAGCTAATTAGACGACATTCCACCGAGAGGGCCCAGAGTATATCTATCTGTCATCGGGATGGACAAATCCCACTCTTGATCCATATGCCTCAACTCATACTTTCCGAATACTTAATCCCACCTCTATAACCACCCACTTACGCAATGGCATTTGATGTAATCAAAGTACCCTTCCGGCATAAGTGATTTACATGATCTTATGGTCGAAGGACTAGGTAATTATGTATCGAAAGCTTATAGCAAATGAACTTAATGACGTGATCTTATGCTATGCTTAGATGGGTGTGTCCATTACATCATTCATCAATGACATAACCTTGTTATTAATAACATCCAATGTTCATGATCATGAAACTATGATCATCTATTAATCAACAAGCTAGTTATACAAGAGGCTTACTAGGGACTCCTTGTTGTTCACATAACACACATGTATCAATGTTTCGGTTAATACAATTATAGAATGGTATGTAAACATTATCATAAACACAAAGATATATTATAATAATCATTTTATTATTGCCTCTTGGGCATATCTCCAACAGTCTCCCACTTGCATTAGAGTCAATAATCTAGTTTACATTTTAAAAGATATAACACCTTGGCCTTCCGGTGCTTTATCATGTTTTGCTCACGGGAGAGGTTTTAGTCAACGGATCTGACACGCTCAGAAACGTATGTATTTTGCAATTCATTTGTGTCTCAACGCATTACTCATTTTCCAAATGAGTCGGCATTAATCATATATGTCCAGTCTTCTGGTGGAATCTTAATTCCGCGGTCTGAAATATGTCACTAATATTGTCATACACAATATAGCTTCAAAGTTCTGACACTATCGGAACTACACCAATTTTTCAAAGAACTTTTCAACTTAACATCCTCAGTCATTGTCAAAACAATGACATACTCTGCCTTTGTTTGTAGAATCCGTCACAATATTTAGAACTCATCTAAATCTAGCATAGACAACTTCTAGCTCATTGTGCTACCTTTTAAACAACACTTAGTCTAATTTGAGATTGAAATTTTATTTTTATATGTGACAAAACTAATACCGGTGCAACACCTTATAGTGATTTTGTTTGTCATTTCTCCATACAAAACTATATATATATATATGTATCCTTGGTTCTTCTAAAGTACACAAAGATATTCTTACTGTCGTCCAATGATCATCACATGAATCATTTTGGTACATTCTCATAAAACTTTAGAGCACATGACATCTGATTGTGTACATATTATTCGTGATCTATAATCACTCATGTGTTTTTATTCATTGAGTGTCAGATACATTCAAGTCTTGTTAAACCTTCACATGACAAGAACATTTTCTTAATATTTCTATATTGAACTACTTCAATATCCATTCTATATACTTTGAGTTAAACTTATTATGTGTTTCAATCTATCTTCATAGATCTTGACACTAAATATGTTTCAATCCATATCCTTTCATTGAAATTAATTCTCAATTAAACCTTTTTAATCAAGTATATAATTACGTCATTTATAACCAACTATATGTCATCTACATAAAGTATTATAAATATGTCTCAGCGCTCCCACTTAATTTCTTGCAAATGCAAGCATCTTCATCGTTTCTGATGAAATCAAAAACTCTTTGACTATTTCATCCGGTAAAGATTCCAACTCCGTGATGCTTACTTCATCCAATTGAAGTTCGTATACCTATCTAGTATTCCACGGACTAGCAAAATAATTGGTTTTATCTTGTATACACCTTTAATACACACTTCTGTTAAGTAATGTATTTTGCCATCCTACTAGCATATCTCATAAAAGAAATATGTAGTGATTACTAGAATAATCCACATAGACTATAAGCATTGCTACGGAAGATCTAATCTTATCGTAGTCAACTCTTTGAACTTTGTCGTAAACAACTTTTCGATAAGTCAAGCTTCTTTAAGGATATTTCATCCAAGTCCATCAATTTTTATAGATCCATTTACTTTCTAAAAGTATTCATCTATCTTGGATTTCATGGTGTATAGCCATTTTAACGGAATCAGAGCCTGATACGTCGCAAACGTATCTATAATTTTTGATGTTCAATGCTTGTTTTACACCAATTAGTATATGTTTTAAGGGACTAACCTATTAATAGTTGCAAAAGTGCACAAGTTCTTGGTTTCAACTTTGTTGTGCAGGAAATAGGCAAATATGGAAGGAAATAGCTCATTATGGTGAAATATGGAATTTCCCGGAATCTGTCCCTGCTGAACACTTTTCAAAGATCGCCTCAAAACTCCATCAAAACGACGTCCAATGGAAAAGTAGTACACTACAAAGTTGTAGAGAATTTCAAACCGAACAATTTGGACATCTTATTCGTCCATAACGGACAACGGATGCATCCAAGAAAGCAGAATTACTGCGGAGGTTCGTGCAGTCTCGGGACTCCGAAAGTTGGTGACGTATTTGACACAAACTCTTTTCATACCTGGATATTTCGGCCCAGCCACGAGTTGTGAGGCTCATGAAGGACAGAGGGGAGTCCTAGGAAGGTTTTAGAGGTGCCCAAGAGCCCTTGGATCAAAGGAGCATCCATCCCATGGCCTAGATTGCATCTGCAACACTATATTTTGATGGGAAACCCTATTTTTGGAGGCACCCAAACATTGTCACGAAAATCCTCCTCCTTGGCAGCAGCCAAGGAGGGGGAAACACTCATCTACACCAGCACCAACTCAAGGAAGAAGAAGGCTAAGGGGCGGCGCTCCCCCATGATGCCGGCGGCGGGGAAGGAGTCCCCCGCGCCGTCGCCGGCGCCGCCCACGCCTCTGCCTCCCGGCGCTCCTCGCTGAGCCCTCCAACGTCTTCACCGCCATCTCCATCACCAACTCCTCATTTTATTCAGCGGTCCATCCTCTCACAAACCTATGTACCACCCTATGTAAACATGGTGTTTAATGCTATAAGTTATAATCCTATGATCTATGTCATGTTGCCATAGTTTATTTGTTCTTTGATTGATTGGTTGTTTCTCTTTGGTTCATTAGAGTTGTATGTTGATATGTTACCGTCCTTTGTGCCCATTATATTTGTGCGCATGGATCAAGCACCATAGGGTTGGTAGTACTTGTATACTAGAAGGGGGAAGTTCTGCCGGAGTGACAGAAACCTAAGGACGTGAACCAGATAGTTGCATGTATGGGAGTAAGAGGACCATTTACTTAAGGCTATGGTTGGGGAAACCTTAATGCTTGCTAGTATTTACGGATGTTTGCTAGCAAGCCAATCATATAGTACTTGTAATCCCGGAGGGAGAGCATGTATATTTAGCCTCTTTTACATAGAAAGCTGCATCGAAGACATTGAACCCAAGATCTTCACTAATTGATCTTGGACAAAGCCACCACTATTACCACCGCCTTTCCACACTCATGGTACTGTTAGTTTAGTTTGTTTTATTGCTGCAGCACTAACATTTATTCCGTGTATTTTATTGTTCTGCAAAGTCACCTCTCATACCCGTTATCGCTCTAGTTTTATTTCCTAGATATTGCAAACGCTTAGTGTGCGTAGAGTTGTATTAGTGGTTGATAGAACTTGAGAGAATGTTTACCCTAACTTTAGCTCCTCGTTGGGTTCGACACTCCTACTTATCGAAAAGGCTACACGCGATCCCCTATACTTGTGGGTTATCAAGACCTTTTCTGGCGCCGTTGCCGGGGAGCCATAGCGTAGGTGAATATTTTCGTGTACACTTATTTGCTTTATCTCTAAGTAGTTTTACTTCATGTACCTAGTTGTTCTCTATCTCTTGTACGGATAGGGAATGCGAATTACGAAAAAAAATAGTTGTACTTCTTATATAAAAAAATAAAAAATGTTTTCAGAAAAGAAAAGTGATTGGAAAGATGAGTAATGGTGAAGTGGGGGTCGACCTTGAACACTTGTGTTCATGCCTGCGAAACCAAAACAATTCTTTCCATGGAAGCTTTTCATTAAAAACTTGTAAATAGTGTAAATAGTGTATATAGTGTACATATCCCGCTGTAAATAGAATGTATAGATAACCCCTAGTTTGTTATGCAAGTTTGTCACTATGCTGCCTAGAAAACAGATTTCCTGTGCTCCACTCTAGAAATTTTTAAAAATCACCAGAACGTGATCTTGATCTGAAATTTCTTGAGTGCATAGTAGTGCTTGCTATCTAACTTTCTTTAGTTCTGACTTTTCTGATTTGAGGTACGTAGACAGATCTAATAATTCAATCTTTACGGACTGATTCTGTTGAGACAGATTTCCTGTGCTGTGCTGCAAAAATTTGTGAAAAATCTCAGTATGGCATTTTGATCTGAAATTTTTTGTGCATAGACCTGAGGTTATGATATGTCTTTCATTAATCATGAGTTTTTCGATTTGAGCTACGTAACTATCTCATTGAGTGGCATCTTTACAGAGTGTTCAGTTTTGACAGATTTCTGTTCTCTTTGTTTAAATATTGTACTTAGGATTCAAAAGTTTCCTTCGTTTTCGACGTACGATTGAAATAATAAGAAATCTCAGTATTACAGTGGCTAAATATTTGATATATTTTATAGAAATTAGGTATACTTGAACACTTGTGGATTTTATTTAATGAGTACTAACCTACTAATGAGTTTTGTGAAGCTTTATGTGGATGCAGTTTTTAAGTTCCAATCAATATGGTGATATGAGATGAGCAAGAGGATACAAGAGCTCAAGCTTGGGGATGTGTAGATGTATCCCAAGAGAATATTCAAGAAGATGCAAATATCTAAGCTTGGGGATGCCCAAGGCATCCCCCTATTCATCAACCAACATGAGGTTGTCTCCTTCAAACTCAATATTACCCATCCACATGTAAGCATTGTATATAGTTGCTTTTATTATCTTTGGTTTTATCCTATTTAGTTTTATTAGGTTCTTTATTTGGTTCTTGTTTCTTTGTCAGTTTCACTTATAATTGGAAAATAACAAAAAAGAAAAAGGGGGGTTTGAGAGCTCCATCAAATAATCATGCCCATCTTAAATGACTATAAAGAAAGAGCTTTATGGGAGACAACCCAATATGTTTATAGTTCTGTTATTTACTGCTTTGTTGAGTCTTGGAAGTCATTACTACTGTAATGACCTCTCCTTATCTGTTTGTTTTGTTTTTGTGCCAAGAATTACCTCGAATGGTAAGAAAGTGGTATTTGGGAGATTTGCAATTTTGTTTACTGTTTCTGGTTCATCACGAGAAAAATCGCCAAACATCACCAGAACGTAAGTTTGAGCTGCCAATTTACGAGCATCTTCCCCAGGTATTTATCTAACTTTCATTAGTTCAGAGTTTTTCGAGTTACGCAGCGTAACTATTTTTCAAAAATTAATTTTTACGAACTGTTCTATTTTGACAAATTCTTGCACTGTTTTGCATTTGCATCTTTTTGCCCACCTTTTTGAGTTCTCTTGATCAAAGAACCTTATTGAAGTTGTGCTACAGTAGCTAATGCTTATTAAAATGTTTTTCATATGTCATATTGAACTTTGTAGATTTGATTAATATTATCATTGCACTAACGCTGCTAATGAGATTTGTGATGAGTTTTGTATGAAGGAAGTTTTCAAGTGTAGGAAAGAAGAATGATGAGATGAGATGAAGAATGGACAAAAGCTCAAGCTTGGGGATGCCCATGTCACCCCAAGATATATTCAAGAAGTACAAGCGTCAAAGCTTGAGGATGCCCAAGGCATCCCCTTCTTCATCAATAAAAATATCAGGTCCTGTTTCTGTTCACTATATTTTTATTGCTTCATATACTATGTGTTATTCTTGGAGCGTGTTTATTTTCTGTTGTGTATTTTATTTTCAATAAAGTGGGCACCATCATACCATGTTTGTTTGGGAGAGAGACACGCTCCGTTTTAATTGTATGAACGCTCTAGTTTTCACTCTTATTGTTCAACGAGCGTTTTATTTTTGCTAGTACTGCGTTTAGCTCTGGTTTTTCACTCCTAATTTGTTCAGAGCTTGTTAGTATGCTTCAATTATATATGATTAGCTCTCTGATCTTTAATGAATATTATAAATGAGAGTTGTTTCAAATAAGTTGATTGGTGTTGGATACGAGTAAAAATGTTTCATATTAATAGTGATGCAAATGGAAGATCTCCTCTGATGTTTCAATTGGGTTGAATTGATCATTTAGTTTAGACTTTTAATATCACCATATGCTTTAATTAATAAGTTTTGTCGCTATGCATGATTATGACCATTATTGCTCTCTTAGTTGGTCGCTATCTTTCTTTTTGCTAGCCTTCATTCTCAGACCTTGAGTATGATCTCTACTCGTGCATCCAACCACCAAAAACCAAAATATGCCAAAAGTGTCCACCATACCTACCTATATGTGGTATTTCACCACCACTCCAAGTAAATTTACATGTGCTACCTTTAAAACCTTCAAAATAATTCCTTGTTTTTGCAATACATAGCTCATGGGAAAGTAGCCTGAAAAAATATTGTGGTGAGGAATATGTCACTTATGTATCTTAGTTCTTATAAGCTGCTTGTTGTGTGGCAACCATGCTGACATGGGGACACCATCATCATATTTTTGATAAATATCATGTGAGTTACTATGCATGTCCATCTTGTCTGAAGTAAGGAGATAACCATGATAAAAGGTTAGAGTATGCATATTGTTAGAGAAGAACATTGGGCCGCTAACCAAAGCCATGTTTACATGGTGGAAGTTTCAGCATGGACATTAAAACCTCAAAAATCTCTTATGAGAAATTTATGTTGCCAAAAGCTTTAAGCTTAAAGAGGAGTCCATTTGTCTGTTGTCCATGTTGTCCCGGTATGGATGTCTAAGTTGAGAATAATCAAAAGCGAGAAATCCAATGCGGACTTTCTCCCTAGACCTTTGTACAGGTGGCATGGAGGTACCCCTTTGTGAAACTTGGTTGAAACATATGTAATGCGATGATAATCCATGGAAATCCGAGCTAATTAGGACAAGGTGCGGGCACTATTAGTATTCGATGCATGAGGCTTGCAACTTATAGGAAGTTTTATACATAACCTATATTACTTATTGCTACCGTTGACACAATTGCCTCTCTTAAAATTTTATATCTCTATGTTTTCAAAATAAAAAAGCTCTAGCAAATGTTTAATCTCTGCTTCCCTCTGCGAAGGGCCATTCTTTTACTTTTATGTTGAGTCTTCATCTTCTAAGTTATATGAACCGTCTTATGAGAGCATAGTTGTCATTCTTAGTTCTATGTGCATGGTCCCAAAATTATTATTGATTGAATCATGAATGTGTTATTAATTGTTCTTAAATTATTTGTATCTAGTCATCCTTTGAACTTTGAAGGTGCATGTCACCTCAAAAATTATTCTTTTTATCACTCCCTACTCGAGGACGAGCATGAGTTAAGCTAGGGGATGTTGATACGTCGCAAACGTATCTATAATTTTTGATGTTCCATGCTTGTTTTACACCAATTACTATATGTTTTAAGGGACTAACCTATTAATAGTTGCAAAAGTGCACAAGTTCTTGGTGTCAACTTTGTTGTGCAGGAAATAGGCAAATATGGAAGGAAATAGCTCATTATGGTGAAATCTGGAATTTCCCGGAATCTGTCCCTGCTGAACACTTTTCAAAGATCGCTTCGAAACTCCATCAAAACGACGTTGTCAACACCCGGATTTTTAAGTCCAGATGCCTGTTATGCCATACATCGCAATCCCAGGAATATTGTTGTTGCGAGACATAACAGTTGAATATCATAAGTCATCATTCATTACATACCATAGTCGTCTTACAAATGGATCACATGATCCAATATTACAATAATAGTTGAACTATTGTTTCAACACACATCACAGATACATAGCGGAAGCGTAGATAGAAGGGGACTCTATAGTCCACAGGCCAACGCTTGACGTCAGGAGTAGTCCTAGTTGTCGTAGACGTCCTGCTGTCCATCCTCTTCATACTGCTGCTCCTCTTCATAGTCTGGCCATTTGAATAGCCAGGGACAAAGCCATGAGTACTTTAAAGTACTCGCATACTAATACTAATGTAAGTACTAGCAATTCTAGTAAGGGGGATGCTAAGCTCTAGTTTCTTTTGCATAAAGCCAATTTTAGTTCACAAGTATTTGAAATAAAGACTCTTCATGTGCTAACTAACTCAAGTGGGAACATTAGTGTCATTCCCACAACTCTGTTGTGATTTGAATCAAAATCACCATTTCAAGTTCAAATCACAAGTCACCCTTCACATGTCACATTTTTGAAAATGGTCTGATGACGGAACAGTATGGCCTTTCCAACCGTCCATAACCGTGGACGCGGCTATTCGAATAGTTCTACACTCTGCAGAGGTCGTACACTTGTGCCACAACATTTGCAATAATCCTTCAGGGTTAACTGGCCCTGATTTATCACACTCCGTGTGCGGACTACCAACTATAACCTTTCACTTACATACCCTAGTATAGACATCTCTCCCCATGAGCTTGGCCTCCCAGTGAAGACAAACTGCCAGCCTGGGAACTGCACAGGGCTTGGGCCGGACATTCACCTCATATTCACGTCATATCACATCATTTCGTATTTCTTTGGAGGCAGCCCTTGGCATAACCCCGATGACGCTTGTTTTAGAGGGAACCCATACTAAGATACATAAACTTCCAGTTAAGCCCTACCCATATCAGGTATTGTGGGGGTACTTGTAAAATTGGAATGGTATCGCATCCGAACCCAACCATCAGTTTTTGTAAAGTTCACCATGTCTTTCACAAGTCACATTCACCTTCAAAATCTTTCAATAGAATGACTCATCATTCCAAGGTTTTCAAAGTCATTTCAGAATTACAAGTTCCCATCTAGAGTAGTCAATTTTAATTTAGCACTAGCATCTAAGTATGAGGGGTGCTAAGTAATTTGCTTTGCTTCTAGGCTAACATTGATACTCTTGTACTAATCCAATACTCACCCAATGAATCATGAATCAAAAAGTACTTTGATAAAACAAAGGTAAGTAAAGCTTGTAAAGTAAAACTGGGAAATAGGATCAGGAACATAAAAAAATGGGTAATGCCTTGCTCATGGTGAGCTTGGCACTTTGCAAGAGTATTATCTTGCAACAATAGAACTTGCAATGGTGTTAGCTTGCAAGAGTATAGCTTGCCTTGGTGGTTGAGGTGATCAAAGTGCTCTTCTTCTTCTGGGTAGAATCCTTCCTCTTCCTGGTATTCTCCGGTACTAGCGTCTATACACGAATACGAGGATACAATCACCCAGCAATTCATTGGCTATCCTAAACATCACATGTATTCACACAAACTATTCTATTCACATAATTAATACAATTAGGGTGCATTGGTGGTGTGGCTTGAGGAAAAATAATTTCCTCTCATTACATATGTAAATGATAGTTTCCATATGGTTCTCGAGGAATAATTTCCTCTCATTGAATCTTCTTTAAGATTTAATTTCTCAAACAATCACACATGAATTCATGTTGACCTAAGTCAACCATTCATCATCATCATTTGATAAAATGATTTAAATGAGGTAGAGATACCTCATACTATTTAACCAAGCCTATTATGATTTAAAATCTCCAAGTATTTCATGTGAGAGTAATTGACCGGGGGTTCATCCTCATATGAAGGTACTTGGGACAAGATTTAAATGAGGTGAAACACCTCATATAATTTACACAAATTAAACTAGCATCACACATTACTATTAAGTGGGTAGATGTGTTGTTTTCTTATTTAAGAAAAATAATTTCCTCTCATACTAATCAAGGTGTTACTTTTAATTACTTAGAGAAATAATTTGCTTTTATTATATTATTAAGATTTAATTTCTCTCATGAATAATATATGACCTAGGTTGACTAAGTCCACCTTTTCATACTCATCATTTAAGAAAATGATTTAAATGAGGTGAAGCACCTCATACAATTTAATCCTAATATGGTAAAGATTTAATATCATCAACAATTCATATGAGACCTAAATGACCAGAGTCTCTACCTCATTTTAAATTGTTCATGACAAGATTTAAGTGAGAGAAAAACTCCCATGTGATTTATTAACAGTTTTAGACAATATCTTTGACTAGAAATAGCCATATAGTCCTTTAATTAAGCTAGGCCATGATCATTCAAAGTGACCACACCATTTTCTTGCAGAAACAATTAGTGTAAGTCAAATGTGAGCCATGAGAGTTGTAATTACTTAAATACCTATTTTGGTTGATTTTTACTAATTATTTGAATATGAAAAAGTCTCTGCCTTCTTCTTTTTATCATTCTATTTCTACAACAGATCTTGGGGTGGGACCAGTGGCATGTTGTAGATATTTTTACTAGCTTTCTAACACTATGCAATTTGTTAAATTTGGCCAAGCCAAACAGATTCTATGAATTTTCAAAGTTGGGTTCAGTATTGAATTTGTTTGAATTGAATTAAATCAAATTTGACTAAACGGGCTGGCGGGAAAGAAATTGGGCCGAATCAGTTTGAAACGCAGCAAAGAAGAGTTGGGCCGGCCCAGCTAACGTTGCGGGCCAGCTGACAGCAGGCCCCACCTATCAGCGAGCCAGGCTTACCGAATCGGTACGCGTGAGTGGTGGCCGTTAGATTAGAAGCTCGATCTACGGCTGAGGTTCGTCGTCTCCTTCGAGGGGAGGAGCTTGCTGGAGCGGCGGAGGTAGGGGGTCGGCGGCGAGCAGGGACTCCGGCGAGCGGTGGCGTTGACGCGAGGCGAGGTTGTCGTCGACGGTGAGTGCGCTGGTACCAGTGGCGTCGCCGATGGTGCTCCAATTCGTCGACGATGATCTCAGGTCCGCTGCGGGCTCCGGCGATCGATTGGACGGCTCCGGTGAGTAATCGGGTGAGAGGAGTGGATGAGGAGGCTCAGAGATGGGAGGAGAAGGTGGTGGCGTGCTTGGTTTGGCTCGGGGAGCTCCCTATTTATAGATGCCAGGGGTGTTGTGAGGCACGGGCGAGGTCAACGGCGAGGTCGTCGGTCCACAGCGGCGAAGGAGCGAGGAAGGTGCGCAGGAGGTAGGCGACGTCATGGCTGTACGGTGAGCATTAATGACGCGGTACGGCGAGGTGTACTATGGTCGGGCAAGGGCGCGTACTGGTGCGGATGCGGCGGGATTGTGTCGTCGTCTCCGGCGGCGGCGGGCAAGGGCAGTGGTCGCGCGCGTGTCTGGCGCGTCTGAGGTGGCGTGCTGAGGCTCGACGAGCAGCGAGAGGGCCAGGGCAGGCGCGAGGTGGCCGTGCTGCGCGTGTCCAGGGCGTGTCCGCGCGTGTACTGCTGTGACGCCAGCGGCATGGTCTGGCCGTCCTGGGCGCGCGTCGTGCGGCGGCTGTCGACGTCTTCCTCGACAAGTGGCGATGCTAGGTGGTGTAGGGAGGTTTGGTGGCGTTGTTTGACAAGGTGGCCAGGGTGATCGACGGTGGAGAGGAGGGGAGGTGCGGCATGGCCGGCATGGTCATGCACATGCATGCTAGCCCTCCTCTCTTAGGGTTACTGTGGGGCATTGAGTGAGAGAGGGGACAAGGGGACAGGGTAGAGTGGTTTAGGGCATTAGGGTTGAGTGTAGGACACTATTTCAAATAGTGTTGTTTGTCCCCTTTTTGTATTTCATCAATTTTTGCCCAAATTTGATTGAGTTCAAATGGCTACCAATTTTGAAAATGGGGTGTTTAGTTGAGTTGCAAATGATCAGAGAGAATGAGAGGTGGTGGTGGAATTTTCAAATTCAAAGATTGGCAAAAATGCTAAGTGTGAGATTGTTCCAAATATTAAAAAGTCCTAACTTTGCATGAGCATAGATTTTTATCCAAAGTGAATTTGGCATGGTAGTCTTTACAAAAGTTGTTCATCTTGATGTCCTCTTGGATGACATGCAAAAAGTTAAGAAAGTTTAGTTTGAAAATATTGAATTGCAGGGGCTCAAAGTGGTGACCAGAATATAATTGGCAGATTTGACCATCATCATATGTGAGCACAATTTGAGTTGGATTTTGATTTGAATTGTGTTTCTTTGGTTCCAATAGTTGTAATAAGTGTTTAGTAACATACTCCAATTAATGGTGAAGACCAAAATGGTCTAGGGTCAAGATTTATAAAAATGGCATAAACCATATGTGAGGGTTTGTGAATTTCTAACTTTTATTCTTTTACTTTTCTTTGCTTCTCTTTGACAAGGGTGAGGTTTATTTGGTGTTATTTTGAGTTGGGTAAAAGGTTCAAGCCATTTTGGGGCAATGGGGATGCCTAGGGTAAGATTTGATATTTTGGCTAAGTGCCACATATACCTCTATGCATATGTTTGATTTTATTTTGTTTCTCACTTGAATTGGTTGGTAAGTACTTTGTTAAGTGTATTGATGTATTTCAAAACATCTACCACGGTTAACACTCAAGGTTGGAGCATTTGCAAAAAGTAGTCATAGGCTTGCAAATGCCTTTTTCTTATTTAAGATCACCTCTTTTTATTTTGGGTTTTCAAAGATTTGTGACAAGAGAGATGAGGTTTAGGGTTTAGTGGGGTTCACAATGGTTCACCACCATTTAGCAAAAATAATAAAGGTAGGGTTCAAGATCTACATATTAGGGCTACATGCCCACATATGTCTTTTCCTTTTATTTTGGTTTCTCAAAATAGATCCAAATGATTTTTTAGAAGGTTAGGGTTTAGGTTTTTTTCTTATTTGATTTATTTCTCTTTTATTTTATTTGGTTGGTGATCTTCACTTGATCACTTTAGGGTTTTAGGGTTTATCACATAAGCAACATAACACACATCATGGCAAAACACAAATATTATGTATGAGCACTAGACATAGCACCCTATGTAAGAAAAGTTTTTTGTTGGTTCTCATTTTTGGAAAAAGGAAATTCAATTTCTCTTTGTTTTGAAATTTGGGGTGTTACAAACCCTTCCCCCTCAAACAAATCTCGTCCCGAGATTTTAAGAAAAGTTAGGTTCCTAAGAGAGATTGGGCGATATGATTTAACCGGAAAACATACTCTGCATGTTCTGGGGTGCTTCCTGGGCTTCTGCGGCATTCATGTGGTAGAGGCGGCCGTTGCGGTTGTTCTGGTTCCTTTGGGCTGCTAAGCGGCGCTGTTGCTGAGCAGGTGCAGCGGTATTGGCGGCAATCTTGGCAAGCTTCTTGGGGCACTCATTGGAGTAGTGACCCACAACTCCACATTCATAGCAGTTGATGGTGGACTTGTCCTTGGGGTTGACGGGAACAGTGTTGCTTCCAGTCATTGGGGCCGTATTGGGGTTGTTGTTGTTGCCGCGGTTGCCGTTGTTATTGTTGCTGTTGGTGTTGTTGTTGTTGTTGTTGCGGTTGTTGTTGTTTGGGCGGTATGTCTGAGCAGGGGGCTTGTTGTATCTTGGGGCAAATCCTCCAGATGAGTTGCCGCGGTACTTCTGAGCATTGTTGGGTCCATTCTGGGGCATCATACGGCGCTTGCGGTTCTCGTTGGCTTGGTGCAATTTTCCTTCCATCTGGATGGCTGAGTCCACCAGGGCTTCTAGGTCAGCGAACGGAATGTTCACTAACACAGTTTGCATCTCGTCATGCAGTCCGTTCAGAAATCTCTCCTTCCTCTTCTCATTGGTGTCGGTTTCATCCGGGGCGTACCTTGACAGAGTAAGAAACCTGTCGCGGTATTCCACCACCGACATTCTGCCTTGCTTGAGTTCACGGAACTCGTCTCTCATCTTCTTGATCAGTCCTTGGGGCACGTGATACTTGCTAAACTTCAGCTTGAATTCTTCCCAGTTCATCATCTGTCATGCATTCATTGCGCGGGCGCTTGTCCACCAGGCTCGTGCAGGTCCTGACAGGTAGTGGGTGGCGAACAGTACTTTTTCTGTGGCTTCAACTCCCACAACTTCAAGGTTGTTCTCCATTGTCTGGAGCCAGTCATCCGCGTCGAGGGGCTCTTCGGTCTTGCTGAAAATAGGTGGGTTGGTGTTTTGAAAGTTCTTCAGTTTTGACCCAGGGTGGTCGTGGTTTCCATGGCCGTTGTTGTTCTGAGCGATCTGCTGCAGTGCGGCAATGTTGGCTTGGCGTTCAGCTCTCTCGGCTTCGCGGTCTGCCATCATCATCTCTAGCATCTGCATCATGGCGTCTTGGTTGTCGCTGCGGGTTGGTGGGGCCATCTGACATCGAGGTAGATGATAAGGTAAGAGGGAAATTTCTATGGTTTGTTTGAGTTAAAGTTCAAAAATTCAAAACTTGAAAACTTGAGTAGTGTTGAGGGGGTGAAAACCAGCAACACTTTTTCATTCATACCAAACATCACATATTACAAAGCTAACACACCGTTGGTTTTAAGAACCATTCATCGCTCTACGATACAAGGGGATCCTGATACAAACTCACACCTACTCATGTGACTTAGTGATACTACTCTTCATGGTGGTTTCTTCATCTTCAGGGGTAATGTGCTTGACGGGCGTTGTCCAACTCCTTACGGGTCTGGTGCAGCAGGAAGTCGAGGCATACCACATAGTAGTTCATCTCCGGGTGCGGTGGCATGGTTAGTGGTCTTCCCATGGGGTCATGTCGTGGGTAGTAAACAAAGCGAGTGCTCTTGATCTTGTGCTCATTTTGTCCACACAGACGGGCAATTGCTTCTTGCATGGCTTTGGCGATTCCATCCTTCCAAGTGTTTCCCGTTACAGAAAACCAGATGGTTTCCCATATTGGGGCTCCAAGCTTTCCTCTCAGATCTGCAGTAACTTCCCACCGAGGTGGTCCTCCCGACGGCTGGTTGAGGGGTATTCCGAAGAACTTGGTGTACGGGCGTCCTAAATATTCCACTAGTTGCTTCAAATCCTTCTCGAACATCAGGTTTCCTCCATGGCCAATCTGATAGGACTCACATTGATACTCCATCTGTGAGCAATTAGGATGAGTAGGTTAATGAAGTGATCAAGTGTGCAAAATTTTATGTACAATTACAAGGAAAAGTAGAGCATGGATTTATTATTTTGCAAAGATCTCAAGGGTAAGAGTAAGAATAAGTTTTCATAAATATTCACTTCATTGGTTTTGAAACTAAGTTTTTCAGACGTCCATTCTAACTAGGGTCTCCTAAGGTCAAACAATGGCTCTGATACCAACTTGTCAACACCCGGATTTTTAAGTCCAGATGCCTGTTATGCCATACATCGCAATCCCAGGAATATTGTTGTTGCGAGACATAACAGTTGAATATCATAAGTCATCATTCATTACATACCATAGTCGTCTTACAAATGGATCATATGATCCAATATTACAATAATAGTTGAACTATTGTTTCAACACACATCACAGATACATAGCGGAAGCGTAGATAGAAGGGGACTCTATAGTCCACAGGCCAACGCTTGACGTCAGGAGTAGTCCTAGTTGTCGTAGACGTCCTGCTGTCCATCCTCTTCATACTACTGCTCCTCTTCATAGTCTGGCCATTTGAATAGCCAGGGACAAAGCCGTGAGTACTTTAAAGTACTCGCATACTAATACTAATGTAAGTACTAGCAATTCTAGTAAGGGGGATGCTAAGCTCTAGTTTCTTTTGCATAAAGCCAATTTTAGTTCACAAGTATTTGAAATAAAGATTCTTCATGTGCTAACTAACTCAAGTGGGAACATTAGTGTCATTCCCACAACTCTGTTGTGATTCGAATCAAAATCACCATTTCAAGTTCAAATCACAAGTCACCCTTCACATGTCACATTTTTGAAAATGGTCTGATGACGGAACAGTATGGCCTTTCCAACCGTCCATAACCGTGGACGCGGCTATTTGAATAGTTCTACACTCTGCAGAGGTCGTACACTT
Organism: Lolium perenne; assembly: GCF_019359855.2. Classification (NCBI taxonomy): domain Eukaryota; kingdom Viridiplantae; phylum Streptophyta; class Magnoliopsida; order Poales; family Poaceae; genus Lolium; species Lolium perenne. Next base: position 42,711,795 of record NC_067244.2, on the reverse strand, counting down.
GTGCCACAACATTTGCAATAATCCGTCAGGGTTAACTGGCCCTGATTTATCACACTCCGTGTGCGGACTACCAACCATAACCTTTCACTTACATACCCTAGTATAGACATCTCTCTCCATGAGCTTGGCCTCCCAGTGAAGACAAACTGTCAGCCTGGGAACTGCACAGGGCTTGGGCTGGACATTCACCTCATATTCACGTCATATCACATCATTTCGTATTTCTTTGGAGGCAGCCCTTGGCATAACCCCGATGACGCTTGTTTTAGAGGGAACCCATACTAAGATACATAAACTTCCAGTTAAGCCCTACCCATATCAGGTATTGTGGGGGTACTTGTAAAATTGGAATGGTATCGCATCCGAACCCAACCATCAGTTTTTGTAAAGTTCACCATGTCTTTCACAAGTCACATTCACCTTCAAAATCTTTCAATAGAATGACTCATCATTCCAAGGTTTTCAAAGTCATTTCAGAATTACAAGTTCCCATCTAGAGTAGTCAATTTTAATTTAGCACTAGCATCTAAGTATGAGGGGTGCTAAGTAATTTGCTTTGCTTCTAGGCTAACATTGATACTCTTGTACTAATCCAATACTCACCCAATGAATCATGAATCAAAAAGTACTTTGATAAAACAAAGGTAAGTAAAGCTTGTAAAGTAAAACTGGGAAATAGGATCAGGAACATAAAGAAAAATGGGTAATGCCTTGCTCATGGTGAGCTTGGCACTTTGCAAGAGTATTATCTTGCAACAATAGAACTTGCAATGGTGTTAGCTTGCAAGAGTATAGCTTGCCTTGGTGGTTGAGGTGATCAAAGTGCTCTTCTTCTTCTGGGTAGAATCCTTCCTCTTCCTGGTATTCTCCGGTACTAGCGTCTATACACGAATACGAGGATACAATCACCCAGCAATTCATTGGCTATCCTAAACATCACATGTATTCACACAAACTATTCTATTCACACAATTAATACAATTAGGGTGCATTGGTGGTGTGGCTTGAGGAAAAATAATTTCCTCTCATTACATATGTAAATGATAGTTTCCATATGGTTCTCGAGGAATAATTTCCTCTCATTGAATCTTCTTTAAGATTTAATTTCTCAAACAATCACACATGAATTCATGTTGACCTAAGTCAACCATTCATCATCATCATTTGAGAAAATGATTTAAATGAGGTAGAAATACCTCATACTATTTAACCAAGCCTATTATGATTTAAAATCTCCAAGTATTTCATGTGAGAGTAATTGACCGGGGGTTCATCCTCATATGAAGGTACTTGGGACAAGATTTAAATGAGGTGAAACACCTCATATAATTTACACAAATTAAACTAGCATCACACATTACTATTAAGTGGGTAGATGTGTTGTTTTCTTATTTAAGAAAAATAATTTCCTCGCATACTAATCAAGGTGTTACTTTTAATTACTTAGAGAAATAATTTCCTTTTATTATCTTATTAAGATTTAATTTCTCTCATGAATAATATATGACCTAGGTTGACTAAGTCAACCTCTTCATACTCATCATTTAAGAAAATGATTTAAATGAGGTGAAGCACCTCATACAATTTAATCCTAATATGGTAAAGATTTAATATCATCAACAATTCATATGAGACCTAAATGACCAGAGTCTCTACCTCATTTTAAATTGTTCATGACAAGATTTAAGTGAGAGAAAAACTCCCATGTGATTTATTAACAGTTTTAGACAATATCTTTGACTAGAAATAGCCATATAGTCCTTTAATTAAGCTAGGCCATGATCATTCAAAGTGACCACACCATTTTCTTGCAGAAACAATTAGTGTAAGTCAAATGTGAGCCATGAGAGTTGTAATTACTTAAATACCTATTTTGGTTGATTTTTACTAATTATTTGAATATGAAAAAGTCTCTGCCTTCTTCTTTTTATCATTCTATTTCTACAACAGATCTTGGGGTGGGACCAGTGGCATGTTGTAGATATTTTTACTAGCTTTCTAACACTATGCAATTTGTTAAATTTGGCCAAGCCAAACAGATTCTATGAATTTTCAAAGTTGGGTTCAGTATTGAATTTGTTTGAATTGAATTAAATCAAATTTGACTAAACGGGCTGGCGGGAAAGAAATTGGGCCGAATCAGTTTGAAACGCAGCAAAGAAGAGTTGGGCCGGCCTAGCTAACGTTGCGGGCCAGCTGACAGCAGGCCCCACCTATCAGCGAGCCAGGCTTACCGAATCGGTACGCGTGAGTGGTGGCCGTTAGATTAGAAGCTCGATCTACGGCTGAGGTTCGTCGTCTCCGTCGAGGGGAGGAGCTTGCTGGAGCGGCGGAGGTAGGGGGTCGGCGGCGAGCAGGGACTCCGGCGAGCGGTGGCGTTGACGCGAGGCGAGGTTGTCGTCGACAGCGAGTGCGCTGGTACCAGTGGCGTCGCCGATGGTGCTCCAATTCGTCGACGATGATCTCAGGTCCGCTGCGGGCTCCGGCGATCGATTGGACAGCTCCGGTGAGTAATCGGGTGAGAGGAGTGGACGAGGAGGCTCAGAGATGGGAGGAGAAGGTGGTGGCGTGCTTGGTTTGGCTCGGGGAGCTCCCTATTTATAGATGCTAGGGGTGTTGTGAGGCGCGGGCGAGGTCAACGGCGAGGTCGTCGGTCCACAGCGGCGAAGGAGCGAGGAAGGTGCGCATGAGGTAGGCGACGTCATGGCTGTACGGTGAGCATTAATGATGCGGTACGGCGAGGTGTACTATGGTCGGGCAAGGGCGCGTACTGGTGCGGATGCGGCGGGATTGTGTCATCGTCTCCGGCGGCGGCGGGAAAGGGCAGTGGTCGCGCGCGTGTCTGGCGCGTCTGAGGTGGCGTGCTGAGGCTCGACGAGCAGCGAGAGGGTCCAGGGCGGGCGCGAGGTGGCCGTGCTGCGCGTGTCCAGGGCGTGTCCGCGCGTGTACTGCTGTGACGCCAGCGGCATGGTCTGGCCGTCCTGGGCGCGCGTCGTGCGGCAGCTGTCGACGTCTTCCTCGACAAGTGGCGATGCTAGGTGGTGTAGGGAGGTTTGGTGGCGTTGTTTGACAAGGTGGCCAGGGTGATCGACGGTGGAGAGGAGGGGAGGTGCGGCATGGCCGGCATGGTCATGCACATGCATGCTAGCCCTCCTCTCTTAGGGTTACTGTGGGGCATTGAGTGAGAGAGGGGACAAGGGGACAGGGTAGAGTGGTTTAGGGCATTAGGGTTGAGTGTAGGACACTATTTCAAATAGTGTTGTTTGTCCCCTTTTTGTATTTCATCAATTTTTGCCCAAATTTGATTGAGTTCAAATGGCTACCAATTTTGAAAATGGGGTGTTTAGTTGAGTTGCAAATGATCAGAGAGAATGAGAGGTGGTGGTGGAATTTTCAAATTCAAAGATTGGCAAAAATGCTAAGTGTGAGATTGTTCCAAATATTAAAAAGTCCTAACTTTGCATGAGCATAGATTTTTATCCAAAGTGAATTTGGCATGGTAGTCTTTACAAAAGTTGTTCATCTTGTTGTCCTCTTGGATGACATGCAAAAAGTTGAGAAAGTTTAGTTTGAAAATATTGAATTGCAGGGGCTCAAAGTGGTGACCAGAATATAATTGGCAGATTTGACCATCATCATATGTGAGCACAATTTGAGTTGGATTTTGATTTGAATTGTGTTTCTTTGGTTCCAATAGTTGTAATAAGTGTTTAGTAACATACTCCAATTAATGGTGAAGACCAAAATGGTCTAGGGTCAAGATTTATAAAAATGGCATAAACCATATGTGAGGGTTTGTGAATTTCTAACTTTTATTCTTTTACTTTTCTTTGCTTCTCTTTGACAATGGTGAGGTTTATTTGGTGTTATTTTGAGTTGGGTAAAAGGTTCAAGCCATTTTGGGGCAATGGGGATGCCTAGGGTAAGATTTGATATTTTGGCTAAGTGCCACATATACCTCTATGCATATGTTTGATTTTATTTTGTTTCTCACTTGAATTGGTTGGTAAGTACTTTGTTAAGTGTATTGATGTATTTCAAAACATCTACCAAGGTTAACACTCAAGGTTGGAGCATTTGCAAAAAGTAGCCATAGGCTTGCAAATGCCTTTTTCTTATTTAAGATCACCTCTTTTTATTTTGGTTTTTCAAAGATTTGTGACAAGAGAGATGAGGTTTAGGGTTTAGTGGGGTTCACAATGGTTCACCACCATTTAGCAAAAATAATAAAGGTAGGGTTCAAGATCTACATATTAGGGCTACATGCCCACATATGTCTTTTCCTTTTATTTTGGTTTCTCAAAATAGATCCAAATGATTTTTGAGAAGGTTAGGGTTTAGGTTTTTTTCTTATTTGATTTCTTTCTCTTTTATTTTATTTGGTTGGTGATCTTCACTTGATCACTTTAGGGTTTTAGGGTTTATCACATAAGCAACATAACACACATCATGGCAAAACACAAATATTATGTATGAGCACTAGACATAGCACCCTATGTAAGAAAAGTTTTTTGTTGGTTCTCATTTTTGGAAAAAGGAAATTCAATTTCTCTTTGTTTTGAAATTTGGGGTGTTACAGACGTCCAATGGAAAAGTCGTAAACTACAAAGTTGTAGATAATTTCAAACCGAACAATTTGGACATCTTATTCGTCCATAACAGACAACGGATACATCCGGGAAAGGAGAATTACTGCGGAGGTTCGTGCAGTCTCGGGACTCCGAAAGTTGGTGACGTATTTGACACAAACTCTTTCCATACCTGGATATTTCGGCCCAGCCACGAGTTGTGTGGCTCATGAAGGACAGAGGGGAGTCCTAGGAAGGTTCTAGAGGTACCCAAGAGCCCTTGGATCAAAGGGGCATCCATCCCATGGCCTAGATTGCATCTCCAACACTATATATTGATGGGAAACCCTATTTTTGGAGGCCCCCAAGCATTGTCACGAAAATCCTCCAGCAGCCAAGGAGGGGGAAACACTCATCTACACCAGCACCAACTCAAGGAAGAAGAAGGCTAAGGGGTGGCGCTCCCCCATGATGCCGGCGGCGGGGAAGGAGTCCCCCGCGCCGCCGCCGGCGCCGCCCACGCCTCCGCCTCCCGGCGCTCCTCGCTGAGCCCTCCAACGTCTTCACCGCCATCTCCATCACCAACTCCTCATTGTATTCAGTGGTCCATCCTCTCACAAACCTCTGTACCGCCTTATGTAAACATGGTGTTTGATGCTATAAGTTATAATCCTATGATCTATGTCATGTTGCCATAGTTTATTTGTTCTTTGATTGATTGGTTGTTTCTCTTTGGTTCATTAGAGTTGTATGTTGATATGTTACCGTCCTTGGTGCCCATTATATTTGTGCGCGCACGGATCAAGCACCATAGGGTTGGTAGTACTTGTATACTACAAGAGGGAAGTTCTGCTGGAGTGACAGAAACCTAAGGACGCGAACCGGATAGTTGCATGTATGGGAGTAAGAGGACCATTTACTTAAGGCTATGGTTGGGGAAACCTTAATGCTTGCTAGTATTTATGGATGTTTGCTAGCAAGCCAATCATATAGTACTTGTAATCCCGGAGGGAGAGCATGTATATTTAGCCTCTCCTACATAGAAAATTGCATCGAAGACATTGAACCCAAGATCTTCACTAATTGATATTGGACAAAGCCACCACTATTACCACCGCCTTTCCACACTCATGGTACTGTTAGTTTAGTTTGTTTTATTGCTGCAGCACTAACATTTATTCCGTGTATTTTATTGTTCTGCAAAGTCACCTCTCATACCCGTTATCGCTCTAGTTTTATTTCCAAGATATTGCAAACGCTTAGTGTGCGTAGAGTTGTATCAGTGGTTCATAGAACTTGAGAGAATGTTTACCCTACCTTTAGCTCCTCGTTGGGTTCGACACTCTTACTTATCGAAAAGGTTACACGCGATCCCCTATACTTGTGGGTTATCAGGGCCCATCATAACTTCTTTGTTTGTAGTTGGTTTATCATTGTTCAAAATCAATCCTTTGTCCACAAATAATTTATTTGATCACAAAGTAAACCATACTTACAAGGTTTAATATGTACTTGGATCTCCATGGCTAAAACACTTTGTAGTCATGGGAGCCATGATCGTCGTGGCCGCTTCCGGAACCATTTCCGATGCTGCGCTACTCTGATCATTATGCTCAGGTTCATAAACCTTATCAAGTTCTATTGTCCTCCCACTCAAATACTTCGGTAGAAAACAATTTCTTGGAAATAAGCAAGTAGCATTAACAAACACTTTTGTCTTTTACTTCATAGTGGAAAGAATTCCCAATTATGGGATAACAACAGAGACATTGATCCGGTTCTGGTTGTAAACTCATTTACTTATACCAAAATTTTAAGAAAGGACTATTAGGGTTTATACCCATGCCATAACTTGTATGGTATCATTTCAACGGATCATGATGATGCTCTATTTAGTGTAAAAGCGGTAGTCTCTAAAGCATAATCCACAAAATATAATGGCGTCATATTATTTTATCTCATCATTAATCCAACAAGGTTTGGATACATCTCTCGGATACTCCATCATCACTATGATACTCCAAGAAACGTGAGTTGTAGAACAATTTCATAACTCTCTTAGATGTTCGCTAAAACTCGTAATTCAAATATTTCCACTATGATCCAATCATAGATATTTGACTTTTCTATTACGATGATTTCCACTTCATGCTGAAATTTTTTGAATCCATTCAAATGTTTCAAACTTCTTCCTTATCGAATATATCCACATATATATACTCAATTCATTGTTGGAAGTTTTCATGAAGTAAAAGAATCTTCCGCACACAACTATGCCCAGTGAACCACATATATCATCATGTATGTTTCCACTAAGTTAGTTGCCCGTTCAACTCTTGGCCTATGAACGGTATTTCAGTCATTCTCTTTAGAAAAGATTTGCAAGCTCCAAACGATTCAAAAATCAAATGACTCCAAAAATCCATTTGCATGGAGTTCCTTCATGCGTTCCTCTCTAACATGACCTAAATGGCGGTTCCACAAATAAGTGGAATTCAAATCATTTGCCTTATGGCATTTTAGCGTCAGTGTTATATATGTGTGTTTTACCATTAAGATTTATAATAACTTATCCATCGTACATGGAGTAATGTCATAATTTGAACAACTCATTGTTTTCATTTGACCAGAGCAAAATAACTATTTATTAAGTTCTTTATTATAAATTCTAAGGGCTAGGTAGAATGCCAACGACAAACACAATAACACTTTATTATGTTCCAGACGTGCATTATTACCATATTCCTTATCAGTCACTTAGGCCATTGTATTCTTGTATTGCGTTGTATTGTATGACATCTCATACCAACCAATCTGGTACAAATACCCAAGAATTTTATTATGTGACCAAACAAAGAATACATCCATAACATGTATATCATCTATATACACCTGAGCTAGACTTTCTAGTCTTTTTCTTTCTTTTTCTGCCAAAATATCTTTTGTAGTTTCTCTTTTAGCATTCCTCATTCTCAGAAAACATTAATCCATAGGGGTTGTCATTAATTACCAAAACCACACATAGGGGCAATATACCCTTACACCGGGTTAAAAAACAGGTATCCCTCCGCTTCATTCTTACCCCTCCCCGGAAAAAAACAAATAGGCTCGCGCAATTATCAGCTTAGGGACAGCAAGCGGATAGTAGATCTGGCTCCATCCCTTGAATCCGCTGTAACTGATAGAATCTTGTACGAGAGACCCGCAAGTAAATAAGGAAACCCGCTTAAAACGCTTTTTAAGTAAGCATGTTATTTATCTTTATGGGGAGACACCTCTAGTGAACTATGGACCCCGGTCCTTTCTTTTACACTGATTGTCGTCGTGGTGAAAAGACAGATGCCATAGGATGGCTTAAGTTGGGACCAGATGTACGCTTGAGGATCCGGATGAGGGGAAGGATTAGAGGGAGAAAGAGATTGAACTCAGGCTTGTATTGATCTCAAGAACTTGGCCAAAGGCCAAAGGTTGAAGAAGTACGGATTACAAGGTGAAAACCTACTGCCCAAGGATCGATCCCCCCGCACAGGGGTGCCCTTCCTCTCCTTATATAGGGGAGAGGAGGCTTACAAGAGAAGGAACTCTAGGGGTATCTTTGCTGACCTAAGCTACTTTATAAAGCTTCTTTGGCTTCAGTGACGACGCTTATGTCTTTAATCAGAGGACTGATGACCTCCGGTATCTTTTAGCGTCAGCTTCTCCTTTGGCGTCAGGGCTTCGATTAAAGCTGAAGTGCTTCGCTCATCTTGTCCTTTGGTCCTTGAGGGAATCGTTGACTGGAGTGCCGACATGCTACAGTTGAGCCTATGCAGGATCTCCGATATCTTTACCTTTGAGCTCAGGCTTCTTTGCATTTATACCTCGATCTCTTATGTTTCTCATACTCCGGCATACCCCTCTTGGTATACCGGTTTGTGCTAACTTAGCACAGCTCAAACTTAACTTTCAGGATCCGGATTAATCTTTAATCTGGTATACAAATAGTTTATCATGGCATATTTGCCATAGTCTTGGCCTACCGGGGGCCATCCCCCCGACACTGATAAAATCATCTTGTTATGTTTACTTACTGCAAGCATTGTTCTCTTTAATTCCACTGCAAACAAATATCTCTTTCTGCACTATACATTTAATCCTTTGTGTTCAGCAAAACCGGTGAGATTTACAACCTCACTGTAAGTTGGGGCAAAGTATTTTGGTTGTGTTGTGTGCAGGTTCCACATTGTTGCTGACGTCGGTAGTGCGCCCTGCCACAAGTCAGCTAGCAACACCTTTAGAAGTCACGTCTTTCTCCTACTGGTCGATTAAACCTTGGTTTCTTACTGAGGGAAAACTTGCTACTCTGCTCACCATACCTTCCTCTTGGAGTTCCCCAACGGTGTGCTCTCTGCACTCATCAATGCCCTATGAACCTATGGACATCAAGAGTCTCCAAGGGAGGTATCACTATCAAAAAATGACCTCCAATGAAGTGATGCAATAGATGCAAGCTTTCAAGGTTGCTGAAAGGAACGCTCAAGATGCTATTAACCGTGCCATTGGTATGGGAAAAGTTGCAAACGTTGCTTTGAATTCCAATGTGGTTGAAGATGCGGAAGACCAAGAAGTGGTTGAAACACCAAGAACCATGAGCTGTCCCGAAGACATGAAGTTTCACTTCCATGACCACATGGCATTTTCGACAAGAACCTTTTGGAAATATCCATCCAAAACAAAAGAACAAAACAATCAAAGAAATAACTCAAGTGGTTACAAGGGATCGGGTCCAAGAACAAGAGCATGATACAATTGGAATGACAAGTTTCACTTCATTGCTAAATGCCCTTATGGTGGAAAGCTCATTCAAAAGAACAAGGCTATGGAGACCAAGGTCACCTACAACAAGCCTTTTCACAACAATAAGAAGAACCCCACCAACAAGAAGCAATCAAGAATTGTGCTATTGACTCAAGAGGAGAATTCTTCTTGGGATGATGATGATGAACCAACTACTAGTGGGATGGCCGCTATTGCTACCCTCTACTCCCTCTACATCACTCTTTGGATCCCCCAGTGAGAATCCTCCCATTAAGATTGAACATTGCTTCATGGAAAAATCCTTCGAGGTATCACCTTCTATCTCATCCATGCCTAATTATAAGAATACTGATGTGGATGATTATGATAGTCTCAAGGTGAAACGGTAAATTGTTGAATTTGATATTTACATCTCTAACTTGCAAGGTGAGAACAAGAAGAATCTTGGGGTTCTCTTGTTTCGGTTAGGTGAGATAGAAGAGCTCCTTGAAGAGAAATGTAGAGCTGAGAGAAGACTCTCTTGAAATTGCTTCCCTAAAAGATTCTCTTGAAGAAGAACAAGAGACTGTAGCTTCTCTTGTGGAGAAACTTAAAACGCTTGACAAGTCTGAAAATGAAATAATTATTAAATTCACTAAAGAAAGAGAACATGATAAAGCTAAATAAAAAAATTCTTAAAAGGGAAAAAGGAAAATTTGGTGTTAGTCATGATAAACTTGTTAAGTATCAAGATGTATCGATCAATTCTAGAGGCCTCTTAGTTTTATTGATGGAAACATGGGTTGCCTCCATTGCTAGATACATGGGCCACGTGTTAGTTAGATTAGACACGCCGTGCACACAACTGTCTGCTTCTCTTGCTGGGCTTCTTTTCTTCTGGTGCCCATCTAAAATATTTAGGGGTCTCCCAACCAATTTACGGGCATATGCATATGGTTAGCGGAAATTTACCCGGTGTCCTGTGACACCGACTGGATATACATAGGTCCGCGACGGGGGGGGGGGTGATGTGGAGGTGGAGGAGCGCTGACCATGGAGGGCAACACCAGATGGAGTGAGAGAGTGTGGTTTTGGGCGGTGAGGGAGCGTAATGGGGAGTTATACCGAAATGCCCCGTCTCCCGCACTTGCCAACACGTGCATAGGCGAGAGCCTGAATGGAAACAACCTTGTTCTGGCGTTTTCATTGGGCAAAGTTTTGGTTTGCTACAAAACTCGTGACACGCAGAAAACTGGTGCGGTCGAGGCAACACGTGTTTTTTTGGCTCACCAAAACCAGGGAAGGACTAGGCGAGCAACCAAAAAATCCCTTAATATCTCTTGATATTGCTATATTTCCTTTGTAAAAAATGCACAGAGGCCCAACGCCTTTCCCAATCAAACAAAATATTGCTATATGTTGGAGTACCAGCAGGGATCTGTTGTTCAATGATAACTACCCCGATGATGCAACGCGATTGGCTTCCATATGTGTGTCACATATCAAAATCCAGGTCTGGGAAGACAAGATTCAAGTGGTACGGTCCGTCCCTATTATTGAACCATTGCACCTGTAGCAAATTGTGAGGTTAAAGGTTCGGCCTGCACCTACACTACTAGGGCAACGGGTAACCCCATGTTCGCCCCTGTTAGTAGTTGTTGATGGTTTGATCATTGTGTTAGTTATTTCGCTGCTAGCTGCACAATTGTATGCCTTGAGAACAAAATCTTCGATGGGCATCTAAAAAAAGAATCCTGGATGGCAAAGATTTCACTTGAAAACATAAAATCTTCAATATCACAAGTTGCAGGCAAACATCAAAACTAAAACACCGGAGAAGCACAAAAAGGCAATGCATCTACAGATTTACTCGAGGCAGGGGATAGCGGGGGTAGCGAAGCGCTCTTGGAAGGGAAGCGGTGTGCCATCTGACAATCTTTTCACGCTTCCCGGCTACGCCTCGCAACATTCCGCGTCACCTTGCCCTGCTCCAGCTGCAGGGGGTTGGTGAAGATCGACGGGGAGAGAAAATGTGGTGGAGCAGCTAGAAGGGGGAGGGGCGAACAACTGTTGGGAGTGCTCTGCTCCGGCAAATTTTGGGGGCTCCGGTCTACGCGCCTCTCACGCGTTGCGGGCTTGTGGCGTTCCGATGCCTTGCCCTGATCTACGGTGGCGTTGTGGTATGCATACAAGATGAGAGGAGGTTCTTCCAGGATGCGGTTCGATCCTAGGGTCAAAAGGGTTATGACCCTCTTGGACCTAACTTTTTCCGGGTCGGTCCATTACCCTATTGGTGCCAAAATGCGGTTGTGTTCTAGGGGTTCAAAGGGTTAAACCGAACCAGATGCATCTATATGGGAAGGTGTCACCAACAAAAGCGCATGGCTGGAGACTGGTCAACACATTGACACATCGAACAAATACATTGTTGTACCGTCATCCAATGATCGTAGATGCTCACCGACGTGTATTTAGGGATTGTGAATAGGATTTTTTTTATGTACAATGACTAAAGTGAGCTAGGTCAACAAGCAGGCGGAGCAACCATGTATTTTATTCATGTGAGATTGCTAGGAGCAGGATGAAAGGAGTGAGGAAAGCGTATGGTCTTGTTCCTTCGGTTGCCACGCATAGAGAAGGATCGCTAGATCGAGATCGCATGACAGCGGGAGTGACCTCGCTGTAAGCTCCGATCAAGGTCGGCTACCAAATAGAAATTTCGTATCAAAATCAAGGTTTGGGAAGATGTCACCAACAACTAGATTGCTTCTTCCCAGACTCTCCTTCACCATACGCTACACTCACCCCCTCCAGCGTACCACGAGATTGCTTCTTCCCAGACTCTCCTTCACCATGGGAAGGTTGTAACTCAATCCTATAACTTCTTTCCAACATATTCCAAATCCAATAAAATTCCATTTTTTCTCAATTCGCGTGAGCGGTGACAAATGACCTAATCTCCTCCTAACCCATAATGTAATTCCATATCTCGCTACGCCCAGCTGTATCCACAACATCATCCGTTTTTCTTAACATAAATAAAATAATCAAAAAACACAATGCCTTTCTTTCACCTGAAAAAAATACGAGTATAATAAACAGAATATTCTTTTCTGACGTGAACAGGATATTATTTTGTCCACTAGTACAGGCGAAAAAAAAAGATTATAAATGATGAGTGCCCGTGTCAGGCCAAAACTCAAAACCATTTTCAGCTGCAGAATTTGGCCCGACCATCTCCAACTCTGTCTTCTCCCTGCGTCGCAACTCGCAGCCGTCGAAAAACTCCACAGCAAAAGCACGCACCCTTTTTTTCATTTTTTCTCCCTTGGCTGCCCTTCTCCTATTCCCCTATCCGCCTCCGCCGTCGCCTGCCCGACCCGCCGCCGACCGCCGCCGCTGGCTCGGGCGCATCCTCGCCGCCCCGCCGCGGAGAGCCGACGGAGGCCGCCGCCGGCCGGCCCCGCCGCAGCCCGCAGGCATTCGCCGCCCAGCGCCGCCCTGCGCCCGTCGAAGGTTGGTTTCCTTCTCTCTCCTCGTTTCGTTTCTCTCGGGGGTAGGTAGGTAGGATTGTTCCCGTCGCTCCTTCTGATCCTTCCTCTTCCGGCGCCTCGGCAATTTCATCTAGGGTTCTGTGGGGGCGAAGACGGCGCGTGCGTGATCGGCGGCGGGCCGTGCATTTGATGGGCTCGATCTGTGCGGCTCCCTGCTGACCTCCTGCGGCGATGGAGGAGGCCGACCGCGCCTGGGAGGAGGCCCTTATGCGCCTGGAAGCGGAGGATGGTGCTGCCGCGGCCCGTCAAGTGGGCGGCTCTTCCAGGGAGGAATACCAAGAGAAACACACCGGATGCACCCGTGCTGTCAAATTGGAACACTCTGTTGAGGCTATTGGTCAGATTGGTCAGGAGGCGCTTGTGGAATCAGGGGGAGCTGCTGAATCTGCCGATTTGAACATGTGCCATGCTGCCAATGGTGGGCTGTCGAATCAGGCCCTAAACGGTGAACCATTCTACTCCAGTGATGTGCATTGCTCCGTGATATTTACGGCAGATGATAATCATGACCTGCAACGGCAAGGTGAATGCGTACCGAAAACTGAAACAGAGGTTTCGGTTCCTTCTGGTTCTGGGCGCCCAGATGTTCCTTTAGACGGTAATGCAGATCATGCTGGTGAAGTATCTGGTGATCCAGTGGCATGCCGTGTCACCGATGGTGGGTTGTGGAACAATGCCCCTTCTGGTGGAGGATCTCGGTCCGAGAGTTCTGGATGCATCTATGACATGCTGGACAAGGCACCAGAACCGAGTCAGTGCCAGGAGGCTGGTTTCGCGGGTCAGGCTGGTTATAATGACAGTTTTTCAGATTCAGTCAAGTTTGATATCCAGCAGCTGCCACGTGACATGGGTTCCATGCTTTTCAAGGAAGATGTCAAGTGTGAGCTGGGAAAGGATGTTTTGCTGCCAAAAATTGAAGCTGAGGTCTCTAGTCCTGCGCACCAAGGTTCAGCTCCTTCAACTTCTGGGAGTAACCTTGCTGTTCCTTTAGATGGCAAGGCTGGTGAGGTCGGTGAAATATCTGATCACAAAACAGGCATGAAGAAAGTGGCTTGCTTCTCATCGGGAGGTGGTACGCTGTCACGTGATAGCGGATTTCCGAAGGAGGAGGCTCTTGGAGACGAGATTCAGTTTTCCAGGATGGATGGATGTCGTAAGAATAGGGGCTTGGGCCATCAGGATTCTTCTGCTGCCGAATTGAGTTGTCCAAATCGTTTGGCACTAGAGCTCAATGCATGTAAATCTGTCGTTCGCAAACCTTGTTCTGTTGTCTTTGTCCAAAATGGTAATGTTGGAGAATTGGAGAATCAAAAGTCAGAATCATCAAGTGTCGCCAGGCGTAGGAATCCAAGAAGATCTGCCTCAGCAAGGAATCCTATTCTTGAGAAACATGACCAAATATACAAAGGAAGCAATAGTGCATTCAAATCTAAGAAGGCAGAGAGTCCATGCTCATTAGTTGAAAGCACCGTGATTAAGTTCCCAAACAAAACCACTAAGTTAAGAAGTGGCATCAACAGACCACTGAAATCTACTGCCTGGGGCAGTCTACAGAAGCTAACAGGAGGTTTTGGTCAGAACTGCGAACCTTCTACGTCTAGTTCTCACCTGATCTCCCTTGAAAACGAAAGATCACATAAAAGATCTGTGAAGAAAGAGCAGCCAAGTATTCGGAGGACTCGGAGTTCAAGAGGTTCAAAAAATAAGTTCTCTCCCTTGTCTGCTATTGGATTTGCATCGGATGAATCGAATGGCCAACCTACCTTTTCAGTTACAACTGGTACTTATGCCTCCTCAGAAGGTTACACAGGAAACTTGCCAAGATTGGATCATCATGCATTGGTCAATGGTTCTGATGATGCTCATGAAACTGCACAATGTATGTCTATCCAGACTGGCTTGCAGCAGTTAAACAGGTGCTTGGAGAGTGTTACTCAAGAAACATGCCCTGCATACATCTGTGGAGACTTTGCTAAATCAACTTCCGAACCTTCTCTGAATATTGCTGGTGTTGGATTTTCACCTGACTCTGTTTTGGATGTAGCTTCTGCTACATGTGAAAACAATACTTCTGCAAACCATGATGCTAAACTGCGTGCAAACCCATCATATCCCGCTGCATTGACCGAAAATGGTCTTCATGCATCTTCTTTGTCTACTTCTGACTCTGGAAAAAATCATGCTTCGTCATCAACAGATTTGGAGCAGTGGGTCCATACTGCGAGGGGGGATGAGAACACAAGAAATGAAGACATTAAGCCATCTCACACCATATTAGGTTATATTGGTGAAGGAAAAGTGCAAGTCTTAGAGAAGTCCAATGCAGCGAGAAAAAGTAAAAAAGTGGGAAAGCAAGAACTGCAGAAGAAAGATGGAATGAAGGGAAAGAACATAAAAGACAGAGGTTCCACCAAAATTAATTCAAAACTCAGGGCCTTCTCTGATGATTCATATTCACTTGTTTCATCAGCTCCCCCAAATTCCGGTTCTTGTTTCGAGGTCGTAACTTCTGCTTCACAGGGTATCAGTGTGCTTGAACATGACAGTATGCATAATAAACAGAGTAGGTCTCCTCTTATTTGAATTATGTCATTTAATCTTTTTTAACTATCATGTATCAAGCAACTTCAATAGATTGACATTTTAATTTCTATAGGTAACCGTAGTCCAGCTACTGAATTTTCAGTCGAGAACTCTGCCATTATATCTGCTGGAATACCTAGAAATTATGCTTGCATAGCAGATGGGGCATCCGTGCTTCAACAACCACGTGCTGCATGGGTATGTTGTGATGATTGCCAAAAGTGGCGCTGCATACCAACTGACTTGGCAGATATCATTGGAAAAACAAATTCCAGATGGTATAGTTTTCCTTCCTTTTACCTTTCGATCAGTTTTGACGGTTGCACCAGTCTGCTAATGTAATTGAGAAACCATGTACTAGAGTCTATCATTTTACTTCTGCTAGGAATCTATTTTGTTAGGTCTTCTTTTCTGCTTGGATAGATTTTTGTTTTCTGGATGCTAATCCCGAATCACCTACTTGAAATGAAATGGACAATTTTGCTAAAACGGAAGAGTTTAACTGCAAAAATATTGTCATGACACTACATTCTTTCTTATATGCCGTGTAAAGTTGACATTTTGATAATCTATCTTCATGTAATTCTATAGAACTTATATTTTGTATCATCTTAGACTCTTAGTATCTTGGCAGTAGATGCTAGTCCAGCTACTCAGCAAATGCTCCTTGATTGTTCCCTGTGCAAACAGCTGTGGAGCCACAACTTATTTCCTATGTGACTTGGGTTCTCTAATACATCTACACATACCAGTGTTTGGTTTGTTCCTCTGATAATTTTCTTTTAACTGTGAAGGACTTGCAAGGGCAACCAAGACACGGCATTTGCTGATTGTTCGATACCACAAGAGAAGACAAACGCTGAGATCAATGCTGAGCTGGATCTTTCAGACGCTTCTGCTGATGAAGCTGACAATGGTGGATCGAACTCAAAAGGTTCTGAATTTCTGCATGTCTTGTTCATTTTCTTTGGTACACTTTGTGCGCATATGGTGCACTGTGCATCTATAATATCTACTTTTTATGATGCTCTTTTGCATCTTTTCTGCTGTGTAGCTTCTAAAGCACCATCCTGGACACATGCTAGGGTAAACTCATTTCTACATCGTAACCGGAGGAATCAATCTGTTGATGAGGTATGTGCTGAACTGCTGATTCACGAATTTCTTTCTGTATTGATAATATTCACCTACTTTTCTTGTTACAGTGTTTTTTAAAGTAATATTCATCTACTTTTCTTTCTACAGTGGTTTTTAACTTCTTAAGCTGGCATAGATTCTCGTAGTCATTCTATTGGATTCAGTACCTCACAATTTATCGATCTTAATGGAGACAGAGTGTGGCGTGCACTTGTTAAATTCAATTTTCATCCGCTTCCACATATTACCACTTCTCACTTCCACTTGTCAGATTGGCTGGGAAGTTGCTGGCAAAGTGAATACAAATGATAACATTTGTACCAGTCACTCTAAATTAGAGATGTGGAATGGCTATGTTACATAAAATTAACTACACAAAAGTGTGGTTAGAAGATATAGTTTTTACCTCTACTTGTAGGATGAATGAATAGTGGAAGTTGGAAATGATAAATTTACCAGAAAGAATATTTTGTACCCTAATTCCGTTATCCCTTTTGCTGTACTATATATTCATAATAATTGTTTAATATGCTCCATAGTTCATCCTCTTCCCAACAAATACATTTTCTCTCATGTTGCAGTTCTTCTAATTTGTTGTTAATTAATTATACTGTTTGAACCATCGCACAAATATATTGATTGTTCTTGATTTACGGGTTTGGACCATCGTGCAAATCCATCCTGTTTCGTTTTCATCTTATATTCTTTTCCATTCAATAATATCAGAGCATGGTATGCAACTGCAAGCCTCCTCAAGATGGCCGAATGGGCTGTAGAGATGGCTGTTTGAACAGAATGCTCAATATTGAATGCGAGAAACGTACATGTCCATGCGAGGAGCAATGTTCTAATCAGCAGGTCATTTTTATGCCTTTTCTTTGTTTAATGTATGCTTTCTGTACTAGTACATTGGTTTTGATCTTATTAAATATGGGAACAGTTTCAAAGGCGCAGCTATGCAAAAATTAGCTGGTTTCATTCAGGCAAGAAAGGCTATGGATTGCAGTTGCAAGAAGAAGTATCCGAAGGACGGTTCCTTATTGAATATGTTGGAGAGGTACCAGTTCAGACAGCTTACCTCCTCTATTTTAGTATTTTCCCCTCCTTTCTTCTCTTGGTGCTGATCGTCCTATGGGATGGGTTGTGTGCATGACTGCATGCGTGGTGTTGCTATATTCCTGTTGGTGGTAGTGGTACTCTCCAACATGAGTGCATGTCTAGTGTTGCTGATACCATGGCTGCGCTGATCCCACTTGACCTTTTTTTTGGTATATGTGTTGCTAATACCCTGTTTTTATAGACTTATTTGTGTTAGCTTTATGCTATTTGTAATGTTTAGGTTCATGTTGAGGTATACAACTTTGATCTACTTCTGAATTAAGCAGCAATAAAAAATCTGTTCGTTTTTCTACCGCATATTTGATTCTAGCAAAGGGAAAACGATTCAACATTACGTCATTCTTTCAGGTCCTTGATGTAAAGGCTTATGAATCCCGTCAAAGCTATTATGCTTCTAAGGGCCAGAAGCATTTCTACTTCATGACACTAAATGGAGGCGAGGTATGCCTTTTTTGACTTCCTGTCATTACAGTTTGCCCACCAACTCTCTTTTCTTATTTTCTATTGTATCAGATGTTAACCCTCCATTTCCAGCCTTTAACAGTTCTCTTATTCTAGATTCCCCTTTATATCCTTCTCCCTGTATTTAATAGATGATATCACACATAAGTACCCAATCCTACGTTCCACCCACTTTTCTCAAGTCATTCATCATGATTCCATAATACAAATAAATCCTTGTTTGAATCCTTGCAGGTAATAGATGCCTGCACTAAGGGAAACTTGGGCCGGTTCATCAATCATAGCTGCAGTCCTAATTGTCGCACAGAAAAGGTGAAACTCCAGTTTATTTGCTTTTCATGTTTGTATTGTTGCCCCTCTTTCTTGCCCTGTCGGTTCAAATATCCTGATATTCTCTGACATTACTTAGTATCTGCTACTTGCAGAAATTCAAAATAGTGATGGTACTTGAAATAGTATTCTATTGACAGCGTGAGTTTACTAAATTATTTCACCTTGTTTCTGTGAAAATAGTGGATGGTCAACGGAGAAGTTTGCATTGGAATTTTTGCTATGAGGAACATCAAAAAGGTAATGCTATCAGTTAGAACCTTTTTTTTAATTTAAGGAAATGGTGATTTACTCTTTTAATAACTTAAGTACTCCCTCCGTCCATAAAAGGATGCCGGTGATTTGTCTTTAGTGTCTAGATACACCTGAATTTAGACTAACTTGCGACATCCTTTTATGGACAGAGGTAGTAGTGCAAATCAAAGGTCCTCCTATTGCATTATTAGACTTTTTTGCCCTGTATTCACCTCTATCTATATGCTGCATGTCATGGATATTTGTTGTCTCACAGGGTGAAGAATTAACGTTTGATTACAACTATGTCCGTGTATCTGGTGCTGCTCCTCAAAAATGTTTTTGCGGCACTGCCAAATGCCGGGGTTACATTGGCGGAGACATATCAGGGTCTGGTATCATTGCCCAAGATGATGCAGAAGCACAGCATTTTGAACCCATGATTACATACAAGGATGCTCAGGAAATGCTAGGAGATGCATATTACTCTCATGGCGCAAATCCAAACATTGCTGAGCATGAAACCTCCATCCAACAAGAAGACTCAAATAATGGCCCACCTGCAACCCCAGATTTGGATCCTCACCAACAAACTTCGCCTATCTTATCTGACACTAGTGAGCCCGATAATTCCATAGAAGCATGGAGCCCACAGGATGCCGAAGATGTCACTCGTACACCTGTGCATGTTTCCCGAACTATAGAGAGTTCTTTGCAGCAGTTTCCAGTACATGCCATTCAGCCATTAGATTTTTTGGTGAAGACTCCCAACACGGTTGAAGAACTTTTGGCTCCAAATGTGGTGAATAGATCAACACCTAGCTCTGATTTGGGGAGCAGCGTAGTACCTGGTTCCCATGCTAAGAAGAAAAACAGTCTGAAACAGCATAGAAATGTGAAACCACCATGTCCTATTAATATTGAGCATACTCTGGGAGGTAAAACCTTGTTGTGAAAATGTATCTTCCCACTTGACATGATGTTTTCATGATGTCTTATGTCTCACCGGTATCTGCAGTGGAAGGGAGACTAAACAGCCTGCTGGATCAAGATGGAGGTATCAGCAGGAGAAAAGTATGCACATTTATCCATTTTATTGTGTGAGGAGTACTGAATTCGACTGAATATTGGCTTGTTATGGCGACTTCTAATTAGTATGCTATAAATTGAAAACAACACATCCCTCTGTTTCACTGTATCTGTGCTCAGCCCACCATGCACACAGAACAATAAAATTGTAAACTAAGTTCAGAATAGATCATTGTTTCCCCTGATCAAAGGAAGAGAACACATCCAATCTACATGTTACTGCACTGCACATTTACTCTACCAACTTCAGTGCATGCATAGATTAATCTTAACTGCTGCTTCATGCAGATGAAATCATCAATGCTTCATTCATTCTTCTGTGCTACAGCACTTCAGTATGGAGTGAAATTTGTTCAGTATTTAAAGTAGTTTCATTGGTGTAGATGTGCAGTAGACCAAATGCCCCTTTT
This sequence comes from Lolium perenne, assembly GCF_019359855.2. NCBI lineage: Eukaryota > Viridiplantae > Streptophyta > Magnoliopsida > Poales > Poaceae > Lolium > Lolium perenne. The sequence goes on along the minus strand of NC_067244.2, from coordinate 42,691,533 downwards.
GCATGGAACAAGGCTTCTTTAGCAGGGAGATGATTGGGAACAACTATTGTTAGGGGTATAGACTATAGAGGGAAAATGATACCAGAATACATGGTTTTCATGCATGGACAGCTATTTCCTCTATCAAGAGGCATCAAAAAAAAAAAAGCTATTTCCTCTATCTTAATGTATATACATGCAGCACTCCTGTATGGTATTGTTCGATTGAAGTTTGTAGGCGTAGGAGATTAGATAACCTGGTGGCCTAACATTTCCGGAGAACAAATGCTGAAGAACATAGTGTATGACAGACATTTTAGGCTATAGTGGTACCACCATGTCTTCAGTACAAAAGCTGGGGTACATACTGTATAAAACAATACTTATGATTGTTTGAACTTCCAAGATTTGTTGAACCTTCTTATTTTAAATGCTTCTTCGTTGCCTGTGGTGATGTGGATGGCAAGGCATAGCTTGAACTTGAAAGGCTCTACCTTCTGTAGTGCAAAAAAGGTTTCTGTTATACCCCCTTGTCACATGTTCTAACTAGTGATCCAAACAATGTGTTTTTCTAAACAGGATTCAATAAATGAATATTTGAGGCTTCTGTTTATGACCGCAGCGGACGGTGATGCTGGAGGCACATCTAAAAGGTTTGGTTAGCAATTGCCAGTTGGCGTGCCTAGCAAGTTTTTTTTTTAATATTCTGTCTAAATGTGCTACTGTTTTATCTCTTTCAGTATAAGGGATCTTGCATTGATTCTTGATGCACTTCTACAAACAAAGTCAGGAGCCGTCCTCTTGGGTATCATCAACATGAATGGTATATTTTGCCTCCTTTCTGCAATTTTCTCTATTCAAGATAATCTTTTATAACATCAAACTGATTCTTTTCTGTTCTCTGACAGGATTGCAAATGCTTCATAATATATTGAAGCAGAATAGAGACCACTTCCTTCGAAGACCTATAATTCGAAAGCTTCTGAAGGTTTGACACTGGTTTGATTTTATCAATTACTATAATCACCCTGCTGTATGGTTTTAACAATAATTACCGTTGTAAGGTTTCCAGTTGATATATTCATATGAAACTGTGATCATTGTGATGTCTCATTACCTGTATTTGTTGCTGTGCATTTCTTTTGAGAATCACATTTTTGTCACAGCATTATAGAAATAGAGCTTTATGAATCCATCACCTTGTATTTATGAATAGTGGCATCTTCCTGCAGGTATTAGAGTTTCTAGCTTTGAGGGGAATCCTGACAGCTGAAAAAATAAATGTGGGTCCTCGATTTAATGGAATGGAAAGGTTAGATTGCTAAAACTTGCAACTTTTTATTTTACTTTATTAAATAATATAATTAAAGAATTTTATATCTGGTTGGACCCTTGTCTATTTCTGCTCATGTTATATGTTTTTCTATGCTTTGTGTAAAGACTTCTTTTTCTAGAATCTACTACTGCATAGTTTTATCCCAGAAGATAGTAATTGAGTTATTTCTTCTGTATGTTAGATAATCGAACTTTCTGGTTTCCTGAAACATCTTGTTGTATGGCCTTGTAATTGCTCTCGTCCCAAGTCCTGTTACACCTATTTCCTAATCCCGCCTTGCGTGAACCATATGCAAGTAAAGCTTCTATGAGTGGGTTCTTGATTTACAGCTATCTGTAGTTACAGGTTTTTGGCAGTGTTACCCTTGACCCTGTAGTCTTTTACTAAGCCTTAGCCGGTGGATAATGTGCCAGGGAAAAATCTTAATTGCCCTAATAGCTATATTTTGCACTTTTTGAAGCTTCATTTACACAAAATTTAATTACCTTCTTCTGAACTTTCTGTTGTTGCAGCTTCAGGGACTCGATGTTGAAGTTGACCCGGCATAGTGACAGACATGTAATGTACTAGCTACCATGCATGTCTTTCAACTTCTACTTTGGATATGCATGTTGTCTGTATTTGTTAGAATGGATAGCTGATTCCTGGACTAATGCATGAAAGATAGCCAATCTTCTTGTAATTTTATATATAGAATGGATAAATGAGATAATCTGGGAAAGAAATTCCACTTTAAAAGAATAGCATAGATTGTTGACATCAATGAAGTCTTTGAAAAAAATAAATCTTATGAACAAGTGAGTTACAACCATATAGAATGGATAAATGAGATAATCTGGGAGGGAAATTCCACTTAAAAAGAATAGCATAGATTAGTTGACTTCAATTAAGTCTTTTTTTTTAAATAAATCTTTGAAACAAGTGTGTAAGGTTTACCAGTCCCAGTCTTAAATTCTGCAACTTTTCAATATAATAAAACTCAAGCTTTGCCCTTTCTTGAAAAAAAATATTGGTTTTAAATCTTTGCTGCTGGCTAAAAGTGGCTATTTGCCTGCTCTCTTGCCCAGCCGTTAAGGTTCTCAAATAAGAAACGTCAAATTTGTTGTTTTGCATGCATAGGCAGTTCATGAATAGCTATGGCTTTATCCAACTTTCCCAATATGTAAAGGTGACCTGCTTAATATTTATGCTAATTTTTAACAGATTCATTCTATTGCTCGAAAATTCTGTGATGAATGGATCCTTCCCCATATGGGTGGACCTGCAAACTGTTCTACACATTCATATTCCTCTAGAAGAAAGCGCAAGAGCCGTTGGGATTATCAACCAGAAAGCCACTATAGAATGGACTGGTTACAAATTGCGAAAGTTTATTCTGGACATGGAGAATTGGACCTTCAGACTAGTTTGATTAGAAATAGGTTGCATGGGAATTGGACCATCAGTCATAATGATGTTCATGTTATGGGAAGCTCAACAGCTGGTGCAGATGATGATGTGCCTCCAGGGTTTGAGCCTCAACAGGAACGTCAGCCTGCACAAGCTTCTTTGGACCGTGGAGTTGCTCCAGGATTTTGCCAGCAGAGGTGTTTGCCTAACTTGAGTATTTCATATGGAATTCCAATCGCAATAGTCCAGCACTTGGGAACTCCAGAAGTTGAAGGAATCCAGTGTGACAAGAAATGGAAAGTTGCACCTGGTGTGCCTTTTAATCCTTTTCCACCATTGCCGACCTATCCTCGGTGGAGTCCTTGGCCTCCTTCCACTTCATCAACTCAGACGTCTCCTCAGTGGAGTCCTTGGCCTCCTTCCACTTCGTCAACTCAGATGTCTCATCATGATGGAGCATCCACCATGAAACACAACAGTTCGGGATTCGAAGGAAGAGGTGCGGACAGAGGCGGAAGAGTACATAGGAATTGTCGGAATGGGGAAAGAAGTAGATCTCCGTATGATAACCGAGGAAGGAGATTCCCAAGCAATCATCATAGATTAGAAAGATGACAGCCCCAGGGCCTCAGATTAGTTCAGGGTTTAGGGACAGAGAATGACCCAGTTCCTGGCTTTGACCTCACTTAGTTGTATACATGGTATCAGAAGTGTAACAGAAACTGTGTTAGCTTTTCATTCTATTTAACAGAAGTTCTGTACTACCATTTAATTAGTTGAAGGTATGCTACAAATAGGTCATTGCCATTGCAGTTTTGTTATACTTCTTAGATTCCCCAATATGTAACATCATAGGAATAATTGATTTGATTCAAATGTTCCAGGCTAAAATGGCTAATTTTTGTCCATTGTCAATCTTCTCCACCTCCCTGTAACGTTCATTATTTTCCGTTATGTTCTCCTGTTTGCTGCAGCTTTTGTTAGCAGCAACGTCTACTTTGATATATTCTGGCTGCTTTAAGCTGATTCTGTATCTGCTTCTTCCATGCTGACAAGATTCCTTGTCAGTTGTATGTTGAGTCTATATCCACTTCAGTACAGTGGGTTGATCCCATTGGTCCAACTAGTTTTTGCTAGTTTAGTATTGTTCTGACCCAATTTTATGCATGACTATTTTTTTTACAGCAGATCATGAAATAAGCACACCACAGTTAATCAACCGCAACTGAGCTAACTCTACTATGATACTATCTACACATCTCACACGGTCTCTTATATAATTGGTGTATAATTCGTGTTTCGAAGTTTTTGTTGTGTTAATATGCACCAAGATTTTTTGGGTAGTGTTTGCTCTCGACATGGAGAAATGTTTGTGAATCTGTTCCGTCAGTTGTAACACTGGGCGGTGCTAGTCTCTCAACTGACCGATGCACTGGATGTCAAGTCAAAGGAACAATGAGGATATCGCCAGGTCTGACTGGGCATTCCGGCATTGGTATATCACGTCCACTGTGTGCATTGCGGGAGTAATTAGCAAGGTTCCTGCAGAGACTCCCAACGATAGCTGAACTTTAATGTTACTTGTAAAGTACCTCTGCGCTGCAGTTGATACACGTTCAGTGAACGTTATCGCTTAATATAGATCAGTTTGTTTAGATTAGCATTATAGTAGCAGTTGCTTTTAGTGAACATGCAGTAGAACTGAATACTTAATTAATTTCCATGGAGTATAGAACAACTTTGTTTAGATCCGCCCAGTTCCATTGTATGAATGAAGCCAAAGTACAGTTCAGTGCCTACTAAAGGACACCCCAGAAATGTTAGATGAGGGAACAACATTGCCACCACTGATGGCAACAATGCTGCAGAGGAAAAGATTCTGCAATAACACCAAAAAAGAGAACATGAATACTAGCAGTTACTTAACATGCAGTTTTCAAATATAGTCGATCAAAACCAGCAACACCTATTTACTTCCGCCGAGTTTACGAAATCCATTTTGCGACCTGGTTTCCAACACTTGATACTCCAGGTTTAGCACAGAAAACCTAGTATGATAAAACATCTGTTACAAGTCACAGGACCTAGCTGCTGCGGAGATGAAAAAAATGTTGTTGCGCTCAGCTTCTAGTGAAGAGCAAAGCTGCGATAGAAAGTAATGCATAGTAACAAGTTAACAACTAAGTTGCAGTAAGAATTTGCATGATTTAGAAATCATGTCACATCAAAATTAGTTCTGATTTCCTTTTTTTTTCATTTAATTTACACAAGCTAGAAAATAAGCCACACCAGAGTGAAAATGCACACCTAATTTAGATTAGTAACCAGACACAGTACAGTTTAGTGCTCAGTTCTTCACTGCTATACTACGATATACTAACAACGGAACAGGAGAACTGCTTCATAACAATTAACAACAAGAAAATAATTCAATTTGCATAATCAGGAACTCAATTTTTTTTTGGAATGCTAGGTAAAGGATAAGAAAGTTCTGTAATCTAACATTATTCGTTGTATGCTCAAATACAGATCTACTGCGAAAGCAACCTAGAAATTTCAGTCAGTCAAAATTCAGGTAGGAGAATGATCAGACAGCTCAATCAAAACAAAAATTAAAATACAGTGGGGGATCCTGAGGGATCATGTTATACCGTGCGGGTTTCATAAAGGACAGTAACATTTCTTTACCGTCTATGTTCACGCAGTAACAGAAGAGATAATCCACAATATAATATTGCTGTAGAAGAGATACTTGCAAAAATAAATGGAAACGAAGAGGTGAAAATCCAAGCAATTTAAACATAGATATTTACTCTCATTCACCCCATATCAAGAGCTAACAAGTGAAATAACGATTAGTACTAGATGCAGCAGATAGATTAAATATCTAGGTTCATTTATACAACTAGGCATTACCCACTGGAAGGTTGCTTGGTGCTACATGTTCTACATGGCTAACCAACATTGTTCAAAGCCAGATGTAAAAAAATACATCGTTCAAAGTTACAAAAAAGGCATGCTACAAATAAGAAAATAAATCTGAGGCGGATGCATGACTTATCTAAGCCACTGCCCATATCTAACAACTGAATTTTGTGAAGGCAGTAGTTACATGATTGGACCTGAACAGACTTTCAGTGACCATCTGACAGGCAGTCCGCAAAACAGGGAATATAATGTTGAACGCGGCATAATGTTTTAGCAATGTCCATATCATGCACTTCCCGGTTATCCATATCATATGAGATGGTCTTCTTCCCGTTAGTAAGGAAAATCAAATTACGATCTGGATGAATTGCAAACATCTCATAGAACTCGTCATATTTGCAACTATGCCTTCCAAACAGCTCCAAAATGTTAACACTATGCTTCAAGGTCCACTTTGCTCTATCATAATCCTCAAGAACCCAAACAGAGAGTCGGAAAACATTAGGATCATCTATACACCAAGCATACAAATGTCCCTGAGACTGTCCAATGGAAAAACACTGCATTCTCGTTGGCACGTTGCCTGGAATATCAATTTCCTTCCAAACCTTCCCCTCTGTGTCCACTGTGACTATTGAACCTTTAACGGTACTCAAATGCATAGTGCCCTTCATGAAGACAGATTCCGAAAAACCGGAGACGGTAAAGGGTTGGTTGCTCTGCAGCACTGTCCACCTTCCAGTGTCTGATGAATAGATGGTCACTTGTGCCGAGTAAAAAAGGTGCAAGAATACCACGAAACGGGAGGGGCTGGCTGGGTCGAAACCCAGATACTGTTCATCTTCGTTTGTCTCTGTCCATTCTACAGGACAAGGAGGCAACTCAGTCCACTTCTCAGTCGCAGGATTGCACACAAGAAGATTATACTCATCTCCACCGGAATGAACTGATTTCCAGCATCTACAGAGGATAAGGCCACCGCAGCAATGTTCGGGGTTGACAAGTTCATAGCTCTTGCGCAAGAAAGGGAGAGAGGGGTCGACCATAGGCGGGCCTCTCCCAGACAAATTGCGGAAGTTTACACCCAGCCTGCCGTGTGGGCGGTGGTGGAAGAAGCCTGTCAGGGTCTGAGGACACCTCTTGCGGACTTGGTGGTCGGAGCACAGGGCAAGCCATGGTTTGGACACACATTTGAAGCGGCAGAGCGACCTATAGGGCACCCGAGACAGGATGTCGACGAGGGGCCCCTCGGGGAGGCTCCCCAATGGCTGCTGCTCCTGCTCGTCCTCCTGCTTCTGCTTCTTCCTCATCTACAAATGGGGGGGACAGCACACAGCTCAATCCAGTTTCCCGGTTGCCTCTGGTAGATCGAAGATCCAATAAAGAAAGGGCAGCGGAGCAAACCTCAGACGATGTCTCGGTGGTGGGGAACGGCGGTGGCGAGCCGGATTGAGCCATGGGAGCGTCCTTATCGCGGATCAGTGCCTCGAGGCCGTCCACTCGACGGCTGGCGGCGCAGGTCACCGGCTCGCCGGCACGGTTTTGGGAAGTGGAAGAGAGTGACCGAGCGTGTCACTGGATGACTGGAGTACCTTTGGTTTTCTTTCGAGAAAGAGTAGCTTCTCTTCAAAGGTTATTTGCCCCTAATAAAAAAAGGTTATTTGGATAATTTTGAAGTACACTCTCAACTTCAATATAAAAAAAACACAATAATCAGGCCAGTCAGTTCCAAAAACTCATAAGCGAATCATCATTTTTTTTTTCCTTTTACGACAAAGGTTTAAGGAAGTTTTTCTCACGAGACCAGAACCGCTCACTTACTAGCGTTTGATGGCATTTCTTACATTCAGGATACACATCAACACATGACAATGCAGGTACATCAAGTAAAGAAGTCATTACATGCAACCTGATAGTCAATGTACAACAGCAGAAACGGAGAGATATGACAAAAAAAAGACACGTTTAAGTTTGGTTTTGGTGCAAACGACTCGGCCTTATATCATTTAACAACGGAAATACAATTTTTCTCATCGAGGCTATGCGGATCACTTCTGTTAGAGTGAATGCAATGACTGGCCCTCTCTCATTTCGAACTTTTGGTTCAATTGACTAGTGCAAAGTCTTTCACGGTATCAGAGCCAAAATGTTCCAAGTTCAGGATCCTCGCGCGCAGTATTAATTTTTTTTAAAAAAGGTTCTGCGGTATGCACCAAACCCACGCTGCTACGGACTAAGCGCGTGTTTGGTTCATGGATAAATATGTATGGGATGGGATGGGATGGATTTTGGGGGATGGGTGGCCCAAATTAGATGATCTCATTTTCTGTTTGGTTTCACGCATCTAAGGTGGATGGGATGGAATAAGTTTAATTAATGATTGATAAGAAAAGATAAGTATGCAATTAATAGAGCGGTTAACCCGTAATTAACAGGTTCCTCGCGATGGAGGCCAAACCTAGCGAGGCCGCCGCCCGCTCGGGCCTAGCAAGGTTGCCACCGTCGAGATTGGGTGCGGCACGGATTTGATTGAGCCCACAGCTCGCTGCGCCGTGACCGTGGGAAGGTAGCCAACCTGAGCGATGGCCAGCTCGCAGCTGCATAGTTGGAGCGGCGGCACATCACACCATGGTCCAATCGGAGCAGCAGCCGGCCTTGGACGGGGTGGTGGCACGACGACGAGCGAAAGGGAGAGATAATTAGGCTGCCATCCACAAAATTAGAAAAGGTGGACTGAGAGGTTCGACCGATTTTGAGGGGTCCACCATTTTTAGGGAATATTCCCTTAGGTGGATGGACCATCCCTCCTACTTTACAACCAAACACATGCAAAACAAGAACCATCCCATCCCTCTTTTGGTCTAGAACCAAACACACGCTAAAATAGCCTAGATGGGAAAGGGAAGTTAAATATAAATATAATGCTAACCTCTTTTCATTAATTCGAGTTTTTGGGATAACTAGTGCAACAATTTTATAACTTCAGCAACAACAGATTAGGTGAGGCAACGAATATGTTGGATTGATCACAAGGCCGTCCCCAACCACCTTCTCCTCCAGGACCTTAATGCGTATGCCAATGGCTGTGAACTATGAGGTCATCATCCATCTTTCTCGAAATAGGCTTTCGCTCCACTATATTATTATAGCAACCAACCGATACAACAAGCACGCTGGAGCCGTAGCACAACCAAAGCCCAAAAGAACAAAAGAGAAAGAAAAAAGAAAACAATGCCAACGACAAGAACAAAGACGACTCGCCACCGCTGCGCCCTCCGGAGAATTCCACCACACTCCAAGCACACGGAAGCGTCGCATATCAGGCAACACCTTCAACAAGGAAAGAGACGACAACGCCGCTCTGCCCGGACTAGTCCTAGGGTTTCCCTCGATACGCGGAAGGGATTGGGGAAGAGGGACAACCGACGCCCTTCAGGAAGGTAGGGTGACACCCGCGAGTGTCACCGCGTCGGTGTCGGGCATGCCGACCAGGGTTTCTCCCGCCCACCAAACCCACAAATCCAGACGATTCAACGTGCTCCGCCTAACTTGCCACCCACCAGCACACGCCACCGCGGTTTTGAAGTCATCCTCCATCTTCTTTAGGAGAGTATCGGCATTGCACAGTTTTCTATGCAATTAGAGGTTTTCAAAAGTGTTGCTACTATATACTAGAATAGTTAAGCATTTTAAGCCTAGAATTGTACATGCTGTTTATTTTCATATATGTGTAAGTTTCGGGGGCCGCTTCGGAGGCGACAACTGAAGATGCTCTAAGCACTCGTCATTACATCGGTTCCATTGAACACCATTCAAGGATTTTTCTCTCTCTGAGTAGAACTTCGGTATTTAAACGTCCATGCGGGCCATGCCTATTGAGCAAGTTTTCTTTTTTAACTGAACCCAAATCGCTCATTTACGAGCGTCTGACGGCATTTCTTACACTCAGACCGCATTTCAAATTTTCAATGCACTAGTGTGGAAAAATACGGCACACTGTGCTAGCACTTCAAATAAAAAAAAACATTAGTGCAGTGGGATAGTAAACGTAAGGAACATCCGGAGTACGGTAGATGTGTCAAAATGTCACTGTTATTTTCCGCACAGCTCACCAGAATTTATCGAGGCAAAATACTTGGGGACAACCATTGAGTACCCAATGAAACAAAGGTACACATCCAAGTCCACATAACTTCTTTAGAAAATTTAGCAGTTTCGAAAGCCATGCTCAGATTGTCACATCTCAGGATCAACTTTGATCAAACATAGAGCAACGAGATCATTGCCCAGTTCTATTGCATAAATGAAGCCAAAGTACAGTTCAGTGCATACAGCTCCTAAAGGACCGCATACTAAACTCATGAATATGGGTATCGTTGTACTTGTACCATATGGCTAACGCCCTCGATCAATATCATATCATAGTTAAATGGTAGTAAGATATCTGCATTAATTTTATTTCATTCTAAAATCGTGTGCTAAGAACTAGTAACATCAAACTACCTAGAAATAATAACATATGATTAATTGGTAAGGTTGCACACATTCAATGAGACTATGAGGCAGATGTAGTCATATAGACACAAAGAGAACAAATTAAATGGTAGCCTAAGTCAAATTTAAAACATGGGGTCTTCAACCATAGTCGATCAAAACCATCAACTAAACAAAATAGTGTTGGGAATTATCGTTCTCTTTAGGCTCATACAAACTTATTTACTTCCGAAAGGTTTACAAAATCCATTTTGTGACCTGATTTCCAACAATTGATGCTCCATGTTCAGTATAGAAAACCTAATATGATAAAACATCTGTTATAACTTATAAGTAACAGGACCACGGTAGCTTTTCTGCTGTAGAGATGAAAGAAATGTTGTTGCGCTCAGCTTCTGGTGAAGAGCATGGATTGCGATAGAAAGTAATGCACAGTAAGAAGTTAACAACTAAGTTGCAGTAAGAATTCGCATGATTTACAAATCATGCCCACATCAGATTTACCTCTGATTTTTTTTTAACTTTACACAAGCTGGAAAAAAAAGCCACACCACAGTAAAAATGCCTTATGTTAGTAGCCAGACACAGTACAGTTCAGTGCTCAGTTCATCCGCTGCTATACTAACATCGGAAAGGGGAAACCCGCTTCATAACAATTCACAACAAGAAAATATTTCAATTTGCACAATCAGGAACTCAATACAAAATTTAGAATCCTACGTAATGGACAAGAAAGTTCTGTAATCTATCATTACCTGTAGGGTGCTCAAATACAGATATACTCCCAAAGCAACCTAGAAATTTCAGTCAGTCAACATCCAGGTAGGAGAATGACCAGACAGCTCTATCAAAACAAGAATTACAATAGACTGGGGGATCATGTTATTCTCTTTCATCTGGAAAGTACGCTTTCCCCTAACCAAAATACACTGGGGGATCATGTTAAGCTCAATGTTGTTTGACATAATCAGTGGAATACCATGCAGGTTTCATAAGGGATGCTGACATTAACCGTCTTTGTTCATGCAGTAAAAGAAGAGATAATCCACAATACAATATTGATGTAGAAGAGATAAGCATTTCAAATTTTCACCACGTGGATAAAAACAGGGGGAAATCAATATTTAACTAGCACGCCGTACACACAAGATACATATACTTGCAAGAAATAAATGGAAATAAAGAAGTGAAAATTCAAGAATTTAAACATAGATAAGTACTCTCACATTCATCAAGAGCTAACAAGTGACCACAACGATTAGTACTAGATGCATCAGATAGATTAAATATCTAGGTTCATTTACAACTAGGCATTACCCACTGGAAGGTTACTTGGTGCTACATATTCTCCATGGCTAACCAACACTGTTCAAACTTCAAAGCCAGATGTGAAAAAATACATCGCTCAAAGCCACAAAAGGCATGCTACAGATAAGAAAAGAAAATTGAAGCACATGCATGACTTATCTAAGCCACTGACCATATCCAACAACTGAACTTTATGAAGGCAATATATCCATGATAGGTATGTGAACCTGCACAGACTTTCAGTGACCAACTGATGGCCATTCCGCAAAACAGGGAATATAAGGTTGAACACCCCATAATTTTTTACAAATGCCGATAACATGCACTTCCCGGTTATCCATATCATATGAGATAGTCTTCTTCTTCCCGTCAGTAAGGAAAATCAAATTACGATCTGGATGAATTGCAAACATCTTATAGGACTCATCAGCTTTGCGATCATGCCTTCCAAATAGCTCCAAAATGTTAACAGTATGCTTCAAGGTCCAATTTTCACTACCATATTCCTGAAGTGCCCAAACAGAGAGTTGGCAAGTATTAGGATTATCCACATACCAAGCATACAGGCATCCCTGAGACTGCCCAATGGAATGATCCACACAGCTCTGTGGCACATTGCCTGGAATGTCAATTTCCCCCCAAACCTCCCCCTTTGTGTCCACTGTGAGTATTGAAGGTTGAGAAGTCAGCAAATGCATAGTGCCATTCAAGAAGACACATTCCAAATAACCCATGGTACGAGGTCCGTAAATCCAGCCGCTCTGCACAACAGTCCACCGTCCAGTGTCTGAAGAGTAGATCGCCACTTTGTTCCAAAGGTTCAAGAATACCACGAAACGGGAGGGAACGGCAGGGTCGAACCCCAAATACTGTTCAGTTTCGGTGAACAGGTCAAAGAGGAAGCGCAGGTCAAATTCTGTAGGACAAGGAGGTAACTGAGTCCACTTCCCAGTCGCAGGATTGCACACAACAAAAATATACCCATTATTACCGGTATGGCCTGACTTCCCGCATCTACATAGGACAAGGCCACCACAGCAATGTTCGAGGTTGACAACTTCATAGTTGTTGCGCAAGAAAGGTAGAGAGGGGTCGACCATAGGCGGGCCTCTCCCAGACAAATTGTTGAACTGTACACCATCCTTGCCGCATGAGTAGCGTTGGAAGAAGCCGGACAGGGTCTGAGGACACCTCTTGCGGACTTGGGGGTCGGAGCAGAGGGCAAGTCACTGCTTGGACACACATTTGAAGCGGCAGAGCGATCTGTAGGGCACCCGAGACAGGATGTCGACGAGGGGCCCCTCGGGGAGGCTCCCCAATGGCTGCTGCTCCTGCTCGTCCTCCTGCTTCTGCTTCTTCCTCATCTACAAATGGGGGAGACAGCTCAATCCAGTTTCCCGGTTGCCTCTGGTAGATCGAAGATCCAAGAAAGAAAGGGCAGCGGAGCAAACCTCAGACGATGTCTCGGTGGTGGGGAACGGCGGTGGCGAGCCGGATTGAGCCATGGGAGCGTCCTTATCGCGGATCAGTGCCTCGAGGCCGTCCACTCGACGGCTGGCGGCGCAGGTCACCGGCTCGCCGGCACGGTTTTGGGAAGTGGAAGAGAGTGACCGAGCGAGTCACTGGATGACTGGAGTACCTTTGGTTTTCTTTCGAGAAAGAGTAGTTTCTACAAAGGTTATTTGCCCCTAATAAAAAAAGGTTATCTGCATAGTTTTTTATGGTATCAGAGCTAAAATGTTCCAGGTTTAGAACCCTCTCGCGCAGTATTAAAAACAAAAAAAAAAGATTTCACGGTCTGCACCGAACCCACGTTACGGACTAAAATAGCCTAGAAGAAAAAAAGAAGTTGAATATAAATATAATGACTAAGTCTCTTTTCTTAGTTCGAGTTTTTAGGATAATTAACCAGTGCAACAATCTTATAACTTCAGCAGCAGTAGATGAGGTGAGGCGACAAATATGTTGGATTGATCACAAGGCCGTTCCCAACCACCTTCTACCCGAGGACCTTAATGCGTATGCCCAATGGCTGTGAATTTTGAAGTCATCCTCCATCTTCTTTAGAGCAAGTACAATAAAATCCTGTTAGCTAGCTATAAAAGATAAAATATTATTTTTTTACTTAGTTAGAGGAGTGAGAAGAGGAGAGAGGATGTAAGTAGGCTCTTATGCAAGAGCCATCTCTTGCACGTAGTCTTAGGCACTTTGTGAAAGTGAAGGGTGAGTCATATTTTGAAAAAGTAGTACATTTTTAGAGTCAACTATTGTATATGGTGACTATAAATTGATTATAGATAACATGACAAACCACAATAAGCAGCTGCTACACTATTATTCTTACTCTTAGGAGAGTATCATCATTGCACAGTTTTCTATGCAATTAGAGGTTTTCAAACGTGTTGCTACTAATGTACTAGAATAGTTAAACATTTTAAGCCTAGAATTGTACATGCTGTTTATTTCATATACGTGTAAGATTTTATTTTCTTTATTACTTTCATGTTTTGTTTTATTTTCAAAATAAGGCATTCAATACATGTGATCCACGACAAGCCTTAGGGCTTATGTCACCAGAATTTTGTAAATGAACCGACCATCTGAACCGATCATCTTGAGCAGCTCTCCATGTCATGCATATCTTCTACTCCACCTCGGGCTTTGGTCCCGAGGTTTTCAACATTGTTTCCTCCTTTACACGTTGACAATGTCTACCAACATCGCTATCGTTCACGACCGGTGATACTACTGATCCTGTCAGTCATCAAATGCACCAGGTGGTCCTTCTAGCTATGCGGGCTAGAGGTTTCTTCTCCGGTGTCTCATCACCGTTGATTCCAGTCATCGTCTCGAAACCACCATGCTGAGCACCCCTCACACAACTATGTGATATCAGCTTCGTTGAGTAATTTTTGAACCATTCTAGAAAATCATTAATTATTTGTGTTTTTTATTCAAATCAATTTTTTAGTCTAGACTTTAGGTGTACTCACTTCGTGATGGTAGCATGGATTCTATTCAACTCATTTGAGTGAAAAACTAGCAATATGATTTATTTTGCTTGAGGGTGAGATGTATGTAATCTATTTTGCCGCTGGTAAGACTCGATACTTTGCATTAAAAATGGCCACAAGAATCCAACGCAGAGCCTGCAATGGCCTACTTTTCTATATACTTTTTCATCAAATGTCTCAATAATTAGTTCTTGACCGAAACATCTTGAACAACCCTCCGCCCCTATGTCTTCTATGCTGCCTTTGACAACCCACTCATTTGCCGGATCCGAAATTGTTATCTTCCCTACGTGTTGACCATATCCACTAGCACTGCATTGCCCTCACCCATGGCCGGTCTTTCCACTGAGGTGATTCCCATAGCCCTATGGGCTAGAATTCCTTCTCTGGTGTTGTCGCTGATTTCAGCCTACTTCTCAAAACTAGAATGTGTTCGAGTACCGTTCCTATTTTGTGTGTGTGTGTGTGTGTGTGTTTCTTAGAAGTTTCTAGAACATCATTAGTTATTTGTGTGTTCCTGGTCGAGTAAAAATGTTACTCTAGACTCTGAATGCAACCATTTCACGATTGTAAGCAGGCTCTCTTCAACCCATTTGGGTGGAAAACTAGCTATATGGGGATGAACCCCGCTACCCAGAGGGGTAGCTGCGCACGCATGGTCCATCTGTCGCGTATCTAATGTCGTCTGTTTGGTTTCCTTGGGATGGAACTCACACCCACTTTCTTCTAACCCAAAGGCTCAATCCTCTTATTCTGAACCACTCAGTCCGTCTCATCTCTCCATCTCCTCCTCTCCACTAGCTGTTACTAGGGGTGGACACAAAGCTCAAGGGTCGAGGCTCGGCTCGAGCTCGACAAGGCTCGGCTCGGGCTCTGTTGGGGGAATGACCCCCGGTATGCCAAAGGCATGCCAAACCGGATGGTTTGAGCCATCAAGATACCGGTTTAATGTTTATACCGGAGCACAAAGATAAGTGTTCGGCTAAGTAAAGCTCAGCCGGTATCCCCAAGAGGGGTATACCGGAACCGGATAAAGAAGACACCGGGCTACCGGTAAGAAGAGCATGTCGGCAGGACTGGTCAAAGATTCTCTTCAGAGCTAGAGGACAAAGATGAGCTAAGCAAAGTAGCTTTAAACGAAGCCCTGGCGCCAAAGAGGAAGATGACGCTGAAAGAAGCCGGAGGACGTCAGCCTCCCTGATTAAAGAAGACCCCGACGTCATCTATGATTAAAGTTACTTTGTAAAGTAGTTTGTTCAGTCAAAGATGCCATTAGGGTTTCTTGCTCTGTAAGCCACCCTCTCCCCTATATAAGGAGAGGGGGCACACCCGTATCCGGGATGGTCGATCTCTAGATGAACCTTGTATCCAAAAACCTGTATCCTGTTGAGATCAATGAAGAGAGTGATCTAGAGCAGAGTTCTTCCTTGTTTGTTTCTTCTTGTATCACTGCCTTTGGCTGAGTTCTTGAGGAAAGCATCCGGAAGTTCATCCCATCTAGTCACAAACCCTCCCCCGAATCCTCTTGCGCCCATTCGGCCCCAACTTAAGCCATCCATGGCACCACGACGACAGTTGGCGCCCACCTTGGGGCGAGAAGTGGCGCTTGCTGGAGTTCACATTCGGGCGGGCATCGTCGACGTCGCCGGCCAGCGCACGGTGTCCGCGCTGGTGCAGCGCATCTACGCCATGGACTTCATCAACGACAACGCAGGCTGCTTCGCCAACGGTGGCATCTTCCCCAAGAACGGCCGCATCATCGAGTTCGGCAGCCACCGCATCTACTTCGGCACTGTCCCTGTGCGCCAGCGCCCCTCACCGGTGCTGGTGGCGCCAGATCCGCCAAGGTGGCAACATGCTGGCCGCGCCCCCGGCAGCGTGGAGGTGATGATGGCAGGCGTGGTCGGCGCCGGCAATGAAGCTGTGGAAGAAGGCGCTGGGCGTGCGGCATCAACCCGTGCGGCCAAGCCACCGCTGGAGCGCGACGCAGGCGCTGCGGGAGCATCGTCAGCGCTACCGGAGACACCGCTCCAAGCGGCGATGAGCGTCCTCGCCACGCCCATCGCGCAGAACATCGACCCGGCGGCGGCTCAGGCGGAGCTAAAGGCGCAGCGCCAGAAGCTGCTCGAGAACGGCAAGGACGTCGTCAGGGCGCAGCGCGAGCTGAACCTAACCATACGTGAGTATAACGCTGCCCATGGCTTTGCTTCTGTTAGCGCTCATGCTGCTAGGATACCGGAAAACCGGCTTAAGGCTCGCAATCTAGATCAGGATTTGCGTAAGGAAATTCTTGCCGGCAAAAGTGTCTCTGCATCTGTGAGCATCGTAGAGAAACCTAAATACAGTAGCCCGGATAAAACTATAAAAGCTGCTAAGGCTGCGGTAGAGCTGTGTGAATCGCTTTCCGGGGACGCTCTGGCAAAACAACAAGAGCGTGTCCGGGAGCTGCTTGAAACCATTGAGCAGCAAAACGCTGAGCAGCTTGCTAAGCTGAACAAGGCTGTGGCTTCAAAATCCGCGCGTTCAACAAAGAATGCCGGTAGCAAGTCCCATGGGCAGGCCTCATCCCCCCATCCGGACAGAAGAAGAGAAAAATAGATGAATGCGCAGCAGATGACTGTGTATGATCCGGTTCTTGGCGGAAAACAATAAGCCGGGCAACACGATGCCGGTAGAAAAAGCCAAGGGGCAGACAGAGGCTACGCCAAAGGAGGCTATGCCGGAAACAATCATGCCTGTAGACACGAAACCGGGCAAAATTATCGAGCTGCAAGGGCAGCGTATGACGAGGAGGAGATGGATCCCCCAAGGTACCGGCAAGCAAGGGCCGCGGTACCGGAGCATGATGACGAGGTTGATTCAACAAGACCCGCAGCATACCGGAACCCATTGGGAGAACGCCTGGGAGAAAGATATACCTAGCAGAACGGGATGCGAGGCACCATCTGGATAGAGTATACTTGTCGGAAATGATCGAGGCACAAGGTCCTCCGGGCCCAAAGTGTTTTGGTCCAAGGATCATGAAAGAGGGACCACCGGTTCACAACTTCCAGTTGCCCCGTGATACAAAAACGTATGATGGCACCACTAAGCCGGAAGACTGGCTCGCGGATTACGTGACCGCGGTATACGTCGCTGGTGGCGGAGGAACTGTAGCTGGAGGAGGAAACCGACGTTGGGCCGTGAGAATCATACCATCATTCTTGGTGGGACTGGCTCGAATTTGGCTAAACAACTTGCCGGCAGGGAGCATAAACGGTTGGTTGGACTTTGAGGAAGCTTTTGTGAGTAACTTCAGCAGCACATACCGGAGGCCAAACAGGCCGCAGCAGCTCGCCCTGTGCGTACATCACCCAAATGAAACAGACCGGGATTATCTGGCCCGGTGGAACACCACAAGGAACTCCTGTGAAGGGGTGATAGAGGCGCAAGCCATTGCTTGGTTTAGCAGTGGGTGCAAAAGAGGTTCGCCGTTGTGGCAAAAGCTGCAGCGGAACATGCCGACAACGCTGACGGAAATGATATGTGTGGCGGATAACTATGCATTGGGAGACCCGATGCAACCGGCAGTTCAAGCTGAGCCGGAACAATCAAACCCGCCTCAGCAGCGCCAAGAACAACACCAGGATAACCGGAACAACAAAAGAAGGGAAGATTTCCCGGATCGAAGGTACGGTCCGCAGCAAGTTGCTGCTGTACAAGAGAACTCTGAGGCCAGCGGCAGTCAGAGGCAAAGAACCGGATCGCAGCCATGGGCGGGTCCTAAGAAACAGTGGGTCGAAAAGAAACCCTGCGGCCAGAAAAAGAACTGGCAAGAACCTGTGAAGTACACCATGGAAGCCGCCATGGATCAACCATGCCGGTGGCACACACCAAATCCGGCTCACCCGTCAAATCATCTGACAAAGGATTGTACTTGGACCAAGTACTTGATGCTTAAGGGAGCAGTAAAAGATGCGCAAGCACAAGGGTGCTCCACCATGCAACCACCATCTCAAGATATGCTACGACAGCATCAACTACCACCACCACCGCCGCTTACCGGGGCAAATGCTCTATCGGTACAGCCTCAGCCAAACCGGCAACAGCAGCACCAGCAAGTTAACCAGGTGGGAGAAGGCAATGGCCAACTGCCTCCACCGGCACCTTTGGGCCGGAATGTTTACCATGATCCAGATATGTGCTGCGTTGTGTTCGTCACTGAGCCAACCGACAGACAGAGCCTACATCGCCGTTCTATGGAAGTGAACGCGGTGATGCCGGTGGTACCAAAATACATGCTGTGGTCAGATCAAGAGATCTTTTGGTCGTTCAAGGATCACCCCAAGATAATGCCTAACCCGGGTGGCTATGCTCTTGTCTTGGACCCAATCATGCAAGGGCCAAATGCTCGAGTCAAATTCAGCAAGGTGCTGATAGACAATGGGAGCAGCATAAACATCATGTACCGGCACACCATGAATATGCTGGGCATAACAGAAAACATGCTTCAGCCAACTCGTACAACTTTCCATGGAATCGTTCCGGGCCTGTCCTGCGCGCCGGTTGGAAAAGTCTGGGTGGATGTGTCGTTTGGAGGACGTGATAATTGCCGGGTTGAAAACCTTGAGTTCGAGGTGGTGGACTTAGATAGTCCTTACCACGCGTTGCTGGGGAGATCGGCATTGGCTGCTTTCATGGCTTCAACTCACACGGCCTATCTCAAGATGAAGATGCTGGCACCTCGTGGACCCTTAACTGTGGTGGGAAACTACAAAGTCTCACTGGAAACCGCTTCAGCCGGATCAAATCTGGTAGAATCGCTGGTGATTACAGAGGAAAAAAGGAGAATGCAAACTGCTGTTGCGCTGACTCAGTCCTCACAGCTGAGCTTAGCGGAAATGAGTGCTAACTTGTGCGCACCGGCATTCAAGCCGACAAAAGAAACAAAGGACATTGTGCTGGACCCGGCTTACCCTGAGCGCACCGTTCGTATCGGTGCCGGCATGAATGAGGCATAGGAAAGCGCGCTCGTCAGCTTTCTCCGTGAGAATCGGAATATTTTTGCCTGGTCTACTGATGACTTGGTAGGTGTTCCGAGGGAGCTGGCTGAGCACTCTTTAAATGTCCGGAAGGATGCGAAGCCGGTGAGGTAGCCGCTGCGCCGGTTTGCTGAAGACAAGAGAAAGATCATTGGAGAAGAGGTGACAAAGTTGCTGGTTGCCGGCTTCATCGTGGAAGTACTGCACAGGGAGTGGCTAGCCAATCCGGTGCTGGTCGAAAAGAAGAAAGAAGAGAACCTGGAAGCAAAAGCTCCAAAGGTGTGGCGCATGTGCATCGATTACACCAACTTGAACAAAGCTTGCCCGAAAGACCCTTTCCCTTTACCCCGGATCGATCAGGTGATTGATTCCACTGCTGGTTGTGAACTGTTGTCTTTCCTGGATGCTTATTCCGGTTTCCACCAAATACCCTGAAAAAGGAAGATCAAATAAAAACTGCGTTCATCACCCCGCAAGGGGCTTACTGCTATGTCACTATGCCTTTTGGTTTGCGCAACGCTGGTGCAACGTACCAGCGCTGTATGCAAAAATGCTTGTTCGATCAAATCGGAAAGAATGTGCAAGTCTATGTGGACGATGTCGTGGTAAAAACCAAAGTAAAAGAAACCTTAATTGATGACCTCCGGCAAACATTTGATAACTTGAGAAGATTCCGGATGAAACTCAATCCGGCAAAATGCACTTTTGGTGTCCCTGCCGGCAAACTGCTAGGCTTTCTCGTGTCAAGCCGGGGCATTGAGGTCAATCCGGTAAAAATCCGGGCAATCGAAAGAATGACGATACCGCGCGATCTCAAGGACGTGCAAAGTTTACCGGAAGCTTGGCATCACTAAGCCGGTTCATAAGCAGGTTGGGAGAAAAAGCTCTACCACTCTATGCTCTCATGAAAAAATCAGATACGTTCGTCTGGACCCCTCAGGCAGACGCGGCGTTTAAAGAGCTAAAGACAATGCTGGCCACAGCGCCTATATTGGCTTCACCTCTAGAAAGGGAGCCTATGCTATTATACATAGCTGCAACAAACCGGGTTGTGAGTGTAGTGGTTGTAGTTGAAAGAGAAGAGGAAGGAAAAACCGTCCAGAGGTCGGTATACTACCTGAGCGAGGTGCTCTCCCTCTCAAAACAAAACTACCCTCACTTCCAGAAAATGACTTATGGCGTGTTCATGGCCGCCACAAAGCTTAAGCATTACTTTGAGGAGCACCCCATGAAAGTGGTGAGCGAGGCACCCATTTCCGATATCATGTGCAACAAAGATGCAAGCGGAAGGATTGCAAAGTGGGCAATCCAGATATCACCATATGTACCGGTGTACGAAAGAAGGGATGCCATAAAATCACAAGCTTTGGCTGATTTCCTTGTTGATTGGGCGGAAATGCAATACAAGCCGCCGGATCAAAAAATAGAATACTGGAAGATGCACTTTGACGGATCCAAACTCAAAGAGGGTCTAGGTGCCGGTGTGGTGCTTACCTCACCTAAGGGAGATCATCTCCGGTATGTTTTGCAAGTACATTTCAGGGCATCAAACAATCTCGCCGAGTACGAGGCTCTGATTCACGGACTTAAGGTCGCAAAAGAAATCGGTGCGCACCGGATTATTTGCTATGGAGATTCAGATCTTGTGGTGCAAAAATGTTCCGGAGATTGGGACGCAAAAGATGCCAACATGGCCTCGTACCGATTTCACGTGCAAAAGATTGCCGGCTTCTTTGAGGGCTGTGAATTTCACCATGTGCCACGAGCGGAAAATCAGGCCGCGGATGCTTTGTCCAAGCTGGGCTCATCTAGGCAAGAAATTCCTCCCGGAATAGCCTTGGCACACTTAAGAGTACCATCGATCAAACTAAGCCCGGACTCGGAATCAATTTTCGTACCGGAATCACATGTGGTACCCATGGATATCGATGAAGGGAACCCGGGGACTGTTCCGGCAAGCTCGGGGACTGTTCCGGCAAACTCGGGGACTGTCCCGACAAGCTCGGGGACTGTTCCGGTAAGTTCGGGGACTGCTGCGTCCATACCGGAAGAAACAATGCTGGTGGACAACATGGAGATAGACGTACCGGTATTTCTGGTTCGAGAGGCACCATCGTGGGTTAAACCTATTAAGGAATTCCTGATCAACGACACCTTGCCGGATGACGAAAATGAATCCAAAAGGATCCAGAGGAGGTCCAAAGCATACACCATCATCAATGGTGAGGTGTACAAGAGAAGTGTTACCGGTGTCCTTCAAAGATGTGTGGAACCGGGAGAGGGAAAAGAAATGCTCGAGGAGATTCGCCAAGGAGAATGTGGGCACCATGCTTCATCAAGGGCGCTGGTTGCAAAGGTATTCCGGCATGGGTTCTATTGGCCCACTGCTTTGGAAAATGCTGAGGATTTGGTAAGAAAGTGCAACGGGTGCCAGAGGTACGCCAAGCAAAATCATACCCCAGCATCCGGTTTAAAAACCATACCGCTAACTTGGCCATTTGCTGTTTGGTGCCTTGACATGGTTGGCCCATTCAAAACTGCAAGGGGCAATATGACCCACATCTTGGTTATGGTAGACAAATTCACCAAGTGGCTAGAAGTGAAGCCTATCGCAAAGTGTGATGCGCGCACAGCGGTGAAGTTCTTAAAAGATGTTATCTTGCGGTATGGCTACCCGCATAGCATTATCACTGACAATGGAACCAACTTTGCTCAAGGTGAGTTCAAAAGATTTTGTGAGGATAACAATATCCGGTTGGATTTGTGCTCGGTGGCACACCCACAAGGCAATGGCCAGGTGGAAAGAACAAATACTTTGGTGCTTTCCGGTATCAAACCGAGACTCATCGAGGCAGTGGAAAAGTCACCGGGGTGTTGGATCGATGAGCTACCCTCAGTGCTATGGAGCATAAGAACAACTCCAAACCGGTCCACCGGATACACTCCATTCTTTATGGTTTACGGAGCAGAAGCGGTCATACCAACCGACATTCTCCATGACTCACCAAGAGTGCAGCTCTATACCGAGCAAGAGGTAAAAGAGGCCAGAGAAAACGATGTGGACTTGCTAGAAGAAGCAAGAGAATTGGCATTGGCAAGAACAACCATTTACCAGCAAAACCTCAGACGCTATCATAGCCGGAAGGTTAACCCGAGAGTATTTCGGGAAGGAGATCTTGTGCTACGCCTAGTGCAGCGCACTGAAGGCCGGCATAAGCTTTCACCCACATGGGAGGTTAAAGAAGCCCTATAATTATTATTTTATTATTATTTTCAAATGCCCCAACGATTGTCTTTGGGCTGGAGTAATTTAGACTAGTAACTCTAAGTTAATACCTTCATAGTAGGTAGTAACTTATATATGGTGTCATGAATTGTGTCATTTATTATGTTATAGACTCATCTTGCTTTGGGGTGTGATGTTATGGTAAAATAGCTAGTAGTTACCACCTCATTTTTTTTCATTTATTGGCATGCCATGTCACCAAACATCTTGAGATGTGTGATGTTACTAGCTAAGGCTGGCCATAGTGCTAGTATCATAGGTAGTATCATGCATACTAGGCCCACAAAAATGATGATGTGATATGTAATTAAGGAGGAGAGATAAGATTAGAGTAACATAGGTGAATACTATATCATAGCGCACGTTACGAGAAAAGTACATGTCAAATAGATCATGTACTCCCTCTCTCACAGTTTATAAGGCACGCGCGTACCCCTAGGTCGTAAATTTGATCAAGTTAACATTAGTTATATGTTATAAAAATTATATCATTAGAAAGTTCAGATGTTCTATTTTCTAATGATATAATTTTTATATTATATAATTTAAATTATATAGGTTAAATTGGTGACCTAGGGGTACGCGCGTGCCTAATAAACTGTGAAGGAGGGAGTACATAGATTTACAATGGAATTCTACAAAACAATAAATTTAGAAGTTTATGATACTACTCTATGATACCACCCACTATAGAGATAGTATCATAGACAAGTATCATATGCATGATACTAGTACTCCCTCCGTCCACAAATAAGTGGACACGCGCGGTTTTCAAGAGACTTTAAACTTTTTGTAAAAAAAATCCCTCATTCCTTCAGTAAATCTTCGCATTAACCAAGAAAATGCTTTGATTTAGGCGCTAATAAATGTTGTGCATGCTAGTAACCAATAAAACAACATTGAGAAACCAAAAATGATTAATGAGAGCTGAGATCAAGGCATGCACTAAGGACATAAACGTAAAAAAACATACCAAGAAGTCTAGATGTACACTTATTTGTGAATTTTTGAGAAGGCTAGATGTCCACTTATTTGTGGACGGAGGAAGTATATTTTTTTTTGAAGATGATGAAGTATATGATACTATGCACTATGACCAGCCTAAGTTACTTCCACTATGAGTTGTCTTAGCGGTCTTCCCCGTCTCCCATGTTCTCTATCTGTCACCGACAACCGCTTGGTCGTCGTGTCCAACTTGTTGCCTACCCTGCGTGGCGACATGTCCCTCAACCATGCCCAACCAGCGTTTTCATCGCCCATGACCAGTGATATTGCCATACTGCCTCCTCATCCTGCAGAAACCACCTCTATGCTCGTTTGCCACTGCATCAAGTGAATCCCTCTAGCCTGTCGCGCAACTGGACACAGATGATTCCGGCATGTTGAGCTTGAACACCCCTCTCCGTCTCATTGGCACATATTGACTGACTTTGGGAAGCCCGAAATCAGTTGACTTTGAGTCAGTATGTGGGAATGAGACCCATGTCAATGAGGAGCTCTCTCATTTCCCCCCACCAGCTCTCGCCTTGCTACAGTTACAGGTCGTTCCCCGTTCTTATCCGGGCCGATCCGAAGCCCCTCCACCGGAGTAGCCGGCCGGAGACGGTGGAGGTGGTGCGCCGGCGTGTATAGGTGTAGTCTAGGTCCTCTCCTTTTCCAGTTTTTAGGATTACCCTTGTGGATCTTGGCGTGATGCCAGTAGTTAGGAGATGGGGGCTCGATCTGATCGGCCAGATCGAGCTCAGGCTAGGGTTCCTCTTTTCTGGCTGGATCTTCCAGTGGCCGGAGGTGCTGGCAAGGAAGAGGAGCACCATCTTCGTCAATAAAGCCGGCGGACCTGCTGGTGCTGTGCTGGGAAGGGGAAGCTTCACTCTTTCTCTGCCTCTGTCCTGCCGTGGTGGCGAGGGGAGGTATGGGGGTGAGGTTCTTCTCGTTCTCCGTCGGTTCCTTCTTCGGTGGCGACGGCGATTCGTCATCGATTTGAGCATCCAAGCTAGGGGCAGCGCTGCCTCTGCTATCTTCGGCCGATATGGCGGCCAACAATCGACAACCTCCTGGAAGGAGGCTCTTCTTCATCCTCGCGGCTGGAGCTCGGCATCTTGTCGCCATCAAGTGGTTCGTCCCCGGTGGTGTCCAGGTGTCCGGCGGCGACGGATCTACGCCGGAAAGGGGTGTTCGGGCGTCTGCGCCCAGTTCCTCGGCGGCGACGCCATGAGGACGCCGGCGTCTGGTGGCAGAGGCTTCCAAGGACCTGATTGCTTTTCTATTTTTAGTCCTAGGGTGGTTTTTGCATTTTGGCAGGCCTTATCTTCAAATATAGGTTTTTTCAGTGCAAGTGATGTAATGGGGCCAGCCTGCATACTTGTTTTTTTTTTGAACATAAGAGGGGTCCGGAAAGACCCCGATGCTGCATTAGAAAGACGTCGGTGGAATACATCTTACAAGCAAGACCCCCGAAAAGTAAAACATTACAACCAGGGTCATAGAAGTTACAGAAAACACCCTGTATCTGAAAAAGGAAAAGCAATCAAGGACAGGGCTACGAGCTGCTCCGTCTCCACCGCGACATCGACGCAACCAAGCATGATCATCTGCTTCACCACCGGGTACTACGCCACTTGGGGTGTGATACGTCTCCGACGTATCGATAATTTCTTATGTTCCATGCCACATTATTGATGTTATCTACATGTTTTATGCACACTTTATGTCATATTCGTGCATTTTCTGGAACTAACCTATTAACAAGATGCCAAAGTGCCGATTCTTTGTTTTCTGCTGTTTTTGGTTTCAGAAATCCTAGTAAGGAAATATTCTCGGAATTGGACGAAATCAAAGCCCAGGGGCCTATTTTCTCACGAAGCTTCCAGAAGTCCGAAGGAGAGACGAAGAGGGGCCACGGAGGGGCCACACCCTAGGGCGGCGCGGCCCCCCCCTTGGCCGTGCGGCCCTGTGGTGTGGGGCCCCCGTGCCGCCTCTTGACCTGCCCTTCCGCCTACAAATAGCCTCCGTGACGAAACCCCCAGTACCGAGAGCCACGATACGGAAAACCTTCCAGAGACGCCGCCAACGCCGATCCCATCTCGGGGGATCCAGGAGATCGCCTCCGGCACCCTGCCGGAGAGGGGAATCATCTCCCGGAGGATTCTACGCCGCCATGGTCGCCTCCGGTGTGATGTGTGAGTAGTCTACCCCTGGACTATGGGTCCATAGCAGTAGCTAGATGGTTGTCTTCTCCCCATTGTGCTATCATTGTCGGATCTTGTGAGCTGCCTAACATGATCAAGATCATCTATCTGTAATTCTATATGTTGCGTTTGTTGGGATCCGATGAATAGAGAATACTTGTTATGTTGATTATCAAAGTTATATCTATGTGTTGTTTATGATCTTGCATGCTCTCCGTTACTAGTAGATACTCTGGCCAAGTTTTTGCTATTAACTCCAAGAGGGAGTACTTATGCTCGATAGTGGGTTCATGCCTGCATTGACACACAGGACGATGTGAGAAAGTTCTAAGGTTGTGTTG
The DNA here is from genome assembly GCF_019359855.2 of Lolium perenne. NCBI lineage: Eukaryota > Viridiplantae > Streptophyta > Magnoliopsida > Poales > Poaceae > Lolium > Lolium perenne. Next base: position 42,665,249 of record NC_067244.2, on the reverse strand, counting down.
TGCTGTTGCCACTAGGGATAAAACATTAGTGCTATGTTCAAGGATGTAGTCACTAGTTACATTACGCACCATACTTAATGCAATTGTCTGTTGTTAGCAACTTAATACTGGAAGGGGTTCGGATGATAACCTGAAGGTGGACTTTTTAGGCATAGATGCAGTTGGATGACGGTCTATGTACTTTGTCGTAATGCCCAATTAAATCTCACTATACTCATCATGATATGTATGTGCATTGTCATGCTCTCTTTATTTGTCAATTGCCCAACTGTAATTTGTTCACCCAACATGCTGTTCGTCTTATGGGAGAGACACCTCTAGTGAACTGTGGACCCCGGTCCAATTCTCTTTACTGAAATACAATCTACTGCAATACTTGTTCTACTGTTTTCTGCAAACAATCATCTTCCACACAATACGGTTAACTCTTTGTTACAGCAAGCCGGTGAGATTGACAACCTCACTGTTTCGTTGGGGCAAAGTACTTTGGTTGTGTTGTGCAGGTTCCACGTTGGCGCCGGAATCACTGGTGTTGCGCCGCACTACATCTCGCCGCCATCAACCTTCAACGTGCTTCTTGACTCCTACTGGTCCGATTAAACCTTGGTTTCTTACTGAGGGAAACTTGCCGCTGTGCGCATCACACCTTCCTCTTGGGGTTCCCAACGGACGTGCCAACCACACGCATCAAGCAAATTTCTGGCGCCGTTGCCGGGGATCTGAAGAAAAGCTACACCACAGAGATCTCTAACTCCCACGTCAACTTTGCGCCAGCAACAAATTTCTGGCGCCGTTGCCGGGGAGATCAAGACACGCTGCAAGGGGAGTCTCCACTTCTCAATCTCTTTACTTTGTTTTTGTCTTGCTTAGTTTTATTTACTACTTTGTTTGCTGCACTAAATCAAAATACAAAAAAATTAGTTGCTAGTTTTACTTTATTTGCTATCTTGTTTGCTATATCTAAAACACAAAAAAATTAGTTTACTTGGATTTACTTTATCTAGTTTGCTTTATTGTCTTGCACTCTATATTAAAATACAAAAAAAAAAAAATTAGTTACTTTTGTTACCATGTCTAGCTCTGAACCTGTTACTTCTTCGCCTGAAGAATTAGTCTTCACTTTTAAACAAGGGGATGAGGAGAGTTTTAAGGATGCTTGGTCTAGAATTTTTACTTCTTATCGTAAAACTGAACCTCAAATGACCCTAAGTCTGCTCCTCAGTAATTTTTATTTTGGTCTTATGGTTCGCTATAGATATGCTTTGGATACTTTAGTGGGAGGAGATTTCCTTCATTGCAATGGGGATCAAGCTTTTAATGCCATAAAAAAGTTGGTTGCATCACATGATTCAGCTAATAACTTTGATTCAGTCCTCACTAGCATTTATAGTAGATTAAATAATCTCGAGATAAGTACATCTCGCTTGAATGATAATTATTGCCACGTTCGTAATCGTCTTGAACAAGTCTTAGTGAACTCTAAACTCTCAATGTGGGATCCTGCTGTTAAAATTGTCATCGGTGATCGAACTCTCCACGCCTACTGTGATATTATGTATGAATTTTGCCTTATGCCTGAAAGTATTTATAAATATTTGAAACTTTGGGGAGTCGAGGAAGGAGGAGAAGAAATAACTCTCATTGATAACTCTACTATAATTCCTAAAGGAATAGCCGCAGGTGTGCATACAACCATTCTTGGAAGAACAATATCCATTGATTATCTTGTTGTTGAAACAGGAAAACTCACACTCGGAAGATCCCTGCTGAAACTATTGGGAGCAGTTATTGATGTTGGAGAAGGCACTCTGAAATTCACCTCTATACCGGGGGAAACTCATACATTTCCTAAACCAAAGGGAAAGAAAAACAATAAGAAAGGTAAGGGTAAAGCCCAAGGTAATGTTGACACTTCGTTTCTTGATAATACTTGATACACACTTTCTGCGCCTAGCTGAAAGGCGTTAAAGAAAAGCGCTTATGGGAGACAACCCATGTTCTTACCTACAGTACTTTGTTTTTATTTTGTGTCTTGGAAGTTGTTTACTACTGTAGCAACCTCTCCTTATCTTAGTTTTGTGTTTTGTTGTGCCAAGTTAAGCCGTTGATAGAAAAGTAAGTACTAGATTTGGATTACTGCACAGTTCCAGATTTCTTTGCTGTCACGAATCTGAGTCCACCTCCCTGCAGGTAGCTCAGAAAATTAAGCCAATTTACGTGCATGATCCTCAGATATGTACGCAACTTTCATTCAATTTGAGCATTTTCATTTGAGCAAGTCTGGTGCCATTTTAAAATTCGTCAATACGAACTGTTCTGTTTTGACAGATTCTGCCTTTTATTTCGCATTGCCTCTTTCGCTATGTTGGATGAATTTCTTTGATCCATTAATGTCCAGTAGCATTATGCAATGTCCAGAAGTGTTAAGAATGATTGTGTCACCTCTGAATATGTCAATTTATATTGTGCACTAACCCTCTAATGAGTTGTTTCGAGTTTGGTGTGGAGGAAGTTTTCAAGGATCAAGAGAGGAGTATGATGCAACATGATCAAGGAGAGTGAAAGCTCTAAGCTTGGGGATGCACCCGGTGGTTCACCCCTGCATATATCAAGAAGACTCAAGCGTCTAAGCTTGGGGATGCCCAAGGCATCCCCTTCTTCATCGACAACATTATCAGGTTCCTCCCCTGAAACTATATTTTTATTCCATCACATCTTATGTGCTTTTGCTTGGAGCGTCGGTTTGTTTTTTGTTTTGTTTGAATAAAATGGATCCTAGCATTCACTTTATGGGAGAGAGACACGCTCCGCTGTAGCATATGGACAAGTATGTCCTTGGTTTCTACTCATAGTATTCATGGCGAAGTTTCTCCTTCGTTAAATTGTTATATGGTTGGAATTGGAAAATGATACATGTAGTAATTGCTATAAATGTCTTGGGTAATGTGATACTTGGCAATTGTTGTGCTCATGTTTAAGCTCTTGCATCATATGCTTTGCACCCATTAATGAAGAAATACATAGAGCATGCTAAAATTTGGTTTGCATATTTGGTCTCTCTAAGGTCTAGATAATTTCTAGTTTTGAGTTTGAACAACAAGGAAGACGGTGTAGAGTCTTATAATGTTTTCAATATGTCTTTTATGTGAGTTTTGCTGCACCGGTTCATCCTTGTGTTTGTTTCAAATAAGCCTTGCTAGCCTAAACCTTGTATCGAGAGGGAATACTTCTCATGCATCCAAATACTTGAGCCAACCACTATGCCATTTGTGTCCACCATACCTACCTACTACATGGTATTTTCCGCCATTCCAAAGTAAATTGCTTGAGTGCTACCTTTAAAATTCCATCATTCACCTTTGCAATATATAGCTCATGGGACAAATAGCTTAAAAACTATTGTGGTATTGAATATGTAATTATGCACTTTATCTCTTATTAAGTTGCTTGTTGTGCGATAACCATGTTCACTGGGGATGCCATCAACTTTTCATTGTTGAATTTCATGTGAGTTGCTATGCATGTCCGTCTTGTCTGAAGTAAGAGAGATCTACCACCATATGGTTAAGCATGCATATGTTAGAGAAGAACATTGGGCCGCTAACTAAAGCCATGCTCCATGGTGGAAGTTTCAGTTTTGGACAACAATCCTCAATCTCAAATGAGAAAATTATTAATTGTTGTTACATGCTTATGCATAAAAGAGGAGTCCATTATCTGTTGTCTATGTTATCCCGGTATGGATGTCTAAGTTGAAGAATAATCAATAGCGAGAAATCCAATGCGAGCTTTCTCCTTAGACCTTTGTACAGGCGGCATAGAGGTACCCCTTTGTGACACTTGGTAAAAACAATGCATTGTGATGATCCGGTAGTCCAAGCTAATTAGGACAAGGTGCGGGCATTATTAGTACACTATGCATGAGGCTTGCAACTTATAAGATATAATTTACATGATGCATATGCTTTATTACTACCGTTGACAAAATTGTTTCATGTTTTCAAAATCAAAGCTCTAGCACAAATATAGCAATCGATGCTTTTCCTCTATGGAGGACCATTCTTTTACTTTCAATGTTGAGTCAGTTCACCTATTTCTCTCCACCTCAAGAAACAAACACTTGTGTGAACTGTGCATTGATTCCTACATACTTGCTTATTGCACTTATTATATTACTCTATGTTGACAATATCCATGAGATATATATGTTACAAGTTGAAAGCAACCGCTGAAACTTAATCTTCTTTTGTGTTGCTTCAATGCCTTTACTTTGAATTATTGCTTTATGAGTTAACTCTTATGCAAGACTTATTGATGCTTGTCTTGAAGTGCTATTCATGAAAAGTCTTTGCTTTATGATTCACTTGTTTACTCATGTCATATATATTGTTTTGATCGCTGCATTCACTACATATGCTTTACAAATAGTATGATCAAGATTATGATGGCATGTCACTCCCGAAATTATCTGTGTTATCGTTTTACCTGCTCGGGACGAGCAGAACTAAGCTTGGGGATGCTGATACGTCTCCGACGTATCGATAATTTCTTATGTTCCATGCCACATTATTGATGTTATCTACATGTTTTATGCACGCTTTATGTCATATTCGTGCATTTTCTGGAACTAACCTATTAACAAGATGCCGAAGTGCCGATTCTTTGTTCTGCTGTTTTTGGTTTCGAAATCCTAGTAAGGAAATATTCTCGGAATTGGACGAAATCAAAGCCCGGGGGCCTATTTTCTCACGAAGCTTCCGTAAGTCCGAAGGAGAGACGAAGAGGGGCCACGGAGGGGCCACACCCTAGGGCGGCGCGGCCCCCCTTGGCCGCGCGGCCCTGTGGTGTGGGGCCCCGTGCCGCCTCTTGACATGCCCTTCCGCCTACAAATAGCCTCCGTGACGAAACCCCCGATCGAGAGCCACGATACGGAAAACCTTCCAGAGACGCCGCCAACGCCGATCCCATCTCGGGGGATCCAGGAGATCGCCTCCGGCACCCTGCCGGAGAGGGGAATCATCTCCCGGAGGATTCTATGCCGCCATGGTCGCCTCCGGTGTGATGTGTGAGTAGTCTACCCCTGGACTATGGGTCCATAGCAGTAGCTAGATGGTTGTCTTCTCCCCATTGTGCTATCATTGTCGGATCTTGTGAGCTGCCTAACATGATCAAGATCATCTATCCGTAATTCTATATGTTGCGTTTGTTGGGATCCGATGAATAGAGAATACTTGTTATGTTGATTATCAAAGTTATATCTATGTGTTGTTTATGATCTTGCATGCTCTCCGTTACTAGTAGATACTCTGGCCAAGTTTTTGCTATTAACTCCAAGAGGGAGTACTTATGCTCGATAGTGGGTTCATGCCTGCATTGACACTGGGACGATGTGAGAAAGTTCTAAGGTTGTGTTGTGCTGTTGCCACTAGGGATAAAACATTAGTGCTATGTTCAATGATGTAGTCACTAGTTACATTACGCACCATACTTAATGCAATTGTCTGTTGTTAGCAACTTAATACTGGAAGGGGTTCGGATGATAACCTGAAGGTGGACTTTTTAGGCATAGATGCAGTTGGATGACGGTCTATGTACTTTGTCGTAATGCCCAATTAAATCTCACTATACTCATCATGATATGTATGTGCATTGTCATGCTCTCTTTATTTGTCAATTGCCCAACTGTAATTTGTTCACCCAACATGCTGTTCGTCTTATGGGAGAGACACCTCTAGTGAACTGTGGACCCCGGTCCAATTCTCTTTACTGAAATACAATCTACTGCAATACTTGTTCTACTGTTTTCTGCAAACAATCATCTTCCACACAATACGGTTAACTCTTTGTTACAGCAAGCCGGTGAGATTGACAACCTCACTGTTTCGTTGGGGCAAAGTACTTTGGTTGTGTTGTGCAGGTTCCACGTTGGCGCCGGAATCACTGGTGTTGCGCCGCACTACATCTCGCCGCCATCAACCTTCAACGTGCTTCTTGACTCCTACTGGTCCGATTAAACCTTGGTTTCTTACTGAGGGAAACTTGCCGCTGTGCGCATCACACCTTCCTCTTGGGGTTCCCAACGGACGTGCCAACCACACGCATCAGGGTGGAGCAGCGGGAGCACATCGTCTTGGCGCCAGAGAGCCTCCGCAACGGCAACCAGGCCTGGAGGTAGATTACCCATCGCCATCTGAAGAGCGACCAGTGCGGGAGTGGCTGCCCATCAGCCATGAGACTCAGCAGCCAGAAGATATCAGGAGCTGCCGAGGATGAACTCCCAGAAAACGCAGCACGAGCATCTCGCCAGTGACCTCCAGATCCACATCGCCTAGAGCTGCAACAACTCCTCTCCTCGCCTCCACGGCCGGCCAGAGGATGAAGGCAAACTCCAAACCACCGCATCTGGAATCCACCCCGCCTATCACCTGCATCGAGAAATAGCACAACAACCTGCGCCCTCCCCTCGCCACCACAGCCGGCCAGAGGGTGCCTGTCATCACCACCGCTCGACTTGAGCTCAAGGCAACTAAGAGCGATCTTATTCAAAGGAGTGGTGGCTCTTGCTCCCGCAACCCACTCCGGCCAGAGGAGCAAGGAAACAAGAAGGAAAAGCCCGAAAGACCGGCAGATCTGACCGCAGAGATCCCGGCCTCCACCCCTAGCTACGGGCATAGAGCCCAGACGCGGCATAAGCCGAAAAAACAGAAAAACAGCAACAAGAACTATACCTAAACTACTCCGGCGCCTCTCAGAACCTGCTCCGGCCGGCTACTCCGGCGGAGAGGCCAGATCGGCCCGGGATTCACTCGGAGACTCTCAAGAACACTGTAGAGGGAGGAGAGCGGTTCGGGGGGGAAAGTGAACTCATCCTCATACTTGTAACCTGCCACGTTTTCTAATGGAAGAACCTAGACCCTTCGGGGTCTATCCCTTGTTCAAAAAAAAAAAAAAAAAAAAAAAGAGACCCATGTCAATGACAGTATAATCTCAAAGTCAGCTGATCATGGCAGCCTCCGGGACCTGTGTACTAGTAGTTTCGTTATTTTAAGACGTGTTTCCAAACCATTATAAAAATGAATAAGTTGCTTGTGTTATTCTAGTCGAGTGGAATTAGTCGAGTGGAATTGTTGCGCGGCTAATACCGACCCCAAATCTCAGTCAGCTGATAGTGGCTGCTAACCGGACACTTGTGTGGCCTCTCCATGTTCCATGCAAACAGTACTCAGACACCTCTCCTCTCAATATTACTCTTGAAAATTTCTGCCCCTGTATAAAACCTCATGCAGTCCGATCACTTCCACTTCTCATAGTGACAAGGATTCCGGAGTAAAATCTTCAGACAAGTAAAAGATGATCAAGGCGCCCAGCTCCTCTCCCATGGCCTTTGCCGCGGCGGCCGCGGCTCTCGTCTTCGTGTCGGCGTGGGGCGGCGCGGACGCGACGATCGAGAGCACTTGCCGGGTCGCGGCGGCCGGCGACCGGCGCGTGGACGTGGCGTTCTGCACACGCCAGTTCTTGGCATTCAACGGCGCGGCGGACGCGGACGATTGGGGCCTGGCCAAAACGGCGGCGCTCGTCGGCATCAGCCTCGGGGACGACGCCATCTTCGACCTCACCCACGGGAAGCTCTTCCCGCCGCCCGCCGACAAGAAGGCCGAGGCGGCCATGGACGTGTGCGTGAAGGCGTACGACCAGGTGGGGTTGGCCTTCGCGAAGACCTCCGACGAACTCAGGTCACGTCGGTGCGCGCCTGCCAAGGAGCAGGTGGCGCGCGTGGCGGCGCTCGTGCAGCGCTGCGATGCCGGGCTCGCCAAGGTCGGCCTCGCGTCGCCGCTGCCCAAGTACAGCGCCGACTGCCTGCAGACGGCCATCATCGCCATAGCCATCACCAACCTCATCAAGTGATGCGTGCATGCATGCCTGCACGCATCGAACACGTCTAGTTCGGTTCTTAGTTCGTCGTGTGTGACAAATTAAAACTCGTGTAGGTGTAGCGCAGTATATATTGTTCCTCATCTTCCTTTACCAATAAAGCTATATAATAAATAACGCGCAATTCGTGCTTGGTTAATTTAGAGTTTAATTAGATTGCAAATATTTCCTCTAAATTTAGATTACGTTGATTTATCTGCTCCATTTGGTACTTTTGAGACAGTTCTATATTCATCTTTAAAGTGCTTACTGTGGTCGCCCGAGATATTTTTCCCCGATACATCAATATATATAGTTACAACGAACAAAAAATCATGTCGAAACATCAAGAACGTTTACGGCAATGTGTGCTACGGATGGCCGGCTCTCTTGATCTCATATCTAAATATATGTATATATATATATGCTTACCCGTTTAGTTATCGCTCCGTTCTAAAATAAAGTGTCATAACTTTTTTTTAGATACGAATGTATCTACAAACTAAAATGTGTCTAGGTACATCTGTATTTATACAAAGTTGCGACACTAGTATGTGTCATTTTCATCGATTATGATAATCTTGCTTCTTCACCTCAATTTCCATTCCAGTGTGTTTGTTTACCCAACTTATCGCTAGCTCATTGGCTATTTTAATCACATCAGGTTGTAAATTAAGTTCATCACAACATAACTTAGAAACCGCAAACTGGGTCTAGACAGGTATGTGGCGTGGTACATGTATTCGACTATAACAAGCACATCCCTGTAAACCTAACTCTGTTATTTCAGATCAAGGGAGCTGGAAAACTGCTTTCGAGCATAAGATCTCCTGCCCCAAAGCAGATCCTGGAAATCCAAACTCCGTATTTGAAAAATACATTTGCGGGAGATTTTGCACTAGGATCATCACGAGTTCATCAACAACACAATTATATAGATACATAGTTTCTGGATCTCTACATTCATAGATTAGTGCAACCTAAACCTAATCCTAAACTTTGGACCAAAGGCCGTGGAGGCACTTCACTGGGGACCAAATTTTCATGGCGTGGAATATGTACCCTGGGAAAAATCTAAATTTTACGAAATTCCCCGCAAGTTTTCGATTATGCTACTATGACTTTATAGCATCTATATGTTTTTAGATAACAACTTGATGGCATATGTAGTAACAACTCACAACATTACTAGATATGTTATCGTATAATAACATAGGATGAAGGTTCCATATCTTCATTGTCAATCTTGTGGCGAGTGAATCAAAATGGCTCCAAGAAATACATAATACAAAACTTAATTAAATTATAAAGGAGGTAGTTTGCTGCAGGAGGCGGTGGTATTTCGCTATGGGCCAGGACACAGAGGTAGTGGCCTGTCACTCCTCATCATCAGAGGAGTCCGCCATGTAGGCCTGGAGGCTGGCCAAACTTAAGTACGCCGACCGAACCAACGCCAACTCAACCACTAGCTTGGCTTCGCCATTGTGCTCCATCGCCCCTTTATTTTATACAAATTAATAATTATAAATTCAGTACTTTTTAGTATGTAAAATTTAAATGAGCAAAATAAAAAATAAACGAAAGAAGTGAGCCTGACTCACTTGGTTAGGAAAGTGTATGTGCAATCTAGCCACCCAGGTTTAAGTTCTCAGGGATGCAGAATTAGGTTCTATTTTTTTTCTAAAAAAAGTCATTGTAGAGGCTTCTCCTGCCGTATTCATATTTTTAAAAAAAAGAAGAGAAGAAACCGCTCTAACCGTGTCGCAACATGTAAGTTGTATGATCGTAATTGATGTTGTCGGATAAAGCAAGTGGAGGTGGCCCATCTGCTAGTGAATATGGATAAGATAGGAATACGGTAGGGATAACTAGGCAACAATCAAATGAAAAACACAGGGCCAAAGTCTTGGCCATGTTGGTTCCCAAAGAGTTAAATCCATAATTAGTAACTAAACTTGTCAGGCGAAATCAATTCAGTCACCATACTATACGTGATGGAGGGTCACCGCTCAAAATGTGACATTGTATTTGCTCACATGGCTGTATGGAGTGTATGGGGTCCCAGTGTCGGGTAACTTAACTTTAGGGCGTGTTCGGTTTGAGAAACGGAGGGAATGTAATGGAATGGTTCCATTCCGACGTTATGGGATGGTTCCAACCCCGTGTTCGGTTCAGAAAAATTTGACGAACGGAATAGTTTCGTTTTCTGTTCGGTTCAGGAATCTTACAGTGGAACGGAACGGCCTAAACCTGATTTTTTGTCCAAATCAAAATTAACATAAACCTAAACATGATTTGTTTTTTTCAAACCAAAGTCAACCAGGCCAAAATCAACACAGAACGGAGGAGCACGGCCGCACATGCCTGGCCACCGCGTGTGCCCTGCCTGGCCGCCGCTCGTGCCTGGCCCCCCGCGGGCTGGCCGCTGCCGCGCGCTAGCCGTCGCCATTCGTGCTCGCGGGTTGGGTGCCGCCGCGTGCTCGCCCCCGCATGTTGCGCTCCACCGCGTCTTTGGCGTCGCCGCCGCGTGCCCTGGCCGCCACCGCGTGCTGAGCTCCCGCCGCGCGCTGGCCGTCATCGCGTGCTTCCGCCGCCGTGTGGCCGTCGCCGCGTGCTAGGCCGTCGCCGCGTGCTGAGAGAGAGAGGCGCATGAGAGGACGAGAGAAATAAAGAGATGGTTAGCGTGAGCTTTTCTCCTTTTTTCGCTCGTAGGCAGCCGTTCCTCCAGATTCGACCAAATCGGTCGAACGAGACGGTTCCACATCTTACAGGTATATTCGCTTCTGAGGAATCACCTGGTTCCGTTCCTTCTCTCCAACCGAACACAAGAACGAGGGCTGGATGCGGAACCGTCCCGTTCCATTCCACCAAATTTCAGAACCGAACACACCCTAGTTGGCGAAACAACCAGAGGTGGCAGGGAGTTCTGTGCAAAAGCGTCACCGACTACTTGACCAGGGCTGCACAACCAGATCGTTGACTGAGATTTCCCCTCCCTTCCAATCCTCTGCCCGACCATAGTTCGGCGACCCTGTCACCGGAGCTCCACCGCAGGTCGCGAGCTGCCAAACGGTGCGGTGGGCCCTCTGTCAGCACTCCGCCGGTGGGCCTGTCCGTTTCCAATGATTCGCCACCCCGATTGCGGCTGAGGAGCCATGGTGATGGTGGCTGGCGCTGCTGCTCATGCCGCTCCATAGGCCGAGCCCTCCCAGGCAGGTCGCCAGCGTCGCGCAGCTCGCGTCGCCGCACCACTAGCTCTAGAGACAACAGTCTCTCTGCCGGCAGCTTCATCTCGACGGCAACGTCGCGCTGATCCGCCGCGACGCACCACTGGCAGTTGCTCTCCTAGGCCTGTAGCGTACCAGAGTGTGGTCAGTGCGTGGCAAAATCTGGCAGGGGGCAACAAATTCTAGGGGACAGGAGCAGATGTTGTTGGATGCGACACAAGTGGTGCTTCTAGTAAAGATTTTTTTTAGTTCTGCTACAAGTGTTGTGCGGTGTGTGAAGAAGCAACTCAACTGAAGAGAAAACTTTGCCAACATAAAATTTTGGGATTAGTTAGATCAGCCTCTCTGAAAAATTTGAATTACAAATGCATTTTTTCATCATTAGATTCGGCTGCCCACGGGTCCTCTTCATTCGACTCATCATCCTCTATTTGAGTTTTGGTTTGATCTTTATCTTTTGAAGCACAACTCTGAACACACTGAACTTTTCCCTTGGTAGAAGCAAATTTGCGCTTCAAAACCGAACTCTGAACTTGGTCACCATCAGACTTCTCACCTACATTATCTGCATACAGATCATCATCACCTTTACTAACTTCATAATCTGAGTCAACACAGTCAAAGTCGGAGTCATTTTCATCATCACTCTCTTTATCTTCTGTAGATACTTTTGCTAACAAGTTCAGAGATTGTTCGCTTTCTACTACTCCGCCTTGTTCTACCAGGAACACACTCTGCATCTTGTACATCAGTTTGACTAGCTGGCATCTCGGGCTGGGTGATGGTACATGACTTTGAAGGGTTGATGATAGGAGGCAAAGGAAATGGGAAATGTACAACATCATCATAATTCTTGAAGCTCATACCCTGATCATGATCCAAATAAATCTTGAAATGGTGCTGGCCAATGTCAACTAGAGTATTCATAAAATTGGTGCCCACTTCATCTCTTATCTCCCTCAACCCATTGTTCTCTATAGTCAGCATTGGAATGCAGTTGAAAACTTTCATTCTCCCTGCTAGCTCATACCCTATTTCTTCAATTATGTTCTCAAGCAACAAAGGACCACATGAGTGTCTACTTGATCATAGTAGATATTGTGGCCATCAACATAAGCCCTGTTGCAACCATTGCCCAAAAAAATCCACCATGATTGATTTCAATCGTGAAATATGAACTACATCGACCTGCCAATTCAAAATTTCATAATATAATTATTGAATCCATGAACAAGTACAATCCAAGTCAACACTCTTTTACCTACTGCAACCTTGAGTAAATGAAAGCCAACAAACTTCGTCACTATCTATTCTGTGTGAAGAATTTCAATTCAAACGATCCTTGCTTTAGTTAAACCTACCCATAAACCGCTCCAAAACCCCACTAAAATCCACTCCTCAAATCATACCGAACACCTTCCGCTAATAGCTAACACAAATCGCGTACAATATCTGAAATCAGAAAGCTATGGATTTGAGGAGAGATTGATAGAGATGTGGGCTTACCATACACAAGCGCGGGATTTCCTTACGGACAGCTATGGCAAGACATCGCTGACTCGGAGCACGACAACAGCAGCGCGCCTAACTCCCTCTCCACCTTGCTGCCGACGAAATCCGCTGGCGATCCACAACATCAATGATCGCGATGGTGTCGCGTCTGTTATTACGCCCTCCCCTTCACCTGGGAACGATCGACAGGGTCAGGTTATAATGGTGGAACACTTGGGCACTTAATGATGGGATGTCTGAGGGCCTAAACGCTAATAATCGATTGCTACTTATCGCTCATGGGCTCATGCGACACTGACAAAGGCTCGCCTGCGCTAGTGACCGCCTGTAACACTCCTTCACGCGTTCAATTACCGTATATAGGTATTCCCTGAGTACAATGTCTGAATTGACTTTGCGTGACAAGTTGAGTTACCTCAGATGGATTTAACTCCCAAGCCCAACCTCGTTTGACTAACTTCCAAACCTTCCGCTCTTTCTCACTCTCATCTTCATCCATCCTACGTTCCGTGGCAGATCTAACAGCCATCACGGAGCGCACGCGAAGAAACGAAAGATAGAAAGAAAATGGCTACACCCAAAATATTCAGCCGTGAGCATGCATTCACACTTGCAGTCACACTGATATTTTATACTTATTCATAATTTAATGTTGAGAGAGTAAAACTTAAGTGGTAAGCTTTCTACTTTACACACGAGAAAGTTGCCAAATACTACCTTTGTTTGGATATATAAGGTGCAAGCTAACTTTCGAAATCAATATTTTCACTATAATTTCAACTAATAATATGTAGCGCAAAATCTGGTACCATCCGACCCGTTCTCAAAACCACTTTCATATTACTATGATTTTTAACCACTGATTAAGCATTGCATAAGTAATTTGCATTCATAACATTTATTTAAAAAAATCAAAATACACATTACAGTTTGCAATGGATGGGTATATCATTTTGTGTAATACTGTCTGTATCACATGAATGACAATACATGGACATAATGTTACATTTAAATGAGATTGCATTCAAAGATATTTTATTTTTAGAGGATGTCCTGAAAATGTTAAGCAAGATCCACTTGCGAGAAAAATACTTTACATATTTATTTATGGCACTTTGTGGTGACCTCAATAATTTCAGCCCATTCGCGACGAGACAATGAAAATTGTGTTTATACTAATATTTTATACTTATTCATAATTTAATGTTGAGAAACATGAAACTAAAGTGGTATATTTTCTACTTTACACACAACAAAGTTGCTAAATACTACCTATGTTCGATATATAAGGTGTAAGCTAACTTTCCAAATCAATATTTTAACTATCATTTCCTCCAGTAATATGTAGAACAAAAATTGAAACCATCCGACCCGTTCTCAAAACCACTTTCATATTATTATGATTTTGTAACCACTCATTAAAATTTGTGTAAGTAATTTGCATCCACAACATTGATTAAACCTCTTTCTAGTGTGTATTTGGGTACATTTTAATTTCTTTACCATATTATTGCATACATATAAAGCGTATGGTTGAACAATTATCTTGATAGACATTTCTAGTGCATGTAGGAAACCAAAAAGACTAGAATTGTAAGTTTTTTTTGTTTTGTTTTGAGAATATAATCAACCAATGGCTTTCATGTTGCTTTAATAATGGTCAACATGCATATGTTGTAGTCACTTCAGTAATACTTTGGAACATGTCTTTGATTTGAGAAATATCGTCGATTTGACAATAACCATATATACTAGAGCTCATACTTCTTGTCAAATATGAATAATTTGCCCCATATAATTAGAAATAGGGAAAGTTTGCTATAAGACACCGTTAGTGTTTGCTGAAACACACTTTCAGATTGTGTTTTTACCATGTACCATTGGTTCATGCCATAGCTTGCCTTACCAAAATATTGGCAACCTTTGGCAAGCCAAAATATTGGCTAGAGATTCCTTGACCCCTTGTTAGCCAAAATATTGGCAAGATTTGTGAAGGCGATGTGAGAAAAGTTGGCAAGATTCCATTGGCAACCAAAATTTTGGCAACTAACCAAGCAAAGACCAAAATAATGTAGGCTGCCAAAAAATTGGTAGGGAAAATTTGGGCACCAGCCAAACATACCCTTATTGCAACGTGGTGCCCTGGATGCGGGTGGTGGCTTGCAGCCTTGCAGTCCGAGGCGCATGGAGGGACTGCGACCTGTTGTGGGGTGGTGCCGCGGGACGGAAAGGACCCGAAAAATCTAGGTGTGATTCTCTCATGACGACGTGGAGTGGACATAGGCAGCGGATCTGTCGCCTCTGTATCTGTGGGTGTATGGATGCTACTCGTAGGTGGTTTTGGCGACATGGGTGCATGCTCGCTCATGTTGTCCAAGATGCCTGGTCGGGCTTGGTGGCCGAGGTAGCATTGGCGTCCTCGGGTTTCATTCTTCTTCTTGATTATGTCGTTCGGGAGCTACGATCCGGGTATCTTAATTTTTTAAAGGATTGCAATACCGTCGGTTAACTAATCTGTAAAGCTTGGATTCGCATAAAAGAAATTCTCTAAGTGAAACCCAATGTACCAAACACCCAAATTTTCAGAAATCTCTGTTGCTACTACTGCATGTCGCACGCAGTAGAATGCCAGCACGCCACGGTAGAGAACATATCCAGTAATATCATCCACTAATATGATACTCCATCCATGGTATCTGTTTTTAAAATTCAAATTTCAAGTTCCTTAAATATTTGAAGATAGTTGTGAGTGTTCATGATATGTATGTTTACAACTCCTAAATTTTTTAGAACCAAATTCGAAACACAAGCAGAGAAACAAAAATGACAAATCCGACATGAATAGCGTAAAAAAAAGACAAAACCACAAATGACACTATTTACATGTCAATTTGTCTTTTTCATTTTCTCTGTGTATGCTTTCGAATTTGGTTCTGAAAATTTTATGGGTTGTAAAAACACGTGTTGTGACTTGTGAGCACTCCAAATTACTCTCGGATTTTTAAAATTTTGAAATGTAAATTTTGAGTACTGGTATCATGGCAGTATTATCACTTGGTGGCATGTATCGCTAGATATGTTGGCGGCCACGGTAGCAGGAGCGGCGCTTGCCTAGCCGACCGCACAGGGCCAGTTCGCTGGACAAGGAGCGCCGCCACGGAGCAGCAGCCTCATGTGCGGCGGCGGCGCAAGACGAGCGACGGGCTCGCCACAGCGCACGCACTTGCCGGCCCTTCTCGTGGGAGAGGTCACCGGGTGTGCCCAAGGCCGGCACGTCTTGGAGCGGGACCTGCTGCCGCCGCCAGGGCTCCTGTGCTGCCCCCGGCCGGGCATGCATATTTGCCGTGGGCGGCGCCTGTTGAGCTTCATCGTGGACCGTTTTCTCCCTACCGCCAACGCCATCGGCACGACGTCCACAGAGAAGCACGCGTAGAAGTCCCCGCACCGCTCCAAGAACTACTAGGGGCCAGCGCCACGGCCACGCTGCGCCGCGCCCTGAGCCCCTGAGCCAGGTTCCTTCCTTCTCTCCGGCGGGAGGAAAGCCGGGAGGACGCGCGCGAGGCGACGATCGAGATATCTCCGAGGGCGTACGGTGCTCTGCGGTTCCCCTGGCGTGTCCTCGGAAGCTTCCCATCTCTGGCATCTCTGGCAGTGG
Organism: Lolium perenne; assembly: GCF_019359855.2. Taxonomy (NCBI): domain Eukaryota; kingdom Viridiplantae; phylum Streptophyta; class Magnoliopsida; order Poales; family Poaceae; genus Lolium; species Lolium perenne. The sequence continues at coordinate 42,648,944 of NC_067244.2, read as the reverse complement.
CGGTCGGTCCTTGGCACCAGCAGGAGATAGTGCGCCGACGCAAGGAATCTGCCGCGTTCGGTCGGCGACGGACGGTTGCTGCCCGAGGATGATGAGCAGGGAGAGAGCGGCAAGGTGTTATCCTCGCCGCTGCACCCAACATCCACGAGGACGCCGCCGTCTCTAGTCACGCGCACGGCGCGCGGGATAGTTCTTAAAGCTACTGCTGTGGAACACTTGGAGTATATGTGTAGTTTTTTTTTTTGGCTTTCGTGCTGTTCATGGCGGAATTGGTTCGATTATCTACCAAGAGTTGATTCTCCATTGGTAAAATGCCCATAAAAGGATTAAACCTCTCTATAATTTATCCAGGGGAGCTTCTGTGTAAACTAAACAAACCTAACCCTTTAATTGTTTGCCGGCCGGGGGGAACCCTACCGCAGGCGCCGCCGCCTCCCCCCTCTCCCCCCCCTCCCTCGCCGCCGCCAGGGGCGCGGTCGGGCAAAGCCTGGCCGGCGGCGGCGGGGATTCCCTTGTCCTCTCCCGCGCGCGGGTCGTCCTCCTCGGGCCAGGGCGCGGCCCTATCGTCAGGGACCTCGGTGGCGGCACCTAGCCTCGGCTCGGCGGCGGCATGACCGATGACGAGGCGGTGGTGTGCCCTGTCGGCGGCGGAGGGAGGGGTGGGGGCGGGCTGCAGGGGGAAACCCTATGTCCTCTTCTCCTAGTCTCTCGGCGGCCGGCGGTGGAGGGTTGACTCTCTGCTGCGACGGGGCCCAGGTGTGAGCGGAGTCTCCGGACTACGCGATCCGCGCTTGGTGTCTTTGGCGGCAGCCTTAGCCGGCCTGGGATGGTTGCCGGCGTGGGGGCGCGACCTGAATAAAGGCGGAGGTCCTAGGATTCCAACTGGCGTCAAGATGATGATCTCCCGGAGGTGAGTCGCCATTGATCTGGCTAGAGTGATGGGTTCCGGAAGGCGCCGCCGGCGATCTTTCATGGGCGATTCACGCCTGGAGACTGCTGGATCGGGTGGGATTCGGTCGGGCGCACCCGTGTTTTACTCTGGCTGTTTGGTTTCAGAGGGAGTGCTTCGAAGCTCTGCTGGCTGTTAATATCATGGGGCATGTTCTCGTTCCATGGTGCTGGCAGAGAATGTCATGAAGGCCGAGATCTGAGGACTAGCAATGGAGGTTCCAATTTTGGGGCGAGGATGAGTTGGCTTGGTGTTTCATGACTTGGAGCAGCGATATGCAAGTGGGGGCGACTGCACATGAGAAGACCAAAGTCTTACCTTTCAGGGTGAAAATCCAAGGTCTGGCCTTAATTAGTTATGACTGGCAATGACCTTGTTGAAGGCATTGTTTGAAAGCGAGGACCTTCTTCAGGGTGAAAACCCAGATCTTTGATCGGGCGACGACATCGCTTGTGCACTGTTCCCTTCTTGGAGGCGCCGCTTTTGAAGAAGTTGGACTTATAGTGATGTCTTGGTGGTGTTAGTGCTATTGTTTCAAGGATTAAACCACCGTAGCGGGACTTTTTTTTTGTAATTTTTCTTTCTTATTTTTGGCTGTGTGCATCCGTAATGCCGCTAGGGCAATGCGTTGTTGCAGAGGCTGGATGTAATTGGTATCTCCGATATTAATATATGCTCTTTGTTGGAAAAAAATTGTTCAAGGTCTCAACGACAATACTACCTTGCCCCTAGTAGATTTCCATCAAGCAGTCCACAAAACATATGTCCAATTTTCTACTTACTTGTGTATATATGTATGCAACTGTTGGCCGTCAATTTTCTAGCAACAATTAGAAGTGCCATAAGAACATAAGTTGATTTGCTGTACTGTCAATTCACAATTCGCAACTCACCACCCAACATGCATGAATTTTGGAAGGTGCACATCAGGAAGGGGTGACGGTACACCAAAACTGATCCGTCGAGGGTTTCTGATCTAGCCGACTGATATCCTGGTACAAGAACATCTTGTATCATCTCGGTTACATTACTCAGGGGCAATAGTTTGACATTGAAGCCCCTATTGGGTATTTAACAAATGGACAATCATCTTTAGGTACATGATCCAAGGCTGATGAACTTATGGGTAAATAACGAATTTTGAAACTTCATTCACAACTGTTAGCATATCCTTGCAATATTTGGATGATTTTGCTAGCAAAACTGAAAAGGAAGAAAATACATCTACTCCTACTAAAGAATGAAAGAATGGTGCAAGTGCAAGTGCAAGCATATCTGTACAACTGTATGCCCTAGCAAACTCTACAATATTTTTTATAGTACTATTATGAAATTGACAGTATTACACAATTGAGGATTTCAACTTGAGCCCGCAACAACGCGCTGTTCCTTGGGATCGACTGATCTTGAGAAAAACCCAGTGATCTCTCTGCATCCTTCTGGTTAATCATTTATGCTCTGAGTGCAGAACCTGCTCTTCTCCCCTTGACAGGTCACTGGAAAAGGGACGCCTTCCAAAGATAGTCTCTAGCAGAAGAAAGGCAAACTTATACACACGCGTCAGGCTCATTGAGTTCATCTTCGCTGTCTTTCCTGTCACCGACATCAGCCTTTGCGGCGTTTTCTTCCGTCAGGTATATGCATCAAGACTTCAGATTTCTTAGGATCACAGAAGAACATGCTGACACCACCCACGACCCCAAGCGTGGCCCCGCAGTGGTGCCGCCGCCTTCGTCAACAACGCGCTCAACCAGCGTCGTCCCCACCGACGAATCCAGTGGGAAGTGCGCCGCCATCAAGGATGACCTCAGCCCAGGGGCTCGGCTTCTCTATGACCTCACCATCGGCGCCTCCACGTTTCCCGAGTAGTGGCGTCCACGCCCGCGACTTCCACGAACCAGCGACGGCTATTTCAACTGTGACCGCCACGCTGGAGATATTGCGGGCCATGCCCACAGGCGACATCCACATGCGACCTTACAGAGGTGCTATTGGTCTCTACACCGGGCAGTGCTCCAGCTGCAACCGCAACGGATGTGGTGGCCCCGCTCTAAGCATCATGGTGTTTGGTGCATTCTACACACTGACTGGGGATATGCTACGCCTAATACTTGCTCCATATGGTCACTACAGGAATGGCGCGCTGCGCCGACGGCCGTGGCGTACGCCGACGGCCAAATGTCGGGGCCGTCGGCGTACTGCCCGGTCAGCCCAGCTGCTCGAAGCGCCCCTCGGCGTATAGCCACCCTCGGCACATGACACGCTATGCCGAGGGTGGCCCTCGGCGTATCGGCGGCCCTCGGCATAGGTTGAGGGTGCGACCCCGTCCCATCGCCCCGCGGCCATGCCCTAACGGGACCTTGACGGCGTGAAGCCTATGCCGAGGGCCACCGTCGGGGTAGCTGAAGCCAATTTCTCCCGCCGAATCCTCCCGCCCCTCCCGCCAAAATGACGTCAGTTGTCTAGCCTATGCCGAGGGGCACCGTCGGCTTAGCATCCATCTTTTTTTTCCTTTTTCCCGCCCATTTCTCCCGCCCAATCTTTCCCGCCAATTTTTCCCGCAATTTTCTCCCGCCAGCTTTTCTCGCCGTTTCAGCCCCTCGCCTCCCTATATATACCCATGTGTTCTTCTCCAACAAAACACCACCACCAGCATGGTTTGGTGTTGTTTGTCTAATGTTGTACCCCCGGGGTCTTTCGGCTACACGCACATGCGCTGACGGCACTTAGGCATGTCCTGGACGTATAGGGCAGAACTCACCGGTGGGGTGAACCGGAGGAAAACCTTAGATAGCATGGATCCATACTTGCCACCACATGACCTAAAACAAAGGAAAAAAGTCCATTGCTAACCCTAACTCTAACCCTAACCCTAACCCTAGGGGTAGATTTGCGGGGTCCCCGCCCCCTAGGGTTTCCCTAGATACAAACCACCGGAGCGTCCGAATCGCTGGAAACTCCTGCTACGGCTCATCCGGGGCCTATTTCATTCCAAACCTATGGTTTCCATGTGCATATGTCCTAAACAAAGCAAAGAAATTAAAAAAATCCATTGGTGAACCCTCGCACGAAAAAAGCTATAGGGGTAGATCTGCAAGGTCCCCGGCCTAGGGTTTCCCAAGATACAGATCACCGGAGCGTCGGAATCGCTTGAAAACTTGCATTTGTCCCTAACATATGTGTACAAGTGTGATGTAAGGTTTGTCTAACCTTGCATGTACCCCGCGTTGACGATTTCCGCATACATGGGCCGACACTTGGTAAAATCCAGGATTTGTATGTGGAAACTCCTGCTACGGCTCATCCGGGGCCTATTTCATTCCAAACCTATGGTTTCCATGTGCATATGTCCTAAACAAAGCAAAGCAAATAAAAAAAATCCATTGGTAAACCCTCGCACGGAGAAAGCTATAGGGGTAGATCTGCAGGTCCCCGCCCTAGGGTTTCCCAAGATACGAGATCACCGGAGCGTCGGAATCGCTTGATAACTTGCATTTGTCCCTAACATATGTGTACAAGTGTGATGTAAGGTTTGTCTAACCTTGCATGTACCCGCGTTGACGATTTCCGCATACATGGGCCGACACTTGGTAAAATCCGGGATTTGTATGTGGAAACTCCTGCTACGGCTCATCGTGGCCTATTTTATTCCAAACCTATGGTTTCCATGTGCATATGTCCTAAACAAAGCAAAGAAATTAAAAAAATCCATTGGTAAACCCTCGCACGGAAAAAGCTATAGGGGTAGATCTGCGGGGTCCCCGCCTAGGGTTTCCCAAGATACGAGACTATCGGATCGTCGGAATCGCTGGAAAACTTGCATATGCCCATAACATATGTGTACAAGTGTGATGTAAGGTTTGGCTAACCTTGGATGTACCCGTTGTTGACGATTTCCGCATACATGGGCTAACACTTGGTAAAATCCAGGATCTGTATGTGGAAACTCTCGCCATGGCTAAAATGGAGCCTATTTTATGGTAAAGTATGCCCAACCTATGGTTTCCATGTACATATGTCCTAAATAAACCAAAACAAGTAAAAAATTACATTGGTAAACTCTCGCACGGAGAAAGCTATAGAGGTAGATCTACGGGGTCCCCGCCCTAGGGTTTCCCAAGATACAGATCACCGGAGCGTCAGAATTGTTGGAAAACTTGCATCTTCCCCTAACATATATGTACAAGTGTGACGCGTCATTTTATGTGCTAAATGTTTTCCGTTTCGCGCGTTGGCGGACGGGTGCACGCGCGCGCCGATGCAGCCATACCGCATGTCCCCGTTGGCCCCGTTTTGCGCAGCTTGGCAAAGCAAACGGAGCCAAAAATCGAGCGGAGCCGCGTGGCGTCATTTTATGTGTCCTAGTAACCACCTTTGCAAAAGACGGAACTGGGATACGGCAATTATCTTGGAGAACCCTTCACGAACAGGGCTATCTCGTCCGAGTTCTATGGCTTTTAGGGGAAATGAGTAGGAAACGGCCCGTTTCACCACATAGTTTGTCGGAACGAGGCCATATTTGGCACGTGCGTGGGCCTTAGGATGGGAAGCAAGGCCCCGGTCGCGGATTTCCAATCCGAACCACGGGCGACGGTTTTTCCATTTTCGGGGTGCCGGAAGGGCTTTTTTTGTGAAGCAGCTACATGGTGCGCATTTCGAGATCGCGCGGGACCTCCGCGCGGCGGTAGGATACCTCCTACGCACCACCTATCACATGCCATATGCGCGCGGAAGCCATCCGGGAATCCCACCCGCTTCTGCGGTGCCCCGCCGAATCCATTGGAAACCGTCCGGATTTGAACCAGGCGACACTTTCCTTCGCTCAATAAATGGAGGGAAAAATGTTTTTAGGTCTAGGACGCGTCATTTTATGTGCTAAATGTTTTCCGTTTTGCGCGTTGGCGGACGGGTGCACGCGCGCCCGGTACGGCCATACCGCATGTCCCGGCGGCCCCGTTTTGCGCAGTTGGCAAAGCAAACGGAGCCAAAAAATCGAGCGGAGCCGCGTGGCGTCATTTTATGTGTCCTAGTAACCACTGCAAAAGACGGAACTGGGATACGGCAATTATCTTGGAGAACCCTTCACGAACAGGGCTATCTCGTCCGGAGTTCTATGGCTTTTAGGGGAAATGAGTAGGAAACGGCCCGTTTCACCACATAGTTTGTCGGAACGAGGCCATATTTGGCACGTGCGTGGGCCTTAGGATGGGAAGCAAGGCCCCGGTCGCGGATTTCCAATCCGAACCACGGGCGACGGTTTTTCCATTTTCGGGGTGCCGAAGGGCTTTTTGTGAAGCGGCTACATGGTGCGCATTTCGATATCGCGCGGGACCTCCGCGCGGTAGGATACCTCCTACGCACCACCTATCACATGCCATATGCGCGCGGAAGCCATCTCGGGAATCCCACCCGCTTCTGCGGTGCCCGCCGAATCCGCTGGAAACTGTCCGGATTTGAACTGGGGCGACACTTTCCTTCGCTCAATAAATGGAGGGAAAAATGTTTTTAGGTCTAGGACGCATCATTTTATGTGCTAAATGTTTTCCGTTTCGTGCGTTGGCGGACGGGTGCACGCGCGCGCCCGGTACGGCCATACCGCATGTCCCGTTGGCCCCGTTTTGCGCAGTTGGCAAAGCAAACGGAGCCAAAAAATCGAGCGGAGCCGCGTGGCGTCATTTTATGTGTCCTAGTAACCACTGCAAAAGACGGAACTGGGATACGGCAATTATCTTGGAGAACCCTTCACGAACAAGGCTATCTCGTCCGGAGTTCTATGGCTTTTAGGGGAAATGAGTAGGAAACGGCCCGTTTCACCACATAGTTTGTCGGAACGAGGCCATATTTGGCACGTGCGTGGGCCTTAGGATGGGAAGCAAGGCCCCGGTCGCGGATTTCCAATCCGAACCACGGGCGACGGTTTTTCCATTTTCGGGGTGCCGGAAGGGCTTTTTTTTGTGAAGCAGCTACATGGTGCGCATTTCAGTATCGCGCGGGACCTCCGCGCGGCGGTAGGATACCTCCTACGCACCACCTATCACATGCCATATGCGCGCGGAAGCCATCTGGGAATCCCACCCGCTTCCTGCGGTGCCCCACCGAATCCGCTGGAAACTGTCCGGATTTGAACTGGGGCGACACTTTCCTTCGCTCAATAAATGGAGGGAAAAATGTTTTTAGGTCTAGGACGCGTCATTTTATGTGCTAAATGTTTTCCGTTTCGCGCGTTGGCGGACGGGTGCACGCGCGCGCCCGTGCGGCCATACCGCATGTCCGCGGCCGCGTTTTGCGCAGTTGGCAAAGCAAACGGAGCCAAAAAATCGAGCGGAGCCGCGTGGCGTCATTTTATGTGTCCTAGTGACCACAGCAAAAGACGGAACTGGGATACGGCAATTATCTTGGAGAACCCTTCACGAACAGGGCTATCTCGTCCGGAGTTCTATGGCTTTTAGGGGAAATGAGTAGGAAACGGCCCGTTTCACCACATAGTTTGTCGGAACGAGGCCATATTTGGCACGTGCGTGGGCCTTAGGATGGGAAGCAAGGCCCCGGTCGCGGATTTCCAATCCGAACCACGGCGACGGTTTTTCCATTTTCGGGGTGCCGGAAGGGGTTTTTTGTGAAGCGGCTACATGGTGCGCATTTCAGTATCGCGTGGGACCTCCGCGCGGCGGTAGGATACCTCCTACGCACCACCTATCACATGCCATATGCGCGCGGAAGCCATCTCGGGAATCCCACCCGCTTCTGCGGTGCCCCGCCGAATCCGCCTGAAAACCGTCCGGATTTGAACCGGGGCGACACTTTCCTTCGCTCAATAAATGGAGGGAAAAATGTTTTTAGGTCTAGGACGCGTCATTTTATGTGCTAAATGTTTTCTGTTTCGCGCGTTGCCGGACGGAGTGCACGCGCGCGCTCACACGGCCATACCGCATGTCCCGGCGGCCCCGTTTTGCGCAGCTTGGCAAAGCAAACGGAGCCAAAAATCGAGCGGAGCTGCGTGGCGTCATTTTATGTGTCCTAGTAACCACTGCAAAAGACGGAACTGGGATACGGCAATTATCTTGGAGAACCCTTCACGAACAGGGCTATCTCGTCCGGAGTTCTATGGCTTTTAGGGGAAATGAGTAGGAAACGGCCCGTTTCACCACATAGTTTGTCGGAACGAGGCCATATTTGGCACGTGCGTGGGCCTTAGGATGGGAAGCAAGGCCCCGGTCGCGGATTTCCAATCCGAACCACGGCGACGGTTTTTCCATTTTCGGGTGCCTGGAAGGGCTTTTTTTTGTGAAGCAGCTACATGGTGCGCATTTCAGTATCGCGCGGGACCTCCGCGCGGCGGTAGGATACCTCCTACGCACCACCTATCACATGCCATATGCGCGCGGAAGCCATCTGGGAATCCCACCCGCTTCCTGCGGTGCCCCGCCGAATCCGCTGGAAACTGTCCGGATTTGAACTGGGGCGACACTTTCCTTCGCTCAATAAATGGAGGGAAAAATGTTTTTAGGTCTAGGACGCGTCATTTTATGTGCTAAATGTTTTCCGTTTCGCGCGTTGCCGGACGGGTGCACGCGCGCGCCGGTACGGCCATACCGCATGTCCCGCGGCCCGTTTTTGCGATTGGCAAAGCAAACGGAGCCAAAAAATCGAGCGGAGCCGCGTGGCGTCATTTTATGTGTCCTAGTAACCACTGCAAAAGACGGAACTAGGATACAGCGGATTCGGTCAAAGGGGTAGACCGCCAGATCTAAAGGGTAGACCGCGCACTTTTTCCCACAGCTGCAGGAAGCATGAATTGCTGCACGTTCATTAGCTTTTGAATCACACAAATGCGGGAGGTCTAACGGCCGGAGGTAATTAAATCACCTCACTGTAGTCTGTACTACTAGTACTCAGCGCATACATAGCTACCAACCAAAAACCTCGACTAGTCGTGCCTAATTGTGCGACTAGTCCATGGGCCGGTACCATAGCGACTCATCGAGGCCGAAACCAAGATAGTACCACCAGCGCAGTTGCTGCTCAGTGAACTCGCCGCCACTGCCTGCCCTATCATATTAGGTGGACGCACATTCTCGTAGATGATTATCCGGCCAAATGCATTTCTTTTAAAACAACAAGATAGTACTAGAAAACAATCTTGGTTCAACCATCATAGTGCAAGCAATTAAATAAAATCAATGACCATTAAATAGATAACTTTAAGATCATTAATTTTCAGTCTAAAAAATTTAAAAAAAATACATTATGCCGAGGGGGCCCCTCGGCGTATCATCACCCTCGGGGTATTCAAACCCTAGCCGCGGGTCGAAAACCCACCTGGTCGGCCGCCTTGGGTCCACCTCGATGGGTAACCCGAGGGTGGCCCTCGGGGTATCACCTGGTCGGAATCGGGTTTTCCCCAAATCGAGGTGGACGCCCGCCGCCCCCAAATCGTTTTTCCCCCCGCGCGCCCTCTTTTCCCTGTCGTCCCGCCGCCGCCTCCTACCCGCCGCCGCCGCCTCCTACCCGCCGCCGCCGCCTCCTACCCGCCGCCGCCGCCGCCTCCTCCTCGCCCCGGCCTCCTCCTCCTACCCGCCGCCGCCGCCGCCTCCTCCTCGCCCCGGCCTCCTCCTCCTACCCGCCGCCGCCTCCTGACCCGCCGCCGCCCCCGCTCCTCCTCACCCCGGCCTCCTCCTCCTCGCCCCGGCCTCCTCCTCCTCGCCCCGGCCTCCTCCTCGCCCCGCCCCCGCTCCTCCTCGCCCCGGCCTCCTCCTCCTCACCCCGGCCCCCTCCTCCTCCTCAGCCCAGTGAGCATACGAAGAAGCACTCCACGTCGCTATTGGCAAATGGTGAGAAATAGTACGATCATAATTTGGGCATTTTTCCGATGATTCTTGTTGTATACAGTGGTAACTAACTGTGGTCTGAGCCTGTCATTTACTGAGTTTTGTTCTCCTTAGCATCTCCATGTTGACACGAATATTGTTGATGTAGAACGAGTAATAAACATACGGTACTATGGTATTTGCATCAGACGTGTGTAGGGTGAAGTTGCTTGTGGTGGTGGACATCAATCTGCCACAGTTGTCACTTTCTTAAAGCAACGTTTTTCCCAATTCTTCAAAAACAGTCGTTTTGAGAGATGGTGCCGCGGGAACGCCTGCATGTTGTGCAGCAGCTACAAGTCTTTGCATATATATTCCTGCTTCTATGATTTAATAAATCTGGCTGTTTCCCTCAAAACAAGAAAAGAAAAAGAGAAGCAACCATCGACGTACATTATGTTCATGCATCTCTGACCTGTGATGGCGATGTCACGGGACGTAGCTCGATCGTGTCGACATGCTATTTTTTCTCTTTCAAACTCAGGCGCGGGAGTGTGAGATCAGCCTCGTCTTGAGTTGAAATAGAAATGTGTAGTTGAAATTGAAATGCTATGTTTAATAATGTAAATAGAAATGCAAATGTGAATTTCTTCTAATAATATGTATTTGTAATAGGCCAGGCCGTGACCGCCTCGTCTTGAGCACCCCGGCGTGACGATCCCGGATCTTGACGCGCTTCTCGACGGCCGCCGACATCGACACTCGATTGTTCGACTACTTCCTCTACAGCCGAGGGTGAGCTAAATTTCCAACTTCTTCTCCGCATTTTATTTATGTCACTAGATTCATTTTCCAAGTCAAGTTGCGTAACCTAGGTGTCACTTCCCGTCCTCAAGCGTTACGCGGATAAATATGCATTAGTGGTCGGCATATTTTCAACCGTAACGCTTGCGGCATTTACGGGACAGTCGGCGGATCCGTAGTTGGGTACGTTCTCCATGCTCTGCTCCGGTCCGAGTCAGGATTTCGGCAGCGCCTCACCGTTGTTCTCCGGATGCACATCCTCTTGTCTTTTTGGCGAGACGTGTATCGGGAGAGCAGCGGGGAGGTGCTGCCGAAATTTTGACTCGGACCGGGGTAGAGCATGGAGAACGTACTCAATCTACGGATCCGGCGGCTGCTAGGAGCCCACCTAGTAGAGATGTAGGTTGATGCATTCGTTTTGCACATTAAAAAATTAAAATATGATGCATTTTCCTATTTGATATAAATGCTATGCTTGTCGTTTGGCTTCCAATAGAGCAGAGGATGGCTGATAATGGATGGATGTACACCGGCCGTGTTAGTGCGACTAATAAAACAGATGAGTGGATAAGGAAGACTTGGCATTTAGTGAAGGAGTTGGCGCGTGGTACAAAACAGAAGGTTCAGCCACTTTGCCCGTGCAATCGTTGCTTGAAGCATCACCGTCGTGGAAAGGATGACATGTTTAAACACCTTCTGCAATATGGGTATATGCCTCGTTACGTCACGCAGATCGACTTTGATGAGCACGAACGTGACAGAGGTGAGGTGATGCGGCAGCGGCTCAATGGCAATGAGTACGATGGGGTTAGAGACTTTCTAGATGATCTTGTCGATGCCCACATGCCAGTAGTCGCCACCTTCACGGGAGGAACCGCGTAACCGGAGGAACCTCCGTAACCGGAGGAACCAGAGCCAGCCGCGAAGGCCTTCTATGATATGATAGCCGCTGCTAAGACGCCTCTGTACGATGGCGCCGAGATTTCTCAGCTCGATGCCATCTCCCAATGTCTAGCCGACAAGACCCGGTACAACACCACCCGTGACGGCTTCAAGCAAGTCTGAAAACAATGGTAACATGTTTCCCAAAGGGCATTGTCCGCCTAAAAGCCTGCACGAGACGAGGCAACTCATGTCGGCGCTCAACATGGATTATCAAAGGATAGACTGTTGTGAAAATGGCTGTGTTCTCTTCTCGAAACAGTTTGCGGAGGACAAGTACTGTCCCATTTGTAAGGCCTCTAGGTATGAAGAGGTAACGGGAAAGGATGGTCAGGTGAGGCGATCAAAGATCGCAAAGTCGATTCTTCGGTATCTCCCATTCATAAAAAGAATCCAGCGGCTTTACTTGACCGAGGAGACCGCCAAACAGATGACGTGGCACAAGATGGGGACTCGAATAAAGGACAATCGGGGCGGACGAAGATGGGACATCCATCGATGGCAATGCATGGAAGAACTTTGATAGAAAATACCCCCATATGGCAGCAGATGCTCGGAATGTCGGGATTGCGATAGCTACGGATGGCTTCAATCCATATGGTATGTCGAATTCCAATTACAGTTGTTGGCCCGTGTTTGTAATTCCGCTCAATCTCCCTCCCGGAGTCCTAATGACGAGGAAGACCATGTTTCGTCGCCGATCATTCCAGGGCCCCATTACCCGGGGAAGAACTTGAGTGTCTACATGCAGCCGATTGTGGAAGATTTGAACCACTCTTGGCACCACGGGACGTTGACGTACGACCGAGCATCGAAGACAAACTTCTGCATGAAAGTTTGGTTGCAAGATACCATGCATGACATGCCCGGTACGCCCTAACATGCGGATGGTGTACAGTGGTAAATGGCCATGCCCGGTGTGCGAGCATCGACTTGAGTTCCTTTGGCTAAATAAGGGTCGCAAGTATGTTGCGTTTGACACGAATCGGCGGTACCTCAAACGGAGGCATCCGTTCGTAGAAGACCAAAAGAACTTCAACAAAGGCAAAGTTGTGCATGAAGTAACAGAGGTGCCAAAGTTCGATGTTAAAGCTGTTGATGCCGAGCTACGTGCTCTCGTGCCGGCGGCATCAGAAGCTGGCCATCAATTTGAGGGATATGGTGTAACGCACAACTGGACTCACGAGGCAGCCTTAACGAAGCTCGAGTATTACAAGGACCTCGAACTTCCCCATAACATCGATGTGATGCACACCGTAAAGAATGTCGCGGAGTCCTTATTTCACACGTGCCTAAACATTCCCGGGAAGTCAAAGGATAATGTCAAGGCTAGAGTCGATGTTTAGAAGCTAATTGATAGGAAGAAATTAAACATTCAAAGTCCTACAGGCCGTCGAAAGAATTGGTTCAAGCCGCACGCCGACTTCTGCCTTGATTCCATCCAAAAGAAGGAGGCATTCAAGTGGCTAAAATACGTTGTGATGTTCCCTGATGGTTATTGTTCGAATATGAGCAAGGGAGTCAATCTTTCGACGGGAAAAGTCACCGGGCTCAAGAGTCACGACTATCATATATGGATTGAGCGGCTGATGCCGGTGATGCTTCGAGGGTATCTCCCGAGAAAATATGGCGAGTGCTCGCGGAGTTGAGCCATTTCTTCCGCACGCTCTGTGCTAGCGGATATGTCCTAAGGTTATTGAGAAGCTGCAAGTTCAAGTGCCGGAGTTGCTATGCAATTTGGAGATGATCTTTCCGCCAGGCTTCTTTACTCCGATGGCACATCTCATTGTGCACCTCGCAAACGAGGCACTATTGGGTGGCCCAGTGCAGTTTCGGTGGCAGTTTTGTATTGAGAGAGAGTTCAAGTATATTCGGAAGATAACTGGAAACAAAGCCAAGATTGAAGCATGCATAGCTGAGGCAACGTGCCTTCGGGAGATGGCAGATGCCGCAACAACGTACTATCCTGATGAAGTTCCCACTCGCATAACCCGGTCTCTCGTTACAATGTCGACGTGCCCATGGATGACCCCAAGCTTCAACTATTCCAATGTCCCGGTGGCAAGGCTGGTAAAGGACAAAAATATAGATTGGAGAGGGAAGAGAAGGATTGCATAATGCTCTATGTGCTTATGAACATGAAGGAAGTGGTGGGGGGGGGGACGACGACGATGGCGGTCACGATTTCATTAGGTAACATGGTGTAATGCTTATTGTATCTAGTTTCGATCACCTACACTCAACTAGGTCTAATGCTTATTGTATCCTTTCAGCGAATTCACGGATGAACAGTGGTGGCTTCCGCGCGATCCCACGGGCGCGGAGTTGGAGACTCTACTGAAAGAGGGTGCTCCCGAAGTAAAAATAAACTTTGTGTCTTGGTTCATGAAAAAAGTAATGTCTAAGCTGTCCCTCTTACCTACCAATATGTGACTTGTCCCTGTTATTCCACGTAACTAATGCACACAACAAATTTGAACCGTGCTTGTAGGGAGCTGATGCAAACGTTGAGATGACAGATGAGTTGAGATGTGTTTCCCAAGGTTGTAACCGTGACGTCATGAAGTATGAGAAGTATGACGTGAATGGGTTTCGATTCCATACAGAGACACACCAGAAGGGCCGGGCGAATCCAAAAACGATAAATACTGGTGTCTTCACTAAAGGATCCGATACATTTGATTACTACGGGAGGTTAGAGAATGTATACGAGCTGACCTTCAACCGTACAAACAAACAACTCAATCTCGTTGTGTTCAAGTGTCATTGGTTCGACCCAAGAGGTGGACAGAGAATTACCAAGTCCATTGGGTTAGTTGAAGTTAAGCCTTCCACCACCTATACCGGAGCCGATGTCTATATTGTTGCTCACCAAGCCAAGCAAGTTTATTATTTGCCGTACCCATGCCAGAAAGCGGCCCTCAACGGCTGGGAAGTCGTGTTCCAGGTATCGCCACATGGTAACCTACCGATTCCCTCCGAGGACGATTACAACAACATTGACCCTGTAACATACGAGGGAATTTTCTATCAAGAGGAAGAGGACTTCGGGCACTTTGAGTTAGAATGTGTTCTTGAAGAGGACCTCAGAACGATGCGAAACTCGTGGTGAGTCAGTGGTGGATCTAAAGGACATAGATATGCTCGAGAAGTTACAAGTGGAAGATGATAGCGATGATGAGCCTCCACCCGTCTATCAAAATCCAACTTACTACTCAAAAGATAGTGATAGTGATAGTGGCAAGGAGAAACAAAATGAGATTGACGATGAGATTGATGACGGCTGGTGAGGGTCTTTTATGTGTTTATATTTCAACATGCTTCTTTATTGTTTAGTATCTTTATGCTTAGTATTTATATTTTTTTCAACATGCTTCTTTATTGTTTAGTATCTTTATGCTTAGTATTTATATATTTTTGAACATGCTTCTTAATTGTTTAGTGTCTTTATGCTTACTATTTATATATTTTTCAACATGCTTCTTAATTGTTTTCTCTTTCTCAATGCAGGTGATTGAACAATATGAGCGGCGGCAAGGAGGACTCGTCGAGCTTGCTTAAGAAGATGCAACAACGCAAGAACAATGTTAGAAGGAGTGAGAGGGAACCGCGTCGCAATCCGCGTTACGAGGACTTTGCGGTAGGAGGAGGAGGACGAGGACGGGGACGAGGTGGTGGAGCTGGAGGTGGCTTGGGAGGAGGTGGAGGTGGAGGTGGAGGTGGAGGTGGCTGGGGAGGACCGGACTTTGAGCCACCACCCTCGGCTTGTGCGACGTTGCTTCCGGGTTCTTTTTGGAGGGGACGTCTAGAGAGGAGGCGGAGACGGAGTCTAGAGCCGAGGAGGACTCTAGCCGCGGGTTTGAGACTCCGGAGGAGGATGGGCGGCCGAAGGCACTGAAGATTCGTGGGGAAGCGAGAGTCCCCGACGAGAGGAAGGAGCCTAAGACCCATGAGGCGAAGACCCTTATAATTCCTGCTGGCACTGAGTAAGTGTACTAATTTGGCAATTTCGATTTTCATGTACTAATGTTTGATTTTCATGTACTAATGTTTGATTTTCATGTGCTAATGTTTGATTTTCATGTGCAGCAATTGGATATTTCCTCCGGGGGTCAAGGGGCGCCTGCCTAGCAGCATGATTGGAGCTTTGCTTAGGAAGTTCTGGCCGGGCAAGTACTATCCCCTCGGCACTGTCCCAGCTGGCGAGAAGAAGCTAGCCACTACTTGGACGGACTACGAGAGTGCCCCTGGCGTAGGCTTCCCGACGGCTGCTGAGGCCGTGATGAGAAAGTTTTGGGTAAGACATATTTTCTCGAGCTTCGTTCATATTTGATGACCCCAATGTTCTAACTCATGAATCTCACAATTGTTTTTTTGCATGATTGAAGTGTTTTTATCGTGTGGCGCCCGAGGTTGAGGAGGCGGCCGCGAACAGGACTTTGCGGGCGACTTGTGAGAGGTTGACACCGCAGGTGTGGTACAACCAAAGGATCACGTCCGCGGGTCACTTCTGGGCAGAGAGAGGCGAGAGGGTCCATAAGCCGGACATTGTCGGTAAGAATGCTAAGGCCGAGTACGAGATGACGGTGGAGGACTACATGTCGGTGAGTAAAATGTCAATGAGATTCTACATTGCTACTAAGTTGCGATTGCATTAGATTGAGTTGAGTATTGCATTTTCAGGTTATCCCCGATTGGGCCGAGCCGCATGCCGAGGCATGGGAGGAGATGGTTAGGACGAGGTGGCTCAAGATGGACGAGGACTTTGCAGCCGTGGCGAGGCGGAACGCGGAGAACCGAGGCGACGGTGGCACACACCGTGGGGGAAACCTCGGCTACGAGCGCTACAAGGGGAAGACGGTATGTATACATTTTATTTTCCTTCGGGTTCAAAGTTGGTACTCACAACATTTCCTTTCGCGATGCGAGAGGGCCGCGTTAGGACCCGAGGAGGAGATGTCGACCTCGAGATATACAACAAGATGCGGCTTAAGAAGCCCGATCTCTCGCAGCCTCAGCCCTCGCTCCCTGAGTACTTCGGCACCTACGCCGAGGACGTCGAGAACTACTGCGAGATGGTGAGGCATCGTCACCCGGAGGTGGATGACCCCATGAGCGCGGAGGTCGACGAGGAGTCGTTGGTCCTGTCGTCCGGAGGGTTGCCGCATGGCCGTCTCGCCATGCTGAACAAGGCCGTCAAGCATACCCTCACCACGACCTTCACGCGTCTCAAGGCGGGACTCACCAAGGACAGCCCCCCTCTCCCGCCTCGTCGCCGGGCTCGGCAACAACCCGCATACGACGTAAGTTTCCCTCATTTCCATCCTCTTTCCGACTTTCGTTCATACATTGCTAAGTGCTAACGAGACATGAATTTGTGAAATTGTAGCTCGACTTCGAGGCGGCCTACGTGGCCGCTCATCAAGAATATCAGGTGGCCTTCAACCAGCACCAGCAGCAGTTCATGGAGTACATGGCATATATACATGTAAGTTCCAACCTTTGTTTTCGCAAATGATGACAAGTCCCACTTTCCCCTAGTTTGATGCTTCATTTCGCAAAGACCGACATGTAAACTATCTTGCAAAGCGTCGTTTGTGGCCAATCAAAGCTGGACAGACAGATTTAGGGCCGATGCCTCCTTTCCGGGGCCGGCGCCAAACATGCCATCGAAGGAAAATTTCGCTGCGGAGTACTATGGGAGAACAACGGTAAGTTCTTCGCCAAACCGAATACTACGGCTTTCCTTTGCCTCGCAAATTGCTAACATCTCGGGAACATGTGTGTAGGGAACGGGATGTTCCGGAAACCAGGGTGGTGGGAGGGACATGACACCGGTTCATCATGGTGGTCCTTCTCCC
Organism: Lolium perenne; assembly: GCF_019359855.2. Taxonomy (NCBI): domain Eukaryota; kingdom Viridiplantae; phylum Streptophyta; class Magnoliopsida; order Poales; family Poaceae; genus Lolium; species Lolium perenne. Next base: position 42,631,581 of record NC_067244.2, on the reverse strand, counting down.
GGTGCTACACCCGGTACTTCTCCCGGTACTTCTCCCGGTCCTTCTCCCGGTGGTTCTTCCGCAGCTTCTACCGGAAGGAATCGGCCCGGGCCGGTGTCTAGCGGCGACGAGCTCCTCTAGTAGTCCCATGTATCTTATGCACACTATGGCACCATGCATGTATGCACACTATGGCACTATGTATGCATCCCATGTCACTATGACACTATGTATGCAACCTATGGTACTATGACACTATGTATGCACTTGATGTTATATGTATTTGCACTTCATGCCTATGAATTTCATGTGAATTATATGTGCTTGTGTATCCTGTCAAATCTGGAAAACGCGCGAAACAGCAAAAAACGAAAAAAATGAACCAAATTGCACCCTCTACGCCGACGGGTCTACCCTCGGGGTAGCTCCCAGGTTCCACCAGGGCGCGCCACGCGTCCAGAAATGGACCAAATGGTCGCCCCTACCCCGACGGTGAGGCCCTCGGCGTAGCGTCCGCCGCCCAGGGACGCCCAGGCCGCGCCACGTGTGCAGGTACCCCGACGGGGAGGCCCTCGGCGTACCGTCGCCCAGGGACGCCCAGGCCGCGCCACGTGTGGAGGTACCCCGACGGGGAGGCCCTCGGCGTACCGTCGCCCAGGGACGCCCAGGCCGCGCCACGCGCCTCCGTACGCCGACGGGGCGACGCTCGGCGTAGCGTCCGCGTAGAAGCGGCCAGGAGGCGCCACGTGCCTCCATACGCCGACGGGGCGACGCTCGGCGTAGCCCAAACGGACGTTAGCCGGACGGCGCCGGTCACCGTGCTACGCCGAGGGTTGCGACGCCGACGAGCGGTTCCAGCCGTCGGCCCTCTGCGGCTACGCCGACGGCGGCCTCTACGCCGAGGGCCGCGTGTGCTCTGCCGAGGCCTATCTTCCCCGAGGAGCTACGCCGAGGGGGCCCGTCGGCGTATCGTACGCCGAGGGCAAGCGCGTGCTACGCCGAGGGTCGAATGCCGTCGGCATCTACCGCGATTCCTGTAGTGGGTGTGCAATGGCTCGTTGTGAATCCGAGAGCCACCACTCACAAGGGTTCTCACTACTTGAAGGCCATTGTCCAGTTGAGATCAAGGGATGAGGCGGCTCGGCCTCCTGTGTCCCTGCATGGCAAGTATCTCTTTGAGGAGTGCTGCTACCTCGACGTCAAGTTTGCTTTGCCATACGAGTTGGGGTCCATGGCGACATCAACGAAGTTGCATCTACCACCGGCCCGACTGCTTGTGTGATGTGCAAGGGCGTTCCCCACATCGAGGTCGCCCCTGAGGCCATCAATACTAAGATGGATCCATGCGAGGACATCATCCTCACCGCAGAGCTGCTAGCCAAAGGATAGACGACTGAACTTAACTCCGGCTATTGTGCCCAGCAGATCATAGAGGCACCCTCTTCCATGGACGACTCGCTCCAGATGGCTCCTGCACCTGGTGTTGTTTCCGTGAGTAACATGGAGCTCACTTAGGTGTCAACAGCCCCATGTTCGATGTGGTCATCCGGTGGCGCAGAAGCTTCGACGGAGAGCAACAACTCCGACACCGACCAGTCCATCATCGTCAATGCGGAGAGTGTCGACCTTCTTATTGTCACTATACCTCGGCATATGAAGCTGAAAGCTATCTCAGCTATTACCAGTCTGCTTGCCACTGGCCTAGTCACTGTTGCTACCTTTCAGAATGGCGGCAACATCTCTCTGCAGGCAGTTTCGTGCATCTTCAACAGGCCTTCTATCTTATTTTATGATCCTTCCCTAATTTACAGTCTGACTGCAGTGGTGTTAGGTTCATAGATTCTCGTGGTCAAGTACGATGAAGCAATGCCCTGGCCAATTTTTCAGTTTCCTACAGGTAACACATACCTTTTACTGCCTTGGGATCCAGGGGCTTGCAAGATTGAGTTGTGGCATAGGAGGATACTACTTCAGTTGGTTTCAAGTTATGAGTTCTGGGACTTGCCGTGTGACAATGGACAAAAATTAATTGATGGTCACAAGCATCTCGCTGGTGTTGATTTTGCTGCGGCTCTCTACACTCATGATGTCATGGATATTTGTCTCAACCAACTACAGTTCCAGAACAGTTCTTGGGCCACTTATCTTAAGTTTGGGAAACTGCAGGATGTTATTGGAGCACTAATAGAGATGAAACCCTGGCATTTTCGGTTGTTTGACTTGGAGTACGCTGATGGCAGGAACTTGTTCAGGCGACCATTCTCTGCACATGTTCAGTGGCAACTTTCTTGGTCAAGTGAATTTCTGAAGTTGGCTGCAGCCATATCTGCCACGGCGAAGGTCTCGTTGACGCCAAACGATGCGGCCCTCCAAGCTACACACAGCTGCATTATTCTCATTACTACTCTGACCGCCGTCTCCAAACATGACAGTGCCGATCTTATCTCCGCCACCAAGTCACAAGCCTTAGCGGCGGTGACTTGGTACTCATACTTATTCTTGGAAGAGGCCTCTGCTAACAAAGAACTCAAGCCTTGGCCTTCATGGGAGGTGTCAGCTGCAGATAAATAGCCTGTATCTCAAATTCTCAACTGCAAAAAGCTTCTATTGGAAGTGCAAGTTTTCTTGCTGGTGATTGGGTCTCAGTCTTGCCATACGACAGATTGTGGCTGCCATTATTTCCCTTCAAGCAAGATAAGTGCAGCAACATTTCAGCTGCTTGTTTATGTCGTCATATGGAACTTCAGCAGTATGAAGTTTGGTCCCAGGAAGTTTCATGGGCTCCTGACATATGGGCACCTCTCTACTTCTACCATAGGATCTGCAAACGAGATCAAGCTAAAGAAGGGGGGCATGCCCAACCTGCATCTCACGACATCAATCAAGCTCATATCAGTAGCTTCTACTACATCAGTTATGATTGCTACTTCGACAAAGTCCATGCTGACAATGAGTATTACTACGACGCATTCCTCAACTGCATTGGCTGCTACCTTGATATCTTCAACATGGTTCATAACCAGGGACATCAAGTGCAATGGGATCCTGGTGGTTCTGTGTGGCATCAGCTTGGAATGGACGGCTTTGGCCTCCTCTGCTTTGGCTATCTCCTTCCTCCCTAGTTCATCTTCCTGTGTAATTGCTTGAACCTGGTGAATCCATGGCTGTAAACCCAATTGCCGAGTAATCCTTTTTTTTTTTTTTTTGCGGGGATAATTGCCGAGTAATCCATCTGTGAGAATAGAGCTGTGATAACAGATATCTGCTGCTGCGTGTGTGGTTCAGACAGTATGCTACTCCCATGCATCACTGTCTGTAGGCGTGACTGACTGACTGCCAATTCAGTTAACCCTCCCATGCTACCTTATTCTTGAATTGTGCTTCAGCTATAGGAGGCCAGCCCGTAGGCATGTTACTGCAATGTAGACGCAACAGCTATTTCCGCTCCACCTGGGAGGGTTCCTTCATACAATGCACAATACCAGGTAGTGTACCAATTGCATAAGTTGCTAAATTCTTCAGAAGCTGCTTCCAGTTCTGACCATCAGTACCAAGTTACGCCTCCAAAACCCAAGTTAGAAGTTGACTCAATTTTTTGTTTCATTGGTTAAAGGAAAGACACACTGCTGCAAAATATGGCAAAATCATAGGGATGCAGTTTACCATGGTATTGAACAAAACTTAAACCAAGAAAAAGAAAATCCATCAGCATACTAACCTCTCAGGACAATACTCTGCAATTGCCTACTTGAAGACACGGGCACAACAATACTAGCATTCCTGCGGCGGTAGCAAGGAAATATTGCAGCTCCTGATCCCATTAACGCATACACTGTTGAAGAACTGCTCTTGCTCTTTCTCTCTTGGCTCGCAGTTTGGTCTTTGTTGGGAACTACAGGAGCGGCAAGGGAAGCAACAGCAGCACTTAGCAAACAGGGCAAGCAGCAGCATGCCGAACACTCCCGAATCCATGGATGAATCAAGCTCCCCGTCCTAAGTATCGAGCTTGCCAGTGGATGGTGTTGGCGCTGGTGCACCTGTCCAGGTGAGCTAGGAAGGCAAGGGCGTAGCTATCGTGGCCAGGCAGCAAGTCAGCAAGAAGAAGCAGAAGAAAGGCACACTTGTACACAGTCGTCAGGCTCAATGAGTCCATCTTGGTTGTCTTTCCTGTCACCGCCAAAACTGATGTCTGAAGCCTTTGCGGCGTTTTCTTCTGTCAGGTATACGCATCAAGAGTATAGATTTCCTAGGATCACAGGAGGATATCTGCTCCTGCGTGTGGTTCAGACAGTATGCTACTCCAATGCATCACTGTTCATAGGCATGACGGACAATTCAATTAACCATCACATGAGATCTTATTGTTCAATTGTGCTTCAGCTATACGAGACCACACACAGGCATGTTTTAGACGCAACAGTTATTTCCGCTCCACATGCAGAGGGCTCCTTTATACAATGTACATCCAGGTAGTGTACCAATTACATTGCTGAAATCTTGAGAAGCTGCTTCCAGTTCTGACCCATCTGTACCAAGTTGTGCCTGCAAAACACAAGTTAGAAGTTGACTCTTGATTTTGCTTCATTTTTTTTTTGAGCTGGAAACAAGATTTCCATTAACAGGTACGCCCAGCAACATCGCTGGCTACCAAGTCACAAACAAATTCAGGAACACAGTCCAGCCAGACTTCTGGAGAACTGCGACCAAGCTTAGCACCATACGTCGCCAAAGCGTCCGCGGCCTTGTTACAGGCCCGAGGGCAATATGAAATATGGAAAAAAGGGAAATTTAATCTAACTTGAAACTTGATCTCTTTAAACACTGCACCATTCAGCGCCAGGTCTTGATCATTTGCGGAAAGAGCTTGAACCAACACTTGGCTGTCAGTCTCAACATGTATGTTCTGCAAGCCCCAGGCTTGAGCTTGGCTGATTGCTTTGAGGCAGGCACTAGCTTCAGTGTGCAAAACATCCTGGGCCTGAGCTAGATGTCCCGCGCCAGAGCCAACCACACTTCCTTCGGAATCTCTTATCACAAAACCCCAGCCACCAGTGCGGCTATAAGCATCAAAGCTGCCATCAACATTGATTTTCAAGATGTTATGAGCCGGTTTTTGCCAGCACACCTGAGTCTGCCCCTGCACTCCCTTATCTTTGTTGCAAAACTGTGAGAATTCGGAGGACAAAGACAAAACCTGGAATAAGATTGACTCCTGCGAGGTTGCTGATTCACCGGCGTTGCACTTATTTTGCTTCATTGGTTACAAGAAACACACACTATTGCAAAATCTGGTATTGAATACAACTTAAATGAAGAAAAAGAAAATCCGTCAGCATATTGACCTCTCAGTACAGTGCTCTGCAATCTGCTGGCTTGAACATTCCGTCGAACACGTCGCAGGCGCCACACAGATGGAGTTCAAGAGAGCAGCTCCGGGTGCTCGGGCAGCCCTACGGTGAGCTCGCCTGCACGGTCCTGAGGAGACCGTGTGCGTTGTCGACGGCTGGAGGTTGAGGTCGGGCTGGAGCACGCGGCGGCTGAACAAGAGGAGAAGCTAGAGGAAGCGGCGGGGAGATGGGCGTGTGCGTGGACGAGGACGAGGACGAGGAAGAGAGCGAGGTGGCGAGCGCGGCGTCTTGGCCGGGAGGAGGGCGCCGGAGAGGCGGAGTTCGCCGGCGGCGGCGCCGGAATGCGGCTAGGCTAGGTGTGAGGTGCGGCTCGACCTGGGAGTCGGTCTGGTCTAGTCCGGTGCGGTCCGGTCGGGTCGACCGTTTAGTTTTAGTGTCAGCTGGCGGTGGACCGGCGAGCCTCCGCCCACCACCGGCATCGCCGGCGGCAGAGAAGACAGAAGAAGAAGAATTTAAAATAATAAAAATCAAACAGAAACAGAAAAAAGAAAAAAGAAAATCCCCCAAATAAAATCCCCTCCCTTTTTTATAAATAGCCAAACGTTCCCGGCTCCCGCTCGTCCTCGCTTCCTCTTTCCCCTGCTCGACACCAAGAACCTCTCGACGCCTCCCTCCGGCCAAGAACGTCAAGACCGGAGGAGCAAGATGTTGCAATCAATCCGGCGCATCCTCTCCTTCGGCTACTCCGACGTCCGATCCTCCCCGCCGCCCAACCACGGGCCAACGACGCCTCGCCGGCGCATGGCCTCGCCCGAGCGCGCCAAGTGCTCCGACGCCGACGGCGTCTGCCCCTCGGCGGAGCTCTGCGCGACCGTCTCCTCCACCGGTGTCCAAGCCAGGAGACGAAGGAAGCACCAACGCCGCAAGCTCAAGCTCAAGCCAGGAGATGACGATTCAGACCAAGAACCGGCGGCGGACCACCTCGACGTCACCAAGGCCAGCGTCTCCGACCCCAAGAACGACTTCGACCTCCAAGACCTCCAAGACCACGCGCCTGCGCCTTCGATCGCACCCTCCGATGACCTCAAGAACAAGCCCCTGTTCTACCAAGGTCTGTCCTCGCACCCGCCCCTGCTGCGCCGCCGCGGCGCACAAGACCGTCCACCTCTGCTTTGGGACATCGTTCCCCTGCTGTCGCCATCCTGGGACGGCAGTGCCCGGCTGAGTCTGTGGGCCTTCTCGACGACCTCGCCGGAGTAGAGAGTTTCTTCTACAAGTTCTTTGACGAACCAGTGGACGAATGCAGAGCGAGGCATCAGCGGTACATGGCGTCCTGTTCCTCCGTCAAGAGCAGCCTCACCTTCTGCTTAGCTTGTTTCCTCAAAGATGAGAAGGAAGACCTTGCCCCGATTGCAAATAGCTTCTTAGAGGTTGGCATTTTCGAATTGAAATTGTCTAATTTTGCTTGTAACAAAGATTGTGTTGCTGTTTCAACTAACGGTTCTTAATTTCTTTTCAGGTGATGAAGCATATGAGGAGTTCTCACAAGGGCGGACGCTGGTTCAAGTGCGAGAAGAGCGGGTGCTACGCAATGGCAACCACAGCCCAGGACATTGGCCTTCACCACCTCTACGCTCACCGCGCATGATATTTCGTATAGAGTAGCATCATTGGGTTTGTCTCCTTAGTTCTTCAAATTGTGCATTTCGTATTGTTTTGCTCATGTATTCTGGTAACAAAACTCTTATTGTTTGTTGAATTGCACTACATTTCATCGGAAAAGTTGGTGCTTTATGAGAAACGGAACATCAATCATCAGTGGTACAAATATTCATTACATACACCGCATTATTACACATGGATAATTAACCAACACTTAGACGCCCTAGCACATTCTAGTTACTGTAACTTGTCAATGCAGCGATCCATATATAGCCGAAGTTCCTCCTTGCGCCATCTTCACAAAGTCCCAGTAAGATCTGTCCATACAAACCCCTAGAACAAAAAGAAAAGGCATTCCTTTAGCCTCCACAACAAAAATAGATACTCATAAGTTTCCCAAGTCTATTTGCTAACTTCTTGCAAAAGTTAGTAATAAACCTGCAAATTGTTGCATTTGGATAAATCCCAGGCTTTACAAGTAATCTAGTTCTCTAGTTGATGGCAGATGTATGTTAGTATTTTTTTTGTCTTATCCAGTAGCATCCTAGTGTTCGCAGTTATTGCAATGATTTTTTGAAGCACTAGCTATTGAATATCTTATGCTATCTGCTGGACAATTCGTAAAACAAAATGCTCGAGTTTTTATGTAAAGAGTGCCAATTTGAACAATATGCTGTGGCAGAAGAGAATCAAGAGAGAAATTACTAAAAGAAGCATCTCCCCAAACGCTAAGAGAATCATATTTAGTTTTCCATATGTCCACTGAGATGCCTGTTACCCTCTTACAGCCGCAAACTCGTTTATATTGGTCATAGGAAATACGTCGTAGCAAATGAATAGAAAGAATTAGATCAACCTTGCAACACAAATCAAATACAAAAACTATTTGCGTTATGTATGCTGTTTAGAAAGGAATATGGATTTGTGCCTTTTCCGGAAGAGGATATCATGCTATCATCTTCAAGTACCTCACCGTTGATCCCTTCATGATAATGCCCAAAGAAAATGTTATGGAGGTAAAGACACTTCCAAATAGACAGGTGATTCAACAGTCAGGTGCCTCATTAAGTTGACGAGGAACGGAATGCTTCTGTTGAACCTATAAGTTAGTTCTCCAGTCTAACAATGAAACACCGAATATGTCGGCACAACTCCTTGCATACTATGCGTCCATAGAAGTAGAAGTACCTAGAACAAAAAAAATTATCAGCTTCTGCAACAAAAAAAATATACATCCCATTACAGAAAGGCAACATATGATCTTTTGTGTATTTTCTACAAGCATTTATATGCTGCAGGGCATATAGTGCTGATAACATAGTCCCTGGAAACATGCAACTTAAGTAGGCAGTTCATGGATTATGTAACTTAGGAATTAGGTCCATATATCTTTTTAGATAATGAGCTCAGCTCCACATGCAGGATCCACTAGAGAACTGCTCTTTTTTATATTCTGAATGTAAAGAGCATAGGTGTTATGCCGGCAAGTGGTATGGAAACACCACCACACAAGAACAACAATAAAAGCAAAAAAAAAAAGTTAGAACTGCAACAATGATGTTTTAGCCTTGCCAATTGCAGGCAAAAACTAGTTACCAGAAGGTTTTGTCGAGAAGGAGAGAACGTACTTCCAGGAGGTCAACGCCTTTGAGCATTTGGAGGAAACCTAGAAATTTGACTGAACTAGAGTGCAAAAATCAAGATCATCTGCCGATCATGTGGTTATGATACTACTGGAATAGCAACAGGTCTTGTACAAAAATGTAACTGGGAGTAATGAAGTAGCAACTTACAGCTATTGTAGCATGAGAAGAGTTCTAGTGCTATACTGTCTTATCATCCAACCTGAACCATCGAGGTCTCGATCTGGACCCGCAGTTGTATCTGTGCCGCCACAGCCAGTTCTGGATCTGCAGATGTATATCTCCACCTTGGCAGCCAAGATGTATGGCCATGATGCGCCAAACTGGTTAACAAGGTGTTTACGGATTTCAGTGGTTTGTTTATGAGAATCGCCGCAACATGGTTTTATTCAGTAACACATTTTATTAACGTCTGCTGAATTTTGCTCTTGGAATCTACTTTGGACTTCTGTATTCAAGTCCATGCTGAAACTTTGTTTTCAAAGACTCGGTTCAACAAGTACTGAAATTTCTAGAACAGTTGGACAGGAAAGCGAGTGTACGATTCAGTAAAACCAGAAGTTATTGTAGAAAAAGAGATATTGAGAGAGATTCATTTTTCAAAGTTCAGAGTGTTCTTGGGTTAAATTTGAGATAAACTACAGCTCACTATTTATTTTAGATATAACGTTTATACTCCATCAGAATACATTGTGGTCCCAAAATTCACCGCATTTTCCTTTCGTGCATATACATAATATTCCTTGTATCTGATAAAATCTGAACCAAGAGAAAGTATGAAACATAATACAGCCTGATGTCTGAAGCTACTTGAAGTTCATAAAAAGGATAGATGAATCTCTAGGACTTCAATTGAATTGACATCATTGACCCAACAAAAAATTAGAAACTTCAGTAAAGTTTAGGCTAGACAGGGAAAATTAGAATATTTATTCTCTTTGGAAATTGAGGTGTCCATGACTTTTGAGCATAAATGTCAGGAAACTAATAGAGTATAGAGTTTCTGAAAATCATCCAACAGCGCAACTTAACTTTTCTGAAGAAGATTCAAGAGGACAGACATGAATGGGGCAATTGGTTCAGTTCTAAAAAGGGCTACATTTTGCAGCAGGCAAATTACGAGGTCATGGCTGTACCATTCAGTTCCACACGAGAACCAATCAAAATAAGCTCTAGGGTCGCCACTGGACAGTGCCGTTGCTGAAATTCCACACGTTTGTCATGTACTCTGTGTGTTGCCATTATCCTGCACAGTGATCTGCCACTGGCACTAACTGGGAAAGCAGCCCAAATCAGGAGAAGGCAACAGAGTTGCAGTTAGAATTCCTTAACCCTGGTGGCGCTTTGGGGAAGAGGTTTGGGATGTGATGTCTTTGCAAAGAACATGGTATTTGTGGGTGCGAATGCAAAAAAAAAACAGCTAATTGACCTCATCTTATCCATTTGTTTGAATCCAATGGTCCAGAACTGACTGGAAGATGGTAGTATCCGAAGCGCTTGTTGCACTGGATCTTCTCATTGTAGAACAGGGCATGCGCCCCAATGATTTCTGGTGCTTATATTTCATCTTTTTGTAGAATTACAGTACAGCTGATACTGGTATCTCAAGATGAGACAGGTGGTTCTAGAGCCAAGCTAGTAATGAGCTCAGAGCATACCAAATATATTCTTATAAGTTTATCTAGGATAATGCCCTTGCTAAATTATGTAAGCGAACTTGGAAGGACATTTGCAAGGCTTAGCACAAATCATTAAGTCCATACTTCTTTTTTATTTCCTGAAACTTCCAAAGTTTTGGAGATTTGCACATGTGACATGTGGGGACTGGCTATTCATTGCGCATTAGGTTTTCATCATATCAGGCCATGAGTGTTACAGAAAACCACACAAGCCCGAGAAGATACCGTCAGCCACAGTATGCCCCGTTAGTGGATCACCGATTAACAAGCATGTAGAGGACATGTAGGCTTGGGCTTGCATGGTATCTCCGTGCCATGTGTGAGCCGACATATGAAGTCTAAATTCTAGTTTTTTTGTTAGGCACGACCAAATCGTAGGCCGTGTTAGATGAAAGGAATCACCTCAGAACATTGTGGTTAAAATCTAAAATTGTGGTTCCATGTTAGACTATCCTGAATGTAGAAGATACTATGTGAACCGTGAACAACACATATTGGACAGTTCAGAAAATAAAAGCCTTTTATAAAATATAAGAGACCAGGTATATGAAGAACAGAGAAACAGAACACGCCTCTGTGTCATAGCAGTTGCCCCCAAAATTAGAAAATTTTGTCAACATGGTCCTATTGGACATTCTCTAATAGCATTCGAGAAGGTAGATACTCAAATAAATACAGTACATTAACTATTTGTACACCCCCATGTTCATCCTTGTGATATTGGGTGTTATCCATATGGGATTTGGCCAGTTGCACCAAAGCTTGGATGCAATTTCTTCCCTGCCACCATTTTCTAAGTTGAGAATACCAATATCCCGGCGATCATTCTTATACCTCGAAATATATGTATCGTCATCAGTGAAATAAACACAATTTGTCTTCAGCTGCGGATATTGTTCAGCACTAAGGCACTGTGACTGACTACGGCCAAGAAACAACACATGATCATGCAAGCCGTTCATTTTCACAAGCTTTTTTGCTGACATATCAGCTTTATATACCATTATTTTGTCAGTCTCTACCAGGATATCTTCTGTGACTTCAGCACCCCTGCAAACTTGCAATAGATCACCACATGGGGCCTGAACAACATACATCAACCCATCCATCCCACTGATGTGATTCTCCATCTCGTCTGCAATAACATTCCTCGGGAAGGTAGGACCAGTGAGATCAAAAGCATCGATTTGCCCGGTTCTTGTGAACGCATACAATAGACCATCCATGTGGATGCATTGTTCATAGTCCTCACCTGGTGGCAGCAAGGTCCACTTACAATCACCTACCCTTGCAAACAAAAGCTGGCGGTATGGAAAGATGATTAAAACCACAATGTAGCTTCCCGTAGATGGATCAGGAAACACAAATGCCCGGAAGTAGAGGCAGTCACGGAGCTTGTCTAGATCATGTATTTCCACATCCAAGTCATCCCACAACTCATATTTACTAATTGCACCGGCATCGTCTAAGATCGGCTTTACATGCTCAATGGTGATCACGGGCGGGAGAGCTATCTGTTGGCCAGTTATCGGATTAAGAAGATGAAGCTCAGACTTGTCATCTGCGGTAACTAACCAGCCATGGGAGGACCCAATCAGATACCTACTACGGATGGGTGGATCCGGAAGAGTAATATTGTAGGCCCTCTTCTCAGCGAGGCTGTAGAGACAAGCTACGTTGTCAGCAACAGACTCAGAGGTGTAGAGGAGGCAAGGTGTTTGGCGCCGTTTGTACTGCACAAGCTGGCTGTGTAGGATGGTATATGCGGAGCGCCAGGCGGAGCAGACAGAGCCAGCGCGTATGAAGTCAGGGATCTCTAGTTGGGCAAAGATATCCATTAATACATCCAGCGGCAGCTCCGGCGAATTTTGCACCACGGTCTCGGTCTCCATCAGCAATGGGTCTTCTCTAAATTTCCTGTCCAAAATTTCGACCACCGTCCCGGTCTCCATCAGCAGCGTGTCTTTTCTGAACTTCCTGTACGAATTTGGTACCAAGGTCTCGGCCTCCATCAGCGGCGGGTCTTTTCTGAATTTCATGTGTGAACCGGGAGAAAGAGCCAGCAGCTTATGCAAAATTGTCAAGTCCAGATGCCCTAAGCTCATTATCCTGGTGACACTACACGCCTCCATTGGGGAAATTGCACAATCGGGTTGCTTCCGTCGCTTCCAACCAACACTCAATTCAGGCTAGGATGAAAGCACATCAAGAGGGGAGGGCAGCACTTAAATGGCAACCACGGAGGCATCAACTCTAATAATCCGAGTAGGAGATGAGTCCAAATCCATGAATCTGATGCACAAAGAGTCCGGAGAGATTTCCAACTTCAAATCCGACTAGTTCCTAGCTCCTGCGTGCGCCCCTCTGACAAATCCGACTAGAGGACAGGCAGAAAAACTAACCAGAAGGGCAGCTGGGAGCGGAGGCGGCGGCATCTGTGTAGCCCGACAGTGCAAAGGCGGAAGGGCAGTTGGGAGCGGAGGCGGCGGCATCTGTGACGACGGCTGTATTCGTCGCCGGCGGAGTTGCTGGAAGTGTGGCTTCGTCGGCGGAGAGCCGCGCCGCCTGTAACAAAGTCTGGACTTGCCCCCTTTTTCCTTGATGGGCTGGACTGGTTCAATGGGCTTTTTATGTCGGCAGCCCATCTTTCCCTTCGTTCACGGAACAGACGTATGTGGCTACCGGCCACCGCACACCCCTGGTCGGGTATGGGCCAGGCCCATTCGTGGTTGTTTAGCTGTAGCAGTTCGTTTTTCCTTTTTTTTTCTTTTCTGGTTTTATTTTTCTATTTTCTTTTCTTTTTTCTGTTTTCGGTTTTGTTTATATTTTTTCAGATTCGAAAATTATACTTTTTAAAAATTGTTCAAATTAATAAAATGTTTAAATTTGAAAAACGTTTAAATTTGAAAATCGTTCAAATTTGAAAATCGTTCAAATTTGAAAATCTTTTAAATAGGAAATTTGTTTAAATTTGAAAATTGTTCTAAATATGAAAATCGTTCAGATTAAAAAAAATTCAAATATAAAATTTGTTCAAATTCGGAAAATTTTCATAGAAAAAAATACATTTTTGTTCAAATTTAAAAATGTTCAAATCTAAAAAATGTTCAGATTTTTAAAAAGTGATTTCTTTTAATTTGATTTTTTAAATTTTTTTTAACAAATATTCAGATTGAAAAAAATGTTTTAAAAAAGAAAACAAACAATAGAAAACAAAAAGAAACGAAAAAAAAAACGAAAAAGCAAAAACTTAAGAAGTGAGAATGTTGGGCCGGCCCAACAACCCGCCTGGGGGGTGTGCGGCGCCTGGTCCGCGCCGACCAGGTCGGCCTACAACACCCCCCTAGTATACGGATATACGGTTTCGTTCCGGCTTCGTTCGCATAATCGCGCTTTGCGCCGGCTTCGTACGATTGTTATTCCGACTCGTACAATGTTTCAAAAACCGATATGACTGAAGGATAAATTATACCATTGTCTGAGTACAGAGAGGAATGTTGTGTGGCATGGGGAAGGAGGAAGGAGTGTGGTTGGTTCCGTACGTTGGCATTAGATACTACTTAGGATCCTGCCCAGGTGGGGAAGAAAAAGGTTACAAAACCAATCACAGCAGCTGTTCTTTGGAAGAAGCTTGGTAGAGGAACGTACAAAATAAATGTTGATGCTAGGTTCAGTGAAGAAGAAAAATCAGGAGCCATTGGTCTAGTAGGCCAAGTTCTCCCCGTCCGACCCTAAGGAATTCGGCTACTCCGCCATCGTCTCCTCCCCGTTGCCCGATGACGAAGTAAAGACATCTCGCCGGAGCACGTACTCACCACATTGCGCCAAGGCCTCCCCGTCCGACCCTAAGGAATTCGGGTTCAACCAAGCTCGATGCTTCCTCCAAGAGGCTCACGGCTAGGAGACAACATCAACGCAAGAAACGACATGAGCGAAAATATTTTTTACAAAACTTTTATACTTCTAGTGAACTTATTGTTATCATACTATAATCCTATTGAGTACAATTTTAGATTACTTAGATTGCTTAATTAACCACATAACATTATTTCCGGATATTAGTTCTTTGTTGTACAATTGTGATCGTACATTATGCGCAATTTTCTTGTGCTAATTTAAATTTATGACTCAATAAAGTTTTCCTTAAACTATTTTTACCTATTGCTAAAATTATAAGGTGTATTTATATATATGTATGTATGTTTGGTGGTCTATATTGATATGCACACATACCGGATTAATAAATGGTACAATCAAATGAATATCTTAGTTTATACTAATATTTTATACTTATTCATAATTTAATGTTGAGAAACATGAAACTAAAGTGGTATATTTTCTACATTATACACAACAAAGTTGCTAAATACTACCTGACATAGGCATCCCAAATGGGCCTGCCAAAGATGGTACCCGGGGTTTACTGGAGGCCCAATATTCGAAGAATAAGAAGGTTCGGGAGTCCAAGATTTACTAAGGAAAGATAGAGTTGTAATAGGAAGTGTTGTTTGTAATCTGGCGGGATGAGTTAGAAACCGTCCCGGACTCTGTAAACTTGTATAGCACGAATCCCTCGGCTCCACCTCCTATATAAAGGGGGAGTCGAGGGACGAAGAATCAATCGAATCATTGTCTGCAAACCTTAGTTTTCATATTCGTCGAGTATTTTCCGGCTGAAACCTTCGAGATCTACTTACCCTCTACTTCCAACTAAACCCTAGCCTACAATCCATAGGCATTGACAAGTTGATACCTTGTCAATTGGCGCCGTCTGTGGGAACTAGAGGCGTAAGGAGCTGATCTCGATGGCACGCTCAAGATCTTCGACATCGTCAACCGCAAGCAACACAATGGATCGAGGTAAACAGATCGCTGCTGGTCCTGTCGATTTTGTTCCTCACCCACCCTCCCGTTTGGATGCATATGCGTATCTGGCGGAGCCCATGGAGATGACGTTCGGAAGGTTTCACTTTCGCGTCGAGAAGGAAGGATCGTATCGTGTCGAGATTCCGATTTCGTCGGGATCGTCGGTGGTCGATTCCGATTTTTCAAACTATGCATCGTCAACCGAGTCAGGAGAAGAAGAAACCTCGGCGACACGCTACGTCAGCACCAGAGCAAGAGAGAAACTCGCCAAGATCTTCAACGACATGTCGTTTGAGTCATCTCATGGACTCATATATAAGCGATGGTTCAAGCGATGTCGATAGTTACGACTTCATCGACAAATCTCTCACAGTGGGCAAGGTCTTCATCAATCTCAACGATGATGTCGCCAAACCCAACGTAGATCTGAGTACAAAGTATCATCAGATTTACGCCATTGAAGATCAAGAGGAGACATCTGAGGCTTTCGACAGTTTGGGAAATCCATACGTCGATCCCTCCAATCTGCGACAAGGCTTGGGCAACAAATACGTCGGGCCAGAGCCGCGAGATAGAGTTCAACTTTCACAAGCAGCGTGGGACAGAGCCGCGAGAGCTATGAACGGCACAGAACCAATGGCTACCACAGCCACACCAGAAGAATTGCAAGCATATCAATATAGGCTCGCACGAGCTGCCAGGGAATTGGAAAAACAGACAGCTGAGTTGAACAGGAGAAAGGAGGCAGCTTCTGCATCCAGCAGGAGAAGAGCAGATCTAAGTCGACAATCTAGAACTACGGGTGATAGCCACCGGGAGGCGCGGAACAGAGCAAGATTAAGGCTGCAACACATACCCGAAGCAGAAAGAGAGCACTTGGTCCAGAACCTCGACATGTCCTTCATGTCGATAGATACAAGAGGAAACATCATCCCTAAGACACCAGAGGCTGGGTATATGGCGACACATGCTTTTATCCTTGCGTCTAAACCACCTCCAGGTGATCCAAGGGAAACATTGTACAATATGGCGGTAGCAGGAGTTGGAGCTATGGGGACAGCGTTTGTGTCAACGCCTCCCGAAGGAGTGGCAAGGCAAAATAGTCCACGACCTGCAGCAGCAACGGCAAAGACCGAAGGGCCAAGTGGAGCAAGAGACACAGCAGACAGCAAGAGTCGACAGAGCGCGGCAAAGCAGAAGGGATCATCGGCAATCTCCGGAATTGACCGACGAAGATATGTGTGGCTTGCCATGCTTTACGAGGAGAGTCCGGAAAACTCGAGTCCCCTCAGGATTCAAGTTACCCGATAATTTCAAGAAGTTCGACGGCCTTCAAGATCCAGAGGATTGGCTAGTGGACTATCTGGAGACGGTGAAGCTCACAGGAGGAACCAGGGCAACAGCCATGCAAAGCATCCAGGTGCATTTGAGTGGAGCCGCACGATCTTGGATAAAGAAACTCGCTCCAGGATCCATCGACAGCTGGGAAAGTTTCGAGGATGTGTTCGTCAAGAACTTTAGATCCACGTGCAAAAAACCCGCGTCGTTAGAGGAGTTGAGAGCGTGTCGACGAAGCCGATGAGCCAATGAGGAAGTACATCCAGAGGTGGAATATCATTAAAAACTCGGCAGAAAATATATCTGACGAGAGAGCAATAGATGCGTTTGTCGCAGGAGTCAGACGTGGAGATTTCGTCGAAGATTTGGGAAGGACCAATCCAAAGACAGTATCCGCGTTAATGGAGATAGCAAATAAATGGGCAGACGGAGAAGACGCCGTCCACAACAAACGACACAGGTCGCCAGAGGAGGACCGCGGTCGAAACTATCAACCGAGGCGAAGATTTCCTCGGACGTACCAGAACTACGACGCTCCAGGACAAATTTCGGCAGGTTTTCGGACAAACACAGGAGGAAGCAACGAGAGATGATTATCGTAAGCGAGTGAGCAGCGAGGTGATAACAGGGATGATTCACGCAACAGGCAAAATAGCGGGCCTAGTTTCCCAAGACCTTTCGTGTCCCCTGAAGAGATGATGAACGGACCGTGCCAGATGCATTTTTTCCTCGACAGCAACGGAAAAAGACAGTCAGGGCACTTGCAGAAGGATTGTCGAAATTTTCAAGCAATGTTACGGTATGCAGAGAACGCTAATGCGCGGGCAGCACAGAGAAATCCTCGAGAACCCAGAAGCGAGATTCACTTGCCGCCTCCTCCCGCGATTACAGATGACAATCGGCATCAGCTCAGAATAGCGGCAGCACCTGCACCACCACCTTATGTTGATCCTAATTCCAATGGAGCAGTGTTGATGATTCAGAAGGGAAGGCCGTCCAATAGAGCTCAGAAAGTAATCTCACGACAGGTGTTTATGGCAGAGAAAATGCCTCCACCAACAGTTGAGTACCTTAATTGGTCAGGACAAGATATCGGCTTCACAATAGCAGATCATCCGCAGCAAGTTCCTCGACCAGACAAGTCAAGCACTTATTCTCGCCAAAGTTATCGCGGGATTTGATGTCTCTCGAGTGTTCATAGACGGCGGCAGCAGCTTAAACCTTATGTATGCAGATACATTGAGGAAGATGAACATATCCTTAGCAAACTTGAAACCAACAGACACAAGGTTCCACGGCATTACACCGGAGAAACCAAGTTATCCATTGGGAAAGATCAATCTCGACGTTCAGTTTGGGACCCGAGAAAATTATAGAATCGAGAGGCTCGAGTTTGAAGTCGTGGATTTTCCGTCGCAATATCACGCTCTGTTGGGACGACCAACATATGCTAGATTTATGGCAGTGCCACACTATACATACTTATTGTGGAGGTTACCTGGACCAAAGGGACCAATCACAGTTAAAGGAAGCTTTGCCTTAGCAGATAAGTGCGACAAGGATTTCCACCGGTTGTCAGAAACCTTCGGGATGCAAGCTGAGTACTTGGCGTCAAAAAGCATGACTGATTACGACGTATTGCCCAGGACGTTGGAAGGCCAAACAAAGAATCAACTTTCAATCTGAGAAAAATTCAAAAGAGGTGCAGATTCACCCGACAGACCCAAAAAAGACGACATCTATCGCAAACGACATGGATATCGCATAGGAAAGCGCGCTCGTCGAGTTCCTCCGTGAGCACTGGAAAATCTTCGCATGGTGTCCAGCTGACATGCCAGGAGTACCCAGGGAACTTGCCGAGCACCACCTAAACTTGGATCCACTAGCGAGACCAATCAAACAACCTTTGCGACGTTTTTCGGAACCAAACCGCAAAGCCATGCTGTCAGAAATTAATCGACTACAAGAAGCTGGTTTTATCAAAGAGATATTCACGAAGCCACATGGGTAGCAAATCTGTCTTTGGTGCCGAAGAAAAACATTAAGGTCCTTCGCATGTGCGTCGACTTTACGTGTGTCAATAAACATTGTCCAAAGGATCACTTTCCCCTCCCGAGGATCGATCAAATTATCGACTCCACGGCTGGATGTGAACGTCTTTCCTTCCTGGATGCATATTCTGGTTATAACCAGATCAGGTTGAAAGAAGATGATGAAGTAAAGACCGCGTTTATTACACCTTACGGCGTGTTTTGCTACAGAACAATGCCCTTTGGTCTAAAAAATGCGGGAGCAACATATCAAAGGATGATGCAGAAGTGTTTGGCGACACAGATTGGGAAGAACGTGCAAGTATACATTGATGATGTCGTCATAACATCAAAAAAGGGGGCAACGCTGATCGAGGATCTCAAGGAAACCTTCGACAACCTTGATAAATTTTGCCTCAAACTGAACCCGACGAAGTGTTCCTTTGGCGTCCCAGCAGGAGAACTTTTGGGGTTTCTAGTCTCAGCAAGAGGGATTGAAGCAAATCCCGACAAAATACAGGCTATCGTAACAATGAGGAAGCCAACAAAGTTGAAGGAGATACAACAGCTAACGGGGCGAGTCGCAGCTTTGAGTAGATTCGTCGCTAGGCTGGGAGAAAAGGCACTGCCGTTCTACGCTTTGATAAAACAAGGAGATAAATTTCAGTGGAACGAAGAAGCTGACAGAGCTTTCGAGGATTTGAAGCGCACAATTTCGATGCCGCCAATTCTGGTGGCACCAAAAGAAAGGGAACCCCTCCTGCTATATATCGCAGCCACACCCCAAGTGGTGAGCACGGTGCTAGTTGTCGAAAGGGAAGAAGAAGGAAAACTCCACGGCGTGCAGAGGCCAAAGATACTTCGTCAGCGAAGTTTTATCGCCATCTAAACAAAGGTATCCGCAGTACCAAAAGATAGCATATGGAGTATTCACGACAGCACGAAAATTGCGCCACTATTTTTCGGCACATCCGATCATAGTGGTCAATGAAGCTCCCTTGTCAAATATACTGAACAACCCAGAAGCTACGGGTCGTGTCTCCCTTTGGGGAATAGAACTTTCCCCTCGGGACATCACGTATGAAAAAAGAAAAGCAATAAAATCGCAAATACTGCCGGACTTCATCGCAGAGTGGATGGAGTTGCAAAATACAGGACCTCCAGATTTATCGAGAACTTGGACCATGAACTTCGACGGGTCCAAAAGACTGGAAGGAGCTGGCGCAGGGGTAGTACTCATATCACCTGAAGGCGACAAGTTGAAGTACATCCTCCGGATGACGTTCCCTAACGCATCTAACAATGAAGCAGAATATGAGGCTCTCATACATGGAATGAAGATGGCGAAAGCATGGAGCAACTCGACTAAAAATCTTTGGCGACTCACAGCTGGTGGCACAGCAAGTTATGAACCAATGTGATGCGGTCAATGATAGCATGATGGCATACAAGGAGGTATACAACGAACTCGAGAAGTTGTTCGATGGATGCGAAGTAAACCATATTAGCAGATTGAGCAATGACGAAGCCGATGTTCTTGCAAACATCGGGTCGCAATGCCTTGCAGTCCCGCCAGGTGTATTAGGAAGAAATAACAGAGAGATCCACTAAGTCGACAAAATCAAAAAAGAAGGAGAAGAAACCCTCGGGGCTACCAAGGAAAAGCAAGAGGACGAGGAAGAAGATCAGACCTGGTCATGGTGATACGTATACCGTGGATGCAGCCGTACATATCATACATCCCGAGGAAAGAAATACCCGACGATCCAGTTGAGGCAAGGCGAGTAATTCGACGCTCCAAAGCTTTCACGGTGGTCAAGGGAGAATTGTATAAGCGAAGTATTTCAGGCGTCTTGCAAAGGTGCGTCACACCAGAGGAAGGAAGAATAATTCTGAAGGATGTACACGAGGGAATATGTGGCCACCACGCAAGTAGTCGAGCTATCGCAGCCAAAGTTTTTCGAGCAGGATTCTACTGGTTGACAGCAATCGAAGACGCCAAGGACATAGTAAGAACTTGCGACGCGTGTCAAAGGTTTGCCGCAAAACCTCACTCTCCAGCAGCAGAGCTAGCACCAATACCATTGTCATGGCCCTTTGCTCAATGGGGACTTGATATGGTGGGTAAGTTACACAAATCCTGGCCAGGAGGAAAGGAGTACATGCTAGTAGTCGACAAGTTTACAAAATGGATAGAAGCGAAGCCGATAAATTCACCGAGATGGAGCATCCGCAGTAAAATTCGTAAAAGGCCTCGTCTTCAGATTTGGAGTGCCCCATAGCATCGTCACAGACAACGGCAGTAACTTCACATCCCACGAATTCAAAGATTATTGCGAAGAGGTGGGCATCAAGCTGAACTTTGCGTCAGTTGCACATCCTCAAACCAATGGGCAAGTCGAGAAAGCCAATGGTATCATCTGCAATGGCATCAAGAAGCGCTTGTTAGGACCACTGGAAAAAGCTCGACATACCTGGCCAGAAGAACTACCAAGCGTGTTGTGGAGCATCCGAACAACACCAAACACAAGCAACGCAGAAACCCCGTTTTTACGGTTCATGGAGCAGAAGCAGTACTACCAATCGAGATAGAGCACAACTCTCCACGTGTCGCTGAATATGATGAAGAAACATCGAGAAGAGCGCTAGAGGACGACGTCGACGCACTTGATGAAGCTCGAGATGAAGTATTATCTCGGGTAACTAAATATCAACAGGACTTGAAGAACTACCACAGTCGACGTTTGCGGCCAAGATCTTTTCAGGTGGGCGACCTAGTTCTTCGGCTCACGCAAAAAAGTCATGAAAAACTCGAGTCACCATGGCTTGGCCCTTACATCGTCACGGAAGTAATCGGAGGAGGAGCATATAGGATAAAGGACAAGAAGACAGGGGTGGAGGAGCCAAACCCCTGGAACGTGGCGCAACTTAGGCGGTTCTACGCCTAGAGTCGAAATATAGTCCTTGTCAAACTTCAATGTACTGAAACGCCCGCGAGTTTTCAGACGCACTCTTTTCCTTTTTCGGGGCACCGAGTGGGGCCGGAGAAGGTTTTTAATGAGGCGGGCTCACGGTGCTGCAATATAATAAAGATAGTGACAATATAACTTTTCTTCTTTATCGACATGACCAAAATCTTTGCTCCGACGAATTTCAATATAGCTCATCGACAAAAGAAAAACCTTGCCTTGGTATTCAAATACCTCGTGAGTCAATAAAAATACAAAATAGTACTCAGTAAAAGCTCGGGGGCTCATATTCACCTTAAGTATATATATGCCTTGGTTTAAAACCTCGCAAATATACAAATATAATAAAGAGTCACCGAAACACTCGGGGGCTAGACAAACAGAGAAATATAATGATTGCTTTACAATATAGTCATGGATTACAAAGAAGAAATATCTACAAGAAGGAAATAACTAGTCTTGATTCAGTATGTCATCAAGAGTAACTCTGTTTTCCTCAGGAGCAGCACCAAGAAAATCGGCATAATGGCCATCGGCAAAAAAGTCGGCATCCATCCGAAGCAGGTCCTCAATCATTTCTTCGGCTATGGGCGTAACCTTCGTATTAATCCTGTCAACACCAACTCTCCGACGTTTTACCTTTTGGTGAACTTTCTCGACAACCTGGGTAAGGTCAAGTTTCGAGTGGCAGATCTGGAGCATGATAAGAGCAAATCTGGCGCCAGCTACTAGTTGAGCTCTGACAAAATCATGGATACTGCGGGCATCCTTAAACCTTTCCATCAAATCAGGAAGAGTTTTTGGTTGGACGTTCCGAGGAAACATGGAGTTGTAAACCATGGACAAGGTCTTGGTGCAGAAGTCAAGGAAATCGCGAGTCTGAGAGGTGCGATCTTGAAATCTGACAATCTGGCGGGTCCTCTCCGGGGTAGCCCAAAACAAAGAACCATGATCCAGGGAAAGATTAACAAGGAGGTTTGTCCTAGCACTTACTCTCTCTTCCTCGGCAGCAGCATCAGTAAAGGCACCTATCAGAACAAAGAAGTGGAAACCTTTAAGAGACAATAGCATGAAGATGACAGATATCAGAGGATGAAACAGGCATACCCGACATATCTGCACTGGCTTCATTCATTAATTCGAGCATGAAATTTTCTCGAGTAGTCGCCTTTTCAGCCTCGGAAGCAGCAAACTCCTTGGCAGCCACGGCCTCGCGAGCTTGCTGGAGAGCAACTTTTTCGGCTTCAGATGACTTGCGAGATTGTTCCATCATCACAAGTGTCTGCTTCTTTGCATACTGAAGCTGCTGTCGAAGTTCGTCCAGTTCTTGCGACAAGGTATCGTCGACAGTGCGATTTCGACAAAAGTTCTCCTCGCGTGAGAAGAAGAAGGCGACACATTGGAAGGAGCGGAAGTTGGAGTATAGTTATCAAATATCAACTGAAATATAAACAGGATACAATCAAACGACAAGCAAAGATAGAATTTTTCATTAATTTCTTGGAATAATTACAAGGGCATTACAGTGGAGCTAAGGAAATACGTGTCGCTAAACGACTACTTTGGCGACAAAAGCAAAAGAAACAAAGAAAAACAGAGGCATGCAACTAGACCTCCGGCCTTGACGAGCTAGGAGTCGACGCTGGCTTAATCCCGAGATAGGCCAAGATCTTCTTCGTGTTGGGCTTGGCCGCCTTGATCAGCGACTTCCACCTTGATTGTTCTATTTGCTCGGTGTCGCCAACTTTCATCCAGTCGATAGTCTGTTGACTGTCAGCAACCAAGGCGACAGTGTTTTCAACGGCAACCTTCATATTCTCTTGGCGCATCTTCAGTCCAAGGTCTTCTGGTGTATTGAACATCTTGGCAAGGTTGAGGAAAGTCGCAGGCTCCTCCTTCTTCGGGAAGAAGTAAGGGAACAATGCCGACAATACTGCATTAGCATTCGATACACCTTCACGAATCTCGGACCCATGAAGCTCCAGATAGGAAAGTGCGTCAAGGACCGGATCATCGACAGGATTCGTCAGGTCAAAATCCTGGTTTGTTTGGACTGTCAAGGAAACAAAGTATTAGTGAAAAGACAAGAAACAAAGATTCTCCTAAAAATAGAAGGGAGCTGTAAAATTACCGAAAGTACGGCGACTCTGAGTCTTCAGGCGCTTGAGGATTCCTTCTTCACGAGAAGCTTGCGCAGCTTTGTGCTCATCTAAAGCAGCTATAGCATCCTTAAGCTTTTTCTGCAGTTCCTCGACACCAGCAGCTTTCGCCTTGGCTTCATCAGCTTCGGTCTTGGCTTTGCTAGCAGCGAGGTCCGCTTTCTTGCGAGCTGCCTCACTTTGCTCAAGTTTTCGAGAAAGTGCGTCGGCCCGTTCGTTAGCCTCTGCAAGTTTCTCTGTCGAGATATGAAAAAAGAGAGGAGAAAGATCAAAAATCGCGACAAGCACCAAGAGTAAAAAATCAAGGAAAAACAGCAAGTACAAAAGTCGTTACCTTCGGCTCTATTAGCATATTCACGGTACCCAACAAATTGGGAACCGATGCGGAGAAGATCCTTGATCATAGGCTGTTCAACGTGAACACAGAAAGAAAAACATCGGCATGAAAAAGAGAAAAGGTGTGAAAAAACAAAATAAGGAAAATATAGATGTCGACAAGCTTACATCATCTAGGAGCAGAGTCGACGAACTGCCCAACTGAGGGGCAGGTTCAATAATCTTTTCAACCCTTGCCCTTTTTGGTGAAGGGGCAAGGGGGCTTGATGGCGGAGTAGTGGTGACGACGTTTTGTTGAGGAGGCGAGGTTTCTTCTCCTTCAACTAGCGTGTCTGAGGCAAGTACAGTACGTGACGTGCTTGTCCGAGGAGCCACGTCAGTAGTTGGAACTTCTTCCTCGTCATCGCTAATAATCAAAAAATCGGCAGCATAAAAAGCAAGATAAGCTAAATATTTCGAGTACAAAAATAGAGAGAAATAAAGACGACTTACGAGCTGATGAGGGATTCAGCATAAAGATCGTAAGTTGCCTTCGGATGAGAAGGAACAACTTCTTCAGCCTTAGAGGTGACAGAATCTTCAACATCAGTCCTTTTCCTTTTGTTCTTGGGAGAAACAGCAGGAGGAAGGGATTGCGTCGATTCAACGGCTTCAGACTCAACTTCTTTTTCATGAGAAGCCGCAGATTTGTGAGAACCCGCGACTTCACTTTCACGAATAGCGTAACCTTGAATATCTTCCGCAACGATGTCCTGGTCTTCGACTTCTCCACCCTCCGGAAGAGGAGGAAGGGAAGTCATGGTAGGATGGTTCTGTAAAAAATAGTGACCAGAAGGAAAATTAAAAGAGATGACAATATAATGAGGTGCAGAGAAAGTGCAAAATAAGGTAAAAACTCGGCAAGACAAAATACCTCGGGGAGTGGATTGGCGGCGCTGTACGGTTCCACGCGACAAGAGGAAGGAATTGGGTCTTTACCCAGGCGAGAAAGTCTTCGAATCAACTTCTCCAAGTCCTTGGTGGAAAGGTCACCGGAGATTCTGTTGGCGTCATTTTTACCAGAATATGTCCAAAGGGGATTTTTGCGAGCCTGGAGAGGCTGCACTCTAATCCTAAGGAAATAGGCAGTGATTTGAACACCAGAAAGCTCTTTGCCTCGAGTATTTTGAAGTCGGCGAATACGAGACATGAGCGCCTCGTCGCCTTTTCTCTTCCTCGGAAGCTTCGGCATCCCAGGAGCGGCGGCGCTGAATTTTGGCACTTCCGTCGAAAGGAACTATGTTGTGCTCAACGGAGTTGGCGCTTTCTTCGTGAATGTAGAGCCACTTTTTGCGCCATCCTTGGACAGAATCAGGAAATTTGACGTCGAAATAGTCGACATCAGTACGAACACAGATAACAACGCCACCTATGTTATAAGTGACGTTGTGGGAGCCATTGCGGCGGAGGCAGAAGATGCGTTTCCACAGAGCCCAATTAGGAGGGATTCCGAGGAAGCATTCGCAAAGTGTGATGAAAATAGAAATGTGAAGGATGGAATTGGGAGTCAATTGGTGCAATTGAATCCCATAAACAAAAAGAAGACCGCGGAGGAAATCGTGGATTGGGGTCGAGAGGCCGCGGATGAGATGATCAACAAAACTAACCCGATACTCCATTGGAGGCTTGGGGTAGCTTTCTTCGCTAGGGAAGCGGATGGCGTCCTCCTTCTTCATGAGGCCAAGCCTCTTCAGCATGTTGGTGTCTTGGTTGGAGATTTTGGATCTCTCCCACTCAAGATCCTCGGCGGCCATCTTGGATTCCGGAGTGCTGTGGCGAGTCAGACGCGCGCGCGGTGGCATCAATGACAATGACAGAGCAATGTGTGTGACTGTGGAAAATCAGAGAGAGATTGGGCGCAGGAGAAGTTTTGCGAAGAGGAACAGGTGAGCGGCGCAAGCGAGGGGATGAACGGAGGTTGAAGAAAGGTTTATATAAGAATCGGGTGAAGTAGTGTGCCGTTGGATGAAGAAATCGTACGGTGAGAATAGATCTTCTAGATACAAGGGTAAAAAGGTATTTTTACTGAGATAGGCGTTACTGTACGTGCGCCAGAAAAAGCGGAGGACGTGTGTCCCCCACTTGCACGACGTGTTAACGTGGTGGAAGCAATGGACCCACAGGGCAGAAAGATCACGACTATTCGAGAGGGATGAAGTAAATTTGGTTAAGGGAAGCATGTCGATAAAGAAAGTTAAAGAAGATTGGCGACAGGAAGAATTATTCAATAATTCGGGAGCCTTTGATCAAATACAAGTTTTTGCCCAAATGCTCGGGGGCTACTTCGGAAAAAAGTAAATTTTCGAGTATGACAAATATAGAAATTCCGGGAGCCTACAACCAAGCACAAGTCCTTGGCTGTAGCCTCGAGGGCTACTCCCATCGGGAGCGCTGTTCGCGCACCCGAGAGATAAAAAAGAGAGAAGAAGAAAAAGATCATATTGGGAAATAATGACAATATGGCGACAAGGTGGACTAAAATGTTGAGCCTACAACCAAGCACAAGTTCTTGGTTGTAGCCTCGGGGGCTACTCCCATCGGGAACGCTGTTCGCGTGCCCGATGAAATTAACAAAGGAAAAATAGAAAAGCAAGAGAGTATATTTCGAGTTATAATTAACTCTACATATACTCCCATCGGGAGAGCAGTATAAGTCATATTTGACTCGATAAAATGTGCCATTCCAACAGCCGGAAAAGCACTCGACAATATATTCTCAGAACGCCGAAGTTGCGATCAATTTCTGAATGCCGCAAATTTGCGAAGGTAAGACCCCAGATCCGTTCTGCTGGGCGTGGCATCGCCAAAGACTGCGCTCTGCTACTTTTATCCGTATCAACAGATACGAAGAAAAATCCTAACGGACGCGTTAGGTACCCGATAAATTCGATCGGGACTCGACAGAATGGTAAGACCTTAAGCGGCACCTGTCGAAGTTTACACCAGTATCCCGAGATCATGTCCAGGGACGTGATTTTGAAGTAGGTTTTTGCGGATTGCCACTAGAGCAGTTAACTAGTACCTGATCCGTCAGATGAACTAGCCCCAACTACCATTATCCCTGTACAATATAGAATTTTATGTGAAGAAGTATAAAAAAGTTAAAGCTTCCGAATAAAAATAAACAGTGGAGATTTTCCCTGATTCTACGATTCAAGCAAAATCTCGGGGGGCTACTGACATAGGCATCCCAAATGGGCCTGCCAAAGATGGTACCCGGGGTTTACTGGAGGCCTAATATTCGAAGAATAAGAAGGTTCGGGAGTCCAAGATTTACTAAGGAAAGATAGAGTTGTAATAGGAAGTGTTGTTTGTAATCTGGCGGGATGAGTTAGAAACCGTCCCGGACTCTGTAAACTTGTATAGCACGAATCCCTCGGCTCCACCTCCTATATAAAGGGGGAGTCGAGGGACGAAGAATCAATCGAATCATTGTCTGCAAACCTTAGTTTTCATATTCGTCGAGTATTTTCCGGCTGAAACCTTCGAGATCTACTTACCCTCTACTTCCAACTAAACCCTAGCCTACAATCCATAGGCATTGACAAGTTGATACCTTGTCACTACCTATGTTTGATATATAAGGTGTAAGCTAACTTTCCAAATCAATATTTTCACTATCATTTCCTCCAGTAATATGTAGAACAAAAATTGAAACCATCCAAACCCGTTCTCAAAACCACTTTCATATTATTATGATTTTGTAACCACTCATTAAAATTTGTATAAGTAATTTGCATTCACAACATTTGTTAAACCTCGTTCTAGTGTGTATTTGGGTACACTTTAATATCATTACGATATTATTGCATATATAAAAAGCGTATGGTTGAACAATTATCTTGATAGCAGTTTCTAGTGCATGGTTAGATACAAGGAAACCAAAAAGCCTAGAATTATAAGTTTTCATTTTCGAGAATATAATCAACCAATGGCTTTCATGTTGCTTTAATAATGGTCAGCATGTATATGTTGTAGTCACTTTAGTAATACTTTGGAACATGTCTTTGATTTGAGAAATATCATCGATTTGACAATAACAGTATATACAAGAGCTCATACTTCTTGTCAAATATGAATAATTTGTCCCATATAATTAGAAATAGGGAAAGTTTTCTACAGGGCACCGTTAGTGTTTGCCGAAACACACTATCCGATTGTGTTTTTAGCATGTACCATTTGTTCATGCCATAGCTTGCCTTACCAAAGTATTGGCAACCTTTGGCAAGCCAAAATATTGGCTAGAGATTCCTTGACCCCATGTTAGCCAAAATATTGAAGATTTGTGAAGGCGATGTGAGAAAAGTTGGCAAGATTCCATTGGCAACCAACCAAGTAAAGACCAAAATAATATAGGCTGCCAATAAATTGGTAGGGAAAATTTAGGCACCAACCAAACATATCCTTATTGCGACGTGGTGCCCTGGACGCGGGTGGCGGCTTGCAGCCTTGCAGTCCGAGGCACATGGAGGGTGTGCGACCTGTGGTGGGGTGGTGCCGCGGGACGACAGGGACCCGATAAAACCTAGTCGTGCTTCTCTCATACATAGGCAGCGGATCTGTCGCTGTTGTATCTGTGGGTGTAGGGATGCTATTTGTATGTGGTTTTGGCAACATGGATGCATGCTCCCTCCGGCGAGGAAGCCGAGGCGACCACGCCTCTCAGCTTGCTTCTCATGTTGTCCAAGCTGCCTGGTGGGGCTTGGCGGCCGAGGTAGCATTGCGTCCTCGGGTTTCATTGTCCTTCTTGATTATGTCGTTCGGGAGCCACGATTCTCTAACGATATAGGTATCTTAATTTTTTTAAGGATTGTAATACCGCTGGTTAATTAATCTGTAAAGCTCGGATTTTCAAAAAAATATCTAAGTGAAACCCAATGTACGAAACACCCAAGTTTTGAGAAATCTTGGTTGACAGGATAATTTGGGTAGATCTGGAAAACTTCAAACGAGGCCGAGCTACACGTAGCCCTTTATTTGCAAGAGTGTGAATTTGTTGCCACCGGTGGGCAATGCCACCCACTTGGCTAGCGTACGATTTGGTGCTGGAGATTCGTAGAGGTTTGTGAGACTAGTGTTATCTACGGTGATATGTGTGATTTGAGGACTCAGATTCTAATTAGTCGTTGTTTACGATCCAACCGTGTCAGCCTGTCAGATTCCTTTTTTTTCTTTTTCAGGTGAACCTATCACGTGATAAGAGTTCTCACTAGTAGAAATCGGAGCACCGGTTCAAAATGGCCATATACACCGGATGCCCAACCGGTGCTAAGCATCCGGTGCTAAAGACCCCCCCCCCCCCCTTAGCACCGGTTCAGTTACGAACCGGTGCTAAAGGGGCACCACGTGGCGGCTGCCGAGCGCCCGAGCGAGAGGACCTTTAGCACCGGTTCGTAAAGGGTCTACCGCGGAAGGAAAACACACCAAAATGTTGCCACTGTAGAACCTCGCTACCGTAAATTTTTTCGAATTATTTTCCACTCCCTTTTTTCTTCTTTTTTTCGGAATTTCTAATATTTTAGTTATTTCACAAGTTTAGTCTCTAACTACACTTATCTCTAGTCAAATTACTTACTCGTAGTCAAACTTCCTGCTCGCTCACCCATCCTCCCACTACTCTAGCACTAGCACGCTTAACTTCTAAGTTTCTACCCGTCCCGCATCCAAGTGCTTCGCGCGCATGTATGTGATACTAGTATCATATCAATCCTATTAACATGCTGGTCATGTCATATTTCTTTATTGTTTGAATTCAAATAATTCTTTTAATAAACAAAATTAATGATGTAATAATAATCTTGAATAAATAAATAAATAAACATTAACTTTATAATTTGTATTATTTTTAATTTTTATATTTTTATATTTTTTTTTGCCAAACCTAAAACCTTAAAATTTGAAAATCTTATACTTTTCTAAAAGTAATAGTTATCTTTATGCAGGATGCAATCATAGAGGATGACATGCGGGTCTCATTTAGCAGCAGCGGTATCACCGTTTGAGAGGCGGCACGGGATCGAAAGAAAAAAGCAAGTGACCAAATATCATGTGCCAAAAATAACTCCAAGAAAAGAAATTTGATTGCACATAGAGGATGACATGCGGGTCCCATTTTGCAGCAGCGGTCTCAACGTTTCCAAGGCAGCACGGGATCAAAAGAAAAAGGAAGTAGCCAGAAATCAGGGGGTCAAAAAAATCCAAGAAAAGAAAGAATTTTCGTTCATAGAGGATGACATGCAGGACCCATGATCCTGCATCGTAAACGGCTCGATCGAAGAGCGTTGAACGAGATGGCACGATCGAGAAAAAAACAATGCTAGAGAGGCTGTCATCTGGGCCCTACATCCCTGGGCAGTGCGGATTTGCGTTGACTCGGTCGGCAAACCTGAGAATTCGTGATGCACCACGTCCCGGCCACCATACGCGACGTTTTGGACATTTTCGTCGGGCTAGGTGGCCTCAAACACGAGAAAAAAAAGTTTTGACATGCACCACGGAGAGACGAAAAATCGTCGGCCATGGTGCAGCAGCAACCACGGCGCGACTTCAACTTCGTCGGCTATGGCAACTTTTCTTGTAGTGTGGGTTGTGGTGTTTCTCGCGTCCATTTCTCTCTGGATATCTCGAGTTGCCGCCACTACGTGTCGAGGACTATTTTGTCTTGGAATATTACAATGTGGAGAACTTGCGGGTTGTTGTACTATCTGTCTCCCCGCTATTGTTGCACCCATGACACCGATTCCTACCATAGCCGTCTGGTACAACGATGCTCAAGGATCTCCTTGGGGTGTTCTGGTTGCCATCAAATATGCGTGTGTTGCCATGTATCCTGCCTCTGGCATTTTCGGTATTATATGCCCTCTCATATCTATCGACATGAAGGACATGTCGAGATTTTGGATCAGATTTTCCCGCTCAGCTTCGGGTATGCCTGCCATCCGAGATGTTACTCTTCCGCGGCTATCTCTATGGTTATCTGCTGAATTCCTCGAGTGTGTAGTCAAGTTAGCTATGTGTTGACGCGTAAAGCACACGCCCGTTGGGAATCCCAAGAGGAAGGTGTGATGCGTACAGCAGCAAGTTTTCCCTCAGTAAGAAACCAAGGTTATCGAACCAGTAGGAGATGAAGGCTGATACGTCTCCAACGTATCGATAATTTCTTATGTTCCATGCCACTTTATTGATGATACCTACATGTTTTATGCATACTTTATGTCATATTTATGCATTTTCTGGCACTAACCTATTAACGAGATGCCGAAGAGCCAGTTGCTGTTTTCTACTGTTTTTGGTTTCAGAAATCCTAGTAAGGAAATATTCTCGGAATTGGACGAAACCAACGCCCATGATCTTATTTTTCCACGAAGCTTCCAGAACACCGGGGGAGAAACGAAGTGGGGCGACAAGGCGGCGACACGCCAGGGCGGCGCGGCCCACCCCCTGGCCGCGCGACCCTGTTGTGTGGGCCCCTCGCGTCGCCCCTAAACCTACCTCCTCCGCCTACTTAAGCCTTCGTCGATAATAACTCCAGTACCGGGAGCCACGATACGGAAAACCTTCCAGAGACTCCGCCGCCGCCAATCCCATCTCGGGGGATTCAGGAGATCGCCTCCGGCACCCTGCCGGAGAGGGGAATCATCTTCCGGAGGACTCTTTACCGCCATGGTCGCCTCCGGAGTGATGAGTGAGTAGTTCACCCCTGGACTATGGGTCCATAGCAGTAGCTAGATGGTCGTCTTCTCCTAATTGTGCTATCATTGTTGGATCTTGTGAGCTGCCTAACATGATCAAGATCATCTATCTGTAATGCTAAATGTTGTGTTTGTTGGGATCCGATGAATAGAGAATGCTATGTTATGTTGATTATCAATCTATCTATGTGTTGTTTATGATCTTGCATGCTCTCCATTACTAGTAGAGGCTCTGGCCAAGTTTTTGCTTGTAACTCCAAGAGGGAGTATTTATGCTCGATAGTGGGTTCATGTCTCCATTAAATCTGGGGGAGTGATAGAAACCTCTAAGGTTGTGGATGTGCTGTTGCCACTAGGGATAAAACATCAACGCTATGTCTAAGGATGTATTTGTTGATTACATTACGCATCATACTTAATGCAATTGTCTGTTGTTTGCAACTTAATACTGGAGGGGGTTCGGATGATAACCTGAAGGTGGACTTTTTAGGCATAGATGCATGCTGGATAGCGGTCTATGTACTTTGTCGTAATGCCCAATTAAATCTCACTATACTCATCATAACATGTATGTGCATGGTCATGCCCTCTTTATTTGTCAATTGCCCAACTGTAATTTGTTCACCCAACATGCTTATTCTTATGGGAGAGACGCCTCTAGTGAACTGTGGACCCCGGTCCATTCTTTTACATCGAATACAATCAACTGCAATACTCGTTCTACTGTTTTCTGCAAACAATCATCATCCACACTATACATCTAATCCTTTGTTACAGCAAGCCGGTGAGATTGACAACCTCACTGTTGCGTTGGGACAAAGTACTTTGGTTGTGTTGTGCAGGTTCCACGTTGGCGCCGGAATCTCTGGTGTTGCGCCGCACTACACTCCGCCGCCATCAACCTTCAACGTGCTTCTTGGCTCCTACTGGTTCGATAAATCTTGGTTTCTTACTGAGGGAAAACTTGCTGCTGTACGCATCACACCTTCCTCTTGGGGTTCCCAACGGTCGCGTGTTGTACGCGTATCAAGACTGTTTTCTGGCGCCGTTGCCGGGGATCTGAAGAAAAGTTACACCACAAAGATTTCTAACTCCCACGTCAACTGCACGCCAAAGAATCGTTTTTCGGCGCCGTTGCCGGGGAGA
This sequence comes from Lolium perenne, assembly GCF_019359855.2. NCBI lineage: Eukaryota > Viridiplantae > Streptophyta > Magnoliopsida > Poales > Poaceae > Lolium > Lolium perenne. The sequence goes on along the minus strand of NC_067244.2, from coordinate 42,598,696 downwards.
TCAAGACACGCTGCAAGGGGAGTCTCCACCTCCAATCTCTTTACTTTGTTTTTGTCTTGCTTTATTTTATTTACTACTTTGTTTGCTGCACTAAAACAAAACACAAAAAAATTAGTTGCTAGCTTTACTTTATTTACTGTCTTGTTTGCATACTCTATATTAAAAACACAAAAAAATTAGTTACTTGCATTTACTTTATCTAGTTTATTTTATTTACTGTTGCTAAAATGGGTACTCCTAAAAATACTAAGTTGTGTGACTTCACAACCACGAATAATAATGATTTCTTATGCACACCTATTGCTCCACCTGCTACTACAGCAGAATTCTTTGAAATGAAACCTGCTTTACTGAATCTTGTTATGAGAGAGCAATTTTCTGGTGTTAGTTCTGATGATGCTGCTGCCCATCTTAATAATTTTGTTGAATTATGTGAAATGCAAAAGTATAAGAATGTAGATGGTGACATTATAAAATTAAAATTGTTTCCTTTCTCATTAAGAGGAAGAGCTAAAGATTGGTTGCTATCTCTGCCTAAGAATAGTATTGATTCATGGACTAAATGCAAGGATGCTTTTATTGGTAGATATTATCCTCCTGCTAAAATTATATCTTTGAGAAGTAGCATAATGAATTTTAAACAATTGGATAATGAGCATGTTGCCCAAGCATGGGAAAGAATGAAATCTTTGGTTAAAAATTGCCCAACCCATGGATTGACTACTTGGATGATCATCCAAACCTTTTATGCAGGACTGAATTTTTCTTCGCGGAACCTATTGGATTCAGCTGCTAGAGGTACCTTTATGTCCATCACTCTAGGCGACGCAACAAAGCTTCTTGATAATATGATGATTAATTACTCTGAATGGCACACGGAAAGAGCTCCACAAGGTAAGAAGGTAAATTCTGTCGAAGAAACCTCTTCCTTGAATGATAAGATTGATGCTATTATATCTATGCTTGTGAATGGTAGGACTAATGTTGATCCTAATAATGTTCCGTTAGCTTCATTGGTTGCTCAAGAAGAACATGTTGGTGTGAACTTCATTAAAAATAATAATTTCAACAACAATGCTTACCGGAACAATTCTAGTAACAACTATAGGCCATATCCTTATAATAATGGCAACGGCTATGGTAATTCTTATGGGAATTCTCACAACAATAATAGGAATACACCCCCTGGACTTGAAGCCATGCTTAAAGAATTTATAAGTACACAAACTGCTTTTAACAAATCTGTTGAAGAAAAGCTTGGGAAAATTGATATACTTGCTTCTAAAGTCGATAGTCTTGCTGCTGATGCTGATCTTTTGAAATCGAAAGTTATGCCTGATGAAAATAATGATATTAAGTCATTTTCTACAGCAAACGCCATCCAAGTTAGAATTAATGATAATATAAGATTGATGGCCGAATTGCGTGCTAGGTGGGAAAAAGAAGAAAATGCTAAAGAAGAAAATGTAGCTAAAGTTTGGACTATTACCACCACTAGTAATACTAATGCTCCACATGTTGCTGCACCTCCTACTATTAATGGTAAAATAATTGGTGTTGGCAATGTTTCCACTTCTAATGCAAAGCGTGAAAAACTGCCTGAAATCGCTAAAACTGCTGAAACTGCCTGTGATAAAACTGCTGAAATTTTTTCCAACATTGGGGACAATGATCCCATTGCTTTAGAATATAATGGTTTGGATTTTGATGATTGCCACATCTCTGAAGTTATAAAGTTCTTACAAAAACTTGCTAAGAGTCCTAATGCTAGTGCTATAAATTTGGCCTTTACAAAACAAATTACAAATGCTCTCATAAAAGCTAGAGAAGAGAAATTAAATCACGAAGCTTCTATTCCTAGGAAGCTAGAGGATGGTTGGGAGCCCATCATTAAGATGAAGGTCAATGACTTTGATTGTAATGCTTTATGTGATCTTGGTGCAAGTATTTCCGTTATGCCTAGAAAAATCTATAATATGCTTGACTTGCCACCATTAAAAGATTGTTATTTGGATGTTAATCTTGCTGATAATTATACAAAGAAACCTTTGGGGAGAGTTGATAATGTTCGTATTACGATTAACAATAACCTTGTCCCCGTTGATTTTGTTGTCTTGGATATTGAATGCAATGCATCTTTTCCCATTATATTGGGAAGACCTTTTCTTCGAACTGTTGATGCTATCATTGATATGAAGGAAGGTAATATTAAATATCAATTTCCTCTCAAGAAAGGTATGGAACACTTCCCTAGAAAGAGAATAAAGTTACCTTTTGATTCTATCATTAGAACAAATTATGATGTTGATGCTTCATCTCTTGATAATACTTGATACACACTTTCTGCGCCTAGCTGAAAGGCGTTAAAGAAAAGCGCTTATGGGAGACAACCCATGATTTTACTACTGCACTTTTGTTTTATATTTGAGTCTTGGAAGTTGTTACTACTGTAGCAACCTCTCCTTATCTTAATTTTGTTGCATTGTTGTGCCAAGTTAAGTCTTTGATAGTAAGGTTCATACTAGATTTGGATTACTGCGCAGAAACAGATTTCTTGCTGTCACGAATCTGGGCCTAATTCTCTATAGGTAACTCAGAAAATTATGCCAATTTACGTGAATGATCCTCAGATATGTACGCAACTTTCATTAAATTTGAGCATTTTCATTTGAGCAAGTCTGGTGCCTCTTAGAAATTCGTCTTTACGGACTGTTTTGTTTTGACAGATTCTGCCTTTTATTTCGCATTGCCTGTTTTGCTATGCTTGATGGATTTTTTGATTCCATTAACTTTCAGTAGCTTTGTGCAATGTCCAGAAGTGTTAAGAATGATTATGTCACCTCTGAACATGTGAATTTTGATTGTGCACTAACCCTCTAATGAGTTGTTTTGAGTTTGGTGTGGAGGAAGTTTTCAAGGATCAAGAGAGGAGGATGATACAATATGATCAAGGAGAGTGAAATCTCTAAGCTTGGGGATGCCCCGGTGGTTCACCCCTGAATATTTCAAGAAGACTCAAGCGTCTAAGCTTGGGGATGCCCAAGGCATCCCCTTCTTCATCGACAACATTATCAGGTTTCTCTAGTGAAACTATATTTTTATTCCATCACATCTTATGTACTTTGCTTGGATTGTCTGTTTGTTTTTGTTTTTGTTTTGTTTGAATAAAATGGAGCCTAGCATTCATTGTGTGGGAGAGAGACATGCTCCGCTGTTGCATATGGACAAATATGTCCTTAGGCCTTACTCATAATGTTCATGGCGAAGGTTGAATCTTCTTCGTTAAATTGTTATATGGTTGGAAACGGGAAATGCTACATGTAGTAATTGGTAGAATGTCTTGAATAATTTGACACTTGGCAATTGTTGTGCTCATGTTTAAGCTCTTGCATCATATACTTTGCACCTATTAATGAAGAAATACATAGAGCTTGCTAAAATTTGGTTTGCATAATTGGTCTCTCTAAGGTCTAGATAATTTCTAGTAAGGGTTGAACAACAAGGAAGACGGTGTAGAGTCTTATAATGCTTACAATATGTCTTTTATGTGAGTTTTGCTGTACCGCTTCATACTTGTGTTTGTTTCAAATAGCCTTGCTAGCCTAAGCCTTGTATCGAGAGGGAATACTTCTCATGCATCCAAAATCCTTGAGCCAAACATTATGCCACTTGTGTCCACCATACCTACCTACTACATGGTATTTCTCCGCCATTCCAAAGTAAATTACTTGAGTGCTACCTTTAAATTTCTATCCTTTATCTTTGCAATATATAGCTCGTGGGACAAATAGCCTAAAAACTATTATGGTATTGAATATGTACTTATGCATTTTATTTCTTATAAGTTGCTTGTTGTGCGATAACCATGTTCCTGGGGACGCCATCAACTACTCTTTGTTGAATATCATGTGAGTTGCTTTGCATGTCCGTCTTGTCTGAAGTAAGGGCGATTTACCATGAGTTGAATGGTTTGAGCATGCATACTGTTAGAGAAGAACATTGGGCCGCTAACTAAAGCCATGATCGATGGTGGAAGTTTCAGTTTTGGACAAATATCCTCAATCTCATATGAGAAAATTAATTGTTGTTGAATGCTTATGCATTAAAGAGGAGTCCATTATCTGTTGTCTATGTTGTCCCGGTATGGATGTCTAAGTTGAGAATAATCAAAAGCGAGAAATCCAATGCGAGCTTTCTCCTTAGACCTTTGTACAGGCGGCATAGAGGTACCCCTTTGTGACACTTGGTTAAAACATATGTATTGCGGTGATAATCCAGGTAATCCGAGCTAATTAGGACAAGGTGCGGGCACTATTAGTATACTATGCATGAGGCTTGCAACTTGTAGGATATAATTTACATGATGCATATGCTTTATTACTACCGTTGACAAAATTGTTTCTTGTTTTCAAAACCAAAGCTCTAGCACAAATATAGCAATCGATGCTTCCCTCGTCGAAGGGACTTTCTTTTACTTTTATGTTGAGTCAGTTCACCTATTTCTCTCCATCTCAAGAAGCAAACACTTGTGTGAACTGTGCATTGATTCCTACATACTTGCATATTGCACTTATTATATTACTTTATGTTGACAATATCCATGAGATATACATGTTACAAGTTGAAAGCAACCGCTGAAACTTAATCTTCCTTTGTGTTGCTTGATACGCGTACAACACGCGTCCGTTGGGAACCCCAAGAGGAAGGTGTGAATCGTACAGCGGCAAGTTTTCCCTCAGTAAGAAACCAAGGTTTATCGAACCAGTAGGAGCCAAGAAGCACGTTGAAGGTTGATGGTGGCGAGATGTAGTGCGGCGCAACACCAGGGATTCCGGCGCCAACGTGGAACCTGCACAACACAACCAAAGTACTTTGCCCCAACGAAACAGTGAGGTTGTCAATCTCACCGGCTTGCTGTAACAAAGGATTAGATGTATAGTGTGGATGATGATTGTTTGCAGAAAACAGTAGAACTGTAACATCCCAACCTTGTCTTTATGAATAAATGAGTGTTCATGTGCATTTCATGTATATAGTTTGCATTTGAGTAAAATTTGCATCAAAGTTGAATTGTTTTCCAATTATGCAAATCCCTCTCTGTTTCTTCTCCATTCAAAATCTCTCAAGATTTTATAAAATAGACAACATGGCTTTGTTATTGTTCAATGAGCCATGTGTGTTTATTATTCTTGGACAATCTTTGAGTTTTCAAACTCTATTCAAAAACAGATTTGAAAATAGAATTTTGAAAAGAGAAAAAAATCAGAAAAAGAAAACCAGAAAAAAATAGAGGGAGAAAACCCCCTCTCTCCCTCTCCCTGGGCGCAGCCCACCCCCAGCCCAAGTTTTCCCCAGGGGGGTTTTTGGAAAATTGCCGTCTTCCCCGCCGACCGAAGCAGCTCGGTGGAGAGCTGCCGGCCGAGCGATGGCGCCGGCGGCCACGATGCACCCTGCCGCCCTCCGGCGGCTATAAAGCCTCTCCGGCCGCCGCCCCAAGCCCTAGCCCCATTCTCCCCCTTCCCCGTGCTCTCCCGACGCCCCCAAATCCCTAACCTAGCTCGCAGTAACCGGCCGGCCGCCGTCCAATTCGCCGCCGGCGAGCCCTCCCCGGCGTCGCCGACCCCTGCCTCGTGCTCGCGGTGAGCTCCGCTCCCTCCTGGTGCCCTCAGCTCTCTCCCTAACCCCCTCTAGCTCCGCCCCCCCGCACGCACCTGCCCCCGGCCGCCGCTCGAGCTCGCCGCCGGCCGTGCTCCGGCGGCCAATAATGGGCGGCGCCACCACCAATCGCCTCAGCGCATCGCCCCGCGCCGATTCCCCCTCACGCGAGCCCCAGCAGCCCTCCCAATCAGCCGATTGAGCTCAGCCCGAGCTCAATTTCGAGCTCATGGCGTCTGACGTCAGCATGACGTTAGCATGACGCCATAAGTCTTTTTCTTTTATTTCTGTTTTCTTTTCTGTAATTAATAACTAACTCATATTAATTCAGAAAAATATAAAATTATATATCAAAATGATCAGAAAAACATTTCCTAATTGTTTATCCATGTTTCATACATGTTTGACCCAATTAAATGTGGACCCTTAATGAAACCCTAAATCGACCCCCCTTATGTCGGGATCGATGCCGAACCCCTCTAAATTCCGTCGATGCACCTAGGGTTAACCGAATCTCTTTAATATGACATGTCATCATATTGTATGTGCATTGCATTGTACCTTGTCTTGATAGTGCTATTCTTTTCCGGTGTTTGGTTCTTCACGATAGGGACCGAACGCGAGCCTGAGATCAACGCCCTCGAAGAACAGCACCAGAACAACGAGGGACAAGGCAAGCCCTAACCTGGTTCATATATGGTTTCAAAATGCTTTTACTTCTGGTTCTTACATATTGCATCCGCTTCAAATATGTTTTATCGGCAGTGGTAGATATCCTATGTGTGCATATTCCATCTTTGTAGCCCAAAGTTCCTGATCCACCGCTCCCAGCAAAACTAGGTTGAGCTTTGTTTGCATCGCTAGAGCCATATATATAATATGCTTAGCCATGCTTAGCTGTTGAAGTCTGGTCCATCCAGTTGATGAATTAGAGCTACGAATGAACCTAGTTTGATAGGATGACGTGGTAAGATCAGTGATGATGTTAATAAACATGCTAAAGGCTTGGATGGGCCGCCACATGGGGATGTGGTGATTTGACTCATTCTCGCCGATACTAGGACCTGAGTTCTTGCCTCTGGAACCAAGACTGAGCGTACAGCCACACGGGGCCCATGGGAACCCCTTGGCCCGAACTTACCTAGCTTACCCATGAGTCAATTAGTTTGCGAGTTCCATTTGCCATACGCATGGGGGGAAGATGGAAAAGGTTTTCAAAGTGCATCATACAGGGCGTGGCCGGGGTGAAGGATGCTGGAGGCATTGAACTGGATCCCCTGCGCACAATGACCGGGACCGCCTCGGAGAATGGCTACCTACGATGACGGAGCTCCCCAGTTAGTTTGACTCATGGAATAGGCGAAGTAAGGGAAAGGTTTTGGTCGACCACCCTCTGCCGGCACACCAAGGAAGTGTGCTAACGTTCTGGCATTAAGAGTCGGTCGGCGCGCGTGGGTAAAGTTGTACACCCCTGCAGGGTAAATCTTTTCGAAAAGCCGTGTCCACGGTTAAGGACGACTTGGGAAAGGACGTGATGATCATAGACAACTTGAACCTGATCGTAAAACTTGATATCTATGTGTGAATAAGGATCCCTTCTCAGGGTGTCGAGGGGTGATCCTAGGTGATAGGTTCAGGTAATGATGAAGATTCGGTGGATTCAACATGATGATCTTAGAGCTAGAGTTGATATCGCTCTCTTACCCCTTTTGAAAATGGTCTGAATAGACGAGCTTCTGCTCCCTCCTGTTTACAAAGGAAAACTGGCTTTCCGCAAAATAAGCTTGATGCGTGTGGTTGACACGTCCGTTGGGAACCCCAAGAGGAAGGTGTGATGCGCACAGCGGCAAGTTTCCCTCAGTAAGAAACCAAGGTTTAATCGAACCAGTAGGAGTCAAGAAGCACGTTGAAGGTTGATGGCGGCGGGATGTAGTGCGGCGCAACACCAGAGATTCCGGCGCCAACGTGGAACCTGCACAACACAACCAAAGTACTTTGCCCCAACGAAACAGTGAGGTTGTCAATCTCACCGGCTTGCTGTAACAAAGGATTAACCGTATAGTGTGGAAGATGATTGTTTGCAGAAAACAGTAGAACAAGTATTGCAGTAGATTGTATTTCAGTATAGAGAATTGGACTGGGGTCCACAGTTCACTAGAGGTGTCTCTCCCATAAGATAAACAGCATGTTGGGTGAACAAATTACAGTTGGGCAATTGACAAATAAAGAGGGCATGACCATGCACATACATATTATGATGAGTATAGTGAGATTTAATTGGGCATTACGACAAAGTACATAGACCGCTATCCAGCATGCATCTATGCCTAAAAAGTCCACCTTCAGGTTATCATCCGAACCCCCTCCAGTATTAAGTTGCTAACAACAGACAATTGCATTAAGTATTGCGCGTAATGTAATCAGTGACTACATCCTTGAACATAGCACCAATGTTTTATCCCTAGTGGCAACAGCACATCCATAATCTTAGAGGTTTCTGTCACTCCCCCAGATTCACGGAGACATGAACCCACTATCGAGCATAAATACTCCCTCTTGGAGTTACAAGCATCTACTTGGCCAGAGCATCTACTAGTAACGGAGAGCATGCAAGATCATAAACAACACATAGACATAACTTTGATAATCAACATAACAAGTATTCTCTATTCATCGGATCCCAACAAACGCAACATATAGAATTACAGATAGATGATCTTGATCATGTTAGGCAGCTCACAAGATCCAACAATTAAGCACAATGGGGAGAAGACAACCATCTAGCTACTGCTATGGACCCATAGTCCAGGGGTAGACTACTCACACATCACTCCGGAGGCGACCATGGCGGCGTAGAGTCCTCCGGGAGATGATTCCCCTCTCCGGCAGGGTGCCGGAGGCGATCTCCTGAATCCCCCGAGATGGGATTGGCGGCGGCGGCGTCTCAGTAAGGTTTTCCGTATCGTGGCTCTCGGTACTGGGGGTTTCGCGACGGAGGCTTAAAGTAGGCGGAAGGGCAGGTCAGGATGGGGCACGAGGGCCCCACACCACAGGTCGGCGCGGCCAAGGCCTGGGCCGCACCGCCCTAGGGTTTGGGCACCTCGTGGCCCCACTTCGTCTCCTCTTCGGTCTTCTGGAAGCTTCGTGGCAAAATAGGACCCTGGGCGTTGATTTCGTCCAATTCCGAGAATATTTCGTTACTAGGATTTCTGAAACCAAAAACAGCAGAAAACAACAACTGGCACTTCGGCATCTTGTTAATAGGTTAGTTCCAGAAAATGCACGAATATGACATAAAGTGTGCATAAAACATGTAGATAACATCAATAATGTGGCATGGAACATAAGAAATTATCGATACGTTGGAGACGTATCAGCATCCCCAAGCTTAGTTCTGCTCGTTCCGAGCAGGTAAAACGATAACAAAGATAATTTCTGGAGTGACATGCCATCATAACCTTGATCATACTATTTGTAAAGCATATGTAGTGAATGCAGCGATCAAAACAATGTATATGACATGAGTAAACAAGTGAATCATAAAGCAAAGACTTTTCATGAATAGTACTTCAAGACAAGCATCAATAAGTCTTGCATAAGAGTTAACTCATAAAGCAATAATTCAAAGTAAAAGCATTGAAGCAACACAAAGGAAGATTAAGTTTCAGCGGTTGCTTTCAACTTGTAACATGTATATCTCATGGATATTGTCAACATAGAGTAATATAATAAGTGCAATATGCAAGTATGTAGGAATCAATGCACAGTTCACACAAGTGTTTGCTTCTTGAGGTGGAGAGAAATAGGTGAACTGACTCAACAATGAAAGTAGAAGAATGGTCCTCCATAGAGGAAAGCATCGATTGCTATATTTGTGCTAGAGCTTTTATTTTGAAAACATGAAACAATTTTGTCAACGGTAGTAATAAAGCATATGTATCATGTAATTATATCTTACAAGTTGCAAGCCTCATACATAGTATACTAATAGTGCCCGCACCTTGTCCTAATTAGCTTGGACTACCGGATCATCGCAATGCACATGTTTTAACCAAGTGTCACAAAGGGGTACCTCTATGCCGCCTGTACAAAGGTCTAAGGAGAAAGCTCGCATTGGATTTCTCGCTATTGATTATTCTCAACTTAGACATCCATACCGGGACAACATAGACAACAGATAATGGACTCCTCTTTTATGCATAAGCATGTAACAACAATTAATAATTTTCTCATACGAGATTGAGGATATTGTCCAAAACTGAAACTTCCACCATGGATCATGGCTTTAGTTAGCGGCCCAATGTTCTTCTCTAACAATATGCATGCTTAACCATAAGGTGGTAGATCTCTCTTACTTCAGACAAGACGAACATGCATAGCAACTCACATGAAATTCAACAAAGAGTAGTTGATGGCGTCCCCAGTGAACATGGTTATCGCACAACGAGCAACTTAATAAGAGATAAAGTGCATAAGTACATATTCAATACCACAATAGTTCTAAGCTATTTGTCCCATGAGCTATATATTGCAAAGGTGAATGATGGAATTTTAAAGGTAGCACTCAAGCAATTTACTTTGGAATGGCGGAGAAATACCATGTAGTAGGTAGGTATGGTGGACACAAATGGCATAGTGGTTGGCTCAAGGATTTTGGATGCATGAGAAGTAATCCCTCTCGATACAAGGTTTAGGCTAGCAAGGTTTATTTGAAACAAAAACAAGGATGAACCGGTGCAGCAAAACTCACATAAAAGACATATTGTAAACATTATAAGACTCTACACCGTCTTCCTTGTTGTTCAAACTCAATACTAGAAATTATCTAGACCTTAGAGAGATCAAATATGCAAACCAAATTTTAGCATGCTCTATGTATTTCTTCATTAATGGGTGCAAAGTATATGATGCAAGAGCTTAAACATGAGCACAATAATTGCCAAGTATCACATTACCCAAGACATTTTAGCAATTACTACATGTATCATTTTCCAATTCCAACCATATAACAATTTAACGAAGAAGAAACTTCGCCATGAATACTATGAGTAGAGCCTAAGGACATATTTGTCCATATGCTACAGTGGAGCGTGTCTCTCTCCCATAAAGTGAATGCTAGGATCCATTTTATTCAAACAAAATAAAAACAAAAACAAACCGACGCTCCAAGAAAAGCACATAAGATGTGATGGAATAAAAATATAGTTTCAGGGGAGGAACCTGATAATGTTGTCGATGAAGAAGGGGATGCCTTGGGCATCCCCAAGCTTAGACACTTGAGTCTTATTAGAATATGCAGGGGTGAACCACCGGGGCATCCCCAAGCTTAGAGCTTTCACTCTCCTTGATCATGTTGCATCATACTCCTCTCTTGATCCTTGAAAACTTCCTCCACACCAAACTTAGAACAACTCATTAGAGGGTTAGTGGACAATAAAAATTAACATGTTCAGAGGTGACATAATCATTCTCAACACTTCTGGACATTGCATAAAGCTACTGGACATTCATGGATCAAATAAATTCATCCAACATAGCAAAAGAGGCAATGCGAAATAAAAGGCAGAATCTGTCAAAACAGAACAGTTCGTATTGACGAATTTTATCGAGGCACCAGACTTGCTCAAATGAAAATGCTCAAATTGAATGAAAGTTGCGTACATATCTGAGGATCACTCACGTAAATTGGCATAATTTTCTGAGTTACCTACAGAGAATTTTGCCCAGATTCGTGACAGCAAAGAAATCTGTTTCTGCGCAGTAATCCAAATCTAGTATGAACTTTTCTATCAACGACTTTACTTGGCACAACAACACACTAAACTAAGATAAGGAGAGGTTGCTACAGTAGTAAACAACTTCCAAGACACAAAATAAAAATAAAGTACTGTAGTAAAAACCATGGGTTGTCTCCCAGAAGCGCTTTTCTTTAACGCCTTTCAGCTAGGCGCAGAAAGTGTGTATCAAGTATTATCAAGAGATGAAGTGTCAACATCATAATTTGTTCTAATAATAGAATCAAAAGGTAACTTCATTCTCTTTCTAGGGAAGTGTTCCATACCTTTCTTGAGAGGGAATTGATATTTTATATTACCTTCCTTCATATCAATGATAGCACCAACAGTTCGAAGAAAAGGTCTTCCCAATATGATGGGACAAGATGCATTGCATTCAATATCCAAGACAACAAAATCAGCGGGGACAAGGTTATTGTTAACAGTAATGCGAACATTATCAACTTTCCCCAAAGGTTTCTTTGTAGAATGATCAGCAAGATTAACATCCAAATAACAATTTTTCAGCGGTGGCAAGTCAAGCATATTATAAATTTTCTTAGGCATAACAGAAATACTTGCACCAAGATCACATAAAGCATTACAATCAAAATCTTTAACCTTCATCTTAATGATGGGCTCCCAACCATCCTCTAGCTTTCTAGGAATAGACCCTTCGCGCTCTAGTTTCTCTTCTCTAGCTTTTATGAGAGCATTTGTAATATGTTGCGTGAAAGCCAAATTTATAGCACTAGCATTAGGACTTTTAGCAAGTTTTTGCAAGAACTTTATAACTTCAGAGATGTGGCAATCATCAAAATTCAAACCATTATAATCTAAAGCAATGGGATCATCATCCCCAATGTTGGAAAAAATTTCAGCAGTTTTATCACGAGCGGTTTAATGATTTAGCAGTTTCTCGCGCTTTGCATTAGAAGTGGAAACATTGCTAACACCAATTCTTTTATTATTAATAGTAGGAGGTGCAGCAATATGTGTAGCATTAGCATTGCTTGTGGTGGTAATAGTCCAAACTTTAGCTACATTTTTCTCTTTAGCTAGTTTTTCATTTTCTTCTCTATCCCACCTAGCACGCAGTTCAGCCATTAATCTTATATTCTCATTAATTCTAACTTGGATGGCATTTGCTGTAGTAACAATTTTATTTTCAATATCCCTATTAGGCATAACTTTCGATTTCAAAAGATCAACATCAGAGGCAAGACTATCAACCTTAGAAGCGAGAATATCAATTTTATTGAGCTTTTCCTCAACAGATTTGTTAAAAGCAGTTTGTGTACTAATAAATTCTTTAAGCATAGCTTCAAGTCCAGGGGGTGTGTTCCTATTATTGTTGTAAGAATTCCCATAAGAATTACCATAGCTGTTGCCATTATTATAAGGATATGGCCTATAGTTGTTACTAGAATTGTTCCGGTAAGCATTGTTGTTGAAATTATTATTTTTAATGAAGTTTACATCAACATGTTTTTCTTGGGCAACCAATGAAGCTAACGGAACATTATTAGGATCAACATTAGTCCTATCATTCACAAGCATAGACATAATAGCATCAATCTTATCACTCAAGGAAGAGGTTTCTTCGACAGAATTTACCTTCTTACCTTGTGGGGCTCTTTCCGTGTGCCATTCAGAGTAGTTGATCATCATATTATCAAGAAGCTTTGTTGCTTCACCAAGAGTGATGGACATAAAGGTACCTCCAGCAGCTGAATCCAATAGGTTCCGTGAAGAAAAATTCAGTCCTGCATAAAAGGTTTGGATGATCATCCAAATAGTCAGTCCATGGGTTGGGCAATTTTTAACCAGAGATTTCATTCTTTCCCATGCTTGTGCAACATGTTCAGTATCTAATTATTTAAAATTCATTATGCTACTCCTCAAAGATATAATTTTAGCAGGGGGATAATATCTACCAATAAAAGCATCCTTGCATTCAGTCCATGAATCAATACTATTCTTAGGCAGAGATAGTAACCAATCTTTAGCTCTTCCTTTTAATGAGAAAGGGAACAATTTTAATTTTATAATGTCACCATCTACATCTTTATATTTTTGCATTTCACATAGTTCAACAAAATTATTAAGATGGGCAGCAGCATCATCAGAACTAACACCAGAAAATTGCTCTCGCATAACAAGATTCAGTAAAGCAGGTTTAATTTCAAAGAATTCTGCTGTAGTAGCAGGTGGAGCAATAGGTGTGCATAAGAAATCATTATTATTTGTGGTCGTGAAGTCACACAACTTAGTATTTTCAGGGGTGGCCATTTTAGCAACAGTAAATAAAGCAAACTAGATAAAGTAAATGCAAGTAACTAATTTTTTTGTGTTTTTGATATAGCAAACAAGATAGCAAATAAAGTAAAACTAGCAACTAATTTTTTTGTATTTTGATTTAGTGCAGCAAACAAAGTAGTAAATAAAACTAAGCAAGACAAAAACAAAGTAAAGAGATTGGGAAGTGGAGACTCCCCTTGCAGCGTGTCTTGATCTCCCCGGCAACGGCGCCAGAAATTTGCTTGATGCGTGTGGTTGACACGTCCATTGGGAACCCCAAGAGGAAGGTGTGATGCGCACAGCGGCAAGTTTCCTCGATAAGAAACCAAGGTTTAATCGAACCAGTAGGAGTCAAGAAGCACGTTGAAGGTTGATGGCGGCGGGATGTAGTGCGGCGCAACACCAGAGATTCCGGCGCCAACGTGGAACCTGCACAACACAACCAAAGTACTTTGCCCCAACGAAACAGTGAGGTTGTCAATCTCACCGGCTTGCTGTAACAAAGGATTAACCATATAGTGTGGAAGATGATTGTTTGCAGAAAACAGTAGAACAAGTATTGCAGTAGATTGTATTTCAGTATAGAGAATTGGACCGGGGTCCACAGTTCACTAGAGGTGTCTCTCCCATAAGATAAACAGCATGTTGGGTGAACAAATTACAGTTGGGCAATTGACAAATAAAGAGGGCATGACCATGCACATACATATTATGATGAGTATAGTGAGATTTAATTGGGCATTACGACAAAGTACATAGACCGCTATCCAGCATGCATCTATGCCTAAAAAGTCCACCTTCAGGTTATCATCCGAACCCCCTCCAGTATTAAGTTGCTAACAACAGACAATTGCATTAAGTATTGCGCGTAATATAATCAGTGACTACATCCTTGAACATAGCACCAATGTTTTATCCCTAGTGGCAACATCACATCCATAATCTTAGAGGTTTCTGTCACTCCCCCAGATTCACGGAGACATGAACCCACTATCGAGCATAAATACTCCCTCTTGGAGTTACAAGCATCTACTTGGCCAGAGCATCTACTAGTAACGGAGAGCATGCAAGATCAGAAACAACACATAGACATAACTTTGATAATCAACATAACAAGTATTCTCTATTCATCGGATCCCAACAAACGCAACATATAGAATTACAGATAGATGATCTTGAGCATGTTAGGCAGCTCACAAGATCCAACAATTAAGCACAATGGGGAGAAGACAACCATCTAGCTACCGCTATGGACCCATAGTCCAGGGGTAGACTACTCACACATCACTCCGGAGGCGACCATGGCGGCGTAGAGTCCTCCGGGAGATGATTCCCCTCTCCGGCAGGGTGCCGGAGGCGATCTCCTGAATCCCCCGAGATGGGATTGGCGGCGGCGGCGTCTCAGTAAGGTTTTCCGTATCGTGGCTCTCGGTACTGGGGGTTTCGCGACGGAGGCTTAAAGTAGGCGGAAGGGCAGGTCAGGATGGGGCACGAGGGCCCCACACCACAGGTCGGTGCGGCCAAGGCCTGGGCCGCGCCGCCCTAGGGTTTGGGCACCTCGTGGCCCCACTTCGTCTCCTCTTCGGTCTTCTGGAAGCTTCGTGGCAAAATAGGACCCTGGGCGTTGATTTCGTCCAATTCCGAGAATATTTCGTTACTAGGATTTCTGAAACCAAAAGCAATGAAAACTTGACAAGCGGCACTTCGGCATCTTGTTAATAGGTTAGTTCCAGAAAATGCATGAATATGACATAAAGTGTGCATAAAACATGTAGATAACATCAATAATGTGGCATGGAACATAAGAAATTATCGATACATTGGAGACGTATCAAAGCTCCACATAAAGCCTCGCATACCCGCTTTGCTAACAGGTTGTACTAAGTCTTGCTGAGTCCCTGTACTCATCCTTGCATGCTTTGTTTCAGACGAAGTTCTTCCAACTGATGGTGGCTTCTACCTTGACGTCGACGAGTAGTTCGGAGTTCCTCAGGCGGCAGCCTGAGACTTATGGGCTGGGACGTCGCCTTATGTTATGGCCTCTTAGGCCCTTTGCAGTCTTGTTATCTAGATAACATAATTTGCTTTCCGTTGCTTGTTGGATTGTGGTCAGTGACCTCTGCGTGTAATAAATTTGGATCTTAACTCTGCTAAGAGTTGTAATATATTTGTTTTCAGTCGTAGAGTCACTGTTGTGTTACCGATTCTCACCCTGTAGGCCCTAGAGATCTAGGTTAGGCTTATGCCAGATGTGATATCTGGGTTTGTCTAGCCCTGACCTCCGGGGTCGCGACAGGTTTTGGTATCAGAGCAGGAGTGCCTATAGGAAACCCTTTCGACTGGTCGATGTTGAGTCTAGTAGTTGTGAAAACTATTTGAAAGCTAAAAGTATTTGCAAAAGCATCTGAATAGGATTCTTTTTACTCCTTATCTAGTGTCATTCCAATGCTAAGTCATCTTACCTTGTTTTGATTGAAAAAGGTTTTACCTCTACCCTGATATTTCCAAACTTATAGGATCTACGAGTTTGGGTTGTTTTCTCTAAAAAGTACTCCGTACTTGGTTGCTTAGCTCAGTGTTCCTAAAGTTACCTCAGTTGATATGAATCTTGTTCCTTCCATTCAGTGAATGTTATCATTCCGTTGAATCTTTTCCAAGGAATCTATTTCTCATGGTCTTTGTATTTCTCTTCAGGATGGCTGGTCGTGGTCGTGGTCGTAACCGACGTGGACAAAACAATGCTGAACCGGAACTGCCGCCACCTCCCACAATGGCGCAGGTTCTTAACAACATTGAGACCAACCGCCTGAGGAATGAACAACTTTTGGAGCATGTAGCTCAAAACAGAGAACGTCATCCTGACAACTGTGTCACACTTGGGGACTTCATCCGTGCACTGCCTCCTGTCTTCACCCACCCCAAGGAGCCTCTTGATGCTGATGATTGGCTTCGCACCATCGAGCGCAAGTTCAATGCTCTTCATGTTCCACCAGGTGAACGCGTGAACTTTGCCACCTACCAGTTAGAGGGTGCCGCTGGTTCTTGGTGGGAAGGTTTTCTGGCTCTTCAAGCGCCAGGACATGATGTTACCTGGGAGGAGTTTGTCACAGCTTTCCGTGCATCCTATATCCCCAAGACTGTCATGGATATCAAAAGGAGGGAATTCTTGGACTTTTCTTAGGGGAAGCTGGATGTGGAGACATATGGACGTGAGTTCACTCAGCTGTCTCGCTATGCACCCCGTGATGTGGTTGATGATGCTGATAAGCAAGATCTGTTCCGCAAGGGACTTAACCCTGAGCTTCGCTATGAGATGCTGCCTTTCACCTTCCAGTCATTCCAAGACCTGCATAACCGTGCTCTTCTGATGGAGAACGGGAGGAAGGATATGGAAAAATCCAAGAAGCGTGAAGAAGGTGATTCTCGTGTGTCTTCCTCTCACAACAAGAAGCGCCGAGTCTGGATCCCTTACAGTGCTGTACCTCGTGCTCCCTATGCACCAAGGTCTTCTGGCAGTAACTCTAAGCCATCCTCTGGTGGTTCAAGCTATCGTCCTGCCATGGGTACTGTGCCTAGTGGTGCTTGCTACTCTTGTGGTCAGCCTGGCCACTACTCAAAGGAGTGCCCCCAGAAGTCTGCTGGTCGTGGATATTCTCAGCCCAAGAAGGATGACAAATATTCCTCTGGCCGTGCCCGTCTGACCCATGTCTCTGCTGATGAGGCTGAAGAGGATCGAAGCGTCCTAATGGGTACGCTCTATATAAACTCAATCCTAGCTACAGTTCTGTTTGATTCCGGAGCATCGCATACATTCATATCTCAAGAGTTTGCAAGAAAGCATGATATACCCTTTGAGACAATGCCCTCCCCTCTAGAGATCACAACTCCTGGGTCTCGTTGGCAAACCATTTGGATTACCCGTGAGGTCATAATCAGTATAGGGCCAGTGTGGTTCCCCACCTCTCTCATTGCCCTCAAGTCAACTGACATTGATGTCATCTTGGGCATGGATTGGCTAGTAAAGCATAAGGCTGTCATTGATTGCGCAGCTAGGTCTGTTGTACTAACCAATCTTTCCGGCAAAAGTGTTATGTACTGGGCTCCATACGCAATACCTCCGTCGGCAAGGTTTACCCCTGAAGCCGAGTTATATGCCATTGAAGCCCTACCTAAACCAGAAATCTCCGATGTCTGGGTGGTCCGTGACTTTCCAGATGTCTTCCCTGAAGAGTTACCTGGCATGCCACCTGATCGAAGTGTGGACTTTGTCATTGAGTTGGTTCCCGGAACTGCCCCTGTGTCCCGGAGACCATATCGTATGCCTCCGGAAGAGTTGGTTGAACTGAAGAAGCAGTTAGAGGAGTTGGAAGAGAAGAACTTCATACAACCCAGTACTTCTTCCTGGGGTTGCCCTGCCCTCTTTGTCAAGAAGAGAGATACCAACATTCCGCGGCTGGTTGTTGATTACCGTCCGCTCAACGCAGTGACAATCAAGAACAAATACCCTCTTCCTATAATCAATGATCGTTTTGACCAGTTGTCCGGTGCCACAGTTTTCTCCAAGATGGATCTGAGATCAGGGTACCATCAAATCAAAATCCGCAAGGAGGACATTCCAAAGACAGCGTTTACAACTTGTTATGGTCTTTACGAGTACACTGTCATGTCCTTTGGCCTCACAAATGCTCCAGCCACTTTTATGCGGCTCATGAACTCTGTTTTCATGGAGTATCTTGAAAAGTTTGTCGTGGTCTACATCGACGATATTCTGATCTACTCCAAAACCGAAGATGAACATGAGGAACATCTCCATCTGGTGCTAACCAAACTTCGTGAGCACCGTCTCTACGCCAAATTCTCCAAATGCGAGTTCTGGTTAAAAGAGCTCATCTTCCTTAGTCATGTTATCTCTGAAAAAGGTGTTGCAGTCATTCCAGATAAAGTTCAAGCCGTTCTTGACTGGAAGACACCTAAGTCAGCTAAGGAGATTCGAAGTTTTCTCGGTCTGGCGGGTTATTACCGCCGATTCATTGAAAATTTCTCCAAGATTGCCAAGCCAATGATCGATCTTCTCAAGAAAGACAAGAAGTTCGAATGGTCAGAAAAGGCTGAAGAAAGTTTCCAGGTTTTGAAAACCAAGCTGACTACTGCTCCTGTGCTCGTCCTTCCGGACAGAAGCAAAGACTTCGTTGTCTATTGCGATGCCTCTCTCCAAGGGCTCGGATGTGTGTTGATGCAAGATGGCCATGTGGTGGCCTATGCCTCTCGACAGTTGAAACCACATGAGCTCAATTATCCTACTCATGATCTCGAGCTTGCAGTTGTGATACATGCTCTTAAGCAATGGCGACCTTATCTTTATGGTAATCGTTGCGAGTTATACTCAGATCATCAAAGTCTGAAGTATATTTTCACCCAGCCGGATCTGAATCTCAGACAGAGAAGATGGTTGGAAGTCATCAAAGATTATGACTTGGGTCTCAACTATAAACCCGGCAAAGCCAATGTCGTTGCTGATGCGCTAAGTCGGAAGTCCTATTGCAACAATCTGATGGATAAGCAAGCGCAACCTTCTCTCTATGAGGAACTTGCAAAACTCAACCTTGAGATTGTTCCTAGTGGATACCTTGCTAATCTAGAGGTGAAGCCCTCTCTTGAAGACCAGATCAATAAGACTCAGAAGCAAGATTCTGGCATTACCGAGATCAAGAAGAACATTGCTAGCGGAGTTGCTAAATGTTTCTCCATTGATGATCAAGGTACCGTTTATTTCGGTAAGCGTCTAGTCGTGCCGGATAAATCGGATCTCAAAGAGCTAATCCTTAAAGAAGCTCATGAATCACCACTCTCCATCCATCCTGGTAGTACCAAGATGTATCGGGATCTTCGCCAAAGATTCTGGTGGTCTGGGATGAAGCAAGAGATCGCTAAGTTTGTTGCTGAATGCGATGTTTGTCGTCGTGTAAAAGCTGAACATCAAAGACCTGCTGGCACTCTGCAACCTCTATCAATTCCAGAGTGGAAATGGGATGAAATTGGCATGGATTTCATTACCGGTCTCCCCAAGACCAAAAATGGAAAGGATGCTATATGGGTAGTGGTTGACCGTCTATCCAAGGTTGCTCATTTCCTTCCTATTCGGGAAGATATTCGTGCTAATCAACTGGCCGATCTATACATGTCCCGGATAGTCACTCTTCATGGTGTTCCCAAGAAGATCATCTCTGATCGTGGAAGCTTGTTTACTTCCAAATTTTGGGAAAGTTTTCAGAAAGCTATGGGAACTCGTCTTTCCTTCAGCACCGCCTATCATCCTCAAACCGGTGGTCAAACCGAAAGAGTGAATCAAATTCTTGAAGACATGCTCAGGGCTTGTGTTATATCCTTCGGTAAAGATTGGAAAAAGTGCCTTCCATTTGCCGAGTTCACCTATAACAACAGCTTCCAATCTAGCCTGGGCATGGCACCTTTTGAAGCTTTGTATGGCAGAAGGTGTAGAACTCCTTTGAACTGGTCCGAAACTGGAGAAAGAAAGTTCTTTGGACCAGATATAATCAATGAAGCAGAAGATCAAGTTTGCATCATTCGCGAGCGTCTGAAAACTGCTCAGTCACGTCAAAAGAGCTATTATGATCGCCATCATCAATAAGTGAAGTATGAAATTGGTGATCAAGATTATCTTCGGGTCACTCCTCTCAAGGGTGTCCGTCGCTTCGGTATCAAAGGCAAACTAGCACCTCGCTATGTTGGTCCTTTCCGCGTCCTTGCCAAGCGTGGTAATGTTTCCTACAAGTTGGAGTTACCTTCCAACTTTCCTGAAGTTCATGATGTCTTCCATGTGTCTCAACTCAAGCGTTGCTTCAAAGATCCTATTCGTGGTGTTGATCACGAGACTCTTGACCTTCAAGAGGATCTAACTTATCGAGAACATCCTGTTCGTATCCTTGATGAAGCCGAGCGTAAAACTCGACGTCAGAGCATCAAGTTCCTGAAAGTTCAGTGGTCTAATCATTCTGAGCAAGAAGCAACCTGGGAACGAGAAGATCATTTACGATCTGAGTACCCTTCCTTCTTTTCTAAAATCTAGGAATCTCGAGGACGAGATTCTTGTAAGGGGGGTAGAGTTGTAACATCCCAACCTTGTCTTTATGAATAAATGAGTGTTCATGTGCATTTCATGCATATAGTTTGCATTTGAGTAAAATTTGCATCAAAGTTGAATTGTTTTCCAATTATGCAAATCCCTCTCTATTTCTTCTCCATTCAAAATCTCTCAAGATTTTATAAAATAGACAACATGGCTTTGTTATTGTTCAATGAGCCATGTGTGTTTATTATTCTTGGACAATCTTTGAGTTTTCAAACTCTATTCAAAAACAGATTTGAAAATAGAATTTTGAAAAGAGAAAGAAAATCAGAAAAAGAAAACCAGAAAAAAATAGAGGGAGAAAACCCCCTCTCTCCCTCTCCCTGGGCGCAGCCCACCCCCAGCCCAAGTTTCCCCAGGGGGGTTTTTGGAAAATTGCCGTCTTCCCCGCCGACCGAAGCAGCTCGGTGGAGAGCTGCCGGCCGAGCGATGGCGCCGGCGGCCACGATGCACCCCGCCGCCCTCCGACGGCTATAAAGCCTCTCCGGCCGCCGCCCCAAGCCCTAGCCCCATTCTCCCCCTTCCCCGTGCTCTCCCGACGCCCCCAAATCCCTAACCTAGCTCGCAGTAACCGGCCGGCCGCCGTCCGATTCGCCGCCGGCGAGCCCTCCCCTGCGTCGCCGACCCCTGCCTCGTGCTCGCGGTGAGCTCCGCTCCCTCCTGGTGCCCTCAGCTCTCTCCCTAACCCCCTCTAGCTCCGCCCCCCGCACGCACCTGCCCCCGGCCGCCGCTCGAGCTCGCCGCCGGCCGTGCTCCGGCGGCCAATAATGGGCGGCGCCACCACCAATCGCCTCAGCGCATCGCCCCGCGCCGATTCCCCCTCACGCGAGCCCCAGCAGCCCTCCCAATCAGCCGATTGAGCTCAGCCCGAGCTCAATTTTGAGCTCATGGCGGCTGACATCAGCATGACGTCAGCATGACGCCATAAGTCTTTTTCTTTTATTTCTGTTTTATTTTCTATAATTAATAACTAACTCATATTAATTCAGAAAAATATAAAATTATATATCAAAATGATCAGAAAAACATTTCCTAATTGTTTATCCATGTTTCATACATGTTTGACCCAATTAAATGTGGACCCTTAATGAAACCCTAAATCGACCCCCCTTATGTCGGGATCGATGCCGAACCCCTCTAAATTCCGTCGATGCACCTAGGGTTAACCGAATCTCTTTAATATGACATGTCATCATATTGTATGTGCATTGCATTGTACCTTGTCTTGATCGTGCTATTCTTTTCCGGTGTTTGGTTCTTCACGATAGGGACCGAACGCCAGCCTGAGATCAACGCCCCCGAAGAACAGCACCAGAACAACGAGGGACAAGGCAAGCCCTAACCTAGTTCATATATGGTTTCAAAATGCTTTTACTTCTGGTTCTTACATATTGCATCCGCTTCAAATATGTTTTATCGGCAGTGGTAGATATCCTATGTGTGCATATTCCATCTTTGTAGCCCAAAGTTCCTGATCCACCGCTCCCAGCAAAACTAGGTTGAGCTTTGTTTGCATCGCTAGAGCCATATATATAATATGCTTAGCCATGCTTAGCTGTTGAAGTCTGGTCCATCCGGTTGATGAATTAGAGCTACGAATGAACCTAGTTTGACAGGATGACGTGGTAAGATCAGTGATGATGTTAATAAACATGCTAAAGGCTTGGATGGGCCGCCACATGGGGATGTGGTGATTTGACTCGTTCTCGCCGATACTAGGACCTGAGTTCTTGCCTCTGGAACCAAGACTGAGCGTACAGCCACACGGGGCCCATGGGAACCCCTTGGCCCGAACTTACCTAGCTTACCCATGAGTCAATTAGTTTGCGAGTTCCATTTGCCATACGCATGGGGGGAAGATGGAAAAGGTTTTCAAAGTGCATCATACAGGGCGTGGCCGGGGTGAAGGATGCTGGAGGCATTGAACTGGATCCCCTGCGCACAATGACCGAGACCGCCTCGGAGAATGGCTACCTACGATGATGGAGCTCCCCAGTTAGTTTGACTCATGGAATAGGCGAAGTAAGGGAAAGGTTTTGGTCGACCACCCTCTGCCGGCACACCAAGGAAGTGTGCTAACGTTCTGGCATTAAGAGTCGGTCGGCGCGTGTGGGTAAAGTTGTACACCCCTGCAGGGTAAATCTTTTCGAAAAGCCGTGTCCACGGTTAAGGACGACTTGGGAAAGGACGTGATGATCATAGACAACTTGAACCTGATCGTAAAACTTGATATCTATGTGTGAATAAGGATCCCTTCTCAGGGTGTCGAGGGGTGATCCTAGGTGATAGGTTCAGGTAATGATGAAGATTCGGTGGATTCAACATGATGATCTTAGAGCTAGAGTTGATATCGCGCTCTTACCCCTTTTGAAAATGGTCTGAATAGACGAGCTTCTGCTCCCTCCTGTTTACAAAGGAAAACTGGCTTTCCGCAAAATAAGCTCCACATAAAGCCTCGCATACCCGCTTTGCTAACAGGTTGTACTAAGTCTTGCTGAGTCCCTGTACTCAGCCTTGCATGCTTTGTTTCGGACGAAGTTCTTCCAACTGATGGTGGCTTCTACCTTGACGTCGACGAGTAGTTCGGAGTTCCTCAGGCGGCAGCCTGAGACTTATGGGCTGGGACGTCGCCTTATGTTATGGCCTCTTAGGCCCTTTGCAGTCTTGTTATCTAGATAACATAATTTGCTTTCCGTTGCTTGTTGGATTGTGGTCAGTGACCTCTGCGTGTAATAAATTTGGATCTTAACTCTGCTAAGAGTTGTAATATATTTGTTTTCAGTCGTAGAGTCACTGTTGTGTTACCGATTCTCACCCTGTAGGCCCTAGAGATCTAGGTTAGGCTTATGCCAGATGTGATATCTGGGTTTGTCTAGCCCTGACCTCCGGGGTCGCGACAAGAACAAGTATTGCAGTAGATTGTATTCGATTAAAAGAATAGACCGGGGTCCACAGTTCACTAGAGGTGTCTCTCCCATAAGATAAATAGCATGTTGGGTGAACAAATTACAGTTGGGCAATTGACAAATAGAGAGGGCATGACAATGCACATACATGATATGATGAGTATTGTGAGATTTAATTGGGCATTACGACAAAGTACATAGACCGCTATCCAGCATGCATCTATGCCTAAAAATCCACCTTCAGGTTATCATCTGAACCCCTTCCAGTATTAAGTTGAAAACAACAGACAATTGCATTAAGTATGGTGCGTAATGTAATCAATAACTACATCCTCGGACATAGCATCAATGTTTTATCCCTATTGGCAACAGCACATCCACAACCTTAGAACTTTCTGTCACTGTCCCAGATTTAATGGAGGCATGAACCCACTATCGAGCATAAATACTCCCTCTTGGAGTTAAGAGTAAAAACTTGGCCAGAGCCTCTACCAATAACGGAGAGCATGCAAGATCATAAACAACACATAGGTAATAGATTGATAATCAACATAACATAGGATTCTCTATCCATCGGATCCCAACAAACACAACATATAGCATTACAGATAGATGATCTTGATCATGTTAGGCAGCTCACAAGATCCGACAATGAAGCATAATGAGGAGAAGACAACCATCTAGCTACTGCTATGGACCCATAGTCCAGGGGTGAACTACTCACTCATCACTCCGTAGGCGACCATGGCAGTGAAGAGTCCTCCGGGAGATGATTCCCCTCTCCGGCAGGGTGCCGGAGGAGATCTCCTGAATCCCCCGAGATGGGATTGGCGGCGGCGGCGTCTCTGGAAGGTTTTCCGTATCGTGGCTCTCGGTACTGGGGGTTTCGCGACGAAGACTATATGTAGGCGGAAGGGCAGGTCAGGGGGCCACACGGGGGCCCCACACGCTAGGCTGGCGTGGGCCCCCCTGGGCCGCGCCGCCCTAGTGTGGCGGTGCCCCGTGGCCCCACTTCGTCTTCCCTTCGGTCTTCTGGAAGCTTCGTGGCAAAATAGGCCCCTGGGCGTTGATTATCATCGCAATGCATATGTTTTAAGCAAGTGTCACAAAGGGGTACCTCTATGCCGCCTGTACAAAGGTCTAAGGAGAAAGCTCGCATCGGATTTCTCGCTATTGATTATTCTCAACTTAGACATCCATACCGGGACAACATAGACAACAGATAATGGACTCCTCTTTAATGCTTAAGCATTCAACAATAATTAATTTTCTCATATGAGATTGAGGATGTTTGTCCAAAACTGAAACTTCCACCATGGATCATGGCTTTAGTTAGCGGCCCAATGTTCTTCTCTAACATTATGCATGCTCTAACCATTCTAGCGGTAAATCTCCCTTAATTCAGACAAGACGGACATGCATAGCAACTCACATGATATTCAACAAAGATTAGTTGATGGCGTCCCCAGGAACATGGTTATCGCACAACAAGCAACTTAATAAGAGATAAAGTGCATAAGTACATATTCAATACCACAATAGTTTTTAGGCTATTTATCCCATGAGCTATATATTGCAAAGGTGAAGGATAGAAATTTAAAGGTAGCACTCAAGCAATTTACTTTGGAATAGCGGAGGAATACCATGTAGTAGGTAGGTATGGTGGACACAAATGGCATAGTGGTTGGCTCAAGGATTTTGGATGCATGAGAAGTATTCCCTCTCGATACAAGGCTTAGGCTAGCAAGGTTTATTTGAAACAAACACAAGGATGAACCGGTGCAGCAAAACTCACATAAAAGACATATTGTAAACATTATAAGACTCTACACCATCTTCCTTGTTGTTCAAACTCTTTACTAGAAATTATCTAGACCTTAGAGAGACCAATTATGCAAACCAAATTTTAGCAAGCTCTATGTATTTCTTCATTAATAGGTGCAAAGTATATGATGCAAGAGCTTAAACATGAGCACAACAATTGCCAAGTATCACATTACCCAAGACATTTTAGCAATTACTACATGTATCATTTTCCAATTCCAACCATATAACAATTTAACGAAGAAGAAACTTCGCCATGAATACTATGAGTATAGCCTAAGGACATATTTGTCCATATGCTACAGCGGAGCGTGTCTCTCTCCCACACAAAGAATGCTAGGATCCATTTTATTCAAACAAAACAAAAACAAAAACAAACCGACGCTCCAAGAAAAGCACATAAGATGTGATGGAATAAAAATATAGTTTCAGGGAAGGAACCTGATAATGTTGTCGATGAAGAAGGGAATGCCTTGGGCATCCCCAAGCTTAGACACTTGAGTCTTCTTAGAATATGCAGGGGTGAACCACCGGGGCATCCCCAAGCTTAGAGCTTTCACTCTCCTTGATCATGTTGCATCATCTTCCTCTCTTGATCCTTGAAAACTTCCTCCACACCAAACTCTAAACAACTCATTAGAGGGTTAGTGCACAATCAAAATTTACATGTTCAGAGGTGACGTAATCATTCTTAACACTTCTGGACATTGCACAAAGCTACTGAAAGTTAATGGAATCAAAAAATCCATTAAGCATAGCAAAATAGGCAATGCGAAATAAAAGGCAGAATCTGTCAAAACAGAACAGTTCGTAAAGACGAATTTTATTGAGGCACCAGACTTGCTCAAATGAAAATGCTCAAATTGAATGAAAGTTGCTTACATATCTGAGGATCACGCACGTAAATTGGCATAATTTTCTGAGTTACCTACAGAGAATTTTGCCCAGATTCGTGACAGCAAAGAAATCTGTTTCTGCGCAGTAATCCAAATCTAGTATGAACCTTACTATCAACGACTTTACTTGGCACAACAATGCACAAAACTAAGATAAGGAGAGGTTGCTACAGTAGTAACAACTTCCAAGACTCAAATATAAAATGAAGGTACTGTAGTAAAAACATGGATTGTCTCCCATAAGCGCTTTTCTTTAACGCCTTTCAGCTAGGCGCAGAAAGTGTATATCAAGTATTATCAAGAGACGAAGTGTCAACATCATAACTTGTTCTAATAATAGAATGAAAAGGTAACTTCATTCTCTTTCTAGGGAAGTGTTCCATACCTTTCTTGAGAGGAAATTGATATTAATATTACCTTCCTTCATATCAATGATAGCACCAACAGTTCGAAGAAAAGGTCTTCCCAATATAATGGGACAAGATGCATTGCATTCAATATCCAAGACAACAAAATCAACGGGGACAAGGTTATTGTTAACAGTAATGCGAACATTATCAACTCTCCCTAAAGGTTTCTTTGTAGAATTATCAGCAAGATTAACATCCAAATAACAATTTTTCAATGGTGGCAAGTCAAGCATATTATAGATCTTTCTAGGCATAACGGAAATACTTGCACCAAGATCACATAAAGCATTACAATCAAAGTCATTGACCTTCATCTTAATGATGGGGTCCCAACCATCCTCTAGCTTCCTAGGAATAGAAGTTTCGCGTTCTAGTTTCTCTTCTCTAGCTTTTATGAGAGCATTTGTAATATGTTTCGTGAAAGCCAAATTTATAGCACTAGCATTAGGACTCTTAGAAAGTTTTTGTAAGAACTTTATAACTTCAGAGATGTGGCAATCATCAAAATCCAAACCATTATGATCTAAAGCAATGGGATCATTATCCCCAATGTTGGAAAAAATTTCAGCAGTTTTATCACAAGCAGTTTCAGCAGTTTTAGCAGTTTCAGGCAATTTTTCGCGCTTTGCATTAGAAGTGGAAACATTGCCAACACCAATTCTCTTACCATTAATAATAGGAGGTGCAGCAACATGTGAAGCTTTAGCATTGCTAGTGGTGGTAATAGTCCAAACTTTAGCTATATTATCTTCTTTCTCATTTTCTTCTTTTTCCCACCTAGCACGCAATTCGGCCATCAATCTTATATTCTCATTAATTCTAACTTGGATGGCATTTGCTGTAGTAACAATTTTATTATCTATATCCTCAGGTTTAGCAGCCATTTTATTAATTAAAGAAGATTGTGACGCAGACATGTATGAGATTCGGTTTTCAGCATTTGCAAGTTTAGTTTGTAACCCAGAGATTTCCATATTCAGTTTTTCAAGTTGATTTCCTATATTCTTCAACAAGGTAGATTGCTCATTCATAGTTTTAGTAAACAATTTATTTTGCTCATATTGTGATTGCATAAAGTTCTTGGTGGATCTTTCAATTTCTAACATCTTTTCCTCATTAGGTGAAGCATATCTACCATAAGAGTTACCATTAGCAGGATATGGCCTAGAATTATCATAATTGTTATTTTTAATGAAATTCACATCAACATATTCTTTTTGAGTAACTAATGAAGCTAACGGAACATTATTAGGATCAACATTTGTCCTACCATTCACAAGCATAGACATAATAGCATCAATCTTATCACTCAAGGAAGAGGTTTCTTCGACAGAATTTACCTTCTTACCTTGTGGAGCTCTTTCCGTGTGCCATTCAGAGTAATTAATCATCATATTATCAAGAAGCTTTGTTGCTTCACCAAGATTGATGGACATAAAGGTACCTCCAGCAGCTGAATCCAATAGGTTCCGCGAAGAATAATTCAGTCCTGCATAAAAGGTTTGGATGATCATCCAAGTAGTCAGTCCATGGGTTGGGCAATTTTTAACCAAAGATTTCATTCTTTCCCATGCTTGTGCAACATGCTCATTATCCAATTGTTTAAAATTCATTATGCTACTTCTCAAAGATATAATTTTAGCAGGGGGATAATATTGTCGGGGGGAAGACCCCGGGTAGGGCAATGGACGCGGAGCAGCCGGCTGGCCACTGGCCGGCTCGCGGCAAAGGCCGGCTGAGGAGCAGCCGGCTGGCGCCGTGGCCGGCTGGTCCGGAAGCCGGCTGGCTCTAGGTCCTAGTCGGCCTGGCTACGGCCGCCAATGCTGTAGCTAGGCCGGCTTCTACAAGCCATATCCGACTGGGGGTTTGTACCTCAGACCGACTCGAGGCTGGCGAATCTTGCACTAGAAGGAACCGGGTTGGTGATCCGGGTTCCCGAAGTCCACGCTGACTTCATCTTCCGTAAAGCGCGGGGCACTGTGGAGCAATAGTGCCACGCGCCGGACAGGCCATCATGGTCTACGTCGATCCGTACTGGCTACAGTGGCTGATGGCGACAGGGACACCTCCTCTCCATACCGCTGACCTTGGCAGCCGGATGGGACAGGCCATGAGGCCTCAACGGCTCCTGATGTCACTGCCTCGGGAAGGAGCGGAAGCCGGAGCCGGCCAAGCCGGCCAGTAAACTATAGGGTCTTATATGTAAAGTGCCGGTGCCTATATAAGCCGCACTACCCCCTCTCATGCAGGGGATCGATCATTCTCACTTCACTTCCACCCCTAGCGCTGCCCTGTGAGAGAGACTCTAGTCTTCCTTAGCCTCCCAGGAGCAGCCGGACACAGCTCAAGGAGCAACCTTGTATTGTGTGATCATCATATACACTCTAGCAGGAGTAGAGGTGTTACCTCCATCGGAGGGCCTCGAACCTGGGTACGTCGCCGTGTCGCTCGGCCCCATACCCGCATCCGGATACTGCCGTGAGATCTCTCAGGAACCACCTTCGTTAGCCACCCTATGGCATATGCCGTGACGATACCACGACATTTGGCGCCCACCGTGGGGCCTTCAGCATCCTCGGCCGGTGTCTTCATCCGGACGGGCCTCACCATCACCACCGGCGAGCGAGTCGCCTGTGCTTGATCTGGAGATTCGGCTCCCTCGACTGTGTCAGCGACAACGCTGGCTGCTTCGCCGACCGGCCCTTCCCAGCCGGCGGCAGCGTCATCTCCTTCGGCGGCCACGACGTCTACGTCGCCACCGTCGCACCGCCGCGCTACCCGCGGCAGGTGCTGCGCTGCGCAAGCCCTCCTCCGCGAGCCGGCAGCAGCGCTCCCGCCAGCCCCGCCGTCATGCAAGTCATGATGGCTGGCGAGGAGCTCCCCACCAAGAACCCGCGCACCCGCGGCCCCAACCTGGAGCGCAACGTCG
This sequence comes from Lolium perenne, assembly GCF_019359855.2. Taxonomy (NCBI): domain Eukaryota; kingdom Viridiplantae; phylum Streptophyta; class Magnoliopsida; order Poales; family Poaceae; genus Lolium; species Lolium perenne. Next base: position 42,568,854 of record NC_067244.2, on the reverse strand, counting down.
ACCCCAACGCCTCCGGCTCGGGCCCAAAGGCGCCTCCACCTCCATCCCGGCTGGACGAAGTCCGGACGAAGTTGAGCTCCCCGCTCACCACAGGCGGCGACGCCGCCACCGTCGAGGCGGACCTGGAAGCACATCGCCAGCTCCTCCTCCAGCAGGCCGAAGAGCTGGCTGCAGCCAAGCGCCAGCTGGCCATCACCCAGCGTGAGTTCGAGCACGCCCACGGCTTCACGCCAGGCGGCAACAACCCCGGCCGAGCCGGCATGATCCGCAAGCGCGGAGGCCTTTTAGGCGCTGAGATCGACCGCGACGGCGTGGAAGTGCCGGCCCCGTCCGCGGAGCTACCCGTCTACAACACCCCCGACAAGAACATCCTCGCAGCCGAAGTGGCTTCGAAGGAGCTAGCCTCCCTCGAAGGAGAAGAGCTACGCCGCCAGACGCAGCGCGTAGCTGACCTGTGCGGGGCTGCAGCTGAGCAGACCAAGGACCCCAGGTATGGTGCTTCGAAAGCCCCTCCCGTCCGCGCTGCTGCAGGCACCAGCAAGGACCCCCACAGAGACACGGCCGAGTCCGCCTCGCCCGCACCAAGCCGGCACAGAGACTCCCGCGACACCCGCGCAGGTTCAAGCCGGACAAGCCGGCTGGACGGCGGCCACAGCGGCCACAGCCGCCCACCACCAAACCGGAACGAGGAGCATGACTCCGAGCTGGCGGCGCCAAGGCGCCAACACAGGCCGGCTCCAGATTGAACCGGCACCCGACAGCCGGCACGTTCCCGGCTGGGCCCCCGAATCGAGCCCGTCGACGCCAGAGACCGCCTCGATCGGCTGGTCGAATCCCGCATTGCGGAAGAGGAGGCGCCGGCTTGCCCCAAGTGCTTTGGGCCCCGCATCACCAACGAGCCCATGCTCGACGGCTTCCAGCTCCCCCGCGACACGCCCAAGTACGACGGCACCGCCAAGCCGGAGGACTGGCTGCAGGACTACTCCACCGCAGTCGGCATCTCCAGAGGCAACAAGCGCTGGGCGGTGCGCTACTCCCCCCTGATGCTGGTCGGCTCCGCCCGCACCTGGCTCAACAACTTGCCAGCCGGCAGCATCAACGGCTGGCTTGATTTCGAGGAGGCCTTCATCAGCAACTTCACCGGCACCTATCGCCGGCCGGGTCGCCCCCAACAGCTCGAGATGTGCAAGCAGGGCCCGGACGAGACGGATCGCGCGTACCTGACGCGCTGGTGCGAAATGCGCAACTCCTGCGAGGGCGTGCACGAGATCCAGGCCATCAACTTCTTCATGGGCGGCTGCCGGCCCAACACCATCCTGTGGCACAAACTGCGCCGCAGCGAGCCCAAGTCCATGGCCGCCCTCATGGCCATTACCGACAAGTACGCGCTGGCTGAAGAAGCCGGCAAGGCGACGGCTGACCCAGCGCCGGCTCCCTCCAGGCGGGACCACCACAAGTCGGCCGAGCACAAGCCGGCAGACGGCGCCTCTCATGGCAGCCGGCGGGACAACTACCGCGGCAAGCGTCACAGCGACCAGCCGGACCGCCGGTACGGCTCCGCCCACGTAGCCGCCGTGGCAGACAACGCGGCAGGCGGCAGCCGCCGCCAGAAGCAAGACCGGCAGTGGAAGCCGAAGTACACCTTCGAGCAGATGCTCGACTCGCCGTGCAAGTACCACAGCGGCAAGAACCCCTCCAACCACACCACCCGCGACTGCCACTTCATGAAGCGGCTGACAAGCGGTGAGCCTCTCCCGCCTCCACCCCAGCGCCCTCCAGCCGGCGGGCCGGGTGGCGCAGCCGGCGCGGAGAACGCCAACCTCGAGCACCACGAGGCTAACCAAGTGCACCATGGCCGATACCTGGCCGAAGATGCTACCTACATCATCTTCACCTCCGAGCCCGAGGACAAGACGAGCCAGCAGAGCCGTTCCCTCGAGGTCAACACGGTCATACCGCCGGTCCCCCAGTACCTAAACTGGTCAGAGCAGGCCATCACCTTTGATCGCCGCGACACACCGGCTGTCCTGCCGAAGCCGGGCAGCTACGCCATGGTCCTCGACCCCACCATCGGCACGACTCGGCGCAGCGTGCGTTTTTCGCGCGTCCTCATCGACGGCGGCAGCAGCATCAACATCCTCTACCGCGACACCGCCCGCAAGCTAGGCATCCAGAAAGCCGAGCTGCGTCCCACCCCCACCGTCTTCCATGGCATCGTGCCGGGCCATTGCTGCCAGCTGATTGGCCGGATCACGCTGGAGGTGATGTTCGGGAAGCCGGATCACTTCCGCACCGAGAAGATCGAGTTCGAGGTGGTGGACCTCGTGAGTCCCTACCACGCGCTCCTAGGCAGGCCGGCCCTGACCAAGTTCATGGCGGTGCCCCACTATGGGTACCTGAAGATGAAGCTACCTGGCCCCAAAGGGGTCATCACCATAGCCGGCGACTATCGTCGCTCCATGGACTGCGCCACGCAGAGCTCCAAGATGGCCCAGACGCTGGTCATCGCCACCGAGAAGCAGCTCATCCACGACGCCGTCGCCCTCGCCAAGGCCGCGCAGACAGACATGCCGGCTGCAGGCAACCCGGCTGGGACGACTCACTTCCAGCCGGCCGACAACACCAAGAAGATCCTGCTGGACCCGGCGCAGCCGGACAAGTACGTCACCATCGGTGCCGGCTTGAGCAGGAAATAGGAAAGCGAGCTCACCAGCTTCCTCCGTGAGAATCGGGACATCTTCGCATGGACTCCAAGAGACATGCCGGGTGTGCCGAGGGAGTTGGCTGAGCACCACCTCCACGTCCGGCCTGAAGCCAAGCCGGTGAAGCAGCCTCTAAGGCGCTTCGCCGAAGAAAGAAGGAAGGCCATCGGTGAAGAAATCGCCCGGCTGCTGGCAGCCGGCTTCATCATGGAAGTGCTGCACCCGGACTGGTTGGCAAACCCGGTCCTGGTTTTGAAGAAGAACGGCTCCTGGCGCATGTGTATCGACTACACCAGCCTGAACAAGGCGTGCCCGAAGGATCCCTTCCCCCTGCCGCGCATAGATCAAGTCATAGACTCGACTGCCGGCTGTGAACTGTTGTCTTTTCTAGATGCCTATTCAGGCTACCACCAGATTCCTTTGAATCCGGATGATCAAATAAAGACTTCGTTCATTACCCCGTACGGGGCTTATTGCTACACGACTATGCCGTTCGGCTTGAAAAATGCAGGCGCCACCTACCAAAGGTGCATGCAAAAATGCTTGCAGGATCAAATCGGCAGAAACGTTCACGCATATGTGGATGATGTCGTTGTAAAGACCAAGGAGACGACTACCCTCCTTGATGACCTGAGAGAAACCTTCACCAATCTGCGAAGATTCCGGATGAAGCTCAACCCGGCCAAGTGCACTTTCGGCGTGCCGTCTGGCCAGCTCCTTGGCTACCTCGTCTCTCAGCGAGGGATCGAAGCCAACCCGGAGAAGATCAGTGCCCTGGAGAAGATGGAACTGCCGAAGTGCCTCAAGGACGTCCAGAAATTCGCTGGCTGCCTGGCTTCCTTGAGCCGCTTCGTCAGCCGGCTGGGGGAGAAGGCACTGCCCCTGTACCAATTGATGAAGAAGGCGGACAAGTTCGTCTGGTCACCGCAGGCGGATGAAGCCTTCCGTGACTTGAAGCGCGTGCTCTCAACCGCGCCAATCCTTGCAACGCCGGCTTCAATGGAGCCGATGCTATTGTACATCGCAGCCACCAACCGAGTGGTTAGCGTTGTCCTGGTGGTGGAGCGCAAACAAGCCGGCAGGGAGCAGCTGGTTCAGCACCCAGTCTACTACCTCAGCGAAGTGCTCTCCCAGTCGAAGCAAAACTACCCCCACTACCAGAAGGTCACCTACGGCGTCTACATGGCGGCCAAGAAGCTCAAGCACTACTTCCAAGAGCACCCCATCAAGGTGGTTGCCACAGCGCCCTTGGCGGAAATCATTGGTAGCAAAGACGCCAACGGCCGGGTTGCCAAGTGGGCTCTAGAGCTAGCCGCCCACACCATCCTCTACGAGCCACGCACAACCATCAAGTCGCAGATCCTCGCGGACTTCTTCGTCGACTGGGCTGAGATGCAGTACCTGCCGCCTGTGCCGGATTCCACACATTGGAAGATGCACTTTGACGGCTCGAAGATGCGCAACGGCTTGGGAGCCGGCATCGTCATCACCTCTCCCAAGGGAGACCGGCTGGACTACGTCCTGCAGATCCACTTCGCCGCATCAAACAATGTGGCGGAGTATGAAGCGCTCATTCATGGGCTGAAGCTGGCCAAGGAGATTGGCGTGCGTCGCATACTCTGCTTCGGCGACTCCGACTTGGTCATACAACAAGCATCTGGCGACTGGGACGCGAAGGACGCCAACATGGCCTCATACCGCTTCCATGTCCAGCAGCTATCCGGCTTCTTCGACGGCTGCGAATTCCACCATGTGCCACGAGCAAACAACGAGGCGGCTGATGCCTTGTCCAAGATTGGCTCAACCCGGCAAGCCATTCCGCCGGGCATCGCCTTGGCGGTTCTCAAGAAGCCGTCCATCATACCGTCACCGAACTCGGATTCAATATTCGTGCCGGCTGACCCGGGGGCTGCTCAGCCGAACCCGGGGGCTTCATCGCCCAAGTCGGGGGCTTCAAAGCCAAACCCGCCGGCTACCATGCCGAACCCGGGGACTTCTCAGTCTAACCCGGGGGCTTCATCGCCAAACTCGGGGGCTAGCAAGCCGAACCCGCCGGCTAGCAAGCCGAACCCGGCGACCATGCAGTCGAATCCGGAAGCTCCCACGCAGGAGGCCCTGTTGGTCAGCGTATTCGAGATAAGATGCGTACCTTCATGGGCACAAGAATTCCTCTCCTACCTCACCGACGGTGTGCTGCCTGATGATAGAGTCCAGGCCAGGCAGATTGAGAGAAGGGCCAAGGCCTATACCATCATCAACCACCAGCTGTACAAACGCAGCGTAAGTGGGGTGTTCCAGCGGTGCGTCGAGCCGGCTGAAGGGATTGAACTCCTACGGGAAATCCATCAAGGAGAGTGCGGACATCACGCCTCATCCAGAGCCATAGTGGCCAAAGCTTTCCGGCACGGTTTTTACTGGCCGACTGCACTCAGAGACGCAGAAGAGTTGGTGAAGAAGTGCAACGGTTGTCAGCGCTTCGCGAAGAAGAGACACCAGCCGGCTTCCGCCTTGAAAACCATCCCCATCACATGGCCGTTCGCCGTATGGGGTTTGGATATGGTGGGCCCGTTCAGAACAGCACGAGGCGGCATGACACATCTCTTGGTGATGATTGACAAATTCACTAAGTGGATCGAAGCCAAGCCAATCAAGAAGCTGGACGGCTCCACAGCCGTCACATTCCTCAAGGAAATCATCGTGAGGTTCGGCTACCCCCACAGCATCATCACCGACAACGGCAGCAACTTCTCCCAAGGCATCTTCTCTCGCTACTGCGGGGAAATGGGGATCCGGATGGCCCTAGCCTCTGTGGCGCACCCGGAGTCCAACGGACAAGTGGAGAAGGCTAACGGCTTGGTCCTAGCCGGCATCCGGCCCCGGCTGGTGGAGCCGCTCGAGCGAGCAGCCGGCTGCTGGATTGAAGAGCTGCCCAATGTGCTGTGGAGCCTGCGCACAACGACAAACCGCTCAGTCGGCTTCACACCTTTCTTCCTCGTATATGGGGCCGAAGCCGTCCTGCCGACTGATATCGAGCACGACGCGCCAAGGATCAAGCTCTACACAGAAGCCGAAGCCAAAGAAGCTCGCGAAGATGGAGTTGACCTGGTCGAAGAGGCCCGGCTGCTGGCTGCGTCCAGATCTACTATCTACCAGCAGAGCCTCCGACGCTATCACAGCCGGAAGGTCCAGCCCTTAGCATTCCGAGAAGGAGACCTAGTGCTCCGGCTGATCCAGCGGACAGCCGGACAGCATAAACTGTCATCCCCATGGGAGGGTCCCTTCATCGTGAGCAAGGCAGTAGGCAATGATTCCTACTATCTCATAGATGCCCAAGAGGCTAGAGAGAACAAGCCGGACAAGGCTGACGAGGAGACTAAACGTCCCTGGAATGTCAACTTGCTTCGCCCATTTTACACTTGAGATCAAGAATGTATGTATCCCTTGTATCCCTTTTGTAAGCTATGAAAAAGCACGCGCCAAGAGCGCCGTTTCCGACAAGTTTTTCGCGTACTCTACTTTGTTTCGCCAATTGGCTTGAACCCTCTCACGTGGCCGGCTCAGTAACGTGATCCGGTTTCCGACAGCCGGCTTCCGATCCAGCTACAGACCGCAACCCGGCTGTCCGGCTGGCGGGAGTAAGGCCTAGGAAGCCGGCACGCGAAAGACGACTAAGGGAAAGAGTAAAAGCGAGTTGACTTGCAACTTTTCATAAAAGTGCCGGACTACCGAATTCGGCTCGTTCGACTGAAATACTGTCGGCCTCACCCAGCGGCCCGCTCTTGATCCGGCGACGGATCGCAAGTCGGACGTACGACCGGCAAGAGCACAGCCAAAGAGTGGGGCGGATGGGAAAAAGCGAACAAGTCGAAAGAAAGCAAGTCGGCACATAAATGACTAACAAACACATTAAAGTGTGACATAATGAAAGGACAATAATATTCATACATATGCACCCGGCATCCCGGGGATTTAACAAATTGTCTTGGCAAAAGCAACAACAAAGACAGGTAAACTAAGCAGCGGCTGGAGAAGGACCAGCCGGAGGAGCATCAGCGGAGCCGGCTGCCGGGTCGTCTTCAGGCGCGTCTTCCGTCTCCTCATCTTCCATCTCGTACTCATCATCAGACTGAGGGTTCGGGTCCGCGATGAAGAGGCCCTTGTCGACGAAGTCGGCGATGGCGCTGGCTCGGGCAAGCCGGGCAGTCTTGTGTTCGGCCGGGAGCTTGTCCTCCACGCCAGCTCGCCGGTACTCGAGCTGCCCCAAGTCCACCTCGTTGTACCAGGAGAGGACAAAGGACAGCGCCATGTCGGCTCCAGCGCGCGTGGCAGACTCCTTCCAGTCGAGGAAGCGATCCGGCGCCTGCTCCATCAGGGAGATGAGGTTGGAGATATCTTGCGGCACCGCCTCCGCGGGCCACAGCATCGGGACCAGCTCCTCAGCCGCCTTCTGGAGCTCCCAGCCAAGCTTGGTGATGGGCTCGACGCGGGCAGCCATGGATGCCATATAATCCTCCATGGTGAAGTACTCCGAGCTGCCCTCGCCAGTCGCCCGCCTCCTAGTCTCGCGCGCAACGCCAACGGCTGCTAACGCCGCATCCTGCGTTTCCGGGAAGGCCGCTACAAGAAGAAGCACGTCAGAAATCATCAAAGCCGAAATGAGCTGAAAAATGCAAATTTTCGAAGTCCTAAAGTAGGCCAGGCGGCAGCCGGCAAGAGCCAACTGCCCCCGGTCGGAAGATGGAAATTCCGAAGGATAAAAGGAAAAGCCTGGCGGCAGCCGGCAAGAACCGACTGCCCCCAACCCGAAGATGGAGATAGCGAAAAAATCAGAGTTTCTGCCGCCGGCTGCCAACCTAAGCCGGCAGCCGACGGCCGAAAGCCGGCAAAGGGAAAGGAAGAAAAAGAAAAAATGCACTCACCCGACAAGCCACGGTCGAGCGCGCCAATCTCGTCCACCCAGCGCTTGGCGGTGGCCGACAGCTCCGTGGTCTTGGTGGTGACCTCCTCCTGAAGCGCAAGCCGCTGCTTCTCCACCTCGGTCAGCCGCCGGCTCAGATCCTCCACCTTCTCCTTCTTAGCCGTCCTGAGGAGGGCAAGTTCCTTGAGGTGGTTCTCCTCAAGCCGGCGCAGCCGCGTTAGCTCCAGCTCAGCCACCTTGAGCTTGGCGGCTGCAGATCGGCCCGCCTCCTCGCTCTCGGCGCACTGAGCGCGAGCAGCCCGAAGATCCGCCTCCAGCCGTGGGACCTTGGCGGCTTCAGCTGCAAGGCAGCCGGAAAGAAGCGTCAGCCAACCAAGACTAAAAAGAAAGAAGACATCGAGTCGGAAGGAGAAAGATCTTACCCTTGACGGCCTCCAGCTCGCGAGCCAAGTCGGCCCGGTCCAGCTTGGCCTTGTGGTAGTGGGTCACGGCGCGGTTGTACAGGTTGGTGCGCCGATCCACCACAGCCTAAGGAAAAAAGAAAATCAGTCAACTAGACGAAACCCGGGCCGGCTCCGAGCAGCCGGCCCATGCCTCGGAGGGCTACCAGGATGATAACCAAATTGAAAGACAGATGAAGCGCTTACCTTGCTGGCTTCCTCCACCTTGGCGACGTTGGCCGCGGCCTCGGCAGCCCTGGCCTTGAGGTTGGCCTGCAAGCTGGAGAAGAACATCTCCACCGACGCTTGGCCTGGATTCCCCTCCCGGCTGGTCACCTCGTAGGAGTCGGCGCGGAGCCACGCCTGCTCCATAGTGCCAGCCGAGCCAAGGCTGGAGTCGGAGGCGGACGGCACATGCAGAAGCCGAGCGCCCTTGGCCACGTGCAGGCCCAGCTGCGGCGTCGATGGGGCTCCCGTCCTCACCAACGCGCGTGAGTCGGCGCCCTCCATACGCGCCGGCTCATCCCTTGCCGGCTCCTGCCTGGCCGGCTCCTCCGTCGTCGGCTCCGGCGGTGGCGGCGCTCCGGGCGAAGCAGCTGGCCCAGTCGGCGCAGCCACCTCCGGCGCCTGAGGTGCCCCCTCCGGGCTCTCCACCAACACCACCACGCTTGGCCCAGCTCCAGCTCCGGTCGCGGGTGGCGCAGCCCTGCTCGCTCCGGCTCCGGTCGAAGGCGGCATGCCCCGGCCGGCCCCAGCGGCTGGGTCTAGAAGACGAGTCCGGCGCGGGAACATGTCGTCCAGCGTCGGTTGGCGCGTCGGCTCGGCCCGCGTGCCGCGGCCAGGCGCTGAGGCCAGTGGCACGGCGAAGGAAGGCGCCCCTGCGGGAGGCGGAGTACCCGCAGGCGGCGGCGGCGTAGATGCGCGCGATGGAGGCTGTGGCGTCGGCTCCCTCCTTTGTCGCGGAAGCGGCGACACGACGCGCGGGGTTTGCCGGGAGCCGCCGCCCTGAGCAAACTTGATGGGGGCCCTAGCCGGACAAATAAGGAAAAGATAAGCATAAAGAGTAAGGAAAGAAAAGGAATCAAACAAGAGAGAAAGAGAACCCACCCGGCCTGCTCCGGAACCTTCTTCGGCTGCTGCCGGCGGAGTTTCTTTGCCTTCGCCTCCAAGGCGGCAGTGGAGCGGGGGTCGCCGACCCGCTTCTTCCCCTTGGGCGCCGAAGTCGCCGTGGTGCTTGGCGGCCTCGCACGCAGGGGCACAGCGGGGATTGGCCCCGTGGCGGACATCGTCGGCTCCTCGTCCTCCTGCTGCTCCTGTGAAGGGGGCGGATTGTGCTCCCCCTGGCCGCCTAGGTCAGGCGCCTGCAGCAGGTCGTCGTCGCCGGCCTGGTCGCCGGCTTGGTCAGCCGGATCGGCGTGATCCGGCGTCCACCTCCTTGTCGCCAGGTCGCCGTCCTCGACGTTCTGGCGGTCGAAGAGCTAGAAAAAACAGAAGACATAAGCAAACAGCAAGACGGAAGTCGGCCGAAAGAAAGGGAAGTCGGCCTCGCAGCCGCAAGCCGGAAGTCGGCCAGAACATAAAGCTTACCAGCTCGGGTTGGTGGTCCCTGTCGTGGGGCGCCAGCCCGTAGTTCCACTCGTCCGGCATGTTCGCCTTGGTGATGTTGTTCACCCGGTGGGCCACCTGGGCCTTGGAGAGCAGCGCCTTGGACGTCCGGTTCGGGTCGAACCGGCCGGACATATGCCCGATCTTGTGGGTGCGCATTTGGAGCGGCAGCACCCGGCGCTCGGCGATGGTGCAGAGGAGGTCCTCGGCGGTCAGCCCGTTCCCGACGGCCGCCCCCAGAAAGTCCCAGAGCTGGTTCACCTCAGCGTCCGGGTCCGTCGTGCGGGCGTTGTAGCTCCAGTTGATCCGGCCGACTGGAGGAGCCGGGTTGAACTCCGGCAGGTTGATCCGGTCGACGAGCTGGCCCTCGTTGCGCACGTAGAAGAATGACATCTGCCAATTCTTCACCGAGTCAACGGTTGGAATTTTGGGGAAGGGCGTACCCTGCCGGGTGTAGATCGAGGCGGCGCCGCAGGCCCGCAGGCGGCCGTCAGTGGTCTGCGCCTTGAGGTAGAAGAGCCGGCTCCAGAAATCTATGTCCGGCCACAAGCCGGCGTAAGCCTCCATGAAGGCCACGTAGCAACTGAGGAGGACACAGGCGTTGGCCGGCAGGTGGTGCGGCTGCAAGCCGAAGTTGTCAAGGAATTGGCGGAAGAAGTTGGACGCCGGCAGGCCCAACCCACGATCGAGGTGCGCGCCGAAGACGACGCGCTCGCCGGCCCTCGGCTCGGGCTTCGTCTCCGCGCCGGGCGCCCTCGTGACCACCGACGACGGGATCCGGCGAAGGCGCACCAGCCGCTCGATGTCGTCGTCCCTAATGTACGACCCCCTCCACGATCCGCTGGCGGAGGCCATCGTCGAAGAAGAAGAAGAAGAGGACCACGAAAGACGGAAAGGTGAAGAAGAACCTCGCGACGGCGGCGGCGGAGGACGCTCCGTTGAAACGCGGGGCCCCGTGGTGCCGGCTCGTCGGAGTAGCGGCGGCGGATCGGCGGAGATGCGCTCGCCAGAGTTCGCTAGTGAGAAAAGCTCGCCGGAGCAGCAAGAGGCTCGAGCGCGAAGAAGAGAGCGAGAGGAGCGGAAGCGCGAGGAAGACGAAGTGAGGCAGTGGCCGCCTCGGTACCCTCCCCCGCGGCATTTATAGCCGCCCGCAGCGGACGGTTAGCCTCCAAGTGGCGATCGTGGCCACGTCGCCCGGATCTTCTGCGCATTAACTCCCCCCACGACCGCTGCCGTTACCGGAAACTGCCACACCACGTCGCCCACGACCGCACCGAATCCGGAGGAGACATTGATGTGACCAGACGAACCGGCGGCAGAGCCCAGACGTCAGACCGGTCAAGTTGGGTGCAGGACCCGAGGCGGCGGAGACTCCGGCGCGTCGCAAGCCGGAGCCGGACATTAAGTTCACCTCGGTCCAAAATTCATCTAGCAAGGCGGAGGCGTCACCAAAACTTGCGAGAAAGCAAAAGCTGCATAAGTGTAAATATTGGCCGGCTAGAAGCAGCCGGCCGAAACGAGCCGGATGAGGGCGCAGCCGGCTGAATGGAAATTCTCAGTCGGCCCCTCCAAGTGCCGTCAAGTATATTCAAGAAGCCAGGAAAACCTGCCTAGGTCCTTCTAAACGCAGGACCTTGCCAGCTTCGGGGGCTAATGTCAGGGGGAAGACCCCGGGTAGGGCAATGGACGCGGAGCAGCCGGCTGGCCACTGGCCGGCTCGCGGCAAAGGCCGGCTGAGGAGCAGCCGGCTGGCGCTATGGCCGGCTGGTCCGGAAGCCGGCTGGCTCTAGGTCCTAGTCGGCCTGGCTACGGCCGCCAATGCTGTAGCTGGGCCGGCTTCTACAAGCCATATCCGACTGGGAGTTTGTACCTCAGACCGACTCGAGGCTGGCGAATCTTGCACTAGAAGGAACCGGGTTGGTGATCCGGGTTCCCAAAGTCCACGCTGACTTCATCTTCCGTAAAGCGCGGGGCACTGTGGAGCAATAGTGCCACGCGCCGGACAGGCCATCATGGTCTACGTCGATCCGTACTGGCTACAGTGGCTGATGGCGACAGGGACACCTCCTCTCCATACCGCTGACCTTGGCAGCCGGATGGGACAGGCCATGAGGCCTCAACGGCTCCTGACGTCACTGCCTCGGGAAGGAGCGGAAGCCGGAGCCGGCCAAGCCGGCCAGTAAACTATAGGGTCTTATATGTAAAGTGCCGGTGCCTATATAAGCCGCACTACCCCCTCTCGTGCAGGGGATCGATCATTCTCACTTCACTTCCACCCCTAGCACTGCCCTGTGAGAGAGACTCTAGTCTTCCTTAGCCTCCCAGGAGCAGCCGGACACAGCTCAAGGAGCAACCTTGTATTGTGTGATCATCATATACACTCTAGCAGGAGTAGAGGTGTTACCTCCATCGGAGGGCCTCGAACCTGGGTACGTCGCCGTGTCGCTCGTCCCCATACCCGCATCCGGATACCGCCGTGAGATCTCTCAGGAACCACCTTCGTTAGCCACCCTATGGCATATGCCGTGACAATACCACGACAAATATCTACCAATAAAAGCATCCTTGCATTTAGTCCATGAATCAATACTATTCGTAGGCAGAGATAGCAACCAATCTTTAGCTCTTCCTCTTAATGAGAAAGGAAACAATTTTAATTTTATTATATCACCATATACATCCTTATACTTTTGCATTTCACATAGTTCAACAAAATTATTGAGATGGGCAGCAGCATCATCAGAACTAACACCAGAAAATTGCTCTCGCATAACAAGATTCAGTAAAGCAGGTTTAATTTCAAAGAATTCCGCTGTAGTAGCAGGTGGAGCAATAGGTGTGCATAAGAAATCATTATTATTTGTGGTTGTGAAGTCACACAACTTAGTATTTTCAGGAGTACCCATTTTAGCAATAGTAAATAAAGCAAACTAGATAAAGTAAATGCAAGTAACTAATTTTTTTGTGTTTTTGATATAGCAAACAAGATAGCAAATAAAGTAAAACTAGCAACTAATTTTTTTGTGTTTTGTTTTAGTGCAGCAAACAAAGTAGTAAATAAAACAAAGCAAGACAAAAACAAATTAAAGAGATTGGGATGTGGAGACTCCCCTTCCAGCGTGTCTTGATCTCCCCGGCAACGGCGCCAGAAAAAGAGCTTGATACGCGTACAGCACGCGTCCGTTGGGAACCCCAAGAGGAAGGTGTGATGCGTACAGCGGCAAGTTTTCCCTCAGTAAGAAACCAAGGTTTATCGAACCAGTAGGAGGCAAGAAGCACGTTGAAGGTTGATGGCGGCGAGATGTAGTGCGGCGCAACACCAGGGATTCCGGCGCCAACGTGGAACCTGCACAACACAACCAAAGTACTTTGCCCAAACGAAACAGTGAGGTTGTCAATCTCACCGGCTTGCTGTAACAAAGGATTAGATGTATAGTGTGGATGATGATTGTTTGCAGAAAACAGTAGAACAAGTATTGCGATGGGATTGTATTCGATTAAAAGAATGGACCGGGGTCCACAGTTCACTAGAGGTGTCTCTCCCATAAGATAAATAGCATGTTGGGTGAGCAAATTACAGTTGGGCAATTGACAAATAGAGAGGGCATGACAATGCACATACATGATATGATGAGTATTGTGAGATTTAATTGGGCATTACGACAAAGTACATAGACCGCTATCCAGCATGCATCTATGCCTAAAAAGTCCACCTTCAGGTTATCATCCGAACCCCTTCCAGTATTAAGTTGAAAACAACGGACAATTGCATTAAGTATGGTGCGTAATGTAATCAATAACTACATCCTCGGACATAGCATCAATATTTTATCCCTAGTGGCAACAGCACATCCACAACCTTAGAACTTTCTGTCACCGTCCCAGATTTAATGGAGGCATGAACCCACTATCGAGCATAAATACTCCCGCTTGGAGCTAAGAGTAAAAACTTGGCCAGAGCCTCTACTAATAACGGAGAGCATGCAAGATCATAAACAACACATAGGTAATAGATTGATAATCAACATAACATAGTATTCTCTATCCATCGGATCCCAACAAGCACAACATATAGCATTACAGATAGATGATCTTGATCATGTTAGGCAGCTCACAAGATCCGACAATGAAGCATAATGAGGAGAAGACAACCATCTAGCTACTGCTATGAACCCATAGTCCAGGGGTGAACTACTCACTCATCACTCCGGAGGCGACCATGGCGGTGAAGAGTCCTCCGGGAGATGATTCCCCTCTCCGGCAGGGTGCCGGAGGCGATCTCCTGAATCCCCCGAGATGGGATTAGCGGCGGCGGCGTCTCTGGAAGGTTTTCCGTATCGTGGCTCTCGGTACTGGGGGTTTCGCGACGAAGACTATATGTAGGCGGAAGGGCAGGTCAGGGGGCCACACGGGGGCCCCACATGCTAGGCCGGCGCGGGCCCCCCTGGGCCGCGCCGCCCTAGTGTGGCGGCGCCCCGTGGCCCCACTTCGTCTTCCCTTCGGTCTTCTGGAAGCTTCGTGGCAAAATAGGCCCCTGGGCGTTGATTTCGTCCAATTCCGAGAATATTTCCTTACTAGGGTTTCTGAAACCAAAAACAGCAGAAAACAGCAACTGGCTCTTCGGCATCTCGTTAATAGGTTAGTGCCGGAAAATGGATAAATATGACATAAAGTATGCATAAAACATGTAGATATCATCAATAATGTGGCATGGAACATAAGAAATTATTGATACGTCGGAGACGTATCATTGCTTCAATACCTTTACTTTGAATTTATTGCTTTATGAGTTAACTCTTATGCAAGACTTATTGATGCTTGTCTTGAAAGTACTATTCATGAAAAGTCTTTGCTATATGATTCAGTTGTTTACTCATTACATTTACCATTGCTTCGAATCGCTGCATTCATTACATGTGCTTACAATAGTATGATCAAGATTATGATGGCATGTCACTTCAGAAATTATCTTTGTTATCATTTACCTACTCGGGACGAGCAGGAACTAAGCTTGGGGATGCTCATACGTCTCCAACGTATCGATAATTTCTTATGTTCCATGCCACTTTATTGATGATACCTACATGTTTTATGCATACTTTATGTCATATTTATGCATTTTCCGGCACTAACCTATTAACGAGATGCCGAAGAGCCAGTTGTTGTTTTCTGCTGTTTTTGGTTTCAGAAATCCTAGTAAGGAAATATTCTCGGAATTGGACGAAATCAACGCCCAGGATCTTATTTTTCCACGAAGCTTCCAGAACACCGGGGGAGAAACGAAGTGGGGCGACGAGGCGGCGACACGCCAGGGCGGCGCGGCCCACCCCCTGGCCGCGCGGCCCTGTTGTGTGGGCCCCTCACGTCGCCCCTAAACCTACCTCCTCCGCCAACTTAAGCCTTCGTCGATAATAACTCCAGTACCGAGAGCCACGATACGGAAAACCTTCCAGAGACGCCGCCGCCGCCAATCCCATCTCGGGGGATTTAGGAGATCGCCTCCGGCACCCTGCCGGAGAGGGGAATCATCTCCCGGAGGACTCTTCACCACCATGGTCGCCTCCGGAGTGATGAGTGAGTAGTTCACCCCTGGACTATGGGTCCATAGCAGTAGCTAGATGGTCGTCTTCTCCTAATTGTGCTATCATTGTTGGATCTTGTGAGCTGCCTAACATGATCAAGATCATCTATCTGTAATGCTACATGTTGTGTTTGTTGGGATCCGATGAATAGAGAATGCTATGTTATGTTGATTATCAATCTATCTATGTGTTGTTTATGATCTTGCATGCTCTCCGTTACTAGTAGAGGCTCTGGCCAAGTTTTTGCTTGTAACTCCAAGAGGGAGTATTTATGCTCGATAGTGGGTTCATGTCTCCATTAAATCTGGGGGAGTGATAGAAACCTCTATGGTTGTGGATGTGCTGTTGCCACTAGGGATAAAACATCAACGCTATGTCTAAGGATGTATTTGTTGATTACATTACGCATCATACTTAATGCAATTGTCTGTTGTTTGCAACTTAATACTGGAGGGGGTTCGGATGATAACCTGAAGGTGGACTTTTTAGGCATAGATGCATGCTGGATAGCGGTCTATGTACTTTGTCGTAATGCCCAATTAAATCTCACAATACTCATCATAACATGTATGTGCATGGTCATGCCCTCTTTATTTGTCAATTGCCCAACTGTAATTTGTTCACCCAACATGCTTATTCTTATGGGAGAGACGCCTCTAGTGAACTGTGGACCCCGGTCCATTCTTTTACATCGAATACAATCAACTGCAATACTCGTTCTACTGTTTTCTGCAAACAATCATCATCCACACTATACATCTAATCCTTTGTTACAGCAAGCCGGTGAGATTGACAACCTCACTGTTACATTGGGACAAAATACTTTGGTTGTGTTGTGTAGGTTCCACGTTGGCACCGGAATCCCTGGTGTTGCGCCGCACTACACTCTGCCGCCATCAACCTTCAACGTGCTTCTTGGCTCCTACTGGTTCGATAAACCTTGGTTTCTTACTGAGGGAAAACTTGCTGCTGTACGCATCATACCTTCCTCTTGGGGTTCCCAACAGTCGCGTGCTGTACGCGTATCAAGACTGTTTTCTGGCGCCGTTGCCGGGGATCTGAAGAAAAGTTACACCAAAAAGATTTCTAACTCCCACGTCAACTGCACGCCAGCAAAGGCCACGTGAAGGTTGTTGGCGGAGGAGTGTAGTGCGGCGCAACACCAAGGATTCCGGCGCCAACGTGGAACCTGCACAACACAATCAAAATATTTTGCCCCAACTTAACAGTGAGGTTGTCAATCTCACTGGCTTGTTGTAAACAAAGGATTAAACGTATGGTGTGGAGAATGATGTTTGTTTGCAAAGAACAGCAGAGAACAATGATTGCAGTAGATTGTATTCAGATGTAAAAGAATGGACCGGGGTCCACAGTTCACTAGTGGTGTCTCTCCAATAAGAAATAGCATGTTGGGTGAACAAATTATAGTTGCGCAATTGACAAATAGAGAGGGCATAACAATGCACATACATATCATGATGACTAATATGATATTTACTTAGGGCATTACGACAAATAACATAGACCGCTATCCAGCATGCATCTATGCCTAAAAAGTCCACCTTCGGGTTAGCATCCGCACCCCTTCCAGTATTAAGTTGCAAACAACAGACAATTGCATTAAGTATGGTGCGTAATGTAATCAACACAAATGTCCTTAGACAAAGCATTGATGTTTTATCCCTAGTGGCAACAGCACATCCACAACCTTAGAACTTTCTGTCACTGTCCCAGATTCAATGGAGGCATGAACCCACTATCGAGCATAAATACTGCCTCTTGGAGTCACAAGTATCAACTTGGCCAGAGCCTCTACTAGCAACGGAGAGCATGCAAGATCATAAACAACACATATATGATAGATCAATAATCAACTTGACATAGTATTCCATATTCATCGGATCCCAACAAACACAACATGTAGCATTACAAATAGATGATCTTCATCATGATAGGCAGCTCACAAGATCTAAACATGATAGCACAAGAGGATAAGACACCCATCTAGCTACTGCTATGGACCCATAGTCCAAGGATGAACTACTCACACATCAGTCCGGAGGCGATCATGGTGATGTAGAGTCCTCCGGGCGATGATTCCCCTCTCCGGCAGGGTGCCGGAGGCGATCTCCTGAATCCCGCGAGATGGTATTGGCGGCGGCGTCTCTGGAACTTTTCTCGTATCGTGGCTCTCGGTAATAGGGTTTTCGCGACGGAGAGTTTAAGTAGCCGGAAGGGCAGAGTCGGGGGCTCACGAGGGCCCCACACCATAGGGCGGCGCGGGCCCCTCCTTGGCCGCGCCGCCAGGTGGTGTCGCCACCTCGTGGCTCCACTTCGTATCTCCTTCGGTCTTCTGGAAAGCTCCGTGGAAAATAAGACCGTGGGCTTTTGTTTCGTCCAATTCCGAGAATATTTCATGTGTAGGATTTCTGAAACCAAAAACGGCAGAAAACAGGAACTGGCGCTTCGGCATCTTGTTAATAGGTTAGTGCCGGAAAATGCATATAAATGATATAAAGTGTGTATAAAACATGTGAGTATTGTCATAAAACTAGCATGGAACATAAGAAAATATAGATACGTTTGAGACGTATCAAGCATCCCCAAGCTTAGTTCCTACTCGCCCTCGAGTAGGTAAACGATAACAAGGATAATTTCTGAAGTGACATGCTACTATCATAATCTTGATCAACACTATTATAAAGCATATGAGATGAATGAAGTGATTCAAAGCAATGGTAAAGATAATGACTAAACAACTGAATCATATAGCAAAGACTTTTCATGAATATTACTTTCAAGACAAGCATCAATAAGTCTTGCATAGGAGTTAACTCATAAAGCAATAAATTCTTAGTAGAAGGTTTTGAAGCAACATAAAGGAAGATATAAGTTTCAGCAGTTGCTTTCAACTTCAACATGTATATCTCATGGATAATTCTCAACACAAAGTAATATGATGAATGCAAATAAGCAAGTATGTAGGAATCAATGCACACAGTTGACATAAGTGTTTGCTTCTAAGATAGAAAGAAGTAGGTAGACTGACTCAACATAAAGTAAAAGAAAGGCCCTTCGCAGAGGGAAGCAGGGATTACTATTTTTGTGCTAGAGCTTTTATTTTGAAATCATAGAAACAATTTTGTCAATGGTAGTAATAATTCATCTGTGTTATGCATAAGACATCCTATAAGTTGCAAGCCTCATGCATCGAATACCAATAGTGCTCGCACCTTGTCCTAATTAGCTTGGATTTTCATGGATTATCATTGCATTACATATGTTTCAACCAAGTGTCACAAAGGGGTACCTCTATGCCACCAGTACAAAGGTCCAAGGAGATAGATCGCATTTGATTTCTCGTTTTTGATAAATCTCAACTTGAGGACATCCATACCGGGAAAGCATAGAAAACAGATAATGGACTCCTCTTTAATTCGTAAGCATCCAACAACAGATAATATTCTCATAAGAGATTGAGGATTAATGTCCAAACTGAAACTTCCACCATGATACATGGCTTTAGTTGGCGGCCCAAAGTTCTTCTCTAACAATATGCATACTCAAACCATTTAATCATGATAAATCACCCTTACTTCAGACAAGACGAACATGCATAGCAACTCACATGATATTCAACAAAGGTGTAATAGTTGATGGCGCCCCAGAAACATGGTTACCGCTCAACAAGCAACTTATAAGAAATAATATACATAAGCACTCCAACAAAGGAAACTTTTATTGTTTATAGAGGATGACATGCGGGACCCATGAGCCAGTAGCTTCCTCAACGTTTCAAAGGCGGCATGAGAACGAAAGAAAAAGGCAAGTGACCAAATATCAGGAGCCAAAAATAATCCAAGAAAAGAAACTTTATTTCACATAGAGGATGACATGCGGGTCCCAATTAGCAGCAGCGGTCTCAACGTTTCAAATGCGGCTTGAGATCAAAAGAAAAAGAAAGTTGATTGTACATAGAGGATGATATGCGGGTCACATGAGTCAGCAGCTTACTCAACGTTTCCAAGGCGGCAGGGGATCAAAAGAAAAAGGAAATAGCCAAAAATCAGAGGGTGAAAAAAATACAAGAAAATAAACTTTTATAGCACATAGAGGATGACATGCGGGTCCCATGAGCCAGCAGGTTCCTCAACGTTTCAAACGTGGCATGAGATCGAAAGAAAAAGACAAGTGACCAAATATGAGGAGCCAAAAATAATTCAAGAAAAGAAAGTTTTATAGTACATAGAGGATGACATGCGGGTCCCATGAGCCTGCAGGTTCCTCAACGTTTCAAACGTGGCATGAGATCGAAAGAAAAAGGCAAGTGACCAAATATCAGGAGCCAAAAATAATTCAAGAAAAGAAACTTAATTATACATAGAGGATGACATGCGGGTCCCATTTAGCAGCAGAGGTATCACCGTTTGAGAGGCTGCACGGGATCGAAAGAAAAAGGCAAGTGACCAAATATCAGGAGCCAAAAATAATCCAAGAAAAGAAATTTTATTGTACATAGAGGATGACATGCGGGTCCCATTTTGCAGCAGCGGTCTCAACGTTTCCAAGGCGGCACAGGACCAAAAGAAAAATGAAGTAGCCAGAAATCAGGGGGTGAAAAAAATCCAAGAAGAAAGATTTCAATTGGGCTGCATCTGGACATCTGGGCCTTCGAACTATCCTGCTTGGCCTTTTGACTCGTACAATTTCAGCCCACTCCAAAACAGGAAAGTTCGGAATTTTCTAAAAAAAACAGGAAAGTCCTATGCTTCGCAAAAATAAAAAAATGAGATTCAACATATAAGTTTGTTTATGTAAAAATAAAGATTTAATTTATCCGTTTGCAATAGCTCAGAGCGCAATACACTGTTTATTGTCTGCAAAATAATCAAGATATCACATGTTTCTTGTACGGGGAGGCTGACATCGGGGACCCATGAGCCAGCAGCGTCGTCAACGTTTTAAAGGTGGCAGGGGATGGAAAGAAAAAAATAAACCAAAAATATGTTGGTACAAAATCCAAGAAAAGAAACATTTTCGTTCTAAGAGGATGACATGTGGGACCCATGAGGCAGCAGCATCCTCCGCGTTTATTGTTCATAGAGGCTGACATGTGGGACCCGTGAGCCAGCAGCGTCCTCGACGTTTTAAAGGCGGCATGAGATCGAAAGAAAAAATAAGCCAAAAATCATTTGGTAAACTAAATCCAAGAAAAGAAACATTTACCGTTTTGAGAGGATGACATGCGGGACCCATGATGCAGCAGCATCCTCAACGATTCCAAGGCGGCAGGGGATCAAAGGAAAAAAAAGGAAATATCTAGAAATTAATTAGGGGTTCAAAATAAATCCATCAAAGGAAACTTTTATTGTTCACAGAGGATGACATGTGGGACCGACCTGCCAACAGCATCCTCATCGTTTCAAAGGGGGCAGGAGATCAAAAGAAAAAGGCAAATAGCCAGAAATTAGGGGCCAAAAATAACTCCAAGAAAGGAAACTTTTATGGTTCGTAGAGGATGACATGCGGGACCCATGAGCCAGCAGCTTACTCAACGTTTCAAAGGCGGCATGAGATCGAAAGAAAAAGGCAAGTGACAAAATATCAGGAGCCAAAGATAATCCAAGAAAAAAACTTTATTGTACATAGAGGATGACATGCGGGTCCCAGTTAGCAGCAGCGGTCTCAACGTTTCAAATGCGGCTTGAGATAAAAAGAAAAAGAAATTTGATTGTACATAGAGGATGACATGCGGGTCCCATGAGTCAGCAGCTTACTCAACGTT
Source organism: Lolium perenne (assembly GCF_019359855.2). NCBI lineage: Eukaryota > Viridiplantae > Streptophyta > Magnoliopsida > Poales > Poaceae > Lolium > Lolium perenne. The sequence goes on along the minus strand of NC_067244.2, from coordinate 42,547,822 downwards.
TCCAAGGCGGCAGGGGATCAAAAGAAAAAGGAAATAGCCAAAAATCAGAGGGTGAAAAAAACCCAAGAAAATAAACTTTTATAGCACATAGAGGATGACATGCGGGTCCCATGAGCCTATAGGTTCCTCAACGTTTCAAACGTGGCATGAGATCGAAAGAAAAAGGCAAGTGACCAAATATTAGGAGCCAAAAATAATTCAAGAAAAGAAACTTGATTGTACATAGATGATGACATGCGGGTCCCATTTAGCAGCAGCGGTATCACCGTTTGAGAGGCTGCACGGGATCGAAAGAAAAAGGCAAGTGACCAAATATCAGGATCCAAAAATAATTCAAGAAAAGAATGTTTTATAGTACATAGAGGATGACAAGCGGGTCCCATTTAGCAGCAGCGGTCTCACCGTTTGAGAGGCGGCAGGGGATCGAAAGAAAAAGGTAAGTGACCAAATATGAGGTGCCAAAAAAATCCAAGAAAAGAAAGTTTTATAGTACATAGAGGATGACATGTGGGTCCCATTTAGCAGCAGCGGTCTCACCGTTTGAGAGGCGGCAGGGGATCGAAAGAAAAAGGTAAGTGACCAAATATGAGGTGCCAAAAAAAATCCAAGAAAAGAAAGTTTTATAGTACATAGAGGATGACATGCGGGTCCCATTTAGCAGCAGCGGTATCACCGTTTGAGAGGCGGCAGGGGATCGAAAGAAAAAGGTAAGTGACCAAATATGAGGTGCCAAAAAAATCCAAGAAAAGAAAGTTTTATAGTACATAGAGGATGACATGCGGGTCCCATTTAGCAGCAGCGGTATCACCGTTTGAGAGGCGGCAGGGGATCGAAAGAAAAAGGCAAGTGACCAAATTTGAGGTGCCAAAAAAAACTCCAAGAAAAGAAAGTTGATTGCTCATAGAGGATGACATGCGGGTCCCAATTAGCAGCAGCGGTCTCAACGTTTCCAAGGCGGCAAGGGATCAAAAGAAAAAGGAAGTAGCCAGAAATCAGGGGGTCAAAAAAATCCAAGAATAGAAAGAATTTTGGTTCATAGAGGATGACATGTGGGACCCATGATCCTGCATCGTAAACGGCTCGATCGGAGAGCGTTGAACGAGATGGCGCGATCGAGAAAAAAAAAACAATGCCAGAGAGGCTGCCATCTGGGCCCTACATCCCTCGGCGGTGCGGATTTGCGTTGACTCGGCCGGCGAACCCGAGAATTCGAGATGCACCACATCCCGGGCCACCATACGCAACGTTTTGGCCGTTTTCGTCGGGCTAGGTGGCCTCAAAAACGAGAAAAAAAACGTTTTGACATGCACAACGGAGAGACCCAAAATCGTCGGCCATGGTACACCAGCAACCACGGCGCGACTTCAACTTCGTCGGCCATGGCAACTTTTCTTGTAGTGAGTATTAAGCTAGGCAAGGTCTTGATATCCTCGCTTAAGATGTGCAGAATGATCTAGGGTTTCTCATTAGTGGTTTCCCCACGATTTCAAATAATGGATGATATATGCTTATTATATTATGGTTTAACTTGTAATTCTATATCTACAAAGCATAATCATGCAATAGACATGATCAACTTATTCTCACTAGCTTCTTACTTCTAGTTCTTAGATGTTTATGATCCTCACCAAATTGTGATGATCATGGTATGGTTTCCTAGAGTATCACTTGAAGGATTTGGGTCTCACCCCCAAGATCAAGTGTTTTCTCAAACAACTAGAGTATAACACTTCTATTATACTCTTTTAGATAGACATGGATATGGTTAGTATCTATAGCTATCCTTTCTTACTTATCAATGTCTTGGAATATCTAGGGCTCTACTCAAGAGATGATGATATGATTATCTAAATATATGGCCTGCCTACGAATTCTACCTTGCTATCTTATGTAGCTTGTTCGTCTGGAATTCTGATAAACCTACATCTTGTGCTATGCCTCCACCTCCTAGCTGAGTCACCTTGGTCCTATCTAATGTATGGAGTGTCTCAAGGTTTTGGTTTCCTTGCATCATGGTACTAGATGCTCAAATGGCTATCATATGGGGTTCCTTTTATAGGCTTGGGCATGCTCTAATATCATGACACATAGGTGGGTGACTCTTGTTTTGGTTTGACGAGTAAGGTGCTTGATTTTCATGCTCTCATCCATAGCAATCCTTTAAGCATGAGGTGGCATAACTTAGGGTGCAAGGCATGTAGATATTTTCATCATATGTGGCATGGGCATTACTCATCTGATTTGTTTTTGGATAGCCAAGTGAAATTTGTGATGAAATGTCTTGTGGATGGTTTTATACTTGGGAATAATACACCATATCATATATGATTGGCTTTAAATCATAATGGTGGTCAAATGTAAAATTGAAGGTTATTCATAAACTTTGGATGGTTGTGTTGGATTTCACATAGGCATGATCATATGAGTTTCAGAATACTCATAGTTAGTTTTATTCAATAGTTTGAATTATGTAATATAAATGAATTTAGTTTTGTGATATTCCAATAAGAATGTGTGGCTTATATGCACTTAAGACCTTGTGTTTTACAATAGTTGGTAATAAGTTTTAAAGTGAATTAAATTACACACAAAGGTAGTTGCTAACTTTTATTTGTTAATAAGTTAGAGTTTGATTCTTAAATAATGTGTTGTTATCTTAAAATTTAAGTTCCATTTGATCTAACCCATAGATCAAATCACTCTTACCCAAAATAGGTTTTAGCAAAGGTCACATGTAAGTTTATAGAGCTTAACTTGATGATCTACTTTAATTACATCAATTCAAGTGAAACTTCAGTCACCGTGACAAGTTTTATTTAAAAGCGCGAAAATTTCTTGGATTTTCTATGCATGAATGCAATGCACACATCTGTATTCTCTCATTTTGTAGCCTCTAAATCTATGATGTTACATGTTACAATATTTTGTGCATGATATTGCAATGCTGAACATTGCGACTTTATGACATTGCAATACCTTATGGGTGAGTGTCCATCATGTTCTCTAACATGACTCTATTATTAATGACTACAAGTGTCATGATCAGGAAACATTGATCATCCTATTAATCAATGGATTATTCTCAACAGGGACGGGTTTTGTTTACATACCACACATGCATTAATTTTTCCGCTTAATACAGTTATATCATGGCAAAAAACTTATTATGAACAAACATTGATATGATAAAGGAAACAATCTTTATGTATTTATCTCTAGGGCACATATCCAACATTGTGCCCTTTCACTTGTCACACAAAATTTTGACTTTGACTTAGAATTAGTGGCTAAATGACCCAAATGGGTATTTTTGGGGTAACACTTGAAATGACATGGCAAACTTTTCAATCATGAATCCATCTTTCTGCTTAGTTGTGCATCTTTCCATTTCATACAACTTTACAGACTATTGTGTTTTCATTTGGCACAAGAAAAATTGATTTTTCATTTTGTTACTGGTTAAATTGTGTTTTTTGTGAAGTGGCTATCAAGTGCATTGTGCACATCACCGTCACTCCACTTTTTGCAGGAACGGGACATGGTAGGATAGACAAAACCATGGTATGAAGAATTATCTCGGCCTGTATCCATATTTTGAATTTTTTCTAGCTAAATCTGTTTAAATGCAAATTCAAACTAGGGGTACATAAAGTACAATTCGTTTTTTTGGTGAAAATTACAGAAAGGTGTCCTAAAGGTGTGAAACCAAAAGGAATTGCCAACCATCTAATCTGTATCCACTTAGAAAACATGGGAGCCACCACGAGTTTGACCTAAATGTGAAATCCAGTCAAAGGTGGTCTAAAAAATTCAAAAAATGGCAAACATGTGCATGGAGTAATTATATACAAATTAATACCTAGGAAAAATAACAAACATGGCATAACAATTTTTTAATAAGAATTCTTAACAAATTTTGGCATCAAGTAGGAGTTTACTTGGCTTTCTACCCTAAAGAGCTTGCTAAGTGCAAGATCCATAGAAAAAATTCGAATCTTGAGCCCATCTTTTGCAGAGGGGTGCATCTTTGCATTCCCTACAAGTTTGCAACTAATTTTTCTTGGCTTGACAAACAAATTTTTGACTTATACTTAGAATGAGAAGCTAAATGACCCAAAATGGGTGTTTTCGGGGTAATGCCACTTGATTGAAATGACATGTAAAACTTTTGAATCATGAATCCATCTTCTGCAGGTGTTGCATCTTTCCATTTCCTACAACTTTGTAGACTATCGTTTTTTTGTTTGCCACATGCAAATTTGATTTTTCATTTTATTGATTGTGAGATATTACGTAGAGATATATGACTTCACATTTGGCCTCATCTAAAATAATTATCTTCAAAATTATAAACATTGATGCTACTGTTTAGAGGATTTAAACATTTTCCTTTAGCAAAAGTTGTAGGATAACGTTGCATAGAAAAAACAAAAAATTTCCTACCGCGAACACGCAATCCAAGCCAAGATGCAATCTAGAAGACGGTAGCAACGAGGGGTTTATCGAGTCTCACCCTTGAAGAGATTCCAAAGCCTACAAGAGTAGGCTCTTGTTGCTGCGGTAGACGTTCACTTGCCGCTTGCAAAAGCGCGTAGAAGATCTTGATCACGATCGCTTCCGGCGCCACGAACGGGCAGCACCTCCGTACTCGGTCACACATTCAGTTGTTGATGAAGACGACGTCCACCTCCCCGTTCCAGCGGGCAGCGGAAGTAGTAGCTCCTCTTGAATCCGACAGCACGACGGCGTGGTGTCGGTGGTGGTGGAGAAGTCCGGCGGAGCTTCGCTAAGCGTGCGGGATGTGGTGGAGGAGAGAGGCCGCTAGGGTTTGGGGAGAGGGGGCGCCGGCCACTATAGGGGTGCGGCCACCTTGTGGTTCTTGGGTGGCCGGCCCCCTCCCCTTGGCCCCTCATTATATAGGTGGAACCCTGATACGCGTACAGCACGCGTCCGTTGGGAACCCCAAGAGGAAGGTGTGATGCGTACAGCGGCAAGTTTTCCCTCAGTATGAAACCAAGGTTTATCGAACCAGTAGGAGCCAAGAAGCACGTTGAAGGTTGATGGCGGCGAGATGTAGTGCGGCGCAACACCAGGGATTCCGGCGCCAACGTGGAACCTGCACAACACAAACCAAGTACTTTGCCCCAACGAAACAGCGAGTTGTCAATCTCACCGGCTTGCTGTAACAAAGGATTAGATGTATAGTGTGGATGATGATTGTTTGCAGAAAACAGTAGAACAAGTATTGCAGTAGATTGTATTTCAGTATAGAGAATTGGACCGGGGTCCACAGTTCACTAGAGGTGTCTCTCCCATAAGATAAATAGCATGTTGGGTGAACAAATTACAGTTGGGCAATTGACAAATAAAGAGGGCATGACCATGCACATACATATTATGATGAGTATAGTGAGATTTATTTGTGCATTATGACAAAGTACGTAGACCGCTATCCAGCATGCATCTATGCCTAAAAAGTCCACCTTCAGGTTATCATCTGAACCCCTTCCAGTATTAAGTTGCTAACAACAGACAATTGCATTAAGTATTGCGCGTAATGTAATCAGTAACTACATCCTCGAACATAGCACCAATGTTTTATCCCTAGTGGCAACAACACATCCATAATCTTAGAGATTTCTGTCACTTCCCCAGATTCACGGAGACATGAACCCACTATTGAGCATAAATACTCCCTCTTGGAGTTAATAGCAAAAATTTGGCCAGAGCCTCTACTAATAACGGAGAGCATGCAAGATCATAAACAACACATAGATATAAATTGATAATCAACATAACATAGTATTCTCTATTCATCGGATCCCAACAAACACAACATATAGAATTACAGATAGATGATCTTGATCATGTTCGGCAGCTCACAAGACCCGACAATTAAGCACAATGAGGAGAAGACAACCATCTAGCTACTGCTATGGACCCATAGTCCAGGGGTAGACTACTCACACATCACTCCGGAGGCGACCATGGCGGCGTAGAGTCCTCCGGGAGATGATTCCCCTCTCCGGCAGGGTGCCGGAGGTGATCTCCTGAATCCCCCGAGATGGGATTGGCGGCGGCGGCGTCTCTGGAAGGTTTTCCGTATCGTGGCTCTCGGTACTGGGGGTTTCGCGACGAAGGCTTTAAGTAGGCGGAAGGGTAGGTCAGGGGGCGACGCGAGGGGCCCAGGAGACAGGGCGGCGCGGCCAAGGGTGGGGCCGCGCCGCCTGCCCTCCTGGCCACCTCGTGGCCCCACTTCGTTGACTCTTCGGTCTTCTGGAAGCTTCGTGGCAAAATAGGACCCTGGGCGTTGATTTCGTCCAATTCCGAGAATATTTCCTTACTAGGATTTCTGAAACCAAAAACAGCAGAAAACAGCAACTGGCACTTCGGCATCTTGTTAATAGGTTAGTTCCAGAAAATGCACGAATATGACATAAAGTGTGCATAAAACATGTAGATATCATCAATAATGTGGCATGGAACATAAGAAATTATCGATACGTCGGAGACGTATCAAACCCCAAGTGTTGGTCTCCAAGTCTTCGAATAAGACCCGAACCAAAAACCTTCCATATGGTGGGGAAACCTACCCAAGCTAGGACTCCCACTAGAGGTGGGAGTTCCACCTCCCATATGGGGGGTGGCCGGCCCCCTAAGGGGGAGTCCACTTGGGACTCCACCCCCACTAGGGTTGGCCGGCCATGGAGGTGGAGTCCCATGTGGACTCCACCTTCCTTGGTGGTTTCTTCCGGACTTTTCTAGAACCTTCTAGAACCTTCCATAGAACCTTCCGCATCATTTTAATTCACATAAAATGACATCCTATATATGAATCTTATTCTCCGGACCATTCCGGAACTCCTCGTGATGTCCGGGATCTCATCCGGGACTCCGAACAAATATTCGAACTCCATTCCATATTCAAGTTCTACCATTTCAACATCCAACTTTAAGTGTGTCACCCTACGGTTCGTGAACTATGCGGACATGGTTGAGTACTCACTCCGACCAATAACCAATAGCGGGATCTGGAGATCCATAATGGCTCCCACATATTCAACGATGACTTTAGTGATCGAATGAACCATTCACATACGATACCAATTCCCTTTGTCACGCGATATTTTACTTGTCCGAGGTTTGATCTTCGGTATCACTCTATACCTTGTTCAACCTCGTCTCCTGACAAGTACTCTTTACTCGTACCGTGGTATGTGGTCTCTTATGAACTTATTCATATGCTTGCAAGACATTAGACGACATTCCACCGAGAGGGCCCAGAGTATATCTATCCGTCATCGGGATGGACAAATCCCACTGTTGATCCATATGCCTCAACTCATACTTTCCAGATACTTAATCCCACCTTTATAACCACCCATTTACGCAGTGGCGTTTGATGTAATCAAAGTACCTTTCCGGTATAAGTGATTTACATGATCTCATGGTCATAAGGACTAGGTAACTATGTATCGAAAGCTTATAGCAAATAACTTAATGACGAGATCTTATGCTACACTTAATTGGGTGTGTCCATTACATCATTCATATAATGATATAACCTTGTTATTAATAACATCCAATGTTCATGATTATGAAACTAATCATCCATTAATCAACAAGCTAGTTTAAGAGGCATACTAGGGACTTCTTGTTGTCTACATATCACACATGTACTAATGTTTCGGTTAATACAATTATAGCATGATATATAAACATTTATCATAAACATAAAGATATAAATAATAACCACTTTATTATTGCCTCTAGGGCATATCTCCTTCAGTCTCCCACTTGCACTAGAGTCAATAATCTAGATTACATTGTAATATACCTAACACCCATGGCATTCTGGTGTTGGTCATGCTTTGCCCTAGGGAGAGCTTTAGTCAACGGATCTGCTACATTCAGATCAGTGTGTACTTTGCAAATCTTTACTTCTCCATCTTCGATGTACTCGCGAATCGAGTGGTAACGCAGCTTGATATGCTTCAGCCTCTTGTGTGACCTTGGCTCTTGTGCATTGGCGATGGCACCCATGTTATCACAGTATATGATTAATGGGTCCAATGCACTAGGAACCACACCGAGCTCTACAATGAACCTCTTCATCCATACCGCTTCTGATGAAGCCTCTGAAGCCGCTATGTACTCTGATTCTGTTGAAGACTTCGCCACCGTGCACCGCTTCGAGCTTGCCCAGACTTCGCAGCACCATTCAATATAAACACGTACCTGCAGTGTGACTTAGAGTCATCGGGATCGGTGTTCCAACTTGCATCGGTGTAACCGTTTACAACGAGCTCTTGGTCACCTCCATAACAAAGAAACATATCCTTAGTTCTTTTCAAGTACTTCAGGATATTCTTGACCGCTGTCCAGTGTTCCATTCCTGGATCACTTTGATATCTGCTAGTCAAACTAACAGCATGTGCTATATCCGGTCTAGCACATAGCATGGCATACATGATAGATCCTACTGCCGAGGCATAGGGAATATTACTCATCCTTTCTCTTTCTTCTGCCGTAGCCGGTCCTTGAGTCTTACTCAAGACCTTGCCTGGTAACATAGGTAAGAACCCTTTCTTACTTTCGTCCATTCTAAACTTCTTTAGAATCTTGTCCAGATATGTACTCTGTGATAGCCCTATTAGGCGTCTTGATCTATCTCTATAAATCTTGATGCCTAATATATACGATGCTTCACCAAGGTCTTTCATTGAAAAACTATTATTCAAATAACCCTTTACACTGCTTAATAGTTCTATATCATTCCCGATCAATAATATGTCATCTACATATAATATCAGGAATGCTACAGAGCTCCCACTCACTTTCTTGTAAATACAGGCCTCTCCATGACACTGTATAAACCCGAAGTCTTTGATCACCTTATCAAAGCGTCGGTTCCAACTTCTCGATGCTTGCTTCAGTCCATAGATTGAACGCTGAAGTTTGCATACTTTGTCAGCATTTTTAGGATCGACAAAACCTTTGGGTTGTACCATATACAACTCTTCCTCAATGTCTCCATTAAGGAACGCCATTTTGACATCCATCTGCCAAATCTCATAATCAAAAAATGCAGCTAATGCTAACAAAATCCTCACAGATTTTAGCTTCGCTACAGGTGAGAAAGTCTCATCGTAGTCAACTCCTTGAATTTGTCGGAAACCCTTTGCGACAAGTCGAGCTTTATAGACAGTAATATTACCATCAGCATCTGTTTTTCTCTTGAAGATCCATTTATTCTCGACAGCCTTTCGGCTATCAGGTAAGTCTACCAAAGTCCATACTTTGTTATCATACATGGATCCCATTTCGGATTTCATGGCTTCTTGCCATTTGTTGGAATCTGGGCTCATCATCGCTTCTTCATACGTCGCAGGGTCCTCATCATTGTTATCCACAATCATGACATTTAGACAAGGATCATACCAATCAGGAGTGGTACGCTCCCTTGTCGATCTGCGAGGTTCAGTAGTTTCCTCGTTCGAAGTTTCATGATCATTATCATTAGCTTCCTCTGTTGCCGGTGTAGGCGGTACAGGTACAATTTCCGGTACTGCGCTACTCTGATCAACGAGTATAGATTCATCAATCTCATCGAGTTCTACTTTTCTTCCAGTCACTTCTTTAGTGAGAAATTCTTTCTCAAGAAAGGTTCAGTTCTTAGCAACAAAGATTTTGCCTTCGGATTTGTGATAGAAAGTATACCCTATAGTTTCCTTAGGGTATCCTATGAAGACGCATTTCTCCGCTTTGGGTTCTAGCTTGTCCGGTTGTAACTTCTTTACATAGGCTTCGCAACCCCAAACTTTCAGGAATGGCAGCTTAGGTTTCTTATTAAACCATAATTCATACGGTGTCATTTCTACGGATTTTGATGGTGCTCTATTTAAAGTGAATGCGGCTGTCTCTAATGCATAACTCCAAAATGATAATGGCAAATCAATAAGAGACATCATAGAACGAACCATATCTAAGAGAGTTCGATTACGACGTTCGGACACACCGTTACGTTGAGGTGTTCCCGGCGGTGTCAATTGTGAAAGTATTCCGCATTTCTTTAAATGCATGCGAAACTCATAACTCAGATATTCACCTCCACGATCAGATCGTAGAAATTTGATCTTCTTGTTACGTTGATTTTCTACTTCACTTTGGAATTCCTTAAACTTCTCGAAAGTTTCGGATTTATGTTTCATGAAATAGATATACCCATATCTACTCAGATCATCTGCGAAGGTTAGAACATAACGATAACCACCGCGCGATGCTACGCTCATTGGTCCACACACATCGGTATGTATGATTTCCAATAAGTCAGTAGCTCGCTCCATCATACCAGAAAATAGAGTCTTTGCCATTTTTCCCATTAGACATGCTTCGCATCTATCAAGTGACTCAAAGTCAAGTGATTCAAGTAATCCATCAGTATGGAGTTTCTTCATGCGTTTCACTCCAATATGACCAAGGCAGCGATGCCACATATAAGTAGAATTGTCATTCAATTTAATTCGCTTAGCATCAATGTTATGTATATGCGTATCACTACTATCGAGATCTAACAGAAATAAGCCATTCTTTTGTGGTGCTTGACCATAAAAGATATTATTCATAAAAATAGAACAACCATTATTCTCAGACTTGAATGAATAACTGTCTTGCATTAAACAAGATCCAGATATAATGTTCATGCTCAACGCGGGTACAAAATAACAATTATTTAGGCTTAAAACTAATCCCGAAGGTAGATGTAGAGGAAGTGTGCCGACAGCGATCACATCGACTTTGGATCCATTTCCAACGCGCATCGTCACTTCATCTTTCAGTAGTCTTCGTTTATTCTTTAGTTCCTGTTTCGAGTTACAAATATGAGCAACCGAACCAGTATCAAATACCCAGGTACTAGAACGAGAACCAGTGAGATAAACATCTATAACATGTATATCAGATATACCTTCTTTCTTCTTCTTGACAAGGCCGCTCTTCAGATCAGCCAGATACTTGGAGCAATTACGCTTCCAGTGTCCCTTCTCCTTGCAGTAATAGCACTTAGCATCAGGCTTAGGGCCGTTCTTAGGTTTCATAGGAGGCGTGGCAGCTTTCTTGCCACCCTTCTTGAATTTTCCCTTAGACTTGCCTTGTTTCTTGAAACTAGTGGTCTTGTTGACCATCAACACTTGGTGCTCTTTCTTGATCTCAATCTCAGCAGCTTTTAGCATGCCAAAGAGTTCAGGTAACTCCTTGTTCATGTTCTGCATATTGTAGTTCATCACAAAGTTCTTGTAACTTGGTGGCAGTGATTGAAGGACACGATTAATCCCCAGTCTGTTAGGAATCACTATTCCCAAGTCACTGAGTTTCTTCGCATGCCCGTTCATGGCGAGCATGTGCTCACTAACGGAGCTGCCTTCTTCCATCATGCAGCTGAAGAATTGTTTCGATGCTTCATAGCATTCCACGGCCGCATGAGTCTCAAAAATAGCTTTCAGCTCTTTCATCAACTCATGAGGATCGTGGTGCTCAAAACGTTTTTGAAGATCGGATTCCAGACTGCATAGGATGGCACACTGAACTTGAGAGTACCGTATTTTCCGAGTATCGTAAACAGCTTTTACTTCATCGGTTTCAGTTTCTGCAGGAGGGTCACCTAGCGGTGCATCAAGCACATATTGCAGATTTCCGCCAGAGAGGAAGATCCTCACATGACGAAACCAGTCGGTGAAGTTGCTACCGTTGCTCTTAAGTTTTTCTTTCTCTAGGAACTGGTTAAAATTGATTGGGGACGCCATCTCTACAACATATATTTGCAAAAGTTTAGACTAAGTTTATGACAAATTGAGTTCAAATTTTAATTCAACATAATTAAAAATCTAGGTGAACTCCCACTCAAAACAATATCCCTCGCATTGTCTTAGTGATCACACGAACCAAATCCACCGCACCTATGTCCGATCATCACGAGACAAAGTGTGATTTCAATGGCGAACACTCAAAGTGTTCATCATATCAACCATATGATTCATGCTCTACCTTTCGGTATCACGTGTTCCGAGACCATGTCTGTACATGCTAGGCTCGTCAAGACCACCTTAGTATCCGCATGTGCAAAACTGTCTTGCACCCGTTGTATGCACTTGTTGATTCTATCACACCCGATCATCACGAGATGCTTCAAAACGACAAGTCTTGGCAACAGTGCTACTAAGGATGAACACTTTATTATCTTGAGATTTTAGTGAGGGATCATCTTATAATGCTACCATCGCGATCTAAGCAAAATAAGATGCATAAAAGGATTAACATCACATGCAGTTCATATGTGATATGATATGGCCCTTTTGTCTTTGCGCCTTTGATCTTCATCTCCAAAGCACGGACATGATCTCCATCATCTTCGGGCATGATCTCTATCATCGTCGGCGTAGCGTCAAGGTCAATGGCGCCGTCTTCATGATTGTCCTCCATGTAGCAACTATTACAACTAATACTACTCAACATGAAATTTAAAGACAACCATAAGGCTCCTGCCGGTTGCCACAATACAATAATGATCATCTCATACATATTCATCATCACATTATGGCCATATCACATCACCAAACCCTGCAAAAACAAGTTAGACGTCTCTAATTTGGTTTGCATATTTTACGTGGCTTAGGGTTTTCGAGAGAGATCTAATCTACCTACGAACATGAACCACAACGTTGATACTAATGTTTTCAATAGAAGAGTAAATTGAATCTTCACTATAGTAGGAGAGACAGACACCCGCAAAGCCTCTTATGCAATACAAGTTGCATGTCGAACGAGGAACAAGTCTCATGAACGCGGTCATGTAAAGTTAGTCCGAGCCGCTTCATCCCACTATGCCACGAAGATGCAAAGTACTCAAACTAAAGATAACAAGAGCATCAACGCCCACAAAACCATTGTGTTCTACTCGTGCAACCATCTATGCATAGACACGGCTCTGATACCACTGTAGGATAACGTTGCATAGAAAACAAAAAATTTCCTACCGCGAACACGCAATCCAAGCCAAGATGCAATCTAGAAGACGGTAGCAACAAGGGGTTTATCGAGTCTCACCCTTGAAGAGATTCCAAAGCCTACAAGAGTAGGCTCTTGTTGCTGCGGTAGACGTTCACTTGCCGCTTGCAAAAGCGCGTAGAAGATCTTGATCACGATCGCTTCCGGCGCCACGAACGGGCAGCACCTCCGTACTCGGTCACACGTTCGGTTGTTGATGAAGACGACGTACACCTCCCCGTTCCAGCGGGCAGCGGAAGTAGTAGCTCCTCTTGAATCCGACAGCACGACGGCGTGGTATCGGTGGTGGTGGAGAAGTCCGGCGGAGCTTCGCTAAGCGTGCGGGATGTGGTGGAGGAGAGAGGCCGCTAGGGTTTGGGGAGAGGGGGCGCCGGCCACTATAGGGGTGCGGCCACCTTGTGGTTCTTGGGTGGCCGGCCCCCTCCCCTTGGCCCCTCATTATATAGGTGGAACCCCAAGTGTTGGTCTCCAAGTCTTCGAATAAGACCCGAACCAAAAACCTTCCATATGATGGGGAAACCTACCCAAGCTTGGACTCCCACTAGAGGTGGGAGTTCCACCTCCCATATGGGGGGGTGGCCGGCCCCCTAAGGGGGAGTCCACTTGGGACTCCACCCCCACTAGGGTTGGCCGGCCATGGAGGTGGAGTCCCATGTGGACTCCACCTTCCTTGGTGGTTTCTTCCGGACTTTTCTAGAACCTTATAGAACCTTCCATAGAACCTTCCGCATCATTTTAATTCACATAAAATGATATCCTATATATGAATCTTATTCTCCGGACCATTCCGGAACTCCTCGTGATGTCCGGGATCTCATCCGGGACTCCGAACAAATATTCAAACTCCATTCCATATTCAAGTTCTACCATTTCAACATCCAACTTTAAGTGTGTCACCCTACGGTTCGTGAACTATGCGGACATGGTTGAGTACTCACTCCGACCAATAACCAATAGCGGGATCTGGAGATCCATAATGGCTCCCACATATTCAACGATGACTTTAGTGATCGAATGAACCATTCACATACGATACCAATTCCCTTTGTCACGCGATATTTTACTTGTCCGAGGTTTGATCTTCGGTATCACTCTATACCTTGTTCAACCTCGTCTCCTGACAAGTACTCTTTACTCGTACCGTGGTATGTGGTCTCTTATAAAATTATTCATATGCTTGCAAGACATTAGACGACATTCCACCGAGAGGGCCCGGAGTATATCTATCCGTCATCGGGATGGACAAATCCCACTGTTGATCCATATGCCTCAACTCATACTTTCCGGATACTTAATCCCACCTTTATAACCACCCATTTACGCAGTGGCGTTTGATGTAATCAAAGTACCTTTCCGGTATAAGTGATTTACATGATCTCATGGTCATAAGGACTAGGTAACTATGTATCGAAAGCTTATAGCAAATAACTTAATGACGAGATCTTATGCTACGCTTAATTGGGTGTGTCCATTACATCATTCATATAATGATATAACCTTGTTATTAATAACATCCAATGTTCATGATTATGAAACTAATCATCCATTAATCAACAAGCTAGTTTAAGAGACATACTAGGGACTTCTTGTTGTCTACATATCACACATGTACTAATGTTTCGGTTAATACAATTATAGCATGATATATAAACATTTATCATAAACATAAAGATATAAATAATAACCACTTTATTATTGCCTCTAGGGCATATCTCCTTCAAAAGTAACCAATTAAAATAATTTACGGATTTAAAGTTATGCAAAAATTACTCAATTTTCACATTTGGCATTCGAATAATTTGTTCCATGAAAACTTAGGAACTAATGATGTGAAAGTATTTTGCATGTTGAAACGATTAGAGGGATAACTTATTTGATAAATTTGGACAAACAAAACTCCAGATATGAATTTGTGAAATTTCTTTGTTTTTGTGTTCAAAATGTGAGAAAATATAAAGAAGATATGAACTGGAGCAGATTGTGGCTGATATAAAAGGACACACAATTTAGATGCTAACGTTGACATGGATTTGGCCATACTCAACACGACACATGCTCGTCGAGGATGGTGCAGATGGCAGCAATGGCTCAGAATTCCTCATTCTCATGAGAGAGGTGCTGTCGGGGTAGATGAAGATATCCTAGGTGTAGAGGACGTCGCATGCGACGATGGTGAAGTCATTGGAGTTCTTCCTGAAAGCTCCTTGTGGTGGAGGTTGACCACATGAATGGCATGGCTTTGGTGTCATCGGTTTGGTTTCGATGCACAGCCTTATCCTGAGGCAGTTCAAGAGGGAAACTCTCGTAGAAGTAATCGAACAAAAGATCAATGTACGCGACGTACCGGTCCCATAAAATCGCCACAACTCGAACAAGACGCCGAGAGCATGAGCAGTTGAGGGCTTCTCTAGGGCATATTTGATAACCAAAGTGTTCGAGGAGGACAAGGTACACATGGTTACCTCCTCGGTTTGTGTTCATATGGCCCGAGGAGGGATAACCGGAGACGTATGCCAACGGGTTGGTTCACCATGCCGATCTAACAGATTAAGATATCTACTTGTAAAAATTATTTCTCAAATCATCAACGATCGCAAGAGCCTCTCTCGAAGCCATAGCTTTGAACTAGGAGGAAGAGGAAGTCATTCTGAATGGATCGACTAGATGAGCCAGGGAACTACGACCCAATATACAGAGGAGAAAAAGGGAGGGGGACGTGGAATTGGTGCACCGCCGGTGGCTGGGTTGGCCCGGTTGGTCGGTTTATATTTTTTCTTTCATTTTATTTTTCCTGATTTTTGATTAGGCTTTATATTACCTCAGTAACACTTTAAACATTTTTGTATCAAATAAAAATAGGTATACTGCATCTAGGAAAATAGTTTTCAGTCCCCATAGAGGATTAAACAACGGGGAAGGAACGCATGAACTACTTTCTTATGTGCTTCAGCGGAAGAACAAAGACGCCGCCCAATGTTAGCATGGAAACATGCTGAGAGCAGTATTGGGTTTACAAGGAGATGTTGATTTGGCAATGTGCATCGTAACGACAAGGAGCGCCTCCGGCCTCCGGGGATCAGGAGGAGCAGTAGCGTCATGGGCGCGTCCGGGCGTGGTGAGCTCTCGTTGCGCAGCTGATCGACTCGCCGCAGCGCACGCACGTCGTTAGAGCGGAACCTGCTGCCGCCGCCCGCCGATGCCGCCGCAGGGGGGCGCGTGTGCTGCTCCCGGGCGTACCAGTCCAACTGTCCAAGTACCACGGCAACGCCACCACCGACGCGACGAGCAGCAGCGACGGCGGCAGTGTGGAGAACACCTTCTCCGACGGGCTCCACAGGAGTACAGGATCGCGTGTCGCGGCGCCTGTGGAGCTTCCTCCCTTCCGGTAACGCCGTCGCCACGACGTCCACAGGGAAGCGCGCGAAGAAGGCCCCGTGCCGCTCCAAGGCTCCAACCACGACGACGAGCGGCATCTTCCGCTCTCCAGTGGGAGGACACGCCGCCGCGATAGAACTCAGAAGGTGCGCAGCACGCGCGGCGCCACGACGAGGACGCGCGAGGCGGCGAGATGTCATGTCTCCGAGGGCGCCCTCGGACGCTCACGCCCCGCGCCTCCCCATCTCGTCGGAGCGACGTCCTGGTGAAGGAAGGCGGGCGACAGAACGGCGACGTGTCGCACTGACACGGGGAGAAGATCAGCGATGGCGCGTCGGCAAGGTGGTATCCTCGCCGCCGTCTGAGTCGCGGCTCGGCGACAAGGCTCCAAACACGACGACGTTGCGCCCGCCCCGACCCACGACCACGAGCGGCACGTTCCCGCTCTCCAGGGGCGCAGTACGCGCGGCGCCACGACGAAAGCGTCCTCAGACGATCACGCCCCGCGGGAGCGACGTCCTGGACCTCCTGGTGAAGGAATGCGGGCGGAACGGCGACATGTCTGCATTGACACGGGGAGAAGATCAGCGGCATGCACGGCGGCGATGATGATGAATTGATGGGAAGGTATCTAAGTGTTTCTTTGTTTACCCGCTAATAAAAGTGTTTCTTAGTTGCTTTATTTAAGAAATGTCTTCTCCACATAGTATCTCTTGCCTAAACCGTTGAGAAAAAATCACTTCGCATTTGAAACTACATTCACAACTGCTAGCATATCCTTACAAGATTTGGAGGATTTTACTATTTCCTCCGAACCATAATGTCATGGTTTTAGTTTAAGTTTGAACTAAAACCATGACACTTGTTCTAGACCGGAGGTAGTAGTAAAAGTGAACAAGAAATCTAGTAATGAATGAAAAAAAATAGCGAGTTCCGTGCAGTGCAGGCACATCTAAAACCATACGGCCTGGGCCAAGGAGCAAGACCATCGAACTGGACAAATTTCTATGTTCCTTTCTATCAAAAGGACGGAATTGCTGCAAGGCAATTCCACGATGGACTATAATTCTCTACAATCGGAGAATTTAAAGTTCTGCCCACCACAATGCGCTATTCCTTGGGGATCGACTGAACCCAGTGATCTCTTGCACCCTTCTAGCTACCTCTGCCACTATCGGTCTCAGCCAGGGGTTACCATTTATGCACGATTTTACCAGCTCTGTCAGTGTTCTGACCCGCTACTCGGGGACTGATTCGGGTCTACCATACATGTCATAGGCTCATAGAATCAGGAGTCTGCTGTTGGAAAACGGGACTGATTCGGGTCTACCAAACCATAGTCGTCAGGCACATTGAGTCCATCTTCGATGTCAGTCTTTCTTGTCACAACCAAAACTCATGTCTGAAACCTTTGCAGCGTTGTCTTGCGGTCAGGCTCACTGAGTCCATCTTCGCTGTCAGTCTTTCTAGTCACCACCAAAACTCATATCTGAAACATTTGCAGTGTTGTCTTGCGGTCAGGTATATGCATCAAGATCCAAGAATTTAAATATCTTAGGTTCATAGGAGCCCTCTGCTGGTGCATGTGTGGTTCAGATAGTAAGCTACTCCCATGCATCACTGTCCTTAGGCGCGACTGCCAATTCAGTTAACCCTCCCATGCTACCTTATTCTTGAATTGTGCTTCGACTGAAGGAGACCACACTGTGGGCCTGTTTTATCAATGTAGACGCAAAAGCTATTTCCGTTTCGCATAGGAAGGTTCCTTCATACAATGTACATCCGGGTAGTGTACCAGTTACGCATGTTGCTGAAATCTTCAGAAGCTGTTTCCAGTTCTAACCGTCTGTACCAAGTTATGCCTGCAAAACACAAGTTAGAAGTTGACTCTAAACCTTTGTGTCATTGGTTAGAGAAAACACACACGATTGCAAAATATGGAAAAATCGTAGGAATGCCAGTTTACTATGGTATTTAATACAATTAAACCAAGAAAAAGAAAATCCATCAGCATACCAGGATAGTGGTCTGGAATTGCCTACTTGAAGACAAGGGCACGACAATGCTAGTCTTCCTGCGGTGGTAACAAAAAAAATATTGCAGCTGACAAGGATAGAACCAGAGAACAAATCGCTGCCCCTATTAATGGTGTCTCATGCCATAGACTAGAGTATTGAACTCCAGAGATGCTTTATATAATTAGTCCTCCTGACAAAATATTCACACCGGTCTTCATAGTTACTGCCTTATTGGTGTTCAAGTAAAAGGAGGTCCATACATCAATTTTCCGTATCGAGGTAGCTATAAGACTGCTACAGAAGACTAGAATGCGATTTATCATTTTTGCAGAGGGTCATTTTTTAGAAGAAGTTTTAACTTTTTCTGAGACTTTAAGTTGAAACAGATATTTTGAGATATTTCAGATATCATTGACATCATATGGTTGCAGGTTTTCTTTTACCCAAGATCAAGCTGCCCTAACCTCTGCTTTATTTGAACTTCATCTCAATCCTTGCATGAATTACAAGTTTAACACTCACATATGCGTTTAGACAAACCTTGCAGTGGAGATCCTACTTGACGAAGTCCTGTCTTGGTAAGCCTGAAACTCACACAGACTGATCAGCTCATTTAACTCGAGAGGCATCGGCGGAGCCAGGTTTCAACTAATGGGTGTACAAAGCTTGAAAAAATAGGCAAACTTTCAGTACTATATTTAGCATGTTGTCAATTAGTATGTATAATACATTGGAAATGCATTTCTCCTCAAAATATTGGGTATACATCTGTACACCCAAGTACCCATCTGGCTCCGCCCGTGTCGAGAGGTAAT
Organism: Lolium perenne; assembly: GCF_019359855.2. Taxonomy (NCBI): domain Eukaryota; kingdom Viridiplantae; phylum Streptophyta; class Magnoliopsida; order Poales; family Poaceae; genus Lolium; species Lolium perenne. The sequence goes on along the minus strand of NC_067244.2, from coordinate 42,528,552 downwards.
CTACCATAAAATCTGTTTCCTTTAAGAAAGCTGTAATTGAAGTACTAAAGTTGATCAATATTTGAAGTTAAACTGAGGCGAAAAAAATATCAAAGTTCTCACGCACATGAACTCCAGGAATAAAATGTTTATTTATCTCTGACGGAACCTCAGATCCAACACCTTCAGCTCCCGTAAATCACCTATTATCTGTAGGGATAATACCATAGAAAAAGTTATTGTGCAGTAAGCCATATGGACGGAAGAAAAATATATCTGAATAGATTGAAGCCTAAACACCATTTCACAAGTAACCCAAGTACATAACATACACACAAATAATGCATGTAGATATAAGACGCGTTTTTGGTGAATGCCTGATTGGGCACACATAATTGAATTAGAAAAAGCTGTATTTCTGACTCTTTTTTAGAGAAAAGGCAAATACTTGCCCTGCTTTATAAAGAAAGCACAATATACTGGGATCACCAGTTATTACAGACACACACACCACCAAGCAACCAGCCACAAAAAACAACAGGCTAACAAAAAGCTACAAGTTTAGAGCCCGCACATCAGCAGAAACCAACTAGCCTAAACACCACCAGAAGAAGAACAGAGTCAACTGATCCCACCACACGGTCTGACAAGGAAATAGGAGGTCTTCGCAGCCAGCTTCACACGGTCCATCATCTTCATCCACTCTGTCCTACGCCTTGCTGGTATCAGCACCGTCCACTGTGAAAGGAAGGAGATCATCTTGAAAATATTAGCAAAAGGAGACCCGCAGGTTTTGTTGTTGAATACCAAATCATTTCGAGCCAACCAACTAGACCAGGCAATAGCTCCAAAAATAGCCCAACCCACAAGATTAGAATGAGCACCAGGTTTATTAAGACCTAAAGTGATGAAATCATCAAAGCAAACAGGCGGCCTCTCCCAGCCCATAGCCTCTTTGATCCACCACCAATTGAAATGAGATAAAGGACAATTAAAAATAAGATGACCTGCAGTTTCTAACTCTCCACACAGCTTACAACAAGGATCACCCGGCCAATTCTTTGCCTTCAAATCCGCCGCCACCTGAATCCTACCTCTAAAACACATCCACACAAAGATTTTGATCTTCATAGGCATGTTACTCTTCCACATATCCATCATATGCACATCTTTCACACCAGAATTCGTTAACTCGTCATACAAGGATTTAGAGGAAAAGGTACCAGATTTGGTAAGTGCCCAAAGACCCACGTCTTGGGCACTCGAAAGACTGATCCCCTGCAACAACAGACGTAATTCATCTCATTCCCTAAGCTCCCTTGGTCCAAAAGACCGACGGAAGGTAAGTGCAAGGCCTCCATGCCTCACCACATCAGCCACCAGCGCCTCCGGATCATCAAAATGTTGAAAGAGAATGGGAAAACACACACTCAACGGCACCTGTCCTAACCACACATCTTTCCAAAAACAAATCTTCCTACTAGCGCCAAGCTGATATGTGATGCCTCTACGCACCCAATGTTTGATGGAATGCAAACCTTTCCAGAACTGAGACGTCCCCGCTGCCTCCGATTGGAAAAGGCTTCCATTACCAAGATATTTCTTCCTCAAAATTTGACAGCACAAACGTTGATATCCTTTCTCTAACTTCATAATCCACTTTGCCAAGAGAGAGATATTACGCACTCTGCTATCAACAAAACCCATACCACCATATTGTTTCAGACAGCAGAGATTGGCCCACTTGACCATATGGTACTTATGTTCACTACCATTACCCTCCCAATAAAAAGTAGCTCTGATCATATCAGCTTTGTGATGAACAACATCAGCCAGTAGGTAAACCCCCAAAATATGATTTGGAACATTATCTAAACACGCATCGATCAAGATCTTCCGCCTACCGGTAGAGACCGGCTGCCAGGTCCCCAACCACTTTTGAATCTTAATATGCCAGAACTCGAAGTCAGGCGCTAAAAGCTTCTTATCAGACACAGGAACACAAAGATATTTCATCGGGAAAGAACCCATTTGACAATGGAAGAGATCCGCTACTCTTTCCTGCTCTTCCTTGTCCACACCAAGGACAAAAATCTCACATTTCTGATAGTTAGTCCTCAAGCCAGACATCGCTTCATAACAATACAACAAAAATTTCATTGTGATCATAGATTGTTCATAAAGCTCCAGGAACATCACAGTATCATCTGCGTACTGCAAATGGGTAAATATTTCTGACTCTAGTAACTGTCATATACATGAATTAGATCCATGCATACTCCTATGGCCCCAAACTCATTTTGCTTCTTTATTTTGAATTGAGGCGTTCTTCTTGGTTTGTCAGAATAAGAACAGAGAAAATAACAGCTTGAAACCTGACAGACCATTTCACACCCTTTATCACTAAAATATTTTATAAGTCCCTAAGAATCAAGAAGAAACACATGCCATGTATCCAAGTAGATTCCAAGAAAAATCATGCTACATTCAAACGGATGTGCCTAAATCGATAGCTCAAAAGTCTCAGGTCATGTGCTTCCTCAACATACATGCTACAAACTTTCAGACTTTTTGCTAACAGAGAATGCATATAAGCAAGCTGTCCAATCTCTCGAGGTAAAATGACCTTCAGCCCAATATTTGCTAAGTTCCTAGAGTAACTGCACACATAAATGTAGGGCAAAACATCAATCAAGCATCTAAGAAATAAAATAGATGCTACTTTAAACAGGAGCAAGCAGAGCTGCATAAGATGCATATCCTGTACCAAACAGCCCCAGCATGTCAGTGGAACAAAATCTGGCCACAAGCAGATGGCTGATGCTCAAGAGACCGCAATCGTGGATTGAATCCACTCCCCAGCGTGCGCACACCACGAACTCGTTCACCAGCTCGGGCACTCCTTTGGAAGTGCTGCAACCCTAGCTTCACGATGGAGTGCCATCCGGCGAGCGTCGCGGGACGCTAGGAGCTAGGAGGCCACCTGGCAGCTGCACGTCAGCAGTCAACGCCTGGGCAGGTGGCGGGAAAGCCCCGGCGGTCGCGGCGTCTTTGGCCGGGAGGACGGCGCCGGAGAAGTGGATTTCGCATGAGACCTTATTCTTCAATTGTGCTTCAGCTATACGAGACCATGCACAGGAATGTTTTAGACGCAAGAGTTATCTCCGCTCCACATGCAGAGGGCTCCTTTATACAATGTACATCGAGGTAGTGTACCAATTACATTGCTGAAATCTTGAGAAGCAGCTTCCAGTTCTGACCCATCTGTACCAAGTTGTGCCTGCAAAACACAAGTTAGAAGTTGACTCTTGATTTTGCTTCATTGGTTACAAAAAACACAAACTATTGCAAAATATGGCAAAACCTGGTATTGAATAAAACTTAAACCAAGAAAAAGAAAATCCGTCAGCATATTGACCTCTCAGTACAGTGCTCTGCAATCTGCTGGCTTGAACATTCCGTCGAACACGTCGCAGGCGCCACACAGATGGAGTTCAAGTGAGCAGCTCCGAGATGGGGACCGTAGCCGGGTGCTCCGGCAGCCCTACCGTGAGCTCGCCTGCACGTGCCTGAGGAGACCGTGTGCGTTGTCGACGGCTGGAGGTTGAGGTCGGCCTGGAGCACGCGGCGGCTGAAAAAGAGGAGAAGCTAGAGGAAGCGGTGGGGAGATGGGCGTGTGCGTGGACGAGGACGAGGACGAGGAAGAGAGCGAGGTGGCGAGCGCGGCGTCTTGGCCGGGAGGAGGGCGCCGGAGAGGCGGAGTTCGCCGGCGGCGGCGCCGGAATGCGGCTAGGCTAGGTGTGAGGTGCGGCTCGACCTGGGAGTCGGTCTGGTCTAGTCCGGTGCGGTCCGGTCGGGTCGACCGTTTAGTTTTAGTGTCAGCTGGCGGTGGACCGGCGAGCCTCCGCCCACCACCGGCATCGCCGGCGGCAGAGAAGACAGAAGAAGAAGAATTTAAAATAATAAAAATCAAACAGAAACAGAAAAAAGAAAAAAAAATCCCCCAAATAAAATCCCCTCCCTTTTTTATAAATAGCCAAACGTTCCCGGCTCCCGCTCGTCCTCGCTTCCTCTTTCCCCTGCTCGACACCAAGAACCTCTCGGCGCCTCCCTCCGGCCAAGAACGTCAAGACCGGAGGAGCAAGATGTTGCAATCAATCCGGCGCATCCTCTCCTTCGGCTACTCCGACGTCCGATCCTCCCCGCCGCCCAACCACGGGCCAACGACGCCTCGCCGGCGCATGGCCTCGCCCGAGCGCGCCAAGTGCTCCGACGCCGACGGCGTCTGCCCCTCGGCGGAGCTCTGCGCGACCGTCTCCTCCACCGGTGTCCAAGCCAGGAGACGAAGGAAGCACCAACGCCGCAAGCTCAAGCTCAAGCCAGGAGATGACGATTCAGACCAAGAACCGGCGGCGGACCACCTCGACGTCACCAAGGCCAGCGTCTCCGACCCCAAGAACGACTTCGACCTCCAAGACCTCCAAGACCACGCGCCTGCGCCTTCGATCGCACCCTCCGATGACCTCAAGAACAAGCCCGACGGAGTCGACCCCTCGCCGGAGGTCGACGCGACCGCGGCCAGGAGACAACGCCAGCGCGAGAAGCGACGGGAGCGGAAGCGCGTGGCCACCGACACCAAGAACGTCGGCACGGCCACGGGCCAAGAACACTCGGCGTCCGACGAGCATTCGACGACGACCGACACCGACCGCAAGAACGTCTCCAAGGGGCTACAAGAACCAGCGGCGTCCCACCCGAAGCCGCCCCAACTCGAGCACTCCACCAAGGGCATCGTCCTCGACGACCACGCGCCGCTCCAAGCTCCGCCCGTCGACGACCGCGACGGCCTGCAAGGCGCTGCTCTGAGCGCCGCGGGCACGTCCATCACCGAAGACTGGAACACGGTGCTGCGCAAGAAAAGGCGGCCGCCCCCTGTTCTACCAAGGCCTGGCCTGGCATCCGCCCCTGCTGCGCCGCCGCGGCGCAGAAATCCGTCCACCTCTGCTTTGGGACATCGTTCCCCTGCTGTCGCCATCATGGGACGGCAGTGCCCGGCTGAGTCTGTGGGCCTTCTCGACGACCTCGCCGGAGTAGAGAGCTTCTTCTACAAGCTCTTTGACGAACCAGTGGACGAATGCAGAGCGAGGCATCAGCGGTACATGGCGTCCTGTTCCTCCGTCAAGAGCAGCCTCACCTTCTGCTTAGCTTGTTTCCTCAAAGATGAGAAGGAAGACCTTGCCCCGATTGCAAATAGCTTCTTAGAGGTTGGCATTTTCGAATTGAAATTGTCTAATTTTGCTTGTAACAAAGATTGTGTTGCTGTTTCAACTAACGGTTCTTAATTTCTTTTCAGGTGATGAAGCATATGAGGAGTTCTCACAAGGGCGGACGCTGGTTCAAGTGCGAGAAGAGCGGGTGCTACGCAATGGCAACCACAGCCCAGGACATTGGCCTTCACCACCTCTACGCTCACCGCGCATGATATTTCGTATAGAGTAGCATCATTGGGTTTGTCTCCTTAGTTCTTCAAACTGTGCATTTCGTATTGTTTTGCTCATGTATTCTGGTAACAAAACTCTTATTGTTTGTTGAATTGCACTACATTTCATCGGAAAAGTTGGTGCTTTATGAGAAACGGAACATCAATCATCAGTGGTACAAATATTCATTACATACACCGCATTATTACACATGGATAATTAACCAACACTTAGACGCCCTAGCACATTCTAGTTACTGTAACTTGTCAATGCAGCGATCCATATATAGCCGAAGTTCCTCCTTGCGCCATCTTCACAAAGTCCCAGTAAGATCTGTCCATACAAACCCCTAGAACAAAAAGAAAAGGCATTCCTTTAGCTTCCACAACAAAAATAGATACTCATAAGTTTCCCAAGTCTATTTGCTAACTTCTTGCAAAAGTTAGTAATAAACCTGCAAATTGTTGCATTTGGATAAATCCCAGGCTTTACAAGTAATCTAGTTCTCTAGTTGATGGCAGATGTATGTTATTATTTTTTTTGTCTTATCCAGTAGCATCCTAGTGTTCGCAGTTATTGCAATGATTTTTTGAAGCACTAGCTATTGAATATCTTATGCTATCTGCTGGACAATTCGTAAAACAAAATGCTCGAGTTTTTATGTAAAGAGTGCCAATTTGAACAATATGCTGTGGCAGAAGAGAATCAAGAGAGAAATTACTAAAAGAAGCATCTCCCCAAACGCTAAGAGAATCATATTTAGTTTTCCATATGTCCACTGAGATGCCTGTTACCCTCTTACAGCCGCAAACTCGTTTATATTGGTCATAGGAAATACGTCGTAGCAAATGAATAGAAAGAATTAGATCAACCTTGCAACACAAATCAAATACAAAAACTATTTGCGTTATGTATGCTGTTTAGAAAGGAATATGGATTTGTGCCTTTTCCGGAAGAGGATATCATGCTATCATCTTCAAGTACCTCACCGTTGATCCCTTCATGATAATGCCCAAAGAAAATGTTATGGAGGTAAAGACACTTCCAAATAGACAGGTGATTCAACAGTCAGGTGCCTCATTAAGTTGACGAGGAACGGAATGCTTCTGTTGAACCTATAAGTTAGTTCTCCAGTCTAACAATGAAACACCGAATATGTCGGCACAACTCCTTGCATACTATGCGTCCATAGAAGTAGAAGTACCTAGAACAAAAAAAATTATCAGCTTCCGCAACAAAAAAAATATACATCCCATTACAGAAAGGCAACATATGATCTTTTGTGTATTTTCTACAAGCATTTATATGCTGCAGGGCATATAGTGCTGATAACATAGTCCCTGGAAACGTGCAACTTAAGTAGGCAGTTCATGGATTATGTAACTTAGGAATTAGGTCCATATATCTTTTTAGATAATGAGCTCAGCTCCACATGCAGGATCCACTAGAGAACTGCTCTTATTTATATTCTGAATGTAAAGAGCATAGGTGTTATGCCGGCAAGTGGTATGGAAACACCACCGATCATGTGGTTATGATATTACTGGAATAGCAACAGGTCTTGTACAAAAATGTAACTGGGAGTAATGAAGTAGCAACTTACAGCTATTGTAGCATGAGAAGAGTTCTAGTGCTATACTGTCTTATCATCCAACCTGAACCATCGAGGTCTCGATCTGGACCCGCAGTTGTATCTGTGCCGCCACAGCCAGTTCCGGATCTGCAGATGTATATCTCCACCTTGGCAGCCAAGATGTATGGCCATGATGCGCCAAACTGGTTAACAAGGTGTTTACGGATTTCAGTGGTTTGTTTATGAGAATCGCCGCAACATGGTTTTATTCAGTAACACATTTTATTAACGTCTGCTGAATTTTGCTCTTGGAATCTACTTTGGACTTCTGTATTCAAGTCCATGCTGAAACTTTGTTCTCAAAGACTCGGTTCAACAAGTACTGAAATTTCTAGAACAGTTGGACAGGAAAGCGAGTGTACGATTCAGTAAAACCAGAAGTTATTGTAGAAAAAGAGATTTTGAGAGAGATTCATTTTTCAAAGTTCAGAGTGCTCTTGGGTTAAATTTGAGATAAACTACAGCTCACTATTTATTTTAGATATAACGTTTATACTCCATCAGAATACATTGTGGTCCCAAAATTCACCGCATTTTCCTTTCGTGCATATACATAATATTCCTTGTATCTGATAAAATCTGAACCAAGAGAAAGTATGAAACATAATACAGCCTGATGTCTGAAGCTACTTGAAGTTCATAAAAAGGATAGATGAATCTCTAGGACTTCAATTGAATTGACATCATTGACCCAACAAAAAATTAGAAACTTCAGTAAAGTTTAGGCTAGACAGGGAAAATTAGAATATTTATTCTCTTTGGAAATTGAGGTGTCCATGACTTTTGAGCATAAATGTCAGGAAACTAATAGAGTATAGAGTTTCTGAAAATCATCCAACAGCGCAACTTAACTTTTCTGAAGAAGATTCAAGAGGACAGACATGAATGGGGCAATTGGTTCAGTTCTAAAAAGGGCTACATTTTGCAGCAGGCAAATTACGAGGTCATGGCTGTCCCATTCAGTTCCACACGAAAACCAATCAAAATAAGCTCTAGGGTCGCCACTGGACAGTGCCGTTGCTGAAATTCAACACGTTTGTCATGTACTCTGTGTGTTGCCATTATCCTGCACAGTGATCTGCCACTGGCACTAACTGGGAAAGCAGCCCAAATCAGGAGAAGGCAGCAGAGTTGCAGTTAGAATTCCTTAACCCTGGTAGCGCTTTGGGGAAGAGGTTTGGGATGTGATGTCTCTGCAAAGAACATGATATTTGTGGGTGCGAATGCAAAAAAAAACAGCTAATTGACCTCATCTTATCCATTTGTTTGGATCCAATGGTCCAGAACTGACTGGAAGATGGTAGTATCCGAAGCGCTTGTTGCACTGGATCTTCTCATTGTAGAACAGGGCATGCGCCCCAATGATTTCTGGTGCTTATATTTCATCTTTTTGTAGAATTACAGTACAGCTGATACTGGTATCTCAAGATGAGACAGGTGGTTATAGAGCCAAGCTAGTAATGAGCTCAGAGCATACCAAATATATTCTTATAAGTTTATCTAGGATAATGCCCTTGCTAAATTATGTAAGCGAACTTGGAAGGACATTTGCAAGGCTTAGCACAAATCATTAAGTCCATACTTCTTTTTTATTTCCTGAAACTTCCAAAGTTTTGGAGATTTGCACATGTGACATGTGGGGACTAGCTATTCATTGCGCATTAGGTTTTCATCATATCAGGCCATGAGTGTTACAGAAAACCACACAAGCCCGAGAAGATACCGTCAGCCACAGTATGCCCCGTTAGTGGATCACCGATTAACAAGCATGTAGAGGACATGTAGGCTTGGGCTTGCATGGTATCTCCGTGCCATGTGTGAGCTGACATATGAAGTCTAAATTCTAGTTTTTTTGTTAGGCACGACCAAATCGTAGGCCGTGTTAGATGAAAGGAATCACCTCAGAACATTGTGGTTAAAATCTAAAATTGTGGTTCCATGTTAGACTATCCTGAATGTAGAAGATAGTATGTGAACCGTGAACAACACATATTGGACAGTTCAGAAAATAAAAGCCTTTTATAAAATATAAGAGACCAGGTATATGAAGAACAGAGAAACAGAACACGCCTCTGTGTCATAGCAGTTGCCCCCCAAATTAGAAAATTTTGTCGACATGGTCCTATTGGACATTCTCTAATAGCATTCGAGAAGGTAGATACTCAAATAAATACAGTACATTAACTATTTGTACACCCCCATGTTCATCCTTGTGATATTGGGTGTTATCCATATGGGATTTGGCCAGTTGCACCAAAGCTTGGATGCAATTTCTTCCCTGCCACCATTTTCTAAGTTGAGAATACCAATATCCCGGCGATCATTCTTATACCTCGAAATATATGTATCGTCATCAGTGAAATAAACACAATTTGTCTTCAGCTGCGGATATTGTTCAGCACTAAGGCACTGTGACTGACTACGGCCAAGAAACAACACATGATCATGCAAGCCGTTCATTTTCACAAGCTTTTTTGCTGACATATCAGCTTTATATACCATTATTTTGTCAGTCTCTACCAGGATATCTTCTGTGACTTCAGCACCCCTGCAAACTTGCAATAGATCACCACATGGGGCCTGAACAACATACATCAACCCATCCATCCCACTGATGTGATTCTCCATCTCGTCTGCAATAACATTCCTCGTGAAGGTAGGACCAGTGAGATCAAAAGCATCGATTTGCCCGGTTCTTGTGAACGCATACAATAGACCATCCATGTGGATGCATTGTTCATAGTCCTCACCTGGTGGCAGCAAGGTCCACTTACAATCACCTACCCTTGCAAACAAAAGCTGGCGGTATGGAAAGATGATTAAAACCACAATGTAGCTTCCCGTAGATGGATCAGGAAACACAAATGCCCGGAAGTAGAGGCAGTCACGGAGCTTGTCCAGATCATGGATTTCCACATCCAAGTCATCCCACAACTCATATTTACTAATTGCACCGGCATCGTCTAAGATCGGCTTTACATGCTCAATGGTGATCACGGGCGGGAGAGCTATCTGTTGGCCAGTTATCGGATTAAGAAGATGAAGCTCGGACTTGTCATCGGCGGTAACTAACCAGCCATGGGAGGACCCAATCAGATACCTACTACGGATGGGTGGATCCGGAAGGGTAATATTGTAGACCCTTTTTTCTGCGAGGCTGTAGAGACAAGCTACGTTGTCAGCAACAGACTCAGAGGTGTAGAGGAGGCAAGGTGTCTGGCGCCGTTTGTACTGCTCAATCTGGCTGTGTAGGATGGTATACGCGGAGCGCCAGGCGGAGCAGACAGAGCCAGCGCGTATGAAGTCAGGGATCTCTAGTTGGGCAAAGATATCTATTAATACATCCAGCGGCAGCTCCGGCGAATTTTGTACCATGGTCTCGGCTTCCATCAGCGATGGGTCTTCTCTGAATTTCCTGTCCGAAATTTGCACGAGCGTCCTGGTCTCCATCAGCGGCGGTTCTTTTCTGAACTTCCTGTACGAATTTGGTACCACGGTCTCGGCCTCCATCAGCGGCGGGTCTTTTCTGAACTTCCTGTGAGAATCTTGCACCACGGTCTCGGTCTCGGTCTCGGTCTCCACGAGCGGCGGGTCTATTCTGAATTTCATGTGTGAACCGGGAGAAAGAGCCAGCAGCTTATGCAAAATTGTCAAGTCCAGATGCCCTAAGCTCATTATCCTGGCGACACTACACGCCTCCATTGGGGCAATTGCACAACCGATGCCCTAAGTCTAGATACGGATTGCTTCTCGCGCTACCAAGCAACACTTAATTCAACCGAGGGGGCAGGGCAGCACTTATAGGGCCGCTGAACCAACTCTAATAATCCGAGTAGGATATGAGTCCCAATCCATGACCGACAAGGCAACACCTGAATTTGATGCACAGTAGCCAGTAGAGAGTCCGGAGAGATTTCGAACTTCAAATCCGACTAGTTGGACAGGCAGAACAAACTAACCAGCGGAAATGTGCAGTGCAAAGGCGGGAGGCCAGCTGGGGGCGGAGGCCGTATTGGTTGCCGGCGGCGCCGTTGCATTTCGGCGTTGCTGGAACCGCGGCTTCGTCGGCGGCGACCCGCGCCTCACATAACAGGGGATTGACTTTCCGAAGCTCATGAGGCCCAACCAGCGCAGTTCCCTAACATGCCGAAATTCGGAGCTATTTAGCACCGGATTGATGCACATAGACCGAATTTATAATATACGGAGTAGTTGAATTCGGCCTGACGAAAACATAAACTAAAATTAAAACACGGCATTCTACATGCCGAAATGACGGCAGAACATCGTGTAGTCGCTGTCGTCGTCGTCGTCGCTGGAGTTGCCGGCGTCCTTGGGTGGCAACGCCTGCTGGCTGCTCTGGCCGGCGTTTGCGTACCAACGGTTGGAACCCTGGCAAGGGTCGCCGTGTGGCGGCGGCGACCGATACAGCTCGGCCGGGTCCAGCAGACGCCTCTGCTGCTCCGCCTGCCTCTCCCAGTCATGCCTGGTCCAAGCGAGTGCGGCGTCCATCGGGAGGGCGTTGTCGGCGGGGACGAGGTCGGTTAGCGAACTCGCGATCGCCTCGGCCACCGCCGCGTCCTAGGCCCGCTTGGCCTCCTCTTCTGCGAGCTTTTTGGACGCGGCGGCCTTCTTGGACGTCTTCCTCTTGCGGCCGCGCGAAGGAGACACGACCGGTGCCCCCCCTCCTCGCGGATGACAAGGGCGCCACTGCTGCGCCCTATGGTCGGTGGTGGAGAGGTCGGCTCCTTCTTGATGACCGTCGGCGTCGCTGGTGGAGGAGCCGACCCGCCGGACCTCGACGCCGACCCAGACGACGAGGACGACGACGCCATTCGTCGCGGCGTCCACGAGCTACAGTGTCGGCGCAACACGGTAGGCACCACCCGCGGCGGCATCTCCAGTACGGGGAGTTGCCACCCTCGATGTGCGGGAGCATGTTCTCGAGGGTGCGGCCAGGCCCGCTCCACCAGCGGCGGCCGGCGGCGTTGTTTCACGCAGGAGGAGGGTGAGGGCCGTCGTAGGCGGCGAGTTCGCGCTCGTACATCTGCCGGAAGAATTCCGTCCAGGCCTCGTAGTTGTTGGGAAAGAACCTCTCCTCCGCGCGCTGCTCGTCGTTGAGGGTGACAAGCACCGCGTCGATCTCCGCCTCGAGGGCGGCGCGTCCGATTGGTGGCGGCGGGATCGGGACGCCTGAAAGGATCGTATGCCGCACCTAGAGGGGGGGTGAATAGGTGCTACCCAATTTTTAGTTCTTTTTCAATTTAGGCTTGACACAAAGGTAAATTCTCTAGGTATGCAACTAAGTGAATTTACCTATATGACAAGGTAATCAACTACACAAGATATAGCTACACAATATAAGAGATATAATAGGATAGAGGTAACGGAGAGTGGAGCACGCGATGACACGGAGATGATTCCCGTAGTTCCCTTCCTTTGCAAGAAGGTACGTCTACATTTGGAGGAGTGTGGTTGCTACGAAAGCCAAACCAACAGCCAGGAAGGCTTCACTCAGATCTCCTGTGAGCAACGCCACGAAGACCTAGCCCACTTCCACTAAGGGATTTCCTCGAGGCGGAAACCGGGCCTTTACAAGGTTCTTGGGGCACACATCCACAACCGAATTGGAGGCTCCCAAATCTGTTACAACACAACAATCAACAACAATACATCAATACAAATCAACTAGGGATCCAAAGAGGAACACTAGCAAGGGGGCCCTCAAGCATATGAGGGGGAAATGTAAATCGCTTCGGTGAGGATGTAGATCGGTGTCTTCTCCTTCGAATCTCCAAAGATCAAGAGCTTTGGTTGGGGGAGGAAGGAGATCTTGCAAATCTTGTGTTCTTGAGGTGGCTCTAATGGTGATGAAGGCTTGGCAGATTTTTGTGCAATGATTGAGCAACTTGTCCCTTTGGAGAAGAGAGCTATTTATATGATTGGAGCTCTCAGATCTGACCGTTGGGACGAATTTCAGTAACACCGGAAGTTCCGGCTGGCACCGGAAGTACCGGCCAAGAGGGCCGGAAGTTCCGCCAGGAAGAATCTGCGTCAGACGTCCAGGTCAGAAGATATTGGGGCGGAACTAGGGCGGAACTTCCGGCGACCGGAAGTTCCGGCCAAGTTCCGGCCAAGTTCCGGAATTGCGAGAAAACCATACTGGACATTACTGAGCCACAATGCGACGATTCCGGAACTTGCCCGGAAGTTGGGCGGAAGTTCCGCTGACCGGAACTTCCGGCCATCTTCACCGGAACTTCCAGTCAGGGAACAAAGACTTCAGATAGAACTGCGCTGAGAGGCCACTGCTGGAAGCACCAGGGTGGAAGTTCCGCCAACTTGGGCCGAAACTTCCGCCAGAGATAAAAAGCCTTCAGAAACCTCAGAACATCCATACCAAACCACCGGACAAATATATCTCTTGAAAACTTGTACCTGTCTACATCAACACACATAAATATATACCTAGTGTTGACATCAAACACACAAAACCCAAAAGGGCGGGAAATGTTCTTTCAATCTCCCCTTTTTTGGTGTTTGATGACAACACAAGTATTTGCAAGGAATGAATAATGTAAACAACAAGAATGTGAGAGATATAGAGGAGCTCCCCCTATATATGAGCATTGATACATAAGAAGCTCCCCCTATATCTTGCATCCGTCTTCCATGGGTTAGCAATACAACATAGTGATAAGCATATAGATAATAAGATCATGCACACATAGATAACCATAGAAGACTCACATCCGGAGTTTACCAAACACATAGATAAGGTTCCAAACACATCGATAAAGTTTACAAACCACATAAACTAAGAACATAGTTCGACACCACAAAGATAAATAGAATCACAAGCGATAAAAATCAAAGTCCAACACGAGCTTGTGACTCCCCCATGCAAATACCCAACGGAGAGCAACCTAATAAGGTCTCACTCTCCCCCTTTGGCACCAAGGCACCAAAAAGGGACAGGAGAAACTACACGTCCCAAGGGTCGGCGTTAGCCCAGCCGGGAGGGAGGTTCGATGGAGCGCCGGGGTAGGGTGGAGTGTGAGGAGGAGACTCGATCTCAAGACCATCTGGAGGGAGAGGAACACCATGATGAGAAACCCACTCAGCCTCCGGAGTGATATTCTCCTCGGATCCGGGAGGAGACACTTCCACATCAAGAGCCCTCATGATGCTCTTCTGACGAACCCGAGACTTCTTGGCTTCTGCATGCTGCTGATACTGACGGTGATTGACTGCAGAGGTGAGGCAAAAAACGGTCTCATGCGGCGAGCAAGCTTAGAAGCCCAGCTAGGTGGCTTCTCATCCATGGGGGGAACATCTTCTATGGGCAAGTTGTGGCGCTTGGTCCTCAGCACCTTCACTTCATGAGATGTGATGTTGAGAGGAATAGAGTGAAGGAGGGTAGTCTCACAAGTATCAACCCAAGTGTCCTCAATGAGCTTCATAATGTACGGAGCAAATGAGGGAAGCTTTTTCTCCATCACACATGACCACATCTCATTGTAGATATAATCCATCACATCAAGCCTCTCACCGGTGCCCTTCTTAGCAAAGGAGTTTGCCATAAGATCCACTTCATATAAATGTAACTCATCAAGGTTGCCACCCTTGGGTCCAATGGTTTCCCGGTAGACTCTAAGCATAATGTCCCAAGTAGGGAGAAGATCCGCACTCTTGCCCGGAATACCCCAACCTTTGATGTAGAGGTGCTCCAAGACTTCCTTGGTTTGAGCAAATGAACTATCATGGCACCTCCAACCATTTTCATCTACGCCCGGATAGCGAGGGTATCCAAGGGAATTTCCAAACTTTGCCAAGTTAGACTCAAGGAGTCTTTCATGAGTCATCCACCGAAAAGTTTTAGCTTCATCTTGTTCAAAGTGAACGGTGGCATAGAATTGTTGAATCAACCCGATGTCATCCTTGTTGAGCTCCATAATGGGATAGAGCCCAAACTCACCACACATAGCATAGGCTTCTTCAAAGTACCTTGTAGCGGCCATCTTGCCGGTGTCAATAGCATGTTGAGGAGCTACCCCCTTCTTGAATGGCACATAGATCTCATAGAAGATCTCCTCTTGAGTATTATTGTGGAACCGCTTATCCCCAACCCTATTGTTCCGAGGGGTGAGGTAAGGGTTCATATCCCGGAGCTACTTGTACTCAAGATACTGCATGTTCTTCACGGACACATGAATGTTCTTGCCTCGAACTGCGGGTGACTTAAGCCTTTGAGCCGATTGCTGACGAGCCGTGAGCTTGGATGGTCGAGTTTGCTCAAATTCTTCTTCAATCTCATCCACATGAGCCTTGCCTCTCTTCTTGGAACCACCTGGGATGCAATCAACAGGATAGGAATGATAAATGAGTGCACACAAGCAAGGAGACCAAAACCAGAGCCTGCACAGGATATTGAGTAAACAGCAGAAAACTGGCCAGGCTGGAAGTTCCGGTGAGAACCGGCAGAAGTTCTGCCCCGGGGCGGAAGTTCCGGCGTGCAGGGCCGGAACATCCGGCTGTTCGAAAACACCAGCATTTTCTCACCAGATCTGCGGCAATGGCTTGGTGAACTGCATTACCACAACATACTATGCAAGATCTAGTAGGGAAAAGGCATCTAGAGATGTTCTACCATAGCTTAGCCTAGAGTATGCCCTATAGTTCATCTAGTGAGGTCTACCCACACATAGAGAGGGAAAGGGCACAAACCGGGGGGAGCCATGGTGGAGGAGAGGGAGGGGATGCCAATCCACGGAGTCGATCCGGCGGAGGTCGCCGGAGGAGGGAGATCCGGCCGGAGAGGGTGCAGCCGCCACAGGGAGAGAGAGAGCTCCAAACAGATCTTGGATGGGGGAAAAGTGGGGGGCAGGAACTGCCTCCCCGTTCCCGACCGGTTAAGTGGTGGAATCGTAAGGGCGGAAGTTCCAGAAACCACACCAACCCGATCAGGAACAGCGGGCAGGATCTGGCAGACAAAGTCCAGCCGGAAGTACCGGCCGAAACGACCGAAACTTCCGGTGAAGCAGAAAAACATGCCAGAAACAGGAATTGACATGGAATTGGTGCACTCGGGGAGGGAAGAGGATATGGCTTAGATGAGATAGGCTTAGGACAGATGATCCAAACTGTAAGATGGTACATGATCACTCATTTTTGCAAATAATGCTAATGAAGGCCAAAAGTGAGTGATTTCCCATAAACAAGGAGATGTCAATAAAATCCAATGAAGATCCAAATAACTCCAACTCTTCACAAAGAAGAGTGTGGTGGCCTAGGCCACCATATATGAGTGTTATGGTATGGCACCGCGAAGATATATCTTGGGTCCAAACCAGTACTCATCATTGAAGCTCACATATCAACATATGATATAACGAGAATGATATTTTTAATGTTTGCATTATGGGGGGAGGGATAGCTCAATAATTTAAACCGCACTCCCGCTATTTCCATGCCCACATCTAAACCAAATAAAGTTTTGAGACAAAGGTGTGTTTGCAAGATGGTCAAGCTATACTCCTTGAATCAATGATATTTAGCTCATTCCTCAAATAAGAGAACCTTGCTTCATCAAGAGGCTTCGTGAATATATCGGCAAGTTGATCTTTGGTAGGAACATAGATAAGCTCAATATCACCGCGGGCAACATGATCCCTAATGAAATGATTCCGGATCTCAATATGCTTCGTTCTTGAATGTTGCACCGGATTATAGGCAATCTTGATGGCACTTTCATTGTCACATAATAGAGGCACTTTGTCACAAATGACACCGTATTCCTTTAAAGTTTGCCTCATCCATAACAATTGAGTGCATCCACTTGCGGCGGCAACATATTCGGCTTCGGCGGTGGAGAGAGGTATACAATTTTGCTTCTTAGAAGACCAACACACCAAGGACCTACCAAAAAATTGGCAAGCCCCGGAAGTTGATTTCCTATCATCCTTGTCTCCCGCCCAATCCGCATCAGTGTATCCATTGAGAATAAAACTTGAGCCTTTGGGGTACCAAATACCATATCTTGGGGTTGATACGTCTCCAACGTATCTATAATTTCTGATGTTCCATGCTTGTTTTATGACAATACCTACATGTTTTGTTCACACTTTATGATGATTTTATGCGTTTTCCGGAACTAACCTATTGACGAGATGCCGAAGTGCCAGTTCCTGTTTTCTGCTGTTTTTGGTTTCAGAAATCCTAGTAAGGAAATATTCTCGGAATTGGACGAAATCAACGCCCAGCATCTTATAATTCCACGAAGCTTCCAGAACACCCGAGAGGCACCAGAGGGGATCCCTGTGGGCCCCACACATGTGGCCGGCGCGGCTAGAGGGGGGGTCGCGCCCCCCTATTGTGTGGCGGCTCCGTAACCCTTCCGACTCCGCCTCTTCGCCTATAAGAAGCCCCCTGACCTAAATATTCGATACGGAAAAGCCACGGTACGAGAAACCTTCCAGAGCCGCCGCCATCGCGAAGCCAAGATTTGGGGGACAGAAGTCTCTGTTCCGGCACGCCGCCGGGACGGGGAAGTGCCCCCGGAAGGCATCTCCATCGACACCACCGCCATCTTCATCAACGCTGTTGTCTCCCATGAGGAGGGAGTAGTTCTCCATCGAGGCCAAGGGTTGTACCGGTAGCTATGTGGTTAATCTCTCTCCTATGTACTTCAATACAATGATCTCATGAGCTGCCTTACATGATTGAGATTCATATGAGTTTTGTATCACTATTCATCTATGTGCTACTCTAGTGATGTTATTAAAGTAGTCTATTCCTCCTCCATGATGTAATGTTGACAGTGTGTGCATCATGAAGTACTTGGTATATGCTATGATTGTGATCTCTTGTAGATTATGAAGTTAACTATTACTATGATGGTATTGATGTGATCTATTCCTCCTTTCATAGTGTGATGGTAACAGTGTGCATGCTATGTTAGTACTCGGTATAATTGCGTTGGTCTATCATGCACTCTAAGGTTATTTAAATATGAATATCGAATGTTGTGGATCTTGTTAACTCCGGCATTGAGGTGCTCTTGTAGCCCTACACAATTAGTGGTGTTCATCATCCAACAAGAGAGTATAGAGTATAGCATTTATCTATTCAGTTATGTGATCAATGTTGAGAGTGTCCACTAGTGAAAGTATGATCCCTAGGCCTTGTTTCCAAATACTGCAATCACCGCTTGTTTACTGTTTTACTGCATCTCTACTTCCTACAATATTACTACTGCACGCCAGCAAGCTATTTTCTGTCGCTGTAGACAGTCAAGTATTTTCTGGCACCGTTACTACTGCTCATATTCATTCATACCACCAGTATTTCACTATCTCTTCGCCGAACTAGTGCACCTATACATCTGACAAGTGTATTGGGTGTGTTGGGGACACAAGAGACTTCTTGCATTGTGATCGCAGGGTTGCTTGAGAGGAATATCTTTGACCTCTTCCTCCCTGAGTTCGATAAATCTTGGGTGATCCACTTAAGGGAAAACTTGCTGCTGCTCTACAAACCTCTGCTCTTGGAGGCCCAACATTGTCTACAGGAAAAGGAGTGTGCGTAGACATCAAGCTATTTTCTGGCGCCGTTGCCGGGGAGGAAAGGTAAAAGGTACTCACACTCCGGATCTCGGCAACTGATACGCGTACAACACGCGTCCGTTGGGAACCCCAAGAGGAAGGTGTGATGCGTACAGCGGCAAGTTTTCCCTCAGTATGAAACCAAGGTTTATCGAACCAGTAGGAGCCAAGAAGCACGTTGAAGGTTGATGGCGGCGGGATGTAGTGCGGCGCAACACCAGAGATTCCGGCGCCAACGTGGAACCTGCATAGCACAACCAAAGTACTTTACCCCAACGAAACAGTGAGGTTGTCAATCTCACCGGCTTGCTGTAACAAAGGATTAGATGTATAGTGTGGATGATGATTGTTTGCAGAAAAACAGTAGAACAGTATTGCGATGGGATTGTATTTCGAGATAGAGAATTGGACCGGGGTCCACAGTTCACTAGAGGTGTCTCTCCCATAAGATAAACAACATGTTGGGTGAACAAATTACAGTTGGGCAATTGACAAATAAAGAGGGCATGACCATGCACATACATATTATGATGAGTATAGTGAGATTTAGTTGGGCATTACGACAAAGTACATAGACCGCTATCCAGCATGCATCTATGCCTAAAAAGTCCACCTTCAGGTTATCATCCGAACCCCCTCCAGTATTAAGTTGCTAACAACAGACAATTGCATTAAGTATTGCGCGTAATGTAATCAGTAACTACATCCTTGAACATAGCACCAATGTTTTATCCCTAATGGCAACAACACATCCATAATCTTAGAGATTTCTGTCACTTCCCCAGATTCACGGAGACATGAACCCACTATCGAGCATAAATACTCCCTCTTGGAGTTACAAGCATCTACTTGGCCAGAGCATCTACTAGTAACAGAGAGCATGCAAGATCATAAACAACACATAGACATAACTTTGATAATCAACATAACAAGTATTCTCTATTCATCGGATCCCAACAAACGCAACATATAGAATTACAGATAGATGATCTTGATCATGTTAGGCAGCTCACAAGATCCGACAATTAAGCACAATGGGGAGAAGACAACCATCTAGCTACTGCTATGGACCCATAGTCCAGGGGTAGACTACTCACTCATCACTCCGGAGGCGACCATGGCGGTGTAGAGTCCTCCGGGAGATGATTCCCCTCTCCGGCAGGGTGCCGGAGGCGATCTCCTGAATCCCCCGAGATGGGATTGGCGGCGGCGGCGTCTCAGTAAGGTTTTCCGTATCGTGGCTCTCGGTACTGGGGGTTTCGCAACGGAGGCTTTAAGTAGGCGGAAGGGCAGGTCAGGGGGCCACACGAGGGGCCCACACCATAGGGTCGCGCGGCCAGGGCAGGGGCCGCGCCGCCCTAGGGTTTGGCCGCCTCGTGGCCCCACTTCGTCTCCTCTTCGGTCTTCTGGAAGCTTCGTGGCAAAATAGGACCCTGGGCGTTGATTTCGTCCAATTCCGAGAATATTTCGTTACTAGGATTTCTGAAACCAAAAACAGCGAGAAAACGAATCGGCACTTCGGCATCTTGTTAATAGGTTAGTTCCAGAAAATGCACGAATATGACATAAAGTGTGCATAAAACATGTAGATAACATCAATAATGTGGCATGGAACACAAGAAATTATCGATACGTCGGAGACGTATCAGCATCCCCAAGCTTAGTTCTGCTCATCCCGAGCAGAACTAAGCTTGGGGATGCTGATACGTCTCCGACGTATCGATAATTGTAAAACGATAACAAAGATAATTTCTGGAGTGACATGCCATCATAACCTTGATCATACTATTTGTAAAGCATATGTAGTGAATGCAGCGATCAAAACAATGTATATGACATGAGTAAACAAGTGAATCATAAAGCAAAGACTTTTCATGAATAGTACTTCAAGACAAGCATCGATAAGTCTTGCATAAGAGTTACTCATAAAGCAATAAATTCTTAGTAAAGGTATTGAAGCAACACAATGGAAGATTAAGTTTCAGCGGTTGCTTTCAACTTGTAACATGTATATCTCATGGATAGTTGTCAATGCAAAGCAATATAACAAATGCAATATGCAAATATGTAGGAATCAATACACAGTTCACACAAGTGTTTGCTTCTTGAGATGGAGAGAGATAGGTGAACTGACTCAACAATAAAAGTAAAAGAATGGTCCTCCATAGAGGAAAAGCATCGATTGCTATATTTGTGCTAGAGCTTTAATTTTGAAAACATGAAACAATTTTGTCAACGGTAGTAATAAAGCATATGTATCATGTAAATTATATCTTACAAGTTGCAAGCCTCATGCATAGTATACTAATAGTGCCCGCACCTTGTCCTAATTAGCTTGGACTACCGGATCATCGCAATGCACATGTTTTAACCAAGTGTCACAAAGGGGTACCTCTATGCCGCCTGTACAAAGGTCTAAGGAGAAAGCTCGCATTGGATTTCTCGCTATTGATTATTCTCAACTTAGACATCCATACCGGGACAACATAGACAACAGATAATGGACTCCTCTTTTATGCATAAGCATGTAACAACAATTAATAATTTTCTCATATGAGATTGAGGATATATGTCCAAAACTGAAACTTCCACCATGGATCATGGCTTTAGTTAGCGGCCCAATGTTCTTCTCTAACAATATGCATGCTCTAACCATAAGGTGGTAGATCGCTCTTACTTCAGACAAGACGAACATGCATAGCAACTCATATGAAATTCAACAAAAGGTAGTTGATGGCGTCCCCAGGAACATGGTTATCGCACAACGAGCAACTTAATAAGAGATAAAGTGCATAAGTACATATTCAATACCACAATAGTTTTTAGGCTATTTGTCCCATGAGCTATATATTGTAAAGGTGAAGAATGGAAATTTAAAGGTAGCACTCAAGCAATTTACTTTAGAATGGTGGAGAAATACCATGTAGTAGGTAGGTATGGTGGACACAAATGGCATAGTGGTTGGCTCAAGTATTTGGATGCATGAGAGGTATTCCCTCTCGATACAAGGTTTAGGCTAGCAAGGTTATTTGAAACAAACACAAGGATGAACCGGTGCAGCAAAACTCACATAAAAGACATATTGAAAACATTATAAGACTCTACACCGTCTTCCTTGTTGTTCAAACTCAATACTAGAAATTATCTAGACCTTAGAGAGACCAATTATGCAAACCAAATTTTAGCATGCTCTATGTATTTCTTCATTAATAGGTGCAAAGTATATGATGCAAGAGCTTAAACATGAGCACAACAATTGCCAAGTATCACATTACCCAAGACATTATAGCAATTTACTACATGTATCATTTTCCAATTCCAACCATATAACAATTTAACGAAGAAGAAACTTCGCCATGAATACTATGAGTAAAGCCTAAGGACATACTTGTCCATATGCTACAGCGGAGCGTGTCTCTCTCCCATACAGTGAATGCTAGGATCCATTTTATTCAAACAAAACAAAAACAAAAACAAACCGACGCTCCAAGCAAAGCACATAAGATGTGATGGAATAAAAATATAGTTTCAGGGGAGGAACCTGGTAATGTTGTCGCTGAAGAAGGGGATGCCTTGGGCATCCCCAAGCTTAGATGCTTGAGTCTTCTTGATATATGCAGGGGTGAACCACCGGGGCATCCCCAAGCTTAGAGCTTTCACTCTCCTTGATCATATTGTATCATCTCCCTCTCTTGATCCTTGAAAACTTCCTCCACACCAAACTTAGAACAACTCATTAGAGGGTTAGTGGACAATAAAAATTAACATGTTCAGAGGTGACATAATCATTCTTAACACTTATGGACATTGCATAAAGCTACTGGACATTCATGGATCAAAGAAATTCATCCAACATAGCAAAAGAGGCAATGCGAAATAAAAGGCAGAATCTGTCAAAACAGAACAGTTCGTATTGACGAATTTTATCGAGGCACCAGACTTGCTCAAATGAAAATGCTCAAATTGAATGAAAGTTGCGTACATATCTGAGGATTACTCACGTAAATTGGCATAATTTTCTGAGTTACCTACAGAGAAAACAGCCCAGATTCGTGACAGCAAAGAAATCTGTTTCTGCGCAGTAATCCAAATCTAGTATGAACTTTACTATCAACGACTTTACTTGGCACAACAAAACACTAAACTAAGATAAGGAGAGGTTGCTACAGTAGTAAACAACTTCCAAGACTCAAAATAAAAACAAAGTACTGTAGTAAAAACCATGGGTTGTCTCCCATAAGCGCTTTTCTTTAACGCCTTTCAGCTAGGCGCAGAAAGTGTGTATCAAGTATTATCAAGAGACGAAGTGTCAACATCATAATTTGTTCTAATAATAGAATCAAAAGGTAACTTCATTCTCTTTCTAGGGAAGTGTTCCATACCTTTCTTGAGAGGAAATTGATATTTTATATTACCTTCCTTCATATCAATGATAGCACCAACAGTTCGAAGAAAAGGTCTTCCCAATATAATGGGACAAGATGCATTGCATTCAATATCCAAGACAACAAAATCAACGGGGACAAGGTTATTGTTAACGGTAATGCGAACATTATCAACTTTCCCCAAAGGTTTCTTTGTAGAATGATCAGCAAGATTAACATCCAAATAACAATTTTTCAATGGTGGCAAGTCAAGCATATCATAGACTTTCTTAGGCATAACAGAAATACTTGCACCAAGATCACATAAAGCATTACAATCAAAATCTTTAACCTTCATCTTAATGATGGGCTCCCAACCATCCTCTAGCTTTCTAGGAATAGAGGCTTCGCGCTCTAGTTTCTCTTCTCTAGCTTTTATGAGAGCATTTGTAATATGTTGCGTGAAAGCCAAATTTATAGCACTAGCATTAGGACTTTTAGCAAGTTTTTGCAAGAACTTTATAACTTCAGAGATGTGGCAATCATCAAAATTCAAACCATTATAATCTAAAGCAATGGGATCATCATCCCCAATGTTGGAAAAAATTTCAGCAGTTTTATCACGAGCGGTTTCAGCAGTTTTAGCAGTTTCGGGCAGTTTCTCGCGCTTTGCATTAGAAGTGGAAACATTGCTAACACCAATTCTTTTATTATTAATAGTAGGAGGTGCAGCAACATGTGTAGCATTAGCATTGCTTGTGGTGGTAATAGTCCAAACTTTAGCTACATTTTTCTCTTTAGCTAGTTTTTCATTTTCTTCTCTATCCCACCTAGCACGCAGTTCGGCCATTAGTCTTATATTCTCATTAATTCTAACTTGGATGGCATTTGCTGTAGTAACAATTTTATTTTCAATATCCCTATTAGGCATAACTTTCGATTTCAAAAGATCAACATCAGAGGCAAGACTATCAACTTTAGAAGCAAGTATATCAATTTTCCCAAGCTTTTCTTCAACAGATTTGTTAAAAGCAGTTTGTGTACTAATAAATTCTTTAAGCATGGCTTCAAGTCCAGGGGGTGTGTTCCTATTATTGTTGTAAGAATTCCCATAAGAATTACCATAGCCGTTGCCATTATTATAAGGATATGGCCTATAGTTGTTACTAGAATTGTTCCGGTAAGCATTGTTGTTGAAATTATTATTTTTAATGAAGTTTACATCAACATGTTCTTCTTGGGCAACCAATGAAGCTAACGGAACATTATTAGGATCAACATTAGTCCTATCATTCACAAGCATAGACATAATAGCATCAATCTTATCACTCAAGGAAGAGGTTTCTTCGACAGAATTTACCTTCTTACCTTGTGGAGCTCTTTCCGTGTGCCATTCAGAGTAATTGATCATCATATTATCAAGAAGCTTTGTTGCTTCACCAAGAGTGATGGACATAAAGGTACCTCCAGCAGCTGAATCCAATAGGTTCCGCGAAGAAAAATTCAGTCCTGCATAAAAGGTTTGGATGATCATCCAAGTAGGTCAGTCCATAGGTTGGGCAATTTTTAACCAGAGATTTCATTCTTTCCCATGCTTGTGCAACATGCTCAGTATCTAATTGTTTAAAATTCATTATGCTACTCCTCAAAGATATAATTTTAGCAGGGGGATAATATCTACCAATAAAATCATCCTTGCATTTAGTCCATGAATCAATACTATTCTTAGGCAGAGATAGCAACCAATCTTTAGCTCTTCCTCTTAATGAGAAAGGGAACAATTTTAATTTTATAATGTCACCATCTACATCTTCATACTTTTGCATTTCACATAGTTCAACAAAATTATTAAGATGGGCAGCAGCATCATCAGAACTAACACCAGAAAATTGCTCTCGCATAACAAGATTCAGTAAAGCAGGTTTAATTTCAAAGAATTCTGCTGTAGTAGCAGGTGGAGCAATAGGTGTGCATAAGAAATCATTATTATTTGTGGTTGTGAAGTCACACAACTTAGTATTTTCAGGAGTGGCCATTTTAGCAGTAGTAAATAAAGCAAACTAGATAAAGTAAATGCAAGTAACAAATTTTTGTGTGTTTTTGATATAATAAACAAGATAGCAAATAAAGTAAAACTAGCAACTAATTTTTTTGTATTTTGATTTAGTGCAGCAAACAAAGTAGTAAATAAAATAAAGCAAGACAAAAACAAAGTAAAGAGATTGGGAAGTGGAGACTCCCCTTGCAGCGTGTCTTGATCTCCCCGGCAACGGCGCCAGAAAAAGAGCTTGATACGCGTACAACACGCGTCCGTTGGGAACCCCAAGAGGAAGGTGTGATGCGTACAGTGGCAAGTTTTCCCTCAGTATGAAACCAAGGTTTATCGAACCAGTAGGAGCCAAGAAGCACGTTGAAGGTTGATGGCGGCGGGATGTAGTGCGGCGCAACACCAGAGATTCCGGCGCCAACGTGGAACCTGCACAACACAACCAAAGTACTTTGCCCCAACGAAACAGTGAGGTTGTCAATCTCACCGGCTTGCTGTAACAAAGGATTAGATGTATAGTGTGGATGATGATTGTTTGCAGAAAAACAGTAGAACAGTATTGCAGTAGATTGTATTTCAGTATAGAGAATTGGACCGGGGTCCACAGTTCACTAGAGGTGTCTCTCCCATAAGATAAACAGCATGTTGGGTGAACAAATTACAGTTGGGCAATTGACAAATAAAGAGGGCATGACCATGCACATACATATTATGATGAGTATAGTGAGATTTAGTTGGGCATTACGACAAAGTACATAGACCGCTATCCAGCATGCATCTATGCCTAAAAAGTCCACCTTCAGGTTATCATCCGAACCCCCTCCAGTATTAAGTTGCTAACAACAGACAATTGCATTAAGTATTGCGCGTAATGTTCTCAGGAACTACATCCTTGTACATAGCTCCCATGTTGTATCCCTAGTGGCAGCTCCACAGCCCTAATCTTAGAGATTTCTGTCACTTCCCCAGATTCACGGAGACATGAACCCTCTATCGAGCATAAATACTCCCTCTTGGAGTTACAAGCATCTACTTGGCCAGAGCATCTACTAGTAACGAAGAGCATGCAAGATCATAAACAACACATAGACATAACTTTGATAATCAACATAACAAGTATTCTCTATTCATCGGATCCCAACAAATGCAACATATAGAATTACAGATAGATGATCTTGATCATGTTAGGCAGCTCACAAGATCCGACAATTAAGCACAATGGGGAGAAGACAACCATCTAGCTACTGCTATGGACCCATAGTCCAGGGGTAGACTACTCACTCATCACTCCGGAGGCGACCATGGCGGCGTAGAGTCCTCCGGGAGATGATTCCCCTCTCCGGCAGGGTGCCGGAGGCGATCTCCTGAATCCCCCGAGATGGGATTGGCGGCGGCGGCGTCTCAGTAAGGTTTTCCGTATCGTGGCTCTCGGTACTGGGGGTTTCGCGACGGAGGCTTTAAGTAGGCGGAAGGGCAGGTCAGGGGGCCACACGAGGGGCCCACACCATAGGGCCGCGCGGCCAGGGCAGGGGCCGCGCCGCCCTAGGGTTTGGCTGCCTCGTGGCCTCACTTCGTCTCCTCTTCGGTCTTCTGGAAGCTTCGTGGCAAAATAGGACCCTGGGCGTTGATTTCGTCCAATTCCGAGAATATTTCGTTACTAGGATTTCTGAAACCAAAAACAGCAGAAAACAGCAACTGGCACTTCGGCATCTTGTTAATAGGTTAGTTCCAGAAAATGCACGAATATGACATAAAGTGTGCATAAAACATGTAGATAACATCAATAATGTGGCATGGAACACAAGAAATTATCGATACGTCGGAGACGTATCAGCAACTAGGCTATTTTCCGGCGCCGTTGTAAGTGCTCGAAGCTATTTCCTTTAGATCCTGCAATTACATATTTTTGTTTCTTGTTTATCACTAGTTTGGCATAATGGAAAGCAACATGGAGCTTTTTAATCTTTTTCCTGAGTTAAGACATAAATGGTGTGTTGCAAAAATTGAAAAACCTATGGAACCTTATTTGCATGCTAATGGCAATGTTATTAGTATGAATGCTTTGAACACCATTGTTGCTAATGATATGGAAAATTCTAAGCTTGGGGAAGCTGGTTTTGATGAGCTTGATATTTTTAGTCCCCCAAGCATTGAGGAGAAAATTTATTTTGATGATACTTTGCCTCCTATTTATGATGATTATAATGATAGTAGTCTTTTGATGCCACCTGTTATGGAGGATAAATTTGATTATGATTACAATATGCCTCCTATATTTGATGATGATAATAATAATGATAGCTACTTTGTTGAATTTTCTCCCACTACAACTAATAAAATTGACTATGCTTATGTGGAGAGTAATAATTTTATGCATATTGCTCATGATAAGAATGTTTCATTTGAAAGTTATATTGTTGAATTTGCTCATGATGCTACTGGATATTATTATGAGAGAGGAAAATATGGTTGTAGAAATTTTCATGTTACTAAAACACCTCTCTATATGCTTAAAATCTTGAAGTTGCGCTTGTCTAGTCTTTCTATGCTTATTGCATTATGCCTACATGACTTGTTTATTTACAAGATTCCTATGCATAGGAAGCATGCTAGACTTAAATGTGTTTTTAATTTTCTTCTTCATGCTCTCTTTTGCTTCAACTCTCATCTTTATGAGTGCATCATTAAAATTGCTGAGCCCATCTTAATGGCTATAAAGAAAACACTTCTTGGGAGATAACCCATGTGTTTATTTTACTACTGTAATTTTGTTTTATATTTGAGTCTTGGAAGTTGTTACTACAGTAGCAACCTCTCCTTATATTTATTTTATTGCATTGTTGTGCCAAGTGAAGTCTTTGATAGCAAGGTTGATACTAGATTTGGATTACTGCGCAGAAACAGATTTCTGTCTGTCATGAATTTGGGCAGGGTTCTCTGTAGGTAACTCAGAAAAATCTGCCAATTTACGTGAGTGATCCTCAGATATGTACGCAACTTTCATTCAATTTGACCATTTTCATCTGAGCAAGTCTGGTGCCTCTAAAAAATTTGTCTTTACGAACTGTTCTGTTTTGACAGATTCTGCCTTTTATTTCGCATTGCTTCTTTTGCTATGTTGGATGGATTTCTTTGTTCCATTGACTTCCAGTAGCTTTGGGCAATGTCCAGAAGTGTTGAAAATGATTGTGTCACCTCTGAACATGTGAATTTTTGATTATGCACTAACCCTCTAATGAGTTTGTTTTGAGTTTGGTGTGGAGGAAGTTTTCAAGGGTCAAGAGAGGAGGATGATATATGATCAAGAAGAGTGAAAAGTCTAAGCTTGGGGATGCCCCGGTGGTTCATCCCTGCATATTTCAAGAAGACTCAAGCATCTAAGCTTGGGGATGCCCAAGGCATCCCCTTCTTCATCAACAATTTATCAGGTTTCTTCTCTTGAAACTATATTTTTATTCGGTCACATCTTATGTACTTTACTTGGAGCGTCTGTTTGTTTTTATTTTTGTTTTGTTTGAATAAATTCATGCTTGTGTGGGAGAGAGACACGCTCCGCTGGTTCATATGAACACATGTGTTCTTAGCTTTTAATGTTCATGGTGAAGGTTGAAACTGCTTCGTTAATTGTTATATGGTTGGAAACGGGAAATGCTACATGTAGTAATTGGTATGATGTCTTGAATAATTTGATACTTGGCAATTGTTGTGATCATATAGATCATGTTTAAGCTCTTGCATCATATACTTTGCACCTATTAATGAAGAACTACATAGAGCTGGTTAAAATTTGGTTTGCATGATTGGTCTCTCTAAGGTCTAGATATTTTCTGGTAAAGGTGTTTGAACAACAAGGAAGACAATGTAGAGTCTTATAATGCTTGCAATATGTTCTTATGTAAGTCTTGCTGTACTGGTTCATACTTGTGTTTGCTTCAAATAACCTTGCTAGCCAAAGCCTTGTACTGAGAGGGAATGCTTCTCGTGCATCCAAAATCCTTGAGCCAAAAACTATGCCATTTGTGTCCACCATACCTACCTACTACATGGTATTTCTCCGCCATTCCAAAGTAAATTGCTTGAGTGCTATATTTAAACACTTCAAAAGTTATTACCTCTTATTTGTGTCAATGTTTTATAGCTCATGAGGAAGTATGTGGTGTTTATCTTTCAATCTTGTTGGGCAACTTTCACCAATGGACTAGTGGCTTCATCCGCTTATCCAATAATTTTGCAAAAAGAGCTGGCAATAGGGTTCCCAGTCCCAATTAATTAACTTTCATAATTTTACAAAAAAATAGACACTCCTCCATGGTATGTGATTGTTGGACGGCACCCGAGGATTCGGTTAGCCATGGCTTGAGAAAGCAAAGGTGGGGAGGAGTGTCATCTAAATAAAACTAAAATAAAAAGGCACTCCTTCATGGTATGAGATTGTTGGCAGGCACCCGAGGATTCGGTTAGCCATGGTTTGTGAAAGCAAAGGTTGGAAGGAGTGCCACCCAAAAATAAAAATCTTTCATGGGAGCCGCTCTTAGAAAGTATGTCTGGCAAGGGGGTTAGAGTGCCCACTACCATTTGTTGACAACAACAAACACCTCTCAAAACTTTACTTTGTTAAAAGCTCTAGCACAAATATAGCAATCCATGCTTCCCTCTTCGAAGGGCCTTTCTTCTATTTTTATGTTGAGTCAGTTTACCCACTTCTTTCTGTCTTAGAAGCAAACACTTGTGTTAACCGTGCATTGATTCTTACATACTTACTTATTGCACTTATTATTTTACTCTGTATTGATAATTATCCATGAGATATACATGTTACAAGTTGAAAGCAACCGCTGAAACTTAATCTTCCTTTGTGTTGCTTCAATGCCTTTACTTTGAATCTATTGCTTTATGAGTTAACTCTTATGCAAGACTTATTGATGCTTGTCTTGAAAGTACTATTCATGAAAAGTCTTTGCTACATGATTCAGTTGTTTAATCATTGTCTTTACCATTGCTTTGAATCGCTGCATTCATCTCATATGCTTTACAATAGTATGATCAAGATTATGTAAGTAGCATGTCACTTCAGAAATTATCTTTGTTATCGTTTACCTACTCGGGACGAGTAGGAACTAAGCTTGGGGATGCTGATACGTCTCCAACGTATCTATAATTTCTGATGTTCCATGCTTGTTTTATGACAATACCTACATGTTTTGTTCACACTTTATGATGATTTTATGCGTTTTCCGGAACTAACCTAATGACGAGATGCCGAAGTGCCAGTTCCTGTTTTCTGCTATTTTTGGTTTCAGAAATCCTAGTAAGGAAATATTCTCGGAATTGGACGAAATCAACGCCCAGCATCTTATAATTCCACGAAGCTTCCAGAACACCCGAGAGGCACCAGAGGGGAGCCCTGTGGGCCCCACACATGTGGCCGGCGCGGCCAGAGGGGGCCCGCGCCCCCCTATTGTGTGGCGGCTCCGTAACCCTTCCGACTCCGCCCCTTCGCCTATAAGAAGCCCCCTGACCTAAATCTTCGATACGGAAAAGCCACGGTACGAGAAACCTTCCAGAGCCGCCGCCATCGCGAAGCCAAGATCTGGGGGACAGAAGTCTCTGTTCCGGCACGCCGCCAGGATGGGGAAGTGCCCCCGGAAGGCATCTCCATCGATACCACCGCCATCTTCATCAACGCTGCTGTCTCCCATGAGGAGGGAGTAGTTCTCCCTCGAGGCTAAGGGATGTACCGGTAGCTATGTGGTTAATCTCTCTCCTATGTACTTCAATACAATGATCTCATGAGCTGCCTTACATGATTGAGATTCATATGAGTTTTGTATCACTATTCATCTATGTGCTACTCTAGTGATGTTATTAAAGTAGTCTATTCCTCCTCCATGATGTAATGTTGACAGTGTGTGCATCCTGAAGTACTTGGTATATGCTATGATTGTGATCTCTTGTAGATTATGAAGTTAACTATTACTATGATGGTATTGATGTGATCTATTCCTCCTTTCATAGTGTGATGGTAACAGTGTGCATGCTATGTTAGTACTCGGTATAATTGCGTTGGTCTATCATGCACTCTAAGGTTATTTAAATATGAATATCGAATGTTGTGGAGCTTGTTAACTCCGGCATTGAGGTGCTCTTGTAGCCCTACACAATTAGTGGTGTTCATCATCCAACAAGAGAGTGTAGAGTATAGCATTTATCTATTCAGTTATGTGATCAATGTTGAGAGTGTCCACTAGTGAAAGTATGATCCCTAGGCCTTGTTTCCAAATACTGCAATCACCGCTTGTTTACTGTTTTACTACATCTCTACTTCCTGCAGTATTACTACTGCACGCCAGCAAGATATTTTCTGTCGCCGTAGACAGTCAAGTATTTTCTGGCACCGTTACTACTGCTCATATTCATTCATACCACTTGTATTTCACTATCTCTTCGCCGAACTAGTGCACCTATACATCTGACAAGTGTATTGGGTGTGTTGGGGACACAAGAGACTTGTATTGGGTGTGTTGGGGACACAAGAGACTTCTTGCATTGTGATCGCAGGGTTGCTTGAGAGGGATATCTTTGACCTCTTCCTCCCTGAGTTCGATAAACCTTGGGTGATCCACTTAAGGGAAAACTTGCTGCTGTTCTACAAACCTCTGCTCTTGGAGGCCCAACACTGTCTACAGGAAAAGGAGTGTGCGTAGACATCAGGGGTATCAACCAAATACCGAAAGATTCTTTTGAGAGCCATCATGTGGCTCTCCTTAGGAGAAGCTTGATACCTTGCACACACACCAACACTCAACACTATGTCCGGTCTAGATGCACAAAGGTAAAGCAATGATCCAATCATGGAGCGATATACCTTTTGATCCACCTCTTTACCATTGGGATCAAGTGCAAGATGACATTTAGTAACCATAGGAGTGGCTACACCCTTCAACTCGGCCATCTTGAACCTCTTGAGCATGTCTTGGAGATATTTTGCTTGGTTGATGAAGGTTCCTTCCCTCAATTGCTTGATCTCAAAACCAAGAAAGAACTTCATCTCTCCCATCATAGACATCTCAAACTTATCGGTCTCAAGCTTTGAGAATTCATTATTGAAAGCTTTGTTAGTAGAGCCAAAGATAATATCATCAACATATAATTGGCAAACGAAAAGCTCCCCATTGACCCTCTTAGTAAAAAGAGTGGGATCGATTAGCCCAACATCAAACCCACGGTCTACCAATAATTCTTTAAGGTGCTCGTACCAAGCTCTAGGAGCTTGTTTGAGACCATAAAGTGCTTTATCAAGCTTATAGACATGGTTAGGGAAGTTGAGATCCTCAAACCCCGGGGGTTGCTTAACATAAACCTCTTCATGCAAAGGACCATTAAGAAATGCACTTTTCACATCCATTTGTTGTAACTTAAAGTTATGATGCGATGCATAAGCAAGAAGGATACGGATGGACTCAAGGCGAGCCATGGGAGCATAGGTTTCTCCAAAGTAAATTCCCTCAACTTGAGAGAACCCTTGAGCCACCAATCTTGCCTTGTTCCTCACAACATTTCCAAACTCATCTTGCTTGTTCTTGAAAATCCATTTAGTGCCTATAACATTGCGGCACCCCTTTGGCTTCTCTACTAAGGTCCATACTTTGTTGCGCTTGAAGTTGTTGAGTTCTTCGTGCATAGCTTCCAACCAATCCGAATCTTCAAGGGCTTCAAATACTTTCTTGGGTTCCACTAAGGAGATATAAGCATGATGATTGCTAAAGTTAGCCAATTGCCTTCTTGTGGAAACCTTTGCCCTTACATCACCAAGAACCTTGTCATGTCTGTGTCCACGAAGTTCAAGGTTCCTATCTCTTCTTGCTAGACGACGGGCCTCGATCTCCTCCTTGGTTCTTCTTGGCCTTGGAGGTATCACTTGATCAACTTGATCTTTTGGGTCCCCGTCTTGACCTTCAACTTGAGCAACTTCAATTTCTTGAGAGTTCTCAACCTCATGTGCTTGATCTTGGACATCATTTGGTGAGGAGAAAATATCAAATGGATACTCGTCTGAGCCATCATGAGTTCTTGGTTGATCTTGTCCTTGATCTTGTCCTTGATCTTGCACACAAGAGGGAGGGTCTTGTTCTTGTTCTTGGGTTGGTGCATCATTTTCTTCACTTGATGGGGTTTGTTGATGTTGAGAAGATGAGGGCTCCACCGTGGTAGAGCATAGTCCTTCCTGAGACGCCACACCGTGTCCCTCAATGGGGCGGAAAAATCCCACACCCATTCTTACTATGGCATCTTGAGGTATTTCATCACCTGCACATACATCAACTTGCCCCACTTGGGAGCCATCATTTTCTTCGAACTTCACACTACAAGATTCGATGATAATCCCGGAGGATATATCAAAGATTCTATAAGTGTGAGATTTGGCACCGTAACCAACAAATATACCCTCCAAAGCTTTAGGAGCAAATTTAGATAAACAAACTCCTTTGATTTTGTAGAAACACTTACACCCGAACACCTTGAAGTATGAGATATTAGGCTTGTTCCCGATGAGTATTTCATATGGAGTCTTGTTCAAGCCCTTGCGGAGATAGAGCCGGTTAGAGGAGTGACAAGCGATGGAGATGGCTTCGGCCCAAAAGTTATAGCGGGATTTATACACCGCCATCATAGATCTTGCCATATCCATAAGAGTCCGGTTCTTCCTCTCCGCAACACCATTTTGTTGAGGGGTGTAAGCAGCGGAATATTGATGTCGAATCCCCTCATCACTAAGGAAATCATTGAGTGTATAGTTCTTGAACTCGGAGCCATTGTCACTTCTTATTTCCATAATGAGGAGGTTGTGTTGGCGTTGCACCTCGGTAGCAAAGTCAATGAATATTTGTTGAGTCTCATCTTTTGTCTTGAGAAAGTAGACCCAAGTGTATCTTGAGTAATCATCAACAATCACCAAGCAATGTTTCTTCGCACCAAGACTTGCATGAGCAACGGGACCAAAGAGATCCACATGAAGGAGCTCCAAGATCCTCTTAGAAGAGATGATGGTCTTGCTTGGATGCGGAGAGTCATGCATTTTGCCTTCAACACAAGCCCTCCAAACACGATCTTTGGAAAAAGACACATTTTCCATTAGTCCCACAATATGGTTCCCCTTGTGAAGACTTTGCAAAGTTCTCATGTTGACATGGGCTAGGCGGCGATGCCACAACCAACCCACATCCGCTT
Organism: Lolium perenne; assembly: GCF_019359855.2. Classification (NCBI taxonomy): domain Eukaryota; kingdom Viridiplantae; phylum Streptophyta; class Magnoliopsida; order Poales; family Poaceae; genus Lolium; species Lolium perenne. The sequence goes on along the minus strand of NC_067244.2, from coordinate 42,494,218 downwards.
TTCCGAATAGGCACATCGCACTTGTCGTGGTGGTCCCCTAAAAGTCCACCACATACAAGTTGTGTTCGCGATACCCAACGAAAGCGACTTTTAGAGTCTTGCTCCACAAGAGGACTGATACGTCTCCGACGTATCGATAATTTCTTATGTTCCATGCTTGTTTTATGACAATACCTACATGTTTTGTTCACACTTTATATCATTTTTATGCGTTTTCCGGAACTAACCTATTGACGAGATGCCGAAGTGTCAGTTCCTGTTTTCTGCTGTTTTTGGTTTCAGAAATCCTAGTAAGGAAATATTCTCGGAATTGGACGAAATCAACGCCCAGAATCTTAAAATCCCACGAAGCTTCCAGAACACCCTAGAGCCACCAGAGGGGAGCCCTGGGGGCCCCACACGCCACCCTGGCGCGGCCAGAGGGGGGGCCGCGCCCCCCTATTGTGTCACCACCTCGTCAGCCTTCCGACTCCGCCTCTTCGCCTATTTAAAGGTCCCTGACCTAAATCTTTGAGACAGAAAAGCCACGGTACGAGAAACCATCAAGAGCCGCCGCCATCGCGAAGACAAGATCTGGGGGACAGGAGTCTCTGTTCCGGCACGCCGCCGGGACGGGGAAGTGCCCCCGGAAGGCTCCTCCATCGACACCACCGCCATCTTCATCACCGCTGCTGTCTCCCATGAGGAGGGAGTAGTTCTCCATCGAGGCTAAGGGCTGTACCGGTAGCTATGTGGTTAATCTCTCTCCTATGTACTTCAATACAATGATCTCATGAGCTGCCCTACATGATTGAGATTCATATGAGTTTTGTATCACTATTCATCTATGTTACTCTAGTGATGTTATTAAAGTACTCTATTCCTCCTCCACGGTGTAATGGTGACAGTGTGTGCATCGTGTAGTACTTGGCGTAGGTTATGATTGTAATCTCTTGTAGATTATGAAGTTAACTATTGCTATGATAGTATTGATGTGATCTATTCCTCCTTTCATAGTGTGAAGGTGACAGTGTGCATGCTATGTTAGTACTTGGTTTAGTTGTGTTGATCTATCGTGCACTCTAAGGTTATTTAAACATGAATATCGAATATTGTGGAGCTTGTTAACTCCGGCATTGAGGGTTCATGTAGTCCTACACAATTAGTGGTGTTCATCATCCAACAAGAGAGTGTAGAGTATAGCATTTATCTATTTATTATGTTATGTGATCAATGTTGAGAGAGTCCACTAGTGAAAGTATAATACCTAGGCCTTGTTTCCAAATACTGCTATCGCTGCTTGTTTACTGTTTTACTGCATCTCTACTTCCTGCAATATTACCACCATCAACCACACGCTAGTTGTAGCATCAAGCTATTTTCTGGTGCCGTTACTACTGCTCATATTTATTCATACCACCTGTATTTCACTATCTCTTCGCCGAACTAGTGCACCTATTAGGTGTGTTGGGGACACAAGAGACTTCTTGCTTTGTGGTTGCAGGGTTGCATGAGAGGGATATGTTTGACCTCTTCCTCCCTGAGTTCGATAAACCTTGGGTGATCCACTTAAGGGAAAACTTGCTGCTGTTCTACAAACCTCTGCTCTTGGAGGCCCAACACTGTCTACAGGAAAAGGAGTGTGCGTAGACATCAAGCATATTTTTTGGCGCCGTTGCCGGGGAACGAAGGAAAGCTACACCATTTCCTCCCTCGTCAACTACGCGCCAGTCCTGGACAGCATCAAGTATTTTCTGGCGCCGTTGCCGGGGAGGAAAGGTAAAAGGTACTCACACTCCAGATCTCGGCTACTAAGCTATTTTTCGGTACCGTTGTAAGTGCTCGAAGCTATTTCCTTTAGATCCTGCAATTGCATCTTTTTGTTTCTTGTTTTACACTAGTTTGGCATAATGGAAAGCAACATGGAGCTTTTTATTCTTTTTCCTGAGTTAAGACATGGATGGTTTGATGCGAAAATTAAAAAACCCATGGAACATATTAGTATGAACACTTTGAACACCATTTTTGCTAATGATATGGAAAATTCTAAGCTTGGGGAAGCTGGTTTTGATGTGCATGATCTTTTTAGTCCCCCAAGCATTGAGGAGAAAATTTTCTTTGATGATACTTTGCCTCCTATTTATAATGATTATAATGATAGTGGTATTTTGGTGCTGCCTACTATGGAGAGTGAATTTGATTATGATTACAATATGCCTCCTATATTTGATAGCCCCTTTGTTGAATTTGCTCCCACTACAACTAATAAAATTGATTATGCTTATGTGGAGAGTAATAATTTAATGCATGAGACTCATGATAAGAATGCTTTATGTGATAGTTATATTGTTGAGTTTGCTCATGATACTACTGAAAGTTATTATGAGAGAGGAAAATATGGTTGTAGAAATTTTCTTGTTACTAAAACACCTCTCTATGTGCTGAATTTTTTGAAGCTACACTTGTTTTATCTTCCTATGCTTGTCACTTTGCTCTTCATGAACTTGTTTATTTACAAGATTCCTTTTCATAGGAAGCATGTTAGGCTTAAATTTGTTTTGAATTTGCCTCTTGATGCTCTCTTTTGCTTCAAATACTATTTCTTGCGAGCGCATCATTAAAAGTGTTGAGCCCATCTTAATGGCTATAAAGAAAGCACTTCTTGGAAGATAACCCATGTTTTTATTTTGCTACAGTACTTTGTTTTATATTTGAGTCTTGGAAGTTGTTACTACTGTAGCAACCTCTCCTTATCTTATTTTATTGCATTGTTGTGCCAAGTAAAGTCTTTGATAGTAAGGTTCATACTAGATTTGGATTACTGCGCAGAAACAGATTTCTGTCTGTCACGAATTTGGGCAGGGTTCTCTGTAGGTAACTCGGAAAATTCTGAAAATTTACGTGAGTGATCCTCAGATATGTACGCAACTTTCATTCAATTTGAGCATTTTCATTTGAGCAAGTCTGGTGCCTCTTAGAAATTCGTCTTTACGGACTGTTCTGTTTTGACAGATTCTGCCTTTTATTTCGCATTGCCTCTTTTGCTGTGTTTGATGGATTTCTTTGTTCCATTAATTTCCAGTAGCTTTGTGCAATGTACAGAAGTGTTAAGAATGATTATGTCACCTTTGAACATGTGAATTTTGATTATGCACTAACTCTCTAATGAGTTGTTTTAAGTTTGGTGTGGAGGAAGTTTTCAAGGATCAAGAGAGGAGGATGATACAATATGATCAAGGAGAGTGAAAGCTCTAAGCTTGGGGATGCCCCGGTGGTTCACCCCTTCATATTTCAAGAAGACCCAAGCATCTAAGCTTGGGTATGCCCAAGGCATCCCCTTCTTCATCGACAAATTATCAGGTTCCTCCCTTGAAACTATATTTTTATTCGGTCACATCATATGTACTTTACTTGGAGCGTCTGTATGTTTTTGTTTTTGTTTGAATAAATGCTTGTGTGGGAGAGAGACACGCTCCGCTGGTTCATATGAACACATGTGTTCTTAGCTTTTAATTTTCATGGCGAAGGTTGAAACTGCTTCGTTAATTGTTATATGGTTGGAAACGGGAAATGCTACATGTGGTAATTGGTATAATGTCTTGAATAATTTGGTACTTGGAAATTGTGGTGCTCATGTTTGAGCGCTTGCATCATATACTTTGCACCTATTAGTGAAGAAATACATAGAGTTTGCTAAAATTTGGTTTGCATGATTGGTCTCTCTAAGGTCTAGATATTTTCTAGTAAGGGTCGAACAACAAGAAAGACAGTGTAGAGTCTTAGAATGCTTGAAATATGTTCTTATGTAAGTTTTGTTGTACCAGTTTATACTTGTGTTTGCTTCAAATAACCTTGCTATCCCAAAGCCTTGTATTGAGAGGGAATACTTCTCGTGCATCCAAATCCTTTTGCCAAACACTATGCCATTTGTGTCCACCATACCTACCTACTACATGGTATTTCTCCGCCATTCCAAAGTAAATTGCTTGAGTGCTACCTTTAAATTTCCATTCTTTGTCTTTGCAATATATAGCTCATGGGACAAATAGCCTAAAAACTATTGTGGTATTGAATATGTACTTATGCATCTTATCTCTTATAAGTTGCTTGTTGAGCGATAACCATGTTCCTGGGGACGCCATCAACTACACCTTTGTTGAATATCATGTGAGTTGCTATGCATGTTCCTCTTGTCTGAAGTAAGGGCGATTTACCATGAGTTGAATGGTTTGAGCATGCATATTGTTAGAGAAGAACATTGGGCCGCTAACTAAAGCCATGATCCATGGTGGAAGTTTCAGTTTTGGACAACAATCCTCAATCTCTTATGAGAATATTAATTGTTGCTAAATGCTTATGCATTAAAGAGGAGTCCATTATCTGTTGTCTATGTTGTCCCGGTATGGATGTCTAAGTTGAGAATAATCAAAAGCGAGAAATCCAATGCGAGCTTTCTCCTTAGACCTTTGTACAGGCGGCATAGAGGTACCCCTTTGTGACACTTGGTTAAAACATATGTATTGCGATGATAATCCAGGTAATCCGAGCTAATTAGGACAAGGTGCGGGCACTATTGGTATACTATGCATGAGGCTTGCAACTTGTAGGATATAATTTACATAATACATATGCTTTATCACTACAGTTGACAAAATTGTTTCTTGTTTTCAAAATAAAAGCTCTAGCACAAACATAGCAATCAATGCTTCCCTCTGCGAAGGGCCATTCTTCTACATTTATGTTGAGTCAGTCTACCCATTTCTCTCTATCTTAGAAGCAAACACTTGTGTTAAGTGTGCATTGATTCTTACATGCTTGCTTATTGCACTTGTTATATTACTTTATGTTGACACTATCCATGAGATATACATGTTACAAGTTGAAGGCAACCGCTGAAACTTAATCGTCCTTTGTGTTGCTTCAATGCTTTTACTATGAATTTACTGCTTTTTGAGTTAACTCTTATGCAAGACTTATTGATGCTTGTCTTGAAAGTACTATTCACGAAAAGTCTTTGCTATATGATTCAGTTGTTTAATCATTGTCTTTATCATTGCTTTGAATCACTTCATTCATCTCATATGCTTTACAATAGTATGATCAAGATTATGTTGGTAGCATGTCACTGCAGAAATTATCTTTTATCGTTTACCTACTCGAGGACGAGTAGGAACTAAGCTTGGGGATGCTGATACGTCTCCGACGTATCGATAATTTCTTATGTTCCATGCTTGTTTTATGACAATACCTACATGTTTTGTTCACACTTTATATCATTTTTATCGTTTTCCGGAACTAGCCTATTGAATAGATGCCGAAGTGCCAGTTCCTGTTTTCTGCTGTTTTTGGTTTTAGAAATCCTAGTAAGGAAATATTCTCGGAATTGGACGAAATCAACGCCCAGAATCTTAAAATCCCACGAAGCTTCCAGAACACCCGAGAGCCACCAGAGGGGAGCCCTGGGGGCCCCACACGCCACCCTGGCGCGGCCAGAGGGGGCCGCGCCCCCTTATTGTATCACCGCCTCGTCAGCCTTCTGACTCCGCCTCTTCGCCCATTTAAAGGTCCCTGACCTAAATCTTCGAGACGGAAAAGCCACAGTACGAGAAACCATCCAGAGCCGCCGCCATCGTGAAGCCAAGATCTGGGGGACAGGAGTCTCTGTTCCGGCACACCGCCGGGACGGGGAAGTGCCCCCGGAAGGCTCCTCCATCGACACCACCGCCATCTTCATCACCGCTGCTGTCTCCCATGAGGAGGGAGTAGTTCTCCATCGAGGCTAAGGGCTGTACTGGTAGCTATGTGGTTAATCTCTCTCCTATGTACTTCAATACAATGATCTCATGAGCTGCCCTACATGATTGAGATTCATATGAGTTTTGTATCACTATTCATCTATGTTACTCTAGTGATGTTATTAAAGTACTCTATTCCTCCTCCACGGTGTAATGGTGACAGTGTGTGCATCGTGTAGTACTTGGCGTAGGTTATGATTGTAATCTCTTGTAGATTATGAAGTTAACTATTGCTATGATAGTATTGATGTGATCTATTCCTCCTTTCATAGTGTGAAGGTGACAGTGTGCATGCTATGTTAGTACTTGGTTTAGTTGTGTTGATCTATCGTGCACTCTAAGGTTATTTAAACATGAATATCGAATATTGTGGAGCTTGTTAACTCCGGCATTGAGGGTTCGTGTAATCCTACACAATTAGTGGTGTTCATCATCCAACAAGAGAGTGTAGAGTATAGCATTTATCTATTTATTCTGTTATGTGATCAATGTTGAGAGAGTCCACTAGTGAAAGTATAATCCCTAGGCCTTGTTTCCAAATACTGCTATCGCTGCTTGTTTACTGTTTTACTGCATCTCTACTGCCTGCAATATTACCACCATCAACCACATGCTAGTTGTAGCATCAAGCTATTTTCTGGTGCCGTTACTACTGCTCATATTTATTCATACCACCTGTATTTCACTATCTCTTCGCCGAACTAGTGCACCTATTAGGTGTGTTGGGGACACAAGAGACCTCTTGCTTTGTGGTTGCAGGGTTGCATGAGAGGGATATCTTTGACCTCTTCCTCCCTGAGTTCGATAAACCTTGGGTGATCCACTTAAGGTAAAACTTGCTGCTGTTCTACAAACCTCTGCTCTTGGAGGCCCAACAATGTCTAAAGGAAAAGGAGTGTGCGTAGACATGAAGGACCACAATATCTTTATCAATAAAGACGGCGGAACCCATCTTGCCAAGGGCGGAAACGGAAAGCAAATTGTAACCAAGAGTTTTGACAAGCATGACATCCACAAGAGTAATGTTGTGTGCAACCACAACCTTGCCAAAACCCAATACCTCGGATGTAGAATTATCGCCAAAGGAGACGGTGATATTATTTATGTTGGGCCTTAAATCCTTGACGAGGTTCTTGCCGCCGGTCATATGACTTGTACATCCACTATCAAGTACCCATTTTGAACCTCCGGCGGCATAGTCCTACATGAGATCAATTCTTGGATTTAGGTACCCATTTCTCAATGGGTCCTCTTTTGTTAGCAACAAGGGTCTTTGGGACCCAAATAGACCAACCAACATAACCATCATATGGACCAACATATTTAGCATAAACATCACCATAATAATCTTTAAAAAGAACACAGTGAGGGTTATCAATTCCCGCACCATCATCATTAATGGTTTTGCCCTTTGGGGTTTCACCATTAGTGGTGGCTTTCTCATGTGCGGGCTTGGCCTTTTTCTTGTTTGTCTTTTTAGCCTTGGCATTATAGCCAAGTCCCTCCTTCCCATTGTTTGACCTTTGCTTACTCAAAATATCATCCAAGGAAAGTTTACTTTGGGAAGAGGAGGCCTTAGCAAGTTCATCCTTCAACATAGCATTTTCCTCAATAATATTTGCATGATCACACGAAGGAGTGGAGGTACTAGGTATGTCATATGAAGCAAGCCTAGTTTGAAGTTGCTCATAAGACTTGGAGAGGAGAGAGTATTCACTCTTCAAGGCTTTGTGAGCCTTGTCTAGTTCATCTAGATCCTTCACAAGTTTCTCATGATCAACACCAAATTTGGCCTTTTCCTTTATAAGCACTTTAGTCTTAGCTCTAGCAAGATCTCTAGCTTTAGTGAGCTTGTTAAGTTTATCTTGAGGTTCTTCAAGATTTTCTAGCCTCTCTTCAAGAGACGCTATGGTTTCTTGACATTCCTCAAGAGCATTTTTAAGAGCATGTATTTCTAGAGAGTCTTCTCTCTCTATTTGGCACTTTTTCTCAAGAGTACCATTTAGTTGAGCTATACGAACCATGAGATTTGAAACATGCTTCTTAGTGTTAACTTGTAGGTTAAGAATGAAATCATCAAACTCTAGTATTTCTTGTTTCACTTTTAGACTAGCAAGATCAACCCCTAGATTATTTGAAACGTTAGGCATAGAGGGGTTAGGAGATGATACCTCGAAAGATTTAGCCATGAGGCAACTTTCTTCCTCCACATGAATGACCTCATTGGGAGATTCACTTGTTGATGAAGAGTTAGTGGAGAGGGAGGCAAGGGCAACCAATCCATTTGAGGTTGCATCTTATTCATCATCAACATCATCATCTCCGGAGGTATACTCTTCTTGAGTTGATAGCACAATTGATGTGTCCAAGGTAGACCTTGCCGTGAAGCAATGTGCATTCTTGAATTGAGGATTCTCATTGGGTGAATCAAAGAGAGAGGAAGAGGGAATGTTGGTAGTGACAATGGCGGCCACTTCTCTTGAGCTTTCCTCTTCATCATCACTAGCACTTTCAATCTCATCGGAAGAATATTCTTCTTTAGTCACTAGCACAATCCTTGAGGGCCTTTTGCCCTTCTTGTTCTTGTTATAGAATTTCTTGTTGGGGGGCTTTGAATACTTACCCTTTGAGTCTTTGCTCTTGTCCTTGGGGACGAGCCTTCCACCATGAGTCTCCCTATTCTCATAGGGACATTCGGCAATGAAATGGCGCTTGTCATTACAATTGTAGCAAGATTTTGTTCTTGGGCCCGAGCTTGTGGGACCCCTTGAGTTGTTTCTCTTGATGTTTTCTTCTTTGGCCTTGGATGGGTCAATCCAAAAGGTGTTTGCATGGAATGCCATGTGGTCATGGTAGTGGTGTTCCAAGATGCCCTATAAGATTCTTGAGGAATCACTTCTTCCACGGAGTTGACCACCAAGGCAAGGTTGGACCCTTTTGACATCCCAAGAGCAAGATTGCGAGAATCATGAGAGTTTTGCTCAAGCACCTTGAGAGCTTGCATCTCGTGCACGGCTTGTTGAGAGGTGAGAGAGGGATAGCATTCTCTACCGACAAGAGTCTTGACATCAATAGGTTCAAATGGCATCATGCAATCGATGTACTTTTCCTTGATCCAAAAGTCATCGATGTGAGTGGCACCAACATTCCGGAAAGCATCGGCAACGGTGAGAAGTCTTCCATACATGACTTCATGATCTTCATACAGTAGCCTCATGAATCCTTCGGCTTTATTCCGAAGAGCATTATTCTTGTTCCTTCTTGTGCTCTCACTTCCAATGCAACTAGCGGCCAAACCATCCCAAGCATCCTTGGCGGTGGTGAAATGCCGAACACGAGACAACTCCTTTGTCCCCACACTAGTTTGAATCATGTGCAAGGCGGCGTTGTTGAATTGATGATACGTCTCCGACGTATCGATAATTTCTTGTGTTCCATGCCACATTATTGATGTTATCTACATGTTTTATGCACACTTTATGTCATATTCGTGCATTTTCTGGAACTAACCTATTAACAAGATGCCGAAGTGCCAGTTGCTGTTTTCTGCTGTTTTTGGTTTCAGAAATCCTAGTAACGAAATATTCTCGGAATTGGACGAAATCAACACCCAGGGTCCTATTTTGCCACGAAGCTTCCAGAAGACCGAAGAGGAGACGAAGTGGGGCCACGAGGCGGCCAAACCCTAGGGCGGCGCGGCCCCTGCCCTGGCCGCGCGGCCCTATGGTGTGGGCCCCTCGTGCCGCCTCTTGACCTGCCCTTCCGCCTACTTAAAGCCTCCGTCGCGAAACCCCCAGTACCGAGAGCCACGATACGGAAAACCTTACTGAGACGCCGCCGCCGCCAATCCCATCTCGGGGGATTCAGGAGATCGCCTCCGGCACCCTGCCGGAGAGGGGAATCATCTCCCGGAGGACTCTACGCCGCCATGGTCGCCTCCGGAGTGATGTGTGAGTAGTCTACCCCTGGACTATGGGTCCATAGCAGTAGCTAGATGGTTGTCTTCTCCCCATTGTGCGTAATTGTCGGATCTTGTGAGCTGCCTAACATGATCAAGATCATCTATCTGTAATTCTATATGTTGCGTTTGTTGGGATCCGATGAATAGAGAATACTTGTTATGTTGATTATCAAAGTTATGTCTATGTGTTGTTTATGATCTTGCATGCTCTCCGTTACTAGTAGATGCTCTGGCCAAGTAGATGCTTGTAACTCCAAGAGGGAGTATTTATGCTCGATAGTGGGTTCATGTCTCCGTGAATCTGGGGAAGTGACAGAAATCTCTAAGATTATGGATGTGCTGTTGCCACTAGGGATAAAACATTGGTGCTATGTTCAAGGATGTAGTTACTGATTACATTACGCGCAATACTTAATGCAATTGTCTGTTGTTAGCAACTTAATACTGGAGGGGGTTCGGATGATAACCTGAAGGTGGACTTTTTAGGCATAGATGCATGCTGGATAGCGGTCTATGTACTTTGTCGTAATGCCCAATTAAATCTCACTATACTCATCATAATATGTATGTGCATGGTCATGCCCTCTTTATTTGTCAATTGCCCAACTGTAATTTGTTCACCCAACATGCTGTTTATCTTATGAGAGAGACACCTCTAGTGAACTGTGGACCCCGGTCCAATTCTCTATACTGAAATACAATCTACTGCAATCTTGTTCTCATCGTTTCTGCAAACAATCATCATCCACACTATACATCTAATCCTTTGTTACAGCAAGCCGGTGAGATTGACAACCTCGCTGTTTCGTTGGGTCAAAGTACTTTGGTTGTGTTGTGCAGGTTCCACGTTGGCGCCGGAATCTCTGGTGTTGCGCCGCACTACATCCCGCCGCCATCAACCTTCAACGTGCTTCTTGGCTCCTACTGGTTCGATAAACCTTGGTTTCATACTGAGGGAAAACTTGCCGCTGTACGCATCACACCTTCCTCTTGGGGTTCCCAACGGACGCGTGCTGTACGCGTATCAAGCTCTTTTCTGGCGCCGTTGCCGGGGAGATCAAGACACGCTGCAAGGGGAGTCTCCACTTCCCAATCTCTTTACTTTGTTTTTGTCTTGCTTAGTTTTATTTACTACTTTGTTTGCTGCACTAAATCAAAATACAAAAAAAATTAGTTGCTAGTTTTACTTTATTTGTTATCTTGTTTGCTATAACAAAAACACAAAAAATTAGTTTACTTGCATTTACCTTATCTAGTTTGCTTTATTTACTGTCTTGCACTCTATATTAAAAATACAAAAAAATTAGTTACTTTTGTTACCATGTCTAGCTCTGAACCTGTTACTTCTTCGCCTGAAGAATTAGTCTTCACTTTTAAACAAGGGGATGAGGAGAGTTTTAAGGATGCTTGGTCTAGAATTTTTACTTCTTATCGTAAAACTGAACCTCAAATGACTCTAAGTTTGCTCCTTAGTAATTTTTATTTTGGTCTTATGATTCGCTATAGATATGCTTTGGATGCTTTAGTGGGAGGAGATTTCCTTCATTGCAATGGGGATCAAGCTTTTAATGCCATAAAGAAGTTGGTTGCATCACATGATTCAGCTAATAACTTTGATTCAGCCCTTACTAGCATTTATAATAGATTAAACAATCTCGAGATGAGTACATCCCGCTTGGATGACAACTATCACCATGTTCGTAATCGTCTTGAACAAGTTTTAGTGAACTCTAAACTTTCATTATGGGATCCTACTGTTAAAATTGTTATCGGTGATCGAACTCTTCGTGCCAACTGTGATATTATGTCTGAATTTTTCCTTATACCTGAGAGCATTTATAAATCTTTGAAACTTTGGGGAGTCGATGAAGGAGGAGAAGAAATAACTCTCATTGATAACTCTGTTATAATTCCTAAGGGAATAGCCGCAGGTGTGCATACAACCATTCTTGGAAGAATAATATCCATTGATTATCTTGTTATTGAATGTGTAGGGACAGGAAAAATCACACTCGGAAGATCCCTGCTGAAACTATTGGGAGCAGTCATTGATGTGGAAGAAGGCACCCTGGAATTCACCTCTACACCGGGGGAAAATCATATATTTACTAAATCAAAGGGAAAGAAAAACAATAATAAAGGTAAGGGTAAAGCCCAAGGTAAGGTTGACACACCATCTCTTGATAATACTTGATACACACTTTCTGCGCCTAGCTGAAAGGCGTTAAAGAAAAGCGCTTATGGGAGACAACCCATGGTTTTTACTACAGTACTTTGTTTTTATTTTGTGTCTTGGAAGTTGTTTACTACTGTAGCAACCTCTCCTTATCTTAGTTTAGTGTTTTATTGTGCCAAGTAAAGTCGTTGATAGTAAAGTTCATACTAGATTTGGATTACTGCGCAGAAACAGATTTCTTTGCTGTCACGAATCTGGGCAAAATTCTCTGTAGCTAACTCAGAAAATTATGCCAATTTACGTGAGTGATCCACAGATATGTACGCAACTTTCATTCAATTTGAGCATTTTCATTTGAGCAAGTCTGGTGCCTCGATAAAATTCGTCAATACGAACTGTTCTGTTTTGACAGATTCTGCCTTTTATTTCGCATTGCCTCTTTTGCTATGTTGGATGAATTTCTTTGATCCATGAATGTCCAGTAGCTTTATGCAATGTCCAGAAGTGTTAAGAATGATTGTGTCACCTCTGAACATGTTAATTTTTATTGTCCACTAACCCTCTAATGAGTTGTTCTAAGTTTGGTGTGGAGGAAGTTTTCAAGGATCAAGAGAGGAGTATGATGCAACATGACCAAGGAGAGTGAAAGCTCTAAGCTTGGGGATGCCCCGGTGGTTCACCCCTGCATATTCTAAGAAGACTCAAGCGTCTAAGCTTGGGGATGCCCAAGGCATCCCCTTCTTCATCGACAACATTATCAGGTTCCTCCCCTGAAACTATATTTTTATTCCATCACATCTTATGTGCTTTTCTTGGAGCGTCGGTTTGTTTTTGTTTTTTGTTTTGTTTGAATAAAATGGATCCTAGCATTCACTTTGTGGGAGAGAGACACGCTCCGCTGTAGCATATGGACAAGTATGTCCTTAGGCTCTACTCATAGTATTCATGGCGAAGTTTCTTCTTCGTTAAATTGTTATATGGTTGGAATTGGAAAATGATACATGTAGTAAATTGCTAAAATGTCTTGGATAATGTGATACTTGGCAATTGTTGTGCTCATGTTTAAGCTCTTGCATCATATACTTTGCACCCATTAATGAAGAAATATATAGAGCATGCTAAAATTTGGTTTGCATATTTGGTCTCTCTAAGGTCTAGATAATTTCTAGTATTGAGTTTGAACAACAAGGAAGACGGTGTAGAGTCTTATAATGTTTTCAATATGTCTTTTATGTGAGTTTTGCTGCACCGGTTCATCCTTGTGTTTGTTTCAAATAGCCTTGCTAGCCTAAACCTTGTATCGAGAGGGAATACTTCTCATGCATCCAAAATCCTTGAGCCAACCACTATGCCATTTGTGTCCACCATACCTACCTACTACATGGTATTTCTCCGCCATTCCAAAGTAAATTGCTTGAGTGCTACCTTTAAAATTCCATCATTCACCTTTGCAATATATAGCTCATGGGACAAATAGCTTAAAAACTATTGTGGTATTGAATATGTACTTATGCACTTTATCTCTTATTAAGTTGCTTGTTGTGCGATAACCATGTTCACTGGGGACGCCATCAACTATTCTTTGTTGAATATCATGTGAGTTGCTATGCATGTTCGTCTTGTCTGAAGTAAGAGATCTACCACCTTATGGTTAAGCATGCATATTGTTAGAGAAGAACATTGGGCCGCTAACTAAAGCCATGATCCATGGTGGAAGTTTCAGTTTTGGACATATATCCTCAATCTCATATGAGAAAATTATTAATTGTTGTTACATGCTTATGCATAAAAGAGGAGTCCATTATCTGTTGTCTATGTTGTCCCGGTATGGATGTCTAAGTTGAGAATAATCAATAGCGAGAAATCCAATGCGAGCTTTCTCCTTAGACCTTTGTACAAAGCGGCATAGAGGTACCCCTTTGTGACACTTGGTTAAAACATGTGCATTGCGACGATCCGGTAGTCCAAGCTAATTAGGACAAGGTGCGGGCACTATTAGTATACTATGCATGAGGCTTGCAACTTGTAAGATATAATTTACATGATACATATGCTTTATTACTACCGTTGACAAAATTGTTTCATGTTTTCAAAATCAAAGCTCTAGCACAAATATAGCAATTGATGCTTTTCCTCTATGGAGGACCATTCTTTTACTTTCATTGTTGAGTCAGTTCACCTATTTCTCTCCACCTCAAGAAGCAAACACTTGTGAACTGTGCATTGATTCCTACATACTTGCATATTGCACTTATTATATTACTCTATGTTGACAATATCCATGAGATATACATGTTACAAGTTGAAAGCAACCGCTGAAACTTAATCTTCCTTTGTGTTGCTTCAATGCTTTTACTATGAATTATTGCTTTATGAGTTAACTCTTATGCAAGACTTATTGATGCTTGTCTTGAAGTACTATTCATGAAAAGTCTTTGCTATATGATTCACTTGTTTACTCATGTCATATACATTGTTTTGATCGCTGCATTCACTACATATGCTTTACAAATAGTATGATCAAGGTTATGATGGCATGTCACTCCAGAAATTATCTTTGTTATCGTTTTACCTGCTCGGGACGAGCAGAACTAAGCTTGGGGATGCTGATACGTCTCCGACGTATCGATAATTTCTTGTGTTCCATGCCACATTATTGATGTTATCTACATGTTTTATGCACACTTTATGTCATATTCGTGCATTTTCTGGAACTAACCTATTAACAAGATGCCGAAGTGCCAGTTGCTGTTTTCTGCTGTTTTTGGTTTCAGAAATCCTAGTAACGAAATATTCTCGGAATTGGACGAAATCAACGCCCAGGGTCCTATTTTGCCACGAAGCTTCCAGAAGACCGAAGAGGAGACGAAGTGGGGCCACGAGGCGGCCAAACCCTAGGGCAGCGCGGCCCCTGCCCTGGCCGCGCGGCCCTATGGTGTGGGCCCCTCGTGCCGCCTCTTGACCTGCCTTCCGCCTACTTAAAGCCTCTGTCGCGAAACCCCCAGTACCGAGAGCCACGATACGGAAAACCTTACTTAGACGCTGCCGCCGCCAATCCCATCTCGGGGGATTCAGGAGATCGCCTCCGGCACCCTGCCGGAGAGGGGAATCATCTCCCGGAGGACTCTACGCCGCCATGGTCGCCTCCGGAGTGATGTGTGAGTAGTCTACCCCTGGACTATGGGTCCATAGCAGTAGCTAGATGGTTGTCTTCTCCCCATTGTGCGTAATTGTCGGATCTTGTGAGCTGCCTAATATGATCAAGATCATCTATCTGTAATTCTATATGTTGCGTTTGTTGGGATCCGATGAATAGAGAATACTTGTTATGTTGATTATCAAAGTTATGTCTATGTGTTGTTTATGATCTTGCATGCTCTCCGTTACTAGTAGATGCTCTGGCCAAGTAGATGCTTGTAACTCCAAGAGGGAGTATTTATGCTCGATAGTGGGTTCATGTCTCCGTGAATCTGGGGAAGTGACAGAAATCTCTAAGATTATGGATGTGCTGTTGCCACTAGGGATAAAACATTGGTGCTATGTTCAAGGATGTAGTTACTGATTACATTACGCGCAATACTTAATGCAATTGTCTGTTGTTAACAACTTAATACTGGAGGGGGTTCGGATGATAACCTGAAGGTGGACTTTTTAGGCATAGATGCATGCTGGATAGCGGTCTATGTACTTTGTCGTAATGCCCAATTAAATCTCACTATACTCATCATAATATGTATGTGCATGGTCATGCCCTCTTTATTTGTCAATTGCCCAACTGTAATTTGTTCACCCAACATGCTGTTTATCTTATGGGAGAGACACCTCTAGTGAACTGTGGACCCCGGTCCAATTCTCTATACTGAAATACAATCTACTGCAATATTGTTCTACTGTTTTCTGCAAACAATCATCATCCACACTATACATCTAATCCTTTGTTACAGCAAGCCGGTGAGATTGACAACCTCGCTGTTTCGTTGGGGCAAAGTACTTTGGTTGTGTTGTGCAGGTTCCACGTTGGCGCCGGAATCTCTGGTGTTGCGCCGCACTACATCCCGCCGCCATCAACCTTCAACGTGCTTCTTGGCTCCTACTGGTTCGATAAACCTTGGTTTCATACTGAGGGAAAACTTGCCGCTGTACGCATCACACCTTCCTCTTGGGGTTCCCAACGGACGCGTGCTGTACGCGTATCAGTTGACTATCAACCGCTTCTCTTCTAGTCAACTTGTCGGGGTTGTAAGGCTTGAAGCCTTCCATGATGATTCTCCAAAGTTCATTGGAGGCACTGCGAACATGAGAGCTAAACTCAAATTGCCAAGTATCGAAATCATTAACGGAAAACTTAGGTGGGTCGCCCCGAATGTTTATATGAGGATGGGGAACCGGTATATCGAGAGATAGAAAAGGTGGAGCCACTCGATTGTAGCTCTCACCTCCACTAGTTCCCCTAGGATATGCATTGGGGGATGTGATAGTGTTTAAGTTATCACCATTCACGGGTTTGGTAGAGGAGGGTAATACCGAAGCATTTCCTTCTAACGCATCTGTGACATTTACCTCTTTGGTGGGAGTGTTGGGGGGATAACCCCCGGTATGCCAAAGGCATGCTAAACCGGATGGTTTGAGCCATCGAGATACCGGTTTAATGTTCTTACCGGAAGCCTAGTAGGAATCCGGGAGAGCAAGGCTAAGCCGGTATCCCCAAAGGGGTATGCCGGAACCCGGTATAAAAGATACCGGAAAGGAGAGCCTGTCGGCAGGACTGGTCAAAGATTCTCTTCAGAGCAAGAAGACAAGGATGAGCTAAGCAAAGTAACTTTATTCAGAGCCCTGGCGCCAAAGAGAGAGGTGACGGAGAAAGAAGCCGGAGGACGTCAGCTTCTATGATAAAAGAAGACCCCGGTGTCGTCTATGATTAAAGTAGCTTTGTACAGTAGCCTGGTAAAGTAGTTTGTCCAGTCAAAGATGCCATTAGGGTTTCTTGCACTGTAAGCCACCCTCTCCCCTATATAAGGAGAGGGGGCAGCCCTCCTTGCGGGCACGATATGTTGAGATAGAGGTAGACAGAACTTGTAACCATGTTGTGATCAATGAAGCCTGCGATCTAGTAAAGAGTTCTTCCTCTTGTCTCTCTTCTTGTATACCGGTCTCTGGCTGTGTTCTTGAGGAAAGCATCCGGAAGTTCTTCCCATCTAATCGCAAACCCTCCCCCGAATCCTCTTGCGTCCATTCGGCCCCAATCTAAGCCATCCTATGGCATCTGCTCGTTCACCACGACGACAGTTGGCGCCCACCGTGGGGCCTGAAGTGGCGCTTGATGGAGTTCACATTCGGGCGGGCATCCTCGAGATCTCCGGCGAGCGTACGGTGTCCGCGTTGGTGCAGCGCATCTACGCCATGGACTTCATCAACGACAACGCGGGCTGCTTCGCCAACGGCGGCGTCTTCCCCAAGAACGGCCGCATCATCGAGTTCGGCAGCCACCGCGTCTACTTCGGCACCGTCCCCGTGCGCCAGCGCCTCTCGCCGGTGCTGGTGGCACCGGACCCGCCAAGATGGCTCTGTGCTGGTCGCGCCGCCGGCAGCGTCGAGGTAATGATGACCGGTGTGGCTGGTGCAGGAAAGGAGGTTGCGGCTGAAGGTGCCGGTCGCGCGGTTTCGACCCGTGCGGCTAAGCCACCACTGGAGCGCGGCGCAGGCGCAGCGGGAGCATCATCCGCGCCACCGGAGACACCGCTCCAGGCGGCGATGAACGTCCTCGCCACCCCCATCGCACAGAACATCGACCCGGCAGCGGCTCAGGCAGAGCTGGAGGCGCAGCGCCAGAAGATGCTGGAGAGCGGCAAGGACATCGTCAGGGCGCAGCGCGAGCTGAACCTAACCGTACGTGAGTATAACGCTGCCCATGGCTTTGCTTCTGTTAGCGCGCATGCTGCTAGGATGCCGGAAAACCGGCTAAAAGCTCGCAACCTAGATCAAGATTTGCGCAAAGAGATTCTTACCGGCAAGAGTGCCTCTGCATCTGTTAGCATCGTGGAAAAGCCTAAGTATAGCAGCCCGGACAAAACTATAAAAGCTGCTAAGGCCGCGGTAGAACTATGCGAGTCGCTTTCCGGAGATGCTCTCGCAAAACAGCAAGAGCGTGTTAGAGAGCTGCTGGAAACCATAGAGCAGCAAAATGCTGAGCAGCTGGCTAAGCTGAACAAGGCAGCGGCCTCAAAATCCGCGCGTTCGACAAAGAATGCCGGTAGCAAGTCCCATGGGCAGGCTTCGTCCCCCCATCCGGATAGAAGAAGAGAAAAAGAAGTGAATGCGCAGCAGATGACTGTGTACGATCCGGTTCTTGCCGGAAAGCAACAAGCCGGGCAACATGATGCCGGTAGAAAAAGCCAAGGGGCAGAGCGAGGCTACGCCAGAGGCTATGCCGGAAACAATCATGCCGGTAGATATGAGACCGGGCAAAACTATCGAGCTGCAAGGGCAGCGTACGATGAGGAGGAAATGGATCCCCCAAGGTACCGGCAGGCAAGGGCCGCGGTACCGGAATGTTACGATGAAGCCGATTCTGCAAGACCGGCAGCATACCGGAACCCATTGGGAGAACGCCTGGGAGAGAGGTACTTACCGGAACGGGATGCGAGGCACCGTCTGGATAGAGTGTACTTGTCAGAAATGATCGAGGAGGAAGGTCCTCCAGGTCCAAAGTGCTTTGGCCCAAGGATCATGAAAGAAAAACCACCAGTTCGCAACTTTATGTTGCCCCGTGACACAAAGACATACGATGGCACCACGAAGCCAGAAGATTGGCTCGCGGATTACGTGACCGCAGTATACGTTGCAGGCGGTGGAGGAACCGTAGCAGGAGGAGGAAACCGGCGTTGGGCCGTGAGGATCATACCATCGTTTTTGGTTGGACCGGCAAGAATCTGGCTAAACAACTTGCCGGCAGGAAGCATAAATGGCTGGCTGGATTTTGAGGAGGCTTTTGTGAGCAATTTCAGCAGCACCTATCAGAGGCCAAACAGGCCGCAGCAACTTGCTCTGTGCGTGCAGCGCCCGAATAAAACTGACCGGGATTATCTAGCCCGGTGGAACACTACGAGGAACTCCTGTGAAGGGGTAATCGAGGCACAAGCCATTGCTTGGTTTAGCAGTGGATGCAGAAGAGGTTCACCGTTGTGGCAAAAGTTGCAGCGCAACATGCCAACAACGCTGGCAGAGATGATACGTGTGGCTGATAGCTATGCGTTGGGAGACCCAACGCAGCCGGCAGTGCAACCGGAGCCGGAACAGCAGCGCCACGAACAGCACCGGGACAACCGGAATAACAAAAGAAGGGAAGATTTTCCGGATCGAAGGTACGGTCCGCAGCAAGTTGCTGCTGTACAGGAAAACTCTGAGGCCAGCGGCAGCCAGAGGCAAAAAACCGGATCGCAGCCATGGGCAGGTCCTAAGAAACAATGGGTGGAAAAGAAACCCTGGGTCCAGAAAAGAAACTGGCAAGAACCCGCAAAGTACACCATGGAAGCTGCCATGGATCAACCTTGCCGGTGGCACACGCCGAATCCGGCACACCCGTCAAACCATCTGACGAAGGATTGTACCTGGACCAAGTACTTGATGCAAAAGGGAACGGTGAAAGATGCGCAGCCACCACAAGACATGCCGCGGCAGCAGCAACAGCTACCGCCACCGCCGCCACTTACCGGGGCGAACGCCTTACCGGTGCAGCCAAACCGGCAGCAGTACCAGCAAGTTAACCGGGTGGAGCAGAATGATAACCAGCCACCTCCACCGGCGCCTTTAGGCCGGAACGTTTACGAAGACCCGCATCTGTGCTGTGTTGTTTTTGTCACTGAGCCAACAGACCGGCAAAGTGTACACCGGCGCTCCATGGAGGTCAATGCTGTAATGCCGGCAGTTCCCAAGTACATGATGTGGTCCAATCAGGAAATTACCTGGTCATCTAAGGATCATCCCAAGATCATGCCGAATCCGGGTGGATATGCTCTTGTTGTGGACCCAATCATGAAAGGGCCGCAAACTCGAGTGAAGTTCAGCAAGGTGCTGATAGACAATGGCAGTAGCATCAACATCATGTACAAGCACACCATGCATACGCTGGGCATAACAGAAAACATGCTTCAGCCAACGCGCACAACGTTCCACGGGATCGTTCCTGGCTTGTCCTGTGCCCCGATAGGAAAAGTTCGGGTGGACGTGGCATTTGGAGGACGTGACAATTGCCGGGTGGAAAACCTTGAGTTTGAGGTGGTGGATCTAGACAGTCCCTACCATGCATTGCTGGGGAGACCGGCATTGGCAGCCTTCATGGCCACAACTCATACGGCTTACCTCAAGATGAAGATGCCGGCACCTCGTGGACCACTGACTGTGGTGGGAAACTATAAGGTCTCACTGGAAACTGCATCTGCCGGATCGAACCTAGCGGAATCGCTGGTGATCGCGGAGGAAAAGAAAAGAATGCAAACAGCTGTTGCGCTGGCTCAGTCCTCACAAATGAGCTTAGCGGCAATGAGTGAAAACATGGGTTCGCCGGCATTCAAGCCAACGAATGAAACAAAGGACATCGTGCTGGATCCGGCTTACCCAGAGCGCACCGTTCGTATCGGTGCCGGCCTCGACCAAGCATAGGAAAGCGCGCTCGTCAGCTTCCTCCGTGAGAATCGGAATATCTTTGCCTGGTCAACTGATGATTTGGTAGGTGTTCCGAGGGAGCTGGCTGAGCACTCTCTAAACGTCCGGAAAGATGCCAAGCCGGTGCGGCAACCACTGCACCGATTCGCTGAAGACAGAAGAAAGATCATAGGAGAAGAGGTAACCAAGCTGCTTGTTGCCGGATTCATCGTGGAGGTCACGCACACAGAGTGGCTGGCCAATCCGGTAATGGTTGAAAAGAAGAAGGATGAGAACCTGGAGGCAAAAGCTCCGAAGGTGTGGCGCATGTGCATCGACTACACCAACCTGAACAAGGCTTGCCCAAGAGATCCTTTTCCTTTGCCACGAATCGATCAAGTGATTGATTCAACTGCTGGGTGTGAGTTGTTGTCCTTCCTGGATGCCTATTCCGGTTTCCACCAGATTCCCTTGAAAAAGGAAGATCAAATAAAAACTGCGTTCATTACCCCGCACGGGGCTTATTGCTATGTCACTATGCCTTTTGGTTTGCGCAACGCTGGTGCAACGTACCAGCGCTGTATGCAAAAATGCTTGTTTGACCAAATTGGAAAAAACGTACAAGTCTATGTGGATGACATCGTGATAAAAACTAAGGTAAAGAACACCTTAATCGATGACATCCGGCAAACGTTCGATAACCTAAGACGGTTCCGGATGAAACTCAATCCGGCGAAATGCACCTTTGGTGTCCCTGCCGGCAAGTTGCTCGGTTTCCTGGTATCAAGCCGGGGCATAGAAGTTAATCCGGTAAAGATCCGGGCAATAGAAAGAATGGCTATTCCTCGAGAGTTAAAAGATGTGCAGAAGTTTACCGGAAGCTTGGCATCGCTAAGCCGGTTTGTAAGCAGGTTGGGAGAAAAAGCTCTGCCACTCTATGCTCTCATGAAAAAATCTGACACGTTCGTCTGGACCCCTCAGGCAGACGCAGAGTTTAAAGAGCTAAAAACAATGCTAGCCACAGCACCCATACTGGCTTCACCTCTAGAAAGGGAGCCTATGCTGTTATACATAGCAGCAACAAACCGGGTTGTGAGTGTAGTGGTTGTGGTTGAAAGAGAAGAGGAAGAAAAAACCGTCCAGAGGCCGGTATACTACCTGAGCGAGGTGCTCTCCCTCTCAAAACAGAACTACCCTCACTTCCAAAAAATGACTTATGGCGTGTACATGGCCGCCACCAAACTCAAGCACTACTTTGAGGAGCACCCCATGAAAGTGGTGAGCGAAGCACCAATTTCCGACATCATGTGCAACAAAGACGCCAGCGGCCGGATTGCAAAATGGGCGATCCAGATATCACCATACGTGCCGGTGTATGAAAGAAGAGATGCCATAAAATCACAGGCTTTGGCTGATTTCCTTGTTGATTGGGCGGAGATGCAGTACAAACCGCCGGATCAGAGGATAGAGTACTGGAAAATGCACTTTGATGGATCCAAGCTCAAGGAGGGTCTAGGTGCCGGTGTGGTGCTTACTTCACCAAAAGGAGACCACCTCCGGTATGTTTTGCAAGTACATTTCAGGGCATCGAACAATGTCGCTGAATATGAAGCTTTGATCCATGGGCTTAAGGTCGCAAAAGAAATCGGTGCACACCGGATCATTTGCTATGGAGATTCAGACCTTGTCGTACAGCAGTGTTCCGGAGATTGGGATGCAAAAGATGCCAACATGGCCTCGTACCGGTTTCACGTGCAAAAGATTGCCGGATTCTTCGAAGGGTGTGAGTTTCACCATGTGCCGCGAGCAGAAAATGAAGCCGCGGATGCTTTGTCCAAGCTGGGCTCATCTAGGCAAGAAATTCCTCCCGGAATAGCTTTGGCTCACCTAAGAGTGCCATCAATCAAACCGAGCCCGGAATCAGAATCAATTTTTGTACCGGAGTCACACGTAGTACCCATGGATATCGATGAAGGGAACCCGGGGACTGCTCCGGTAGGCTCGGGGACTGCTCCGGCAAGCTCGGGGACTGCTCCGGTAGGCTCGGGGACTGCTATACCCATACCGGAAGAAATGATGCTGGTGGATAGCATGGAAATAGATGCACCGGTGTTTTTGGTTCGAGAGATACCATCATGGGTTAAACCTATTAAGGAATTCCTGATCAGCGGCATCTTGCCGGCTGACGAAAATGAATCAAGGAGGATACAAAGAAGGTCCAAAGCTTACACATTCATCAATGGTGAGGTGTACAAGAGAAGCGTTACCGGTGTCCTTCAAAGATGTGTGGAACCGGAGGAAGGAAAAGAAATGCTTGAGGAAATTCACCAAGGAGAATGTGGGCATCACGCTTCATCAAGGGCGCTAGTAGCAAAAGTTTTCCGGCATGGGTTCTATTGGCCCACTGCTTTGGAGAACGCTGAGGATTTGGTAAGAAAATGCAACGGCTGCCAGAGGTACGCCAAGCAAAACCATACCCCAGCATCCGGTTTAAAGACAATACCGTTAACATGGCCATTCGCCGTTTGGTGCCTTGACATGGTTGGCCCATTCAAAACTGCAAGAAGCAGCATGACTCACATCTTGGTCATGGTGGACAAGTTCACCAAATGGCTAGAAGTAAAACCTATCGCAAAGTGTGATGGGCATACAGCGGTGAAATTCCTAAAAGATGTCATTTTGCGGTATGGATACCCGCATAGCATCATCACTGATAATGGAACCAACTTTGCTCAAGGTGAGTTCAAGAGGTTCTGTGAAGACAACAACATCCGGTTGGATTTGTGCTCAGTGGCACACCCACAAGGCAATGGCCAGGTGGAAAGGATGAATGCTTTGGTGCTTTCCGGTATCAAACCTAGACTAATTGATGCGGTGGAAAAGTCACCAGGATGTTGGCTCGATGAGCTACTCTCAGTACTGTGGAGTATAAGAACAACTCCAAACCGGTCTACCGGATACACTCCCTTCTTCATGGTTTATGGAGCAGAAGCGGTCATACCAACCGACATCATTCATGATTCACCAAGAGTACAGCTCTATACTGAGCAAGAGGTCAAAGAGGCCAGAGAAAATGATGTGGACTTGCTAGAAGAAGCAAGAGAGCTGGCTTTGGCAAGAACAGCCATTTACCAGCAAAACCTAAGACGCTATCACAACCGGAAGGTTAACCCGAGAGTTTTCCGGGAAGGAGATCTTGTACTTCGCCTGGTGCAGCGCACTGAAGGCCGGCATAAGCTCTTGCCACCATGGGAAGGTCCCTTCATTGTAAGCAAGGTGCTTCACAATGATGCATACTACTTGATCGATGCACAGGAGTGGAAGAAAGGAAAGGCGGACAGGTCCGGAGAGGAGAGCAAGCGTCCATGGAACGTAGCTCTGTTGCGTCCTTTCTACTCTTGAAGTGGTGGTGTAAGAAGTTCCTTTTTGTACCTTATATGCTATGAATAAAAGATGCCGGAACCTTGAATAAATCTCGGGGACTACCCCAACTTAAGTTGCATGTAACTTGTTTATTTTTTCAGTTTACCGGTTGCTTATTGAATGTTTTTTCTTTCCGGTTTAGTAGTGTGCTAAATCCTACCGGAGTCTTCGACTCTGCTGCTGTCTGCATACCGGCTTCATGGCAAGCAAGATAAACCGGTAGGGGATAAGCACATGAACTGCGAAAAGGGAGAGCAGGAAAGAACAATCCAGAAAATTTAACTAACCCCGGTTAAACCGGTTTTTTGCAAAATTTCAAAGTTATTTCTAAGTTCAAGAAGATGCTTGTTTGGTGAAAGAACCTTGTGCTCATACGCCAAAGAACGCCCAGAGAAGGCAGGCAGAGCCAAGGCAAAAGAACCAAGTATGCATCAAATTGGATGCGGGAACAATTTGGAAATCTTTGCAGTACAGGATAAAAGCAGAACCAAAAGCAAAATATGCTAAGGCAAACTCATAAATACTTAGCTACCGGTATAACTTACCGGCAGGAAATGTTGTAGCACAACCGCAGGCAAACTTAAAGTCTTACATCATAGACCCCGGCATTCCGGGGCAGAATTTAACGAATATTGTTTCAAAGATAAGCAGGACCAACACAGATAGCAGGCAAACACTTCAAAGAGAATAATCACGCAGCAGGGGCTTCCGGAGGAGCAGCGCCGGCATCAGCATCGTCCAGGACCTCTTCTTCGGCTTCACCCTCCTCCTCGTCGAGATAGTCCGTGACGCCAGGAGGGGGAGGGATGAAGGTGCGCATGTCGGCATACTCCGCGATGCGGTACGCGCGATCCTGCCGCTTGGCGGAGAGGATCGGGTCCAGATCCGTTTCTGCGTCTTCACGCACGCCGGTAAGGGCGTCCAGATCGAGCTCCGGGTACCAAGAGCAGGCGACGCGGAGGGCGGAGTCCGCTCCAGCGCGGGCAGCAGAGCACTGCCACTCGCGGATCCTCTTGCCGGCACCCTTGAGGCGATCGCTGATGAGGGAGAAGGTGTCCGGCACCTCCTCGCCAGGCCATAAAGTCCTGTATAGCTGGGTAGCTACATCAGGGATGTCCGAAAGATTGCGGTCTATGCAGCGCATATGGGACACCCGCGCGTTAAGCGCGACCAGATGGTCCCTGGGCGTCCATGGCACGGTAAGATCCGCTTGGCCTTTGTCCTTGCGTTGCGTGTCGACCTTCTTGACAGCGTACCTCTGCGAGTCCGGGAAGAGGCCTATGCAAAGAAAGAAAAAGGTCAAGGAAAAGAGTCCGGAAGAAAAAGAGACCGGAGAAAAAAGAGTCCGGAAGAAAAAGAGACCGGAGAGAAAAGAATCCGGAAGAAAAGAGACCGGAAGGAAAGATAACGGAAAGAAAATGGGGTCGAAGGAAAAAGGCTCATATGCAGTAGTCAAAGTATAAAAGAAAAGAACTTACGGAGGGCGAGTGTGTCGGTCTGCAGGATCAGCTGATCGCATTCCTTATGCTCCTCCTCCAGCCGCGCGGCCTTCTCCTCGGCACCCTTCCGGGCCTTGGCCATCTCCTCCAGCTCTGCCCGCAACACCACAGTGGCATTGCAGGCATCCTCCAGAGCCTCGTCCAACTTGGCCGCTGCGGTCACTTCAGCGGCCTTGAGGGCCTTGGCGTGGTCAAGCCCCAGCTGAATCAGCTGAGACTTGAGCTCCTGGTAGCTGGTCTTGAGGGCGTTCAGCTCCTCCTGGTGCTGCCGGTTGAGCTGGTCCTTCTCCACTGTAACCGGAAGAAAGAGTCTTAGCAAGGTTATACTAGTAAAAATGAAAAGAAACCAAGTTCAAAGGAGAAAGGAAAAAAATAGTACGTTGGGCCGCGGCGAGCTGCTCCTTGAGAGCATCGATGGAAGCTTCCGGGATCACTGTTGAACAGAAATTGTAAATATCACAAGGAAAAAAGGGTTCCGGTAGCAAAGATGCCGGTGGAACAAAAACTTACCTTGGCACTTGTCATGTGCCTCAGCGAGCTCCCGGTGCTCCCATAAAAGCTCCTCGAAGAGGGCCTTCCGAGCGTCAGCCGTGACCTGTTCAAGAAAAAGAAGAAATGAGTTAAGTTTTGCGCTAAGAACAAAGTTCTTAACCCGAAACTCGGGGACTGGCAGTGCCGGTTTTGCGCGTTTTTTAAAATAAGTTTTGTGCTAAGAACAAAGTTCTTAACCCGAAACTCGGGGACTGGCAGTGCCGGTTTTGCGCGTTTCTAAGGAAAATTGTGTGGTAAGAAGAAGGTGTTTAACCCGAAACTCGGGGACTGGCAGTGCCGGTTTCACGCTAAGATCTTAAGCTAAGTTTTGCGCTAAGAGCTGCGCTCTCACCACAAAACTCGGGGACTGGGAAGATAGACAAGAGAGAAACCGGCATGAAACTAAGGAAAAGAGAAAACAGAGCCGGAAACGAAGAAACCGGCAAAGATTGAAGGTTAGTAGAACATACCGTCAGATTGTTCGTGGAATCGTACCACGCGCTGTCAAGCTCCTTTACGGCGTTCCGGAGCCGCATGAAGTGCTCCTCAGAACACCGATCCCCGACAGGATCAGGTGCCGGCAGCCGGTCCTTGCCCATTCCGCGGGTCGCCGGAGTGATGTCCGCGGCGTTCCACTTTTGAGCATAAGGCAGGAGGTGCCCCAGGTCCCGGCCTTGGCGCTGGAACTCCGTGATGCGGCCGAGGAGGCCGGTGGCCTTCATGCTGGCGCCTTTGGCAGCCTTGGACACGTGCAGCACCAAGGGCTGCTGGCCGCCCGAAGGGGCACTGGAGGCCGTCGCCTTCCCCTTGATGAGCTTGGAAGGCTTGGGCGGCGGCGCGGTAGAGAAGGCCCCGGAGGTCTTGGCCGGCGGCGCGCTAGGAGCGGCCTTGGAGGGCTGGGCGCGAGGAGCCTCTGGCGGAGGCATAAGAATGGTACGTGGAGAAGGGGGAGCGCTAGGAGCGTCACCCGTGTTGGAGCCTTCCGGCGCGGAAGATTCCGGCGCGGAAGTTGTCTTTTCAAGGACGGGAGGAGCAGAAGGCTCCGCCCGCCCGGCAGCTTCTTCTTCTCCGGCGCCGATGTTGCTGGCGCCGGTGTCTTGGTGTTCCGGGAGGAAGGAAAGGTCCTCCTCCGTGCGGTGATCTGACAATGAAGGGGCCGCACGCCCCGAATTTGGTGTGCCCCCCGAAAGGGAGGCGGAGGTGTTGCCGGCATCAGATGGTGCCGGGCTTGAACGAGGAGGAGGGGTTGAGGTCCTTGCGGATCCCTCAGAGCCCGATGGCCTTGGGCCAAGCTTGAGAGCGGGGCTGAGAAAAAGAAAAAAGACAAATGGTTGAGAAGAAGCAACCGGAAAAAGAACTTAGCAAAAAAGAGGCAAGCCGGAAAAGAAAATTACCCGGAAGCGGTTGGCATCGTTTTGCGCCCGTAGCGGCGCACGCCCACTTCTTTCTCCCCCACGGGCTCCGTCCAGAAGCGCTTGGAGGGAGGAGCATGGCTGGAGCCGGCAGTAGATGCCGGCTGCTTGTTCTTTTGGCCCTGGGCCACGAGTTTGTCCACAAACTCAGAGCCGGCCTCGGCGCGCAGGGGCGGCACGCGCTCGTGGATCTGTGAGTTGGATATGGCTAAGGAGCAGTTCGCAAGAAAGCAATAGGGGCAAAGTATAGGGAGCCGGAAAAGAAAGTACCTCGAGCACAACCAGGTCCTCGGGGTTTCCGGTTGGTTCCGGCGGGTCCCGGCCAAGGCGCGCAGCTGGAGTCTTCCCCATCTTCAGATCCTTCCAAAAAATGTAGGGATCCGGGTCGAAGGAGTCAAAGGCGCGCTTCCGGAGAGTTCTTCGCGGCTCTGCCCGGATGAGAGGGAAGCGGTCCCTGGCCTGAAACAAGATAAAAAGGAAGGTTAACAAAAGCAGAAGTTACCGGCAGAAGACAACCCTAAATTGCGCAATCTCTTACTTCTTGAGTCGGAGGGTTAGAGGAACTGAGGGGAAGGAGGCCCCATTCCCACGCAAAAGGCATAGCAGTTTGACAAATCTGCTTAGCCTTGCGAACAACGTCTTTCTTGCTGAGAGCACGGCCTGTGATCTTGGTAGGATCGCCTGGGCCATACATCTCGCTCATCTTATGTGCGCGGCGCTTAAGAGGAAGCACCCGGCGCGATATGAAAGTCCGGATGATATCATCAGAACAGATGTTGGTCTCCTTCTTCAAAGAGGCCAAGAAGCGCACTACCCGGTTGGTTTCGGCGTGTTCCGTCCTCGGGTTGTAGCTCCAGTTGGTTCTGCTGGGGGGCCCCTCTTGGTATGGAGGAAGGTTGATGCGATCGGCGCGGCCGGTGTTCTTCACATAGAAGAAAGTTCCTTGCCAGGCGTGGCAAGACTCGAGGCCGGAAAACTTAAGAAAAGTGCTCCCTTGGCGGGAGCCGACGATGCAGGAGCCGCACTGCACGGGCGGCTTGGGCTTAGGGATCTCCTTGCCCTGGACGGAGTTGATCCGCAAGTTGAAGAAACGGGCAAACGTCTCACAAGTGGGACGAATGCCGATATAAGCCTCCATGAAGGTGGCATAGCAAGAAAGATAGAAAATGGCGTTGCCAGGAAGGTGGTGAGGTTGGAGTTCGTAGAAATCTAGGAACTCCCGGAAAAAAGTAGAGGCAGGAAGGCCGAAGCCACGCTCAAAGTGAGCAAGAAAAACAACATACTCATCGTCTTCCGGATCCGGTTCGATCTCATCATCTGGAATCCGGCAGGTAACTCCTTCCGGAATCCTCCGAGACCGGTACAACCAATCGATCTCAAACTCAGTAACGTTGGAGCCCATCCAGGCTCCGCGGGTGGTTGGGGAAGGCTCCTCGCCGGAAGATTGGCTGGAGCTGCTAGAGGCTTGGCCAGAGCTACTGGTTTCTTGGCTACCGGAAGCTTGGCTAAAGCTACCGGATTCTAAGTGGCCGCCGGACTCTTGGAGGCTACCGGATTCCTGCTGATTGCCGGAATCGGTCTCCATTGGATCTGAGGCCGTAGATTCACCGGGAGAAGGTCTACGGCGCTTGAGAGAAAGGGAAGAAGAAGATGCGGAGGAAGATTCCTCGTCAGACATTGCGAAGGTAGGCGGAGAAACAGAAATCCCAAACTTGAACCCCGCGTGAATATCTACGAGTAAGAAGAAAACCAAAGAAAAAGAGCAAATAAGAACACCAAAGGCTCAAGATCTGGAAGGCAAGCGAACGGCGAGTAAAGTGAAATTGATACCAACCTTGAGTGGCGCGGTCGCTGAGGGGAGTGTTTGCTGGCGGTGAAGCGGTTCTGCGGTCGCCGGTGAGCACCACCGACGGCGAGGCAGAGAAGCTCGCGAGGAAGCGCGAATGCGGCGGGCGCGACGGAGTTGCTGCCGAAGATCTCCGCACAGCGAAGTCCGGCGGAGGCGCGGCGTGAGTTCGCCGGGCGCCGGAGCTTGAACGAGCGACGGCGGACGGAGAACGGCGGTGGCGCAAAGGCGTGGAGCTCTGTGCGCGAAGGAGGAGAATGCGAAGAAGATGAAGAGGAACGGGCAGTTGTGTTTATATAAGAGAAAGAAAGTGGGCAGGGAACCGCTGGGCCGCGGCGGTTCGCCTCGCGGCCCGCGACGGTTCGCGCCTTGGGCCGCCACGTGGCGGAGGGATACGCGCGAGAAAATGGAGGCCACACGGAGGCGCACACGGGATCCCGAAGAAGTAGTGGGATCCGCAGCGGTGCATTAAATGCGCGCGCGGGAGTCGAAGCGATGTGACAGCGGACACTGGCGCGTCAGTTACAGTGCGCATGTCACTGACAGGCGCGGGGCCCGAAGTATTCTCGACTTCGCCGAGGGAGGAGTAAAGACACGTGGTGCCGGAAAAAAGAGATGCCGGAACAAGCCTTGCAAAGAGAAGAAAAGGAACAAGGGTAAAGGTGCCGGAACTAAGCTCAAGACATGAGTGATTAAACCGGTATCTTAAAAAGATGAAAACCTGGCATGGTCTGTAGGATAGAATCCTCCAGACTATACCAGCTTCGGGGACTAATGTTGGGGGGATAACCCCCGGTATGCCAAAGGCATGCTAAACCGGATGGTTTGAGCCATCGAGATACCGGTTTAATGTTCTTACCGGAAGCCTAGTAGGAATCCGGGAGAGCAAGGCTAAGCCGGTATCCCCAAAGGGGTATGCCGGAACCCGGTATAAAAGATACCGGAAAGGAGAGCCTGTCGGCAGGACTGGTCAAAGATTCTCTTCAGAGCAAGAAGACAAGGATGAGCTAAGCAAAGTAACTTTATTCAGAGCCCTGGCGCCAAAGAGAGAGGTGACGGAGAAAGAAGCCGGAGGACGTCAGCTTCTATGATAAAAGAAGACCCCGGTGTCGTCTATGATTAAAGTAGCTTTGTACAGTAGCCTGGTAAAGTAGTTTGTCCAGTCAAAGATGGCATTAGGGTTTCTTGCACTGTAAGCCACCCTCTCCCCTATATAAGGAGAGGGGGCAGCCCTCCTTGCGGGCACGATATGTTGAGATAGAGGTAGACAGAACTTGTAACCATGTTGTGATCAATGAAGCCTGCGATCTAGTAAAGAGTTCTTCCTCTTGTCTCTCTTCTTGTATACCGGTCTCTGGCTGTGTTCTTGAGGAAAGCATCCGGAAGTTCTTCCCATCTAATCGCAAACCCTCCCCCGAATCCTCTTGCGTCCATTCGGCCCCAATCTAAGCCATCCTATGGCATCTGCTCGTTCACCACGACGACAGGGAGCCATGGGAGGGGGCGGAGTCAAAAGCTCGGAAATCATTTTTCTCATGCTTTCCATTTGAGCTTCCATGGAGGACCTCAACGAATTGATATCATCCATGGTGACCATCTTAGCGTCCCCTTCCATAGGTTCTTCGTTCGGCATACTCTTAGGCGGTTAAGCCCGAAATAAGAGTCGAGGCTCTGATACCAATTGAAAGGATCGTATGCCGCACCTAGAGGGGGGGGGGTGAATAGGTGCTACCCAATTTTTAGTTCTTTTTCAATTTATGCTTGACACAAAGGTAAATTCTCTAGATATGCAACTAAGTGAATTTACCTATATGACAAGGTAATCAACTACACAAGATATAGCTACACAATATAAGAGATAGAATAGGATAGAGGTAACCGAGAGTGGAGCACGCGATGACACGGAGATGATTCCCGTAGTTCCCTTCCTTTGCAAGAAGGTACGTCTACGTTTGGAGGAGTGTGGTTGCTACAAAAGCCAAACCAACAGCCAGGAAGGCTTCACTCAGATCTCCTGTGAGCAATGCCACGAAGGCCTAGCCCACTTCCACTAAGGGATTTTCTCAAGGCGGAAACCGGGCCTTTACAAGGTTCTTGGGGCACACATCCACAACCGAATTGGAGGCTCCCAAATCTGTTACAACACAACAATCAACAACAATACATCAACACAAATCAACTAGGGATCCAAAGAGGAACACTAGCAAGGGGGCCCTCAAGCATATGAGGGGGAAATGTAAATCGCTTCGGTGAGGATGTAGATCGGTGTCTTATCCTTCGAATCTCCAAAGATCAAGAGCTTTGGTTGGGGGAGGAAGGAGATCTTGCAAATCTTGTGTTCTTGAGGTGGCTCTAATGGTGATGAAGGCTTGGCAGATTTTTGTGCAATGATTGAGCAACTTGTCCCTTTGGAGAAGAGAGCTATTTATATGATTGGAGCTCTCAGATCTGACCGTTGGGACGAATTTCAGTAACACCGGAAGTTCCGGCCAGGAGGGCCGGAAGTTCCGGCTGGCACCGGAAGTACCGGCCAAGAGGGTCGGAACTTCCGCCAGGAAGAATCTGCGTCAGACGTCCAGGTCAGAAGATATTGGGGCGGAAATAGGGCGGAACTTCCGGCGACCGGAAGTTCTGGCCAAGTTCCGGAATTGCGAGAAAACCATATTAGACATTACTGAGCCACAATGCGACGATTCCGGAACTTGCCCGGAAGTTGGGCGGAAGTTCCGCTGACCGGAACTTCCGGCCATCTTCACCGGAACTTCCGGTCAGGGAACAAAGACTTCAGATAGAACTGCGCTGAGAGGCCACTGCTGGAAGCACCAGGGCGGAAGTTCTGCCAGCTTGGGCCGGAACTTCCGCCAGAGATAAAAAGCCTTCAGAAACCTCAAAACAGCCATACCAAACTACCGAACAAATATATCTCTTGAAAACTTGTACCTGTCTACATCAACACACATAAATATATACCTAGTGTTGACATCAAACGCACAAAACTCAAAAGGGCGGGAAATGTTCTTTCAACGCCCCCCCAGCGCTCAGGCGCCAGCCTCCGGGCGCGCGGAAGTCCGGCAGCGCGGGGTAGCCCGCCGCGTGCAGCAGCATCCCCTCCCATTGGTGGAGAGAACAACAGCTACTAGCCGCGCGGGAAGTTTTCTCGATGTTTCCCGTGCTTTCGTTTTGTCCGGACTTCCCACGGGCTCCCCGGGGGCCAGGATGACCTAGGCTCTCCAGATGGATGAAAGCCCAAATCCGAATGAAACCGAGGATCCGGGAGCGCGATTGGACCATTTTCGTCCATCCGGATGAAAAAAATGGGCCGTGGCCCGTAGGGGCCTTCCCGGGTAGACGACTGGAAATGCTAAGCACACGGGTCATAGCCAGTCCCCAAGCGTCTCAGCATGTAGGGCGATTTCCTATCCATCGCCCAATTTGTGCATGGTGCACGATTAGTGCACGCCCACGATAGCGCGGGTTGTGGGCCTTCCCGTTTAAAGTGCTCCTCGCGAAGCCCACACCCCACTGGCAAACCCGGCCACCGTATTGGTCCAAACCATGGTAAGAACATCTTCACTCGGGCCCCCTAAAGTCCACGGGATCAGCCACGTCTTCTAAATAAGTTTTTGCGTTGGTCTGCGAAACAATTCATCCGATGTTCCCATAACGAATCCAATTCGGAGGGAGGCTAGCGGAGGCACCAGCGGGAGCTCAAAAAGTGGGCAGGGCAGTCCTGTTGGCGGGACATTGATAATATTCCCTCCAAAACCATTTTATGTCCCTCCATCTACTCCACATCACTCAGGTCCGCTCCCGCCTCGCCGCCCACTCCCGCCATTTTCTCCAACCCAGCCGAGACCACGCCGTGATCCACCGGAGAATCAGGCCAGCACCACTACATCACCGGCGATCTTGACTCCATCGGCG
The DNA here is from genome assembly GCF_019359855.2 of Lolium perenne. Classification (NCBI taxonomy): domain Eukaryota; kingdom Viridiplantae; phylum Streptophyta; class Magnoliopsida; order Poales; family Poaceae; genus Lolium; species Lolium perenne. The sequence goes on along the minus strand of NC_067244.2, from coordinate 42,461,032 downwards.
ACAAAGACCCCACCGGCGATCGAGGCTTCACGATGATAGCTACTCAGCCATCGACAACCCCGGAAGAGGTGCCTTCTACCCCCGATGGATGAGATCTCCCTTTGATTCCACGACTATGTAATGTTGGCCAGCGTGCGCCTTTTTTTTGGTTTGCTAGACATTGATTTGCAGAGATTTGCGATGACGTGATCGTCGATACTATGTTATCGGTTTGTAGGCGCCAAAACTCTGTGATCGGCGATCTAATGTTTGAATTTATTTGGTGGTCGCGTTTGGGGACTGCGGCTGGGAGAGGTGCCCCCAATAGGATGTAGTTAAGCCCCCCCCCCTCGAAGGACACGGTGAGGGGGAATGTACCAGCCAGAGCTTCTCCTTCTCCACAACTGTCTCGTGGTGTACTCACTTCGTCCGTGAAATTCTAGGTTTGTGCTAACTTCAATATATTAAAATCAATAATCCTAGACCTACGGACTGTTCTAGTTACAAAAACGCGTACTGACTGATGTGGAGCAAACCTATTAGTTCAGTTTGGATTCAGTGCGTGAAAATCGGATCAGACTTTCTTGGCTACTGTGCACTGCGTCAGTCCGTAGATAATTTCAGTAAGTGATTTCCGTAGGTGTAGCATTACTGTATTAAAATTGAAGAAGGTCAAGTTGGTCATCACTTGGCCATGCGTCGCTCCGCTCTGGGGTGACTCGGGCGTGTGAAGAAACCCTTTAAAATCCAGGCCACACCTCCTCGTCCCCTTCTCACTTGCTGTCGTGAGATGAGCTCGTTCGCAGATCGTGTGCGTGGTTGCCAAGGACCGTGGCACCGAGGATTTCGCTGATCCTTTTCATCAGGGAGAGCTTTGGTATCAGAGGTTGTGGCCTCGGTGGGGAGGGTGATACATCCCAATTGTATCTACTTTTCTAAGCACTTTGCTCAATGATTTACTCTGAAATCTCACCATACTTGGATAAAAACTGATGAATCTAATGTTGTTTTTAGCAAAGTCTCATTTTGTCAAGTTTTCGCAGGAAATAATATTGGAGAAAAATATGTTGACGCGTAAAGCACACGTCCGTTGGGAACCCCAAGAGGAAGGTGTGATGCGTACAGCAGCAAGTTTTCCCTCAATAAGAAACCAAGGTTATCGAACCAGTAGGAGTCAAAGGCCACGTGAAGGTTGTTGGTGACGGAGTGTAGTGCGACGCAACACAAGAGATTCCGGCGCCAACGTGGAACCAGCACAACACAATCAAAATACTTTGCACCAACTTAACAGTGAGGTTGTCAATCTCACCGGCTTGCTATAAACAAAGGATTAAATGTATGGTGTGGAAAATGATGTTTGTTTGCAATGAGCAGCAGAGAACAACGATTGCAGTAGACTGTATTCAGATGTAAAAGAATGGACCGGGGTCCACAGTTCACTAGTGGTGTCTCTCCAATAAGAAATAGCATGTTGGGTGAACAAATTACAGTTGGGCAATTGACAAATAGAGAGGGCATAACAATGCACATACATATCATGATGAGCAATATGAGATTTACTTAGGGCATTACGACAAAGTACATAGACCGCTATCCAGCATGCATCTATGCCTAAAAAGTCTACCTTCGGGTTAGCATCCGCACCCCTTCCAGTATTAAGTTGCAAACAACAGACAATTGCATTAAGTATGGTGCGTAATGTAATCAACACAAATATCCTTAGACAAATCATTGATGTTTTATCCCTAGTGGCAACATGATAACCCACAAGTATAGGGGATCGCAATAGTCTTCGCGGGAAGTAAAACCCAATTTATTGATTCGACACAAGGGGAGACAAAGAATACTTGAAAGCCTTAACAGCGGAGTTGTCAATTCAGCTGCACCTGGAAACAGACTTGCTCGCAAGAGTTTATCAGTAGTAACAGTTTATAAAGATAGCTTAGTGAAATAACAACAGCAGAGTAACAAAGACAGCAGTAGTGATTATAGTAAACAGCAGGATTAAAATACTGTAGGCACAGGGATGGATGAACGGGCGTTGCATGGATGAGAGAAACTCATGTAACAATCAAAGCAGGGCATTTGCAGATAATAATAAAACGGTGTCCAAGTACAAAGCAATCAATAGGCATGTGTTCCATATATAGTCGTACGTGCTCGCAATGAGAAACTTGCACAACATCTTTTGTCCTACCAGCCGGTGGCAGCCGGGCCTCTAGGGAATCTACTGGATATTAAGGTACTCCTTTTAATAGAGTACCGGAGCAAAGCATTAACACTCCGTGAACACATGTGATCCTCACATCACTACCATCCCCTCCGGTTGTCCCGATTTCTGTCACTTCGGGGCCTTTGGTTCCGGACAGCGACGTGTGTATACAACTTGTAGGTAAGATCATAAAACAATGCATATCATGATGAAACAATAACATGTTCAGATCTGAGATCATGGCACTGGGGCCCTAGTGACAAGCATTAAGCATAACAAGTTGCAACAATATCATCAAAGTACCAATTACAGACACTAGGCACTATGCCCTAACAATCTTATGCTATTACATGACCAATCTCATCCAATCCCTACCATCCCCTTTAGCCTACAGCGGGGGAATTACTCACACATGGATGGGGGAAGCATGGCTGGTTGATGGAGAGGCGTCAGTGATGATGATGGCGATGATCTCCTCCAATTCCCCGTCCCGGCGGAGTGCCAGAACAGAGACTTCTGGCCCCCGAGACGGAGTTTCGCGATGTGGCGGCGTTCTGGAGGGTTTCTGGCGACTTCGACTTCTTTCCTCGGGTTTTTAGATCGAACCCCTTAAGTAGTCCAGAGGAGGGCGTTGATACGTCTCCGACGTATCGATAATTTCTTATGTTCCATGCCACATTATTGATGTTATCTACATGTTTTATGCACACTTTATGTCATATTCGTGCATTTTCTGGAACTAACCTATTAACAAGATGCCGAAGTGCCAGTTACTGTTTTCTGCTATTTTTGGTTTCAGAAATCCTAGTAAGGAAATATTCTCGGAATTGGACGAAATCAAAGCCCAGGGGCCTATTTTTCCACGGAGCTTCCAGAAGACCGAAGAACACACGAAGTGGGGCCACGAGGTGGCGACACCACGTGGCGGCGCGGCCCGGGGGGCCGCGCCGCCTATGGTGTGGCCCCCTCGTCCGGCCCCCGACTCTGCCCTTCCGCCTACAAATAGCCTCCGTGACGAAACCCCGGCATCGAGAACCACGATACGGAAAACCTTCCAGAGACGCCGCCGCCGCCGATCCCATCTCGGGGGATCCAGGAGATCGCCTCCGGCACCCTGCCGGAGAGGGGAATCATCTCCCGGAGGACTCTACGCCGCCATGGTCGCCTCCGGTGTGATGTGTGAGTAGTCTACCCCTGGACTATGGGTCCATAGCAGTAGCTAGATGGTTGTCTTCTCCCCATTGTGCTATCATTGTCGGATCTTGTGAGCTGCCTAACATGATCAAGATCATCTATCTGTAATTCTATATGTTGCGTTTGTTGGGATCCGATGAATAGAGAATACTTGTTATGTTGATTATCAAAGTTATGCTTATGTGTTGTTTATGATCTTGCATGCTCTCCGTTACTAGTAGATGCTCTGGCCAAGTAGATGCTTGTAACTCCAAGAGGGAGTACTTATGCTCGATAGTGGGTTCATGCCTGCATTGACACAGGACAAGTGATGAAAAGTTCTAAGGTTGTGTTGTGCTGTTGCCACTAGGGATAAAACATTAGTGCTATGTTCAAGGATGTAGTCACTAGTTACATTACGCACTGCATACTTAATGCAATTGTCTCGTTGTTTGCAACTTAATACCGGAGGGTTCGGATGATAACCCGAAGGTGGACTTTTTAGGCATAGATGCAGTTGGATGGCGGTCTATGTACTTTGTCGTAATGCCCAATTAAATCTCACTATACTCATCATGATATGTATGTGCATTGTCATGCTCTCTTTATTTGTCAATTGCCCAACTGTAATTTGTTCACCCAACATGTCTGTTCGTCTTATGGGAGAGACACCTCTAGTGAACTGTGGACCCCGGTCCAATTCTCTTTACTGAAATACAATCTACCGCAATACTTGTTCTCTGTTTTTCTGCAAACAATCATCTTCCACACAATACGGTTAACTCTTTGTTACAGCAAGCCGGTGAGATTGACAACCTCACTGTTTCGTTGGGGCAAAGTATCTTGGTTGTGTTGTGCAGGTTCCACGTTGGCGCCGGAATCCCTGGTGTTGCGCCGCACTACATCTCGCCGCCATCAACCTTCAACGTGCTTCTTGGCTCCTCCTGGTTCGATAAACCTTGGTTTCTTTCTGAGGGAAAACTTGCTGCTGTGCGCATCATACCTTCCTCTTGGGGTTGCCCAACGAACGTGTGAAATACACGCCATCAAGCTCTTTTTTCTGGCGCCGTTGCCGGGGAGATCAAGACACGCTGCAAGGGGAGTCTCCACTTCTCAATCTCTTTACTTTGTTTTTGTCTTGCTTAGTTTTATTTACTACTTTGTTTGCTGCACTAAATCACAATACAAAACGATTCGTTGCTAGCGTTACTTTAGTTGCTATCTTGTTTGCTATATCGAACACACAAAAATTAGTTACTTGCATTTACTTTATCTAGTTTGCTTTATTTACTGTTGCTAAAATGGCCAACGCTGAAAATACTAAGTTGTGTGACTTCACAACCACAAATAATAATGATTTCTTATGCACACCTATTGCTCCACCTGCTACTACAGCAGAATTCTTTGAAATTAAACCTGCTTTACTTAATCTTGTTATGAACAATCAATTTTCTGGAATTAGTTCTGATGATGCTGCTGCCCATCTCAATAATTTTGTTGAACTATGTGAAATGCAAAAATATAAAGATGTAGATGGTGATATTATTAAACTAAAATTGTTCCCTTTCTCATTAAGAGGAAGAGCTAAAGATTGGTTGCTATCTCTGCCTAAGAATAGTATTGATTCATGGACTAAATGCAAGGATGCTTTTATTGGTAGATATTATCCCCCTGCTAAAATTATATCTTTGAGGAGTAGCATAATGAATTTTAAACAATTAGATACTGAACATGTTGCTCAAGCTTGGGAAAGAATGAAATCTCTGGTTAAAAATTGCCCAACCCATGGACTGACTACTTGGATGATCATCCAAACCTTCTATGCAGGACTAAATTTTTCTTCACGGAATTTATTGGATTCAGCTGCTGGAGGTACCTTTATGTCCATCACTCTTGGTGAAGCAACAAAGCTTCTTGATAATATGATGATCAACTACTCTGAATGGCACACGGAGAGAGCTCCACAAGGTAAGAAGGTAAATTCTGTCGAAGAAACCTCTTCCTTGAGTGATAAGATTGATGCTATTATGTCTATGCTTGTGAATGATAGGACTAATATTGATCCTAATAATGTTCCATTAGCTTCATTGGTTGCACAAGAAGAACATGTTGATGTAAACTTCATTAAAAATAATAATTTCAACAACAATGCTTACCGGAACAATTCTAGTAACAACTATAGGCCATATCCTTATAATAATGGCAACGGCTATGGTAATTCTTATGGAAATTCTTACAACAATAATAGGAGTTCACCCCCTGGACTTGAAGCCATGCTTAAAGAATTTATTAGTACACAAACTGCTTTTAACAAATCTGTTGAAGAAAAGCTTGGGAAAATTGATATACTTGCTTCTAAAGTCGATAGTCTTGTTGCTGATGTTGATCTTTTGAAATCAAAAGTTTTGCCTAATGAGAATCATCATAATAAAATTGTTACTACAGCAAACGCCATTCAAGTTAGAATTAATGAGAATATAAGATTAATGGCTGAACTGCGTGCTAGGTGGGATAGAGAAGAAAATGAAAAACTAGCTAAAGAGAAGAATATAGCTAAAGTTTGGACTATTACCACCACTAGTAATGCTAATGCTACACATGTTGCTGCACCTTCTACTCATACTAATAAAAGAATTGGTGTTAGCAATGTTTCCACTTCGAATGCAAAGCGCGAAAAATTGCCTGAAACTGCTAAAACTGCTGAAACTGCCTGTGATAAAGCTGCTGAAATTTTTTCCAACATTGGGGATGATGATCCCATTGCTTTAGATTATAATGGTTTGAATTTTGATGATTGCCACATCTCTGAAGTTATAAAGTTCTTGCAAAAACTTGCTAAAAGTCCTAATGCTAGTGCTATAAATTTGGCTTTCACGCATCATATTACAAATGCTCTCATAAAAGCTAGAGAAGAGAAACTAGAGCGTGAAGCCTCTATTCCTAAAAAGCTAGAGGATGGTATATGCTTGACTTGCCACCGCTGAAAAATTGTTATTTGGATGTTAATCTTGCTGATCATTCTACAAAGAAACCTTTGGGTAAAGTTGATAATGTTCGCATTACCGTTAACAATAACCTTGTTCCCGTTGATTTTGTTGTCTTGGATATTGAATGCAATTCATCTTGTCCCATTATATTGGGAAGAACTTTTCTTGAATCGTTGGTGCTACCATTGATATGAAGGAAGGTAATATAAAATATCAATTTCCTCTCAAGAAAGGTATGGAACACTTCCCTAGAAAGAAAATGAAGGTACCTTTTGATTCTATTATGAGAACAAATTATGATGTTGACACTTCATCTCTTGATAATACTTGATACACACTTTCTGCGCCTAGCTGAAAGGCGTTAAAGAAAAGCGCTTATGGGAGACAACCCATGTTTTTACCTACAGTACTTTGTTTTTATTTTGTGTCTTGGAAGTTGTTTACTACTGTAGCAACCTCTCCTTATCTTAGTTTTGTGTTTTGTTGTGCCAAGTTAAGCCGTTGATAGAAAAGTAAGTACTAGATTTGGATTACTGCACAGTTCCAGATTTCTTTGCTGTCACGAATCTGGGTCCACCTCCCTGTAGGTAGCTCAGAAAATTAAGCCAATTTACGTGCATGATCCTCAGATATGTATGCAACTTTCATTCAATTTGAGCATTTTCATTTGAGCAAGTCTGGTGCCATTTTAAAATTCGTCAATACGAACTGTTCTGTTTTGACAGATTCTGCCTTTTATTTCGCATTGCCTCTTTCGCTATGTTGGATGAATTTCTTTGATCCACTAATGTCCAGTAGCATTATGCAATGTCCAGAAGTGTTAAGAATGATTGTGTCACCTCTGAATATGTCAATTTATAATGTGCACTAACCCTCTAATGAGTTGTTTCGAGTTTGGTGTGGAGGAAGTTTTCAAGGATCAAGAGAGGAGTATGATGCAACATGATCAAGGAGAGTGAAAGCTCTAAGCTTGGGGATGCACCCGGTGGTTCACCCCTGCATATATCAAGAAGACTCAAGCGTCTAAGCTTGGGGATGCCCAAGGCATCCCCTTCTTCATCGACAACATTATCAGGTTCCTCCCCTGAAACTATATTTTTATTCCATCACATCTTATGTGCTTTTTCTTGGAGCGTCGGTTTGTTTTTGTTTTTTTTGTTTTGTTTGAATAAAATGGATCCTAGCATTCACTTTATGGGAGAGAGACACGCTCCGCTGTAGCATATGGACAAGTATGTCCTTGGTTTCTACTCATAGTATTCATGGCGAAGTTTCTCCTTCGTTAAATTGTTATATGGTTGGAATTGGAAAATGATACATGTAGTAATTGCTATAAATGTCTTGGGTAATGTGATACTTGGCAATTGTTGTGCTCATGATTAAGCTCTTGCATCATATGCTTTGCATCCATTAATGAAGAAATACATAGAGCATGCTAAAATTTGGTTTGCATATTTGGTTTCTCTAAGGTCTAGATAATTTCTAGTATTGAGTTTGAACAACAAGGAAGACGGTGTAGAGTCTTATAATGTTTTCAATATGTCTTTTATGTGAGTTTTGCTGCACCGGTTCATCCTTGTGTTTGTTTCAAATAAGCCTTGCTAGCCTAAACCATTGTATCGAGAGGGAATACTTCTCATGCATCCAAAATACTTGAGCCAACCACTATGCCATTTGTGTCCACCATACCTACCTACTACATGGTATTTTCCAGCCATTCCAAAGTAAATTGCTTGAGTGCTACCTTTAAAATTCCATCATTCACCTTTGCAATATATAGCTCATGGGACAAATAGCTTAAAAACTATTGTGGTATTGAATATGTAATTATGCACTTTATCTCTTATTAAGTTGCTTGTTGTGCGATAACCATGTTTACTGGGGAACGCCATCAACTCATTGTTGAATTTCATGTGAGTTGCTATGCATGTTCGTCTTGTACGAAGTAAGGGCGATCTACTCTGAGTTGAATGGTTTGAGCATGCATATTGTGAGAGAAGAACATTGGGCCGCTAACCGAAGCCATGTTCCATGGTGGAAGTTTCAGTTTTGGACAAACATCCTCAAATCTCTAATGAGAAAAGAATTAATTGTTGTTGAATGCTTAAAGCATTAAAAGAGGAGTCCATTATCTGTTGTCTATGTTGTCCCGGTATGGATGTCTAAGTTGAGAATAATCAAAAGCGAGAAATCCAATGCGAGCTTTCTCCTTAGACCTTTGTACAGGCGGCATAGAGGTACCCCTTTGTGATACTTGGTTAAAGCATATGTATTGCGGTGATAATCCAGGTAGTCCAAGCTAATTAGGACAAGGTGCGGGCACTATTAGTACACTATGCATGAGGCTTGCAACTTATAAGATATAATTTACATGATGCATATGCTTTATTACTACCGTTGACAAAATTGTTTCATGTTTTCAAAATCAAAGCTCTAGCACAAATATAGCAATCGATGCTTTTCCTCTATGAGGACCATTCTTTTACTTTCAATGTTGAGTCAGTTCACCTATTTCTCTCCACCTCAAGAAGCAAACACTTGTGTGAACTGTGCATTGATTCCTACATACTTGCTTATTGCACTTATTATATTACTCTATGTTGACAATATCCATGAGATATACATGTTACAAGTTGAAAGCAACCGCTGAAACTTAATCTTCTTTTGTGTTGCTTCAATACCTTTACTTTGAATTATTGCTTTATGAGTTAACTCTTATGCAAGACTTATTGATGCTTGTCTTGAAGTGCTATTCATGAAAAGTCTTTGCTATATGATTCACTTGTTTACTCATGTCATACACATTGTTTTGATCGCTGCATTCACTACATATGCTTTACAAATAGTATGATCAAGATTATGATGGCATGTCACTCCAGAAATTATCTGTGTTATCGTTTTACCTGCTCGGGACGAGCAGAACTAAGCTTGGGGATGCTGATACGTCTCCGATGTATCGATAATTTCTTATGTTCCATGCCACATTATTGATGTTATCTACATGTTTTATGCACACTTTATGTCATATTCGTGCATTTTCTGGAACTAACCTATTAACAAGATGCCGAAGTGCCGATTCTTTGTTTGCTGCTGTTTTTGGTTTCAGAAATCCTAGTAAGGAAATATTCTCGGAATTGGACGAAATCAAAGCCCAGGGGCCTATTTTTCCACGGAGCTTCCAGAAGACCGAAGAACACACGAAGTGGGGCCACGAGGTGGCGACACCACGTGGCGGAGCGGCCCGTGGGGGGCCCGCGCCGCGCGAGGGTGTGGCCTCGTCGGCCCCCGACTCTGCCCTCTTCCGCCTACAAATAGCCTCCGTGACGAAACCCCGATCTGAGAACCACGATACGGAAAACCTTCCGGAGACGCCGCCGCGCCGCCGATCCCATCTCGGGGGATCCAGGAGATCGCCTCCGGCACCCTGCCGGAGAGGGGAATCATCTCCCGGAGGACTCTACGCCGCCATGGTCGCCTCCGGTGTGATGTGTGAGTAGTCTACCCCTGGACTATGGGTCCATAGCAGTAGCTAGATGGTTGTCTTCTCCCCATTGTGCTATCATTGTCGGATCTTGTGAGCTGCCTAACATGATCAAGATCATCTATCTGTAATTCTATATGTTGCGTTTGTTGGGATCCGATGAATAGAGAATACTTGTTATGTTGATTATCAAAGTTATGCTTATGTGTTGTTTATGATCTTGCATGCTCTCCGTTACTAGTAGATGCTCTGGCCAAGTAGATGCTTGTAACTCCAAGAGGGAGTACTTATGCTCGATAGTGGGTTCATGCCTGCATTGACACAGGACGGTGACGAGAAAGTTCTAAGGTTGTGTTGTGCTGTTGCCACTAGGGATAAAACATTAGTGCTATGTTCAAGGATGTAGTCACTAGTTACATTACGCACCATACTTAATGCAATTGTCTGTTGTTTGCAACTTAATACTGGAGGGGGTTCGGATGATAACCTGAAGGTGGACTTTTTAGGCATAGATGCAGTTGGATGGCGGTCTATGTACTTTGTCGTAATGCCCAATTAAATCTCACTATACTCATCATGATATATATGTGCATTGTCATGCTCTCTTTATTTGTCAATTGCCCAACTGTAATTTGTTCACCCAACATGCTGTTCGTCTTATGGGAGAGACACCTCTAGTGAACTGTGGACCCCGGTCCAATTCTCTTTACTGAAATACAATCTCTTTGCCAATACTTGTTCTACTGTTTTCTGCAAACAATCATCTTCCACACAATACGGTTAACTCTTTGTTACAGCAAGCCGGTGAGATTGACAACCTCACTGTTTCGTTGGGGCAAAGTATCTTGGTTGTGTTGTGCAGGTTCCACGTTGGCGCCGGAATCCCTGGTGTTGCGCCGCACTACATCTCGCCGCCATCAACCTTCAACGTGCTTCTTGGCTCCTCCTGGTTCGATAAACCTTGGTTTCTTTCTGAGGGAAAACTTGCTGCTGTGCGCATCATACCTTCCTCTTGGGGTTGCCCAACGAACGTGTGAAATACACGCCATCAGGCGTCAGAGGCCAGCCGAGGGAGCCACACACTAGGGCGGCGCGCCCCCCCCCCCCCTGGGCCGCGACGGCCTGGTGTGTGGGGCCCTCGGGCCTCCACCTGGCTTGCCCTTCTGGCTCCCTGAGTATTTTGTAAAATAGGCCCATTGATATAAATTCCGAGGATTTTCCCGAAAGTTGAATTTCTGCACAAAAACAAGACACCAGAGCAATTCTGCTGAAAACAGCGTTAGTCCGCGTTAGTTGTATCCAAAACACACAAATTAGAGGCAAAACAATAGCAAAAGTGTTCGGTAAAGTAGATACGTTTTGGACGTATCAACTCCCCCCAAGCTTAGCTTATTGCTTGTCCTCAAGCAATTCAGTTAACAACTGAGTGCGATAAAAGAACTTTCACGAACACATTTTCTCATATGATGTAAATATTCTCATGATATGGCTAATACTTAGGCAATTCATAATAAGGTTCATGCAAATAAGATCATCTAGTAGCTATGTCAATCATGGAAAGGTACCAACAATTAATAATAAGCATCATGAATTATGTCTATAAGCAGGATTGCAATGTTCATAAAAGGATATGATAAAGTGGTATCTCGCTTGCCCATATTTGATCAGCAAAACATAAATGCTCAGGCACCTCTGAAGTTCATAGAAAGACTAGAAATAGAGATTGTCAAAGATAAAAGCATCAAAGTTATACCACAATCAATGATATTTTGAGACAAGCATATTATACTAAGAATGACAGTTGTGCTCTGAAGAAAGTGCTCAAAGAAAGGATGGAGACACAACATAAAAGTAAAAGATTGACCCTTCGCAGAGGGAAGCAGGGATTAACATGCGCTAGAGCTTTTCATTTTTAAAACAGGAGTAAAATTATTTTGAGAGGTGTTTGTTGTTGTCAACGAATGGTAATGGGTACACCAACTACCTCGCCAACCAGACTTTCAAGAGCGGCTCCCATGAAGGACGTTATCTCCACCAGCAAGGTAGATCATCCCTCTTCTCTTTTGTTTACACACGTATTTTAGTTTTATTATGAGTGACACTCCCCCCAACCTTTGCTTACACAAGCCATGGCTAACCGAATCCTCGGGTGCCTTCCATCAATCACATACCATGGTGGAGTGTCTATTTGCAAAATTAAGTTGCTTACTGATGAATCAGAGCAAAACATGTGAAGAGAATTATTAATGAAGTTTGATTAATTGGGGCTGGGAACCCCGTTGCCAGCTCTTTTTGCAAAATTATTGGATAAGCGGATGTGCCACTAGTCCATAATGAAAGTCCATCAAGAGTAAATGACAAGGTTGAAAGTTAAACACCACATACTTCCTCATGAGCTATGAAACATTAACATAAACTGAGAAGCATTTTGAAGGTTTAAAGGTAGCGCATGAGAATTTACTTGGAATGGTTTGAAATGCCATGCATAGGTATTTATGGTGGACACTTTGGAACAACTTGGTTTTCAGGTGTTTGGAAGCACGAGCAGCGTACCCGCTCAGTACAAGTGAAGGCTAGCAATAGACTAGGGAGCGACAAATCAAGAGAGCAGTAACTGTCATAATCATGCTTGCGGCAAAATAAATTAACGGAGGCATAAAAGTGATACAAGAACTCTGAAGCAATGTAAATCATAGAGGCTTAATTGACTTTTGTTCAGTCATATGCATGCGTGAGCATGTGCCAAGTTAATTCAAATGAATTATTCAGAGGAGGATACCACAATGTCATACCTACTTATGAATAAAACAATGCAAGCTCACATGGATGAGTATATGTACAAAAATGAAAACAAATGGAGTTCATACCAGCCTCTCACCACAATCGAATTGTCGTAGATCTTCATTATTGCCTTTCACTTGTGTAGCTTGGATAATATGAAATGAAAACCACGCTCCAGCCACCGAAGACCATTGAACTCATGGTGAACTTTACAAACCAAGTAAGAACAGCAAATATTTTTGGAGTTTTCGAATTGGAAACAAGAACAAAAGGAAACAAGCAAACAAAGAAAAATCTTTTTGGATTTTCTTATAGCAAACCAACTATAGCAAATAAAGCAAAATAAATGCAAGAAACCAAAACAAACAAATGATGAAGAGAAACAACAGAAATATTTTTGGTCTTTTTGTGTTTTAGGAAAAAAACAAAGCAAAAACAAGAAATGGCAAACTAGAAAAGTCACATAAACACAAAGCAGCAGGAATTCGTCAAACTGACAGCAGTACAGTACTCGATTTTCAAGAAATTCTTCCACTGCTCAAATCGAAAAGTGTTCAACTAATGAAAGTTAGATAACAACCTGGGGAACATGCACAAAAATTGGCTTCGCAAAATATCGTTCTGGATATTTTTGAGAACTTTTTTTTGGTAACATTCCAGAATCTGTTTTCAGGCAGCACTTCCCCAAATATCATCTCCCTCTCATTAGAAACCCACTCAAACAAACTAAACAAGTATATACAAGTATCCAGCAACCATAATATGCAAAGAATGAGTGATGTCGGTATACCTCCCCCCAAGCTTAGGCTTTTGGCCTAAGTGGAGTTCAATCCCATGGTGCCCATGAAGTAGCACCTCCGTAGTACGACGAAGATGGATCATATTCCGGGTATGTGCTAGAAGAAGCACCCGGATACGTGACGGTGTAGTCGTAGGAGGGCTCGGCGTCCTCGGAGTCATGTTGCTGGTGGAAGCCTTGTATCTTCATTTTCTCCTCCACCTCCTCCTTAGAGCGCGACCATGGTTCCTTGTCAATACTGAACAAATCTGGTTGGGGCAAAGGGATTTCCCTCTCATCCCCGTCAGAAAACAACATTCTATAGACCAAATTATCTGCAGTAGAATTAGTGGTAACAAATTGATGACTCTTCATAGCAGCCATATCAAGCCTTATAGGAGTTAATTGCACATCAGTAGGGTCAAGAGGAAGTTCTAGGTATGCTAAAATGCGTGATGCAATAATTCCTCCAAAAATAGGCCCCCTGTTAGACAAGCGGCGAGCAATAAGAGAACCAAGATGATAAGGTGTCTCTCCAGTAAGTGCGGCAATCAAGAAAGCAAGATGGTAGCTAGAAATATTGCTAGTGTTCTCCCTACCAAGAATGCTAGTAGCAATGTAATAGGCAAAATACTTAATGGCGGGGAGTTGGATGTTCCTTATCTTGCCACGCTGAATGGTGCGACAATCATCATTGGTGATCCCTCGATAGAGCTCCAACAAGACCCTGGGGTTGTCCTCAATCCTCCTTGCTGTACCTACAGGGGCAATACCCAATGCAACACAAAATTCTTCCAATTCCATAGTAATAGGATCACCATAAATCTTGAACGCAACTGTCGGTCCATAGTGCTTGTTGTTGAACTTGAAGCTCTCAACAAAGATTTTGGTGAGCATGAATTATTGCTCCCTTTCATCTCCCACGTAGGCGGCTAAGCCCGCCTTGTTAATGAGGGTGAAGAAATCATCCAGCAACCCTGCATTACTCAAAAAGTTATAACATGGGAAGATGTAGCGTTAGGAACTCCATTGTCTTCTTCGGGCTCGAAGCTTGGCGCGATGACATCCTCATTGTAGGATCGCCTGAATCGGGTGGCGGTCCTAGAGGGCCTTCCGGTGCTCGTCGTCTCTCTCTCAGACACTTCTCCAAAGTTGGAATTATCCCTCTTCCTTCTCTGAAATTTTTCAACAAACAATATAAAATTTTATTTGGTGACATATAATTGAGGGGAACTACTATAGGAACTTGCTAGAGTACTAATCATGCATCAAAACTAGTTTCTACAACTTAGAACAAGCATGCAAGCTCAATAAACATGTTACCTACAGCAGCAAAATATTCAAGATATACTCAACCAAACAAAATTCTACTTGGATAATCGGAGGAGTCACATACCGGAGAGCAAATGTGCCAAATTTCAGATAGAAATCTGGGCTGAGCAAAGAGATCGAGAAATCCTGAGCTCTTGAGCAAAAACACGAGTGAGAGAAAGCTGGTGCTGATTTTTTCGGGAGAGAGAAGAGTGTGGGAGGAAGAGATGCTAAAGTGGGGCAAAGGGGGACCCACACACCAGGGTGGCGCGCCCCCCTTGCTGGCCGCGCCGGCCTGTGGGGTGCCACCCTGGGGTGCCCCACTGGTCATCCCCAGGTGCTCCCAGGTGCATTTTCGAAAAATAGGACCAACGGTATAATTTTTGTGATTTTTGAAAACTTTGAAAAATGCACATTTCTGGGTATTAAGTTTATTATTACTGGACAGGAAATTTTTTGAAATCTCTAATTAACTAAGGAACTTTGCAAATCAAAAGTGCTACAGCAAGTAAAACAAGTGGAGGGAGAAAGAGATGTTGTTTACCTCTTCTATGCATATAAAAAGTATTTGTTAACAAGGTTGATCAAGTCTTGCCACCAAATAAATTTTACATAGCATAAGAAGAAATAAACCTCAAATCAATCATGTTACCTTGAATTGTATTGATATGGATCCAATCATAAGATTTTGATATCCTTCTTTAGGCTCATATATAGGACAATCAATAGTTCGAACTTTGATTGTTCTCACATAGAAATAGTATTAACTCCACATACTTTATCAATCCTCTTGGGGAAATAGACGGTATGCTCCTTATCATCAACATTGAAAGTAACCTTTCCTTTATTGCAATCAATAACAGCCCCTGCGGTGTTAAGAAAAGGTCTCCCAAGAATAATAGACATATTATCATCTTCAGGCATTTCAAACACAAGAATATCAGTTAATATCAAGCAGTTATTAGTAACTTGAACAGGAACATCCTCACATATACCAACAGGAATAGCAGTAGATTTATCAGCCATTTGCAAAGATATATCAGTAGGTATCAACTTATCTAAATAAAGTCTCTTATAAAGAGAAAAAGGCATAACACTAACTCCGGCTCCCAAGTCACATAGAGCAGTTTTAACATAATTATTCTTAATAGAACAAGGAATAGTAGGTATACCTGGGTCGCCCAACTTCTTTGGAACTTTGCCATTGAAAGAGTAATTAGCAAGCATAGTGGAAATTTCCTCATTGGGGATTTTCCTTTTGTTAGTAACAATATCTTTCATATACTTTGAAAAAGGAGGCAATTTAATAGCATCAGTCAAAGGGATTTGCAAGAATAAAGGTTTCATCCAATCACAAAATTTATTATAGTGTTCTTCTTCCTTTGATTTTAGTTTCTTAGCAGGAAAAGGCATTTGCTTTTGCACCCAAGGTTCTCTTTCATTACCATGTTTCTTAGCAATAAAATCTTCTTTAGTATACTTTTTATTTTTAGCATGCTTTTCAGGTTCATCTTCAACCTCTTCTTTATCAGAAGCATCATTCTTATTATTATCATTATCATTATCATGTTCATTACCACTTTCGGTTTCAGCATCAGAAATAGAAATACTATTAGGATCATTAACAGGTTCAGAGGATTCTACAACATTTTTATGTTTCTTCTTCTTTTTCTTAGAAGGAGCACTAGGTTCAATTCGTTGAGAATCTTGTTCAACTCTTTTGGGATGTCCTTCAGGATATAGAGGATCCTGGGTAGAAACACCGCCTCTAGTTGTTACTTCATAAGCATGTTTCTCTTTAGAATTATTTTTTAACAAGTCATTTTGAACTTTAGTGAGTTGATCAATTTGAGTTTGAACCATTTGAAAATGTTTAACAAGCATCTTAACATCATTGGAGGTTCTCTCCACAATATCATGCAAATTGCTAATAGCTTGAGAATTTTCCATTAGATGATTCTCTACTCTCATATTAAAATTTTCTTGCTTAACAATATAATTATCAAACTCATCTAAGCATTGAGCATGAGGTTTTGAATATGGAATATCTTCCCTAGTAAAGCGTTGAAGGGAGTTTACCTCAATCATGGATGAAGGGGGAATTATCTCACATATATCTTCTATGGGAGGTAGATTCTTCACATCTTCGGATTTAATACCTTTCTCCTTGAGAGACTTCTTGGCTTCCCTCATATCTTCATCATTCAATTTAATCAAACCCCTCTTCTTCAATATTGGCGTTGGAGTTGGTTCAGGTGTAGTCCAATCATCATGATTTCGGCCTATTTTAGCCAATAATTCTTCAGCTTCGTCTGGAGTTCTTTTCCTGAAAACACAACCAGCACAACTATCCAAATATGCCCTAGACTCAACGGTTAGTCCACTATAGAATATATCAAGTAAATCATGCTTTTCCAATTCATGTCTAGGTCGAGCCCTGATAAGAGAGCAAAATCTTGCCCATGCTTCAGGCAATTTCTCTCCATCTTCCTGGTCAAAGCTATAAATTTTCTGTAAAGCAGCATGTTGATCACTAGCGGGAAAGTATTTCCGAAAGAAAACATCAAGTAAATCACCTGGACTTTTAATAGAACCAGGAGGCAAATTATTATACCAAGTTTTGGCATCATCTTTTAATGAGAAAGGAAAATTTTTAGCAACGAAATAAGTACGCATCTTAACATCATCAGAAAACAAGCTGCTCATAGAAGAGAGTTCATTCATGTGTTCTACAGCACTTTCTTTTTCAGTACCACAAAAGGGTGTTTTCTCAACAATAGCTATATGAGATAGATCAAGAGAAAAATCATAATCTTTATCCTTAATGCATATAGGAGATGTGGCAAATTTAGGATCAGGAGATAGCTTATGTCTAACAGTATATTGTGTGAGAAACTTTTTAATTTTTCTTGCATCAGCAGTAGCATTGCATCTATTAATAAAATCATCATTAAGCTCCACATAATCCTCATCAGGATCATCACTAGAATAATCAAGTTCAGGTGAATTAACAGGTATAGTAGCATTAGGAGTTTCAGTATTTTCAATTTGTCTAGACCTAGCAATTGTAGCATCTAGAAAGGATCCCAATGAACCACTATCATCAAGCACAGCAGAAACATTATCAATATTATGAGAATTTTCAGATTCAGCAGAAGTACCAGCAAGTGAAGCTTGCGGCGGTGAAACAAGTGGACTTATCACAGATGGTGAATCAAGAGTAGCAGAGGTACTCAGAGTTGTACCTTTTCTTGTAGTGGATGGAAATATGGCGACTTTAGGATCGCGAGGTTTACCCATGATGGAGAATTTGCAGCGAACAATATCAATCCAAGTGAACTTCCAAATAAAGCTATGCTCCCCGGCAACGGCGCCAGAAAACAGTCTTGATAACCCACAAGTATAGGGGATCGCAATAGTCTTCGCGGGAAGTAAAACCCAATTTATTGATTCGACACAAGGGGAGACAAAGAATACTTGAAAGCCTTAACAGCGGAGTTGTCAATTCAGCTGCACCTGGAAACAGACTTGCTCGCAAGAGTTTATCAGTAGTAACAGTTTATAGCAGTAGCAGTAGTGAAATGACAGCAGCAGAGTAACAAAGACAGCAGTAGTGATTATAGTAAACAGCAGGATTAAAATACTGTAGGCACAGGGATGGATGAACGGGCGTTGCATGGATGAGAGAAATTCATGTAACAATCAAAGCATGGCATTTGCAGATAATAATAAAACGGTGTCCAAGTACAAAGCAATCAATAGGCATGTGTTCCATATATAGTCGTACGTGCTCGCAATGAGAAACTTGCACAACATATTTTGTCCTACCAGCCGGTGGCAGCCGGGCCTCTAGGGAATCTACTGGATATTAAGGTACTCCTTTTAATAGAGTACCGGAGCAAAGCATTAACACTCCGTGAACACATGTGATCCTCACATCACTACCATCCCCTCCGGTTGTCCCGATTCCTGTCACTTCGGGGCCTTTGGTTCCGGACAGCGACGTGTGTATACAACTTGCAGGTAAGATCATAAAACAATGCATATCATGATGAAACAATAACATGTTCAGATCTAAGATCATGACACTCGGGCCCTAGTGACAAGCATTAAGCATAACAAGTTGCAACAATATCATCAAAGTACCAATTACGGACACTAGGCACTATGCCCTAACAATCTTATGCTATTACTTGACCAATCTCATCCAATCCCTACCATCCCCTTCAGCCTACAGCGGGGGAATTACTCACACATGGATGGGGGAAGCATGGCTGGTTGATGGAGAGGCGTCGGTGATGATGATGGCGACGATCTCCTCCTATTCCCCGTCCCGGCGGAGTGCTAGAACAGAGACTTCTGGCCCCCGAGACGGAGTTTCGCGATGTGGCGGCGTTCTGGAGGGTTTCTGGCGACTTCGACTTCTTTCCTCGGGTTTTTAGATCGAACCCCTTAAGTAGTCCAGAGGAGGGCATCGGAGGCCAGCCGAGGGGGCCACACACTAGGGCGGCGCGCCCCCCCCCTGGGCCGTGCCGGCCTGGTGTGTGGGGCCCTTGGGCCTCCACCTGGCTTGCCCTTCTAGATCCCTGAGTATTCTTGTAAAATAGGCCCATTGATATAAATTCCGAGGATTTTCCCGAAAGTTGAATTTCTGCACAAAAACAAGACACCAGAGCAATTCTGCTGAAAACAGCGTTAGTCCGCGTTAGTTGTATCCAAAACACACAAATTAGAGGCAAAACAATAGCAAAAGTGTTCGGGAAAGTAGATACGTTTTGGACGTATCACAACATCACATCCACAACCTTAGAACTTTCTGTCACTGTCCCAGATTCAGTGGAGGCATGAACCCACTATCGAGCATAAATACTCCCTCTTGGAGTCACAAGTATCAACTTGGCCAGAGCCTCTACTAGCAACGGAGAGCATGCAAGATCATAAGAAACACATATATGATAGATTGATAATCAACTTGACATAGTATTCCATATTCATCGGATCCCAACAAACACAACATGTAGCATTACAAATAGATGATCTTGATCATGATGGGCAGCTCACAAAATCTAACATGATAGCACAATGAGGAGAAGACAACCATCTAGCTACTGCTATGGACCCATAGTCCAAGGATGAAGTACTCACACATCAGTCCGGAGGCGATCATGGTGATGTAGAGTCCTCCGGGAGATGATTCCCCTCTCCGGCAGGGTGCCGGAGGCGATCTCCTGAATCCCCCCGAGATGGGATTGGCAGCGGCGGCGTCTCTGGAACTTTTTCCGTATTGTGGCTCTCGGTAATAGGGTTTTCGCGACGGAGAGTTTAAGTAGGCGGAAGGGCAGAGTCGGAGGGCTGACGAGGGGCCCACACCATAGGCCGGCGTGGGCCCCACGATGGCCGCGCCGCCCTATGGTCTGGCCGCCTCGTGGCCCCACTTTGTATCCTCTTCGGTCTTCTGGAAGCTCCGTGGAAAAATAAGACCCTGGGCGTTTGTTTCGTCCAATTCCGAGAATATTTCCGTTGTAGGATTTCTGAAACCAAAAACAGCACAAAACAGGAACTGGTGCTTCGGCATCTCGTTAATAGGTTAGTGTCGGAAAATGCATATAAATGATGTAAAGTGTGTATAAAACATGTGAGTATTGTCATAAAACTAGCATGGAACATAAGAAATTATAGATACGTTTGAGACGTATCAAGCATCCCCAAGCTTAGTTCCTACTCGCCCTCGAGTAGGTAAACGATAACAAGGATAATTTCTGAAGTGACATGCTATCATAATCTTGATCAATACTATTGTAAAGCATATGAGGTGAATGAAGTGATTCTAAGCAATAGTAAAGACAATGATTAAACAACTGAATCATATAGCAAAGACTTTTCATGAATAGTACTTTCAAGACAAGCATCGATAAGACTTGCATAGGAGTTAACTCATAAAGCAATAAATTCTTAGTAGAAAGTTTCGAAGCAACACAAAGGAAGATATAAGTTTCAGTAGTTGCTTTCAACTTCAACATGTATATCTCATGGATAATTGTCAACACAAAGTAATATGATGAATGCAAATAAGCAAGTATGTAGGAATCAATGCACACAGTTGACACAAGTGTTTGCTTCTAAGATAGAAAGAGGTAGGTAAACTGACTCAACATAAAGTAAAAGAAAGGCCCTTCGTAGAGGGAAGCATGGATTACTATTTTTGTGCTAGAGCTTTTATTTTGAAAACATAGAAACAATTTTGTCAACGGTAGTAATAATTCATATGTGTTATGCATAAGACATCCTATAAGTTGCAAGCCTCATGCATAGAATACCAATAGTGCTCGCACCTTGTCCTAATTATCTTGGATTTACATGGATTATCATTGCATAACATATGTTTCAACCAAGTGTCACAAAGGGGTACCTCTATGCCGCCTGTACAAAGGTCCAAGGAGATAGATCGCATTTGATTTCTCGTTTTTGATAGATCTCAACTTAGGACATCCATACCGGGAGAACATAGAAAACAGATAATGGACTCCTCTTTAATGCATAAGCATTCAACAACAGATAATATTCTCATAAGAGATTGAGGATTAATGTCCAAACTGAAACTTCCACCATGATACATGGCTTTAGTTAGCGGCCCAATGTTCTTCTCTAACAATATGCATACTCAAACCATTTGATCATGATAAATCACCCTTACTTCAGACAAGACGAACATGCATAGCAACTCACATGATATTCAACAAAAGTGTAATAGTTGATGGCGTCCCCAGAAACATGGTTACCGCTCAACAAGCAACTTATAACAAATAAGATACATAAGCGACATATTCTTTACCACAATAGTTTTTTAAGCTATTTTCCCATGAGCTATATATTGCAAAGACAAGGAATGAAATTTTAAAGGTAGCACTCAAGCAATTTACTTTGGAATGGTAGAGAAATACCATGTAGTAGGTAGGTATGGTGGACACAAATGGCATAGTTTTTGGCTCAAGGTTTTGGATGCACGAGAAGAATTCCCTCTCAGTACAAGGCTTTGGCTAGCAAGGTTGTTTGAAGCAAACACAAGTATGAACCGGTACAGCAAAACTTACATAAGAACATATTGCAAGCATTATAAGACTCTACACTGTCTTCCTTGTTGTTCAAACACCTCACCAGAAAATATCTAGACTTTAGAGAGACCAATCATGCAAACCAAATTTCAACAAGCTCTATGGTAGTTCTTCATTAATAGGTGCAAAGTACATGATGCAAGAGCTTAAACATGATCTATTTGAGCACAAAAA
This sequence comes from Lolium perenne, assembly GCF_019359855.2. NCBI lineage: Eukaryota > Viridiplantae > Streptophyta > Magnoliopsida > Poales > Poaceae > Lolium > Lolium perenne. Next base: position 42,439,044 of record NC_067244.2, on the reverse strand, counting down.
TTGCCAAGTATCAAATTATTCAAGACAATATATCATTTACCACATGAAGCATTTCCTGTTTCCAACCATATAACAATGAACGAAGCAGTTTCAACCTTCGCCATGAACATTAAAAGTAAAGCTAAGAACACCAGTGTTCATATGAAACAGCGGAGCGTGTCTCTCTACCAAACAAAGAATGCTAGGATCCGATTTTATTCAAACACAAACAAAAATAAAAACATACAGACGCTCCAAGTAAAGCACATAAGATGTGACGGAATAAAAATATAGTTTCACTAGAGGTGACCTGATAAGTTGTCGATGAAGAAGGGGATGCTTTGGGCATCCCCAAGCTTAGATGCTTGAGTCTTCTTGAAATATGCAGGGATGAACCACGGGGGCATCCCCAAGTTTAGAGTTTTCACTCTTCTTGATCATATTGTATCATCCTCCTCTCTTGACCCTTGAAAACTTCCTCCACACCAAACTCAAAACAAACTCATTAGAGGGTTAGTGCATAATCAAAAATTCACATATTCAGAGGTGACATAATCATTCTTAACACTTCTGGACGTTGCACAAAGTTACTGAAAGTTAATGGAACAAAGAAATCCATTCAACATAGCAAAAGAGGCAATGTGAAATAAAAGGCAGAATCTGTCAAAACAGAACAGTCTGTAAAGACGAATTTTTTAGAGGCACTTAACATGCTCAGATGAAAAAGCTCAAATTGAATGAAAGTTGCGTACATATCTGAGGATCACTCACGTAAATTGGCATATTTTTCTGAGTTACCTACAGAGGGGGCTACTCAAATTCGTGACAGCAAGAAATCTGTTTCTGCGCAGTAATCCAAATCTAGTATCAACCTTACTATCAAAGACTTTACTTGGCACAACAATGCAATAAAATAAAGATAAGGAGAGGTTGCTACACTAGTAACAACTTCCAAGACTCAAATATAAAACAAAAGTGCAGAAGTAAAATAATGGGTTGTCTCCCATAAGCGCTTTTCTTTAACGCCTTTCAGCTAGGCGCAGAAAGTGTGAATCAAGTGTTATCAAGAGATGAAGCATTATTACCAGGGGAGTTGGGAGTTTTCTCAACAATGCATTGTATCTTGTCTATGTAAGTAACTCCTCTTTCGTTGCTCTTAGGCTTACTATCCTCATCAAACAAATTTTCAGGAACAAGCCAAGCATAGTTATTTTCTAGAGCTTCATGCATTCCTAGGAGCTTACTGGGTATCGGTACTTTAATCTCCCCCTCACCATTGACGTTATTAGTGTACTTTAATCTATCCATGTCCATATTTTCAAGTGTGTTTTGCAAAATCGGTACAAAAGCCAAGCCTCTTATGCTTAATAAAAACTTTTCTAGCTTCTTTAGCTATATCACCAAATTCTCTAAGAAGGACCTCTAAAACAAAATCTCTCTTTTCTCCCATTTCCATATCAGAGAGTGTAAGAAACATATGTTGCATTATAGGATTGAGATTAACAAATCTAGTTTCTAACATGTGTACTAAAGAGGCAGTAGCACTTTCATAAGTAGGAACAACTTTTACCAACTGTCTATCTTCAAAATCTTCAACCATACTAACATGAGTGAAAAATGCTTCTATATTATCTCTTCCAATGATAGACCCTTGCCCTACTGGTATATCTTTCAGAGTGAACTTAGGAGGAAACATGATGAAAAAACAAAAGGTAAATAAAGTAAATGCAAGTAACTAATTTTTTGTGTTTTTAATATAGAGAACGCAAACAAAAAGTAAATAAAGTAATGCAAGTAACTATTTTTTTTGTATTTTTGATATAAAGAAAGCAAACAAAGCAGTAAATAAAGTAAAGTAAAGCAAGACAAAAACAAAGTAAAGAGATTGGATGTGGGAGACTCCCCTTGCAGCGTGTCTTGATCTCCCCGGCAACGGCGCCAGAAAAAGAGCTTGATAACGCGTAAAGCACACGTCCGTTGGGAACCCCGAGAGGAAGGTGTGATGCGTACAGCAGCAAATTTTCCCTCGGTAAGAAACCAAGGTTATCGAACCAGTAGGAGTCAAAGGCCACAGGAAGGTTGTTGGTGACGGAGTGTAGTGCGGCGCAACACCAGGGATTCCGGCGCCAACGTGGAACCCGCACAACACAATCAAAATACTTTGCCCCAACTTAACAGTGAGGTTGTCAATCTCACCGGCTTGCTGTAAACAAAGGATTAAATGTATGGTGTGGAAAATGATGTTTGTTTGCAATGAGCAGCAGAGAACAATGATTGCAGTAGATTGTATTTAGATGTAAAAGAATGGACCTGGGTCCACAGTTCACTAGTGGTGTCTCTCCAATAAGAAATAGCATGTTGGGTGAACAAATTACAGTTGGGCAATTGACAAATAGAGAGGGCATAACAATGCACATACATATCATGATGAGTAATATGAGATTTACTTAGGGCATTACGACAAACTACATAGACCACTATCCAGCATGCATCTATGCCTAAAAAGTCCACCTTTGGGTTAGCATCCGCACCCCTTCCAGTATTAAGTTGCAAACAACAGACAATTGCATTAAGTATGGTGCGTAATGTAATCAACACAAATATCCTTAGACAAAGCATTGATGTTTTATCCCTAGTGGCAACAGCACATCCACAACCTTAGAACTTTCTGTCACTGTCCCAGATTCAATATAGGCATGAACACACTATCGAGCATAAATACTCCCTCTTGGAGTCACGAGTATCAACTTGGCCAGAGCCTCTACTAGCAACGGAGAGCATGCAAGATCATAAACAACACATATATGATAGATTGATAATCAACTTGACATAGTATTCCATATTCATCGGATCCCAACAAACACAACATGTAGCATTACAAATAGATGATCTTGATCATGATAAGCAGCTCACAAGATCTAACATGATAGCACAATGAGGAGAAGACAACCATCTAGCTACTGCTATGGACCCATAGTCCAAGGATGAAGTACTCACACATCAGTCCGGAGGCGATCATGGTTATGTAGAGTCCTCCGGGAGATGATTCCCCTCTCCGGCAGGGTGCCGGAGGCGATCTCCTGAATCCCCTGAGATGGGATTGGCGGCGGCGGCGTATCTGGAACTTTTTCCATATCGTGGCTCTTGGTAATAGGGTTTTTGCGACGGAGAGTTTAAGTAGGCGGAAGGGCAAAGTCGGAGGGCTGACGAGGGGCCCACACCATAGGCCGGCGCGGGCGCCATGCTGGTCGCACTACCCTATGGTCTGGCCGCCTCGTGGCCCCACTTCGTATCCTCTTCGGTCTTCTGGAAGCTCCGTGGAAAAATAAGACCCTGGGCGTTTGTTTCATCCAATTCCGAGAATATTTCCTTTGTAGGATTTCTGAAACCAAAAACAGCACAAAACAGGAACTGGCGCTTCGGCATCTCGTTAATAGGTTAGTGCCGGAAAATGCATATAAATGATGTAAAGTGTGTATAAAACATGTGAGTATTGTCATAAAACTAGCATGGAACATAAGAAATTATAGATACGTTTGAGACGTATCAAAATACCATGGAAGTTTTTTACCAAAAGAAGGGACCTAGAGCTTTGGATCACGAGAGGGGAGCCACGGGCCCGAACGAGGCCAGGTGGCGCGCCCTACTTCTTCGGGCACGCCACCCAGGCCCGTTCGGCCCTCAGTCGTCGTCTCGCCTCCCCCCTTCGCGGGGTGCCTTATATACCCTAAAACCCACCCCCTTGAAGGAGACGACATTTCACGAAACAGATCGCCGCCAAGACCACGATCTTCATTTTGGGGGTTAGATTGATCCTGGTCTCGACCCCGGAAAGGGGGATTTCGAGGGCCTCTTCATCATCACCGCCACCGACATCATCACCAGCCATCATGGACTCACTCTACATCGCCATTAGTGAGTTGTTCTCTATAGGCTTAAGAGGTGAATGGGTTTTGGATGAGATTGATCATGTAATCCTCCATATGTATCGAGATTTTAGGTGTTTGTCTTGAAGATATTCTTGTATGAGTGTTGGTACACATTTGCTATGTTTAATGCTTATTACTAGGGCCCGAGTGATATGATTTCAGTACTGAACCTATATTGTTTTATCATATATATGAGGTTGATATTTATCTGCAAAGTGTATTACTTGTTATTATGTTGACCATGTGAATTCCGAAGGTGATAGATGGGGAAAACAAGGGGAAGATGTGATAATTCGAGGGTTATGTGTGTTCATGAATCTTAATGCTTTGTTCCGGTCTATTCAAAAGGGTAGACCTTAATTTCTTGTAGTTCCAAGTTGGCCCCAGTGAAATGGGTAAGCATGACAAAAGATGTTATGCAAATTCTCTTAGTTATTACACATAACTATATTTGGATCACACACCTACACACAACTGAACTAGAGATGAGTGCTATGTTAGTTGGATTACATTACATGATAAATATCATCCATACATTACCCCATTGGTGCCTCTTGCCTCCGCTTTTAGCCACTGAAAGTTTCACATTACTTCTTCCGGTGAAAATTGGAAATCTGTTGCTTTTATTTACTGTTTGCTTTTACTGCTTTGAATCAACTTCTGTAAAATCACCACTTGTTTTGTGAGTTTATTGATATACAAGTGTGATTGAGGGTGCCATCTCAATTTCTAAGGTCTTATTGGTATTCTTGTGTTCCCCTTGAGTTGAAGTATAAATTTGGGTAATATTTTCCATCGAAGATTTCAGCGATCCCCTATATTTGTGGGCATCAGAGGGCGACTAGCATAAGTTGTTGGTGCACACAGGTGAACCATAGTTTATAGGTTTTGGGCTCGAAAAATTAAACGTTAGTTTTATTCTACATTTGTTAAGCCCATCTCGTAAAAGTTTTAAACCGCATATCCGTTGCGGAAAACAAAAAATTCCTACGATAGAATAACATAGACAAGATCTATTCTATGGAGATGCAACGTAATGGAGAGGATCGGTGTTCATACCCTTGAAGACCAAAAAGCCTAACGTTCATAATCAACGTTTGTCGATGAATTTGTACATCGACGCCGACCTCGGGGTCGTGAAGAAGTCCAACGATGAAGTGCTCCAAGTGCAGCGCCTCCACGGTTCTACACACGTATGGTGTATACACGTATCCCGGGCTCTGGTCCAGTAGAGCAACGGAAGTAAGAGATCCAGACCAGTGTCCCAGCAGCGTGACGGCATGTTGTGGAGAGAATCCCTTAATAACGTGCATGTTCCAAACTTGGGAACACACGTGAGGAATAGGAGAGGGAGAGAACCCAGGAGGATGAATGAAGAGAGCCCCCTCGGGGGCTCTTTATATAGGAGTCAAGGAGGGAGAGAGGGGCCACCAGGAGGCAGCCGTTGCCCCTCCCCTGCCATTCGCCTCTGCCGGCCTAGGGTTGGCGGCGCGTCGGCCCCACCAGTCTTGCCCTTCCTCCCTTATCCTTTGGACCGACCGGCCCCCCTTAATGGGCAGCCATCTGGTGGACCATTTAGGGGTATCATATTATTTTTCTTTTATATTTAATTATTTAATTCATATAATTAAATAATAAACATATATGCGAGTCTCTCAACTATTCTTTGACTCAGGAACTTATTTCGATTCCTCTCCTCAATAGTTCCAGTGTTCTCTTACCATTCTCATACAATACCGAATCTCTCTCAAAGCATCGTATACCCTTAAGTGTGCCACCCTATGGGTTCGGGAGTACATAGACATGATCGAGACGACTCTCCGACCAATGACTAATGCATCTAAAATGCATACATGAACTTTGTACTTTATTAACATATATTATCACATATTTGCAACATATATGATAATACTTCCATGTTTATATTGATTTATGGGGATTTACCAATGATCCCCTTTATTTAGGTTATAACTCTGCAGAACATGAAAACCATGTTTTGTGTATATTTCACTTTCAGAGACCTATATGGAGTTAAACTGAGCTAGGATTTCGGGGACGTCATTTTTTTTATCAAGATGCAGTATGGGCACTTTGACTAGACCTTGAGGGCTTGGAGGCCCAAAAGAGGCCAGGTGGCGCGCCCAGCAAGGGGGCGCACCACCCACCCTTTTTCGGTCGCCGATCATCTGATTCATGATTCTTTCGCAAAACGACTCCGTTTGACCTAAAAAAACCACTGTATATATGACCCCCGAGGGTTCTCTTGAGGAGAGAGCCACAGAAACACAAATACACGAAATCAGAGGCTGCAACAGCGAAGATTGGAGGTGGAAACTCCGTCGGAGGGATCTCCACATTCTCCAATGTCTTCCTCATCAACACCATGAGCAAGGGGGTTGTAGCCCATGTCACAGCCCATTTTTCACAACTTGCATATTTTCAAAGAACTTGAAAATTAGAGCCAACAAAAACTTTTATTCTTGTGCTAATGTATGTGCTTAAGTTAGATCCTTGCATGAGCTAGTGTAAAAATTCTTTTGGTGTGTTAATTTATGTGAGAACCCTAACAACAGATTTGAACACCACTTGAAACCCATTAGGGTTTAACCCACTTATTTAAATAACACCACCCCTAATGATGATCTCTGGTTCTAAAACCCTAACCCTAGTTTCTCACCACTTCAACATAAGAGGGAACACTCTCCACTCTTATTTTTCTTAGTGACACATCATCACCTAGGGTTGCACCCTTAACACCATCACCACCTCTTTTTATTTTTATTTTTTTTCAAACACTTTTGCACATGCACTTTTGCCACAATTTGGCACATGCACTTGGCATGGCCCTCTCTCTTTCACCCCTGCCCCTTTTTCTTTTCTCTCTCTTTTCTCTCTTGATTTTTGGCCAAGAGACAAAGAGGAGGGAAACTTCCCCCTCTCTTTTGTTCTTCTTCCCTCCCTCTCTCTTTTCTTCTCAGATTGGGCCGTGGACAACACCACCACCCCTCTCCCCTACTCTAGCGCAACCCTAGCCCACACCACCCCCTCTCTTTTGGCCCAACCACCACCGGCCACCCCTCTCCCGCCAAACTCTAGCCCCAGCCCGCGCACACGCGCGCTGGCCACGCACGCGCCATGATGGCACGCCCCCTCGCTTCACCCGCCATCAACCTCGACTGTCAGCCCGTCGCCTCGTACCCCTCCCTTGTTGACGCCACGCGAGCGATGTCACCCTGGCCCCACCAGGTGACGCCAGCCCTCGCCCTCCCGTTGGCCAGCACCACCGCCCGCTCCACTACTCGCCTCCCTCTCTGCCTATAAAAACCGCCCCAAACACCACCATCACCCCTTTAGCTCCCTCTCCCACCCACTCCACTCCACCCCGCCTCTCTCTACCGTGCTGCTCGAGCAGCAGCACGAGTAGCTGCTGCTGCCGCTCGACACCATCGACGCTGTGGTCACCGTGAAGGTGAGGAGGAGGAGCCGCACGACGCCATCGCTCCCCTGCCTCTCCCATCTCTCTTTTCCTCACCAGCACCACCTACTGCCGCGCCTAACCCTCTCCCCTTACCTCTGCCGCACAGATCTGCAGCGAGGCGATGACGACAACGACATACCGACGATGCCCGTGACGCAGACATCGCCAAGCGAGGCGAAGACGATGTGTCCGAGCGCTGCCAGGACGTCCACGAGCCGCACGCCTACGCCACCGACCCGCCCACGCCGATCCATGCCGCCGCCAGACGTCGGTAAGCCCCTAGCCGCCCCCTTATTCTTTCGCACCAGCGAGCGCCGCGCATACGTCGTGGACGCGACGTATCTGCGCCGTCGGATCCAGATCGGGCGGACGCATGGCGCATGCATGGCCACGTCGGCCTGCATGGCCACGTCTGTCGTCCTGGCCCGCCACGGGCCCCTAGCCTTTTTCTCTTTTTCTTTTTTTCCCGCCACCTGGAGAGCCCCACTGGGCCGGCCCATCACTGCCGCACTGGCACGGCCCAAATCTTCCCGCCCAAACCAATCTCGTTTAAAATTTCGAAACAGAAATTAAAAATTGAAATGTATTTGAGAACCATTTTGCAAATAACTCGAGTTTGGTAGATCCGATTGAGGTGATTCAAATTTCTATACTGACCTTGTATTTTTAGGATTTTTTTACGATTTTTAATGTATTAAACATGATCACTGTATTCTGGTTAGTATTTCAAATTCCTAAAATTGTAGGACTAATATTTTTGAATGAATCCAATTTAGTTAATCTTGTTTTGTTACTGTTCGTCTAGGAAAAATACCATTAGTCTCTGTTCATGAAATTTTATCTCTGTTTTTGAATGTATGTGTGTCACATGCAATGATAGGGTTAAAATCTCTTTGGTTTATTCTAATCCTTGTCATCACTTTGTTTTGAAAATAGCCAAACCATGATTTGTTACTGTCACACAACTCCCCTTCATATTTTCATGTTTATTTTACTTGAACCTTGGTTCTTGAGCTATGTGTTGATTGTTTGCCTTATTTACTTTTGCGACGCTAGACACGAACGTGGGAGAAGTTGAAGGGGAGGATTTTGGAGAAGGTTTTGAAGAGAACCAGGGACAAGCCAACCAAGGCAAGCCATCTATTGATCTCTGATGATGTCCTTGTGGATGCCATCTTGTTGCTACTCTTAGCATCTTGGTTCTATGTGTGGTGATCCTCATATTGTTGTCATCTATGCTTGGATGCAAGCATGGTACCTCTAGTAGTTTTATCTTGTCATGATCTTGGTAATTGTTTGGATTCATGGTAACATGGCCATTGTTATCCAACTTGTTTATCCTATATGCTTACCTTGAACATGTTCCACCTCGGGACAAAATTCACATTACACCCCTTTCTAGTGTAGAGGTAGTAATACCATGACCTTGGTGTATTCTCAAATTGTGATGAATATGCCTACTCTCCTAAGTAGAGTTGGTATTGGTCAATTCCCACCTTTAATCAATTGATTTGGTTAGTTAGCACCACAAATCTAAAAGTATATTCCCTCTTATGTTGTCATGATACATGCTTACCTTTAAGCAAGTATGACTCACCCCAATACCACTTACACATACCCTCAATGGCAATGATGACCATCATCTCGGCCATAGTGGAGTAATAGTTCATCTCATGAAACTTTAGGTTGGGAATCCCTCAAGGTTTACCTTGTTGTAAATGTTTATGAAAACCTTGGGTGAGCTAACCCTACCCAAGTGTATGGTTTAGAAAGGCAAATGATTTGGACAAAGATGTTTGCAAAAGTGGTATATAGTTGGTTGTTGGCAAGCAAAAAGGAGTGTGGGTGAAATGTTTTTAAAGGAGCACTGCGTATATGTTCGCCATCCCAACTTTACTTAGCGCAACCACACTATCCAAAGTGGGCACGGGCTTAGTCCGTAGTTTGTCGAAGTTGGCATGAGACACCTTCGCAACTCTCTAGGAGGTTCACGATGACCTCTGACGCCGGGTTGCGCTCTGGAGGAGGCAATACACTGTAGTTTCCTATAGCCGGACGATTACTGAGGGTCTTCCGCCGTGGCGCCGAAGATATGCTCAAAGAGAAGGTATGCTGTCAGGGTGCCGGGAAGGGTTAAGCCCGCAGGGAAGGACTCATGTCAAGGGAGACAGACGAAAGACTATGACTGATTATACGAGACTCGCATATTTTCGTATGTCGAACCGGGGATGATCCCGGCGGATTTATCGGTTCTTGTGGGGAAAGTGCGCAAAATCTGCATAGTCAAATCTATTCGAATAGCCGCGTCTGCGGTCATGGACAAGTTGAAATGGCCATACTTAACCTGGGCTTGAGTTTTGTTTTAGAAATGCTTTTCAAATGAAAATGAGAAAGTGTTGGATGTATCGGAAGGGTACGGGAGGACTTGTGCCAACCATATGGAGATGGTCGAGGAAAATTAAACAAAAATTGGGTGACCCTTCCTAGTGTTTCATGTAGAGGAACTCTTCTTCAATAAAGATATAGAGACGTTGTAGTCTATCTTTTGAAGTATCTTCTTCAATAAAGATATAGAGATGGCGTAGTCTATCTTTTGAAGTATCTTCTTCAATAAAGATATAGAGATGTCGTAGTCTATCTTCTGAAATATCTTCTTCAATAAAGATATAGAGATGTCGTAGTCTATCTTTTGAAGTATCTTCTTCAATAAATATATAGAGATGTCATAGGACTTCCTTAGTGTCCCCATCAACTGAGATGTCGGGATGCTATATCCACAAGAGAAACTGACTCTCTTATGCATGCTATATCCACAAGAGAAACTATTCTTCCTCTCTTGTCTCTTTAGTTAGCTCTTGTTAGTATCTTCGTGATGGTTTGCGAGTACAATTCCAAATGTACTCACGGCTTTGTCCCTAGCTATTGATACGTCCATTTTGCATCACTATTTTATATCATAATTTACTGTTATTCATTGATATATTTCATATTTAGAGATGATATTTATGTTATTTCACCTATTTTGCATGTTTCATGATTATTGGAGAATTATTCACCGGAGTCAGAATTCTGCTGGAAAAAGCACCGTCGGGATACAATATTTCTGAAGATCAACAATTGACGGAAAATATACCGAAGCTCTTATTTTTCCAGAAGACGGAGCCAGCCAAAAGGGGAGGCCGAGGAGGGCCACCATGGCCCCCCACATAGGCCGGCGCGGGCTCCACACTGGCCGCGCCGCCTTGTGGGGAGGGGGCCCACAACCCCCCTCGGCCATCTCCCTTTCGCGTACTTCATCTACCCGAAACCCTAAGGTGCAGAGGAGCATCGAGAATAGACACAGCCGCCTCTGCGGGGAGGAAAAACACCAGAGAGAAAAGAGCTCTCCGGCAGGCTGAAATCCACCGGGGAAATTCCCTCCCGGAGGGGGAAATCGTCGCCATCGTCACCGTCATCGAGCTGAGCTTCATCGGGATCATCATAATCATCTCCACCACCGACACCGTCATCTCCACCGCCGCACCTCGTCTCCGCTGTAACATCTAGGGTTGAATCTTGATTATTTCATAGGGGAAACTCTCCCGGTGTTGATTACTCTTTGTTATTGATGCTATTGAGTGAAACCATTGAACCAAGGTTTATGTTCAGATTGTTATTCATCATCATATCACCTCTGATCATGTTCCATATGATGTCTTGTGAGTAGTTCGTTTAGTTCTTGAGGACATGGGTGAAGTCTAAATGTTAGTAGTGAACTATGTTGAGTAATATTTAATGGTTTGATATTTAAGTTGTGGTGTTATTCTTCTAGTGGTGTCATGTGAACGTCGACTACATGATACTTCGCCTTTATGGGCCTAGGGGAATGCATCTTGTATTCGTTTGCTAATTGTGGGGTTGCCGGAGTGACAACAACCTAAACCCCCGTTGGTATATCGATGCATGAGGGATAGCAGGATCTCAGAGTTTAAGGCTGTGGTTAGATTTATCTTAATTACTTTCTTGTATTTGCGGATGCTTGCAAGGGGTTTAATCACAAGTATGTATTAGTTCTAGGAAGGGCGGTGCATTAGCATAGGTTCACCCACACAACACTTATCAAAACAATGAAGATTAATCAACTATATGAAACGAAAGCACTAGACTAAATTCCCGTGTGTCCTCAAGAACGTTTGGTCATCATAAGTAAACAAACCGGCTTGTTCTTTGTGCTAAAAAGGATTCGGCCACTCGCTGCAATTATTACTCTCGCATTTTACTTACTTGTATTTTATTTATCTGCTATATCAAAACCCCCTGAATACTTGTCTGTGAGCATTTACAGTGAATCCTTCATCGAAAATGTTTGTCAACACCTTCTGCTCCTCGTTGGGTTCGACACTCTTATTTATCGAAAGTACTACGATACACCCCCTATACTTGTGGGTCATCAAGACTATTTTCTGGCGACGTTGCCGGAGAGTGAAACGCTATTGGTAAGTGGAATTGGTAAGGAAAACTTTTACTGTACGTGCTGTTTTAATTTCTGCCTGCTGCTATAATTCATTATGGAGAGATCTTCTCTTGAATTCCTATTTGGAAAATCTACTACTACTGCAAATGTAGTGGATGAGGCGCCAGGTGAGAAAGAGGTCCCATATAAAAAACCTATGAAAATTATTGAACGTGTTGTGGATAACCGCTATGAAGGGGATGGAACTGTCCATCCTGGAGATCATTTACTGTTTTTACATGAATTATGCGGGTTATTCAAGTGTGCAGGTATTTCTATGGATGAAGTTAGGAAGAAACTATTCTCTATATCGTTGTCTTGTAAAGCGGCGCATTGGTATAAACTGCTGAAGAATGGGCATTCTCTTGATTGGAAGGATATTGTGCCTCTATTTTATTCTAAATTCTATCCTCCAAGTGAAATTTACAAAGACCGAAACCGCATATATAATTTCTGGCTTCATGATGGAGAGAGTATTGCCCAAGCATGGGGGAGATTGAAGTCTTTAATGCTCAAATGCCCCATTCATGAGCTTCCTGGTAATATCATCATTGATAATTTCTATGCAAGACTTACTTTTCAAGATAAAACCTTGCTGGATACTACTTGTTCTGGATCATTCACACGCAACAAAGAAGAGTTTAAATGGGACCTTCTTGATCGGATTCAGGAGAATACTGAAGGATGGGAGAACAACAAAGATAGAGAGTCAGGTATAAATTATGATTATGAATGCATTGAAACTTTTATGGATACTGATAAATTTTGTAATATGAGTGCTACTTATGGTCTTGACTCTCAAGTTGTTGCAAATTTTTATAAAGCTTTTGCCTCTCATTTTGAATTTCCTAGGAAGAATTTTAATAAGTATCATGAACCTTACAAAGATAAAACTGATTCACCTATAGGTAAATGTGTTGAAATTAAAACTGTTGATTATATTCTTCCTGAAGCTTATATTGAAAAAACTCCTTTTCCTGCTAAACTGAAGGGGTATTCTGTTATAACTAGTGTGGTTAATAAAAGTGCAAAGAAACCTATAGAACCTGAGGAGCAAATAAATGTTGAACCTGCTATTGCAATAGTTAAAGATCTTGTGACTAAAAATGTAGAAGATGGTCACATCATTTTCTGTGAAGATGCTTCTAATATTGTTTCACATCCTAGTAAGTCTAGGAAAGCCAGTGTTCCTATGTTCTCTGTTAGAATTGGTGATCATTGTTATTATGGTTTATGCGATATTGGTGCAAGTATTAGTGCCATTCCTTATGAGCTTTACGAGGAAATCATGCATGAAATTGGTTTTGTGAACTTGAAGATATTGATGTGGTTATTCGGCTAGCTAATAGAGAAACTATCTCTCCTATTGGTATTGTTCGAGATGTGGAAGTTCTATGTGGTAAGATTAAATATCCTACTGAATTTTTGGTACTTGGTTCTGCTACTAGTAAGACTTGTCCTATCATTTTTGGTAGTCCTTTTCTAAATACTTGTGGAGCTATTATAGATTGCAAGAAATAGAAAATTGTAACTAAATTTGCTGGTGAATCCTATGAGTTTAATTTCTCTAAATTTGCCAAAGTTCCTTATAAAGCTGAATTGCCTAATGATGATTTTAGAGTTGAACAGTGTGCATCTATTGCTCTTGCTCCTAATAATCCTTTGCAGCAACATTTGGAGGATCATGAGAGTGAAGTCTTTAGGGAAGAAAGGAATGAGCTTGATGAAATTTTTCTTCGTCAACCTATTCTTAAACATGACTTACCGGTTGAAGATCTAGGTACAACACCACCACCAAAGGAAGATCCTGTTTTTGATCTGAAACCATTACCTGATAATCTTAAGTATGCTTATATTGATGATAAGAAAACATATCCTGTTATTATTAGTGCTAAGCTTTCAGATTTTGAGGAAGAAAGGTTATTGGAAATATTGAAGAAACACCGAGGAGCTATTGGCTACACTCTTGATGACTTGGAGGGGATTTCTCCCTCTATTTGCCAACATGCCATCAGCATGGAAGATGATGCAAAGCCTGTTGTTGAACATCAGCGTCGTCTAATTCCTAAGATGAAGGATGTGGTAAGGAAGGTATTAAAACTTCTTGAAGCTGATATTATATATCCTATTGCTGATAGTAGATGGGTTAGTCCCGTGCATTGTGTTCCTAAGAAAGGAGGAATAACTGTTGTACCTAATGATAATGATGAGCTCATTCCTCAAAGAGTAGTTGTAGGGTATAGAATGTGCATTGATTATCGAAAAGTTAATAAAGTTACTAAGAAAGATCATTACCCTTTACCTTTTATTGATCAAATGCTAGAAAGGTTATCTAAAAATACTCACATAACATTATTTCCACATAACATTATTTCCAGATAACTTAATTAACCACATAACATTATTTCCAGATATTAGTTCTTTGTTGTACAATTGTGATCGTACATAATGCGCAATTTTTTTGTGCTAATTTAAATTTGTGATGCAATAAAGTTTCCCTTAAACTATTTTTACCTATCGCTAAAATTATAAATTGTATTTTTATATATGTATGTATGTTTGGTGGTGTATATTGATATGTACACATGCCAGATTAAATCGTACAATCAAATAAATAACTTAGTTTATACTAATGTTTTATACTTATTCATAATTTAATGTTGAGAAACATATATTTCCTACTTTATACACAACAAAGTTGCTAAATCTATACCTAATAATAAAAGCAAAAGGGTTTCTCCCTCGGTCGTCCGTCCAACTTTAAACTACCCCTCAAGTTAATCTAAATTACCCACCGCTGCCATCCGCAAGTGAAAAAACTGTTCAAGTTCTTTTTTTACCCCAAGCCCCGGAGCTGCTCTTCGTCGCTGCCTCTGACTGTTCCATCCGCTCTCCTCCACCCCGCCCGCGCCGACGGCGAGATCCGAAGGGATGGGACCTGCACGCTCGAGCCAAGAACAGCGGTTGTGGCGCGCGACGCCTCCGCATATGAGGCCAGCACCAGCTGACACGCACGGCCGTTTTTAAATCCATCCTTCAGATCTTCCTCTCCCCGATCCTCCAGTTCGCGGCGACTTGTGATTCGCAAACCTCGCCGGTGAGAAGATGACTTTCGACGCCTCAGAGTTGACAACCTCCGCGCCATAATCAGCCGCCGCGTGCGGCACCTTAGGTAGGCTGATTTCCGATTACGCCCCAGAGTTGACAACCTCCGCACCATAATCAGCCGCTGCGTGCGGCACCTTGGGTAGCCTGATTTTCGATTTGATCTGCAAAGGAGATACAAGCGGGAAGATGATGAGAAGTATTCGGCGACGCTCCAGATCCGTGGGCCGGAAAAATAGCGCTATGGAGGACTCCATCACTACGCCATAAAAAATTCGAACTCGCGGAGCTGCACGAATTTTTGCTCTACGGAGAGGAAAAGGAAGCGGTATATGTTAAATCCATGGAGGTGCAGAAGCATTTGCCAACACGGAGAGAATTGGGGGTCTTTTTCCAGAGAAGTCTGTGCTGTTTGGTAACGTGCTGATGCAGGACACAGAGAGTGGATTTTTTTTTTCCCTTTTGATGCTGCTGGGTCGCATGTCAGAGGCATTGATTGAGTACGAAATAAAATTAGGAAATGCGAATTGATTGGACAGAGATTTGGTGCAGCAGTGATCTTGTTTTTCAAATAAATCAAAAATTATATTTTTAAGTTCAAAAAATTCTGAAAAAAATCTGCATATAGACAATAATGTATCCCACTAACGCGTAAAATATCAATTTCAAAATACTTTATATTTTAAACTGCAGAAAAATGACAAAAGTGCATATCTTAGTCATTTTCAAATCTCTAAAAAGCATGTCAGATTTTGTTATTTTTGTCTAGCACAAAGTAAAAAAAAAATTATTTAAGATTTTGCATGATTGTGAGATATATCACTGACAAGCTCCGAAATTATTTTACATGCATGACACACGCAGCCGGCTGCCGGCTACGTGCAGGACACACGTAGTTTCCGCTCCAACTTTGGTATCCTGAAAATCTTTCGAAAGTTCCCAGCACTGACGACAGACACACGATCCTGAACTTTGCAGGTACTACATGGTGGTCATCCCACGTCTGGTTGCCACTGAAGCCAGTGGCGGAGCCAGGAAAAAATAGAAGCCTGGGTGAACTATAAGCTAAGCAAAAAAAAAAGGCGAGATTGAGAATGATAACATCGCGTGATTCCTCAAATGAAGGACATAAGTCTCAAGTTGATCCTCAATATTCTACGATCAGCATTAGAGAAACCCGCATTTTCTGAAATCAAAAATTGATACGATGATTTGATAACATAATTTTTTTAAATTGATTTCTTACTAAGATTCCAAGTGCGGAAGTGGTCAACTAGATGAACAAACCTTTTTCCCCAATTCATAGATTGAAAAGATGGAGTTCATGGAATCGATGGAGAAAATTGTTCAGACTTCAGTATGTACCAATCGCTGCCGGCCTGACCTATAGCAGTGCAGAGCGGAGTCTTCAACTGTCGTTGTGCTGCCGACACCAGTGCGAGCGCCGCGCCGGCGTGGCCTGCTGCAGCCTCCGTCGCTCCTCGCTTGTTGGGAGACGAAAAGACCAACAAGAACGCCCAATTCAGTGCCTTCAGACTTCCGTGGACGGAACGGAACGACCGATTCGCGGCCTCGTGACTGTTCAGTTCGTGCGTCCGTAGGCCTGTTGACTTGTTGTTGCCTGTTGGAAACTTGGGCCGAAGGAGAAAGGCAACGTCCAACGATAGGTTGGGCTGGAATTTAGCCCGGGCAAATAGCCACATAATACGAAATCGCTGCCTAATTAATCGAGGTTTGCACGCTGCCGGAGGAGGTCGAGCCTGGGCAGCTGCCCGGGCATGCCGGGCTGAAGCTCCGCCCATGACTGAAGCGGATAAAGTTGAGTTTAGAGTCGTTGGAGGACAAGCCATAGCGCAAGTGAGGTGCTAGCTTAGTAACATGCATCTTACATATTGTTTTATCACATGAGGTGCTAGCTTTGCATGGCACTGCTCCATGTCTCTTTCTTTTCTCTAATAATTGTGAATTTTTGATTACTTGAAGTAGAATAGTAAAATAATTATACCATCTCGATAGTTATTCTGATGGTGCAATTATGCCTGGGCAATAAGATGTATAAGTGATCCCGTTTCATCTTTGAATTCTATATACTAATACACTATTGATCAAGGCGAGGCGACGAGCATGACACATGGCCACAGCGAGCCACTCCTACGTCGGCTAGAGCATTCTGATGCGTCCAACCGACAACCTTCTATGAGCACGTTGCTCTGCTCCCGATATTCTCCTGCTTTCGCATTGTGTTTGGTTTTGCTTTCGTGTTATGTTCCTAGCGACTGTGTCTGCTCGAAAAACCCGTAGCCTCACAAACTCATCTTTTTAGGATAAATCATGTTCGTCGTGACTAGGAGAAAAGATGAGCACTTTTGTCGATGATGGCACAAAGTAGGAGTATCAACATGGATGATTCATTAGAGCCTTTGAGTTTATTTTCTCCCGGTGCAACGCACGGGCACTTTTGCTAGTACTACCTATGTTCGATATATAAGGTGTAAGCTGAATTTCCAAATCAATATTTCACTATCATTTCCTCCATTAATATGTAGAACAAAAATTGAAACCATCCGACCCGTTCTCAAAACCACTTTCATATTATTATGATTTTGTAACCACTCATTAAAATTTGTATAAGTAATTTGCATTCACAACATTGATTAAACCTCTTTCTAGTGTGTATTTGGGTACATTTTAATATCTTCACGATATTATTGCATATATAAAAAGCTTATGGTTGAATAAATATCTTGATAGCTGTTTCTAGTGTATGGTTAGATACAAGGAAACCAAAAAGCCTAGAATAATGGCTTTCATGTTTTTGTTTCTAGTGTATGGTTAGCTGTTTTTGTTTTTGAAAATCTAATCAACCAATGGCTTTCATGTTGCTTTAATAATGGTCAACATGTATATGTTGTAGTCACTTTAGTAATACTTTGGAACATGTCTTTGATTTGAGAAATATTGTCGATTTGACAATAACAATATATACTAGAGCTCATACTTCTTGTCAAATATGAATAATTTGTCCCATATAATTAGAAATAGGGAAAGTTTTCTACATGGCGGCACCGTTATTGTTTACCGAAACACACTATCCGATTGTGTTTTTAGCATGTACCATTGGTTCATGCCATAGTTTGCCTTACCAAAATATTGGCAACCTTTGGCAAGCCAAAATATTGGCTAGAGATTCCTTGACCCCATGTTAGCCAAAATATTGGCAAGATTTGTTAAGGCGATGTGAGAAAAGTTGGCAAAATTTCATTGGCAACCAACCAAGTAAAGGCCAAAATAATATAGGCTGCCAAAAAATTGGTAGGGCAAATTTAGGCACCAACCAAACATACCCTTATTGCGACGTGGTGCCCTGGACGCGGGTGGTGGCTTGCAGCCTTGCAGTCCGAGGCGCATGGAGGATCTGTGACCTGTGGTGGGGTGGTGCCGTGGCCCGTGGGATGGCAGGGATCCGACAAATCTAGTTGTGCTTCTCTCATGACAACGTGGAGTGTATTAGAGATAGTTTCAGGAACCGACCAGGTCTAGTAGTATGAGTCCTAGACTCTGTAGAGTTCGGAATATTGACGTTGTAATCTCTCCCGTATCCCTCTGTATCTCCCTTCTATATATACATGAGAATAGAGCCATCGGAGATCATCCGAGTAGATTCAATACTACCTGATCATATTGAGTTTCTATATGGTCGTGGACCCTCTGGCGGAGGGCGAGGCCGTGGCCGAGGACGGCGCCGGACTACGCCTTGGGTGGATGTCACTTGCCAAATACGCAACAAGGAGGGCCATCCCGCCAAAGATTGCTGGTCTCGTTACTCTGAGGAGGATGAATATGGTGACAAGGAAATCCACGCTGCCTACGGTGTCAACACAAATTGGTATCAAGATTCTGGTGCCACCCATCACATTACAAGCGAGCTCAACAATCTGACCTTCCGAGACACATACAAGGGCTCCGACAGGGTCAACACCGCCAATGGGCAAGGTATGAATATTTCCCATATTGGTCATTCAATAGTTCGTAACCCTACTCGAAATTTCCACATTCGCAATGTCTTGCATGTTCCTCACGCCTCTAAAAATTTGCTCTCCGTTCATCGGTTCACATATGATAATGGTGTCTTTATCGAATTTCACCCCTTCTTCTTTCTCATCAAGGATCAGGTCACCCGGAGAATCATCCATAGAGGACGGTGTGTTGGCGGCCTCTATCCTCTTATTTCCTCCTTGGCGTCTTCAGGATCTATGAAGCATGCTTTTGTCGCCGCCAAGCTTGATCAGTCCCAGTGGCATAGTCATTTAGGTCATCCCTCTTTAGTTATTGTTAGACAAATAATAAGTAAGCATAAGCTTCCATGTGTTAGAGATACCAGCATTGTGTCAGTTTGTGACTCTTGTCAGCAAGGCAAGAGTCATCAACTCCCCTACCCTGTTTCTACTAGTGTGTCTACAGTTCCTCTTCAGTTAGTTTTTTCTGATGTTTGGGGTCCTGCCCCTACTTCTGTTGGACGACATGCTTATTATGTAAGCTTTATCGATGATTATAGCAAGTTTACTTGGATTTATTTGCTTAAACACAAGTCTGATGTTTTTGATGCTTTCGTCAATTTCCAAAAACTTGTTGAACGCAAAATTGATAGGAAAATTCTTGCAGTTCAATCTGATTGGGGGGGGGGAGAATACATTAAACTCAATTCTCTTCTTCAGACTCAGGGTATTTCCCACCATGTTTCATGTCCACATGCTCACCAGCAAAATGGCTCCGCTGAAAGAAAACATCGCCACATTGTTGAAGTAGGTCTCTCTCTTCTTGCTCATGCTGGTATGCCTTTAAAATTTTGGGATGAAGCTTTCCTCACAGCCACATATCTCATCAATATGCTCCCTAGTCGTGTTATTAATAATGACACTCCTGTTCATCGCCTTCTTGGTAGACATCCTAATTATTCATCTCTTCGTGTCTTTGGTTGTGCTTGTTGGCCAAATCTTCGTCCTTACAACAAACGCAAACTTGCGTTTTGTTCCAAACAATGTGTTTTTCTAGGCTACAGCCCTCGACACAAAGGAGTTAAGTGCCTTGACGTGCCCACTGGACGAGTTTACATCTCTCGAGACATCGTTTTTGATGAGACAGTTTTTCCCTTCAAATCCCTACATCCTAATGCTGGTGCTCTTCTTCGAAAACAAATCCTTCTTCTTGATCCTTCTCTTTGTAATTTTGAGCAGGGGGTCGATACTACTGATGATTCTATTATGGAAAATACTCATGCTATTAACCCATCTACAAGTGTTGTTCCTTATGATCTGCAGGGTGCAGCTCATCGAGACGTCGCAGCAGGCGAAAATTCTGGTCAAAAGAGTGCTCCGAGCAGCTCGTTTGACTCTTTTCCGCAATCAGGAGAAAACAACAGCAACACAGACTTCCAGGTGGATTCTCCGACAGGATCTGCCTCGGGATCCTCCCAGGTGTCCTCGGGATCTTCTTCTGACGCCTTGGGATCGCCGTCTGCAGCGCCAGGTTCCGCGCCAGTGTCAGGCGGGCAGAGTGCCCCGCGCGCACATGGGCGGGACGCGTCTTCGTCCTCGTCCGGATCTTCTGCGGGCAGTTTTCCGCATACAGCGCACAGCTCCGGTTCAACAGCACATAGCGATGCCGCAGCGGATCCAGGCGCGTTGCGTTCCGCGCCTGTCTCGCCAGGACCAGCAGGCCGCACAGGATCCGCTGCTCCTTCCTCACGTGTAGCTCCGCCTGTGTCCTCTCAGCGTCCAAATACACGTGCATCCAAAGGAATTGTCAAACCTCGTGAGTACAAAGATGGAACAGTTCGTTGGCTTTTGACGGCTGCAACAGATGAACCAGCTAATTTACAGTCTGCTCTTGCTGATCCAAATTGGAAGGAAGCAATGGATGAAGAATATGATGCTCTCATACGCAATAGAACGTGGAAATTGGTACCACCGCGTGAAGGCAAAAATGTCATTGACTGTCGATGGGTGTATAAGGTTAAGCGTAAGTCTGATGGTTCTATTGACAGGTATAAGGCTCGTCTTGTTGCTAAAGGTTTTAAACAGCGGTATGGAATTGATTATGAAGATACTTTCAGTCCTGTTGTCAAAATTGCAACCATTCGTCTTGTTTTGGCTTTAGCTGTTTCTAGAGGTTGGAGCTTGCGACAGTTGGATGTCAAGAATGCGTTTCTTCATGGCGTTCTGGAAGAGGAAGTATATATGAAACAACCTCCTGGGTATGAAAATAAAAGCACACCACATTTTCTGTGCAAGCTAGACAAGGCGCTCTAT
The DNA here is from genome assembly GCF_019359855.2 of Lolium perenne. Lineage (NCBI taxonomy): Eukaryota > Viridiplantae > Streptophyta > Magnoliopsida > Poales > Poaceae > Lolium > Lolium perenne. The sequence continues at coordinate 42,417,753 of NC_067244.2, read as the reverse complement.
GGACTAAAACAGGCACCTCGAGCATGGTACTCTCGGTTGAGCTCTAAGCTACTTGCTCTTGGTTTCTTTGCTTCCAAATCTGATGCTTCCTTATTCATCTATCGTAAGCGCAATATTACCATCTTTATGCTTATATATGTGGATGATATCATAGTTGCTAGTTCCTCTCAAGCTGCAACTGATGCACTGTTGAAAGATCTGAGTCAAGAGTTTGCTCTGAAGGATCTTGGTGATTTGAGTTTCTTTCTGGGTGTGGAAGTACAGAAAGTTGATAATGGTATAGTTCTCAGTCAGTCCAAGTATGCTCATGATATTCTGGAGCGTGTTGGTATGTTGAATTGTACAGGTATGCCCACACCGCTGTCTTCTTCTGAGAAGATTGTTGCCCAGCAAGGACATCCATTGGGTCCAGATGATAGTACCAAATACAGAAGTTTAGTGGGAGCTTTGCAGTATCTAACTCTCACACGCCCAGATATTTCCTATGCAGTAAACAAAGTTTGTCAGTATTTGCATGCTCCCTATACTGTTCATTATACTGCTGCTAAGAGGATTTTGAGATATATCAAGCATACCATGACAGTTGGGCTAACATTTGTGAAGTCTGCCTCCACACTTGTCAGTGCTTTTTCTGATGCAGACTGGGCAGGATGTGTTGATGATCGTCAATCCACTGGTGGATTTGCTGTGTTCTTTGGACCAAACTTGATTTCTTGGAGTGCTAAGAAGCAAGCTACAGTGTCCCGGTCAAGCACAGAAGCAGAGTATAAATCTGTGGCTAATGCAACGGCTGAGATGATGTGGGTCCAGTCCTTGCTTGCTGAGTTGGGTGTTAAGCAGCGACAGACACCTTGTTTATGGTGTGATAATTTGGGAGCTACATATTTATCAGCAAATCCTGTGTTTCATGCAAGAGCCAAGCACATTGAGATTGATTTTCATTTTGTCCGAGAACGTGTGTTGAGAAAGCAGCTGGAGATACGGTTTGTTCCTTCTAAAGATCAAATTGCTGATAGATTCACTAAACCATTGCCTTATCGAGCTTTTGAAGATTTCAAGCATAATCTCAACTTATCGAAGTTGTGATTAAGGGAGGGTATTAGAGATAGTTTCAGGAACCGACCAGGTCTAGTAGTATGAGTCCTAGACTCTGTAGAGTTCGGAATATTGACGTTGTAATCTCTCCCGTATCCCTCTGTATCTCCCTTCTATATATACATGAGAATAGAGCCATCGGAGATCATCCGAGTAGATTCAATACTACCTGATCATATTGAGTTTCTATAGAGTGGACATAGGCAGCGGATCTATCGCCGCTGTATTTATGGGTGTATGGATGTTACTCGTAGGTGATTTTGGCGACATGGGTGCATGCTCGCTACGGCAAGGAAGCCGAGGTGGGTGACCTCTCAGCTTGCTTCTCATGTTGTCCAAGCTGCCTGGTGGGTCTTGGCAGCCAAGGTAGCATTGCGTCCTCGGGTTTTCCTTCTTGATTATATTGTTCGGGAGCTACGATTTTCTAATGATACGGGTGCTTCTACGCGTGCTTCTCTGTGGACGTCGTGCCGATGGCGTTGGCGGTAGGGAGAAAGCGGTCCACGATGAAGCTCAACAGGCGCCGCCCACGACAACGGCACCACACCGACGGCCGACGACGAGATCCTGCTGAGCCCTTAGGCGATGGCGTCGCCGCGCGCCGTTGTCGTCGCTGCTCGTCACGTCGGTGGTGGCGTTGCCGTAACCGTAATATGCCCGGTCGGGGGCAGCACAGGAGCCCCGGCGGCGGCAGCAGGTCCCGCTCCAAGACGTGCCGTGACACGCGCACTGACACCCGGTGAGCTCTCCCATGACATGGGCCGGCACGTGCGTGCGCTGTGGCGAGCCCGTCGCTCGTCTTGCGCCGCCGCCGCACATGAGGCTGCTGCTCCGTGGCGGCGCTCCTTGTCCAGCGAACTGGCCCTGTGCGGTCGGCTAGGCAAGCGCCGCTGCTACTACCGCGGCCGGCAACATATCTAGCGATACATGCCACCAAATGATAATACTGCCACGGTACCGGTACTCAAAATTTAAATTTCAAATTTTCAAAAAATCCAAAAGTAATTTGAAGTGTTCACAAAACATGTTTTTACAACCCATAGAATTTTCAGAACCAAATTTGAAAACATACACAAATAAATGAAAACGACAAATTGACATGTCAACTAAATAGTCATTTGTGATTTTGTAATTTTTTTTCTCTCCGGTGGGAGGAAAGCCAGGAGGACGCGCGAGGCGACGATCGAGATATCTCCGAGGGCGTACGGTACGGTGCTCTGCGGGTTCCCCTGGCGTGTCCTCGGAAGCTTCCCATCTCTGGCATCTCTGGCAGTGGCGGACGGTCCTTGGCACCAGCAGGAGATTTTTTTTTTTTTTTTTGAAATATTGGCACCAGCAGGAGATAGTGCGCCGACGCAAGGAATCTGGCGCGTTCGGTCGGCGCGCGACGGATGATGAGCAGGGAGAGGAGGAGAGAGGAAGATGCCACCGTCTCTAGTCACGCGCACGGCGCACGAGATAGTTTTAAAGCTACTGCTGTGGAGTGTGGAACACTTGTGTATGTAGGCTCTCGTGCTGATCATGGCGGAATTGGTTCGATTATCTACCAAGAGTTGATTCTCCATTGGTAAAATGCCCACAAAAGGATTAAACCTCTCTAATTTATCCAGAGGAGTTTCTGTGTAAACTAAACAAACTTAACCCTTTAATTGTTTGGCGGCCGGGGGGAACCCTACCGCAGCCGCCGCCGCCTTCCCCCTCTACCCCCCCCCCCCCCTCCCTCGCCGCTGCCAGGGGGCACGGTCAGGCAAAGCCTAGCCAGCAGCGGCAGGGATTCCCTCGTCCTCTCGCACGCGCGGGTCGTGCGTGGGTCATCCTCCTCAGGCCAGGGCGCGGCCCTATTGTCAGGACCTCGGTGGCGGCGCCTGGACTTGGCTCGGCGGCGGCATAACCGACGATGAGGCGGTGGTGTGCCCTGCCGGCGGCGGAGGGAGGGGTGGGGGCGGGCTGCAGGGGGAAACCCTAGGTCCTTTTCTCCTTGTCTCTCAGCGGCTGGCGGTGGAGGGTTGGCTCTCGGCTGCGGCGGGGCCCAGGCATGAGCGGTGTCTCCAGACTACGCGATCTGCGCTTGGTGTCTCCGGCGGCAGCCTTGGCCGGCCTGGGATGGTCGCCGGCGTGGGGGCGCGACCTGAATAAAGGCGGCGGTCCTAGGATTCCAACTAGCGTCAAGATGAGGATCTGCCGGAGGTGTGTGGCCATTGATCTGGCTAGAGTGACGGGTTTAGGAAGGCGCCGCCGGCGATCTTTCATGGGCGATCACGCCTGGAGACTGATGGATCGGGTGGGATTCGGTCAGGCGCACCCGTGTTTTACTCTGGCCGTTTGGTTTTAGAGGGAGCGCTTCGAAACTCTGCTGGCTGTTAATATCATAGGGCATGTTCTCGTTCCATGGTGCTGACAGAGAATGTCATGAAGGCCGAGATCTGAGGACTAGCAATGGATGTTCCAATTTTTGGGGCGAGGATGAGTTGGCTTGGTGTTTCATGACTTGGAGCAGCGGCATGCAAGTGGGGGCGACTGCACAGAAGAAGACCAAAGTCTTACCTTTGAGGGTGAAAATCCAAGGTCTGGTCTTAATTGGTTGTGACTGGCAATGACCTTGTGGAAGGCATTGTCTTGAAAGCGGGGACCTTCTTCAGGGTGAAAATCCAGATCTTTGATCGGGCGACGATAACACTTGTGCATTGTTCCCTTCTAAGAGGCGCCGCTTTTGAAGAAGTTGGATTTATGGTGCTGTTTTAGTGGTGTTAGTGTTGTTGTTTCAAGGATTAAACCACCATAGCGGAACGTTTCTTTTCTGCAATTCTTCTTTCTTTTTTTGGTTGTATGCATCTGTAATGCTGCTAGGGCAATGCGTTATTAGAAAGGCTAGACGTAATTGGTATATCCGAGATTAATATATGCTCTTTGTCGAAAAAAAATTGTTCAAGGTCTCAACGACAATACTACCTTGCCCCTAGTAGATTTCCATCAAGCAGTCCACAAAACATATGTCCAATTTTCATACTTTCTTGTGTATGTATATATGTATGCAACTGTTGGCCGTTAATTTTCTAGCAACAATAAGAAGTGGGAGGTAGCGTTTTGCCACACGTGTGCATATGCACCCATTATAGCAAATAATAATAAAATAATTTTTATAATGTCAAAAAAATCTGATATAATTTTTTTGGTATACATCGTGACATCCTATGTTCATTCACAAGTTTTCATGGAAAAATAACATTTTGTGTGGTGTGTATAAAAAAGACAAAAAAAAATGGCTTATACGTAGTCGTGTTACAGCATCAAAATTTGTCTTTTTTACAGGAACCACATAAATTTTTTTTTTGAAAATTTGTGTACCAACATAAAATGTCTAGATGTACATGTAAAAATTTAGTTTAGAATTTTTTAACACTTTGAAATACGGATTCACATGATGGGAGCATATGCTCCTATGAGCCAAAGTGCATTTTCCTAAGAACTGCCATAAGAACATAAGTGTCAATTCACAATTCGCAACTCACCACCCAACATGCATGAATTTTGGAAGGTGCACATCAGGAAGGGGTGCACGGTACACCAAAACTGATTCGGCGAGGGTTTCTGATCTAGCCGACTGATATCCTGGTACAAGAACATCTTGTATCATCTCGGTTAAATTACTCAGGGGAAATTATTTTACATTGAATCCCCTATTGGGTATTTAACAAATGGACAAACATCTTTAGGTACATGATCCAAGGCCGATAAACTTCTGGGCGAATAACGAATTTTGAAACTTCATTCACAACTGTTAGCATATCCTTGCAATATTTGGATGATTTTGCTAGCAAAACTGAAAAGGAAGAAAATATATCTACTCCTACTAAAGAATGAAAGAATGGTGCAAGTGCAAGCATATCTGTACAACTGTATGCCCTAGCAAACTCTACAATATTTTTCCTAGTACTATTATAAAATTGACAGTATTACACAATTGAGGATTTCAACTTGAGCCCACAACAACGCGCTGTTCCTTGGGATCGAATGATCTTGAGAAAAAACTCTCTGCATCCTTCATTTATGCTCTGAGTGCAGAACCTGCTCTTCTCCCCTTGACAGGTCACTGGAAAAGGGACGCCTTCTAGAGATGGTCTCTAGCAGAAGAAAGGCAAACTTATACACACACGTCAGGCTCATTGAGTTCATCTTCGCTGTCTTTCCTGTCACCGACATTAGCCTTTCCGGCGTTTTCTTCCGTCAGGTATATGTATCAAGACTTCAGATTTCTTAGGATCACAAAAAAACCTGCTGACACCACCCACGACCCCAAGCGGGGCCCCGCAGTGGTGCCGCCGCCTTCGTCAACAACGCGTTCAACCAGCGTCGTCCCCACCGACGAATCCAGCGGGAAGTGCGCCGCCACCAAGGATGACCTCAGCCCAGGGGCTCGGGGTCTCTATGACCTCATCGTCGGCGCCTCCGCGTTTCCCGAGTAGTGGCGTGGCGTCCACGCCCGCGACTTCCACGAACCAGCGGCGGCTATTTCAACCGTGACCGCCACGCTGGAGATATTGCGCGCCATGCCCACAAGCAATTCGGACACACCCTCGGCGACATCCACAGGCGTCCTTACAGAGGTGCTATTGGTCTCTACACCGGGCAGCGCTCCAGCTGCAACCGCAACGAATGTGGCAGCCCCGCTCTAAGCATCATGGTGTTTGGTGCATTCTACACACTGACTGGGGATATGCTACGCCTAATACTTGCTCCATATGGTGCAATGGCTCGTTGTGAATCCGAGAGCCACCACTCGCAAGGGTTCTCACTACTTGAAGGCCATTGTCCAGTTGAGATCAAGGGATGAGGCGGCTCGGCCTCCAGTGTCCCTGCATGGCAAGTATCTCTTTGAGGAGTGCTGCTACCTCGACGTCAAGTTTGCTTTGCCATACGAGTTGGGGTCCATGGCGACATCAACGAAGTTGCATCTACCACCGGCCCGACTGCTTGTGTGATGTGCAAGGGTGTTCCCCACATCGAGGTCGCCCCTGAGGCCGTCAATACTAAGACGGATCCATGCGAGGACATCATCTTCACCGCAGAGCTGCTAGCCAAAGGATAGACGACTGATCTTAACTCCGGCTATTGTGCCCAGCAGATCATAGAGGCACCCTCTTCCATGGAGGACTCGCTCCAGATGGCTCCTGCACCTGTTGCGGTTTCCGTGAGTAACATGGAGCTCACTTAGGTGTCAACAGCCCCATGTTCGATGTGGTCATCCGGTGGCGCAGAAGCTTCGACGGAGAGCAACAACTCCGACACCGACCAGTCCATCATCGTCAATGCGGAGAGTGTCGACCATCTTATTGTCACTATACCTCGGCATATGAAGCTGAAAGCTATCTCAGCTATTACCAGTCTGCTTGCCACTGGCCTAGTCACTGTGGCTACCTTTCAGAATGGCGGCAACATCTCTCTGCAGGCAGTTTCGTGCATCTTCAACAGGCCTTCTATCTTATTTTATGATCCTTCCCTGATTTACAGTCTAACTGACTGCAGTGGTGTTACGTTCATTGATTCTCGTGGTCAAGTGCGATGAAGCAATGCCCTGGCCAATTTTTCAGTTTCCTACAGGTAACACATACCTTTTACTGCCTTGGGATCCAGGGGCTAGCAAGATTGAGTTGTGGCATAGGAGGATACTACTTCAGTTGGTTTCAAGTTATGAGTTCTGGGACTTGCCGTGTAATGGACAAAAATTAATTGATGGTCACAAGCATCTCGCTGGTGTTGATTTTGCTGCGGCTCTCTACACTCATGATGTCATGGATATTTGTCTCAAGCAACTACAGTTCCAGAACAGTTCTTGGGCCACTTATCTTAAGTTTGGGCAACTGCAGGATGTTATTGGAGCACTAATAGAGATGAAACCATGGCCTTTTTGGTTGTTTGACTTGGAGTACGGTGATGGCAGTAACTTGTTCAGGCGACCATTCTCTGCACATGTTCAGTGGCAACTTTCTTGGTCAAGTGAATTTCTGAAGTTGGCTGCAGCCATATCTGCCACGGCGAAGGTCTCGTTGACGCCAAACAATGCGGCCCTCCAAGCTGCACACATCTGCATTATTCTCATTACTACTCTGACCGCCGTCTCCAAACATGACAGTGCCGATCTTATCTCCACAACCCATGTTAGAATCTTCAGAAGTTGCTTCCAGTTCTGACCATCAGTACCAAGTTATGCCTCCACAACCCAAGTTAGAAGTTGACTCAATTTTTTATTTCATTGGTTGAAGGAAAGACACACTGCTGCAAAATATGGCAAAATCGTAGGGATGCAGTTTACCATGGTATTGAACAAAACTTAAACCAAGAAAAAGAAAATCCATCAGCATACTAACCTCTCAGGACAATGCTCTGCAATTGCCTACTTGAAGACACGGGCACAACAATACTAGCATTCATGCGGCGGTTGCAAGGAAATATTGCAGCTCCTGATCCCATTAACGCATACACTGTTGAAGAACTGCTCTTGCCCTTTCTCTCTTGGCTCGCAGTTTGGCCTTTGTTGGGAGCTACAGGAGCGGCAAGGGAAGCAACAGCAGCACTTAGCAAACAGGGCAAGCAGCAGCACGCTGAACACTCCCGAATCAATGGACGAATCAAGCTCCCCGTCCTAAGTATCGAGCTTGCCAGTGGATGGCGTTGCCGCTGGTGCACCTGTCCAGGTGAGCTAGGAAGGCAAGGGGGTAGCTATCGTGGCCAGGAAGCAATTCAGCAAGAAGAAGCAGAAGAAAGGCACACTTGTACACACTCGTCAGGCTCAATGAGTCCATCTTGGCTGTCTTTCCTGTCACCGCCAAAACTGATGTCTGAAGCCTTTGCGGCGTTTTCTCCTGTCAGGTATATGCATCAAGAGACAGTATACTCCCATGCATCACTGTTCATCGGCGTGACGGACAATTCAGTTAACCATCACATGAGACCTTATTCTTCAATTGTGCTTCAGCTATACGAGACCATGCACAGGAATGTTTTAGACGCAACAGTTATCTCCGCTCCACATGCAGAGGGCTCCTTTATACAATGTACATCCAGGTAGTTAACATTGCTGAAATCTTGAGAAGCAGCTTCCAGTTCTGACCCATCTGTACCAAGTTGTGCCTGCAAAACACAAGTTAGAAGTTGACTCTTGATTTTGCTTCATTGGTTACAAAAAACACAAACTATTGCAAAATATGGCAAAACCTGGTATTGAATAAAACTTAAACCAAGAAAAAGAAAATCCGTCAGCATATTGACCTCTCAGTACAGTGCTCTGCAATCTGCTGGCTTGAACATTCCGTCGAACACGTCGCAGGCGCCACACAGATGGAGTTCAAGTGAGCAGCTCCGAGATGGGGACCGTAGCCGGGTGCTCCGGCAGCCCTACCGTGAGCTCGCCTGCACGTGCCTGAGGAGACCGTGTGCGTTGTCGACGGCTGGAGGTTGAGGTCGGCCTGGAGCACGCGGCGGCTGAAAAAGAGGAGAAGCTAGAGGAAGCGGTGGGGAGATGGGCGTGTGCGTGGACGAGGACGAGGACGAGGAAGAGAGCGAGGTGGCGAGCGCGGCGTCTTGGCCGGGAGGAGGGCGCCGGAGAGGCGGAGTTCGCCGGCGGCGGCGCCGGAATGCGGCTAGGCTAGGTGTGAGGTGCGGCTCGACCTGGGAGTCGGTCTGGTCTAGTCCGGTGCGGTCCGGTCGGGTCGACCGTTTAGTTTTAGTGTCAGCTGGCGGTGGACCGGCGAGCCTCCGCCCACCACCGGCATCGCCGGCGGCAGAGAAGACAGAAGAAGAAGAATTTAAAATAATAAAAATCAAACAGAAACAGAAAAAAGAAAAAAAAATCCCCCAAATAAAATCCCCTCCCTTTTTTATAAATAGCCAAACGTTCCCGGCTCCCGCTCGTCCTCGCTTCCTCTTTCCCCTGCTCGACACCAAGAACCTCTCGGCGCCTCCCTCCGGCCAAGAACGTCAAGACCGGAGGAGCAAGATGTTGCAATCAATCCGGCGCATCCTCTCCTTCGGCTACTCCGACGTCCGATCCTCCCCGCCGCCCAACCACGGGCCAACGACGCCTCGCCGGCGCATGGCCTCGCCCGAGCGCGCCAAGTGCTCCGACGCCGACGGCGTCTGCCCCTCGGCGGAGCTCTGCGCGACCGTCTCCTCCACCGGTGTCCAAGCCAGGAGACGAAGGAAGCACCAACGCCGCAAGCTCAAGCTCAAGCCAGGAGATGACGATTCAGACCAAGAACCGGCGGCGGACCACCTCGACGTCACCAAGGCCAGCGTCTCCGACCCCAAGAACGACTTCGACCTCCAAGACCTCCAAGACCACGCGCCTGCGCCTTCGATCGCACCCTCCGATGACCTCAAGAACAAGCCCGACGGAGTCGACCCCTCGCCGGAGGTCGACGCGACCGCGGCCAGGAGACAACGCCAGCGCGAGAAGCGACGGGAGCGGAAGCGCGTGGCCACCGACACCAAGAACGTCGGCACGGCCACGGGCCAAGAACACTCGGCGTCCGACGAGCATTCGACGACGACCGACACCGACCGCAAGAACGTCTCCAAGGGGCTACAAGAACCAGCGGCGTCCCACCCGAAGCCGCCCCAACTCGAGCACTCCACCAAGGGCATCGTCCTCGACGACCACGCGCCGCTCCAAGCTCCGCCCGTCGACGACCGCGACGGCCTGCAAGGCGCTGCTCTGAGCGCCGCGGGCACGTCCATCACCGAAGACTGGAACACGGTGCTGCGCAAGAAAAGGCGGCCGCCCCCTGTTCTACCAAGGCCTGTCCTCGCACCCGCCCCTGCTGCGCCGCCGCGGCGCACAAGACCGTCCACCTCTGCTTTGGGACATCGTTCCCCTGCTGTCGCCATCCTGGGACGGCAGTGCTCGCCGGCGTCTGTGGGCCTTCTCGACGACCTCGCCGGAGTAGAGAGCTTCTTCTACAAGCTCTTTGACGAACCAGAGGATGACGAGGTCAGAGCGAGGCATGAGCGGTACCTCGCGGCATGTTCCTCACTCCTCAAGATTCAGAGCAAGTTCACCTACTGTCTTGCTTGTTTTCTCAGAGATGAGAAGGATGATCTTAGCAAGGTTCACAATGGCTACGAGGAGGTACCAAATTTGGACTGTTTAATTCTGCCTTTTTAGAGAGGTTTCATTTTGATTCTAACCAAAACTATATACTTGTTCAACTGATTTGTTTTCTCTTTCTTTTCAGATGAAGAAGCATATGCGGTCTTCACACGGCCACAAAGCTCAATGGATGAAGTGCGACAAGACCGGATGCTATGTGATGGCTTCGAAAGTGGACGTCGCTCTCCACCGCCTCTACGCTCACCGGAAGTAGCTTTACGGTGAATGAAAATTTCGATATGCCTCGTGAAATTTTGTAATCCTGCTTAGTTTCCAGATTGTTGCAATTCTTTTTTGTTTAGAGAACATTGTTGCAATTCTTCTGTGACAGTAGTGTCATTTCCTCTGACACCAAATTTTATTAGGTTTAGAGTTTGCCTCTTGATGGAAATGAAACTCATTTTTGCATTTTTCATATATGTTTCACTTTCTGTGCACATTGGAAAAACAAAATCACTCGATCAAACAGAAAAGTGTCATTTTTCTTGAGTAATACATCAACCATCCTTGGCAACCCCTTTAAAATTTAACTGTAAACTAATTAAGACGCGGGTGATGGTATGTAACACTTCAGGCGCAAGGTCGAAGTCCTTTGATACGGCACATTCCAGTTACTGTAACATGGTCTGACAATAGATCAAACAGTCTGTCGCCAAAGCTCCTCCTTGCGCCATCTTCAGGGCTTGGCCATCTTCACAAGGTCGCAGCCAGCCACTGTTGAACACATTCGTTCACAACAAAAACAGATACTGGTCAATGAGCTTCTACCTCTCCATACAAATCCCTGAAACAAAAAATTAAGGCATTCCTCAGCTTCACAACAAAAACAGATACTGATCACAGAAAGTTTCCTAGAGTGAATTACTCAATTGTGCATCTTGAGATGGATATCAAAATTCAATGAAATCGACGGGAAAATTTAGTAGCTGGAGATCAGCATTACTAATCATCTTAAGATATCCCATACCACAATGTTGGAAGTAACATTGGAAATTGAATTCGGTGTAGGTATTATGATGTATCCATCCACATCAAGAGCAAACTGCCCTAATAACTTTGAGTGGATATAAAATCTCTGCAACAATCCTAAATATAAAAAATCAACCATTGGTTACAAAACCCAACACAGCAACAGAAAGAAGATCGCTATTAACCGCAAGTCCTAACAACGCCCATCAATTGCAGCTTTAACTCATGAATTGCACAAAAGTACTTGATAATGCACAAAAGGACAACCACTTTATTCACTAACTTCTTGCAAAAGTTCCCGAATAAACCTGCAAATTCCTGCATTTAGATACATCCCAGGCTTTACAAGTAATGTAGTTCTCTAGTTGATGGCAGATGTCTGTTAGTTTTTTTTTGTCTTATCCAGCAGCATCCTAGTGTTCACAATTATTGCAATAATGTTTTCAAGCAGACAAAGTGAAGCACTAGCTACTGAATATCTGATGCTAGGTGCTGGACAATTCGTAAAACAAAATGCTCGACTTTTTATGTAAAACGTTGCCAATTTGAGCAATACGTTGTGGCAGAAGCGAATGAAGAGAGAAATTACTAAGAGAAGCATCTCAACAAGCACTAAGAGAATAATATTTAGTTTTCCATATGTTCACTAAGATGCCTGTTACACTCTTACAGCCGCAAACTCGTTTATATTGGACATAGAAAATACGTCGTAGAAAATAAATAGAAAGAATTAGATCAACCTTGCAACACAAATGAAATACAAAAACTATTTGCGTTATGTATGCAGTTTGGAAAGGAATACGGATTTGTACCTTGTCCTGAAGAGGATATCATGTTATCATCTCCTTCAAGTACCTCACCATTGATCCCTTCATTCAGTAATGCCCAAAGAAAATGGTTTACAGGTAAAGACACTTCCAAATAAACATGTGATTCAATAGTCAGGTGTAAATCCCTCAAGAAATGCCAATTACTGACTATCTCACTACTATGTTTTACTACTATATAAGCAAGTAAATGATGTTTTCATGCAGCTAATAAAATAAACCTGCTACCTCTTCTGGTTCTGGATCATATGTGTTTTCTCCTCTTCCTCTTGAGTATAGCTAGCTTGATAAAAAAAAGTTTTATTCCTGTCCTCGTGAAGAGCAGATGGTTCTTAGCTCTCAGTGTGTCAAGTTCTGTTAACATGCCCATTAGACCTTCATATTGTTTTGTAAGCTGTTTCGCTGTAGGATCATGTTGGCGGTTCCTTTGTAGTTAATCTGCCGTGAATGCTCTTGTGTCTCATTAAGTTGATGAGGAACATAATGCTTCTGTTGAACCTACAAGTTAGTTTGTCCTCCGGTCTACCAATGCAGCGAATATGTCGCCACAACTCCTTGCGCACTATGCTTCCACAACAACAAAAATAGATTTCCCATTACAGAAAGGCAACATATGATGTTTTGTGTATTTTCTACAAGCATTTGTGTGATACAGGGTATATAGTGCTGATAATGTAGTCCCTGGTGTCATGCGAACTTAAGTAGGCAGTTCATGGACTATGTAGCTTAGGAGTTAGGTCCATATATCTTTTTAGATAATGAGCTTAGCTCCACATGTAGGATCCACTAGAGAACTACTGCTGTTTATATTCTGAATCTAAAGAGCATAGGTGCTATGCCAGCAAGTGGTATGGAAACACCACTACAGAAGAACAACAATAGAAGCAAAAAAAAAAAGTTAGAACAGTAGCAATGATGTTTTAGCCTTGCCAATTGCAGGCAAACACAAGTTACCAGAAGTTTTGTCAAGCAGAGAGCGTACTTCCAGGAGGTCAACGCCTTTGAGCATTTGGAGGAGACCTAGAAATTTGACTGAACTAGAGTGCAAAAATCAAGATCATCTGCCGATCATGTGGTTATGATACTACTGGAATAGCGAAAGGTCTTGTACAAAAATGTAAATGGGAGTAATGAAGTAGCAACTTACAGCTATTGTAACATGAAAAGAGTTCTAGTGCTATAATGTCTTATCATCCAACCTGAACCATCAAGGTCTTGATCTGGACCCGCAGTTGTATCGGTGCTGCCATGCCCAGTTCTGAATCTGCAGTTGTATCTCCACCTTTGCAGCCAAGATGTATGGCCATGATGCGCCAAACAGGTTAACAAGGTGTTTACGGATTTCACTGGTTTGTTTATGAGAATAGCGGCAACATAGTTTTATTCAGTAACACATTTTATTTAAGTCTGCTGAATTTTGCTCTTGGAATCTACTTTGGACTTCTGTATTCAAGTCCATGCTGAAACTTTGTTTTTAAAGACTCAGTTCAAGAAGTACTGAAACCTCTAAAACATTGGACAAGAAAGCAAGTGTACAATTCAGTAAAACCAGAAGCTATTGTAGAAAAAGAGATATTGAGAGAGATTAATTTTTCAAAGTTCAGAGTGTTCGTGGGTTAAATTTGAGATTAACTACAGCTCACTATTTCTTCTAGATATAACGTTTATACTCCATCAGAATATATCGTGGTCTCAATATTCACTGCATTTTCCTTTGGTGCATATACATAATATTCCTTGTATTTGATAAAATCTGAACCAAGAGAAAGTATGAAACATAATACAGCCTGATGCCTGAAGCTACTTTAAGTTCATAAAAAGGATACATGAATCTCTAGGACTTCAATTCAATTGACATCATTGACACAACCGAAAATTAGAAACTTCAGTAAACTTTAAGCTAGACAGGGAAAATTAGAATATTTATTCTTTTGAAATTGAGGTGTCCATGACTTTTGAGCATAAATGTCAGAAAAATAACAGAGTATACAGTTTCTGAAAATAATCCAACAGCACAACTTAAGTTTTCTAGAGCAGATTCAAGATGAGGGACATGAATGGGGAAATTGGTTCAAGTTTTTTTTTTTTTTTTGATGTCCACATCACTTCATTCAAATGTTCATAATGTTTACAATCATATCAAACCCATCCAGTGGGTTATTCATCCACACATGGGGCCCTGCATCTAGGAACGTAGCAAAAACGCTAAAAAGGGTAACCTTTTGCAGGAGAAAATTACGAGCACATGACTGTACCATTTAGTTCCACATGAGAAACAATAAAAATAAGCTCTAGGGTCGCCAGTGGACAGTGTCGTTGCTGAAATTCAACACGTGTGTCATGTACTCCGTCTGTTGCCATAGTTCTGCACAGTAATCTGCCACCGGTACTGAATGGGGCAACAGCCCAAATTGGGAGAAGGCAGCAGAGTTGCAGGTAGAATTCCTTAACCCTGGTAGTCCTTTGCCCCTTTGGGGAATAGCTTTGGGATGTCTTGGCAAAGAACATGATATTAGTGGGTGCTAATGCAAACAACAGCTAATTGACCGCATCTTATCCATTTGTTTGGATCCAATGGTCCAGAACTGACTGGAAGATGATAGTATCAGAAGCACTTGTTGCACTGGATCTTCTCATTGTAGAACAGGGCATGTGCCCCAGTGATTGTTGATGCTCATATTTCATTTTTTTTGTAGAATTACAGTACAGCTGATACTGGTATCTAGGATAATGCCCTTGCGTATTTGTCCCTTCCATGTATGTACCTTAGCTAAATTCTGTAAATGAACTTGGAAGAACATTTGCAAGTCTTAGCACAAATCATTATTCATTAAGCATGTCCAAATTACAAACTTCTTTTTTATTTCTTGAAACTTCCAAAGTTTTCCAGATTTTCACATGTGATGCGTGGAGACTGAATATTCATTGCGCATTAGGTTTTCATCATATCAGGCCATGAGTATTACAGAAAAGCACACAATCCCGAGAAGATACCGTCAGCCACAATATGCCCAGTTAGTGGATCACTGATTAACTAGCGTGTAGAGGACATGCAGGCTTGGACTTGCAGGGTATCTCCGTGCCATGCATGAGCCGACATATGAAGTCTAAATGCTAGTTTTTGTGATAGGCACGGACAAATCATAGGCTGTGTTGGATGAAAGGAATCACCTCAGAAAATGTGGTTAAAATCTAAAACTATGGTTCTATGTTAGACTATCCTGAATGTAGAAGATAGTATGTGAACCGTGAAACATAACAGATTGGACAGTTCAGAAAATAAAAGTCATTCAAAATATAAGAGACCAGGTATGAAGAACAGAGAAACAGAACATGCCTCTGTGTCATAGCATTTGGCCTCAAAATTAGGAAATTTTGGTCAACATGGTCCTATTAGACATCCTCTAATAGCATTCGAGAAGGTAGATGCTCAAATAATACAGTACATTAACTATCTTTACAACCCCATGTTCATCCTTGTGATATTGGGTGTTATCCATATGGGATTTGGCCAGTTGCACCAAAGCTTGGATGCAATTTCTTCCCTGTCGTCATTTTCCAAGTTGAGAATACCAATATCCCGGCGATCATTCTTATACTTCGAAACATATGTCTCGTCATCAGTGAAATAAACACAATTTGTCTTCAGCTGCGGATATTCTTCAGCACTAAGGCACTGCGACTGACTACGGCCAAGAAACAACACATGATCACGCAAGCCGTTCATTTTCACAAGTTTTTTTGCTGTCATATCAGCTTTATATACCAGTATTTTCTCAGTCTCTATCAGGATATCTTTTGTGACTTCAGTTTGCCTGCAAACTTGCAATAGATCACCACATGGGGTCTGAACAGCATATATCCAACCATCCTTGTCACTAATGTAATTCTCCATCTCGTCTACGATAATACTCCTTGTGATGGTATGACCAGTGAGATCAAAAGCATCGATTCCTCCGGTTCTCGTGAATGCGTACAACAGACCATCTATGTGGATGCATTGTTGATAACAGTCCGAACCAGGCGGCAGCAATGTCCACTTACAATCACCTACCCTTGCAAACAAAAGCTGGCATTCTGAAATGAGGATGAGAACTACAATGTAGCTTCCTGTGGATGGATCAGGAAACACAAATGCCTTGAAGTAGAGCCCGTCACGAAACTCGTCCAGAGCATAGATTGTCACATCATCACACCATTTATATTTACTAATTGCACCGGCATCATCTAAGATCGGCTTTACGTGCTCAATGGTGATGATGGGCGGGAGAGCTATCTGTTGGCCAGTTATCGGATTAAGAATATGAAGCTCGGACTTGTCATCGGCGGTAACTAACCAGCCATGGGAGGACCCAATCAGATGCCTACTACGGATGGGTGGATCCGGAAGAGTAATATTGTAGACCCTCTTTTCTGCGAGGCTGTAGAGACAAGCTACGTTGTCACCAACAGACTCAGAGGTGTAGAGGAGGCAAGGTGTCTGGCCCCGTCTGTACTGCTCAAGCTGGCTGTGTAGGATGGTATACGCGGAGTGCCAGGCGGAGCAGACAGAGCCAGCGCGTATGAAGTCAGGGATCTCTAGGAGGGCAAAGATATCTATTAATACATCCAGCGGCAGCTCCGGCGAATTTTGCACCACGGTCTCGGTCTCGGTCTCCATCAATGGCGGGTCTTTTCTGAATTTCATGTGTGAACCGGGAGAAAGAGCCAGCAGCTTGTGCATAATTCTCAAGTCCAGATGCCCTAAGCTCATTATCCTGGCGACACTACACGCCTCCATTGGTCAATTGCACAATCGATGCCCTAAGTCTAGATATGGTTGCTTCTGGCGCTACCAAGCAACACTTAATTCAACCGAGTTGGCAGGGCAGCACTTATAGGACACCTGAACTAGCTCTAATAATCCGAGTAGGAGATAGTCCAAATCCGAGTAGGCAGAAAATACGACTATGAGTCCGGAAAGATTCGAACTTCAAATCCGACTAGTTCCTAACTCCTGCGCGCGCGCCTCGGACGGATCCCGGTTCTGTTCCCGCAACTAGAGGACAGGGAAAACAAACTAACCAGCGGAAATGTGTAGCCGGGCAGTGCAAAGGCGGAAGGCCAGCTGGGGACGGAGGCAGCTTGAACGCAGGCCGTATTCGTTGCCGGCGGCGCCGTTGCGTTTCGCCGTTGCTGGAACCGCCGCGGCTTCGTCGGCGGCGAGCCGCGCCGCCCTAAGTCTAGAATGGCTCGTGAGGCCCCACAAGCACACCTCCCTAAGCCCACGGGCCATAGCCAGTCCCCAAGGCGTCTCAGGTAGCGATTCTTTCCCGCCCGAAGCGGCGGACGGGGCGGGCCAGCCCATTAGTTTCTAGTTTGTACGGATTTTTTTCCTTAATTTCCGATTTTCCTGGGTTTTTTCAGGTTTCTTTGGTTCCTCTTGATTCATTTTCGGTTGTTGTTGGTTTCTTTCGTTTTTGCTGATTTAAATTCTTTTTCAGATTTGATATTTGTTCTGATTCAAAAAATGTTCAAACTATAATTTTGTTACCAGAAACCCTCCGCAAGCATCCTAGGTAGAAACTTGGCTGAATTTCTCTCCGAGTTGGTTCGCTCAACATCATCTTTGGTAAAATCAAGTCCACCATGTAGGTATGCCATTTTCTTTTGTTGAAGTGGAATCTTAGCAAATGCACTTTCAGAGCCAACAACGGATCGGCTTGGCCCATTCTTTTCCATTGTGGATAACGTATATATTTGGTTTTAAAGTCCTACGTGCTCTACATATGGAGGATCTACGAATTGGTTATAGGGCTTGTCCATCCGGTGTATGTACCATCCTTAGGTCTACTACTTTCAAGTACGGGTTCGCTCAAAATAAAAATAAAAAATTAATTTGAATTTTTTTATTTTCTATGTGTCGCATTTGGGTGCCTTTTGGCCACGAAAAATCTGACCGTTGCAAAAGTATTTTTGGGAGGTCGTTGACTGCTGACGACATGCAAACTGACACGTGGCAGACGTCGTTAACTATCCAGTAATACCGTTAACTGGTTGAAAACCCGTGGTAGATGGTATACCCACACAAGGCCTACCAAGTATTAACAGGCTGGCCCAATAAAAATTGTTGGCCCGGCCTATTTCGTTTACGGGTCGGGTCAGCTATTTTTTTAGATAGAATGGGTCGGGCCGGGCCGGGTGACAAGGTGTGCCTATCCAAAAAAAATAACTGGACCGGCCCATCTAGGTCGCGGGCCGGGCCAGTTGGCCTAGTTTGACAAGTCAACTTGTTGTCTGGGCCGGCCCAGTTAGCCCGCGGGTCGGGCCAAATATCCTGGTGTGATTGGCCGTATAGTCAAAAAGGCCGGCCCAGATGATGTGGGCATTACCCTTTGGGTATCCAACATTGGCATACCTCCTCCGGTCCAACAAGGGGCTCACGAGAGTTGCCATAACCCAAGGTGGGCACGCACGTCGGTTGTACCAGAGAAAAGATGAAAGGAGACGGATTCTTAACGGACAAGGTGAGGAGACGTCGACAAAGGAAATGATAGATTATATTATCTTAATATAATCTAGTCGAGTTCGGGAAGGACCCTCGGGATCTGGCATCCTATATAAAGGCCAGGAGAGGGCCTGCCGAATCTTACGCTTACACAACCATACAACCTAGCATACACCAACCTTAGAAACCTTGTCTTCCAGCGAGTTCACCACAACGCAGTCTATCGGCTGCCCCATTGTAACTTTTTTCATCATTAAATCAAGATAGATAAGCAGGAGTAAGGGTTTTACCTCATCGAGGGTCCCGTACCTGGGTAAATCTCGTCTTCTGTTCGTTTGGTATCCAATGCCTCGTGCTAACTTGCAGGATTCCGTCAACCCTAAGCCCCTCATGGTGGGCATTGCCGATGAGCCCCCTCGTCAATTGGCGCCGCCTATGGAAAACCTGCTGGTACAAGGCGCTTCATCGGCTATTCTGACCGTATCGACTGCACCTTCGCCGGCATCACCACCACCATCGGCTCCATCATCGCCGTTCTTCGAGTTCACTCCTCACGCTGACGCGTCGCGTTCTGCCTTCTCGGGCCTGCGGGAGCGTCCACTTACGCGTCAGTGTTGGTGGCGTCCTTCAGCTCCCGGACCCGATTACTTCGGGCGCTACAGCAGCCGTGACTTCATCTACTGCTACGTCCACCGCTTCATCACCAACCGTGGCCGATCTATCAGCTGCTACTCCAACAACCACTGCGTCACCAGTGCCGGCTCCGACATCTTCATCATCATCATCATCATGCCACACCATGTCTGCCATGTCTGTCAGGTCTGATGACTCTGAGTCATCAGATCTGACATCGTATTACTGCCTCGACTGCGACACCATGCACGATCTTGG
The DNA here is from genome assembly GCF_019359855.2 of Lolium perenne. Classification (NCBI taxonomy): domain Eukaryota; kingdom Viridiplantae; phylum Streptophyta; class Magnoliopsida; order Poales; family Poaceae; genus Lolium; species Lolium perenne. The sequence continues at coordinate 42,398,339 of NC_067244.2, read as the reverse complement.
CTCGGACGCCTCTCCTTTCGTATGCAGCGTCAAGTACTCCTCCGATGAAGAAAGCATTGGCAAACATAACGGCACCGTCCCCTTGACCACGACGCAACTGGCTCATCACCAAGTATGCGTCGTCATCAACCCTTGAACGGGAGTTGAGATCTCTACGAGTGAGCACACCCCGCGCGCCAACGTTGAGCGACGACGAGATGGCGAGGCCAGCGGCAACAACGTCAATAGCACTTTCTCTGTCTCCGGGGAAGATTGGGATGTGGCTCGCAACGCTGTGGTCAAAAACACCTGCCTCCCTGTCAGAGTATCGGCAGGCACCCTCAACTCTTATCACGTTATTCTCGAGAAGAATCGTTCTCGGTTAGCCAAGGAGCAAGCTGACCTTGATCGACGCCGGCAGGCAGCCGATCTATCAAGCGAGCGATGAAGCGGGCTATCTTCTCTTGGGAGTGCATCTAGAAGCAACCAGGGGGCCCGGGAGGTTTCACCCACGCACCCCCCGCCTTTCTGAGGTGGACGCAAGAGAGATCACATCGAATCTCTCCAACTCCTTCATGACGATGGATACAGCGGGAATGCTCAGGCCCAAAACTGTTGAACGAGCAATCAAAAATTTCGCAGCTTATCTGATCAATAATCAGCCACCGTCTGATGATCCGATGGCACCAGTTCATCGGGGTGCCTTGGAAAGCCTCGAAATCATCGGCGACAAGCTCATCCCTAGGAAGGAAAAATCTTCACATCACGGCAGTGGTTCTCGACACCGCTCTTCCTCAAAGGACGCTCACGACGATATCACACAGAGCAAAATCGACATGGCTCGCCGCCGACGCGCCGCACGTGCTGGCTTTGATAGCGACGATTCTGAAGAAATTCAAGAACATGACAGTGAACTTCGCGGTGCTGATTTCCTGAGCCATAAGATTTAAGAGGCGATGCCACCAAAGAGATTCAAGCCAACACCCACTGATGTTGCCACATATGACGGTCAGCAGGAGCCGAGGTCGTGGATAGACGACTACCTGCAGATTGTGATCCTGCACAAGGGAAACCAAGTGGTGGAGATGCAATGTCTACAACTGTACCTCAAGGACTCGGCACGAGCATGGCTGAGAGGCCTGCCGAAAGGATATATCAGGTCCTAGGAAGATCTAGTCGACGCTTTTGTCAAAAACTTATAAGACACATACAAGAGGCCCATCAGGATCGAAGAACTACGCCAATGCCACCATAAGCCAAAGGAGTCAATGCGCTCATATATTAGTGTCAACACCCGTATTTTTACTTCCAGATGCCTATTATGCCATTCATCGCAATCCCAGGAATATTGTTTTTGCGAGATATAATAGATTGATATCACAACACATCATTCATTACAACACATAATAGTCTTACAAATTAAAGGATCACATGATCTAGTCTCATTACAATAATAGATGATCTATTGATCAATTACAAAACACATAGCGGAAGCGAAGTAGCGTAGTAGTAGTCCATTTATTCCACAGGCAACTGTTGACGTCATGAGTGATCCTAGTTGTCGTAGACGTCCTGTTGTCCTTCTTCCGGGTTCTGATACTCCTCTTCATAGTCTGGCCATTTGAATAGCCAGGGACACAGCCATGAGTACTTTTAAAGTACTCGCAAACTAATACTAAGGTAAATACTATCAACTATAGTAAGGGGGTTCTAAGCTCTAGTTTCATTTGCATAAAATCAGTTTTATTTCATAAGTACTTTAATAAGTAAAACCTCTTCATTTGCCTAACTTAACTCAAGTGGGAACATTAGTGTCATTCCCACAACTCAGTTGTGATTCAAAGTCAAAGTCACCTTTCAATTCAAGTCACAAGTCACCATTCATATTTTTAGAAAAAATATGATGACGGAACAGTATGGCCTTTCCAACTGTCCATGACCGCAGACGCGGCTATTCGAATAGGTTAAACTCTGCAGAGGTTGTACACTTGTGCCACAACAATTGCAATAGTTCGTCAGGGGTAACTGGCCCTGATTTATCGTACACAGTATGCGAACTACCAATCCTAACCTTTCATTTACATACCCTAGTATAGGCACCTCTCCCCATGAGCTTGGCCTCCCGGTGAAAACAAACCGTCAACCCGGGAACTGCACAGGGCTTGGGTAGGACATTCACCTCATTTCACGTCATTTCACTTTTAATGGAGGCAGCCTCAGCATAACCCCTATGACGCTTGTTCAGAGGGAACCCATACTAAAATACATAAGTTTACAGTCAAGCCTTACCCCAGATTCAGGTATTGTGGGGGCACTTAAGAATTGGAATGGTATCGCATCCGAACCCAACCATCAGTTTTGTACAAGTCACCAAGTCATTCACCAGTCATATTCACCTTCAAAATCTTTCAATAGAATGACTCATCATTCCAAGTTTTCAAAGTCATTTCATTTCACAAGTCCCCAACTAGAGTAGTTACTTTTAATGTTTAGCACTAGCAACTATTTATGAGGGGTGATAAATAGCTTATAGCTCTCTAGGATAAGTGTGATGCTCTTGTACTACTCTATAACTAAACCCAGTGAATCATAAATCAAAAAGTAACTTTGATAAATAAAGTTTAATAAAGCTTGCAAAGTAAAAACTTGGAATAGGATCATTAGGCATAAAGTAAAATGTAATGGTGCCTTGCTCTTGTAGAGCTTTGCACTAGTCTAGCTTGCATTGGTAATAGCTTTCCTTGATTGGTGAGGAGATCAAAGTTTTCTTCTTCTTCCTCTTGGTAGAAAATCTCTTCCTCTTGATAGTCTCCGGTACTAGCGTCTATAAACGAATACGAGGATACAATCACCAAACAACACTTAAGTAGACTTAATTAGCCTTAATGGCTCACACAAATGATCTAGCATCACTACTTAATATTTATCCAAAATTATGCTAGGGTTTTCTTACTTAGTATTAGAGAAATAATTTCCTCTCATTGAAATGTGAATTAGAGTTTTTCTTTAGTTCTTTGGAGAAATAATATCCTCTCATTGAATCTTCTTAAGATTTAATCTTTTCAAATAACCATGTATGATCACATGTCGACCAAGGTCAACACTTTACACTTATCATTTGAGAAAAATGATTTAAATGATATTCATCATCTCATGTGATTTCAATACTACTTTGATTTAAGTTCCACAAGTGAGCAAGTATGAGACCCTTCAACAAGGGTCATCACATTACTTCATACCACTTGGAAAGATGATTTAAATGAGGTGCTACACCTCATAGATTTAAATTCCTAAATTTGAAAATATTTGAAATGGGCTAGTATTGACTACCTAGCCAATTTTTGATTCTAGCCCATGATCATGTACAGTACCCATATGATATTTTTACATAAAAAATTATAGTTTGTGAAATGTGAATTATGAGAGGTGGAATCACCTCAAAATTCAATATGGTTGATTTTCTAAATTTATTTGAAGTTTGAAAAGTTACTGATTTGTCATTTTTATTGCAGAGGTTCTAGAATGAATTTTGAATTTAAACCAGTGGGATTAGTTAGATCATTTCATAGGGATTCTAGAAAATTTTGATTCACTAAATTTGGATTCGTAGATTTGAAATTATTTAAATTCTAGCAAAGGCCAGTATTGAATTCAAACTGAAACAATCTATTCGAATTTGAATTTTGGGCTTAGGCGGGAAATGCTAACGGGCCCGAACGAGCGAGAGGGAAATGGGCCAGCCCAACTAGCATGCCACGCACGCAGCGGGCCGCCTGACTGGTGGGACCCAGCTGTCAATGAGTTCTAATCGCCGAAGCGGTACAGGATGATGCGGTGCGTTGGATTAAAGAGGATCGAACGGCTCTGGGTCGCCACCTTCCTCGACATGGCTCGCCAGAGAGCTAACCCTACCGGCGGCCAGAGGGTCGCGACGAGGGCCTTACCGGCGTCCAGCAGGGTCGGCGAGGCGGGCGATCAGCGTTGGAGACGACGGCGGTTCGATGAAGGGTCGCAGGAGAGGATGAGGTGGTCGCAATCGACGACAACCTCTGTTGCGGGCTCCGGCGAACTCCGGCTCAATTCCGGCGACTGGAGGCGTAATCGAGGTGGAGAAGAGGTCGAGGAGATCGAGGAGAAGGAGGGGAGTCGAATGGTGTGGAGAATGAGGCGCAGGGTTGGTTCTATTTTATAGTGGCGCGTGTGTGCTGTGAGTGCCCGTGGAGGTCATCCATGGCGCCGGCGATTCGAGCGGCGAAGGGGCAAGGTAGGGTGCGTGTGCGGTAGGCAACGTCTAGGCGATGCTCAACGTCTAGCTAGTGCTTCAAATGAGTGACAGGATTGATCGAGCGCGTGCAAATGAGTGCCGCAGTACTGGCGGCAAACCTTTGATCATGGCGACAGAGACGTTGCTTCCGCGAGCCTATGAGCGTGTCTACGGTGTAGCTGGTGCAGTGGTGATCGCGCGTGCAAAGGGAGAAGGCAAGGGGAGCATTGACGCAGCGAGGCGAGCAGACGTTCTGTCGTGTCCAGAGACGTGCCAGTGCACGCTCTGGCGCGACGTGGCCGGCATGGGCGTGTCTGGGCGCGCGTGGTTTGGCCAATGTAGGGCTTATTTCGAGCCAGGGATGGTACGAGCGTGCGTGAGAGAGGGTGTGCGTGCTTGCTGACATGGTGATGCTGACCAGAGAAGAAGGGAAACCATGAGTGGCATGGTGGTGTCCTTGAGCTCGGCATGGGTGTGTTCTGCATCATGCCTTCACTTTAATCAGTGCAAAAGGGCTTGGTCTGATGCAGAGGAGGTACATGAGGTTGATGATCACAAATAGAAAGGGGTTCAGCCCAAAATACATTGGATTATAGCATGTGTCCACTTTCCAGATTTTTGCACACAATGTGTTTGATGAAATGGCCGCATGAAGCTTTTGGTCAAATTTTGAAATTCTTTTTGGTGAAGTTGATTTGAATATTGAATGGAGTACAATGGTGGTGGTGGTGGTCAAAATGGTGCTGGTTTGTGAGATTTCAAAAAGGGGTTGATCTTCTCCTTGATTCAAAGTCTCCACTTGTCATCTCTATTTTGGTCAACCTAGGCAGAGTCAACCTTGATGGTCAACATCAAACTTGTTCACCTTGACATGGTCTTGGATGAGGTGAAAAGGGTTGACCAAGTTTGGTTTAAGAAAATCCCAAACCAGAGGTGCAAAGTGGGTAAGATAATAAAAGTGTCACATATGACCATTATCATATGTGAGAGAGATTTGAATTTTCCTTTGATTTGATTTGTGTTTCTTTGATGAAAAAGTGTTTGTTATTGATATATAAGGGTTTCACAAGCAATGGCACAAGCAATTGGGGCCTTGGTTAAAGATTTGCATATTTGGCTAAATGTGTATGAGAGTGAAAATGGCATTTTCTCACTATTTTATTTCTCTCTATTTGATTTGATTTTTATTGACTCAAGAGTGATTCTTATTAGTTTAGGAGCATTTCCAAACCATTGAAACCATTCCAAAAGGTCTAGCTCAAAGATTTGCAAAAATGGCCATAAACACATAAGAGGTGATATTCCAATTTTTCCTTATTTTCCTCTTTTATTCATCTTGCTTTACTTGGGCATGGTTGAGGGTCCATTTAGTGTGAGATTAGGTTTAGAGATGGTTTCAAACCATTTGGGCAAAGTAGAAGGGCATAGGTCAAAATTTGGTATTATGGCTATGTGCCACATATGCCTCTATGCATATGTTGATCTTATTTTTTATTTGACTTTTCTTGACCCAATTGATGTTGTTGAGTGTTGAAATGGTATAGAGGAGTGATCCAACCATTCACCTCAAGTCTTAGGGTCAAGATTCTCAAATTCACAAATTTTCTATTTACTCTTATATGCCTCTATGGCATTTTTATTTTCTTTTTACTTTCTTTGGGTTCACCTTGGATTTTGTTTGATAAGTACTAGGTAAGGTTTATTAAGGTTTTACAATCCTCTAAACAAGGTAGAAAGGCCTAGGGTAAAGTTTTACAAAAATAACCATAGGCACATAGACCCTTTTTCTTTTTTAATTTCTTTTTATTTTGTTTTAACTTGGATGGTGAAAAGAGGGGTGAGGTTTAGGGTTTAAGATCATTTCAAAATACTTCAACAAGCAATTATGGAAATAGCACAAGAATTTAGCATGAGTACTATGCATAGAACAATTTGTAATAAAAGTTTTTGTTGGTTCCAAAATTTGGAAAAAGGGAAATTCATTTTCTTTGTTTTGAAATTTTTGGGATGTTACAAACCCTTCCCCCTTAAACAAATCTCGTCCTGAGATTTTAAGACAAGTTAGGTTCCTAAGAGAGATTGAGCAATTTGATTAACAGGAAGACATACTTGGCATGGCCTGGGGTGCTTCCTGGGCTTCAGTGGCATTCATGTGGTAGAGACGGCCGTTGTGGTTGTTCTGGTTCCTTCTGCCGGCGAAGCGGCGCTGTTGCTGGGCAGGTGCAGCAGTATTGGGGGCAGTCTTGGCAAGTTTCTTGGGGCATTCATTTGAGTAGTGGCCTACGGTGCCACATTCATAGCTGGTGATGGTTGCCTTGTCCTTGGGGGTGATGGGGGTAGCATTGCTCCCAGTCCTTGGGGCAGTATTAGTGTGGTTGTTGTTCCCATTCTGGTGGTTGCTGTTGTGGTGGTTGTGGTTGTTGTAGCTGTTGTTGTTGTTGCCTCCGAGCTTCGGGGGTCCTCCGTTGTTGTTGGTGTAGTTGGGGCGATAAGTCTGAGTAGTTGGCTTGTTGTGTCTTGGGGTGAATCCTCCAGAGGAGTTGTTGCGGTACTTCTGGGTATGGTGGGGTCCACTCTGGTTCATCATCCTGCACTTGCAGTTCTCATTGGTCTGATGCAGCTTTCCTTCCATCTGTATGGCTGAGTCCACGAGGGCTTCCAAGTCAGCGAACGGAATGTTCACTAACACTGTTTGCATTTCATCATGCAGTCCATTCAGAAATCTTTCCTTTCTCTTCTCATTGGTGTCGGTCTCGTCCGGGGCGTACCTTGAAAGAGTGAGAAACCTGTCGTGGTATTCCACCACGGACATCCTTCCTTGTTTGAGTTCGCGGAACTCGTCTCTCATCTTCTTGATCAGTCCTTAGGGCACATGGTATTTGCTAAACTTCAGCTTGAAGTCTTCCCACGTCATCATATGTCCCGCATTCATTGCACGGGCACCTGTCCACCAGGCTCTTGCAGGTCCTGACAGGTAGTGGGTGGCGAACAGTACTTTTTCTGCGGCTTCAACTCCCGCAACTTCGAGGTTGTTCTCCATGGTCTGGAGCCAGTCATCTGCGTCAAGTGGCTCTTCAGTCTTGTTGAACATCGGAGGGTTGGTGTTCTGAAAATTCTTCAGCTTCGACCCAAGATCGTGGTTTCCATGGCCTTGATTGTTCTGAGCTATCTGTTGCAGTGCAGCAATGTTGGCTTGACGTTCAGCTCTTTCGACTTCTCGGTCTGCCATCATCATCTGGAGCATCTGCATCATTGCATCCTGGTTGGTGCTGCGGGTTGGTGGGGCCATCTGAACATTGAGGTAGATGATAAGATAAGAGGGAAATTTCTATGGTTTGTTTTGTTACAGTTTAAAAAGTTCATAACTTGAAAATTTGAGTAGTGTTGCGGGGGTAAAAACCAACAACACTTTTTCATTCATACCAAGCATCACACATTACAAATCTAACACACCGTTGGTTTGAAGAACCATTCATTCGTTCCACGATACAAGGGGATCCTGATACAAACTCACACCTACGAAAGTGCTTTTAATGATACTACTCTTCAGGGAGGATTCTTCATCTTCACGGGTAATGTGCTTGGCGAAAGGCGAGGGCGTTGTCCAACTCCTTGCGGGTCTTGTACAGTATGAAGTCGAGGTAGGAAATGATACGTCTCCAATGTATCGATAATTTCTTATGTTCCATGCTTGTTTTATGACAATACCTACATGTTTTGTTCACATTTTATGATGATTTTATGCGTTTTCCGGAACTAACCTATTGACGAGATGCCGAAGTGCCAGTTCCTGTTTTCTGCTGTTTTTGATTTCAGAAATCCTAGTAAGGAAATATTCTCAGAATTGGACGAAATCAACGCCCAGCATCTTATAATTGCACGAAGCTTCCAGAACACCCGAGAGCCACCAGAGGGGGGCCACAGGGCCACCAGATGACAGGGCGGCGCGGCCCAGGGGGGGCGCGCCCCCCTGTGGTGTCACCGCCTCGTCAGCCCTCCGACTCCGCCTCTTCGCCTATTTAAAGGTCCCTGACCTAAATCTTCGATACGGAAAAGCCACGGTACGAGAAACCTTCCAGAGCCGCCGCCATCGCGAAGCCAAGATCTGGGGGACAGAACTCTCTGTTCCGACACGCCGCCGGGACGGGGAAGTGCCCCCGGAAGGCATCTCCATCGACACCACCGCCATCTCCATCACCGCTGCTGTCTCCCATGAGGAGGGAGTAGTTCTCCATCGAAGCTAAGGGGCTGTACCGGTAGCTATGTGGTTAATCTCTCTCCTATGTACTTCAATACAATGATCTCATGAGCTGCCTTACATGATTGAGATTCATATGAGTTTTGTATCACTATTAATCTATGTGCTACTCTAGTGATGTTATTAAAGTACTCTATTCCTCCTCCATGATGTAATGGTGACAGTGTGTGCATCATGTAGTACTTGGCGTAGTTTATGATTACTTGTAGATTATGAAGTTAACTATTACTATAATGGTATTGATGTGATCTATTCCTCCTTTCATAGTGTGAATGTGACAGTGTGCATGCTATGTTAGTACTTGGTATAGTTGTGTTGATCTATCATGCACTCTAAGGTTATTTAAATATGAATATCGAATATTGTGGAGCTTGTTAACTCCGGCATTGAGGTGCTCTTGTAGCCCTACGCAATTAGTGGTGTTCATCATCCAACAAGAGAGTGTAGAGTATAGCATATATCTATTTATTCTGTTATGTGATCAATGTTGAGAGTGTCCACTAGTGAAAGTATGATCCCTAGGCCTTGTTTCCAAGTACTGCAGTTATCGTTTGTTTACTGTTCTACTGCATCTGTACTGCCTGCAATATTACCACCATTGACTGCACGCCAGTTGTAGCAGCAAGCTATTTTCTGGTGCCGTTACTACTGCTCATATACATTCATACCACCTGTATTTCACTATCTCTTCGCCGAACTAGTGCACCTATACATCTGACAAGTGTATTAGGTGTGTTGGGGACAGAAGAGACTTCTTGCTTTGTGGTTGCAGGGTTGCATGAGAGGGATATCTTTGACCTCTTCCTCCTTGAGTTCGATAAACCTTGGGTGATCCACTTAAGGGGAAACTTGCTGCTGTTCTACAAACCTCTGCTCTTGGAGGCCCAACACTGTCTACAGGAAAAGGAGTGTGCGTAGACATCAAGCTATTTTCTGGCGCCGTTGCCGGGGAGGAAAGGTAAAAGGCACTCACACTCCGGATCCCGGCTGCTAAGCTATTTTCCGGCGCCATTGTAAGTGCTCGAAGCTATTTCCTTTAGATCCTGCAATTGCATCTTTTTGTTTCTTGTTAAACACTAGTAAGGCATAATGGAGAGCAACTATGAGCTTTTTAATCTATTTCCTGAGTTAAGATATAAATGGTGTGTTGCAAAAATTGAAAAACCAATGGAACCTTATTTGCATGCTAGTAGCAATGATATTAGTATGAACGCTTTGAACACCATTGTTGCTAATAATATGGAAAATTCTAAGCTTGGGGAAGCTGGCTTTGATGAGCATGATATTTTTAGTCCCCCAAGCATCGAGGAGAAAATTTTCTTTGATGATACTTTGCCTCCTATTTATGATGATTATAATGATAGTAGTCTTTTGGTGCCACCTACTATGGAGAGTACATTTTATGATGATTATACTATGCCTCCTACACTTGATGAGAATAATAATGATAGCTACTTTGTTGAATTTGCTCCCACTATTACTAATAAAATTGATTATGCTTATGTGGAGAGTGATAATTTTATGCATGAGACTCATGATAAGAATGCTTTATGTGATAGTTATATTGTTGAGTTTGCTCATGATGCTACTGGACATTATTATGAGAGAAGAAAATATGGTTGTAGAAATTTTCATGTTACTAAAACACCTCTCTATATGCTGAAATTTTTGAAGCTACACTTGTTTTATCTTCCTATGCTTGTCACTTTGCTCTTCATGAACTTGTTTATTTACAAGATTCCTTTTCATAGGAAGCATGTTAGGCTTAAATTTGTTTTGAATTTGCCTCTTGATGTTCTCTTTTGCTTCAAATACTATTTCTTGGGAGTGCATCATTAAAACTGCTGAGCCCATCTTAATGGCTATAAAGAAAGAACTTCTTGGGAGATAACCCATGTGTTTATTTTACTACAGCACTTTTATTTTATATTTGAGTCTTGGAAGTTGATACTACTGTAGCGACCTCTTCTTATCTTTATTTTATTGCATTGTTGTGCCAAGTAAAGTCTTTGATAGCAAGGTTGATACTAGATTTGGATTACTGCACAGAAACAGATTTCTGTCTGTCACGAATTTGGGCAGAGTTCTCTGTAGGTAACTCAGAAAAATATGCAAATTTACGTGAGTGATCCTCAGATATGTACGCAAATTTCATTCAATTTTAGCATTTTCATTTGAGCAAGTCTGGTGCCTCTTAGAAATTCGTCTTTACGGACTGTTCTGTTTTGACAGATTCTGCCTTTTATTTCGCATTGCTTCTTTTGCTATGTGGGATGGATTTCTTTATTCCATTAACTTCCAGTAGCTTTGGGCAATGTCCAGAAGTGTTAAGAATGATTGTGTCACCTCTGAACATGTGAATTTTTGATTATGCACTAACCCTCTAATGAGTTTGTTTCGAGTTTGGTGTGGAGGAAGTTTTCAAGGGTCAGGAGAGGAGGATGATACAAGGTGATCAAGAAGAGTGAAAAGTCTAAGCTTGGGGATGCCCCGGTGGTTCATCCCTGCATATTTCAAGAAGACTCAAGCGTCTAAGCTTGGGGATGCCCAAGGCATCCCCTTCTTCATCGACAAATTATCAGGTTCCTCCCTTGAAACTATATTTTTATTCGGTCACATCTTATGTACTTTACTTGGAGCGTCTTTATGTTTTTGTTTTTGTTTGAATAAATGCTTGTGTGGGAGAGAGACACACTCCGCTGGTTCATATGAACACATGTGTTCTTAGCTTTTAATTTTCATGGCGAAGGTTGAAACTGCTTCGTTAATTGTTATATGGTTGGAAACGGGAAATGCTACATGTAGTAATCGGTATGATGTCTTGAATAACTTGATACTTGGCAATTGTTGTGTTCATGATTAAGCTCTTGCATCATATACCTTGCACCTATTAGTGAAGAAATACATAGAGCTTGCTAAAATTTGGTTTGCATGATTGGTCTCTCTAAGGTCTAGATATTTTCTAGTAAGGGTTTGAACAACAAGGAAGACAATGTATAGTCTTATAATGCTTGCAATATGTTCTTATGTAAGTTTTGCCGTACTAGTTCATACTTGTGTTTGCTTCAAACAACCTTGCTAGCCTAAGCCTTGTATTGAGAGGGATTACTTCTCATGCATCCAAATCCTTGAGCCAAACACTATGCCATTTGTGTCCACCATACCTACCTACTACATGGTATTTCTCCGCCATTCCAAAGTAAATTGCTTGAGTGCTATCTTTAAACAATTCAAAAGTTATTATCTCTTATTTGTGTCAATGTTTTATAGCTCATGAGGAAGTATATGGTGTTTATCTTTCAATCTTGTTGGGCAACTTTCACCAATGGACTAGTGGCTTCATCTGCTTATCCAATAATTTTGCAAAAAGAGCTGGCAATGGGATTCCCAGTCCCAAATTAATTATCTTTCATGATTTTACAAAAAAAATAGACACTCCTCCATGGTATGTGATTGTTGGAAGGCACCCGAGGATTCGGTTAGCCATGTCTTGAGAAAGCAAAGGTGGGGAGGAGTGTCATCTAAATAAAAACTAAAATGAAATGCACTCCTTCATGGTATGAGATTGTTGGCAGGCACCCGAGGATTCGGTTAGCCATGGTTTGTGAAAGCAAGGTTGGAAGGAGTGCCACCCAAAAATAAAAATCTTTAATGGGAGCCGCTCTTTGAAAGTCTGTCTGGCAAGGGGGTAGAGTGCCCACTACCATTCGTTGACAACAACAAACACCTCTCAAAACTTTACTTTTATGCTCTCTTTATGTTTTCAAAATAAAAGCTCTAGCACAAGTATAGCAATCAATGCTTCCCTCTGCGAAGGGCCATTCTTTTACTTTTATGTTGAGTCAGTTCACCTACTTCCTTCCATCTTAGAAGCAAACACTTGTGTCAACTGTGCATTGATTCTTACATGATTGCTTATTGCACTTATTATTCTACTTTATGTTGACAATATCCATGAGATATACATGTTACAAGTTGAAAGCAACCGCTGAAACTTAATCTTCCTTTGTGTTGCTCCAATGCCTTTACTTTGAATCTATTGCTTTGTGAGTTAACTCTTATGCAAGACTTATTGATGCTTGTCTTGAAAGTACTATTCATGAAACGTCTTTGCTATATGATTCAGTTGTTTAATCATTGTCTTTCCATTGCTTTGAATTGCTGCATTCATCTCATATGCTTTACAATAGTATGATTAAGATCATGTTGGTAACATGTCACTTCAGAAATTATCTTTGTTATCGTTTACCTACTCGAGGACGAGTAGGAACTAAGCTTGGGGATGCTGATACGTCTCCAACGTATCAATATTTTCTTATGTTCCATGCTTGTTTTATGACAATACCTACATGTTTTGTTCACACTTTATGATGATTTTATGCGTTTTCCGGAACTAACCTATTGACGAGATGCCGAAGTGACAGTTCCTGTTTTCTGCTGTTTTTGGTTTCAGAAATCCTAGTAAGGAAATATTCTCGGAATTGGACGAAATCAACGCCCAGCATCTTATAATTGCACGAAGCTTCCAGAACACCCGAGAGCCACCAGAGGGGGGCCACAGGGCCACCAGATGACAGGGCAGCGCGACCCAGGGGGGCGCCACCCTGTGGTGTCACCGCCTCGTCAGCCCTCCGACTCCGCCTCTTCGCCTATTTATAGGTCCCTGACCTAAATCTTCGATACGGAAAAGCCACGGTATGAGAAACCTTCCAGAGCCGCCGCCATCACGAAGCCAAGATCTGGGGGACAGAACTCTCTGTTCCGGCACGCCGCCGGGACGGGGAAGTGCCCCCGGAAGGCATCTCCATCGACACCACCGCCATCTCCATCACCGTTGCTGTCTCCCATGAGGAGGGAGTAGTTCTCCATCGAGGCTAAGGGGCTGTACCGGTAGCTATGTGGTTAATCTCTCTCCTATGTACTTCAATACAATGAACTCATGAGGTGCCTTACATGATTGAGATTCATATGAGTTTTGTATCACTATTAATCTATGTGCTACTCTAGTGATGTTGTTAAAGTACTCTATTCCTCCTCCATGATGTAATGGTGACAGTGTGTGCATCATGTAGTACTTGGCGTAGTTTATGATTACTTGTAGATTATGAAGTTAACTATTACTATGATGGTATTGATGTGATCTATTCCTCCTTTCATAGTGTGAAGGTGACAGTGTGCATGCTATGTTAGTACTTGGTATAGTTGTGTTGATCTATCATGCACTCTAAGGTTATTTAAATATGAATATCGAATATTGTGGAGCTTGTTAACTCCGGCATTGAGGTGCTCTTGTAGCCCTACGCAATTAGTGGTGTTCATCATCCAACAAGAGAGTGTAGAGTATAGCATATATCTATTTATTCTGTTATGTGATCAATGTTGAGAGTGTCCACTAGTGAAAGTATGATCCCTAGGCCTTGTTTCCAAATACTGCAATTATCGCTTGTTTACTGTTCGACTGCATCTGTACTGCCTGCCATTGACTGCACGCCAGTTGTAGCAGCAAGCTATTTTCTGGTGCCGTTACTACTGCTCATATACATTCATACCACCTGTATTTCACTATCTCTTCGCCGAACTAGTGCACCTATACATCTGACAAGTGTATTAGGTGTGTTGGGGACACAAGAGACTTCTTGCTTTGTGGTTGCAGGGTTACATGAGAGGGATATCTTTGACCTCTTCCTCCCTGAGTTCGATAAACCTTGGGTGATCCACTTAAGGGAAAACTTGCTGCTGTTCTACAAACCTCTGCTCTTGGAGGCCCAACACTGTCTACAGGAAAAGGAGTGTGCGTAGACATCAGGAAACATAGTGGTTCATCTCCGGGTGCGGGGGCATGGTTATTGGTCTTCCCATGGGGTCATGTCTTGGGTAGTAAATGAAGCGGGTACTCTTGAGCTTGTTCATATTCTGTCCACACAGATGGGCAATTGCTTCTTGCATAGCTCTGACTAGTCCTTCCTTCCAGGTGTTTCCCGTTACAGAAAACCATATGGTTCCCCATATTGGGGCTCGGAGCCTTCCTCTCAGATCTGCAGTAACTTCCCACCGAGGTTGTCCTCCCGATGGATTGTTAAGGGGTATTCCGAAGAACTCGGGATACGGGCATCCTAAATACTCAACTAGTTGCTTCAAATCCTTCTCGAACATGAGGTTTCCTCCATGGCCAAGCTGATTAGACTTGCAAGTGTACTCCATCTGTGAAGAATTAGGATGAGTAAGTTAGAGAAGTGGGTAGTGTGTCCAAATTTTATGTAGTAGTATAAGAAGAATAGAGCATAACTTTCTTATTTTGAAGAAGATCTCAAGGATGAGAGTGATAATAAGTTTTCATAAATAATTACTTCATTTGTTTTGAAACTAAGTTTTTCACACGTCCATTCTAACTAGGGTCTCCTAAGGTCAACAATGGCTCTGATACCAACTTGTCAACACCCGGATTTTTACTTCCAGATGCCTATTATGCCATTCATCGCAATCCCAGGAATATTGTTTTTGCGAGACATAATAGATTGATATCACAACACATCATTCATTACAACACATAATAGTCTTACAAATTAAAGGATCACATGATCCAGTCGCATTACAATAATAGATGATCTATTGATCAATTACAAAACACATAGCGGAAGCGAAGTAGCGTAGTAGTAGTCCATTTATTCCACATGCAACTGTTGACGTCAGGAGTGATCCTAGTTGTCGTAGACGTCCTGTTGTCCTTCTTCCGGGTTCTGATACTCCTCTTCATAGTCTGGCCATTTGAATAGCCAGGGACACAGCCATGAGTACTTTTAAATTACTCGCAAACTAATACTAAGGTAAATACTATCAACTATAGTAAGGGGGTTCTAAGCTCTAGTTTCATTTGCATAAAGCCAGTTTTATTTCATAAGTACTTTAATAAGTAAAACCTCTTCATTTGCCTAACTTAAATCAAGTGGGAACATTAGTGTCATTCCCACAACTCAGTTGTGATTCAAAGTCAAAGTCACCTTTCAATTCAAGTCACAAGTCACCATTCATATTTTTAGAAAAATTCTGATGACAGAACAGTATGGCCTTTCCAACTGTCCATGACCGCAGACGTGGCTATTCGAATAGGTTAAACTCTGCAGAGGTTGTACACTTGTGCCACAACAATTGCAATAGTTCGTCAGGGGTAACTGGCCCTGATTTATCGTACGCAGTACGCGAACTACCAATCCTAACCTTTCATTTACATACCCTAGTATAGGCACCTCTCCCCATGAGCTTGGCCTCCCGGTGAAAACAAACCGTCAACCCGGGAACTGCACAGGGCTTGAGTAGGACATTCACCTCATTTCACGTCATTTCACTTTCAATGGAGGCAGCCTCGGCATAACCCCTATGACGCTTGTTCAGAGGGAACCCATACTAAAATACATAAGTTTCCAGTCAAGCCTTACCCCAGATTCAGGTATTGTGGGGGTACTTAAGAATTGGAATGGTATCGCATCCGAACCCAACCATCAGTTTTGTAAAAGTCACCAAGTCATTCACCAATCATATTCACCTTCAAAATCTTTCAATAGAATGACTCATCATTCCAAGGTTTTCAAAGTCATTTCATTTCACAAGTCCCCAACTAGAGTAGTTACTTTTAATGTTTAGCACTAGCAACTATTTATGAGGGGTGCTAAATAGCTTATAGCTCTCCAGGATAAGTGTGATGCTCTTGTACTACTCTATAACTAAACCAAGTGAATCATAAATCAAAAAGTAACTTTGATAAATAAAAATTAATAAAGCTTGCAAAGTAAAAACTTGGAATAGGATCATTAGGCATAAAGTAAAATGTAATGATGCCTTGCTCTTGTAGAGCTTTGCACTAGTCTAGCTTGCATTGGTAATATCTTGCCTTGATTGGTGAGGTGATCAAAGTTTTCTTCTTCTTCCTCTTGGTAGAAAACCTCTTCCTCTTGATAGTCTCCGGTACTAGTGTGTATAAACGAATACGAGGATACAATCACCAAACAACACTTAAGTAGACTTAATTAGCCTTAACGGCTCACACAAATGATCTAGCATCCTCGAGGTGTGGAGAGTTTTCCTGGAGTTATGGGAGGGAGGAAGAAAACGAGTACTACTACTACTACTCAGAATTCGAGCCATGCAGTTAGCAATAGCAGAAGGAAATGAGAGGTCACAGTGGCTCATTATTCATGCCTCCTCCTCCTCGATTATTTACCCATGCCTGTTTGGTTTCCCTTGCCATGTCAGCGATCCATGTCGCTTTTCATCTGAACCACACATCTTCATCTTCTCCCAAAAGCAAGATGCAGTTTTGGAGATTGGAATTTTCCCCGTGTGTTCTCCTATTCCCTGTCCAACCATATCTTGCCTCCTCTATAAGTACAAGAACATAATTACCTAGCCGCTAGCGCGTGACTTTTGTGACTTAGACTTTGGAGGAGGAGAGGACTTGGCCATGACGCTTTGGAGGAGTCCAGACGAGCGCCGTCGGTCACCGGCCGGCTGAATAGAGGTGATATAGCAGAGGAGGTCTCCTTCCTGTCATCTAGCAGGTGACTTCTTCTCACGCATGGATCCTTTGCTTTTTCCCATCGCGCGGCACATACACAATCCTCATGATTGACACGTGGAGGTAGCTGAGCAAGAAATTTTTAGGGATATTATATGACAAATTAAGGAATCTAATCACTGAGTTCTAAGAAAGTAATTAATTTTCAAAGGAAATCTAATAGTCCCCGATACATCCGCTCTTGAGGCCTAAATAGAGTAAAAAAATCTTCATGATACATGCCATGCATGGATGTAGCCAAGAAACGGATTTGCAAAGTTAAGCCATATATGCTACTACTACTAGTAACAAAGGAATCTAATCACTGACTTCTAGAAAAGAAATTAATTTTCAAAGGAAACCAAAGAGTCCCTGATCCATCCCCTATCGGGGCGCCTACAATTACTACGCCGACATGCACGCAACTAGAGATTTAAGGGCTGGCTTCCAAGTCATCGATCCGTGACAAGAATCATCTTAGCCAGTCATCCATCCTTAGCGATCCTTGAAAAGAATCATCTCAGCCGTTCCTGCATCCATGGCCATCCAACAGGTGGTGTTCAAGAGAAAAAAATTAACGGGACTGCTTCTCATCTTCTTCTTCCATCTAATTCTAATCCTCTCCTTCTATAAGTAGAGGCCCTTTGTTACCGTCCGCGTGTGGCGAGCGCGTGTGACTTTTGTGACTTAGACTTTGACTCTTGCTCGGAGAGGGGAGGGGGCTGCCGTGATGCTCCGGACGGCGGAGACGCGCGGCCATGTCGACTTGCTCGGAGGCGCTTGCAAGATTTCCGGCCGATGGCGATGCCGGGTCGGCGGAGGGCTCGGCCATGGTGTTCCAGAGGCGAAACCACGCACGCACGGTTGCATGGTGGGAGGCGAGCGTGGCTCCCGGGCAGCTAGCCGCGCGCGCCATCATCTATGTAGCAGGTGACTCCTCTGCATATCTCTGTTTTCACGTTTGGATGAGATCGATTGGGTTCGCAAGAAAAACTACTTTCCAACCGACCCATGCATAATGCTCCGTGTAAATTTGTGCAGTACCGACGGCAAGCTAAGGTACGCACAAACCTCTCACCTAAGGTACGCACCAGCATGGGCGTTCATCTTCCTCTCTACAGCACTACCTCTCACCTAAGTTGGGTAATTAACATAAAAACATAAAAATGTAATTAACATAAAAACTAGCATAAATTCACATGTATGACTGTATGTGGGGTGAATCTAAATGTTCGTAAAGATGAATTGTTCTTTATAACACGAGAAAATTTAAATGTTCGTACTGAAGAATTCGAATTTTATATATACCTATTTTGGAAATGACAACTTTTAGATCACTGGAGGTATGTTCTACCTTTACGTGTAAGTTCGATTCTATTCTTCTTGGTATTGTCACTGCCACTATACTTTTCTAAGGGTTTGTCTCTGTGTTTTCTTTCTTTGATTGTTCTTCACCCAAACAAATACCACTTCTTTATGCATGTTATTGTGCAATCATGGATTCATGGGCCACATTGCTAACATGTTTTATTAACAAAGTGCATAGATTTCTGTTTATAGATATTCATATATCTGTTTCCTGAGAAGGCGATTCAGGCCAATGTAACTAAATGGTGCCCTGCTGCCGATGTTCTGAAGCTGAATACAGATGTTGCTCTCCATCTGGTGAGAGTGGTCGCTGGTGCAGGCATTGTGGTGCGAAATAATGAGGGAGCTTTTATTGCAGCTGCGTGCAGGAGGTATAACCACATCGAAGATCTGCTCTCTATTGTGCTAATGGCATGTAGAGATGCAATGGTTTTTGCAATTCAGCAAAACTACACCAAGGTGATGATTGAAACTGACTGTCAAGCTGTAGTGGAGATGTGGAGAAGAAGAAAAGACAACGTTTTGTCAGGGGTGCATCTCATTAGGGAGATGCAAATTTATGAGGAGTCCTTCCAGGACTGTGAGCTCATTTTGTTTTGTGATTCCAACACTTTTCTTGCAGTAATATGACTATGAGAGATATCTACTTAAATGTACCAATTCATCAATATATGTTTGACTTAGCTATTAAAAGTGACATTTACTGATGAGTTAAACTTGTTCCTTTATATTTGACTTCAAAATGCTAGGCATAAGAATGTTTGAGAAAAACTGGAAGTTCAGAGCAGGGTTCTGGCAAATTATCAAAAAGCACATGCGGTTTGTTTGTGAATTTCTACCAGGGAGCGCTTCAGCTAGAAAGAATTAATTGATCAGCTAAAATAGTTACAATTTATACTGAACTCTTATAATTTTCAAAGTTCTTTATTTCCATGTTACAATTTTTTTGTGAATCATGTTCTAATATTAAAAAGTTCAATCTTCTATCATTTAATCAAGACATTTAGCCACATAGCAATGTTGCCAAATTTTAATTGAATTTATATATTTATTATATAATTGTAATGTATCTTCTAGTAAAATTTTGTTCTGCTAAATGGTAAACTATATTTTTAATAAAAAATCCTTGAATTATTTTCAATAAATAAATGAACAAGACATTGTATATGTATTATGGTAAACATCTCTAGATCATAGGCTTAACGATTATCTCCATAGAGATTTCTGGTAAACAACGAGTTAGCTATATTTACCGAAACTACTAGAGTTTAAATTGAACCGTTTGCATGATTCATGCTAAAAAAAAAGTGTCTTACAAGTTTCAATGGGTTCAGCAATAAGTTATGAACGTTTTCAAGTTTTGCTACACTTCTTTATCTGGTATTTGCTTGCTGTAGTTTCTGCCCGTGAGCTGATTTCTCATGTTGTAGTTTGTCTCTACAAGACTACAAATTACTTCCTAGAAACAACACATTCTTGTTTTATTTTTATGGTACTTCAGGCAAACATCTATTTCATAGAACACAATGTGTGCAAACACTCTGGATCTAAACAACGCCATATGGTAGAACATAGTGAGGCTCCGATATGGATAGTGTGTTGAACAATTAAGAAGGCGACATCTGCTTCAGCAACCCGAGGTCGATGAGAGCGGCCACCTTCCTCACCGCCAGCCTGGCCATGATCCTTTCCCACCATGCCCCGACGCTGGCGCGCTTCTCCAGCAGCGGCGCGTATTCAGTGCCGGCCATGAGAAAGTAGGTGAAGGCAAAGTGCGCGAGGTCAGCGAGGCTGAAGAAGTCTCCGGCTAGGTACGGCGAGCTCGACAGCCGCGCCTCGTACACGTCCAAGACCTTCCCCAGCTTCCCAACGTTCTCGTCCACCACTGCCTGGTCGCGGGCGCCCCCGATCAGCGGCATGATGATGCACTGCCGGACTATGTTGGAGATGGCCGGGTGGTACTGGTGCGCCTCCACCTCCGTCCACGCGTCCACCATGGCTGATTCCTCAAGGTTGGATTCTCGTAGGAGATCTTTGGGGGTGCCGGCAGGTCCGTACTTGCGGAGGATGTACCGCGAAATTGCGCGAGATTCTGTGATGTTGACGGTGCAGATTAGTATCTAGTTGGTACAAGGTAAGATATGTGATGATGATTTGCAAGGCGATGTTGAACTGTCGACTGGTGTCATACCGAACAGCGTGATTTCCCCGTCTTCAAATGTAGGGATCTTGCCGAACGGCTGCAGTGTTAACATATGCATAATTTTCTTAAATAGCAATGAAGATCATAGATATTTGAAACTACTATTCCTTTTGTTTATATAAATGAGAGACAAAATCATAACAAGACAACATAAAGAGTACAACTGCACCGGAGCTAACAAGGCTAAACGAATGAGCAAAATGTTCAGTACTAGACTCGCACGGGAAGAAAAGTTTATCCCGGACCGACATACAGCTGAGCTTGTACTGATTGCAGGGAACAGTAATTGAGCATCTGAATCGTAGATTAAGACAGGAAACTTACGTTTCGGGAGAGGTAGGGCTCGGTCTTCTGTTCCCGCGCAGCCATGTCGACGGGGACGAGCTCGTAGCTGACGCCGGTCTCCTCCAGGCACAACAGCACCGTCGCGACGAACGGAGACGCCACAACCCCGTACACCTTCACCGCGCCTCCCATCTCTCTCTCTCCCCCTCTCTCTCTCCCCTGCCTCCCTCGCTTTCTATCTCATCTCTGTATGTGCAGCTCTGTTACATAGGTTAGTCCATCATTATAAGAAGTTTCGAAGAAGGTGATTGCTAGTCGTACTTTGACCGATTTGTTCCGGGCATCCGGCATTCCGGCTCCGGTTGTCTAAAACTATTGTTTTGCACGTTGGCGTGTTACTACAAAGACAAATTTGCCATCGAAGTAAAATTTTATTTATCTTGACTTGTGTCTCAAGTCGAGTTTGCTTCTTGTCCAAGAAGGAAACTACGATATAATATATTATATCGCGAAAATAATATATTATTTATCATGAACTACGACTTCATCCATAATGATGTTCTGCAAATCGATATAATAGCTGAATATATTATATCGATTTTTTTTGCCTTCCAAGTTAGGTTTTTCATGCTGACTTGTCAAGGCTGATTTTTATTAAACCAAAAAGTTAGTATCGAGCTGATATAATTCATAAGAGTCACACTCGGCATCTGCATAGGTACGATGCACACAGCGGCAAGCACACACACATACGTACACACACATATTTCTTCAAGTCTTTTTGACTAAATAGAAAAAGGCACTTACATGTATGACGTTCTCAAAAATCATGAAAATGAGCTGACTATTGTGGCCTACTCGAGGCACAATAGCAATGTGGCGACGAACGGGGATACCGCCAGCTCGTGCACCTTCAAATTCATCGAGTTAGCTTGTTTTGCCTAATGGGCAATGTACATGGCGAGCGTGACCTGGATGTGATGCAATATCTACCTACTGTATTCCTAAACTTAAACTAGTGTCTTGAAAGGGTCAGGATTCTATACAAAGTTGCCTATTGTTGTAATCCACTTTACCTTGCGTGGCTAAAAAGTTAAGTGGTGAGTTACTTTTACTGACGGACATAGGCCATTAGAACTGGAGTGAAGTTCTGTTGCTAATCCCCTGCTAAAAACCTAGTTACTTTTACTTTTACTCACGTAGTTGCATATCTAGAGAATTTAACTTGGTGTGAAGCCTAAATTGAAAACGAATTAAAATTTGAGATAACACCTATTCACCCCCCCCCCCCCCCCCTCTAGGTGTCATACGGTCCTTTCGCCCCCACAAAAGGAGATCTAGGGTTACATGTTTTGGATGATAATCTTTGCCCCTTTTCGTTGTGCGGAAAGCAAAACTGTTGCACACTTCGCTCTTGGGTGTATCTGAACTACAGAAATCTTTCACCACCTGGGGATCATGATGGCCAGGATCAGCTATACACCTGGCATTTACCTGGAAGAAAAGACCATGGAGTCGGCCAAGAAACAGCCGGCATGGACAACAGTGATCACCTGGTTTGGCGACAATGATCAGATCCCTACACTAAGGGTGGCAAAAGGCATTGCATCGACTTAGCTTGCAGGAAAAAAAGAGAAATATCGATCAGTTATTAGATCAAAGAGTGGAATGGACATTGGCGTTGTCTCCCTGTGTGCCAGGTAGACGTTGTCTCCTCTGTAAAACTCCTCGTTCCTCCCTCTGTAATTCTGTCTTCTTTGAACTCCTTTGAATCCCTTGGGGACTCTGTTTTAATAACAATCCAAAGTTTGAAACGAAGTACAAACATCTTGATTGCTTTTTATATTTATTCTGCTAGAAATTAATAATGTGGTTTGGATTCATTATTGATTTACATTGAACTGGCTGAGAATTACAGCGACTCAGTAAACTAAATTTTTGTTGCAGAACATATTAAAAAAACAGATCTATTAAGCAATAAACGATCACAAACATCTTTTGTTTTGATGCTTATATCATTTTCAACTTTGAGAGACATCTAGTATGCAAGAACATCTCAACAATATTTTATTGGGTGTTTCGTATGTAAAAACCAAGTTCGATAGGAAACACAAACAACTGTACGAGAAGGTTAAGGTACAGGATAAGAACATCACAGAACAAGAAGCAAGGGGGAAAAAACGTGTAAAGGAACTGACTGAACGTATTTCAGGAGTATGATCACCCGATAGGAAAGGCTATGAACAAAAATTAAAGAACCGGGAAACAAATTACTCGTCTTCCGATGGAGGGTGATCAACTTGTTGAGCACCTTGTTCTCCTGTTGCGCTCTGTTGGTTAAAACCCTTGCTCTCTCACATCTCTGAATTTTTAGGCTAGTGTTGTTTTTCTCCAGTTTCGTCAGGTTTAGCACTTGGTCGTTTTCTGTTTTGGCTCGCAACCATCCGAGCGCATTTTGTGCGTCGTCTTGTCCGAGTCGTAGCTCGTGTAGCGCGCAGCTCGGATCTTGGGATGGCACGATCGGTAGTGGAGCTCGTTGCCCACGTTTTCCCTTCTGTAATCGTTGAATAAAAGGAAGAGAATGAGAAAAGCTGCAGCGGCAGTACGCAGCACAAAAACCCTCTCGTGTTCATCCTCTCTCTCTCGCTCTCTGTTCGTTCTCACGATCGAGGTAGATTAGGGACACGCTCCGCCGAGTGGAATCGCCACTCAGGCACTCACGGCAGTGCTTCAGGTGCGCTCCCAAGACAGGGAAGGCCGCACGTCCCATGGTCATGGCGATACAACACTTGTCGCGACTGCTTGCTGTGCTGCGACAATGACGCCATGGACGACGACACATGGTAACTAATCCCATCCGTCTGGCGCTGATGCCGCTGCTGGTGGTTTGTTGCATTGCCCGCGGCGGCGATGGCGCAGAGGTGTTATCCGGGTACACGTTCAAGGGCTGGGGAGGCCGAGTGTTGTGGGTATATTTTATGGGTATATCAACGGCATGGCCTAGATCCGGTAAGCCCGGGTGGCCCATAGTTGGTGGTGAGGCATGTGGCCTATCGGGCGGCCCAGTTGCTGTAGATCATGAAGGATGAAGTCCAGCCCAGGAACGAGGAGCCGGATCCTAACCGACCTACGAAGGAGGCCGGATCCGTGGAGGCCCATAAAGTATCCGGATCCAGCACGTACTTGAAGGAAGGCGGATCCTTGACGTACACGACAAGACGTTGAACCGTAGTTAGGCAACTTGTATTCCGGCTAGGACTCTCCATGTAAACCCTAGATCCGTGCGCCTATATAAGCCGGATCCCGGGAGCCCTAGAGGCACAAGAACAACTCATTGTAACAACGCGAAAGCGCCCAGATAATTCCAGACAAGCAGCAGTAGGCCCTGTCATCGTGCATGTGTTCCGAAGCTGGGTAAATCGCGTACCACCGTCCCGAGAGCACTCCGCCCTATGGCCCCTACTTCTTCTCCCCCTCGTGAGGATCCCTCCTCCGAGGTACCGTCGATTAGGCAACGACAGTTGGCGCCCACCGTGGGGCCTGTGGCTTCTGGAGGCCGGAACCGGGAGGGTTCCGCCGTGGGAAGCTACGACGACACCATCGCTGTGGGGCGCGTCCTCTACGCCGGAAATCTGCCGATCGTCCCTCCGGATGAGTGTTGGATTCCGGCTAGGACAAACCCCGTCAAGCTCTCCATCGTCCCAGTTGGCGGCATACACATCTTCATCGGGGAAACCGTCGATTCCGACGGAAACCCACTGGTAAGTAACGCAGACGCGACCGCCGCAGAGCTGGACGCTGTCGCGAAGATCCGATCTGAGATGCAGGAGCTTCCCAAGGAAGATTCCGCCTCGGATCTGGAATTTTCAAAGCCCACCCAATCCGCCCCTGAGCAGGAAACAACGGTGGAAGACCAATGCATCCACAGGTCTCCCAGGTGTTAGAAAAGCAGAGGTGCCACTTCGTACACTTCTTGGCCCATACCGCCGGAACCGCCCCTCAAGAAGACGGAGCTGGTCCTGAGCAGGTAGAGGCACCGGAAAACGACGCGGATCCGGATCAGGCTGAGCCTGTCGGAGAAAGCGAAACTCCGGTTGAAGAGTCGATTTTGGGCAATCTGAGCCCAATTTCGGGAGATACCCCCTCCATGGATTCTGATGACTTCGTTCGCAAGATAAGGGAATACGGATACGGTGATCAGCCTGAAGTTGAATCCGCCCAGCCTAAGCAGGTTCTCGCAACCGTAGCAGCGCTGGGGCAACCCGGATCAGAAGAGGCAACCGACCAATCTGACCCTCAGCCATCCCGCCAAGGATCTCCAATGTCACGGGAGCGACCCCGCAGGGATTCTTCCTCGGAGGAACTCCTGTCAGCTGAAGAGATGGTGGCACGAGCAGTTCTTAACAAACCTATAACCCCGGGCGACGCCGCAGATCCGGAGGCTCTAGAGGCCACTCGAAAGGAAATGCTGGCCACAGCCAAGAAGCTCGCCGATGCCGCAGCCGCATTAAGGGATGAAAGGGCAGAAGCTGCAGGTTTGGTGGACCAATTCGACAGACAGGATCGCGAAATTGCTGCCACACTCGAGCATGTCAAGAGCATGGCGCAAGAGTGGGAAGTAAAGATGACCTATGCGCAGGCGGAGGCCGATCGAATTGTTAGAGAAGCAATTCCGCCTCGCAGAATCAACTTCGCCACGCCCGCAGAGCAGCAGCCGCTGGAAACCCCAAAGGACAACATGCTAAAAGCTGCGGAGCTGTTGAAGAAGAAGGACGAAGAGGTTGATATCAACTACCTCCGCAAACTTGTCGCTTCAGCAATGCAGCAGCAAAGCAAGGCGGATACTTCGCGTAGGTTAGAATCCAATCCGGATAACTGTGTATCTACCGCGCAGAAGGACGCTCGCGCCAATCGGCATCCCGATGATGAATCACACACCGGATCCTCGGAGCGCAGAAGAAGAACGAGGGAACACCCAAATCCGATCCCCGTTCCGTCAAAGACACCTTCGTCAGATCCAAGAAAGGGAAAAGATGCAATGTACTCTGGACGAGACAAATATCGCAACCCCTCTCCTCCGCCTAATGGTTACCCGCGACCCCCTCGCCGCCGTAGTCCAGCCGGAAACACCAGGCCCCCAGGGCATGGTGGGATTGTTATCCGCGACAACGTGCTGCCAAGAAACAGAAGCAGGGAGCGCTCGCCGGAACCTCACCGGAACCAGAACAACGTTCGTGAGCCCGAGCCCAGGAGGAGTCGGAATGAGGAGCGCGACCCAGAACCTCGCCGGAGTCGCGACCCGGATCCTCGCCGGAGCCGGAACGACCAGGGCAGCCAGCGCCATGGCGAAGGCAGCCACAGAAGCCGGAGCCAGCACTGGGAAGGCCGAGGAGAATCGGAAGGCGGAAGCAAGAAATCGGACCGACCACCTCGCAGGTCTCCCTCACCACCACCTAGCGGTGGCGGCGGAGGTGGAGGCGGAGGCGACGGCCGGAGATCTCGCTCTCGCTCACAATCTCCTCGCCACGGCTCGCGCGACGCACGGGACCGCCTTAACGAATACAGAACCGACTACCTTGGTCCGAAGTGCTTTGGCAGGATGATTCGAGAGGAACCAAAGCCAAGGATGAACCTCAAGCTACCCGGAAACCTGAAGCATTATGATGGCACCGAAAGGCCGGATACCTGGATTGAGGATTACTATAATGCAGTAACCTTTGCCGGAGGAACCCCTAACATCGCCTGTCGCATGCTCCAGTTGTACCTTGTAGGTCCAGCCCGGATCTGGCTCAGTGACCTCGCGAAGAACTCCATCTTTTGCTGGTTCGACCTGAAGACCGCTTTCGAGAAACACTTCAGGGGCACCTACAAAAGACCTGCCACGGCAAGCGACCTGCAAGCCTGCATCCAGAAGAAGGGAGAAACCTCAAGAAACTACCTCACACGATGGTTGGCATGCAGGAATGAGTGTGAAAATGTCGACCACACCACCGCCATGTACGCTTTCATTGGTGGACTGCAGAGGGGAGGATTGCTGAGGCATACGCTCACTCGTTTGGCTAACTCAAACAAGCTGACTTTGGATGAGATGATCTCCATTGCCAGTGATCATACTGCCGCCGATGATGACGCAGGCGGTGATCTCGCAGCCACAGCAATCCCCTTACACCAACAAAAGAAGAACCGTGATAACGGCAACAGCAGCAGCCATAAGTGCAAGAACCCTGATGACCAGAAGAGTGGCGGATCCGAGATGGTCGCCATGGCGTTTCAACGCGGAGGTTCAAGAGGCGGAAGAGGACGCGGCCGTGGAGGCGGAGCCGGCAGGGGTCAGCAGCATGCCACTGAGGTCACAGCTGGCGGATCCTGCGCCCCGCAAACCTACGAGGAGTACAGAGACATGCCCTGCCTGGCCCACCTGGATCCGGTTACAGGGAAGTCAACTCACACCAACCGCAACTGCAAGTGGGTCAATGATCTAAAGAACGACCCGGAGGCAGGATACAAGCGAGCCCGGAAGCACCGCCCACGCGGCAAGGGAGGCAAGGGCAAGAACAAGGACAAAGAGGAAGATAGTTCCGAGGCGATGGATGAGGATGATAACTCGCCGGATCCCAAGGCAGGATCCGCAGGTAAATCCAACCCATTCGATAAAAAGAGTGTGGGGCTTACCACACTTTCCTCGGAACCCCAACAGTCCGCGCTGCCAAGTCAGCTACCCGGATCCTGAACGCCACAGTTCCGGCTGTGCCGCAGTATGTCAGGTGGTCGGAAATCCCGTGCACATTTGATAGGAAGGATCACCCTGCCATTGTGCCAAAAGAATGCTACGCCTTGGTTGTAAGTCCCCGCATAGACGGGTATGACTTCTCCAAGTGCCTCATGGATAGTGGAGCCAGCTTAAACATCATGTACCTGGAGACTCTAGAGCGGATGAACCTCACCAAGGAACAGCTCAAACACAGCAACACTGAGTTTCATGGCGTGGTTCCGGGTAAGAAGGCGAATTCCCTTGGCAGCATCACACTTCCCGTGGCTTTTGGCGATGTTCACAATTTCCGCGAAGAGAAGATCACGTTTGAAGTTGTGCCCTTCAAGAGCTCCTACCACGTCATCTTCGGCAGGCCCACCTACCACAAGTTCCACGCAAGAGCGTGCTACATCTACAACAAGCTCAAGATTCCGGGTCCTAAGGGTATGATTACCGTATCCGGAGACTACAAAAAGGCTCATGAGTGCGAGTTAGGCGAAGCCACCTTCGCAGAGTCTGTGATATCTGGAGAGGAGCTGCAAGGCTACAGAGCCGCGGTGGATCCGACTGAGATGCAGACCACCAAGAAGCAGATCTCCGAACAGAAGACCTCCTTCAAGGCCGCGATAGAAACCAAGAAGCACGACCTCATCAAAGGCGACCCTTCCAAGCAGGTTTCAGCCGGAGCCAACATGGACCCCAAATAGGAAGACGCGCTCGTCGAGTTCCTCCGCGCTAACATGGATATCTTCGCATGGCAACCTTCTGACATGTCCGGAGTACCTAGGGAACTCGCCGAGCACTACCTCAACATAAATCCGGGGGCTAAACCGGTGAAGCAAGCTATGCGACGCTTTGGAGATAAGAAGCGCCGCGCCATAGGAATGGAACTAGCTAAGTTACTAGAGGCAGGTTTTGTAATAGAAGTTATCCACACCGATTGGGTCGCAAATCCCGTCCTTGTACCCAAAAAGAACACTGAAATACTAAGAATGTGCATCGATTACTCCGGCTTGAACAAGCATTGCCCGAAGGATCCGTTCCCCTTGCCGCGCATTGACCAAGTCATTGATTCGACGGCGGGGGCGGAACTTCTGTGTTTTCTTGATGCGTATTCCGGGTTACCATGCCTTTTGGTTTGAAAAACGCAGGTGCCACCTATCAACGTACGATGCAGCGGTGCTTGAAGGACCAAATCGGCCGGAACGTGCACGCTTACGTCGACGACATCGTGGTCATGACCCGGAAAGGATCCGACCTGATCAGCGACCTCACAGAAACCTTCGACAACCTCCGCAGGTACAAGATGATGTTGAATCCGCTGAAGTGCGTCTTTGGCGTGCCAGCCGGAAAACTCCTTGGCTTCATTGTCTCTCACAGAGGCATTGAGGTTAACCCGGAAAAAATCAAGGCAATCCTGTGTATCAAACGGCCAACTTGTCTCAAAGATGTGCAACGACTAACTGGTTGCGTCGCAGCAATCAGTAGGTTTGTTAGCCGTCTTGGCGAGAAGGCGCTACCTCTGTACAAGCTGCTGAAGAAAACAGACAAATTCGTCTGGGACGACGCAGCTGACGCAGCTCTTCGGGGGTTGAAGGAAATACTCACCTCCCCACCTATCTTGGCAGCCCCAGCAGAGTCAGAGCCAATGCTCCTTTATCTAGCAGCTACCAACAAAGTCATCAGCCTCGTCATCGTGGTGGAGCGAAAGGAAGAAGGTCATGAATATGACGTCCAAAGACCTGTCTACTACATTAGCGAGGTACTGACGGAGTCAAAGCAAAGATACCCTCACTTTCAGAAGCTGGCTTATGGAGTGTTCCTAGGCAGCCGGAAGTTGAGACACTACTTCCAAGAGCACCCAGAAACAGTTGTGAGCAAGGCTCCGCTGTCAACAATTCTCAACAACGCTGACGCAACAGGACGTACGACTAAACGGGGCATCGAATTATCCGCCTTCGACATCGCTTACAAGCCTAGGACTGCGGTTAAATCCCAAGTCTTGGCAGATTTCATCGCAGATTGGACAGAAGCTCCGGATGCAAGTCTGGAGCCGGAACCAGAAACATGGGTCATGCACTTCGATGGATCCAAGCAGCATCAAGGCTCAGGAGCCGGAGTCACCCTGAAGTCCCCTACTGGAGAAGAACTGCAGTATTTCCTGCAGATCCACTTCGAAGCTACAAACAACATGGCGGAATACGAGGCTCTACTACACGGTCTGCGCATCGCTAAGGAAATCGGGATCAAGCACATTATATGCTGTGGAGATTCCGACCTGGTGGCACAACAAGTAGCCGGAACCTGGAACGCCAGAAACTCCGTCATGGCGGCCTACAGAGACGAAGTTGACGAGATCGCCAAGTGCTTCCTCGGATACGAAGTCAAGTACGTCAGGAGAGACGATAACACAGCGGCAGACATGCTATCCAAGCTCGGATCCGGCAGGAAGCAAATTCCGCCTGGCATTTTCCTGGAGCATCTCCGGATACCCTCGGTGAAGGGCGCTAACCCGGAAAACCCAGAAGTGGCAGTGTCTCCGGCTAGGGAAGTGATGGCTATCATTCCGGCTTGGACACAGCCTTTCTTGGACTACCTCATCGATCAGAAGTTGCCAGAGGACGAGGTCCTCGCGCGACAGATCGTCAGACGAGCAAGATCCTACACAATTGTTGATGGACAGCTCTATAAACGAAGCGCAACAGGGGTATTTCTCAAATGCGTCTCTAATCAAGATGGCATTGAAATCCTCAGAGAGATCCACGCAGGGGACTGCGGGCATCATGCCGCCTCCAGGTCACTCGTTGCAAAAGCTTTTCGGCTAGGTTTTTACTGGCTCACAGCTAAAGAAGATGCTGACAAAATAGTCAAGACCTGCCGAGGTTGTCAGTACTACGCTACTCAACCAAACGCTCCAGCCCAAGAGTTGAAGACCATACCTATCACCTGGCCATTTGCGGTCTGGGGGCTTGATATGGTTGGTAAGTTAAAAAGATCATCTCCTGGCGGTTTTGAATACCTTCTGGTCGCTGTTGACAAATTCAGCAAGTGGATCGAGGCAAAACCAGTGAGGAAAGCCGATGGTGCTACGGCACTAAAATTTGTCTGCAGCCTCGTGATGCGATTCGGCATCCCACACAGCATAATTACAGACAATGGCACAAACTTCGCACAGGGAGAATTGAAGGATTACTGTGAGACAGTAGGGATTCGACTGGATCTTGCATCTGTGGCTCATCCACAGTCAAATGGTCAGGTTGAAAGGGCTAACGGCCTAATATTATCAGGAATTAAACTGCGCCTTGAAGAACCGCTGCGACGAGCAGCTGGAGCTTGGGCTGACGAGTTGGAAGCTGTGTTGTGGAGTTTACGAACTACCCCTAACAGATCAACAGGGTTCACCCCGTTTTTCCTGGTATACGGATCCGAAGCCGTGCTTCCCTCCGACATCATCCACGATTCACCGCGAGTTTCCGCCTACAATGAAGAAACAGCTGACGAGGCCAGACAGCTATCTGTGGACCTGATCGAGGAAGCTCGAAACTTAGCTGATCAGCGCTCCGCCATCTACCAGCAGAAGCTCCGACGCTATCACAGTCGTCGAGTTCGGAATCGCTCCTTCATGGCAGAAGACCTGGTCCTCCGCTTTCGACAGGTGAAAGACCATAAGCTGCAATCTCCCTGGGAAGGACCCTTCGTCGTTAGCAAAGTGCTTCATAACGGGTCGTACTACCTTATTGATTTCCGCGAGCTGAAGGATAGACCTGCTTATTGGCACCGGAAACGCAAGCGTGAGAATCCGGATGATATCTACGACGAGACAGACCGCCCTTGGAACATCGCACAGCTACGTCCTTTCTACACTTAGCATATTTTTTTCGAGTTACGAACTCTGTAATAGTTATACATGATCAATGAAATAAAGCTTATGGTTCACTCTTTGAGTCTTTTACCTCCTTTACTTGTTCATTTTAGATCATGTATGTTTTTTTCCGACTAAAAACCGCAGAGCTGGATGTTTCCGCCTAGGCGTGTATGAAAGTTGTGATTTTCAAAATCGTCCCTTAGGACGTAAGCTTAAGTTTTCTGGTGGAAAATTTTTTCGTTGCGAACTCGTGGATTCCTGGTAGCGACTTCCGGCACCTAGGCTGGGGGCTTGTTTCCGCGGTTATGGACGGACGCCATTGGGCTTCGTCACCGCAGGCGAGCGTTTCCGGCCAAAGGTTTTCCGGCTCGTAGAAGGTCAAACGAGTAAGCCGGAAAATTAACAAACCAGCACTTGCTTTTAACAAACGAAACATGCAAATAATTCTAACGGATAGCAGGATAAGTTTTCCGCCCACGCATAATTGTTTCGTCCCTAGATACTTAAGAATTAAAGTTATATTACAAACCCTCGCTGGGGCCAAAATGATGCATTGTTTCTCCCGCAGGAATAAAAGTTTTCACTCCCCCTTAGCCGGAGAAGTCTTGCCCTCTGGATCTTTTTCCTTGGCGTCTTCGGCCGGAGATGACACGTCTTCATCACTTTCTTCTTCTTCTTCAGAAGCGGCAGCGCTGGTCTTGGGTTCCTCTTGGGGAGCGTCCTTGGAGCTGGTCCAGGTAAATTGGGTTCCGGATTCCGCAGGTCGTGCCTCCGCGCCGCGTTCCTTTTGAAGTTCGGCTTCCAAGGGCTCGTCCGCAGGAAGAACGACCTTGTCGTAGAATTCATCATGCCGGATCCTGCGCGCGATACGGGTGTCGTAGCCGCTCACTGCATCCAGGAGCGCGTTAACATCCGCATCCGGAGGAACGCCCGTGGTTACCTGCTCCAGATCAAGCTCCGGGTTATGTGCTAAGCACATAGTTAAAGTCATTGCAGCTGCGCCTCGGGCTGATGATGCTTGTAGATCCGTCACCAGCTCCGGAAGAACGTCCATTTTTCCAACAAGTTTGCGAACGTTGCAAGTGCGACTCCTCTTGATGGATAAGTTGTAGCATATCTTGCGGGAGGCGGAGATGAGATCTTTGCAATCATCGCCTGCAAGTTGAAGAAGGTCGTCTCGCGGGAACAAATTCCGACGCTTTTCCGGATACCCAAGCGGCTCTGCATAAGATAATCAGGATATAAGCATGCGATTTGAGCACACAAAAAACTCGGAGCAAACATCTAGACAAGGTTTCAGCATAGTACCCAAGATGTTCTCGTTGAGCAAGTCCCAGTGATGTTCCGCGGTCTCCATATATTTCCGGAGTCCATTGAGCTCTTTCTGCTGCCTCTTGATGGTCTCGCTGTCAGCATTTCTTTTCAACATAAATTCGCCCTTTTCCCTGATGTGCTCGGAGTTTTTCTCCGCCAGCTGTTTCTCGGCTTGCTCCCTCTTCAGTTCCGCCTCCTTTAGTTTCGTTTCCAATTCTTGGTACGAGGAGCGCAGGTTCTCAAGTTCCGACGAGGCTGTAGCAAGGGAAGAGGATGCGCCTATAATAACATAAGTCAAAAGCAAGTTCAAAAGCCGGAATATGAACTAATGACGAAAAAGACGGAAACCAACCTTGGGCGTCCGCCAGTTGTTTGTTCAGTTCCGCATTCGCATCTTTCAGAGTCCGGATACTTTCCGCCTGATTCAGAGTAACGCGGCGCTGAAGGGCAATGTTCTTGTGCAGCTCGTAATGCAGCGCCTGCTGTTCCTGTAAAACATAGACAGGGCAGGAGTAAAAATTCGGCATGTCACAGTGGTTTCCTCCAAAGCATTATTGCCGGAACCTTTCCGCCATAATGCTTGGGGGCTACTGATCCAATTTCAAAAACTTTCCCGGAAGTAATCTTTCTCTAAGCATCTAAGCGCTAACTATTCTTTGAGTTTCCGCCTACATGCTTGGGGGCTACTGGGGAGTACCTTTTGCTTGCAGATGAGTTTGTCGAAGAACTGGCCGACATTCTTCTTAAAGTCTTGGATTTCCGATGTCGCGACGTCAGGCTTCCCCCAGGCGTTGTTCAGCATGGTGTTGAGCAAGTCTTGTTCAAGCTCCCATTTCTCCGCCTCGGTTAACTTGTTGAAAAACTGGTAGCATATGCCTTGGGGGTGGAAGTGGTGTCAGCCGGATCTCCAAAGTTTTTCGGAAAAACGACGACGTCGCCAGCGCCGTGTCCGGCCTTCTCAGAAGAAGTGACTTCAGCCTCTCCTTGGCCTTGTTCTTCTGCGTCTTCTTGGGCAGGGCCTTTGGCCTTAGGATCTTCTCCGCCCACTTTCTCGCTGCTAACCGGAATTATTTCCGGTGGAGTGTTTGCGGCAGGAGGGGGAGATTGATCAGCCTGAGGGGGAGACGGCCGAGGAGTAGGGTGGGAGGTACTTGGCGGAGCTGGAGTAGTAGGACCAATTGCTGGAGACTTTTTCATGTATTTAGTAATAGGCTCTTGGTTGATGGTCCGCGTGGCAGTGGTACTCGGATTCCTGCAAACAAGTGAAAGGGATCAAATAAGAAATGATTTCGCCAAAATAGAGGTGCACCATATTCGGAAACTTACGGGGCGCCGGGGATGATGGGGCGTGAGCGTTTGCCAACTGTTGATAGCATCTTCAGGCGTGCACGTTCCGCTTTCCTCGAGTCTAGCGGAGGTGGCCTTACGGTTTTGGACTTCTTGGCGGAGGCCTCGCCGCTAGCTCCGGTTTCTGAGCCGGAAGCTTTGGCGCGGGGACGCTTCGAAGGTCGAGGGGCTGCCTTGCGGGGTGCCTGCTCCTCTTCCTCCTCTTCGTCTTCCGGAACCTCCTCCACCGCGTCGCCGCTGATAGGGACACGAAGAATGGTGCGGAAGTTTTCCTCCGCCAAAGTGTTGAGCTAGGAGGAATATGAATAAAAGTCAGAGTTAACATCCAAAAACTTGTGAAGTTTGAAGCAACGTAAAGAACAGAGCTTACCGGAGGACACTGGTCGTTTGTGTAGATATCCTTGATCAGTTCCGGGACCTGTTGGCCCCTAGGAATCTTCACCAACGTCTTGAACCTTCTCTTGAGGGAGTCGGCCGGAAGATCGTGGCGAGTGACTCGGAGGAGATCGTCTGCCCCAGTATAAGCGCACATCAGGCGTGCGTTGTAGCGCAGGGGCTGGATTCTCCGGGAAAACCAGCTGAGGGTAAGTTGAGCTCCGGTTAGCCCGTCATGGACTAGCCAGGAGATTCTCCGCGCTGCCTTCTCCAAGATAGGGGTTTGGGCGAGCGAAGGAACAAAGCTCCAGCTCGCGAGCTCTTCTGGAGTTCACCGTGGCAAGGTTCGCCGGAGTCAAGATCTGTCGGGTGGCACGGCGCGAGGAGGAAGATGAAATGGTGAGGAGAGGTGAAAGAATGAAGAATTACCGAGCCGCGGGGTATTTATAGGCCACACGCGGAGATTCGGGATTCGGATCCGACGGTGGAAACGGAACGGTCACACCGTTGGATGGGCGACACGTGTTTTAGGTCAAGTGCGGTAAAACGACGTGGAGGTAACTTAACCATGCACTCCCGAAAATTCCGGCTAAAGATTTGCATCTGCGAAAATTTAGCGCGGGAAATAAGGAGGTTGTGCGCGGGAAAAGCGGAATCTCCGTTGCCATACCCAATCTGAAGACGAAGGATTTCCGAATAGATGATACCGGAAACAGGAGAAAGTTTTGAAGCTCTTCAAGATTCTCTTCGGATCCGAGCTGAATGAAGTCGGAGGAATGATGAATCTCGGAGAACTTCGGGGGCTACTGTTGTGGGTATACTTTATGGGTATATCAACGGCATGGCCTAGATCCGGCAAGCCCAGGTGGCCCATAGTTGGTGGTGAGGCATGTGGCCCATCGGGCGGCCCAGTTGCTGTAGATCATGAAGGATGAAGTCCAGCCCAGGAACGAGGAGCCGGATCCTAACCGACCTACGAAGGAGGCCGGATCCGTGGAGGCCCATAAAGTATCCGGATCCAGCACGTACTTGAAGGAAGGCGGATCCTTGACGTACACGGCAAGACGTTGAACCGTAGTTAGGCAACTTGTATTCCGGCTAGGACTCTCCATGTAAACCCTAGATCCGTGCGCCTATATAAGCCGGATCCCGGGAGCCCTAGAGGCACAAGCACAACTCATTGTAACAACGCGAAAGCGCCCAGATAATTCCAGACAAGCAGCAGTAGGCCCTGTCATCGTGCAGGTGTTCCGAAGCTGGGTAAATCGCGTACCACCGTCCCGAGAGCACTCCGCCCTATGGCCCCTACTTCTTCTCCCCCTCGTGAGGATCCCTCCTCCGAGGTACCGTCGATTAGGCAACGACACCGAGGCCTTCGAGGACGCGCTGCTATGCCAGGCGCTTCAACGTCTGCTCCTCCACCGTCGCCGGGCGCGGCCACTGTGTCTCGATCGTCAACACGGCGCGCGGCGGGCCGGCAGCGTTGGCCCGGTGACCGTTCTCGGCGCTGCGCTCCGCGAGGCCGTGGGATCCGTCGCACGCCTGGGTGTCGCTGTCCAACCGCCAGCGTGGCGTGAGGAGATGGCCGTGCGCGACTGCATCGAGTTGCTCAGCTTGGGTGGTCGCTAGACCTCGACGCCATGGCCGAGCCAGTCGACGGCGCAGAGCTAGAGGCAAAGGCAGAGCACGACACGACGTCCGGTCCGGTGGCGTCCGCAAAGGCGCGCGTGCCAAGGACGACCTGCACGATGCAGCTCATGTCCGTCCGGCACTTACCCCGCCGCCCTGATCCGGGAACACACGGCGGCTCATCTCTTCGTATATCTCGCCTGTCTCCGGGTGCGGGCTGCCGTCGACCTCAAAGACGCTCTGCTCTCGAGTCTCGACCTGTATCCAGCTCCACCCTTGCTTTCATCGTGTATATGAGGCTCTCGGCTTCGGCTGCGTCCTACATCTGCTGATGCTCATACAAGCTCATCATCATCATCAGGTAGTTGGCCGAGTTGTACGGCTCCAGAGTCCAGTCTCAACAAATCATGGGTAGTTTGGGGTGTGTGGGGGGGGGGGCAGATGCCCCCTCCCTATATTTGTATTGTGTAAGTCAGTTTTTCAATTTTTAAATGATTACAATCAAGATTTGATCGCATCACTCAATGTAAAAGTTGTTTATTTGAATTGGTATACTAGCATAGAAAAACACAAAGATTCAATCTGTATTCAGGTTGTGTCACTTCAGATGGTATCAGAGCATTGTATTGCCTGTAGGTTCGTGACCTTAGAAAATGGATTAGAAATAGGAAGACCATAGGAATTAAAACCATGTTTATTTCAGTCCTTACTCATCACATTTTCGTTCTAGTAATTTCTTATCATTTTCTGCTCTCATCCTTTTTCCTTTTTGAAATATAGATGGTAGAGTTCACCCACATCATCCATGTCGAAGTCGACGGAGATGGTCAACTATTCAGAACGCAAATAGCCCGTGTTGTGAGGGAGTTGGGCCTCCCAGCGCCCTCCTGTAGAGGAATACAACTGGCTAATGGAAGGTGGAAAATAGAGGCCAATATCCGTGGTCGTGCCATAGCACCTTACACGGAGGAAACCATCATCATGAAGGAGTACCCCAGCTGGGACATAGGAGCGGACATGGCGATGTAGGAGGCATTGTCCCGTTTTTGCTACCAATATCATGGCAACTTTCAGTCGGACTCGACTTTTTGCCACTTTGGAAGGTGCGGCCTGAATGGACACCCCTTGAGGACCCATGGCGATAGGTCTCACCTGTCCCTTGCCGCATTCAGCATGAAGGGGGGCAGATGCCCCCTCCCTATATTTGTATTGTGTAAGTCAATTTTTCAATTTTTAAATGATTACAATCAAGATTTGATCGCATCACTCAATGTAAAAGTTGTTTATTTGAATTGGTATAGTAGCGTAGAAAAGCATAAAGATTCAATCTGTATTCAGGTTGTGTCACTTCAGATGGTATCAGAGCATTGTATTGCCTGTAGGTTCGTGACCTTAGAAAATGGATTAGAAATAGGAAGACCATAGGAATTAAAACCATGTTTATTTCAGTCCTTACTCATCACATTTTCGTTCTAGTAATTTCTTATCATTTTCTACTCTCATCCTTTTTCCTTTTTGAAATATAGATGGTAGAGTTCACCCACATCATCCATGTCGAAGTCGACGGAGATGGTCAACTATTCAGAACGCAACTAGCCCGTGTTGTGAGGGAGTTGGGCCTCCCAGCGCCCTACTGTAGAGGAATACAACTGGCTAATGGAAGGTGGGAAATAGAGGCTAATATCCGTGGTCATGCCATAGCACCTTACACGGAGGAAACCATCATCATGAAGGAGTACCCCAGCTGGGACATAGGAGCGGACATGGCGATGTAGGAGGCATTGTCCCGTTTTTGCTACCAATATCATGGCAACTTTCAGTCGGACTCGACTTTTTGCCACTTTGGAAGGTGCGGCCTGAATGGACACCCCTTGAGGACCCATGGCGATAGGTCTCACCTGTCCCTTGCCGCATTCAGCATGAAGACATGGAGTGTCACATGTGGGATGTGAAGGAAATGTTGAGGCTAGAGACCGAAAGGAATGCCACATCAACCGTGGTGATGAATCAGCTCCAGGGAGAATTAGCTACCCTAAACCACGCCAACCATGTCATGGAGACTGCCCTCAACACGAGAGATGCTGAGATCACAGAGAAGGACGCACAGATCGCTGCTAAAGATGCTGAGATTGCTGCAATGAATGTGCAGATCACCGCAAAGGATGCACAGATTGCTGCACTCCAAGCACAACTCAACCCACCACCGCCGTCTGAATACGAAGACGATGATGATCCTGATAGTGATGATGATGGAGATAATGGTGGAGATGAAGGTGGCACAAATGCTGAAGATGATGAGGAATATGAAGAGGACCCTGAGGAATTGATCATCTATGTCTCAAGCGATGTTGAAGATCCTCAAGAGGATGAACCACCAGCCATAGATGGTCACCCAAAGAAGCGCCAGTGACAAGGGATTAACTTTTCAATGCATACAGATTGTAGATTTGGGTTTTCGTAGAAAGTAGAGGGCAAGTAGATCTCGAAGGTTCGGTGCTCAACTATGAAAAACTAGGGTTTATGTTGACAATGATTCGATCATTTCTTTCTCCCTCGGCTCCCCTTTATATAGGAGGTGGAGCCGAGGTTTTCGTATCGTACAAGTTACAAAGTCCGGGAGACTATTTGAGTCATTCCTTTATTGATACAAGACTTTATTCTTAATCTATCTCTATTTTCCATATCGATGCTTATTGGGCTTCCGAGCTTCATAAACTTCGGGTCGTGGGCCTTCAGCCATCCTCGGGTACCTTATTCGGCAGGCCCATCCGGGATGCCTATGTTAGTAGCCCCCGAGATTTTGCTTGAATCGTAGAGTCGAGTAAAATCGCCATTGTAGAATCAATCCATAAATTCTTTGGATTCCTATAATATTTTGTTCGAGGTATTTATATCTTGTACAGGGATAATGGTAGATGGGGCTGGTTCATCTGATGGGTCAGGTACCAGTTAACTGCTCTTGTGGCAAACCCGCAAAAACCTACTTCAAGGTCAAGTCGCTGGACTCGACCTTGGAATACTGGCGTAATTCGACATGCGCCGCTTAAGGTCTTACCATGAGCCGAATTCCAGTTAAATTTTATCGAGTAACTAACACGTCCGCTAGGATTTTCTTCGCATCTGTTGACACGGATAAAGTAGTAGAGCGCATTCGGGTGCGATACCACGTCACACAGGACGGATCACGAGGACTTACCTTCGTAAAATATTACGGCATTCAGAGATTTTACCGCGGCTGACACGCTCTGAGAATATATTGTCGAGTGCCTTTTTCGGCTGCTGGCATGGTATATTTATTCGAGTCATATGATGACATAATATCTTGACCTCCCGATGGGAGTACATAACGAGAGTCTAGGTTGCCATGGATGAAGCAGCCCATGTCAGGAAGAGCACTCTTAGCCCGCCGCTCTTAGCCATTTATTCTAGGCGTGTCCCTTTGCTGATCGATGTTGGGACTTCGTCTGTCCTCACAACAAAAAATTCTTTCGGTTCATAAAGCTTTCTCATAGTATATCAATAACAAGATTCAGCTTCATTTTCATACTGAGAGCATATGGATCATCAGAAATAACCAAATATTGAGCCAACCTTTGGAGGTTGGAAGGCAATATATTTTCAAGACCTGAAGCTTTTAGCAACAGATTTTTTTTTTCGGATTTGCTAATTCTCAATATACTGAGACTAGCTCGATTAGCAGCAAGCTACTAATAGCTTCGAACTTATGACCATCTTGGACACGATCGGGAGGCAGCCGAATCCTCCACAGCCTCGTCTCGTCGCGATACATCTTGAGCAGCAGCGGGAGACTAGGGATCCTCCCGATTCCCGAACACCCTCTTGGCGCTCGTCAGGCTCCCTGCCTTGGAGTAGATGTTGACCACTGCGCCGTTCCAACAACCGTCTCACCGGCGTAGTATATCTGCGTAGCGCGAAACAGTACAGCTCCTGGCATTTCTTCAGGAGGGTGAGCCCGGCGCAGGACCAGCGTGGTGACCAACCAGGCTGGGCTGGAGGACGCCGTCGCTCTAAATCTCGGCGAAGAGTGTGAGCGCGTCCTGGAATTCCCCACTGTGGCAGCTCCCGGAGAAGAGAGATGTCCAGGAGACCGCGTTGGGGGTGAGACCAGCCGCCTTGGGCTGCCGGTTCCGGAGTAGCAGCCTCGCCTGGGAGCTGAGGCCGTTCATGGCACAGCCGGTGATCAGTCCGTTCGAGGTGGTCACGTTCGGGTCGAGCCTGTTCCTCGTCATGGTCTCCACCACCTCGAGTGCTATGTCGAACTCGCCGGCGTTGGTGTGCCCGGCGACAAGCAAGTTCCAGGTAGCCAGGTTTCGGTGTTCAAATCCGTCCAACAACTTCTGGGCGCAATCGAGCCGGGCGCACTTGGTGACATAGGCATCCCAAATGGGCCTGCCGAAGATAGTACCCGGGGTTTATTGAAGGCCCACGACTCGAAGAATAAGAAGATTCGGAAGCTCAAGTTGATATTAAGGAAAGTTAGAATTGTATTAGAGATGATATTTGTAATCTTGCGGGATGAGTTGTAAATCGTCTCGGACTATGTAACTTGTACAACACGAATCCCTCGGCTCCACCTCCTATATAAGGGGGAGTCGAGGGACAAAGAAAGCATCGATCATTGTCTCTCAAACCCTAGTTTTCATAATCGTCGAGTACTTTTCGCTGAAACCTTCGTGATCTACTTGCCCTCCACTTCCAACTAAACCCTAGTCTACAACCCGTAGGCATTGACAAGTTAATCCCTTGTCAATTGGCGCCGTCTGTGGGGATTAGAGGCGTCAAGGATCTG
Organism: Lolium perenne; assembly: GCF_019359855.2. NCBI lineage: Eukaryota > Viridiplantae > Streptophyta > Magnoliopsida > Poales > Poaceae > Lolium > Lolium perenne. Next base: position 42,357,343 of record NC_067244.2, on the reverse strand, counting down.
GTCTCGATGGCACGTTCAAGATCGTCGACTTCATCAACTGCAAGCAACGCAATGGATCGAGGTAAACAGATCGCAACTGGTCTTATCGATTTTGTTCCTCACCCGCCCTCCCGTTTGGATGCATATGCGTATCTGGAGGAGCCTATGGAGATGACGTTCGGAAGATTCCACTTTCGAGTCGAGAAAGAGGGAACGTATCGTCTCGAAGTTCTGATCTCGTCGGGATTTTCGACGGTCGATTCCGATTTTTCGAACTCAACATCGTCGACTGAGTCAGGCGAAGAGGAGACTTCATCGCCACGCTTCATCAGCACCAGGGCAAGCGAAAAGCTCGCCAAGATCTTCAGCGACATGTCCTTCGAGTCATCTGCGGACTCCTATATAAGCGATGACTCGAGCAGTGTCGACAGCTTCAACTTCATCGACAAATCCACTACAGTGGGAAAGGTCTTCACCAATCTTTATGATGGTGTCACCAAACCCAGCACAGATCTGAATACAAAATACCATCAGATTTATGCCATCGGAGAGCCAAGCCGCGATCAGGAGGAAACATCTGAGGCTTTCGACGATTTGGGAAATCCATATGTCGATCTCTCTGATTTACGACGAGGTCTAGGCAACAAATATATCGGGTCTGAGCCTCGTGATAGAGTTCAACTCCTGCAAGCAGCATGGGACAGAGCCACAAGAGCTATGGATGGCTCAGAACCAATGGCTACAACAGCCACGCCAGAAGAATTGCAAGCATATCAATATAGGCTCGCACGGGCCGCGAGGGAATTGGAAAAACAGACAGCTGCCCTGAACAGAAGAAAGGAGGCAGCTTCCGCGTCAAGCAGGCGAAGGGCAGAGCTGAGTCGACAATCTGGAACCTCGGGAGATAGCCACAGGTCAGCTCGAAACAGAGCAAGGTCAAGGTTGCAACATATACCCGAAGGAGAAAGAGAGCACTTGGTTCAAAACCTCGACATGTCTTTTATGTCGATAGACACAAGAGGGAATATTATCCCCAAGACACCAGAAGTTGGATATATGGCGACACAAGCCTTTATCCTTGTGTCCAGGCCACCTCCAGGAGATCCAAGGGAGGCACTGTACAACATGGCAATGGCAGGAGTTGGAGCCATGGGAACGGCGTTTGCATCAACACCGCCCGAAGGAACAACAAGGCAAAATAGTCCACAACCTGCGGCAGCAGCAGCAGCAGCGACTCCCGAAGGAACAAGTGGAGCAAGAGACACGGCCACACAAGCAAGGGTGGATAGAGCACGGCAAAGCAGAAGGGAACATCAGCACTCCCCAGAACTAAACGACGAGGATATGTGCGGTTTGCCATGCTTCACAAGGAGAGTACGAAAAACTCGAGTCCCTTCGGGATTTAAGTTGCCTGATAACTTCAAGAAATTCGACGGCCTGCAAGATCCAGAAGATTGGCTAGTTGATTACCTCGAAACGGTGAAGCTAACTGGAGGGACCAGAGCAACAGCTATGCAAAGCATCCAAGTGCATTTAAGTGGAGCCGCACGATCTTGGATCAAGAAGCTTCCTCCAGGGTCTATCGACAGCTGGGATAGCTTCGAGGACATATTCGTCAAGAATTTCCGGTCCACCTGCAAAAAACCCGCATCTCTAGAGGAATTGCGGGCATGTCGACAGAAGCCAGACGAATCAATGAGAAAATATATCCAGAGGTGGAATATCATCAAAAACTCGGCAGAGAATATATCTGACGAGAGAGCGATAGATGCGTTTGTCGCAGGAATCAGGCGAGGAGATTTTGTCGAGGATTTGGGGAGAACCAATCCAAAAACAGTATCAGCATTGATGGAGATAGCAAACAGATGGGCAGATGGAGAAGATGCTGTTCACAACAAACGGCATAGGTCACCAGAGGAAGACCGCGGCCGAAATTATCAAAATAGGCGACAATTTCCTCGGCAATACTCGGGTTATGATGCACCTGGGCAAATTTCGGCTGGCTTCCGAGCAAGCGCTGGAGGAAACGATAGAGATGATTACCAGAGGAGCAACGAGCAGCGAGGTGACAATAGAGATGACTCTCGAAACAACAGGCAAAACACTGGGTCGAGATTCCAGAGGCCTTTCATGTCTCCCGAGGAGATGATGAACGGGCCGTGTCAAATGCATTTTTATCTTGACAACAACGGGAAAAGACAGTCGGGACATTTGCAGAAGGATTGCCGAAATTTTCAGGCAATGTTAAGGTGGGCCGGGCATGCCAATGCTCAGGCAGCACCCAGAAATCCTCAGGGGCCCAGGAGTGAAATTCACCTACCACCCCCTCCCGCAATTACGGACGATAATCGACACCAGCTCAGAATTGCGGCAGCACCTGCACCACCGCCTTACGTTGACCCCAATTCCAATGGAGCGGTCTCGATGATTCAGAAAGGCAGGCCATCCAATAGAGCTCAGAAAGTAATCTCGCGACAGGTGTTCATGGCAGAAAAGATGCCTCCACCAACAGTCGAGTATCTTAATTGGTCAGGGCAAGATATTGGCTTCACAATAGCGGATCATCCACAGCAAGTTCCTCGACCAGGGCAATCAGCACTCATCTTACCAGCAGTAATTGCAGGATTCGACGTATCTCGAGTGTTCATAGACGGCGGCAGCAGTTTAAACCTTATGTATGCAGATACATTAAGGAAGATGAACATATCCCTAGCAAATCTAAAACCAACCGACACACGATTCCACGGCATTACACCTGAGAAGCCAAGTTATCCGCTTGGAAAGATTAACCTCGATGTTCAGTTTGGCACCCGAGAAAACTACAGAATAGAGAGGCTGGAATTCGAAGTCGTGGATTTCCCATCACAATACCACGCGTTGTTGGGACGACCAGCATATGCTAGGTTTATGGCGGTACCACATTACACGTACTTGTTATGGAGGATGCCTGGGCCTAAGGGACCAATCACAGTCAAAGGGAGCTTTGCGCTAGCCGATAAGTGCGATAAGGATTTTCATCGACTGTCAGAAACTTTCGGGATGCAAGCAGAATATATGGCGTCAAGACTCACAACTGACTATGATGTGCTGCAAGATGTAGGAAGGCCAAACAAAGAATCAACTTTCAACACTGAGAAAAATTCTAAGGAGGTGCAGATTCACCCGACAGACCCGAAGAAGACGACGTCCATCGCAAAAGATATGGACCTCGCATAGGAAAGCGCGCTCGTTGAGTTCCTCCGTGAGAACTGGAAAATCTTCGCATGGTGTCCAGCTGACATGCCAGGAGTACCCAGGGAACTTGCCGAGCACCACCTAAACTTGGATCCACTAGCGAGACCAATCAAACAACCGTTGCGGCGTTTTTCGGAGCCAAACCGCAAAGCTATGCTGTCAGAAATAGATCGACTAAGAGAAGCTGGTTTTATAAAAGAGCTGCATACAGAGGCCACATGGGTAGCAAATCCAGTGTTGGTGCCGAAGAAAAACACTAAAGTCCTTCGCATGTGCGTCGATTTTACGTGTCTCAATAAACATTGTCCAAAGGATCACTTTCCCCTCCCGAGGATCGACCAAATCATCGACTCCACGGCAGGATGTGAACGTCTTTCCTTCTTGGATGCATACTCTGGTTATAACCAGATCAGATTGAAAGAAGAAGATGAGGTCAAAACAGCGTTCATCACACCTTATGGCGTGTTTTGCTACAGAACAATGCCTTTTGGTCTGAAAAACGCGGGAGCAACATACCAGAGGATGATGCAAAAGTGGCTGGCGACACAAATTGGGAAAAACGTACAAGTGTACATCAACGATGTCGTCATAACATCAAAGAAGGGAACAACGCTAATTGAGGATCTGAAGGAAACTTTCGACAACCTTGACAAATTCTGCCTCAAGTTGAACCCGACGAAGTGTTCCTTTGGCGTCCCTGCAGGAGAACTTCTTGGTTTTCTAGTTTCAGCGAGAGGGATTGAGGCAAATCCCGAAAAAATCCAAGCGATCGTAACCATGAGGAAGCCAACAAAGTTAAAGGAAATACAACAGTTAACTAGGCGAGTCGCAGCTTTAAGCAGATTTGTCGCCAGGCTGGGAGAAAAAGCGTTACCGTTCTATGCTTTAATCAAGCAAGGGGAGAAATTTCAGTGGAACGAAGAGGCCGATAGAGCTTAGGATTTGAAGCGCACAATTTCGACACCACCAATCCCGGTGGTGCCGAAAGAGAAGGAACCTCTCCTGCTATACATCGCAGCCACACCCCAGGTGGTTAGCACGGTGCTAGTCGTTGAAAGAGAAGAAGAAGGAAAACTCCATGGAGTGCAAAGGCCGGTATATTTTATTAGTGAAGTTTTATCTCCTTCAAAACAGCGGTACCCGCAGTACCAGAAATTAGCATATGGAGTATTCACGACAGCAAGAAAATTGCGCCACTATTTTTCGGCACACCCGATCATAGTGGTCAATGAAGCACCTCTATCACATATACTGAACAATCCAGAAGCTACAGGACGTGTCTCCCTTTGGGGAATAGAACTCTCCCCTCGGGACATCACGTATGAAAAAAGAAAAGCAATCAAGTCGCAAATTCTACCAGATTTCATTGCAGAGTGGATGGAACTACAAAATACAGGACCCCCAGATTTGTCGAGAACCTGGACCATGAACTTCGATGGCTCCAAGAGAGTAGAAGGAGCTGGTGCAGGGGTGATACTCATATCACCTGAAGGCGACAAATTAAAGTACGTCCTACGGATGACGTTCCCGAATGCATCTAACAATGAAGCAGAATATGAAGCCCTTATACACGGGATGAAGATGGCAAAAGCTTGCGGCGCAACTCGACTAAAGATCTTCGGCGACTCACAATTGGTAGCTCAGCAGGTTATGAACCAATGTGATGCAGTCAACGACAGTATGGTGGCATACAAGGAGGTATACAATGAACTCGAGAAGCTGTTTGATGGATGCGAAGTAAATCACATCAGCAGGCTGAGCAACGACGAAGCCGATGTTCTTGCAAACATCGGGTCGCAGTGCCTTGCAATACCGCTAGGAGTGTTTTGGGAAGAAATAGTTGAGAGATCCACAAAGCCAAAGAAGGCGCAGAAGAAAACGAAGGAGGAGAAAACTTCAGCGCCTCTCAAAGAAGCTCTAGATGAAGAAGAGGACCAGGAGCTGGTGATGATGGTAGAAGTTTCTATGGATGCAAGCGTACATATCGTATATCCTAAGGAAAGAAATACCCGAAGATCCAGTTGAAGCCAGGCGAGTTATTCGACGATCCAAAGCCTTCACAGCGGTCAAAGGGGAGTTATACAAGCGAAGTATTTCGGGAGTGCTGCAGAGGTGCGTTACACCCGAAGAAGGAAGAATCATCCTAAAGGACGTGCACGAAGGAATATGTGGTCACCACGCGAGCAGTCGAGCTATTGCCGCCAAAGTTTTTTAGGCAGGATTTTACTGGTTGACAGCAATCGAGGATGCAAAAGAGATAGTACGAACCTGCGACGCGTGCCAAAGATTCGCCGCAAAACCGCACTCTCCGGCGGCAGAGCTAATGCCAATACCATTGTCTTGGCCCTTTGCCCAATGGGGACTCGATATGGTTGGAAAATTGCACAAGGCTTCGCCAGGAGGATATGAGTACATGTTGGTTGCTATCGACAAATTCACCAAGTGGGTAGAAGCGAAGCCAATAAACTCACCAGACGCAGCGTCGGCAATAAAATTTGTGAAGGGCCTCGTTTTTCGATTCGGAGTACCTCATAGCATCGTCACAGACAACGGCAGTAACTTTACAGCTAAGGAGTTCAAGGCATACTGTGCAGAAGTAGGCATCAAATTGCACTTCGTGTCAGTTGGGCACCCACAAACCAACGGCCAAGTTGAGAAAGCCAATGGTATCATCTGCAACGGCATTAAAAAGCGCCTGCTAGGACCGCTTGAAAAGGCTCGACATACCTGGCCAGAAGAATTGCCAAGTGTTTTGTGGAGCATCCGAACAACACCAAATACGGCGACACAAGAAACTCCATTTTTTCTCGTCCACGGAGCCGAGGCGGTACTACCAATTGAAATAGAGCATGACTCCCCAAGAGTGACAGAGTATGACGAGGAAACCTCAAGAAAAGCTCGGGAGGATGATTTAGATGCACTCGATGAAGCTCGAGATGAAGTACTATCACGAGTCACCAAGTACCAGCAGGACCTGAAAAACTACCACAGTCGATGATTGCGGCCAAGATCTTTCCAGGTCGGCGATTTGGTCCTACGGCTCAACCAGCAAAGTACTGAAAAGCTCGAGTCACCATGGTTGGGCCCTTACGTCGTCACGGAAGTAATCAACGGAGGAGCATACAGGATCAAGGACAAGAAGACAGGGGTTCCCGAGAAAAACCCCTGGAACGTGGCGCAGCTCAGGCGGTTCTACGCCTAGAGTTGAAATATAGTCCTACTCTGTAAAAATACAATGGACTGAAACGCCCGCGAGTTTTCAGACGCACTCTTTTCCTTTTCAGGGCACCGAGTGGGGCTGGAAAGGTTTTTAATGAGGCGGGCTCGCGGTGCTGCAATATAATAAAGATAGTGGAGATATACTTCTTGTTCTTCGACATGCTCGGGGGCTAAATGCCTTGAAGGTTACAAAATATACACAATATAGATGAACTAGACTTACAAAAATATTTCGCCTTGGTACAAAATACCTCGCCAAATAGAAAATCAGGGGTTAACACCCATAAATATAGTATACTCGTTCAAATTCTATTGCTTTGGTCTGAAAACCTCGCAACAAAAATATAGAACGTCGCCACCAAGACACTCGAGGGCTCATAACCCATCGACAGCAAAATATATGTATTCTCGCAACAAAGAAAAATCTTCGAGATAACAAAATAGTATAAGCTCCAGCCAAAGGCTCGGGGGCTTCACAACATAGACTACACTTTACAATATAAACAACTTCATCAATACAAAAGGGTTCGACAAAAATATAGACATAACCTCTCGCAATATAGTACAACTCAGTCAAGGCCTAATATACTATCTATGGATAAACCTTTGGCTGTCTTGTGCTCAGCATAGGTCCCCTTGACGAAGAATTCTGAATCCATCCGAAGAAGTTCATCCATCATCGCCTCAGCCACAGGAGTCACCATGTCATTGATTGCGTCAATGTTATTTTTTCGCCGCGATTTCTTGGCCAAGAAGTCAGCGACAATCTTTGTCAGGTCCAATTTGGGATGGCAAATATGTATCATGATCATGGCGAATCTTGCTCCAGCAGTTAACTGAGCTTGCACAAAGTTATGAATACGGGGGGCATCTTTGAATTTCTCCATCAATCCAAGAAGAGTTTCGGGAGCCTCGTCTCGAGGGAACAGAGTCTTGTAAACAAGGGTCAAGGTTCTCGTGCAGAAGTTAAGAAATTCGCGAACCTGATAGGCGCGATCTTGAAACCTGACAATCTATTGGGTTCGCTCGGGAGTGGCCCAGAACAGACAGCCATGGTTAAGTGAAAGATTGACGAGGAGGTTCGTTCTCACATTCACTCTCTCATCTTCAGCAGCAGCGTCGAGAACCGAACCTATTGAGCGACAGAGCAAGAAATTTAAGGAGAGGTACAACAAAAAGCAGAAGCAGTGCTAAGTTGGAAAAACATACCTAACATATCCACACTAGCTTCAGCCATTAGCTCGAGCATACTATTTTCTCGAGTCGTTGCTTTCCCAGCTTCCGAAACAGCAGCGTCCTTAGCAGCTATGGCTTCTTTAGCTTGTTGAAGAGCAATCTTCTCTCTTTCGGATGCTTTTCGAGACTGTTCCATTAGCACAAGCATTTGCTTTTTCATGGATTGAAGTTGTTGGTGAAGTTCTTGCAAATCTTGTGACAAGTGTTTACTTGAAGAACCTTCGATAAGGTTATTATCGACAAGGGTTTTCTTCGAGAAGGAAGAAGCAGGCGAAGTATCGGCAGAACAAGGATTGGCGGAGTAATTATCAAATATCAACTGGAAAAGAAAGTCTCAGTATCAATGATAATGCAAAATAGAATTTCATTGATCTTCAGAAAATTTACATAGATATTACAGGAGGAGTTCTTCAAAAGGACTACTACGACTATTGTCGCCAAAGCTACTGTGGCGACAACATCTAAAGAAACAGAAAATAAAGAAAGGAAAAGACAGGGCATTCAACTAGACCTCCGGCTTTGACGAGCTAGGAGTTGAAGTTGGCTTGATTCCAAGATAGGCAAGGATTTTCTTCGTGTTGGGCTTCGCAGCCTTGATCAGTGATCGCCACTTCGTGGTCTCCATCTCTTGTGTGTCGCCCAATTTAGTCCAGTCGATGGTTTGCTGGCTGTCTGCAACTAAGGCGACAGTGCTTTCGACAACAATCTTCATATTCTCTTGGCGCATCTTCAGACCAAGATCTTCTGGTGGATTGAATTCCTTGGCAAGAGCAAGGAAATTAGCGGGTTCCTTTTTCTTCGGGAAGAAATAAGGGAATAGCCGCGACAATCCTGTTTCGGCTTGTTCAATGCCTTCACGAGTTTCTGTTCCATGAAACTCAAGAATAGAGAGTGCGTCGAGAAGAGGATCGTTGTCGGGATCTTCAAGCTCAAATTCTTGGTTTGTTTTATCTGCCGAGAAAAATATATGTTGGTCGACAAGCAAGTAAAGAAAAGCAAGTCTAAAGAAGACAAAATAGATCGAAAAACTTACTGACAAAGCGCCGATTCTGCGAGTTCAGGCGCTTGAGGATCGCTTTTTCACGAGCAGCCTACGCGGCTTTATGCTCGCTCAAGGAAGTTTCGGCATCATGAAGTCTCTTCTCAAGATCTTCGACACCAGCAGCCTCTGCCTTGGCCTTATCAGCCTCTGGCCTAGCTTTGCTAGCATCAGATTCGGTCTTCTTGCGAGCCGCCTCACTTTGCTCTAATTTTTGAGCAAGCGTGTCGGCAAGTTTGTTGGCCTCCGCAAGTTTTTCTGCCAAAATAGTTAAAAAATAGTCAAAATTGCGATAAAACAGGAGCAAGAAGTCATGAACAAAGGCAAGCAGGGAGTCATTACCTTCGGTCTTACTGGCATACTCGCGGTACCCAACGAATTGGGCACCGATGCGAATAAGTTCTTTGATCATAGGCTGTCAAAGAAAGATAAAGAAAGAAAGCGTCGGTATGGGAAAAAACATGATGGCCCAACGAAGCAAACAGAGAAAATATAGACAATGTCAGAAAGAAATTAAGGACTTACATCATCCAAAAGAGGAGTTGAGGAGCTACCCAATTGTAGGGTAGGCTCCGTGACTGTTTCCACCCTTGCCCTTTTTGGCGAAGGGACAAGGGGGCTTGCAGGAGCAGCAGGTTCGTCGGTGTTTTGTTGAGGAGGCGAAGATTCTTCTCCTTCAACGTGCACCTCAGAAACAACTAGAGTATGCGACGTACTCGTTCGAGCAGTCGCATCAGTAGCTGGCATTTCTTCCTCGTCACCACTACAATTAAATGACGGCAGTATAAAAGCAAGATAGAGAAAAATCTTCGAGTAGCAAAACAAGGAGAAACAAAAGATAACTTACGAGCTGACGAGGGCTTCAAGGTATGGATCAAAAGCTGCCTTCTGGCGTGAAGGAGCAGCTTCTTCGGCTTTGGAGGTGCCGGAATCTTCGACATCAGTCCTCTTCCTTTTGTTCTTTGGAGAAACAGCAGGAGGAGGAGACTGTGCCGAGGTGGTACCCTCGGATTCAGCTTCCTTTTCAGAGGATCCCGCAGATTTTTGAGAACCTGCGGGTTCACTATCAGGGACAGGAGCATCTTGGTTGTCTTCAGTGACAACAGCTCGTTCTTCGACTTCTCCACCTTCAGGAAGGGGAGGAAGCGAGACAAGATCTGGATGGTTCTATACGAAAACAAGGGGAAGCGTCAGCAAAAGAGTTGTGCAAAGGATGGTAAGTAAAAATGAGCAAAGTCGACAAAGGTTACCTCGGGGAGCGCATTGGTGGCGCTGTATGGTTTTACGCGACAAGAAGAAGGGACAGGATCTTTTTTGCTGAGGGAGGAGATTTTCCGGACAAGTTTCTCTAAGTCCTTGACCTCTAAATCCACCGACAACCGATCCACATCCTTGTCGCCAGCATACTTCCAGAGAGGGTATTTGCGAGCCTGAAGAGGCTGCACTCTGATTCTAAGGAAATAGGCTGTGATTTGGATACCTGATAGCTCTTTGCCGCGAGTGTTTTGCAACTCGTGGATGCGAGTCATCAATTCCTCTGTCGCCATTTTTTCTTCCTCGGTAGCCTCTGCATCCCAAGAGCGGCGGCGATAGATTTTCTCGGCACCGTCAAAAGGAGGAATATTGTCTTCAGCACATCCATGGTTTTCCTCATGGATGTACAGCCACTTCTTGCGCCACCCTTGAACTGAGTCAGGGAATTTGACATCGAAATATTCGACATCGGGGCGAACGCAGATAACAACGCCGCCTATATTATAGGCGACATTGGGAGAGCCATTGCGGCGACAAAAGAAAATGCGCTTCCATAGAGCCCAGTTAGGCTGGACGCCAAGGAAGGCTTCACAGATACTGATGAAAATGGAAATGTGGAGGACAGAATTGAGCGTGAGGTGATGAAGTTGCAGACTGTAAACAAAAAGCAATCCTTGAAGGAAAGGGTGAATGGGGGCGGAAAGGCCGCAGATGAGATGGTCGACAAAACTAACCCGATACTCCATTGGAGGGGTTGGGTAGCTTTCTTCGCTGGGGAAGCACAGCGCCTTGGGCTTCTTGCTGATCCCCAGTTTCTTCAGGAGGTTGATGTCTTGGGTGGAGATTTTGGATCTCTCCCACTCGGCGCTTCCCAGATCCACGGAAGCCATCATCGATTCCGGCGTGCTATGTCTGGTCAATCTACGCGGTGGCATTAACAATGGCGCAGGAATGCAGCTTGGGAGAAGATGAGCTCAGGGAACTGTGGGGCGCAAGAGGAGTTTTTGCAGAGGAGAGCAGGAGAACGGTGCGAGCGGAGGTGCTCGAGGAAGAAGAAGGGGATCTTATATAGAGGTGCGGCGAAGCGGCGTACCGTTGGATGGAAAAAGTGTGCGGCAGATGATGACCACGTGGAAGAGGGGTAAAAAAGTAATTTAACCCTGGAGGAGTTACAGTGCGTGCGCCAGGAAAGGCGGAGGACGTGTGTCCCCCACTTGCACGACGTGTCAATATGATGCATAATTAGGGCCCGCAAGGCAGTGGGAGAGGACTTCTCGTGATTTCAGGAAATTGCAATCGTGGCTATCGTCAGCAATAACGTCACTTTAGCAAGAGAAAAATTCGACAGCTTCATGAAAATGGCGATGGCAAAAGATATTGGAGAGCCTTTGATCAAATACAAGTTTTTGATAAAATGCTCGGGGGCTACTTTGGAAAAATGAAAATTTTGGGAAAGACAAAATAGAAATGGCGAGAGCCTATGATCAAATACAAGTATTTGCTCATAGCCTCGGGGGCTACTCCCATCGGGAGCGCTGTTCGCGCACCCGAGAGATTTTGACAAAATATGTGACAGGAAAAATGTAGCGACATAAGGCGTGGAGCCTACACCCAAGCACAAGTCCTTGGCTGTAGCCTCAGGGGCTACTCCCATCGGGAACGCTGTTCGTGTGCCCGATGAAATTATAAAAAAAAAAGAGAGAGGGATGGAGAAAAAGAAGAAGAAAAAGTGAGCATATTTCGAGTTATATACATAACTCTACATATACTCCCATCGGGAGAGCAATATAAGTCATCCGTTGACTCAATAAAATGTGCCATTCCAACAGCCGAATAAGCACTCGACAATATATTCTCAGAACGCCAAAGTTGCGAACAATTTCTGAATGCCGCAAATTTGCGAAGGTAAGACCCCAGATCCGTTCTGTGTGGCGTGGCGCCGTCTCTGACGTCGGTTTGCTACTTTTATCCGTATCAATAGATACGAAGAAAAATCCTAACGGACGCGTTAGGTACCCGATAAATATGACTGGGACTCGACAGAATGGTAAGACCTTAAGCGGCACCTGTCGAAGTTTACACCAGTATCCCGAGATCATGTCCATGGACGTGATCTTGAAGTAGGTTTTTGCGGATTGCCACTAGAGCAGTTAACTAGTACCTGATCCGTCAGATGAACTAGCCCCAACTACCATTATCCCTGTACAATATAGAAATTCATAAGAAGGAATATAGAGAAGTTTTAAGTTGTCGAGTAAAAATAAACAGGGGAGATTTTCCCTGACTCTACGATTCAAGCAAAATCTCGGGGGCTACTGACATAGGCATCTCAAATGGGCCTGCCGAAGATAGTACCCGGGGTTTATTGAAGGCCCACGACTCGAAGAATAAGAAGATTCGGAAGCTCAAGTTGATATTAAGGAAAGTTAGATTTGTATTAGAGATGATGTTTGTAATCTTGCGGGATGAGTTGTAAATCGTCTCGGACTATGTAACTTGTACAACACGAATCCCTCGGCTCCACCTCCTATATAAGGGGGAGTCGAGGGACAAAGAAAGCATCGATCATTGTCTCTCAAACCCTAGTTTTCATAATCGTCGAGTACTTTTTGGCTGAAACCTTCGAGATCTACTTGCCCTCTACTTCCAACTAAACCCTAGTCTACAACCCGTAGGCATTGACAAGTTAATCCCTTGTCAATTGGCGTACATGCATGTCCACCAGCGCCGTGTACGCGTCCGGGACAAGGCGATGTATCTTCGTGCCGTGGCCCAGCGCCGTTTCCGTGTACGCGTCCGGAGCAAGGCGATGTATGAGGAAGAAGCCGTGGATCTTCGTGCCGTGGCCGAACGCCCCCGCGTTGGCCACAGACTTGAGGAGGCTGGTCACGGTGGTGGCGTCCGGCCAGAGCCACTGTTCCAGCACCTCCGCGCGACGGTCACAAATTGTGTTTTCAACCCCGATCGGTAGGGCCTAAGTTTAGTTGACCGCTGGCATGGCGTTTTGATGACGCGTAAAGCACACGCTCGTTGGGAACCCCAAGTGGAAGGTGTGATGCATACAGCAACAAGTTTCCCTCAGTAAGAAACCAAGGTTTATCGAACCAGTAGGAGTCAAGAAGCACGTTGAAGTTTGATGGCGGCGGGATGTAGTGCGGCGCAACACCAGGGATTCCGGCGCCAACGTGGAACCTGCACAACACAACCAAAGTACTTTGCCCCAACGAAACAGTGAGGTTGTCAATCTCACCGGCTTGCTGTAACAAAGGATTAACCGTATTGTGTGGAAGATGATTGTTTGCAGAAAACAGTAAAACAGTATTGCAGTAGATTGTATTTCAGTAAAGAGAATTGGACCGGGGTCCACAGTTCACTAGAGGTGTCCCTCCCATAAGATAAACAGCATGTTGGGTGAACAAATTACAGTTGGGCAATTGACAAATAAAGAGAGCATGACCATGCACATACATATCATGATGAGTATAGTGAGATTTAATTGGGCATTACGACAAAGTACATAGACCGCCATCCAACTGCATCTATGCCTAAAAAGTCCACCTTCAGGTTATCATCCGAACCCCCTCCAGTATTAAGTTGCAAAGCAACAGACAATTGCATTAAGTATGGTGTGTAATGTAATCAACAACTACATCCTTAGACATAGCATCAATGTTTTATCCCTAGTGGCAACAGCACAACACAACCTTAGAACTTTACATCCTTTGTCCCAGGTGTCAATGCAGGCATGAACCCACTATCGAGCATAAGTACTCCCTCTTGGAGTTACAAGCATCTACTTGGCCAGAGCATCTACTAGTAACGGAGAGCATGCAAGATCATAAACAACACGTAGATATAACTTTGATAATCAACATAACAAGTATTCTCTATTCATCGGATCCCAACAAATGCAACATATAGAATTACAGATAGATGATCTTGATCATGTTAGGCAGCTCACAAGATCCGACAATGATAGCACAATGGGGAGAAGACAACCATCTAGCTACTGCTATGGACCCATAGTCCAGGGGTAGACTACTCACACATCACACCGGAGGCGACCATGGCGGCGTAGAGTCCTCCGGGAGATGATTCCCCTCTCCGGCAGGGTGCCGGAGGCGATCTCCTGGATCCCCCGAGATGGGATCGGCGTTGGCGACGTCTCTGGAAGGTTTTCCGTATCGTGGCTCTCGGTACTGGGGGTTTCGTCACGGAGGCTTTAAGTAGGCGGAAGGGCAAGTTAGGAGGGGTCACAGGGGCCCCACACCACAGGCCGGCGCGGCCAAGGGGGGGCCGCGCCGCCCTAGGGTTTGGGCACCCTGTGGCCCCACTTCGTTTCGTCTTCGGACTTCTGGAAGCTTCGTGGAAAAATAGGCCCCTGGGCATTGATTTTGTCCAATTCCGAGAATATTTTCTTACTAGGATTTCTGAAACCAAAAACAGCAGAAAATAGCAACTGGCACTTCGGCATCTTGTTAATAGGTTAGTTCCAGAAAATGCACGAATATGACATAAAGTGTGCATAAAACATGTAGATAACATCAATAATGTGGCATGGAACATAAGAAATTATCGATACGTCGGAGACGTATCAGCATCCCCAAGCTTAGTTCTGCTCGTCCCGAGCAGGTAAAACGATAACACAGATAATTTCTGGAGTGACATGCCATCATAATCTTGATCATACTATTTGTAAAGCATATGTAGTGAATGCAGCGATCAAAACAATGTATATGACATGAGTAAACAAGTGAATCATAAAGCAAAGACTTTTCATGAATAGCACTTCAAGACAAGCATCAATAAGTCTTGCATAAGAGTTAACTCATAAAGCAATAATTCAAAGTAAAGGTATTGAAGCAACACAAAAGAAGATTAAGTTTCAGCAGTTGCTTTCAACTTGTAACATGTATATCTCATGGATATTGTCAACATAGAGTAATATAATAAGTGCAATAAGCAAGTATGTAGGAATCAATGCACAGTTCACACAAGTGTTTGCTTCTTGAGGTGGAGAGAAATAGATGAACTGACTCAACATTGAAAGTAAAAGAATGGTCCTCCATAGAGGAAAAGCATCGATTGCTATATTTGTGCTAGAGCTTTGATTTTGAAAACATGAAACAATTTTGTCAACGGTAGTAATAAAGCATATGCATCATGTAAATTATATCTTATAAGTTGCAAGCCTCATGCATAGTGTACTAATAGTGCCCGCACCTTGTCCTAATTAGCTTGGACTACCGGATCATCACAATGCACATGTTTTTACCAAGTGTCACAAAGGGGTACCTCTATGCCGCCTGTACAAAGGTCTAAGGAGAAAGCTCGCATTGGATTTCTCGCTATTGATTATTCTTCAACTTAGACATCCATACCGGGACAACATAGACGACAGATAATGGACTCCTCTTTTATGCATAAGCATGTAACAACAATTAATAATTTTCTCATTTGAGATTGAGGATATATGTCCAAAACTGAAACTTCCACCATGGATCATGGCTTTAGTTAGCGGCCCAATGTTCTTCTCTAACATTATGCATGCTTAACCATAAGGTGGTAGATCTCTCTTACTTCAGACAAGACGGACATGCATAGCAACTCACATGAAATTCAACAATGAGTAGTTGATGGCGTCCCCAGTGAACATGGTTATCGCACAACAAGCAACTTAATAAGAGATAAAGTGCATAATTACATATTCAATACCACAATAGTTTTTAAGCTATTTGTCCCATGAGCTATATATTGCAAAGGTGAATGATGGAATTTTAAAGGTAGCACTCAAGCAATTTACTTTGGAATGGCGGAAAATACCATGTAGTAGGTAGGTATGGTGGACACAAATGGCATAGTGGTTGGCTCAAGTATTTTGGATGCATGAGAAGTATTCCCTCTCGATACAAGGTTTAGGCTAGCAAGGCTTATTTGAAACAAACACAAGGATGAACCGGTGCAGCAAAACTCACATAAAAGACATATTGAAAACATTATAAGACTCTACACCGTCTTCCTTGTTGTTCAAACTCAATACTAGAAATTATCTAGACCTTAGAGAAACCAAATATGCAAACCAAATTTTAGCATGCTCTATGTATTTCTTCATTAATGGGTGTAAAGCATATGATGCAAGAGTTTAATCATGAGCACAACAATTGCCAAGTATCACATTACCCAAGACATTTATAGCAATTACTACATGTATCATTTTCCAATTCCAACCATATAACAATTTAACGAAGGAGAAACTTCGCCATGAATACTATGAGTAGAAACCAAGGACATACTTGTCCATATGCTACAGCGGAGCGTGTCTCTCTCCCATAAAGTGAATGCTAGGATCCATTTTATTCAAACAAAACAAAAACAAAAACAAACCGACGCTCCAAGAAAAAGCACATAAGATGTGATGGAATAAAAATATAGTTTCAGGGGAGGAACCTGATAATGTTGTCGATGAAGAAGGGGATGCCTTGGGCATCCCCAAGCTTAGACGCTTGAGTCTTCTTAATATATGCAGGGGTGAACCACCGGGGCATCCCCAAGCTTAGAGCTTTCACTCTCCTTGATCATGTTGCATCATACTCCTCTCTTGATCCTTAAAAACTTCCTCCACACCAAACTCGAAACAACTCATTAGAGGGTTAGTGCACAATATAAATTAACATATTCAGAGGTGACACAATCATTCTTAACACTTCTGGACATTGCATAATGCTACTGGACATTAGTGGATCAAAGAAATTCATCCAACATAGCAAAAGAGGCAATGCGAAATAAAAGGCAGAATCTGTCAAAACAGAACAGTTCGTATTGACGAATTTTAAAATGGCACCAGACTTGCTCAAATGAAAATGCTCAAATTGAATGAAAGTTGCGTACATATCTGAGGATCATGCACGTAAATTGGCTTAATTTTCTGAGCTACCTACAGGGAGGTGGACCCAGATTCGTGACAGCAAAGAAATCTGGAACTGCGCAGTAATCCAAATCTAGTACTTACTTTTCTATCAACGGCTTTACTTGGCACAACAAAACACAAAACTAAGATAAGGAGAGGTTGCTACAGTAGTAAACAACTTCCAAGACACAAAATAAAAACAAAGTACTGTAGGTAAAAACATGGGTTGTCTCCCATAAGCGCTTTTCTTTAACGTCTTTCAGCTAGGCGCAGAAAGTGTGTATCAAGTATTATCAAGAGACGAAGTGTCAACATCATAATTTGTTCTCATAATAGAATCAAAAGGTAACTTCATTCTCTTTCTAGGGAAGTGTTCCATACCTTTCTTGAGAGAAAATTGATATTTTATATTACCTTCCTTCATATCAATGATAGCACCAACAGTTCGAAGAAAAGGTCTTCCCAATATAATGGGACAAGATGCATTGCATTCAATATCCAAGACAACAAAATCAACGGGGACAAGGTTATTGTTAACGGTAATGTGAACATTATCAACTTTCCCCAAAGGTTTCTTTGTAGAATGATCAGCAAGATTAACATCCAAATAACAATTTTTCAGCGGTGGCAAGTCAAGCATATTATAAATTTTCTTAGGCATAACAGAAATACTTGCACCAAGATCACATAAAGCATTACAATCAAAATCTTTAACCTTCATCTTAATTATGGGCTCCCAACCATCCTCTAGCTTTTTAGGAATAGAGGCTTTACGCTCTAGTTTCTCTTCTCTAGCTTTAATGAGAGCATTTGTAATATGATGCGTGAAAGCCAAATTTATAGCACTAGCATTAGGACTTTTAGCAAGTTTTTTGCAAGAACTTTATAACTTCAGAGATGTGGCAATCATCAAAATTCAAACCATTATAATCTAAAGCAATGGGATCATCATCCCCAATGTTGGAAAAAATTTCAGCAGTTTTATCACAGTGCGATTTCAGAGTTTTAGCGATTTCAGCAGTTTCTCGCGCTTTGCATTAGAAGTGGAAACATTGCTAACACCAACTCTTTTATTAGTATTAGTAGGAGGTGCAGCAACATGTGTAGCATTAGCATTACTAGTGGTGGTAATAGTCCAAACTTTAGCTACATTCTTCTCTTTAGCTAGTTTTTCATTTTCTTCTCTATCCCACCTAGCACGCAGTTCAACCATTAATCTTATATTCTTATTAATTCTAACTTGAATGGCATTTGCTGTAGTAACAATTTTATTATGATGATTCTCATTAGGCAAAACTTTTGATTTCAAAAGATCAACATCAGCAGCAAGACTATCGACTTTAGAAGCAAGTATATCAATTTTCCCAAGTTTTTCTTCAACAGATTTGTTAAAAGCAGTTTGTGTACTAATAAATTCTTTAAGCATGGCTTCAAGTCCAGGGGGTGAACTCCTATTATTGTTGTAAGAATTCCCATAAGAATTACCATAGCCGTTGCCATTATTATAAGGATATGGCCTATAGTTGTTACTAGAATTGTTCCGGTAAGCATTGTTGTTGAAATTATTATTTTTAATGAAGTTTAAATCAACATGTTCTTCTTGTGCAACCAATGAAGCTAATGGAACATTATTAGGATCAATATTAGTCCTATCATTCACAAGCATAGACATAATAGCATCAATCTTATCACTCAAGGAAGAGGTTTCTTCGACAGAATTTACCTTCTTACCTTGTGGAGCTCTTTCCGTGTGCCATTCAGAGTAATTGATCATCATATTATCAAGAAGCTTTGTTGCTTCACCAAGAGTGATGGACATAAAGGTACCTCCAGCAGCTGAATCCAATAAATTCCGTGAAGAAAAATTAAGTCCTGCATAGAAGGTTTGGATGATCATCCAAGTAGTCAGTCCATGTGTTGGGCAATTTTTAACCAAAGATTTCATTCTTTCCCAAGCTTGAGCAACATGTTCAGTATCTAATTGTTTAAAATTCATTATGCTACTCCTCAAAGATATAATTTTAGCAGGGGGATAATATCTACCAATAAAAGCATCCTTGCATTTAGTCCATGAATCAATACTATTCTTAGGCAGAGATAGCAACCAATCTTTAGCTCTTCCTCTTAATGAGAAAGGGAACAATTTTAGTTTAATAATATCACCATCTACATCTTTATATTTTTGCATTTCACATAGTTCAACAAAAGTCTTAAGATGGGCAGCAGCATCATCGTAACTAACACCAGAAAATTGCTCTCGCATAACAAGATTCGATAAAGCAGTGTTTAATTTCAAAGAATTCTGCTGTAGTAGCAGGTGGAGCAATAGGTGTGCATAAGAAATCATTATTATTTGTGGTTGTGAAGTCACACAACTTAGTATTTTCAGCGTTGGCCATTTTAGCAACAGTAAATAAAACAAACTAGATAGAGTAAATGCAAGTAAACTAATTTTTTTGTGTTTTTGATATAGCAAACAAGATAACAAATAAAGTAAAACTAGCAACTAATTTTTTTGTATTTTGATTTAGTGCAGCAAACAAAGTAGTAAATAAAACTAAGCAAGACAAAAACAAAGTAAAGAGATTGAGAAGTGGAGACTCCCCTTGCAGCGTGTCTTGATCTCCCCGGCAACGGCGCCAGAAATTTAGCTTGATGACGCGTAAAGCACACGCTCGTTGGGAACCCCAAGTGGAAGGTGTGATGCGTACAGCAGCAAGTTTCTCTCAGTAAGAAACCAAGGTTTATCGAACCAGTAGGAGTCAAGAAGCACGTTGAAGGTTGATGGCGGCGGGATGTAGTGCGGCGCAACACCAGGGATTCCGGCGCCAACGTGGAACCTGCACAACACAACCAAAGTACTTTGCCCCAACGAAACAGTGAGGTTGTCAATCTCACCGGCTTGCTGTAACAAAGGATTAACCGTATTGTGTGGAAGATGATTGTTTGCGAGAAAACGGTAAAAAACAATTGCGATGGGATTGTATTTCAAGTAAAGAGAATTGGACCGGGGTCCACAGTTCACTAGAGGTGTCTCTCCCATAAGATAAACAGCATGTTGGGTGAACAAATTACAGTTGGGCAATTGACAAATAAAGAGAGCATGACCATGCACATACATATCATGATGAGTATAGTGAGATTTAATTGGGCATTACGACAAAGTACATAGACCGCCATCCAACCGCATCTATGCCTAAAAAGTCCACCTTCAAGGTTATCATCCGAACCCCTCCGGTATTAAGTTGCAAAGCAACAGACAATTGCATTAAGTATGGTGCGTAATGTAATCAACAACTACATCCTTAGACATAGCATCAATGTTTTATCCCTAGTGGCAACAGCACAACACAACCTTAGAACTTTCTGTCACATCGTCCTGTGTCAATGCAGGCATGAACCCACTATCGAGCATAAGTACTCCCTCTTGGAGTTACAAGCATCTACTTGGCCAGAGCATCTACTAGTAACGGAGAGCATGCAAGATCATAAACAACACGTAGATATAACTTTGATAATCAACATAACAAGTATTCTCTATTCATCGGATCCCAACAAACGCAACATATAGAATTACAGATAGATGATCTTGATCATGTTAGGCAGCTCACAAGATCCGACAATGATAGCACAATGGGGAGAAGACAACCATCTAGCTACTGCTATGGACCCATAGTCCAGGGGTAGACTACTCACACATCACACCGGAGGCGACCATGGCGGCGTAGAGTCCTCCGGGAGATGATTCCCCTCTCCGGCAGGGTGCCGGAGGCGGTCTCCTGGATCCCCCGAGATGGGATCGGCGTTGGCGGCGTCTCTGGAAGGTTTTCCGTATCGTGGCTCTCGGTACTGGGGGTTTCGTCACGGAGGCTTTAAGTAGGCGGAAGGGCAAGTCAGGAGGGGGCACAGGGGCCCCACACCACAGGCCGGCGCGGCCAAGGGGGGGGCGCGCCGCCCTAGGGTTTGGGCACCCTGTGGCCCCACTTCGTTTCGTCTTCGGACTTCTGGAAGCTTCGTGGAAAAATAGGCCCCTGGGCGTTGATTTCGTCCAATTCCGAGAATATTTCCTTACTAGGATTTCTGAAACCAAAAACAGCAGAAAACAGCAACTGGCACTTCGGCATCTTGTTAATAGGTTAGTTCCAGAAAATGCACGAATATGACATAAAGTGTGCATAAAACATGTAGATAACATCAATAATGTGGCATGAAACATAAGAAATTATCGATACGTCGGAGACGTATCACGTTTCCCTAATCGTGAATCATCGTACCAATTTGATAAAAGTTACTGCCAACGGTCACGAAAATTTAGACTCGATGAAACCGAACGGAACCTACGTTTTTTAACTAATCTTTTAAAGTTATTTCATAATTGAAAGTTTATAAATGAAAAATAATGACATATTTATTTAGTTCGTACAGGAAAATGTTTTTTGACATTTAACGAGAGCTTTATTCAAACAACACAAACGGATCCTGCCTGATCAGCTAGCAAGCTGCAGACGAGGAAGTCAGGGGGGAGTCAAACCAAGCACGCGTCACCGTCAATGTGCAAGCTTGCTTGGCACAGAGATGGGCCGGTACATTGGCTGCTCTAGGTACATGCTTAATATCAAAAGAAATAAAATTACAGGATAGCTCTCCAATCTCCGAAAGGATAGGCACCACGATTGATCTTGCACCGTGACGAGAAGTCCAAAGATGTACCATCTCTAGACAGTCAACCTCCATGATCACTCTCATAAACCCACGCAGACGGGCAAAGATGACTCCATCGCGCAATGACAGGGCTTCAGCAATGAGAGGGTCAGTAATACCCTCATAGGGTTTGCTCCAGGCTCCCAAGAACGCCGACGATGTGCGCGCAATGCCGCCAGCACCGCCCTTGTGAGCATCTAGTGAAAGACCTCCATCCGTGTTGATCTTGACAACATTAAGTTCTGGTGGTCTCCAACCATGGCCCGGGAGGATTGCCGTCATCTTCTTTGGTAGGGCTAAAACCGCAAGAGCCTCCTTAGCCAACTTCAATGACTGAACAGGGTTGAAGCCACCCCGATCATGCGTCCAGCTGTTCCTCGAAGACCAAATCGCCCACATGGTAGTAATAATTTTTGTGCGATCTGTCTCTGAGAACATAGGGTCACATAGAATATCTATCGACCAAGTGTTTGGATGTAATCTTGGGAGGGTAAACTAAAGGCACACCTCCGCCTCCTCCCAAAACTTCCGTGCATGTAAGCACTTAATCAATGCATGCATCAAGTCTTCATCTGCAGCTAGGCAGATTTTGCAACATGCACTCTGTGCAATGTGTCTGTGCTTAAGGGTACTCTCAACTGGCAGTATACCGCGAAGTACTCTCCACCAGAATACCCTGACCTTTGGCACCACATTCAGCTTCCAGAGAGCATTCCATTTCCGTTTTTCAGAATCTGAGGTTTCGGTAATCGTCCCTTCCTCTAGAGCAGCCTGCTCGTTGCGAGTCATTAGAGCGCGATACGCTGATTTTACGGAAAAAAGACCTGACTTCTCTAAGTTCCAGGCCCAGAAATCCTCTCCTCCAGGCCGCAGCGGAATGTTCAGAATGGCGTCAGCATCAGGAGCAATGAAATTCCTCCTAATTAGTTCAGTTTTCCAACATCCATTCTCACTATCAATAATATCTGAGACCAAGTTGATCCTGTCCTCACCAATCTGAACTGCCGGCCTCATACTCCTGGGACCAGGGACCCAGGCATCTTGCCAGACATTTACCGAGGACCCGTCTCCTATTCGTTTCAGTAAGCCGAGCTGGAGGCCTTCCCTTCCAGCCACAATCGCTCGCCAAGTTGCAGACGCTCGCCCAGGTACTGCAGCTTGCAAGAAATCAGAGTTCGGGAAGTATCTCCCTTTTAACACCCTTGCACAGAGGGAATCGGGCTCTGTCAATAGTCTCCAACCATGCTTGGCTAGAAGAGCAATATTAAACATCTCGGGATCTCTGGAACCCATTCCGCCATGTATCTTTGGCTTTGTTAACTCATGCCAAGAAACCCAGTGTAGAGACCGGCGATCCAAGGAGCTACTCCACCAATATTTACCAGTACTCGACGAAAAACTTTTGCAGAGCTTCTTCGTCAGCTTGAAACAAGTCATACTAAACAGAGGGATTGCTTGGATAACAGATTTCAAAAAGATTTCCCTCCCTGCACATGACAACATTCTTTCACAACCCTGGGCCTTGCTGCGTATCCGTTCGGAAATATAGTCAAATGAGTCACTGGTGATGCGCCCAACAGCAGTAGGCAGGCCTAGGTATCGCTCGCTGAATGCTTCCACCGCAATACCAATAATCTGTTTCACTTCCTGCCGAACCGGGTCTGGGGTGTTCGGGCTAAAAAAGACCGAACTCTTCTCTCGATTGACTCTTTGTCCAGAGCATTCCCCATATATCCGCAGAATTTCATTAAGCCTCTCTCCACTTCCTGGACATGCATTCATAAAAATCAAACTGTCATCAGCGAACAGTAGATGATTAATCCATGGAGACTGAGAGCTAACTCTGATTCCTCTATCCACATGGCCACCGCCAAAATTATTCAGTAAGGCCGTGAACCCTTGAGAGCATAAAAGAAACAGATAGGGTGAAATGGGGTCCCCTTGTCGAAGCCCTCTCGACGGGGTAAAATACTGCAGTAGTTCACCATTCACCCGCACCGTGAACCTGACCGAAGATACACACTTCAAAATCAGTCTAACTGTATTGTCACTAAAGCCGAGTTTTGACATGATAGCCTCCAGATAATGCCATTCAACCCTGTCATACGCTTTCATCATGTCAAGCTTGACAGCACAAGAAAAATTCCTCCCTTTCTTCCTCCTTCTCATCACATGAACACTTTCATACGCTATAAGAACATTATCTGTAATGAGACGGCCAGGAATAAAAGCACTTTGTTCTTCCCCAATAATATCTCCAAGAAAACCACGGAGTCTATTTGCAATGCATTTGGCCCCAATCTTATAAAGGACAGAGCAAAGGGAGATAGGTCTATATTGGGAAATTTTTTGAGGATGTTTTACCTTAGGAATTAGAGTTAACGAAGTATCATTCATTCCAGTGGGTAGAACACCTCCATTCAAGAAATCCAGAACAGCCTGCACTATATCTTGTTTGAGAAGATCCCAGTGTCGCTGAAAGAAACCTGCGGTGAAACCATCAACCCCTGGCACCTTAGAGGGTGCCATTTGAAATAGAGCTAATTTGACTTCATCCTCAGTATACACTCTGTCCATAGTCTCGTTCATTTGGCCTGAAACAACCGGCTGCACCAAATTCAGTAGCTCATCCATGTTACCTGAGCCTTGAGACGTATATAATGCTTGATAGAATTCCTGAACTTCAGCATGCACTTCATCCGTATTAGAACATACTGACCCATCAGCTCGCTCTAAAAGCTCAATTTTATTCATTCTTTTTCGCTGGGTTGCACATGTGTGAAAATACGATGAATTTCTATCCCCTTCACGTAACCAGAGCACGCGGGAACGCTGTTTGAACCAAATTTCCTCTTGGTGTAAAGCACGTCGCAGTTTCTTGACGACGGCCTTCTCTTCCTCACTTGGGCCACGGCCCACCGACTTTGCCCGTAGACTGTTTAATTTTTGCCGGAGCTTTTTCACAGTCCGCGGCAAACACCCAAACTCCTCTGCACCCCAAGAACTTAACTTTGCTTGTAGGTTCTGAAGAGCATCAACAACACCAACTAACCCACGCTGGCCAGCCCCCTTCTCCCAACTGTCCTTGACTAACTTATCATAGTCGGCATGGGTTTGCCACACATTTTCGTAGCGGAAGAGTTTGGCCCCACTAGTCCGTTGTTCAGATAAACGTTCACGCAACTCCACGAGTACAAAACAGTGATCTGATTCCGTCGCTACAATATGTCGAACTCTTGTGTGCTCAAAGCGAATCAAAAACTCAGAATTCGCCAACGCTCTATCAAGCCTGGCTTTTACATTCGCATCACCAGCTTGACGATTATCCCAGGTGTAAGCTGTACCAGACCATCCTAGATCTTGTAACTGACAATCATCAACTGCATCTCGAAAGTTTCTCATCTGCCATTCGGGCCGAGCTGCACGAGAGAAGTGCTCCGACGCATACAGAGTTTCATTAAAATCTCCCATACACAGCCATGCCGAATGCGGAAC
This sequence comes from Lolium perenne, assembly GCF_019359855.2. Lineage (NCBI taxonomy): Eukaryota > Viridiplantae > Streptophyta > Magnoliopsida > Poales > Poaceae > Lolium > Lolium perenne. The sequence goes on along the minus strand of NC_067244.2, from coordinate 42,332,279 downwards.
CCCAAACAACGTTCTCAAGAAACGCCAACTGTGATATCTATTTTCTGCTCTCGGCGCCCCATAGAACCCAGTGAATCTCCACTCCGGAGAAAAATGATCCTTCTTTCGCACCATCGCGTCAATATGGCCGATACTATAACTTTTAACATCAACCTCATAGTCCCTGGACCAGAACAATCCAAGACCACCGCTGAGTCCATCACTATTCACTGCAAAACAACCTGCATAACCCAAAGGTATCCGCAGATCCTCCACTCTCTCCGCACTAATCTTCGTTTCCATCACAAAGATCAGTGCAGGCCCCTCCTGCTTCGCCACGCTGCGAAGCTCTCGAACGGCCTCGGAGCCCCCGAGCCCCCGACCGTTCCATCCTAAGCAACTCATTGGGCCGGGCAGGGCTGCGCTGCAGCCTCTGCCGAGTTAAATGAGCTACTGGGAGTTTTCCTTTTCTTGTTTGAATCATTTTCTCCTACCTCCTCAGCAGGTAGAGTAACACCTTTCCCACCGACTGGCTGAGCTACCACAATTTGTTGAGCATTGACATCCCCTACATCTGAACCAGGCGGTTGCACCTCACCAACCTTACGATACATAAGCTTTGGTGCATTAGCATTCCCTTTCCTCTTCCTCCCCTCACTCTTTTTAACCGGAGAAGAAGCCTCCCCACTAGCCTCACGAACATTGCTAGAAAATTTTGTCTCCCATCTACTATTCTGTCCTGCAAAATGTTCACGACTGGAGTTGTCATTTGAACCTGACCTCTTCCCTTCATCTGGCGCCCTCAAACTCGCCCCATAAGGGAGAGAACCATCCTCATCTCTAGTCCCAGGAGTTGGACACATCAGATCTGAGTGACCCAAACGGCCACAAGAAAAACAGAAGTGTGGGATATGTTCATATTGAAACTCATACCAATCCCGACCTTTCCGAGCCGCGGAATCGATCAAGATGCCTCTCCTCAGCGGCTTAGTCACATCCACGGTGACTCTTGCCCTCAGAAAACCTCTCAAAGCATTAATTGCTACACAGTTCGAATGCCTATCACTGGAAAGAGCGCTGCTATACGTACGACAAATTGTGTACGATACTTGTCCGATCTTACATGGCTGCGACCTGCCAGAGACTTCGTCAGGCGATGCAATAGAAACGTGGGTATGGGCCGGAGCAGTCTCATGTTTTAGTAGGCCCGACCTGTTAAGTAAAACAACGTTTTTTCTTTACTTTGTCCTTTTTATTCTTCTCCAACGAACTGCCTAGCTGCCATTGCTCTTCTAGACTTGTTTTGGAGGAGGATGAGGATGCATGAAAGGTTATAAGAGCATCTCCAACATGCACGGCAAAAGGCGCGTGCGGTAAATAAACTGCCAATTTGGCACGCCAGGAACCCGCGCGAAATCTCAAGCGGATGCGCGAAAAAGCCGCACACGCTAAAAGTTTTGCCCCGCGCACCCTTTTGCGCCATCCTGCACGCCAAACTTGGCTCATCGACGGCCGCGCGCGCTATAAGATGCCACGCGCGCGCGCACCCAACCGTCCGATAGTTTCAAATCCCCCACGTGTCAGTTCTACGCCGAGATCCGCAGCGGCGACGAGCGCATCGGGCTCGGGACGTTCGAGACGTCGCCTCCTACGACGCGGTCGCTTTGGCGCCTCTATCTCTCCCGCCGGACGATGAACTTCCACGATGTGTGGACGTGGGAACAGGCGGAAGCGCTCGCGTCGCCGCCTCCGGCCATCACGCGCGAGCAGCAACATCGTCAGCTCGAGCAGCAGCTCGTCATTGCGGAGCGCGACGAGCGCCTCCGCCTCGAGTGGGCGCGCCAGTTCCCGGAGGACTTCGCCGCGATGGAGGCCTTCTACGAGAAGAAGGAAGAGGAGAAAGCGGCGGCGAAGAAGGTGGATCGCAAGGAGCGGAGGGCGAAGTCGGTGGCGAGGAAGAAGGAGAGGGAGGAGAAGGCCGCGAGGAAGGCTGAGGAGAAGAAAAACAGTGCCGGCCCGTCGACGATCGTCCTCTCCCCTTCCTCCTCCTTCGAGTGGACATCCACTCCGGTGTCGTCGACGACTCCGGGCTCATCGGACTCCGGGCTCATCGGATTTCGATTGGGATTCCGAGTTGTTTAGGGTAGTTTCAAAATAACTGTGGTTGTAGCGTCGAAGTTTGCAATATATTTCGTATTTTCAGTTAATTTTTCATGTTTTGTTTGATCTATTTCATACGCAAATATGGTTAAAATGTTGTTTCCGCCGTGTTGCGCTGCATAATGGAGCGCTCGGCGAAGGAATTTTTTTTAGCGACGCGCTGCATAATAGAGCGTACAACGGGGAAAAATTAAACGCAACGCGCGGTGGTCGCAACGATATATAGCGCGCCAAATTTTAGTGCATGTTGAAGATGTTCTAATATCTGGAGTCAGAGCAGGGTTTGAGTTTGATTTGGGCTGGGCCAGAGACTTTCGGGCGTGGGTCAGTAGTTAGCGTTGAGTTGGCCTAAAAAAACGTTCTGGAGGAACTACCGTACATGAGTCGTACGTTAAATGTCGTGTGTGAGGCAATTCCGCACTGGAAATACACGCACACGTACAATGATAAATTTACGAAGTATTTAGTTTTACACAAACACACGGCAGTGCAACCCATAGCGTGTCGTCTTATAGGAGTATGATATATTTATAAATTCAAAAGAAATTTACATTATAAAACTGAAATTATCATAAACTCCCATAAGTTCACACGATTGACTTCACAGGGTATGAACTTTTGTAAAGATAGATTGTTCCTTAAAAGAGAAAATGAAAAATATTCATACTAGTGAAAATTTAAAATTCTCGTATATCCTTCTCAGGGACTCAACTCAACTCCGTATATACCGTGTAGGAATAGCCAGTCGCACTCTTGAAACCCTAACCCTAGCTAGTGTCGAGAGAGAAACTTGTTCCCTCTTAGGTTTTATGCAATTAAGCGCGAAATTTCCTCTAGTTTTGCGATGCAATGCACAACCCTTTCTAAAATCTACCCCGCAATCGTCTTGAATCCTGGTATATTACACGAAGTCACCACACTAGCGCCTCGCTGTTGACGGGTACTTCACCTACCACCAAAATCATAGCGCCGGTTAAATCCTGGAATAAATCCAGGTAAATGCAAACACCCATGTCAAGTCTAGGACTTGAATCTGGGTGGACTGGTTCTACCACGAGGAACCTAACCACGAGAGCTAAGCTCTGTTTCCAACAAAGAGGCAAATTTCAGCATGACCAAAGACATAAGATCGTATGACAAGAATTATAAAAAGGAGAGAGTATTGCTAGATGTGACACGTGTCAACCAATGGATGTGTGCTCACATATACACTCGGGCACCAGGCTTCTTTTGATTAACTAAAACATGACACATTGTGTCCTACCCCTCCATCTCATAAAACATATCTTAACTAGCCTGTCACACAAAAACTTACTTTTTGCCATGCCAACTCTGTGATTCTTATTTTAGTTATATTTTGGAAAAATTATGCATATGATAAACATAATATTCCATCCATCCCTTGAAACATGTCTTTAACTAGAAGAAGAGTTAACTGCTTGAGTACACACTTCAACACCAGGTGCCGGTTTTGTACTACGCACATGCTAGTCAACCGTCAACAAAAACTTTGGTCAAAGTGGGTAGGTGCCACTAAAGCAAGCTTTGTCCCTGAGATTTGAGTACTAACTGGGAGCAATTTTTTGGTGCATATGTTTTCTTTATTTTAAAATACATCTTTGATACATTTAGAAATATTTAAAAAGATTAAACACAAAATTCATGTGTACATCTTCACATGCTACTTGTGCACAAAGTTAGCACAAAGTTCTGAAAAAGATAGTATAACTATTTTTATTATCTGATGGAAGATTTCTGAGATTGTTGTCTGTTGAATATAAATACACTGCCTAGTCTCTTTCCATCAGTTTGGACTTTTGGTTCAATTGGCTAGTGCAGCAATCTTTCATGGTATCAGAGCCAACAGGTCTTGAGTTCAAGACACGGCTGACGCAATATAAAATAAAAATATTACAGCCCACTTTCGGTCCACGTTTAGGCCTGAGGGAGCCACACGTGAGGGGGAGTGTTGAAGTATAAATGCATTGCCTAATCTCTTCCATCAGATCGGTCTTTTGGTTGCATTGGTTAGAGCATGCAGTTCTACATTGTCAACTTGGTGAACCTTTTCTTACTTGTTTCATCAGTCAAGCTTCCTTGCTGCTCAAGAAAATGTGACTTCAACCAGATCTTTTTAAACTTCATCAGAGTTGAATTATGGACAGACTGTTCTTGCGAATTTGTGTTGAGGTGGACCGTGCAATTTCATGTTTTTTTACTGATGTCATGGGATTCTGTTATTGAAAATCAATTATAATATAAATAACTTTTCAAAAACCTAGATCAGAGCTAAAAAAAGAAGAAGAAAAAATTAATTTTGATTCACCAGAGCAGCAGCGTACAAACATTCTCCCAGTGGTTGCAAAGAAGACAGTACAACTATTTTTGTGATCTCATGAAAGATTGGATAGCTTATTGTCAACCTAGTGAGGAACTTCTCTTTCTTTTCGTTCATGACTTGTTTCAACAGTCAAGCTTCCTTCCGGCTCAAGGAACGGTGACTTTATCCATAATTACTAAAGTTTTTCAAATCATCGTCGAAGTGGAGTTATGGATAACATTTCTTTGTTCATGGGGATCAGAGTTGAGGTGGGTCGGACAGTGTCATGGTTTTTCATTTTTTTTTACATTCATGTCATGGTTTTCAATAGTAATGAAAATCGATCTGTATGGCAAATCAAAAGGAAAACATGGAGCCATACACAGGTGCAGGCCGGCGCCGGTTCTACACAGCACAAACCGGAGACTACTGCTCGCTCGCCGACCGTCGTTTTGGTTGTTGCCATCACTGCTCTGCCTTCTTCCGCAGACCAAAGTCCACGGGCATGAACTCGGTAACCTTCCTCGCCGCCGGCCTGGCCTTGAGCTCCTCCCACCAGGCCTTGACATGCGGGAGCTCCTCCACCAGCGCCGCGTACTCCGTGTCCATGAAGTAGCGCAGCATCGGGAAGTGGCTGAGGTCGGCCAGGCTCACCGATTCCCCGGCGAGGTACCTCGACTTCGATAGCCGCGCCTCGTACACCTCCAGCACCTTCTTCAGCTTGGGGACGTTCTCGTCGATGACGGCCTGATCGCGCGCGCCGCCGAGGAGCGGGGCGAGGATGCACTGCACCATGATGGCGGCCGTCGGGGCGTGGTGCTGATGCGCCTCCACCTCCAGCCACACGTCCACCATGGCCGCCGCCTCCGGTGAGCCCGAGCCGTCGCCCACCAGCAGCTCCGGCTTGTGCTTGCGCAGCACGTGCCTCGCGATCGCGCGCGACTCTGCGGTGCGGGGAGATTCAGGTTGTGATTACGACGAGTTTTCCTTCGGTAAGGAAGAACAGAGATTGGCTGGAGGGAATTGAATGATTACAAACCGAAGAGGGTGAGGTCGCCGTCCTCGAGGACAGGCACCTGGGCGAACGGGTTCCTGGCGAGGAAGTCCGGCTGGAGGTGGTCGCCGGCCTGGCGGCTCATGGGGACGAGCTCGTACTCGACGCCGGCCTCCTCCAGGCACAGCAGCGCGCGCGCAACGAATGGCGACATCGCCCACCCGTACACCTTCACGGCCGCCGGCGCCATTCTCTCGATCGGCTAGCTTGCTTCCCGGAGATTGATCGGTGAGTTTGTTCGAGGCGGTTCTTGTTTGTGGCTTCGACTACTACTGACAACTCCGCTAGCTCAGAATTAATAGTGGTGCGTTGTCGCCGCATGGGGTGAGAGCGCGGCGTCACTGCTTGCGTCGGGTGTGCGCGGCATCCCGATCTATGGCATTGCGTTCTGGTCTTCTGGCTTACACCAACCTGTCGAAAAAAAAATCTTTTCCCAGAGTGGGCCGGCGATCCTCGACAGTGGAAGTATGTGTTGTCATTTCAAATCTGCAATTATTAAATACATATATATTTATAATTGCTTTAATTTTTTTTTGCAAGATTAATACCAACATACAAAGAATTTCGGTTATAGCCAAAGGCCTTCACACACTGTGAATGCGGCTTCAATATGATTCGCTGTCATTAAGTGAGCTCACTGTCACCTCTAAGAGCATTTTCAATAGATGGTGAATAATATACATCACATATGTTTGTAGCTCTTCAGCTTTTACTTCACCTGAAATTTGCTCAAAAATCAAATGATGTAAAATACATCACCTGTTTTCGGAATATGCTTCAGCAGATGATGTATTTCCATCAACCTTGAAATAGGCTTTCATCACGCTATACTAATATAGAAACCACATGATATATAATCAACCCCAAAAGAAAAGATAGAAAAAGATAAGAGAAAGAAATACCGACATCGGCAGATCGACGAAAAAAGAAGATGACCCACCACCGCGGCGTCTTCCGGAAAAGTTCCACATGCTCCTAGCACGCGAATTTTTTTTAAATAATACAATTTTTTATTTAAGTGTACGAATAGCGCGCGATTTCAAAAAAGTTCAAAACTATGACCTGGTCGGTAGCTGACCAATTTGTCAGCTACAGACCAATTGGTCAGCTACAGACCAATTGGCTAGTATTAGGTCGGTAGCTACAGACCAATTGGTCAGCTACAGACAGGTTTATTATGATTGAGCGGCCGGCTACCGACCGATCGGCCTGCTACTGGCCGACAAGGGTTGGTCGGCCTGCCCCCCTTGCGCGCGGCCTGCAATCAGTCATCTGCTGGCCGATCTGTCCGCTGCTCTCCGATCGGTCGGCTGCTGACTCACCATGTCACAGTTTTGAAATTTTTTGAAATCGCGCGCTAGTCTTACACTTAAATAAAAAATTCGTATTATTTAATTTTTTTTTGCCTCCTAGCACACCAAATCACCGCATATCAAGCAACACCTTCAACAAGAAAAGCAACAACGACGACGTTGCTGCCCAGGCTAGTCCTAGGGTTTCCCCCGGTACGCGAAAGAGTGTGAGGAGGGGTTACCCAACGCCCTCCAGGAAGTAACGATGGCACCCGCTGACGTCACTGTGTTGGTGTCGGATGAGCCGAGAAGGATTTCTCCCGACCCCAACAACACCAACCCGGATGATCCAACGTGCTCCACCCAACCCGTTGTCCACAAGCACGCGCGACCACGATCTTGGATCCATCCTCGCCCTCATTATGGTCACTGTCGCGAGGCCTAGAGGAACGAAAAGTGGGCATCAGGGTCAGGGGTAGAAGTACCGCAGCCGTGTGGGAGGGAACTACCTCGACCTCCTTGGTCGTAGCCCACCAGACGTGGCAACAGAGACACACTAGGGCCATACTGACCCGGTCGGGTCTAAAATGGCCCGCAAAGTCCCCATCGCCGCGCTGTAGCAGGCCGGCTGGCAACGCCACCACCACTCATCCCCGCCGACGCACTTCCTCCACCTCAAGGGGGCGCCATCACCGAGCCTCGGGAGGCATGTCCAAACTCAGATGGGACCCAATGGGCCTAGATCTAGGCGGGGAAGGCGTTGTCGGGCGCACACCGGCAACCAGCCACCCGACACCAAGTAGCCACACCAACGGCACCGGAACCACCCAGCCGATTCAGACCCCCATCATCTGAAGTACACCGCCACATATCACATGGCGCCGCGTCGCAGCTCCACGCTCGCGGGGAATAGGCACACGCTGCCTCCGGCACTCACGGGCAACGCTCGACAGCCTGCTCTGGCGGCAGAGAGGAGGAGGGGCGGGGAGAGGCGTTGCTAGGGTTCGGCCCTCCTCGCCCGCGTGTGGGGGGGGGGGGGGGGGGGGTTGAGAGGAGCGGGTCACAAAAAGTTTTATTCCTCTTTGAAGTTGTGATATTGCTTGTAGAATCATGTATTTTACATCACCACCGTAGGTGATTTATATTTCATAGTTGCACATATATGGATGAAAATCATATATGAATGATTTAAATAAAATCCAAATCGTGCTAAATATTACATAATACAAAAGGTTCATCATTATTATACGAATAGTTTATAATTAACTTGCACACAAATCAACCGCCTAAGTTGTAGGACAATTCTTCCACCTCCCCTGCATATAACTAATGCAGCGCTTCAGCTGGCGGTCGGCATCAAGCCTCTCCTGACGCAGCGTCTCCCGGCCAATGAATGAACAACCATGCTTCGGCCGCTTGGTGGCGTGCAATGCAAGAATCATGCCGTTGTCTTCTTCCTCTTTCGTACATCGCCCATATTTGCTTCATCTGGTGTATAATTTGCATTGCGGTGTAAAAAAAATTAGACCCTTTTTTACATCTACATCACCTGTTGGAGCTTTATTCTCGACCAATGTGATGTGTACATGCAGTTATTTTATATCTTCTTTATTTGTTGGACATGCTCTAATATGTGAAAAACTCCCCTGTTTCAAATTAGTTGTCTCTGATTTAGTACTCCATCCTTTCTTGATATAAACTATATAGTTTTTCGACAAAGATTATAAAATATAAGGTCTATTGCGTTGGCCAAATCGTTTAGAGATTTTTTTTCGAGATTTGATCATGTTTTCTTACCTCATGGAAACTCCTCTATTTCTTACGAAAATTTCTCCGATCTATTAATAATCATCAGCGGTGATACAAGCAAGTTTAAAAGTAATAAAAATTATAAATAGATTATTGGAAAATTTATCAACTACTATATAACCACTAACACCAGCCGAAGTAGCGCATCATCGGAAAAGCTGCACACGGACCGTGACTTCTTCGATCAGTGACCGTCGCCGGCCAGCCAGTGTTGTTGTCATCGATCACTAGTTCACTGCTGCCCTGCCTCTTTCCTGAGCCCAACGTTCGGCGGCCTGAACTCCGATCTCGGTGACCCTTCTCGCCGCGGGCCTGGCCTTGAGCTCCTCCCACCAGGCCTTGACATGCGGGAGCTCCTCCACCAGCGCCGCGTACTCGGTCTCCATGAAGTAGTGCATCATCGGGAAGTGGCTGAGGTCTGCGAGGGTGAGCGACTCCCCGGCGAGGTACCTCGACGCCGAGAGCCGCGCCTCGTACACCTCCAGCACCTTCCTCAGCTTGGCGACGTTCTCGTCCACCACGGCCTGGTCCCGCACGCCGCCGCGGAGCGGGACGACGATGCACTGCAGCAAGATGGCGGCCGTCGGGGCGTGGTGCTGCTGCGCCTCCACCTCCAGCCACATGTCCACCATCGCCGCCGCCTCCGGCGAGCCGTCGCCCGCCAGCAGCTCCGGCTTGTGCTTCCGCAGCACGTGCCTCGCGATCGCGCGCGACTCTGCGTGCGCGATGTCGCGCGGTGTCAGATTGTTGGTAGTGCAAGTCTGTAAGATTACCTTGGAGGAATTTGATGTGGAAAGATTGGTGGGAGGGAGTGCATACCGAAGAGGGTGAGGTCGCCGTCCTCGAGGACGGGGACCTGGGCGAAGGGGTTCTTGGCGAGGAAGTCCGGGCGGAGGTGGTCGCCGGCCTCGGGGTTCATGGCCACGAGCTCGTACTCGACGCCGGCCTCCTCCAGGCACAGCAGCGCGCGCGCCACGAACGGCGACATCGCCCACCCGTACACCTTCACGGCCGGCGCCATTCTCCGGTTTCTCTAGGACTGACTGCTCTTGCTTGCTGCTGAGATCCTTCTTGGTGCTGCTGCTCAATGGAGTTGCGGCTACTGACATTAATAGTGGTGACCGAGGTGTGGGCGCGGCGTCACTGCTTGCGTCGCTCTCCCCTGAAATTTTTGGGTGTAGATCAATACTATCCCGATCCATGGCATCGCATTCTGGTCTTCTCTTGCTCACAAGTCACACCACGTGTCGAAAATTGCCTGTCGTGGTCGCGCTGCCTAAATTTCTTTTTCCCGGCGGCATGGATCGTCAGCCTGCTCTACATAGCTATGGAGGGGCGACGACCATCGCTAGGGAGATGAAGGGCCATGGCCGGTGCCAGTGGCCATCGCTAAGGACGGAAGAGGTGACGCTTGGAACAGTTGACAAACACCGCGTGCGTTTGTTGTGAAACGAACCCCGGCCGAAGGACATGGTTGGAAATTGGAATGAAGCAACTTGAAAGAATTTCAGACATATCTACATATTTCAATTTCCAGGGGTTCATGTAAATTCCAGCGATGTACTACAGTAGACAGATAATAAAGTTGGACGGTAGTTTCAACATCTATAATAGCAAAATACAAGCCTGAGAATCAACAGTTGAGGAAGAAAAGAAGTAAAAGAGACTTAAGAGACAGATCCAAATCAGTGTGACATAATCGTGGAGCAGGCACCGGCCAAACCGAAGGCAGCAGGGCACACTGTCCAAAATCACCAATCAAGCACGATATTTTCATATTCTATTTTTAAAGCAAAAAAGGGTAATCCTTCAGATGGCTTTGAAGGGCGGGATTCACATTCTTCTATTTTGATGCATATCTTTGACCCTTCAAAGATCAGCCCTACCGGGATATCTTGGGAATGGGATGACGTCTCTGATGTTGTCAAGACCAGTGGCGAAAAGGATCATCCTCTCGAAGCCAAGGCCAAACCCGCTGTGCTTCACAGATCCAAAGCGCCTGAGATCCAAGTACCACTCATAAGGCTCCAAGGGCAGATCTGCGTCGAGTATTCTGCAGAACAAGATTAAGGTAGTCAGCTCAACAGTCAAATACACAGAAATAGTTCATGAACTCATACTATTCTATATGTTGGGCTATTCACAGCTACAACGTCACTCAAGGGCATGCAGATGCAAGTTTTATTCATTGACATTGATTTGCACAAAAAGAGGTGAATGGAAAGAAATTCACAAACTAAAAGCATGTCAGCAGAGAATGTCACTAATTTCAGATTGTTAGTGTATAGAAACCCTAAATCATAGAGCATGTCTCAATGATGCAACTACTGTTCATCTTCCTGTTGAGAGTGTAGATCCAAAACAGAGTTCAATAATATCAGACGCCATCCAACAAATATCATACGTTAACAACACAAAGTTAATACTTGCCATAAGCAAAAGCTAACACCTTTAAGTAGAATGTTAAGTAGTAAACAACTCTTCAATAAAAGGGTGCTAATACTACAAAAGTTTATACTTGTGTAAGAAAAGTAGGAAATGAATGATCAAATAGTCGATGCAGGTGCAAATAACAGATCTTCACTCAACAGTAATTGATAAAAGAAGCAGCAATGAATAAGATATAAAATAGTTTCATAAGCAGGGTGATGGCACCTTTGTGTAAGAACATTAAGACGCTCCTCCCTTTGGCTTCCACCAATTAATTCACCAACCTAGGAAACATAGTATTCAGAAAGTAAGTAATCCTGACTAAAGATTAAGGCATGAATGATCAATCATTCAATTCAGTAGAAACATAACCTACTGGGTACAATGCCCACTGTCATGCTTAACGGAAATACAGAAGCAGAGAAAAAAAAACATGAAGCCCGTACTAAACATCATTGAAAGACAATTGATTTGCAAACAGTCTAAAAGAGCACTGGGTACCATAATTTAATAGACAATCTACCTTGGGAACAAGTACATCCATTGCAGCCACCGTCTTCTGGTCATCATTCAGCCTCATGTAAAATGCCTTTATTCCTTTCGGGTAGTTATAAACAATAACTGGCTTCTTAAATATCACCTCAGTCAAATACCTTTATATTGAAAGAAAGAAAGAATTATTAATCTAAACAAGGTAAATAATTGATACAACAGTAGCAATACCAGTTATAATCTCCATACCTCTCATGCTCAGACGCTAAATCAATTCCCCATTCAACCTTGTTCTCAAATTTCTTACCCGTACCTTCTAAGATCTCCACAGCCTTTGTATATGAGATGCGCTCAAAGGGTGTGGAAGAAACAAGCTCCAGACGCTCAATTGCAGTCTTGTCCACATGTTTCACCATGAATTCCATGTCTTCACGGCAATGATCGAGTAACCATTTGCAGAGGTATTTTACGTACCTCTCTGCATAGTTCATATCATCCTGTGTCACAGTTTTTTATATAAGTACAACGTTAAAACTTCGAACAAAAAAGTCTCAAGTAATAATCTGTATAAACAAGCCAAACCAGAAAAAAGTGAGTTTAGTTTAGAATAAGCTTACATGCAAGTTTGCATATGCAATTTCTGGTTCAACCATCCAAAATTCTGCCAAATGTCTTGATGTATGTGAGTTCTCTGCCCGGAATGTTGGTCCAAAGGTATAGACACTGCTGAGAGCACAAGCATAAGTCTCAACCTGAAGCTGGCCTGAAACAGTCAGAAAGGCTGCACGCTTGAAGAAGTCATTCTCAAACGCAATGGACCCATCATCTCTGTGGGGAATTCCAGGTTTCAACTTAGACCTCTCTTCCAGCCTTAAGACAGCCTCTTTTGCCTTTGTAAGCTCCGAAACAGCAGCAGTTATCTCTTGCTTGCTAGCTTTTGCTGCTTTAAGTTGCGCAACCGCATCTCCTTTTGCCTTGACAACAAGCTTAGCAGCCTCAATATCAGCTTCGGATGGTGCAGGGTTCTCCTTAAGCTCCTTGTCAACCTTTTCAGCCTGGCTGAACAAGGATGTGACTTGGAACATCTCACCGGCACCCTCACAGTCGCTGGTGGTTATTATGGGTGTATGGATATACAAGAAATCCTCTTTATCGAAGAAAGTGTGGGTTGCGTATGCAAGCTGATGCCTTATCCGAGCAACCGCGCCTATCTGCAAAGGATTGGAGTGAAGAATGCCAGTAAATAAGCAAATTTCATACCATAGTAACCAGATTTTCACAAAACAGTCTATTCCCCTTGAAGTAACAAGAAAAAAATGAAACCTGTAATACCAATTCCATATGCAGATACTTTGAAAAATGTGATATCAAGCACAACCACTTGCATGTAAGCAAGCAAGCCTACAGAACATACCACATCCAAGCAAGCAAGCAAGCAAGCCTGCAGAACACTACATCTAAGCAAGCAAGCAAGCCTGCAGAACACTAGTATGCTGAGAACTCGGTAGCTTCGGTTGACAATAACTCTCACTAGGGAATTTCTAAAAACAATAAAATCAATGAGACCATTCATTTAATGATTAAGTAGCGTGATTGAAGCCAAAAGACAAACATAAATTCCACAACAGTACAATTGCAATCACAGCAAGGGTGACCAGAAATAAGCAGACACTACATCATCTGTTACTATGATACTCGCTCCGTCCCAAAATACATCGGGTAACATTTGACAAACAATTACTCTATTATTACCATGCAAAATATGTGGCACAAAACTGATTTCATTAGATTCGGATTGTACAATACTCATTTGCGATTATGATTTTGTATCACAATAGCATCATAATAACGTCACAACCAAGATCCTCACAATACGACTGCATCTGTCACCAGTCAACACGACTTAAACTAAAAATTAAAACGTTATTAGAATATAACCAAGCTTGATAAACTTCATACCGTGTTGGTGCGTGCGCGGAGGTGAACGAAGTCCCTGAGGGTCTCGAGGTTGAGCTTGGTCTTGGGCAGCGGGTATGCGGCGGCGTCCACCTCCCCGACCTCGATGACCTTCTTGACCTTCAACTCGATGCGCTGCTTGGCCTCGACGGGGGGCTTCTGGAGCAGGCCCTCGACGAGCACGGAGGTGCCGGTGTGCGTGAGGCGGGCGAGCGGGTACACCTCCTTGTCGACCATGACCTGGAGGTTGCCCTGGCAGGAGCCGTCGTTGACCTCGAGGAAGGCGAAGTCGCCCTTGCCCTGCTGGCGGCCGGTCTTGACCCAGCCGCCGACCACCACGCTCTGCCCGGCCAGCGAGTCGCCGGCGTCCAGGATGGCGCGGATGCGGGTGCGGGTGGTCGGCGGCTCGAGGTCGGAGGAGGGCGGCGGGGAGGAGATGGAGGCGGCGGCCAGCTCGGCCGTCGGTGGCGCCGGTGCGGCGGCGTCGGCCATGGCGGCAGGCTCGAGCGGGCCTGGCGGCGGCGGCGAGGGGATTAGGGTTTTTCGGTGGTGATGGTGCGCGCGTCTGCCTGCGTCGTGGTGGATAGGCTGAGATGAGAGAAGAGGAGTGTGGGTATTCCACAACCGTCGGATCTGGTTTTGAAGAGGTTGCTCTCACAACGTTGGGTATCTGACTGGCCTCTAGTATCTTGGCTACCAAGTTGCCTCGGACAAAGAATCATCCAAAATAATCACTTACAAAATGTTCTACAAAAGAATCTGTAGGAGACTTGACGAAAAGAATCTTTCACAAGGAGATTCTAGCAAATAGTGAAACACACATGAATTCTGCAAATAAATAAAGTCTTCGTAGTTGGAGAAGACTATAATCTGTACTAGATTTACCGACTCATTGAATTAGTTCGCGAAAGATGGAAACAACTACATAAAGTGCAAATTTTTCTTAGCAACGTGTATGTTATGTGGAGGAAGTTAGATTCGCATGCATATTGGGAAAACCATAACAACCATTGGGCTAAAAAAAAAAACATAGCCAAGATCACTCATGCAGAACAAACAAAATATGAAGTATAACAATCCTACCACAAAGAATAGTCATAGGGCTCAAAAATTATTCAAATAGACTGCCGTACTTGATGATGGGTGTACTTATTGTTACATGAAGTTTGGGACTGAAAAATATAAGAGGGGATCAACCCAAACTGCCCATGGCTAGATAGCCACAACAAAGCATGGCACATTAGCATGACAATGTTGGATTGACAAGTAACTCATTGGATTGACAATGTTGGTTGTAGGCATGGTAATAGTAATGATAATAGTGACGAATGGGTTGTCTCCCGTCAAATGTTGGTTAAGAGATGAAACTTGACAAGAAGATGTCATGTGGACTATGTTTCCACTTAAAGGCCTAAAAGTACATAGGTATGAAGCCATGCCACTTTCCAAAAAAAAGAAGACTCGTCAACCTATTTGTAGCATTATCTGTAGGGATTCGTTGCATAGAAAATAAAAAAATTCCTACCGCGAGAACGCAATCCAAGCCAAGATGCAATCTAGAAGACGGGAGCAACGAGGGGATGATCAAGACTAACCCTTGAAGAGATTCCAAAGCCTACAAGATGAGGCTCTTGTTGCTGCGGTAGACGATCACTTGCCGCTTGCAAAAGCGCGTAGAAGATCTTGATCACCGGCACCACGAACGGGCAGCACCTCCGTACTCGGTCACACGTTCGGTTGTTGATGAAGATGATGTCCACCTCCCGTTCCAGCGGGCAGCGGAAGTAGTAGCTCCTCTTGAATCCGACGGCACGACGGCGTGGTGTCGGTGGTGGTGGAGAAATCTGGCGGAGCTTCGCTTAAACGTGCGGGATGTGGTGGAGGAGAGAGGCCGCTAGGGTTTGGGGAGAGGGGCACCAGCTAGGGCACCCTTGAGGGGTGCGGCCATGGTGGTGTCTTGAGTGGCCGGCCAGCCCCTCTCTCCCCCTCTTTATATAGGTGGAAGCCCCAAGGTTTAGGTCAAAGAGTCTGAATAAGACCCCAACACTCTTTATATAGGTGGAAGCCCCAAGGTTTAGGTCAAAGAGTCCGAATAAGACCCCAACAAAAACCTTCCAAGTGTCCAAACCTAGGGGGAGTGGGACTCCCCCCTTTCCTTGGTGGGGTGGCCGGCCACCATGGTGGGGAGTCCACTTGGGACTCCTCCTCTTCCATCCTTATTTCTTCCGGACTTTTCTAGAACCTTCTAGAACCTTCCGTAGAACCTCCCGGATCATTTTAATTCACATAAAATGACATCCTATATATGAATCTTATTCTCCGGACCATTCCGGAACTCCTCGTGATGTCCGGGATCTCATCCGGGACTCCGAACAAATATTCGAATTCCATTCCATATTCAAGTTCTACCATTTCAACATCCAACTTTAAGTGTGTCACCCTACGGTTCGTGAACTATGCGGACATGGTTGACTACTCACTCCGACCAATAACCAATAGCGGGATCTGGAGATCCATAATGGCTCCCACATATTCAACGATGACTTTAGTGATCGAATGAACCATTCACATACGATACCAATTCCCTTTGTCACGCGATATTTTACTTGTCCGAGGTTTGATCTTCGGTATCACTCTATACCTTGTTCAACCTCGTCTCCTGACAAGTACTCTTTACTCGTACCGTGGTATGTGGTCTCTTATGAACTTATTCATATGCTTGCAAGATATTAGACGACATTCCACCGAGAGGGCCCAGAGAATATCTATCCGTCATCGGGATGGACAAATCCCACTGTTGATCCATATGCCTCAACTCATACTTTCCGGATACTTAATCCCACCTTTATAACCACCCATTTACGCAGTGGCGTTTGGTGTAATCAAAGTACCTTTCCGGTATAAGTGATTTATATGATCTCATGGTCATAAGGACTAGGTAACTATGTATCGAAAGCTTATAGCAAATAACTTAATGACGAGATCTTATGCTACGCTTAATTGGGTGTGTCCATTACATCATTCATACAATGATATAACCTTGTTATTAATAACATCCAATGTTCATGATTATGAAACTAATCATCCATTAATCAACAAGCTAGTTAAGAGGCATACTAGGGACTCTTTGTTTGTCTACATATCACACATGTACTAATGTTTCGGTTAATACAATTATAGCATGATATATAAACATTTATCATAAACATAAAGATATAAATAATAACCACTTTATTATTGCCTCTAGGGCATATCTCCTTCATTATCGAAGTTTAAGGACATGTATGTACTATGTTTGACATCACCATGATTTTCCAGGTAAAACGCTTATTTTGATGGGAGCACATTCTATGAAGTTAAAAAAATGACAGCTAAACTAAAGATTGTCCTGGTTAGATAATAGAACTATTTATGCAGTGTAACATAACAATCACAAATAGATCCTTGAAACATCAAGTTTTCGAGTTGATACCTTAAGAATCATCTCCCAAATTTACAAATACAACACATCTATTTTTTTGATGGTACACACGACATAATCTACTCAAACCGTTCGTCTCAGGTAAATATCAGATGAGAGGACAAAGTTACCCCGCGGGTGGATAGCCATAACAAAGCATGACACGCTAGAATAACAAACATCAAGCAAGCCCCCAAAAATGTTGTGCCAAGTAACTCTTTGGCTTGGCAATATTGGATGTGGCAATTGGATCAATGTTGGTTGAGAGATGGAACTCGATCAAGGAGATACCATGTGGACTATGTTGTGACTTGAACGCTTAGAAGTACTGCTGACATGCATGAAGCCATATCACCACTATTTGCGGTATTAATGAAGTTTAGAGACTTGTCAACCTATTTGCGGCATTAAAGAAGTTTAATGACATGGAACATGTTCGGTGTCACCACTATTTTAAGAAGTACTTATGTGTGATGAAAGCGCCTTCTACAAATGTACAAACATGAAAGCCGAAATAAATATTTTCCTCATCGATTAGAATTGCAGTTTACGCAGTGCAAAACAAAATCTCAAACACGGAGCCTTGAAATGTCTACTAGTTCTCGAACTATTACCTGAAGAATCATCTTGCAAAGTTTGCTCAAAATATTTTTTTCCATACATACGACATATTTTACTCATTTCACCAGCAGTAAGAAAAGATGTCATCATGGAAACGTAGAAAATGCCCAAGATACTGAAACATACCTCATCCTAGGACTATACTAGCGTTCAAGTGGTCATGCTAGCTGCCGTATACATACCACTACAAGACAAGCGTAGGCTGACGTAGACGTCGGTATCGCAGCAATAGGAATACCGTAGTGGGGCACCAGTCACATAGCTGCCAGTCCCCACGTTGTCGAGCTACTCAGACATGCCACGTCGGCCTCATCATTTCCATCCAGATACACATTTGTCACCATGCAGAACCCCAGTCCCAGAGACCGCAACGTGGGGCCCGCGCGATCCGGCCCCACTCGTCATTGGTTGGGCCGCTCCCGCAGCTCGCGTTTGGGGTTGGCCGTTGAGCGCGGCGCTTCACTGGTTTGTTTAATCCATTCCCCTCTCATCTCGCTTTCATGGCGCTCCCTCCATGGCCAGATGGGTCTCCACCACCACTTCCCCCCAATCACGTCTCTCTCCGAATCAAATCGCGCTTCCAGATTTTTCCTTCTCCAGATCCCTCCCGCGGCCAGCCAGTAGGCCTCCCTGAATCGGCGCCGTCCAGGTGAGCGTGGGAAATCTCTCTTCTTTTTGTCATGTCTTCCGCTTTGGCACGGAATTTTCTTCGATGGTCCAAAGGATCCTGATCAAATTTGCTCCGTAAGATTCTTGCTTTCTTCGCGAGCTGAGGAGATGTGTGCGGGTTTCAAACTCTGGTTTCTTGAGCACGCTGGTTTCATTCTTCGCGGTTAACCATCATCGCTGGTCTCTGCTTCTCTGTTTTCTTGGCGATTCCTCCAGCGGCGTACTGCCTCTGCTTTGCTTCTGCTGACGAGCCAGCTTCTTGGGAGAAGCAAAGCTAGGATCCACCCAGCGTTTACAATTCTTCCCCTTTCTCCGCAGGCAGCTGGACTAAGAGGAACCACCGCCGAGGCGGTGCCGATGGGCATCATGGGGGCGGATTTGGGAGCGCTCGCTCTCAAGTACACCGGGATGTCGCTCTCGGTGTCGGACTACGACTCCATCGTCGCCATGAACATCTTCGTCGCGCTCCTCTGCGGCTGCATTGTCTTCGGCCACCTGCTCGAGGGGAACCGCTGGGTCAACGAGTCCACCACCGCGCTCGTCATGGTGAGCATAGACTCCTCTCTCTGCCGCGCGCGCTCCAGGTGTTTGCGATTTTGTCTCGCAGGGGCCGGGTGGCATCGCTGACTTTTTTCTTCCTTCGTGCTTGTTCGATTGCTTGCAGGGGCTCATCACTGGAGGCGTCATCCTGCTCGTCACCAACGGGGTCAATTCGCGCATTCTCGTCTTCAGCGAGGATATATTCTTCATCTACTTGCTCCCGCCCATCATCTTCAACGCTGGGTGAGCGTGCTAACCAGTACTCCCAGTAGTCTCCCGTTGGATTGGGGAGGTTGTTTTCTTTTCCGTGCGAGAAAATGCATTGACGTGTCTTAGTTTAGCTTCTTCTATCTTTGGGACAACTCTGTAATATGCAATGCAAGATTACTGGTTATAGTACTTAATTATATGTTGAAGTTCATATATTATGATTTGATTCAAATAGTGCAGGTTATATTGTAGGCCTGTGCATATCTTAACAAGCGAAAATAGTAATTCGATTGGAACAGTATAGTTGACTATCAATCCACTCCCTTTTGTATTATAACACTACCACACTTTCTCTCTGCACCATAAGCGTTGCGCGCAACCAATTTTTCATCCTCATATGCAAGGTCATAGGTTCAATTCTAGGTTTTTTTTTATACAATTAGGGTGAATCAAGGCACATTTGTTCAATTGCTCTTGCTAAATGCGGGTACGATATCCATTCATTTTGGCTATTTTTTGTTAACTAATTACCTTACTTATGTTGCATTTGCATCATATAAGACTCGGTATTTTTCTATGTTATGTATGTTTGTGAAGTTGCATAGGTATCTTCAGTAGCAGCTAAAAAGTTCAACTCTAAAGTCACTGTATTAGTCTGAAGCTATATTTCATATGATTAGTCTTCGTCTCAAGTGTTGATTGTGAATATTTCCACAAACTATCAGGTTTCAAGTAAAGAAAAAACAGTTCTTCCGCAATTTTGCAACAATTACTTTGTTTGGGGCTATTGGGACATTGATATCCTTTGTAATAATCAGCCTTGGTAAGTTACTAAATCATTCCTCATTTTTGTCCATCAATATTGTATTAACAGTGACAATCTCTTACTCCTCAATGCATTTCAGTGTTACTCATAGGTTTAGTTGGTGCACACGTAGAAATAAATCAAGACACAGTACGTAGAATCCAGCTAGTCTTTTTTTAACTAGAAAAGGTTGGAGGTGCTTTTAACATTGTCCATCTTTTTTGCTTGATTATGTACTGCAGCTCCTCGTACTACACCACTTAGTACACACCTTAATAGAGACTAAATGCAGAGAGTACTGTCACAATTGTGAACGGCAAATCAATAAATTTGCTGTAATCTGACAGCTTGTACCTCTCAGGATTGGTTTGTCTTCAAAGCTGTTGTAGTATTTCATGTCCTTGAGTGGAGGATGCATGGCTACCATAGACATTAAAATATAAACTCTATTTTAAGTATGTACTAGTTAGGACCGGGTGAGGTGGTAGTGGGCTCAAGTCAGAAAACAAGGCACTTTCATAACTTCAAATAGAGTGAAGCACACATTTTTCTATACAATCTAAAGAACTAGTGAGATAAGGAAATACCTGAGGTAAATGGTAAAACTAAAGCTGATAGTTTACCGTATGATGAAACAGTTTGCCCATTAGGAAGCTCCTGGAACATATTGAAGAACCACAATTTTATGTTCATGAATTTATGGAGCTCACCTTCATATAGGATCATATAGGAACTGATAGCATGATGTGTCCAAACCTTGCATTGCTCAAACTTTGATATCTCGCTCAGGTGCTAAGATTTTTGTCTAATGGACATATCAGGTGCCATGGGATTGTTCAGCAAACTTGATGTTGATCCACTCCAGCTTGGGGACTATCTTGGTTGGATATTTTGTTCTACTCTTTATGTATTTCAATATATGAACTGTTTGGACTTTAGATACCACTGAATATGTTATCTTTCTTTTAGCTGACTTTAATTCATGCGCGCAGCAATTGGGGCTATCTTCTCAGCAACAGATTCTGTTTGCACCTTACAGGTTTTGAGTTGAACAATATGTCATTCTTGTCTTGCAAAATGATGCAACAAACCATTTAATTTGTGAAGTTGTTATCTGCAGGTGCTTAACCAGGATGAAACACCCCTACTCTATAGTCTGGTTTTTGGTGAAGGTGTTGTTAATGATGCTACATCTGTTGTGCTATTCAATGCAATTCAAAACATTGATCTTGATCATTTCGATGCTTTTGTTCTACTACAACTTATTGGAAAATTCCTCTACCTACTTTTCACCAGTACTGTTCTTGGAATAGCTGTAAGTTACCTTTGCCACTTTTGTGACACCAACACTAATAATGTTGCTTTAGATTGTGAGAGCATATATATTTTTTCTAAGCATTCTTTCTTGATGATTCATTTCTGACTGACTAGTGGTATCACTTTTTTGCCAGGTTGGGCTGCTCAGTGCCTACACTATTAAGAAACTTTGTTTTGCAAGGTTTGTACAGAGCTCTCAAATGTGAATTCGTTAGTTTACAGTTTACAGTATGAATTACTTCAGATTTTTGATTATTATTATGGCATGCTTGTGGTGTTATGTGCAGACACTCAACTGACAGAGAAGTTGCTATCATGATGCTCATGGCATACCTTTCGTATATGCTGTCAATGGTGGGTGTCTATGAATATATATCTTTTTAAAAATAGGCAATTCTTGTATTTCAAAAATTTTGGGGACACATTAACTATCATACGAGATTGATACTATATTTATAAACTTCGCTTATTTATTTTATTCAATTCAATTTTGGGCCTTAGTTTCTTGTCGTGGTATCGTCACGGCATATGCCATGGGGTGGCTAATCGAAGTGGTTCCTGAGAGATCTCACGGCGGTATCCGGATGCGGGTATGGGCACGAGCGACACGGCGACGTACCCAGGTTCGAGGCCCTCCGATGGAGGTAAAACCTCTACTCCTGCTATGAGTGTATATGATGATCACACAGTACAATGGTGCTCCTAGAGCTGTGTCCGGCTGCTCCTGAGAGGCTAAGGAAGACTATGGTCTCTCTCCCCGGGCAGCTCTGTAGGTGGGTGAAAGTAATGAATGATCGATCCCCCGCACGAGAGGGGGTAGTGCGGCTTATATAGGCACCGGCACTTTACATATAAGACCCTAAAGTTTACTGGCCGGCTGGGCCGGCTCCGGCTTCCGCTCCTTCCCGAGGCGGTGACGTCAGGAGTGGTTGAGGCATCGTGGCCTGTCCCATCCGGCTGCCACGGTCAGCGGTATGGAGGAGGTGTCCCTGTCGCCGTCGGCCCATGTACCAGACGGATCGTCGTAAGCCACGACGGCTGTCCGGCGCGAGGCACTATTGCTCCACACGGTGCCCGCGTTTCACGGAAGATGGAGTCAGCGTGGACTTTGGGAACCCGGATCACCTACCCGGTTCCTTCCCGTGCAAGACTCGCCAGCCTCGAGTCGGTCTGAGGTACAAACCCCAGTCGGATATGGCTTGTAGAAGCCGGCCCAACTACAGCATTGGTGGCCGTAGCCAGGCCGACTAGGACCTAGAGCCAGCCGGCTTCCAGACCAGCCGGCCACGGCGCCAGCCGGCTGCTCCTCAGCCGGCCTTTGCCGCGAGCCGGCCAGTGGCCAGCCGGCTGCTCCGCGTCCATTGCCCTATCCGGGGTCTTCCCCCCGACATTTCTCCTTTCAGAAGCATGCAATTATCACTAATCTGCCTTTTCGGGTATTTCAGCTGCTGGATCTGAGTGGTATTCTCACCGTGTTCTTCTGTGGAATAGTAATGTCGCATTACACTTGGCATAATGTGACAGAAAGCTCTAGGGTTACTACCAAGTATGTATTGTCTGCTAACCAGCTTTGCTGGCAACCATTGCGATCCATTTAAAAATATGTATACCAGCTTTACTGATATTCTTCTATTCATACTGCAGGCATACTTTTGCAACCTTATCATTCATTGCTGAACTATTTCTTTTTCTCTACGTTGGGATGGATGCATTGGACATTGAAAAATGGAGATTAGCTAGTAGCAGGTACCTTTTGCTGTCCATGAATAATGTAGTGGTACTAAGACATACTAGTACTACAATTTCTGCTGATTTTGTAACCATTTATTCTCGCAACTAATTCAAGTGCCTTTTCCCCTATGGTGCAGCCCCAAAAAACCAATTGCTTTAAGTGCTATTATATTGGGCCTGGTTATGTTGGGAAGAGCAGCATTTGTATTCCCTTTATCTTTTATATCCAACTTAAGTAAAAAGGAGGCCCGTCTGAAGATTTCCTTGAGACAACAGGTTAGTATTTAACTTCTTTTGGGCTTCTGTCATTTTGTGTCCCTTAAACCATAGGGAGCTAAGTTTGTTGGTATTTTTCGTTAGGTAATAATATGGTGGGCAGGTCTCATGAGAGGAGCAGTTTCAATTGCACTTGCTTACAACAAGGTGATACATGACAGTACCAAATATGGACTGAATAATTATCTCTAGTGATTTGACTTGGAACTGAAATCACGTGTTTTATGAAGCTATCTTTGAGTATCTAGAGGTTCTGATGCGTAACATACATTTCTAAAAATTTGCAGTTTACAACATCTGGTCATACTGCAGTGCGGGTAAATGCTATCATGATCACTAGCACAGTCATTGTTGTTCTGTTCAGCACAATGGTAATACTACTATAACTTGCTCATTATAGATCATATTATGCACAATGCAGATGTTTATAGTGGCTTTTGCTTATGTTATGTTTTCTTCAGACAAAATATATTATATGTGATGATGTAAAATGTTCTACAATATTGCCGCTTGTTCTTTATATGATTTTATTTGAATTGGTTGATAGGTCAATAAATAATACAGTAGTCATAGAAGGAGTCTTGATGATAGTATCATACTCTTTTGCTTCCCTCAAGAAGGGAAATGGTCCTTCATTTTGCTAATGTATATGACATATATTTGATCCAGGTTTTCGGCTTGCTGACTAAGCCTCTGATTAATCTCCTCATCCCACCAAGGCCTAGCAATACAGCTGATGGCTCAAGCCAGTCATTCCTTGACCCGCTTCTGAGTAGCTTATTGGGCTCCGACTTGGATATTGGCCAATACCCCCCTCAAACCAACCTTGAGCTTCTTCTCACGATACAAACACGCTCTGTTCATCGTGTGTGGCGCAAGTTCGATGATAGGTTCATGCGCCCGATGTTCGGGGGACGAGGGTTTGTACCGTTTGTGCCTGGTTCGCCGGTGGAGCGGAGCACCCATGGGCCTGGCCTGGGTAGCCTGGGCACTGTGACAGAGGCAGAGGCAGATGACCATAGCTGAGTTGAAGCTTAGAAAGTGCAAGTTTTTTTGTGTGTAAATGTTCAGATACCACACAATTTTGTTCTTCGAGTTTGTTGACGTATTTGTTGGTGTACCTTGTGCAGATAGTTTATACAATTACTTATGGAAGGTGATTAAGTAGTTTTCTGGGGCAATTCCAGATGTACATTTTGCCTGTAAATTTCATTGTTGCTCAGATGTAACAATCAGATGTTGGATATTAGTATTAATATGTATTAAATTACAGGTTGAAAACGAGAATTTACTTTTGGAAAATGCAAAGTCCTCGCAGAGACTGTGATGAATGTTTGGTTCATAACCACAGATTACTGAACTTTTTCACCAGTGTAGGAAATTGTTCATGGTCATTGTTTGCACTACGGTAAACGCTTCTCGTCGGTATTCCAAGCATATATGCAAAGCCGGTAGGTCCATGTCATTGACATGATGATAGCTTAAGGACACATTTGGTAGGTTGCAGCCTTTTCGTGGTCTAGGGTACGCAGTGGTGAGCAAATACGACACCAAGTCATGTTCAGCAATCCGTTTAGTAGCCTGTAGAACACTTTGTGCAGCTTGTTCAGTGAACTGCATGCAAACACTTTTAACATGGGTGATGCAAACTTATCTATTTGAGTGCATCCGGTCTATGTGTCTGCTAATCACTTCTCCCAAGCGGTGATCTTACCACCATAATCACACAGTAGATAAAATAATACTACAAGCAATTCATCCTTAGTACCCTAACTACCACGAATTAAGTTGTGCGCACAACATATCATCGCAACCCCTACTACTAATAAAGTATCAATACACAAACAGTTCATCATGAGGGGTTCTGCATCGCCTCTGTCAGCCGCGCATGGCCGCGGCGCTGGGAAGGATGGATGAGGTGGTGTCTGAAAGGGGTGTCATGGGTGTAGTAGGAAAAAGAGGCCGAATCGATGGAGGTGGAACAATTTGGGCGCTGTTGTGGCTGGATCGGGTCAGACCGGGGCGCCCCGTAGAGATCGGAAGCTAGGAGGAACAAGATCTCGTCTGACATGGAGAAGAACACCAGATTCTACGGGAGAGGCGTTGATTTGAAGCTGGCAAGGGACGTAGAAGTGGCCAAGGGCATGAAGGCGGCCACGTCATGGCTAGCCACCAACGACGACGACGGCGAATCCTAGCTATGCAATGACAAGCACGACGACGTATACGGCCCACTCTATTATCTCGATGCTTCTTTGGAAGCATTTTGCCTTTGGGCGTGGGTCTTGTTTGAGTAAGGGCAAATGACAAAGCTAGCTGGGAAATTACTCCTCACTATGCAGAGAAGCTAGAATTAATGAAGACTTTCTCCAGGAAATGTACTGCAATTAGGGCAGATGTTGGACTATGGCAAGTGAAGAGTGGTGACCACACATATGAAGTGAACTTGGACAATAAAACTTGTGCATGCAGGAAGTGGGGTCTTTCTGGATTACCATGCAACCATGCTGTGAGTGCTATCTACAAAGCAAGGTTGCATCCAGAGGATTTTGTTTCACACTTCTTCAGAAAGGAAATGTACATGAACATCTATACCCTAGTTTTCTATCCCATGCCACAAGAACATGGCTGTACGAAGACACAAACCCCTAACATAATGCCTCCTGGGTTCAAGGACCACATGAAGGGGAGAAGGCAGGAGAAGAGGAGGAAGAACAAATTTGAGGTTCCTAAACCTAAAGTTTCATCTAGGATGGCAACTGGAACTGCAAGCTGCAAGGACACAAGTGGACAAGCTGCTCACAGCCTCTAAGGGCTGATCTAGTAATTAGGAAAAATAACCACAAGGTCAATTCACTTGCAATTCTACTTTTCCAATCCATGCATGAAGTTATGTACTGCTTTTCTAATTATATCCATTGATTATGCAATCAACTAGGAGAATGCCAGAAGAAGCTTCAGGTGCAGCACGACCAACTGCAACAGCATCACCAAGTGCACCAGGACCAAGTGCACCAGGACCAAGTGCAAGAGCAGCTCCAAGTGCACCAGGACCAAGTGCAAGAGCAGCTCCAAGTCATGCTCCAGGAATGATGGGCTACTTCACTGTAGGTGCTAATGCATCAGCTGGTAGAGATGCATCAGTTCCTCCCCTTGCTACATCAAGGAACTATGGTGCACCAGTTCAAACTGATGAAGCAATTTAGATGACAATGCTATGAGTTTGATTGTAATACAGTTAGGCAGTGAACTATGTCAAAAACTGCTATGTTGATGTCATTTTGGTTGGGGCAAAGTAGTTGCCAGTGAACTGCTATGTAATCATGTCACTTTGCATGATTCTTTTGTGTCAAACATCTATGACATGCTATCTGTCCTAATTAGAGTAATGAATGTGTCTTTGGATGATTCTATGTTTTAAGACGGTAAGGTCTCGACATCGAGTCGAGACGATGTCGAAACCACCTCTCTATGTTTTAAGATGGTAAGGTCTCGACATCAAGTCGAGACGATGTCGAAACCACCTCTATGTTTTAGGATGGTAAGGTCTCGACATCGAGTCGAGACCTTGTCCAAAACAACTTTTTGTTTCAAGATGGTTAGGTCTCGACATCGAGTCGAGACCTTGTCCAAAACAACCCCATATATTGCAACTTCCAAAACCACTTGGAATACTAGCATACCATCATCTTATTCTTCAACAACATCAGTCCAAGCTAATATTGCAACAACATAGTTCACCAGAATTACAATAACTTAAAATTCATTACAACAACACATGCAAGTACCAACAAATTCATTACAGTTGTTCCAGGTGCACAACACCTTTAATTAACATACAGACACACAATTACTCTAAGGCAATTTCAATGATCTTCTTCATCTTGGACCTGTGCCCTTCCTTCTGCTTCAGGAAATCTCCAATGATGAACTCCAGTTTTCTCTTTTCAGCCTTCACCTCATCCTCTCCTTCTTCATCAGATCCCTCTCCTTCTTCATCTGGTCCCTATCCTTCTCTGCCCTAATTCTTAGAACTTTGTGCATGTTGGAATGGTATGCATCAATGAGCTTCTTGTGCTCTAGTTCTGCCCTAGCATCTATCAGAGCTTGTTCTGCTTTGGCCTTCAGAGCAAGTGTCATCTGCTTCTCACCAATCACTGTCTTCAGTTCATCTTGTGCCATCTTCAGATCCTTGTGCAGCTTGCTAATATCATTATGGAGTTTGAACTTTTGTTCAAAATGATCCAGAGCATCAGTAGTTCTACCATGCTTCTGAGCACCATGCATTTCCCAAAGTCTTCCCAATGCTTTCTTCAAGTTCATGGGCCATTCACCATCTACCCACTTCACATAATCACATCGACGCCCTTCCTACATAAATCAATCAAAATGTATATTTTCTCAGCTACTTCATATTATCTACTCCTACACAATTTAGATTACTGCACAGAGACACACACCTCCATATCAATCCAAGAAACTTCCTGCCAGTGTGCCATCCCTCGAAAGCCACAAATCTGCCAGCTACTTTGCGACATTTGCAGCGAGCAGTAGGTAATCCATCATCTGACCCGCAATACTCCGAGTCATAGATGGTATTCATTGCCTAAACATTGCATTTTCATTTCAATCAGTGCAAGATCCCCAGATTCCCCACATTCCCCAGACCAGAAGAGATGGTTTGTAGAGAGATAACTCACATCATCGGAGGAATCCGAGCTCTGGTAGTCTGGTGACTCTTCACCATCACCCCACGAGACCATCTCTCCATCGGCGGCGGCGAGCTCCAGGCGCTGGCGGCGGCGTGAACAGAGGAGGAGGACAGTGAGATGGGGAAAGAGTGAGCTGGGGGCGAAACGGCTATTTATTTGCCGGCACTGACGCCTTAACGTCGTCTCTCCTTCTCCGTCCAACTTTGCCGACGTGGACATGGTTTAACCGCTAAACTCGACCAATCAGTGCTGCGCGTCTCGACCTGACCTCAAAACTGGTAGTTAAGTGTCGCTAAGCTCAATGCTGGTAGTTTCAAGACATCACCGCCTGTAAGAGCATCTCCACTCGTTGGCGCTCCCCACGCCCAAATCCGGCGAAAGTTTTGTCCGGATTGGAGGAAAATTTGGCCCGGGGAGCCCATTTTTCCCAGCGGCGAGCCCAGGACGGATGTAAAGTTTTTGACAAAATACGACGAATTTGAACAGAAGGAGGCGAAACTCATGCAAACATAAGCGAAATTTAGTGATATTTAACTTATATACGCGAGTTCATACATATATAGGCCGAATTCGTACATATATTTGAATTCGGCGACAGGGAAACATTAACTTAAACTAAAAGCGGCCTCCTACATGCCGAAATGGCGGTAGAAGGCCGTGTAGTCCGCGCCGTCGTCGTCGTCGCTCGAGCTGGCGGCGTCCTGGGACGGCGCCGCCTCGAACCAGCGGCTCGAACCCTGGCCAGGGTCGCCGGCGCGTGGCGGCGTCGGCCGGTAAATGTCGTCGTCGCTGCTCTCCTCGAGCTTGATCAGCTCGACGAGCATGTGCGCGACGTTCGTTGGTGCGAACGGTGCGGCGGCGCGGACGACGCGTTGCCGCGCGGCAGCCAGGTCCAGCAGCCGCCGCATCTGCTCCGCCTCCTGGCGCTCCCAGTCCCGCCTGGACCACTCCAATGCGGCGTCCTCGGGGAGGCTGTTGTCGGCGGGCACCAGGTCCGTGAGTGTGGTGACCCGGCATACCACTGCATGGTGTAGTATGCAAGTCTGATATAACACCAATGAAACACCGTTCCACTAGTATTATATCGCTCAGAGTGGTACAACAGAAACATATGCGGGTCCAAGGCATGTCTATAGAATTACAACATCGACTCTGTTACATAAGATCATCACAGCCTCCTACTTTACAATGAGGTAAAACTGCAAATAAACTCCAGAAGAACGACTCGTAGTCTAGTCTTATCATGAACTCTATGTGTAGAGTATTTCACTAACTACAGAGGCTAAGAATAGACTCTAGCTAAATAGGAGCTAGGTTTAGGAAGCTAGTTCTCTTCTATGGCTAAACTAGGTTTTCTCCTTGTTGGATGTGGTATCTGACTCCTCTGACAGGGTCATGTCTCGTGAAGTAGTTGTTGACTCCTCGGCCTTCGAGTTGCACTATAGATCCTCCTTTGATGCCTCCATATCTAAGCAGGGGATTTAAGAGTGGGATGAGTACGAGCGTACTCAACAAGTTCATTATAGGAAAGAGGTGTTTAATGCACTAGCTACGGCATTAGACCAGAAAGTCTAATACCAATGCAAGTTTTCATAACCATTTCTTCAAAAGGTTGCTTTTATTCAGAAGAACTATGTCCGTCAGCCTTCACCGGTTTACTAGAACTTCATGGAGCTCCTTTCCGGCCGCGTTCGCAGTTCCATATCCCGGAACAGGGAGTGACAGGTCACGGTTCTTTACACTCTGCAGAGGTGTGTTGCTTTAACCATAAGAGATCTTAACCTTGGTGCCAACCGGACAATTTCCCCGTCCACACTTCCTATGGTGTGAGGCCCGGTATAAGGTCTAGCCAATCATGTTCCTCCGCTACCTCGAACACCCACCCTTTGTTGCATGCCCCGACCCTGGGTCCACGTCGGTCCCATTATTCCCATATATTTCAGGGTGGACCCCGACCACGACGACAATGCTGGGCTCTACCATACACTCCTACGCCGGTAGCTGCAACCCATCATAGACCGCAATACCGTGGGGACTTAAGGCTTCCCCAGCCTACCGCTTGTTCTTCGGGCGACAAGTGTCTACGGACAATGCCGTGGGGACTTAAGGCTTCCCCAGCCTACCGCTCGCCCCCGACAGATACAAGTGTCTACGGTAAAGCGCATCCGTTGATGAACGAGAGGTGGAAACACTTTTGACTACTCCGTCCCACTCCGGATCTTATGGTTAACACGGGTATTACGGCACAAGAATCACTGGCGACATTTGTTGTTTAATCCTAGATGGATATAAACCCTTGCAATGGAACCTCCACCATATCAACACAATCCATGGTTCCATTGCCCACCACATAGTCATATTCATAGTTATGAAAGTAGTGGTTTTGGTTTTTATGCAATAGTGATAATCATAGTACTTTGCAAGTAATTTGATAAAGATACTCAAATGACATGAGCAAGCGATGAACTTGCCTTTCTTGACTGCAAGATTATGCAGGCAAGGTCTTCGGTACGCAATAACTCCAAATTCTGAAATAGCATCATCGTCCGGTAAGGACGATGTTTAAAAGATTGGCAATGATGCAATAATGCATAAGTATGAGATGCAATCGCTCTAAGCGTGACCTAACCCCGATGATTTAGGATTAGTGAGTGGTAATGATTAGTTCAGGGCGTGTTGCACTTTTAGAATGATTCTCATACAAGGTTCTTATTCATGTATGGTTACATGGTATCATAAACAGGTGCTGCAACATATCATAACAATAATATTAATAGCACACAACTATAACATTTGGT
Organism: Lolium perenne; assembly: GCF_019359855.2. NCBI lineage: Eukaryota > Viridiplantae > Streptophyta > Magnoliopsida > Poales > Poaceae > Lolium > Lolium perenne. Next base: position 42,301,648 of record NC_067244.2, on the reverse strand, counting down.
ATAATCCTAGCATGTAATGAATAGTGGTTGGTTTTAGCACTACATGGCATGGTTAATGATTAATTATCATATACTTCAAAAGAATAACTTTTGAAGAACATGTTCTTTAATAAAGAACAAGTATGATAATTAGGGTTGTGGAGTTCTATGGTTTATTATGGTTTCAACTAATTTCTGGAGTAAGGTTTAGATGGATCTCAACAAAGTTGGATTCATTAATAACTAGGGCTTGTATGGTTTTAGTGAAGCATAAGTATCTTAAGCAATTAATGGTTGCTATTATGGTGATATATCTTAGTGGTAATAGATAGCTAGGGTTGATAGGTCCTGTTAGGCAAGGTTGATGACTACTTCCTATTTACTTCAAAAGAATAACTTTTGAAGAACATACTTCTTAGAGAATAAGAAGTATAACAATTAAGGTTGAGGTTGTCTTGCTTTAGCTATTGGATCTCTAAGTAGAGAATGGTTGGTTCCTAAATAGGATGGTTCATAAGTATCTCACACTAGTAGGGTTTAGTGGACTATAGTGATGTAATGGTAAATAATTGGTGTGGTTGCTACTAGGGTTCATCACAATGGTGTGATGCTAGATCAGGAGGAGTAAGGATAAGATTCTTGATAATAAGGACTAGGGTTGATCTTATTTGATCATCTAGGTAAGATAGGTGTGCATACATGGAATTCTGGCCGGGCACAAAAAACCGAAACCGAAGACCGAAGCCGAAATAACCGGGACCGAAACCGAAATACAAGAAAATTCGGTGTTCGGTCATACGATCGGTCTTGCCAGGCAACTGACCGAAATATTTTAATACTGTTCGGTTGTGTCGAGCGAACGACCGAAGCGACCGAAGCGACCGATCATTTCAGCCCAGCAGCCCATTCGGCCACTTTTCTAGCTCCATTCCAGCCTCCAGGCCTCTTTTCACTCTCGCTTCGTTCCTCATTCGACCCTGGACAACACACAGGAGAGACCTGCCCTAGGGTTGCGCCGCCGCCCCATCCTCCTGGAAGAGCAAGCACCACCGCCGTCCGGCGTCCGGCCGACCGGCCAACACTCCAGGCCTCCAGCCGCATCTCCTTCCCCGCCGCATCTCCAGGTCTCCAACCCCGCGTCGGCCGGCAGCACGCCACCACAGGGATCCGGCCAGCAAGTGACACGGTAAGAAAAACCCGTTCCCTGCATCCAATGTTTTTAATCTGCTCCGTGAGACTGCTCATCTTCTAGTGTTATTGTGCTACTGTGCTAGTAGATGGAGATCTCTGATCCGTATTCTATTTCTATGGCTTGGTCTCCAACTACAACTAGTATAGAAGATATTAGATCCTCGCCTTGTCATCTATGGATTGATCTCCATATCTCCATATTATGCATGTTCTATTTTTTTATTAGCTAGTGTTATACTGTTGTAAAATATACTGCTACAATTAGACAGTTAAACTGATGTATTTTGATTGCTGTAAAATATACTGCTACTGCTAGTGTCTATTTGGACTAATATTTCTGTTCAATTCTACTGGTTAGTTGTGCACTTGTTTACTCAGATGTACTTTACTTCTGTCTGTTTGTAGATGGCATCCGAACCTGAGTATGTTCTTGAGGATGAGCTGAATGCACGTGAACTTGCCCTTGCGAATGCCCGTGAACTTGAAGCGGATGCCCATATACTTGCGCTTGCGGATGCAGAAGCAGATGAAGCAATAGCTGCGGGAGTGAAAGCCACGATGAAAACGGAAGATGTGGGGGTGATTCAAATTGAGGATGATGAGGAACCTGTGAATCCAAAATTGAGGAAACCGATGGCAGCAAGATCAGAGGCCTGGGAGCATTTTACCAAAGTTCTAGATTCCAATGGTAAGGTGAAAGAAGGATTGTGCAAGTATTGTAACCGTCCAATTCAAGCTACTACAGCAGGCAATGGGACATCATCAATGCACAGGCACTTGCTATTTGTTGTAAGAATTAATGTTCTCTTATTTGTTTTGAATTATAAACTGCTACCTGTAAGCTGCTCCCATTTCCTGCTGCTCTACTGCAAGTCTGTAACGTGTTGTGAACTTGTGAATTGTGATATACTGTTTAGTTTCCCCATTTGTGTGCTCCCATTTTTATGTACATGTGCTATGAGCCTACCATGTTGTGCTAGTTTATTCTTCTGCTAGAAATTATGAAGTGAAATGTCTGAAATAATAACGTGTTGTGCTTCCATTTCTTATATATATATGTTACACTTTCTCTATTTGGTCTATATGGTCATGACCGAAGACCGGACCGAAAAGACCGAAGACCGAATACAGAAAGACCGGAAAGACCGAACGTATTTTGGGTAGCATTTCTGGATGAACGAAATTTGTGAAGACCGAAAAGACCGGACCGAGCAAACCGAACAGACCGAACGCCCGGGCAGACATGGAATACTGAATTATGGATAATAGGGCTCCTACATTTTATGTGGACATGGAAAGTATTTAATTGCCAATTATAGTTCTATGGATCAAAAGGAAAATATCATGATCATAAGCTCCTAACCTAGGGTTTAGGTTAGAAACAAATTAGGGTTCATATGAATTAATGGAGCTAGGATTCCTAATGGTATTAGGGTTTTAGGGTTTCACATGCAATGACAATGTTGTAATACCATTCAATATGGAATTAGGATTTGCTATTTACCATGTAGTTTTATGATTAATAACTTCAATTTAAAGTTGAAGTTATTAATAACTTGGGAATAAAAATAATATTGAATTTGGCATTTTATTATTTTTAAACAATTAATAATTAAGGTAATTATTAATTAGGGTTTAAATCTCTCTAATAATGATTTAACAAAATAACAAATAAAGAAAATTAGTTTTATTGTTTTCTTTATTTATTTACTGGTTTTTATTTACTTTTGGAAATTTTTACTAATTATTGAATTTAAGTGAATTTAGAATTAAAATTAAAAGTTTAAATAACAAGTATTAAATAATTGATTTTTAATTAAAAATAAAGTTTCATATTATATTTTTATTGGATAGAGTTTTCTTTTCTAAGAATTTTAATATCTTATTCATATTTTTCCGAGCTAAATTAGATATGAATTTTTAAAGTTTCTACTATTTTCAGGAATATTGAAATATCTGTAAATACTAAATGTACCGGTTGGGTTTGTACCCACAGACGCAGACACGTGGGGCCCTTGACTGGGTCGTTTGCCACGCAGGCAAAGACCAAGTCAACATGGGGAGGGCCACGGCCACGTCACCCACTCGCCGGCGGCTTGACGCCGGCGGCCAGTTGAGGGTGGCGCCGCCGATTTAGTGCATCCCGGGACGCGCGGTTAGCTTCTAACGAACCCCTGTGACGCGCGGAATCGAATGGTGGTGACGGCTACTCGAGGGGGTCACCGGAGCCTTGCCGGAAAACCAACCCGCGGCGGAGCACTCCGGCGGAATCTCGAATCCTAGGCTACGATTGATGGAAATGCACAAATAAGGGGTCTCTGGGAGCGCACACTCACCCTGAAGCTGATAGGCTGCTCGACGAAGCCCGGGATGGTCGGAGTTGCCCTCACGGACATGATTTCCGGCGAGCACCTGAGAAAGGGAACACTCAAATTCGCCCGATTGAGACCGCCCCCTTCTCGATTCTTTCTACCAGGATAATCCTCTCACTGGTGCGCTTCTCCTAGGCTACCTCTGTGTCCCTGGGGTGGCCTCCTCCGACGAGGTCATGCTCGATGCCGGCGACACCTGTGAGGTGGTGGCGACAGATATGGAGGGCTAGCGAGCAATTGATTGAGCGGAAGGGCATTAGGGTCTACGGCGGAGCTTATCGCGTCCTTTATAGCACAATGCGAGGCTGGGCTCGGCGCCTCGCCGGCGGCAGTGGCCTGGATGCAATCGATGATGCCGGTCGTGTACTGGGCGCGAATCTTGGCGAAAACGGATCACACGGACGAGGAGAAACTTCAATCTAATTTTAGGCATGATCTTGGCGTCCAGGTTCAGCCTTATCGGCGGCGAGGACGTGGCCGAGGCGCTCCTCCACCGTGTCGATCACAGGGAAGAAGAAGAAGTAGCTTCGCTTCTTCTTTTTATTATTTTCCAGCGAAACGTTAACTGGGTCGGGCTGGATTGGCGTTGCTGGGCTCGTGTTGGGCTTCACTTGGTGGGCTGCACGGCTAGGTGAGTCCAGGTAAGCTTCTCTCCCCTCTCTTATTTCTTTTATTGTTTTATTTTCTGTTTTCATTTTCTATTTTGGTAATCTGTTTTACTTCACATTTGAATTCTGGTTTGTTTTGCAGGTGTTTAACAATTTGGCTTTCATGAGGTCTATTACAAGGGGCTTTGTATTACTGCATTATTTTGTTTAATAATTATTAAGTGTATGTGAGCATTGTCATAATTTTCAATTGGACAAGTATTTAGGTATTGATTTTAATGTGCCTTTTTATTTGGATTGCCACTTCCTTTTGGAATGGTTAGAATTTATAGTTTATACTCTAAGAGTTTTACAAGGTATCATTAGGACTTGCTCTCATAATTGGGAATTTAGTCCAATGCATATGAGTTTATGTGAGTACCTATTTGTTAGGGTTTTATAATTTCTATTATATCCCCTTTTTAAGGTTGTTACTATCTTGATCTTTGAAAATACCTAAGGTAGGTATTGTTCCCATCATGGTTTATCTTGGTTACAAAGTTAAATGGTTGTTAACCACACTTGGGTTTAATTATAGGGCTTAGCATTAGATGTCTCTTATGTTTAATGATAAAGCATGAGAGTTCAATGCTAGGGTTCTAATTCTATGTGCTTACTGACACATGGTTTGAAACTAAAATGTGTCTTCATTGTTTTTAGTTGTGTTCACCCAAGTGGTATACAAACTAGGTTGAGATATAATTCTAGGTTGGAGATATGGGATGGCACCATATTGTATGTGCTAGGGTTTAATCTCCCCTAACCATGATAAGGTGGTTACTTGCTTAATATTTCATGTGCTTCTCTTTACTAAGGATTTGGGAATTGATTTTATCTTCTACCAATTAACTTCTATTAGTATTCTCAATTAATCATTAAAGTAACTACAGTGGTTATAGTTCTTTTTATAGTTAACTTTGATCATATGGATGGATGGTTTCTCACCATATTAAGTATGGAGTTTTACTCTAAGGTTTTCTTAGGCTCTTTAATTTATGAAATATGGATATGGTAGGATTCTACTTATGATCACCAAGTGTTTCACAAGTTAAGGTTGGGATATAAGCCTAGGGTTGCTTACTGGTTACCTCCCTATAATTTCATGTGATGAATGATATCTGCTTATCCTATTAGGATTTAACTTATCCTCACATTTCTCAAGAGCATGATCATGGATTAGGCATGATCAACTTGTTCTTAATATCTCTACCCCAAATTCTTAGGGTTTATGATCATTATTCAATTTATAATGATCAAGGTTTGGCTTCCTAAGGTACCTCTCATTAAATGAGGTTCTCACCTCCATGATCAAGCATTGTCTTGATCAACTAGGATATAACACTTCTATTTTTCTTTCTAGAATGATCCTACTATGGTTACCTCATTAGTTTATATCCCAGGAGAATGCCTGAGTTATTACTTAGGGTTCTTTCCAGGGAATGATGATATAATCATCTGGGTATATGGATAGTTCTTTCCCTCAAATTCAAGTGTTGCCTCACTAACTTGAGTGTAACACCATAACTTGAGCTCCCTCATAAATGAATAGTTATTCTAGGGTTTATGGTGTATTCACAATATCTCAATAGGTATCTAGTCTAAAACTCCACTTGGCTATCGTGGTTGAATTAATCTCCTCCTTACTTTATCAATTCATGGATATGGTTTTAGTCCATGTGGTATTAGGTTATCTCACCACTCCAAGGGAAATGGTTTACAACCTGATACTTTAGTTCAAAGATTGTCCTTTATTCTTAAATAGATAAAGCTTGGATTGATATGAATGGTCTCTCTCATTTGGGAATGACTTGAATAATACTCTAGGGTTCCTCTTGAAAATGATGTTGTGATCATATGGATATTTATCTCCAAGGTTTGTCATTGCTTCCCTAAATAAAATAGGACTCTTACCTCTTTAGGTTTGATGTATAATAACTTGGAATAGAGAAGAATTATATTCCTTAGTTGGATCTCCTTGTCTTGTTTCCAAGATTATAGTAGAATGGATATCATAGGGTTTATGTTAAGGGCATGGATTAGTTTAAGATATGGAGAAGATAATCAAGAATGTTTTCTCCATTTTATTGTTACTTGGTTTGCACTTAAGCAGATGTTCTTATGTTATAACAATGATTACCATATTATGATATGTTATAAGATCAATTAGTTGATCATTGAGTAAGGTGTTGTTGTGTTGATTATTAGTTCCATTTGATCTAACCCCTTAGATCAAATCATCTCTTCCCAAAACAAGGTTTTAGCAAAGTCACGTTGAGGTTTGTAGCGCTTGACTTGATGAGCTACTTCAACTCCACCAAAGTCAAGTGAAACTTCAGTTACTGTGACTGTTTTACTTTAAAGCGCGAAAATTCCCTAGATTTTCTATGCATGAATGCAATGCACACATCTGTTTCCTCTATTTTCGTAACCCCAATACCTGGGATATTACAGTGAGCGACCTGGCGATCGCCTCCGCCACGACGGCGTCCTCCGCGCGCTTTGCCTCCTCCTCGGCGAGCTTGTTGGCGGCGTTGTTGATGGCGGCCGCGGCGGCCTCCTTCTTCGACGACTTCCTCTTCCGCCCGCGCTGCGGAGAGGAAGGCTGGTTGCGGATGAAGAGGGCGCCGCTGCTGCGCCCTCTGGTCGGCGGTGGCGACGTCGGTTCCTTCTTGACGGTCGAAGGAGACGTCCACTCCTTCTTGACGGTGGCCGGCGTCGACCCGCCGGACCTGGACGCCTACCTCGAGCCAGACAAGGAGGAGGATGGCGCCATCCTCCTCGGCATTAACTCACCGCGTGGAAGCTACGCGTCGGCGAATAGTCACCGGCGACAGGCTTTTGGAGCGCGCGGAAGACGATGCGATGAGGACGACGATCGGTGTCTCTCGCCGACAAGTTGGGGCCACCAGACGCGCGGGAAGTTTCCTCGACGTTTCGCGCGCTTTCGTTTCGTCCGGAGTCCCCGAACGCTCCCCGGGGGGCCGGGGATGGCCTGGGCTCTCCGGACGGATTTAGGCCCAAATCCTAAAGAAAACGAGGAACCGGGAACGCGACTGGACCGTTTTTCGCCCATCCGGATCCGGATGAAAAAAAAAAGCCGTCCTGAGGAGGCCTCCTCGGGGACACGATGCTCTAAGAGCATCTCCACTCGTCCCCCCGAACAGGCCCCCGGCGAGCGTTTTTTCCATCCGGACGGCGTAATTCGGCCCAGTCGCGCCCCCGGTTCCTCGTTTTCGTCCGGATTTGGGCCTAAATTCATCCGGCGATCCCACGCCCCCCCCGGCCCCCCGGGGAGCGCTCGGGGACTCCGGACGAAACGGAAGCGCGCGAAACGGCGAGGAAACTTCCCGCGCGTCTGGTGGCCCCAACTTGTCGGCGAGAGAAACCGATCGTCGTCCTCATCGCATCGTCTTCCGCGCGCTGTAAAAGCCTCGCCCGGTGCATTCGCCGGCCACGCGGCGAGTTAATGTCGTCGTCTTCCCGCGCTGTAAAAGCCTGCCGCCGGCATGCATTCGCCGGCCACGCGGCGAGTTAATGTCTTCGTCTTCCGCGCACGCATCGTCTTCCGCGCGCACTGAAGGCTGCCGCCGGTCAGCTCGCCGCGGACGCGTCTCAATCCACGCGGCATTTAATCCCCGCGCCAGCCACGCCTATATACGCCGGTCCGCTCGCCGCGAGGCGTACCCCGTGCTCCACTCTCCCTCCACTCTCCCTCTACTCTCAAGATGGCGTTCTACGACGACGACGGCGCAGCCAACAACGGCTTCGCCCGCCGGTCTCTCCACGCGTGGGAGGGGCACCTCCTCCACCAGGCGGGGTACCCGTGCCCGCCGGACACGAGGCCTCCCGGAGGCGGCTGGCGGCTAAGTGCTGGCGGCGTTCCAATCCCGCCGCCGCCGCGGGGCCATGCCCTCGACGTCGCCATCGAGGAGGCGAGGATGACGATGACCGACGAGGAGCGCGCCGACCCGCGCCACCACCCCGACAACTACACGCGGTGGAACTCCTACTTCCTCCAGCGGTGGGAGCGGGAGCTGGCGGCCTACGACGGCCCGCCGCCTCCGCCTGCGCGCAACAACGCCGCGGGCCGCCGACGGTGGTGGGGCGCGCGGGCCGGACACTCGAGGCCGTCATCGAGCACATCGAGGCGGCAACTCCCCGGTGCTCACGATGCCCCCTCTATCGGCATCGAGGGCATCGGCGAGCCGCCGTCGGGGAAGCGTGCGGCGACCACGGCGCATGGCTGCCGGCTCGTCGTCTTCGGGATCGGCGTCAAGGTCATCCTTGGCGCCGGTGAAGAGGAGGAGGCGACGTCGCCTTCGACGCCGGTGCGCGTCAAGAAGGAGCCGGCGTCTCCGCCGGCGACCGAAGGCGCAGCGGCGGCGCCCTCGTCATCCGAGAAACGACCTTCGCGCCGCGGGCGGCCGGAAGAAGACGAAGAAAGAGGCCACCGCAAGCCGGCTCGCCGAGGAGGAGGCGAAGCGCGGAGGAGGCCGCGATGGCGGAGGCGATCGCCGGGTCGCTTGCCGACATGGAGGAGGAGAAGCGCGCGGACGACGCCGCCCGGGATCGGGCCGACGCGGCGCGCGGCGCCGAGGCGGAAGCGACGACGGCGGCTGGCCGGACACGGCCGCCGCACGCCAACTCGCCGCCGCGCCGCTCCAGCCGCCAACGACGATGTCGCGCGGTACCGCCGTCTGCGACACCTCCATCCGGCGTCGCTGTCCCCGTCGTCGACCTCGAGTCCTCCGACGACGGCGCGGTACAAGCCATCCCCGGGGGTGGGGAGACGCCGGCCGAGCGACGGCGGCCAAAGCCGCGCAGCCGAAGGTGCCGAAGGTCGAGGACGACGGCTCCGACGACGGCGGCGACGACTACACGGTGTTCTACCGCCGTATGGGCATGTAGAGCGCCGTGTTTTAAAATTAGCGTTTGAATTCCCCTAGCCGAATTCGAAATATAGTCGAATTCGGCCTCTATGTATGAACTCCGCCCGTTTTAGTCTAAATATCATTAAATTTAGTCTATATTCACCCGAATTTAGCCGAAGTTTGTCAAGTTTCCGTTTTTTAAATTCGCATCGTCGACTTCGCCTGGGCACGCGGCTGGGAAACTAGCGCTCCCCACGCCAAAACTTCATCCAATCCGGACGAAAATTTCGCCGGATTTGGGCGTGGGGAGCGCCAACGAGTGGGGATGCTCTAATGTGGTAGTTCTGCCTCATTTACTCCAACGCCCACGCCACGCCGGCCACTCCCTCCCATTCCCCATCCAGCTCCGCCGCCAACTCAGGCTCCCATTCCCCATCTACAACCCGCGAGCGTGAACCCCATGCGCGACGCGCCAAATCCTTCCTCCATGGAGCAATGCGACGCGGAGATCCCATCCTGGGGACGCGGTCTTTCCTACGGCGGCGACGGCTACAGGGAGGACCGCCTCAGCGCGCTTCCCGACGACTTGCTTATCCATATCCTTCTCAAGATCCTCGACGCCGCCGGCGCCGCACGGACCAGCGTCCTCTCCCGCCGCTGGCGCCGCCTCTGGACCCTCCTGCCGGAGCTCCTCTTCCCCAACAGTAGCCCCCATCACATACGCCTCGCCCTCACCGCCCATGAAGCGCCGGCCCTGCGCAAGCTCGCCGTCACCGTCACAGACCCCACCCCTGAGTCCGTGGCGGCCTGGCTTCCCATCGCCGCGCGCCGCCTCTCTGGCGATCTTTTCCTCTTCAACATGGCTCAGCGGAACGAATCGGAGGACGAGGCCGGGGAAAGAGGCGCCTTTGAGCTCCCCTGCTTCGAGAGGGCCACCGCAATCGTGCTCCCCTGCCAAGGGCCCCTTGCCCTTGAGGTCTCCATGTCCCATGCCGGTGTATTCGCGCAGCTCACTGCTCTCAAGCTAGTCTGCGTCGATCTACATGGCCCGTGCAGGCTCGGTGAACTTGTCTCCTCGCCACGGTGCCCATCTTTGCGGAAACTCATCATCGACAATGTCAGGGGTCTGCGCAACTTCACCATTCATTCCAAGTCTCTCCTGTATATCAAGCTGAAGAATTTGTGGCCAGATCATGTCCTTGGTTTGGGCAACTTCACCGTTCATTCGGACTCTCTGCGGCGAATGATGCTGATGAGTCTGCATTCCTTGCAGCAGCTCACTGTTACGGCACCAGTACTCAGATTTCTAAGTGTGAGCTCCTGCTTTAATCCCAGCAGTAATCAACCGGTTGCAAGCATCTCGGCCCCTCAGCTGGTAACCCTCCAGTGGAGGGATATTTATCATACAACCTACACCCAGCTTAAGATGGAAAATCTACAACTGCTGCGGGCCAACCACTTTTTTGTATATGGACAAGAGCCACACAAGATGCACAATAGCAGTTGTGTGGGACTTCTACGGCGCTTTGAGCTCATCGAGAATGTCGTATTAACGCTTCTCTATCACACGGTGAGTTCATTGTCTTGTTTGTTAGCAAAGTATTTTCATTTTCGTTGGAAAATATCGGATCGCTTGAATCCTGATGATTTTTTTTTTAAATCCATGTTATCGAATAATACAGTTGCTACCCCAATGGTAGGTTCCCTTTCCATAGGCCAACCGAGTATATAGAATAGACAAACCGTTATCCTGTAAGGCTGTAACCCATTTTCAGTTTTTTTTAATCATCGATTTGTTTGACATAATTTTCCAAATTTACAAAATTTCGGAAACTTGGCAAGTTTCGAGGGCCGAGGGGTACATAATACTTTTAATTTTGAAATTCTTAACCGTTCTAGTATATTAATATATAAGGCTGCACATGAGCTCGGACTTGCTAGCCTTAAATAATCATTTCCATCTAAACAAGATGCATGTGCCATTTCCATCAATACTTTTCCTTTTTTGTGACTTCGAACAACTCTACCGCAGGAAATTACTAACCACGAGTACTTGATGGAAGACATGGCAAGGCTCCCAAACATCGCAGTCATGGGCCTGTATATAGATGCAAACAGACATTCCTTTGGAGGCAGTTTGTTCCATCTCCTCAGTATCTGTACTGGTGTCAAAAAGCTGTCTCTTACACTTCTTGGCAGAACTTGCTGTCTGGCGGTAATAATATCCTTACTTTTTTATCTAGTACCTTAGTATCCATTTAAATTTCTTGGCACGCCTAGGCTTCAGCTGCTAGTTTCCGTACTCTAGGTGTTAGTTTTATACTGGCTGGATGCTTTTCTCCAAATTATATATGTGGGAAATATATGGCTTACGTATCTCCCAATGAGAATGCATGTTACTCTAGGTGTTGGTAGCTTGGTCATAGGTTTCCTGTTTTAAAGATTGTTAGTCTGGTGGAACTGACAGAAAGTATTGAGTATGATTCAGGATTTTGCTTCCTACAAACAAATGGGACGACTCCTTCATATTCTCACCAATTACTTTGCAAGATCGTTCTCACGTGACCCATCCCTCTCTCTTTCTCAGAGTAGTGTTGTTAGGCTAGGTGAAGTGGGATTACAGGAGAGGAGATGTCGCTATTGAAAGGTGGTGAGCTGGCAGGCGGAAGCCACCAGGGAGGGAGGTTAGGCGGCGGTGCAGGAGGGGTGAAAAAATAGCGGCTTTCTAACAGAAGCTGTCGGAAATTTATGGCAGCTCTCGTTAGACATACAAGGCAGTGATGTGAATTTGAGTTGAGTCATTGCATGGCAGGCTCAAAGTTGATTAGAGTTTAGGGGATAATATAGATATAGTGCCTTGCTTGGAACATGTTCTTTCAAAGGTTGCGTCAATAACAATGCTCTAAGCTTGATTTAAGATCCATTCAGTATGGCTTGTCGATAGCACAATATATGACTTTGTTCCAAAAAAAAGCACAATACCTAACTGTGTAAATACTAAAAGTCTAAAATAATGTTAGTTTACGACTTTCTAGTTGCATAGAACAATCTAGACTCCACTATGCAGCAGGGTTGGCTATTTCCAGCTGTTATTCTTTTGTAAAGAAATATCTTAAATGTTGAGGCGGCCTTGGAATTTCCAGTGGCATCGCTTTTATGCTATGGCATTCAGTCACATGGGTTAATCTTATTTGCGCCTTGTTTCAGGCACATACTGATGCGTGCCGATCAGACTGTGTCTGCAATGAGCAATCTAACTGGAAGACCGAGGAACTAGTGCTGGATCGCCTCAAAGAAGTAGAAGTTTGTGAGCTGAGAGGAACTGAGCGTGAAGCTGCTGTTCTGAAACGATTATTCGATTGGGCAAGGGTGCTAGAAACCATGACGGTAATTTTCGATCGCTCTGTCCCTGCAAGCAAGGCCAAGGAGTTCTGCCGGATGCTACAAAGCTTCTCAAGGCCAGATGTTTGCATGAAAGGCCCACACTTTGCCTGATCTAGCCGTAGCGCCACTTGTTCAAGAACAGTTTGCTTGCTACAGAAGCTTGTCACTTAGGCTGGTGGTCGCTTTGTAGTTCTCATGTCCAGTGTCAGTATCAACTGCAGTGTTTTATGTACTTCAGAATCTGGTATATCCTTCCAAGATGTTAAGAGGCTGTATCAATTGCAGCTTTTGCGACTATCTTATATTGTAGGTTACGGGATGTGCTAGACTGTTAAAACATGCTTGATGGTTTGTTTACTCTACATATGGAGGTCTAAACGTTAGCTCCTGTCACAACTGTTAACCGAGGCATAGGTGTAAGTTTAATCTTGTTTGAAATCGAGGAGTATGCTTTTGGACCATGATCTGGTGCAATCAAGTTTGTGCGTTCTGCACAAGAATTGCATCGAGGTATGATAGTACTTGCTAGTATTATTTTCAGAACCTGTGCCAGACACAATTGGGCCACATGTTGTTAGGGCATCTCCAACAGGGCGACGCGAACGAACACTGAGTGATTGTTTGTGTCCGTGCGGATGAAAAATGTGTCTGATTGTTTGTGTCTGATTGTTTGTGTCCGCGCGGACGAAAAATGTGTCTGATTGTTTGTGTCCGCGCGGACGAAAAATGCGCTTGGACCCTGCTCCAGCGGGGCGACGCATAGTGACCGGGCCGTCCGCGGAGACGCAGACGCGGCCCAAATATGCAATAGGTTTGCGTCTATGTGGACGTTGCGCGGTCGCGCCAAGCGTCCTCCTTTTCTTACCCGGTCCCGCACGTCAGCGAAATCGACCGCGTGGATTTGCTTCCTTTTCCCCTTCTTTGCTTCCTAGTGCGACGCCACCATCCCAACCCCACCCCCCGCCGCACCACCGCAATACACGTTGTCGTCGCGCCGGAGAACAGGATATCAGTCGCGGTAGGTTCTGGCGCGTTTGGGGGCCAAACATCTTCCGGTTGCTCCGCCCGTCCTCGCTGCCCACGACCTGTTCGGTCAATTGCGCCGGTAGGTTTCCATCTCATCTTTTGGGCGCTATTGTGCGCGGCCATTGATCCGCATTTGCTACCCACGCAGATGGACATGTGGAAGATGCTGGAAAAGTTCCGCGCAAAGGTCATTGACTCCTCTTCCGACGAAGAGTCCGATCAGGCGACACAGACCATGGCTACTGCTGCGACCTCCATCCTCCACGAGTACAATGCTAGCCAGATGCCGGTGCAACGGGGCTCTGTGAAGGGACGCTCAAAATACCTGCCGTGGAACGGAGTGGAAGGGCACCTCCGGCTCCACGCGGACTACTTCGACCGCACCAATCCGGTGTTTCCAGAAAAAATGTTCCAGCGCCGGTACAGGATGTCTAGGGACCTGTTCATGGTCATTCTACGGGGTGTCAGAGACTACGACCCCTACTTTCAATGCATACCCGATGCAACAGGTGCGCTAGGTTTCACCTCTTACCAAAAATGTTCCGTAGCTATTCGCATGCCATCCTATGGAATTGTTGCTGAAATATTCGTCGAGTATCATCGAATGGGTGAGAGAACATGCCTTGAGTCAATGTACCGGTTTTGCCAAGCCGTGATTGTCGTGTTCGGACAACATTACTGTAGGGAGCCAACATTTGAGGATACAAGGCGGATGTTGTCTATCAACAAGTCTAGAGGGTTCCCAGGCATGATTGACAACATAGATTACATTCACTGGGAGTGGAAGAACTGTCCATTTGGATGACAGAGTCAGTACAACGGCAATACAGAGGGATGCACTGTCATTCTTGTCATTCTTGAAACAGTGATATATCAAGATTTATGAATTTGATATTCATTCTTTGGCATGGCCGGTTCCAACAATAACATCAATGTGCTACACCGATCACCGGTTTTCAACCGGCTTATGCAAGGCAAAGCTCCCCGGGTGAGCTACGAGATCAATGGAAATGAATATGACAAGTCATATTATCTTGCTGATGGCATCTACCATTACTGGGCCACACTGGTGTAGACTGTCCATAATCCAAACACGGAAAAAACGAAGAGGTTTTCCAAGCTGCAAGAGGCTTGCAGGAAAGATGTGGAGCGGAGATTTGGTGTGCTCCAAGCTCGTTGGGAAATTGTCCATCACCCGGCAAGAACATTGTCGCTGAAGACCATGCATGAGGTGATGACATGTTGCGTGATCATGCACAACATGATCGTTGAGAACAGGCATCCTGATGGCCGCAATGAGCACCAATGGGATTTCCAAGGTGGGCTGGTTGCGTCAATCCTTGGGGCATCATCCTGGCAGGAGTATCTGCATATGAATGTTGAATTTATTGACAAGAATGTGTCCAGACACCTACAAACGGATCTGATTGAGCATCAGTGGGCATTGGCTGGCCATGAAGACAATGCATAGAGAAATACCATCTTATTTCCATGTAGACTTTTAAGAATTTGGATGTAATAACTGACTACTTTGAACATATTTATTTTGTTGTTTAAAACATCCCAATTCATGCGGACGCGCAAATGCGTCGCCCCACTGGAGGCACCCCAGGCGAAACGGACGCGCGGTAAAAACAACTATTTTTGTGTCCGCTGCCGACGCAAACGGTCGCACACGACCATTTTGCACGTCCGAAATGTGTCGCCCCGTTGGAGATGCCCTTAGGCCATCTCCAATGGGGCGACCCAAATGGGCGCGTCCGCGTTCGGTTGCGTCCGTTGGGTGGGTGCATGGACAGTGGCCGGGGTCCGCCTGACATTTTGGGTCGTGGTACATGATACGTCTCCGATGTATCGATAATTTCTTATGTTCCATGCCACATTATTGATGATATCTACATGTTTTATGCATACTTTATGTCATATTTATGCATTTTCCGGCACTAACCTATTAACGAGATGCCGAAGAGCCAGTTGCTGTTTTCTGCTGTTTTTGGTTTCAGAAATCCTAGTAAGGAAATATTTTCGGAATTGGACGAAATCAACGCCCAGGGGCCTATTTTCACATGAAGCTTCCAGAAGACTGAAGGGAAGACGAAGTGGGGCCACGGGGCGCCGCCACACTAGGGCGGCGCGGCCCAGGGGGGGCCCGCGCGGCCCTAGCGTGTGGGGCCCCCGTGTGGCCTCCTGACCTGCCCTTCCGCCTACATATAGTCTTCGTCGCGAAACCCCCAGTACCGAGAGCCACGATACGGAAAACCTTCCAGAGACGCCGCCGCCGCCAATCCCATCTCGGGGGATTCAGGAGATCGCCTCCGGCACCCTGCCGGAGAGGGGAATCATCTCCCGGAGGACTCTTCACCGCCATGGTCGCCTCCGGAGTGATGAGTGAGTAGTTCACCCCTGGACTATGGGCCCATAGCAGTAGCTAGATGGTTGTCTTCTCCTCATTATGCTTCATTGTCGGGTCTTGTGAGCTGCCTAACATGATCAAGATCATCTATCTGTAATGCTATATGTTGTGTTTGTTGGGATCCGATGGATAGAGAATACTATGTTATGTTGATTATCAATCTATTACCTATGTGTTGTTTATGATCTTGCATGCTCTCCGTTATTAGTAGAGGCTCTGGCCAAGTTTTTACTCTTAACTCCAAGAGGGAGTATTTATGCTCGATAGTGGGTTCATGCCTCCAATAAATGCAGGACGGTGTGAGAAAGTTCTAAGGTTGTGGATGTGCTGTTGCCACTAGGGATAAAACATCGATGCTATGTCCGAGGATGTAGTTATTGATTACATTACGCACCATACTTAATGCAATTGTCTGTTGTTTGCAACTTAATACTGGAAGGGGTTCGGATGATAACCTGAAGGTGGACTTTTTAGGCATAGATGCATGCTGGATAGCGGTCTATGTACTTTGTCGTAATGCCCAATTAAATCTCACAATATTCATCATATCATGTATGTGCATTGTCATGCCCTCTCTATTTGTCAATTGCCCAACTGTAATTTGTTCACCCAACATGCTATTTATCTTATGGGAGAGACACCTCTAGTGAACTGTGGACCCCGGTCCATTCTTAACATCGAATACAATCTACTGCAATACTTGTTCTACTGTTCTCTGCAAACAATCATCATCCACACTATACATCTAATCCTTTGTTACAGCAAGCCGGTGAGATTGACAACCTCACTGTTTCGTTGGGGCAAAGTACTTTGGTTGTGTTGTGCAGGTTCCACGTTGGCGCCGGAATCCCTGGTGTTGCGCCGCACTACATCTCGCCGCCATTAACCTTCAACGTGCTTCTTGGCTCCTACTGGTTCGATAAACCTTGGTTTCTTACTGAGGGAAAACTTGCCGCTGTACGCATCACACCTTCCTCTTGGGGTTCCCAACGGTCGCGTGCTGTACGCGTATCAAGACTGTTTTCTGGCGCCGTTGCCGGGGAGATCAAGACACGCTGCAAGGGGAGTCTTGATACGTCTCCGACGTATCGATAATTTCTTATGTTCCATGCCACATTATTGATGATATCTACATGTTTTATGCACACTTTATGTCATATTCGTGCATTTTTTGGAACTAACCTATTAACAAGATGCCGAAGTGCCAGTTCCTGTTTTCTGCTTTTTTTGTTTCAGAAATCGTAGTAACGAAATATTCTCGGAATCGGACGAAATCAACGCCCAGGTTCCTATTTTGCCCGGAAGCATCCAGAACACACGAGAGCCGCCAGAGAGGGGGCACAGGCCCACCAAACCCTAGGCCGGCGCGGCCAAGGGGGGGCCCGCGCCCCCCTATAGTGTCGTCGCCCCGTTGACCTTCTGACGCCGCCTCTTCGCCTATATAAAGCCCCTCGACCTAAAACCTCGAGAAGAAAAAGCCACGGTACGAGAAACCATCCAGAGCCGCCGCCATCGCGAAGCCAAGATCTGGGGGACAGGAGTCTCTGTTCCGGCACGCCGTCGGGACGGGGAAGTGCCCCCGGAAGGCTCCTCCATCGACACCACCGCCATCTTCATCACCGCTGCTGTCTCCCATGAGGAGGGAGTAGTTCTCCATCGAGGCTCGGGGCTGTACCGGTAGCTATGTGGTTAATCTCTCTCCTATGTACTTCAATACAATGATCTCATGAGCTGCCTTACATGATTGAGATTCATATGAGTTTTGTATCACAATTCATCTATGTGCTACTCTAGTGATGTTATTAAAGTAGTCTATTCCTCCTCCATGATGTAATGTTGGCAGTGTGTGCATCATGAAGTACTTGGTTTATGCTATGATTGTGATCTCTTGTAGATTATGAAGTTAACTATTACTATGATGGTATTGATGCGATCTATTCCTTCTTTCATAGTGTGAAGGTTACGGTGTGCATGCTATGTTAGTACTTGGTTTGGTTGTGTTGATCTATCTTGCACTCTAAGGTTATTTAAATATGAACATTGAATTGTGGAGCTTGTTAACTCCGGCATTGAGGGTTCGTGTAATCCTACGCAATGGTGTTCATCATCCAACAAGAGTGTAGAGTATGCATTTATCTATTCTGTTATGTGATCAATGTTGAGAATGTCCACTAGTGAAAGTCTAATCCCTAGGCCTTGTTCCTAAATACTGCTATCACTGCTTGTTTACTGTTTTACTGCGTTACTACTGCTGCGTCACTACTGCTTGTTTACTGTCCTGGGCAAAGCACTTTTCTGGTGCCGTTGCTACTGCTACTATATATTCATACCACCTGTATTTCACTATCTCTTCGCCGAACTAGTGCACCTATTAGGTGTGTTGGGGACACAAGAGACTTCTTGCTTTGTGATTGCAGGGTTGCATGAGAGGGATATCTTTGACCTCTTCCTCCCTGAGTTCGATAAACCTTGGGTGATCCACTTAAGGGAAACTTGCTGCTGTTCTACAAACCTCTGCTCTTGGAGGCCCAACACTGTCTACAGGAAAAGGAGGGGGCGTAGACATCAAGCTATTTTCTGGCGCCGTTGCCGGGGAGGAAAGGTAAAAGGCACTCATACTCCGGTTCCAGGTAACAGTACTTTTCTGGCGCCATTGTGTGTGTGCTCGAAGCTATTTCCTTTAGATCCTGCAATTGCACCTTTTTGTTTCTTGTTTACACTAGTTAGGCATAATGGAAAACAACAAAAATATGAGAGATCTTTATGAACTTTATCTTGAATTAGGACATGATTTGTTTGAAGAGAGAATTAAAAAACCCATGGAACTTTATATGCATGCTAATGGGAATGTTATTAATATGAATGCTTTGAACACTATTGTTGCTAATGCTATGGAAAATTCTAAGCTTGGGGAAGCTGACTTTGATGAGCATGATCTTTCTAGTCCCCCAAGCATTGAGGAGAAAATTTTCTTTGATGATACTTTGCCTCCAATTTATGATGATTATAATGATAGTAGCCTTTTGTTGCCACCTATTATGGAGGATAAATTTGATTATGATTACAATATGCCTCCTATATTTGATGATGAGAATAATAATGATAGCTACTTTGTTGAATTTGCTCCCACTATTACTAATAAAATTGATTATGCTTATGTGGAGAGTAATAATTTTATGCATGAGACTCATGATAAGAATGTTTCATTTGATAGTTATATTGTTGAGTTTGCTCATGATACTACTGAAAGTTATTATGAGAGAGGAAAATATGGTTGTAGAAATTTTCATGTTACTAAAACACCTCTCTATGTGCTGGAATTTTTGAAGCTACACTTGTTCTATCTTCCTATGCTTGTTACTTTGCTCTTCATGAACTTGTTTATTTACAAGATTCCTTTTCATAGGAAGCATGTTAGACTTAAATGTGTTTTGAATTTTCTTCTTGATGCTCTCTTTTGCTTCAAATACTATTTCTTGCGAGTGCATTATTGAAACTGCTGAGCCCATCTTAATGGCTATAAAGAAAGAACTCCTTGGGAGATAACCCATGTGTTATTTTGCTACAATACTTTGTTTTATATTTGTGTCTTGGAAGTTGTTTACTACTGTAGCAACCTATCCTTATCTTAGTTTTGTGTTTTGTTGTGCCAAGTAAAGTCGTTGATAGTAAGGTTCATACTAGATTTGGATTACTGCGCAGAAACAGATTTCTTTGCTGTCACGAATCTGGGCACAATTCTCTGTAGGTAACTCAGAAAATTATGCCAATTTACGTGAGTGATCGTCAGATATGTACGCAACTTTCATTCAATTTGAGAATTTTTATTTGAGCAAGTCTGGTGCCTCAATAAAATTCGTATTTACAGACTGTTCTGTTTTGACAGATTCTGCCTTTTATTTCGCATTGCCTCTTTTGCTATGTGGGATGGATTTCTTTGTTCCATTGACTTCCAGTAGCTTTGTGCAATGTCCAGAAGTGTTAAGAATGATTATGTCACCTCTGAACATGTATATTTTGATTGTGCACTAACCCTCTAATGAGTTGTTCTAAGTTTGGTGTGGAGGAAGTTTTCAAGGATCAAGAGAGGGAGATGATACAACATGATCAAGGAGAGTGAAAGCTCTAAGCTTGGGGATGCCCCGGTGGTTCACCCCTGCATATATCAAGAAGACTCAAGCGTCTAAGCTTGGGGATGCCCAAGGCATCCCCTTCTTCATCGACAACATTATCAGGTTCCTCCCCTGAAACTATATTTTTATTCCATCACAGCTTATGTGCTTTGCTTGGAGCGTCGGTTTGTTTTTGTTTTTGTTTTGTTTGAATAAAATGGATCCTAGCATTCTTTGTGTGGGAGAGAGACACGCTCCGCTGTAGCATATGGAAAAGTATGTCCTTAGGCTCTACTCATAATATTCATGGCGAAGTTTCTTCTTCGTTAAATTGTTATATGGTTGGAATTGGAAAATGCTACATGTAGTAATTGTTAAAATGTCTTGGATAATGTGATACTTGGCAATTGTTGTGCTCATGTTTAAGCTCTTGCATCATATACTTTGCACCCATTAATGAAGAAATACATAGAGCATGCTAAAATTTGGTTTGCATATTTGGTCTCTCTAAGGTCTAGATAATTTCTAGTATTGAGTTTGAACAACAAGGAAGACGGTGTAGAGTCTTATAATGTTTTCAATATGTCTTTTATGTGAGTTTTGCTGCACCGGTTCATCCTTGTGTTTGTTTCAAATAGCCTTGCTAGCCTAAACCTTGTATCGAGAGGGATTACTTCTCATGCATCCAAAATACTTGAGCCAACCACTATGCCATTTGTGTCCACCATACCTACCTACTACATGGTATTTCTCCGCCATTCCAAAGTAAATTGCTTGAGTGCTACCTTTAAATTTCTATCCTCTACCTTTACAATATATAGCTCATGGGACAAATAGCTTAAAAACTATTGTGGTATTGAATATGTACTTATGCACTTTATCTCTTATTAAGTTGCTCGTTGTGCGATAACCATGTTCACTGGGGACGCCATCAACTACTCTTTGTTGAATATCATGTGAGTTGTTATGCATGTTCGTCTTGTCTGAAGTAAGGGAGATCTACCACCTTATGGTTAGAGCGTGCATATTGTTAGAGAAGAACATTGGGCCGCTAACTAAAGCCATGATCCATGGTGGAAGTTTCAGTTTTGGACATATATCCTCAATCTCAAATGAGAAAATTAATTGTTGCTACATGCTTATGCATAAAAGAGGAGTCCATTATCTGTTGTCTATGTTGTCCCGGTATGGATGTCTAAGTTGAGAATAATCAATAGCGAGAAATCCGATGCGAGCTTTCTCCTTAGACCTTTGTACAGGCGGCATAGAGGTACCCCTTTGTGACACTTGGTTAAAACATGTGCATTGCGATGATCCCGGTAGTCCAAGCTAATTAGGACAAGGTGCGGGCACTATTAGTATACTATGCATGAGGCTTGCAACTTGTAAGATATAATTTACATGATACATATGCTTTATTACTACCGTTGACAAAATTGTTTCTTGTTTTCAAAATAAAAGCTCTAGCACAAATATAGCAATCGATGCTTTCCTCTTTGAAGGACCATTCTTTTACTTTTATTGTTGAGTCAGTTCACCTATTTCTCTCCATCTCAAGAAGCAAACACTTGTGTGAACTGTGCATTGATTCTTACATACTTGCTTATTGCACTTATTATATTGCTTTGCATTGACAACTATCCATAAGATATACATGTTACAAGTTGAAAGCAACCGCTGAAACTTAATCTTCCATTGTGTTGCTTCAATGTCTCTACTATGAATTATTGCTTTATGAGTTAACTCTTATGCAAGACTTATTGATGCTTGTCTTGAAAGTACTATTCATGAAAAGTCTTTGCTATATGATTCAATTGTTTACTCATTGCATTTACATTGTTTCGAATCGCTGCATTCATCTCATATGCTTTACAATAGTATGATCAAGGTTGTGATGGCATGTCACTCCAGAAATTATCTTTGTTATCGTTTACCTGCTCGGGACGAGCATGAACTAAGCTTGGGGATGCTGATACGTCTCCGACGTATCGATAATTTCTTATGTTCCATGCCACATTATTGATGATATCTACATGTTTTATGCACACTTTATGTCATGTTCGTGCATTTTTTGGAACTAACCTATTAACAAGATGCCGAAGTGCCAGTTCATGTTTTCTGCTGTTTTTGGTTTCAGAAATCCTAGTAACGAAATATTCTCGGAATCGGACGAAATCAACGCCCAGGTTCCTATTTTGCCCGGAAGCATCCAGAACACACGAGAGCCGCCAGAGAGGGGGCACAGGCCCACCAAACCCTAGGCCAGCACGGCCAAGGGGGGGCCCGCGCCCCCCTATAGTGTCGTCGCCCCGTTGACCTTCTGACGCCGCCTCTTCGCCTATATAAAGCCCCTCGACCTAAAACCTCGAGAAGAAAAAGCCACGGTACGAGAAACCATCCAGAGCCGCCGCCATCGCGAAGCCAAGATCTGGGGGACAGGAGTCTCTGTTCCGGCACGCCGCCGGGACGGGGAAGTGCCCCCGGAAGGCTCCTCCATCGACACCACCGCCATCTTCATCACCGCTGCTGTCTCCCATGAGGAGGGAGTAGTTCTCCATCGAGGCTCGGGGCTGTACCGGTAGCTATGTGGTTAATCTCTCTCCTATGTACTTCAATACAATGATCTCATGAGCTGCCTTACATGATTGAGATTCATATGAGTTTTGTATCACAATTCATCTATGTGCTACTCTAGTGATGTTATTAAAGTAGTCTATTCCTCCTCCATGATGTAATGTTGGCAATGTGTGCATCATGAAGTACTTGGTTTATGCTATGATTGTGATATCTTGTAGATTATGAAGTTAACTATTACTATGATGGTATTGATGCGATCTATTCCTCCTTTCATAGTGTGAAGGTTACGGTGTGCATGCTATGTTAGTACTTGGTTTGGTTGTGTTGATCTATCTTGCACTCTAAGGTTATTTAAATATGAACATTGAATTGTGGAGCTTGTTAACTCCGGCATTGAGGGTTCGTGTAATCCTACGCAATGGTGTTCATCATCCAACAAGAGTGTAGAGTATGCATTTATCTATTCTGTTATGTGATCAATGTTGAGAATGTCCACTAGTGGAAGTCTAATCCCTAGGCCTTGTTCCTAAATACTGCTATCGCTGCTTGTTTACTGTTTTACTGAGTTACTACTGCTGCGTCACTACTGCTTGTTTACTGTCCTGGGCAAAGCACTTTTCTGGTGCCGTTGCTACTGCTACTATATATTCATACCACCTGTATTTCACTATCTCTTCGCCGAACTAGTGCACCTATTAGGTGTGTTGGGGACACAAGAGACTTCTTGCTTTGTGGTTGCAGGGTTGCATGAGAGGGATATCTTTGACCTCTTCCTCCCTGAGTTCGATAAACCTTGGGTGATCCACTTAAGGGAAACTTGCTGCTGTTCTACAAACATCTGCTCTTGGAGGCCCAACACTGTCTACAGGAAAAGGAGGGGGCGTAGACATCAAGTCTCCACATCCAACCTCTTTACTTTGTTTTTGTCTTGCTTTATTTTATTTACTACTTTGTTTGCTGCACTAAATCAAAACACAAAAAAATTAGTTGCTAGTTTTACTTTATTTGCTATCTTGTTTGCTATATTAAAAACACAAAAAAATTAGTTACTTGCATTTACTTTATCTAGTTTGCTTTATTTACTATTGCTAAAATGGGTACTCCTGAAAATACTAAGTTGTGTGACTTCACAACCACAAATAATAATGATTTCTTATGCACACCTATTGCTCCACCTGCTACTACAGCAGAATTCTTTGAAATTAAACCTGCTTTACTGAATCTTGTTATGCGAGAGCAATTTTCTGGTGTTAGTTCTGATGATGCTGCTGCCCATCTCAATAATTTTGTTGAATTGTGTGAAATGCAAAAATATAAAGATGTAGATGGTGACATTATAAAATTAAAATTGTTCCCTTTCTCATTAAGAGGAAGAGCTAAAGATTGGTTGCTATCTCTGCCTAAGAATAGTATTGATTCATGGACAAAATGCAAGGATGCTTTTATTGGTAGATATTATCCCCCTGCTAAAATTATATCTTTGAGGAGTAGCATAATAAATTTTAAACAATTAGATAATGAGCATGTTGCCCAAGCATGGGAAAGAATGAAATCTTTGGTTAAAAATTGCCCAACCCATGGACTGACTACTTGGATGATCATCCAAACCTTTTATGCAGGATTGAATTTTTCTTCGCGAAACCTATTGGATTCAGCTGCTGGAGGTACCTTTATGTCCATCACTCTTGGTGAAGCAACAAAGCTTCTTGATAATATGATGATTAATTACTCTGAATGGCACACGGAAAGAGCTCCACAAGGTAAGAAGGTAAATTCTGTCGAAGAAACCTCTTCCTTGAGTGATAAGATTGATGCTATTATGTTTATGCTTGTGAATGATAGGACAAATATTGATCCTAATAATGTTCCGTTAGCTTAATTGGTTGCTCAAGAAGAACATGTTGATGTAAACTTCATTAAAAATAATAATTTCAACAACAATGCTTACCGGAACAATTCTAGTAACAACTATAGGCCATATCCTTATAATAATGGCAAGGGCTATGGTAATTCTTATGGGAATTCTTACAACAATAATAGGAACACACCCCCTGGACTTGAAGCTATGCTTAAAGAATTTATTAGTACACAAACTACTTTTAACAAATCTGTTGAAGAAAAGCTTGGGAAAATTGATATACTTGCTTCTAAAGTCGATAGTCTTGCTGCTGATGTTGATCTTTTGAAATCAAAAGTTATGCCTAATTAAAATCATAATAATAAAATTGTTACTACAGCAAATGCCATCCAAGTTAGAATTAATGAGAATATAAGATTGATGGCCGAATTGCGTGCTAGGTGGGAAAAAGAAGAAAATGAAAAAGAAGATAATATAGCTAAAGTTTGGACTATTACCACCACTAGCAATGCTAATGCTACACATGTTGCTGCACCTCCTACTAATAATGGTAAAAGAATTGGTGTTGGCAATGTTTCCACTTCTAATGCAAAGCGCGAAAAACTTCCTGAAACTGCTAAAACTGCTGAAACTGCCTGTGATAAAACTGCTGAAATTTTTTCCAACATTGGGGATAATGATCCCATTGCTTTAGATTATAATGGTTTGGATTTTGATGATTGCCACATCTCTGAAGTTATAAAGTTCTTACAAAAACTTGCTAAGAGTCCTAATGCTAGTGCTATAAATTTGGCTTTCACGAAACATATTACAAATGCTCTCATAAAAGCTAGAGAAGAGAAACTAAATCGCGAAACTTCTATTCCTAGGAAGCTAGAGGATGGTTGGGAGCCCATCATTAAGATGAAGGTCAATGACTTTGATTGTAATGCTTTATGTGATCTTGGTGCAAGTATTTCCGTTATGCCTAAGAAAATCTATAATATGCTTGACTTGCCACCATTAAAAAATTGTTATTTGGATGTTAATCTTGCTGATAACTGATGACCCACAAGTATAGGGGGTGTATCATAGTATCTTCGATAAGTAAGAATGTCGATCCCAACGAGGAGCAGAAGGTGTTGACAAGCAGTTTCGATGAAGGATTCACTGTAAATGCTCACAGACAAGTATTCAGGGGGTTTTGATGTAACAGATGAATAAAGTACGAGTAAATAAAGTGCGAGAGTAACAATTGCAGCGAGTGGCCCAATCCTTTTTAGCACAAAGGACAAGCCGGGTTGTTTACTTATAATGACCAAACGTTCTCGAGGACACACGGGATTTTAGTCTAGTGCTTTCGCTACATATGGCTAATTAATCTTCATTGTTTTGATAAGTGTTGTGTGGGTGAACCTATGCTAATGTACCGCCCTTCCTAGGACTAATACATACTTGTGATTATACCCCTTGCAAGCATCCGCAACTACAAGAAAGTAATTAAGAATAAATCTAACCACAGCCTTAAACTCTGAGATCCTGCTATCCCTCCTGCATCGATATACCAACGGGGGTTTAGGTTTCTGTCACTCCGGCAACCCCGCAATTGGAAAACGAGTACAAGATGCATTCCCCTAGGCCCATAAAGGTGAAGTGTCATGTAGTCGACGTTCACATGACACCACTAGAAGAATAACACCACAACTTAAATATCATAACATTGAATATTACTCAACCATAATTCACAACTAACATTTAGACTTCACCCATGTCCTCAAGAACTAAACGAACTACTCACGAGACATCATATGGAACATGATCAGAGGTGATATGATGAAAAATAACAATCTGAACATAAACCTTGGTTCAACGGTTTCACTCAATAGCATCAATAACAAGTAGAAATCAATACCGGGAGAGTTTCCCCTATCAAACAATCAAGATCAAACCCAAATTGCTACGGCGGTGACGATGTCCAGCGGTGGAGACGGCGGTGATGGTGATGGAGATGATGATGATGGTGATGGAGATGATGTCCAGCTCGATGACGGTGACGATGGCGTCGATTTCCCCCTCCGGGAGGGAATTTTCCCGGCGGATCTCAGCCGCCGGAGAGCTCTTTTCTCTCTGGTGTTCTCCGCCCCGCAGAGGCAGCTGTAACTCTTCGTGAGGTACCCTCTGTGGCTTAGGTCTTCGGGACGAAGGATTTCGCGAAGAAAAGGAGGCGAGAGGGGCTGTGGGGCCCTCTCCTCACCAGGTGGCGCGGCCAGGCCATGGGCCGCGCCGGCCTGTGGTCTGGGCCCACCTTGGGTCCCCTCGGCTCCCCCTTCTGGCTTCCTTCGTCATCTGGAAAAATAGGATTTTTGGTATAATTTCCTTCCACAGTTGATCTTCCGAAACATTGCGTTCTGACGGTGCTTTTTCCAGCAGAATCCTGGCTCCGGTGCTTGATCCTCCAATAATGATGAAACATGCAAAATAGATGAAATAACATAAGTATTAAGTCCAAATATGAAATATATCAATGAATAACAGCAAATTATGATATAAAATAGTGATGCAAATTGGACGTATCAACTCCCCCCAAGCTTAGACTTCGCTTGTCCCCAAGCGAAACTGAACTCAGTAAACAGGACCACATGTTTATGGAGTGAAGAGTCGATAAATAAAATACGGACAAGAAGCATCATATTCATTCACACAAGACATTCTAGTAAACAACTTCCTCATATAACTCAACTTGAAACAAGTATAAGGTAATCACAAATAAAGGTGCATAAGAAATCATAGTTGGTGATGGCAAACTTCGTTCTTGGTCAGAGAACAATTAACAGATTATACTTATCTCATTGAGCAGCGCTCTCATGTTAAAGTTTATATGGCACAACTTGCATACTCAATCGTAATAGTCTCCTCATGATCATTGATAACTTGCAAAGCTATATTCATTCAGATAAAACTTGTACTAAACAAGGAAGAATAAAAGACATGATGAAGCAAATCACAATATAATGGTTTGATCACAACTACTCAAATGCTTGCTTGAGATGGAGGGAAATAGGTTTACTGACTCAACATAAAGTAAAAGACAGGCCCTTCGCAGAGGGAAGCAGGGATTAAATCATGTGCTAGAGCTTTTTCAGTTTTGAAATCATATAAAGAGAATAAAAGTAGTATTTTGAGAGGTGTTTGTTGTTGTCAACGACTGGTAGCGGGTACTCTAACCCCCTTGCCAGACAACCTTCAAAGAGCGGCTCCCATTTTATTTTTATTTTGTGTGGCACTCCTTCCAACCTTTCTTTCACAAACCATGGCTAACCGAATCCTCGGGTGCCTGCCAACAATCTCATACCATGAAGGAGTGCCTTTTTATTTTAGTTTTATTATGATGACACTCCCCCAACCTTTGCTTACACAAGCCATGGCTAACCGAATCCTTCGGGTGCCATCCATCAATCACATACCATGGAGGAGTGTCTATTTAGTTTAATTAATTCGGGACTGGGAATCCCATTGCCAGCTCTTTTTGCAAAATTATTGGATAAGCGGATGAAGCCACTAATCCATTGGTGAAAGTTGCCCAACAAGATTGAAAGATAAAACACCACATACTTCCTCATGAGCTATAAAACATTGACACAAATAAGGGATAGTAAATTTTGAATTGTTTAAAGGTAGCACACGAAGTATTTACTTGGAATGGCAGGAAATACCATGTAGTAGGTAGATATGGTGGACACAAATGGCATAGGTTTGGGCTAAGGTTTGGATGCACGAGAAGTATTCCCTCTCAGTACAGGTCTTTGGCTAACAAGGTTAATTAGCAAGCATAAGAGTTGAAGGAAACAAACAAATATACATATGATAGAAACAATCATGCATCTTCCTTGTAAGCACAAACAGTTTTATCTTCGGAATAATAAGCTATGAGCTAACAAGAAATAAAGACAATGAAACAACTACATGTATTTCTCTTTTCTACTTAAACCTCAAAGTGTTGTTGCTATTGACCAACGCTAAGTTTGCCAAAACCAAATAGATTTATTCGATGCTCCCAAAGTGATACCGATACTAATGACAAGATAAATCATATAATAGAGATTGCAAACTAAAATAAGATGTGCAATATGTAAATGATAAGACTTCTCATTAATATTCCATAACGATAACTCACACCAAGGGATACATAGACGACTAACTAAAGGAGAGATACTTCCAAACTGCAACCCATCTTATATGATAACTTCCCTACTCATGATATGACTCTACTTGACAATAAAAAGTAAAAGGTAGTGATGATGTGATACCGCGGCACTCCCCCAAGCTTGGAACAAACCAAGGGGATGCCAATACCGATGATGAATTACTCCTTCGGCGATGATGGTGATGAATTCCCGTCATCAGACTTCCAAGGAAGAGGCTCTCCATCAAGAAACGACATCTTGGTCTCGGGGATCCTGAAACTAGCAGCACGGCTTATGTATTTAAACCTGTTTTCATACTCACAGTTCTGATTCTGAATGTCATAGAGTTGTGCTTGGAGCTTGTTGGTGGTGTCGTGAAGTGAGAGGATGTCACCCCAAAGCTTTGCAGTTTCCTTCTCGTGTTCAGCAATGAGTTCAGACACAATCTTGTGGAAGATATCCACCTCACGCTCAGCCATCTTCTTGTATCAGTTTCCTTATTGTATTTGAAGACCTCTTGTATTTGAAGCCAATCTTGTGGAAGATATGTACGCAACTTTCATTCAATTTGAGCATTTTTATTTGAGCAAGTCTGGTGCCTCTTAGAAATTCGTCTTTACGAACTGTTATGTTTTGACAGATTCTGCCTTTTATTTCGCATTGCCTGTTTTGCTATGCTTGATGGATTTTTCGATTCCATTGACTTTCAGTAGCTTTGTGCAATGTCCAGAAGTATTAAGAATGATTATGTTACCTCTGAACATGTAAATTTTAATTGTGCACTAACCCTCTAATGAGTTGTTTTGAGTTTGGTGTGGAGGAAGTTTTCAAGGATCAAGAGAGGGAGATGATACAATATGATCAAGGAGAGTGAAAGCTCTAAGCTTGGGGATGCCTCGGTGGTTCACCCCTGCATATATCAAGAAGACTCAAGCGTCTAAGCTTGGGGATGCCCAAGGCATCCCCTTCTTCATCGACAACATTATCAGGTTCCTCTAGTGAAACTATATTTTTATTCCATCACATCTTATGTACTTTACTTGGAGCGTCGGTTTATTTTTGTTTTTGTTTTGTTTGAATAAAATGGATCCTAGCATTCATTGTGTGGGAGAGAGACACGCTCCTCTATTGCATATGGACAAATATGTACTTAGGCTTTACTCATAATATTCATGGCGAAAGTTTCTTCTTCGTTAAATTGTTATATGGTTGGAATCGGAAAATGATACATGTAGTAATTGCTATAATGTCTTGGATAATGTGATACTTGGCAATTGTTGTGCTCATGTTTAAGCTCTTGCATCATATACTTTGCACCTATTAATGAAGAAATACATAGAGCTTGCTAAAATTTGGTTTGCATAACTGGTCTCTCTAAGGTCTAGATAATTTCTAGTATTGAGTTTGAACAACAAGGAAGACGGTGTAGAGTCTTATAATGTTTACTATATGTCTTTTATGTGAGTTTTGCTGCACCGGTTCATCCTTGTGTTTGTTTCAAATAAACCTTGCTAGCCTAAACCTTGTATCGAGAGGGAATACTTCTCATGCATCCAAATACTTGAGCCAACCACTATGCCATTTGTGTCCACCATACCTACCTACTACATGGTATTTCTCCGCCATTCCAAAGTAAATTGCTTGAGTGCTACCTTTAAAATTTCCATTCTTCACCTTTGCAATATATAGCTCATGGGACAAATAGCCTAAAAACTATTGTGGTATTGAATATGTACTTATGCACTTTATCTCTTATTAAGTTGCTTGTTGTGCGATAACCATGTTCCTGGGGACGCCATCAACTACTCTTTGTTGAATATCATGTGAGTTGCTATGCATGTCCGTCTTGTCTGAAGTAAGGGAGATTTACCACTAAAATGGTTAGAGCATGCATAATGTTAGAGAAGAACATTGGGCCGCTAACTAAAGCCATGATCCATGGTGGAAGTTTCAGTTTTGGACAAATATCCTCAATCTCATATGAGAAAAATAATTGTTGAATGCTTATGCATAAAAGAGGAGTCCATTATCTGTTGTCTATGTTGTCCCGGTATGGATGTCTAAGTTGAGTATAATCAATAGCGAGAAATCCGATGCGAGCTTTCTCCTTAGACCTTTGTACAGGCGGCATAGAGGTGCCCCTTTGTGACACTTGGTTAAAACATATGCATTGTGATGATAATCCAGGTAATCCGAGCTAATTAGGACAAGGTGCGGGCACTATTAGTATACTATGCATGAGGCTTGCAACTTGTAGGATATAATTTACATAACACATATGCTCTATTACAACCGTTGACAAAATTGTTTCTTGTTTTCAAAATCAAAGCTCTAGCATAAATATAGCAATCGATGCTTCCCTCTGCGAAGGACCCTTTCTTTTACTTTTATGTTGAGTCAGTTCACCTATCTCTCTCCACCTCAAGAAGCAAACACTTGTGTGAACTGTGCATTGATTCCTACATACTTGCATATTGCACTTGTTATATTACTCTATGTTGACATTATCCATGAGATATACATGTTACAAGTTGAAAGCAACCTCTGAAACTTAATCTTCCTTTGTGTTGCTTCAATACCTTTACTTTGAATTATTGCTTTATGAGTTAACTCTTATGCAAGACTTATTGATGCTTGTCTTGAAGTACTATTCATGAAAAGTCTTTGCTATATGATTCATTTGTTTACTCATGTCATTTACATTGTTTTGATTGCTGCATTCATTACATATGCTTACAATAGTATGATCAAGGTTATGATGGCATGTCACTCCAGAAATTATCTTTGTTATCGTTTACCTGCTCGGGACGAGCAGAAACTAAGCTTGGGGATGCTGATACGTCTCCGACGTATCGATAATTTCTTATGTTCCATGCCACATTATTGATGATATCTACATGTTTTATGCATACTTTATGTCATATTTATGCATTTTCCGGCACTAACCTATTAACGAGATGCCGAAGAGCCGATTCTTTGTTTTTCTGTTTTTGGTTTCAGAAATCCTAGTAAGGAAATATTCTCGGAATTGGATGAAATCAACGCCCAGGGGCCTATTTTCACACGAAGCTTCCAGAAGACCGAAGGGAAGACGAAGTGGGGCCACGGGGCGCCGCCACACTAGGGCGGCGCGGCCCAGGGGGGCCCGCGCGGCCCTAGTGTGTGGGGCCCCCGTGTGGCCTCCTGACCTGCCCTTCCGCCTACATATAGTCTTCGTCGCGAAACCCCCAGTACCGAGAGCCACGATACGGAAAACCTTCCAGAGACGCCGCCGCCGCCAATCCCATCTCGGGATTCGGAGATCGCCTCCGGCACCCTGCCGGAGAGGGGAATCATCTCCCGGAGGACTCTTCACCGCCATGGTCACCTCCGGAGTGATGAGTGAGTAGTTCACCCCTGGACTATGGGTCCATAGCAGTAGCTAGATGGTTGTCTTCTCCTCATTATGCTTTATTGTCGGTTCTTGTGAGCTGCCTAACATGATCAAGATCATCTATCTGTAATGCTATATGTTGTGTTTGTTGGGATCCGATGGATAGAGAATACTATGTTATGTTGATTATCAATCTATTACCTATGTGTTGTTTGTGATCTTGCATGCTCTCCGTTATTAGTAGAGGCTCTGGCCAAGTTTTTACTCTTAACTCCAAGAGGGAGTATTTATGCTCGATAGTGGGTTCATGCCTCCATTAAATGCAGGACGGTGACAGAAAGTTCTAAGGTTGTGGATGTGCTGTTGCCACTAGGGATAAAACATCGATGCTATGTCCGAGGATGTAGTTATTGATTACATTACGCACCATACTTAATGCAATTGTCTGTTGTTTGCAACTTAATACTGGAAGGGGTTCGGATGATAACCTGAAGGTGGACTTTTTAGGCATAGATGCATGCTGGATAGCGGTCTATGTACTTTGTTGTAATGCCCAATTAAATCTCACAATATTCATCATATCATGTATGTGCATTGTCATGCCCTCTCTATTTGTCAATTGCCCAACTGTAATTTGTTCACCCAACATGCTATTTATCTTATGGGAGAGACACCTCTAGTGAACTGTGGACCCCGGTCCATTCTTAACATCGAATACAATCTACTGCAATACTTGTTCTACTGTTCTCTGCAAACAATCATCATCCACACTATACATCTAATTCTTTGTTACAGCAAGCCGGTGAGATTGACAACCTCACTGTTTCGTTGGGGCAAAGTACTTTGGTTATGTTGTGCAGGTTCCATGTTGGCGCCGGAATCCCTGGTGTTGCGCCGCACTACATCTCGCCGCCATCAACCTTCAACGTGCTTCTTGGCTCCTACTGGTTCGATAAACCTTGGTTTCTTACTGAGGGAAAACTTGCCGCTGTACGCATCACACCTTCCTCTTGGGGTTCCCAACGGTCGCATGCTGTACGCGTATCAGTACACCCAACACGGACAATATGGGTCGCGACCCAAGTATTTGGCATTTGGCCTTTAAATTCAATATAATGCATATAAATCAGATCAAGAAATATAAATAAGTTTAAATGATCAAGATTTATTACATAACATTATTGTCCACCTATTAACAAAAAAAATGTAAATGATAGAAATTCCCCAGGCATTGTTTTCTTCCGGATTTTCGTCATTGTTGTTGTTTGGAACATTGTTGCCAACATGCGCCCACATGTGCTCAACCAAATCAGCCTGGTGCTGGTTGTGAACCGTTTGATCCTGAATTTCGTGATGCACATGGTGGATAACCGGGAATGAAGCAGGCCACCTTAAGGAGCAACCAACTCTCCCTAGCCTTTCCAATCATTATCAAACAGTGAATCATTCCGCTCTACCTCAACAATAATGTTGTGCATGATTACAAAAGCGGGCATGGTTACACAAGCGGTCATCACTGATACGCGTACAGCACGCGTCCGTTGGGAACCCCAAGAGGAAGGTGTGATGCGTACATCGGCAAGTTTTCCCTCAGTAAGAAACCAAGGTTTATCGAACCAGTAGGAGCCAAGAAGCACGTTGAAGGTTGATGGCGGCGAGATGTAGTGCGGCGCAACACCAGGGATTCCGGCGCCAACGTGGAACCTGCACAACACAACCAAAGTACTTTGCTCCAGCGAAACAGTGAGGTTGTCAATCTCACCGGCTTGCTGTAACAAAGGATTAGATGTATAGTGTGGATGATGATTGTTTGCAGAAAATAGTAGAACAAGTATTGCAGTAGATTGTATTCGATTAAAAGAATGGACCGGGGTCCACAGTTCACTAGAGGTGTCTCTCCCATAAGAATAAGCATGTTGGGTGAACAAATTACAGTTGGGCAATTGACAAATAGAAAGGGCATGACAATGCACATACATGATATGATGAGTA
Source organism: Lolium perenne (assembly GCF_019359855.2). Lineage (NCBI taxonomy): Eukaryota > Viridiplantae > Streptophyta > Magnoliopsida > Poales > Poaceae > Lolium > Lolium perenne. Next base: position 42,267,690 of record NC_067244.2, on the reverse strand, counting down.
TTGTGAAATTTAATTGGGCATTACGACAAAGTACATAGACGCTATCCAGCATGCATCTATGCCTAAAAAGTCCACCTTCAGGTTATCATCCGAACCCCTTCCAGTATTAAGTTGCAAACAACAGACAATTGCATTAAGTATGGTGCGTAATGTAATCAATAACTACATCCTTGGACATAGCATCGATGTTTTATCCCTAGTGGCAACAGCACATCCACAACCTTAGAACTTTCTGTCACTGTCCCAGATTTAATGGAGGCATGAACCCACTATCGAGCATAAATACTCCCTCTTGGAGTTAAGAGTAAAAACTTGGCCAGAGCCTCTACTAATAACGGAGAGCATGCAAGATCATAAACAACACATAGATAATAGATTGATAATCAACATAACATAGTATTTTCTATCCATCGGATCCCAACAAACACAACATATAGCATTACAGATAGATGATCTTGATCATGTTAGGCAGCTCACAAGATCCGACAATGAAGCACAATTAGGAGAAGACGACCATCTAGCTACTGCTATGGACCCATAGTCCAGGGGTGAACTACTCACTCATCACTCCGGAGGCGACCATGGCGGTGAAAAGTCCTCCGGGAGATGATTTCCCTCTCCGGCAGGGTGCCGGAGGCGATCTCCTGAAACCCCCGAGATGGGATTGGCGGCGGCGGCGTCTCTGGAAGGTTTTCCATATCGTGGCTCTCGGTACTGGGGGTTTCGCGACGAAGGCTATAAGTAGGCGGAGGAGATAGGTCAGGGGGCCACACGAGGGCCCCACACGGTAGGCCGGCGCGGCCAGGGCTTGGGCCGCGCCGCCCTACTGTGTGGCCACCTCGTGGCCCCACTTCGTATCATCTTCGGTCTTCTGGAAGCTTCGTGTGAAAATAGGCCCCTGGGCGTTGATTTCGTCCAATTCCGAGAATATTTCCTTACTAGGATTTATGAAACCAAAAATAGCAGAAAATAGCAACTGGCTCTTCGGCATCTCGTTAATAGGTTAGTGCCGGAAAATGCATAAATATGACATAAAGTATGCATAAAACATGTAGATATCATCAATAATGTGGCATGGAACATAAGAAATTATCGATACGTCGGAGACGTATCAATCACCTCCCACAGAGTTTGCACACTCCATGCTCTAGCAGGGTGCCTAACGATAGCCCAACGAGCTTGGAGTATACCAAACGCCCGCTCGACATCTTTCCGGGGTGCCTCTTACTCTTTGGAAAACCTTGCCTCCTGCTCTAATTGGGATGATGTATTGTCTTCACGAGTATAGCCCAATGTGGATAGATACTATCAACAAGGTAGTACCCCTTGTTGTAGTGGTGGCCATTGATCTCAAAATCCACATCAGTAGCCTATCAAACACCGGAGAGCGATGCAGCACATTGATATCATTGTGCGAGCCGGCCATTCCGAAGAATGAGTGCCAAATCCATGTGTCGTGTGAAGCAAAGGCTTCAAAAATCACCGTGCACCCCTTAGAATGGCCCTTGTACGACCCTTGTCAACCTAAAGGATAGTTCTTCCACTCCCAGTGCATTGCATGCAATCTATGATGCCAAGTATCCCAGGAACCCCCTGAAAGCGTTGATTGCCAAGGATGTGTCCTCTACAGTAGGTTGGCACATACATTCTTCACCAAAAAGAGCGATCATTGCTCTACAGAACCTATACATCGCTTCCAGGTAGCTGGACTCGCTCATCTAGACGTACTCATCTACGTAGTCATCGAAAACACCATATGCTAGCATCCTAATCGTTGTCGTGCATTTCTGATATGAAGACAAGCCTACCTTGCCAAGTTCATCCTATTTGGCGATGAATAGTCATCGTAGACCTTTACGCCATCCATTATCCAGTTGAACAACGGTATGGACATCCGAAAACGGCGGCGAAACAACTGCGGCGTGAACAATGCCTTGTTGTAGTGGAAATAGTCATGGAAGAGCATGTCGTGGCCGCGTTCTCTTTTGCGGTCCAAGGCCGGCGCGTGCCCAGGCAAGGACCCCCGGTACACGGGGATCTGCGCGACATTGTGCTCGTGGATGAGCAACGCAGCCTCCGTGAGAAAGTCGTCCCCGGACTGGTCGTCTGAGGATGTGTCGATGAAGTTCTTGTAGAAGAACTCGTCGCCGCTGTCCACCATGGTCTACGGATGAAATGAGACAAATTAGTTGACCCATTTCATCGAACACCTCGCGGGCGGGGGTAATCCAATGCCACCGTAGGGACCTGCATGCAATGGTCGTCCCGGTCGTCTTGCGGCTTGGAAACACGATGCACGAGAGCTCACCTCCGCCGGCAACGGCGAAGCTGATGACGGCGGGATGACTCACGACGATGAGAGGACCACAACGTCAGCGGCGGCGTCCTCTAACGCTGCACCGAGGTCGTGAAAGCACATGCGAAAGCGCCGGACCGCGTCCTATGCTGTCACACCGCTTGTCGACGTCTCGACGTCGGCGGCAGGCGTCGACAACGGTCGTAAATCGCCGATTATGGGGTGGCGGCAGAGCGGGAAAAAGTTGCCCGCGAGGGGATGTGTTTTAGGAGGCAGACAAGCGGGCTAGGGGAGGACAAGGGAGGACACGAGAGACCAGCCCTCGGTGTCCGTGGCCACACAAACTTGGTCTAGATTTGGGTCGCCTTTGGGTCATTCTGAACGCTGCGGTCATCCACTTTTACAATGCGTCCGCACGTTAGGTTGTGTTTTTTCCGATTCGACCCACCCGAATGAGCGGGCGCGGAACGGATCGCCCCGTTGGCCTTAAGCCGAAACCTTCGGAACGATCTGCTCGTAAACGGGCCAACCCAGTTATCTTGGCAAGCCCGCAACTAGGCCCCGTTCTAGCCGGCCGTTTCCGTCTGTGTGTGTGTGTGTTTGAGTCCACTTGGACCATTCCCATCCCCAAACAAGTGTCAGTGCGAATGTGAACTTGACGGACCAAATCCACCCTCGAATCCTCCATGGAGCATAGCAACGGGCAGATCGCCGCGCCACCCAGGCCTCCCACCGGCGACGATGACCCAGTGGGTCACTCGTTGCCGGCCCCACTAAACCGATTCTCTTATGAGGCCGACCCAACTACCCCAACTGTGGCCTTGTTTTCCTATAGGTCAAGCCACTGACCCGATGGGTTGACGTGGCCCATTCCCACCATGAATACTAGCTGCAGCTAATGACAACGCTTTTCGTTGAGTTGATTGCACTTAAACCATAGGTCACGACCATTGTTTTTCTTTCTTAGTAACTTTATAATGCAGTTAAAAATAATATCACGTGTATTCTGGATTTCTTGACTAAACTAGTACTCCCTCCGGTCGGATTTAATCGACGCGGAGGGAGATCTGCCCGTTTGTTTGTTTAGCAGGTGGATGCGTCAATGTTTTCCGTCCAGAGGTAGTAACATTGTTCAGTTGCATAAGATCAATGTACTTGGTGTTTGATGTATTCTCTCAGACCCAAAAGTCAATTAATTTGGGATGAAAGTAGTATTATTCGTTATGCATTTTTTATATAGTGGTTAATTTACTCATCAAGTACATGAAAGAAAGTTTCAAAAAAAAAAAAGTTTACATGGAAAAACAACTTCAACCCCACGGAGAGGCCGCCACGTGGCGCGCCGCGCCGCAGAAGATCCCCACTCCATTCGAGAGCCTCGAGACCGTTACGGTCCGAAGCCAAAACGCTCGCATCCGCCACCGCCTTCGGAGTTCCGACGAACGGACGAACGAACCACGTCCACGACCCATTCCCGTCCGCCACCTCTCCAACCAAATCGCGAGCCACCCAAAAAACAAAATTCCCACGGAGAAATCGCGGCCTCTCTCTCCGATCGATCCGGTCCGATGGATCGCTCGTCGTCGCGGCCGGCGAGCCCGGGGTACGGGCGGCGGGGCGCGTACGCGCAGCAGCACAGCCACGGCGCCAGCAGCGCGCAGACGTCGCCGGGCGGGTCCCCTACGGCGTCGCCCGTGCACCGCCACTCGCGCTCGGGCTCGCTCGGCGGGGCCGGCTCCGCCTCCACCGTCGGCCGCCGGGGCGCGGGGGCCGCCGCCGCCGCGCGGAACAGCGCCGCGCGCGCCGCCGCGCAGCGCCTCGCGCGCGTCATGGGCGGGGGCGGGGGAGGGGACGCCGGGAGCGGCAGCGACGACGAGGACTACGAGCTCTCCGGCCCGCCCATCGAGCTCTCCATCACCCCGCGCCGCCCCGGCAACCGGTCACCATCCCCCTCGGTAACAGCACGACCCCCACATTCGCGCCGTCACGTATATATTCACGCAGCATCTGAAACCTACTTTTACAAATCAACGGCCTCCCAATGTCTGGCTTCCCGTGCATGCTTTCATGTGATCCTGATGCATTTCAGATGAATTTCAATTCAACGGTCCTACTTTTACAAATTTTTGTTTCGATTTGCTAGTCCTGCTTTTACGGAATTTGGATGGATTTCGATTTGCTACTGCCACTTTCATAAAATTTGGATGAACTGCAATTTATGAGTCCTAATTTATAATTTTTTTCACTGTGTTTGATGTACTAAGGGTTTGCATGCAAATGTTGTGTGCATTTTAGATAGGTCGTTACCTTGCGGATCAGGCGCCGGTGAGCCGTCCACCCTCGTTGACAAACCGGTATGTGCCCGGGAAGTCGGTTCCCATGATCCCTTCCATCAAGCAATCAAATCGGCCAGCGACCAGCGGGCCAGGGTCGGAATCGTCCGCCCCAAGCCGAAGGGAGCAAAGGTCAGTATTGCCACGCTCTGTAATTTGAGAGAGGTCGCACACAAAACATTTATCACAAATTAACAACAATGAATTTCTCATGTCTGGACTAATGCATGTTACTTTATAAATTTTATGAGGATACAATTTATTTATATGTGTTAACTACTCGTACTATCTAGTACTCCTAGTTTCGTCGGCAGACAATTTCTGTTACATATCAAATCACTATGATAATTGTGCTCTTGTCATTACTGAATGGAGGATCGGATTTTTCTAAGATTTTTCCTACATTACCAAGACATTGGGAATACACAGCATGATTCACAATTTCTGCATTGGGAGTATCAGAAGCGCCACCTCCTAGATTATGTAAACTTAAAACATTTGGGTTGCGCGCTTGATATGGAGATGGCCGATCCAAATTCACAAACATGGTATGCTTGGGGCTAAATTTGATGGGACACTGGAAGAATAGATTCGAATGAAGTGAATTGTTGCAGTTTTTTAAAACACGGCTAGGAGATTTTTTTAATGCACAGATATCACACGAACAATAAGATAAATTCATCAACTAAATTATAATTAATTTATAACAAAACAAAAAAATATTTGAAAATGTTAAGGCAAGGGTTAATTCAGGGACAGTGTCCAGTTACATAACAAGTGCGCTCGTTATACTTTTGTGACATCCTTTCCTGGAGTTATTTTTCTATCTCATTAAGTATTTGTTAACTTTTGAATATTATGTCTTTATAATCACATGGTAAGTAATATAGGCTACATCATCCTTAGGAGATCGGTTGATCTTGGAAGCTCGATGAGAGGACGCCGCTCTTCTTCTTCTCTTAATGATGAGGTAATTCATGTCATGAAAAATACTTTTGTAAGAAATAATAATGATTGAATGTCCAGAACATGATACGTTCTTCCCGAGGAAAAGCAAAAGCAAAAGCTGAGGATCTTGGTGCATTGTAAAAAAAAAAATTTCTCTAGGTTGCCCAACATTTTTTTTGCTCCACTGTATGCTAAAATCCTCGTTCAACATGTACATACATTAAGATAAAGTAGTATATTATATGGAACATTCCTGTGATTCTTGGATGCCACCCTTGCAGCTTAACACACTTCAAATGGAAAATGATAGCATGTACGACAAGGTGAGATAAAATTACGATTATGAATTTTACTTTTACTTGTTTGAAGCACTCAACATCCCTGTTATGTGAATGCATCTTCCCAGCTTCAGCTTGAAGACGATAGATCTGATGAAGCAGATGCCAAGTCCATAAACATGGAGAGACAGGTTAATTTCTGTCATTAAAAATGCTGAATTTATGATATTTAGTTCTGTACTAGTTGATTATCTGGTTTAATCCTACTGTACTTTTATTTTAGGTTTTTCCATAGAGGCTAGTACTACGTCTGCATAATCTATTTGGAGATTTTTGCATGACTCAGTGTCACATTTGAGTTCATCTTTTACATGGCGTCTCAGAAATGAAATTAAGATCTAAGAAAGACAAAACTTCTAGATTTTCCTTCAATTGCTCAAAACTAACTATGGCATTTGGCCCTTTAACTCAAATGTTCTCGAAACAAAGAAATAACTTAACAAACCAGAAGCTTCAACAGAGAGGAGGGATTTTGTTACTATCGAACTGGCCTGTGGTCAATAGCTGTACGACAAACGAAAACCAAGTTTCAGGCCTACTCCTCGAGCCACTGAAGACCAAATATGCAAACTCATTGGCTCAATTTCTACATTATGGAAGCAGTTTGCATCAGTATGTTGGCACTCACGTTTTGTTATATCCATGTTTTGTGTCAATCGAGCTTTGCTATTTGAATTTCAGGCTTCTATTATTGGTGATGCTATAGAACCAGAGGTCAATTTGATTAGTAGGTATGTGATTTACTAAACCGCACCATTTCTTTTTTATCAATATGTTCTTCATATTTTAAACCATGTTTTCCATCTTGTCTATCAGAAGGGCTGCAGCACTAGAACAGAGAAAGGTATATTTCTATACCAAGCTTCTCCTGCTCAACCCTTTGCGCAGATACTAAAAGTGAAAGTTTATTTTAATTTTAGTCCGGTTTTGTGTCGTGATGTGTTGCTTTAGGTGCTAAGCTCTTGTTTTTCGATGGTCAATACTTAGTTCGTTTTAAGGAACAAATAGATTCTTCACAGTGCACACCATTGGCAACTTGCTTCTTGGCAAAATTTCATAATGTAGCTCCGTATGCCAATCAATGGCCGACTGGGGCAATTGGCCAATGGGGAGCTGTATAAAGAAGACGTAGGTAGGCATATGGGAGGCCGGCAGATTGCTGCCAGACCGTGATTGACTGGAAGCAACTGTCGACTCAACCCCCACACAGGTCTGTCGACCCTTCTAGGGCCTATTGGAGGCAGTCAGCCCCCATTGGTTCATTTGCCTCATGATTAACCCTTTGATAGGCTGATTGCATCCCCACAGTTAGGCCTTGGTTGTTGGCCTTCAGGAATACTGAATTTTCTTCATTTCATAAAACAAAGTTAGAAATTACGGCGAAAAATAACTGAAAAATTCTAAGATTTTTCTTACTAGCTCTTTATGAACTTGAGATTTATTTTCTCTTAGGCTTCAATGAGAATTGCTTCAAGAAGGGTTAACAGTGCAAGCTGTGATGAGATTACAGCCCTTCGATCAGAAGCAAAGGTGAATAGTTTACCAAATGTGGTGACTCATTTTCTGAATTATTTTTCCAGAGTCATGCTTTGCAAGCCTAAACTTTTATTTATACTGTTGGTAGGTTGCTAGCGAGTTGGTCACATCTGTATCTCGGCGTGTAAAAGGTGCTGGATCAGAACAGAGATCTCTTCATGCAACATCCAATAGAATGATGCTGTCACAAGAAGAAATGGTGTGTAGGCTTCCTAGCCTGTTCATATTCTGACGCTTCGTTTTTTTAGATCTATTGCCTTTCATGAAAATCCTTTATCAGGAGGAGGTGGTGCTAAAGAGATGTTGGCTTGCGCGCTACTGGAAATTATCTGTTAGACTTGGTACTGAGATAATCTTCCTGTAATATACAGTCTAATTAATTTTCTTGAATTTCTCTAGTTCAATTACAGCACAAAAAAGCAACAGGCAACACATATATTTGTCAAACCTTAGAAAGCAAATCTCCTCCATTTTAATTGATGACATTGAGGAACTAAGGGCTAAAGGATGCATTATTTCCCTTGCTTGTTCTGTCCATACGAATTCAGAAGCTAATGCTGCCATAAACATTTCACATAGTTTGTCTTTTAAAGAGTGTCCTCTAGCATTATCTCCTGTTTCAAGTGAATTTTGTTTAGGTATCCATATCGATATTCGCTCATTACTTGGCTATGATTATTCTCTGAAGCTTACTATATCTGTCTGGCCTGTCACATTTTATTATGAGCTATTATCAGGACAAATTTGATATTCTTCATGAGAAAAGGTTTCTCATCCATAAATATGCAGTCAAATTTGTAAGAACATTTGATGTCGAAAGTATTAAAATAGTTGGCTAATGCAAACTTTTCTATCTTAGGTATACATTCTGATATAGCTGAGCAAAAATTAGAACACTGGTCCTCAGTTGCACCACTTGCACTTGAAGTTGTCCTATCAATTGGACAAAAGGCTAGAGATGGAACTTTATCAGGTCAGAATCCCTTTCAAAATCCATCTTTTGGTCTCTTCATTATGATTATTGTACCACCATGAAGCTGTTGGTACAAGCAGCTAACATTTAGATTACTCTACATTATGTCATGACACATGGAGGTGAAGGCCAGATTGCATGACATGATATAACATACAGTAGACAAGTTGAAAATCCCTGACATGATATAACATAGATAAATTAAAAATCCCTGTAAGGATTCTGGTTTCTAGCTAAAAATGAAACTGGAAAGGACATATATAAATCTGTGTGGCATATAGTTGGACATTATATTTTTTTTGCCGCAGAAGATATAGATTTTCCCTTCGTATTTTGTACATGCAACTAAAATATGAATTCTAAATACATTTTTGCCTAGTAGAGTAAATTACTTACATTTTTCCCGTAGGTGCAAAAGATCTCATCTGGAGGGTTTAATATATTTCTGACATTTTTAAAGGGATTTAGTATAATTTTTTAATTGTATCAGAGATGTTATAATATCATGATTTCAATCACACCACTTCTGTTCGTGATTTGTTCATGTGGTACCAGATAATGACGTAAATGATACGGCTGGAGACGGAAATATTGAAAGCATGCTTCTAGTTGAGAAAGGACTGCGCGAATTAGCTTCGCTCAAGGTGTTTCTCAATACTTTCTCTGTTTGATGCTTGTCTCAATCTATGAGTTTCTTTCAGAGGTATCCTAACTGATCGAAGTTGATGAGATTCATAGTACATAATAAACAAAATTATTGTCGATAGTGTATAAGTTGGTGTGGCAAATTCCCAGATGAAAGTCATCTTCTGTTAATTCATCTTGATGTCTAGTTCATTGTTTTGACTATTTCTTAACTACATCGAGTGATACAGAAAATAATTGATGTATCATATCAGTTCTACTTGGTTAAAACAGAAAGTGGCTTGTCAATCTTCAGAGCCCTGTAACTATTAGAGTTACTACTTTGTGTCACTGAATTTGCTTTCACATATTCTCATAAAGAAGAGAGCTGTATTATGTTTCTGATTTCTATTGCGGGAGCAATAATCTCATGTTTCCTTTGAAGGTAGAAGATGCAATCATGCTCGCTTTAGCAGAACATCGACGTTTCAGACCTCTCTCAGGTGGCTTCTCCAAAATGTACTCATTTCTTATACTTCTATCTTTAATATTTTACTGTATGATATGTCTACTAAGATAAACTAGTAAAAGTTCCGCAAAAGACTCCAGGACTCTAGGTGGCGGTGTTAACAATTTGGTAACACATAGCATCTATGCGCATCCAATTGCCGATTTCGTCAGATTCCTAATGCTACAGCAAGCTGACAGTGCAAAAAAAGAGAGGGTAAAGGCGCAGTTACAGTCTCTTAATATAATTGATGCACATGAAAATCACTCCAAGAAAACTACTGGACAAAAAATAGTTGTTTAGTCCAACAACTTTATATTGGTGTGTTTAGAGCAAGTTCCTAGAATCAACCACGCCAAGTCACATGTCCTGAAAATTCATGCTGCTAAATCTACTTGATGGCATTGGACAGATAAATGTAGCCATTTTTATGATTACTAAGCTTCCTTCTGCAGGCCCAGTTTATCCCGCTGAAAATCACAGCTCTTCAGAGCCACTCGGTTAGTTCTTGTCTTCACTAATTTCCTTAGGCATCTATGACCTGTGAAAAACACTACTCCTAAATCAATGCCCTTTCCTAACTACGTGCTGTCATGTTGCTTTTCCCAGAGTTAAGTGAGGAAGAGCGGGAAGATGTACGCTTCAAGCAGGTACAAACATAATCTGTCATCCATGCTATGTGTTTAGACAATTTTTCTGTAGATTAACCGAAATTAGTATTTTTTGGGGGTTCTGTGTATCAAAGACAAAACATGATCAATTATGTTTGTCATAGGAATATACGAGTTAAGTTTTTTTATGGAAACTCATATACCTATTCATGTTCCTCTGATGCGTGTCTTGGTTCTTGTCAGTGCTCAAATTTGCTTTGCGTTTTCTCTTGAAAAAAGTCCCATTTGCTTTGACTTCTAGTGAATGTTACGTCGAAGAGCTAACGATTATGCCACAGGCATGGTTGACATACTTTTGGAGGCGGGCCAAAAATCATGATGTAGAGGAAGATATAGCTGACGAGCGGCTACAATTTTGGATAGAGCAAGGCAATCAGCCAGTTACTACAAGCGATGTCATCGAAGGTAGCCTCCCTCCCACTACAATCAAGATCAGGGTCATCTTCTGCATAATCAACAATTCTTTACAGCTTGCATAACATATTCTAAACAAAGAAAACACAACTTGTTCGACTGAAACCATGATCAGAAGTACCAGGACTTTGCATTCTTTTTTTATCCTTTACCTTGCTAAACACTAGTAGTTGTGTGCTAATGGTGTTGTTAAAAACCGTAATCATATTTTTTTTCTTTCTTGTTTTGGTAAACTATGTAAAAAAGTTGATAGAGGACTTCATGAGCTGAAGAAGCTGGGAGTCGAGTCTCAGCTGTGGGAGGCGACGAGGAGATCTCTTGACGATGATTTCAGTAATCATGGGAGTCCATTTGGATCTGAAGTTTAGGCAACACATAATCAGAACGAAGCCTAGTGCCAATTTTGCGCTGTCACAGGCCCTAGAGCCTCTTCATTTTGGTTTTTCAGTTTATGGTTTCTTCCACCACATCATGTAAATTTTCTGATCAGAACAAAGAGATGATTCTGTCTTCTAGGCCTTTTTCTTTACCTTAATTAATGTATTGTGTCAAAGCAATAGTGAGTAATTCTGGAACCATCAAGATTAATTCAGGATGCTGTGCTGTCCAATTGAGTATTCTGCAGCAACAAGATATTTGCAGGCCACTCGTTCTATCCATCCGATGACACGTGGGTCTGAAGCCACCTTGTCATGGACACAATACATGATTTGGAAAACTGGACATTCCAACGGCATATGAGAAATGAACTTTATCACAAGATATATGCATTGCTCGCTTCTTTTTCTTTTGCAATGGTGGTCTCTTCTTTGAAGGAAATTTCTCCTAACACGGTCAGTGACTAACCACTGATCTTTCCTTAATGTATCGTATCGTGTCGAAGCAAAAGTGATCAATTCTGGAACCATCAAGATCAATTCAAGATAATGTATTGTGACACAACAGAGGATTTGGAGAACCCGAAATTCCAAGGTCGTGAGTGTATCACGGAGTCTCGTCCAATTAGCCTGTGCAACGTGTTGTACAAACATTTCCAAGGTCCTGGCAAACCGGCTTAAAGTGATACTCCCTCATATAATCTCTCCTACACAGTCAGCTTTTGTGTCGGGCCGAATGATCACTGATAATATTTTGTTAGCCTATGAGATTACGCATATGATGCATAAAAAGAAAGGTGGTCGAGATGGCATGGTTGGAGTCAAGTTGGATATGAGCAAAGCATACGATCGTGTGGAATGGAATTTTTTTGGAGAGGATCATGGGGAAGTTGGGCTCTGCTGATATGTGGATACAGGTGGTCATGAACTGTGCTAGATCAATGTCTTACCGGGTCAAAGTTAGTAGAAATCTGATGGATCCTTTTCTACTGGAGAGAGGCCTCCAACAGGGGATCCTTTGTCACCCTATCTATTAATCTTGTGTGAGGAAGGGCTCACGGCTCTTCTATACCATGCTGAAGAGGATCAAACTATGTAAGAATGCTCCTAATATAAATCATCTTTTTTTTTCGCGGATGATTTCCTTATTGTCATATGTCATGAGAGGAAATGTGTAAAATGCAGCAAAGTTACAGCATGTGTTGGCTGTGTATGAGGCAGCTTCTGGACAAATGATCAATAAAGATAAATCCTCCGCGATGTTTAGTAAAGGAACATCTGTTAGGGTGAAGGAGGCCGTGATTGGTATGCTGGCATCCCGCATGAATCAAGAAATGAGAGATACCTAGGACTCTCTATTCATTTGGGGGAGTCAAAATGTAAAGAGTTTGAGTACCTAAAAGAAAGAATATGGCAGTGCATCCAGGGGAAGGAAAATTTACTACCGAAGGTTGGGAAGGATTTTTTTTTTTTGAAACGGGGCAAAAGATTTTCCTTTCATTGATATAGGAGAAAAGAGTTGGCCCGTTTATGAGGGAAACTGGCCAAAAAACCGTACAACACAACACCACACGCCAACCCCGAGGCTGCGCTCCACACGGGTCGATGACCACCTAGATCGACAGCACACCTCAACGCAACAGGCGGAGGCGAAAGACCGGAGCCACCGCTCCAAACTACCACGTCGGCCCCAAGGCCGCGCTCCGCCTAGCCGAAGACGAACTCGCCTCCGCCAAAACCACCAAAACACTCCATAGGTCCCTCTGACCGGTGGTCATCCAAAGCGAGGCCTCAAGAGGCAAAGCGACACAAAATCGCCACCCACGCCCGACCCCGCAAGGGATCTAGGGTTTCCCCGGAGAACCCGGGCGAAGGAGCAAAAACACACCGCTGCGACGACGACTTCAAGAAGGATGCGGCGCCCACGGGCGTCACCGTCGTCGGTCCTGGCCAGCCGCTAGGAAAAGGCTTTCGCCTAGCGATGAGTCTAAGTCCTCACGCCCGCCCAACAAGGACCGGCACAACCACCACGCCTCTCCCCCTCCATGCTCCCGACGATCATCAAGCGTCCCTCCCGCCGCCACGCCTAGGCTCCCCGTCGCCGCGACAAAAGCCACCATCCGGATCATCACCGCTGCCCGCGAGATAGTTGCCGAAAGCAACCAGAGCGAACCCGGGCAGCCATAAAGGCTGGGAAGGATATCATGATGAAGGTTGTTGCACAAGCTATACCCACATATGCAATGTCATGTTTTGACTTAACCAAGTCTCTTTGCGAGGATATAAGTGCGGTGATATGTCGGTACCGAAAAGAATAAGAGCCACTGGATTGGGGTGGAAAAATGATGCGGTCGAAAGAAAATGGTGGCTTTGGTTTTCGCGATCTCCACGTTTTCAATATGGCAATGTTGGCAAGACAGAGCTGGAGGTTGCTGCAGAACCCAGCCTCACTATGTTGTACGGTCCTTAAAGCACTATATTTCCCTGATGCCTCCATACTTGAGGCGAAGCCAAAACAAGGGATGTCGTATATGTGGAAGAGTATATTACAAGGACTGAATTTGTTGAAAGAAGGTAGTGCTTAGAGAGTGGGATCAGGTAAGGATATTGATGTGTGGAAAGACCCATGGATCCCAAGACGTTCTACTCGTCGAGTTCATATGCCGAATGAAATGGATAAAAAACGAAAAAGGGCATTTTATTATATACTCGGCCTCTGCATAACTAAGATGCACACAGCCGCACAAAGATCCGTTACAAATCCACGAATGGTGTTCAAAGAGAAAACATAGTTCATAGAGCAATAAAAAGACTAGCTAGGAGGATCTAGCCGGAAGTCACTCTGCCACCCATGCTGGGAGAAAATATCCCTCGCCGTATCCTCCAATCGTGAAGACACCTCCGTAAAGAGGTCCTGGTGCTCCACTCGCTGCAGAGGTATCCATGAACGAAGCATAGCCAGTGCACAGGTAGACGACCTGTAGAAAAGAAGAAGAGATGTTATTGAAAATCTTGTCATTTCTACACAGCCATAGCGACCAAATAATTGCAATCGCTCTCATCCTAATAAGAAGTTTAAACCTAACATCCACACCATTGAGCCAGTTGCCAAATAAATTGGTAACATTACGAGGTGGATATAAGGTAGACCCTATTTGGACAGCTGACCATATAGACCTAGCAACCTTACATTGGAAGAATAAGTGTTTAATAGTCTCGTTATGATGGCAGAAGACACACTTTTTTTTGCTTACATGCCAGTTGCGTTTGGCAAGATTATCTTTAGTAAGAATAACCCCCCGACGAAGATACCAAGCAAAGATTTTTGTTCTCAATGGTATCTTCATCTTCCAGATTTTTGAATTATTATCGACCGGTAACTCAGGTTGAATGAGAGCATTGTAAATGGAAGCCACTGAGAATGAGCCATTCCCGGTAAGATTCCATCGAAATACATCAGGTCCCTGCGTCAATTGAATTGACTCAAGACGATGTAACAATTCCTGCCAAGAGGTTTGTCTGGGACATATGAGACTTATTCTAAAATCCACATTTGGTGGGAAAGTTTCCAACACCTTAGCGATAGTATCGCTTTTGTGGCATACTATATTGTACAATGCTGGATACTGTTCTCGGAGTGTGGTATTACCCAACCATTTATCCTCCCAGAAACGAATTTCCGACGCATCCTTAATAGAGAAAGATCCATATGGAAAGAAAAACTTTTTTCTTTCCATAAGACCAGCCCAAAAATGCGAATCTCCTGGTTTCCAAAGAACCCGAGAGATAGCCTTTGAGCCAATATACTTCCTCTTGAGGAGTGTTTGCCATATGCCCTCTTCGGTAAGTAGTTTGTACAACCATTTACCGAGGAGTGCCCTATTCTTGACCTGGAGGTCTTGAATACCAAGTCCTCCATGATCTTTGGGCCGACACAGCACACTCCATTTAGCCAGTCGATATTTACGCATCTCACTATCCACTTGCCAGAAGAATCTTGATCGGAAATAATCCAATCATTTTAAGACTCCTCTGGGAAGTTGGAAGAAAGATATCATATAAAGTACCATATTACTTAGTACCGCATTTATGAGTACTAATCTTCCTCCCAGAGATAGTAATTTACCTTTCCAGCTACTTAATCTGATCTGAAGTCTTTCCTCAACCAATTTCCACTCAGCATTGGTAAGTCTCCGATAGTGAATCAGAATTCCCAAGTACCTAATTGGAAATTGGCCTTGGCCACAGTCGAAAAGCACAACATAATCTGCAACATGGTCTTGGGCCTCACCAAAACAAAACAATTCACTTTTATGGAAATTTATTTTTAGACCCGACAAAAGCTCGAACGCAGAAAGAATTAACGTTAGGTTCCGAGCCTTGTCTATGTCATGATCCATAAAAAGAATTGTATCGTCGGCATATTGAAGAATGGATAAACCTCCATCAACAAGATGAGGAATAACCCCTTCAATCTGGCCCTCTGACTTTGCACGTTCAATCAGGACAGCAAGCATATCAGCCACTATATTAAATAACACTAGCGATAATGGATCTCCCTGTCTTAGTCCTTTCTTGGTCTGGAAATATTTGCCCACGTCATCATTGACTTTAATGGCAACACTCCCACCCGAGATAAAACTATTGACCAATGCACGCCACTCATCAGAGTAACCTTTCATCCTGAGAGTTTGTTGCAAAAAAGGACCACTTAACCTTATCATAGGCTTTTTCAAAGTCGATCTTTAAAATGACTCCATTCAACTTCTTTCTATGCAATTCATGAACAGTTTCATGGAGGACTACAACCCCATCGAGAATATTCCGTCCTTGCATAAAAGCAGTTTGTGAAGGCCTAATCACATGATCTGCCACCGAATTTAATCGGATCGTGGCAACCTTAGTGAATATTTTAAAGCTCACGTTAAGAAGACAAATATGACGGTATTGTTGAATCCTTTCTGCTTCACTAACCTTGGGAAATAAGATAATTTCACCAAAGTTGAGCCTAAAAAGCTCCAACTGACATAGGCATCCCCAATGGGCATGCCGAAGATGGTACCCGGGGTTTACTGAAGGCCCATGACTCGAAGAATAAGAAGATTCGGAAGCCCAAGTTGTTATTAAGGAAAGCTAGAGTTGTATTAGGAAATACTACTTGTAATCTTGCGGGATGGGTTGGAAACCCTCCCGGACTCTGTAACTTGTGTATTATGAATCCCTCGACTCCACCTCCTATATAAGGGGGAGTCGAGGGACAAAGAGAGCATCGATTCATTGTTTCACGCAACCCTAGTTTTCACACCGTCGAGCACTTTTCGGCTGAAACCTTCGAGATCTACTTGCCCTCTACTTCCGACTAAAACCCTAGTCTACAACTTGTAGGCATTGATAAGTTAATCCCTTGTCAATTGGCGCTGTCTGTGGGAATTAGAGGTGTCAAGGATCTGATCTCGATGGCACGTTCAAGATCGTCGACTTCATCAACTGCAAGCAACGCAATGGATAGAGGTAAACAGATCGAAACTGGTCTAGTTGATTTTGTTCCTCACCCGCCCTCCCGTTTGGATGCATATGCGTATCTGGAGGAGCCTATGGAGATGACGTTCGGAAAGTTCCACTTCCGCATCGAGAAAGAAGGAGCGTATCGTCTCGAAATTCCGATCTCATCGGGATTATCGGCGGTCGATTCCGATTTTTCGAGTTCAACATCGTCAATCGAGTCAGGCGACGAGGAGATTTCATCGCCACGCTTCATCAGCACTATGGCAAGTGCAAAACTTGCCAAGATCTTTAGCGACATGTCTTTCGAGTCATCTACGGACTCCGATATAAGCGGTGACTCGAGCAGTGTCAGCAGCTTCAACTTCATCGACAGATCCACTAGCGTTGGCAAGGTCTTCACCAATCTATGTGATGGTATCACCAAACTAGATAAAGCTCAGAATTCAAAATATCATCAAATCTATGCAATTGGAGATTCGAGTCGCCCACAGGAGGAGACATCGGAGAACTTCGACGAGGCGGGAAATCCATATGTCGATCCAGTAGATCTCACGAGAGGTCTAGGAACAAAATATATCGGACCGGGAACCCGAGAGATGGTGCGATTTCCGCAGGCAGTATGGGATCGAGTTTCAAGAGCTATTGATGGTACAGAGCCAATGACCGTAACGGCGACACCTGAGGAGTTACAAGCATATCAATATAGACTTGCCCGTACCAGGCGGGAGCTCGAGAAGCAGAAAATCGAGTTGGATAGAAGGCAGGAAGCAACCTCTGCGTCAAGTAGGTGAAGAGCTAATTTGAGTCAACAATCTGGTACTTCGGGAGATAGTCACAGAGCAGCTCGAAATAGAGCAAGATCTCGGCTACAAAATATACCTGAGGCAGATAGGGAGAATCTGGTTCAAAACCTCGACATGTCCTTTATGTCAATCGACACGAGAGGGAACATTATCCCTCAGACACCAGAAGCTGGATACATGGCGACGCAAGCGTTCATCCTCGCATCCAAGCCACCTCCCGGAGATCCAAGAGAAGCATTGTACAATATGGCTATGGAAGGAGTTGGGGCCATGGGAACGGCGTTTATAAATTCGCCTCCCGAAGGATCAGCAAGGCAAAATAGTCCACGGCCTACTGCAGCAGCACCAGGTCCCGACAGAACAAGTGGAGCAAGAGACACAGCAGCACATGCAAGGGTGGACAGAGCACGACAAAATAGAAGGGAACAAAGGCATTCCCCAGAGATAGATGACGAGGATATGTGTAGGCTGCCGTGCTTTACAAGGAGGGTCCGAAAAACTAGAGTCCCTTCAGGGTTTAAATTACCCGATAATTTCAAAAAATTCGACGGCCTCCAAGATCCAGAGGATTGGCTAGTCGATTATCTCGAGACGGTGAAGCTGATAGGAGGAACCAGAGCAACAACCATGCAGAGCATCCAAATACATCTAAGTGGAGCCGCGCGATCTTGGATAAAGAAGCTTCCTCCGGGTTCCATCGATAGCTGGGACAGTTTCGAGGATGTGTTCGTCAAGAACTTCCGATCCACCTGCAAAAAACCCGCATCACTAGAAGAGTTGAGAGCGTGTCGACAAAAGCATGATGAATCAATGAGAAAGTACATCCAAAGGTGGAACATCATTAAAAACTCGGCAGAGAACATATCTAACGAGAGAGTGATAGATGCGTTCGTAGCAGGAATCCGACAAGGAGATTTTGTCGAAGACTTGGGGAGAACCAACCCAAGGACAGTATCAGCATTGATGGAGATAGCAAATAGGTGGGCAGATGGAGAAGATGCTGTTCACAATAAGCGGCACATGTCGCCTGAAGAGGACCGTAGTCGAAATTTCCAAAATAGACGACGATTTCTGCGGTGACCCAGCGTACCACTGCATGGTGTAGTACACAAGTCGTTGACATAACACAAGTGAAACACCGTTCCACCCATATTACATCTCTCAGAGTGGTACAACAGAAACATATGCGAGTCCAAGGTATGTCTATAGAAGTACACACGAACTGTTTACATAAGATCCACACAGCCTCCTACTTTACAGTGAGGTAAAACTTCAAATAAACTCCAGAAGAACGACTCGTAGTCTAACTTGTTGCTAACTCAAGCTTAAGAGCTAACTGGCTTGCTATAGAAATCTAGCTACTTAGGTGCTAGGATTAGGGAAAGGTTCCCTTCTATTACTAGTCTAGGTTTCCATTATAGATGATGCAGAAGTTGACTCCATTGACTTCTTTGATTGGATTCTTCATCTCGTTGCAGTTGACTCCTTTGTCTTCGAGTTCCACGGTAGTTTCTCCTTCGGTGCCTTGATCTAAGAAGGGGGTTCAAACGAGATAGAATGAGTACGAGCGTACTCAGCAAGTTCATATTAGGAAATATGTGTATCATGCACTAGCTACAGCCATTGACCAGAAAGTCATAGGCCAATGCAAGTTTTTGTAAACATTTCTTCAAAAGGTTTATTTTATTCCGAAAACTATGCCCGTCAGTCTTCACAGGTTGACTAGAACTTCGTGGAGTTCCTTTCCTGCCGCGTTCGCAGTTCCCTTCCCGGAACAGGGAGTGACAGTCACAATTCTTGATATACTCTGCAGAGGTGCGTTACTTTTCCCACAAGAGATCTCACCCTTTTTGCCATCCGTAGGGACTTGCCCCCGTTCACACTTCCTTTGGTGTGAGGCCAGGTATAAAGATCCAAGCCCACACCGCCTTCTCCGCGACTGCAAACCCACCCTTTTGTCCAACCGTACACCCCCAGTAGACTTCCCCCGATAATACGGCTTTACTCACGGTGTACTCCGGACAATCCTTCATAGATCGTAGAGCCATCATCACTAATGGATGGGGATTTAAAAGGCTATCCCAACCTACGGCAGTGCCTCCAACACCCCGCCGGCTCTACCAATCCGTTGGCGTGCAGAAGGGAAAAGATACGGCTGGCTTCCCCAGAGCCATTATAGATCTCATGGTCAACGCGATTTGTACGGCGCTAGAATCACTGGACGGCATTGGTAATTAATCCTAGGGTGATATAACCCATTGCAATGGAACCTCCACCATATCAACACATACCATGGTTCCATTGCCAACCACATAGTCATATTCATAGTTGGAAAGTAACATTTTATTTGCGATGCAGGAATGATAAGTATATAGCTTTGCATTAAAGTAGTAGAAAATACTCAAGTTGACATGAGGAAGGGTGAACTTGCCTTTGTTGAGTGCAAGATTATGCAGGCAAAAGCTTCGATACGTGATAACTCCAAATTCTAAAATACCATCATCGTCCGGTAAGGACAATGTTTAAAGAACTGGCAAAGATGCTATAATGCATAGTATGAGATGCAATCGTCCCAAGCGTAACCTAACCTCGATGATTTAGGATGTATGAGTTGTAAAGATTTCTTTAGGGTTGGTTAAACTTTTAGAATAGTTCTCAAACAAGGTTCTTATTAGGGTTTTGGTTATATTAGCATCATAACCAAGTGATATAAGACATCATAATAATCATACACATAAATAATAGTGGTGGAATAATATGTAAAGAACAGTTGTCAATTTTAAGTTCTACAGAACATGGTTGATGATTGCTTATACTATACTTCAAAAAGAATAACTTTTGAAGAACATGTTGTTTAAGAAATATTTAGTATTTCAAAGAAAGATTAGGGCTTCTAAGGTTTGATTGACATTTGTATTTCAAAAGAATAACTTTTGAAGAACAGGTTAAATAAGAATATGAACTATTATATATAGGAGCTATGGCTTTCTAGGGTTTACTATTGAGTTCATCTAGTTTTCACTAATAGACACTAGTTGGGTTCTTAAATAGAATGGGTTTCTATATAGCAAGTATTAGTAGGTTTATTGCTATGGTTTCTCATATACATCATATCAAAGGATGGTTATTAAGATGGTTCCATAGGGTTGCTATTAGGTTTATTATGGCTTCACATTTGCTTTACTAAATAATCTCTAATGGTTTCTAAGCTAAGTGGCTTATCATTTCCTAAGTAGGGTTTAGTGGGATAGGAGCATGTGTTGTGAATTATTACACAAGGTTGATACTAGGGTTCATAATTATAACTCTACTAAATTATGATGATTGAGGTTGATCCTAATGGTGTGGTATATAGGAGTGGTGATCAATGGTACTAATCCAATTAACAAGTTAGGGTTTATACCTAGGTGATACTAGTGAATCATATAGGTTTTAATTAAGAATAGGAACATGAAATGATGACTCATGTGAATTGGTTCTATGTTGGTGGATCATGATTTGTATTTGTTGGTCACATAATAGTGTTCTCTATGTAAGGTGAAATTCTCATGATCACATGTGATAAGCAACTAGGGTTTTAGGTTAAAGCATTTTCAAATGATCACATAAAATAATGGGATCCAGATTCTAACTTATAATAAAACTAGGGTTTCTAAATTATGATCCAATTCTTAAAGTAATACTTGGTTCTAGAATTAATGTGATTTAGTACTTGAAATAAAGTTATTAATAATTTTAACATGTTATTAATTTTACAAGATTTAATAATTAGAGTAATTCTTATTTAAGTTTAATTAAGAATCAGGGTTTAATAATTCTTATTAGGTTTAAAGTATTTAACTTGTTGACTTAAAATGTTTAATTAAACAATTGTGGGGCTACCAAAATAATATTGGCTTTTAATATTTTCTTGAGTTATTACTATTTAAAGAAAATGGTAAATGGTAATTTGCAAATTAGAGTTTATGAATTACCACTAATAATTAAGTTAATGCAAATATGATAAATAAAATTAATCTTAACATTTTACTTAGTTACTGAATAGTTAAAATTTAATTTTTAAACTTCACTAATTATTGAATTCAATTTGTATTTTAAATAATTGAAAAGGCCTAATTAACAAAATTAAAAATAAGTGAATTTTTATTTTGACACACATTTTTGTTTTATATTTTATTTGAATAGAGTTTATTTTTGTGAGCATTTTGATATATTATTCATATTTTTCTGAGTTGAAATTATTTTTCTATGATTTTACAAAGTTTCTGCAATTTTCTGGAATTTGAAATTAACACTAAATACTAAAGGTACCGGTTCACTGCCTAACCTAAGACACTGACCAGTGGGGTCCTTTGACCAGTCAAAGGTTCTGACGTGGCGGTGAACACGCCCCTCTCGCCGTCGGCTTGACGCCGGCGACCAGGCGAGGGCGGCGCCGCCATTTTACTACTCCCCAGGACGACCTAGTAATATATTTCAACTCTCCCGATCATGCTGAGACGGATGGTGGCGATGGCTTGGCAAATGGCTCACCGGAGCATCGTCGGAAACGATGACCTGCGGCGGTGCTCTCCGGTGAGGAATCCAACGCGAGCTACAGATGATACCGGGAAACGAAAGTGGGCTCTAAAGATGCGGAATCTCACCGTGAAGCTCAAGGTGTGGTCGGCGACGACGTTGGTGGTCGGAGACGAGCTCAATTTCGCCATTGCCGGCGATGTGCTGCGGAAGGGATCGACGAAACTAGCCGGCTTGAGGAAGGTTCAGCACGATTCCTTCCTCCCAGATGCTCTACGGCGTCAGGCGCTCCTCCCAGAGCTCACGATAAGCTCCGGGATGGCTTGTACCATCGGGTTCGTCATCGACGCCGGCGACAGTACGTGGAAGAATGTGTGAGATAGAGAGGTTCTGGGAAGAAATGGATGGGCGGCAAGGTGCTAGGGTTTCCTGGCGGTGCTCTAGGAATATTTATAGGGCAAGAGAGGGTCTGGTTCGTCGGCTCGCCGGCGGTACTGGCCGAGATGCGATGGCGACGGTGAGCTGCATTCGGGCGTGAATCTTGATGCGGAAGGGATAAGACGGACGCGAGAGATATAGGGTGGATTTCTAGAAGCTTCTGCGGTGTCCAGGGCGTCCTTATCGTCGTCGAGGACGTGGCTGAGCTCCTCCTCTGCACTGTCGTCTCCGGAGAAGAAGAAGGAGACGATGGCTTGCCTCGCACGAATTTTGAAGCAAGCCGAAATGGTATCTGGGCTGTTTCGTTTATGGGCTGGGCTGGTGACATGGGTTGCTGCTGGGCTGCGATGGCCTGCTTCGGTGGACAGGTAAGTTTCCCTCCACTTCTTATTTCAAATTTTCTTTTCCTTTTTCTGTTTTTATTTACTGGTTTGAATTCAAATTGAATTCTATTTTGTTTTACAAGTTTTGAAATATTTGAACATTAGTATAATTTGATAATGATGATTGCTGCATTGTTTTGTTTTTAAACAACATTTATTAATTGATTAAATTTAGTTCTTATAAAGCACAAGTTAAAATTCAAATAGATATGAATTTTAGGGTTCAATTCAATTACTTTAAATTTAGGAATCAATTCTGTTTTAAAAGA
This sequence comes from Lolium perenne, assembly GCF_019359855.2. Classification (NCBI taxonomy): domain Eukaryota; kingdom Viridiplantae; phylum Streptophyta; class Magnoliopsida; order Poales; family Poaceae; genus Lolium; species Lolium perenne. Next base: position 42,244,756 of record NC_067244.2, on the reverse strand, counting down.
TCTGAAATTTAGAACATGTGAATGGTGAACATATTATATTTTGCAAGTGCTTAACCATATTGATTATTCACATATAAATTAATTATGGCTAGGGTTTAACAAATGGTAAAGGAAATGGGATTGGTTCATGATTTTATGTGAGTGATTATTTCTAGGGTTTAAGAAAATGGTTGAACATTTTATGTTTGTTAATCTTGGTTAGCAAATTTCTAACTTGAATCATTTAAAATGGATCCAAAGCTCATTATGGTTAACTCACTTGTTAAGGTGTTGGTTTAATTATGACACAATATTCCATTTGGGCAACTAAACAAGGTGATTGGAAATCAAAGTGGAATTGGTTATTGGTTTCACTCTACTCACCAAATGGAATCTAGTCTAAAGGTATATATGGCTTGGGTTATTATTTGTGATCCATGATACACAAGTGGGGACATAATATTTTATGTGGGGTGGATCCTACATGAAAAGGTTTAGGGTTTTGCATAAGCTTCACTAAATTGAAGTATAAATAGGCATGAGGTATGGCAGGGTTCTAATTATAATCCAAGTTAATCCATGGGTTGGAATTCAAATGTAGTTTAGGGTTTAAGTAGTGATCACCAATGTGATACACAACTAGGATTAGAATATGGACATAAGCTTGGGTTATGTTTCACTAATGGAACATGGCTCTCACCTCATTAATGGTTGGTTTGAACAAGTAGAATTTAATACTACTCTAATATTCTCTAGGATAAATATGGATATGGTTAGCATCTATAATCTCTCTCACTTCTAAATGTCTTGTAATAGCCTAAGGTCCTACTCAAGATATGATGATATGATCCTCTAAACATATGGTTTGCCTAGGGATTCTACCTTGCAATATTCTGTAGCTTGTTCTTCAGGAAATCTGATAAACCTGCATCTTGTGGTATGCCTCCACCTCCTAGCTTCTTCATCTTGATCCTAGCTAATTCACATGGAGTGGCTCTATGTGTTTGTTCCCATGTAACATGGTACTTGATGAGCAAATGGATGAAGGGTGTGGCTCTATTTATAGGCTTGGGCAAGCTCTAGTATCATGACACATAGGTGGTGACTCTTGTGTTGGTTAGATGAGTAAGGTGCTTGGTTGTCATGCCCTCATCCATAGCAATCTTTTGAGCATGAGGTGGCATAGCTTGGAAAGCAAGTCATGTAGATATTTTCATCCTATGTGGCATAGATCATTATCCTCTCCTATGATTTATTTCTGGATAGCCAAGTGGCATTTGCTACTAAATATCTTGTGGATGGTTTTATTATTGTGGATGAGTCACTATATCATATTGGATTGGATTTATATTATAATATTGATCAAAAGATCAAGGTTGAAGGTTATTCCTCAAATTTGAATAGTTGGTGTTTGATTTTACCAAGGCATGATCATATGAGTTTCAAAATACTCATAGTTAGTTTTATTCAAATAGTTTGAACTATAATTTGTAATGTAAATGGATTTAGTTTTATGATATTCCATATATTTAATAAGTTATGATTTAAATAAGAATGTGTGGCTTTTATGCACTTTAAACCCTGTGGTGTACCTTATTTGGTAATAAGTTTAGAAGAGAATTGATTTACACCCAAAGGTAGTTGCTAACTTTTAAGTGTTAATAAGTTAGGCTTCGATTCTTAAAGAATGTGTTGTTGTAAATATAATTCCATTTGATCTAATCCATAGATCAAATCATCTCTACCCAAAACAAGGTTTTAACAAAGATCACAATGAAGTTTATAGCGCTTGACTTGATGATCTACTTCAGTTCCAGCAAGTCAAGTGAAACTTCAGTTACTGTGGTAAGTTTTATTTGAAAGCGCGAAAATTCCCCGGATTTTCTATGCATGAATGCAATGCACACTTTGGTTTTCTCTCATTTTATAGCCTCTAAACCTGGGATATTACAGCCTCTCCCCCTTAAACTGAACTTCGTCCCGAAGTTCGAACGCTCTCATGTTCCGGAACGTGGAACTGACTTGAACAGATCACAATCCTTTCAAACTCCCTGGTGATCTCATTAGATATAATTGAATATATCTCTTGTCCAGATCCTTCCTGGAGTCTTCTGATGTCTGGCACTGATACTTTCTTCAATTCTATGATTTCTTCCAACACTCTACACTTATAGGCTTTCTCTCCAAAGATTCTTGGATTAGGACATCTTATGGTGTTAAGGGACTTTACTAATGGTTGTGGTGACATCTTCCTATTTGGGTACTCAAAGCTTGGTTCTACCAGCTGTGGTAATCCAGCTGCGATGTAATATGGCACTATGGTGTACCAGCTGCGATGTCCAAACCTTAATTCTAAAAGATTCATTTAAGGTAAGTATTGTTTTCCCTTACTACCATAACAAAAGTAATGATACTTGGTAAGGTATTTACAATAAGCATGGTCCTGGTGGTTTATTCCTACGAATGGATTAGACTCATTTAGTCCATCCAATCATGGCTTCTAGTTTATACTAATTATCCTCCCTTTGGTTTCTTTAGGTTCCATGAAAGGAATATTTCTAATAATCATTAGTTTTGGTATGGTCAAACCCTTTGATCTTAAACTTTCTTAAGCTTTGATTGTCCTCCGACATCTTCTTCATCCAACTTCATTATCTTAAGCTTACTTAAGTTCTCTTGGTTTTGAGTAATTACAATTACCCATTCAAGTTAAGGTCTAACCCTTACTTCCTCGAGATATGAACCTCGGCTTCTGGTCTGACAACCTCCTGAGAGTACTTTTATATGGATACTTCCACCAATCTTATGAAAATAGAATCGGACTTCCTCTCAGTTCAGACCTTCTTCTTGGTCCATCATACTCTGAATATCATATTTTAATACTTCTCCTTCAGCCTTCCTCTCCCCCTTGGAGTTTACTAATGATCTTCCAACTTCCTTTCTTCTAATCATTAAACTCCAAGGTGGTTGGTTTAAGTCTGGTTTATATTTTGTACCTTTCTAAAGTCTCACGAAGAATTCTTTGCGGTGTATCCACACAGTTGTGGGTATCCATTATGAATCCTCCGACTAAATGTTTACCAACTACGAGATACCAGCTATGAAATACTAGCTGCGGAATCCCCCTTTCTTTTAGGGTAAAAATGTTCAAGCTGTGGGCTATCTGGTACCAGCTGCAGACTACCTAGTACCAGATGTGGCTTATTGGATACCAGTTGTGACTATGTTATGGTTTTAGGTAATATCTACCTACCAGCTGTGGCTACTTACATAGTTTTAGATAAGATATACCTCACTTTACATTCTTTCTCCTCATGATTATCCTATATCATCTGCGGTCTTATGATACCAGCTGCGACTTCACTTGTCTATTTTCCTTCTTCGAGGGTTTGTTTTGCAAGATAACCACTTGTTGATACTATGAAAATAGTATTGTAAGTGACTTCACTTGCATTCCCTTCTTCCATAATGAATATGGCTCCACTTCTTCTGTTCCATATTCACTATTTTTCTCACTTCCATGATAGTTCCATGTTGAAGTACTCCTTGTTTAAGGATAGAAGTGAGTTTTGATTGGTCCTTCCTTCAGATTGTTGTGGTTGCTTCCCACAATTTTTACTTCCTTCTTCAAGTGAACCTTCATCTTGTCTTCAAATCTTCAGAATTCGTCACTTCCTTACACGAATACCTTTACCCTCTAGACCTATAACATCAAGTAAGAGCTTGATATTGCAACATGCATTTGCATATCAAAGTCAAACTTCATGTATGGATCTAGTCAATCAATGAAGATTCAAGAAAATCCAAGAAAATCCAGCTTTGTGCTTATAATACACATCCTTATATGCCTGAATATAGTAGTTGGGTAAGACATCCCTAAACATCAGGTGTAGATGTGCAATATATAACACCACATAAGATAGGTTTAGGTTGTGATACTTAGCACAAATACGTGAATTTCTACTAGTGGTCTCAACATTTATCTTAATTGCACATTTGCAATGAGACAAACTTGAAACAAAATGGCCTGGGATAGTTGGAGTTAACCTAGTTTTCTTTGGAAGTACTAACAAAATAGGATACCATATATATGTGCTATTGAGGACTACTTCCTATAATACAATTAGTTCTAACATGTCTACTCTAAACACATGATTGTTTAGAATATACCAGCTATAACTCTAGGATTTCTCTATGTGATATGCTCTAAATAAGTCTTCTTTAAATTAAGGACTATGGTTCTAACATACTTGGTACAGTTATTAGGATTTTAAGGCCTAAGCTTTCGAACTATTCCCTAAATCCTACTCCTTATCATCCTTTTGTTATCATACTTATGATGTTCTACTCCATCATACCATGATTCTCAAGTGAATCATATATGAGTACCTAGTTTATTATTGAAAGTAGACTCATGTAACTCCTATCACTCTTCCTTACCTCCTATGACTCATCATAGACATATACTACCTTATATAACTTATCTCCCTCATTTTATACTAGTCATTTGACATTTTAAATGACTCTTACTTAACTATAACTTGCATTGGTATACTTCTTCCAATAGGATATCTTCCTTATGGTTGTATCCTCTCTTTGGACTACCATGTGTTGTATACCAACTGTGGTCTACTACCACCAATTATCTTAAGCTCCAATGGTGTTCTAATTATTTGGAATGAAGCAAGATAACTAATTAACTTTACTTAAGAAAGATAGATAAGAAAGATTGACTCAAGTGTGTCAGGATTATTCTCAAGTGAATACCCATCTCAAGTCAAAAGAATAGTTGGTTTGGCTAAGAAAGCTTCCTATAGACACTACCAAACCTATAGGTCTCCTTTAAAGGGTTTTAATCCTAGGGTCAAAGCATTTGCTCTGATACCAGCTGCGGTGACCCAGCGTACCACTGCATGGTGTAGTACACAAGTCGTTGACATAACACAAGTGAAACACCGTTCCACCCATATTACATCTCTCAGAGTGGTACAACAGAAACATATGCGAGTCCAAGGTATGTCTATAGAAGTACACACGAACTGTTTACATAAGATCCACACAGCCTCCTACTTTACAGTGAGGTAAAACTTCAAATAAACTCCAGAAGAACGACTCGTAGTCTAACTTGTTGCTAACTCAAGCTTAAGAGCTAACTGGCTTGCTATAGAAATCTAGCTACTTAGGTGCTAGGATTAGGGAAAGGTTCCCTTCTATTACTAGTCTAGGTTTCCATTATAGCTGATGCAGAAGTTGACTCCATTGACTTCTTTGATTGGATTCTTCATCTCGTTGCAGTTGACTCCTTTGTCTTCGAGTTCCACGGTAGTTTCTCCTTCGGTGCCTTGATCTAAGAAGGGGGTTCAAACGAGATAGAATGAGTACGAGCGTACTCAGCAAGTTCATATTAGGAAATATGTGTATCATGCACTAGCTACAGCCATAGACCAGAAAGTCATAGGGCAATGCAAGTTTTTGTAAACATTTCTTCAAAAGGTTTATTTTATTCCGAAAACTATGCCCGTCAGTCTTCACAGGTTGACTAGAACTTCGTGGAGTTCCTTTCCTGCCGCGTTCGCAGTTCCCTTCCCGGAACAGGGAGTGACAGTCACAATTCTTGATATACTCTGCAGAGGTGCGTTACTTTTCCCACAAGAGATCTCACCCTTTTTGCCATCCGCAGGGACTTGCCCCCGTTCACACTTCCTTTGGTGTGAGGCCAGGTATAAAGATCCAAGCCCACACCGCCTTCTCCGCGACTGCAAACCCACCCTTTTGTCCAACCGTACACCCCCAGTAGACTTCCCCCGATAATACGGATTTACTCACGGTGTACTCCGGACAATCCTTCATAGATCGTAGAGCCATCATCACTAATGGATGGGGATTTAAAAGGCTATCCCAACCTACGGCAGTGCCTCCAACACCCCGCCGGCTCTACCAATCCGTTGGCGTGCAGAAGGGAAAAGATACGGCTGGCTTCCCCAGAGCCATTATAGATCTCATGGTCAACGCGATTTGTACGGCGCTAGAATCACTGGACGGCATTGGTAATTAATCCTAGGGTGATATAACCCATTGCAATGGAACCTCCACCATATCAACACATACCATGGTTCCATTGCCAGCCACATAGTCATATTCATAGTTGGAAAGTAACATTTTATTTGCGATGCAGGAATGATAAGTATATAGCTTTGCATTAAAGTAGTAGAAAATACTCAAGTTGACATGAGCAAGGGTGAACTTGCCTTTGTTGACTGCAAGATTATGCAGGCAAAAGCTTCGATACGTGATAACTCCAAATTCTGAAATACCATCATCGTCCGGTAAGGACAATGTTTAAAGAACTGGCAAAGATGCTATAATGCATAGTATGAGATGCAATCGTCCCAAGCATAACCTAACCTCGATGATTTAGGATGTATGAGTTGTAAAGATTTCTTTAGGGTTGGTTAAACTTTTAGAATAGTTCTCAAACAAGGTTCTTATTAGGGTTTTGGTTATATTAGCATCATAACCAAGTGATATAAGACATCATAATAATCATACACATAAATAATAGTGGTGGAATAATATGTAAAGAACAGTTGTCAATTTTAAGTTCTACAGAACATGGTTGATGATTGCTTATACTATACTTCAAAAAGAATAACTTTTGAAGAACATGTTGTTTAAGAAATATTTAGTATTTCAAAGAAAGATTAGGGCTTCTAAGGTTTGATTGACATTTGTATTTCAAAAGAATAACTTTTGAAGAACAGGTTAAATAAGAATATGAACTATTATATATAGGAGCTATGGCTTTCTAGGGTTTACTATTGAGTTCATCTAGTTTTCACTAATAGACACTAGTTGGGTTCTTAAATAGAATGGGTTTCTATATAGCAAGTATTAGTAGGTTTATTGCTATGGTTTCTCATATACATCATATCAAAGGATGGTTATTAAGATGGTTCCATAGGGTTGCTATTAGGTTTATTATGGCTTCACATTTGCTTTACTAAATAATCTCTAATGGTTTCTAAGCTAAGTGGCTTATCATTTCCTAAGTAGGGTTTAGTGGGATAGGAGCATGTGTTGTGAATTATTACACAAGGTTGATACTAGGGTTCATAATTATAGCTCTACTAAATTATGATGATTGAGGTTGATCCTAATGGTGTGGTATATAGGAGTGGTGATCAATGGTACTAATCCAATTAACAAGTTAGGGTTTATACCTAGGTGATACTAGTGAATCATATAGGTTTTAATTAAGAATAGGAACATGAAATGATGACTCATGTGAATTGGTTCTATGTTGGTGGATCATGATTTGTATTTGTTGGTCACATAATAGTGTTCTCTATGTAAGGTGAAATTCTCATGATCACATGTGATAAGCAACTAGGGTTTTAGGTTAAAGCATTTTCAAATGATCACATAAAATAATGGGATCCAGATTCTAACTTATAATAAAACTAGGGTTTCTAAATTATGATCCAATTCTTAAAGTAATACTTGGTTCTAGAATTAATGTGATTTAGTACTTGAAATAAAGTTATTAATAATTTTAACATGTTATTAATTTTACAAGATTTAATAATTAGAGTAATTCTTATTTAAGTTTAATTAAGAATCAGGGTTTAATAATTCTTATTAGGTTTAAAGTATTTAACTTGTTGACTTAAAATGTTTAAGTAAACAATTGTGGGGCTACCAAAATAATATTGGCTTTTAATATTTTCTTGAGTTATTACTATTTAAAGAAAATGGTAAATGGTAATTTGCAAATTAGAGTTTATGAATTACCACTAATAATTAAGTTAATGCAAATATGATAAATAAAATTAATCTTAACATTTTACTTAGTTACTGAATAGTTAAAATTTAATTTTTAAACTTCACTAATTATTGAATTCAATTTGTATTTTAAATAATTGAAAAGGCCTAATTAACAAAATTAAAAATAAGTGAATTTTTATTTTGACACACATTTTTGTTTTATATTTTATTTGAATAGAGTTTATTTTTGTGAGCATTTTGATATATTATTCATATTTTTCTGAGTTGAAATTATTTTTCTATGATTTTACAAAGTTTCTGCAATTTTCTGGAATTTGAAATTAACACTAAATACTAAAGGTACCGGTTCACTGCCTAACCTAAGACACTGACCAGTGGGGTCCTTTGACCAGTCAAAGGTTCTGACGTGGCGGTGAACACGCCCCTCTCGCCGTCGGCTTGACGCCGGCGACCAGGCGAGGGCGGCGCCGCCGTTTTACTACTCCCCAGGACGACCTAGTAATATATTTCAACTCTCCCGATCATGCTGAGACGGATGGTGGCGATGGCTTGGCAAATGGCTCACCGGAGCATCGTCGGAAACGATGACCTACGGCGGTGCTCTCCGGCGAGGAATCGAACGCGAGCTACAGATGATACCGGGAAACGAAAGTGGGCTCTAAAGATGCGGAATCTCACCGTGAAGCTCAAGGTGTGGTCGGCGACGACGTTGGTGGTCGGAGACGAGCTCAATTTCGCCATTGCCGGCGATGTGCTGCGGAAGGGATCGACGAAACTAGCCGGCTTGAGGAAGGTTCAGCATGATTCCTTCCTCCCAGATGCTCTAGGGCGTCAGGCGCTCCTCCCAGAGCTCACGATAAGCTCCGGGATGGCTTGTACCGTCGGGTTCGTCATCGACGCCGGCGACAGTACGTGGAAGAATGTGAGAGATAGAGAGGTTCTGGGAAGAAATGGATGGGCGGCAAGGTGCTAGGGTTTCCTGGCGGTGCTCTAGGAATATTTATAGGGCAAGAGAGGGTCTGGTTCGTCGGCTCGCCGGCGGTACTGGCCGAGATGCGATGGCGACGGTGAGCTGCATTCGGGCGTGAATCTTGATGCGGAAGGGATAAGACGGACGCGAGAGATATAGGGTGGAGTTCTAGAAGCTTCTGCGGCGTCCAGGGCGTCCTTATCGTCGTCGAGGACGTGGCCGAGCTCCTCCTCTGCGCTGTCGTCTCCGGAGAAGAAGAAGGAGACGATGGCTTGCCTCGCACGAATTTTGAAGCAAGCCGAAATGATATCTAGGCTGTTTCATTTATGGGCTGGGCTGGTGACATGGGTTGCTGCTGGGCTGCGATGGCCTGCTTCGGTGGACAGGTAAGTTTCCCTCCACTTCTTATTTCAAATTTTCTTTTCCTTTTTCTGTTTTTATTTACTGGTTTGAATTCAAATTGAATTCTGTTTTGTTTTACAAGTTTTGAAATATTTGAACATTAGTATAATTTGATAATGATGATTGCTGCATTGTTTTGTTTTTAAACAACATTTATTAATTGATTAAATTTAGTTCTTATAAAGCACAAGTTAAAATTCAAATAGATATGAATTTTAGGGTTCAATTCAATTACTTTAAATTTAGGAATCAATTCTGTTTTAAAAGATCTGAAATTTAGAACATGTGAATGGTGAACATATTATATTTTGCAAGTGCTTAACCATATTGATTATTCACATATAAATTAATTATGGCTAGGGTTTAACAAATGGTAAAGGAAATGGGATTGGTTCATGATTTTATGTGAGTGATTATTTCTAGGGTTTAAGAAAATGGTTGAACATTTTATGTTTGTTAATCTTGGTTAGCAAATTTCTAACTTGAATCATTTAAAATGGATCCAAAGCTCATTATGGTTAACTCACTTGTTAAGGTGTTGGTTTAATTATGACACAATATTCCATTTGGGCAACTAAACAAGGTGATTGGAAATCAAAGTGGAATTGGTTATTGGTTTCACTCTACTCACCAAATGGAATCTAGTCTAAAGGTATATATGGCTTGGGTTATTATTTGTGATCCATGATACACAAGTGGGGACATAATATTTTATGTGGGGTGGATCCTACATGAAAAGGTTTAGGGTTTTGCATAAGCTTCACTAAATTGAAGTATAAATAGGCATGAGGTATGGCAGGGTTCTAATTATAATCCAAGTTAATCCATGGGTTGGAATTCAAATGTAGTTTAGGGTTTAAGTAGTGATCACCAATGTGATACACAACTAGGATTAGAATATGGACATAAGCTTGGGTTATGTTTCACTAATGGAACATGGCTCTCACCTCATTAATGGTTGGTTTGAACAAGTAGAATTTAATACTACTCTAATATTCTCTAGGATAAATATGGATATGGTTAGCATCTATAATCTCTCTCACTTCTAAATGTCTTGTAATAGCCTAAGGTCCTACTCAAGATATGATGATATGATCCTCTAAACATATGGTTTGCCTAGGGATTCTACCTTGCAATATTCTGTAGCTTGTTCTTCAGGAAATCTGATAAACCTGCATCTTGTGGTATGCCTCCACCTCCTAGCTTCTTCATCTTGATCCTAGCTAATTCACATGGAGTGGCTCTATGTGTTTGTTCCCATGTAACATGGTACTTGATGAGCAAATGGATGAAGGGTGTGGCTCTATTTATAGGCTTGGGCAAGCTCTAGTATCATGACACATAGGTGGTGACTCTTGTGTTGGTTAGATGAGTAAGGTGCTTGGTTGTCATGCCCTCATCCATAGCAATCTTTTGAGCATGAGGTGGCATAGCTTGGAAAGCAAGTCATGTAGATATTTTCATCCTATGTGGCATAGATCATTATCCTCTCCTATGATTTATTTCTGGATAGCCAAGTGGCATTTGCTACTAAATATCTTGTGGATGGTTTTATTATTGTGGATGAGTCACTATATCATATTGGATTGGATTTATATTATAATATTGATCAAAAGATCAAGGTTGAAGGTTATTCCTCAAATTTGAATAGTTGGTGTTTGATTTTACCAAGGCATGATCATATGAGTTTCAAAATACTCATAGTTAGTTTTATTCAAATAGTTTGAACTATAATTTGTAATGTAAATGGATTTAGTTTTATGATATTCCATATATTTAATAAGTTATGATTTAAATAAGAATGTGTGGCTTTTATGCACTTTAAACCCTGTGGTGTACCTTATTTGGTAATAAGTTTAGAAGAGAATTGATTTACACCCAAAGGTAGTTGCTAACTTTTAAGTGTTAATAAGTTAGGCTTCGATTCTTAAAGAATGTGTTGTTGTAAATATAATTCCATTTGATCTAATCCATAGATCAAATCATCTCTACCCAAAACAAGGTTTTAACAAAGATCACAATGAAGTTTATAGCGCTTGACTTGATGATCTACTTCAGTTCCAGCAAGTCAAGTGAAACTTCAGTTACTGTGGTAAGTTTTATTTGAAAGCTCGAAAATTCCCCGGATTTTCTATGCATGAATGCAATGCACACTTTGGTGTTCTCTCATTTTATAGCCTCTAAACCTGGGATATTACAATTTCCTCGGCAGTTCTCGAGTTATGACGCTCCTGGCCACATATCGGCTGGTTTCCGAGGAAATAACGGAGGAGGCAATAGAGATGAATATCAAAGGAGCAGCGAGCAGCGAGGCGACAATAGAGATGACTCCCGAAGTAACAGGCAAAATAGTGGGCCAAGGTTCCAGAGACCTTTCGTGTCTCCCGAGGATATGATGAACAGGCCATGTCAGATGCATTTTTATCTCGACAGCAATGGGAAGAGACAGTCAGGACATCTGCATAAGGACTTTCGAAATTTTCAAGCAATGTTGAGGTTTGCGGGGCAAGCCAATGCTCAAGCAACAAATAGAAATCCCCAGGGGCCCAGGAGCGAGATCCACTTGCCACCTCCTCCCGCAATTACGGACGAAAATCGGCACCAGCTCAGAATAACGGCAGCACCACATCCACCTCCATATGTTGATCACAATTCCAACGGTGCGGTTTCGAGGATTCAGAAGGCTAGGCCGTCCAATAGAGCTCAGAAAGTAATCTCGCGACAAGTGTTCATGGCAGAGAAGATGCCTCCACCAACGATTGAGTACTTAAATTGGTCAGGTCAGGACATTGGCTTCACAATAGCGGATCACCCGCAGCAAGTTCCTCGACCAGGGCAGTCAGCACTTATCTTACCAGCAGTAATCGCAGGTTTTGACATATCTCGAGTATTCATAGATGGCGGCAGCAGTCTAAACCTTATGTACGCATATACATTAAGGAAGATGAACATATCCCTAGCAAATCTGAAACCAACTGACACACGTTTCCATGGTATCACACCAGAGAAGCCAAGTTATCCGTTGGGGAAGATGAATCTCGACGTTCAGTTTGGGACCCGAGAAAATTACAGAATAAAAAGGCTGGAGTTTGAAGTCGTGGATTTCCCATCGCAATATCACACCCTGTTGGGACGACCAGCGTATGCTAGGTTTATGGCGGTACCACATTACACGTACCTGTTGTGGAGGCTACCTGGACCCAAAGGACCAATTACAGTCAAAGGAAGTTTTGCGTTAGCCGATAAATGCGACAAAGATTTTCATCGACTATCAGAAACTTTCGGGATGCAAGCAGAATACATGGCGTCAAGGCTCGCGACTGATTATGATGTGCTGCCAGATGTAGGGAGGCCTCTCAGGGAACCAACCTTTAACACTACGAAAGATTCCAAGGAGGTGCAGATTCACCCGACAGATCCAAAGAAAACGACGTCCATCGCGACAGACATGGACCTCGCATAGGAAAGCGCGCTCGTCGAGTTCCTCCGTGAGCACTGGAAAATCTTCGCATGGTGTCCAGCTGACATGCCAGGAGTACCCAGGGAACTTGCCGAGCACCACCTAAACTTGGATCCAATAGCGAGACCAATTAAGCAACCTTTGCGGCGTTTTTCGGAACCAAACCGCAAAGCTATGCTGTCAGAGATTGATCGACTCAGAGAAGCTGGTTTTATTAAAGAGCCGCATACAGAGGCCACTTGGGTAGCTAACCCAGTGCTGGTCCCGAAGAAAAACACGAAAGTCCTTCGCATTTGTGTCGACTTTACGTGTCTCAATAAACACTGTCCAAAGGATCACTTTCCCCTCCCAAGGATCGATCAAATCATCGACTCCACAGCAGGATGTGAACGTCTTTCCTTCCTGGACGCATATTCTGGTTATAACCAGATCATGCTAAAAGAAGAAAATGAGGTCAAGACAGCGTTCATTACACCTTACGGCGTGTTTTGCTACAAAACAATGCCTTTTGGTCTGAAAAACGCGGGAGCAACATATCAGCGGATGATGCAGAAGTGCCTGGCAACACAGATTGGAAAAAACGTACAAGTGTACATTGACGATGTCGTCATAACATCAAAAAAGGGGACAACGTTGATCGAGGACTTAAAGGAAACTTTCGACAACCTTGACAAGTTCTGCCTCAAGCTGAACCCGACGAAGTGTTCCTTTGGCGTCCCTGCGGGGGAACTTCTCGGGTTCCTAGTCTCAACAAGAGGGATCGAGGCTAATCCAGAAAAAATCCAAGCTATCGTAACAATGAGGAAGCCAACAAAGTTGAAAGAAAGACAGCAGTTAACTGGGCGAGTCGCAGCTTTAAGCAGATTCGTCGCCAGGCTGGGAGAAAAGGTGTTACCGTTCTACGCTTTAATCAAGCAAGGAGAGAAGTTCCAGTGGAACGAAGAGGCGGATAGAGCTTTCGAGGACCTCAAGCGCACAATTTCGACACCACCAATCTTGGTGGCGCCTAAGGAGAAGGAACCCCTCTTGTTATACATTGCAGCCACACCTCAGGTGGTCAGCACAGCGCTTGTAGTCGAAAGAGAGGAAGAAGGAAAACTCCATGGAGTACAGAGGCCGGTATATTTCATCAGTGAAGTTTTATCGCCTTCAAAACAGCGGTATCCGCAGTACCAGAAGCTAGCATACGGAATGTTTATGACCGCAAGAAAATTGCGGCACTATTTTCGGCGCATCCGATAATAGTGGTTAACGAGGCGCCTTTATCCAATATACTAAACAATCCAGAGGCTACAGGTCGTGTCTCCCTTTGGGGAATAGAGCTTTCCCCTCGAGACATCACATATGAAAAAATAAAAGCAATAAAGCCGCAAATCTTGCCAGACTTCATCGCAGAGTGGATGGAGTTACAAAATACAGGACCCCCGGATTTATCGAGAACCTGGACTATGAACTTCGACGGGTCCAAGAGATTAGAGGGAGCTGGAGCAGGCGTGATACTAATATCACCTGAAGCGACTGAGGATTAATTTCTTCGTCTCCACCTCCTTTATATCGCCAACTTTAGCCCAGTCGACGTCTTGTTGGCTATCAGCAACCAAAGCAATGGTGCCTTCAACACCAATCTTCAGGCCTTCTTGTCGCAGATTGAGCCCAAGATCTTCCTTCGAATTGCAGCATTTGCCGAGAGCAGTAAAAGTCTTGGGCTCTTCTTTCTTAGCAAAGAAGTAGGGGAAAAGCTTCAACAGACCTGCTTCGGCGTCAGCAAGGCCTTCGCGTGCCTCGTCTCCATGAAATTCAAGGAGGGAAAGCGCGTCAAGAAGCCGGTCACCTTCAGGACTTTCTAAGTCAAAATCCTGATGCGTTTTCCCTAAAAACAAGCAAAAGGAAGCTCGTCAAAAAGTGCGCTAGGAAAAATATGACAACCCAAAGAAATAGCAAGGATTTGAGTACTTACTAACAAAACGTCGACCCTGCGATTGCAAGTGACTGAGGATTTCTTTTTCACGAGCAGCCTCCTCAGCGATGTTGTCGCTCAAAGAAGTTTCCGCGTCATGAAGTCTTTTTCGAAGATCTTCGACAGCGGTAGCATCTGCTTCAGCTTTCTTATGAGCCTTTTCACTTTGCTCCAATTTAAGAGCAAGAGAATCAGCATGCTTGTTGGCTTCCGCAAGATTTGCTGGTAAAATAATCGACAGTAATAAATGTCATGACAAAAAATGATGGGGAGGTCATTTACCAGAAGAAGCAGCAAAAATAGTACCTTCAAGCTTCTTAGCATGGTCACGGTACCCGACGAATTGGGTTCCGAGACGGATAAACTCCTTCATCAAAGGCTGCAAAGAAAGATAGCGAAAGAAACATCAACAAAAAAGTCCATTTGCATCCTTCAACTTTGTGTGGAGTTCACTTTTCGTCCTAAATGTTTTATTTGGTACAAAATAGACCCTAAACTTTGCCATCCCGTTCACATGTCTTGTTCTTCTGATTTTCTTTCGCAGATGAAAACCAAGGTTGAAGAAAGAACAAAAATCAGACCGGAAAACTAGTCCTAGACCAGAACCTTGAATCCCACTCACGGCGTGAGCAAGAAAAAGAGGATGGTAACTAACCTGCCCTGGCAGCCTCCTCTTTCTCCCGCTCAGCGATTCTCACGTAAAGGGCAGCAGCAGCCCTAGTAGCGCCGTTATTAACCTCTGCATATCGCCGGGTCAGACGCGCCCACTGGGCGTATGTGAGGGCAGAAAGGGACTGAGAGGTTTAACTGCTTTGTTCATCACAATTGCAGACCGATAGGAACATCATCTCCATTTTCAACCACAAAGGTAGTTGAAAGATTGTTGTGCGTTTAGCTTTATCTAGTGTTGGACATCGCAATGGACAATCGGGATGTCAGACGAGCGACGGATGCCGATGTTGAGTAGATAGATAAATTGTGGCGACCTACTCAAGCCAGAGGATTGGGGATTTATTTTGGCTGAAACCGGCTCGGTACAATTTATTTTGGCGAAAGATTGGGTATTTTCACCATGGTTTTCATACTGGTTGGTTATGTTTCGTATCTTTTTTTAAAATTTGAACAAGTTGGTAAAGTTTAGGGTCTGTTTTCAACCAAATAAAACATTTAGGATAAAAAGTAAACTTGTGTAAAAGTTGAAGGACGAAAAATGGACTTTTTTCAAACATCAACATAGGAAGTAAAAAGTTCGACAGCAAAAGGAAAAGAAAAGCACAAAACAGAGAAGAGTCGACAGCATTGAAATATTCGGGAACATAAAAGAAGAAGTGAATAACTTACATCATCCATTGAAGGAGTCGTGGAGCTACTAAGTAGCAAGGTAGGCTCCTTGGTCGGCTCGACCCTAGCCCTCTTTGGCGAAGGGGCACGGGGGCTCGCAACTGGAGTTGGTTGCTCGATGTTTTGCTGAGGAGGCGAGGTTTCATCTCCATCAAGCTGAGCTTCAGAGACAACTAAAGTACGCGACGTACTCGTTCGAGCAGTCGCGTCAATAGGTGGATCTTCATCCTCGTCACCACTACAATAAAAGGCGACAATATAAGAAGCAACATAGACAAAAATATCGAGAGCAAACAACAAAGAGCAGTAAGAACTCACGAGCTGACAAGGGCATCCTCGTAAGGGTTGAAAGTTGTCCTTCTTTCAGAAGGACCAACTTCTTCAGCAGGAGATGCGCCGGTTTGGAGGTGCCAGAATCGGCAACTTCGTCCCTTTTTCTCTTGTTGCTTGGAGAAACAGCGGAGGGGAGGGAGTGTGTCAATGCGGTAGCCTCGGATTCATATTCCTTTTCAGAGGAAGCTGCGGGTTTGTGCGAAACCGCGACTTCACTCTCAGGATGAGGAGGAACCTGGGTGTCTTCAGTAATGACTGCGCGATCTTCGACCTCTCCACCTTCGGGAAGGGGAGGAAGAGGCGACGCAGTTTTGTGGTTCTGGACAAAAAATAGAAAAAGCATCGACAGGAATTTGTATCACTAACAATAGTCAAATAAATAGCAGTAAAAAAGAAAGAGAAGAAAACTGAGCAAATAAGCAGACGATAAAAATATTACCTGCAGGAGCGCGTTGGTGGCGCTGTATGGTGTCACACGTCAAGATGACGGGATGGTGTCCTTCTTGCTAAGCGACGAGATTTTCCGGACAAGTTTTTCTAAGTCCTTGACCGGTAAATCTATCGACAGGCGATCCACATCCTTGTCGCCAGCATACATCCAAAGGGGGTTTTTGCGAGCTTGCAGAGACTGCACCCTAATCCTAAGGAAATATGCTGTGATTTGGATACCCGACAATTCTTGTCCGCGGGTATTTTGAAGCTCGTGGATGTGTGTCATCAGCGCCTCTGTCGCCGCTTTTTCTTCATCGCTAGCCTCTGCATCCCAAGACCGGCGGCGATAGATCTTTTCGTTGCCATCGAAAGGGGGAATGTTGTGCTCCGCCGAGTCGTGACTTTCCTCGTGGATATACAACCATTTTTTGCGCCACCCTTGAACCGAGTCAGGGAATTTGACATCGAAGTATTCGACATCAGGGCGGACGCAGATAACAACGCCGCCTATGTTATAGGCAACGTTGGGAGAGCCATTACGGCGAAGGAGGAAAATGCGTTTCCATAAAGCCCAGTTAGGCTGGACTCCAAGGAAAGATTCGCAAAGAGTAATAAAGATCGAGATGTGGAGGATGGAGTTGGGAGTAAGATGGTGAAGTTGCAATCCGTAAACAAAAGGCAACCCACGCAGGAAATCGTGGATGGGGGAAGAAAGACCGCGGATGAGGTGGTCAACGAAACTGACCCGGTACTCGATCGGAGGAGATGGAAAGCTCTCCTCACTGGGGAAGCGCAGCGCATCCTTCTTCTTGCTAATCCCAAGCTTCTTCAGCAGATTGATGTCCTGGGCGGAGATCTTGGATCTCTCCCACTCGGTGCTTCCGGGATCCGGTGTCGCCATCTTCGACTCGGGCGTGCTGGGCCTAGTGAGCCGCGCGCGCGGTGGCATCAACAATGGCGTAAGAGAAAGGTACGAGCGTGGTTGAGCTCAAGAAGTAATGGGCGCAATGGAGGAATTTTGCAGAGGAAAGCAGAGGTGCGGCGCGAGCGAAAGTGCGAACGGAGGAAGACGATGACCTTAAGTAGGGGTGCGGCGAATCGACGCACCGTTGGATGGAGAAATTGTGAGATGGATGATGTACACGTGGATAAGGGGTAAAAAATTAATTTCACTATGAAGGAAAGGAACAGGCGCTACAGTGCGTGCGCTAGGAAAAGTGGAGGACGTGTGTCCCCCACTTGCACGACGTGTCAAACTGATAGGGAATTTGGGCCCACAAGACAGAGATAGAGCAGTACTCGCGTCTTCCCGATACAGTGATCGTGGCTATCGTCAGCAATGATGTCACCTTGGCAAGAGAAAATCTCGGCTGTGAAGATTCGTAAAAATGGCGGCAACAGAAGATTATTGATTAGTTCGAGAGCCTTTGATCAAATACAAGTTTTTGATCAAATGCTCGGGGGCTACTTTGGAAAAATGAAAAACTGGAGTATGACAAAATAGAAATGGCGAGAGCCTATGATCAAATACAAGCATTTGCTCATAGCCTCGGGGGCTACTCCCATCGGGAGCGCTGGTCGCGCACCCGATAGATATAAAAACCTCGAGAAAGAAGGAAAATATAGCAACATAAGGCGTTGAGCCTACAACCAAGCACAAGTCCTTGGCTGTAGCTTCGGGGGCTACTCCCATCGGGAACGCTGTTCGCATGCCCGATGAAATTATAAAAAAAAAGAGAGAAGAAGAAAAAGTGAGCATATTTCGAGTTATGTAAATAACTCTACATATACTCCCATCGGGAAGGCAATATAAGTCATCCGTTGACTCAATAAAATGTGCTATTCCAACAACCGAAAAAGCACTTGACAAAATATTCTCAGAGCGTCAAAGTTGCGAACAATCTCTGAATGCCACAAAATTCTGCGAAGGTAAGACCCCAGATCCATTCTGAGCGGTGTGGCGCCGTCTTTGACGTCGGTTTGCTACTTTTTTCCGTATCAACAGATACGAAGAAAAATCCTAATGGACGCGTTAGGTACCCGATAAAATATGACTGGGACTCGACAGAATGGTAAGACCTTAAGCGGCACCTGTCGAAGTTTACACCAGTATCCCGAGATCATGTCCAGGGACGTGATCTTGAAGTAGGTTTTTGCGGATTGGCACTAGAGCAGTTAACTAGTACCTGATCCGTCAGATGAACTAGCCCCAACTACCATTATCCCTGTACAATATATATAATTACATATCCAAAGATATGTGATAAATTCGACAAAGTTATTGAATGAATATAAAGTTGGAGATTTTCCCTGATGCTTCGATTCAAGCAATATCTCGGGGGCTACTGACATAGGCATCCCTAATGGGCCTGCCGAAGATGGTACCCGGGGTTTACTGAAGTCCCATGACTCGAAGAATAAGAAGATTCGGAAGCCCAAGTTGTTATTAAGGAAAGCTAGAGTTGTATTAGGAAATACTACTTGTAATCTTGCGGGATGGGTTAGAAACCCTACCGGACTCTGTAACTTGTGTATTATGAATCCCTCGACTCCACCTCCTATATAAGGGGGAGTCGAGGGACAAAGAGAGCATCGATTCATTGTTTCATGCAACCCTAGTTTTCACACCGTCGAGCACTTTTCGGCTGAAACCTTCGAGATCTACTTGCCCTCTACTTCCGACTAAAACCCTAGTCTACAACTTGTAGGCATTGATAAGTTAATCCCTTGTCACCAGCTGTCCATCATGTAGATCCGCAAAAAGAGCCAACAGGTCGATCTTGATAACATCCCGGGAAGATTGATAAAATTCAGTTGGGAAGCCATCAGGACCAGGGGCTCTATTATGCTCCATTTGGAAGACAACTTTACTTACTTCCTCCTCAGAGTAAGTCGAAGTGAGAAAATTATTCTCCGCTTGAGAGACTTGGGGGATATCCTCCGTTCTTGTCTCATCTAATGAAAAATTACTTTCCTCTGGAGCACCAAAAAGTCCTTTATAATAGCTCGTAATATACAACTTTAGCTGCTCATGACCCTCAATCGTACCCTCATCCTGAACCAGAGTACGAATAAGCTTCTTCCTGTGCCTGCCATTGATAACACAATGGAAGTACCTTGTATTCGAAACACCTTCTAGGATAAATTGGGTCTTAGATCGTTGGTACCATTTCAGCTTCTCCTCACGCAAAAGTTTTGCGATTTCCGCATTTGATTGGATTTTTAGCTCAATCTCTTGTGCGGAAAGCGGTCTAACTTCTGCTTTAGCTTCGAGGTCATCTATAATAGATGAAAGCCGCTGCTTTTTTTTTAAGAATACCAGTTGTATGTCGTGCCCAACCACTGAGGTGTTTACGTACCGCACGCATTTTGTTATTCCACCTCTGGATCGAAGACATACCCACAACCGGTCTTTCCCATACTTTTTTAACCATGGTTTGAAAACCTTCCCTATTCAACCAGCCAAGTTCAAATTTAAACCGGCGGTGTCTAGGTAAACCAGTGGATAATAAGATAGGAGCATGATCCGATAACCCAACAATACGTTCTAGCGCGCGTACTGTTACCATTGGAAATTTTAATTCCCAATCGGTATCCATGAGTACACAATCTAGCTTTTCATATGTTGGTTCCGGAAGATTGTTAGCCCAAGTAAGTTGTCTGCCAATCGTTGATACCTCCCTCAAGTCCAAGCTGTCGATGACCGCGTTGAACAAGAAAGGCCAGTGATTGTCAAAACTGCCCCTACTCTTCTCACATGGAAATCTCAACAAATTAAAATCCCCCCTATGAGGATAGGATGAGGGTTTTCCTTTGCTAGATTTGCCAGCTCACAAAGAAAGGCGGCCTTATAATCTTCCTGAGCAGCACCATACACGGCTACAAGACTCCATATGAAATTGTCAGCTCTATTACGAATGTGGAATTTGATATGATATTCCCCAATCGAATGTGCTAACACTTCCATTGAGTCAGTTCTGACACCGAGTAAGATACCCCAGAACGCCCACGGGGCGGACAGGATACCCAAGTAAAGTCTATACCACCGGATATATGGTTCAACAGACTTTGCGAGAAATCCCGTCGCCCCGTCTCAGAAATAGCCAAAAAATCCAAATTATGATCCCTAATGCAATCAGCAAAATGTAAATGTTTAGCCAAGTCACCAAGACCTCTGCTATTCGCAAACATGCCATTCATTGGGAAACAATTGGGTATTTGGGAATTTTTGACCGTTTTTGCGGTTTTTTGTTAGAGGAGGATTTGGATTTCCGACGAGATGCCTTTAACTCATATAGAGAGTACAAGTCGTCCTCATCCAAACCCACCTCTGACACTTCACCAACTAGATGAGAAAGAAGATGACCATATGATGTGGCAATCGCTTCATCCTCGTCTAAATAAGTGGAATCCAACATGGTCGAAACTTTTGGAATAACCGTAATACGATCAAATTCCATATGTTTCAAGACCCTAGTTGAAACAGATATCTCCTTTACTGAACTACCAAGGCTAATTCCTAAACTATTAAGCTTAGAAGAAATAAAAGTTGATGAAAACGGTAAAAATGATTTAGATTTATGAGAAGAAATCATACCATCGAAGTCAAGATTTTGCGTCGCCTTACGGCGCATCGCCTTCTGCATGGTGTCCTCATCCGTCACCATCCCACCAGCCGCGTCCACACCAAACCTCCCACTCCGCCTAACCGGCGTGATATACCCTCCATGGCAGTCACTCAACGGCACATGAGTGGGCGGTGGCTGAGCACTCAGCCCCCTATAACGCCGGGAAAGCATCACACAGGGCGTCGACGGAGTCGTAGGTGTAGGAGGCGAACAAGGTGAAGGAACCGGCGACGGTGAGGAAGATTCAGACGTCGGCGTGGTGGATGAAGCCGTAGGCGAGGTAGGACAGGTCATCGGTGCAAACCATGGTGAGGAAGTCCCTGACTCCAAAACCGCCGCACCCAAAGCCGTAGCCGGAGCCACGGTGGTAGGGGCAAGGGCGATGTACCAGCCCCCCATACCACCGTCCCCGCAACATCTCATGTCGCCGTCTCCACAGAAGCCACCTCAGCAGCAGACGTAGAAGTGGGAGGGGACAGAGGCGACGTAGCAGCCCCCTCCACCACCGCCGCACAACCATTACCCAGAACAGAGGAAGGGGTCACAGTCGACGTAGCAGTGATACGTCCAAAACGTATCTACTTTCCCGAACACTTTTGCTATTGTTTTGCCTCTAATTTGTGTGTTTTGGATACAACTAACGCGGACTAACGCTGTTTTCAGCAGAATTGCTCTGGTGTCTTGTTTTTGTGCAGAAATTCAACTTTCGGGAAAATCCTCGGAATTTATATCAATGGGCCTATTTACAAGAATACTCAGGGAGCCAGAAGGGCAAGCCAGGTGGAGGCCCGAGGGCCCCACACACCAGGCCGGCGCGGCCCGGGGGGGGGGGGGGCGCCGCCCTAGTGTGTGGCCCCCTCGGCTGGCCTTCGATGCCCCCCTCTGGACTACTTAAGGGGTTCGATCTAAAAATCGCAAGGAGGAAGTCGAAGTCGCCAGAGACCCTCCAGAACGCCGCCACATCGCGAAACTCCGTCTCGGGGGCCAGAAGTCTCTGTTCTGGCACTCCGACGGGACGGGGAATTGGAGGAGATCATCGCCATCATCATCACCGACGCCTCTCCATCGACCAACAATGTTTCCCCCATCCATGTGTGAGTAATTCCCCCGCTGTAGGCTGAAGGGGATGGTAGGGATTGGATGAGATTGGTCATGTAATAGCATAAGTTTGTTAGGGCATAGTGCCTAGTGTCCGTAATTGGTACTTTGATGATATTGTTGCAACTTGTTATGCTTAATGCTTGTCACTAGGGCCCGAGTGCCATGATCTCAGATCTGAACATGTTATTGTTTCATCATGATATGCATTGTTTTATGATCTTACCTGCAAGTTGTATACACATGTCGCTGTCCGGAACCAAAGGCCCCGAAGTGACAGAAATCGGGACAACCGGAGGGGATGGCGGTGATGTGAGGATCACATGTGTTCACGGAGTGTTAATGCTTTGCTCCGGTACTCTATTAAAAGGAGTACCTTAATATCCAGTAGATTCCCTAGAGGCCCGGCTGCCACCGGCTGGTAGGACAAAAGATGTTGTGCAAGTTTCTCATTGCGAGCACGTGCGACTATATATGGAACACATGCCTATTGATTGCTTTGTACTTGGACACCGTTTTATTATTATCTGCAAATGCCCTGCTTTGATTGTTACATGAGTTTCTCTCATCCATGCAACGCCCGTTATCCGTCCCCGTGCCTACAGTATTTTAATCCTGTTGTTTACTATAATCACTACTGATGTCTGTGTTACTCTGCTGCTGTTATTTCACTACTGCTACTGCTATAAAACTGTTACTACTGATAAACTCTTGCGAGCAAGTCTGTTTCCAGGTGCAGCTGAATTGACAACTCCGCTGTTAAGGCTTTCAAGTATTCGTTGTCTCCCCTTGTGTCGAATCAATAAATTGGGTTTTACTACCCGCGAAGACTGCTGCGATCCCCTATACTTGTGGGTTATCAAGACTGTTTTCTGGCGCCGTTGCCGGGGAGCATAGCTTTATTTGGAAGTTCACTTGGATTGATATTGTTCGCTGCAAATTCTCCATCATGGGTAAACCTCGCGATCCTAAAGTCGCCATATTACCATCCACTACAAGAAAAGGTACAACTCTGAGTACCTCTGCTACTCTTGATTCACCATCTGTGATAAGTCAACTTGTTTCACCGCCGCAAGCTTCACTTGCGGGTACTTCTGCTGAATCTGAAAACTCTCATAATATTGATAATGTTTCTGCCGTGCTTGATGATAGTGGTTCATTGGGATCCTTTCTAGATGCTACAATTGCTAGGTCTAGACAAATTGAAAATACTGAAACTCCTAATGCTGCTACACCTGTTAATTCACCTGAACTTGATTATTCTAGTGATGATCCTGATGAGGATTATGTGGAACTTAATGTTGATTTTATTGATAAATGCAATGCTATTACTGATGCAAGAAAAATTAAAAAGTTTCTCGCACAATATACTGTTAGACATAAGCTATCTCCTGATCCTAAATTTGCCACATCTCCTATATGCATTAAGGATAAAGATTATGATTTTTCTCTCGATCTATCTCATATAGCTATTGTTGAGAAAACACCCTTTTGTGGTACTGAAAAAGAAAGTGATGTAGAACACATGAATGAACTCTCTTCTATGAGTAGCTTGTTTTCTGATGATGTTAAGATGCGTACTTATTTCGTTGCTAAATTTTTCCTTTCTCATTAAAGGATGATGCTAAAACTTGCTATAATAATTTGCCTCCTGGTTCTATTAAAAGTCCAGGTGATTTGCTTGATGTTTTCTTTCGGAAATACTTTCCCGCTAGTGCTCAACATGCTGCTTTACAGAAAATTTATAGCTTTGACCAGGAAGATGGGGAGAAATTGCCTGAAGCATGGGCAAGATTTTGCTCTCTTATCAGGGCTCGACCTAGACATGAATTGGAAAAGCATGATTTACTTGATATATTCTATAGTGGACTAACCGTTGAGTCTAGGGCATATTTGGATAGTTGTGCTGGTTGTGTTTTCAGGAAAAGAACTCCAGACGAAGCAGAAGAATTATTGGCTAAAATAGGCCGGAATCATGATGATTGGACTACACCTGAACCAACTCCAACGCCAATATTGAAGAAGAGGGGTTTAATTAAATTGAATGATGAAGATATGAGGGAAGCCAAGAAGTCTCTCAAGGAGAAAGGTATTAAATCCGAAGATGTGAAGAATCTACCTCCCATAGAAGATATATGTGAGATAATTCCCCCTTCATCCATGATTGAGGTAAACTCCCTTCAACGCTTTACTATGGAAGATATTCCGTATTCAAAACCTCCTGCTCAATTCTTAGATGAGTTTGATAATTATATTGTTAAGCAAGAAAATTTTAATATGAGAGTAGAGAATCATCTAATGGAAAATTCTCAAGCTATTAGCAATTTGCATGATATTGTGGAGAGAACCTCCAATGATGTTAAGATGCTTGTTAAACATTTTCAAATGGTTCAAACTCAAATTGATCAACTCACTAAAGTCCAAAATGACTTGTTAAAAAATAATTCTAAAGAGAAACATGCTTATGAAGTAACAACTAGAGGTGGTGTCTCTACCCAGGATCCTCTATATCCCGAAGGGCATCCCAAAAGAGTTGAATAAGATTCTCAACGAATTGAACCTAGTGCTCCTTCTAAGAAATAAAGAAGAAACATAAAAATGTTGTAGAATCCTCTGAACCTGTTAATGATCCTAATAGTATTTCTATTTCTGATGCTGAAACTGAAAGTGGTAATGAACATGATAATGATAATGATAATAATAATAATGATGCTTCTGATAAAGAAGGGGTTGAAGATGAACCTGAAAAGCATGCTAAAAATAAAAAGTATACTAAAGAAGATTTTATTGCTAAGAAACATGGTAATGAAAGGGAACCTTGGGTGCAAAAGCAAATGCCTTTTCCTGCTAAGAAACTAAAATCAAAGGAAGAAGAACACTATAATAAATTTTGCGATTGGATGAAACCTTTATTCTTGCAAATCCCTTTGACTGATGCTATTAAATTGCCTCCTTATTCAAAGTATATGAAAGATATTGTCACTAACAAGAGGAAAATCCCCAATGAGGAGATTTCCACTATGCTTGCTAATTACTCTTTCAATGGCAAAGTTCCAAAGAAGTTGGGCGACCCAGGTATACCTACTATTCCTTGTTCTATTAAGAATAATTATGTTAAAACTGCTCTATGTGACTTGGGAGCCGGTGTTAGTGTTATGCCTTTTTCTCTTTATAAGAGACTTTATTTAGATAAGTTGATACCTACTGATATATCTTTGCAAATGGCTGATAAATCTACTGCTATTCCTATTGGTATATGTGAGGATGTTCCTGTTCAAGTTACTAATAATTGCTTGATATTAACTGATTTTGTTGTGTTGGAAATGCCTGAAGATGATAATATGTCTATTATTCTTGGGAGACCTTTTCTTAACACCGCAAGGGCTGTTATTGATTGTAATAAAGGAAAGGTTACTTTCAATGTTGATGATAAGGAGCATACCGTCTATTTCCCCAAGAGGATTGATAAAGTATGTGGAGTTAATACTATTTCTAATGTGAGAACTATCAAAGTTGGAACTATCGATTGTCCTATATATGAGCCTAAAGAAGGATATCAAAGCCTTATGATTGGATCCATATCAATACAATTCAAGGTAACATGATTGATTTGAGGTTTATTTCTCTTTATGCTATGTAAAATTTATTTGGTGGCAAGACTTGATCAACCTTGTTAACAAATACTTTTTATATGCATAGAGGAGGTAAACAAAATCTCTTTCTTCCTCCACTTGCTTTACTTGTTGTAGCACCTTTGATTTGCAAATTTCCTTAGTTAATTAGAGATTTTAAAAAATTTCCTGTCCAGTAATAATAAACTTAATGCCCAGAAATGTGCATTTTTCAAAGTTTTCAAAAATTCACAAAAATTATACTGTTGGTCCTATTTTTCGAAAATGCACCTGGCCTGGGGATGACCAGTGGGGCACCCCAGGGTGGCACCCCACAGGCCGGCGCGGCCAGCAAGGGGGGCGCGCCACCCTGGTGTGTGGGTCCCCCTTTGCCCCACTTCAACATCTCTTCCTCCCACACTCTTCTCTCTCCCGAAAAAATCAACACCATCTTTCTCTCACTCACGTTTTTGCTCAAGAGCTCAGGATTTTTCGATCTCTTTGCTCAGCCCAGATTTCTGTCTGAAATTTGGCACACTTGCTCTCCGGTATGTGACTCCTCCGATTATCCAAGTAGAATTTTGTTTGGTTGAGTATATCTTGAATATTTTGCTGCTGTAGGTAACATGTTTAGTGAGCTTGCATGCTTGTTCTAAGTTGTAGAAACTAGTTTTGATGCATGATTAGTACTCTAGCAAGTTCCTATAGTAGTTCCCCTCAATTATATGTCACCAAATCAAAATTTATATTGTTTGTTGAAAATTTCAGAAAATGGAGTGGAATAGACATCAACTAAACCAACAAGAATTGGAGGTGCAACAAGTCATGAGAGTGAACCGCGAAGGGAGTATACCCCTCTTACTACCCGTGCACAGATTTCATGAGAAGTGCAGGAATCTTGGAAAATGTTCAGAATCTAATTTCTCGTGCAGGGTTGAATGATTTTGTTGATGGAGAACCATGCCAATATGCAAAATTGACTATGTCTGTTGTGCAGGATTTTAAGTTTAATTGGTCGCAATCTAACCCCATGGTTCAGTACAAGATTTATAATAAAACTGTCAACTTGCCATTCAATGATTTTTGTACAGCAATTAGAGTACCGCAATGGGGATCATGCGAGAAGATAAGGGGATCGCCGTGTGATGACCCAGCGTACCACTGCATGGTGTAGTACACAAGTCGTTGATATAACACAAGTGAAACACCGTTCCACTCATATTACATCTCTCAGAGTGGTACAACAGAAACATATGCGAGTCCAAGGTATGTCTATAGAAGTACACACGAACTGTTTACATAAGATCAACACAACCTCCTACTTTACAGTGAGGTAAAACTTCAAATAAAGCTCCAGAAGAACGACTCGTAGTCTATCTTATTGCTAACTCAAGTTCCAAAGCTACTTGGCTTGCTATAGAAATCTAGCTACTTAGGTGCTAGGATTAGGGAAAGATTCCCTTCTATTACTAGTCTAAGTTTCCACTCTAGCTGTTGCAGAAGTTGACTCCATTGACTTCTTTGATTGGATTCTTCATCTTGTTGCAGTTGACTCCTTTGGCTTCGAGTTCGACGGTAGTTTCTCCTTCGGTGCCTTGATCTAAGAAGGGGGTTCAAATGGGATAGAATGAGTACGAGCGTACTCAGCAAGTTCATATTAGGAAATAGGTGTATCATGCACTAGCTACAGCCATAGACCAGAAAGTCATAGGCCAATGCAAGTTTTCATAAACATTTCTTCAAAAGGTTTATTTTATTCTGAAAACTATGCCCGTCAGTCTTCACAGGTTGACTAGAACTTCGTGGAGTTCCTTTCCTGCCGCGTTCGCAGTTCCCTTCCCGGAACAGGGAGTGACAGTCACAATTCAGTATCCTCTGCAGAGGTGCGTTACTTTTCCCATAAGAGACCTTATCCTTGATACCTATCCGAGATGCATGCTCGTCCACACTTCCTTGGTGTGGGGCCAGGTGTAAGATCCAAGCCAATCACTGCTTTCTCCGCGACCCTGCAAACCCACCCTTTTGTCCACCCGTACACCCCCAGTAGACTTCTCCCGATAATACGGCTTTACTCACGGTGCACTTTGGACAATCCATCATAGATCGTAGAGCCCGACATCACACACGGATGGGGATTTAAAAGGCTATCCCAACCTACGGCAGTGCCTCCAACACCCCGCGGCTCTACCAATCCGTTGGCGTGCAGAAGGGAAAAGATACAGCTGACTTCCCCAGAGCCATTATACATCTTATGGTCAACGCGATATGTACGGCACTAGAATCACTGGACGGCATTGGTAATTAATCCTAGGGTGATATAACCCATGCAATGGAACCTCCACCATATCAACACATACCATGGTTCCATTGCCCAGCACATAGTCATATTCATAATTGTAAAATAATACTTTGCTTTTCAATGCATGAGTGATAAGTATAGTACTTTGCATATAATTTGATAAAAATAATCAAATGACATGAGCAAGCGATGAACTTGCCTTTCTTGACTGCAAGATTATGTAGGCAAAAGCTTCGATACGTGAGAACTCCAAATGCTGAAATACCATCATCGTCCGGTAAGGACAATGTTTAAAGAACTGGCAAAGATGCTATAATGCATAGTATGAGATGCAATCGTCCCACGCGTAACCTAACCTCGATGATTTAGGTTTGATAAGTTGTAAATATTTCTTTAGGGTGTGTTGCACTTTTAGGATGGTTCTCAAACAAGGTTCTTATTAAGGTTGGTGATAGTAAGATCATAAGCAAGTAATATGATGCAACATAACAAGCATACACACAAAGGATAGTAGTGGAATAAAATGTAAAGAACAGTTGTCAATTTTAAGTTTTACAGGACATGGTTGATGATTACTTATATTATACTTCAAAAGAATAACTTTTGAAGAACATGTTGATTAAGATTTAATAAGTATTTCAAATAAGAACTTTGGGTTTCTATGGTTTGGTTGACAGTTGTACTTCAAAAGAATAACTTTTGAAGAACAGGTTAATAAGAATAAGGACTACTTTAAATAGGAGCTATGGCTTCTAGGGTTCACTAATGGTTTCATTTAGTTTTCTAATACAAACTAGTTGGGTTCTTTAAGTGGAATGGGTTCATATGTAGCAAGTATTGGTAGGGTTATTACCATGGTTTCCCATATACATTATATCAAAGGATGGTTATTAAGATGGTTCCATAGGTTTGCTATTAGGTTTACTATGGCTTCATATTTACTTTACTAAATAATCTCTAATGGTTTCTAAGCTAAGTGGCTTATCATTTCCTAAGTAGGGTTTAGTGGAATAGGAGCATGGGTTGTGAATTACTACACAAGATTGGTACTAGGGTTCATCATTATAGTTCTACTAGGGTTTAATGGTTGAGGTTGATCCTCATGGTATGGTATATAGGAGTTGTGATCAATGTACTAATCCAATTAACAAGTTAGGGTTTATATCTAGGTGGCACTAGTGGATCATATAGGTGGTAACCAAAAACAAAGTCATGAAATGATGGTCTCATGTGAATTGGTTCTATGTTGGTGGATCATAAGTATGCATTCATTTGTTTCTTACTAGGGTTCTATAGGTATAGATGAAGCTTATATGATTACATGAGCTACACCCCTAGGGTTTTAGGATTGCAACTATTTAGGATGAACACATAAAATAATGGAATTCAGTTTCTAACTTAGAATAAAACTAAGGTTTCTAAATTATGATCCAATTCTTAATGTAATACTTGGTACTAGAACTAATGTGATTAAGTACTTGAAATAGAGTTATTAATAATTTTAACATGCTATTAATTTTTAGAGGGTTTAAGAATTAAAATAATTACTGGTTAGGGTTTAATTAGAATTCAGGGTTTCCTAATTATTGTTAGGTTTTAAAGTATTTAACTTGTTGACTTAAGAATGTTTAAGTAAACTAGCAAAAGTGCTCGTGCGTTGCAACGGAGATGACAATTACACCACGGCTCGTCAGTATAATTTCATCACAGCCTACACTGTCGGACAATATAAGAAAGCCCGCATGATTCGATTCGTCGGAGTGGATTTTATAGCCTGCAACTCATTTGGACACTGCGGGTCTAAAATTCATGTAAATAATAATACATCACCCTCATCATTATGTAGTACTCCATAAAAAAACATGTCATTTCTTTATTAGATAAATAAAAAATTGCACAATTATTTATGCTAATACTGCTTTACCGCAATCTTTTAGTATCCAATGTCTACTAATATATAACTTGTATAACCACTCCAGCAAGCTGTCAACGAAGAGGTCCAAATCCATATCCAGCAGGCATTTGTGTTCCATTCCCGTTAGGGCATATTGAAAGGTTTATTTATTTGAGAGACCATTAGACAGTTCAGAAGATGGATAATATATCTAAGTGGCACCTCCTATTTGTCGACCTCCCAAAATTTTCAAACTAAATTTACGTTTATTGTATAATTTTCAGCAACTACATATTGACAATATGAATTTGAACGTAAATTTGAGTGCAAGTTAAATCAACAATAATTCAAATTGTTAAATTTACGTAGTTGAAATTTCTAAACAGATAATTCCAAAATTGAATAATATATGTAAATAGATAAATAGAGTATTATTTCTTGTTTAAACAAGCAAAATGTTGGAGTGCATTTTAATTACATAACATCAAAATCTATGTATTTAAATTGAATGGCCGTATACAATGCAGCTAGAAGCCTAGCACCACCCACCGGCTAGCTACTTCTGGTTATCTCATGACAAGGAGCCAAGTCCTCAATCTGCTCCTCCTCGTTCAGTCGTTCTGCTAGCACCCACGAGCAGCTGTTTATCGTTCTGCTAGGCCGCAGAGCAATGGGCGGCGCTTGGGTTCACCAGGTGGGCGGTCATTACCGGTAGGTGTGGAGAACGATGAACGGCGCTTTCGATCTGGTCGGGGCGGGGATCCGGGGAAGACCACGAAAGTGCAGGAACGGATCGGGAAGCTCGCCGGCGACAAGGGAAGTGCTGGACGTACGGAGCGAAACCTCGTTGGGGAAGCGGAGCGTGCCGGCGTGCTACAGGTCCCATGGCGCCCCTGTCCGCCCGCACGGCACACGCACAACAAACCGCCCTCACCAGATCGGGGGCGTCGTCCCCTCCCATTTAATCTCTCTCGGGGCCTAGAATGGCGTTCGGCCTGGACCTCGAGCAAATCCCCTTGTTTCACACGAGACGCAATCAGCTAAATCCCCAAATCGAATCTATGTTCAACACAAGAGGCAATCAGCCAAATTCCATAATCTAATGTCAAATCCCCAAATCGAATCTTTGTTCCACACGAGAAGCAATCGGCCAAATTCCAAAATCGATTCTCTCGATCGACAAACACAGCCCTGACTATAACGCGCGCGAGGACTTCTGGGGCACCATCCTATGCTGCGCTCGGCACAAAGGAAGGAAATTACTCGGGACCCGAAATCACTCGGGGAGGGGAGAAACAGAAAGAACGACCGCGACTGATTCTTCTTCTGCTCGTGGACGAAGCGGTGTCTCGAGAGGTTGTGCGGCGGGCGGCGTTGACCCACGGCGAGCGGCGGCGTTGACCCGTGGCGAGCGGCGCTGCTGCGCCGGGATGTGGCCGCGGTCGCCCGCGCCCCTGCTGACGCTCGAAGACGTCGTGCGCGCCGGGATGTGGCCGCGGCGAGTTCCGTGCTCCCGCTCCCCTGCAGAAGCTCGACCCGCGGCGAGTTCCGTGCGCTCGTCGCGCGCGTGGCCGTGTGGAAACGAACGCGGTGGAGGAGGAAGAGAAAAGAACCAAACGAACCGGTACCATAGTGGCAATTTGTTGCATTATGCGATTTGGTGGGAGGGCAAAACGGTCCTAAAAAAAGTTGGACGAAAATTTTGGCAGAAACCTTAGCTCCTTTATTATTAGGTATAGACTAGTAAAAATGCCCGTGCGTTGCAACGGGAGGAAAAAATCTGTTTATTTGCATTATTATTTTCCAGAAAAGATTTTACTATCGGTTATGACCGTGAGTTGTCCAGAACTCACAAATCATAACCGTCGTTTCCCAGACACAATTACGCCACCACCATCGATGTCTTCCATCAACTTCACAGAATTGACAGCGTGTGTGACCACCGTCAGCATGACAACAAGCTCGTACTCCACATAGTTAATGATCGGAGCTGCCTCCCCAACAACCTCCTTCTCAGTCCACCCCTCGCCCGCCGGAGGCAAGACTACTGCGCCACCGCCCGCCCGCCCAACCACGGATGGCGCCTAAAGGGCCCGGATCTGGGGAGGGAGGGCACCGCTGCTAGCCACCAATGAGCAACGCCATCGCCACCCCGCCGCCTGGTGCTAGGCCCCCCGACATGACGCACCATCGCCACCGATGGCACCACCTGGGCTTTACCCGGCGGCCTGCACCGACAACGGCGACTGGGGAGGGGAGGAGAGAGGGTGGCTTGGGAGCTAGGGTTACATCGCCCATGGGGAGTGACGAGGAGGGCCGAAGCGGTTTTTCTGGGGACAGAACATTAATTTGAGCCGGGGGAAATCATATTGAAGATGGATACATGTGGACATGTTTCTCATAATTCAGTTAGAAATATCAAAATGTATGCACCCTCTATCTATGAAATACGAAAAGTAGCATATCATCCTGGCCTCCTGGTCCAGACCTTGACATTTTTTTTTCGAAACACGACGCTCACACATACGTACATACATTCACCCCTATGAAAGCACGCACACCCTACCCCTATGATCATCTCCGAGAGGCGAGTTCAAGAAACCGATCCGGCGGGTCTTGAAATTGACGAAGTCACCACGGGCGCCTCGTTGTCGACGGGAACGTCGCCTCCCACTATAGAATATTCCGCCTTTTAATGTGACATCAAAGTGTCAAAACTGGAATTTGAACTCTGATGGACCGACCGAGGGTGTCACTACCCTCGTAACCATCCAACCACAGGTTGGTTCTCCAGACTTCTTATCCTCCATAGTGCTTTCTGCTTTCCTTTCATCGCTCTTGTATCGGTCCGTAGAGGCCTGCGCGCCTTCGCCGTGGAGCCTCCTGCTGACTCCTCTTACTCGCCGTCTTGCGCTCCGGTTGCAAGTTGACGAAGTCGTTTTCTGATTTGCCCATCGCCACCAAAGAGGCGAGCCCGCTCCGCTGCTCCTCTTGCTCTGCACAGCCGTTGATTCCTTGCCCGCCAGTCCGCCACCGCGGCCCGTTTCCTTTCCCACAGGCCACAGCCCGTCCTCGCTGTCTCTAAGGAGACCCGTCCGATCTGTCTCTTCGTTCTCCTGTAGACATCATCTCATCTCTGCTGCGGGCAAAAATCCGACGAGCCAGCGCTTCCCCGAACCGATTCATCGCGGCCAGGCCCTCCCCTCGGTTGTCTCCATTGATTCGCGGCAAAGATAGGACATAATAGCGGACGGGAGAGAAGCGGCGTCGTGCCTAGCCGGAGAGGAGCAGGCCATGAGGGCGACCTAATCAGCGGAGGCGACCTTCACCGCTCTGCTGATTAGGTCGTGCGGGGAAGAGGATGCCCTGTCGAGCCAGGCTGATGTCATGACGAACAGGTACGCGGGTGGACGAAACTGTTATAGACTTCAGCGGTGGCAACCCTTGTAATTTCACGTGATAAATAGGGGCACTTTTAAAACGGACGAAAAAAGTGGGGAGAAACCTTCCTCCCTTTATTAGTAGGTAAAGATATAGGTATAGGTATAGATAGGACAATGCCCGCGCGTTGCTGCGGAAAAATAAAATGCGTTGCTACGGGAAAAAAAAGGATGAAAAATGTCATGTGACCCATTTTAGCACAAAACCCGTGTGTTGCTACGGCTGCAGATTTTCTCTCGTTCCTCACAAACGCGGTGAGCTGCCGGCGGCCTTGCTTCGCTCCATCTTCCCAGCTGGTGCTCGCCACACCGCCCAATCCATTGCCATCGGCCTTCTCCCGATGCACCCCCCGGCGGCTCTACTTTGCTGTCGTACACCGGCACTTGAATCCAAACTAAATTTCGTCTAGGACACGAGGTCTTGGTAGGCGGTGCTCCATGGGAGAGATAGAGCAGCAACAGGGATACACCGTTGCAGCCGGTGAAACTTGGACCGTGGGATGGTGTTTGGTTCTATCGACCAATGGAGGGCGGCCACTACGGTGGCCGAAGATGTAGGAGGGTGGCGGCCAGGATGGCTCTATTTGGAGGGTTCGTTCAAGGGTGTGACAAGTGTTTTCTAAACTTGCCAGTGGCGGGGCTGTAATTTCTCCAAGAATCGAGCACAAAAATAGATGAACGAACATAAATCTTTATTTTGTTTATTATTATAGCAAATATGCATGTGCGTTGCTACAATAGAACGGATTTAGACGTATACATGCAAATAATAATTCATCTCTTGCAAAAAAAAAAAATCTCTTATAAAGTTATAAAAAAAATCAAGAAGTGCAAGCTCACTAATCCCACGCTTTAATAAATATATGGGTTGCAATAGTAAAAGCAACAAACACTGGAGAGGCCTTGCCAGATCGATCATCTCCTCCAACACGTAGTACTCGACGTATTGAAGCAGCATCTCACGCACATTGTTCAGTTCTTCGGGGCATGAATTAAATCTCAGTAGTTTTAGGCCGCGTGCTGATTCTAGCTCCATGTTAGAATCGTTCTTGTTCTGGTTCTAGGACGCCAAAGAGCAGTGGCACGAAGGCGGGTATCTTGGCCGCCAGCGCTTGTTGTAAAGACCGACTGTGCCTTCGCTTTGGTGCAAGTGATCATCCAAGGAGCGGCCTGTCGGCCTCTGGCATAGCTCCTGCGATCATCTCGAATACTGTAGGCGCGTCTCCACGGCTGCCGGCAATCGTCCCAGTAGAGACGCCTATCGCCATCTTCGGATGTACTGAAAACAGAGTAGACATAACTGCAGTTTGTGCGTAGTACAGTAGATTGATCCAGCTAGCTTTGCTAGCGATATCTGCATGGAACAACTACAACTACAGGTGGACGGCGGCAACGGCGGTGTGCGATCTGCTCTCAGCCGTGTAGCTCTGTTTTTCGGCGCGAGAAAACGATCGCTTGTTGTTTGGTATGTGTAGTCGCAGCATCACCAACACCTTCCGCTCGGAGACGTGTTGATTCGAGAACGACTCCACAAACCAGAAGGTCGTTTGATCAAAGAACTGGCTACCTTCCAGCCGGCCGTTCCGGCCAATTCAAGAACGAGTCCACCAGCAGGAAGATCATCTGATCCAGACGAGACTAAACAGATCGAAGACCTTCCAGCTCCACCGTTTCGGCCAGGCGGTCACCGGAGAGGGGTAGACCGGGAGGGCGAGATGGACCGAAGAACGGGGGCGCCTTGGGCCATCGGATCCGACGGGCCTCCGGCCATCAAACGCGGGTCACCAGGGCCGCCGCCGCCAGGTCGTGCTTCCCCTAGCGAATCAAACATATCTTCAAAAGCACGTACAAGCTCCGATCTAGCGCCCCTGTCTCGCTGGACAAGGTCGGCGGGCGAGAAATAAAGGGCGACACGCTTGCGAGAGTCTGGGCAGCAGCAAAGTTGAGGTTCAGGGCCGGCGCCGCCTCTTCGGGAGTCGGAGTACATGTTCGGCGCGGGAGAGCGGGATGGGGAGGAGAGCTGTGGCGCGGCGGCAGGCAGTCAGGCACAACTCGGGTAGAGGAATCGCAGATCGGACGAAAAGTAGGTCAGGCTGAACGAATCTCTTATTGACTTACCGGTGGCAGTGCCTGTAAATTCGACCGAAACTTATGGGTAATTAAAAAACGGACGAAATTTTTGGGGAGAAACTTTCCTTCCTTTATTAGTAGGTATAGATAATTGTTGAGCTATCAAAATGATATTGGCTTTTACTATTTTCTTGAGTTATTACTATTTAAAGAAAATAAAAATAGTAATTTGCAAATTAGGGTTTATGAATTACCACTAATAATTAAATTAATGCAAATATGGTAAATAAAATTAATCTTAACATTTTACTTAGTTACTGAATAGTTAAAATTTAAGTTTTGAAACTTCATTAATTATTGAATTCAAATTGTATGTTAAATAATTGAAATGGCATAATTAATAAAGCTAAAAATAAGTGGATTTTTGTTTTGACACACATTTTTGTTTTATATTTTATTTGAATAGAGTTTATTTTTGTGAGCATTTTGATATATTATTCATAATTTTCTGAGTTGAAATGAATTTTATACAATTTTGCAAAGTTTCAGTGATTTTCTGGAATTTGAAATAAATCTAAAACACTAAATGTACCGATTCATTTATACCCGCAGAGACTGACTGGTGGGGCCGTTGACTGGGTCATTTGCCACGCGGGCAAAGACCAGTCAACCAACGCTGACGAGGCAGGACACGTCGCTCTCGCCGGAGAGAACGCCGGCGATGCTCCGGCGAGCAACAAAACGACGGTTAGAGACCCCCAGAGACTACCTAAACTATCGCGTTCGAACCAGTACACGATACTGAGAAAACGAGTATGAACGCCTCCACCAAAAGGTCGCCGGAGCTACTCCGGTGAACTTGTCTGCGGCGGCGAAGTCCGGCCAACATACGAACTCACGCTAGGATGCACTATAGGAAGCAAGGGATAGCTCATTCGACGCGCCTGCTCACCTTGATGCTTCCCAGATGCTCGACGGAGTCTGCCGGAGACGAGGATGACGACAAGCTTTGAATTTCGGCGGGATGCCGATCAAAGGGAACGGTCGATTGGCGGCAGTTGAGACCTCCTCTTCTCGATTCCTTCCACGAGGATGCTCCCTGAGACACGGCGCTTCTCCTCGACCACGTGCCGGATGCTGAGGTGGTCTAAATCGGCGGCTAGCCGGAGAACAGCCGTCGGTGAGTTTTGTTGATTGCGAGAGATAGAGGGCTACTGAGAGAGAATGGATGGGCGGCGAGGTACTAGGGTTTCCTGGAGAAGTTCTTGACCTATTTATAGAGCTCGGCAAGGTCAAATTAGGAAGTTCACCGCCGGCGACGGCCGAGATGTGGCGGTGTCATTGTTACTGCAAATGAGCACGAATCCTGACGCAATTAGATAGGCTCGGACGCGAGAGGATTTGGGCGCGTTTCTGAGATTTCTGACGACGTCCAGGGCGTCCCTATCCATCACGGTGAGGTGGCCGGGGTGCCCCTGTGCGCTGTCGCCGTTGAGGAAGACGACGATGCTCCTTTTCTTCCTCGACGAATCGGTAAGGTGGGTTGGGTCGTTTTTTTCGGTGGGCTGGGCTGGTGCTGGGCTTGGTCGACGTGGTGGTGATGGGCTGCACGGCCAGGTAAGCCAGGTGAGCTTTTCCTCTCTTTTCTCTTTTAAATTTCTGTTTTGTTTTCTATTTTTCTTGTTTGAATTCATATTTGAATTCTGTTTTGTTTTACAGGTTCTAACTTATTTGAATATCATAACAATTTGATAATGTTACTCACTGTATTGTTTTGTTTTCAAACAACCATTTTATAATTGATTAATTTTATGTTCTCATGAGACACAACTCAAAATTTAAAATAGTTATAGATTTAGGGTTCATCTCAATTGCCGTTTAAATTTAGGAATCAATTCTGTTTTAAAGGATTTGAAATTGAGAACATGTGAAGGTGAACATATTCTATTGTGCTAGTGCTTATTCATAGTGATTACTCACATATAATTTAATTATGGCTAGAGTTTAACAATTGGAAAGGAGAATAGAATTGGTTCATGATTTTATGTGGATAGTTATTTCTAAGGTTTGAAAAAATGGTTAATTAAACTCTATAATTACTAATCTTGCTTAACAACTTCTAGCTTGGATTATACTGGTGATTCATGATACACAAGTTATGGCATATCATTTTATGTAGATTGGTTCCATATGACAAGGTTTATGGTTTTGGGAATACTTCACTAATTGAAGTATTAAATAGGCATGAGGTATGGCAGGGTTCTACTTATAATCCAAAGTGATACTTGAATTGAACTTCAAATGTGGTCTAGGATTTTAGTAGTGATTACCAAGGTGATACACAACTAGGATTAGAATATGAGCATAAGCTAGGTTATGCTAAATTGGCTAGGGTTACTCCTCCATACAAGGCATGAGGTTTGGCCTGGGGTTAACTAATAGTGATATACTTATTATTTTATGTGGTAGATGATATCTATTAATCATATGGGTTTAACTTATCATCTATATCTACAAGGTATAATCATGCATTAGACAAGATCTACTCATTCCTCACTAATCCCTCTTTAATATTCCTCTCATCACACTCATCCTAGATTCTTAGGGTTTATAATTAATACCAAGTTGTGATGATCATGGAATTGGTTTGCTAAGGTATTGTGATTGAAATAGGGTTCTCACCTCCAAGATTAAATATTGACTTGAACATCTAGGATTAGTACTTCTCTAATATTTTTGTATGAACATGGCTATGGTTAGTATTATAATTTCTCTCACTTCTCAATGTCTTGGAATAGCCTAAGGTCCTACTCAAGATTTGATGATATGATCCTCTAAATATATGGTTTGCCTAGGAATTCTACCTTGCAATCTTATGTAGCTTGTTCTTCAGGAAATCTGATAAACCTGCATCTTGTGGTATGCCTCCACCTCCTAGCTTCTTCATCTTGATTCTAGCTAATTAACATGGAGTGGCTCTAGGTGTTTGTCCCCATGTATGATGGTACTTGATGATCAAATGGATGAAGGGTGTGGCTCTATTTATAGGCTTGGGCAAGCTCTAGTGTCATGACACATAGGTGGTGACTCTTGTGTTGGTTTGATGAGTAAGGTGCTTGGTTGTCATGCCCTCATACATAGCAATCCTTTGAGCATGAGGTGGCAAAGCTTGGAATGCAAGTCATGTAGATATTTTCATCCCATGTGGCAAGATCATTATCCTCTCCTATGATTTATTTTTGGATAGCCAAGTGGCATTTGCTACTAAATATCTTGTGGATGGTTTTATTATTGTTGATGAGTCAATATATTATATTTGGTTGGATTTATATTATAATATTGGTGAAAAGGTGGATGTTGAAGGTTATTCCTCAAATTTGGATAGTTTTTGTTTGATTTCACCAAGGCATGATCATATGAGTTTCAAAGTACTCATAGTTAATTTTATTCAAATAGTTTGAACTATAATTCGTAATGTAAATGGATTTAGTTTTATGATATTCCATATACTTAATAAGTTATGATTTAAATGAGAATGTGTGGCTTTTATGCACTTTAGACCCTGTGGTTTACCTTATTTATAAGTGAATTAAATTACACACAAAGGTAGTTGCTAACTTTTAAGTGTTGTGTAATAGTTCTAGTTCCTTTTTGATCCAACCTATGGATCAAATTATGTCTACCCAAAATAAGGGTTTAGCAAAGATCACAGTGAAGTTTATAACGCTTGACTTGATGATCTTCTTCAATTCCAGCAAGTCAAGTGAAACTTCAGTTACTGTGACAGGTTTTATTTGAAAGCGCGAAAATTCCCCGGATTTTCTATGCATGAATGCAATGCACACTTTGGTGTTCTCTCATTTTGTTGCCTCTAAACCTGGGATATTACAGCCTCTCCCCCTTAAACTGAACTTCG
Source organism: Lolium perenne (assembly GCF_019359855.2). Classification (NCBI taxonomy): domain Eukaryota; kingdom Viridiplantae; phylum Streptophyta; class Magnoliopsida; order Poales; family Poaceae; genus Lolium; species Lolium perenne. Next base: position 42,205,141 of record NC_067244.2, on the reverse strand, counting down.
TCCCGAAGTTCGAACGCTCTCATTTTTCGGAATGTTGAAATGTCTTGAACAGATCACTATCCTTTCAAAGTCCATGGTGATCTCATTAGATATAATTGGATATATCCCTTGTCCAGATCCTTCATGTAGTCCTCTGATGTCTGGCACTGATACTTTCTTCAATTCTATGATTTCTTCCAACACTCTAAGCTTATATGCTTACTCTCCAAAGATTCTTGGATTAGGACATCTTCTTATGCTAATGGACTTTACTAATGGTTGTGGTGACATCTTCCTATTTGGGTACTCAAAGCTTGGTTCTACCAGCTGTGGTAATCCAGCTGCGGTGCCCAAACCTTAAGTCTAAAGGATTGGTTTAAAGTAAGGTATTGTTGTCCCTTACTACCATAACGAAAGTAATGGTACTTCGTAAAGTATTTACAATAGGCATGGTCCTGGTTGTTTAGTCCTACGAATGGATTAGACTCATTTAGTACATCCAATCATGGCTTCTAGTTCATACTAGTTATCTTCTTTTTGGTTTCTTTAGGTTCCATGAAAGGAATCTTTTTAATAGGTTTATGTTTTGGTATAGTCAAACTCCTTCGGTCTTAAGCCTTTTTAAGCTTTGATTGTCCTCCGTCATCTACTTCATCTAACTTCATTATCTTGGACTTACTTGAACCCTTTTACTTCTGAGTAATTATCAATTACCCACTCAAGTTAAGGTCTAACCCTTACTTCCTCGAGATATGAACCTCGGCTTCTGGTCTGACATCCTCTTGAGAGTACTATTATATGGATACTTCCCAACAACCTTATGAAAATAAGATCGAACTTCCTCTCAGTTCAGACCTTCTTCTTGGTCCATCATACTCCAAATATTATATCTTAATATTTCTCATTCAGCCTTCCTCTCCCCCTTGGAGTTTACTAATGATCTTTAAACTTCCTTTCTTCTAATCATTAAACTCCAAGGTTAAAAGATTGGTCTGGGTCTAGCTTATAGTTTGTACTTTTCTAGGGTCTCACGAAGAATTCTTTGTGGCGTATCCACACAATTGTGGATATCCGTTGTGAATCCTCCGACTAAATAGTTACTAGCTACGGAATACCAGCTACGGAATTCCAGCTGCGGAATCCTTCTTTCTTTTAGAATAAAGGAATGTTCAAGCTGCGGACCATCTGGTACCAGCTGCAATTTAACTAGCACCAGATGTGGCTTATTGGATACCAGCTGTGGCTATGTTATGGTTCTAGTCCACATCTACATAACAGTTGTGGCTACTTTTATAGTTTTAGTTAAGATATACCTCACTTCACATACTTTCTCTTCATGATTATCCTATATCAGCTGCGGTCTGATGATACCAGCTGCGACTTCACTTGTCTATTTTCCTTCTTCTAGGGTTTGTTTTGCAAGATAACCACTTGTTGACACTATGAAATTAGTATTGTAAGTGACTTCACTTGCATTCCCTTCTTTCATAATGAATATGGCTCCACTTCTACTGCTCCATATTCACTATTTTCTCACTTTCATGGTACTTCCATGTTGAAGTACTCCTTGATTAAGGATATAAATGAGTTTGGATTGGTCCTTCCTTTAGAGTATTGTGGTTGCTTCCCACAATTTGACTTCTTTCTTCCAGTGAACCTTCATCTTGTCTTCCAAAATCTTCAGAATTCGTCACTTACTCACACGAATACCTTTACCCTCTAGACCTATAACAGCAAGTAGGAGCTTGATACTGCAACATGCATTTGCATATCAAAGTCAAACTTCATGTATGGATCTAGTCAATCAATGAAAATCCAATAAAATCCAAGAAAATCCAGCTTTGTGCTTATAATACACATCCTTATAGGCCTGAATATAATAATTGGGTAAGACATCCCTAAACATCAGGCTCAGATGTGTAGTATATACACCACATAAGATAGGTATAGGTTGTGATACTTAGCACAAATACGTGAATTTCTACTATTTGTCTCAACATTTATCTTAATTGCACATTTGCAATGAGACAATTTGAAACAAAATGGCCTGGGATAGTTGAAGTTAACCTAGTTTTCTTTGGAAGTACTAATAAAATAGTATTCCATATATATGTGCTATTGAGGACTACTTCCTATAGTACAATTAGTTCTAACATGTCTACTCTAAACACATGGTTGTTTAGAATATACCACCTATAACTCTATGATTTCTCTATGTGACATGCTCTCAACAATCCTTCTTTAAACTAAGGACTATGGTTCCAGCATACTTGGTACAGTTATTAGGATTTTAAGGCCTAAGCTTTCGAACTATTCCTTAAATCCTACTCCTCATCCTACTTCTGTTAACTCACTTATGATGTTCTACTCCATCACATCATGACTCTCAAGTGAATCATACATGATAACCTAGTTTATTATTGAAAGTAGACTCATGCAACTCCTATCACTCTTCCTTACCTCCCATGATTGACTCATCATAGCTATATACTATCTTGTATAACTTATATTCCTCACTTAACATCATTCATCTTAGTACTTTGAATGACTCTTACTTAACCATACTTATATTGGTATACATCTTCCAATAGGATATCTTCCTTATGGTTGTATCCTCTCTTTGGACTACCATGTATTGTATACCAACTGTGGTCTACTACCACCAATTATCTTAAGCTCCAATGGTGTTCTAGTTATTTGGAATGAAGCAAGATAACTAACTAACTTTACTCTAGAAAATAGATAAGAAATATTAACTCAAGTGTGTCAGGATTATTCTCAAGTGAATACCCATCTCAAGTCAAAAGAATAGTTGGTCTAACATAGTTGCCTTAACTAATACCACTTCCTATAGACACTACCAAAACCTATAGGTCTCCTTTAAAGGGTTTTAATCCTAGGGTCAAAGCATTTGCTCTGATACCAGCTGTGATGACCCAGCGTACCACTGCATGGTGTAGTACACAAGTCGTTGATATAACACAAGTGAAACACCGTTCCACTCATATTACATCTCTCGTAGTGGTACAACGAAACATATGCGAGTCCAAGGTATGTCTATAGAAGTACACACGAACCGTTTACATAAGATCAACACAGCCTCCTACTTTACAGTGAGGTAAAACTTCAAATAAAGCTCCAGAAGAACGACTCGTAGTCTATCTTATTGCTAACTCAAGTTCCAGAGCTACTTGGCTTGCTATAGAAATCTAGCTACTTAGGTGCTAGGATTAGGGAAAGATTCCCTTCTATTACTAGTCTAAGTTTCCACTCTAGCTGTTGCAGAAGTTGACTCCATTGACTTCTTTGATTGGATTCTTCATCTTGTTGCAGTTGACTCCTTCGGCTTCGAGTTCCACGGTAGTTTCTCCTTCGGTGCCTTGATCTAAGAAGGGGGTTCAAATGGGATAGAATGAGTACGAGCGTACTCAGCAAGTTCATATTACGAAATAGGTGTATCATGCACTAGCTACAGCCATAGACTAGAAAGTCATAGGCCAATGCAAGTTTTCATAAACATTTCTTCAAAAGGTTTATTTTATTCTGAAAACTATGCCCGTCAGTCTTCACAGGTTGACTAGAACTTCGTGGAGTTCCTTTCCTGCCGCATTCGCAGTTCCCTTCCTAACGGGAGTGACAATACTGGTCGGTATCCTCTGCAGAGGTGCGTTACTTTTCCCATAAGAGACCTTATCCTTGATACCTATCCGAGATGCACGCTCGTCCACACTTCCTTGGTGTGGGGCCAGGTGTAAGATCCAAGCCAATCACTGCCTTCTCCGCGACCCTGCAAACCCACCATTTTGTCCACCCGTACACCCCCAGTAGACTTCTCCCGATAATATGGCTTTACTCACGGTGCACTTTGGACAATCCATCATAGATCGTAGAGCCCGACATCACACACGGATGGGGATTTAAAAGGCTATCCCAACCTACGGCAGTGCCTCCAACACCCCGCGGCTCTACCAATCCGTTGGCGTGCAGAAGGGAAAAGATACAGCTGACTTCCCCAGAGCCATTATAGATCTTATGGTCAACGCGATATGTACGGCGCTAGAATCACTGGACGGCATTGGTAATTAATCCTAGGGTGATATAACCCATGCAATGGAACCTCCACCATATCAACACATACCATGGTTCCATTGCCCACCACATAGTCATATTCATAATTGTAAAATAATACTTTGCTTTTCAATGCATGAGTGATAAGTATAGTACTTTGCATATAATTTGATAAAAATAATCAAATGACATGAGCAAGCGATGAACTTGCCTTTCTTGACTGCAAGATTATGCAGGCAAAAGCTTCGATACGTGAGAACTCCAAATGCTGAAATACCATCATCGTCCGGTAAGGACAATGTTTAAAGAACTGGCAAAGATGCTATAATGCATAGTATGAGATGCAATCGTCCCACGCGTAACCTAACCTCGATGATTTAGGTTTGATAAGTTGTAAATATTTCTTTAGGGTGTGTTGCACTTTTAGGATGGTTCTCAAACAAGGTTCTTATTAAGGTTGGTGATAGTAAGATCATAAGCAAGTAATATGATGCAACATAACAAGCATACACACAAAGGATAGTAGTGGAATAAAATGTAAAGAACAGTTGTCAATTTTAAGTTTTACAGGACATGGTTGATGATTACTTATATTATACTTCAAAAGAATAACTTTTGAAGAACATGTTGATTAAGATTTAATAAGTATTTCAAATAAGAACTTTGGGTTTCTATGGTTTGGTTGACAGTTGTACTTCAAAAGAATAACTTTTGAAGAACAGGTTAATAAGAATAAGGACTACTTTAAATAGGAGCTATGGCTTCTAGGGTTCACTAATGGTTTCATTTAGTTTTCTAATACAAACTAGTTGGGTTCTTTAAGTGGAATGGGTTCATATGTAGCAAGTATTGGTAGGGTTATTACCATGGTTTCCCATATACATTATATCAGAGGATGGTTATTAAGATGGTTCCATAGGTTTGCTATTAGGTTTACTATGGCTTCATATTTACTTTACTAAATAATCTCTAATGGTTTCTAAGCTAAGTGGCTTATCATTTCCTAAGTAGGGTTTAGTGGAATAGGAGCATGGGTTGTGAATTACTACACAAGATTGGTACTAGGGTTCATCATTATAGTTCTACTAGGGTTTAATGGTTGAGGTTGATCCTCATGGTATGGTATATAGGAGTTGTGATCAATGTACTAATCCAATTAACAAGTTAGGGTTTATATCTAGGTGGCACTAGTGGATCATATAGGTGTTAACCAAAAACAAAGTCATGAAATGATGGTCTCATGTGAATTGGTTCTATGTTGGTGGATCATAAGTATGCATTCATTTGTTTCTTACTAGGGTTCTATAGGTATAGATGAAGCTTATATGATTACATGAGCTACACCCTAGGGTTTTAGGATTGCAACTATTTAGGATGAACACATAAAATAATGGAATTCAGTTTCTAACTTAGAATAAAACTAAGGTTTCTAAATTATGATCCAATTCTTAATGTAATACTTGGTACTAGAACTAATGTGATTAAGTACTTGAAATAGAGTTATTAATAATTTTAACATGCTATTAATTTTTAGAGGGTTTAAGAATTAAAATAATTACTAGTTAGGGTTTAATTAGAATTCAGGGTTTCCTAATTATTGTTAGGTTTTAAAGTATTTAACTTGTTGACTTAAGAATGTTTAAGTAAATAATTTTTGAGCTATCAAAATGATATTGGCTTTTACTATTTTCTTGAGTTATTACTATTTAAAGAAAATAAAAATAGTAATTTGCAAATTAGGGTTTATGAATTACCACTAATAATTAAATTAATGCAAATATGGTAAATAAAATTAATCTTAACATTTTACTTAGTTACTGAATAGTTAAAATTTAAGTTTTGAAACTTCATTAATTATTGAATTCAAATTGTATGTTAAATAATTGAAATGGCATAATTAATAAAGCTAAAAATAAGTGGATTTTTGTTTTGACACACATTTTTGTTTTATATTTTATTTGAATAGATTTTATTTTTGTGAGCATTTTGATATATTATTCATAATTTTCTGAGTTGAAATGAATTTTATACAATTTTGCAAAGTTTCAGTGATTTTCTGGAATTTGAAATAAATCTAAAACACTAAATGTACCGATTCATTTATACCCGCAGAGATCGATCTGGTGGGGCCGTTGACTGGGTCATTTGCCACGCGGGCAAAGACCAGTCAACCAACGCTGACGAGGCAGGACACGTCGCTCTCGCCGGAGAGAACGCCGGCGATGCTCCGGCGAGCAACAAAACGACGGTTAGAGACCCCCAGAGACTACCTAAACTATCGCGTTCGAACCAGTACACGATACTGAGCAAACGAGTATGAACGCCTCCACCAAAAGGTCGCCGGAGCTACTCCGGTGAACTCGTCTGCGGCGGCGAAGTCCGGCCAACATACGAACTCACGCTAGGATGCACTATAGGAAGCAAGGGATAGCTCATTCGACGCGCCTGCTCACCTTGATGCTTCCCAGATGCTCGACGGAGTCTGCCGAAGACGAGGATGACGACAAGCTTTGAATTTCGGTGGGATGCCGATCAAAGGGAATGGTCGATTGGCGGTAGTTGAGACCTCCTCTTCTCGATTCCTTCCACGAGGATGCTCCCTGAGACACGGCGCTTCTCCTCGACCACGTGCCGGATGCTGAGGTGGTCTAAATCGGCGGCTAGCCGGAGAACAGCCGTCGGTGAGTTTTGTTGATTGCGAGAGATAGAGGGCTACTGAGAGAGAATGGATGGGCGGCGAGGTACTAGGGTTTCCTGGAGAAGTTCTTGACCTATTTATAGAGCTCGGCAAGGTCAAATTAGGAAGTTCACCGCCGGCGACGGCCGAGATGTGGCGGTGTCATTGTTACTGCAAATGTGCATGAATCGGGACGCTATTAGATAGGCTCGGACGCGAGAGGATTTGGGCGCGGTTCTGAGATTTCTGACGACGTCCAGGGCGTCCCTATCCATCACGGTGAGGTGGCCGGGGTGCCCCTGTGCGCTGTCGCCGTTGAGGAAGACGACGATGCTCCTTTTCTTCCTCGACGAATCGGTAAGGTGGGTTGGGTCGTTTTCTTCGGTGGGCTGGGCTGATGCTGGGCTTGGTCGACATGGTGGTGATGGGCTGCACGGCCAGGTAAGCCAGGTGAGCTTTCCCTCTCTTTTCTCTTTTAAATTTCTGTTTTGTTTTCTATTTTTCTTGTTTGAATTCATATTTGAATTCTGTTTTGTTTTACAGGTTCTAACTTATTTGAATATCATAACAATTTGATAATGTTACTCACTGTATTGTTTTGTTTTCAAACAACCATTTTATAATTGATTAATTTTATGTTCTCATGAGACACAACTCAAAATTTAAAATAGTTATAGATTTAGGGTTCATCTCAATTGCCGTTTAAATTTAGGAATCAATTCTGTTTTAAAGGATTTGAAATTGAGAACATGTGAAGGTGAACATATTCTATTGTGCTAGTGCTTATTCATAGTGATTACTCACATATAATTTAATTATGGCTAGAGTTTAACAATTGGAAAGGAGAATAGAATTGGTTCATGATTTTATGTGGATAGTTATTTCTAAGGTTTGAGAAAATGGTTAATTAAACTCTATAATTACTAATCTTGCTTAACAACTTCTAGCTTGGATTATACTGGTGATTCATGATACACAAGTTATGGCATATCATTTTATGTAGATTGGTTCCATATGACAAGGTTTATGGTTTTGGGAATACTTCACTAATTGAAGTATTAAATAGGCATGAGGTATGGCAGGGTTCTACTTATAATCCAAAGTGATACTTGAATTGAACTTCAAATGTGGTCTAGGATTTTAGTAGTGATTACCAAGGTGATACACAACTAGGATTAGAATATGAGCATAAGCTAGGTTATGCTAAATTGGCTAGGGTTACTCCTCCATACAAGGCATGAGGTTTGGCCTGGGGTTAACTACTAGTGATATACTTATTATTTTATGTGGTAGATGATATCTATTAATCATATGGGTTTAACTTATCATCTATATCTACAAGGTATAATCATGCATTAGACAAGATCTACTCATTCCTCACTAATCCCTCTTTAATATTCCTCTCATCACACTCATCCTAGATTCTTAGGGTTTATAATTAATACCAAGTTGTGATGATCATGGAATTGGTTTGCTAAGGTATTGTGATTGAAATAGGGTTCTCACCTCCAAGATTAAATATTGACTTGAACATCTAGGATTAGTACTTCTCTAATATTTTTGTATGAACATGGCTATGGTTAGTATTATAATTTCTCTCACTTCTCAATGTCTTGGAATAGCCTAAGGTCCTACTCAAGATTTGATGATATGATCCTCTAAATATATGGTTTGCCTAGGAATTCTACCTTGCAATCTTATGTAGCTTGTTCTTCAGGAAATCTGATAAACCTGCATCTTGTGGTATGCCTCCACCTCCTAGCTTCTTCATCTTGATTCTAGCTAATTAACATGGAGTGGCTCTAGGTGTTTGTCCCCATGTATGATGGTACTTGATGATCAAATGGATGAAGGGTGTGGCTCTATTTATAGGCTTGGGCAAGCTCTAGTGTCATGACACATAGGTGGTGACTCTTGTGTTGGTTTGATGAGTAAGGTGCTTGGTTGTCATGCCCTCATACATAGCAATCCTTTGAGCATGAGGTGGCAAAGCTTGGAATGCAAGTCATGTAGATATTTTCATCCCATGTGGCAAGATCATTATCCTCTCCTATGATTTATTTTTGGATAGCCAAGTGGCATTTGCTACTAAATATCTTGTGGATGGTTTTATTATTGTTGATGAGTCAATATATTATATTTGGTTGGATTTATATTATAATATTGGTGAAAAGGTGGATGTTGAAGGTTATTCCTCAAATTTGGATAGTTTTTGTTTGATTTCACCAAGGCATGATCATATGAGTTTCAAAGTACTCATAGTTAATTTTATTCAAATAGTTTGAACTATAATTCGTAATGTAAATGGATTTAGTTTTATGATATTCCATATACTTAATAAGTTATGATTTAAATGAGAATGTGTGGCTTTTATGCACTTTAGACCCTGTGGTTTACCTTATTTATAAGTGAATTAAATTACACACAAAGGTAGTTGCTAACTTTTAAGTGTTGTGTAATAGTTCTAGTTCCTTTTTGATCCAACCTATGGATCAAATTATGTCTACCCAAAATAAGGGTTTAGCAAAGATCACAGTGAAGTTTATAGCGCTTGACTTGATGATCTTCTTCAATTCCAGCAAGTCAAGTGAAACTTCAGTTACTGTGACAGGTTTTATTTGAAAGCGCGAAAATTCCCCGGATTTTCTATGCATGAATGCAATGCACACTTTGGTGTTCTCTCATTTTGTTGCCTCTAAACCTGGGATATTACACGCCGCGAGAGCTCTTAAACCTCTTCGAGATGATTTGTCATGGAAGGAGTTTCTCAGAGGATGGTGGTAAAATCAGTAGCATTCAACTCCCAGCTATCCGCTACTTTGCTTATTTCATTACTAAATGCGTTCTTGCTAGAAAGAATGGTAGTAAATTATCTGTCCAGGATTTAGCTTTTCTAGCTGCTGCACTGCAAAGCAATAGGGCTTATAATTTGGGTGCATTGATAGCTTACAGGCTTGCTACTAACCGTGAGAAGGGCGGAATTTGTGGAGGTCTCATCGCTTCTCGTTTATTAGCTTTGCATGGAGTAGAACCTCACCATCTTGATATTCAACTTTCCATAGAAAAACTTGACATAGTCTCCATGATTAAACATGAATTCATTTCTGATTCATCTAATTTGGGTAACCTATTTTACAAGATGACATTTTACAAGAAAGCTTGGAGAATAACTATGAAAACTGAAAAACTAGTAAGATTGCCTGCGCCTGTTCTATTTAACCTTGATTCCAGGGAGGATTGGTCAGTCACAGAAGGTGCACTGAATGCACACATAGAGGGAGGAGGCCATCATGCAAGAGACAACACGGAGGAGGCCGAGGAACACCTCGACTCGTCATCCGATGCAGCAAGTTCTTCGCATCAACATTTTGGACATGTGGAGCCTCCACGCTTTTCTTCTGCACAGGGACCTCACTATGACTACGCCATGTATGATCCACCGGCGTGGAACAGCGACCCTCGCTGGGGTTGAACTCCACTTAGGCCAAAAGCCTAAGCTTGGGGGGAGGTATACCGGCATCACTCATTCTTTGCATATTATGGTTGCTGGATACTTGTATATACTTGTTTAGTTTCTTGAGTGGTTTTCTAATGAGAGGGAGATGATATTTGGGGAAGTGCTGCCTGAAAACAGATTCTGGACTGTTACCGAAAAAATTCTCAAAAATAGCCAGAACGATATTTTGCGAAGCCAATTTTTTTGCATGTTCCCCAGGTTGTTATCTAACTTTCATAAGTCTGAACACTTTTCGATTTGAGCAGTGGAAGAATTTCTTAGAAATCGAGTACTGTACTGCTGTCAAGTTTGATGAATTTCTGCTGCTTTGTGTTTATGTGACTTTTCTAGTTTGCCATTTCTAGTTTTTGCTTTGTTTCTTTCCTAAAACACAAAAAGACCAAAAATATTTCTGTAGTTTCTCTTCATCATTTGCTTGTTTTGGTTTCTTGCATTTATTTTGCTTTATTTGCTATTGTTGGTTTGCTATAAGAAAATCCAAAAAGATTTTGCTTTGTTTGCTTGTTTCCCTTTGTTCTTGTTTCAAATTCGAAAACACCAAAAATATTTGCTGTTCTTCTTTGGTTTGTAAAGTTCATCTTGAGTGCAATGGTCTTCGGTGGCTGGAGCGTGGTTTTCATTTCATATTATCCAAGCTACACAAGTGAAAGGCAATAATGACGATCTACGACAGTTGGATTGTGGTGAGAGGCTGGTATGAACTCTATTTGTTTTCATTTTTGTACATATACTCATCCATGTGAGCATGCTTAGTGGGTTCATGTGAGATATATGTCATTTAAGAAAGTCTAGTAGTTCATGATCTCTCATGTTTAGCTCCAATTTATTAATATGAGTAGCATGTCATGGATGTTTGCTTGCATTGTTTTATTCATAAGCAGGTATGACATTGTGGTATCCTCCTCTGAATAATTTATTTGAATTAACTTGGCACATGCTCACGCATGCATATGACTGAACAAAAGTCAATTAAGCCTCGATGATTTACATTGCTTCAGAGTTCCTGTATCACTTTTATGCCTCAGTTAATTTATTTAGCCGCAAGCATGATTATGACAGTGACTGCTCTCTTGATTTGTCGCTCCCCAGTCTATTGCTAGCCTTCACTTGTACTGGGCGGGAACGCTGCTCGTGCTTCCAAACACCTGAAAACCAAGTTGTTCCAAAGTGTCCACCATAAATACCTATGCATGGCATTTCAAACCATTCCAAGTAAATTCTCATGCGCTACCTTTAAACCTTCAAAATGCTTCTCAATTTGTGTTAATGTTTTATAGCTCATGAGGAAGTATGTGGTGTTTAACTTTCAACCTTGTCATTTACTCTTGACGGACTTTCATTATGGACTAGTGGCACATCCGCTTCTCCAATAATTTTGCAAAAAGAGCTGGCAATGGGGTTCCCAGCCCCGATTAATCAAACTTCATTAATAATTCTCTTCACATGTTTTGCTCTGATTCATCAGTAAGCAACTTAATTTTGCAAATAGACACTCCTCCATGGTATGTGATTGATGGAAGGCACCCGAGGATTCGGTTAGTCATGGCTTGTGTAAGCAAAGGTTGGGGGGAGTGTCACTCATAATAAAACTAAAATACGTGTGTAAACAAAAGAGAAGAGGGATGATCTACCTTGCTGGTAGAGATAACGTCCTTCATGGGAGCCGCTCTTGAAAGTCCGGTTGGCGAGGTAGTTGGTGTACCCATTACCATTCGTTGACAACAACAAACACCTCTCAAAATAATTTTACTCCTGTTTTAAAAATGAAAAGCTCTAGCGCATGTTAATCCCTGCTTCCCTCTGCGAAGGGTCAATCTTTTACTTTTATGTTGTGTCTCCATCCTTTCTTTGAGCACTATCTTGCGAGCACAACTGTCATTCTTAGTATAATATTCTTGTCCCAAAATATGATTGATTGCGGTATAACTTTGATGCTTTTATCTTTGACAATCACTATTTCTAGTCTTTCTATGAACTTCAGAGGTGCCTGGGCATTTATGTTTTGCTGATCAAATATGGGCAAGCGAGATACCACTTTATCATACTCTTTTATGAACATTACAATCCTGCTTATAGATATGATTCATGATTCTTATTATTAATTGTTGGTACCTTTCCATGATTGACATAGCTGTTAGATGATCTTATTTGCGTGTACCTTATCATGAATTGCCTAAGTGTTAGCCATATCATGAGAATATTTACATCATATGAGCAAATGTGTTCGTGAAAGTTCTTTTATCGCACTCAGTTGTTAACTGAATTGCTTGAGGACAAGCAATAAGCTAAGCTTGGGGGGAGTTGATACGTCCAAAACGTATCTACTTTCCCGAACACTTTTGCTATTGTTTTGCCTCTAATTTGTGTGTTTTGGATACAACTAACGCGGACTAACGCTGTTTTCAGCGAGAATTGCTCACAGTGTCTTGTTTTTGTGCAGAAATTCAACTTTCGGGAAAATCCTCGGAATTTATATCAATGGGCCTATTTTACAAGAATACTCAGGGAGCCAGAAGGGCAAGCCAGGTGGAGGCCCGAGGGCCCCACACACCAGCCGGCGCGGCCCAGGGGGGGCGCGCCGCCCTAGCGTGTGGCCCCCTCGGCTGGCCTCCGATGCCCCCCTCTGGACTACTTAAGGGGTTCGATCTAAAAATCGCGAGGAGGAAGTCGAAGTCGCCAGAGACCCTCCAGAACGCCGCCACATCGCGAAACTCCGTCTCGGGGGCCAGAAGTCTCTGTTCTGGCACTCCGTCGGGACGGGGAATTGGAGGAGATCATCACCATCATCATCACCGACGCCTCTCCATCGACCAGCAATGTTTCCCCCATCCATGTGTGAGTAATTCCCCCGCTGTAGGCTGAAGGGGATGGTAGGGATTGGATGAGATTGGTCATGTAATAGCATAAGATTGTTAGGGCATAGTGCCTAGTGTCCGTAATTGGTACTTTGATGATATTGTTGCAACTTGTTATGCTTAATGCTTGTCACTAGGGCCCGAGTGCCATGATCTCAGATCTGAACATGTTATTGTTTCATCATGATATGCATTGTTTTATGATCTTACCTGCAAGTTGTATACACATGTCGCTGTCCGGAACCAAAGGCCCCGAAGTGACAGAAATCGGGACAACCGGAGGGGATGGCGGTGATGTGAGGATCACATGTGTTCACGGAGTGTTAATGCTTTGCTCCGGTACTCTATTAAAAGGAGTACCTTAATATCCAGTAGATTCCCTAGAGGCTCGGCTGCCACCGGCTGGTAGGACAAAAGATGTTGTGCAAGTTTCTCATTGCGAGCACGTGCGACTATATATGGAACACATGCCTATTGATTGCTTTGTACTTGGACACCGTTTTATTATTATCTGCAAATGCCCTGCTTTGATTGTTACATGAGTTTCTCTCATCCATGCAACGCCCGTTATCCGTCCCCGTGCCTACAGTATTTTAATCCTGCTGTTTACTATAATCACTACTGATGTCTGTGTTACTCTGCTGATGTTATTTCACTACTGCTACTGCTATAAAACTGTTACTACTGATAAACTCTTGCGAGCAAGTCTGTTTCCAGGTGCAGCTGAATTGACAACTCCGCTGTTAAGGCTTTCAAGTATTCTTTGTCTCCCCTTGTGTCGAATCAATAAATTGGGTTTTACTACCCGCGAAGACTGCTGCGATCCCCTATACTTGTGGGTTATCAAGCAGCTGATACGTCTCCGACGTATCGATAATTTCTTGTGTTCCATGCCACATTATTGATGATATCTACATGTTTTATGCACACTTTATGTCATATTCGTGCATTTTCTGGAACTAACCTATTAACAAGATGCCGAAGAGCCAGTTGCTGTTTTCTGCTGTTTTTGGTTTCAGAAATCCTAGTAAAGAAATATTCTCGGAATTGGACGAAATCAACGCCCAGGGTCCTATTTTGCCACGAAGCTTCCAGAAGACCGAAGAGGAGACGAAGTGGGGCCACGAGGTGGCCAAACTATAGGGCGGCGCGGCCCAAGCCCTGGCCGCGCCGACCTATAGTGTGGGCCCCTCGTGTGGCCCCTGACCTGCCCTTCCGCCTACAAATAGCCTCCGTCGCGAAACCCCCAGTACCGAGAGCCACGATACGGAAAACCTTCCAGAGACGCCGCCGCCGCCAATCCCATCTCGGGGGTTTCAGGAGATCGCCTCCGGCACCCTGCCGGAGAGGGGAATCATCTCCCGGAGGACTCTACGCCGCCATGGCCGCCTCCGGAGTGATGAGTGAGTAGTCTACCCCTGGACTATGGGTCCATAGCAGTAGCTAGATGGTTGTCTTCTCCCCATTGTGCTTAATTGCTGGGTCTTGTGAGCTGCCGAACATGATCAAGATCATCTATCTGTAATTCTATATGTTGTGTTTGTTGGGATCCGATGAATAGAGAATACTTGTTATGTTGATTATCAATTTATATCTATGTGTTGTTTATGATCTTGCATGCTCTCCGTTACTAGTAGATGCTCTGGCCAAGTAAATGATTGTAACTCCAAGAGGGAGTATTTATGCTCGATAGTGGGTTCATGTCTCCGTGAATCTGGGGAAGTGACAGAAATCTCTAAGATTATGGATGTGCTGTTGCCACTAGGGATAAAACATTGGTGCTATGTTCGAGGATGTAGTTACTGATTACATTACGCGCAATACTTAATGCAATTGTCTGTTGTTTTCAACTTAATACTGGAGGGGGTTCGGATGATAACCTGAAGGTGGACTTTTTAGGCATAGATGCATGCTGGATAGCGGTCTATGTACTTTGTCGTAATGCCCAATTAAATCTCACAGTACTCATCATAATATGTATGTGCATGGTCATGCCCTCTCTATTTGTCAATTGCCCAACTGTAATTTGTTCACCCAACATGCTGTTTATCTTATGGGAGAGACACCTCTAGTGAACTGTGGACCCCGGTCCTATTCTTTACATCGCATACAATCTACTGCAATACTTGTTTTACTGTTTTTTGCAAACAATCATCTTCCACACAATACGGTTAATCCTTTGTTACAGCAAGCCGGTGAGATTGACAACCTCACTGTTTCGTTGGGGCAAAGTACTTTGGTTGTGTTGTGCAGGTTCCACGTTGGCGCCGGAATCTCTGGTGTTGCGCCGCACTACATCCCGCCGCCATCAACCTTCAACGTGCTTCTTGACTCCTACTGGTTCGATTAAACCTTGGTTTCTTACTGAGGGAAACTTGCCGCTGTGCGCATCACACCTTCCTCTTGGGGTTCCCAACGGACGTGTCAACTACACGCATCAAGCAAATTTCTGGCGCCGTTGCCGGGGACCTGAAGAAAAGTTACACCACAAAGATTTCTATCTCCCACGCCAACTTCACGCCAGCAGCAAATTTCTGGCGCCGTTGCCGGGGAGATCAAGACACGCTGCAAGGGGAGTCTCCACATCCCAATCTCTTTACTTTGTTTTTGTCTTGCTTAGTTTTATTTACTACTTTGTTTGCTGCACTAAACCAAAATACAAAAAAAATTAGTTGCTAGTTTTACTTTATTTGCTATCTTGTTTACTATATCAAAAACACAAAAAATTAGTTACTCGCATTTACTTTATCTAGTTTGCTTTATTTACTACTGCTAAAATGGGTACTCCTGAAAATACTAAGTTGTGTGACTTCACAACCACAAATAATAATGATTTCTTATGCACACCTATTGCTCCACCTGCTACTACAGCAGAATTCTTTGAAATTAAACCTGCTTTACTGAATCTTGTTATGCGAGAGCAATTTTCTGGTGTTAGTTCTGATGATGCTGCTGCCCATCTCAATAATTTTGTTGAATTGTGTGAAATGCAAAAATATAAAGATGTAGATGGTGACATTATAAAATTAAAATTGTTCCCTTTCTCATTAAGAGGAAGAGCTAAAGATTGGTTGCTATCTCTGCCTAAGAATAGTATTGATTCATGGACTAAATGCAAGGATGCTTTTATTGGTAGATATTATCCCCCTGCTAAAATTATATCTTTGAGGAGTAGCATAATGAATTTTAAACAATTAGATACTGAGCATGTTGCCCAAGCATGGGAAAGAATGAAATCTTTGGTTAAAAATTGCCCAACCCATGGACTGACTACTTGGATGATCATCCAAACCTTTTATGCAGGACTGAATTTTTCTTCGCGGAACCTATTGGATTCAGCTGCTGGAGGTACCTTTATGTCCATCACTCTTGGTGAAGCAACAAAGCTTCTTGATAATATGATGATCAACTACTCTGAATGGCACACGGAAAGAGCTCCACAAGGTAAGAAGGTAAATTCTGTCGAAGAAACCTCTTCCTTGAGTGATAAGATTGATGCTATTATGTCTATGCTTGTGAATGATAGGACTAATATTGATCCTAATAATGTTCCATTAGCTTCATTGGTTGCACAAGAAGAACATGTTGATGTAAACTTCATTAAAAATAATAATCTCAACAACAATGCTTATCGGAACAATTCTAGTAATAACTATAGGCCATATCCTTATAATAATGGTAACGGTTATGCTAATTCTTATGGGAATTCTTACAATAATAATAGGAACACACCCCCTGGACTTGAAGCTATGCTTAAAGAATTTATTAGTACACAAACTGCCTTTAACAAATCTGTTGAGGAAAAACTCAATAAAATTGATATACTTGCTTCTAAAGTCGATAGTCTTGCTGCTGATGTTGATCTTTTGAAATCGAAAGTTATGCCTAATAGGGATATTGAAAATAAAATTGTTACTACAGAAAATGCCATCCAAGTTAGAATTAATGAGAATATAAGATTAATGGCTGAATTGCGTGCTAGGTGGGATAGAGAAGAAAATGAAAAACTAGGTAAAGAGAAAAATGTAGCTAAAGTTTGGACTATTACCACCACAAGTAATTTTGACTCTTCACATGTTGCTGCACCTCCTACTATTAATGGTAAAATAATTGGTGTTAGCAATGTTTCCACTTCTAATGCAAAGCGCGAGAAACTGCCTGAAACTGCTAAAACTGCTGAAACTGCCTGTGATAAAGCTGCTGAAATTTTTTCCAACATTGGGGATGATGATCCCATTGATTTAGATTATAATGGTTTGAATTTTGATGATTGCCACATCTCTGAAGTTATAAAGTTCTTGCAAAAACTTGCTAAAAGTCCTAATGCTAGTGCTATAAATTTGGCTTTCACAAAACATATTACAAATGCTCTCATAAAAGCTAGAGAAGAGAAACTAGAGCGCGAAGCCTCTATTCCTAGAAAGCTAGAGGATGGTTGGGAGCCCATCATTAAGATGAAGGTTAAAGATTTTGATTGTAATGCTTTATGTGATCTTGGTGCAAGTATTTCCGTTATGCCTAAGAAAATCTATAATATGCTTGACTTGCCACCGCTGAAAAATTGTTATTTGGATGTTAATCTTGCTGATCCTTCTACAAAGAAACCTTTGGGGAAAGTTGACAATGTTCGCATTACCGTTAACAATAACCTTGTCCCCGTTGATTTTGTTGTCTTGGATATTGAATGCAATGCATCTTGTCCCATTATATTGGGAAGACCTTTTCTTCGAACTGTTGGTGCTATCATTGATATGAAGGAAGGTAATATAAAATATCAATTTCCTCTCAAGAAAGGTATGGAACACTTCCCTAGAAAGAGAATGAAGTTACCTTTTGATTCTATTATTAGAACAAATTATGATGTTGACACTTCGTCTCTTGATAATACTTGATACACACTTTCTGCGCCTAGCTGAAAGGCGTTAAAGAAAAGCGCTTATGGGAGACAACCCATGGTTTTTACTACAGTACTTTGTTTTATATTTGTGTCTTGGAAGTTGTTTACTACTGTAGCAACCTCTCCTTATCTTAGTTTAGTGTTTTGTTGTGCCAAGTAAAGTCGTTGATAGTAAAGTTCATACTAGATTTGGATTACTGCGCAGAAACAGATTTCTTTGCTGTCACGAATCTGGGCAAACTTCTCTGTAGGTAACTCAGAAAATTATGCTAATTTACGTGAGTGATCCTCAGATATGTACGCAACTTTCATTCAATTTGAGCATTTTCATTTTAGCAAGTCTGGTGCCTCAATAAAATCCATCTTTATGGACTGTTCTGTTTTGACAGATTCTGCCTTTTATTTCGCATTGCCTCTTTTGCTATGTTGGATGAATTTCTTTTATCCATTAATGTCCAGTAGCTTTATGCAATGTCCAGAAGTGTTAAGAATGATTGTGTCACCTCTGAACATGTTAATTTTTATTGTCCACTAACCCTCTAATGAGTTGTTTCGAGTTTGGTGTGGAGGAAGTTTTCAAGGATCAAGAGAGGAGTATGATGCAATATGATCAAGGAGAGTGAAAGCTCTAAGCTTGGGGATGCCCCGGTGGTTCACCCCTGCATATTCTAAGAAGACTCAAGCGTCTAAGCTTGGGGATGCCCAAGGCATCCCCTTCTTCATCGACAACATTATCAGGTTCCTCCCCTGAAACTATATTTTTATTCCATCACATCTTATGTGCTTTTCTTGGATCGTCGGTTTGTTTTTGTTTTTTGTTTTGTTTGAATAAAATGGATCCTAGCATTCATTGTATGGGAGAGAGACACGCTCCGCTGTAGCATATGGACAAGTATGTCCTTAGGCTCTACTCATAATATTCATGGCGAAGTTTCTTCTTCGTTAAATTGTTATATGGTTGGAATTGGAAAATGCTACATGTAGTAATTCTAAAATGTCTTGGATAATGTGATACTTGGCAATTGTTGTGCTCATGTTTAAGCTCTTGCATCATATACTTTGCACCCATTAATGAAGAAATACATAGAGCATGCTAAAATTTGGTTTGCATATTTGGTCTCTCTAAAGTCTAGATAATTTCTAGTATTGAGTTTGAACAACAAGGAAGACGGTGTAGAGTTTTATAATGTTTTCAATATGTCTTTTATGTGAGTTTTGCTGCACCGCTTCATCCTTGTGTTTGTTTCAAATAGCCTTGCTATCCTAAACCTTGTATCGAGAGGGAATACTTCTCATGCATCCAAAATCCTTGAGCCAACCACTATGCCATTTGTGTCCACCATACCTACCCACTACATGGTATTTCTCCGCCATTCCAAAGTAAATTGCTTGGGTGCTACCTTTAAAATTCCATCATTCGCCTTTGCAATATATAGCTCATGGGACAAATAGCTTAAAAACTATTGTGGTATTGAATATGTACTTATGCACTTTATCTCTTATTAAGTTGCTTGTTGTGCGATAACCATGTTTCTGGGGACGCCATCAACTATTCTTTGTTGAATATCATGTGAGTTGCTATGCATGTTCGTCTTGTCTGAAGTAAGGGAGATCTACCACCTTATGGTTAAGCATGCATATTGTTAGAGAAGAACATTGGGCCGCTAACTAAAGCCATGATCCATGGTGGAAGTTTCAGTTTTGGACATATATCCTCAATCTCAAATGAGAAAATTAATTGTTGCTACATGCTTATGCATAAAAGAGGAGTCCATTATCTGTTGTCTATGTTGTCCCGGTATGGATGTCTAAGTTGAGAATAATCAATAGCGAGAAATCCAATGCGAGCTTTCTCCTTAGACCTTTGTACAGGCGGCATAGAGGTACCCCTTTGTGACACTTGGTTAAAACATGTGCATTGCGATGATCCCGGTAGTCCAAGCTAATTAGGACAAGGTGCGGGCACTATTAGTATACTATGCATGAGGCTTGCAACTTGTAAGATATAATTTACATAACTCATATGCTTTATTACTACCGTTGACAAAATTGTTTCATGTTTTCAAAATAAAAGCTCTAGCACAAATATAGCAATCGATGCTTTCCTCTTTGAAGGACCATTCTTTTTACTTTTATGATTGAGTCAGTTCACCTATTTCTCTCCACCTCAAGAAGCAAACACTTGTGTGAACTGTGCATTGATTCCTACATACTTGCATATTGCACTTATTATATTACTCTATGTTGACGATTATCCATGAGATATACATGTTATAAGTTGAAAGCAACCGCTGAAACTTAATCTTCCTTTGTGTTGCTTCAATACCTTTACTTTGATTTATTGCTTTATGAGTTAATTCTTATGCAAGACTTATTGATGCTTGTCTTGAAGTGCTATTCATGAAAAGTCTTTGCTTTATGATTCACTTGTTTACTCATGTCATTACCATTGTTTTGATCGCTGCATTCATTACATATGTTTACAAATAGTATGATCAAGGTTATGATGGCATGTCACTCCAGAAATTATCTTTGTTATCGTTTTACCTACTCGGGACGAGCAGAACTAAGCTTGGGGATGTTGATACGTCTCCGACGTATCGATAATTTCTTGTGTTCCATGCCACATTATTGATGATATCTACATGTTTTATGCACACTTTATGTCATATTCGTGCATTTTCTGGAACTAACCTATTAACAAGATGCCGAAGAGCCGATTCTTTGTTTTTCTGCTGTTTTTGGTTTCAGAAATCCTAGTAAAGAAATATTCTCGGAATTGGACGAAATCAACGCCCAGGGTCCTATTTTGCCACGAAGCTTCCAGAAGACCGAAGAGGAGACGAAGTGGGGCCACGAGGTGGCCAAACTATAGGGCGGCGCGGCCCAAGCCCTGGCCGCGCCGACCTATAGTGTGGGCCCCTCGTGTGGCCCCCTGACCTGCCCTTCCGCCTACAAATAGCCTCCGTCACGAAACCCCCAGTACCGAGAGCCACGATACGGAAAACCTTCCAGAGACGCCGCCGCCGCCAATCCCATCTCGGGGGATTCAGGAGATCGCCTCCGGCACCCTGCCGGAGAGGGGAATCATCTCCCGGAGGACTCTACGCCGCCATGGTCGCCTCCGGAGTGATGAGTGAGTAGTCTACCCCTGGACTATGGGTCCATAGCAGTAGCTAGATGGTTGTCTTCTCCCCATTGTGCTTAATTGTCGGGTCTTGTGAGCTGCCGAACATGATCAAGATCATCTATCTGTAATTCTATATGTTGTGTTTGTTGGGATCCGATGAATAGAGAATACTTGTTATGTTGATTATCAATTTATATCTATGTGTTGTTTATGATCTTGCATGCTCTCCGTTACTAGTAGATGCTCTGGCCAAGTAAATGCTTGTAACTCCAAGAGGGAGTATTTATGCTCGATAGTGGGTTCATGTCTCCGTGAATCTGGGGAAGTGACAGAAATCTCTAAGATTATGGATGTGCTGTTGCCACTAGGGATAAAACATTGGTGCTATGTTCGAGGATGTAGTTACTGATTACATTACGCGCAATACTTAATGCAATTGTCTGTTGTTTTCAACTTAATACTGGAGGGGGTTCGGATGATAACCTGAAGGTGGACTTTTTAGGCATAGATGCATGCTGGATAGCGGTCTATGTACTTTGTCGTAATACCCAATTAAATCTCACAGTACTCATCATAATATGTATGTGCATGGTCATGCCCTCTCTATTTGTCAATTGCCCAACTGTAATTTGTTCACCCAACATGCTGTTTATCTTATGGGAGAGACACCTCTAGTGAACTGTGGACCCCGGTCCTATTCTTTACATCGCATACAATCTACTGCAATACTTGTTTTACTGTTTTCTGCAAACAATCATCTTCCACACAATACGGTTAATCCTTTGTTACAGCAAGCCGGTGAGATTGACAACCTCACTGTTTCGTTGGGGCAAAGTACTTTGGTTGTGTTGTGCAGGTTCCACGTTGGCGCCGGAATCTCTGGTGTTGCGCCGCACTACATCCCGCCGCCATCAACCTTCAACGTGCTTCTTGACTCCTACTGGTTCGATTAAACCTTGGTTTCTTACTGAGGGAAACTTGCCGCTGTGCGCATCACACCTTCCTCTTGGGGTTCCCAACGGACGTGTCAACTACACGCATCAGCAGCCCCCTCCATCACGGGCGCACCACCTGTAGAGGGAGGCAAAAGGGCCGTAGCCTCCCCTCCGAACATCACGGAGGGAGACAAAGGGGTGGGCGTCGGTGATGTAGCATCCCCCCTACAGCATCTCCACATGTGGAGCCACTGAAGACCGCGATGAACATGGGACCGTCCCCGGCGTCCCTAGAGAAACCAACAGAGGGCCCGGAAGAATGGTATCTATCCCCAACGGAGACGCTGCCCGATGACACACAAGCTGCGGTGACACTCTGCGAATCCTCTCAACAATCTCCATGCCTCTCGGAGTCCTCGGGGTAGCATTATATGGTGTAATGATAAGACATAAAACTGTAGAGGCCGCAACCGACTTTCCTTTACTTGTCGAGGAAGAGGGCACATAATTATCCACCTCCATATTAGAAGCTTCAGTCATCGGTGCCCCAGATGGGCCAAAGGTGTCTTCCTCCTTGTCATGACCCATGTCCTCCTCATCCAAGTCATCTCCCTTCCGCCTCCAAAAAAAGGAGTGAAAGACGGATCCGCTACAAAATCCGCCAACTCACGACGGAACACAAAGCTGAAAAGCTTCAGGTTGACAGCACAAGCCACAGCAAGGAACGGATCACACCTACTAGTGTTTGATCTAATCGATCAGTCCACCGGGCAGTGGGATGGAGAAGTTCCATGGGCTATTTTTGTTCAGGAAGATGTTGATGATATCCTGCAGATCCCGGTGCGACAGGGAATGGAGGATACGGTTGCCTGGCATTTTGATAAGAAGGGGGTCTTCTCAGTAAAATCAGCATACATGCTAGGTATTGACCTACATGATCATCAATGAGCAAGAGGTACAAGCTCATCGACATCCCCATCACATGTGCTGCCGTTGTGGGCTAAAATATGGAATTTGAAACTCCTAGCAAGGTTCGAATTTTCATCCGGAGGCTATCACATAATAGTGTGCCACTTCGGATGAATATAAAAAGAAAGAAGATTGCCTTTCATACACGATGTCCAATGTGTTACCGTGCTCACGAAGAAGGTGGGCAATTGTTTTTGAAATGCAAAAAAGGTGAAGCAAGTTTGGCGCCAGTCGTACCTCCTCAAAGACGTGCGCATCACTTTGGCTGAAGCACCAAACCCGATGGTCATGCTTGATACCATTTGTACATTGCCAAAAGAGGAACGTGATCTTGTGATCGTGTGTTGATTCTGCTTTGGGATTGGTGGACTACTCGTAATAAGCTCAATGCTGGTGAGATGGAGAGGCCACCGGAGGTTGTGTGTGGAATAATTAACCGGCACCTTGTTGATTTTACAAAAAAAAACACTATGGAAAATATAATTTCAGAAGGAGATGCCCAATACTGCGCCTCATCCATCAACGACAGTCTAGACAAAACCACCGAGAGAGTGGGTGAAAATCAACTTTGATGCATTGTTTGTTAAAAGTTCATGATCTGGAGCATGGACTTTGTGATCCGGTCAGATTCAAATACTCAAAGATTTCTTGTTCTCCATGGAGAAACGAAGCCCCAACATACAACATACTGAAGCAAAAAGACATATCAAAACAGATGAAACAATGTTTCCTCCTGTTGACAAGTCAGAGTAGCACAAGAATATGATGGTAACTCAAAAGTTTTCCTCGAGAAGAGATTCCTGACAAGGGTTAGTCGTTCCACCAGCTCGTCCCGGGCCGGCAAGAAGAAGAAAAACGGCGGTGACACAACGTCTAGGTAGACGTCGCACTATTCGATGCGAACATGTCGGTGCCCCTGCTGGGTGGGTGGTACGTCAACTCCTGGCGTCTGCGGGTGCCACTGGTGTCGCACGAGGGACAAGAACGACACGGCGTGATTTGGTGCCGCCTCTTCATCTTGCCGCTAGATCTGCATGAAGATCCATCCTTCGCTCTGAACTCGTATAATTGGATCACGTTCAGGACATGGGAGTTCCACCCGCGCGGTTACCTCGGCGACGTTGGCTACTTCAACCGGGAGCTCGACGTCGGCCACGACGACGAGGATGAAGATGACGACATCGACGACGAGGTGGGTCATGAGGACGCCATGTTTGCCAATGAAGGGGTGCCTTCTCAGCCTATCATCGACCTGGAGATCCTGCCGGCGGACCTGAGCAAGGAAGAGGCCCTCAAGCTGGCAATCGGCCAGAGCGATCTCGAGGAGCTCAGTCGCTGGAATGGCCTTGTCATCCACTACGGCAGTCCACACTAGCGCAGGGAAGGCCGGTGACGCGGCCAGTAACTCCTATGCGCGCAGCGGCTCCATCTCTGCCCGCACCAGCTGCTGCGCCACCACCACCTCCTCCGGCTCTGCCCGCGCCAACGCCGCCAGCACCACACTAGCCCTGGCTGTGGGCATCTGCGGCTTTCGAGGCCCTCGCTGACACCGACGAGGACGAGTAGGCGGCCATGGTGCGAACCCTAGATAGGTGGCACTATGTAAATTACGTTCTATTAAAAAAAGATATTGGTGGACAAATGCGTCAGGCCTCTACCCAAATGGACAACTTCTAACAAAAAAATGGTAATTTTCCTGTCCTTGGTCAACCCAAACAAACATAAATAAATACAAATCATGTCGGAAGTGGGTCGAACCATTGGAGGTGCCCTTATATCTTTACTATTATATTTCAGTTGGTCGTACGTCATACAACGCGTTTGGTGAAGGAGATTGGAGGCATCATGTCCATCTAATCTGCATCTAAAGGTACTGGTAGGTCGTAGTATTCTTGGTTCAGCTAATTACGAGTCTCTGCCACCGATAAGTCAAAATAGTGGACCCTGGAAAGAGCCAGCAACACTCGAGCCCGGCCCATCCATGGAAAATAATTCCCTGACCTACTCGCATGAAACCCTAGCACATAGTCCTGCCGCCTCCATACCTCCGACGCTTGGATCTTCAGCATCGGTGGTGTCGCGCCAGGAGAAAGACGATGACAAAGCACCGCCGATGCGCATTACCACTTCCCTGGCGGAAGGGGGCCTGTCCAGTGCCGGCGACGCCAGCAAGGTTCGGTGGTCCAAGTGGCGTCGGCGTCGGCAACGGATCTGTGGTCCGAGTGGCGGCGGCAACTGATCCAGTAGGCTGACAACGCGCACGTGAAAAGGGGCAGCAAAGTGGCTCTGCCGTCATCCTTGCATGGCAGAACGCTTGGCTTGAAGGTGCGGGATCCGGGTTCACCAGATGACATAATGGCGAAGGAGCAGCAGGAGCGGTCAGAGCTGGAGAAACGGGAGGTGTTGTTATGTCGTGTGTCCCGGCGTCAATCGGGCAGCGAAGGTGCAAATGTATAGTTGGAGGAAGAGGTCTGCTCCGCTCCTTGCTATGCTCTCCACGCTGCTGCTGCATGCTATTTGTGTTTGATTGGTCGATCTTGCAGGTGATGGCGGTGGTTCTGGAGGGGAACATCATAGCATCAGGGAGGTGTTTGCAAGGTACACGGTGTAGTTCACCGTCTGCAACCTTCTGCTTGTATCCTTTTCCTTCAGTTGGGTCAGTAGCTGGGTTAGTAAGTAATAGAAACTTGTGTATCCATTACGTCTCAAGTTCAGTATTACAGTGAGTACCCCTGCTGCATACGCACAAGTTCTCATGCTTTCTTTAGGTCCATGTCATGATGCATTTATAGAGCTTTTAACAATTCAAAATGGTCTGATGTGTTCTGGAAAGTTGGATGCAACCCTTCAAACGGTTGGATGTATTTGTTGTGTTTTGCAAAGTAACTAAGTACTTTTGACTTAAAGAACTTGTTCTTGATGCGTTGAAGCGGCAACACATTCTCTATTTTTTTTTATTTTGAAGAAACATAAGGTTTACTCGCTGATGCAATGACCCAGGGGTGAAATGATTGATAGCACAGTAAAGCTACCAAAACCAACAACAAGATCATCAGGGGCACATATTGTTGCTAAAAAAATCAGCACATGTGCTCACATGCCACCTAGAACAGAGGACAAGCAAAAGCTTTTCTCACTAAAATTTTTTTTGATCTCCCTCTCTAGCAAGCCTTTCACACATTAGCTTCTGTATTCATGCCTCAAGCAAGATGCTAATAATCATGGTCTAGATGTTGCATCCCTCCTGTCTGATAATGATTTGTTATGAATCTGTCGTTCTAGATTTGTGCAATGTTTTTCAGATTTATGATTACTGGTCTTTATTGAACTAATGAATACCAACAACAAGATCATCAGGGGCACATATTGTTGCTAAAAAATCAGCACATGTGCTCAAATGCCACCTAGAACAGAGGACAAACAAAAGCTTTTCTCACTAAAAAAAATTTGATCTCCGTCTCTAGCAAGCCTTTCACACATTAGCTTCTGTATTCATGCCTCAAGCAAGATGCTAATAATCATGGTCTAGATGTTGCATCCCTCCTGTCTGATAATGATCTGTTATGAATCTGTCGTTCTAGATTTGTGCAATGTTTTTCAGATTTATGATTACTGGTCTTTATTGAACTAACGAATCTATGCCATTAGGCATACCGTTTTCTCCTCATGAATTACATCTTCTTGTGCATAGTTATGTATTACTTAATTTTTTTATTCATCTATGATTTGGCAGGGAAAAGATAGGGAGTAGGCATTTGTTTGATAAATCTCCAAAAACAGTTTTGAATTGAATAGTTATCATGTTACCCAGGTTTGGCTACAACTCTTGATTACCCACAACTGGCTTTTATTTCTTACTTCTGGTCATACCATGTACTTAAACACCTTCTTATCTGCAATTGCTTGGCAGATGAGATTTAATTATGATAAGCTTCTGGCTCCCTGAACTTTTGATCTGTGTACTTAGTTTTTCTTGCCCTCGGGCCAAGTAAATGAATATTTAATTAACACAAACTTTTATTAGTACATGAGAATAAAGTTTCATTGCAAATGGTTCAACTTCAACAAGGCAGCCAGTAGTTTGGCATGTTCATGTCTGATTCTTTCCGTAATAATCGAGTCATAGATTTTGTATTCCCACTGATGCCAGCAAAATGACTACATATCATCCTCCTTTAATGATGTTGGAGTATACAAAGCTTTGTATGCAGCAGTCATATACGAAGTTTAACTCCTGTCTTGATTGCAATATGAAAATGGTCTATTTTGCCGGATGCAACAAGAGTTCTTTCATGTTCTACGTTTACAGGTCCTATTTTTTAAATCATGTAGGTCCTGTTGTTAAGAAGCACTTCCCTATTACATAAGTGAAAAGGTAGGTAAAATACTGTACATAAATCAGGTCCGTTGTTACTTGTTACAAACATCTTATATTACAAGATTTAGTGTGAGAATGTATCATCCAAGTTTCTAAAATTGGGGTACATGATAGTGCTAGGCATGGTTTTAAAGAGGTCGCCTAGGCGACGCTTAGACGTCAAGCCCCCCTCCGCGTTGGAAAATCCACCGCTTTATGCGCCTAGGCGTTAGAGCGCCCCTAACCTCTCTAAGACGCCTTAACGCCTTTAAAACCATGGTGGTAGGCAATATAGAGCAAACTAGATCATGCAAACAACTTTCTTATTTGATGACAAATAACGTGGTTTTGGGAAATATATATCTCTATTTGTTTTTTGTTTGTGACCAGTCTACCATGGATCCAGTTAAGCAAAAATATTTTCTATCAAGGTAACTAGCACTTAGTCATTAATGAGCAAATGATAGCGCACTTCGTGTAATGCCCCCCTCATAAGTTGTAAGTATATGATATGGAAACCTTTTCTTACATCTATTTATTTTAGCATCGAATACTTCTGTAGCTTATAATCACTTCTGTAGCTTATAATCAGTTTTCGGCAAATGGATTTTGTTCCAGGAAACCATCAGTCAATTGCATCTCTTTTTTTAGTGTTAGGCACACATGTTTATGGCTAGATCTAACTTATGCATAACAGCATAAGTTATACTAGGTGAAATCATTTTAGGATCTAATCGATCATCTTAGTGATCCCAGGATGTTTTATAGATGAATCTGCAGTGTTTATTCTTATTTGATTTCGTGGTTTGTAATGTTACATTTGCAGTATGGTTTCACTTGTGTTTCCATGATGAAGGAACAAATGCATCTAATGGTTCGAAATGAATCCATCAGAATGTTATCCTTCTTAGTGCCATCGGATGCCCACGATATGTTGTTGGTGTTGCCTCCATTGTGATGCTTGGGCATCCCCACAATTCGCTGTGTTTCTTTGGGGATCCAAGATGGAGTGAGGTCATCGCTAAAAACCGCGAATTCCGCTTTGTGATGGTGCGCTTTGCCAGGCCATCCGGTACTACCAGGAAAGGTAAGGATATGATACCTTCTTTATTTTCTCCTTCCTTTCCCTCGCATTTAACATTTTTTTGTTAATATGGGGATGGGAGAAAATAAGAAGGTCTTGATTCAAAGATATCAAATACTCTTTGGTTGCCTTTCCTTTGGTGCTTGCAGCGCGTGATGCCTTCACTTTCTTTTGCAGCATGCTACATGCTAAATTTCAACATAAAGGGTTTGCTTTATGGGAAGGTTCTCATACGCCCAGACCTGCCTCTCCCTCGCACAGGCAAGCCAATCGCCGATGTGCCTTTGACTATTGATGTCGTGCCATGACCTGTCGAGACGGATTCCACATTCGTGAAACAGACACTTTATACTTTCATGATTACCGGTTTCATGGAAGAAGTCTCATGTGCGCAACTAGAGTATGCTAGGTGCGCTGGTAAGGGATGCTCTTGTATCAAGGCATGAAGAAATTTGGTTCAGCGTGTGGTGCTTGAAGATTGGAAAACATCCTAAATACTCTTCAGGCTGAGATTTTAGTTGCTTCCAATTGGGCTCAGTTAGCAGCTTTTGATGGATTCAGATTTGTTAACTGATTCCCTGGTCTTAAAAGAAAGAATGGTGGTGATATTGATCGATCGGGTGTCTGCATATCTATGGCATAACTCATGGATTTCGTGAGTCAAAACTTTGATTTTTGTTCCTTTAGTTGGGAAAGAGAACTTCAAATAACAGAGTAGCAAATGTCGTGGCAAGGTTGGGCTGCTTGTTAAATTTGTATGAGGACGTTCATGTAGACAATTTAATGCAAGCTCTATTTGAGCTTATGGTGAGCGATATGGCTCTGTCCATTAGAAATGCAATATATGTGCATTTTCCCTCACAAAAATAGTACTTCCTCCGTCTATACATCATGCATCTAGATTTGTCCAAATTTGAAACATCCTTTTTTGAATGGAGGGAGTATGCATTTGTTTTTGATTGTCTGAGATGAAAAAAGGGAAAAAAGTATCCATATTATACCTTCTAGAGGCGTCGGGCCTTCTTACTAGAATATATATGGGACGTGCTTGAGGATCTGAGGTTGCGGCCTGATGCACCATGACCACGAGAAGGTGTGCAAGCTAGGCGATCTGGTCCATACGACGTTGCAGGAGGGTTTGTCAGGTTCTGTGTTGCTTGCGCAAACTTATTTGTTTGCGTGCAGGAGACGAACACAATAGAGTCCCGGAGCATTACAACGATTACAATATGTTGTCGATGAACACACTAGACTCCCGGAGCATTTACGATTACAATATGTTGTCATTATTTTCTTTTGCTGGTGTATAAGATACTGCTGAGCATAGATTTTATAGAGCCAATGTGAATTATATATTCATGTCGATATATTTTCTACAAAGGAACCAAATAGCTATGCTTGCAAATTTATTTAGAAATGAATATTTCGGTTAGATAATCATTAAACAGTACTATTATCTTTTGCCGTTTCTTGACGTGTACTTTTCAATACTTCTATAAACGTACTCTTACTCTTAGTGATATAGGATAAACTATTTCGCTTAAGTTCAAATTCAAAGTGTTTGGTCAAAAGTCCCAGGATAATCTAAGTTGAGTAGATGTTTGTGGAGCATCAAAATGTATATTAAAGTGGTGCCTTAATTGTATATAATGCATATAACCGGGAATTATCAAATACGTTATATTTACATGTGCCTGCTGAAAAACTTGGACGACATGTTGTACGATGAAAAAACTTAATAACCCGTAGCAACGCACGGGCATTCCACTAGTCCATGGTAAATACTATCTATCAGGGTCCGATGGGAAGCAAAACATCGGAACTATCCAACACCGTCGGTGGCGTCCTGAATCGAACGGGCTTAACGGGCCTTACAGTAGTTTTTTTTCAATCGAGGCCATCATTAATGGGGCGATGCATCCGGAAACTCCTCCCCTAATCGCTGCACTGAACCCATCCCATCCCCAGACCGATTTGCTTCCTCTGTCGGATGCACCGTGCCGCTCCCGTCCGCTCGCCGCTCCTCTCCCCTCCGTATCTCGCGTTGCTCTCGCTGGATTTTCCACAGCATTCACCTCCGTAGCTCGCCACACTTGATCCTCTCGTGCGCCTGCAGGCATGAAGCTCCCACGTGATGAGGCAGAACTGAGGGACAGTCGGGAGAAGTAGGTAACCATGGAAATCTGGTGGCTGTTTCCACCGAATGAGTGGGTCATTGACTGACTCCACTGCTTACCGGGAGCCCAGTAGATCCCTGAAAAAGGTTCGGCAAGGTGATAGTAACTAAGCTTGGCCCCCTTGATGTGTGCCTTTTTCTGAATTTTTATTTGCATCAGATCCACCTATTTCCGTATATATGCATTTGTTTAATCAATTTTAGAAACCAATTCACGTAACCTAGATGTGGACCAATGCTATTTTTTCTGATTCGCTGCACTGCTCATGTTGTGCTAGATTCCAATTTATGCTTTGAGTTTACCATTTTTGTTGTTAGCTATACATTGCTGCTGATAATTGGAGACAACCATTGTATGTTAAAATTTTCAAATATGTCTGCTTCTACATAGATTGTAACAAGCTGCATATCAACAAAGTTGTTGCTTCTGATTTCAATCCTTGCATATTGATATGAATGTGTTCCATAACTTTTCTGTTAGACCATGCTTCCGAAGCATTATACTTCCCTCGTCATTATGGCTGCGTTATCACAAAATGGCGAAAAACATTGTTATGCTTTAATTTTCAAAATTCGCTGCTTCTACGAGGTCACTGTTATGCTCCATTACCTTAAGGTTGATGCTTCTTTCGGACCGATCTGGCATTGAGCTTCTCTGATCTCACCGTGGTAGCCAATCTGATCTTTCCGTAGGCTCAATGATCTAGTTTGGTAGTGCGGCTCGCCGGCTCCAACATTTTCTTGGATTGAGTGTGGAAAGGAATTATTGTCATGTGAATTTTGTAAGTACATGGTTTCTTGGATTCTAGATCACTGTTTTGATGCTGGTTTTTATTGGAATTATTAGGTCGATGATATCAACATTATTGGGACTATACTCTACCTCCAGAACATAGCCAAGTTGTCAATGAATTTCACCTAGACAGCAGCGGTACGAGGACCAACAACGGAAGCAAGGGAACCTGCAGGGCTAGGGCCTTTTCGATTATTGTCACCACACACCAAAGGAAATGAATCGAGTGTTTGTAACACATTGTTGGTTAACATACAATGTGTCTAGAAAATGTATCTTATTTTAGAATGAAGCTAATCCGTAACATGTATGAAATATGTGATATGAAAATGAGAAGGTGCGTATTTTGGTGACTTGAAGGAAGCAAATATGTATGGTGTCCGAAATATATCAAGTGATCATGGAAGCAATAGTCTACGGAAACTTTGTTTGATATCTTTTGATTTTTGTTTTAGTTTGAAGCAAAATTCAGTTGCAATGGAAGCCAAATCCCCATATTACTTAGAAACAAGTGTTTATTATTGTTCTCGAAGGAGACAATTATTTATGTTAGTGGAAACACTTTGTCTTGAAGATAGATAAGTATTTCCTTTTAGAAGCATTACTTTATTCCAATGTAAACAATTATTCATTTTTTGAAGCATTTCTCTAGTTGAAAGAAATAAATCTCTATTTTGTTTGAAGCATTTATCTAGTCGACAGGAAGATAAATCTCCGATTGATAGGAAGATAAATTTTCCTACATAATTTCCATTTGGAAATAAATTTGTTTAGCATCAATGCAAATTCAATTACATCTGAATACATAGAAAACGAAATTAAAATTTGAATGCAAAGGAATTTTACTAAAGTAACTCGTATGGCACTACCCGTGCTTCACAACCATCCAACTAACTCCTGAAATTATGGGGATAGAGCGTGATCCTCTCAAGTAGTTAATGGGAAGCAAATAAAGAGGAAGCTAACCTACAGTTGACCACGTTCTCATGCATCAATCAGACGCTCCAGGGAAATACCATCGTACGGCAGCTGAGTAGTCCGATAAAACGCTAGTACAAATCAAAAATATGAGACCGTTGGAGTGGTAGGTACGATCCTCTTATGTATCGTGTGTCAGGCATTCCATCCATGGGAAGGCCTTATCTGGCCACGACAGCAGCGACAAAATATTTGTGCACACTTTTTTAGAAAACTTGGTGATTAGTCTAGTATTCATGCAATCCTTACATATTTACATATCAAAGTGTAATTAAAAAAGTTGTGCACTTTTATAACTATTAATATGTTAGTCCTAATAAATATAATAATACTTATCAAGTATCATGAATAATAAAATTGAAAACATCAAAATACATAGATATGTTTCATATGAGCGTTCTACATAGATATATTCAAAAGTCTTGATCGTGCTGAAACTAAGAATTTTTTTTAAAAAGAAGTATAGCTTTTCTACTGCCTACGACTTTTGGATGGAAATAAAATTACATTTCTGGTATGTTCATAGGTTCTATTTCTAGTTAAAGACGTTACTATTACCTTGCGTTTGTAAATAGTATACCAATTCAAATAAACAATTTTTACATTGGGTGATGCGATCAAATCTTGATTGAAATCCTTTAAAAGTTGGAAAAACTGACTTACACAATACAAATATAGGGGAGGGGGCATCACCCCCCCCCCCCCCCCCCTCCTCCCAAACTACCCATGGTTCAAAGTAAATAATAATGTATGCTTATGATTTTTTTGAGAACATCCTCCACCACTGAGTATAAATACAAGCGGTACCCACTTGGTCCACTTTTGGCCCCCGTTTCTGAATCCTTGACGTTGGGAGGTGCATTCGCCGTGGTCGTCGTCGCCAGAATTCCCCTCGGGGCCCATCTGGGGCTAGGAGGGCCTGGCTCGGGCGCCGCCGGACTGCTTCTAGCGGGCAGGAGAGGTGGCCGGAGCTGAGGTGGGTGAGGTGGAGGCGCGCGTCCAGCAACATCCCGATGGGGGCTTCACGAGCATGGACTAGGTGGGTCTGTGCTCGGCCGGGCCAGGAGGGCATGGTATGCCCCTTGTCGGCATGTCCGGACGGGTACCGCCATTGGCGGTGGAGGCGGTTCCCTCCCGCGTGTCCACTACTTCATTGCTCCTCGGCTTCGAGATCCTCCTTTGGCTCGCTGGCCTCGATTCGTTGGCCGCGGTAAGGCGGCGATAGTGGTTCTATAGTCGTGGTGGCGCATGTTGGTGGGCGGTGAGTTTGGTGGAGCACATTGGAGCGTCCGGGGCGAGGGTGCGAGGGTCGGGAGAAATCTCTGTCGGGTTGGCCGACACCGATGCGGTGACGCTCGCGGGTGCCACCCTTCCTTCCTGAAGGGCGTTGGGTGAAGCTCTCCTTCCTTGCCCTTATGCGTACCGGGGGAAACCCTAGGACCAGTCCGGGTAGCAGCGTCGTCGTCGTCGCATGCCTTCTTGAAGGTGCTACTTGGTACGCGGTGTTTTAGAGTGCTAGGATCGTGGTGGTAATTCTCCGGTGGGCGCAACGGCTATGGATCCGACCTTTTCAGCTTTCTTTCTCTTTTCTTTCTTTCATGTTTTCTCTTGGACGTGATTGTGCTGATGCCCCAGCAGTTGTACTGTGTGGTTGCTATATTAATATAGCGGGGCGAAAGCCTATTTCGAGGATCCTGGGCTGATGTGCTGGACCATGATACTACTTCGTCTAATTTCTCGGATCTGAGGTGGTGAAGTGTGGTGGAATGCTGAACAGAATGCCCTGCTTCAGTGGCGAATCCAGAATTTTATGTTAGTGTGGGGCAAGTAGACATATAAGAATGACCGTGTCTGATGTTTGCGTATAGGAATTTTCTTGGTTGTACTTTTTCGAAAATGTGATGCAATTTCTCCATTAATATTCATACTAGTTGAATGTTCATGCTTCGTCACGGTTTAACAAATGTATCTAATTGGTACAATTCATACGTATGGAAACTAAGAGCTCTTTTATTGTGATTGGCACAGAACTTATGTTCCGTCAAGTCTAAATTGTTGATTAAATCAACTGATATCTTTTATCAAATTAGTATGATGATTCACGATTAGGAAACATCGTGCCAACGGTCAACTAAACTTTACCCTACCGATCGGTAGGGATGGAATTCGAGCTAGCTTGACTCGACTCGTTTAACAATTGAGTTTAAATTTGAAACTCGGCTTGACTCGCAAAGCTCGCGAGTAACTCACGACTAGCTCCTTTAAAATTAGCAAAAAAATATGTAAAACGTATAATGCATTATTTCTGAATATTTGGGCATAAATGATGCACACCAATCATTATAATTATGGCATCAGAACAATATAAACTACAACAATTAATATATCATGAGCATAAGATCGCCATATCGAGAAAGCACAAATATACTTGCCCATTATGATGGGTTTGGGCAGACACGACACTACTTGCTCATTTCAGGCTAGATTAATTTGTTTCGCCAGATTATACAGCGTACTATTTATTTTTACCGAGATAAATGAGCTACTCAAGGGTTCGGTAAACTCGTCTCATTTAGCTTGAACTTATTTAACGACAAAATTTAAAACTCGGCTCGGCTCGTTAGAGCTAGTTCAATAGTATAGCGAACTGTTGGCTAGTATAACCAAAGTGTCACGTCATCTATAGTCAATATAGAGCTAATATCTATAATAGTGAGCTATAAAATTATACTACTACTTTATCAATACATGGTCTACCCTTTACTCTCACAAAGTGCTTAGGAGTACGTGTTAGAGCTAACTCTTACATGAGAACCCACTCTTGTTCTCTCTCCTCCAACCAAGCAAGAATATATTATTTTAATTTTTGTAGCTAGCTGACTAGATTTTATTGTACTTGCTCTTATACATCGAGTTCGAGTCGAGGCGAATAGAGTGGCGAGTTACATATTTAGCTTACGGGTTTCGAGTTTTAATTCCACACCTACCGATGGGGATAGAAAACATGGGAGCCCATTAAACATTATCAACATCCACTCCGATGCACCAGCCATGGCAAGGACGAACGTCGCGGGGCCTAAGATCTTCGTCACGCTGGCAAGCTGCAGCTCTCCTCCTAGCTCGCCTGCGGGAACAGACGCTGCCACCCCCTCATCTACCGGATTGTGACTGCCGGACCGGCCCCGGGCGCGCTTTCTCCGAGATCTCCCCATTGATGCCGCCGGCGATGTCCATCAACCACGGACGCAGCTCTGAATCGGCGCCGGAAGTTGCTGCGTTGTTCTTGCCACGGGGGCGCAGGGGCATGAGATGTTTCGCAGCCGCTTGTGCATGGCGAGGAGGTTGCTCACCAGTTGCATCGATCAGCTGCGCCACGGACGCCTTGACGCGGCGCAGCAGGCGGCCGTTCGTCCCGCGGAAGCCC
This sequence comes from Lolium perenne, assembly GCF_019359855.2. Taxonomy (NCBI): domain Eukaryota; kingdom Viridiplantae; phylum Streptophyta; class Magnoliopsida; order Poales; family Poaceae; genus Lolium; species Lolium perenne. The sequence goes on along the minus strand of NC_067244.2, from coordinate 42,169,302 downwards.
ACCGTGCAGGTGTCCTGGTTGCCCAGTGCGGCGCTGAGCCAGGCGTGCAGGGTCATCCTTGGCGCGCGCGCCTTTGCGGACGCCACCGGATGCCGTGCCGTGCTCTCTCCCCCTCGATCCAGCTCCGTGCGTCGACGGGCGCGGCCATGGTGTCGAGCGACCACCCGAGCTCGTCGATGGAGTACCCTAGCAGCTCGATGCAGTCGTGCACAGCCATCTCCTCGCGCTCGTGGTTGGAGAGCGACGCCAGGCGCGCGACGGACCCCACGGCCTCGCTGAGCGTGACGCGAAGCGTGGCGCAGAGAATGGACACCGGGCCGCTGCCGGCCCTGCTGCGCGCCGTATCGAGGCCCTCACACAGCAGACAGCAGAGACGGGCGCCCGCGGCGGCGACGCGCAGTGCTTGGCATGGTCGGGTACTTCGCGTGCACCATCGCCGTGGGTGCGGTGTTCGCGCGGGAGAAGTGGGTGTGAGCACCGTGCAGCGGCGCGCCGAGCGACTTCGCGTGCGTTCCGAGCTTCCCTTCCCTGTGACGCGGTGCTCGTGCGGCGGCACGACGAGAGCTGGAGCCACCCCGCCACGGTGTACGGCGGCGGCAGATGGCTCGACGTCGTGTTGGGCGAGCTCGAGGCGCTGGTGCATGGCTAATTCCTTGACGTGTATGTTAGCAATAAGCCACTCCCGCGCGGTGAGTGTCGACAACCAACGTGTTCGTGCGCGTCTTGGTTGTACGTAGCCGTGGCGGGTGTGCCCAGTATGTGTGTGCGTGTATTCTGGTTAGGGTCTGTGGCCGCGTCGGAGTCGTTAGCGAGAGTAACGGGGAGCAGCTGAATGTGTTGGAGCTGAACGCGTTGTGCGCGTGGCGGCGAGCCGTGCGCGTGGTAGGAGTGGAGCGTGGTGTTCGTGTGTGGGTACCCTATGTATAAAGCCCCCCGTTGTACTGCTTGTAGAGAGCCAGCTGAAACACAAGAAAAGAATAGGCATCTGTGCGCCATGGCTGTACGTGCGGCCGGAAACTTGAGTTGTCTCCCGTATACTTCCATCTGCGCGAGAGAGATGGCCGCGGCGTTGGTCGCCCAAGGGCTGGTTCGGCATGTGTCGCCGAGGCCAGCCCCAACAGTGTACATCCATTTTGCGTTGGAGGCTCGGGGCCAGACAATTTGGGACGCGCATATCGCGCGAACGTTCTGAAAGTGGAACAGCGGCTAGGGATTGGAAATGTTTCGCTCGGCCCCCGTCTCGCTCCGCTCTAACCACTAGCCCATCCTCTCTCCCTCCTCCTCCCTCGCCGCGGCTGGAGCTTGCCGTCGTCGGGAAGCCCACGCTTGGCCGCCGAGGAAGGTAGGGCGATTTCGCTGGTGAAATTATAAGCCTTTACCCTTTGACCCATTTAATATTTTGAATTTGATTAAATCTCGAAACCCACTTATATGACAGTCCATTGAGTTTAGCTCATGTTGGTGGGAGCTAACAAGTGAGAAAGAGGTGCATGTGTAAAGTTTAGTTTCACATGAAAAGTTAAAAGGAAATTAGTTGCTCCATCACTTAGTAAGAGAGTGACAAGAGAAGTGGTACGCACACTCCTTCCCCTCCTCCGCCGCCGATCGCTTGTCTCGTTGTCTACTCCATCCTACCCGCCAACGTGCATCGATAAATGAGAGAGCATGACTTCAGAACCAATCGCTTTTGTGATCATGTATGGTAGAGGGAAAATTAGCTTTGGGAAGAACTCCATGCAGCTATTCATGATCTTAATCACGAGTCATCTTCCATCCAAGTCGGGAGCTTCTGCGTACCACCGCCTTCGTCATCGTCTATTTTGACTTGTCTTCACCAATGTTGTTGTCAAGAACATTACTGTGTTGCATCAACGACTACTTCGTTTTCAAAAATTGATACGTGCGACATGATCTGGTCCTCATTTTAGTCATGGATATTGTACTGTGTGCACTATTGTTGACCATATTGATTAGTGCATCTAGTATGAGTTTCACATGATAGTAGTTGCTCATTTCATGTTTAATATTCTACTGTAGAATTAATCATGACAATACACCCTAATTATCCAACATTTGCTCCTCAAAAAGCGGAGAGCTCATGCATCTGGGGTGGTGGCTCGTGAGGCGAGGGCGGCATCGATCCGATGGTAGGAGGCTTTTCACCGGTGTTGGTAGGCTTCTCCTCGGCTACAGGGGCAACAAGGAGATGATGGTTTGCAGGTCGCGGTGCGGTGGGTCACCCTGTCAGCCTCCAGCCTGATCTGAAGACAGTGGCCCATGCTAGGGCTGTTCCCACCAGGTTGATTTTGGATCTGGCCTCGCCGGATCTGAAGCATAGTCGAGGTGGTTAGATTTGGGTGATTTGGCCCGGGGGAAACCGTTGACCGGTGGTGGCGGTGATGGTCGTGGAGATGATGATGCTTCAGGCGATTTCCCCTACTTGGAGGCAATGTCGAGGTCCACCCCATCCCCTTCCTCCCCTCCCAGGTGAGGGCATCTCCAACCGCGCGACCCAAACCGCGCCCGCACGTCCGGATGGGTCGAGCCGGACAAAAACGCGGCCCAGCGCGGGGACGCACCGCAAAAGCGGACGGCCGCGGCGTCCGGAACGACGCAAACCCGGCCCAAATCTGGGCTAGGTTTGCGTGGCCGCGGATGGCATGCGCCGTCCGCTCGCGTCCGGGCGCTGGTCGCCTCGTCTCCCTGGGGCCCACCTGTCGGTGACCAGGGAGTCTATTAAATGGGGACTGGAGGGGATCTGGCCCTCCACTCCAGTCCCCACTCCACTCCCCGCAGCTAAACCGCCGCCATGGCCAAGCGACAGTTCGCTTTCGCCAACGATGACGAGGCGAGCAGCAGCCGCCGTCGCCCGCTGGCGCTGCGGGAAGAAACCGAGGCGGCCTCCACATCGGAGAGGCCGCCCGCGGCGGTGCGGCATTGCCGCAACCGCCGCCTCTCCTGCTCGAGCCGAAGCCCGAGTCCTCGGAGGATGAAAGATCGAGATGTCGCCTAGAGGGGGGGTGAATAGGCAATTAAAAACTCTTACGGATTTGTCTTGTAATAATGCGGAATTAAACTATCGTTTAGTTTACAAGCACAAACCCTAAATATGCTAAGCTGTTATCACCAGATTTTGGTCAAATCCGAAGGTGGGCCGTTAGAGAGATGGGCTTGGAAGATTACACGTGGAAGATCTCTGAAGCGGCCTTGCACGGAGAATTTGGGCTAGTTTGCCCGTGTATCTTTAATTATAGTAGATTGTATCGTAGATTAAAAGTTAGAGTTTGTCTCGTACACGGTGGGGATATTCCCACGTTAGAAAGTCCCCTGGACTATAAATATGTATCTAGGGTTTATGGAATAAACAACAACTCACGTTCAACCCAAAACAAACCAATCTCGGCGCATCGCCAACTCCTTCGTCTCGAGGGTTTCTATCAGGTAAGCGACATGCTGCCTAGATCGCATCTTGCGATCTAGGCAGCACAAGCTCCACGTTGTTCATGCGTTGCTCGTACTGAAGCGTCTTTGATGGCGAGCAACGTAGTTATCATAGATGTGTTAGGGTTAGCATAGTTCTTCGTATAACATGCTTACGTAGTGCAACCCTTGCATGTCTAGCCGCCCTCACACCTATCCCAGGTGTGGGGGCGGCACCCCGCTTGATCATTGTTTAGTAGATCTGATCCGTTACGATTGCTCCTTGTTCTGCAAGGATTAGTTTAATATCTGCAATAGTTAGGCCTTACAAAGGGGGGGAGGATCCAGCGGCACGTAGGGTGGCGTTCGCAAGTCCTAAACAGGATGTTCCGAGGATCAACTTCATGTTGGTTTTTAGGCCTTGTTTAGGATCGGCTTACGATCACCGTGCGTGGCCGCGAGGCCCAACCTGGAGTAGGATGATCCGATTATGCGGTGAAAACCCTAAATCGTCGTAGATCTCATTAGCTTTATCTTGATCAAGCAGGATCACCATATATTCGTGCACCCCGTACGAATCATGGGTGGATCGGCTCTTTGAGCCGATTCACAGGATAACCTGAGAGCCGATCGAGGCTCTTATTTAATGTTTACGTGTATGCCATGCAGGAAACTAAGCGAGGCATCCCCATCACCTTCCTGACCAGGTATAGGTCAGGTGGCACGCCCTTGCACTTCGCATCGCCGCGTGTGACCAGAAGAGCATTGCGGGCCATCGCTCGGAGGGGTCTCAGCCAGCCACAGCTCTAGGCTCTTCCCGGCTCTACTAGTGTTGACAGTCGCTGCCCGCCGGTGGGTTTTGGCAGTCAACACATTCTGGCACGCCCGGTGGGACAATCGTCTACATCAACCACATCGCCATCTACATCTGAGATGGCGGACGGCACGCCAGTCACCTACGAGGAGCTGCCTGACGAGCTCAAGAAGAGATATGACGAGATCAAGGTCACCCTCGAAGCCGACCTCATCGGCTCTTTTCAGAGAACCCGTTCCCATGGCATCAGATGGAAGGGATTCTCACCGCAAGGTGCACTCGATGGGATAGATCTCTCTGCCCCGTCGGAGGAACGCACCAGGGGCCTGCGGCAGGAGATCAACTACTTGGTGGCTCACTCGCTACACCGCCACTCTGAAAACCTGGTCAACGTGTTGGAGCGTGTCGCTCTGCGCGTGATCCAGGAGATCATGAGCCACCAGTACTCGCCGTCAGGACCAGCTCTCGGGACGCATCAAGGAGAGTTGCCACTCCAGTCCCGTCCACCGCTGCCATATGCGTTGGCAGCACCAGCTGAAGTGCCGGCTACACCGGCATTCGTCGTCTACAAGATCGGTGGTGACCCTAGTGACTACCAGTTCTTGGCTGAGGCGCCTAAGGAGATCCCTCAAGGATACGCGTGCACGTATGTGCCAGATTGTGGCAACTGGGCACTCTCAAACCAGGCCACAACATCAGGGACTCCGGCGAAAACAGGAGGAACGTCAGCGACAGAGCTTGAGAAGCAGACGTGGCTAACTAAGTACGCCACCCCGACGAAACTCCCGAGCCCAGCTCCTGCAGTTGGCTCAGAGCTGGAAAAGCAAACATGGCTGGCTAAGTACGCCACCCCGGCGAATCTTCAGAGTGCATCCCCTGCAGCCAGCACAGTGGATCAGATCAGTACCATACTGAGAGACCAGTTCGGCATGGTGCCGAAAAGAAGGGCAATCGGCTATTCCAAGCCGTACCCCGACGAGTACGAGATGATCCCGCTGCCACCTAAATATCGGCTCCCTGACTTCTCCAAATTCAGTGGATCAGATGGCTCCAGCTCCATCGAGCACGTCGGCCGATATTTGGCGCAACTAGGACCGGCTTCAGTGTCGGATCAGCTACGCGTGAGGCTCTTTTCACAGTCCCTCACGGGATCGGCTTTTGGATGGTACACCTCTTTGCCAGCAAACTCCATCCGGTCTTGGAAGCAATTGGAAGAGCAGTTCCATATGCAATACCATTCAGAAGCTTCCGAGTCTAGCATTGCCGATCTAGCACAACTACGTCAGAAGCGCGGAGAAACGGTGACAGAGTACATCCATCGCTTCAGGAATCTTAGGAACCGATGTTATTCGGTTCGTATAACTGAAAAGGAAGCAGTCGAGTTGGCAGTAGCTGGCCTTGCAACACAGCTCAAGGACATGGCCTCCCAAGCAGATTATCCCTCGCTGGCGCACATGGTTCAGAAACTATCAGCATATGAACAGCGCCACCCGGACCTGTACCAAGACAAGTTCAAGCGTGCAGTAGTCCTGGTCGATGCAGAGGAAGACGAAGTTCCTGCGGGAGACCAAGAAGTAGCAGTGGCTGAGTGGACTCGGGGAGGAACCCCCGTGTCCTGCAAATGGGTAAAGCCACCAGGGCCGCCCAGGGGATTTGATTTTGACGTGACCAAGACTGAACAAATCTTCGACCTCCTGCTCAAGGAGAAACAGTTGACGATTCCTGAAGGTCTCAAGTTCCCCACGGCGCAAGAGCTGAACGGAAAGCCATACTGCAAATTCCACAACTCGCTCTCCCATGCCACCAACGACTGCAGGGTGTGGCGTCAGCACATCCAAGCGGCGATAGAGAAGGGGCGTCTAATTTTCAACCAGTACGCCATGAAGGTCGACACCCAACCCTTCCCCGCCGTTAACATGGTGGAAGTCACCTACCCTGAGGGTTGCCAGCCAGGTCCCTCGTTCAGCATCAACATGGTAGGACCTGGGAACCACTCTGGCAAAGATGGAGATGAGGGCAGCTGCTCTCATAGCAAGGACACAGAGGAGGCCGCTCCACGCGATCGGCTCCATCATGATGGCAAGCGCCACGTCACAGAGGGAGAGGTGAAGGACATAAGATATCAACGACCTCTCTCTGATCACCTCCTCAATAAATATGTGAGTCAGTATGACCAACGCCGACGGTCCAACTATTATGATGAAGGAGATCGTCTGGCTAGAGAAGCCAGAAGACATCGTCGGCATGATCGCGATGAGGAGGAGCACGAGCGCAGTGCCACGGACAGATCAAGGGAGCAAGATGACAACGCCAGACACTGGGACTGCCCTTTCTTCAGACACTGCTGGGATTCAGGAATGAGCCGATTGCCCACAATCGGCAATTGCCCAGAATGCAACAAGAAGAAGAAGGAGGCAGCCAACGTGTCTGTGTTCGAGCGCTTAGGGCCTCTCCCGCCACAAAGCAAACGCGCTGAGTCACCTCGTTGGGCAGATCTTGAGGATTCCGAAGACGAGGGACCAGAAGAAGAAGACAGGTACCACCGTCCAAGGTGGTGCCCTGATGGACTCAGCCGTTCACAAAAACGCAGGGTTCAGCGGTTGCGCGGCCTGGAGGAAGCCGAAAGGTTATACCTGCATACACTAAGGAAGGCACGGACTGATCTGGCTGCAAAGGTTCAGCGAGCCCTGGATGAAGAGGGTCGTCCACGGAGAATGGAGTGGCGTCCCAAGCAAAAGAAAGCCGATGATGAAACATCGGCTGGCACAAACATGGTGCTCGTCTTGCCGACAGAGCTTAGTGCTCCACAATTATACGGTGCACTCAAGGTGGACGACAGCAGACGCATCAAGTCAGAGGTTGGGTTGGTTTTATCCAGCCTGACCGAGTAGCAAGATTAACCCAACGAGCAAACCGGGCGAGGCTGATCCTTGTGATCGGCCCCAAAAAATTTATGGAGGGACATTACAAAACCTTCATCGAACAAGCAATGTGGAGGCCGATTCCAGCAATCGGCCAAAATTATCCTCTGCACATATTCTGCTGGTGTTCAGCAACGATCCACTGGGCGGCGGCCACGTCGGCAGATGAAAGTCAGCATGAATCTTTGCGAAGCCGACGTGCAAGTGCAGTGCCCTGACTAACCATGAAAGCCGATATCTGCAGTCATTTGGCAGATTCGGCTCGGGGGGCATACAGTCAGATGAACATGTGCAGATAAACATGTGCAAACAGGCGTGCAGTGAAACATTGGGGGGCCGATTAACCCAAATCGGCCAAATAAAAAAAAATTTAGCCGATGCAAGGGCATCGACTTCAGAACTAAGGAACGAAGCCGATACGTGGCCATCGACCCAAGAGCAGGAGGTAGATCCTCTCTTCAAAGACCTCCGGATTCTCTCTTCAGCTGGGCAGTTCGTGAGATCATGACCAGGTTGTATCAAGTCCACCAAAGGAAAGGAGCCGATCTGACCTGCAAGGCGTAAGAAGTAGACTGGAGAAGCTCGGGGGGCAGCTCATCCTGAAGATTCTCTGCTTTGGAGAGCCGATTTTGGTTGAAATCGGCTAACTCTGCATAGGCGGCACGTTCGGCTGATCCATTACCGATTCTCGCCTCGACTGAGACTCGGGGGGCAGCTGGCCTGGTGGCTGCTCGAAAGCCGATTGGAGTCGCATCGACTGGCCTTGCATTGTGATCTCCTCTGAATCAGGATAGGAGGCCGTCGGTTTTTGTTTTTTACAAGTTTGGACCGTCCTGTCGCTGCAAGAGGAGGAAAGGGACTAGATTCTCAAAATAGCCGATGAGTAGTCATCGGCTAAGGGATTGCGGAAAATTATGGTCAGACACCAAATCGCAGCCTAAAATTGAGAAGTTCTTGGCCTACGAGCTAATCGACATGGGAGTCCGGCTTCATGGGCGTCCAAAAGAAGAGAAATCCGATACGTTGCTATCGGTCTTGGCATGACAGGCGGAAGGAATGAAATTGGAATAATTGAAGGTTGAATCAAAAGACCGATTTCATTAATTCAGAGGAGCGGCTTTACAAGAAAGAGCCGATGGCTCTCAAAAGAGGGATCTAGTGCCTAGTGCACTGCTACTACTAGTCCTATTCTACTAGTCGTCGCTGTCCTCGTCGTCACCGCCGTCGATGTCGTCGGCGCTGCTCCCCGGGAGCTCCTCGTCGCTGCTGCCCCAGCCCATGGCCGGAGCCTCTTCCTCCTCGTCATCATCATCATCCTCGCTGTCCGCCCAGGAGCGGAAGCGCTTGGTTGGCGGGTACCCGGCGGAAGAGGAAGATTCATCTTCCTCCTCCTCTTCTCCTTCTTCGTCGTCATCTTCGTCCTCGCTGTCCGCCCACATGCGGGAGTGCTTCTTCGGCGGGAGCTTGGCGGAGGGGAAGGCCTTGGCCTTCGCTGCTTCCCCTTCTTTCTTCTCATTGTCGGGGGGGAGGGGGTTCGCCTTGGAGTGAAGGTTGTCCTCGTTCTCCTTCTTCGGCGAGGATTGGGGGAAGAGGTTTGAGAAGGAGGAGGAAGAGGAAGACATGGCTGAGGGAGAAGAGGGTTTTTTGGTGCCGATGGCTGGAACAGAGGAAGGGGATGAAGGAAGCTAATCGATCGGCACAGTTAAATAATGAGGAGCCTGGTGGAAATTTAATGTCATTACAGTTTCCAAGGAGATGACGCCAGAGCTATCGAATTTTGCAGAGAAGCTGAGAAGACAGGGCATAATGATAACGGATACTGCAACAGCTCTGCTCTGCCACGACATGACCCGACGAAGGAAAGCATAATGATTTTGGAAATGTCATTTCCAAAACCCGGGGGGCATGTGTTATCACCAGATTTTGGTCAAATCCGAAGGTGGGCCGTTAGAGAGATGGGCTTGGAAGATTACACGTGGAAGATCTCTGAAGCGGCCTTGCACGGAGAATTTGGGCTAGTTTGCCCGTGTATCTTTAATTATAGTAGATTGTATCGTAGATTAAAAGTTAGAGTTTGTCTCGTACACGGTGGGGATATTCCCACGTTAGAAAGTCCCCTGGACTATAAATATGTATCTAGGGTTTATGGAATAAACAACAACTCACGTTCAACCCAAAACAAACCAATCTCGGCGCATCGCCAACTCCTTCGTCTCGAGGGTTTCTATCAGGTAAGCGACATGCTGCCTAGATCGCATCTTGCGATCTAGGCAGCACAAGCTCCACGTTGTTCATGCGTTGCTCGTACTGAAGCGTCTTTGATGGCGAGCAACGTAGTTATCATAGATGTGTTAGGGTTAGCATAGTTCTTCGTATAACATGCTTACGTAGTGCAACCCTTGCATGTCTAGCCGCCCTCACACCTATCCCAGGTGTGGGGGCGGCACCCCGCTTGATCATTGTTTAGTAGATCTGATCCGTTACGATTGCTCCTTGTTCTGCAAGGATTAGTTTAATATCTGCAATAGTTAGGCCTTACAAAGGGGGGGAGGATCCAGCGGCACGTAGGGTGGCGTTCGCAAGTCCTAAACAGGATGTTCCGAGGATCAACTTCATGTTGGTTTTTAGGCCTTGTTTAGGATCGGCTTACGATCACCGTGCGTGGCCGCGAGGCCCAACCTGGAGTAGGATGATCCGATTATGCGGTGAAAACCCTAAATCGTCGTAGATCTCATTAGCTTTATCTTGATCAAGCAGGATCACCATATATTCGTGCACCCCGTACGAATCATGGGTGGATCGGCTCTTTGAGCCGATTCACAGGATAACCTGAGAGCCGATCGAGGCTCTTATTTAATGTTTACGTGTATGCCATGCAGGAAACTAAGCGAGGCATCCCCATCACCTTCCTGACCAGGTATAGGTCAGGTGGCATGCCCTTGCACTTCGCATCGCCGCGTGTGACCAGAAGAGCATTGCGGGCCGTCGCTCGGAGGGGTCTCAGCCAGCCGCAGCTCTAGGCTCTTCCCGGCTCTACTAGTGTTGACAGTCGCTGCCCGCCGGTGGGTTTTGGCAGTCAACATAAGCTCAACTAAGTGTAGCAATAGCAACTAGAGCTAAGCAAGATAGGCACAAGATATATGTAGCACAAGTGATAGCAAGATATATGTACTTCAAGCACGATGGTTATCACAAGGAAAGAGAGCTCGGGTATAGAAATAACCGAGGCACGCGGAGACGAGGATGTATTCCCGTGTTCCCTTCCTTTGCAAGAAGGTACGTCACGTTTGGAGGAGTGGAGGTCCCACGAAGGATTCCCCGCACCACGAAGGCTCACCCTATTCTCCGAACCACACCCACGAAGGATAATGGCCCTTTTCTTATGGTTAGCTTTTCCTCCGCTCCGGAGATGGCAAGCTCCACAACCACTTCACAAGCTCCACGAAGAAGAAGCCCGGGCCTCTTCACAATCTTCTTGAAGAGATCACCGGAGCACCAACCGCCAAGCCAACTAGGAGGTCTTCCTCCAAGAGTAACAAGCTCACGGTCTCTCACTCGAACTAATCGTGGTGGAGAGCTCAACACTATGCAATGATGCAAAGAAAGAACACTAGAGGTGTTCAAGTCCTTCACTCTCAAATCCCACCCAAGCAACAAATGCTAAGATGAGATTGGAGATGAAGAACAATGGGGAAAGTCAACAAAAGACTCCAAGATCTAGATCCAAAGGGTTCCCCTCACTTAGAAGAGAAAATGATTGGTGGGGATGTAGATCTAGATCTCCTCTCTTAGATCCCTCAAGAAATAGCAAGAGTTATGGGAGGAATCAAAGGGGAGAGCAAGTTCTTCAAAAAGCAACAATGGAGGACAGAGAATGGAAGAACTAGCTAGCTCAAGGTGGAAGAAAGGTCTATTTATAGCTAGGAAGCAAATATACCCGTTGGGGGAAAAGACAGAGAAAAAGACAAGAAAATCGGGCAGAAAACAGACTCAGGCCGGCCTGGCGACCGGCTGACCGGATTGTGGGCTGGGGAGGCCGGTGGCCAGTCCGGTCGGGCCGGCCTGCCAGCCGGGCGGGGCGCATGGGCCGCGCGGAGGAGTCTGGCCCGGGCGGGCGAGCCGGCTGCGCCCACCGCGCGTGGGCGGCGCGTAAGCGCGCGGGCCAGGGGGAGGATCCGGTCGGACCGGGGACGCCGGGCGGGCCGGTCGTGGACTGGGCCCGAGGCCGGTCACGGGCCAAAAGCCGGTCCGGTTGGCGCCCGGTTGCGGACCGGGTGGGCCGGTGGCTGGCCCGGTCGGCCGGCTGGCCCCTCCCCTTTTCTTTTCTTTTTCTTCTTTTACTTTTTCTTTAATAACAAATGCTCCCGAACTCCGATTCGAATGAAACCAATTTTGTTTGAGAGATAAGAACAAATGCTATCCTATGGAAAGTGAAAACACAAGAATCTGTAGGAGGGGATTTTGTCATAAATATAAAAGGTAGAACCTTATATCATGAATAACCGATAGAATCACCCAACCTCGAAAACGCAATAGAAGATGCATGCGAACTCCGTTTTCGATGAACTTGGGCTTGTTGTAAAGCTAGCAACAAGATCAAGAACCTTACACATAGAAACACCAAGAAGCAATAAGGATATGCAAAGTATGCAAAGGATTGAGCTCCCTAAGACGATGTGATCAAGTTACCCAACCGAAAGCCCCTCTTGATAGTGCGGCTATCTATCCTATAATCCGGTCTCCCATCAACCACCTTGAGACCGGTAAAAGGAAAACCTATCAAGGTCATACCTTTGCCTTGCGCATCCCGCTTGATCTTGATGATAACTCTTCAAGCTCTACACAAACCAGAATGCCTCACTTGATCATTGTTGCTTTGTGAAGACTCACAAATGCTCCCCCATACACTATGATGGGAAAGCTCCATTGATGCACGTCTTCACATGTCCATTATCACCAAATGGACGGCAAGCTTCAAGCATGTGATTCACTCAAGATGCTCATCTTGAACTTGCCCAACTCAACCTTGTATCTTCTCATACTCACATAATATAGAGCATTGCTAATATTGAGTTCCACATAAGAACTCCATCTTCATTTCTTCTTCTTGATCATATCACATATATATCTTCATACCGATGATCTTGATGCCAATACACAAGGTATACCTTTATCTTCATGGCATCCATACTTGAATCCAACACATGGAGTACAAGTAGTACCTATGGAATATTCCTTCATATAAACTCAATGAAAACATTAGTCCATAGGGGTTGTCATTAATTACCATAACCACACATAGGGGCAATGTACCCTTACAGAGGAGGACCCGGACCTCCGCGCCACGCTGATGATCTCGGCGGCGGAGGAGGAGGCGAAATGGCCGCACCTCCATGCGGCCATTCGCACCTCCGAGATGGAGGAGGCGGCCCGGCGGGAGGTCGAGGAGGCGGAGGGCTGGGAGCTCTACGCCCAGGCCCGCCAGGCGCGACGGGAGGAGGAAGAGGCGGCACGGCGGGAGGAGGCCAGGCGCCGCGCCGACGAGGAGCGCCGCGAGGAGCAGCGGCGGCAGGAGGCCAGGCGCCGCGCGGAGCAGCGACGGCGCCGGGGAGGCCAAGGGCCGCGCCTGGCAGGAGAGGCAGCAGCGCCTCAGGGAGGAGGCGCTGCTCCGTGCGCCGCCGCAGCCTCGGGTGGCTCCGGACCCCCACTCGGCCTGGGAGGAGGCCCTGTGGTCTCCGTGGCCGGAGTCCCCGGCGCGGTCGAGCCACAACAGCGCCTCACCGCCCGGGGACGTCGTCCACGACGACGACGTCGCCGACGACGCCCACAGGGGCTAGGCGGCGCACCGGCGGCCACCGCGCCGCCGACCAAACCCTAATAGAGGGTTTTTAGTTTAAATTTAAAAGCCCATATAGGGGCTTCTTTTGTTAGTTATATTTGCCCAAAATAGGGCTATGTACAAATTTGCCCAAAATAGGGCATATGTTGAATGAAATTTCGTTTAAATTTGCCTTTTTTTTTGTTTTCGTGTTTCTCCGGTTATGCGATGCGTCCGCGCGTTGGGCGCAGCGCGCGACCCAAACGGACACGCGGACGCGGGCCGCTATCCGCGTGTCCGCTCGGCCACCCAAACTGCCCAAACCGGACGACCCAGCGCGTCCATTTGGGTCGCGCGGTTGAAGATGCCCTGAAAACCCTAAATCCCTTGGATTGGACGGCCGCATTCTGGTGTCGTTTCATCTTCGGAGGCATCGCCTTGGGACGACGGTGATGTGAACGATGTGGTATCGTGATGGGTGGTCGATGTGTACCGAGCCTTCCACCGGTGTTTCTGTTGGCACAACTTCTTCACGCGTCTTCTTTTGGCGGCTTCATCCTTCATCTTGTATCGTGATGGGTGGTCGATGCTGCAGACGGCAATATTCGTGAGTACCTCGTGTGAGGAGTTGGCCATGTTTGATGTTTTTCTCGTTGGCATCACATCTTGTGTGTTAATGCAAGCTCTAGGGTGAGCTGCTTTGGCTGCTGATGGTACGACACCTTTCGACCTAGAGCGAGAAGGCATGGGCCTTTTTCGGAGGATGAGGCGGATGACACGGCAACGACGACTAGCTAGTCGGGAACTAACAAAATGGTGTAGATGGATGAAGGCTTTGTTCCCAAGTGGTGTTTCTTACTATACTTTCTTATTTTGGGTGCATTGCCTGTAAGCTTGAACTTTCAGCATCTAAAGCCATATGTTCAAGGTGAAACTAGGATGCGATGGAAACTGAGCCGTCCTATCTGAACTCAAAATGGTGTGTTCCGCTGATATAATCTTCCAGTGATCACGTGGCGTACAATTTTCTTCTCCTTTTTCCAAATCATTTGGAAAAGTACAAGGTAAGGTTTAGACTGTCACTACTACTCGTTCTACTCAGTGGGCAAAAAAGGTACTCCCTCCATTCCAAATAAGATTTATATTTTATTAAAAATAAGCTAAATAAATTTTGATTAAACTCCGTCTCCTCCCCCTCCTCCTCCATTCACGCCTTCAGGCGCGCCGCCAACGCATCCGCCCGCCTCCCCCAGGCCGCCTCCGTTGCCGCCAGCGCCGACTCCCGCTGCTGACGCTCCTCCGCCGCCAGCTGCAGCGACCGCTCCATCGACTCCCGCCGCCGGCGCTCGATCGCCTCCCGCCATTCACGGTACTGCGCCTCCCGCTCCTCGCGCTGGCGATGGCGCTCATCAGTCCACCGCTGGCCAATCTCCTCCGTCCGGCGCCGCCGCACCTCTTCTGCCGTGGCGGCATCGAACGATGCAATGGTGTCCGCCAGCGCCTCCTCCTCCCACGCTGCTACCGCCGCGTTCTCATCAGCTGCGGGGTCTCCAGCGTAGAACGCCGCTGTTGCCGCCGCCTCCGTCGCATCACGCTGTTGACGGGCCCGTTGCTCGAGTGCCTCCCACCGCTGCCGCCGCCCTTCACGCCAAATCTCCGCCCCGCGTCGCCGCCGCTCTTCCTGGGCGGTGGCGGAGATATCGAGCTGCGAATCCGGTGGTGGAGGTGGAGGAGATGGTGGTGGCGTCATTGTGCAGTGGTGGTGGAGGAGACGAGGGCTTGTGGCGGAGAAAGGGGTGCCGGTGGCTGTGGTGGTTGCCATTGAGCCGGGAGGGCCTTTTATAGACGGTGGCGTTGGGAAGAAAGATGTCGTTGCCTATTCGACGGTGCCTCGGAGGAGGGATCCTCACGAGGGGGAGAAGAAGTAGGGGCCATAGGGCGGAGTGCACACGGGACGGTGGTACGCGATTTACCCAGCTTCGGAACACCTGCACGATGACAGGGCCTACTGCTGCTTGTCTGGAATTATCTGGGCGCTTTCGCGTTGTTACAATGAGTTGTGGTTGTGCCTCTAGGGATCCCAGGATCCGGCTTATAAAGACGCACAGATCTAGGGTTTACATGGAGAGTCCTAGCCGGAATACAAGTTGCCTAACTACGGTACAATGTCTTGCCGCGTACGTAAAGGATCCGCCTTCCTCCAAATACGTGCTGGATCCGGATACTTCATGGGCTGTCACGGATCCAGCCTCCTTCGTAGGTCGGTTGAGATCCGGCTTCCTGTTCCTGGGCTGGACTTCATCCTTCAGGATCTACAGCAACTGGGCCGCCCGATGGGCCACATGCCTCACCACCAACTATGGGTGACAAGGTATCAACTTGTCAATGCCTATGGATTGTAGGCTAGGGTTAAGTTGGAAGTAGAGGGTAAGTAGATCTCGAAGGTTTCAGCCGAAAAGTACTCGACGATTATGAAAACTAGGGTTTGCAGACAATGATTCGATTGATTCGTCGTCCCTCGACTCCCCCTTTATCTAGGAGGTGGAGCCGAGGGATTCGTGTTATACAAGTTTACAGAGTCCGGGACGGTTTCTAACTCATCCCGCCAGATTACAAATAACACTTCCTATTACAACTCTATCTTTCCTTAATAGATCTTGGGCTCCCGAATCTTCTTATTCTTCGGGTATTGGGCCTCTAGTAAACCCCGGGTACCATCTTCGGCAGGCCCATTTGGGATGCCTATGTCAGTAGCCCCCGAGATTTTGCTTGAATCGTATAATCAGGGAAAATCTCCACTGTTTATTTTTATTCGAGAGCTTTAACTTTTTTATATTTCTTCACATAAAATTCTATATTGTACAGGGATAATGGTAGTTGGGGCTAGTTCATCTGACGGATCAGGTACTAGTTAACTGCTCTAGTGGCAATCCGCAAAAACCTACTTCAAAATCACGTCCCTGGACATGATCTCGGGATACTGGTGTAAACTTCGACAGGTGCCGCTTAAGGTCTTACCATTCTATCGAGTCCCAGTCAAATTTATCGGGTACCTAACGCGTCCGTTAGGATTTTTCTTCGTATCTGTTGATACGGATAAAGGCAGCAGAGCGCAGTCTTTGGCGATGCCACGCCCAGCAGAACGGATCTGAGGTCTTACCTTCGCAAATTTGCGGCATTCAGAAATTGATCGCAACTTCGGCGTTCTGAGAATATATTGTCGAGTGCTTTTCCGGCTGTTGGAATGGCACATTTTACCGAGTCAAATATGACTTATATTGCTCTCCCGATGGGAGTATATGTCGAGTTAATTATAACTCGAAATATACTCTCTTGCTTTTCTATTTTTCCTTTGTTAATTTCATCGGGCACGCGAACAGCGTTCCCGATGGGAGTAGCCCCCGAGGCTACAACCAAGAACTTGTGCTTGGTTGTAGGCTCAACATTTTAGTCCACCTTGTCGCTATATTGCCATTATTTCCCAATATAATCTCTTTCTTCTTTCTCTTTTTTTTTTATCTCTCGGGTGCGCGAACAGCGCTCCCGATGGGAGTAGCCCCCGAGGCTACAGCCAAGGACTTGTGCTTGGTTGTAGGCTCCCGCAATTTCTATATTGCCATAGTTGAAATTGTACTTTTTGTCGAAGTAGCCCCCGAGCATTTGGGCAAAAACTTGTTTTTGATCAAAGGCTCCCGAAGTATTGAATAATTCTTCCTGTCGCCAATCTTCTTTTATTTTTCTTGTCGACATGCTTCCCTTAATCAAAATTACTTCATCCTTCTCGAATAGTCGTGATTTTTCTGCCCTGTGGGTCCATTGCTTCCACCACGTTGACACGTCGTGCAAGTGGGGGACACACGTCCTCCGCTTTTTCTGGCGCACGTACGGTAACGCCTATCTCAGTAAAAATACTTTTTTGCCCTTGTATCTAGAAGATCTATTCTCACCACACGATTTCTTCATCCAACGGCACACTGCTTCACCCGATTCTTATATAAACCTTTCTTCAACCTCCGTTCATCCCCTCGCTTGCGCCGCTCACCTGTTCCTCTTCGCAAAACTTCCCCTGCGCCCAACTCTCTCTGATCTTCCGCACTCGCATACATTGCTCTGCCCATTGCCGTTGATGCCACCGCGCGCGCGTCTGACTCGCCACAGCACTCCGGAATCCAAGATGGCCGCCGAGGATCTTGAGTGGGAGAGATCCAAAATCTCCAACCAAGACACCAACATGCTGAAGAGGCTTGGCCTCATGAAGAAGGAGGACGTCATCCGCTTTCCCAGCAAAGAAAGCTACCCCAAGCCTCCAATGGAGTACCGGGTTAGTTTTGTTGATCATCTCATCCGCGGCCTTTCGACCCCAATCCACGATTTCCTCCGCGGCCTTCTTTTCGTTTATGGGATTCAACTGCACCAGTTGACCCCCAATTCCATCCTTCACATTTCTATTTTCATCACGCTTTGCGAATGCTTCCTCGGAATCCCTCCCAACTGGGCTCTGTGGAAGCGCATTTTCTGCCTCCGCCGCAATGGCTCCCACAACGTCACTTATAACATAGGTGGCGTTGTTATCTGTGTTCGTACTGATGTCGACTATTTCGACGTCAAGTTTCCTGATTCTGTCCAAGGATGGCGCAAAAAGTGGCTCTACATTCACGAAGAAAACGCCAACTCCGTTGAGCACAACATAATTCCTTTCGACGGAAGTGCCAGAATTCAGCGCCGCCGCTCCTGGGATGCCGAAGCTTCTGAGGAAGAGAAAAAGGCGACAGAGGCACTCATGTCTCGCATTCATCAGCTTCAAAACACTCGAGGCAAGGAGCTGTCTGGTGTTCAAATCACTGCCTACTTCCTTAGGATTAGAGTGCAGCCTCTTCAGGCTCGCAAAAATCCCCTTTGGACGTACTCTGGTAAAAATGACGCCAACAGAATCTCCGGTGATCTTTCCACCAAGGACTTGGAGAAGTTGGTTCGAAGACTTTCTCGCCTGGGCAAGGACCCAGTTCCTTCCTCTTGTCGCGTGGAACCATACAGCTCCGCCAATCCACTCCCCGAGGTATTTTGTCTTCCCGAATTTTTATCTTGTTCCGCACTTTCTCTGCATCTCATTGTATTGTCATCTCTTTAATTTTCCTTTGGTCACTATTTTTTACAGAACCATCCTACTATGACTTCCCTTCCTCCTCTTCCTGAGGGTGGAGAAGTCGAAGAACAGGCCATCGTTGCCGAAGATACTCAAGGTTCTTCTATTCCCGAAAGTGAAGTCGCGGGTTCTCACAAATCTGCGGCTTCTCATGAAAAAGAAGTTGAGTCTGAGGCCAGTGAATCGACGCAATCCCTTCCTCCTGTTGTTTCTCCAAGGAACAAAAGGAAAAGGACTGATGCCGAGGATTCTGGCACCTCTAAGGCTGAAGAAGTTGTTCCTTCTCATCCGAAGACAGCTTACGATCCTTATGTTGAATCCCTCGTCAGCTCGTAAGTCGTCTTTATCTCTCCCTATTTTTGTACTCGAAATATTTATCTTGTCTTGCTTTTTATACTGCCGATTTTTTGATCAACAGTGATGAGGAGGAAGAAGTACCAGTTACTGACGTGGCTTCTCGGACAAGCACGTCACGTACTGTACTTGCCTCAGACACGCTAGTTGAAGGAGAAGAAACCTCGCCTCCTCAACAAAACGTCGTCACCACTACTCCACCATCAAGCCCTCTTGCTCCTTCACCAAAAAGGACAAGGGTTGAAAAGATTGTTGAACCTGCCCCTCAGTTGGGCAGTTCATCGACTCTGCTCTTAGATGATGTAAGTTTGTCGACATCTATATTTTCCTTATTTTGTTTTTTCACCTTTTCTCTTTTTCATGCCGATGTTTCTCTTGCTGTGTTCACCTTGAACAGCCTATGATCAAAGATCTTCTCCGCATCGGTTCCCAATTTATTGGGTACCGTGAATATGCTAATAGAGCCGAAGGTAACGACTTTTATACTTGCTGTTTTTCCTTGATTTTTTACTCCTGTTGCTTGTCGCGATTTTTGATCTTTCTTCTCTCTCTTTTTCATATCTCGACAGAGAAACTTGCAGAGGCCAACGAACGCGCCGACGCACTTGCTCGAAAACTTGAGCAAAGTGAGGCGGCTCGCAAGAAAGCCGAACTCGCTGCTAGCAAAGCCAAGACCGAAGCTGATGAAGCCAAGGCGAAAGCTGCTGGTGTCGAGGAACTGCAGAAAAAACTTGAGGATGCTACAGCTGCCTTAGATGAGCACAAAGCTGCGCAAGCTTCTCGTGAAGAAGGAATCCTCAAGCGCCTGAAAACTCAGAGTCGCCGCACTTTCGGTAATTTTGCTGATCCCTTCTGTTTTTAAGAGAATCGTTGTTTCTTGTCTTTTCACTGATGCTTTGTTTCCTTGACAGTCCAAACAAACCAGGAGTTTGATCTGACGAATCCTGTCGATGACCCGCTCCTTGACGCACTTTCCTATCTGGAGCTTCATGGGTCCGAGATTCGTGAAGGTGTGTCGAATGCCAACGCAGTATTGTCGGCGTTGTTCCCCTACTTCTTCCCGAAGAAAGAGGAGCCCGCGACTTTCCTCAACCTTGCCAAGATGTTCAATACGCCGGAAGACCTTGGACTGAAGATGCGCCAAGAGAATATGAAGGTTGCCGTTGAAAACACTGTCGCTTTGGTTGCTGACAGTCGACAGACTATTGACTGGATGAAAGTTGGCGACACCGAGCAAATAGAGCAATCAAGGTGGAAGTCGCTGATCAAGGCAGCCAAGCCCAACACGAAGAAGATCTTGGCCTATCTCGGGATTAAGCCAGCGTCGACTCCTAGCTCGTCAAGGCCGGAGGTCTAGTTGCATGCCTCTGTTTTTTCTTTCTGTTTCTTTTGCTCTTGTCGCCAAAGTAGTCATTTGGCGACACGTATTTCTTAGCTCCACTGTAATGCCCTTGTAATTATTCCAAGAGATTAATGAAAAACTCTATCTTTTCTTGTCGTTTGATGTTGTCCTGTTTAAATTTCAGTTGATATTTGATAACTATACTCCAACTTCCGCTCCTTCCAATGTTTCGCCTTCTTCTTCTCGCGCGAGGAGAGCTTTTGCTGATACTGCACCTGTCGACGATACCTTGTCGCAAGAACTGGATGAACTTCGACAACAACTTCAGTATGCGAAGAAGCAAACACTTGTGATGATGGAGCAATCTCGTAAGTCATCTGAAGCCGAAAAAGTTGCTCTCCAGCAAGCTCGCGAGGCCGTGGCTGCTGAGGAAATTGCTGCTTCCGAGGCTGAAAAGGCGACTACTCGAGAAAATTTCATGCTCGAATTAATGAATGAAGCCAGTGCAGATATGTCGGGTATGCCTGTTTCATCCTCTGATATCTTTCATCTTCATGCTATTGTCTCTTAAAGGTTTCCACTTCTTTGTTTTGATAGGTGCCTTTACTGATGCTGCTGCCGAGGATGAGAGGGTAAATGCTAGGACAAACCTCCTTGTTAATCTTTCCCTGGACCATGGTTCGTTGTTTTGGGCTACCCCAGAGAGGACCCGCCAAATTGTCAGATTTCAAGATCGCACCTCTCAAACTCGCGATTTCCTTGACTTCTGTACCAAGACCTTGTCCATGGTTTACAACTCCATGTTTCCTCAGAACGTCCAACCAAAAACTCTTCCTGAATTGATGGAAAGGTTCAAGGATGCTCGCAGTATCCATGATTTTGTCAAAGCTCAACTAGTAGCTGGCACCAGATTTGCTCTTATCATGCTCCAGATCTGCCACTCGAATCTTGACCTTACCCAAGTTGTCGCGAAGGTTCACCAAAAGGTAAAACGTCGGAGAGTTGGTGTTGACAGAATTAACACGAAGGTTACGCCTATAGCCGAAGAAATGATTGAGGACCTTCTTCGGATGGACGCCGACTTTTTTGCCGATGGCCATTATGCCGATTTTCTTGGTGCTGCTCCTGAGGAAAACAGAGTTACTCTTGATGACATATTGAATCAAGACTAGTTATTTTCTTCTTGTAGATATTTCTTCTTTGTAGTCCATGACTGTATTGTAAGGCAATCATTATATTTCTCTGTTTGTCTAGCCCCCGAGTGTTTCGGTGACTCTTTACTGTATTTGTATATTTGCGAGGTTTTGAACCAAGGCATTTATATATTTATGGCGAATATGAGCCCCCAAGCTTTTTATTGAGTACTATTTTGTATTTTTATTGACTCACGAGGTATTTGAATACCAAGGCAAGGCTTTTCTTTTGTCGATGAACTATATTGAAATTCGTCGGAGCAAAGACTTTGATCATGTCGATAAAGAAGAAAAGTTATTTTGACACTATCTTTATTATATTGCAGCACCGCGAGCCCGCCTCATTAAAAACCTTCTCCGGCCCCACTCGGTGCCCCGAAAAAGGAAAAGAGTGCGTCTGAAAACTCGCGGGCGTTTCAGTACATTGAAGTTTTACAAGGACTATATTTCGACTCTAGGCGTAGAACCGCCTAAGTTGCGCCACGTTCCAGGGGTTTGGCTCCTCCACCCCTGTCTTCTTGTCCTTTATCCTGTATGCTCCTCCTCCGATTACTTCCGTGACAATGTAAGGGCCAAGCCATGGTGACTCGAGTTTTTCATGACTTTTTTGCGTGAACCGAAGAACTAGGTCTCCCACCTGAAAAGATCTTGGCCGCAAGCGTCGACTGTGGTAATTCTTCAAGTCCTGTTGATATTTGGTTACCCGAGATAATACTTCATCTCGAGCTTCATCAAGTGCGTCGACGTCGTCTTCTAGCGCTCTTCTCGACGTTTCTTCATCATATTCAGCGACACGTGGAGAGTTGTGCTCTATCTCGATTGGTAGTGCTGCCTCTGCTCCATGAACCAGGAAAAACGGAGTTTCCTGCGTTGCTGTGTTTGGTGTTGTTCGGATGCTCCACAACACGCTTGGTAGTTCTTCTGGCCAGGTATGTCGAGCTTTTTCCAGTGGTCCTAACAAGCGCTTCTTGATGCCATTGCAGATGATGCCATTGGCTTTCTCGACTTGCCCATTGGTTTGAGGATGTGCAACTGACGCAAAGTTCAGCTTGATACCCACCTCTTCGCAATAATCTTTGAATTCATGGGATGTGAAGATTCTGCCGTTGTACGTGACGATGCTGTGGGGCACTCCAAATCTGAAGACGAGGCCTTTTACGAATTTTACTGCGGATGCTCCGTCTGGTGAATTTATCGGCTTCGCTTCTATCCACTTTGTAAATTTGTCGACAGCTACTAACATGTACTCCTTTCCTCCTGGCCAGGATTTGTGTAACTTGCCCACCATATCAAGTCCCCATTGAGCAAAGGGCCATGACAATGGTATTGGTGCTAGCTCTGCTGCTGGAGAGTGAGGTTTTGCGGCAAACCTTTGACACGCGTCGCAAGTTCTTACTATGTCCTTGGCGTCCTCGATTGCTGTCAACCAGTAGAATCCTGCCCGAAAAACCTTGGCTGCGATAGCTCGACTACTTGCGTGGTGGCCACATATTCCTTCGTGTACATCCTTCAGAATTATTCTTCCTTCTTCGGGTGTGACGCACCTTTGCAAGACGCCTGAAATACTTCGCTTATACAATTCTCCCTTGACCACCGTGAAAGCTTTGGAGCGTCGAATTACTCGCCTTGCCTCAACTGGGTCATCGGGTATTTCTTTCCTGAGGATGTATGATATGTACGGCTGCATCCACGGTATCTGTATCACCATGACCAGGTCCTGATCTTCTTCTTCATCCTCTTGCTTTTCCTTGGTAGCCCCCGAGGGTTTCTTCTCCTTCTTTTTTGATTTTGTCGACTTAGTGGATCTCTCTGTTATCTCTTCCCAGAATACACCTGGCGGGACTGCCAGGCATTGCGACCCGATGTTTGCAAGAACGTCGGCTTCGTCGTTGCTCAATCTACTAATATGATTTACTTCGCATCCATCGAACAACTTCTCGAGCTCGTTGTACACCTCCTTGTATGCCATCATGCTATCATTGACTGCGTCACATTGGTTCATAACTTGCTGTGCCACCAACTGTGAGTCGCCAAAGATTTTTAGTCGAGTTGCACCGCAGGCTTTCGCCATCTTCATCCCGTGTATGAGAGCCTCATATTCTGCTTCATTGTTAGATGCGTTAGGGAACGTCATCCGAAGGATGTACTTCAACTTGTCGCCTTCAGGTGATATGAGTACTACTCCTGCGCCAGCCCCTTCTAGTCTCTTGGACCCATCAAAGTTCATGGTCCAGGTTCTCGATAAGTCTGGGGGTCCTGTGTTTTGCAACTCCATCCACTCTGCGATGAAGTCCGGCAGAACTTGCGACTTGATTGCTTTTCTTTTTTCATACGTGATGTCCCGAGGGGAAAGTTCTATTCCCCAAAGGGAGACACGACCCGTAGCTTCTGGGTTGTTCAATATATTTGACAAAGGAGCTTCATTGACCACTACGATCGGATGTGCCGAAAAATAGTGGCGCAATTTTCGTGCTGTCGTGAACACTCCATATGCTATCTTTTGGTACTGAGGATACCTTTGTTTTGAAGGCGATAAAACTTCGCTTACGAAGTATACTGGCCTCTGCACGCCGTGGAGTTTTCCTTCTTCTTCCCTTTCGACAACTAGCACCGTGCTCACCACTTGGGGCGTGGCTGCGATATACAGCAGGAGGGGTTCCCTTTCTTTTGGTGCTACCAAAATTGGTGGTGTCGAAATTGTGCGCTTCAAATCCTCGAAAGCTCTGTCGGCTTCTTCGTTCCACTGGAATTTATCTCCTTGTTTTATCAAGGCGTAGAACGGCAGCGCTTTTTCTCCCAACCTCGCGACGAATCTGCTCAAAGCTGCGACTCGCCCAGTTAGCTGTTGTATTTCTTTCAACTTTGTTGGCTTTCTCATTGTTATGATAGCTTGTATTTTATCGGGATTTGCTTCAATCCCTCTTGCTGAGACTAGGAACCCCAGAAGTTCTCCTGCTGGGACGCCGAAAGAACACTTCGTCGGGTTCAGTTTGAGGCAGAACTTATCAAGATTTTCGAAGGTTTCCTTGAGATCCTCGATCAGCGTTGCCCCCTTTTTTGATGTTATGACGACATCATCAATGTATACTTGCACGTTCTTCCCAATCTGTGTCGCCAAACACTTCTGCATCATCCTCTGATATGTTGCTCCCGCATTTTTTAGACCAAAGGGCATTGTTCTGTAGCAAAACACGCCGTAAGGTGTAATAAACGCAGTTTTTACTTCATCTTCTTCTTTCAATCTGATCTGGTTATAACCAGAGTATGCATCCAGGAAGGAAAGACGTTCACATCCAGCCGTGGAGTCGATAATTTGATCGATCCTTGGGAGGGGAAAGTGATCCTTTGGACAATGTTTATTGAGACACGTAAAGTCGACGCACATGCGAAGGACCTTAGTGTTTTTCTTCGGCACCAGCACAGGATTTGCTACCCATGTGGCTTCTGTGAATATCTCTTTGATAAATCCAGCTTCTTGTAGTCGATTGATTTCTGACAGCATGGCTTTGCGGTTTGGTTCCGAAAAACGCCGCAAAGGTTGTTTGATTGGTCTCGCTAGTGGATCCAAGTTTAGGTGGTGCTCGGCAAGTTCCCTGGGTACTCCTGGCATGTCAGCTGGACACCATGCGAAGATTTTCCAGTGCTCACGGAGGAACTCGACGAGCGCGCTTTCCTATGCGATATCCATGTCGTTTGCGATAGATGTCGTCTTTTTTGGATCTGTCGGGTGAATCTGCACCTCTTTTGAATTTTTCTCGGTACTAAAAGTTGATTCTTTGTTTGGCCTTCCAACGTCTGGCAGTACGTCGTAATCAGTCATGCTTTTTGACGCCAAGTACTCAGCTTGCATCCCGAAAGTTTCTGACAACCGGTGGAAATCCTTGTCGCACTTATCGGCTAAGGCAAAGCTTCCTTTGACTGTGATTGGTCCCTTTGGTCCAGGCATCCTCCACAACAAGTATGTATAGTGTGGCACTGCCATAAATCTAGCATATGCTGGTCGTCCCAACAGAGCGTGATATTGCGACGGAAAATCCACGACTTCAAACTCGAGCCTCTCGATTCTATAATTTTCTCGGGTCCCAAACTGAACGTCGAGATTGATCTTTCCCAATGGATAACTTGGTTTTTCCGGTGTGATGCCGTGGAACCTTGTGTCTGTTGGTTTCAAGTTTGCTAAAGATATGTTCATCTTCCTCAATGTATCTGCATACATAAGGTTTAAGCTGCTGCCGCCGTCTATGAATACTCGAGAGACATCAAATCCCGCGATAAGCTTCTTGGCGAATAAGTGCTGACTGCCCTGGTCGAGGAACTTGCTGCGGATGATCTGCTATTGTGAAGCCGATATCTTGTCCTGACCAATTAAGGTACTCAACTGTTGGTGGAGGCATTTTCTCTGCCATAAACACCTGTCGTGAGATTACTTTCTGAGCTCTATTGGACGGCCTTCCCTTCTGAATCATCGACACTGCTCCATTGGAGTTAGGATCAACATAAGGTGGTGGTGCAGGTGCTGCCGCTATTCTGAGCTGATGCCGATTGTCTTCTGTAATCGCGGGAGGAGGCGGCAAGTGAATCTCGCTTCTGGGTTCTCGAGGATTTCTCTGTGCTGCCCGCGCATTAGCGTTCTCTGCATACCGCAACATTGCTTGAAAATTTCGACAGTCCTTCTGCAAGTGCCCTGACTGCCTTTTGCCGTTACTGTCGAGGAAAAAGTGCATCTGGCACGGTCCGTTCATCATCTCTTCAGGGGACACGAAAGGTCTTGGGAACCTAGGCCCGCTATTTTGCCTGTTGCGTGAATCATCCCTGTTATCACCTCGCTGTTCACTGCTTCTCTGGTAATCATCTCTGTTGCTTCCTCCTGTATTTGTCCGAAAACCTGCCGAAATTTGTCCTGGAGCGTCGTAGTTCTGGTACGTCCGAGGAAAACTTCGCCTCGGTTGATAGTTTCGACCGCGGTCCTCCTCTGGCGACCTGTGTCGTTTGTTGTGGACAGCGTCTTCTCCATCTGCCCATTTATTTGCTATCTCCATTAACGCGGATACTGTCTTTGGATTGGTCCTTCCCAAGTCCTCGACAAAATCTCCACGCCTGACTCCTGCGACAAACGCATCTATTGCTCTCTCGTCAGATATATTTTCTGCCGAGTTTTTGATGATATTCCACCTCTGGATGTACTTTCTCATTGGCTCATCTGGCTTTTGTCGACACGCTCTCAACTCCTCTAACGACGCGGGTTTTTTGCATGTGGATCTGAAGTTCTTGACGAACACATCCTCGAAACTTTCCCAGCTGTCGATGGACCCTGGAGCGAGTTTCTTTATCCAAGATCGTGCGGCTCCACTCAAGTGCACCTGTATGCTTTGCATGGCTGTTGCCCTGGTTCCTCCTGTGAGCTTCACCGTCTCCAGATAGTCGACTAGCCAATCCTCTGGATCTTGAAGACCGTCGAACTTCTTGAAATTATCGGGTAACTTGAATCCTGAGGGGACTCGAGTTTTTCGGACTCTCCTCGTAAAGCATGGCAAGCCACACATATCTTCATCGTTCAGTTCCGGAGATTGCCGATGATCCCTTCTGCTCTGCCGCGCTCTGTCGACTCTTGCTTGTGCTGCTGTGTCTCTTGCTCCACTTGGCCCTTCAGGTGCTGCCGCTGTTGCTGCTACGGGTCGTGGACTATTTTGCCTTGCCGCTCCTTCGGGAGGCGTTGATACAAACGCTGTCCCCATAGCTCCAACTCCTGCTACCGCCATATTGTACAGTGTTTCCCTTGGATCACCTGGAGGTGGTTTAGATGCAAGGATAAAAGCATGTGTCGCCATATACCCAGCCTCTGGTGTCTTAGGGATGATGTTTCCTCTTGTATCTATCGACATAAAGGACATGTCGAGGTTTTGGACCAAGTGCACTCTTTCTGCTTCGGGTATGTGTTGCAGCCTTGATCTTGCTCTGTTCCGCGCCTCCCGATGGCTATCACCCGTAGTTCTAGATTGTCGACTTAGATCTGCCCTTCTCCTGCTGGATGCAGAAGCTGCCTCCTTTCTCCTGTTCAACTCAGCTGTCTGTTTTTCCAATTCCCTGGCAGCTCTTGCGAGCCTATATTGATATGCTTGCAGTTCTTCTGGTGTGGCTGTGGTAGCCATTGGTTCTGTGCCGTTCATAGCTCTCGCGGCTCTGTCCCACGCTGCTTGTGAAAGTTGAACTCTATCTCGCGGCTCTGGCCCGACGTATTTGTTGCCCAGGCCTTGTCGCAGATTGGAGGGATCGACGTATGGATTTCCCAGACTGTCGAAAGCCTCAGATGTTTCCTCTTGATCTTCAATGGCGTAAATCTGATGATACTTTGTACTCAGATCTACGTTGGGTTTGGTGATATCATCGTTGAGATTGATGAAGACCTTGCCCACTGTGAGAGATTTGTCGATGAAGTCGTAACTGTCGACATCGCTTGAGCCATCGCTTATATATGAGTCCGCAGATGACTCAAACGACATGTCGTTGAAGATCTTGGCGAGTTTCTCTCTTGCTCTGGTGCTGACGTAGCGTGTCGCCGAGGTTTCTTCTCCTGACTCGGTTGACGATGCATAGTTTGAAAAATCGGAATCGACCATCGACGATCCCGACGAAATCGGAATCTCGACACGATACGATCCTTCCTTCTCGACGCGAAAGTGAAACCTTCCGAACGTCATCTCCATGGGCTCCGCCAGATACGCATATGCATCCAAACGGGAGGGTGGGTGAGGAACAAAATCGACAAGACCAGCAGCGATCTGTTTACCTCGATCCATTGTGTTGCTTGCGGTTGACGATGTCGAAGATCTTGAGCGTGCCATCGAGATCAGCTCCTTACGCCTCTAGTTCCCACAGACGGCGCCAATTGACAAGGTATCAACTTGTCAATGCCTATGGATTGTAGGCTAGGGTTTAGTTGGAAGTAGAGGGTAAGTAGATCTCGAAGGTTTCAGCCGAAAAGTACTCGACGATTATGAAAACTAGGGTTTGCAGACAATGATTCGATTGATTCGTCGTCCCTCGACTCCCCCTTTATCTAGGAGGTGGAGCCGAGGGATTCGTGTTATACAAGTTTACAGAGTCCGGGAACTCATCCCGCCAGATTACAAATAACACTTCCTATTACAACTCTATCTTTCCTTAATAGATCTTGGGCTCCCGAATCTTCTTATTCTTCGGGTATTGGGCCTCTAGTAAACCCCGGGTACCATCTTCGGCAGGCCCATTTGGGATGCCTATGTCAATGGGCCACCCGGGCTTGCCGGATCTAGGCCATGCCGTTGATATACCCATAAAGTATACCCACAACAGTAGCCCCCGAAGTTCTCCGAGATTCATCATTCCTCCGACTCCATTCAGCTCAGATCCGAAGAGAATCTCGAAGAGCTTCAAAACTTTTACTCGATTCCGGGTTCATTCACTCGGAAATCCTTTGTCTTCAGATCGGGTATTGCAACGGAGATTCCATCTTTCCCACGCATAACCTCCTTATTTCCCGCGCTAAATTTTCGCAGATGCAAATCTCTAACCGGAAATTTCGGGAATGCATGGTTAAGTTACCTCCACGTCGTTTTACCGCACTTGACCTAAGACACGTGTCATCCATCCAACGGTGCGACCGTTCCGTTTCCACCGTCGGATCCGAATCCTGAATCTCCGCGCGTGGCCTATAAATACCCCGCGGCTCGGTAATTTCTTCATTCTTTCACTGCACCTCACCACTTCATCTTCTTCCTCGCACCGCGCCGCCCGACGGATCTCAACTCCGGCGAACCTTCCTCACGGGAGCTTCACGCGCCGCCGCCTCAAGCCTCTCCTTCAACCAAGATTGCCACGGTTGATCAAGAAATCAACTCCGCCGCCGATTCGTGGTCATCGGAGGCTCGAAATCGCCAGCTCATCGACCTCCACTTCGCCGGAACTTCGCCGGACCGTCGCGCCATTGCCGGTACGTGCACCGGTCTTGTAGAAGAAGAAGTAGTCGTAGCGTAGATTTTCCGGTTACTCAACTTAGCTCGCATGGGTGCAGCCGGAAGCATGCCTCACGGTTCTCCCCATAGCACTGGTAGTTCTCCGAGTAACCCGGATCCCCTTGCATTCCTACCACCATATGTTTCCGACATCCGGCTAGCTCAACCATTTTCCGCATCTTCCAGCACCACTCCAGGCCGGATCCCCTCCCTCAAAGAACTCCAAGAGGAACTCGAAGGTCAAGCGAGGATGGCAACCAAAGTGCAGGAAGCGGAAAACAAGAGGGCTTCCAAAGCTCGGATCCGCGAAGGAGAACGGGGTCAATGGTGGCCCTGTGAAACCACCGATGCGGAGCTTAGAGAGCTCCAAAACGAGGGTATGATTTCCGCCCACTGGAGCTTCATACGCGACACCGACGTCCCCAAGCCCGGAGCCGATGAAGTGGTTATGACCAAAGCTTGGGTGGAGCGCGGATTGTCGCTCCCTTGTTCGAAGTTTTTCCTCTCCATCCTCAGCACATATGGGCTCCAGCCTCACAACATCTGTCCAAACTCATACCTCCTCCTCTCCAACTTTGCAACACTTTGCGAAGGGCACCTCGGAATCCGACCGGATGTCAAGTTATGGCAGTTTTTCTTCCGAGTGAAGAAGGAAACAAAAGACAAAGCAATGGTGAACTGTGGGAGCATGACGTTTATGCTCCGACCTGGACGCATGTATCCATCACATGATTCGCATGAATCCGTCCGGTACTGGAACGCCGGATGGTTCTATGAAAAGAACATTTCAGTTCCGAACATCCATGATGGCCTGCCCAAGTTTGTCAACGAGCCTCCGGAAGAATTCGCAAGCTGGAGCTTCGTTCCCTCACTCGCTCAAACTCCGATCTTGGAGAAAGCGGCGCGGAGAATATCTTCGTTAGTCCATGACGGGCTAACCGGAGCTCAACTCACTCTTAGCTGGTTCACCCGGCGGATCCAGCCACTGCGGCACAATGCGCGGTTAATCTGCGCATACACCGGGGCGGACGACCTGCTCCGGGCTACCCGCCACGACCTTCCGGCTGACTCCCTCAAAAGGAGAATCAAAACGCTCATGAAGATAGGCCGGGGCCAACCGGTCCCGGAATTGATCAGGGATATTCACACAAACAACCAGTGTCCTCCGGTAAGCTCTATTTCTTTTGCTACTTCAAACTTCACAAGTTTTTGGATATTGACTTTAACTTATATTCTTATTCCCTCCAGCTCGATACTCTGGCGAAGGAAAACTTTCGCACCATTCTTCGTGTTCCTGTCAGCGGCGACGGGGCGGAGGAGGTTCCGGATGACGAAGAAGAGGAAGAGGAACACGCACCCCGTAAGGCGGCCCCTCAACCTTCAAAGCGTCCCCGCGCCAAAGCTTCCGGCTCAGAAGCCGGAGCCAGCGGCGAGGCCTCCGCCAAAAAGCCCAAAACCGTGAAGCCCCCTCCGCTAAATTCGAAGAAAGCGGAGCAAGCTCGTCTGAAAATGCTGGCAACAGCTGGCAAACGCTCGCGCCCCATCATCCACGGTGCCCCGTAAGTTTCCGAGTATGGCGCATCTCTATTTTGATGAAGTTATTTATGATGTGAACCCCTTCGCTTGCTTGTAGGAATCCAAGTACCGCCGCCACCCGGACCACCAGCCAAGAGCCCATTACCAAATACATGAAAAAGTCTCCGGCTGTTGGTCCCCCTACTCCAGCTCCGCCAAGCACATCTCACACTGCTCCTCAAGCGTCCCCCTCTCAAGGTGATCGTTCTCCCCCTCCTACCGCCAATACTCCACCGGAAATTGTTCTGATTAGTAGCGAGAAGGTGGGCGGGGAAGATCCTAAAGACAAAGGACCTGCTCAAGACGAAGCAGGAGTACAAGGTCAAGGAGAAACTGAAGTCACTTCTTCCGAAAGAGCCGGAGCCGGTGCTGGCGATATTGTCGTGTTTCCGAAGAATTTTGGAGATCCGACTGACCTCACTTCCACCCCCAAGGCATACGCGACTAAGTTTTTCAATAAACTTACTGAGGCGGAGAAATGGGAGCTTGAACAAGACTTGCTCAATGCCATGATGAACAACGCCTGGGGGAAACCTGATGTCGCCACATCGGAGATTCAGGATTTTAAGAAGAACATCGGCCAGTTCCTCGACAAACTCGTCTGCAAGCAAAAGGTACTCCTCAGTAGCCCCCAAGCATGTAGGCGGAAACGTAGATGCACGTTAGCGCTTAAATGCTTAGACAAATATCACTTCTGGAGAGATTTTTAGGTTGAAGCAGTAGCCCCCAAGCATGATGGCGGAAAGGTTCCGGCAATAATGCTTTAAAGGAATCCACTGATACAGGCGGAATTTTTACTCCTGCTCTATCTAATTTTACAGGAACAGCAGGCGCTGCATTACGAGCTGCACAAAAACATTGCCCTTCAGCGCCGCGTTACCTTAAGTCAGGCGGAAAATATCCGGACTCTGAAAGATGCGAATGCAGAACTGAACAAACAACTGGCGGAAGCTCAAGGTTGGTTTCCGCCCTTTGCTCATCACTTAATTCACATTCCGATTTTGACCTGTGTTATTATAGGCGCATCCTCGTCCCTTGTCACAGCCTCCTCGGAACTTGAGAACCTGCGCTCCTCGTACCAAGAATTGGAAACGAAACTAAAGGAGGCGGAACTAAAAAGGGGGCAAGCCGAGAAACAGCTGGCGGAGAAAAACTCCGAGCACGTCAGGGAGAAAGGCAAATTTGTATTGAAAAGAAATGCTGACAGCGAGACCATCAAGAAGCAGTAGAGAGAGCTCAATGGGCTCCAGAAGTATATGGAGACCGCGGAACATCACTGGGACTTGCTCAGCGAGAACATCTTGGGTACTATGCTGGAACCTTGTCTAGATGTTTGCTCCGACCTTTTTCTTGTGCTCAAATTGCATACTTATATCCTGATTATCTCATGCAGAGCCGCTTGGGTATCCGGAAAAGCGTCGGAATTTGTTCCCCCGAGACGACCTCCTTCAACTAGCAGGGGATGATTGCAAAGACCTCATCTCCGCCTCCCAGAAGATATGCTACAACTTATCCATCAAGAGGAGTCGTACTTGCAATGTTCGCAAGCTTATACAAAAGATGGACGTTCTTCCGGAGCTGGTGACGGATCTACAAGCATCATCAGCCCGAGGCGTAGCTGCGATGGCCTTGACCATGTGTTTGGCGCATAACTCGGAGCTTGATCTTGACCAGGTGACCGCCGGTGTTCCTCCGGATGCGAATGTCAATGCGCTCCTAGATGCAGTAAACGGCTACGACACCCGCATCGCGCGCAGGATCCGGCATGAAGAATTCTACGACAAGTTCGTGCTTCCTGCAGACGAGCCCCTGGAAGCCGAACTTCAGAAGGAGCGTGACGCGGAGGCACGACCTACGGAATCCGGCACCCAGTTTACCTGGACCAGCTCCAAGGATGCCCCCCAAGAGGAACCCAAGGATGGCGCTGCAGCTTCGAAGGAAGAAAGTGAAGAGGACGTGTCATCTCCGGCAGAGGATGCCGAGGAAGGGGACCCAAAGGGCAAAACTTCTCCAGCTAAGGGGGAGTGAAAACTTTCTTCCCGCGGGAAAAACAATGCATCATTTTGGCCCCAGCGAGGGTTTGTAATATAACTTTAAATTCTTAAGTAGCTAGGGACGAAACATTTTATGCATGGGCGGAAACAACTTATCCTGCTATCCTTTAATAGTGTTTGCATGTTTCGTTTTGTTTGGAAAGCAAGTGCTGATTTCTATGTTTTCCAGCTTACTCGCTTGACCTTCCACGAGCCGGAAGACCTTTAGCCGGAAACGCTCGCCAGCGGCGACGAAGCCCAATGGCAATCCGTCAATAACCGCGGAAACAAGCCCCCAGCCGAGGTGCCGGAAATCGCTACTAGGAATCCACGAGTTCGCAACAGAAAAAATTTCCATCAGAAAACTTAAGCTTACGTCCTAAAGGACGATTTTGAGAAATCACAACTTTCATACACGCCTAGGCGGAAATATCCAGCTCTGCGGTTTTAGTCGGAAAAAGCATACACGATCTAAAATGAACAAGTAAAGGAGGTAAAAGACTCAAAGAGTGAACCAAAAGCTTTATTTCATTGATCATGTATGATTGTTACAATGTATGTAATTCTATGCTAAGTGTGGAAAGGACGTAGCTGTGCAATGTTCCAAGGACGCTCTGTTTCGTCGTAGATGTCACCCGGATCCTCCCTTTTGCGTTTCCGGCGCCAGTTAGCAGGTCTATCCTTTAGCTCTCGGAAATCGACAAGGTAGTACGATCCGTTGTGAAGCACTTTGCTAACGACGAAGGGTCCTTCCCATGGAGATTGGAGCTTATGATCTTTCACCTGGCGAAGGCGGAGGACCAAGTCTCTGGCCATGAATGAGCGATTCCGAACTCGGCGACTATGGTAGCGTCGGAGTTTCTGCTGGTAAATGGTGGAACGTTGGTCTGCTAAATTCCGAGCTTCTTCAATCAGGTCCACAGATAGCTGTCTGGCCTCGTCAGCAGTTTCTTCGTTGTAGGCGGAGACTCGCGGTGAATCATGGATGATGTTGGAGGGGAGCACGGCTTCGGATCCGTAAACCAGGAAAAACGGAGTGAATCCTGTTGACCTGTTGGGGGTAGTTCGTAAACTCCACATGACGGAGTCTAACTCCTCTGCCCAAGCTCCGGCTGCGCGGCGCAGCGGTTCTTCAAGGCGTGGTTTTATTCCGGATAAGAGGAGTCCATTGGCTCTTTCGACCTGACCATTGGACTGTGGATGAGCCACTGATGCCAAGTCTAGTCGGATCCCAACATCCTGGCAGTAATCCTTTAATTCTCCTTGAGCGAAGTTCGTGCCATTATCTGTGATTATGCTGTGCGGGATGCCGAATCTCGTTACGAGGCTGCAGACGAATTTGAGTGCCGTAGCACCATCGGCTTTTCTCACTGGCTTTGCCTCGATCCATTTACTGAATTTATCAATAGCGACCAAGAGGTACTCAAAACCGCCAGGAGATGATTTCTTTAACTTATCAACCATATCAAGCCCCCAGACCGCAAACGGCCAGGTGATAGGGATGGTCTTCAGCTCTTGGGCTGGAGCGTTTGGTTGAGTAGCGTAGTACTGACAACCTCGGCAAGTTTTTACCAGTTTATCAGCATCTTCTTTGGCTGTGAGCCAGTAAAATCCAAGCCGAAAAGCTTTTGCAACGAGTGATCTGGGAGCGGCGTGATGCCCGCAATCCCCAGCATGGATCTCTCTGAGTATCTCAATACCATCTTGACTGGAGACGC
The DNA here is from genome assembly GCF_019359855.2 of Lolium perenne. Lineage (NCBI taxonomy): Eukaryota > Viridiplantae > Streptophyta > Magnoliopsida > Poales > Poaceae > Lolium > Lolium perenne. Next base: position 42,134,980 of record NC_067244.2, on the reverse strand, counting down.
ATTTGAGGAAAACTCCCGTTGCGCTTCGTTTGTAGAGCTGTCCATCAACGATTGTGTAGGATCTTGCTCGTCTGATGATCTGTCGTGCTAGGACCTCGTCCTCTGGCAACTTCTGATCAATGAGATAGTCCAGGAAAGGCTGGGTCCAAGCCGGAATGATAGCCATCACTTCCTTTGCCGGAGATACTGCCACCTCTGGGTTTTCCGGGTTAGCGCCCTTAACTGAGGGTATCCGTAAGTGCTCCAGGAAAATGCCAGGCGGAATTTGCTTCCTGCCGGATCCGAGCTTGGATAGCATGTCTGCCGCTGCGTTATCGTCTCTCCTGACGTACTTGACTTCGTATCCGAGGAAGCACTTAGCGATCTCGTCAACTTCGTCTCTATAGGCCGCCATGACGGAGTTTCTGGCGTTCCAGGTTCCGGCTACTTGTTGTGCCACCAAGTCGGAATCTCCACAGCATATAATGTGTTTGATCCCGATTTCCTTAGCGATGCACAGACCGTGTAGTAGAGCCTCGTATTCCGCCATATTGTTTGTGGCTTCGAAGTGGATCTGCAGAACATAGTGCAGTTCTTCTCCGGTAGGGGACTTTAGGGTGACTCCGGCTCCTGAGCCTTGATGCTGCTTGGATCCATCGAAGTGCATGACCCATGTTTCTGGTTCCGGCTCCAGACTTGCATCCGGAGCTTCTGTCCAATCTGCGACGAAATCTGCCAAGACTTGGGATTTAACCGCAGTCCTAGGTTTGTAAGCGATGTCGAAGGCGGATAATTCGATGCCCCATTTTGCCGTACGTCCTGTTGCGTCAGCGTTGTTGAGAATCGTCGATAGCGGAGCCTTGCTCACGACTGTTACTGGGTGCTCTTGGAAGTAATGTCTCAGCTTCCGGCTGCCTAGGAACACTCCATAAGCTAGCTTCTGAAAGTGAGGGTATCTTTGTTTTGACTCCGTCAGTACCTCGCTAATGTAATAGACTGGCCTTTGGACGTCATATTCATGACCTTCTTCCTTTCGCTCCACCACGATGACGAGACTGATGACTTTGTTGGTAGCTGCCAGGTAAAGGAGCATTGGCTCTGACTCTGCTGGGGCTGCCAAGATAGGTGGGGAGGTGAGTATTTCCTTCAACCCCCGAAGAGCTGCGTCAGCTGCGTCGTCCCAGATGAATTTGTTTGTTTTCTTCAGCAGCTTGTACAAAGGTAGCGCCTTCTCGCCAAGATGACTAACAAACCTACTGATTGCTGCGACGCAACCAGTTAGTCGTTGCACATCTTTGAGACAAGTTGGCCGTTTGATACACAGGATTGCCTTGATTTTTTCCGGGTTAACCTCAATGCCTCTATGGGAGACTATGAAGCCAAGGAGTTTTCCGGCTGGCACGCCAAAGACGCACTTCAGCGGATTCAATATCATCTTGTACCTGCGGAGATTGTCGAAGGTTTCTGTGAGGTCGCTGATCAAGTCGGATCCTTTCCGGGTCATGACCGCGATGTCGTCGACGTAGGCGTGCACGTTCTGGCCGATTTGGTCCTTCAGGCACCGCTGCATCGTACGTTGTTTGGTGGCACCTGCATTTTTCAAACCAAAGGGCATGGTGACATAGTAGTAAGTGCCGAAGGGGGTGATGAACGAAGTCGCCTTTTGGTCAGACTCCTTCATCCGGATCTGATGATACCCGGAATACGCATCAAGAAAACACAGAAGTTCCGCCCCCGCCGTCGAATCAATGACTTGGTCAATGCGCGGCAAGGGGAAAGGATCCTTCGGGCAATGCTTGTTCAAGCCGGAGTAATCGATGCACATTCTTAGTATTTCAGTGTTCTTTTTGGGTACAAGGATGGGATTTGCGACCCAATCAGTGTGGATAACTTCTATTACAAAACCTGCCTCTAGTAACTTAGCTAGTTCCATTCCTATAGCGCGGCACTTCTTATCTCCAAAGCGTCGCATAGCTTGCTTCACCGGTTTAGCCCCCGGATTTATGTTGAGGTAGTGCTCGGCGAGTTCCCTAGGTACTCCGGACATGTCAGAAGGTTCCCATGCGAAGATATCCATGTTAGCGCGGAGGAACTCGACGAGCGCGTCTTCCTATTTGGGGTCCATGTTGGCTCCGACTGAAACCTGTTTGGAAGGGTCGCCTACAATGAGGTCGTGCTTCTTGGTTTCTATCGCGGCCTTGAAGGAGGTCTTCTGTTCAGAGATCTGCTTCTTGGTGGTCTGCATCTCAGTCGGATCCACCGCGGCTTTGTAGCCTCGCAGCTCCTCTCCAGATATCACAGACTCTGCGAAGGCGGCTTCGCCTAACTCGCATTCATGAGCCTTTTTGTAGTCTCAGGATACGGTAATCATACCTTTGGGACCCGGGATCTTGAGCTTGGTGTAGATGTAGCACGCTCTAGCGTGAAACTTGTGGTAGGTGGGCCTGCCGAAGATGACGTGGTAGGAGCTCTTGAAGGGCACGACCTCAAATGTGATCATCTCTTGGCGGAAGTTATTTGCATCGCCGAAGGCCACGGGAAGTCTGATGCTGCCCAGGGAATTTGCCTTTTTACCCGGAACCACACCATGAAACTCAGTGGTGCTGTGCTTTAGCTGTTCCTTGGTAAGGTTCATCCGCTCCAAAGTTTCCAGGTACATGATGTTTAGGCTGGCTCCTCCATCCATGAGGCATTTGGAGAAATCATACCCGTCGATGCGGGGACTTACAACCAAGGCGTAGCACTCTTTCGGAATGACAGTAGGATGATCCTTCCTGTCAAACGTACATGGAGTTTCTGACCACCTGACATACTGCGGCACAGCGGGAACTGTGGCGTTCAGGATCCGGAGAGCTGATTTGCTTGCACGGACTGTTGGAGTTCCAAGGAAAGTGTGGTATGCGCCCGCACTCTTTTTGTCGAATGGGTTAGGTTTAGCTGCGGATCCGGCTTTGGGATCTGGCGAAGCGTCATCCTCATCCATCGCCTCGGATCTGTCTTCATCCTTGTCCTTGTTCTTGCCCTTGCCTCCTTTGCCTCGTGGGCGGTGCTTCCGGGCTCGCTTGTATCCTGCTTCCGGGTCAGATTTTAGGTCATTGACCCACTTGCAGTTGCGATTTGTGTGAGTGGACTTCCCTGTAGCCGGATCCAGGTGGGCCAGGCAAGGCATGTCTCTGTACTCTTCATAAGTTTGGGGAGCGCGAGTTCCGGCAGCAGTGACCTCATCGCCATGCTGCTGGGCCCTTCCAGCTCCACCACCGCGGCCGCGGCCTCTTCCGCCTCCTTGGCCTCCGCGCTGGAAGGCCATGGCGATCAAGTCGGATCCACCGCTCTTTTGGTCATCAGGGTTTTTCCGCTTGGTGCCACTGCTGCTGCCGTTATCACGGTTCTTCTTTTGCTGGTGCAGGGGGATTGCTGTAGCTGCTAGATCTCCGCCTGCGTCGTCATCGGCGGCAGTATGATCACTGGCGATGGTGATCATGTCATCCAAAGTCAGCTTATTTGCATTGACCAAGCAGGTCAGCTTGTGCCGCAGCAGTCCTCCTCGCTGCAAGCCACCAATGAAGGCGTGCATTGCTGTGCGGTTATCGACGTTCTCGCACTCATTTCTGCATGCCAACCATCGGGTGAGGAAATTCCTTGATGTTTCACCCTTCTTCTGGATACATGCCTGCAGGTCGCTTGTTGTGGCAGGTCTCTTGTAGGTGCCCCTGAAGTGTTTCTCGAAAGCGTTCTTCAGGTCAAACCAGCAAAAGATGGAATTCTTCTCGAGGTCGCTGAGCCAGATCCGGGCTGGACCTACAAGGTACAACTGAAGCATGCAACAGGCGATGTTAGGGGTTCCTCCGGCGAAGGTTACAGCATTATAGTAATCCTCAATCCAGGTATCTAGCCTTTCCGTGCCATCATAATTCTTCAGATTTCCGGGTAGCTTGAGATTCATCCTTGGCTTTGGTTCCTCTCGAATCATCCTTCCAAAGCATTTTGGGCCAATGTAGTCAGATCTGTACTCATTGAGGCGTTCTCGGGCATCGCGTGGGCCGCCGCCTGGGGTTTTTGAGCGGTAGCGGGATCTTCGGCCGCCGCCTCCGCCTCCGCCGCTGGGTGGTGGTGAAGGGGACCTGCGAGGGGGCTTGTAAGATTTTTTGCTTCCGCCTTCTGAATCCCGGCGGTCTTCCCGAGGCTCGCTCCGGCTTCGGTGGCTACCTTCACCTTGGTGATAGTCTCCTCCGTCATTCCGGCTCCGGTGAGGCTCTGGCGCATGTTCCGCGTTCCGGCTCCTCCTGGGCTCCGGCTCGCGATCATTATTCCGGCTCCTTCTGGGCTCGGGCTCATGATCGTTGTTCTGGTTCCGGCGTGGTTCCGGCGCACGCGCCCTGGTCCTTGGCGGCAGCATATTGTCGCGGATGTTAATTCCACCAGCCCCATGGGGCCTGGTGTTTCCGGCTGGACTGCGGCGGCGGGGTGGCGGGGGACGCGGGTACCCATTAGGCGGAGGTGACGGATCTCGGTACTTGTTCCTACCAGTGTACATTGCATCCTTTCCCTTCTTCGGATCTGACGGAGGCGTCTTTGATGGCACGGGGATTGGATTCGGGTGCTCCCTTGCTTTTCTTCTGCGCTCCGTGGATCCGGTGCGCGACTCATCATCAGGGTAGCGATTGATACGGGCGTCCTTCTGCGCGGTGGATAGACAGTGATCCGGATTGGATTACAACCTGCGCGAAGTATCGGCCTTACTCTGCTGCTGCATTGCAGAAGCAACGAGCTTGCGGACGTAATCAATATCAATTTCCTCGTCCTTTTTGTTCAGGATTTCCGCTGCTTTCTGCATGTTATCCTTTGGAGTTGCGAGCGGCTGCTGTTCGACGGGGGTTGCGAAGTTGATCCTGCGGGGAGGGATTGCTTCTCTGATGATTCTATCAGCCTCCGCCTGTGCGTAGGTCATTTTCACCTCCCACTCTTTTCTCATACTCTTGACTTGCTCGAGTGTTGCGGTGATTTCGCGATCCTGTCTTTCGAAACGGTCCATGAGATGCGCAGCTTCTTCCCTCTCATCCAATATAGCAGCTGCGGTATTGGCAAACTTCTTGGGTGTGGCCAGCATCTCCTTTCTGGTGGCCTATAAAGCCTCTGGATCTGCGGCGTCGCCAGGAGTTATTGGCTTGTTGAGGACGTCTGACTTTGCGACCAAATCCATGCGTGCTTGTGCAACTATTTCTTCTGGAGACAGGACATCCTCGTATGGTAGTCCCCGATCTAGCGGAGATCCTACATTGGACGGTCCCTGATGAGGTCTAAGACCCCGTGTGTGGCCCGATCTCGCGGATTGACTTCGAAACCAAGAGGGAAGATGGGAAAACGCGAGGAACACGAAGAACACGACGAACACGAGGAACTCCGAGACTCACGCACGCACACCAACCCGATACACCCGATACTTACCCCCGTGGCTCGATGGACCACGCCAATAGAATCACCCGGAAGAGGCACGCGGCAGAATTCCCGGTGAGAGATTGGTGTTGGAGAAGAAGAGATTGGTGAGGGAGAGAGAGTAGCTTGTACTAGAATCTCACTCAACAATATCCAAATCAGCAACAAGGATGGCCTTGATTATAGAGGGATGATACCCAAGGGAGACTAAGCTCAAAGGTAGGTTTGAGTTCAAAACAAGTCTAAAGAGGTAAAGGGGCGTCTGGGGTGCTTATATAGTCTTACAAGGCGTTACGGGCCGAAAAGGTATAAGTGAAACAAGTTCGGGCCGATTTGGCGACTTAAGTCGTGCAGGCCGGTCAGGAGGCCGGTCAGACTGGGCCTGGGACCGGGCTGGCCGGTTCAGACCGGGCCTGGGACCGGGCGGCAACCGGACGAGGTTCCGGGGCCCCTGGATAGCGCCCGGATGGCACAAGCGGAGAATCCGGTTTTGGACCGGGTGGCCCGGTCAGGAGGCCGGTCAGACCGGGTTATGGACCGGGTGACCCGGTCAGGAGGCCGGTCAGACCGGGTTCTGGACCGGCCGGCCATCTTCTCTTCCTTGCGCTCTTCGGGCGACTTCCGGTCCAGCTCCATGTCCATCTTCGCGTCCAGCTGCTCCTCTCCTCCTCTTGACCATGGTGTGTCCTCCTCTTCGTGCTCTTGATGCTCCTTGTACCTAATGACACATAACACGTCGGCATGAGGTAGCAATCCATCCAAAGGGGTACCAAGATCAAGGGTGGTGAGGAGCGAGTTCACCTCATCATGAAGAGCTTTAACTCAGGCTCGCGTCATTGGTCCACTTGGGGGACTTGTTGGTCTTGGTGTGGAGGTGACCGAAGGCCACCCCGCATCATCTCCCCCCCCCCCTTGGGAAAGAGTTGTCCTCGACTCTTGTTCCTCCTCATCTCCATGATATGGCGATAAGTCCGCAACGTTGAATGTGTTGCTCACCAAGTACTTGGAGGTGGGGATGTCGATGACGTAAGCGTTGTTGTTGATGCGTTTGAGGACCTTGAAGGGGCCATCTCCTCTTGGCTTGAGCTTCGAGTTGCGTTCATGAGGGAATCTTTCCTTCCGGAGGTGGATCCAAACGAGGTCGCCTTCTTGAAATATGCGTTCCTTCTTCTTGGCGCTGAGGCGGGTAGCTTGACGACGCACATGTTCTTGAATGGTAGCTCTTGTTTCTTCATGAAGTTTCTTCACGGCGGCGGTGCGCTTGTCGAAATCCATGTTGATCCGCTCATGAAGGGGGAGCGGGAGTATGTCGAGTGCCGTGAGCGGCTCAAACCCGTAGACGACCATGAAGGGACTCCTTGATGTAGTCGAGTGCTTGGCACGGTTGTAGGCGAACTCCGCGTGTGGAAGACATTCTTCCCATGACTTCAAGTTCTTCTTCACGAGAATGCGTAGGAGGGTGGAGAGGCTTCGATTGACCACTTCCGTTTGGCCGTCCGTTTGCGGGTGCGATGATGATGAGAACAAGAGCTTCACTCCAAACTTCGCCATGAGCGACTTCCAAAGATAACTCATGAACTTGACGTCTCGATCCGACACAATGCTTTGCGGTACTTGATACGTCTCCGACGTATCGATAATTTCTTATGTTCCATGCCACATTATTGATGTTATCTACATGTTTTATGCACACTTTATGTCATATTCATGCATTTTCTGGAACTAACCTATTAACAAGATGCCGAAGTGCCAGTTGCTGTTTTCTGCTGTTTTTGGTTTCAGAAATCCTAGTAAGGAAATATTCTCGGAATTGGACGAAATCAAAGCCCAGGGGCCTATTTTCTCACGAAGCTTCCAGAAGTCCGAAGGAGAGACGAAGAGGGGCCACGGAGGGGCCACACCCTAGGGCGGCGCGGCCCCCCCCTTGGCCGCGCGGCCCTGTGGTGTGGGGCCCCCGTGCCGCCTCTTGACCTGCCCTTTCGCCTATAAAAAGTCTCCGTGACGAAAACCCCAGTACCGAGAACCACGATACGGAAAACCTTCCAGAGACGCCGCCACCGCCGATCCCATCTCGGGGGATCCAGGAGATCGCCTCCGGCACCCTGCCGGAGAGGGGAATCATCTCCCGGAGGACTCTACGCCGCCATGGTCGCCTCCGGTGTGATGTGTGAGTAGTCTACCCCTGGACTATGGGTCCATAGCAGTAGCTAGATGGTTGTCTTCTCCCCATTGTGCTATCATTGTCGGATCTTGTGAGCTGCCTAACATGATCAAGATCATCTATCTGTAATCCTATATGTTGCGTTTGTTGGGATCCGATGAATAGAGAATACTTGTTATGTTGATTATCAAAGTTATGCTTATGTGTTGTTTATGATCTTGCATGCTCTCCGTTACTAGTAGATGCTCTGGCCAAGTAGATGCTTGTAACTCCAAGAGGGAGTACTTATGCTCGATAGTGGGTTCATGCCTGCATTGACACAGGACGATGTCAGAAAGTTCTAAGGTTGTGTTGTGCTGTTGCCACTAGGGATAAAACATTGATGCTATGTCTAAGGATGTAGTTGTTGATTACATTACGCACCATACTTAATGCAATTGTCTGTTGCTTTGCAACTTAATACTGGAAGGGGTTCGGATGATAACCTGAAGGTGGACTTTTTAGGCATAGATGCAGTTGGATGGCGGTCTATGTACTTTGTCGTAATGCCCAATTAAATCTCACTATACTCATCATGATATGTATGTGCATGGTCATGCTCTCTTTATTTGTCAATTGCCCAACTGTAATTTGTTCACCCAACATGCTGTTCGTCTTATGGGAGAGACACCTCTAGTGAACTGTGGACCCCGGTCCAATTCTCTTTACTGAAATACAATCTACTGCAATACTTGTTCTACTGTTTTCTGCAAACAATCATCTTCCACACAATACGGTTAACTCTTTGTTACAGCAAGCCGGTGAGATTGACAACCTCACTGTTTCGTTGGGGCAAAGTACTTTGGTTGTGTTGTGCAGGTTCCACGTTGGCGCCGGAATCCCTGGTGTTGCGCCGCACTACATCCTGCCGCCATCAACCTTCAACGTGCTTCTTGGCTCCTCCTGGTTCGATAAACCTTGGTTTCTTTCTGAGGGAAAACTTGCTGCTGTGCGCATCATACCTTCCTCTTGGGGTTGCCCAACGAACGTGTGAAATACACGCCATCAAGCATATTTTCTGCGCCGTTGCGGGGAGATCAAGACACGCTGCAAGGGGAGTCTCCACTTCTCAATCTCTTTACTTTGTTTTTGTCTTGCTTAGTTTTATTTACTACTTTGTTTGCTGCACTAAATCAAAATACAAAAAAATTAGTTGCTAGTTTTACTTTATTTACTATCTTGTTCTCCATATTAAAAACACAAAAAAAATTAGTTACTTGTTTTACTTTACTTAATATCATGCATGTTTTTACTTCACTAGTTAAGCATAATGGAAAACAACAAAAATATGAGAGATCTTTATGAATTTTATCTTGAATTAGGACATGATGTGTTTGAAGAGAGAATTAAAAAACCCATGGAACTTTATATGCATGCTAATGGGAATGTTATTACTATGAATGCTTTGAACACCATTGTTGCTAATGCTATGGAAAATTCTAAGCTTGGGGAGGCTGGCTCTGATGAGCATGATCTTTTTAGTCCCCCAAGCATTGAGGAGAAAATTTTCTTTTATGATTACAATATGCCTCCTATATATGATGATAGCCACTTTGTTGAATTTGCTCCCACTACAACTAATAAAATTGATTATGCTTATGTGGAGAGTAATAATTTTATGCATGAGACCCATGATAAGAATGCTTTATGTGATAGTTACATTGTTGAGTTTGCTCATGATGCTACTGAAAATTATTATGAGAGAGGAAAATATGGTTGTAGAAATTTTCGTGTTACTGAAACACCTCTCTATGTGCTGAAATTTTTGAAGCTACACTTGTTTTATCTTCCTGTGCTTGTTACTTTGCTCTTCATGAACTTGTTTATTTACAAGATTCCTATGCATAGGAAGCATTTTAGACTTAAATGTGTTTTGAATTTGCCTCTTGATGCTCTCTTTTGCTTCAAATACTATTTCTTGCGAGTGCATCATTAAAACTGCTGAGCCCATCTTAATGGCTATAAAGAAAGAACTTCTTGGGAGACAACCCATGTTTTTACCTACAGTACTTTGTTTTTATTTTGTGTCTTGGAAGTTGTTTACTACTGTAGCAACCTCTCCTTATCTTAGTTTTGTGTTTTGTTGTGCCAAGTTAAGCCTTTGATAGAAAAGTAAGTACTAGATTTGGATTACTGCACAGTTCCAGATTTCTTTGCTGTCACGAATCTGGGTCCACCTCCCTGTAGGTAACTCAGAAAATTAAGCCAATTTACATGCATGATCCTCAGATATGTACGCAACTTTCATTCAATTTGAGCATTTTCATTTGAGCAAGTCTGGTGCCATTTTAAAATTCGTCAATACGAACTGTTCTGTTTTGACAGATTCTGCCTTTTATTTCGCATTGCCTCTTTCGCTATGTTGGATGAATTTCTTTGATCCACTAATGTCCAGTAGCATTATGCAATGTCCAGAAGTGTTAAGAATGATTGTGTCACCTCTGAATATGTCAATTTATATTGTGCACTAACCCTCTAATGAGTTGTTTCGAGTTTGGTGTGGAGGAAGTTTTCAAGGATCAAGAGAGGAGTATGATGCAACATGATCAAGGAGAGTGAAAGCTCTAAGCTTGGGGATGCACCCGGTGGTTCACCCCTGCATATATCAAGAAGACTCAAGCGTCTAAGCTTGGGGATGCCCAAGGCATCCCCTTCTTCATCGACAACATTATCAGGTTCCTCCCCTGAAACTATATTTTTATTCCATCACATCTTATGTGCTTTTTCTTGGAGCGTCGGTTTGTTTTTGTTTTTGTTTTGTTTGAATAAAATGGATCCTAGCATTCACTTTATGGGAGAGAGACACGCTCCGCTGTAGCATATGGACAAGTATGTCCTTGGTTTCTACTCATAGTATTCATGGCGAAGTTTCTCCTTCGTTAAATTGTTATATGGTTGGAATTGGAAAATGATACATGTAGTAATTGCTATAAATGTTTTGGGTAATGTGATACTTGGCAATTGTTGTGCTCATGATTAAGCTCTTGCATCATATGCTTTGCACCCATTAATGAAGAAATACATAGAGCATGCTAAAATTTGGTTTGCATATTTGGTTTCTCTAAGGTCTAGATAATTTCTAGTATTGAGTTTGAACAACAAGGAAGATGGTGTAGAGTCTTATAATGTTTTCAATATGTCTTTTATGTGAGTTTTGCTGCACCGGTTCATCCTTGTGTTTGTTTCAAATAAGCCTTGCCAGCCTAAACCTTGTATCGAGAGGGAATACTTCTCATGCATCCAAAATACTTGAGCCAACCACTATGCCATTTGTGTCCACCATACCTACCTATACTACATGGTATTTTTTCCGCCATTCCAAAGTAAATTGCTTGAGTGCTACCTTTAAAATTCCATCATTCACCTATGCAATATATAGCTCATGGGACAAATAGCTTAAAAACTATTGTGGTATTGAATATGTAATTATGCACTTTATCTCTTATTAAGTTGCTTGTTGTGCGATAACCATGTTTACTGGGGACGCCATCAACTTTTCATTGGTTGAATTTCATGTGAGTTGCTATGCATGTTCGTCTTGTCTGAAGTAAGGGCGATCTACACTGAGTTGAATGGTTTGAGCATGCATATTGTGAGAGAAGAACATTGGGCCGCTAACCGAAGCCATGTTCCATGGTGGAAGTTTCAGTTTTGGACAAACATCCTCAAATCTCTAATGAGAAAAGAATTAATTGTTGTTGAATGCTTAAAGCATTAAAAGAGGAGTCCATTATCTGTTGTCTATGTTGTCCCGGTATGGATGTCTAAGTTGAGAATAATCAAAAGCGAGAAATCCAAATGCGAGCTTTCTCCTTAGACCTTTGTACAGGCGGCATAGAGGTACCCCTTTGTGATACTTGGTTAAAGCATATGTATTGCGGTGATAATCCAGGTAGTCCAAGCTAATTAGGACAAGGTGCGGGCACTATTGGTACACTATGCATGAGGCTTGCAACTTATAAGATATAATTTACATGATGCATATGCTTTATTACTACCGTTGACAAAATTGTTTCATGTTTTCAAAATCAAAGCTCTAGCACAAATATAGCAATCGATGCTTTTCCTCTATGAGGACCATTCTTTTACTTTCAATGTTGAGTCAGTTCACCTATTTCCCTCCACCTCAAGAAGCAAACACTTGTGTGAACTGTGCATTGATTCCTACATACTTGCTTATTGCACTTATTATATTACTCTATGTTGACAATATCCATGAGATATACATGTTACAAGTTGAAAGCAACCGCTGAAACTTAATCTTCTTTTGTGTTGCTTCAATGCCTTTACTTTGAATTATTGCTTTATGAGTTAACTCTTATGCAAGACTTATTGATGCTTGTCTTGAAGTGCTATTCATGAAAAGTCTTTGCTATATGATTCACTTGTTTACTCATGTCATATACATTGTTTTGATCGCTGCATTCACTACATATGCTTTACAAATAGTATGATCAAGATTATGATGGCATGTCACTCCGTAAATTATCTGTGTTATCGTTTTACCCGCTCGGGACGAGCAGAACTAAGCTTGGGGATGCTGATACGTCTCCGACGTATCGATAATTTCTTATGTTCCATGCCACATTATTGATGTTATCTACATGTTTTATGCACACTTTATGTCATATTCGTGCATTTTCCGGAACTAACCTATTAACAAGATGCCGAAATGCCGATTCTTTGTTTTACTGCTGTTTTTGGTTTCAGAAATCCTAGTAAGGAAATATTCTCGGAATTGGACGAAATCAAAGCCCAGGGCCTATTTTCTCACGAAGCTTCCAGAAGTCCGAAGGAGAGACGAAGAGGGGCCACGGAGGGGCCACACCCTAGGCGGCGCGGCCCCCTTGGCCGCGCGGCCCTGTGGTGTGGGGCCCCGTGCCGCCTCTTGACCTGCCCTTTCGCCTATAAAAAGTCTCCGTGACGAAACCCGCAGTCGAGAACCACGATACGGAAAACCTTCCGGAGACGCCGCCACCGCCGATCCCATCTCGGGGATCCAGAGATCGCCTCCGGCACCCTGCCGGAGAGGGGAATCATCTCCCGGAGGACTCTACGCCGCCATGGTCGCCTCCGGTGTGATGTGTGAGTAGTCTACCCCTGGACTATGGGTCCATAGCAGTAGCTAGATGGTTGTCTTCTCCCCATTGTGCTATCATTGTCGGATCTTGTGAGCTGCCTAACATGATCAAGATCATCTATCTCGTAATCCTATATGTTGCGTTTGTTGGGATCCGATGAATAGAGAATACTTGTTATGTTGATTATCAAAGTTATGCTTATGTGTTGTTTATGATCTTGCATGCTCTCCGTTACTAGTAGATGCTCTGGCCAAGTAGATGCTTGTAACTCCAAGAGGGAGTACTTATGCTCGATAGTGGGTTCATGCCTCGCATTGACACCGGGACAAGTGACGAGAAAGTTCTAAGGTTGTGTTGTGCTGTTGCCACTAGGGATAAAACATTGATGCTATGTCTAAGGATGTAGTTGTTGATTACATTACGCACCATACTTAATGCAATTGTCTGTTGCTTTGCAACTTAATACTGGAAGGGGTTCGGATGATAACCTGAAGGTGGACTTTTTAGGCATAGATGCAGTTGGATGGCGGTCTATGTACTTTGTCGTAATGCCCAATTAAATCTCACTATACTCATCATGATATGTATGTGCATGGTCATGCTCTCTTTATTTGTCAATTGCCCAACTGTAATTTGTTCACCCAACATGCTGTTCGTCTTATGGGAGAGACACCTCTAGTGAACTGTGGACCCCGGTCCAATTCTCTTTACTGAAATACAATCTACTGCAATACTTGTTCTACTGTTTTCTGCAAACAATCATCTTCCACACAATACGGTTAACTCTTTGTTACAGCAAGCCGGTGAGATTGACAACCTCACTGTTTCGTTGGGGCAAAGTACTTTGGTTGTGTTGTGCAGGTTCCACGTTGGCGCCGGAATCCCTGGTGTTGCGCCGCACTACATCCCGCCGCCATCAACCTTCAACGTGCTTCTTGGCTCCTCCTGGTTCGATAAACCTTGGTTTCTTTCTGAGGGAAAACTTGCTGCTGTGCGCATCATACCTTCCTCTTGGGGTTGCCCAACGAACGTGTGAAATACACGCCATCAGTACTCCATGTAGGCGGACAATTTCCCTGAAAAACAATGAAGCAATGTGTGAAGCATCGTCGCTCTTATGGCAAGGTATGAAATGAGCCATCTTAGAGAATCTATCCACTACCACGAATATAGAATCATGACCATGCTTAGTGCGAGGCAATCCTAGAACAAAATCCATGCTAATATCGGTCCATGGTGCATGTGGAATAGGCAAAGGAGTGTAAAGGCCATAAGGGTTGGAGGTAGACTTAGCTTGTAAGCATGTGGTGCACCGGCGGCAAAGGCGTTTGACGTCGCGGTACATTCTTGGCCAATAGTAGTGGGTTGAGAGCATGGCATATGTCTTCTCTCGACCAAAGTGTCCCATAAGACCACCTCCATGTGACTCTTGCAAAAGCAATTTTCGAAGCGAAGACTCGGGAATGCAAATCTTGTTAGCTTTGAACAAGTAGCCATCATGCAAATAGAAATCATCCACTCCTCGCTCAACGGAGCACTTCTCAAAAATTGGAGCAAAGAAAGAATCGGAAGGATAGAGTTCTTTGATCTCTTCAAGTCCCAAAACATGAAAATCCAAACGAGTTAGCAAAAGGGTGTTTTTGCGGGAAAGAGCATCCGCCACAACATTGTCCTTGCCCTTCTTGTATTTGATCACATATGGGAAGGACTCAATGAACTCGACCCATTTTGCATGTCGTTTGTTCAAGTTGTGTTGGCTTTTCAAATATTTCAAGGACTCATGGTCGGAATGAATGATAAACTCTTTTGGCCAAAGATAGTGTTGCCAAACTTCAAGAACACGAACCAAAGCGTAGAGCTCCTTGTCATATATAGGATAGTTGAGGCGTGCGCCATCTAACTTCTCACTATAGTATGCCACGGGTTTGCCCTCTTGCATAAGAACACCACCAATACCAAGCCCACTTGCATCACACTCAATCTCAAAAGTTTTTGCAAAATTTGGAAGAACAAGAAGGGGAGCTTCGGTAAGGCGTTTCTTCAACTCATCAAAAGCATTTTGTTGGGCCTTGCCCCAAACAAACGGAACATTCTTCTTGGTAAGCTCATTCAAAGGGCAAGCAATGGTGCTAAAATCTTTCACAAAGCGGCGGTAAAACCCGGCAAGTCCATGGAAGCTTCGGACTTGACCAACATTTGTAGGAGTAGGCCAATTGTGGATGGCCTCCACCTTGGAAGAATCAACTTCAATCCCATTAGCGGAAACCACAAAACCAAGGAAAACCAATTTGTTTTGAGCAAAGGTGCACTTGGGGAGGCTAGCATAAAGCTTTTCATGACGCAAGATGCACAAGACCTCTCTCACATGTTGCACATGGTCCTCGAGGTTTTTGCTATAAATAAGAATATCATCGAAGTAGACAACCACGCTCTTGCCAATGAGAGGACGCAAGATGTGATTCATGAGGCGCATGAAAGTTGATGGAGCATTGGAAAGACCGAAAGGCATAACGAGCCATTCATAGAGACCGAGTTTGGTCTTGAATGCCGTTTTCCATTCATCACCAATAGCCATGCGGATTTGATGGTAACCACTACGCAAATCGACTTTAGAGAAAATCGTGGCACCACTAAGTTCATCAAGCATGTCATCTAAACGCGGAATGGGATGGCGGTAACGGACGGTAATGGCATTGATGGGGCGACAATCCATACACATCCGTTGTGTCTCATCCGGTTTAGGCACAAGAATCACGGGAACCGCACAAGGGCTAAGGCTTTCGCGGACGTACCCTTTGGCGAGGAGATCTTGAATTTGGCGTTGGATCTCCTTTGTCTCTTCGGGGTTGGTGCGGTAGGCGGCACGGTTTGGAAGCGGAGCGCCGGGTATGAGGTCGATGCGGTGTTCTATGCCTCGGAGTGGTGGTAGTCCATGAGGGAGCTCGTCGGGGAAGACGTCTTGAAATTCCTGCAAAAGAGACAACAAAGACGGAGGAATGTTGGTTAAGTCGTTAGCCGCCGACGAGGGTCCCTTGCATATGAGCACGTAGTGCAATATGGTGGATGGGTTCTCTTGGAGCTCTCTCCACTCACTCTTGGTGGCTAGAAGGACACTCTTGGACTCACTCATATATGGCTTGTGGCACTCACTCTCTTTGTGGTGGGTCGCTCCCTCTCCTCTCATCTCACTATGGTGGGTGCGGAGTTGTGCCCTCGCTAAAGCCTTCGCATTATCCGCGATGATTTGGCTAGGAGTCATCGGGCGCAACTCGAACTTCTTGTCGTTGACCTTGAAGGTGTATGTGTTGGAGAGTCCATCATGTATAGCCTTCTTGTCATATTGCCAAGGGCGGCCAAGCAACATGTGGCACACCGTCATGGGTACCACGTCACACTCGATAGTGTCCTCATAAGGTCCAATATTGAAAGTGACGGTGACGGTATGTTGTATCTTGACGTTCCCTTGTCACTCAACTATTGGATATGGTAAGGGTGAGGATGCTTGCGGAGAGTGAGGTTGAGCTTCTCACACAACTCGGTGCTCGCAAGGTTATGGCAACTTCCACCATCTATGATGACCTTGATCGACTTGCCACCAATTCCGGCACGGGTTTGGAAGATGTTGCACCGTTGTTCTTCCATAGCATGAGGTTGTGTGGTTAGCACCCTTGTGACCACAAGTGAGGGACTTGGGTCATGCTCACATAAGAGAGGATCTTCTCCACTTTCTTGCTCATAAGCTTCTTCACTTTCCACGGCGGCTTGCACAAGGGCCTCGTATTCTTCTTCATCTAGTGTCTCGATGTCACCATTCTCCATAGTGATCATAACCTTGGTGTTCTTGCACTCAAACGATTTGTGACCTTGGGTGCCACACTTGAAGCAAGTGACACTAGAGGGTCCCGTGGATGCCTTAGAGGAGGCGGTGGAGGAGACCGTTTGCTTCATGCGACTTTGGATAGTCGGTTTCTTGGATGGAGTAGAGGACACGTCGGCCTTGGCACTTGTAGCATGAGGAGTTGATGTAGAAGGAGGAGTCAATGTAGCGAGCTTGGAGGAGAAATAAGTCTTGGCCTTGGAGTACTTGATGTCCTCAATCACTTGGCGCTCGGCCTTCGATGCTTGGTGGACCAACTCAACCATGTTGGAGTAGGGTTGGAACTCGACGATCCTCTTGATGGGGTAAGTAAGGCCATTGAAGAAACGAGCAATGGTTTGTTCCTCGGACTCTTGGATGTTGGCTCGCATCATAGTGAGCTCCATCTCCTTGTAGAACTCCTCAACGGTCTTGGTGCCTTGCTTCAACTTTTGGAGCTTGTTGAAGAGGTCGGTCATGTAGTGCGTGGGGACAAAGCGAGCATGCATCTCTTTCTTCATGTCTTCCCAAGTGTCAATAGGAGGTTCACCCTTTTCTTCTCGAAGAGTGAGGACTTGCTCCCACCAAGTGTTAGCGTAGTCTTCAAACTCAAGAGACGCCATAGCCACCTTCTTGGCACCGGAGTAGTTGTGGATGCGGAAGATCTTGTCCACCTTGAGTGCCCATGAGAGGTAGGCTTCGGCGTCGTCTTCACCTTTGAACTTGGGCATGTTGAACTTGAGTTTGCCATACATGTTCTCTTCATCCTCCAAGGTTCTTCTACGAGGAGGGGCGCCTTCATCTCTTGCGGCTAGAGGAGGAATAGGAGGTCTTCTACGACCAACCATAGCATTGGGTTGGCGTTGAAGATGAACGCTTGCTTCACTTGGTTCACGGTGAGGATGTTGTTGAAGATCTTGTCGCGGTTGAGGGCGATGCTCAATGTTGGGTCTCTCATCTTGATCATAGTGCGGCTCTCCTCGTCCACGTTGGTCATGGCGAGGGTGGCGACGGAGATCTCGCCGAGGTTGATCTTGAGGACCTTGGTCTTGGGGATGGCCATCACGCCCATGGTGGGCATGGCGATTCGCTTGGTGACGATCTTGTTGAAGGTCTTGGTCTTGTGGAGGACGCTCATGTGGACGAGCATGGCGATGTATTTCTCCACGCCTAGAGTTGGAGCGAGAGTCTTCATGACGAGCATGTGGGCGATGAGGTCGATGATGGTCTTCATGCCTTGAGGAAGAGCTTGAGGACGAAAGGCCACCATGAGAGTAATAGTCTTGTGGCGAGCTTGATGAAGATGAAGTAGAGCGGTGTCGACGATGACGACCCAAGTTGGTGATGGCGCGCTCGAGGCTATCCATGCGCCGCTCCATGTTGGCATCATTGGCCGCCATTTGGCCATTCAAGTTGTCCGTAGCTTCACGAAGAAGAGCCAAGTCTTGGTTCACGGCGGAGAAGTTGTGAGCCACCTCATCGTATTGCTCATCGATGCGGGTCTCGAAGAGGGTGAGTTGCTCCTTGAACTCTTGTCGTTGCGTCCATAGGTTGTGTTGAGTAGCCAACCTCTCGGTGTTGCGGAGGATCTCTTCATCCCTATTGGTATCTCCGTTCCTATCCATGATGGAAAGACAAGAACTATGTTGTGTATGTTAGTGGAAGGAGACTACCTCACACTCTTACCAAGGTAAGATAGTATTGAGGCAATCCACCAAGCCGAAAGCAAGATCAAGTGTATCGGGAACACACGCAAAACCACACGCAAAAGCTAGCAAATATGGTGTTAGGCGAGTGTTGTGGAAAGCCAAAAGACAAATCCAAGATCGAGTATGTTGTTAAAAGTGGGTGAGGTCCAAAAATCCAAATGTCAATGTGAAAATCACTATAAACACGGAAAAAGTTGTGGAACACACACACGAGATAAGCGGGGTTAGTGCAACCAAAAGTGAGCGGAAAAGTGTATGTATAAGTGCTCGGTGTCACACTAACACAAGGAGAGCCAAAGCTTCGGTTGCAAAGGAAGAGACAACAAGATTCACACGTGGCCTCTCTTCTCCTATCTCTCTTTTGCTTAAAAGCTTTTTCTCTTTTGTATATGGTGGCACTTGCACTCGTTTGTATCTTTGGTGGCACGTGGACACTTTTGTATGTATGGGCGTATGGATGTATGGATGTATGGATGTATGGTGCTACTCGCACTCTTTTTGTGTTTTTGGGGCTTTTTCACGCACTATGTTAGCGTTAGCCTCGCTTTTGCTATCTTGCCACACGAGTGTTTGCTTCGGTGCCTTACTCAACGCGACACACACACCTCACAATGCGGGGCCACGTGCAATGTCTCGCAACACTAGACAAGCAATGCTCGATGGGATAGATCGCAAAAGGAAGAGGGGTTACAAGGTGAAAGCTGCAAGTTATACCTGCGATGGTGGTGGTGGTGGTGGTGGTGGTGGAGATCGCCGGAAGACGAGGTCGAAGGAGGGCGCGAGGAGGCGCCCGGTCTGGGGCCCGGTCGGACCGGATCCTGGACCGGCTTGCCCGGTCGCCGCCCGGTCGACCGGGTTCTGGGCTGGCTCGGCCGGTCGTGGGCCCGGTTGACCGGGTTCTCAACCGGATTTCGCGGGCTGGAGCTTTCTCTCTCCTGTTCTTCCCCAAACCAAATCCAAATCGACCAAAACGAAGGGAAACGATGGAATCGGAGGCTCAAAGTTGGGGAAATAGTAGATCAAGCACAACAACACCAGATCCACGGACCAAAACCACTCAAAACGCAACCAAATCACAGATCGGTCAAGAGGCAATTTAGGGCTATTTTTTTTGGGATTTTTTGGAAAATTTTCTAGGAACGAAATCGAGTGGGTGGAAGGTCAAATCCGCGGTAACCAAGAGCTGCTGATACCATATGATGAGGTCTAAGACCCCGTGTGTGGCCCGATCTCGCGGATTGACTTCGAAACCAAGAGGGAAGATGGGAAAACGCGAGGAACACGAAGAACACGACGAACACGAGGAACTCCGAGACTCACGCACGCACACCAACCCGATACACCCAATACTTACCCCCGTGGCTCGATGGACCACGCCAATAGAATCACCCGGAAGAGGCACGCGGCAGAATTCCCGGTGAGAGATTGGTGTTGGAGAAGAAGAGATTGGTGAGGGAGAGAGAGTAGCTTGTACTAGAATCTCACTCAACAATATCCAAATCAACAACAAGGATGGCCTTGATTACAGAGGGATGATACCCAAGGGAGACTAAGCTCAAAGGTAGGTTTGAGTTCAAAACAAGTCTAAAGAGGTAAAGGGGCGTCTGGGGTGCTTATATAGTCTTACAAGGCGTCACGGGCCGAAAAGGTATAAGTGAAACAAGTTCGGGCCGATTTGGCGACTTAAGTCGTGCAGGCCGGTCAGGAGGCCGGTCAGACCGGGCCTGGGACCGGGCTGGCCGGTTCAGACCGGGCCTGGGACCGGGCGGCAACCGGACGAGGTTCCGGGGCCCCTGGATAGCGCCCGGATGGCACAAGCGGAGAATCCGGTTTTGGACCGGGTGGCCCGGTCAGGAGGCCGGTCAGGGTTATGGACCGGGTGACCCGGTTAGGAGGCCGGTCAGACCGGGTTCTGGACCGGCCGGCCATCTTCTCTTCCTTGCGCTCTTCGGGCGACTTCCGGTCGAGCTCCATGTCCATCTTCGCGTCCAGCTGCTCCTCTCCTCCTCTTGACCATGGTGTGTCCTCCTCTTCGTGCTCTTGATGCTCCTTGTACCTAATGACACATAACACGTCGGCATGAGGTAGCAATCCATCCAAAGGGGTACCAAGATCAAGGGTGGTGAGGAGCGAGTTCACCTCATCATGAAGAGTTTTAACTCGGGCTCGCGTCATTGGTCCACTTGGGGGACTTGTTGGTCTTGGTGTGGAGGTGACCGAAGGCCACCCCGCATCAGTCCCGGATCGGAGGCGGTGTTTTCATCTTCGGGTTCCTGCTGATCCAGCTGTGCCACGGTTGCGAGAACCTGCATGGGCTGGGCGGACTCAACGTCGGGTTGTTCACCGTATCCGTATTCTTTTATCTTCCGATCGAACTCTTCGGTGTCCATGGAATCCCCGGACATTGGGCTTAGGTTGCCGAGGATTGATTCCTCAGGGTTTCCGGCACCCTCTGGACCCGGAGCGTCGCTTTCTCCGACAGCCTCCTGCTGATCCGGAGCGACAGCGTTTTCCGGCGCCTCATCCTGCACGGGGCCAGCTCCGTCTTCTTGAGGGGCGGCTCCGGCGGTATGGGCTATGAAGTGCACGAAGTGACACCTTTGCTTCTCTAACACCTGGGAGACCCAGGCGGATCTGCATTGGTCTTCCACCGTTATTTCCTGCTCAGGGGCGGATTGGGTGGGTTTTGATTTTTCCAGATCTAAGGCGGAATCTTCCTTAGGAAATTCCTGCGACTCAGATCGGATCTTCGCGACTGCGTCCTGCTCAGCGGCGGTCGCGTCTGCGCTACTTACCAGTGGGTTTCCGTCGGAATCGACGGTTTCCCCGATGAAGATGTGTATGCCGCCAACTGGGACGATGGAGAGCTTGACGGGGTCTGTCTTAGCCGGAATCCAGCACTCATCCGGAGGGACGATCGGCAGATTTCCGGCGTAGAGGACGCGCCCCACAGCGATCGTGTCGTCGTAGCTTCCCATGGCGGAACCCTCCCGGTTCCGGCCTCCAGACGCCGCAGGCCCCACGGTGGGCGCCAACTGTCGTTGCCTATTCGACGGTGCCTCGGAGGAGGGATCCTCACGAGGGGGAGAGTCCTAGCCGGAATACAAGTTGCCTAACTACGGTACAATGTCTTGCCGCGTACGTCAAGGATCCGCCTTCCTCCAAATACGTGCTGGATCCGGATACTTCATGGGCTGTCACGGATCCGGCCTCCTTCGTAGGTCGGTTGAGATCCGGCTTCCTGTTCCTGGGCTGGACTTCATCCTTCAGGATCTACAGCAACTGGGCCGCCCGATGGGCCACATGCCTCACCACCAACTATGGGCCACCCGGGCTTGCCGGATCTAGGCCATGCCGTTGATATACCCATAAAGTATACCCACAACAAAAGCGACAGAAGAGGCGAGAAACAGCGGGAAGAAAGCGCGGGAACGTGCGGTGGCGTGCGAACGCCGGCGACGCGTGGAGGCTACGCAGCACCGACAAGACGTCCCGCTTGCCCCTCCGTCGCCATTAAGGCAAAGCTGCGACGCTTCGGTCGTGTGTCACTGCGCGCGAATAACTTCTGCCTCGAGGTAGGCGACGGTTAGGTCCAAACTTGAATGTGTCGCTGATGCGTCGGTCCCGCCACTTCCCGCCTCGCTTTTCGTTGTGTCCGGCGTGCCCGGAGCGTCCCCTGTGGGACGGGGACGGGCTCGGTGCGCCGAACACCGTACCGGGCCGCGCCAGACAAAAAGAGGGTTTGGGGGACGCGGCTGGGAACATTTTTTTGTCCGGCGCGCTCCAAATCCCTTTGGGGAACGATTTGGAGGACGCGGCTGGGAACATTTTTTTTTTTGTCCGGCGCACCCCAAATCTCTTTGGGGAACGATTTGGAGGACGCGGCTGGAGATGCTCTAAGGTTTAGACTATTACTACTACACTTCTACTGCGTGGGTAAAAAAGGTACTCCCTCCGTTCCAAGTAAGATTTATATTTTATTAAAAGTAAGCTAAATAAATTTTGATTAAACTTTTAGAAAAAACTAAGGAGTATTGTAATATTATGTACATATCATATAAAAATACATTTCAAACGACATTGGTTTTATATTACACATATTAATATTTTATATAAAAAACTAGTCAAAATGTACATATTATGACTTTTCAAAAATAAATTATTCGTACAAGCTGACGAAATTGAAAGAGGTGGGCCGGGTCAACTTTGAGCGGCCGCTGGTCGTTGGCATGGCACGGTGGAATTGACCAGCAAGTGGGTCGGCGCGCGGTCCGGACGTTGCTTCTACGGTGGTGCAGAATCCGATTCCGCCTCCGGTTACGATTCAGACCCTGCTCCTCCAGCCTATATAGCAGCACCTCATCGGCTCCGGGTTACATATGCGATCTGCAATCGCTGGAAGATCGCGTGCCGTGGTGATTAGCTCTCGATCGATCCTCGGTCGCGCGCCTGCACGCACGAGCACGGACGATCGAACCGCGGCGCGCGATGGCGGCGGTGGCGCAGCGGAAGACGAAGGGGCCATCGGCGGCGAGCGCCGGCGGCGCCAAGACGAAGAGGAGGAGGAAGACGAAGGTGCTCCCGCCGCTGCTGTCGCCGGGGACGGCCGTGGAGGTGCTCCGGAACGGGAAGTGGGTGGGCGGCGGCACGGTGACGATCCGGAACGACCGCACCTACATGGTCAGCCTCCCCGAAGGCATGACCGTGCTCATGACACGGGGGAGGGTCCGGCCTACCGACGGATACGGCACGCTTTATTCGTAGGGATCAATCGGATCGGACAGCCTCAAGGAACGGCGGCGACGCCGGAGCGGAAGGGTCTGCTCGCCGACTTCGGGGTTTCTTTACTTCCACGTCTAGCCCTTAGATTCTTTTCTTCCATTTACATAGATTCTTTTCTTCCATTTACAAGAATAGAGAAAGGAAGATCTGACATGTAGTGTCTCGGAATCAAGGTTTGTTTCAGGTTCCATCTCACTGTATTTCTGCTGTGTATTTGTACTCATGTAGTGTAATTATATTGGATATTACCTGATGCAGTTGTTAATATCTTATCTGAATGAAAATTTGAGCGAAATCAGTCAAATTCCCAGCCTTGCAGGCTGGACATAATCTTTGCGGCAACGTCCATGATTTTGCCAGGTCTCAATTTACTGTTTGGTCGATGGTACATCAGGAAGAAAATTAAATCTATATTACCATCAATTATCACGAGACAAGTTGATGTGTGCAGGTGAATAAATAAACCATACTTCAGACCAGAGTCAAATAAACTCATTCCGAAATCAGTAGCAAGATGAATCTTGATTGACCTAATACACAGTGCAGCTTGGCAGCAAGGAGAGTATTTCAGCACTAACTAGACCAGGGCTCAATTTACACCAGGGAAAACAACTAAACCTATATTCCAAGTACCAGCATACATAAACCCAGTCTTCAGACGAGATGGAACAAACTCATTGTGAGATCAGTAGCAAATTGAGTCTTGATTGACCTAATACAGAGTGTAGCTTGGCAGCAAGCAGGGTATTTCAGCATTAACTAGTAAAATGAAAAAGCTGCGAAGCAACTACTTGGTTCTCTTGACTGCACGCCTTCCCTGGCCCTTCTTTGGTGGACCCTTGCCACGACGCTTGAGCATTTCAAGCTTGGTAAGACGCCTGCATAGTTTACAGAGAAAGATACAAGTTGTTAAGACAGAGTTGTCACAGCACACTATTAAGCATCAAATCAGCCTTCCTAGAAGAAAATCTTTCGTCTATGGTTGTTATGAATGATATCACGGCAAAGGAAATAAACCATGTGAGGTGGTGAAAATGGTAAGAACAGTGATGCATTTCACAACAGGGGACACCACTGATAACTACAACATTTTCTATCTGAACATCCCATGCCGTTGGTTCCATCGTGATTATGCAAATTTCGCATGACATGAAAAAATGCACCTAGGTACATGCCAAGATGGTCAATCGATTCAGCCTATGAAAACAGGACAACTTCAGGGAATTTCGCAGAAAATTTGGTTAGCTCAAATATTGGCCATATAATATCATGTTTATTACAACTCAAGTTCTTACAGTTGACTACCACTACCAACATATTCATTCTAAAGGGACAAATACAGAGTAAGCAAGCAACCACTATGCCCACAGTATTTTGGTAAAGCCAGAAAATAAAGACTGAGATAGGACACGATGCAAAATTGGTGCAGCCCAATGAAGAATTGCCACATGGTGCGTGATGTCAGCAACACGAAAATCTTGTCATCCGCTCCAAGATCACATGGTTGGGATCGCATCGTGCCCTATGGCAAGAGTTGCCACATTTGCCCAATATTTTCCTGAAAATAGTCTTGCTGGGCCTTTCAGTGGCAAAGCCAGCAATAGGAAAGGATTTGATAGACCACACATTTTGAAAGTCATTACTTGTTAGCGAGCAAGGAAATACAAAGGTGGTCACTCATGCCAAATGTAAAGAAATACAGCCAACCTATCAAACAAAATATACGCATCTGGTAAGACTTGCTTTTACATGATTATAATCAGCACTCCAGTTACCTCTGACTAACCGAGTAACCGATCACAAGAACTGGCCTGACTGAAGCAGATGCATAAAGTACTCATGGGCTAAAGGTAACAGATTTACCTAACATCCTCTAGCATATGCATATGCACATGCATATCCACACAGCCAAAAAAGATACAATTACCTATTCATAAAAACCAACATTCGCAAAATTGCACATCACTCAGGCATACCAATAAGAGAGAGATGCATAGCAAGTACACACCAAATATATGCAAAACAACAGCCAAACACAATCCCTGTCTTGATCAAACTACCCTAGATTTGGACAAATGAGACCTAGAGAAGCAAATGGAATAGGTATTTGTGATCTTAAGAGCGGCAATCTAAACATTAGTGCTGAAAGTAGCTTTCTCAAAACTACGGTCAAGAATCAAAACAGCGAATTTATAGCAATGACAGGCTGTTAATCCGCTCTGAGCCTGCAACCACAAAATGATGCATGTACCAATAAAAATCACCGCACATTTGCTACCTGGAATCGCCGAGCTAGTAATTAGCGAGGGCAGTCGGGCGACCAAATGCGTAGACATCAGCAAGCAACGAAATAATACTGAGCCAGCACCTGACGGCTCACCAGGGCGGCGAGCCATACAAGCAATCACATGGCGTCAACAACACCTCTCCGAGGAATGAAGCATAACGACGAACACTTGGCGGGCGAGCGCAACCCCAAGACGGCGCAACGAAGGTATTAGTTAGAGAGGAAAGAAGCGCGCGAAAGGCGTGTGCTGGGAGCTTACTCTTTCTCCTCGCGTGCCATGACGATGGGGTCGTCCCGCTTGATGTCGTAGGGGTACCACTGCGCCAGCTGCTCTCCGATGAACTTCTTCCGCAGCAGCTTCGTCGCCGCGCGCTTCCCCGAAGGGTTGACCGCGTGGCCGAACACCGCGGCGTGCGCCTCCGCTGCCCCCGCCGTCACCGCCGCCGTCAGTAGCTGCCGCAGCCCGCCCGCCGCCGCGCTCATCTCGCTGGCTCTTTCTCTCGCTGGATCGGACGCTCCCGGGCTTTTGGGGCCTCTTTACATTGTTTCTTATTACGTGGGCCTGAGGATCAGTGGGCTGGCCCGGATCAAACTTTTTTTGCAAAATACCATCCTTCCATTTGTAGTGGTCGCACAATGCTCAAATTTGTTTTTGTAGTGGTCACACTCAAAGAAACCTTATTTTTGTAGTCTAGCCATGCGTGATAGCTATGAATTCTAAGAAAAACATGATGAATATATCGGAAAGTATCACATGATCCCAAACTTGGAATGATACCACTTCTTAAAAATCAAATTTACTAGTTTCTAAAATAGTTGAAAAATATATGTTAAGTGTTCACAAGATGTGTGATGATGGCTAAGCCTTAATTGTGTGGCCCGATCTCACGAATTGACCTAGAAATAGAGGGAATGAGGGATGAACAAGAACAACAACGAAGAACACGATAAACGCACGCAACATAACCTAATACGATCTGGTTTGCTCTCAACGCTCAAAAACACCGTTCGATAGAATCTCTCGAGGAAAGACACGAAGTAGAATCTCCAAGAAAGAGATTGGTATGCAATTGATGGAATCACTCGTATGAGAGACCGAAATAAAATCACACAAGTGAGCAATCAATCACATAAAAGAGGGCTTTGATACAACTCATAGATTTGTGTCTAATAGACAAGGGGGTTTCCCTAATCCACTAAACCAAGTTCTAGTTCATCATGGACTAGCTAATTAAGGGGTGGGTGGGTGCCTATTTATAGGAAGCCACTAAGAGCATCACTACTAGAGCCCTTAAAAGAGCTAAACCCTTAAAATAATTGTTTTTAAGGGCTGAAGCATTTTCACGGCGCAGATCAGTGCCCCTAAAACTATAAAGCCGTAAAAAATTAGAGATCCGACCCTCTTTTGACTCGTCAACCCTCACTTCCCCTCCCTCGCTTGCACCGTGGCTCTCCTGGAAACCCTATACCCCTTCCCTCTCCCTCGCGACGTCGCATCCCCTTTCTCCCCTCTTTTATCTCTTCTCTGTGAGCACGAGCGCACCCACCGCAACCATGTCGCCGTCGCGCCAATGATGCAGACCACCTCGGAATAAGATGTGTGCACGTTGAGCTCCATCTCGTCTCCCCTGCGTTCTGGGTGAAGGAATTTTCCCGGGAGTCCCTCAGTGCGTCGTCACCGTCGTCGATGTCCTCTCCGGCCACCGCAAACCTCCATCGATTTTGCCGGACATGGACCTCCTCCTGCTTTTATGAAAACACCAGCGTGCTCCTGGTACTGCAGCGCATCTCCCGAACCACTCGCTCGTCTCCATCCCCTCTGTTTCATCTTCCCGGTGGTGATCGGTGCTGTTTTCCGCAAGTCCTCGTTGACGGCTACAGTCCGGCGGTCCTCCGGTGACCCTTTCGAAACTGATGAGGACATCCCATCTATTGATACAACCGCTGTACCTACAGCCACACAAATACAAGGACCAATCACTCGAGCTCGTGCCAAACAACTTAACTATCAGGTACTTTCGTTTCTTGGAACTGTTCCTCATATACATGAGAATATGATGCTGCCTAAATCAGATATGTTTGTTACTCTTAGGAATGATGGATCTAGCATGGATGAGGAGGACAAGCATTGGAGCATGATCACACATGGAGGAGATGGCAGCAAGCACTTGAGGATTGAAGATGACGCCACAAGTGGAGATTTCAGGACTTTGAAGCCACCATAAGAAGAGATGAAGACATGGACGAAATATAGAGTTCTCCACTTCATAATTTCGTCCATAGCATAATATGGTGCTGCGTCACCTTTAGTGCTGCGTCACCTTTAATACGTATGGCTGGTCGAAACCCCACCTTTTCCTCCTTTAAATACCCCCATAGCCGTCACGTTTAGACTCGGATTTTGATTAGATTAAAAGTTAGCCATTGCTGCAACTCTCGTGTACTTCTTTTGAGGCCAACGCCCAGAACAAGACCGACTATTCGGAATCCCACCTTTTCAATAAAGCTTTCATCTATATCCGCAATATTCTGATTGCATTATTAGTTCTTATTTGTTCTCGATTTCAGGTAGGAATTAAGACCCTCGCTAGTCAGGCTGATCGTGCATCCGCAAGATCAGTAGCTCCCGGAGATTGTCCTAGCGATTGCATTGGCGCACGAGCTTTGCACGTGTAGTCGGATCGTCAAGCACGAACTCCACCAACAAATCGACGCTATCATACTCTCATCGAAAGATCGGCCACCTTTGTCCTATCAAGTGGTATCAGATTTCAGGTTGCTCGGTGAGATTTTACTGTTCTCCTAGTGTAGATTGCATCTGCCATCATACCCATAAACCACGAAAAAGCCAAAAATACAGTTAGGGTTTAGATCAGCTCGTCCCATAAACCCCCCTGCCACGCCTTGCATTGTCTTTTCAGTTTTGCATAGTTGAATTTGTGTCTGCATCTTCGTGTCGAGTTGCTGGTCTTAGCGTCTAGTTCCTTTAGAGTTTCGAGTTCTGGTCATAGTAGTTACGCCGCCGCCGCATACTCGCATCGCTCGCAGATCATCACCCACCATATTCTTCCGCCATCGCCAGATACACCTGCCGTATACATACTGCCATATACTTCCGCCATCGACATATACACCTGCCATATACATCCTGCCATATACTTCCGCCATCGCCATATACACCTGCCATATACCCCGGTTCCTACCACGACACGGATTTGTGCTGTTCCTCTGCCGCGACAGAGTCCGTGTAGACTAAGGTTTTTCTGTTTTTCCTTAATAGCTGTTGCCTTCTAACTTCATCCTGTGCTGTAGAAAAATTTTCCGTGAGATAAGTTTCGGCCGCCAGTAAAGAATTGGAAGGAGAGCAAAAAAAAAAAAAAGTCTGGAACCGCCTCCGAAAAAAATTTCTGGCTACATTGGTTTTCCACCTTGGCGATCACTTTTCGCCACTGGCCGTTATAGCGACATTTTTTTTGCGCCTGCGCGCTTTTCAGAGCACTTTCCAGAAATTTCGACAACAAAATTTTCTGAGGCTATACTGTTTTTAGACCTTGGGGATCAGTTTGAGACACTTGCCATCATAGTGATTTTTCGCACCTCGCGTCGCCACATCATCGCCACCTCATCGCTGCTAGTTGCTTGTGTGCCGCGCCGTGACCTCGTTAGTGTTCTAGGCTCGCGTCTCTAGTACGGACTAGCCTAGGACCAGCACAGTACCGTTGTTGAGCATACTTTCAATACTGCATCGCTGTTTTGACAATTGCTGTTTTGCTACCATATATAAGCCATCCTACAGCTCCACATATTGTCTCCACGTGCACTGTGTCGACCCCAGGTAATCGCTTTGGCAATCTTTGGAGACGCTGATCCTTGTTGGTTGCCGTATCACCTTCCTCCTGTTTGGTAAGAACTTGTAAGAGCTTTGTATTTTGCTTGACGAATTGTGCGTGAACCACCATATTCCGTAGTTTCTAGGCATATACATTGTTGCTTGTTGCATACTAACTATGACAGGCACAGAGTCGGCGAACGTTGACCCGGATAAGATGATGAATGCAGAGATGCATGCTCACTTCACCCATCTTTTGGGCGGGCATGCAACCGACGTGGATGGGCGCCTCGGTGATGTTGACGCCAAACTCACCGACGCGCTAGACAAGATCGATGGCCTCGAGGCATCCTTCAACTCCAAGCTCGACGCCAAGTTCCAGGAGTTGTTGACTCGGTTACCGCCGCCTCGCGCCAATGTGCAACGCCGCGCACGCCGCGTTCCTCGTGCGGACGTTCCTGCAGGTACCGCTGCTGCTGCTGCAGCCGCACATGACGCGTCTTCTGATGAAGGATACGAGGATTATGGAGGGAACGAGGATGAGCACGTAGATGAGAACGTGCTGGATGATGAGGAGGTCCAACAACCTGCTCCTGGTCGTCCACGGCAGCTGAACCGCCACGCTCGACCACCTCCACGGCCGGTACGTGATGATGATCATGTTGCTAAACTAAAATTGAATATTCCGCCATTTGAGGGTAGATATAATCCTGATGCATATCTTACATGGGAATTGAAAGTAGAGCAACGCTTTGCATGTTTACGCTATCCTGATCATTTGCGCGTTAGTGCTGCTACTTGTGAGTTCACAGATTTTGCATCTATTTGGTGGTCTGAGCATTGTAGAGTACACCATGCTAATATTCCTACTACTTGGGTTGGTTTAAAACTTGCTATGCGTACTCGTTTTGTTCCTCCACATTATCAACGTGATTTGCTTAAAAAATTGTCTCGCTTAGAATAATGAAAAAATTCGGTAGAAGACTATTATCAAGAATTGCAAACTGGTATGATTCGCTGTGGTATTGTAGAGGATAATGAGGCTATGCTTGCACGTTTCTTTGGTGGTTTAAATAAAGAGATTCAGCATATTTTAGATTATAAGGAGTACAACACTATTACTCGCTTGTTTCATCTTGCTTGCAAAGCTGAACGTGAAGTACAGGATCGTCAACCACCATGGAGAAAAGCTAATGTTTCTGCAGGTCGTACATCGTCATGGACTTCGCGACAATCAGCGCCACCATCTCGTGGGGCTGCACCAGCACCTCCTACCTCCAAGTACACCGCGTCTGCATCACGAACTCCATCTGCTGCTGCTCCACCACCATCTGCTGGTCCTCCTCGGAGTTCATCTTCGATGGCCTCCACGGGGAAGACGCGCGACATACAATGTCGCAAATGCTTGGGATTTGGACACATAGAGAGAGAATGCAGAACCAAGCGTGTGATGTTGGTGCGTGAAGATGGCGAATATGATTCTGCAAACGACTTTGATGAAGATACATTGGCCCTTATTGCTGCACGTGATTGTGCCAATTCTGATTCTGAGAGAGAGATGGAGGTAATGGAAGCTGACACTGCTGATCAGTACAGGAGCTTAGTTGCACAGCGTGTGTTGAGCGTGCAATTGAGCAAAGCTGAGCATGATCAACGCCACAATCTGTTCCAAACACGAGGCGTTGTAAAAGAGCGAGCTATAAGGATCATCATTGATGGAGGGAGCTGCAATAATCTGGCTAGCGTTGACATGGTGGAGAAGCTTTCTCTCCCTACAAGACAGCGCACACATCCATACTACATTCAATGGTTTGAGAGCTCTCGGAAGCTCAAGGTAACAAGAACTACACGTGTGCATTTTACTATTGGTACATATTCTGATTTTGTTGATTGTGATGTTGTACCTATGCAAGCTTGTTCTTTGTTACTTGGTAGACCTTGGCAATTTGATAGAGAATCTGTTCACAATGGTAAAACTAATCAGTATTCTCTTATGCATGATGGAAAGAAAATTGGTCTCAAACCTATGACTCCTGAACAAATACTAAAAGATGATCTTGCTAGAGCTAGTAGAGTAAAAAACGAGGAGAAACATAAGAGTGAGAATCAGATTGTTGCTGCAGATTTTGTTCCACATAAGGCTAATACTAAATCTGATTCGAACCATGCTACTGAAATTCGTTTAAAAAATCCTTGTTTGCTTGCTAGCAAATCTGATATTGCTGAACTTGA
Organism: Lolium perenne; assembly: GCF_019359855.2. NCBI lineage: Eukaryota > Viridiplantae > Streptophyta > Magnoliopsida > Poales > Poaceae > Lolium > Lolium perenne. Next base: position 42,103,592 of record NC_067244.2, on the reverse strand, counting down.
TGTGAACACTACTCAATGCTATGCTATTATTTGCAAATAAGTTCTATTTTCATTTGAGGATATGCCTCCTTCTTTGCCACCTGCGGTTGCTAACCTTTTGCAGGAGTTTATTGATGTGTTCCCACAAGATGTACCACCTGGACTACCACCTATCCGTGGGATAGAACACCAGATTGACTTGATTCCAGGTGCTTCGCTGCCCAACCGTGCGCCATATCGTACCAATCCTGAAGAGACGAAAGAGATTCAGCGACAAATTCAGGTTCTCCAAGATAAAGGTTACATTCGTGAGTCTCTTAGTCCATGTGTTGTTCCTATTATTTTGGTACCTAAGAAGGATGGTTCTTCACGCATGTGTACTGATTGTAGAACTATTAATAATATTACCATTCGTTACCGTCATCCTATACCTCGTTTAGATGATATGCTTGATGAATTGAGTGGTTCTATTATGTTCTCTAAAGTTGATTTGCGTAGTGGTTACCACCAGATTCGTATGCAATTAGGAGATGAATGGAAAACAGCGTTTAAAACTAAGTTCGGTTTATATGAGTGGTTAGTAATGCCTTTTGGTTTAACTAATGCACCTAGTACTTTCATGAGACTGATGAACGAAGTTTTACGTGCTTTTATTGGACGTTTTGTGGTGGTATACTTTGATGATATTCTGATTTATAGCAAATCTTTGGAGGAACATTTGGATCATTTACGTGATGTTTTCAATGCTTTACGTGATGCACGTTTGTATGGTAATCTTGAGAAGTGCACCTTTTGCACCAATCGAGTTGCGTTTCTTGGCTATGTTGTTACTGCGCAGGGAATTGAAGTTGATCCAGCCAAGATTGAGGCAATTGAGAGTTGGCTGCAGCCTAAGACGGTCACACAAGTGAGGAGTTTTCTTGGCCTCGCTGGTTTTTATAGGCGCTTTGTGAAAGATTTTGGATCCATTGCTGCGCCGCTGAATGAGCTTACAAAGAAGGATGTGCCCTTTGTGTGGGGTGATGCACAACAAGAAGCCTTCATGATACTAAAAGATAAGTTAACACATGCTCCATTACTCCAACTTCCTGATTTCAATAAGACTTTTGAGCTTGAATGTGATGCTAGTGGAATTGGATTGGGAGGTGTGTTATTACAAGAGGGCAAACCTGTTGCATATTTGATGGCGTGTATTTCACACGTTCGTTGGGCAACCCCAAGAGGAAGGTATGATGCGCACAGCAGCAAGTTTTCCCTCAGAAAGAAACCAAGGTTTATCGAACCAGGAGGAGCCAAGAAGCACGTTGAAGGTTGATGGCGGCGAGATGTAGTGCGGCGCAACACCAGGGATTCCGGCGCCAACGTGGAACCTGCACAACACAACCAAAGTACTTTGCCCCAACGAAACAGTGAGGTTGTCAATCTCACCGGCTTGCTGTAACAAAGGATTAACCGTATTGTGTGGAAGATGATTGTTTGCGAAAACAGTAGAACAAGTATTGCAGTAGATTGTATTTCAGTAAAGAGAATTGGACCGGGGTCCACAGTTCACTAGAGATGTCTCTCCCATAAGACGAACAGCATGTTGGGTGAACAAATTACAGTTGGGCAATTGACAAATAAAGAGAGCATGACAATGCACATACATATCATGATGAGTATAGTGAGATTTAATTGGGCATTACGACAAAGTGCATAGACCGCCATCCAACTGCATCTATGCCTAAAAAGTCCACCTTCAGGTTATCATCCGAACCCCCTCCAGTATTAAGTTGCAAAGCAACAGACAATTGCATTAAGTATGGTGCGTAATGTAATCAACAACTACATCCTTAGACATAGCATCAATGTTTTATCCCTAGTGGCAACAGCACAACACAACCTTAGAACTTTCTCACATCGTCCCAGTGTTAATGCAGGCATGAACCCACTATCGAGCATAAGTACTCCCTCTTGGAGTTACAAGCATCTACTTGGCCAGAGCATCTACTAGTAACGGAAAGCATGCAAGATCATAAACAACACATAAGCATAACTTTGATAATCAACATAACAAGTATTCTCTATTCATCGGATCCCAACAAACGCAACATATAGAATTACAGATAGATGATCTTGATCATGATAGGCAGCTCACAAGATCCGACAATGATAGCACAATGGGGAGAAGACAACCATCTAGCTACTGCTATGGACCCATAGTCCAGGGGTAGACTACTCACTCATCACACCGGAGGCGACCATGGCGGCGTAGAGTCCGCCGGGAGATGAGTCCCCTCTCCGGCAGGGTGCCGGAGGCGATCACCGGGATCCCCCGAGATGGGATCGGAGGCGGCGGCGTCTCCGGGAAGGTTTTCCGTATCGTGGCTCTCGATCGGGGGTTTCGTCACGGAGGCTATTTGTAGGCGGAAGGGCAGGTCAAGAGGCGGCACGGGGGCCCCACACCACAGGGCCGCGCGGCCAAGGGGGGGGGCCGCGCCGCCCTAGGGTGTGGCCCCCTCGTCGCCCCTCTTCGTCTCTCCTTCGGACTTCTGGAAGCTTCGTGGAAAAATAGGCCCCTGGGCTTTGATTTCGTCCAATTCCGAGAATATTTCCTTACTAGGATTTCTGAAACCAAAAACAGCAGAAAACAAAGAATCGGCACTTCGGCATCTTGTTAATAGGTTAGTTCCAGAAAATGCACGAATATGACATAAAGTGTGCATAAAACATGTAGATAACATCAATAATGTGGCATGGAACATAAGAAATTATCGATACGTCGGAGACGTATCAGCATCCCCAAGCTTAGTTCTGCTCGTCCCGAGCAGGTAAAACGATAAATACGTATAATTTCTGGAGTGACATGCCATCATAATCTTGATCATACTATTTGTAAAGCATATGTAGTGAATGCAGCGATCAAAACAATGTGTATGACATGAGTAAACAAGTGAATCATATAGCAAAGACTTTTCATGAATAGCACTTCAAGACAAGCATCAATAAGTCTTGCATAAGAGTTAACTCATAAAGCAATAATTCAAAGTAAAGGTATTGAAGCAACTCAAAAGAAGATTAAGTTGCAGCGGTTGCTTTCAACTTGTAACATGTATATCTCATGGATATTGTCAACATAGAGTAATATAATAAGTGCAATATGCAAGTATGTAGGAATCAATGCACGGTTCACACAAATGTTTGCTTCTTGAGGTGGAGAGAAATAGGTGAACTGACTCAACATTAAAAGTAAAAGAATGGTCCTTCATAGAGGAAAAAGCATCGATTGCTATATTTGTGCTAGAGCTTTTGATTTTGAAAACATGAAACAATTTTGTCAACGGTAGTAATAAAGCATATGCATCATGTAAATTATATCTTATAAGTTGCAAGCCTCATGCATAGTGTACTAATAGTGCCCGCACCTTGTCCTAATTAGCTTGGACTACCTGGATTATCACCGCAATACATATGCTTTAACCAAGTATCACAAAGGGGTACCTCTATGCCGCCTGTACAAAGGTCTAAGGAGAAAGCTCGCATTTGGATTTCTCGCTTTTGATTATTCTCAACTTAGACATCCATACCGGGACAACATAGACAACAGATAATGGACTCCTCTTTTAATGCTTTAAGCATTCAACAACAATTAATTCTTTTCTCATTAGAGATTTGAGGATGTTTGTCCAAAACTGAAACTTCCACCATGGATCATGGCTTTAGTTAGCGGCCCAATGTTCTTCTCTCACAATATGCATGCTCAAACCATTCAACTCAGTGTAGATCGCCCTTACTTCAGACAAGACGAACATGCATAGCAACTCACATGAAATTCAACAATGAAAAGTTGATGGCGTCCCCAGTAAACATGGTTATCGCACAGCAAGCAACTTAATAAGAGATAAAGTGCATAATTACATATTCAATACCACAATAGTTTTTAAGCTATTTGTCCCATGAGCTATATATTGCAAAGGTGAATGATGGAATTTTAAAGGTAGAACTCAAGCAATTTACTTTGGAATGGCTGGAAAATACCATGTAGCATAGGTAGGTATGGTGGACACAAATGGCATAGTGGTTGGCTCAAGTATTTTGGATGCATGAGAAGTATTCCCTCTCGATACAAGGTTTAGGCTAGCAAGGCTTATTTGAAACAAACACAAGGATGAACCGGTGCTGCAAAACTCACATAAAAGACATATTGAAAACATTATAAGACTCTACACCGTCTTCCTTGTTGTTCAAACTCAATACTAGAAATTATCTAGACCTTAGAGAAACCAAATATGCAAACCAAATTTTAGCATGCTCTATGTATTTCTTCATTAATGGGTGCAAAGCATATGATGCAAGAGCTTAAACATGAGCACAACAATTGCCAAGTATCACATTACCCAAGACATTTATAGCAATTACTACATGTATCATTTTCCAATTCCAACCATATAACAATTTAACGAAGGAGAAACTTCGCCATGAATACTATGAGTAGAAACCAAGGACATACTTGTCCATATGCTACAGCGGAGCGTGTCTCTCTCCCATAAAGTGAATGCTAGGATCCATTTTATTCAAACAAAACAAAAAACAAAAACAAACCGACGCTCCAAGAAAAAGCACATAAGATGTGATGGAATAAAAATATAGTTTCAGGGGAGGAACCTGATAATGTTGTCGATGAAGAAGGGGATGCCTTGGGCATCCCCAAGCTTAGAGCTTTCACTCTCCTTGATCATGTTGCATCATACTCCTCTCTTGATCCTTGAAAACTTCCTCCACACCAAACTCGAAACAACTCATTAGAGGGTTAGTGCACATTATAAATTGACATATTCAGAGGTGACACAATCATTCTTAACACTTCTGGACATTGCATAATGCTACTGGACATTAGTGGATCAAAGAAATTCATCCAACATAGCGAAAGAGGCAATGCGAAATAAAAGGCAGAATCTGTCAAAACAGAACAGTTCGTATTGACGAATTTTAAAATGGCACCAGACTTGCTCAAATGAAAATGCTCAAATTGAATGAAAGTTGCATACATATCTGAGGATCATGCACGTAAATTGGCTTAATTTTCTGAGCTACCTACAGGGAGGTGGACCCAGATTCGTGACAGCAAAGAAATCTGGAACTGTGCAGTAATCCAAATCTAGTACTTACTTTTCTATCAACGGCTTAACTTGGCACAACAAAACACAAAACTAAGATAAGGAGAGGTTGCTACAGTAGTAAACAACTTCCAAGACACAAAATAAAAACAAAATACTGTAGGTAAAAACATGGGTTGTCTCCCATAAGCGCTTTTCTTTAACGCCTTTCAGCTAGGCGCAGAAAGTGTGTATCAAGTATTATCGAGAGATGAAGTGTCAACATCATAATTTGTTCTCATAATAGAGTCAAAAGGTACCTTCATTCTCTTTCTAGGGAAGTGTTCCATACCTTTCTTGAGAGGAAATTGATATTTTATATTACCTTCCTTCATATCAATGGTAGCACCAACAGTTCGAAGAAAAGGTCTTCCCAATATAATGGGACAAGATGCATTGCATTCAATATCCAAGACAACAAAATCAACGGGAACAAGATTATTGTTAACGGTAATGCGAACATTATCAACTTTACCCAAAGGTTTATTTGTAGAATGATCAGCAAGATTAACATCCAAATAACAATTTTTCAGCGGTGGCAAGTCAAGCATATTATAAATTTTCTTAGGCATAACAGAAATACTTGCACCAAGATCACATAAAGCATTACAATCAAAATCTTTAACCTTCATCTTAATGATGGGCTCCCAACCATCCTCTAACTTTTTAGGAATAGAGGCTTCACGCTCTAGTTTCTCTTCTCTAGCTTTTATGAGAGCATTTGTAATATGATGCGTGAAAGCCAAATTTATAGCACTAGCATTAGGACTTTTAGCAAGTTTTTGCAAGAACTTTATAACTTCAGAGATGTGGCAATCATCAAAATTCAAACCATTATAATCTAAAGCAATGGGATCATCATCCCCAATGTTGGAAAAAATTTCAGCAGCTTTATCACAGGCAGTTTCAGCAGTTTTAGCAATTTCAGGCAGTTTTTCGCTTTGCATTCGAAGTGGAAACATTGCTAACACCAATTCTTTTATTAGTATTAGTAGTGGGTGCAGCAACATGTGTAGCATTAGCATTACTAGTGGTGGTAATAGTCCAAACTTTAGCTATATTCTTCTCTTTAGCTAGTTTTTCATTTTCTTCTCTATCCCACCTAGCACGCAGTTCAGCCATTAATCTTATATTCTCATTAATTCTAACTTGAATGGCATTTGCTGTAGTAACAATTTTATTATGATGATTCTCATTAGGCAAAACTTTTGATTTCAAAAGATCAACATCAGCAGCAAGACTATCGACTTTAGAAGCAAGTATATCAATTTTCCCAAGCTTTTCTTCAACAGATTTGTTAAAAGCAGTTTGTGTACTAATAAATTCTTTAAGCATGGCTTCAAGTCCAGGGGGTGAACTCCTATTATTGTTGTAAGAATTTCCATAAGAATTACCATAGCCGTTGCCATTATTATAAGGATATGGCCTATAGTTGTTACTAGAATTGTTCCGGTAAGCATTGTTGTTGAAATTATTATTTTTAATGAAATTTACATCAACATGTTCTTCTTGTGCAACCAATGAAGCTAATGGAACATTATTAGGATCAATATTAGTCCTATCATTCACAAGCATAGACATAATAGCATCAATCTTATCACTCAAGGAAGAGGTTTCTTCGACAGAATTTACCTTCTTACCTTGTGGAGCTCTTTCCGTGTGCCATTCAGAGTAGTTGATCATCATATTATCAAGAAGCTTTGTTGCTTCACCAAGAGTGATGGACATAAAGGTACCTCCAGCAGCTGAGTCCAATAAATTCCGTGAAGAAAAATTTAGTCCTGCATAGAAGGTTTGGATGATCATCCAAGTAGTCAGTCCATGTGTTGGGCAATTTTTAACCAAAGATTTCATTCTTTCCCAAGCTTGAGCAACATGTTCAGTATCTAATTGTTTAAAATTCATTATGCTACTCCTCAAAGATATAATTTTAGCAGGGGGATAATATCTACCAATAAAAGCATCCTTGCATTTAGTCCATGAATCAATACTATTCTTAGGCAAGAGATAGCAACCAATCTTTAGCTCTTCCTCTTAATGAGAAAGGGAACAATTTTAGTTTAATAATATCACCATCTACATCTTTATATTTTTGCATTTCACATAGTTCAACAAAATTATTAAGATGGGCAGCAGCATCATCAGAACTAATTCCAGAAAATTGATCTTTCATGACAAGATTCAGTAAAGCAGGTTTAATTTCAAAGAATTCTGCTGTAGTAGCAGGTGGAGCAATAGGTGTGCATAAGAAATCATTATTATTTGTGGTTGTGAAGTCACACAACTTAGTGTTTTCAGCGTTGGCCATTTTAGCAACAGTAAATAAAACAAACTAGATAAAGTAAATGCAAGTAAACTAATTTTTTTGTGTTTTCGATATAGCAAACAAGATAACAAGTAAAGTAAAACTAGCAACTAATTTTTTTGTATTTTGATTTAGTGCAGCAAACAAAGTAGTAAATAAAACTAAGCAAGACAAAAACAAAGTAAAGAGATTGAGAAGTGGAGACTCCCCTTGCAGCGTGTCTTGATCACCCTGCAACGGCGCCAGAAAATATGCTTGATGGCGTGTATTTCACACGTTCGTTGGGCAACCCCAAGAGGAAGGTATGATGCGCACAGCAGCAAGTTTTCCCTCGTAAAGAAACCAAGGTTTATCGAACCAGGAGGAGCCAAGAAGCACGTTGAAGGTTGATGGCGGCGAGATGTAGTGCGGCGCAACACCAGGGATTCCGGCGCCAACGTGGAACCTGCACAACACAACCAAAGTACTTTGCCCCAACGAAACAGTGAGGTTGTCAATCTCACCGGCTTGCTGTAACAAAGGATTAACCGTATTGTGTGGAAGATGATTGTTTGCAGAAAACAGTAGAACAAGTATTGCGTAGATTGTATTTCAAGAAAGAGAATTGGACCGGGGTCCACAGTTCACTAGAGATGTCTCTCCCATAAGACGAACAAAGCATGTTGGGTGAACAAATTACAGTTGGGCAATTGACAAATAAAGAGAGCATGACAATGCACATACATATCATGATGAGTATAGTGAGATTTAATTGGGCATTACGACAAAGTGCATAGACCGCCATCCAACTGCATCTATGCCTAAAAAGTCCACCTTCAGGTTATCATCCGAACCCCCTCCAGTATTAAGTTGCAAAGCAACAGACAATTGCATTAAGTATGGTGCGTAATGTAATCAACAACTACATCCTTAGACATAGCATCAATGTTTTATCCCTAGTGGCAACAGCACAACACAACCTTAGAACTTTCTGTCACTATCCCAGGTGTTAATGCAGGCATGAACCCACTATCGAGCATAAGTACTCCCTCTTGGAGTTACAAGCATCTACTTGGCCAGAGCATCTACTAGTAACGGAAAGCATGCAAGATCATAAACAACACATAAGCATAACTTTGATAATCAACATAACAAGTATTCTCTATTCATCGAATCCCAACAAACGCAACATATAGAATTACAGATAGATGATCTTGATCATGATAGGCAGCTCACAAGATCCGACAATGATAGCACAATGGGGAGAAGACAACCATCTAGCTACTGCTATGGACCCATAGTCCAGGGGTAGACTACTCACTCATCACACCGGAGGCGACCATGGCGGCGTAGAGTCCTCCGGGAGATGATTCCCCTCTCCGGCAGGGTGCCGGAGGCGATCTCCTGGATCCCCCGAGATGGGATCGGCGGCGGCGGCGTCTCTGGAAGGTTTTCCGTATCGTGGCTCTCGGTACTGGGGGTTTCATCACGGAGGCTATTTGTAGGCGGAAGGGCAGGTCAAGAGGCGGCACGGGGGCCCCACACCACAGGGCCGCGCGGCCAAGGGGGGGGCCGCGCCGCCCTAGGGTGTGGCCCCCTCGTCGCCCCTCTTCGTCTCTCCTTCGGACTTCTGGAAGCTTCGTGGAAAAATAGGCCCCTGGGCTTTGATTTCGTCCAATTCCGAGAATATTTCCTTACTAGGATTTCTGAAACCAAAAACAGCAGAAAACAGCAACTGGCACTTCGGCATCTTGTTAATAGGTTAGTTCCAGAAAATGCACGAATATGACATAAAGTGTGCATAAAACATGTAGATAACATCAATAATGTGGCATGGAACATAAGAAATTATCGATACGTCGGAGACGTATCAATATTTTAGTGAGAAATTGAGTGGGTCTAGTCTGAACTATTCTACTTATGATAAAGAATTATATGCGCTGGTTCGGACATTAGAAACTTGGCAACATTATTTATGGCCTAAAGAATTTGTTATACATTCTGATCATGAATCTTTGAAGCATATTCGTAGTCAAGCTAAGTTGAATCGTCGCCATGCAAAGTGGGTTGAATTTATTGAGTCTTTTCCTTATGTTATCAAACACAAAAAGGGTAAAGATAATGTTATTGCTGATGCTTTGTCGCGCCGTTATACTATGCTATCTCAACTTGACTTCAAGATTTTTGGATTAGAAACTATAAAGGAACAATACTTGCATGATGCTGATTTCAAAGATGTGTTGCTGAATTGTAGAGATGGTAGAACATGGAACAAATTCGTCCTCAATGATGGATTTGTGTTCCGTGCTAACAAACTATGCATCCCAGATAGTTCCGTTCGTCTTTTGTTGTTGCAGGAGGCGCATGGAGGAGGGTTGATGGGTCACTTTGGTGTCAAGAAGACGGAAGATGTACTTGCTGCACACTTCTTTTTGCCACGTATGCGTCGAGACGTTGAGAGATTTGTGGCACGCTGCACTACATGTCAAAAAGCTAAGTCTCGCCTTAATCCACATGGTTTATATATGCCTCTTCCTGTTCCTAGTGTACCTTGGGAGGATATTGATACGTCTCCGACGTATCGATAATTTCTTATGTTCCATGCCACATTATTGATGTTATCTACATGTTTTATGCACACTTTATGTCATATTCGTGCATTTTCTGGAACTAACCTATTAACAAGATGCCGAAGTGCCAGTTCCTGTTTTCTGCTGTTTTTGGTTTCAGAAATCCTAGTAACAAAATATTCTCGGAATCGGACGAAATCAACGCCCAGGTTCCTATTTTGCCCGGAAGCATCCAGAACACACGAGAACCGCCAGAGAGGGGGCACAGGCCCACCAAACCCTAGGCCGGCGCGGCCAGGGGGGGCCCGTGCCCCCCTATGGTGTGGCCACCCTGTCAGCCCTCCTGCGCCGCCTCTTCGCCTATTTAAAGCCTCCGTCGCGAAAACCCTGATACGTTCGACGAAACCCACAGAAACCTTCCAGAGCCGCCGCCATCGCGAAGCCAAGATCTGGGGGACAGGAGTCTCTGTTCCGGCACGCCGCCGGAACGGGGAAGTGCCCCCGGAAGGATTCTCCATCGACACCGCTGCCATCTCCACCGCCATCTTCATCACCGCTGCTGCTCCCATGAGGAGGGAGTAGTTCTCCATCGAGGCTCGGGGCTGTACCGGTAGCTATGTGGTTCATCTCTCTCCTATGTGCTTCAATACAATAATCTCATGAGCTGCCTTACATGATTGAGATTCATATGATGATGCTTGTAATCTAGATGTCGTTATGCTAGTCAAGTGAATTTTACTTATGTGATCTCCGGAGACTCCTTGTCCCACGTGTGTAAAGGTGACAGTGTGTGCACCGTGTGGGTCTCTTAGGCTATATTTCACAGAATACTTATTCACTGTTATGAATGGCATAGTGAAGTGCTTATCTATATCTCTTTATGATTGCAATGTATTTTGTATCACAATTTATCTATGTGCTACTCTAGTGATGTTATTAAAGTAGTTTTATTCCTCCTGCACGGTGTAATGGTGACAGTGTGTGCATCCGTGTTAGTACTTGGCGTAGGCTATGATTATGATCTCTTGTAGATTATGAAGTTAACTATTGTTATGATGGTATTGATGTGATCTATTCCTCCTACATAGCATGAAGGTGACAGTGTGCATGCTATGCTAGTACTTGGTTTAGTCGAATTGATCTTTCATGCACTCTAAGGTTATTTAAATATGAACATTGAATTGTGGAGCTTGTTAACTCCGGCATTGAGGGTTCGTGTAATCCTACGCAATGTGTTCATCATCCAACAAGAGTGTAGAGTATGCATTTATCTATTCTGTTATGTGATCAAAGTTGAGAGTGTCCACTAGTGAAAGTATAATCCCTAGGCCTTGTTCCTAAATACTGCTATCGCTGCTTGTTTACTGTTTTACTGCGTTACTACTGCTGCAATACCACCACCATCAACTACACGCCAGCAAGCTATTTTTTGGCACCGTTGCTACTGCTCATACTTATTCATACCACCTGTATTTCACTATCTCTTCGCCGAACTAGTGCACCTATTAGGTGTGTTGGGGACACAAGAGACTTCTTGCTTTGTGGTTGCAGGGTTGCATGAGAGGGATATCTTTGACCTCTTCCTCCCTGAGTTCGATAAACCTTGGGTGATCCACTTAAGGGAAAACTTGCTGCTGTCCTACAAACCTCTGCTCTTGGAGGCCCAACACTGTCTACAGGAAAGGAGGGGGGCGTAGACATCAAGCTATTTTCTGGCGCCGTTGCCGGGGAGGAAAGGTAAAAGGTACTCCCACTCCGGATCTCGGCTACTAAGCTATTTTCGCCGTCGTAAGTACTCGAAGCTATTTCCTTTAGATCCTGCAATTGCAACTTTTTGTTTCTTGTTTACACTAGTTTGGCATAATGGACAAGAATGATCTTCTTATTCTATTTCCTGATTTAAAACATGGATTGTTTGATGCAAAAATTAAAAAACCTATGGAATCTTATTTGCATGCTGGTAGTAATATTAGTATGAACGCTTTGAACACCATTGTTGATAATAATATAGAAAGTTCTAAGCTTGGGGAAGCTGGTTTTCATGATCTTTTTAGTCCCCCAAGCATTGAGGAGAAAATTTTCTTTGATGATACTTTGACTCCTATTTATGATGATTATAATGATAGTAGTCTTTTGTTTCTACCTACTATGGAGAGTAAATTTGATTATGAATACAATATGCCTCCTATATTGATGATAGCTACTTTGTTGAATTTGCTCCCACTATTACTAATAAAATTGATTATGCTTATGGGAGTAGTAATAATTTTATGCATGAGACTCATGATAAGAATGCTTTATGTGATATTTATATTGTTGAGTTTGCTCATGATGCTACTGAAAGTTATTATGAGAGAGGAAAATATGGTTGTAGAAATTTTCATGTTACTAAAATACCTCTCTATGTGCTGAAATTTTTGAAGCTAAACTTGTTTTATCTTCCTATGCTTGTTACTTTGCTCTTCATGAACTTGTTTATTTACAAGATTCCTTTTCATAGGAAGCATGTTAGGCTTAAATGTGTTATGGATTTTCCTCTTGATGCTCTCTTTTGCTTCGAATACTATTTCTTGCGAGTGCATCATTAAAACTGCTGAGCCCATCTTAATGGCTATAAAGAAAAGAACTTCTTGGGAGATAACCCATGTGTTATTTTGCTACAGTACTTTGTTTTTATTTTGTGTCTTGGAAGTTGTTTACTACTGTAGCAACCTCTCCTTATCTTAGTTTTGTGTTTTGTTGTGCCAAGTAAAGTCTTTGATAGTAAAGTCAATACTAGATTTGGATTACTGCGCAGAAACAGATTTCTTTGCTGTCACGAATCTGGGCTAAATTCTCTGTAGGTAACTCAGAAAATTAAGCCAATTTACGTGAGTGATCCTCAGATATGTACGCAACTTTCATTCAATTTGGGCATTTTCATTTGAGCAAGTCTGCTGCCATTTTAAAATTCGTCTTTACGGACTGTTCTGTTTTGACAGAATCTGCCTTTTATTTCGCATTGCTTCTTTCGCTGTGTTGGGTGGATTTCTTTGTTCCATTACCTTCCAGTAGCTTTGAGCAATGTACAGAAGTGTTAAGAATGATTGTGTCACCTCTGAACATGTGGATTTTTGATTATGCACTAACCCTCTAATGAGTTTGTTTCGAGTTTGGTGTGGAGGAAGTTTTCAAGGGTCAAGAGAGGAGGATGATATACTATGATCAAGAAGAGCGAAAAGTCTAAGCTTGGGGATGCCCCGGTGGTTCATCCATGCATATTTCAAGAAGACTCAAGCATCTAAGCTTGGGGATGCCTTGGGCATCCCCTTCTTCATCGACAAATTATCAGGTTCCTTCTCTTGAAACTATATTTTTATTCGGTCACATCTTATGTACTTTACTTGGAGCGTCTGTTTGTTTGTTTCTATTTTTGTTTTTGTTTGAATAAATGCTTGTGTGGGAGAGAGACATGCTCCGCTGGTTCGTATGAACACATGTGTTCTTAGCTTTTAATATTCATGGCGAAGTTTCTTCTTCGTTAAATTGTTATATGGTTGGAATTGGAAAATGATACATGTAGTAATTGCTATAATGTCTTGGGTAAATGTGATACTTGGCAATTGTTGTGCTCATGTGTAAGCTCTTGCATCATATACTTTGCACCCATTAATGAAGAAATACATAGAGCATGCTAAAATTTGGTTTGCATATTTGGTCTCTCTAAGGTCTAGATAATTTCTAGTATTGAGTTTGAACAACAAGGAAGACGGTGTAGAGTCTTATAATGTTTACAATATGTCTTTTATGTGAGTTTTGCTGTACCGGTTCATCCTTGTGTTTGTTTCAAATAAGCCTTGCTAGCCTAAGCCTTGTATCGAGAGGGAATACTTCTCATGCATCCAAAATCCTTGAGCCAACCACTATGCCATTTGTGTCCACCATACATACCTACTACATGGTATTTCTCCGCCATTCCAAAGTAAATTGCTTGAGTGCTACCTTTAAAATTCCATCATTTGCCTTTGCAATATATAGCTCATGGGACAAATAGCATAAAAACTATTGTGGTATTGAATATGTACTTATGCACTTTATCTCTTATTAAGTTGCTCGTTGTGCGATAACCATGTTCCTGGGGACGCCATCAACTACCTTTTGTTGAATTTCATGTGAGTTGCTATGCATGTTCGTCTTGTCTGAAGTAAGAGCGATCTACCACCTTATGGTTGGAGCATGCATATTGTTAGAGAAGAACATTGGGCCGCTAACTAAAGCCATGATCCATGGTGGAAGTTTCAGTTTTGGACAAGATCCTCAATCTCATATGAGAAAATTATTAATTGTTGTTACATGCTTATGCATAAAAGAGGAGTCCATTATCTGTTGTCTATGTTGTCCCGGTATGGATGTCTAAGTTGAGAATAATCAATAGCGAGAAATCCAATGCGAGCTTTCTCCTTAGACCTTTGTACATGCGGCATAGAGGTACCCCTTTGTGACACTTGGTTAAAACATGTGCATTGCGATGATCCGGTAGTCCAAGCTAATTAGGACAAGGTGCGGGCACTATTAGTATACTATGCATGAGGCTTGCAACTTGTAAGATATAATTTACATGATACATATGCTTTATTACTACCGTTGACAAAATTGTTTCATGTTTTCAAAATCAAAGCTCTAGCACAAATATAGCAATCGATGCTTTTCCTCTATGGAGGACCATTCTTTTACTTTCATTGTTGAGTCAGTTCACCTATTTCTCTCCACCTCAAGAAGCAAACACTTGTGTGAACTGTGCATTGATTCCTACATATTTGCATATTGCACTTATTATATTACTCTATGTTGACAATATCCATGAGATATACATGTTACAAGTTGAAAGCAACCGCTGAAACTTAATCTTCCATTGTGTTGCTTCAATGTCTCTACTATGAATTTATTGCTTTATGAGTTAACTCTTATGCAAGACTCATTGATGCTTGTCTTGAAGTACTATTCATGAAAAGTCTTTGCTTTATGATTCACTTGTTTACTCATGTCATTACCATTGTTTTGATCGCTGCATTCATTACATAAGTTTACAAACAATATGATCAAGTTTATGATGGCATGTCACTCCAGAAATTATCTTTGTTATCGTTTTACCTGCTCGGGACGAGCAGAACTAAGCTTGGGGATGCTGATACGTCTTCGACGTATCGATAATTTCTTATGTTCCATGCCACCTTATTGATGTTATCTACATGTTTTATGCACACTTTATGTCATATTCGTGCATTTTCTGGAACTAACCTATTAACAAGATGCCGAAGTGCCAGTTCCTGTTTTCTGCTGTTTTTGGTTTCAGAAATCCTAGTAACGAAATATTCTTGGAATCGGACGAAATCAACGCCCAGGTTCCTATTTTGCCCGGAAGCATCCAGAACACACGAGAACCGCCAGAGAGGGGGCACAGGCCCACCAAACCCTAGGCCGGCGCGGCCAGGGGGGGCCCGCGCCCCCCTATGGTGTGGCCACCCTGTCAGCCCTCCTGCGCCGCCTCTTCGCCTATTTAAAGCCTCCGTCGCGAAAACCCTGATACGTTCAACGAAACCCACAGAAACCTTCTAGAGCCGCCGCCATCGTGAAGCCAAGATCTGGGGGACAGGAGTCTCTGTTCCGGCACGCCGCCGGAACGGGGAAGTGCCCCCGGAAGGCTTCTCCATCGACACCGCTGCCATCTCCACCGCCATCTTCATCACTGCTGCTGCTCCCATGAGGAGGGAGTAGTTCTCCATCGAGGCTCGGGGCTGTACCGGTAGCTATGTGGTTCATCTCTCTCCTATGTGCTTCAATACAATAATCTCATGAGCTGCCTTACATGATTGAGATTCATATGATGATGCTTGTAATCTAGATGTCGTTATGCTAGTCAAGTGAATTTTACTTATGTGATCTCCGGAGACTCCTTGTCCCACGTGTGTAAAGGTGACAATGTGTGCACCGTGTGGGTCTCTTAGGCTATATTTCACAGAATACTTATTCACTGTTATGAATGGCATAGTGAAGTGCTTATCTATATCTCTTTATGATTGCAATGTATTTTGTATCACAATTTATCTATGTGCTACTCTAGTGATGTTATTAAAGTAGTTTTATTCCTCCTGCACGGTGTAATGGTGACAGTGTGTGCATCCGTGTTAGTACTTGGCGTAGGCTATGATTATGATCTCTTGTAGATTATGAAGTTAACTATTGCTATGATGGTATTGATGTGATCTATTCCTCCTACATAGCATGAAGGTGACAGTGTGCATGCTATGCTAGTACTTGGTTTAGTCGAATTGATCTTTCATGCACTCTAAGGTTATTTAAATATGAACATTGAATTGTGGAGCTTGTTAACTCCGGCATTGAGGGTTCGTGTAATCCTACGCAATGTGTTCATCATACAACAAGAGTGTAGAGTATGCATTTATCTATTCTGTTATGTGATCAAAGTTGAGAGTGTCCACTAGTGAAAGTATAATCCCTAGGCCTTGTTCCTAAATACTGCTATCGCTGCTTGTTTACTGTTTTACTGCGTTACTACTGCTGCAATACCACCACCATCAACTACACGCCAGCAAGCTATTTTCTGGCACCGTTGCTACTGCTCATACTTATTCATACCACCTGTATTTCACTATCTCTTCGCCGAACTAGTGCACCTATTAGGTGTGTTGGGGACACAAGAGACTTCTTGCTTTGTGGTTGCAGGGTTGCATGAGAGGGATATCTTTGACCTCTTCCTCCCTGAGTTCGATAAACCTTGGGTGATCCACTTAAGGGAAAACTTGCTGCTGTCCTACAAACCTCTGCTCTTGGAGGCCCAACACTGTCTACAGGAAAGGAGGGGGGCGTAGACATCAAGCTATTTCTATGGATTTCGTTTTGGGATTGCCTCGTACACAGAAGGGAAGGGATAGTATTTTTGTTGTTGTGGATAGGTTTTCTAAGATGGCACACGTTATTCCATGTCATAAAACTGATGATGCTACACATGTTGCTGATTTGTTCTTTCGCGAAATTGTGCGTTTACATGGTGTGCCAAATACTATTGTTTCTGATCGTGATACTAAATTTCTTAGCCACTTTTGGAGATGTTTATGGGCTAAGTTGGGGACTAAATTGCTGTTTAGTACTACATGTCATCCCCAAACTGATGGACAAACTGAAGTAGTAAATAGAACATTGTCTACTATGCTGCAGGCTGTTTTGAAGAAGAACTTAAAATTGTGGGAAGAGTGTTTGCCTCATATTGAATTTGCTTACAATCGTTCGCTGCATTCTACCACTAAGATGTGCCCTTTTGAGATTCTGTATGGTTTTGTCCCACGTGCACCTATTGATTTGTTGCCTTTACCATCTTCGGTGCAAAATGATTTGGATGCTACACAACGTGCTGAATTGATATTAAAATTGCATGAGACTACTAAAGACAACATAGAACGCATGAATGCTAAGTATAAAATTGCTGGGGATAGAGGAAGAAAGCATGTTGTGTTTGATGTTGGTGATCTTGTTTGGTTGCATTTGCGCAAAGATCGTTTTCCTGCATTGCGCAAGTCTAAGTTAATGCCCCGTGCCGCTGGTCCTTTTAAGGTGTTAGAGAAAATAAATGATAATGCATATAAACTTGAGCTTCCTGCAGAATTGGGTCCGGTAAGTCCCACATTTAACATTGCAGATTTGAAGCCTTACTTTGGTGAAGATGATGAGCTTGCGTCGAGGACGACTTCAATTCAAGAAGGGGGGCATGATGAGGACATCCCATCTATTGATACAACCGCTGTACCTACAGCCACACAAATACAAGGACCAATCACTCGAGCTCGTGTCAAATAACTTAACTATCAGGTACTTTCGTTTCTTGGAACTGTTCCTCATATACATGAGAATATGATGCTGCCTAAATCAGATATGTTTGTTACTCTTATGAATGATGGATCTAGCATGGATGAGGAGGACAAGCATTGGAGCATGGTCACACATGGAGGAGATGGCAGCAAGCACTTGAGGATTGAAGATGACGCCACAAGTGGAGATTTCAGGACTTTGAAGCCACCATAAGAAGAGATGAAGACATGGACGAAATATAGAGTTCTCCACTTCATAATTTCGTCCATAGCATAATATGGTGCTGCTCACCTTTAGTTTTGGGCCAGGCCCATGTCATTTTCGCAGGAATTAAGTCAGCCACTTTTTAGAGTCCGTATTGAAGGGGGAAAGGCCTTCTAGGGTTTGGTTCGGCCACCATACGTATGGCTGGTCGAAACCCCACCTTTTCCTCCTTTAAATACCCCCATAGCCGTCACGTTTAGACTCGGATTTTGATTAGATTAAAAGTTAGCCATTGCTGCAACTCTCGTGTACTTCTTTTGAGGCCAACGCCCAGAACAAGACCGACTATTCGGAATCCCACCTTTTCAATAAAGCTTTCATCTATATCCGCAATATTCTGATTGCATTATTAGTTCTTATTTGTTCTCGATTTCAGGTAGGAATTAAGACCCTCGCTGGTCAGGCTGATCGTGCATCCGCAAGATCAGTAACTCCCGGAGATTGTCCTAGCGATTGCATTGGCGCACGAGCTTTGCACGTGTAGTCGGATCGTCAAGCACGAACTCCACCAACAAATCGACGCTATCATACTCTCATCGAAAGATCGGCCACCTTTGTCCTATCAGAAACACACCACCTTACAACGTCAAGGTACATCTAAAGCACCACCCCATTCATTCTGTTTCACTCTCGGACTTTGAATTCGAGCTCAACACCACCGGTTCCATCCGCCATGTGTCACTACTTCTTTTGTTCTTCAGTTTCCTCAGAAGAAGCCCCGTCCAAGCTATGCCACGCTGGTGTCCGACGTGGCGTGGGGCCCATCCATCAGCCACTCGGGCTGGAATCCTCTTCGGTGAGAAATACCTCAGATCCAGATCCAACCGTTTTTGCTCATAGCCTCCTGCCATGTTTCACATCCTAACCCGTGGTCCTTCCTCATATCCAGTCAACATCCTCGTCAGCGCGTCCTGGCCCCGCATGTCATCCCTTGTGGCTCGCCCCCCTTCTAGTATAAAACGTTTTACCATTTCTTTGTTTTCTTAAAATTGCAGAAATTGTGTAAATGTTTCATAAATCATATCTTTTGAACCGTAACTTGAAATACAAAGTATTTTATATGAATTTTGATCAAAAAAAATGCAAGGAACATTAATATGCCATCCATTCATATGTTTGCATCTCACATCATATCGACCGTTGATAGTTGTGCCTGCTAACCTTAATTAAGAACATCGGAGTATTTCGGAACACCGACTAGGGTTTTCCCCGCTCCGATTAATTTTGAAATAGCTCACCCATGCATGTCTTTGCCATGATAATCAACACTTAATTTTTTCGGTAGAAATGCAAATCCAAACATAATTTGTTTGTCCGGGGTTCCGACTCCGCTTAATTCGGATAAGTTGCGTCGCATATATCTACCATGCCATATATATCATCTCCATCATGCCGGTTCTTTATCCGTAGTAGTAAGATTTGCATCCGTTGTTTTTCCAGCATTTTCTTCTTCCCGGATAGGATCATGAAGTGTCGTTGTGAGATACGACAAGTTGTCCGACAAGTTCTTCAACAGATTTTCACAAGCGAGCCCACCTCCTTCACCTATTTTATATTTTCATTCTCGTTGCTCTCTTGCTATCTTTATGTTGCGATTCCTTCGAGTCACATGTCATATTCCACGGTTACCCATATGAACCGTGTTACCTATCCGCTACATATCGTCGTTGTTTGTTGGTTGAGCCTTGCGAGTCGTAGCCCATGTTTAGGGATCTGCTGTTATCTCTATATTTGTTGGATTGTTGGGAGATTATCACATGCTATATCATTTGTTGGAGATACTCATACCTTACTTTATTGTTAACAACTAAAATTGTAAGCAGTGGCATATGTGAGCCCCATTGCAAAAGCATCGGATCTTTGTCTCGCTAATGTCCCCTAGGATCCGAGTTCTCGTTATCTGTTCCGAGATTGAGTGCTCTACCCGTACGTGGGGATTACTACTGGGACTCCCCCCTCACATATTACCTTTTCTCAATTCAGTTGAAAAGGGGGCCACAATCTTGGTTTTATTTGCATATACCATGTATGTCATGTTTTACTTACTGTTGCCTTTGGGTGTTTACTTTATGTTGCCTTCGGGTAGTTTATATTCTGTGTTGTACCTCGCGGGATGTTTAGCGAAGCGTGTGGTTTGCCCGCCTAGCCGCCGACGCAAACCCTGATTCCGCTTCGGAGTACGGCCGAACTTTGATACAGGTAGCTTAATCGGGTGGCCCCATAGACTTTGTTGTTGAATTGGGAACGATCTTGTTGTGAGACTCCGTCGTAATTAAGCGGGTTCAAGCATGCATATGGTTACATTTGGGCAACCCTGCAGGATGATGTACATCTTATCGGTAAGCCGTGTCCGCGGTTATGGATGACTTGGAGTTATTTAACTTAATCATAGAACAACTTACACCTTTATATTGTTGCTAATAATTTGCTAATAACTTGCGTAGTAATTTAGAGAAACTAGCAGGATCAATAATTGGTCACCGGCTGCGGCGATACATGCAAACATTACCTAAACTTTGACCGACGTTTTGTTGGACCCTCCGCAACCCCGTGTTTCCTTCCTAAGAGCATCTTCAGTCGTTGGGCTCCTAATCCGGCGCGGTCTGGGAAGACCCATATTTTCAGCGGCGAGCTCAGGGTCGCGTGCTGACGCTCAACCACCGTGTAAATAGCGTCGATGCAGTCGCCGGGAAGGGGAATCGTCGCAGTTGTTAGAGATATATTTGATACTAGATGATACCCCGCGCGTTGCGGCGGGATTTTTCAGCAATGTACAAAATAAGAATTCATATATTTGTAGATTTATGAAAACTTTGATGTAAAGTAGAGCATTTCATTGATAAAAAGTTTATTACATGATCTCTCTGCTTGATGAACGCATTGGTCACTATTCATCTTTTTTACATTTTGTCATCGGAAAGGATAGCCCTCACATGTATCTTTCCATATTTGATGTATTCAGTTGTGGATTGTATGATCTGACCCAAGAATGCTTGTGATGACAGCGCGTGAATGCCTCCCTTGGTTCCCCTCTTGTGAGTTTTGGCATTGCATCAGTATAGGTCTTGCTAGGTTCGATCTAGCGGTCAGCTGAAGATGGAAGTACGTGCGCTCTGCACATTTTTGCTAGGTTCAATCTAGCAATCAGCTGAAGATGGAAGTACTGCGCGGTCGGCCCTGGCTTGCTGCAGCAGCTTTAAAATGGACGTTTGCAAAAGAATTAACTGAGGTAGTTTTTTTTAGCATAGAATTAGTATTGATTACTTTGTTTAAGTTTTAGTTGGCAGCGGTTGTTTTTTGCCTGCAAGAACAGCAGACATACTTGTGTTCTGCACAAACCAAAGCTCACGATGCAAGGCAGATTACCAACCAAACTTGTATAAACTGCCGTAGGGGGAAGTAATGAGAATATATGGCGGTAGAGTGTAACGAAGAGATGAAAAGAGAAGTGCATAGTAAAGAGAGAAAAAGAGTAAAAGAAAAGGAAACATTTTCATTGGAAGGATGTATTTTGACCTCTAATTATTGCAAAAGCAAACTGTAGAAAAAGGATGGCATGGACATAATTCCAAATTCGGCAGAACGTTACAAATGAGAAATTATCAATGAATAGAATATGGATAAAACTAAATGGAATCTGTTCTGAAGCATATATCTCTTCTTCAGAACTATCATTGGAATAAGGTCATCGCACTTGTCAGCCCATCAAGTAAAACAAATGTATATTTCACAATGAAAATCTGAATTCAGAAGTGAACTTAGACCGCAAGAAGGGGAACTTGATAAAGACATGTGTGGCTAGTTGGTTGCAAAGTTGTTAAATGTTTACCTTCCAGGCTGTTAGATGTAACACAATGCATATGGAGGTGCAAATACGAGTAGTTCGCAACTCTGCAGCTGAAATTGACATTTTTATAAGAAAAAATGGCTTGCCCATAAATGCTTACCAAGACAAAATACCAGCAGGAAGCAGAGATTAGAAGATGCGTGATCTGATTCACTGTAAACTAAACAAATCCCATATGGAAATAAAAAAAACGTAGATTCCGATGAGTGATTGTAAAGTTCTGAAGACGTTTGGCAGAACTGGAAAGGAGATCACTTTTTTTTATGTCGGTCTGTGTCCATTCTTGCCCATCAAGAGTATAGTGGTCCTTCTCCGGATAGTTCTTCAAATGGGAACTGCTAAATATTGCACTGGCTGGTAATATAAATAAGGCAGACGACCTGTTAAATATTGCACTTCTTCATAAAATTAAGTAAAAAATCCTCACCTACAAAAAAAAGGTTTTAGTCTCATCTCTCTTTTTATTTGTAAAGCACATCCTGCGAAGGTATACCTTAGATTTATTTAGAAGGATAGAGTATATGACCACCAAATTGGAGGTAAATACCTTTTTGACTGTTGGTTCTATTAGTTGTAACACAATGCATATGGAGGTGCAAATAGTTCGCAACTCTGCAGCTGAAATTGAATTTTTTTGGAAGGAAAACTGACTTACCCATTGCTTACCAAGACAAAATACCAGCAGTAAGCAGAAATTAGAAGATGCGTGGGCTGATTCACTGCAAACTAAACAAATAAATGTAAGAGATGATAGCTTGTGTACCAATTTAAGCACGTAGTGTTGTCCAGTATGGTCGTAGGCGTGATGATCCGCATTGCTTCAGCAACCAGCTTAGAATCCAATTGAAATCCAATCAAAGCACCATGAAGAATCCAGTGAAATTCCAATCAGATTGGGGTAGGCATAATGTCGAGCAGCTTTCCAGCATAATGGCAACCTTATAGACTGGCAAAAAATGAGTCAGTGAATAAGATGCGAATGGGGATATGAGAATCTGGAGCGGAAACTACCAGAGTGAAGACCACTGCCAGAGATGGACGGGGGGCAGGCAGACACGTCTGGAGGTGATCTTTTTAAGCATGGAGGCAGCGTCCGGTCAGTTCCACCTAGCAGTTTCTTATGCATTTACAGGGACTGATGGCTGATGAATGCTAGGCACAATGGGACTTGACGAGCATTTGTGGTGAGGAGGGCATAGATCGCAGCGGATGGATTTGTGTGGCCATGAATTCTTAGGTAACGGGCGGAGGTGGAGAGAAACATCATGGAAGACAAACGACGGCCGAGCCGTGGTGGGGCAGAGATCGTTGGGGACGCGAGGAAGAGGAAGAGAGTTAGCCGGTTCATGGGCCGGTGTCGGGCCATCTGGCGAGGAAGGGAAGCAGAGATCGATGTCGATGGGGAGAGGATCCGCGCGCCGGTTCTATCTCCGTTCGGGCGTCTGGAGAGGAAAGGGAGACGCTCCGCGCGGGATCCGCGCGCCGGTGCTCCGGTTCTGCCTCCGTTCGGGCGTCTGGAGAGGAAAGGGAGAGGATCCGCGCGCCGATGGAGCCTCCGTCGTGGCGTCTGGAGAGGAAAGGGAGAGAATCCCGCGCGCGTGGTGCTGCATCCGGTCGGGCGTGGCGGTCTGGACGTCTGTTCGGGCGTGGTGTGTGTGTGTGTGTGGAGAGGAAGGGCAATCGGACGTGTCGGGGCGCGTGGGTGTGGCACGAAATTTGACCCAGTGACGTGGCTCAATGTGAGGCCAGCAAAATGGGACCAAGTATTAAGAAAGAGAAGATACCTAATAAAATTTGTCTAACAATTTGAGTGCCCTTGTTAGTACTTCTTTGTTTATCTTTTATGCTCTCTCACCTTCTCTATTAGACGAATATTGTAGCGTGTCTCTATTGGTTAGTACAAATTTTGCTGCCGCTAAACTTCACCATGTAGCCGGGCAATTTTTGTTGTCCACCAGTGAGCACAGCCAGTCTTGTCTCGCAAGTACGTGCCATGGTACTTACCCTCGGCTTTCTTTCTCTTTTGTCTCTCCTCTCCCTTTTGTCGGCAACCTGTGGCTCGATTTTCGCAGGTTTAAGATGATGACGTTAGCACGGTTATCCTTCCGGTTTGGCCTGGGCAGGGTTATGGATGCAACTGGTTATCTTCGGGACCCTTACTCCAATTTGTATCTTGTTCGTACTCGGACGTATTCGAACTTCTTTATGATTTGGATCTTTGTGTTGTATATTTGTATTTTGACTCGTTGGAGTCGTTGTTGTAATATATATTTCTTGTGGGCTCTATTGTAAATATGTTGTAATGTTACTTCACATGGTAATTCCTCTGGCATCACGTGTATGATTCTTTGCGCACGTCGGGTCGGAGAGCGTCTCTGAATCGGTATCGTGCGGATTTCGGTGTAATCACTGGAATCCTCATGGTACCAATTTCGGAGCGTCACAACGCGCATCAAGGTTTTGACATAAATTTATTATTTATTTGTTTTGACTATGTTTTTTTTTTAGACCGAAGGCACATAGTGCCCGACTTTAAATTAATAAAGCCCTGAGGCGCAAACGGATACAAGAGTTTCAAGAGCACCCCACACGCATACAAAGAAAGTTAAAGGTCACACTGACCAGGACATAGTCATATTACAACCCAGAGACTAAGCCAGCAAATGGAAGAAGCTAGCGACTTAAGAGGGCCGTCGAGGCTGGGGAGGGTCGCAGGTCTTGTCGAAGAGGGTTTTAAGCATCGCCTCCAACTGGGTCAACATCGGTTCTTCCTTGCTCCTTTGGAGGGGTCGCCAGAGCTGCAAGTTAAGCCTGATTAGGAAGAAACAATTTGCGGGTTGGCTAGGGAATTTTGCTGCAATGGTAAAATTGTTTCGAATTTTCCAAAGAGCCCAGCAAATAGCCGCAAAAAGAACACGAAGGCTTCGTTGCAATTTGTCATTCAAACTTTGGATACACCTTTCCCAAGATGAAAAACAAGAGGGATTCCATGTCACACCGAGCATGTCCCTAATTCCCGCCCAGACAAAGAGAGCCAAATCACAGCGAAAGAAGATATGCTCCACGTTTTCAGGAAGTCCACATAGAGCACACAGCCCATCAGATGGACCCCTTCGTTTGAGAATTTGGTCATTGGAGGGTAGGCGGCCTCTAGACAACTGCCACAAGAAGATTTTGATTTTCGTGGGAATTGTAGTCTTCCAAATAGCTGGGCCTAAAGGGGAGGCAGGGCCCTTAATCAAGGTGTTGTAGAGGGATTTAACCGAAAAACGACCAGAAGCTTCCAGTTTCCAGAGCACTTTGTCTCTCCCTTCCCCCGGTACCACCTCTTCTAATTCCTGAACCAATTGCAACCAAAGGTTGGATTCCTCTTGACCGAAGGAGCGTCTAAAGAAGATGCGCCACCCATCACCCTCATAAGCACGCTCGACTGTGATCTCCGGGTCAGCACAGATCTGGAATAGTCTAGGGTACCTCACACTGAGGGCCTCCTCTCCCGTCCAGTGGTCCGTCCAAAAAAGGATATCTGAATTGTTACCAGGGAAGAATCTCGCACCCTGTTTGAAGGCAGCCTTAAGCTTATGTAGACTATGCCAAAAGGGCGATCCTCCCACCGGAGAGGTTGAGAAGAACCGGTCCACAGGATATTTTGCCTTGAGTAGTTGAAGCCAGAGCAGTTTGCTGTCATCCTCTGTTAACATTCTCCAAATCCATTTAGTCATAAGGGCAAGGTTCATGAGCTTCGTATTCATAACGCCAAGCCCACCCTGGGCCTTGGGTTTACCGATGTCCTCCCAGGCCACCATATGATATTTTCTCTTATTACCTTGCCCCTCCCAGAAGAACCTGGATCTGTGTCTGTCAAAACCTTCATGAGTACCATCCGAGAGGAGGAAGAGGCCCATAGAATGGATTGGAAGGTTGGACAGGCAAGCATTGATCAGAACAAGGCGAGCCACAGACGACAAGAATCTGCCCTGCCATGGCTCCATCCTAAGGGCCACCGCATTCACCAATGGCTCCATCTCAGCCATAGTAATTATGCGCCCGCTCATCGGGAAGCCCAGGTAGTTGAATGGCTGGGTGCCCTCCCTACAATTCAACAAGTTGGCCACTCTGGCCTGTTCAGCACCTGTAGCTCCCAGCACCAGAACCTCACACTTATGGAAGTTAAGCTTCATGCCAGATAACAACTCAAAGCAAATGAGTAGGAATTTCAGATTTGTGATGCCCAACTGAGTGTTTTGAATGAGGATAACAGTGTCGTCCGCATATTGGAGGTGGGACACTCCCCCCTCAATCAGGTGAGGAACCACCCCTGCAATGTGGCCAGCGGCCCTGGCCCTAGAAAGCATCTCATCGAGGGCATCACCAACCAGGTCAAAGAGCAGCGGGGAAATCGGGTCACCTTGTCTAACCCCACGCTTATTGCGAAAATAAGGACCCATTTCACCATTAATCGAGATGGCAGTTTGGCCACCACTGACCAACTGCAGGATTCTATGCATATAGGCTCCGCTGAAACCTTTCCTGAGGAGCACTTCCTTCAGGAAATCCCAGTTCACTCTGTCATAGGCCTTCTCAAAATCAAGTTTCAGCACTATAGCCTGCAAGTTTTTGCTTGAAATCTCATGGAGAATCTCGTGTAAGGCAAGTGCTCCATCATGGATGAACCTACCCTTGATGAAAGCCGTCTGAGTGTGTGAGACAATCCTATGTGCCACAGGAGATAGTCTGGTGGCATACGCCTTTGCCACAAGCTTAAAGATCACATTGATCAGCGCAATTGGGCGATATTGCTTAATGGAGTCTGCTCCCACAACCTTTGGGATGAGTGACAGCACTCCGAAGTTCAGCCTGGCCACATCGACCGTTCCCAGGGCAAAGCCATTCACAATCTGGAGGACCAACCCTCTGAGTCCTGGCCAGAAGTGTTTGAAGAAGCTCACAGAGAAACCATCGGGACCCGGAGCAGTATCTGTCTTGGTGTCCTTGAGCACCTCCTCGAGTTCCTCCATGGAGAAGGCACGAAGCAGCGACTCGTTCTCCTGGTCCGTAACCCTGGCTCCCGTGGCCCAAAAATCTTGTTGTAAACTGAGTAGCTTTGGTTCCTCTGTCCCCATCAGAGCTCGATAAAAATCATAAACATGTTTCGTAATCGCCTGTTGGTCAGTTATTTCACCATCGTCAGTCATCAGACTCGATATGTGGCAGCGGCGCCTTCTGCCATTGGCCACAGCATGGAAGTACTTGGTATTTGCATCTCCTTGTAGAGTCCATCTCACTCTCCCCCTTTGCCTCCAGTACACCTCTTCATCACTAAAAATCTGAATCAGCTGATCCTCCAAGTGATATCTCATACCCCAGCCCTCTGCATCCAAGCCCTGTTCATCTGCGATCTTATCCAGATCCTGAATTTGGGCCAGAATCTCCGCCTTGATTACCCTGCGTTCCTTTCCCAGGTTTGCACTCCAGCCCTTCAGGTACTGCCGCAGCCCACTGGCCTGGCCGTGCCACATATCGATAGGATCCCTAGGATTGACATTAGAGATGAGCAACCCCGCCCACCACTTCTTCAGCTGCTCCACAAAGCCAGGAACAGCAAGCCAGCTGTTCTCAAAAGAGAACCTGGCCATCCTGCGAGGAGCATTCTCTCCTGAATCCAGGATCAGCGGCGTATGGTCTGAACCTATCCTTGTCTCCGCAGTCAAACGAGCAAGGGGGAAGCGCAGTTCCCATTCTGGAGAGACAAAGGCCCGGTCCAGGACACTCCTGACCGGGTTTGCTTGTTTGTTGGTCCAGGTGTACGCCGCCCCAGTTCTAACAACTTCTAGCAGCGCCCATCTGGCAATAGCCTCATTGAAAAGATTCACCAATGCCCAGTTGATATTGTTGTTATTTTTGTCTTGTGCTCCGCGAATCAGGTTGAAATCTCCCATCAACATGATCGGGAACTCACTATTGTCCACTCTTCCTTCCAACTCTTGGAGGAAAGAAGCCGAGCGAGCATGGTCCACCGGCCCATAAACCCCAATGAATTCACATTTGAACTTGGTGGGTCTGTGATACAACTTGGCGCTAAGGAAGAACTCACCCTGAGCCAACGCACCAACCTCAAACAACCTGTCTCTGATCCCCATCAGCATGCCCCCTGAACGACCGGAATTAAGCAGGAGTCCAATGCCATACAAACTGTTCCCCCTCAACCAAATTCCTCAATTCCTGATCTGTAAAGTCCTGGCGCATCGTTTCCTGCAAGAAGATGATGTCGATCCTTTCTTTCTTAATGTAATCTTTAAGCTGGGTTTTGCGGCCACTCCGGCCAAAACCCCGAAAGTTCCAGCCAAGGGCCTTCATTTGGATACCGCAGCAGAGGCCCGTGCTTGGCGAGCCGGAGTATTCCTTAGATTCAGACGGGGGCCAGCGGAGGCCTCCCCTTTCTTCCTTCTCGAGGCCCTCGAAGAGTTGGCCAGATCAGCCAGGATGATCCGCTCTGGATCCATCCCTGTCTGGTTTGAAGCGCTGTCCATGGTCGAATCCTGAGCAGCACTTGCTGGATTGGCCTCGTTTTCGTTTTCCGCTTGCCTTAGATTCTGAGCAACTTCCTCCTTCGACTTGGCCTTCGCATCTGCCTCAGACAGACGAGCTTGGGCAAGCTCTTTAGCACGAATCAGAGATAAAAGAGGGGAAAGCGCACCACCAGAAGCATCCAAACCCAAACCCGCATCCCGTGCAACTCCCCAAAGATGAGAATCTGAGACCGAGGGAAGAACCAAGAAGGGCTCAAGATGCAAAGGAGCACAGGGCGTACCTTGATCTTTCTCCGCCGCACGCTTGGAGGCCGAGAGCAGCACATGCTCCGGATTGGCGCCCTTGCCCCTGGTGCTGCGACGGGTCGCGGTGACTGGCGAAGAAGCCACCACTGCGCGCTTGGGTTTGATGCCCGGCTTCTTCTTGTTCCGTGACGGAGGGTTGTCCACCTCGCCATCCTGCTTGCGCTTGAGCTTGGCAATCTTCTCCGCGAGGGTCTCTTGATCGTTCTCCCAATCCTCCGGACTCTCCCACCCGACCTCCAGTCTGTCCTCCTCCGACAGCCTCTGGCGCTTAAGGATACTAGGAGAGGTGGGCGCTTCTGACTGCGACTCACTGGAAGTCTGAGCAAGATTCGCCGATGGAGGCTCTTCGTCTTGCAGAACTGGGGAGAGGTGTGTCTTACCCGTGGGGAATAGCCCAGCTTCAGTCAAATTTGAACCATATTGGTTGAACGGGATTGGCTTTAGGTTGGACTTGGGCGGGGCTGAAGCAGGTTTCGTGGCGGAGTGGTCCTTGAGCGAGGAGAGAGGAACGCTGCTGCTGCCAACAGAGGATTTGGAGCCAGGGGGCTTGGAGGTAAACAGCGACTGAAAGAGAGGCTTCTGTGGCTATTGTTGTTCCTTCGTGGGTGGACTCTTGGGAGCAGATCCATCCTTGCCTGCATCCGCATCAGCCGCTTTGGAGCTTGTAACCTCATGCATTGGTCCCTTGTCCTTGCTCTTCATGTTGCTCCTCTTCCAGTGGGGGGCCGAGCGGCTTTGCTCCTCCGTCTCCTCATCTTCCTCCTCATCCTCTCCATTGCTTGGGCCTGGGGGCGGAGGCTTGGGGTCGCTGGCGCTGGCCTTGGAACATTCCACCGAAACCCCCAGCCTGAAGCCTTGCATGTTGACGAACACCAGGATCGAAGGAGGAATCTTGTCCGGGGCGTGGGAGTGGAAGAGCATCCTGACAGGGCCGTCCAGAACCGCGAGAGAGTCCTCATCCACCACGCGCGGCCGGCCCAGCATCTTGGTACCCTCCAGCAACAGGTCAACAGATCTAAGCACCTCGGGGACTCCAGAAAGATGAACCCAGATCTTGGTGAGAGCCAGAGAGGCCTGAGGAGTCGCAGTAGCATCCGCAAAAAGCACCGAGATCTTGCTGACCGGGAGGGCGATGCCCCCAGCATTCTTGCAAAGGTTCTTGCAGAGGTTGAGGCTTGCCTTGGTTGGGAAAACCACTGCGAAGTCAGTATCGCTGATGCGCCTGACCCTCCAGTCCCAGTTGTCTTCGACCAGCGCCTTCAGATCTTGCGTCAGAAGCTCGCAAGTCATGGTGTTCTCCACCGCGATGACCAGGGCCGCATGGTCCGTGCCCCCACCAGTTCCTACCGGCAGCGCCGCGTCATCCACCTCCAAGCAGTGAAAACCAACTCCATCAATCGCGTACCCATACCACTGTAAGGAGGCCTTCTTGGTGCTCTTGGGGCACATGCCCGTGGTGTGCCCATCCAGGTCACAGACGCCACAGTGCGCTGGGAAGTGGCAACCAGACTGGTAGTGGCCATCTCTACTGCAGTTGAAGCACTTGATGTTTGCCTTCTTGCCCGCCGGAACCACCTCAGCCGCATCAGAGAGATTGGCCGGCGGCGGTGTCGGAGCCGAAGGCGCCTGTGGCGTCGAGTGCGACACGGACTTGGCCTTGGGCGGCGGAGCCACCTGCCGATTGTTGCCCCACTTCTTCTTGTACTGCTCCCGCGCGCCCGACGACCCCGCTGCGGGCCGATCTTCCTCCTCACGCCACCTACCACCGTCCCTTCGCCACTCTGGCTCACGGGCACGGTCACGAACCCACTCACGGTCACGGTCACGGCGGCGCCCTTCCTCTGCAAAGCTTCTCCTTTCACGGACCTCGCGCTCGTAGCCGCGCCCCTCCTCAGAGTTGAACTCGTCAAAGCTCCTCTTGTTGCTTCCCAACCGAGAGTCACCACGCCCACGCTCCATCACCACCAGCGGCGGCCCTGCGGCGGAGGCGAGGGGGAGGCGGCGGGGGATTTGGCCGGTGGATCTGGTGGATCTGAGCCAGAAGCGAACGTCGGAGAGAGTGGCGGCGTGGCTGAGAGTGAGATCTAGGGTTCCCACAGGGATCCAGCGCCACTTAAATAGTGCGGCCTCCTCACTTGGACTGGGCTGCGACGCTGGGCTGGGCCGCTGGGAGGCCGCACACCTGGGCCGTCCACGGCCCACCACCAGAGGGGAGGCGCCCACCGGCCCACCATAACCCTCCGCAACAGAAACACTGGGCCTGGGGCCATCAGGACCCACCAAACTCGGGTCCGCCACGCTGGCGACCAACAGCACAGTCCCCACCTCGCCGTTGACTGTGGAAACTGGCGGCGCCGCCCGCACCTCACCTGCGCACGCCGGCCGCAGCTCGATCGTCACTGGCGGCGCACTGGGGCTCTCCACAGCACGCGGCTGGATCCGCGGATCCGAGGGCCCCTCGGCGCTGCGCCGCGACCCTGGAGGTCGAGGCAACGACGGTCCGGCCGCCGCCCGAAACCGCGAGCCACGGCCGCCCGGCGCCCAAGCTCTGCGGCGACCGCCCCGCTGCCTCGCAGAACCCACCCTGGTCCATGCTGAGTCGAGGAAGTCACCCAAGCACGCCAGAGATGGACCAGATCTGGAGGGCACGGGCGACTCCGGCCCCTCCACCTGCGCCAGATCTTCCTCTTCCTCGTCGGAGCTTTCACCTGCCAAGGCCCAGAACCGCGACCGGCCTTGTACCGCCGATGGCGGCGATGGAGAGCCCACCCGGGGACCTCGCCGGCGCTCGGCAAGGGAGGGGGCCGCAGAATCGCCCGCCGCGTCGCCCTTCCCGTCGCAGGACCTCGCTCCAACGGTCATATTCTTCGATCACAGATCGCTCGCACTAAGTCATGTTCGTTTTTTGACTATGTATGTCAATAAATATGTTGAGATACACAAAATGAGCTTTTTTATGTATGTTGTCCGGTCGGGGATGGCGACGTCTGACTTGAATCTGGTTTTGCACAAACGTTGACTCTACATCTAATACGTTGCATTTCGCCATAATGATTAGTTTACAACGTCAAACACCATACTTTGGCAGCTGTCTTGCCTTGGTGTGTGCTGCGCGTGCTAGCCCCATGGTTGGTACCTGCTTTGCTTCAGATTTGGCACTTCTACAATTATCTAAAAAGCAGATAAGCTATGTATAAGGGCATCTCTAGGCTGATCTATTTTGGATACAAATTATGCTTATTTTTGTTTATAAGGATCGGGGAAGAACCCAGCGGCTACCCCTAATTGTCGCGTGCCAAAAAGAGGCACGCGGCTAGTATGTGCTTACTAGAAGCGTGTCGTTGCACTCATCACACGACTAGTATGTGGGTCCCGACTACACCTGGGCACAGAACTTAGCCGCAGCGTGTCGTTGCACTCGTCACACGACTAGTATGTGGGTCCCGACTACGCCTGGGCACAGAACTTAGCCGCAGCGTGCAGTCGTTGTGGCACACATCTAGTACACTTTTATCGGCCGCGTGCCATCGGCGCCACCCACTGGCAATAGTTTATGATCAACGGTGCGCCAAATAATGGCAGCGTACCTTGTCGCTGCCCACTATCATTATTTGGATTTAACCAACGCAAGTCAGTTTTCCCACCAGTACAATTTTGCCAATCTCTTTGGACGGCGGAGCCCTCAACCTCGACATCGTCGACCGCGCCACGCCTCTGACACCAAAGCTCCGCGCCTCGCCATCGCCATCAAAACGGCCGCCAACCGTGTCGCGCCTCCTTTCTCCTTGTTGTCGAGCTCGCCCGCTACTCCGCGCCGCCCCCACACTGGTATGAACCCGCTCCCTGCACCCGCTCGATGAAATGTCAATTACACTACATGGTTGATTAGTTGCGGTGATTACATGGATATGCTTGATTATTTACATGGATATATAGTGTATGTCAAAATTGTCTTTTTTTTTTAATATGAGTTGTTGATATTTTGTCGGAATGTTGATTAATTTTCATTTCGACAAATTTCTAGCACTCTGTTGTCCTTTTTATTAGTGAAGATGCCAAATTTTTTTGTGGTTTTTTATTACTAATAGTTTTCAATTTTTCCTGAAACCCTAGATTCAATATCACTGATAACTTTTGTTTTCAATTTTTCCTAGGTGATGCCGATGCTAACCCTAGTTTCAGCTAGGATTTTAGGATATCTATTATCTATGTCGATTTTTTCTTTTTTGCCCTACCTAAATTATCTGTTTCATATGTGAAAATATTATTAAAATAATATGGGTCAAGCCGCTGGGTTCATCCCGATCCAAATAGACAAAATAAACAAAATTTATACCCAAAATAGATCAGCCAAAAGATGTCCTTATACATAGTTTTTCTACTTTTTAGATCATTGTGGAAGTGTGAAATCTGAAGCAAAACAGGTGCTAACCATGGGGCTAGCACACACCAAGCAAAGACAGCTGCCAAAGTATGGTGTTTGACTAATCATTACAGCGCCATGCAATGTAGTACTCCGTATTAGATGTGTGCAAAACTAAATTCAAGTCACTGGTTTGGGCAACATTTACCCCAACACTTACTGATATATGCAATTTCCTCATTCATTTCCTAACAAAGGTCCTCGGCAGTTTCGTCTACTGCCTATCCGAGTGAGAAGGTAAAATTAATTGGCTGAACTACTCAAGCAAGTAGGTAAACATACGACAGTAGGTAATCACTGATCGGGTTCCTTCCATCGTCATTTTTATTTACTACAATTTCCGTTCGGAAATAAATGACCGAACAACGCGTTAGAATACATATAGACTAGAGTTGGACAAGAACTTTTGAGATATCTTGTACTCCAACCCCACCACCCTCCGTGGACCTCTGTTTATAC
The DNA here is from genome assembly GCF_019359855.2 of Lolium perenne. Taxonomy (NCBI): domain Eukaryota; kingdom Viridiplantae; phylum Streptophyta; class Magnoliopsida; order Poales; family Poaceae; genus Lolium; species Lolium perenne. The sequence goes on along the minus strand of NC_067244.2, from coordinate 42,069,932 downwards.
CGTATGAGGATCATCTCAATAAACGTGAAACAACAAAAGTTAAAATTTAATAGTTTGCACATTTTATTTAGATACATGTGCATCTACACACATTTCAATGAATCTAAGTATACAGATATATCTAGAGAAAGTTTTTCACGAAAACAAAAAAAATCTTGCATTTCAATGCATTGATAGAAAATAAAAATTATATGTACAAGTTCGAGGATGGACAAACACCATGCCATACAACTTGACACAAGAAAAAGAAAAAATTAAACTAAGAGAGTAACTGGCGAACATCCCAGACACCCGGGTCCGTCCATTACCGTGCCTCGGCCATGATATCGTTGAACAGGGTTGTCATCGAAGACCATGCATTGATGGAAGCCAGAGCTCCTGCTCTAGTTTGCACAACTTTCAGTCATACACCATTGTGAAACTAGAGGCCACAGTACGTCGCCATTTCAAGAACCGAAACGGTACTAATCTACAAAAAGAACTGAAACGGTAGCAGCAAACACAAGGGAGATGCATGCCCAGTCCAAATACGAGATTCCTCTGTCCACTCGGCCGGCACAACTCGATCTGTCGATAGTTCCATGGGCTACCGAGGCAACTGCGTGGTCTTCACTTAATTTCTGGACACAACTTTTTGCTGTGTGAAGCTTTTCGGGCGGACTCAACGATCCTCCGTCCCTCGCCATCACAAGTTACTAGTAGTACTACATTAAGCAGCCGGCCGCGGAACGCTCCAAAATCCGATCAGGTTGGTTCGGATGTTACAGTCTTAAGCTTGGTTCCATCCTCGTGGATAGCCGCCACTGACGAGTTAAGTAAGCAAGACCGGGGAGTAAAATACATCAGAGGTACCTAAACTTGTCACCTTTGTCCGAGGTCTCTATCACCATACATAGAAATACACAATACACGGTAACTGAAGATGACTCACGGTTCGTATCGGTCACTGTCGTATTTGCTGACGTGGCCTACTTTTGACCCCATATGTCAGCCACTTACTTCCACATAGATTATTTTTGAATAATTAAAACCAAGAGGACTAAATTAAAAGATTAACAAAGAGATAAGATCCTGTCGGCACGCCCCCGTGCCAGCACTGGCGGCCGCTCGTGGATGGCCTTCACCTCGTGACGGGGTCATCGCCGGCGCGCCTCCTCCTCCATGCTAGAACCGCCGGCCGGAGCGCCTCCTCTGCCAGCCTGCTTGTTCCCCGCCACCATGCACCGGCCTGCAGGTACTTCTAGGAGAAGCAGGCCGTCGAAACATCGACCCCGTGCCCGCGCTGGGGTCCAGTAGCCTCGCCGCATCGGGCACCCCCGCCTGCACTGGCGACGCCGGCGGAGCAGCAGCGCATCTTGGCGAACCTGGACCACTTTGAGGAAGGTGATGCAGGGCAGAATCGCACGGGACCCCGCGATGTGCTCCTTCCTCGGGGTGGTCGGTACGGGCATGGCCGGTAGCGACTGCCTCGCCTGCGGCATGTCCCGAGCGGCACACTTGACGGTCAGTGGGGTCGGCCTACCGCGCGTGTCGACGCGTAGCCTCAGCTGCTGCTGGATCTCGGCCGCGACGACGGATTCGCGCCTGGCGTCGTGGCGGCGCATGTAGGCGTCGTACTCCCTGCCGCGGCAGCATGCACCGGTCCCCGCGGGCTCCGGCGAGCCCGCGTCATCGACGTCCTCCCCGCACCGCGCGGCGTGCAGGAGCTTGTATCCCCGGCGGGCGCATCCCAAGCCATCTCCCTACCGGACGCATCCCAGGCAGCTCGAGCATCAACGGCCACAGTATTTTCCCGGCGAGCCGCTGCTTCTTGCCGGCCAGCAGCCCCAACGCGGCCAGGGCAACGCAGTGGACATCCTCGGCTAGTGCAACACGGTGGAGATCCTTGGCTAGGGCAACGTGGAATTCCCGCTGTACTTATTGCTGATGTCTGCGGCGTCTCCGGCGACCTTTGGTCTCCGTTACCGTACGACGGTTGACAGGAGAAGAGTAGAGGTGGAGTCGTGGGGGATTTTCTACCAGAGCGAGGAGGAAGAAGGAAATAGGTGGTGGAACCTACTAAAGATTGAGGGGTGTTCTGTAAAAGAGAAATCAGTTTGACTGGTCAATGGGAGAGTTTTGTCTAACAATGGGACCGCTATCTTGCCACATCAGCAAATACGATGGGCTAAACCTCATAGTGACCGTCGATGAGCCTCCCCGCCGTATTTAGTGACCGTAGAATGCATATTTCTGAGTACGGTGATGGAGAACGGGCAAGGGTGTCAAGTTTGGTGAGGCCCGGTTGTTGGAGATATGCCCAAGAGGCAATAATAAATTGGTTATTATATATCTTTGTGTTTATGATAAATGTTTATATAACATGCTATAATTGTATTAACCGAAACATTGATACATGTGTGTTATGTAAACAACAAGAAGTCCCTAGTAAGCCTCTTGTATAACTAGCTTGTTGATTAATAGATGATCATCGTTTCATGATCATGAACATTGGATGTTATTAATAACAAGGTTATGTCATTATGTGAATGATATAATGGACACACCCAAATAAGCGTAGCATGAGATCACGTCATTAAGTTCATTAGCTATAAGCTTTCAATACATAGTTACCTAGTCCTTTCGACCATGAGATCATGTAAATCAGTTATGCGGGAAGGGTACCTTGATTACATCAAACGCCACTGCGTAAATGGGTGGTTATAAAGGTGAGATTAGGTATCCGGAAAGTATAAGTTGAGGCATATGGATCAACAGTGGGATTTGTCCATCCCGATGACGGATAGATATACTCTGGGCCCTCTCGGTGGAATGTCGTCTAATTAATTTGCAAACATATGAATGGTTCATAAGAGACTACATACCACGGTACGAGTAAAGAGTACTTGTCAGAGACGAGGTTGAACAAGGTATTGTGATACCGATGATCAAACCTCGGACAAGTAAAATATCGCGTGACAAAGGGAATCGGTATCGTATGTAAATGGTTCATTCGATTACTAAGTCATCGTTGAATATGTGGGAGCCATTATGGATCTCAAGATCTCGCTATTGGTTATTGGTCGGAGAGAAGTCTCAACCATGTCTGCATAGTTCGCGAACCGTAGGGTGACACACTTAAGGTTTGATGTCGTTTGAGTAGATATGGAATATGGAATGGAGTTCGAAGTTTTGTTCGGAGTCTCGGATGGGATCCAGGACATCACGAGGAGTTCCGGAATGGGTCGGAGAATAAGATTCATATATAAGAAGTCATATTCCAAGTTCGGAAATGATCCGGTGCATTTATGGAAGGTTCTAGAAGGTTCTAGAAAAGTCCGGAAGAAATGCACTATGGAAGGTGGAGTCCCGGAGGGACTCCACAACCATGGCCGGCCAACCCTAGAGGGAGGAGTCCCAGGTGGACTCCACCTGTGGTGGCCGGCCACCCCCCACCAAGGAAAGGTGGGAGTCCCACCTTGAGTAGGACTCCCTCCTTGAGTAGGTTTCCCACCAAAGGTAGGTTTTGGTGTTGGGGTCTTATTTGAAGACTTGGACTACAACTCTTGGGGCTTCCACCTATATAATGAGGAGCAAGTGGAGGGGGCCGGCCACCCCAAGTCCACTAGTTGGACGCACCCCAGGCCGGTGCCCCAAACCCTAGCCGCCTCCTCCTCCACCACATCTCCCGCAGCGCATAGGCGAAGCCCTGCCGGAGATCTCCACCACCACCGCCACCACGCCGTCGTGCTGCCGGGATTCCGAGGAGGATCTACTACTTCCGCTGCCCACTGGAACGGGGAGAAGGACGTCGTCTTCATCAACACCGAACGCGTGACCGAGTACGGAGGTGCTGCCCAATTGTGGCACCGTCGAGATCAAGATCTTCTACGCGCTTTTGCAAGCGGCAAGTGATTGTCTACATCCACCCCGAGATCTAATCTCGTTAAGCTTTGCGAATCTTTGAGGGTTAGTCTCTTCATCTCCTCGTTGCTACCGTCTACTAGATTAGATCTTGGCTTGGTTTTCGTTCTTGCGGTAGGAAATTTTTTTGTTTTCTATGCTACGAATCCCATCAGTGGTATCAGAGCCGTGTCTATGCATAGATTGGTTGCACGAGTAGAACACAATTGTTTGTGGGCGTTGATGCTTTGTTGTCTTTAGTTCGAGTACTTTGCATCTTTGTGACATAGTGGGATGAAGCGGCTCGGGCTAACTTTACATGACCGCGTTCATGAGATTTGCTCCACACTTGACATGCAACTTGTATTGCATAAGTGGCTTTGCGGGTGTCTGTCTCTCCTACTATAGTAAAGATCCAACTTACTCTTCCTATTGACAACACTAGTATCACCGTTGTGGTTCATGTTCGTAGGTAGATTGGATCTTATGCGAAAACCCTAAACCACGTAAAATATGCAAACCAACTTAGAACTGTCTAACTTGTTTTTGCAGGGTTTGGTGATGTGATATGGCCATAATGTGATGATGAATATGTATGAGATGATCATTATTGTATTGTGGCAACCGGCAGGAGCCTTATGGTTGTCTTTAAATTTCATGTTGAGTAGTATTTCAAAGTAGTTGTAATAGTTGCTACATGGAGGACAATCATGAAGACGGCGCCATTGACCTTGGTGCTACGCCGACGATGATGGAGATCATGCCCGTTGATGATGGAGATCATGTCCGTGCTTTGGAGATGAAGATCAAAGGCGCAAAGACAAAAGGGCCATATCATATCACATAAGAATTGCATGTGATGTTAATCCTTTTATGCATCTTATATTGCTTAGATCGCGACGGTAGCATTATAAGATGATCCCTCTCACTAAATATCAAGATAATAAAGTGTTCATCCTTAGTAGCACCGTTGCTAAGACTTATCGTTTCGAAGCATCACGTGATGATCGGGTGTGATAGATTCTACATGTGCATACAACGGGTGCAAGCCAGTTTTGCACACGCGGATACTAAGGTTGCCTTGACGAGCCTAGCATGTACAGACATGGTCTCGAAACACGGGATACCGAAAGGTAGAGCATGAATCATATGATTGATATGATGAACACTTGGAGTGTTCGCCATTGAAATTACATCTTGTCTCGTGATGATCGGACTTGGTGTGTTGGATTTGGTTCGTGTGATCACTAAAGCAATGCGAGGGATATTGTTTTGAGTGGGAGTTCATCTAGTTTTTAATTTTGTTGAATTAAAATTTAAACTCAATTTGTCATAAACTTAGTCTAAACTATTGCAAATATATGTTGTAGATCATGGCGTCTCCATCAATCAATTTTAATCAGTTCCTAGAGAAAGAAAAGCTTAAAAGCAATGGTAGCAACTTCACCGATTGGTTCCGTCATCACTACAAGAAATATGCTAACTTGCGACCCTTCATATTGGTCATTGTATGGTCATTGTCTGCCATTTATGACCTTGCCGTGACCAAAAACTGTTGGTCGACAGTTGAGCGTCACTGACGGATCACAACGACCTTTTTTGTGGATAGGTCATATACGGTTATGACCAGAATCAATGGTCATGGATTCTATGACCAAGATGTTGGTCATGGGCAATGTTGCTTGGCCACGTCATATCCAACGTGGCGAATCCTACGTGGCAGATCTATAACCAAACCAAATGGTCGTGGATGGAAATTAGCCCAGTCCAGTTTGGCGCTTTAGATGGGCCAAGCCCAATAATTTCACCTACATTTCCTATTTTTTCATGTCAATCTTAGATAGCTACATGGGTCTAGCCCAATATTTCAGCCTTTTGTTTTTGGGCCGTGGCCTTTTTAGTTGCTCATTTCGTTCAGCCATCTTGTTTTGGTTTTCATAGCAATCCACTATTATTTGGGCCATAGCACGTTTAGAAGCCCAAATATTAGTCAAGTAGACTTTTTGAAATTTTCATCCCCAGATTTCATTTCTCAGTTAAATGATTAAAATCTAGAATAATGCAATCAAATATACACAACATCAGTTACACGTTTACACAGTAATAGAGCAGAAAAAGTCTAATTACAGTTTAGATCCAACAAGTCTACATAGATTCAAGATCAGTTACACGTCTACACAGTAACAAGGTGGCTATAACAAGTAAAAAGGTGGTGCACATAAAGTTTCTTCTGATCTTCTGTCGCAGCAGCAAACTCAACACATTAGCTCCTGATCATAAACTTCACGTGAGATATAGAGAAGTAAAATGGTTGACAATGACAATGTAAATGCAACCCTCCGAAAAACTCAAGCTACCTGAAGCATAGTCTAGAACTTGGTGCTGATGTCACAGAACTCATTCCAAACAATAGCCAATGCCATGAGGCGCCTAAAACAATGCAGACACACCACACAGTCAAATTCTGCAGAGATTAAGTGGTAAGAACTAAAACAGGTCAGAAAATGCAACCATGTCTCAAAAAACTAGCTATCTCAGAATTTTAGTGATGATATAAAAAGAAGTCTTTAAACAACAAGTTACAACAGCATCATTAAAGGTTAGCATATTCAGATAATGAACCAAGGTTCACCAATTGCATGATTGCAGATAGATTGAACACACAGATTAGTTCCTCACTAAATGTAGTGCCATAAACAGTCAGCTTGTAGGTTTTACATACAAAATTCAAACATAACAGATAATAGAGTAGTTACTTTGTATAAAATCTATAATAAGGTGGTGAGTATTGAACCCTCTCGACTTCTATTTAATTAAATGCTCATTAAATAGAACATAGCATCTCTGGCACTATTATTGTTTGCATATTAGAACAGTAGTTATCCATTTGGGGACTAAACACTAAGAACAACATTCGAATGCCATTGTGGACTAAACAACTCCACAGGTCATATCCAGGATGTCAGCCAACGAGCTAGCATGTAACAGGGTACACATGAGGCAATACTGAACAAGGCAATAGATTTTGGCTCATGGAGATAAACAATGAAAGTGGACAGAGTAATTGAGGCAATGTTCAAGCAGAGGCACACATTAACATATTATAAGCTGGTATTTTTAATTTGCAATTTAACACTATAGAAGAGTATTCATCACACTATAGTGTATCCAAACTAAGAAAAGAAAGCCTTAGAACAATTAAACCAACAGAAGGCCACCTAACTACATACACAAGGCTGTACAGAATTGACAGAACAGATCATATGCTAAGGTCCCTAAGAAATCACTTAGTGGAAAATGAAGCGAATGTGTTCTGGAAATAAACGCTGAATGACCTCACAACAGTTCTACAACAGTTAAATGTACGATTACATTCCATTGATCACATATCATTCATCAGTTCATTTAGTTAACCTTGGCAGGTGAAAGTTGTATCACACATTGCATGTTTTCCAAAATAAGCAATATAATCAAAAAATTCCCTGGAATTAACTACGAAGCTGTCAGAAAAAGAGCCCCCAGATTTCCACTTGCCAACGGTTATTGCTATAAATATGGATAGATGGATTTGAGTGTGGGGTTTACTTGGATCCCAGGTTTTGGAAAATAAACACTACTGGACCTTTCAAAAAGACTTATTTGCCATTCATGCATCTCACTGCCTGGAACACTCAATGCATACTGATACTTCCATGTGCAACTCTAATTTAGTGAACTAGAAGATCAGAAATTTCATAAGTTATCAATATATACAGACCATTTTCAAATGTCCATAAGAACAAGCATGCACAATCGCATCAAAAGGACTTACTGTCAAACAGGGAAATCTACAGAATGGCCTCACCTTGTTGCTTGTCAGTAGGGCGACGGACAGGGGGTAACAAAAGAGGCCAGATGCGGCGCACAGTACAATCTCATCTGTATATATAGAATTATGACTAGTAAGTACCTCGAGATTGTATTCCTTGTGAGAATTTACCAATACGTATTTACTATTGCACGCATGTATGGCTATGCACAAACACCTTGAATCCAGACTTATGTGTGTTCTTAGGAAAAATCAAACCAGACTTATGCTTGTACTTGATCACCTTCGTGAGCAGCTTGTTGTGCTCATAGAGGATGGAGGTGAAATTTAAATGCATGGTTGCCAAATAATAATATACCACAGGACCAGTTCAGCAAGAATCAGTTCTGGCTCACCACACAATGAACTACTGAAGCGATTTGATGAATTACAACCAAGCAGTAGCTCGACCAGCTAGTGAAGCGAACGAGACTGCAAAAGTAGAGCAGAAAGTTTATGAACACAGAGCATCTAAACAAAACTAATAAATTCATAATAATTAATTGTAGCTACGAAATATATCAATCACTAATTTCTGATTTGTCTTGTAGTTCTATAAGAAAAAAATCCGAACCTATCCTGCAGTTACGTACATTTGGCTTGACTAATCAAGATCAAATTCACACGGTCATTCATTTTCAAACATCTAAAATATGATATCAGACCTCAAATGTGTATCTAATCTAAGTAGATATGATGGATTCACATACATAAACCTAAAGCTTCAGCCACATCAACACCAGATCGACAAGTAAAACATACTTAAGGAGCTACTAGGACATAATTTAACCTTCAGGGATTCCCGGATGATGAGCTCGTCCCCAATATGGATTGAAGCAGCCTGCACGGTACACACCGCTTCTCTTCTACTCCTCTCCCGCGCTGGCCACCGATGAGATGCCTGCGTAAGTAGAACTCCTCTCGTGGAATCCGGGCCGGTAAACCTTTGCAGAAAGTAGCCGTCGAGGACACGCACCTACAGAGTCTGAGGTGTCGGAAACTCCAGGCCGAGCGAGGCCTCCTTCTTGAGTCATGACTGCCGTCGGCGTCATCGATGGCGAGGCAGAGGACGGTCGACGGCGGCGTCAATGGTGAGACCGGCGGCAAAGTCGATTGCGCTGGTCCACCGCTAGGGCGCTGCTTCCAGATGGCAGCGAAGAGGGAGATGCCGGTTATGGAGACCGGAAGGAGAGAAATTGTGGCGTGGTGGGAGAAGACGGCATCTCATCGGTGGCCAGCGCGGCTCAAGGGATGTAGGGAGGAGCGATACCAGATCTGGTGTGTGGCGGCTGAGAGGAGGGTGCGGGAAAGAAAACTAGGGTTAGGGAGGAACGATGGGCTTTTGACCGGTTTCATCCTTTCGTTCGGAACACTGGCGCGATACTGAAAAATAGAGAGCGGGTACTGAATTTAGAGAGCGGGGGGCTAAAATAAAAAGCAGGAAGCTAAAATAAAGAGCGGGGGCCAAAATAGTAGTCTTACTCTTGTCTCCCTCTCATTTCCTTTTTTAGAATAATAAAGCTCGAGTAGTGACAAGATATATGCAAATGTAATATGTACGTCTTACTATATGCAGGGTGATCAATTAACAAAAAAAAATGAAAAAAAGGAAAATAAAATACATTTGTTTTCCATCCAAAGAAATATGTTTTCAGAGGATCATAAAGAAATTGAAAATAAATCTTTAATATTTTTACATTCATTCGGTCATTTACTCAAAAGAATAATTTGAAACTTTTAATTATTCATATATAAAATGTGCTCCAATTTATTTGAACTCAAACTATTATGAAACCCACCACCGAGGGTCAGCGGCCCATGTGTCAGTGGCATCCTAATAAAATAATAGATTGGCATGTGGGCTCCATGCGTCATTGACACCTTGTGAATTATTAGATTGACATGTAGGCTCACAACAGCTAGTAGAATAATATTGACATGTCGATCCAACCTACCATTGGTAGCTCCAAATCTAGCGTCATGTGGATGATACTCGACACATGGACATGACACGTATACGAAAGTGCTGAGGTGGCCGTCCGGTCTTATTTAGGCATCACAAACTAGGCGTCGTGACTGTTTTAATTGGTCTTAATTGGCTAAAAATAAGGTCGTGAACTACATCACGTAATCTATGACAATTTCGTGTGAGAAAATTATGACTTTTTTGACAAAAATGGTCGCGAAGAATTAGGGTTTGGTCCCTCTCAAATGGCTTAAGAGCATTTGGTGTGAGATAGTCATAGATCCATGACCAATTCACCCGCGGTCACTATAAAATGGTCATTAGTCAACACATTTCTTGTAGTGCATGTGAGTATCTTCCTCAATGGCGGAAATCTACAATATGTGCTTGATGCACCGCTAGGTCCCCCACCACCCCCTGCAGTATCCGAGGAAGAAAGGAATGCTTTCGAGAATCATACTAAAGTGTACTCTCAAGTTCAGTGTGCCATACTGTGCAGCCTAGAGGCAGAGCTCCAAAAACCTTTTGAGCTCCATGACCCTTGTGATATGATCAATGAGCTCAAAGTTATCTTTGAAACTCATGCGGCTGTGGAGAGCTATGAGGCCTCGAAATAGTTCTTTGGATGTATGATGGAAGAGGGTAGCTCCGTTAGTGAGCACGTGTTCGCTATGTCCGGACACGCGAAGAAGCTCAGTGACTTGGGGATTATCATCCCTAATAAGTTGGGTATTCATCGTGTTCTCCAATCACTACCACCAAGTTACAAGAACTTCGTGATGAACTACAATATGCAGAACATGAACAAGGAGTTACCTGAACTCTTCTCCATGCTAAAATCTGCTGAGATTGAGATACAGAAAGAGCACCAAGTGTTGATGGTCAACAAGACCACCAAGTTCAAGAAGCAGGGCAAACCTAAGAAGGACCTCAAGAAGGGCGACAAGAAAGCTGCCGCGCCTCCTCCTGAGAAGCCTAAGGGTGGCCCTAAACCTGATACTGACTGCTATTACTGCAATGGGAAAGGGCACTGGAAGCGTAATTGCCCCAAGTACTTGGCTGATCTGAAGAGCGGCCTTGTCAAGAAGAAGAAAGGTATATCTGATATACATGTTATAGATGTTTATCTCACTGGTTCTCGTACTAGTGCCTGGGTATTTGATACTGGTTCGGTTGCTCATATTTGTAACTCGAAACAGGAACTACGGAATAAACGAAGCCTATCGAGGGATGAAGTGACGATGCGCATTGGAAATGGATCCAAGGTCGATGTGATCGTTGTTGGCACGCTGATACGTCTCCAACGTATCTATAATTTCTGATGTTCCATGCTTGTTTCATGATAATACCTACATGTTTTGTTCACACTTTATATCGTTTTGATGCATTTTCCGGAACTAACCTATTGACGAGATGCCGAAGGGCCAGTTGTTGTTTTCTGCTGTTTTTGGTTTCAGAAATCCTACAAAGGAAATATTCTCGGAATCGGACGAAATCAACGCCCAGAACCTTATTTTTCCCGGAAGCTTCCAGAGAGCCAGAGAGGGACCATAGGGGAGCCTTGGGGGCCCCACACGTGGTGGCGGCGCGACCCAGGGGGGCGCGCCTCCCTAGTGTGTGGGACCCCCGTGGCCCCTCCGACTCCGCCTCTTCGCCTATTTAAGCCGTCCTGACCTAAATCTTCGACATGGATTGACGAAACACGAGAAAACCTTCCAGAGCCGCCGCCATCGCGAAACTCCAATTCGGGGGACAGAAGTCTCTGTTCCGGCACGCCGCCGGGACGGGGAAGTGCCCCCGGAAGGCATCTCCATCGACACCACCGCCATCTTCATCGCCATTGCTGTCTCCTATGATGAGGAGGGAGTAGTTCTCCCCCGAGGCTGAGGGCTATACCGTACCTATGTGGTTCATCTCTCTCTCCCATGTGATCTTTATGTGATCATGAGCTTTGTGATCTAGTTGAATATCATCTATGTGCTACTCTAGTGATGTTATTAAAGTAGTCTATTCCTCCTTCATGATGTAATGTGGACAGTGTGTGCATCATGTAGTACTTGGCGTAGGTTATGATTGTGATCTCTTGTAGATTATGAAGTTAACTATTACTATGATAGTATTGATGTGATCTATTCCCCCTTTCATAGCTGATGTTGACAGGTGCATGCTATGTTAGTACTCAGTATAATTGCGTTGGTCTATCATGCACTCTAAGGTTATTTAAATATGAACATCGAATGTTGTGGAGCTTGTTAACTCCGGCATTGAGGTGCTCTTGTAGCCCTACACAATGAATGGTGTTTGTCACCCAACAAGAGAGTGTAGAGAAAGTAGTATTTGTTTATTCAGTTATGTGATCAATGTTGAGAGTGTCCACTAGTGAAAGTATGATCCCTATGCCTTGTTTCCAAGCACTGGAATTCTGTTTATTTACTATTCTGTTGCATGTTTACTCGCTGCCATCTTTATTTCAGATTGCTATTACCACTCATATTCATCCATATTACTTGTATTACACTATCTCTTCGCCGAACTAGTGCACCTATACATCTGACAAGTGTATTAGGTGTGTTGGGGACACAAGAGACTGCTTGTATCGTAATTGCAGGGTTGCTTGAGAGGGATATCTTTGACCTCTTCCTCCCTGAGTTCGATAAACCTTGGGTGATTCACTTAAGGAAAACTTGCTGCTGTTCTACAAACCTCTGCTCTTGGAGGCCCAACACTGTCTACAGGAATAGAAGCGTGCGTAGACATCACACGCTCCCTCTACATCTACCTTCGGGATTAGTTTTAAACATCAATAATTGTTATTTAGTGTCTGCGTTGAGCATGAACATTATATCTGGATCTTGTTTAATGCAAGACGGTTATTCATTCAAGTCTGAGAATAATGGTTGTTCTATTTTTATGAATAATATCTTTTATGGTCATGCACCTGAGAAGAATGGTTTATTTCTATTAAGTCTCGATAGTAGTGATACACATGTTCATAACATTGATGCTAAGCGAATTAAATTGAATGATAATTCTACTTATATGTGGCACTGTCGTCTTGGTCATATTGGAGTGAAACGCATGAAGAAACTCCATTCCGATGGACTACTTGAGTCACTTGACTTTGAGTCACTTGACATATTGATACGTCTCCAACGTATCGATAATTTCTTATGTTCCATGCCACATTATTGATGTTATCTACATGTTTTATGCACACTTTATGTCATATTCGTGCATTTTCTGGAACTAACCTATTAACAAGATGTCGAAGTGCCGATTCTTTTTCATTGTTTTTGGTTTCAGAAATCCTAGTAACGAAATATTCTCGGAATTGGACGAAATCAACGCCCAGGGTCCTATTTTGCCACGAAGCTTCCAGAAGTCCGAAGAGGAGACGAAGTGGGGCCACGAGGTGCCCAAACCCTAGGGCGGCGCGGCCCCCCCCTTGGCCGCGCGGCCCTGTGGTGTGGGGCCCTCGTGCCCCTTCCTGACCTGCCCTTCCGCCTACTTAAAGCCTCCGTCGCGAAACCCCCAGTACCGAGAGCCACGATACGGAAAACCTTACTGAGACGCCGCCGCCGCCGATCCCATCTCGGGGGATCCAGGAGATCGCCTCCGGCACCCTGCCGGAGAGGGGATTCATCTCCCGGAGGACTCTACACCGCCATGGTCGCCTCCGGAGTGATGTGTGAGTAGTCTACCCCTGGACTATGGGTCCATAGCAGTAGCTAGATGGTTGTCTTCTCCCCATTGTGCTTCATTGTCGGATCTTGTGAGCTGCCTAACATGATCAAGATCATCTATCTGTAATTCTATATGTTGCGTTTGTTGGGATCCGATGAATAGAGAATACTTGTTATGTTGATTATCAAAGTTATGTCTATGTGTTGTTTATGATCTTGCATGCTCTCCGTTACTAGTAGATGCTCTGGCCAAGTAGATGCTTGTAACTCCAAGAGGGAGTATTTATGCTCGATAGTGGGTTCATGCCTACATTGATACCGGGACAAAGGATGAAAGTTCTAAGGTTGTGTTGTGCTGTTGCCACTAGGGATAAAACATTGATGCTATGTCTAAGGATGTAGTTGTTGATTACATTACGCACCATACTTAATGCAATTGTCTCTGCTTTGCAACTTAATACCGGAGGGGTTCGGATGATAACTGAAGGTGGACTTTTTAGGCATAGATGCAGTTGGATGGCGGTCTATGTACTTTGTCGTAATGCCCAATTAAATCTCACTATACTCATCATAATATGTATGTGCATGGTCATGCCCTCTTTATTTGTCAATTGCCCAACTGTAATTTGTTCACCCAACATGTTGTTTATCTTATGGGAGAGACACCTCTAGTGAACTGTGGACCCCGGTCCAATTCTCTATACTGAAATACAATCTACCGCAATCTGTTCTACCGTTTTCGCAAACAATCATCTTCCACACAATACGGTTAATCCTTTGTTACAGCAAGCCGGTGAGATTGACAACCTCACTGTTTCGTTGGGGCAAAGTACTTTGGTTGTGTTGTGCAGGTTCCACGTTGGCGCCGGAATCTCTGGTGTTGCGCCGCACTACATCCCGCCGCCATCAACCTTCAACGTGCTTCTTGGCTCCTCCTGGTTCGATAAACCTTGGTTTCTTTCTGAGGGAAAACTTGCTGCTGTGCGCATCATACCTTCCTCTTGGGGTTCCCAACGAACGTGTGAGTTACACGCCATCAAGCTCTTTTTCTGGCGCCGTTGCCGGGGAGATTAAGACACGCTGCAAGGGGAGTCTCCACTTCTCAATCTCTTTACTTTGTTTTTGTCTTGCTTAGTTTTATTTACTACTTTGTTTGCTGCACTATATCAAAATACAAAAAAATTAGTTGCTAGTTTTACTTTATTTACTGTCTTGCACTCTATATCAAAAACACAAAAAAATTAGTTACTTGTTTTACTTTATAATATCATGCATGTTTTTATTTCACTAGTTAAGCATAATGGAAAACAACAAAAATATGAGAGATCTTTATGAACTTTATCTTGAATTAGGACATGATGTGTTTGAAGAGAGAATTAAAAAACCCATGGAACTTTATATGCATGCTAATGGGAATGTTATTACTATGGATGCTTTGAACACCATTGTTGCTAATGCTATGGAAAATTCTAAGCTTGGGGAAGCTGGCTCTGATGAGCATGATCTTTTTAGTCCCCCAAGCATTGAGGAGAAAATTTTCTTTTATGATTACAATATGCCTCCTATATATGATGATAGCCACTTTGTTGAATTTGCTCCCACTACAACTAATAAAATTGATTATGCTTATGAGGAGAGTAATAATTTTATGCATGAGACTGAAGATAAGAATGCTTTATGTGATAGTTATATTGTTGAGTTTGTTCATGATACTACTGGAAATTATTATGAGAGAGGAAAATATGGTTGTAGAAATTTTCATGTTACTAAAATACCTCTCTATATGCTGAAATTTTTGAAGTTACACTTGTTTTGTCTTCCTATGCTATTCACTTTGTTCTTCATTGACTTGTTTATTTACAAGATTCCTTTTCATAGGAAGCATGTTAGGTTTAAATTTGTTTTGAATTTTCCTCTTGATGCTCTCTTTTGCTTCAAATACTATTTCTTGCGAGTGCATCATTAAAACAAGCTGAGCCCATCTTAATGGCTATAAAGAAAGAACTTCTTGGGAGACAACCCATGTGTTTTTACTACAGTTCTTTGTTTTTATTTTGTGTCTTGGAAGTTGTTTACTACTGTAGCAACCTCTCCTTATCTTAGTTTAGTGTTTTGTTGTGCCAAGTAAAGTCGTTGATAGTAAAGTTCATACTAGATTTGGATTACTGCGCAGAAACAGATTTCTTTGCTGTCACGAATCTGGGCAAAATTCTCTGTAGGTAACTAAGAAAATTATGCCAATTTACGTGAGTGATCCTCAGATATGTACGCAACTTTCATTCAATTTGAGCATTTTCATTTGAGCAAGTCTGGTGCCTCGATAAAATTCGTCAATACAAACTGTTCTGTTTTGACAGATTCTGCCTTTTATTTCGCATTGCCTCTTTTGCTATGTTGGATGAATTTCTTTGATCCATTAATGTCCAGTAGCTTTATGCAATGTCCAGAAGTGTTAAAAATGATTGTGTCACCTCTGAACATGTTAATTTTTATTGTCGCTAACCCTCTAATGAGTTGTTCTAAGTTTGGTGTGGAGGAAGTTTTCAAGGATCAAGAGAGGAGTATGATGCAACATGATCAAGGAGAGTGAAAGCTCTAAGCTTGGGGATGCCCCGGTGGTTCACCCCTGCATATTCTAAGAAGACTCAAGCGTCTAAGCTTGGGGATGCCTTGGGCATCCCCTTCTTCATCGACAACATTATCAGGTTCCTCCCCTGAAACTATATTTTTATTCCATCACATCTTATGTGCTTTGCTTGGAGCGTCGGTTTGTTTTTGTTTTTGTTTTGTTTGAATAAAATGGATCCTAGCATTCACTTTATGGGAGAGAGACACGCTCCGCTGTAGCATATGGACAAGTATGTCCTTAGTTTCTACTCATAGTATTCATGGCGAAGTTTCTTCTTCGTTAAATTGTTATATGGTTGGAATTGGAAAATGATACATGTAGTAATTTGCTATAATGTCTTGGGTAATGTGATACTTGGCAATTGTTGTGCTCATGTTTAAGCTCTTGCATCATATGCTTTGCACCCATTAATGAAGAAATACATAGAGCATGCTAAAATTTGGTTTGCATATTTGGTTTCTCTAAGGTCTAGATAATTTCTAGTATTGAGTTTGAACAACAAGGAAGACGGTGTAGAGTCTTATAATGTTTACAATATGTCTTTTATGTGAGTTTTGCTGCACCGGTTCATCCTTGTGTTTGTTTCAAATAAGCCTTGCTAGCCTAAACCTTGTATCGAGAGGGAATACTTCTCATGCATCCAAAATACTTGAGCCAACCACTATGCCATTTGTGTCCACCATACCTACTACATGGTATTTTTCCGCCATTCCAAAGTAAATTGCTTGAGCGCTACCTTTAAAATTCCATCATTCACCTTTGCAATATATAGCTCATGGGACAAATAGCTTAAAAACTATTGTGGTATTGAATATGTACTTATGCACTTTATCTCTTATTAAGTTGCTTGTTGTGCGATAACCATGTTCACTGGGGACGCCATCAACTATTCTTTGTTGAATTTCATGTGAGTTGCTATGCATGTTCGTCTTGTCTGAAGTAAGAGCGATCTACCACCTTATGGTTAAGCATGCATATTGTTAGAGAAGAGCATTGGGCCGCTAACTAAAGCCATGATCCATGGTGGAAGTTTCAGTTTTGGACAAATATCCTCAATCTCAAATGAGAAAATTATTAATTGTTGTTACATGCTTATGCATAAAAGAGGAGTCCATTATCTGTTGTCTATGTTGTCCTGGTATGGATGTCTAAGTTGAGAATAATCAATAGCGAGAAATCCAATGCGAGCTTTCTCCTTAGACCTTTGTACAGGCGGCATAGAGGTACCCCTTTGTGACACTTGGTTAAAACATGTGCATTGTGATGATCCGGTAGTCCAAGCTAATTAGGACAAGGTGCGGGCACTATTAGTATACTATGCATGAGGCTTGCAACTTGTAAGATATAATTTACATGATACATATGCTTTATTACTACCGTTGACAAAATTGTTTCATGCTTTCAAAATCAAAGCTCTAGCACAAATATAGCAATCGATGCTTTTCCTCTATGGAGGACCATTCTTTTACTTTCAATGTTGAGTCAGTTCACCTATTTCTCTCCACCTCAAGAAGCAAACACTTGTGTGAACTGTGCATTGATTCCTACATACTTGCTTATTGCACTTATTATATTACTCTATGTTGACAATATCCATGAGATATACATGTTACAAGTTGAAAGCAACCGCTGAAACTTAATCTTCCTTTGTGTTGCTTCAATGCCTTTACTTTGAATTATTACTTTATGAGTTAACTCTTATGCAAGACTTATTGATGCTTGTCTTGAAGTGCTATTCATGAAAAGTCTTTGCTTTATGATTCACTTGTTTACTCATGTCATAAACATTGTTTTGATCGCTGCATTCACTACATATGCTTTACAAATAGTATGATCAAGATTATGATGGCATGTCACTCCAGAAATTATCTGTGTTATCGTTTTACCTGCTCGGGACGAGCAGAACTAAGCTTGGGGATGCTGATACGTCTCCAACGTATCGATAATTTCTTATGTTCCATGCCACATTATTGATGTTATCTACATGTTTTATGCACACTTTATGTCATATTCGTGCATTTTCTGGAACTAACCTATTAACAAGATGCCGAAGTGCCAGTTGCTATTTTCTGCTGTTTTTGGTTTCAGAAATCCTAGTAACGAAATATTCTCGGAATTGGACGAAATCAACGCCCAGGGTCCTATTTTGCCACGAAGCTTCCAGAAGTCCGAAGAGGAGACGAAGTGGGGCCACGAGGTGCCCAAACCCTAGGGCGGCGCGGCCCCCCTTGGCCGCGCGGCCCTGTGGTGTGGGGCCCTCGTGCCCCTTCCTGACCTGCCCTTCCGCCTACTTAAAGCCTCCGTCGCGAAACCCCCAGTACCGAGAGCCACGATACGGAAAACCTTACTGAGACGCCGCCGCCACCGATCCCATCTCGGGGGATCCAGGAGATCGCCTCCGGCACCCTGCCGGAGAGGGGATTCATCTCCCGGAGGACTCTACACCGCCATGGTCTCCTCCGGAGTGATGTGTGAGTAGTCTACCCCTGGACTATGGGTCCATAGCAGTAGCTAGATGGTTGTCTTCTCCCCATTGTGCTTCATTGTCGGATCTTGTGAGCTGCCTAACATGATCAAGATCATCTATCTGTAATTCTATATGTTGCGTTTGTTGGGATCCGATGAATAGAGAATACTTGTTATGTTGATTATCAAAGTTATGTCTATGTGTTGTTTATGATCTTGCATGCTCTCCGTTACTAGTAGATGCTCTGGCCAAGTAGATGCTTGTAACTCCAAGAGGGAGTATTTATGCTCGATAGTGGGTTCATGCCTACATTGATACCGGGACAAGGATGTAAAGTTCTAAGGTTGTGTTGTGCTATTGCCACTAGGGATAAAACATTGATGCTATGTCTAAGGATGTAGTTGTTGATTACATTACGCACCATACTTAATGCAATTGTCTGTTGCTTTGCAACTTAATACTGGAGGGGGTTCGGATGATAACCTGAAGGTGGACTTTTTAGGCATAGATGCAGTTGGATGGCGGTCTATGTACTTTGTCGTAATGCCCAATTAAATCTCACTATACTCATCATAATATGTATGTGCATGGTCATGCCCTCTTTATTTGTCAATTGCCCAACTGTAATTTGTTCACCCAACATGCTGTTTATCTTATGGGAGAGACACCTCTAGTGAACTGTGGACCCCGGTCCAATTCTCTATACTGAAATACAATCTACTGCAATACTGTTCTACTGTTTTCTGCAAACAATCATCTTCCACACAATACGGTTAATCCTTTGTTACAGCAAGCCGGTGAGATTGACAACCTCACTGTTTCGTTGGGGCAAAGTACTTTGGTTGTGTTGTGCAGGTTCCACGTTGGCGCCGGAATCTCTGGTGTTGCGCCGCACTACATCCCGCCGCCATCAACCTTCAACGTGCTTCTTGGCTCCTCCTGGTTGGATAAACCTTGGTTTCTTTCTGAGGGAAAACTTGCTGCTGTGCGCATCATACCTTCCTCTTGGGGTTCCCAACGAACGTGTGAGTTACACGCCATCACATATGCGAAGCATGTCTAATGGGAAAAATGACTAAGACTCCATTCTCTGGTATTATGGAGCGAGCTACAGACTTATTGGAAATCATACATACCGATGTGTGCGGACCAATGAGTGTAGCCTCGCGCGGTGGTTATCGTTATGTTCTAACCTTCACAGATGATCTGAGTAGATATGGGTATATCTATTTCATGAAACATAAATCCGAAACTTTCTAGAAGTTTAAGAAATTCCAAAGTGAAGTAGAAAATCAACGTAACAAGAAGATCAAGTTTCTGCGTTCTGATCGCGGAGGCGAATATCTGAGTTATGAGTTTGGCATGCATTTAAAGAAATGCGGAATACTTTCACAATTGACACCGCCAGGAACACCACAGCGCAATGGTGTGTCCGAACGTCGTAATCGAACTCTCTTAGATATGGTTCGTTCTATGATGTCTCTTACTGATTTGCCGTTATCGTTTTGGGGTTATGCATTAGAGACAGTTGCATTCACTTTAAATAGGGCACCATCTAAATCCGTTGCAATGACACCGTATGAATTATGGTTTAATAAGAAACGTAAGTTGTCGTTCCTTAAAGTTTGGGGTTGCGAAGCCTATGTAAAAAAGTTACAACCGGACAAGCTAGAACCCAAAGCGGAGAAATGCGTCTTCATAGGATACCCTAAGGAAACTATTGGGTATACTTTCTATCACAGATCCGAAGGCAAAATCTTTGTTGCCAAGAACGGAACCTTCTTTGAGAAAGAATTTCTCACTAAAGAAGTGACTGGAAGAAAAGTAGAACTCGACGAGGTTACTGAACCTTCTCTCGTTGATCAGAGTAGCGCAGTACCGGAAGATGTTCCTGTGCCGCCCGCACCGGTAACAGAGGAAGCTAATGATAATGATCATGAAACTTCGAACGAAGTAGCTACTGAACCTCGCAGATCGACAAGGGAACGTACCACTCCAGACTGGTATGATCCTTGTCTAAATGTCATGATTGTGGACAACAATGATGAGGACCTTGCGACGTATGAAGAAGCGACGATGAGCCCAGATTCCAACAAATGGCAAGAAGCCATGAAATCCGAAATGGGATCCATGTATGATAACAAAGTATGGACTTTGGTAGACTTACCTGACAGCCGAAAGGCTGTTGAGAATAAATGTATCTTCAAGAGAAAAACAGATGCTGATGGTAATGTTACTGTCTATAAAGCTCGACTTGTCGCAAAAGGTTTCCGACAAATTCAAGGTGTTGACTACGATGAGACTTTCTCACCAGTAGCGAAGATAAAGTCTGTGATGATTTTGTTAGCAATAGCTGCATTTTTCGATTATGAGATTTGGCAGATGGATGTCAAAACGGCGTTCCTTAATGGTGACATTGAGGAAGAGTTGTATATGGTACAACCCAAAGGTTTTGCCGATCCTAAAAATGCTGACAAGGTATGCAAACTTCAGCGTTCCATTTATGGACTGAAGCAAGCATCCAGGAGTTGGAACCGACGCTTTGATAAGGTGATCAAAGACTTCGGGTATATACAGTGCCATGGAGAGGCCTGTATTTACAAGAAAGTGAGTGAGAGCTCAGTAGCATTCCTGATATTATATGTAGATGACATATTATTGATTGGGAATGATATACAACTATTAAGCAGTGTAAAAGGTTGTTTGAATAAGTATTTTTCAATGAAGGACCTTGGTGAAGCAGCGTACATTTTAGGCATCAAGATTTATAGAGATAGATCAAGACGCCTAATAGGGCTTTCACAGAGTACATACCTGGACAAGATTCTAAAGAAGTTTAGAATGGATGAAAGTAAGAAAGGATTCTTACCGATGTTGCCAGGTAAGGTCTTGAGTAAAACTCAAGGTCCGGCTACGGCAGAAGAAAGAGAGAGGATGAATCAGATCCCCTATGCCTCGGCAGTAGGCTCTATCATGTATGCCATGCTGTGTACTAGACCGGATATAGCACATGCTGTTAGTTTGACTAGCAGATATCAAAGTGATCCAGGAATGGAACACTGGACAGCGGTCAAGAATATCCTGAAGTACTTGAAAAAAACTAAGGAGATGTTTCTTTGTTATGGCGGTGACCAAGAGCTCGTTGTAACCAGTTACACCGATGCAAGTTGGAACAGTGATCCTGATGACTCTAAGTCTCAGTTTGGTTATGTGTTTATATTGAATGGTGCTGCGGTAAGCTGGTGCAGCTCCAAGCAGTGCACGGTGGCGAAGTCTTCAACAGAATCGGAATACATAGCGGCTTCAGAGGCTTCATCAGAAGCGGTATGGATGAAGAGGTTCATTGTTGAGCTTGGTGTGGTTCCTAGTGCATTGGACCCACTAGTCATTTATTATGACAACATGGGTGCCATCGGCAATGCACAAGAACCAAGGTCACACAAGGAGCTGAAGCATATCAAGCTGCGTTTTCATTCGATTCGCGAGTACATCGAAGATGGAGAAGTAAAGATTTGCAAAGTACACACTGATCTGAATGTAGCAGATCCATTGACTAAAGCTCTCCCTAGGGCAAAGCATGACCAACACCAGAATGCCATGGGTGTTAGGTACCTTACAATGTAATCTAGATTATTGACTCTAGTGCAAGTGGGAGACTGTTGGAGATATGCCCAAGAGGCAATAATAAATTGGTTATTATATATCTTTGTGTTTATGATAAATGTTTATATAACATGATATAATTGTATTAACCGAAACATTGATACATGTGTGTTATGTAAACAACAAGAAGTCCCTAGTAAGCCTCTTGTATAACTAGCTTGTTGATTAATAGATGATCATCGTTTCATGATCATTGATACGTCTCCGACGTATCGATAATTTCTTATGTTCCATGCCACATTATTGATGATATCTACATGTTTTATACACATTATATGTCATATTTATGCGTTTTCCGGAACTAACCTATTGATGAGATGCCGAAGTGCCAGTTCCTGTTTTCTGCTGTTTTTGGTTTCAGAAATCCTAGTAAGGAAATATTCTCGGAATTGGACGAAATCAACGCCCAGGGGCCTATTTTTACACGAAGCTTCCAGAAGACCGGAGGACTTACGAAGTGGGGCCACGAGGTGGCCAGACACCAGGGCGGCGCGGCCTGGGCCTTGGCCGCGCCGGCCTGTCGTGTGGGGCCCTCGTGTGGCCCCCTGACCTGACCTTCCGCCTACTTAAGGTCTCCGTCGCGAAAACCCTATCACGTTCGACGAAACCAGAGAAAACCTTCCAGAGCCGCCGCCATCACAAAGCCAAGATCTGGGGGACAGGAGTCTCTGTTCCGGCACGCCGCCGGGACGTGGAAGTGCCCCCGGAAGGCTTCTCCATCGACACCACCGCCATCTTCATCAACGCTGCTGTCTCCCATGAGGAGGGAGTAGTTCTCCATCGAGGCTCGGGGCTGTACCGGTAGCTATGTGGTTCATCTCTCTCCTATGTACTTCAATACAATAATCTCATGAGCTGCCTTACATGATTGAGATTCATATGATGATGCTTGTAATCTAGATGTCATTATGCTAGTCAAGTGGATTTTACTTATGTGATCTCCGGAGACTCCTTGTCCCACGTGTGTAAAGGTGACAGTGTGTGCACCGTGTGGGTCTCTTAGGCTATATTTCACAGAATACTTATTCACTGTTATGAATGGCATAGTGAAGTGCTTATTTATATCCCTTTATGATTGTAATGTGTTTTGTATCACAATTTATCTGTGTGCTACTCTAGTGATGTTATTAAAGTAGTTTATTCCTCCTGCACGGTGAAATGGTGAAAGTGTGTGCATCGTGTAGTACTTGGCGTAGGCTATGATTGTGATCTCTTGTAGATTATGAAGTTAACTATTGCTATGATAGTATTGATGTGATCTATTCCTCCTTTCGTAGTGTGAAGGTGACAGTGTGCATGCTATGTTAGTACTTGGTTTGGTTATGTTGATCTGTCATGCACTCTAAGGTTATTTAAATATGAACATTGAATATTGTGGAGCTTGTTAACTCCGGCATTGAGGGTTCGTGTAATCCTACACAGTTAGCGGTGTTCATCATCCAACAAGAGGGTGTAGAGTCTAGCATCTATCTATTTATTCTGTTATGTGATCAATGTTGAGAGTGTCCACTAGTGAAAGTATGATCCCTAGGCCTTGTTCCTAAATACTGCTATCGCTGCTTGTTTACTATTTTACTGCATTTATACTGCCTGCAATATTACTACCATCAACTGCACGCCAGCAAGCACTTTTCTGGCGCCGTTACTACTGCTCATATTCATTCATACCACTTGTATTTCACTATCTCTTCGCCGAACTAGTGCACCTATTAGGTGTGTTGGGGACACAAGAGACTTCTTGCTTTGTGGTTGCAGGGTTGCATGAGAGGGATATCTTTGACCTCTTCCTCCCTGAGTTCGATAAACCTTGGGTGATCCACTTAAGGGAAACTTGCTGCTGTTCTACAAACCTCTGCTCTTGGAGGCCCAACACTGTCTACAAGAATAGAAGCACCCGTAGACATCAAGCACTTTTCTGGCGCCGTTGCCGGGGAGGTAAGGTAAAAGGTATTCACATCCTCCGACTACTAAGCTATTTCCTAGTCTTGTTGCCGGTGTGTGAGTGCTCGAAGCTATTTCCTTTAGATCCTGCAATTGCATCTTTTTGTTTCTTGTTTACACTAGTTAGGCATAATGGACAACAATGAGCTTCTTATTCTATTTCCTGATTTAAGACATGGATGGTTTGATGCGAAAATTAAAAAACCTATGGAACATATTAGTATGAACGCTTTGAACACCATTGTTGCTAATGATATGGAAAATTCTAAGCTTGGGGAAGCTAGCTTTGATGAGCATGATATTTTTAGTCCCCCAAGCATTGAGGAGAAAATTTACTTTGATGATACTTTGCCTCCTATATTTGATGATGAGAATAATAATGATAGCTACTTTGTTGAATTTGCTCCCACTACAACTAATAAAATTGATTATGCCTATGTGGAGAGTAATAATTTTATGCATGAGACTCATGATAAGAATGCTTTATGTGATAGTTATATTGTTGAGTTTGCTCATGATGCCACTGGATATTATTATGAGAGAGGAAAATATGGTTGTAGAAATTTTCATGTTACTAAAACACCTCTCTATGTGCTGAAATTTTTGAAGTTACACTGGTTTTATCTTCCTATGCTTGTTACTTTGCTCTTCATGAACTTGTTTATTTACAAGATTCCTATGCATAGGAAGAATGTTAGGCTTAAATTTGTTTTGAATTTGCCTCTTGATGCTCTCTTTTGCTTCAAATACTATTTCTTGCGAGTGCATCATTAAAATTGCTGAGCCCATCTTAATGGCTATAAAGAAAGAACTTCTTGGGAGATAACCCATGTGTTTATTTTGTTACAGTACTTTTATTTTGTATTTGTGTCTTGGAAGTTGTTACTACTGTAGCAACCTCTCCTTATCTTATTTTATTGCATTGTTGTGCCAAGTAAAGTCTTTGATAGCAAGGTTGATACTAGATTTGGATTATTGCGCAGAAACAGATTTCTGTCTGTCACGAATTTGGGCAGGGTTCTCTGTAGGTAACTCAGAAAAATCTGCCAATTTACGTGCGTGATCCTCAGATATGTACGCAACTTTCATTCAATTTGGGCATTTTCATCTGAGCAAGTCTGGTGCCACTTTAAAATTCGTATTTACGGACTGTTCTGTTTTGACAGATTCTGCCTTTTATTTCGCATTGCCTCTTTTGCTGTGTTGGATGGATTTCTTTGTTCCGTTAACCTCCAGTAGCTTTGGGCAATGTCCAGAAGTGTTAAGAATGATTGTTTCACCTCTGAACATGTGAATTTTTGATTATGCGTTAACCCTCTAATGAGTTTGTTTCGAGTTTGGTGTGGAGGAAGTTTTCAAGGGTCAAGAGAGGAGGATGATATACTACGATCAAGAAGAGTGAAAAGTCTAAGCTTGGGGATGCCCCCGTGGTTCATCCCTGCATATTTCAAGAAGACTCAAGCGTCTAAGCTTGGGGATGCCCAAGGCATCCCCTTCTTCATCGACAACTTATCAGGTTTCTTCTCTTGAAACTATATTTTTATTCGGTCACATCTTATGTACTTTACTTGGAGCGTCTGTGTGCTTTTATTTTCGTTTTGTTATTTTCATTCTCTGAATAAATACATGCTTGTGTGGGAGAGAGACACGCTCCGCTGTTGCATATGAACACATGTGTTCTTAGCTTTACTTTTAATGTTCATGGCGAAGGTTGAAACTGTTTCGTTAATTGTTATATGGTTGGAAACGGAAAATGCTACATGTAGTAATTGGTAAAATGTCTTGGATAATGTGATACTTGGCAATTATTGTGCTCATGTTTAAGCTCTTGCATCATATACTTTGCACCCATTAATGAAGAAATACATAGAGCTTGCTAAAATTTGGTTTGCATAATTGGTCTCTCTAAGGTCTAGATAATTTCTAGTAAAGAGTTTGAACAACAAGGAAGATGGTGTAGAGTCTTATAATGTTTACAATATGTCTTTTATGTGAGTTTTGTTGCACCGGTTCATCCTTGTGTTTGTTTCAAATAACCTTGCTAGCCTAAACCTTGTATCGAGAGGGAATACTTCTCATGCATCCAAAATCCTTGAGCCAACCACTATGCCATTTGTGTCCACCATATCTACCTACTACATGGTATTTCTCCGCCATTCCAAAGTAAATTGCTTGAGTGCTATCTTTAAACTATTCAAAAGTTATTACCTCTTATTTGTGTCAATGTTTTATAGCTCATGAGGAAGTATGTGGTGTTTATCTTTCAATCTTTTTGGGCAACTTTCACCAATGGACTAGTGGCTTTATCCGCTTATCCAATAATTTTACAAAAAGAGCTGGCAATGGGATTCCCAGTCCCAAATCAATTAACCTAAATAGACACTCCTCCATGGTATGTGATTGTTGGACGACACCCGAAGGATTCGGTTAGCCATGGCTTGAGAAAGCAAAGGTGGGGAGGAGTGTCATCATAATAAAACTAAAATAAAAAGGCACTCCTTCATGGTATGAGATTGTTGGCAGGCACCCGAGGATTCGGTTAGCCATGGTTTGTGAAAGAAAGGTTGGAAGGAGTGCCACCCAAAAATAAAAATAATTCATGGGAGCCGCTCTTTGAAGGTTTGTCTGGCAAGGGGGTTAGAGTGCCCACTACCATTCGTTGACAACAACAAACACCTCTCAAAATTTTACTTTTATGCTCTCTTTATGTTTTCAAAACCAAAGCTCTTGCACAAATATAGCAATCGATGCTTTCCTCTTTGAAGGACCTTTCTTTTACTTTTATGTTGAGTCAGTTCACCTATTTCTCTCCACCTCAAGAAGCAAACACTTGTGTGAACTGTGCATTGATTCCTACATACTTGCATATTGCACTTGTTATATTACTTTACATTGACAATATCCATGAGATATACATGTTACAAGTTGAAAGCAACCGCTGAAACTTAATCTTCCTTTGTGTTGCTTCAATACCTTTACTTTGAATTATTGCTTTATGAGTTAACTCTTATCCAAGACTTATTGATGCTTGTCTTGAAATACTATTCATGAAAAGTCTTTGCTTTATGATTCATTTGTTTACTCATGTCATTACCATTGTTTTGATCGCTGCATTCATTACATATGCTTACAATAGTATGATCAAGGTTATGATGGCATGTCACTCCAGAAATTATCTTTGTTATCGTTTACCTGCTCGGGACGAGCAGGAACTAAGCTTGGGGATGCTGATACGTCTCCGACGTATCGATAATTTCTTATGTTCCATGCCACATTATTGATGATATCTACATGTTTTATACACATTATATGTCATATTTATGCGTTTTCCGGAACTAACCTATTGACGAGATGCCGAAGTGCCAGTTCCTGTTTTCTGCTGTTTTTGGTTTCAGAAATCCTAGTAAGGAAATATTCTCGGAATTGGACGAAATCAACGCCCAGGGGCCTATTTTTACACGAAGCTTCCAGAAGACCGGAGGACTTACGAAGTGGGGCCACGAGGTGGCCAGACACCAGGGCGGCGCGGCCTGGGCCTTGGCCGCGCCGGCCTGTCGTGTGGGGCCCTCGTGTGGCCCCCTGACCTGACCTTCCGCCTACTTAAGGTCTCCGTCGCGAAAACCCTATCACGTTCGACGAAACCAGAGAAAACCTTCCAGAGCCGCCGCCATCGCGAAGCCAAGATCTAGGGGACAGGAGTCTCTGTTCCGGCACGCCGCCGGGATGGGGAAGTGCCCCCGGAAGGCTTCTCCATCGACACCACCGCCATCTTCATCAACGCTGCTGTCTCCCATGAGGAGGGAGTAGTTCTCCATCGAGGCTCGGGGCTGTACCGGTAGCTATGTGGTTCATCTCTCTCCTATGTACTTCAATACAATAATCTCATGAGCTGCCTTACATGATTGAGATTCATATGATGATGCTTGTAATCTAGATGTCATTATGCTAGTCAAGTGGATTTTACTTATGTGATCTCCGGAGACTCCTTGTCCCACGTGTGTAAAGGTGACAGTGTGTGCACCGTGTGGGTCTCTTAGGCTATATTTCACAGAATACTTATTCACTGTTATGAATGGCATAGTGAAGTGCTTATTTATATCCCTTTATGATTGCAATGTGTTTTGTATCACAATTTATCTGTGTGCTACTCTAGTGATGTTATTAAAGTAGTTTATTCCTCCTGCACGGTGTAATGGTGACAGTGTGTGCATCGTGTAGTACTTGACGTAGGCTATGATCGTGATCTCTTGTAGATTATGAAGTTAACTATTGCTATGATAGTATTGATGTGATCTATTCCTCCTTTCGTAGTGTGAAGGTGACAGTGTGCATGCTATGTTAGTACTTGGTTTGGTTATGTTGATCTGTCATGCACTCTAAGGTTATTTAAATAGAACATTGAATATTGTGGAGCTTGTTAACTCCGGCATTGAGGGTTCGTGTAATCCTACACAGTTAGCGGTGTTCATCATCCAACAAGAGGGTGCAGAGTCTAGCATCTATCTATTTATTCTGTTATGTGATCAATGTTGAGAGTGTCCACTAGTGAAAGTATGATCCCTAGGCCTTGTTCCTAAATACTGCTATCGCTGCTTGTTTACTATTTTACTGCATTTATACAGCCTGCAATATTACTACCATTAACTGCACGCCAGCAAGCACTTTTCTGGCGCCGTTACTACTGCTCATATTCATTCATACCACTTGTATTTCACTATCTCTTCGCCGAACTAGTGCACCTATTAGGTGTGTTGGGGACACAAGAGACTTCTTGCTTTGTGGTTGCAGGGTTGCATGAGAGGGATATCTTTGACCTCTTCCTCCCTGAGTTCGATAAACCTTGGGTGATCCACTTAAGGGAAACTTGCTGCTGTTCTACAAACCTCTGCTCTTGGAGGCCCAACACTGTCTACAAGAATAGAAGCACCTGTAGACATCAATCATGAACATTGGATGTTATTAATAACAAGGTTATGTCATTATGTGAATGATATAATGGACACACCCAAATAAGCGTAGCATGAGATCACGTCATTAAGTTCATTTGCTATAAGCTTTCAATACATAGTTACCTAGTCATTTCGACCATGAGATCATGTAAATCACTTATGCGAGAAGGGTACTTTGATTACATCAAACGCCACTGCGTAAATGGGTCGTTATAAAGGTGGGATTAGGTATCCGGAAAGTATAAGTTGAGGCATATGGATCAACAGTGGGATTTGTCCATCCCGATGACGGATAGATATACTCTGGGCCCTCTCGGTGGAATGTCGTCTAATTAGTTTGCAAACATATGAATGGTTCATAAGAGACTACATACCACGGTACGAGTAAAGAGTACTTGTCAGAGACGAGGTTGAACAAGGTATTGTGATACCGATGATCAAACCTCGGACAAGTAAAATATCGCGTGACAAAGGGAATCGGTATAGTATGTAAATGGTTCATTCGATCACTAAGTCATCGTTGAATATGTGGGAGCCATTATGGATCTCCAGATCCCGCTATTGGTTATTGGTCGGAGAGAAGTCTCAACCATGTCTGCATAGTTCGCGAACCGTAGGGTGACACACTTAAGTTTTGATGTCGTTTGAGTAGATATGGAATATGGAATGGAGTTCGAAGTTTTGTTCGGAGTCTCGGATGGGATCCAGGACATCACGAGGAGTTCCGGAATGGTCCGGAGAATAAGATTCATATATAGGAAGTCATATTCCAAGTTCGGAAATGATCCGGTGCATTTATGGAAGGTTCTAGAAAAGTACGGAAGAAATGCAATATGAAAGGTGGAGTCCCGGAGGGACTCCACAACCATGGCCGGCCAACCCTAGAGGGAGGAGTCCCAGGTGGACTCCACCTGTGGTGGCCGGCCACCCCCCACCAAGGAAAGGTGGGAGTCCCACCTTGAGTAGGACTCCCTCCTTGAGTAAGTTTCCCACCAAAGGTAGGTTTTGGTGTTGGGGTCTTATTCGAAGACTTGGAGTACAACTCTTGGGGCTTCCACCTATATAATGAGGAGCAAGGGGAGGGGGCCGGCCACCCCAGGCCGACGCCCCAAACCCTAGCCGCCTCCTCCTCCACCACATCTTCCGCAGCTCATAGGCGAAGCCCTGCCGGAGATCTCCACCACCACCGCCACCACGCCGTCGTGCTACCAGGATTCCGAGGAGGATCTACTACTTCCGCTGCCCGCTGGAACGGGGAGAAGGACGTCGTCTTCATCAACACCGAACGCGTGACCGAGTACGGAGGTGCTGCCCGATTGTGGCACCGTCGAGATCAAGATCTTCTACGCGCTTTTGCAAGCGGCAAGTGATCGTCTACATCCACCCCGAGATCTAATCTCGTTAAGCTTTGCGAATCTTCGAGGGTTAGTCTCTTCATCTCCTCGTTGCTACCGTCTACTAGATTAGATATTGGCTTGGTTTTCGTTCTTGCGGTAGGAATTTTTTTGTTTTTTATGCTACGAATCCCATCACCGGTGTATTTTACTCAAGACCGGATGACAACCCGAAGATTAATCGCAAGTGTTCTGCATGCATGCGCTTTTTTCTTCTGCCATGATCTCCGTCGACTTGTGCATGGCGGCCGCGTCGGGATGTGAGAGCCAGAAGCCCGTAATAGATTTTTTTTTTTCTAACCTAGACGTGATTGACCTTAACATATACTCTGATAGGATCTTTTTTTGTCGGAAAAACTAACATAGAGAGAATCCTTACTATTGGTAAAAGACCAAGGATATGACGCCTCACGTTCGTAGCACACCAGATCTCCTATCATGATTCATCTAGTGGTTGTGGAACCGGATGCACTGAAATTTTTATTTTTTAGAATTAGTGGGATGTAACATGTCAACGTAACTTTTTATGGTACATTATAAATTACATTTTTACGACTAATCCTAACCGTAAATTTTAGATCTGATTGTCTTAATTATTTCAGTGATGTGGATTAACGTGGAGGCTTTTACGGTGCCTCCAATTAGTAAATATAAGATATAAGATCCTGTGACCTTATTGCACGCGAGTCCTTGTAAATACTCCCTCCGTCCTTGATATGACGTTCCTTGATATGAGCCAGATAATAATTTGAATTTTTTTCAAAATATACGATATATTATGATTGTATGGAGAATTTTTTATAGAAATTTTATTATGTTTACTTACCTATGTGAACTCCTCTATTTTTTCACGTGAATTAGTTAGGAGTAATCTTGCACAAATCTGCTCTAGCTTTGCCTCCAAATGTGTTATTTAATATTGGTGCCAAAAACTATACGGCTTATATTTAGGACCAGGAGTATTGTGGGTATGATTAACTAGTATCCCACAGTAGTGTCCTTTGTTCGGCAAGCCCAAGTGGCCCACAGATGTTGATGGTGGCATATGGTTCTAGTTGTCGATGATTGAAGGTGGAAGATGTCCAGCCTAGGAATAAGGCGCCGGATCCAACACAACTTGCGCAAGGAGTCGGATCCATGAAGGGCCATGAAGTAAGCCGGATCCATGGTGATAAGTTAGAAATAGGTGGATCCTTGATGTACATGGCAATGTAATATTCTGTAGTTAGGTAACTTGTATCTGGTTAGGACTCTCCGTAGAAATCCTAAGATCTAGACATCTATATAAGCCGGATCCTAGGAGTCATATAGGCACGAACACAATTCATTGTAATACGCGTAAGCACTCAGATAATTCCAGACAAGCAGCAGTAGGCCCTGCTATCGTGCAGCGCGATCCGGAGCTGGGTAAATAACAAACCACCGTCCCGATAGCTCTCCACCCTATGGCCCCATCTTCTTCCCCCCTCCGTGAGGATACCTCCTCCAGGGTATTGTCGAACATGCAACGACAGTTGGAGCCCACCACGGGGCCAGCGGCCTTGAGGCCGGAACTGGGCAGGTTCCACCTTTCCAGGCATCAGTGACACGGTCACCGTAGGGCGGGTTTTGTACGCCGGAGGTTTTCCGATCGTCCCGCCGGACGATTGCTAGATTCCGGCTAAAAAGGACGCAGTCAAGCTCTCCATCATCCCGATCGGCGGGATACACATCTTCATCGGCAAAACCTTCGATTCCAACGAAAATGCGCTGGTAAGTACTACAGCTACACGCCGCTGAGTTGGACGCAGTTGCGCTGATCCGATCTGAGCTGATGGAGCTTCCCAAGGAAGATTCCGCCTTACACCTGGAAATTTCAAAGCCCACCCTATCTGCCCCTCAGCAGGAAAAAGCGGTGGAAGACCAACGCAGATACACCTAGGTTTTCCAGGTGTTAGTGAAGCAGAGGTGTCACTTCGTGCACTTCCTCGCACACACGTCAAAATCCGCCTCTCCGAAAGAGGGTGCCAGATCATTCAATGACAGTTGTGAGCATAGCTCCTTTGTCACCCATCATCAACAACTTTGAAGCAACGAGACAAGTAGCAAAGTGGGGAATAGAAATTTCCGCCTTCGACATCAACTACAAAGCCAGGGATGCAATCAAGTCACAAGTCTTGGCAGATTTCTTCATTGATTGGACTGAAGCACCGGAAGGCACTCCTTTGCCGGAACCAGAACCTTGGGTCATGCATTTTGAAGGATCCAAGCAACATCAAGGCTCGGGGGATGGAGTTACCCGAAAGTCCCCAACCGGAGAGGAACTGAAGTACGTTCTGAAGATCCACTTCGAGGCCACTAACAATATGGCGAAATACGAGGCTCTACTACATGGACTGGGTATCGCGAAGGAAATCGCAATCAAGCACATCATATGCTGCGGAGATTCCTACATGGTGGCACATCAAGTAGCCGAAACCTGGTACGCTAGGAATTCCATCATGGCGGCCTACAGAGACAAAGTTGACAAGATTGCCAAGTGCTTCCTCAGATACGAAGTCAAGTACGTCAGGAGAGACGACAACATAGCGGCAGATACGCTATCCAAGCTCGAATCCGGCCAGAAGCCAATTCCACCCGGAATTTTCCTTGATCATATGAGGATACCCTCGGTTAAGGGCTCTAACCCGGAAAACCCAGATATGGCAGTGTCTCTGGCAAAGGAGGTGATGGTCATCACTCCGACATGGACCAAGACGTACCTGAACTACCTCATCGATCAGAATTTGCCGGAGAACGAGGCTCTCGCATGGAAGATCGTCAGACGAGCAAAGTCCAACACTATCACTGACGGACAACTCTACAAGAGAAGCACATCAGGAATTTTCCAGAAATGTGTCTCCAATGATTCACCTTGGTGATTGCGGGCATCATGCCGCTTCCAGGTCCCTTCTTGCAAAAGCTTTCTAGCAAGGTTTCTTCTGGTTGACAGCAAAAAGCTGACGCTGAAAAGTTAGTCGGAACCTGTCGTGGTTGGCAGTATTATCTACTCTCATTTCAGTTGCTACACATCACCCAGGTACAATAGATTGCAAAAGCTACAGATAACACCAAAACCACGAAAAGGTTACTGCCTCCATCAGCTTGCATCTTGAAAGCTTGGTTCTTCGGTTCATCATTGCTCTACTTGCTTCCAGCAAGCAGCAATATTTTTTCCTGGAGCCTCTCAATTTCTTCATCTCGATCCCAAACTGCATCACATAGATCACGGATGAAGTCTTTGAGATACTTATCCATCGGATCATCAACCCACTCAAAGCTGGCACACCCTGTGCCACCATCAATCTAACAGATAAATATGAAAAGAGGATAAATAAACCACAATAAAAAATAAATTCAGAAGGGACAATTTGCAATTCAGAAGAGCGATAACTAACCGAGCAAATTTTGCAATTTATGTATCTTCGCCCAGGGTTTGGATCACTCCATGAAATCCACTAGGGCATCTTCTCGCCACACTCACAGAGGACGGCGGGCCCGTAACTAAACGGCGGCTGCCGATATGGGATCACCTTGCCCTGGTGCCGGCGGTGACGCGACGATGCTCCCGACCTCGAAGAACTGCCCGATGCCGCCATGCGAGCTGGATTTTGATTTTGCATGTGACGCGATGCGATGCGAAAAGGAGAATGCGCACCTGGTTCGACCGCACCTGATGCGCACCTGGTTCGACTGCACCTGATGCGCACTTGTGTTATATTCAGAACAATTAACTTCCTATCTTTGCTATATCAACAACTCAAGTGTAGCGCAGCGGTACAGACCATTTGCTAGCATCGCTCGGTCGAGTGTTCGACTCATAGCAAGTGCAGTTTTTGCCTATTAATTTCCGCGAACGCGCTGCATCCACAGACTGGGCCGGCGGAATAGCTATTCATTCACCACATGGGTCACCAGTGCTGGCCCATTAAAATAGCGAGATATATCACAAGATCCCAATAGAGGACAGCCCAATAGAGGAGGATATCACCAGCATCCGGGCAGCACAGGGGAAAAATATTGAGATGCATAGGTCCCACATTACTAGGTAAAACTGATGACATGGTAGCCAACTCACATCTTCAATTATGCGGAAAGCCTAACGACGATCTTGATTCGTCGCGATAGGCTGCACTAGAACGTTGTAATCCATCATGGGTAGGTTATGACGTTTTGGCTTAAACAGCTAATGACCTTATTGCACAAGAACATCACTATTTCCTAGGGTCCCCCAACAGCTAACGACGGTGGGGTTCAAAAACATCATAAAGTTATGACATTTTCCTTCAGCGTCACTATTAAAACGTCAATGTTGTAAGGTTTTCTTGTAGTGGCAAAGGCATCCGGCGGGAGTCCTATGTCCAAGAGCTTGGTCACCTAAAGTCGAAGTCTATCACCAAGCTAATGCAGATTGCCAACAGTTGGGCCGATGACGAAGATCATGTGCGAAAACCCCGCCCGCGCAACGATGACAAAGAAGATGATCAGAGGCACCCGAATGATTCGAGTAGCCGATGAGATCTCTGCAACGATCGCCGTAAGAAGAGGAGAGACCTCGGATACGAAGTGGCCAACGACACGAACATGGTCGCAGATGGTTACACCGACCGGCGAGCGACCGATGCGATGACTGTCGGGACAATCGAAGAGACGACAATCAAGGTGGATCCGGAGGGAGTCGAAGCAGCTGGCGGGATCGTCACCCATGATTTTTGGCTTCCTATCAAGCGTCGGAGGCCATCTTGTTCGCCATCTCAATTTTTTTGGTAGCAGTTTTTCATCGGCAAGCTCTTGGCGAAGCTGGGCATTTTTGGCTTCCAGTTTAACGAACTACGCGCTGAAGTCCATCAACGTGTTCACGGTGGCGACGATGAGCTACAACAAAGGAACGAAAAATCATTTAAAACACTTGAACATCCATCAAGCCAATATTCGGATGCAAGCAGCCAAGCATTGGCTCGGGGGCTACTCGGGTAAGATTTACTACAAAGGAAAATGAAATTGCAACATTACTTACGTGGCTCTCAGAAGCCGAAGGAGTGGTGTCCTTCTTATTCTTCAGTGCTCTCTTCGGCAGCAGAGGGACAACAGGCGCCTCTTCTGGCGGAGTCGACCTTTCCTTCGCCGGACCTTCGACTTACATGGTCACCGTTTTCTTGGAGCTGACCCTCGCCTTCTTTGGAGGTGGAGGATCTACCTTCCCTTCATCACTGGACAAAAAAAATCAGCTACATTAGTAACAATGGGGAAATTATCAAATAACTCGCTGGTGCACAAGGAAAAAGGCACTTACGACTCAAACATCAACTCCTCCTCATCGGCGAAGACACCCGATGTCTGCTAAAACATTGCAGTAGTCGATGCCTCGGGGGCTGCATCAACAAACGGAACTCGATCAACATCATCGTTGTATTAGCCCCTAGGACTCGACTCTGTTGTATTGGTTAGTTCGTCAGCAACAGTCTTCCGACGTTTGAAAGTGAAGGATTTGGCGTCTTCGAGGTTTTCTTCTTCTTCGTCTTCGGTGGTGTTGCTATTCGGGTTCTACCCCACTCTCGGTTCCTTAGACATTCACCTCGACGGTTTCTTCGGCATGCCCTTCCGACTCGTCATCTTCGGGTTCTACCCCACTCTCGGGAGCAGGGGGTAGCACCTTGTGACGACAGTTCCCTGTGAAGACAAAAGAAGCCCAAAGTTAAAACAAATCATCGAGTACAGATATCATACTAGTGTGGAACGCAAATATAGCTAAAATTACCTCAGCTGGCAAGTGGTGAGCATCATAAGGATCTTGAAGGGCTTCCAAGGGGATAGTGTCCTCCTGAATGAAGTGGTTCAAGCGCCTAACCTCATCCTGAAGCTCCTTCTTCGAACGATTCACGACACTAATTCGGGTGGAATCCTTCTTGCCGGTGTATAACCACATCTGGTGGCCTCTGGACATCAGCGGCTGGATGCGGCGCTTCAGGAAAAGAGCGGCAAGATCAGTGTCGATCATCGTCTGCCCGCTAGATTTCTTCAGGTCCAGGACCCTTTCATATAATTGATATGCTATTGGCTTTTCTTTGGCAGTCAGGGTGTTTCTCCAGGATTTCTTCAGCGTCACCTCCAGAATGTCCAAGAACATCGGCAGGTCAGAGTGGTGTCTCGAAGCTTTTTTATCCTTGAGGTAGAACCACCTTTGCCTCCATTTTTGGATAGATTCCCTCATCGAGAAGTTGAAGTAGTTCACCTCCTTCCGGACGACGAAGCCGACCCATCCCACGATGTAGGGCCCGTTGTTCCCGCAATGATGCTTGACGAAGAAGACCTTCTTCCACAAGCCCCAATGTCGATCGATGCCGAGAAAGGTCTCACAAAGGTGATGAAGATTGAGAGGTGGAGGATTGAGTTCGGCGTCAGCTGCTAGAGCTGAATACCGTAGGAGAAACGGAGGCAACCGAGGAACTAGTGGGCTGGGAGAGACAGCCCATGGTACAAGAAAGCGGCGAACATCACAACGTACCTAGGAGGAGGGTTTGGACGAGAATTTGAACCTAGGAAGCGGATGTCTTCCTCATCGCTGAAGATTAGTCCCGAGCGCCGCAACTTCTTCTCTTTGTGATGCGTAATGGTGAACCTAGCCCAGTCACACTCGAGGCCCTTGGCGGCGACATATGTGGCGGCGGAGGACTTCTGCGAGGCGCTGGTCACCTTCTGGCCGGTGGTGCTCGCGGCGGTGCTGGAGGATGCATCAACCTTCTTCTTTCCCATGGTGCTTGGAGGTCTTCCTGCTTGCTTTGAAGGCTTGGGCGCGATGGCAATGGTGAGCAGAGAGTGAAGGAGGAAGACGAATAATGGAGCAGTGAAGGGGAAGATTAACCCCTGGTCCCCTTTATAGAGAATTTGGGCCGCAAGGTCCGCACCGCTAAAAATGGAGGAAGATCTGGCTCAACACGTGTCGCAGGGGGAGAGAAATCAACGGCCCACTTCCTCCACTACGCACAAGGATCAAGAAAACTCCTCGTTCAACGCGCTAGGTCCAGTCATTTGCAAACTGACTGCGTAGACGTGGGGCAGGCCCGCCAGGTCACGTCCTGTCAGTTGCGCTGCAAAAGTTGTCACGTGATTGATGACGTCATCAAAACCATCGGCTCCTCCATGATGGAGCACCCAAATATTCTCGGAACTGGAAGACATCTACGATATTCAACTTAGCTATTTACAGCCTATACATGACTACTACGCAGTCATCCACAGGCTCAGGGGCTACTCCCATCGGGAGCGCTGATCGCACACCCGATAAAAAAGATGGAAGCTTCGTCGATAAAAATCATCTAATGAAAGGCGAAACCGAAGATTATCGCTTTTCCTTCAGGAGAATTGAAGATTATGAAGTTGCTCACAAACCCGAAGGTTCTAGCAGCCCAGGTTCGAGCCCGGGGACTCAAATCTGTGTAGCGTAACGTTGCTTTGCTCTAGCAGTTAACCAGTCTTGATTTATCAAGTAAATCTAGGCTCGTTACTCCATCCCTTACGTACGCTCAACTCTTTGGCTTGTCTCAAGATTATATCTTTTGAAGACCCGATAGATTAAAAGTATAGGATGATGATGACTTTAGTCCCTGCCCGAATCTTCGCTTTGGCCAGTCACTCGGGGGCTACTGATGTGGGCATTACCCTTCGGGTACCAGACGTTGCCCTACCTACTTTGACCCAACAAGGGTCCCACCTAAAGTACCGCAACCCAATATGGTCCAATACGTCGATTGCATGGTGGGAAGATGGAAGGAGAAGTTTTCTTGAAGAACAAGGCAAGAAGTGTTCGAATAAAGAAGGGAATATATAGGACTCTTCTGTATTGTATCCTACTCCGATCAAGACTTTCTGGACCTGGACACCCGTATAAAGGCCAGGAGAGGGCCTACCAGAGGTTCTCTCACACGATTTCACGCAACCATGCATACACAAACCCTAGAACCTTGCCTCTTAGCAAGAACACCACCACACAGTTCTTCGGTTGCCCCACTGTAATCAATTTCATCAATAATCAAGATCAGACAGGCAGAATGTAAGGGTTTTACCTCATCGAGGGCCCCGAACCTGGGTAAATCTTGCTCTCTGCTTGTGTGGTATCCGATGTCTCGTGCTAACCTCCAGGATTCCGCTAACCCTAAGCCCATCATGGTGGGCATTGTCGAGGAGCCACCTCATCAGATGGCGCCGCAGAGGTTCGGGGGCGACGGCGTCGACCTAGGTCTAGGGATCGCCGGCGGCTCGAGGAAGAAGATGAAGATGAAAATGAGTGGGTGAGAATGAAGGTTTCACCGCTCCTTTGACCTTTTTATACCGTGGTGCTCTAAGATTCATGTGTGGGATCTGACGGTAAAGAGTCGGAGTGGTGGACCGGTGGATGCTCGACATGTGTCATAGGTCATTTGCGGTGACAGCGCATTGGAGGTAATTTTAATATTTGGATTACAGTTAATCAGGAGAGTAATCTCGCGCTGGATTTTCCGCCCTAATTACTAGGGATTCTTAGTGAAATTTGGCCTAGAAAAGCGCGCGAAATTTGCAGGTTTAAGGGATGGCGGAAAATACTACTTACCGCTCAATAGAAGATTCTTCGACTGACCGAGTATATTCGAGAAGCCGAAGAATGCATTGTGAAGATTTTTGGAGTCCTTCAATTAAGATTCTATTAGTTTCTGCCTCGTTGAGTTATATGAAAGGAGCTGGAGGCAACAATGCGGATCTTGGAGAACTCCGGGGGCTACTATTGCGGGTATGATTGATACGTTGGGACTCCAAGTGCAGAGTGTGTAGGTAGGAAGCAATTTCCCCCACGAAGTTGACTCGAGGGTTTATATCGAACTCTCGGGGAATGGGTAAGAACTGTCCTCTTCCTCCACTTCTTCTAGCAATCCTACAAAGTAAGATAAAGCCTTGTGTCCCCAACTCCACCATGTGGTTGTCAAGCACAAGGTTTCACGTAAGTAAAAGTAACACAAGTAGTAAATAAAAGTAGAGTAAAACTAGACGGAATAAAGTTACTAAGCAAAAGCAGTAAAATGGTTGATTGATTTTTGTGTTTTGGATGCAAATAAGATAAGTAATATTTTTTTATTTTCGGGTTAAAATTTGTTGCAAGTAAAAAAGCAAGATAAAAGTGATATAAAGGTGTTTCTTATGATAAAAAGTGGACCGGGGTTCATGGGTTCACTTGACTATTCTCTCTTTTCAGTTGTAGTGGATAATAACAATTCATCAATGAGATATAAAGACAAGAATCAATAACATGTGAAAGATAAGCATTCATATGGGCATCGTGTCCTAACATAGAGATGATGCAACACATCTCTCTTATACTCCACAAGAAAGGGAAAACTCCAAGAAATCTTGTATTAAGAATTAACAGAGCATAGTGTTTGAATATAATATATATGATTTCTTAAACAAATAATATCATCACTTTTGTCATGTGACGAACATAGCACATGCATTCACTTTACCCCTAGTGAGACAGCAAAAAAAAGGCAAAGCCATAATAGATAAAGAATCTGTTGTCACTATTCCATCACTAAAACCATGCTATTCCATCTAATACACACATCACCCCACACACGCTCTTGCATAAAAGTTGGATAAGAACCAATACATAAGAATGGGGTACATAATATGCATCTATCAATACATCTTACACATAATATGATCAAATCTCATAGCACAATATCATAGAATAAGGATCCACCACATAGGTATTACAAATATGCCACAATCATGTTAGACGGCTCATATGGCACTGAGAACAATGAAGAACATGAGAGAAATAGATTAAGCTACTGCCACAAACCCGTAGCCCAGAGTTGGACTCCTCCCCTTGATCATGGTGATGATGGTAAAGACGTTGGAGAAGGTGGAAATCCCTCCGACGGTGGCTCCAGCGCAGTTCCCCCCTCCAATCTTCTCTGATGCATCCTCTGTTTTCGTGTTTTCGTGTTTCTGCGGCGCTCCCCTCCCGAGAACTCTTTGGGGCCATATATACAGTAATTTTTTTGGTTAAAATACGTCGTTGGGAGAAAAGATCATGCGGTTTGGACGATTGACGGCTGAAAGAGTGTAGGTGGCGCGTCCTACCTTGTTGGGCGCGCCACCTAGGCTCTTTTGGGCCTCAGGCCCTTCCAGGTGAGGTTCCAGTGCCCAGGGTGCTTCTCCCGATGAAAAATGACGCTCCAAATATCCCAGGTCAATTTGACTCCGTATAGGTCTCTAAAAGTAAAAAAATACACAAAATAGGAAATTCCTGTTCTGTAGAGTTATAAACCAAATAAAGAGATCATTGGTAAATCCCCATAAATCAATGTACAACATGGTATTATCATCATATATGTTGCAAAATGTGGGATATCAATATGATAAAAGACAAAGTTCATGTATGTATTTGATGTCTACGCACGCTTCTATTCCTGTAGACAGTGTTGGGCCTCCAAGAGCAGAGGTTTGTAGAACTGCAGCAAGTTTCCCTTAAGTGAATCACCCAAGGTTTATCGAACTCAGGGAGGTAGAGGTCAGAGATATCCCTCTCAAGCAACCCTGCAATTAAGATACAAGAAGTCTCTTGTGTCCCCAACACACCTAATACACTTGTCAGATGAATAGGTGCACTAGTTCGGCGAAGAGATAGTGAAATACAAGTAATATGGATGATTATAAGTAGTAATTGCAATCTGAAATAAAAATGGCAGCAAGCAAACATGTAGCAGAACTTGTTGGAAACGGTGTTTCAATACTTAGAAACAAGGCCTAGGGATCATACTTTCACTAGTGGACACTCTCAACAATGATCACATAACTGAATAAATAAATGCTACTCTTAAACACTCTCTTGTTGGATAACAAACACCATTCATTGTGTAGGGCTACAAGAGCACCCTCAAGCTGGAGTAAACAAGCTCCACAACGTCATAAAGGAATCACACGCGATGCGCACACTGTCACCGTCACACCGTGGAGAGTGAATCCGGAGTTCATATTAAAGTAACCTCTAGAGTGCATAATAGACCGTTGCAATTTAGACCGAGTACTAACATAGCATACACACTGTCAACAATAGCTATGAAAGGGGGAATAGATCACATCAATACTATCATAGTAATAGTTAACTTCATAATCTACAAGAGATTACAATCATAACCTACGCCAAGTACTACATGATGCACACACTGTCAACTTTACATCATGGAGGAGGAATAGACTACTTTAATAACATCACTAGAGTAGCACAAAGATTAATAGTGATACAAAGCTCATGATCACATAAAGATCACACCATGGGAGAGAGAGATGAACCACATAGCTACCGGTAGAGCCCTCAGCCTCGGGAGAGAACTACTCCCTCCTCATCATGGGAGACAGCAACGGCTATGAAGATGGCGGTGGTGTCGATGGAGATGACTCCGGGGGCAATTCCCCGTCCCGGCGGTGTGCCGGAACAGAGACTTCTGTCCCCCGAAACTTGTCTTCGTGATGGCGGCAGCTACGGAACTCTTCGTGGAATATGACTTGTTATTTTAGGGTTTTCGCGACGGGGAGAATATATAGGCGGAAGGGAGGCCTCGGAGGGGCACCAGGGTGCCCTCCCTACCTGGTGGCGCGGCTAGGGGTGGGCCCGCGCCCAGGTATGGTGTGGGAGCCCCTTGGCCCCCCTCTGGCCCCTCTCTGGCTCTCCGGGTCCATCTCGTCAAAGTATTGACTTCTGTCTTCGTTGGGTCAAATTCCGAGAATATTTCCTGTGTAGAATTTCTGAAACCAAAAACAGCAGAAAACAGGAACTGGCGCTTCGGCATCTTGTTAATAGGTTAGTGCCGGAAAATGCATCAAAATGATATTAAATATGAGCAAAACATGTAGGTATTGTCGTAAAACTAGCATGGAACATAAGAAATTATAGATACGTTTGAGACGTATCAAGCTTCCCCAAGCTTAGTTCCTACTCACCCTCGAGTAGGTAAATGATAAAAAGAATAATTTCTGAAGTGACATGCTACCAACATGATCTTGATCAATACTATTGTAAAGCATATGAGATGAATGAAGTGATTCAAAGCAATGGTAAAGATAATGACTAAACAACTGAATCATATAGCAAAGACTTTTCATGAATAGTACTTTCAAGACAAGAATCAAAAAGTCTTGCATAAGAGTTAACTCATAAAGCAATAGATTCTTAATAGAAGGTTTTAAAGCAACACAAAGGAAGATTTAAGTTTCAGCAGTTGCTTTCAACTTTCAACATGTATATCTCATGGATAATTGTCAACACAAAGTAATATGATGAGTGCAATAAGTAAGCATGTAAGAATCAATGCACACAGTTGACACAAGTGTTTGCTTCTAAGATAGAAAGAAGTAGGTAAACTGACTCAACATAAGGTAAAAGAAAGGACCTTCGCAGAGGGAAGCAGGGATTACTCATGTGCTAGAGCTTTTTATTTTGAAAACATGGAAACAATTTTGTCAACGGTAGTAATAATTCATATGTGTTATGCATAAAACCTCCTATAAGTTGCAAGCCTCGTGCATCGAATACTAATAGTGCCCGCACCTTGTCCTAATTAGCTCGGACTTCCATGGATTATCATTGCATTACATATGTTTCAACCAAGTGTCACAAAGGGGTACCTCTATGCCACATGTACAAAGGTCCAAGGAGATAGATCGCATTTGATTTCTCAATTTTGGTAGATCTCAACTTGAGGACATCCATACCGGGACAACATAGAAAATAGATAATGGACTCCTCTTTTATGCTTTAAGCATTCAACAACAGATAATATTCTCATAAGAGATGAGGATTAATGTCCAAGCTGAAACTTCCACCATGATACATGGCTTTGGTTGGCGGCCCAATGTTCTTCTCTAACAATATGCATACTCAAACCATTTAATCATGAGAAATCTCCCTTACTTCAGACAAGACGAACATGCATAGCAACTCACATGATATTCAACAAAGATGTAACAGGTTGATGGCATCCCCAGAAACATGGTTACCGCTCAACAAGCAACTTATAAGAACTAAGATACATAAGCGACATATCATTACCACAATAGTTTTTAGGCTACTTTCCCATGAGCTATGTATTGCAAAGACAAGGAATGAATTTTTTTAAAGGTAGCACGCAAGCAATTTACTTTGGAATGGCAGAAAAATACCACATAGTAGGTAGTTATGGTGGACACAAATGGCATATGTTTTGGCTCAAGGTTTTGGATGCACAAGAAGCATTCCCTCTCAGTACAAGGCTTTGGCTAGCAAGGTTGTTTAAAGCAAACACAAGTATGAACCGGTACATCAGAACTTACATAAGAACATATTGCAAGCATTATAAGACTCTACACAGTCTTCCTTGTTGTTCAAACACTTTTACCAGAAATATCTAGACCTTAGAGAGACCAATCATGCAAACCAAATTTCAACAAGCTCTACAGTAGTTCTCCATTAATAGATTTAAACTACATGATGCAAGAGCTTAAACATGATCTACTTGAGAGCTCAAAACAATTTCCAAGTATCAAATTATTCAAGACAATAAACCAAGTACCACATGAAGCATTTTCTGTTTCCAACAAAATAACAATAAGTGCAGCGGCTTTCAGCTTTCGCCATGAACATGAAAACCGAAGAACACAAGTGTTCATATGAAAAAGCGGAGCGTGTCTCTCTCCCACACAAGGATATTTAGGATCCGATTTATTCAGAGAATGAAAATAGGAAAACGAAAATTAAAACACACAGACGCTCCAAGTAAAGCACATAAGATGTGACGGAATTAAAATATAGTTTCACTAGAGGTGACCTGATAAGTTGTTGATGAAGAAGGGGATCCCTTAGGCATCCCCAAGCTTAGACGCTTGAGTCTTCTTGAAATATGCAGGGATGAACCACGGGGGCATCCCCAAGCTTAGACTTTTCACTCTTCTTGATCATATCATATCATCCTCCTCTCTTGACCCTCGAAAACTTCCTTCACACCAGACTCAAAACAATCTCATTAGAGGGTTAGTGCATAATCAAAAATTCACATGTTCAGCAAGGACACAATCATTCCTAACACTTTTGGACATTACCTAAGGCTACTGAAAGTCAATGGAACAAAGAAATCCACTCAACACAGTAAAAGAGGCAATGCGAAATAAAAGGCAGAATCTGTCAAAACAGAACAGTCCGTAAAGACGAATTTTTTAGAGGCACTTAACAGGCTCAGATGAAAAAGCTCAAATTGAATGAAAGTTGCGTACATATCTGAGGATCACGCATGAATTTTTTCAGCATTTTACGAGTTTCCTACAGAGAGATCAACTCAAATTCGTAACAGGTAAAAATCTGTTTCTACGCAGGAATCCAAATCTAGTATCAACTTTACTATCAAAGACTTTACTTGGCACAACAACGGAATAAACATGATAAGGAGATGTTGCTACAGTAATAACAACTTCCAAGACACAATAAAACAGTAGCAAAATAAACACATGGGTTATCTCCCAAGAAGTGCTTTCTTTATAGCCA
This sequence comes from Lolium perenne, assembly GCF_019359855.2. Lineage (NCBI taxonomy): Eukaryota > Viridiplantae > Streptophyta > Magnoliopsida > Poales > Poaceae > Lolium > Lolium perenne. Next base: position 42,024,945 of record NC_067244.2, on the reverse strand, counting down.
TTAAGATGGGCTCAGTAATTTTAATGATGCTCGCGCAAGAAATAAGAGTTGAAGCAAAAGAGAGCATCAAAAGCAAATAAGAAACACTTTTAAGTCTAACCCACTTCCTATGAAAAGGAATCTTGTAAATAAACAAGTCATGTAAGCATAATGCAACAAGCATAGAAAGGCAACACAAGTGCAACTTCAAGATTCTCAACATAAAGAGGGGAAACTTAATATTATTAAGATGCATATAACCATGTTTCCCTCTCTCATAATAACTTTCAGTAGCAGCATGAACAAACTCAACAATATAACTATCACATGAAACATTCTTATCATGAGCTACATGCATAAAATTATTACTCTCCACATAAGCATAGTCATTACTATTAATTGTAGTGGGAGCAAATTCAATAAAATAGCTATCATTATTATTCTCATCACCATAATTATCATATATAGGAGGCATATTGTAATCATAATTAATTTTCTCCTCAATAGTAGGTGGACTGAAAATATGATAGTCATCATTGTGATCATCATATATAGGAGGTAAAGTATCATCAAAGTAAATTTTCTCCTCCATGCTTGGGGGACTAAAAATATCATGCTCATCAAAACCAGCTTCCCCAAGCTTAGAACTTTCTATATCATTATGGAAAGAAACATGGATAGTACTAATACTATGGCAATTATTAACATCATCATTTTCAGAATTAGTGTCCCAGAGATCTTCAATATCAAAAGTAGTGTGCTCTTCCAAATCATGATCACTAATATAGGTAAAGGGCATAGGAAGATCATTGTACTCAGATTCATTATCATAATAATCATTAGGAGCAACATACTTACGGTTACCTATCGGTATCTCATACACGCGGGGATATGTCGTTACCTCTTTCTTTTTATTCCCCCTCTTCTTCCTCTTCTTCGTTCCCTTCTTCTTCTTCTTTTCCTTCTCCTCGTTCCCTTCTTTAGGAGGAAGAGGCTTGAAGGGAGGCTTCTCCACATAACCTGATTTATTTCCAGAAACAATAGAAGAAACTTGGGAGGATTCCTCCTTTTCATTAATAAGTTCGAAACACACAACGGTCCTATCATATTTTGGCAAAGTGTCATCTTCTAAAATATTTTGTATGTAAGTATTTGTGTGGAAATTATCAATGCAATAAGAAAGACACCCATGCAGGACACTATTAATATCAAGAGCACTCATATCCACCAAAGAAGTTTTTCTCAATAACTCTTCACACCCCAAAAATAAAGTAAGTTCATCATCTGATTAGGAGCGATTTCATCATCACAATACAAATTTGTAGCACTCATAAGGTTCGAATTATCATTGGAGGAGCATTGAAAATTAAAATGACCCACTCTATGGCAAAGTTCACAAATAAAAGGATAGAGGGCACAAACTTTTTCACCAAGATCATCTAGAGCCCTAGACCACTTTCTAGTTTTTTCATTCCTGTGATGGATACAATATTCTTCTTCAATTTTATTCTTTTCACAAGGTCAATGAACTCCACAAAAATTAACATGCTTATAGGAAATAGCATTTTCAGAAGTTTGAGCATGTTTATTGCAATCATTAACAACAATTTCATTTTCCATGCAAGTGTCTTTAAAAGGTTCATGATACATGTACCAATTTTCTTTAGGAACATTAATATGAGAAGCAAAGGCTCTATAGAAATCGACCATAATTTGAGGATCAAGACCATATTTAGCACTAAGCTCTTGAAAATCAGCAGTTTGAGCGAAAGACTTAATGCAATCATACTCGTAGTTTATACCTGATTCTTTACCTTTGTCATTCTCCCAATCTTCAGTATTGATTTGAATTCTTTCAAGAAGATCCCATCTAGCTTCAACCTCCTTGCTTGTGAAAGATCCCTCCAAACAGGCATCTAGATAGTCCTTGTGGTGTCCTGTAAGCCTTGCATAAAAATTATTAATAATAACATTACGGGGAAGCTCATGAATGGGACATTTGAGCATTAGTGACTTCAATCTCCCCCATGCTTGGGAAATACTCTCTCCATCACGAGGATAAAAGTTATAAATGTAATTCCTATCAATATGCACTTCATGAGGAGGATAAAATTTAGAGTAAAAGAGAGATACAATTTCCTCCTAACCAATAGATCGACCATTCTTCAGCATCTTATACCATTCCGCGGCTCTGCCGTTCAGAGATATAGAGAATAGCTTCCTCTTAACTTGGTCCTTTGAAATACCTGCACTCTCGAACAACTCGCATAATTCATGTATAAAGAGTAAATGATCACTAGGATGGACAATCCCATCTCCAAAATAGCAATTGTTCATAGCAAGTTCAACAATTTGCATAGGTATCTTGAAGGGAATACTTTCAGTAGGTGGATTTGGAATATCACAAGCATCATTTGAATCACCACATATTGGAGACAAAGCATTATCAAGGCAAGATATTTCTTCCAAAGCTGAGGAGCAAAAAAAATTATTTTTATATAAACTAGCTTCCCCAAGCTTAGACTTTTCCATAACATTAGCAGTAATTGCGTTCATACTAATAACATTGCTACTAGCATGCAAATAAGGTTCCATAGGTTTTTTAATTTTCGCATCAAACAATCCATGTCTTAACTCAGGAAAAAGATTAAAAAACTCACTAATTTTGTTGTTGTTTTCCATTATGCCTAACTAGTGAAAAATAAAAACAAGAAACAAAAAGATAAAATTGCAGAATCTAAAGGAGATACCTTCGATCACTCTCACACCGGCAACAGTGCTAGGAAATAGCTTAGTAGTCGGAGGATGTGAATACCTTTTACCTTACCTCCCCGGCAACGGCGCCAGAAAATAGCTTGATGTCTACGCACGCTTCTATTCCTGTAGACAGTGTTGGGCCTCCAAGAGCAGAGGTTTGTAGAACAGCAGCAAGTTTCCCTTAAGTGAATCACCCAAGGTTTATCGAACTCAGGGAGGTAGAGGTCAGAGATATCCCTCTCAAGCAACCCTGCAATTAAGATACAAGAAGTCTCTTGTGTCCCCAACACACCTAATACATTTGTCAGATGTATAGGTGCACTAGTTCGGCGAAGAGATAGTGAAATACAAGTAATATGGATGATTATAAGTAGTAATTGCAATCTGAAATAAAAATGGCAGCAAGCAAACATGTAGCAGAACTTGTTGGAAACGGCGTTTCAATACTTAGAAACAAGGCCTAGGGATCATACTTTCACTAGTGGACACTCTCAACAATGATCACATAACTGAATAAATAAATGCTACTATTAAATACTCTCTTGTTGGATAACAAACACCATTCATTGTGTAGGGCTACAAGAGCACCCTCAAGCCGGAGTAAACAAGCTCCACAACGTCATAAAGGAATCACACACGATGCGCACACTGTCACCGTCACACCGTGGAGAGTAAATCCGGAGTTCATATTAAAGTAACCTCTAGAGTGCATAATAGACCGTTGCAATTTAGACCGAGTACTAACATAGCATACACACTGTCAACAATAGCTATGAAAGGGGAAATAGATCACATCAATACTATCATAGTAATAGTTAACTTCATAATCTACAAGAGATTACAATCATAACCTACGCCAAGTACTACATGATGCACACACTGTCAACTTTACATCATGGAGGAGGAATAGACTACTTTAATAACATCACTAGAGTAGCACATAGATTAATAGTGATACAAAGCTCATGATCACATAAAGATCACACCATGGGAGAGAGAGATGAACCACATAGCTACCGGTAGAGCCCTCAGCCTCGGGGGAGAACTACTCCCTCCTCATCATGGGAGACAGCAACGGCTATGAAGATGGCGGTGGTGTCGATGGAGATGACTCCGGGGGCAATTCCCCGTCCCGGCGGCGTGCCGGAATAGAGACTTATGTCCCCCGAAACTTGTCTTCGCGATGGCGGCGGCTACGGAACTCTTCGTGGAATATGACTTGTTATTTTAGTGTTTTCGCGACGGGGAGAATATATAGGCGGAAGGGCGGCCTCGGAGGGGCACCAGGGTGCCCTCCCCACCTGGTGGCGCGGCTAGAGGTGGGCCCGCTCCCAGGTATGGTGTGGGAGCCCCTTGGCCCCCCTCTGGCCCCTCTCTGGCTCTCCGGGTCCGTCTCGTCAAAGTATTGACTTCTGTCTTCGTTGGGTCCAATTCCGAAAATATTTCCTGTGTAGAATTTCTGAAACCAAAAACAGCAGAAAACAGGAACTGGCGCTTCGGCATCTTGTTAATAGGTTAGTGCCAGAAAATGCATCAAAATGATATAAAATATGAGCAAAACATGTAGGTATTATCGTAAACCTAGCATGAAACATAAGAAATTATAGATACGTTTGAGACGTATCAGTATTTTACATGCATCAATGATTAACAGGTATCCCACAGTAGTTTCATTTGTCCCGCAAGCCCAGTTGGCCCGCAGATGGTGGTGCTAGCATATACCCCACCGGGTGGCCCAATTGCTGTTGATTGAAGGTGGAAGATGTCCAAACGAGGAAAAATGAGATGGATCCAACCCGACATGCGCAAGGAGCCGAATCCATGACGACAAGTTAGGAATAGGTGGATCCTTGACGTACACGGCAATATAGTTAGGCAACTTGTATCCAGGTAGAACTATCCGTAGAAACCCTAGGATCCGGACGTCTATATAAGCCGGATTCCGGGAGCCCTAGAGGCACGACCACAACTCATTGTAATATGTGCAAGCGCCCAGATAATTCCAGACAAGCAGCAGTAGGCCCTGCCATTGTGCAGCGTGATCCGAAGCTGTAACTGTACCTTCTATGAGTATTTGTGTGAAGCAATGCCTTGTTCTCGGCTCGGTTACATGTTTATATAGGTGCAAAGGCACAATGGTAACATCGATAGTTTTGGAAAGATGGAACACCGATACCATGATCACCGTGATTGACTCAATCATGGCATGATCGGTGTGGTTAAGTCACTGCCTTGTATACCAATTTGTGCCTTATATGATTGACACAACAGGTGCACATTTTTATTTGGCAAGGATACTTTTCTAACATTCCCCCTTAATCGAAACTCATCCAAACTATGTCACCTTCCGGTGCCTTTCCTGTCTCCACTTTCTTCTCTCCCTAGTCATGGCGGGAGTGTCATGGGCGCAAGTGATGACGCTCGGTGTGTACCTATAGATATAGTCGTGATGTTCATGTCGAGATAGCCGATGATGTGGCCATGGTTGAGATAATCATGGTCGATGTAGTACTCTTCGTAGTCGGTTCAACCGCAATGGCCGTTAACCAAAACCAAAACCTTGTTCGTTTGGTTAGGACAGTTAGAATCCAAACCTATGCATGTAGCATGTATTTTGGTGATATCTTAAGCAATGACGAAGCGTGGGGTGTAACAAAGGGTGGACCAATTGCCTTAAACTTTTAACAATCCATATAAGGTGTGCTCCGGTGAGTGCCCTCAGCTTCGCGGTTCTGAATAGTCGGAGCTGCTCCAGCTTTTGATACAAAAATGTGTCATTGGTTCCTTTAATTTCACTTAGCTCTAGCTCTGTCGACCAAAGCGAGGAGAGCTAGAAATTGGGCTGCAAACCCATTTATGCCGGATGGAGTGTGGAAATATCAGTTTTGCTAGGCTAAAAAAGGCCTGAATTTGCCTTTTTTTCATTAGACAAAGCGAACAGAGGTTGGATTGTATCGAGACGCCATGACCGGAAGCCTCACTGTGGAGGTCAGACGTGGCAGTAGGGACCTCGTGGCTGATGGTGGGAGGCTCCTGGATACGACGCCAAGCTGCTAGCGGCCACGACAAGCTCGTGGCTTCGGTTGCGAGCAGAGGTGGCACCAGGGTTGATTCCCACAACTGCAAGCTATGACTGTGGCGGCAGGATCAATTTGTTCGTTCGAGAGCTAGTTTAGGCGGCGTGGGACGTTGTGGTGGCGACAACAAGCTCCTGGCGGTGACATCGAGCTACATCTCAATTTGCACGGCAGCGAGAACCAATCGACTAAGTTCGACTACGGTGGAAGGTACAATGACTCGTTCACCGGCAACCTCGATTTGGTGGCGGCAGACATGAATCATGCTACGGTGAAGTCAAATGGCGGAAGAGTATGGGTGCTAGGAAATGTGCCCGGAAGAGGAGGAAGAAGAGAGAGAGATAAGTCATGTGTAACGTTTCGATCACTTATCAACAGGTAGTGAGACGTAAATTAAAGCCGATCCGTTTTTTCTGTTTTGTTTCAGGGAACCAACTCTACCTATTTATACCAAAAGCTACAACAGCTCCAACTTATCCTATGTGGCATCCCTAATACAAGACCTTGTAATGTCTTAAGATTGTCTTGTCAACCATTATACATGTCCTAATGGTATTCCTTAGACGCTTAGATTATCCATCGATTGTCCGCTTGGCCCAAAACAAGCCCCAAGTTTGAGGCAGATTCGATGTCAAATCCGCATCTACCCTCCGTCTCTATTAGTCCGTCCCTGAACCGTCTCGGTCCGGTTGGGCCCAAACCAGCCCCAAGTTTGAGTTTGGCATACTGGCTCAACGTCTTCCTCTCAGTCCGTTTGGCGCATGTTGGCTAAGGGCATCTTCGGGCGACTGTTTGCATCCGTGGAGACCGAAAATACGTCTAGGTTCTGCTCCAGCGGAGCGACGGAAAATGATCGGACCGGCCGCGGCGACACAAATCTGACCCAAATATGCGGTAGGTTTGCGTCTCCACGGCGTTGCGTGGTCGCGCCGAGCGTCCGCCCGAAACTTACTTAGGACCTGTGGGTCAGAGATAGAAAAAACGACCGCTTCGATTTGCTTCTTTTTCTCCTTCTTTGCTTCCCTAGTGCGACCCCACCACCCCTACCCCTGCCGCACCGCGACAGTACACGTTGTCGACTCGGTCCTCGCCGCGCCGGAGAATAGGATCTCAGTCAGGGTAGGCTGTGGCACGCAGCTGTCGCCTGTTTGGGGGCCAAACTTTGCCGGTTGCGCCCGGGATCGCCCCCCACGACCTGTTCGGTCAATTGCGCCGATACGTTTCTTACTCGTGTTTTCGGTACTATTGTGCGCGGCCATTGATCTGTGGTTCCTACTCACGCAGATAGACATGTGGCAGATGTTGGACAAGTTCCGCGCGGAGGTCGTTGACTCCTCTTCCGACGAGGAGTCGATCAATCGACGTAGACAATGGCTACTGTTGCGGCCTCCATCCTCCACGAGTACAATGCTTGCCAGACGCCAGTGCACCAGGGCTTTGTGAAGGGCCGCTCAAAAAACCTCTCGCGCAACAGAGTGAAAGGGCACCTCCGGCTCCACAATGACCACTTCCACCTCACCGATCCGGTGTTCAAGGAAAAAATGTTCCGGCGCCGGTACAGGATGTCAAGGGACCTGTTCATGGTCATTCTATGGGGCGTCAGAGATTACGACCCCTACTTCCTAATGCAGGCCCGATGCAACTTGTGCGCCAGGCTTCACCTCCTACCAAAAATGCTCCGCAGCTATTCACATGCTATTATATGGAATGGCTGCTAATATATTCGATTAGTATCTCCGAATGGTGAGTGCACCAGCCTTGAGTCCATGTACCGGTTTTGCCGAGCCGTGATTGTTGTGTTCGGACAGCATTACTGTAGGGAGCCAACAGTTGAGGATACAAGGCGGCTATTGTCTATTAACGAGTCTAGAGGGTTACCAGGAATGATTGACAGCATAGATTGCATGCACTAGGAGTGGAAGAACTGTCCATTTGGATGACAGGATCAGTACATCGGGCATGCTGAGGGACGCACTGTCATTCCTGAAGCAGTCATATCTAAAGATTTATGGATTTGGCATTCATTCTTTAGCATGGCCGATTCCAACAACGACATCAATGTGTTGCACCGGTCACCGGTTTTTAACAGACTTATGCAAGGAAAAGCTCCCCGAGTGAGTTACGAGGTCAATGGAAATGCATATGACAAGCCATATTATCTTGCTGATGGCATCTACCCTGACTGGGCCACACTGTTGAAGACTGTCCGTAATCCAAACACGGAGAAGATGAAGAGGTTTGCCGAGATGCAAGAGGCTTGCAGGAAAGTATCGAGCGAGGATTTGGTGTGCTCCAAGCTCAGTGGGCAATTGTCCGTCACGCGGCAAGAACATGGTATCTGAAGACCATGCATGAGGTGATGACATGTTGCGTGATCATGCACGACATGATCGTTGAGAGCGACGTCCTGATGGCTGCAATGAGCACCACTAGGATTTCCAAGGTGAGCTGGTTGCGTCAATCCCTAGGGCATTATCCTGGGAAGACTATCTGCATATGAATGTAGAAGTCACTGACGAGATCGTATGCAGACGTCTACATACGGATCTGATTGAGCATCAGTGGGCATTTGCTGGCCATGAAGACAATGCCTAGAGAAATACCATCTTATTTTCATGTATACTTTTAAAAATTTAGATGTAATAACTAAGACTTCGTTAAAACTGTTTATTTTGTTGTTTTAAAACATCACAATTCATGCCAATGCGCAAATACATCGGACCGCTGGAGGCACCCCTAGATGCAAACGGACACGTGGATACAAACGATTATTTTCGTCTACCAGACGACGCAAAGGGACGCGCCCTAACAATTAAAACGTCCAAAATGCCTAACCCCGTTGGAGATGCCCTCACATTCACAGCAGCCGGCCGGTGATAACCTTGTTGGCGCTTCTTGTCTTGTTCTCTCGGATCGAACAGGTCATATCCGTTAGCACTACTTTATCACTGGAGTAGTACTTTTGTTTTGCATTCGCAATCAGTGAGTAAACAAAGGGCCACATGTGGAATATTCCAATCTCCTGCATCCTTCAGGAAATTCAGCCGGCGCAACTCACATGTCACATCCTTGGTCCGCTACAAGACGCAGGCCGGCCGGCGAGCCAAGCGATTGACCTGGTGTGCTCCAATGCACCATGCATTTCTTTTGTTTCTTCGCTTGACCGCGTTACAAGTTTGTTTGTGTTTGCGTACACCGTGACGCTGCAAGAGCCAATGGAGACAAGGCCGACCGACGAGGCTAAGGCCGTCTCCAACTGAGAGAATCGATTTACAACTACCGAATGAAAAATAGTGGAGAAACAAATGCAAATTAAATTAAGTAGTTAGAAAGACAAGTTACTATCTTGCGGTGAATGATTGGTTCTCATTAATTTAATACTCAGTTGTATTGTATATGGTATTATTCTTCCAACTGCCAAAAGAAATATAGAAAAAATTAGATTATTTCCGATCAAAATTATTCTAGCAAGGTGATAGTGAGAAAAGATCAGAGAGATATTGGAATTCAAAACCTTGAGGTAAAAATAGGACCCTACTTGATAAATGATTGTTCAAAGAGTTTACTGAGAATGGGACATGTCAAACCCTCCTTAGAAGAAAGTAGGTCCGCTTAAATGCGTTGTCTCGGATTTATTAGGAACCCAGATAACCTTGTTGGCGATGAAGAAGTAATTCTTTCCATATGGGTTTTTCTCTATTAGGGATGGATCGGAAATTATGTTCTGGGATGATAAGTGGTTTGGCAATGCCACTCTCCATGAACAATACCTGGCAATATTGTGTGGCACAAGGGTCTGGAGGATTTGTCGAGCACACTCCATAGAGATTGTAATCCTTAGTGTTGAGTAATACAAAGCCCATTCGCAAAAAAAGAAAGATGTTACACTCGCTAAGGTGTTGGAAACTTCTCCACCGAATGTGTCATTCAAAAGAAATCTCTTTGGCCCTGGACAAGCATCATGCTATGCATTGTTACAACATCTGCACTCAGTCTATTTGACGCAGGGATCCGATGTATTTGGTTGCGATCTTACTGAGAAAGGCTTAGGCTTCTATCTATAATGTTTTAATTCAACCTAGTGTTCCACTTGACAACAATAAGAAAATTTGGAAGATGAAGATGTCGCTGAAAATTAAAGTGTTCACGTGATATCTTCGTCGAGGGGTAATTCTTACCAAAGATAACATTGCTAAATTTAATTTGCAGAGAAGTAAGTGTGTGTTTTTTGTCATCAAGATGAGACTATAAATCACCTTTTCTTCCAATGAAAATTAGCTAGATCTATATTATCAATCATCCAGATAGGTTTTATCTTATATCTACCATGTATCATTGCAAATATATTCAGCAATTGGTTAATGGTGTGGCTAAGGTTTAAACTACTTATTAGAGTGGGAACCATTGTCTTTATTTTGTCACTTTGGCTATGCATAAATGACAAGATTTTTAATACTAACAATGCTTCTCTTATGCAGGTTGTCTATCGGTACACAACTACATTTCTTTTGTGGTCGCCTCTACAACTTGTGGAGCATCGAGATCTCTTTACAGAGGTATCTACACGATTAGAAGGTACGACAAGTTTCCAACATGGATGGTAGCGTGATCTCGAATTGGCCCTGCTACTCTTTAGACTTTTTATGTTCTTCTTTGAGCACTCGATCACTACTTTATTTTATTTATGATTGTAATTTGTGGACTGAAACATCTACGTGCATCTTAGCTATGCAAAGGCTGGATGTAATACTTAAACTTTAAGCAATAAAGTGCACATTATCGAAAAAAAAACCAAGAGGAGCATTTTAGACAACAAAACTGTCTATTTTGGCCCATATGGTGTGGCCGTGTGGACATAAATAGATCAATGTTCGTTTGGGGTGGTCTACATCTCTAATAGTGATCCCCATTTCAAAAAATCTAAATATAAAGTGTTTAAAGCATTTGAAACAAAGATTCGCATGTAGCCAAGCGTGTACCTACTACCGTGCAAATTTACAATGTAAAATTTACTTATATTTTTTTAAAAAATAATTATATAACTAAGGCAAAATTTGTCGCCCACGTCCCATGTGCATGGACCAATCAGTAGGTAAGGCCACACTCTCTCCCCTCGATTATTGGTCTGCATGCATTTTTTTAGACGAATGTGTGGACTCAATCCGCTCAGGAGAAAACTGAACCAAAATTTGCTTGTGGAATACACTCTTGTGGACAAAAAATAGTTCATTTTCTCACTATCGTTGGGACCCGTTTTTCTATGCGGAGACGAAAATGGACAACCATATGGAGGTGGCCATTGTAGATGGCCTAAGAGCATCTCCCATGGCCCGACGTAAAATGGCTAAAAATGATTGTTTGTACAGGTGCGAATAAAATTAGGATTTTCCCCAAGGCCAGTGGCCCGACACAAACTAACTGGTCCATCTACGATGACGCATTTGTGACCTAAATTTGGGTCAAAATGAGTCACCACATAAACACCGCGGTCTTGATTCTCGAAACATTGGAAGTCCCTAGCTTTAGGTAGTACCTTGTTTGGCTTGTGGTAGTGTTATACCTCGTTCGGTACAAATCGTGCAACCTTGGAAGCCTATAAACGAGCTTCATCATCCTCGGCCGGCATACGGGCATCTTGTTTTTGGAAAGATCACGTTGACCGTGGATCCCATTGCCAAACCTTGCTTGCATGGCAGCTGAGTCGACTCTAGACCCCACCAGTTAGTCTCGGTAACTAGGGTTGGACACGGCAGAAACATAATTAAACCCCACATCGCTCATGTGGTCATTGACCTAATCCTTGGACTCACTTGTGTATGACTATGGCTAGCTCAGCCATGGTATAAAAAGAATAAACCTTTAATAATCTTTGAGAAATCACTTACACTTTGGTAATTCGTAGCTAATTCATACTAAATCAGAAAATATAAATAATATATCAAAATGCTCAAACAAATAATCTCTATCCAAATAAACTATAATATTGATTGTTTCGAGTATTAAAATAATTTATTAAAAGGTTGTGTATGTCATTTATCTTCAAATATAATTCCAAGAAAAATAAGTAGATGGCAATAGTTCTGAAATGGTGAATGGTGCCTTATTAACTAAGCCAAACCATCAAAATAGTAATTTTTGTTTCCTATAAGAACTATTAAACTTCCATTTATCAAAATTTTAAAAACCCTAAATCAACATTTTCAAAATAAAGAAGTAATAAAATTGAATAGAAACTTAATAAAATGTGACTAGGATTAGAAAGTCCTTTCTCAATATTATCTCTAACATGCAAAATAAATGGCACATGTATTTTAACTTTATCTTGAAACAACTTAAGGAAATTGGATTATCAATACCCGTAACACATTAACTTTAAGCAAGATAATGAAGAAAAATAAAGGATACCATTAACCCATGATAATGAAGTATAAGCTTCATTTCCAACTTAAAACACTTGATCAAAGTAAAACCCACACTCAAAGAAAGAATCACCATGACACATAAACCTTAGGTCCTACTAATTTGACCGCTAAACATAAATAGAGTTAAGGTGCCACATGACCACAAGGTCATTACGAATATTATACAATACTTAATATATGAAGACTTAATTACTTTTGGTTTAAAAGGAAAGTAAACTTAACCTTAAGAATGACATTCTTTCAAAAAAAAAATCATCAAGATGATTTCTTAAATCTTAAACAACTTAAAAGGAATATATTTTTTATGAGTGATATTTTTACCAATTAAGAGTGATCACGCCATGACTTACCTTGTTATTGATCTATGAGTGAGAATCATAATTTCTTCAGCGTCACTTTATGTTTAAAGTAAACAATCTAAACATAATCTAAAAGATCACCAACACAAACCTAAGACAAAGCCATAAACAAAACCAACGGGGGAAAATAGCACTGAGGGTTTTATTTTTCGATAAGGGGCGTTTTATTACTCAAAAGTTTTAAGCATTACACCCAGCCTCTGCATAACTAGGATGCACACAGCCGTTTAGTAGTCCAGTATCAAATAAAAGGAGATAGGAAGAAACAATGCAAAAAGCCAACTACTATATAGCTCCATTGGCTTCAATCCTTCAACTATGCAGCCACCCATGTTGGGAAATAAACTCCCTGGCCGTGTTATCCAACTGTGTAGACACCTCCGTAAAGAGGTCTCGATCTTTCAAACGCTGAAGTGGCGACCATGAACGGAGCAAAGTTGTACACCGGTAAATAACCTGCATGATAGAGGAATTTTTGTCATTAAAAACCTTGTCATTTCTACATAGCCAAAATGACCATGCTACTGCAATCACTCCCACTCTGATAATAGTTTTGTACCTATGATCAACCTCATTTAGCCAATTTCCATAGATGTTTGCAATGCTACGAGGTGGATGTAAGGTAGACCCTATCTGAATGATTGACCATATAGATCTAGCAACCCGACAACTGAAGAAAAGGTGTTTTATTGTCTCATCTTCGTGACAAAACACACATTTCGTACAACCATGTCAGTTGCGTTTTATAAGGTTATATTTAGTAAGAATCACACCTCGACGAAGATACCATGCAAAAACCTTTGTTTTAAGAGGTATCTTCATCTTCCAGATGAATTTATTATTTAAGACAGGTTGTGATGGGATACACAGAGCGTTGTACATGGAGCTAACCGAGAATACACCATTCTTGGTTAGACTCCACCAGAATTCATCCGTCCCCTGAACCAAGTGAATTGAATCTAACCGCCGAAGCAGTTTGTTCCAAGCGGCTAGCCGGGGACCGATGAGATCACGTCTGAACGTCATAGAGGGAGGGGAAGATTCCAACACCTTCTGCAAGGTATCCCCTTTATGACGAACAATATTGTACAAAGCTGGATACTGTTCGCAAAGAGTGGTTGTTCCCAACCACTTATCCTCCCAGAACTGTATCTCCGCCCCATTCTTAATGGAGAAAGAACCAACAGGGAAAAAAATATTTTTTAGTTGCCATGACGCCAGCCCAAAAATGCAAATCACCTGGTTTCCAAATAACCTGAGAGATCACCTTTGAGCCAACATACTTTTTCCGCAGCAGTTGTTGCCACACACCATCCTCCGTTAACAACCTGGCCAGCCATTTACCAAGCAAGGCCATGTTCTTAACTTCAAGATCATGGACACCAAGTCCACCTTGATCTTTTGGACGGCAAACAACACTCCATTTAGTTAACCGGTACTTTTTCTTCTCACTATCCCCTTGCCAAAAGAATCTTGATCGGAAATAGTCCAATCTATGTAAGACTCCTTTCGGTAACTGGAAGAAAGAAATCATATACAGTACCATATTTGTAAGTACTGAGTTTATGAGAACTAATCTTCCACCCAGGGATAGCAATTTTCCTTTCCAGCTAGTAAGACGTTTTTGAAGTCTTTCTTCAACAATTTTCCATTCAGCTAGCGTAAGTCTCCGATAGTGAATCGGAATGTCCAGATAGCTGATTGGAAAACAACCAATCCCACAGCCGAATAATTCAGCGTATAGGTTGGCCTCATCTTTGGCATCACCGAAACAAAACAATTCACTCTTGTGGAAATTAATCTTTAGACTCGAATGCTGAAAGAATTAATTTCAGATTTCATGCCTTTTCCAAGTCATGATCCATAAATATAATTGTATCATCGGCATACTGAAGGATGGATAAGCCCCCATCAACCAGATGGGGGACCACTCCTTCAATTTGGCCATCGATCTTAGCTCGCTCTATTATAATTGCAAGCATATATGCCACAATGTTGAATAACATTGGAGATAGGGGATCCCCTTGCCTCAACCCTTTTCTGGTCTGGAAATATTTGCCAGTGTCGTCATTGACTTTAATGGCAACACTTCCACCAAAAACAAAGTTATTTATAAGAGCGCGCCAATCCTCAGAAAAACCTTTCATCTTAAGGGTTTGTTGAAGAAAAGACCATTTGACTTTATCATAGGCTTTTTCAAAGTCGATTTTGAGTACTACCCCATTCAACTTTTTGCGATGCATCTCATGGATTGTCTCATGCAAGGTCACCACCCCATCTAGGATGTATCTGCCTTGCATAAATGCAGTCTGAGAAGGGCGCACCACTTGATCTTCCACTGAATTAAGCCGAATAGTAGCGACTTTTGTGAATATTTTAAAACAAACGTTTAGTAGGCATATTGGTCTGTATTGTTGAATCCGTTCCGCATTAATAAATTTTGGTAAAAGAATGATTTCATCAAAATTAATACGGAACAGATCCAACTGCCCCTCGTGGAGATCAGCGAACAGAACCAATAAGTCAGACTTGATAATATCCCAAAAGTTTTGGTAAAATTCAGCCGGAAAACCATCCGGTCCTAGCGCCTTATTATGCTCCATTTGAAAAATTGTTTTTCTTATTTCCTCCTCGGAGTACGGGGAGTTTAGAATAGCGTTTTCTTGTGGAGACACTTGGGGGATATCATCAATCCTGGATTCATCCATGGATATATCCGATTCCTCCGGAGCGCCAAAAAGACCTTTATAATACGATGTAATATAGGACTTTAGTTGCTCATGACCTTCGATCAGACCCTCGTCCTGAGTAAGAGAGTGAATGAGTTTCTTTCTATGTCGACCATTGGCGACACTATTAAAGTACCTCGTATTCGAATCTCCCTCTAGCAGAAACTGGGCTTTAGACCTCTGATACCATTTGAGTTTCTCCCCACGAAGTAAACCGACTAACTTAGCATTATATTGACTCTTAAGATCAATTTCCTACTTAGTCAACGGCCCTACCTCAGCGAGTGCCTCTAAGTCATCAATATTTGATGATAGGCTGAGTTTCTCTTGTTTGAGCTGGCCGGCCATTTGCCGAGCCCACCCTCCAAGGTATCTACGCATCGAGTGTAGCTAGTTATTTCACCTTTGGATTGGTGTGTTCCCAGCAACCGGCTTGTCCCAAATAAATTTAACCATGTCTGAGAAACCATCCCGATTATGCCATCCAAGTTCGAATTTGAACGGACGTCTCCGTTGCGGTAGTGGTGTCCCAGTAGATAATAAAATTGGAGCATGATCCGACAAAGCTTCAATCTGAGGGAGGACTCGTACTGAGACTAAGGGGAATTTCAATTCCCAATCTGAGTCCATCAATACTCGATCCAATTTCTCGTATGTAGGCTCTGGGAGACTGTTTGCCCAAGTGAACTGTCTCCCACCCATTGATACCTCTCTCAAATCCAGACTGTCAATAACAGCGTTGAATAAGAAAGGCCAATGAGTATCAAATCGGCCCCTACTTTTCTCGTGAGGGTATCTTAGCAAGTTAAAATCCCCGTCTATAATAATAGGGTGTGGATTGTCCTTTGTTAAATTAAGCAATTCCCGAAGAAAAGCAGGCTTATCAACATCCTGGGCAGCTCCATAGACAGAAACCAAACTCCAAATGAAATTATCAGATTTATTCCGAATGTGAAGTTTAATATGAAAGTCACCACCGGAATTATCCAAAATTTCCATAGTTGAAGTTCGGATCCCGACTAATAAACCACCAGAACGCCCCCGAGGCGGGCGGGAAACCCAAGCAAAGTCTTCCCCGCCTGAAAGGTGATTTAGAAAACTTGTTGAGTAATT
The DNA here is from genome assembly GCF_019359855.2 of Lolium perenne. NCBI lineage: Eukaryota > Viridiplantae > Streptophyta > Magnoliopsida > Poales > Poaceae > Lolium > Lolium perenne. The sequence goes on along the minus strand of NC_067244.2, from coordinate 42,008,509 downwards.
CCGTTTGCCCTTCTCAGAGATAGCAACAAAATCTAAAATATGTTCCCAAATGAACTGAGCGCTGTGTAAGTGTTTAGCCAAGTCCTTGAGACCTCTGCTATTCTTAAACATGTCATTCATTTGGAAACAATCGGAGATTTAATCACCTTTGCCTTTTTATTAGGCCATGCATTACGTTTAATAGAGGAGAGTCTGGATTTACGCTCGGCTGCTTGTAATTCAATACATGAGCCCAACGCGTCATCATCCAGACCCACCTCCGATACCTCTCATACTAGATATGTGAGTAGCTGGCCGTCAGAAACGGCGTACACTTCCTCATCATCATCAGATAGAGAGGTATCCGACTTACTCGAAACCGTAGGAGTGAATTTTAATCTATCAAGCTCCATACGTCTGAGAGCATTAGCCGAAACAGAAACAGAACTAATGGAATTTCCCAACGAAAGACCATAACGCTTGCATGCCATATATTAGGCATAATAGCATAATCATAATCTTTTTAAACATTCATCCATAATGGACCAATGATTCTCTACCATCTCAATCGTATGACGATTAGAAGCACGCTAATTGCATAACCTTGCACTTACGAGGCAAGTCAACCTTGCATGCCCCTCATTATTTTAATTTCATTGGAAATACTTTAAAAAATAAGTACATTATCACTTGCACACAAAAGACTATTTTGGTAAATATAAAATGTGTGTTACTAGCCCAAGGGTCAAGTAATCTATTGGGTGGATAGTAGAACCGTGGTTGAATATAGAGTGAAACTTTGTGGTGGAGAGGTTCCATTGTAATAGAGAACACCATATAATTAAACAACAAATGTAGTCAGTCATTCTAAGTGTCCCGATGGTGGTGACTACAGATCCCCAGAATGGGATAGGTAAGTCGGCAGGACCATCTTCCTTCTATATATACTCGGATGCTTAGTTGGGTTGTTTGTATTGAAGAATAAGCGGGTGGAAAGTCGTAACGTCGCTATTCCGTCTTGCATAATGAAAACTTTAGTATCAATAAAGGGAGGATAACTGAGCGTAAGTTTCTTAACTGAAGCTCGATACAAAGGGTGGATTGTGGAGCCGCATAGAGGCATTTTCGAGCCTTTAGATCGGGCCTTGTACCATGGAAGCTTTAACGTGGTTGGCTACCCGGTTGTACAATAAGGCTAAATATGTTTCTAGGAAAAGTAGCGCACCACTCGAGAGTGTACAAAATGTGTCATAATACTCCATGTTCTAGGCAAAAACTACGATTGCAACAGAAAAAGGAACTCTATGAAGTTCTCACAATCCATGAAGGATGGAAAGCATAGTATTTCTGAATAATACGTATCTTCTATAAGAAAACCATTTTCGAAAACTTACATAAGATTAGAATCCATGATCCACGGTTGTAGATAGTGCATCAAACACACACGTAGTACAACTTGATGAGTACACCCATACTCAATCTATCCTCTTATCCATTGCTAGTTTGTGCAGAAGTCGAAGACGTCATACAAGCCCAATAAGATGGCAGGAAGGACCACTACGAGGAGTTGAAGTCAGACGGCACAAATAAAGTGTCAACAACTGAAACTAGAGACTAGAGACTAAGATGAAGCATAGGAGGGAACCAATCCACATACCATAGAACATATCTCCGTATAGTATTGTTGTAGCGGCAATCATAAGCCAAGTAGTACTTGAGATAGATTTCGTCGTGCAGTTGTCAACAAGTTGCTTGTTCAGGATCTTGGTTTGTTTGGGAACTTATCTGGCGAACATTGTGTCACGAAAGTTTCAAAATCTTTTGTCAATGATCTATGATATTAATATTATAGTCGTACACCTTTAGACCTACGATGTTTCTGTTATACCACTATGTCGGGTGTAATATTCGTGAAACCGTGTTGCGTAAGTGTTATGCCAACACGACTTAAGCACTACAACATGCATCATTGTGTTGGGTCGCAACAAACGAGGTGGGGGTGGCAGGAAGCTAGGGTTTCGCCTCCCTCCCCCCCCCCCCCCCCCCCGGGTCACTTTTTTCAAAATTGAGACTCTCACCCCAGCTTATGCATCGATTGATGCATGCGAATTTATTTATTATTATTAAGTTTTGCCCCCGGGTCACCTAGAGGGCGCGACGCGAGGGAACGAGTACGTGTGATTTTCTTTTGAGTCCACTCAAGAGAGGGCTCTTATAAGGTAAGCTAAACGTACATCACAACATCACATGGCATGGCACTAAAAGAAAAAGAAACAAGTTTTAAAACTTAAAATCGTAACATTGTCACTTATCATTTTCCAATAACTTAGCAAACGGTCATATTGTTTTAGTGAAATCTACATGGGCCAGCTTCTACTAAATATCTAAGTGCCTGATATTTTTACAAGATATTATAAAAAAAAATATACTTTTGCTGGGATCTTGAAAGTGTGTGCACCGAAATATATAATTATTAATTTCATTTTGACACAGATCCGCAAACATAAAGTGACTGGTTCTAAATTGTGAGCTTAACATCCCTGGGACCAGATATGCTATTCATCGGGATGCCGAATCTGCTCACCTCCTCTATATAGTCCCTCCTCCCACACAAATCCCTTTGCACCTTCACACCTCTCTACTTGTCCAGGCTTGTATTGCCAAGTGCAGTATCTCTGGACACCTTGTAAATTTCTTCTATCAAACTTCCTCCAAAAGACATACAAGACTCCTAATTTCCTCGAACAAAAGATAGTAAAATATCCGCAGCGATATTTCTCTGTCGCAGCCCAACGCCTTGGCAGGGGGCATTCGTATCGGTATGTACTTCATGGTAGCCCTCCTCGATCATCAACGATCAGTAACAGTTATACTAGTAGTGACTTACTTCGATTGCAAATGATTTCAGCGCTACCATGGATGCCGCCGTGGATGCGGCTCGATGGATCGTGGGCAAGGCGCTGGCCCCAGTCATCGACGGCTTGCTGGAGTCTTGGGCAGCTAGCGCAGGGCTAGGCCCCAACATCGGTGCCCTCAAGATGCAGCTGCTCTACGCACAGGGTATTCTCGACAGTGCACAGGGCAAAGACATCCAGAGCGCTGCTCTCAAGGAACTGCTGCAAAAGCTGCGGCAGCTAGCGTACGGGGCGGATGACGTCCTTGACGAGCTGGACTACTTCCGCATCCAGGACGCGCTTGACGGCACCTACGACGCCGCCAATGTGGAAGACCAGGGCTGCATTGGTGGCCTCCTTCTCAATGCTCGCCACACTGCCAGGTCTGCTTCCAATAAACTCAAGCCCTCATGCTTGCGTGATGCTAGCCGTGGTGATCCCGACGCTCAAGAACATGGTGACAAGGGAGGATGCCTCTCTCTCCTTCGCTCGTCCGGCGGGCGTGAGATAAGATCACCATCGGTGCCCACCAACCGGGGTGTCCAGAAGGTTGCCGGTGGATGCATGCCTAAGGTCGTCTCTTGCGCTCGCGGCACTGCACACACTATCGGTAAACACCTCCTTTGCTATTTTCCCCTGTCTGTCCAAGATGATGATGCTGACACCGACATGTTTCAAACCTCCAACATGGCAGGGAGACGATTTCTCCATGGCACCTGCCCATCAAAGGCACGAAACAAAAATAATATGATGCAAACAGCAAAACTGCAGTACAATAGGGTGAAAATGTCTGAAAAGATGATGGAAATAGTAGAGCAGCTAAAACCCCTGTGTGCTATGGTCTCTACCATTCTTGACAAAGAGTTACTAGGCTCTGCCATTCTTAAGTTAGATATATTAGGTTCCAACCGTACCCCTAAACAAGACGCTGGTATGAGCAGATCGAAAACTACTCCACAAATTATAGAGCCTGAGTTATATGGGAGGGATGACCAGAAAAAAAACATTATTGATGGTATCACAAATGGTAAATATTGTACCAATGAACTCACCGTAATTCCACTTGTTGGTCCTGGGGGTATCGGGAAGACAACACTAACACAACACATTTATAGAGCACTGGAGAGTTCTTTCCAGGTTTCAGGTTGGATATGTGTCTCGCCTGATTTTAATGCCGATAGGTTGGTGCAAGAGATTGTGAAAAAGATCCCTAAAGTAAATGGTGAAAAGGATAATTCTAGCAATGAAGAGCTAATTGAACAAAGACTAAAATCTAAGCGGCTGTTACTTGTCTTAGATGATGTGTGGACATACCGCGAGGATGAGTGGAAAAAACTATTAGCTCCTTTAAGATATAACGGGGGAGAAAAGGGTCATGTGATTATAGTTACAACACGAATTCCAAAGGTAGCAAGTATGGTCACTACGAGTAATTCTTCAATTGATGTGGAACGTCTAGGTCGTGAAGATATCATGGCTTTTTTTGAAGTATGTGTATTTGGTTACCAAAAACCATGGGAAGACCATCCTAAATTGCGTGATGTCGGCAGCAAAATAGTAGAACATTTGAAGGGCTTCCCTCTTGTAGCAAAAACAGTAGGTAGATTGCTAAGAAACCAGCTTACACAAGACCACTGGACACGAGTAGCAGAAAGTAAAGAATGGGAATTAGAAACTGGACCTAATGATATTATGCCAGCTCTAAAGCTTAGCTATGATTATCTCCCTTTTCATCTGCAACAATGCTTTTTTCATTGTGGATTATTTCCAGAAGATTATGAATTTAATAGCAAGGATTTAGTTCACTTCTGGATAGGACTGGATATTGTACATTCACGTGATCAGGGCAAAAGAACCGAAGATGTTGCACTATGTTATTTAAACGAGTTGGTTGATCATGGGTTTTTTAGAAGGAATGAAAAAGAAAATGGTAATAATTATGTTATCCATGACCTACTGCATGACTTGGCAGTGAAGGTTTCATCATTTGAATGCCTTAGCATATGTAGTTCTAATGTGAGATCCATATCAATTCCCCCTTCTGTACGCCACTTGTCAATCATTGTAGATAATACTGATGTCATGGATTTAATCAGATTTGAAGACTATAAAAGTTATTTAAGTGCACTAGATAAAAGACTGAAAGTGCAGAACTTGCGAACTTTAATGTTGTTTGGAGAATACCATGGAAGCTTTGCCAAAACTTTTAAGGGTCTGTTCAGGGAAGCTAGAGCCTTGCGCGCTATCTTTTTGTCTGAAGCATCATATTCAGTGGATGATGTGCTGTTGAACTTTTCAGAACTTGTCCATCTCCGCTACCTAAGGATAAAATCAGTGCACAATGAAAACATATGCTTGCCTGGTGCTTTGTTTAGATCCTATCACTTAGAGCTTATTGATCTAGAAAATTGGTTCGGCAGCCTTGGTTCAGCAAGCCAAATGAGCAAGCTCATAAAACTGCGTCATTTCCTAGTGCCGGATAACTATGCTGAAGAAGCTCACTCTAGCATATTCGAGGTGGGGAAACTAAAATTCCTACAGGAATTAAGGAAATTTGAAGTGGGAAAAGAAACTAAGGGTTTTGAACTAAGCCAACTAGGAGAACTAAGTGAGCTTGGAGGATCACTTGGCATTCATAATCTTGAAAAGGTGCAAGAAGAAGACGAACCAAATGTACTAAAATTGATACACAAATACCACCTACGCAAGTTAACATTAGAGTGGAATAATTCACGACTTAACAGGGATGCAAAACATGAAGATAATGTTCTTGAAAGCATCGTACCGCATAAAAATCTTCAAGACCTATGCATTAGAGGGCACAAAGGTGCTAATTGCCCATCATGGCTTGGTGGTTACCTCTCGGTTGAAAATTTAGAATCTCTTTCACTGTGTGATGTATCTTGGAACAAACTTCCACCACTGGGGTACATGTGGTTCATTGATGGTCTGGGTGTAGAGCGTCAGGGTCTTATCTCAACTCTTAGCTTCCAATGTTTGAAATGGCTAGAATTAGTTAAGATACCACGGCTAACAAAATGGGTTGGGAAGGGCACTTGCCATTTGTTCTCGCTTCTGGAGGTGGTCATCATTGAACATTGCCCTGAACTCACGGAGTTGCCATTTTCACAGCCTACTTGCGGTCAAAAAAGGCAGGAGGAGAACATGACTTGGTTTCCTAAACTACGGTGGCTCAAGATTGTAGACTGCCCAAAATTGTTGTCACTGCCTCCCATCCCTTGGACTCACCGTCCATGCTCAGCTATAATAGAAGGAGCGGGATCTTGTTTTAAAAAGCTCGTTTACTCCAAGAACTACAAATCGAAATTAAGTTTGGAAATCGAAGGAAAAGATGAGCAGTCCAGGTTGGTCTGGAATGGGCTGGCTTTTGATAATTTAGCTGATCTGAAAGAGTTGAAGATGATCAAGTGTCCTCCTTTGCCGTTGATTCACCTCCGAAAGCTAAGATCTCTAGATACTCTCCAGATAAAAAGTATGAGCAATGAATTGCTGCTGTTTGAAGGTGAAAGCTGCAATACTGAATGCCCTCTTCCAGTTGAACGACTTGAGATCAACAATTGTGCTAATGGGAATGAACTAACACATATGTTGTCTCATTTCCCGAAGCTCACGAAGTTGGAGATTACCCATTGTCAGATGATAACTTGGCTGGGCGTGGTGGAGCATCAGGCGGTGGAAACGCCAAAACCAGCATTGTATTCAGCTAATGAAATCGAGCATGCAGAAGCTGGACGCTGTCAGCAGCAGACAAGGAGAGAGGAGAACGAAGTAGCACCAGGAGGAGGAGGTCCATTGCTCCTGCCGCGCCAACTACAGGAGTTAATCATCCGCCGTTGCAGACAGCTACGGTTAGTCTACTCTTCACTGGACAAGGACAATAAAAGAGGAGGACTCCAACATCTCTATTTCCTCCGCTCCTTGGTGGTAGCTGATTGCCCTGACTTCTTCTTCTCGTATTTGTCCTCCGCCTCCGCCTCATCTTGTTTTCCCTTCCCCGACTCCTTGCAGCAGCTCCGTCTGAAAAACATGGGGAGAATGGAGATGCTGCCTCCCCTCGCAAATCTAATTTCTCTAACCGATTTATCCTTGTTTGATTGTGGGGATCTAATAGGAGAGGGCTTATGGCCTCTTGTCGCCCAAGGCAACCTCAGAAAACTATACATCTCTGGAGTTCCCAAATTGTTAACTGGTTCTCAGCCTTTGTGGCCGCACGACCAAGAGCTTCCTACCTCTTCCTCCAAACTCGAGAGTCTCTGGACAGATGACCTTGCAGGACTCCTTACCCTGCCCATCTGTAGGCTCCTCTCTTCCTCCATCACGAAACTATACATTGCAGGGGGTGAGGCGCAGCGTTTCACAGGGGAGCAGGAGGAGGCCTTTCACCTCCTCAGCTCCCTCCAGGAGCTCCAGTTTGGGCGCTGCGAGAAGCTCCGTCACCTCCCTGCTGGGCTAACCAAGTTCAAAAGGCTCAAGGCATTGCATATCAAGTTGTGTAAATCCATCCGTTCGCTGCCCAAGGATGGTTTCCCCAGTTGTCTGCAAGTATTAGTGATCGCTGAATGTCCGGCCATCAAGTCTCTTCCGAGGGTCTGCCTTCCAAGTTCACTACGAGAATTACATGTTTATGGTCGCAACAGTGAGGAGCTACAAAGGCAGTGCCGCAACTTAAAAGGAACCATTCCAATAATGAAAGACTATGTATGACTACTACGAGGTAACAGCCAGCTCCTCGTCTCTACTCTTCCCAGTTCTACCCTGTTAAGCGTCAGAGTCATTTCATTTTTGTTTGCTCCATCGCATCTGTTGGCGTTTGAACTGAATAACCCCTCTTCAGTGCAGGACTATCCTTGGATTTGTACATTCTTCTCGCCTAGCTTCGTACATCCAACTCTATCTTTATACAACCTCACAGGGAATTAAAGGAGTCGCCAGTGCAAGTGTGAAGGTCTATATATCTCCCATTCTGCATATAAACTGGTTAGTATATGATTATCTCCTTGTTAAGTTAATTCCACGAACTGTTTACAAATTTTGTCCGCAGCTTTGCGTAGTGGTTACTGGGAACTTTTCCTTTCATGTGATTTGAGTTGTCGGTATTCGCATATATTACTTCCACACACCTTTTACAAATTCAAACTGTAGGTTATGTTATGTGTTCCATTGTTTTGGTTGCCTCGGCAGCTTTCCTTTCATGTGTTTTGAGTAGTTTTACTTACTGTTGAATTGAACATATACTTCCTTGTTTGTATCCATCGACAACTCATACTAGTTTCAATTGTACGCAAACATTTGCATTTATCAGTCTCGGGCTTATCGCACACTACAAACAATTTGAATTTAAATCTACCTTGCAGGCCTCTGCCATGGAGTTGTCTCTGCATCCACAAACAGTTCAGATCCCATTCCATGGCCTTGGATGGTATCTCCTCCCCATACATAAATACGGAATGTCTATGTAAGGACACACTTCACCCTTTGTAAAATTAATTTGCACTATTTACTTTGCTCCCTTTAGAAAAAAAGAATGTACTTTGGTTCTTCCTAAACCCACACGTCAAGTCATTTCAGTTTAGTTTGGATTACCTGTTTTCACATAATCTGAATAGTGTTTTTTATATATCAATCTACTTTGCAGGGATCTGTCTTGGAGTTGAACATTCTTATTGCTTTGGAGAATACTCTGCATTCTTATCAAAAAGAAAAAAAAAGAGAAAAAAAAAGAAAAAAAAAAGAAAAAAAAAGAAAAAAGAAAGGAAAAAGTAATGAAAATAAAAACCCAAAAAAAAAAGAGAAGAAATGGGGAAAAAAGAAATCTAGAGAGGGGAAACTTGTCCATCCATTGTTTACTTGGACATGTGGTGCTTTTGTGTGGTATCTTTATGAAAGATGCTTGTGCAGTTTTTTTTATGTTCAATGAGTAGACGAATTGGGTAGGATAGTTTACCAGATAATTATGTTACATATGTGGAAATCAACATGACAGTAGTAGCTTCCAGAAAAAGAAAATATGAAAAAGGAAAAAAAAAGTGAAGAATGAAAAATTCAATGGAAAAAATCTACATCTGTTATGCGGGTTTTGGGTGGTATCTTTATGTAAGTTGGTCGTATAATTGTAGTTTGCTGGTTGTTGAGAAATATGAATTGGGTAGAGTTAGTTGTATGGTAGTTGTTCTATACATTTAGAGAGAGAGAGAGAGAGAGAGAGAGAGAGAGAGAGAGAGAGGAATACAAAAACATATCTGAAGTTATAGCTCCGTTTTGTGCTGGATCAATGAAGTGTGGACCGTTTGGAGTTGGAGCTAATACAGGTATGTGCTAGTTACAAATTGCAAAACTTCATTTACATAATTCGAAAAAAAAAACTCCATTCACATGCACTATTGAAAACATATTAGTCCCACTACTTTATTTCGTAGATCAATTTCCTTGGGAGCAAAAGATTTGGAAAAAATGTTGGTTGGTTCAGGCAGTCTTCTGCCACTGCAACAACCATACAAAATGGTTGTCTTCTGGATGCAGTTTTATCTGTTCCAAGTGGTTCAGTACCAACATCAGGATTATAGAATTATTGAACTGTGTGGTGCAATGTGGTGCACAATGGTGAGTATACTAAGATCTTCATTTATCTGTGGTATCTCTCGCCTTGTGTGGCGTCCTTAATGACTTGTTATAAAAAAAACTTTGTTTCAGTGAACCAAACCATTCTACAACTTTTGGTGTGCACTCATTAAGCAAGAGAATTATTGCGGTGAAAATCGAATGAGGTGGCCCATCTCACATTCATAAGGTGTGTGATGTACACTGATAATATATTATGTTCAGTTCTATATCATATTGCAAAAAAAGTATTTATCATCGAAATGGTGAGAAGTACTTATAATTTTGTTTGGTACCTCCAGTGAGATGTAACATGGAAGATAGTGTGGTCAGCATTTTCATCAAGAAAGGAAGAAAAAAAGATGCTCATGTGACGGGCTTGACGTCTTCAGTGTGACAATGGCTCCAGGTGTTCTATTATACTGTTCTCTCAAAGCACTGAAAAAAAAAAGAGAAAAGAATGGTGACAACAGGGAAAGGGAGAAAAAAAAAAGAAAAAATGATGAAAAATGAGAAATGAAAAAAGGAGGAAAGAGAAAGGAAGTAAGAAAAAAGGAAAAATAAAAACCTCTCTATCCACTCACAGTTACGTAGTGGACGGAGGAGTGTAGAAAGTGAAGACGATAGTGACCCCTCCTCCACCAAACCCACAATAGGTTCACCATGCTGTGGAGGTGTGGAGGGAGGCAAGAAGGTGGCGATGGGTGGTGCGAAGAGCATTGGAAGTTGGGAACGGTAGCAGTGCTGCTGGATGCTCATGGTCGATACAGCTGTCATGGACGGTGGCGGAGGACATCTCTGTTTGGTCGCGAGTGTTTGGTCGCGAGTGTGCTCGCCATTTGGTCTGCCATCGTTCAAGAAGCAACATCCTCACTTGCATCCGGCTGCATGGGCTTCAAATCATCTTGCTCCATGGAAGACTCGTTCAACAAGTGCTCCTCAAGCCGCGTTTGTTGGCAGACTGAATGCAAAGCTCATGTCGATGGAGGCTCTGGTCCTGTAGCTTCTGATTAGTTCATTGCAGCTTCGCTCAGGGTGGTGGTAATCCATGATGCTAGCTTCTGGTCAGTTCACTGCAGCTAGAAGCAAAATGGTACTACACTGCTACTACAATGCAATGCAAAGCCAGGGCGTGCAGGCAGTGTTGAAACTTGGAAGCTTCCTGGGGTTGCAGGTTGAAACTGACTGCAAACCTTGGCGAACCTATGGGAGATAGGTCAAGATCACAGGCACGAGATTATTTGGATCTTTCATCAAGTCTAGGTGCTCAGCTCATAGTTTATGAATTCAGACTTGTTTTTGTTGCACTGAATAGTCTAGCTGTGAAAACATTACCTGCTTATGGTCAGGCTGTCGGTATTATTGTTTCCTTTCAAGTGGTATACAACATGGATGTAACTAGTTTGTTGATGATGAACACGGTGATCATCTGCTTTACTCTACAAGAAGATGCAATTGTCAATTCTGACTCTTTAAACTGCGGTAGTACCATATTGGTTGTATTTCACATCTTGCTACCTGACGCTGGTGGTAATGGAGCTGTTGCATCGGGCAAGGCTCCTTGAAGCAGATTAACAACCATTCCATGGCTGAAAAAAGATCTTAAACAAAATTGCTTACTCCAAGGTATCTGAAGGAAATGGATTACAAACACCAAATCAGAGCATCTATTAAATAATCAACAAAACTAATCCCTGAAACACATATATGTAGGATAAAATACAGCAAATTACATCTTTAACCATGTTGAAGAACAGCGTTCATATCAGACCAACAAGACAAAAAGAAAGAAGATGAAAGCATACTCCTTTTCTCTGAAACAAGTATTAACAAATATTATATCCTCTAGTACCAAAACCAAGAGCTCCAAAAAGAATTAGAGATACTAAAGAGACCATTAAATAAGGGCATTGTCGAGATCTTTGGGGGATGGCAGCCTGGGGGCATAAGATGAACCCGCATTCATTCCATGTTATATTCAGCTCAAATTACCTTACAGACAATAGCGTCAAAGCATTTTACTCTCTCCAGTTCCCTAATAAGTAATAACTGCTGTTTTGGATGTTGGCCTTCTCTCCAACCCACAAATTTGATCACTGCTTTCTATCAAAACATACTTATATGAATCAACGAATTTATGTAAGAGACCAATTAATTCATATGAATTTAAAGCATCTAATCAAGATATTTTTTAAGATATTGGTATATAATGTTCTAAGTTTGATTTTACATATGTAGCTATGTCTAACACAATAAACTTTAGGGACCGGAAGGAGTATCTTCCAGATGTATCACTTCCCCTTCCTCATGTATTTAATATGAGCATGAACAAAATATATGGTCCATACACAGTTTCACAAGTACGGGCAACCTAAGCTAGTAGCCTTCAAGTGGTGATCTAACATTCATGGTTACAAATCCGCAATGTTTGATCAATTAAAGCAGGTCTAAAGAAATTTAAAATTTGGCGTGATCAGCATGTGATAGTGTTAATGACCAACTACTAATTTATCAATTGATAATTGAGCGTGTAATTGCACAGTTGGATAAAAAAAAGGCTCAGGGTTTACTGGAAAGTGAACCTAAATGCTTCAATTTTCATTGCCTCCACCAGAAATACTCCCTCCGATCCATAAAAAGTGTCAGAGCTTTAGTTCAAATTAACTAAAGCTCTGACACTTTTTATCGATCGGAGGGAGTATCTGATATTACACAAACTGTTGTCAAGATATTTATACTGTAAAAGGTATGGTGTGCTAAAAATAGAGTATAACTGGCACAATGGCAACAACAAAATTTAAGACAAATTTTATTGCTCATCAACGTACTAATACAATGTTCCCCGCAAAAAAATTTGCAGATATAATGTTGATATTTGCTTATTTGAATATTCATATTGAAAGTAGCCACCCTAGCAACCTAGCAGTAGTCACTGAATTACTGGGTAATTAGTCCGCTTTGAGAAATTAAAAGAACACATAAATGGAGAAGTTATAACAGTAAACAAACAATGTAGTCAGAAGAACAAACCATCTCAGAAAATAGTAGCAACCTAGCCCAGATTTTATACAGACGCGCCTGAGATAAAATACATAATTAAGATGTTACATCATCACATAGAGAGATCATCATTTGCAAGAGCCTGATCTTCTACAGTTTGACAAGTACAGGCAACCTAAGCTAGTAGCCTTCAAGTGGTGATCTAACATTCATTGTTACAAATCCGCAACATTTGATCAATTAAAGCAGGCCTAAAGAAATTTTAATTTAGCTTGACCAGCATGTGAATTTAATGTTAATGACCAACTACTAGTTCATCAACTGGTATTCTGGTAATTGAGTGTTTAATTGCACAGTTGGTTAAAAATGGTTCAGGGTTTACTGCAAAGTGAATCCAAATGCTTCAAAGTTTTCATTGCCTCAAGAAGAACTATCTGATATAACTGGCAAAATGGCAACAATAGAATTTAACACAAATTTTGTTGTTCATCAACCTGATAATGCAATGTTGTCCAGAAAAAAAAAACTGCAGATATAATATTGATATTTTCTTATTTGAGAATGCCATCCTACCATCCTAACGTTATTCAATAAATTGGGTAATTAGTCGCTTCTTAGAGAAATTAAAAGAATAGTAGCAACCTAGCCAAGGTTTTGTTTATATATAAGATGCGGCATTACATACAAGACATAATTAAGAGGTTGCATCATCACATAAAGAGATCATTTTCAAGAGCCTGATCTTCTCAAATTAAAAGATTACTAGAAGGGAGTATATCTGAGTTTACACAAATTTTTGTCAAGATATTTATGCTGTAGAAGATATGGTGTGCTAAGGAAAATATAGTATAACTGGCACAATGGCAACAACAAAATTTAACACAAATGCTATTGCTCATCACCATGCTAATAAAATGTTGCCCACAAAACAAAAAGACACTGCAGGCACAATGTTGATCCATTGGTAATTGAGCATGTATAAGATGCACCATTAGATTGGTAATTGAGCGTGTGGTAGTGTTAATGAGCAACTACTAGTTCATCCATTGGTAATTGAGCATGTAACTGCACAGTTGGTTCAAAAAAAGGCTCAGGGTTTACTGCAAAGTGAACCTAAATGCTTCAATTTTCATTGCCTCCAAAAGAACTACTGTAGCTGATATTACACAACTTGTTATCAAGATATTTATACTGTAGAAGATATGGTGTGCTAAAAAAAATAGTGTAACTGGCACAATGGCAACAACAAAACTTAACACGAATTTTATTGCTCATCAACGTGCTAATACAATGTTCCCAGCAAAAAAAAAAAACTGCAGACATAATGTTGATATTTGATTATTCATATTGAAAGTAGCCACCGTAGCAACCTACCAGTATCCAATGAATTACTGGGTAATTAGTCTGCTTTGAGAAATAAAAATAGCGCATAAACGGAAAAGTTATAACAGTAAACAACCTTTTTAGTCAGAAGAACAAACCATTTTAGAGAATAGTAGCAAGCTAGCCCAGATTTTATTCAGATGCGGCATTAGATACAATACACAATTAAGATGTTGCATCATCATCACATAGAGAGATTATCATTTGCAAGAGCCTGAGATTCTCAAATGACAAGATCACTAGAGTTAATAACTGAATGATAAAACGAATTTCATGATCTATATACAGCTAATGACCAAGGATGAAGATACTAGATTTTGCGAGACTTGGTTGCCCTCTCGAGGATATCTGCTATGACAGCAGGGCAAGACCTTTTGAGGCAAGCATAGCCTTCGCTTGCGACCACAGCATCTGTTCTGTCCGGAGAAGCGATAAAGTCAAGGCAAGCATCTTTGAGGTGGCTGCACTGATGCTGGTCGGCTAGAGCTAGAGTAGTGGTGACATTGCGGACATTAAGAGTCTTGCAAAGGATGCTCTCGCACAGCACCTTCATCCTTTCCATGGCGTACCTATCTGCAGCCACTAGCAGGTGCTTCACCATTTCCTCAGCATCATCTCCGTGAAGATGCTCCATGGAAGGCAGCGAATCCGTGTAGATGAAGTGGAGCAGCGCGCCGAAGACAGCGGGCTGCATATCCTCTATGGGTATGGTCTTCCTTGTCCTGTCGCCCATCGGGCCGAAGAGGTCGGCTTTGAAGACCCGCGACCGCATCGCGAGCACGAGCTTGTGCGCGGGGAACACCTCCCCTCGGACCTCGAAGGCGACGTCTGATTCCTCCCCGGCCTCCAGCAGTTCTCTGAGGTTATGTGAGAGGTCGGAGGGAGGCACTTTGATGTCGAAGGTAGAGTGAAGCAGGGCCAGCTCGGGTTCTTTGATGACTGTGATGTCGCACTCGACCACGAGGCTGTCGTCGGCGTGCAGGTAGGGCAATGGCTGCAGGAAGTCCTCGCTCATGTAGGTGGGCGGGTTGGAGCGGAACACGAGGGGCTTGTACCGGGCGAGCACGACGGAGGGCGGCAGCTTGCCGGCCTGGTCGAGCAGCCTGACCTCGAAGGTGGCCCTGGCCTGGGCGTGGGCGGTGACGAGCTCGAGGGAGACGGAGGCGTAGTCCCCGTTCTTCATCTCCATCTCGGCGTCGGGGTAGTACTCGATGCGCCAGAGGTAGCCGCCGACGTCGAAGGCGGCGGAGCGCACGTACCTGCCGGCGCCGAGGCCCTTGTGGAGGCTGTAGCCGGCGATCTTGAAGGTGTGCGTGCCCCGGACCGTGCGCGGGCTGCACATCGACGCCGTCGCCTTCATTCTGGGCCTCTAGGGCTCCGGCGGATGGGGAGGTACTCCGGTAAAATTCGAGCTCGCGTTGGGTTTTCGGATGGAGAAAAGCGACCTCAAGCCATCAGATTGGGCTAGAGGTGACGCCGGCGCGGCGGCGCTGCTAGGGCGGGGGGAGTGGAGATGTGGGGCGGCGGCGAGCGTGGGGAACGGAGCTAGGTCAAGCGTCTCGATTTGGGGAGTACAGTGGTTACTGACTTACTGTTGGAGCGGAGCACGGCCAAATTTCAAAAGTTTCCACGAGAGTGATGAAAGTCTTCAAATTTTGCCAGGATTTTGTTTTATGGCAGAAGAGATTTCGTTCCATCAGGGCTAAGGGCATCTCCAACACACCCATTAAACATGACACATCACCTTTTGTTTCTATTTGGTCGATTTGGATGGCCGTGCGGACAAAAGAGGACATATTGGTGTCCGACGGACCATTTGGATCGCACGCTGCATCTAACGGAGCAATCCATTTGGGTAGTGCGGCCTAGATATTTTTTGCCAACGGGTGACCCGTCACGTGGTGAGTAGGAGAACCGGGTAAGCGCAGCCATGTGGTCGAAGGTAGCAACGCTGCTAGGGGGAAGTGGAGATATAGGGGCAGCGACGAGGATGGGGAATGGAGCTAGGTCAAGCGTCTTGATTTGGGCAGTACACACAGACACAGTGGTTACTATTCGAGTGGAGCACGGGCAAATTTCAAAAGTTTCGACCATACTTGATGAACGTCTTCAAATTTTGCCACAATTTTGTATCTTTGATAGAAGAGATTTCGTTTCATCAGACGGGGCATCAAACGCGCGGTCATCCAAATAGGGAACCTTTTTGTCCTATTTTGTTAATTTAGGTGGTTGTAAGGACATAGGAGGACACATGCCGACATCCAGCTGACCGTTTGGTCGCACGCTGCACCCAAGACGACCAACTATTTGAGCAGCGTGGACGCGTGGTCTAGGTATTTTTTTGGCAATCTCGACCGACACATCCCGCAGCGAGTAGGAGAACCGAGTCGCCGCCATGTGCAGATGTGCTCGAAGGAGGCGGGCGCATACCCGGACGCATACACACACGGTGGCACATAAGATCTTTTGAGGCATCGGGATGGTCATGAACGACCCAGAGCTCACCGCCGAAGCACCGTCGCCGCCCGTCACGGCAATTTGCGAGCGTGTTCCGGTTGACAATCAAGAAGGCCTGCTGCTTGACCAAGGTCGCGAGGGCATCCGCGCTAGCCTTGAACTGTAGGGCTTGTAGATGCTCTGCCTTCCTCCTTCGTGCCTCGACGGCGGCTTCAAGCCTCCATGTCACCGCGACCTTCCTTTGGTCCGCCCGCTTCTTACTCTCGTTGGCCCTTTGCTCTGCCGTCAGCTTGACCTTCGGCTTCTTGGTCGTCGTCGTGGTGGCGGGAGGCGTTTCGACACCTACTGGAGGGGCCTCGACGGCGGGAGGTGCTTCCGCCGCGGTGGTGGGTCGTGCGTCGGTCATCTAGCCCTAGGTCTCTCGGAGTTGAGTGGGGACGGGTGGATTGGATTTGGGAGACCGACTGGCAGCGTCGTTGCCTATTCGACGGTACCCCAAGGGAGGGATCCTTACGAGGGGGGGGGGTAGGGGCCATTGGGCAAAGAGCTACCGGGTCAAGAGTAGGCGAATTGTGGTTGTGCCTCTAGGGATCCTAGGATCCGGCTTATAAAGGCGTCAGGATCTAGAGTTTCTACGGAGAGTATTAGCCGAAATACAAGATGCCTATCTACGGAATATACATTGTCGTGCACGTCAAGGATTCACCTACTTCAAACTAGTCGACATGGATCCAGACACTTCATGGGCCTTCATGGATCCGACTAGCATAGGTCAATTGGGATTCAGCTCTTGTTCTTGTTCTTGGTTTGGACTTCATCCATCTCTAATCAACAACAACTGGGCCACCCGGTGGGCCGTATGCCACCACCACCATCTGTCATCTATGGGTCATCCTAACTTGCCGGATCTTAACTACATCGTTGGCATACCCATGAAGTATACCCACAACAGGCGGTTCAGTGGAGTACAAAGGAGGAGAACAGTTCGTGGTGTTCACGCTTTGTCCACGGTCATGTAGAGTAGGCCCAGATTTGAAGGACAAAGGAGGACGTGCACGTCGAACACCGCAAAGGAGAAAAAAATGGTTTGAGCTTCCACGTTGGGCCACGATTTTATCTACGACGGCCCACTCGGACACGGAGAGAGGAAATGCATCCCCTTGTGATACGTCTCCGACGTATCGATAATTTCTTATGTTCCATGCCACATTATTGATGTTATCTACATGTTTTATGCACACTTTATGTCATATTCGTGCATTTTCTGGAACTAACCTATTAACAAGATGCCGAAGTGCCGATTCTGTTTTCTGCTGTTTTTGGTTTCAGAAATCCTAGTAACGAAATATTCTCGGAATTGGACGAAATCAACGCCCAGGGTCCTATTTTGCCACGAAGCTTCCAGAAGTCCGAAGAGGAGACGAAGTGGGGCCACGAGGGGGCCACACCCTAGGGCGGCGCCCCCCCCCCCTTGGTCGCGCGGCCCTGTGGTGTGGGGCCCTCGTGCCGCCTCCTGACCTGCCCTTCCGCCTACTTAAAGCCTCCATTGCGAAACCCCCAGTACCGAGAGCCACGATACGGAAAACCTTTCAGAGACGCCGCCGCCGCCGATCCCATCTCGGGGGATCCAGGAGATAGCCTCCGGCACCCTGCCGGAGAGGGGAATCATCTCCCGGAGGACTCTACGCCGCCATGGTCGCCTCCGGTGTGATGTGTGAGTAGTCTACCCCTGGACTATGGGTCCATAGCAGTAGCTAGATGGTTGTCTTCTCCCCATTGTGCTTCATTGTCGGATCTTGTGAGCTGCCTAACATGATCAAGATCATCTATCTGTAATTCTATATGTTGCGTTTGTTGGGATCCGATGAATAGAGAATACTTGTTATGTTGATTATCAAAGTTATGTCTATGTGTTGTTTATGATCTTGCATGCTCTCCGTTACTAGTAGATGCTCTGGCCAAGTAAATGCTTGTAACTCCAAGAGGGAGTATTTATGCTCGATAGTGGGTTCATGCCTACATTGACACCGGGACAAAGGATGAGAAAGTTCTAAGGTTGTGTTGTGATGTTGCCACTAGGGATAAAACATTGATGCTATGTCTAAGGATGTAGTTGTTGATTACATTACGCACCATACTTAATGCAATTATCTGTTGCTTTGCAACTTAATACTGGAGGGGGTTCGGATGATAACCTGAAGGTGGACTTTTTAGGCATAGATGCAGTTGGATGGCGGTCTATGTACTTTGTCGTAATGCCCAATTAAATCTCACTATACTCATCATAATATGTATGTGCATGGTCATGCCCTCTTTATTTGTCAATTGCCCAACTGTAATTTGTTCACCCAACATGCTGTTTATCTTATGGGAGAGACACCTCTAGTGAACTGTGGACCCCGGTCCAATTCTCTATACTGAAATACAATCTACTGCAATACTTGTTCTACTGTTTTCTGCAAACAATCATCTTCCACACAATACGGTTAATCCTTTGTTACAGCAAGCCGGTGAGATTGACAACCTCACTGTTTCGTTGGGGCAAAGTACTTTGGTTGTGTTGTGCAGGTTCCACGTTGGCGCCGGAATCCCTGGTGTTGCGCCGCACTACATCCCGCCGCCATCAACCTTCAACGTGCTTCTTGGCTCCTCCTGGTTCGATAAACCTTGGTTTCTTTCTGAGGGAAAATTTGCTGCTGTGCGCATCATACCTTCCTCTTGGGGTTCCCAACGAACGTGTGAGTTACACGCCATCAAGCTCTTTTTCTGGCGCCGTTGCCGGGGAACGAAGAAAAGTTACACCAAAAAGTTTCAACTCCCACGTCAACAGCTCTTTTTCTGGCGCCGTTGCCGGGGAGACCAAGACACGCTGCAAGGGGAGTCTCCACTTCTCAATCTCTTTACTTTGTTTTTGTCTTGCTTAGTTTTATTTACTACTTTGTTTGCTGCACTAAATCAAAATACAAAAAAAATAGTTGCTAGTTTTACTTTATTTGCTATCTTGTTTGCTATATCAAAAACACAAAAAAATTAGTTACTTGCATTTACTTTATCTAGTTTGTTTTATTTACTGTTGCTAAAATGGGTAATCCTGAAGTTGAAGTTCGTTCATTTAAGCAACAAGGGGGAGAATGTTTAAGAGATGCTTGGTATAGAATTAGTAATGCCCATAATAGGTGCACTAAGAAACACTCCACCACTATTTTACTCAGGAATTTTTATGTTGGTATCTCTAGCTGGAATAGTATGTTCTTGATTGTCTCGCAGGAGGTAACTTCTTAAGTACTCCTGCATTAGAAGCTAGCTGCATTATTGAGAGTCTATTTGGAATACCCCTTGTTGATGAAGTTAAAACTGAAATCTCTTTTGAAGATGTTATAAAAAAAATTGGAAACCATAGAGAAAATTTTTCCGAGTGTTGAAACTAAATTGGAAATGTTACTTGATAAAACTGATGAACTTGATAAATCCTTAGGAGGAATTGATGAAAGAATTAGTGTCCTAGGAACTTGTGTTGTCCATGATGATCAAATTAATAGGATTGACGAACTTGAAAAAGCTATGGGAACCTTGGGTTCAACATTTTCTTCTCTTAAATATAAGGAGAAAGCTTATGTGGGTAAGGAGCAAAAGTTTATGTATGTCTCTAAAGTGCCTAAACCAAAGAAATATTACTATAGGCCTAAAATTGATAAAGCCCTTAGTACCACCACGGATGGGGGAGCTTGTGATAACGATACACCATCTCTTGATAATACTTGATACACACTTTCTGCGCCTAGCTGAAAGGCGTTAAAGAAAAGCGCTTATGGGAGACAACCCATGTTTTTACCTACAGTACTTTGTTTTTATTTTGTGTCTTGGAAGTTGTTTACTACTGTAGCAACCTCTCCTTATCTTAGTTTAGTGTTTTGTTGTGCCAAGTAAAGTCGTTGATAGAAAAGTTCATACTAGATTTGGATTACTGCGCAGAAACAGATTTCTTTGCTGTCACGAATCTGGGCTGTTTTCCCTGTAGGTAACTCAGAAAATTATGCCAATTTACGTGCGTGATCCTCAGATATGTATGCAACTTTCATTCAATTTGATCATTTTCATTTGAGCAAGTCTGGTGCCTCGATAAAATTCGTCAATACGAACTGTTCTGTTTTGACAGATTCTGCCTTTTATTTCACATTGCCTCTTTTGCTATGTTGGATGAATTTCTTTGATCCATTAATGTCCAGTAGCTTTATGCAATGTCCAGAAGTGTTAAGAATGATTGTGTCACCTCTGAACATGTTAATTTTTATTGTCGCTAACCCTCTAATGAGTTGTTCGAAGTTTGGTGTGGAGGAAGTTTTCAAGGATCAAGAGAGGAGTATGATGCAACATGATCAAGGAGAGTGAAAGCTCTAAGCTTGGGGATGCCCCGGTGGTTCACCCCTGCATATTCTAAGAAGACTCAAGCGTCTAAGCTTGGGGATGCCCAAGGCATCCCCTTCTTCATCGACAACATTATCAGGTTCCTCCCCTGAAACTATATTTTTATTCCATCACATCTTATGTGCTTTGCTTGGAGTGTCGGTTTGTTTTTGTTTTTTTGTTTTGTTTGAATAAAATGGATCCTAGCATTCACTTTATGGGAGAGAGACACGCTCCGCTGTAGCATATGGACAAGTATGTCCTTAGTTTCTACTCATAGTATTCATGGCGAAGTTTCTTCCTCGTTAAATTGTTATATGGTTGGAATTGGAAAATGATACATGTAGTAATTGCTATTAATGTCTTGGGTAATGTGATACTTGGCAATTGTTGTGCTCATGTTTAAGCTCTTGCATCATATGCTTTGCACCCATTAATGAAGAAATACATAGAGCATGCTAAAATTTGGTTTGCATATTTGGTTTCTCTAAGGTCTAGATAATTTCTAGTATTGAGTTTGAACAACAAGGAAGACGGTGTAGAGTCTTATAATGTTTTCAATATGTCTTTTATGTGAGTTTTGCTGCACCGGTTCATCCTTGTGTTTGTTTCAAATAAGCCTTGCTAGCCTAAACCTTGTATCGAGAGGGAATACTTCTCATGCATCCAAAATACTTGAGCCAACCACTATGCCATTTGTGTCCACCATACCTACCTACTACATGGTATTTCCCGCCATTCCAAAGTAAATTGCTTGAGTGCTACCTTTAAAATTCCAGCATTCACCTTTGCAATATATAGCTCATGGGACAAATAGCTTAAAAACTATTGTGGTATTGAATATGTAATTAT
Source organism: Lolium perenne (assembly GCF_019359855.2). Taxonomy (NCBI): domain Eukaryota; kingdom Viridiplantae; phylum Streptophyta; class Magnoliopsida; order Poales; family Poaceae; genus Lolium; species Lolium perenne. Next base: position 41,986,922 of record NC_067244.2, on the reverse strand, counting down.
GCACTTTATCTCTTATTAAGTTGCTTGTTGTGCGATAACCATGTTTACTGGGGACGCCATCAACTATTCTTTGTTGAATTTCATGTGAGTTGCTATGCATGTTCGTCTTGTCTGAAGTAAGAGCGATCTACCACCTTATGGTTAAGCATGCATATTGTTAGAGAAGAACATTGGGCCGCTAACTAAAGCCATGATCCATGGTGGAAGTTTCAGTTTTGGACATATATCCTCAATCTCATATGAGAAAATTATTAATTGTTGTTACATGCTTATGCATAAAAGAGGAGTCCATTATCTGTTGTCTATGTTGTCCCGGTATGGATGTCTAAGTTAAGAATAATCAATAGCGAGAAATCCAATGCGAGCTTTCTCCTTAGACCTTTGTACAGGCGGCATAGAGGTACCCCTTTGTGACACTTGGTTAAAACATGTGCATTGCGATGATCCGGTAGTCCAAGCTAATTAGGACAAGGTGCGGGCACTATTAGTACACTATGCATGAGGCTTGCAACTTGTAAGATATAATTTACATGATACATATGCTTTATTACTACCGTTGACAAAATTGTTTCATGTTTTCAAAATCAAAGCTCTAGCACAAATATAGCAATCGATGCTTTTCCTCTATGGAGGACCATTCTTTTACTTTCAATGTTGAGTCAGTTCACCTATTTCTCTCCACCTCAAGAAGCAAACACTTGTGTGAACTGTGCATTGATTCCTACATATTTGCTTATTGCACTTGTTATATTACTCTATGTTGACAATATCCATGAGATATACATGTTACAAGTTGAAAGCAACCGCTGAAACTTAATCTTCCTTTGTGTTGCTTCAATGCCTTTACTTTGAATTATTGCTTTATGAGTTAACTCTTATGCAAGACTTATTGATGCTTGTCTTGAAGTGCTATTCATGAAAAGTCTTTGCTTTATAATTCACTTGTTTACTCATGTCATATACATTGTTTTGATCGCTGCATTCACTACATATGCTTTACAAATAGTATGATCAAGGTTATGATGGCATGTCACTCCAGAAATTATCTGTGTTATCGTTTTACCTGCTCGGGACGAGCAGAACTAAGCTTGGGGATGCTGATACGTCTCCGACGTATCGATAATTTCTTATGTTCCATGCCACATTATTGATGTTATCTACATGTTTTATGCACACTTTATGTCATATTCGTGCATTTTCTGGAACTAACCTATTAACAAGATGCCGAAGTGCCAGTTGTTGTTTTCTGCTGTTTTTGGTTTCAGAAATCCTAGTAACGAAATATTCTCGGAATTGGACGAAATCAACGCCCAGGGTCCTATTTTGCCACGAAGCTTCCAGAAGTCCGAAGAGGAGACGAAGTGGGGCCACGAGGGGGCCACACCCTAGGGCGGCGCGGCCCCCCCCTGGCCGCGCGGCCCTGTGGTGTGGGGCCCTCGTGCCGCCTCCTGACCTGCCCTTTCGCCTACTTAAAGCCTCCGTTGCGAAACCCCCGATCTGAGAGCCACGATACGGAAAACCTTCCGGAGACGCCGCCGCCGCCGATCCCATCTCGGGGGATCCAGAGATCGCCTCCGGCACCCTGCCGGAGAGGGGAATCATCTCCCGGAGGACTCTACGCCGCCATGGTCGCCTCCGGTGTGATGTGTGAGTAGTCTACCCCTGGACTATGGGTCCATAGCAGTAGCTAGATGGTTGTCTTCTCCCCATTGTGCTTCATTGTCGGATCTTGTGAGCTGCCTAACATGATCAAGATCATCTATCTGTAATTCTATATGTTGCGTTTGTTGGGATCCGATGAATAGAGAATACTTGTTATGTTGATTATCAAAGTTATGTCTATGTGTTGTTTATGATCTTTCATGCTCTCCGTTACTAGTAGATGCTCTGGCCAAGTAAATGCTTGTAACTCCAAGAGGGAGTATTTATGCTCGATAGTGGGTTCATGCCTACATTGACACCTGGGACAGTGACAGAAAGTTCTAAGGTTGTGTTGTGCTATTGCCACTAGGGTTAAAACATTGATGCTATGTCTAAGGATGTAGTTGTTGATTACATTACGCACCATACTTAATGCAATTGTCTGTTGCTTTGCAACTTAATACTGGAGGGGGTTCGGATGATAACCTGAAGGTGGACTTTTTAGGCATAGATGCAGTTGGATGGCGGTCTATGTACTTTGTCGTAATGCCCAATTAAATCTCACTATACTCATCATAATATGTATGTGCATGGTCATGCCCTCTTTATTTGTCAATTGCCCAACTGTAATTTGTTCACCCAACATGCTGTTTATCTTATGGGAGAGACACCTCTAGTGAACTGTGGACCCCGGTCCAATTCTCTATACTGAAATACAATCTACTGCAATACTTGTTCTACTGTTTTCTGCAAACAATCATCTTCCACACAATACGGTTAATCCTTTGTTACAGCAAGCCGGTGAGATTGACAACCTCACTGTTTCGTTGGGGCAAAGTACTTTGGTTGTGTTGTGCAGGTTCCACGTTGGCGCCGGAATCCCTGGTGTTGCGCCGCACTACATCCCGCCGCCATCAACCTTCAACGTGCTTCTTGGCTCCTCCTGGTTCGATAAACCTTGGTTTCTTTCTGAGGGAAAACTTGCTGCTGTGCGCATCATACCTTCCTCTTGGGGTTCCCAACGAACGTGTGAGTTACACGCCATCACCTTGTTACAAATGGCTAGGGCATCTCCAACCCGGTGACCCAAACGGACGCGCTGGGCCGTCCGTTTTAGGCCGTTTGGGTGGCCGCGCGGACACCCGGATAGTGCCCCGCGTCCGCGTGTCCGTTTGGGTTGCACGCTGCTCCCAACGCAGCGACCCAAAAAGCCACCACATGGTTCGTCTTCAACGCGCGGCGCTACGCCATGGCAGGTCTCGATTGTAGGATAACGTTGCATAGAAAACAAAAATTTCCAAAGCCTACAAGATGAGGCTCTTGTTGCTGCGGTAGACGTTCACTTGCCACTTGCAAAAGCGCGTAGAAGATCTTGATCACGGCGCCACAAACGGGCAGCACCTCCGTACTCGGTCACACGTTCGGTTGTTGATGAAGACGACGTCCACCTCCCGTTCCAGCGGGCAGCGGAAGTAGTAGCTCCTCTTGAATTTGACAGCACGACGGCGTGGTGTTGGTGGTGGTGGAGAAATCCGGCGGAGCTTCGCTAAGCGTGCGGGATGTGGTGGAGGAGAGAGGGCCGCTAGGGTTTGGGAGAGGGGGGCGCCGGCCACTAGGGGTGCGGCCACCTTTGTGGTTCTTGGGGTGGCCGGCCCCCTCCCCTTGGCCCCTCATTATATAGGTGGAAGCCCCAAGTGTTGGACTACAAGTCTCCGAATAAGACCCGAACCTAAAACCTTCCATGTGATAGGGAAACCTACCCAAGGTGGGAATCCCACTTGGGGTGGGATTCCCCCCTTCCATGTGGGGGGGGGGGGTGGCCGGCCCCCATAGGGGGAGTCCACTTGGGACTCCTCCCCCTCTAGGGTTGGCCGGCCATGGAGGTGGAGTCCCTCCCGGACTCCGCCTTCCATAGTGGTTTCTTCCGGACTTTTCTAGAACCTTCTAGAACCTTCCATAGAACCTTCCGGATCATTTTAAATCACATAAAATGACTTCCTATATATGAATCTTATTCTCCGGACCATTCCGGAACTCCTCGTGATGTCCGGGATCTCATCCGGGACTCCGAACAAATATTCGAACTCCATTCCATATTCAAGTTCTACCATTTCAACATCCAACTTTAAGTGTGTCACCCTAAGGTTCGCGAACTATGCGGACATGGTTGAGTACTCACTCCGACCAATAACCAATAGCGGGATCTGGAGATCCATAATGGCTCCCACATATTCAATGATGACTTTAGTGATCGAATGAACCATTCACATACGATACCAATTCCCTTTATCACGCGATATTTTACTTGTCCGAGGTTTGATCATCGGTATCACTCTATACCTTGTTCAACCTCGTCTCCTGACAAGTACTCTTTACTCGTACCGTGGTATGTGGTCTCTTATGAACTTATTCATATGCTTGCAAGACATTAGACGACATTCCACCGAGAGGGCCCAGAGTATATCTATCCGTCATCGGGATGGACAAATCCCACTGTTGATCCATATGCCTCAACTCATACTTTCCGGATACTTAATCCCACCTTTATAACCACCCATTTACGCAGTGGCGTTTGGTGTAATCAAAGTACCTTTCCGGTATAAGTGATTTACATGATCTCATGGTCATAAGGACTAGGTAACTATGTATCGAAAGCTTATAGCAAATAACTCAATGACGTGATCTTATGCTACGCTTAATTGGGTGTGTCCATTACATCATTCATACAATGATATAACCTTGTTATTAATAACATCCAATGTTCATGATTATGAAACTAATCATCCATTAATCAACAAGCTAGTTAAGAGGCATACTAGGGACTCTTTGTTGTTTACATATCACACATGTACTAATGTTTCGGTTAATACAATTATAGCATGACATATAAACATTTATCATAAACATAAAGATATACAATAATAACCACTTTATTATTGCCTCTAGGGCATATCTCCTTCAGTCTCCCACTTGCACTAGAGTCAATAATCTAGATTACATTGTAATATACCTAACACCCATGGCATTCTGGTGTTGGTCATGCTTTGCCCTAGGGAGAGCTTTAGTCAACGGATCTGCTACATTCAGATCAGTGTGTACTTTGCAAATCTTTACTTCTCCATCTTCGATGTACTCGTGAATCGAGTGGTAACGCAGCTTGATATGCTTCAGCCTCTTGTGTGACCTTGGTTCTTGTGCATTGGCGATGGCACCCATGTTATCACAGTAAATGATTAATGGGTCCAATGCACTAGGAACCACACCGAGCTCTACAATGAACCTCTTCATCCATACCGCTTCTGATGAAGCCTCTGAAGCCGCTATGTACTCTGATTCTGTTGAAGACTTCGCCACCGTGCACCGCTTCGAGCTTGCCCAGCTTCATCGCAGCACCATTCAATATAAACACGTACCCGGATGTGACTTAGAGTCATCGGGATCAGTGTTCCAACTTGCATCGGTGTAACCACTTACAACGAGCTCTTGGTCACCTCCATAACAAAGAAACATATCCTTAGTTCTTTTCAAGTACTTCAGGATATTCTTGACCGCTGTCCGATGTTCCATTCCTGGATCACTTTGATATCTGCTAGTCAAACTAACGGCATGTGCTATATCCGGTCTAGTACATAGCATGGCATACATGATAGATCCCATCTGCCGAGGCATAGGGGATATTACTCATCCTTTCTCTTTCTTCTGTAGTAGCCGGTCCTTGAGTCTTACTCAAGACCTTGCCTCGGTAACATAGGTAAGAACCCTTTCTTGCTTTCGTCCATTCTAAACTTCTTTAGAATCTTGTCCAGTATGTACTCTGTGATAGCCCTATTAGGCGTCTTGATCTATCTCTATAAATCTTGATGCCTAATATATACGATGCTTCACCAAGGTCTTTCATTGAAAAACTATTATTCAAATAACCTTTTACACTGCTTAATAGTTCTATATCATTCCCGATCAATAATATGTCATCTACATATAATATCAGGAATGCTACAGAGCTCCCACTCACTTTCTTGTAAATACAGGCCTCTCCATGACACTGTAGAAACCCGAAGTCTTTGATCACCTTATCAAAGCGTCGGTTCCAACTTCTTGATGCTTGCTTCAGTCCATAGATTGAACGCTGAAGTTTGCATACTTTGTCAGCATTTTTAGGATCGACAAAACCTTTGGGTTGTACCATATACAACTCTTCCTCAATGTCTCCATTAAGGAACGCCGTTTTGACATCCATCTGCCAAATCTCATAATCGAAAAATGCAGCTATTGCTAACAAAATCCTCACAGATTTTAGCTTTGCTACAGGTGAGAAAGTCTCATCGTAGTCAACTCCTTGAATTTGTCGGAAACCCTTTGCGACAAGTCGAGCTTTATAGACAGTAATATTACCATCAGCATCTGTTTTTCTCTTGAAGATCCATTTATTTTCGACAGCCTTGCGGCTATCAGGTAAGTCTACCAAAGTCCATACTTTGTTATCATACATGGATCCCATCTCGGATTTCATGGCTTCTTGCCATTTGTTGGAATCTGGGCTCATCATCGCTTCTTCATACGTCGCAGGGTCCTCATCATTGTTATCCACAATCATGACATTTAGTCAAGGATCATACCAATCAGGAGTGGCACGTTCCCTTGTCGATCTGCGAGGTTCAGTAGTTTCCTCGTTCGAAGTTTCATGATCATTATCATTAGCTTCCTCTGTTGTTGGTGTAGGCTGTACAGGTACAATTTCCGGTACTACGCTACTCTGATCAACGAGTAAATTCATCAATCTCATCGAGTTCTACTTTTCTTCCAGTCACTTCTTTAGTGAGAAATTCTTTCTCAAGAAAGGTTCCGTTCTTAGCAACAAAGATTTTGCCTTCAGATCTGTGATAGAAAGTGTACCCTATAGTTTCCTTAGGGTATCCTATGAAGACGCATTTCTCCGCTTTGGGTTCTAGCTTGTCCGGTTGTAACTTCTTTACATAGGCTTCGCAACCCCAAACTTTAAGGAACGACAGCTTAGGTTTCTTATTAAACCATAATTCATACGGTGTCGTTTCTACGGATTTTGATGGTGCTCTATTTAAAGTGAATGCGGCTGTCTCTAATGCATAACTCCAAAATGATAACGGCAAATCAGTAAGAGACATCATAGAACGAACCATATCTAAGAAAGTTCGATTACGACGTTCGGACATACCATTTCGTTGTGGTGTTCCCGGCGGTGTCAATTGTGAAAGTATTCCGCATTTCTTTAAATGCATGCCAAACTCATAACTCAGATATTCACCTCCACGATCAGATCGTAGAAATTTAATCTTCTTATTACGTTGATTTTCTACTTCACTTTGAAATTCCTTAAACTTCTCGAAAGTTTCGGATTTATGTTTCATGAAATAGATATACCCATATCTACTCAGATCATCTGTGAAGGTTAGAACATAACGATAACCACCGCGCGATGCTACGCTCATTGGTCCGCACACATCGGTATGTATGATTTCCAATAAGTCAGTAGCTCACTCCATCATACCAGAAAATGGAGTTTTAGTCATTTTTCTCATTAGTCATGCTTCGCATCTATCAAGTGACTCAAAGTCAAGTGATTCAAGTAATCCATCGGTATGGAGTTTCTTCATGCGTTTCACTCCAATATGACCAAGACGACAGTGCCACATATAAGTAGAATTATCATTTAATTTAATTCGCTTAGCATCAATGTTATGTATATGCGTATCACTACTATCGAGATCTAACAGAAATAAGCCATTCTTTTCAGGTGCTCGACCATAAAAGATATTATTCATAAAAATAGAACAACCATTATTTTCAGACTTGAATGAATAACCGTCTTGCATTAAACAAGATCCAGATATAATGTTCATGCTCAACGCGGGTACAAAATAACAATTATTTAGGCTTAAAACTAATCCCGAAGGTAGATGTAGAGGAAGTGTGCCGACAGCGATCACATCGCCTTTGGATCCGTTTCCAACGCGCATCGTGATGTCTACGTTCCCCCTCCTTTCCTGTAGACAGTGTTGGGCCTCCAAGAGCAGAGGTTTGTAGAACAGCAGCAAGTTTTCCCTTAAGTGGATCACCCAAGGTTTATCAAACTCAGGGAGGAAGAGGTCAAAGATATCCCTCTCATGCAACCCTGCAACCACAAAGCAAGAAGTCTCTTGTGTCCCCAACACACCTAATAGGTGCACTAGTTCGGCGAAGAGATAGTGAAATACAGGTGGTATGAATATATAGGAGCAGTAGCAACGGTGCCAGAAAATAGCTTGCTGGCGTGTAGTTGATGGTGGTAGTATTGCAGCAGTAGTAACGCAAAGAAACAGTAAACAAGCAGTAGTAACGCAGCAGTAGTAACGCAGCAGTAGTAAACAAGTAGCGATAGCAGTATTTAGGAGCAAGGCCTAGGGATTACACTTTCACTAGTGGACACTCTCAACATTGATCACATAACAGAATAGATAAATGCATACTCTACACTTTTGTTGGATGATGAACACATTGCGTAGGATTACACGAACCCTCAATGCCGGAGTTAACAAGCTCCACAATAATGCTCATGTTTAAGTAACCTTATAGTGTAAGATAGATCAATAGACTAAACCAAGTACTAACATAGCATGCACACTGTCACCTTCATGCATATGTAAGAGGAATAGATCACATCAATATTATCATAGCAATAGTTAACTTCGCAATCTACAAGAGATCATGATCATAGCATAAACCAAGTACTAACACGGTGCACACACTGTCACCTTTACACACGTGCAGGAGGAATAGAACTACTTTAATAACTTTGCTAGAGTAGCACATAGATAAATTGTGATACAAACTCATATGAATCTCAATCATGTAAAGCAGCTCATGAGATTATTGTATTGAGGTACATGGGAGAGAGATGAACCACATAGCTACCGGTACAGCCCCGAGCCTCGATGGAGAACTACTCCCTCCTCATGGGAGCAGCAGCGGTGATGAAGATGGCGGTGGAGATGGCAGCGGTGTCGATGGAGAAGCCTTCCGGGGCACTTCCCCGCTCGGCAGCGTGCCGGAACAGAGACTCCTGTCCCCGGATCTTGGCCTCGCGATGGCGGCGGCTCGGAAGGTTTCTGTGGTTTTCGTCGAACGTATCGGGTTTTCGATCCAGGGGCTTTATATAGGCGAAGAGGCGGCGCGAGGAGGGTCGAAGGGGCGACGACACCATAGGGCGGCGCGGCCAGGGCCTGGGCCGCGCCGGCCTATGGTCCTGGGGGCCCGATGCCCCCTCTGGTCCTTCCCGGGTGTTCTGGATGCTTCCGGTGAAAATAGGAACTTGGGCGTTGATTTCGTCCGATTCCGAGAATATTTCGTTACTAGGATTTCTGAAACCAAAAACAGCAGAAAACAGCAACTGGCACTTCGGCATCTTGTTAATAGGTTAGTTCCAGAAAATGCACGAATATGACATAAAGTGTGCATAAAACATGTAGATAACATCAATAATGTGGCATGGAACATAAGAAATTATCGATACGTCGGAGACGTATCAGCATCCCCAAGCTTAGTTCTGCTCGTCCCGAGCAGGTAAAACGATAACAAAGATAATTTCTGGAGTGACATGCCATCATAACCTTGATCATACTATTTGTAAAGCATATGTAGTGAATGCAGCAATCCAAGACAATGTATATGACATGAGTAAACAAGTGAATCATAAAGCAAAGACTTTTCATGAATAGCACTTCAAGACAAGCATCAATTAAGTCTTGCATAAGAGTTAACTCATAAAGCAATAATTCAAAGTAAAAGCATTGAAGCAACACAAAGGAAGAATAAGTTTCAGCGGTTGCTTTCAACTTGTAACATGTATATCTCATGGATATTGTCAACATAGAGTAATATAATAAGTGCAATAAGCAAGTATGTAGGAATCAATGCACAGTTCACACAAGTGTTTGCTTCTTGAGGTGGAGAGAAATAGGTGAACTGACTCAACAATAAAAGTAAAAGAATTGTCCTCCATAGAGGAAAAGCATCGATTGCTATATTTGTGCTAGAGCTTTGATTTTGAAAACATATAGAGAGCATAAAAGTAAAATTTTGAGAGGTGCTTGTTGTTGTCAACGAATGGTAGCGGGTACTCTAACCCCCTTGCCAGACAAACCTTCAAAGAGCGGCTCCCATTTTATTTTATTTTTGGATGGCACTCCTTCCAACCTTTCTTTCACAAACCATGGCTAACCGAATCCTCGGGTGCCTGCCATCAATCTCATACCATGAAGGAGTGCCTTTTTATTTTAGTTTTATTATGATGACACTCCTCCCAACCTTTGCTTACACAAGCCATGGCTAACCGAATCCTTCGGGTGCCGTCCAACAATCACATACCATGGAGGAGTGTCTATTTTTGTTAATTAATTTGGGACTGGGAATCCCATTGCCAGCTCTTTTTGCAAAATTATTGGATAAGCGGATGAAGCCACTAGTCCATTGGTGAAAGTTGCCCAACAAGATTGAAAGATAAACACCACATACTTCCTCATGAGCTATAAAACATTGACACAAATCAGAGGTGATAAATTTTGAATTGTTTAAAGGTAGCACTCAAGCAATTTACTTTGGAATGGCAGGAAATACCATGTAGTAGGTAGGTATGGTGGACACAAATGGCATAGTGTTGTTTGGCTCAAGGATTTTGGATGCATGAGAAGTATTCCCTGTCGATACAAGGTTTAGGCTAGCAAGGCTTATTTGAAACAAACACAAGGATGAACCGGTGCAGCAAAACTCACATAAAAGACATATTGAAAACATTATAAGACTCTACACCGTCTTCCTTGTTGTTCAAACGCAATACTAGAAATTATCTAGACCTTAGAGAAACAAAATATGCAAACCAAATTTTAGCATGCTCTATGTATTTCTTCATTAATGGGTGCAAAGCATATGATGCAAGAGCTTAAACATGAGCACAACAATTGCCAAGTATCACATTACCCAAGACATTAATAGCAATTACTACATGTATCATTTTCCAATTCCAACCATATAACAATTTAACGAAGGAGAAACTTCGCCATGAATATTATGAGCTAAGAACACATGTGTTCATACGAACCAGCGGAGCGTGTCTCTCTCCCACACAAGCATGATATAATCCAATTTATTCAAACACAAACAAAAACAAAACAAACAGACGCTCCAAGCAAAGCACATAAGATGTGACCGAATAAAAATATAGTTTCAAGAGAGGAACCTGATAATGTTGTCGATGAAGAAGGGGATGCCTTGGGCATCCCCAAGCTTAGACGCTTGAGTCTTCTTGATATATGCAGGGGTGAACCACCGGGGCATCCCCAAGCTTAGAGCTTTCACTCTCCTTGATCATGTTGCATCATACTCCTCTCTTGATCCTTGAAAACTTCCTCCACACCAAACTCGAAACAACTCATTAGAGGGTTAGTGCACAATATAAATTGACATATTCAGAGGTGACACAATCATTCTTAACACTTCTGGACATTGCATAATGCTACTGGACATTAGTGGATCAAAGAAATTCATCCAACATAGCAAAAGAGGCAATGCGAAATAAAAGGCAGAATCTGTCAAAACAGAACAGTTCGTATTGACGAATTTTAAAATGGCACCAGACTTGCTCAAATGAAAATGCTCAAATTGAATGAAAGTTGCGTACATATCTGAGGATCATGCACGTAAATTGGCTTAATTTTCTGAGTTACCTACAGGGAGGTGGACCCAGATTCGTGACAGCAAAGAAATCTGGAACTGCGCAGTAATCCAAATCTAGTACTTACTTTTCTATCAACGGCTTAACTTGGCACAACAAAACACAAAACTAAGATAAGGAGAGGTTCCTACAGTAGTAAACAACTTCCAAGACACAAAATAAAAACAAAGTACTGTAGCAAAATAACACATGGGTTATCTCCCAAGAAGTTCTTTCTTTATAGCCATTAAGATGGGCTCAGCAGTTTTAATGATGCACTCGCAAGAAATAATATTTGAAGCAAAAGAGAGCATCCAGAGGCAAATGCAAAACACATTTAAGTCTAACATGCTTCCTATGCAAAGGAATCTTGTAAATAAACAAGTTCATGAAGAGCAAAGTAACAAGCATAGGAAGATAAAACAAGCATAGCTTCAAAAATTTCAGCACATAGAGAGGTATTTTAGTAACATGAAAATTTTTGCAACCATATTTTCCTCTCTCATAATAACTTTCAGTAGCATCATGAGCAAACTCAACAATATAACTATCACATAAAGCATTCTTATCATGAGTCTCATGCATAAAATTATTACTCTCCACATAAGCATAATCAATTTTATTAGTAATAGTGGGAGCAAATTCAACAAAGTAGCTATCATCAAATATAGGAGGCATATTGTAATCATAATCAAATTTACTCTCCATAGTAGGTGGTACCAAAAGACTACTATCATTATAATCATCATAAATAGGAGGCAAAGTATCATCAAAGTAAATTTCTTCCTCAATGCTTGGGGGACTAAAAATATCATGCTCATCAAAACCAGCTTCCCCAAGCTTAGAATTTTCCATATCATTAGCAACAATGGTATTCAAAGTATTCATGCTAATATGTTCCATGGGTTTTTTAATTTTCGCATTAAACCATTCATGTCTTGACTCAGGAAATAGTACAAAGAGCTCACAGATGTTTTCCATTATGCCTTACTAGTGTAAAACAAGAAACAAAAAGTTGCAATTGCAGGATCTAAAGGAAGTAGCTTCGAGTACTTACAATGGCGGAAATAGCTTAGTAGCCAAGGTCCGGAGTGTGAGTACCTTTTACCTTTCCTCCCCGGCAACGGCGCCAGAAAAGTGCTTGATGTCTACGTTCCCCCTCCTTTCCTGTAGACAGTGTTGGGCCTCCAAGAGCAGAGGTTTGTAGAACAGCAGCAAGTTTTCCCTTAACTGGATCACCCAAGGTTTATCGAACTCAGGGAGGAAGAGGTCAAAGATATCCCTCTCATGCAACCCTGCAACCACAAAGCAAGAAGTCTCTTGTGTCCCCAACACACCTAATAGGTGCACTAGTTCGGCGAAGAGATAGTGAAATACAGGTGGTATGAATATATAGGAGCAGTAGCAACGGTGCCAGAAAATAGCTTGCTGGCGTGTAGTTGATGGTGGTAGTATTGCAGCAGTAGTAACGCAGTAAAACAGTAAACAAGCAGTAGTAACGCAGCAGTAGTAACGCAGCAGTAGTAAACAAGTAGCGATAGCAGTATTTAGGAGCAAGGCCTAGGGATTACACTTTCACTAGTGGACACTCTCAACATTGATCACATAACAGAATAGATAAATGCATACTCTACACTTTTGTTGGATGATGAACACATTGCGTAGGATTACACGAACCCTCAATGCCGGAGTTAACAAGCTCCACAATAATGCTCATGTTTAAGTAACCTTATAGTGTAAGATAGATCAATAGACTAAACCAAGTACTAACATAGCATGCACACTGTCACCTTCATGCATATGTAAGAGGAATAGATCACATCAATATTATCATAGCAATAGTTAACTTCGCAATCTACAAGAGATCATGATCATAGCATAAACCAAGTACTAACACGGTGCACACACTGTCACCTTTACACACGTGCAGGAGGAATAGAACTACTTTAATAACTTTGCTAGAGTAGCACATAGATAAATTGTGATACAAACTCATATGAATCTCAATCATGTAAAGCAGCTCATGAGATTATTGTATTGAGGTACATGGGAGAGAGATGAACCACATAGCTACCGGTACAGCCCCGAGCCTCGATGGAGAACTACTCCCTCCTCATGGGAGCAGCAGCGGTGATGAAGATGGCGGTGGAGATGGCAGCGGTGTCGATGGAGAAGCCTTCCGGGGGCACTTCCCCGCTCCGGCAGCGTGCCGGAACAGAGACTCCTGTCCCCCAGATCTTGGCCTCGCGATGGCGGCGGCTCTGGAAGGTTTCTGTGGTTTTCGTCGAACGTATCAGGGTTTTCGATCCAGGGGCTTTATATAGGCGAAGAGGCGGCACAGGAGGGTCGAAGGGGCGACGACACCATAGGGCGGCGCGGCCAGGGCCTGGGCCGCGCCGGCCTATGGTCTGGGGGCCCAGTGCCCCCCCTCTGGTCCTTCCCGAGTGTTCTGGATGCTTCCGGTGAAAATAGGAACTTGGGCGTTGATTTCGTCCGATTCCGAGAATATTTCGTTACTAGGATTTCTGAAACCAAAAACAGCAGAAAATAGCAACTGGCACTTCGGCATCTTGTTAATAGGTTAGTTCCAGAAAATGCATGAATATGACATAAAGTGTGCATAAAACATGTAGATAACATCAATAATGTGGCATGGAACATAAGAAATAATCGATACGTCGGAGACGTATCACATCGTCACTTCATCTTTCAGTAGTCTTCGTTTATTATTTAGTTCCTGTTTCGAGTTACAAATATGAGCAACCGAACCAGTATCAAATACCCAGGTACTAGAACGAGAACCAGTGAGATAAACATCTATAACATGTATATCATATATACCTTCTTCTTGACAAGGCCGCTCTTCAGATCAGCCAGATACTTGGAGCAATTACGCTTCCAGTGTCCCTTCTCCTTGCAGTAATAGCACTCAGCATCAGGCTTAGGGCCATTCTTAGGTTTCATAGGAGGCGTGGCAGCTTTCTTGCCACCCTTCTTGAATTTTCCCTTAGACTTGCCCTGTTTCTTGAAACTGGTGGTCTTGTTGACCATCAACACTTGGTGCTCTTTCTTGATCTCAATCTCAGCAGCTTTTAGCATGCCAAAGAGTTCAGGTAACTCCTTGTTCATGTTCTGCATATTGTAGTTCATCACAAAGTTCTTGTAACTTGGTGGCAGTGATTGAAGAACACGATTAATCCCCAGTCTGTTAGGAATCACTATTCCCAAGTCACTGAGTTTCTTCGCATGCCCGGTCATGGCGAGCATGTGCTCACTAACGGAGCTGCCTTCTTCCATCATGCAGCTAAAGAAATGTTTCGATGCTTCATAGCATTCCACGGCCGCATGAGTCTCAAAAATAGCTTTCAGCTCTTTCATCAACTCATGAGGATCGTGGTGCTCAAAACGTTTTTGAAGATCGGATTCCAGACTGCACAGGATGGCACACTGAACTTGAGAGTACCGAGTTTTCCGAGTCTCGTAAACAGCTTTTACTTCATCGGTTTCAGTTTCTGCAGGAGGGTCACCTAGCGGTGCATCAAGCACATATTGCATATTTCCGCCAGAGAGGAAGATCCTCACATGACGGAACCAGTCGGTGAAGTTGCTACCGTTGCTCTTAAGTTTTTCTTTCTCTAGGAACTGGTTAAAATTGATTGGGGACGCCATCTCTACAACATATATTTGCAAAAGTTTAGACTAAGTTTATGACAAATTGAGTTCAAATTTTAATTCAACATAATTAAAAATCTAGGTGAACTCCCACTCAAAACAATATCCCTCGCATTGTCTTAGTGATCACACGAACCAAATCCACCGCACCTAAGTCCGATCATCACGAGACAAGGTGTGATTTCAATGGCGAACACTCAAAGTGTTCATCATATCAACCATATGATTCATGCTCTACCTTTCGGTATCACGTGTTCCGAGACCATGTCTGTACATGCTAGGCTCGTCAAGGCCACCTTAGTATCCGCATGTGCAAAACTGTCTTGCACCCGTTGTATGCACTTGTTGATTCTATCACACCCGATCATCACGAGATGCTTCGAAACGACAAGTCTTGGCAACGGTGCTACTAAGGATGAACACTTTATTATCTTGAGATTTTAGTGAGGGATCATCTTATAATGCTACCGTCGCGATCTAAGCAAAATAAGATGCATAAAAGGATTAACATCACATGCAGTTCATATGTGATATGATATGGCCCTTTTGTCTTTGCGCCTTTGATCTTCATCTCCAAAGCACGGACATGATCTCCATCATCTTCGGGCATGATCTCCATCATCGTCGGCGTAGCGTCAAGGTCAATGGCGCCGTCTTCATGATTGTCCTCCATGTAGCAACTATTACAATTACTTTGAAATACTACTCAACATGAAATTTAAAGACAACCATAAGGCTCCTGCCGGTTGCCACAATACAATAATGATCATCTCATACATATTCATCATCACATTATGGCCATATCACATCACCAAACCCTGCAAAAACAAGTTAGACATCTCTAATTTGGTTTGCATATTTTATGTGGTTTAGGGTTTTCGATAGAGATCTAATCTACCTACGAACATGAACCACAACGTTAATACTAATGTTTTCAATAGAAGAGTAAATTGAATCTTCACTATAGTAGGAGAGACAGGCACCCGCAAAGCCTCTTATGCAATACAAGTTGCATGTCGAACGAGAAACAAGTCTCATGAACGCGGTCATGTAAAGTTAGTCCGAGCCGCTTCATCCCACTATGCCGCAAAGATGCAAAGTACTCAAACTAAAGATAACAAGAGCATCAACGCCCACAAAACCATTGTGTTCTACTCGTGCAACCATCTATGCATAGACACAGCTCTGATACCACTGTAGGATAACGTTGCATAGAAAACAAAAAAATTCCTACGGCGAACACGCAATCCAAGCCAAGATGCAATCTAGAAGACGGTAGCAACGAGGGGATTATCGAGTCTCACCCTTGAAGAGATTCCAAAGCCTACAAGATGAGGCTCTTGTTGCTGCGGTAGACGTTCACTTGCCGCTTGCAAAAGCGCGTAGAAGATCTTGATCACGGCGCCACGAACGGGCAGCACCTCCGTACTCGGTCACACGTTCGGTTGTTGATGAAGACGACGTCCACCTCCCGTTCCAGCGGGCAGCGGAAGTAGTAGCTCCTCTTGAATTTGACAGCACGACGGCGTGGTGTTGGTGGTGGTGGAGAAATCCGGCGGAGCTTCGCTAAGCGTGCGGGATGTGGTGGAGGAGAGAGGGCCGCTAGGGTTTGGGAGAGGGGGGCGCCGGCCACTAGGGGTGCGGCCACCTTTGTGGTTCTTGGGGTGGCCGGCCCCCTCCCCTTGGCCCCTCATTATATAGGTGGAAGCCCCAAGTGTTGGACTACAAGTCTCCGAATAAGACCCGAACCCAAAACCTTCCATGTGATAGGGAAACCTACCCAAGGTGGGAATCCCACTTGGGGTGGGATTCCCCCCTTCCATGTGGGGGGGGGTGGCCGGCCCCCATAGGGGGAGTCCACTTGGGACTCCTCCCCCTCTAGGGTTGGCCGGCCATGGAGGTGGAGTCCCTCCCGGACTCCGCCTTCCATAGTGGTTTCTTCCGGACTTTTCTAGAACCTTCTAGAACCTTCCATAGAACCTTCCGGATCATTTTAAATCACATAAAATGACTTCCTATATATGAATCTTATTCTCCTGACCATTCCGGAACTCCTCGTGATGTCCGGGATCTCATCCGGGACTCCGAACAAATATTCGAACTCCATTCCATATTCAAGTTCTACCATTTCAACATCCAACTTTAAGTGTGTCACCCTACGGTTCGCGAACTATGCGGACATGGTTGAGTACTCACTCCGACCAATAACCAATAGCGGGATCTGGAGATCCATAATGGCTCCCACATATTCAACGATGACTTTAGTGATCGAATGAACCATTCACATACGATACCAATTCCCTTTGTCACGTGATATTTTACTTGTCCGAGGTTTGATCATCGGTATCACTCTATACCTTGTTCAACCTCGTCTCCTGACAAGTACTCTTTACTCGTATCGTGGTATGTGGTCTCTTATGAACTTATTCATATGCTTGCAAGACATTAGACGACATTCCACCGAGAGGGCCCAGAGTATATATATCCGTCATCGAGATGGACAAATCCCACTGTTGATCCATATGCCTCAACTCATACTTTCCGAATACTTAATCCCACCTTTATAACCACCCATTTACGCAGTGGCGTTTGGTGTAATCAAAGTACCTTTCCGGTATAAGTGATTTACATGATCTCATGGTCATAAGGACTAGGTAACTATGTATCGAAAGCTTATAGCAAATAACTCAATGACGTGATCTTATGCTACGCTTAATTGGGTGTGTCCATTACATCATTCATACAATGATATAACCTTGTTATTAATAACATCCAATGTTCATGATTATGAAACTAATCATCCATTAATCAACAAGCTAGTTAAGAGGCATACTAGGGACTCTTTGCTGTTTACATATCACACATGTACTAATGTTTCGGGTTAATACAATTATAGCATGACATATAAATATTTATCATAAACATAAAAATATATAATAATAACCACTTTATTATTGCCTCTAGGGCATATCTCCTTCATCGATAGGACAGCAATGGCGGGCGGGAGAACGTGCGGGAAAGTTCCCGCGCGCACCAGGCTTCCCGCGCACGCGAAAAGGCCATGGCCGCGCGCTCGCACCCAAGTTTCCCGCCAAGGCCGCCGGCTATAAAAAGACGGCACCGGCCTCACAGACCTTCACAGCTTCTCCGCCGTCCTCTCCCCCTCTTCCTTCTCCGACGTCCTCTACAACTCCATCGCCATTCCGCGCACCCTACAGGCCACGTGGGCTAAGCTTTCCCTCACCGCCCGGGCCAGTGCAAGTATATATCTCCCATTCTGCATATAAGGCTGGTGCCAATGCACCACCTTACTCTCACCCGCCACGTCAGCTTTTTTCCCCACTCTCACCCCACTCTCACCCCACGGTGCCAGTGCACAGGCTATAGTGTCACCTCTCACTTCTCTCTCCTCCACATCACTATTTCTTTTTTAGATTAAGTTTATTTCACTCGATTTTTTGTAGACATTCAAAATAATGCAAAGAAATTATTTTATTCAACTAAAAATGTTACGGATTACATAATAATTAATAAAAGTACATAATAAATAAAAATTCTACTCCTCTTCCTCTTCTTCCTGCTGCTCCTCCTCGTCCTCATCATCTTCCAGACCAAGCTCTTTTTCGCACATCTTGATCGCCTTCGCATGTTTGCGCTTTTCTGCTTCGGTCATGTCGTCGGTTGATCGGTCTTTCATTTTGTTCCATTGCTTGAATAGCTTAGCCTTCACTAAACCCTTCATCATGTTCCTCATGGCGAAGGATTTACTTCCTACCTCACTGCTTGATGAGGTTGCCTTCCCCTTCCTCCTTGCACTACATACCGCGGCCTTGGCCCTATCGCGGCCCGGTGGACGCTCCTCCTCCGTAGTCGCGTCGCCAGAGCTGTACTCACCAGAAACTCCCAGACGGCTTCTCTTCGATGTGGAATCGGTTCCACTACCAGGACCATGTTGTCCTTTCCACTTCGCTTCATTGCGAACAGCTTCCCACCAGTGGTGCCGTCTGAACGGGTGAGTCACTCTTTTGTCTGCGGCGTACCTCTCCATTGCCGCCTTCATGACCATATCATCGTCTGCTCCACTCTGACGTAACCCTGATTCTTGGATGTAGTATCCATTGAACAGGGACACCTCCTTGTTGTAGGCGTTCCAATGATCCTTCAGTTGCTTGGAGGTCCGACGACGGGCAGGCTCGGAGGTAGAGTTGAAGGTTTCAGCTATCTGACCCCAAAAACTCGTGCCGGTCTTGCAATTACCGGCGACAGAGTCCTTGGAGTTAAAAGTCCAAGCATGCACCTACACCGACATAGATATTGTAAGTGAAAAATCAAAGCAAGAACCAACCCCGAAATAAATATGTGATGGGTAAGTAAAGTACCAGTTTTTCCTCTTCCACAGCTGTCCAGTCAAGCCTCTTTGGCCGCGGTGGTACGATTGTTTCCGCGGCATTGGACTCGGAGCTTGGTGCAGTGGCTTCTGGAGGTGGTGGAGGGTACGGACCATATGGCGTGTACGGGTACGGAGGTGGAGGGTATGAACCATACGAAGGTGGTATAAGGAGGTACAGTGGTACTCCCGCTACCTGTAGGAGGTGGTTGGGGGTATGGATACGGAGGCGGAGGGTATGAACCATATGGCGCCGGAGGTGGAGCGTATGCCCCATATGGCCCCGGAGTGGGTGTGCCGGTGGGGTATAAAACTCGAGGAAGCGGCGAAGAACCGGCATTGGTGCGATGATGTGACGGAGAGAGACCATCTAGGTCTATTGGTGACCCGTCGTGAATCAGATCCGTGAACGTGGTCATATCTGGTGGAGTCCAACCGGACATGGTGGAGAAGATTTGAGAGAGGGAAGGTGATGAATGGAGATGAAATGGGTGTGGAGTGAGTGAAACATATGGGGGGTATTCATGGGTATGCTCAAGGCATTGCATATCAAGTTGTGTAAATCCATCCATTCGCTGCCCAAGTGTTGTATTTGTGATCCAAATTCATATACTAAAGGGAGGCTAACTTCTAACCAAGGGACGAGATGGTAAGTTCTGCAAGTACTGTAAGAAAACTAGCCACAATATTGATGATTGTTGGAAGTTGCAGAACAAAGAGAAAAGATGATTGTTGGAAGTACTGTAAGAAAACTAGCCACAATATGGGATGTTGTGCCCTTTCCTAAACAAAAGAAGGCTGTCCGCTGTAAGTGGATATTTAAAAGAAAGGAAGGCTTGTCTCCTAGTGAGCCTCCGAGGTATAAGGCAAGGTTAGTAGCAAAAGGTTTTAGCCAAATTCCAGGTATTGATTATAATGATGTATTCTCTCCGGTTGTGAAGCATAGTTCCATTCGTGCATTCTTTGGTATTGTGGCTATGCGTGATCTTGAGCTTGAGCAGCTAGATGTAAAGACTGCTTTTCTGCATGGTGAGCTTGAGGAGGAGATATACATGGACCAGCCTGAAGGTTTTGTTGTGCCTGGTAAGGAGGATCTTGTTTGCAAGTTGAAGAGGTCCCTTTATGGTTTGAAACAGTCTCCAAGACAGTGGTATAAAAGGTTTGATTCGTTTATGCTTGCACATGAGTTTAAGAGATCTAAGTATGATAGTTGTGTTTATATCAAGTTTGTTAATGGATCACCAATATACTTGCTGTTATATGTTGATGATATGTTGATTGCTGCCAAGAGCAAGAAAGAGATCACAACTTTAAAGTCACAGTTAAGTAGTGAGTTTGAGATGAAGGATCTTGGTGCTGCTAAGAAAATACTAGGTATGGAAATTACAAGAGACAGAAAATATAGTGTGTTATTTCTTAGTCAGCAAAATTACATTCAGAAAGTTCTTCATCGTTTTAATATGCATGATGCAAAGCCTGTTAGTACACCAATTGCTTCTCACTTCAAATTGTCAGCATTGCAATGTCCTAGTACTGATGAAGATATTGAGTACATGTCTCGAGTTCCATATTCTAGTGCTGTTGGTTCTTTGATGTATGCCATGGTTTGTTCTCGTCCTGATTTATCATATGCTATGAGTTTGGTTAGTCGATACCTAGCCGATCCTGGTAAAGAACATTGGAGAGCTGTTCAGTGGATTTTCAGGTACCTTCGTGGCACATCTAAAGCTTGCTTGAAGTTTGGCAAGACCGGTGAGGGACTCGTAGGCTATGTGGATTCAGATTTTGCTACCGATTTGGATAAGAGAAGATCCCTCACAGGTTATGTGTTCACTGTTGGTGGATGTGCTGTGAGTTGGAAGGCAACGTTACAATCTGTTGTTGCCCAATCTACGACCGAAGCAGAATATATAGCAATTAATGAAGCTGGTAAAGAGTCTGTTTGGTTGAAAGGTTTGTATGCTGAGCTTTGTGGAGATGATTCTTGCATTAACTTGTTTTCTGACAGTCAAAGTGCAATATACCTTACTAAAGATCAAATGTTCCATGAGAGGACAAAGCACATTGATATCAAGTACCATTATATTCGCGACATTGTTGCTCAAGGTAAACTGAAGGTATGCAAGATAAGTACTCATGATAATCCTGCTGATATGATGACAAAGCCAGTTCCTGTTTCCAAGTTTGAGCTTTGCTCAAGCTTGGTTGGTATAACTGTTTAGCCCAAGTGGCTGTTGGCGTTAGCAAGTGTTTTTCCTTTATTGTTCAGGAGATTGTTGAAGTTCATGCTACAAGATGGAATTTGTCTCAAGGTGGAGTTTGTTGTATTTGTGATCCAAATTCATATACTAAAGGGAGGCTAACTTCTGACGAGCGGAGCGAGGTACGGTACGGATCGTTGGCACCGCCTATATATACATCTTGTAAGCCGCCGGCTAGGGTTTATCAGATTATAAGATAACCCACGGCGTTTGTAAACACCTCCCGATATAGTGAAGTTTTGCTGGCTGGCGCCCGTGGTTTTTTCCCCTTCTGTGTTGGAAGGGGTTTTCCACGTTAAATCTTGTGTCCCCTGCGTGTGTTCTTGTTTCGTTCTTCGTTATTTGCTTGTCGCTTTTATAACAAGTGGTATCAGAGCCCGTGTTTCAATCTAGGGTTTTGCGACATGTCTTCCTTGAAGTTCGATCTACCGCAGCTGGATTACACCACGAGATTTTCTCTGTGGCAAGTGAAGATGAGGGCGATACTTACCCAATCTTCTGATCTGGATGGAGCTCTTGATGGTTTTGGCAAGAAAGATGCCAAGACCTGGACCGACGATGAAAAGAGGAAAGACCGTAAGGCTTTTTCATTAATTCAGCTTCATCTATCCAACAATATCTTGCAGGAAGTGCTGGCTGAGAAATCCGCAGCGGCGCTGTGGTTGAAACTGGAATCGATCTGCATGTCCAAAAATCTAACCAGTAAGATGCACGTGAAGATGAAGTTGTTCTCGCACAAGCTGCAAGAAGGTGCGTCAATGATGAGTCACCTATCGATCTTTAAAGAGATCGTTTCTGATTTGCTATCCATGGAGGTAAAATTTGAGATGAGGATCTAGCTCTTATACTGTTAGTCTCGTTGCCTAATTCTTTTGCGAATTTTCGAGACACCTTGTTATACAGTCGTGATGAACTAACCCTTGCCGAAGTTTATGAGGCCCTCCAGCAGAGGGAAAAGATGAAATCTATGGTGCAGGCAGAGGGTTCGTCATCTAAGGCAGAAGCACTGCAGGTCCGAGGCAGGACCGAGAACAGAAACAACAACTACAACAACTACAACAAAGATAAGAGCAAGACCGACAAAGGTCGCTCAAAGTCCAAGGGACGAGATGGTAAGTTCTGCAAGTACTGTAAGAAAACTAGCCACAATATTGATGATTGTTGGAAGTTGCAGAACAAAGAGAAAAGATGATTATTGGAAGTACTGTAAGAAAACTAGCCACAATATGGGATGTTGTGCCCTTTCCTAAACAAAAGAAGGCTGTCCGCTGTAAGTGGATATTTAAAAGAAAGGAAGGCTTGTCTCCTAGTGAGCCTCCGAGGTATAAGGCAAGGTTAGTAGCAAAAGGTTTTAGCCAAATTCCAGGTATTGATTATAATGATGTATTCTCTCCGGTTGTGAAGCATAGTTCCATTCGTGCATTCTTTGGTATTGTGGCTATGCGTGATCTTGAGCTTGAGCAGCTAGATGTAAAGACTGCTTTTCTGCATGGTGAGCTTGAGGAGGAGATATACATGGACCAGCCTGAAGGTTTTGTTGTGCCTGGTAAGGAGGATCTTGTTTGCAAGTTGAAGAGGTCCCTTTATGGTTTGAAACAGTCTCCAAGACAGTGGTATAAAAGGTTTGATTCGTTTATGCTTGCACATGAGTTTAAGAGATCTAAGTATGATAGTTGTGTTTATATCAAGTTTGTTAATGGATCACCAATATACTTGCTGTTATATGTTGATGATATGTTGATTGCTGCCAAGAGCAAGAAAGAGATCACTACTTTAAAGTCACAGTTAAGTAGTGAGTTTGAGATGAAGGATCTTGGTGCTGCTAAGAAAATACTAGGTATGGAAATTACAAGAGACAGAAAATCTAGTGTGTTATTTCTTAGTCAGCAAAATTACATTCAGAAAGTTCTTCATCGTTTTAATATGCATGATGCAAAGCCTGTTAGTACACCAATTGCTTCTCACTTCAAATTGTCAGCATTGCAATGTCCTAGTACTGATGAAGATATTGAGTACATGTCTCGAGTTCCATATTCTAGTGCTGTTGGTTCTTTGATGTATGCCATGGTTTGTTCTCGTCCTGATTTATCATATGCTATGAGTTTGGTTAGTCGATACCTAGCCGATCCTGGTAAAGAACATTGGAGAGCTGTTCAGTGGATTTTCAGGTACTTTCGTGGCACATCTAAAGCTTGCTTGAAGTTTGGCAAGACCGGTGAGGGACTCGTAGGCTATGTGGATTCAGATTTTGCTGCCGATTTGGATAAGAGAAGATCCCTCACAGGTTATGTGTTCACTGTTGGTGGATGTGCTGTGAGTTGGAAGGCAACGTTACAATCTGTTGTTGCCCAATCTACGACCGAAGCAGAATATATAGCAATTAATGAAGCTGGTAAAGAGTCTGTTTGGTTGAAAGGTTTGTATGCTGAGCTTTGTGGAGATGATTCTTGCATTAGCTTGTTTTCTGACAGTCAAAGTGCAATATACCTTACTAAAGATCAAATGTTCCATGAGAGGACAAAGCACATTGATATCAAGTACCATTATATTCGCGACATTGTTGCTCAAGGTAAACTGAAGGTATGCAAGATAAGTACTCATGATAATCCTGCTGATATGATGACAAAGCCAGTTCCTGTTTCCAAGTTTGAGCTTTGCTCAAGCTTGGTTGGTATAACTGTTTAGCCCAAGTGGCTGTTGGCGTCAGCAAGTGTTTTTCCTTTGTTGTTCAGGAGATTGTTGAAGTTCATGCTACAAGATGGAATTTGTCTCAAGGTGGAGTTTGTTGTATTTGTGATCCAAATTCATATACTAAAGGGAGGCTAACTTCTGACGAGCGGAGCGAGGTACGGTATGGATCGTTGGCACCGCCTATATATACATCTTGTAAGCCGCCGGCTAGGGTTTATCAAATTATAAGATAACCCACGACGTTTGTAAACACCTCCCGATATAGTGAAGTTTTGCTGGCTGGCGCCCGTAGTGGTTTTTTCCCCTTCTGTGTTGGAAGGGGTTTTCCACGTTAAATCTTGTGTCCCCTGCGTGTGTTCTTGTTTCTTTCTTCGTTATTTGCTTGTCGCTTTTATAACAAGTGGTATCAGAGCCCGTGTTTCAATCTAGGGTTTTGCGACATGTCTTCCTTGAAGTTCGATCTACCGCAGCTGGATTACACCACGAGATTTTCTCTGTGGCAAGTGAAGATGAGGGCGATACTTACCCAATCTTCTGATCTGGATGAAGCTCTTGATGGTTTTGGCAAGAAAGATGCCAAGACCTGGACCGACGATGAAAAGAGGAAAGACCGTAAGGCTTTTTCATTAATTCAGCTTCATCTATCCAACAATATCTTGCAGGAAGTGCTGGCTGAGAAATCTGCAGCGACGCTGTGGTTGAAACTGGAATCGATCTGCATGTCCAAAGATCTAACCAGTAAGATGCACGTGAAGATGAAGTTGTTCTCGCACAAGCTGCAAGAAGGTGCGTCAATGATGAGTCACCTATCGATCTTTAAAGAGATCGTTTCTGAATTGCTATCCATGGAGGTAAAATATGATGATGAGGATCTAGCTCTTATGCTGTTAGTCTCGTTGCCTAATTCTTTTGCGAATTTTCGAGACACCTTGTTATACAGTCGTGATGAACTAACCCTTGCCGAAGTTTATGAGGCCCTCCAGCAGAGGGAAAAGATGAAATCTATGGTGCAGGCAGAGGGTTCATCATCTAAGGCAGAAGCACTGTAGGTCCGAAGCAGGACCGAGAACAGAAACAACAACTACAACAACTACAACAGAGATAAGAGCAAGACCGACAGAGGTCGCTCAAAGTCCAAGGGACGAGATGGTAAGTTCTGCAAGTACTGTAAGAAAACTAGCCACAATATTGATGATTGTTGGAAGTTGCAGAACAAAGAGAAAAGAAACGGTACTTCCCAACCGAAAAACAAATCTAAGGGTGATGGTAAGGCTGCTGTTGTTTCCAGTGATAATTCTGATGGCGATTGCCTAGTTGTGTTTGCTGGTTGTGTTTCTGGTAATGATGAGTGGATCCTTGATTCTGCATGTTCGTTTCATATTTGCTGTAACAAAGACTGCTTATGAGTTTGTGCAGAGTAGAGATGTTGTGCGTATGGGAGATAACAATCCACGTGAGATCGTGGGCATTTGCTCCGTTCAGATCAAGATGCATGATGGCATGACACGCACTCTGACAGATGTGAGACACATACCTGGTATGGCCAGAAATTTGATCTCCCTCAGTACCCTTGATGTTGACGGGTACAAACACTCCGGTTCTCGCGGAGTTCTGAAGGTATCAAAAGGTTCTCTCGTTCACATGATTGGTGATATGAATTCTGCAAAGTTATATGTTCTTAGAGGTAGCACTTTGTCTAGTATTGCTGCTGCTGTTATTCCTGATGAACCTGGTAAAACTAATCTGTGGCATATGCATCTTGGACATATGAGTGAACATGGCATGACAGAATTGCACAGGAGAGACCTGCTAGATGGCTGCAATTTGAGTAAGTTTGAGTTCTGTGAGCACTGCATTTTTGGTAAGCATAAAAGAGTTAAATTCAATGCTTCCGTTCATACCACTAAAGGGATTTTAGATTATGTACATGCTGATGTGTGGGGGCCTTCCCGCAAGACTTCTCTTGGTGGTGCAAATTACATGCTTACTATCATAGATGATTACTCCAGAAAAGTGTGGCCTTTCTTTCTGAAACATAAATCTGATGTGTTTGATGCTTTTAGAAAGTGGAAAGTTATGGTAGAGAAGCAAACAGAAAAGAAAGTTAAATTGCTTCGTACTGACAATGGCATGGAGTTTTGTTCTACTGTTTTCAATGATTATTGCAGCGACGAAGGCATTGTCAGGCACCACACCATCCCATATACTCCTCAGCAGAATGGTGTGGCGGAGAGGATGAACAGAACCATCATCTCCAAGGCTCGCTGCATGTTGTCTAATGCTAGTATGCATAGACGTTTCTGGGCTGAAGCAGGCTCCACCGCCTGTTACTTGATAAACAGGTCACCTTGTATTCCGCTTGATAAGAAAACTCCTATTGAGGTATGGTCTGGTTCACCTGCTGATTATTCACAGTTGAGAGTTTTCGGTTGCACTGCTTATGCTCATGTTGATAATGGAAAGCTAGAGCCTAGGGCTGTTAAGTGTGTGTTTCTTGGTTATGGTTCAGGAGTTAAGGCATACAAGTTATGGAATCCTGAAACTAAGAAAGTTTTGCATAGCAGTAATGTTGTCTTTAATGAGGCTGTTATGTTTTATAAGAGTTCATCTACAGATGTTACTGATGCTGTTGATTTTTCTGATAATTCTGATGATGAACAACAGAGGATTAGCGTGCAGGTGGAGCACGTGGAGGAGAAAGAAAATGATGTTGCTGAAATTGATAACATTGTTGTTCAGCACTCACCACCTGTTTTGCAGCAAACAAATAGTTCCATTGCTGCTGATAGACCGAGGCGTAACAAAGGTCCACGTCCTCGTTTAATTGAAGAATGTAATCTTGTTCATCATGCTTTGAGTTGTGCGGAACAGGTGGAGCATGATACTGAACCTGCTACATATACTGAGGCCGTTGCATCCGTTGACCGCGTGAAGTGGATTTCTGCTATGCAAGAGGAGATGCAATCGCTTGACAAGAATGGCACATGGGATGTTGTGCCCTTTCCTAAACAAAAGAAGGCTATCCGCTGTAGGTGGATATTTAAAAGAAAGGAAGGCCTGTCTCCTAGTGAGCCTCTGATGCGTGTGGTTGACACGTCCGTTGGGAACCCCAAGAGGAAGGTGTGATGCGCACAGCGGCAAGTTTCCCTCAGTAAGAAACCAAGGTTTAATCGAACCAGTAGGAGTCAAGAAGCACGTTGAAGGTTGATGGCAGCGGGATGTAGTGCGGCGCAACACCAGAGATTCCGGCGCCAACGTGGAACCTGCACAACACAACCAAAGTACTTTGCCCCAACGAAACAGTGAGGTTGTCAATCTCACCGGCTTGCTGTAACAAAGGATTAACCGTATTGTGTGGAAGATGATTGTTTGCAGAAAACAATAGAACAAGTATTGCAGTAGATTGTATTTCAGTATAGAGAATTGGACCGGGGTCCACAGTTCACTAGAGGTGTCTCTTCCATAAGATAAACAGCATGTTGGGTGAACAAATTACAGTTGGGCAATTGACAAATAAAGAGGGCATGACCATGCACATACATATTATGATGAGTATAGTGAGATTTAATTGGGCATTACGACAAAGTACATAGACCGCCATCCAACTGCATCTATGCCTAAAAAGTCCACCTTCAGGTTATCATCCGAACCCCCTCCAGTATTAAGTTGCAAAGCAACAGACAATTGCATTAAGTATGGTGCGTAATGTAATCAACAACTAAAACCTAAGACATCCCATCAATGTTTTATCCCTAGTGGCAACATCACAACACAACCTTAGAACTTTCTCACATCGTCCCTGTGTCAATGTAGGCATGAACCCACTATCGAGCATAAATACTCCCTCTTGGAGTTACAAGCATCTACTTGGCCAGAGCATCTACTAGTAACGGAGAGCATGCAAGATCATAAACAACACATAGATATAACTTTGATAATCAACATAACAAGTATTCTCTATTCATCGGATCCCAACAAACGCAACATATAGAATTACTGATAGATGATCTTGATCATGTTAGGCAGCTCACAAGATCTGACAATGATAGCACAATGGGGAGAAGACAACCATCTAGCTACTGCTATGGACCCATAGTCCAGGGGTAGACTACTCACACATCACTCCGGAGGCGACCATGGCGGCGTAGAGTCCTCCGGGAGATGATTCCCCTCTCCGGCAGGGTGCCGGAGGCGATCTCCTGGATCCCCCGAGATGGGATCGGCGGCGGTGGCGTCTCTGGAAGGTTGTCCGTTTCGGGGCTCTCGGTACTGGGGGTTTCGCAACGGAGGCTTTAAGTAGGCGGAAGGGCAGGTCAGGAGGCGGCACGAGGGCCCCACACCACAGGGCCGCGCGGCCAAGGGGGGGGGCGCGCCGCCCTATGGTTTGGGCACCTCGTGGCCCCACTTCGTCTCCTCTTCGGACTTCTGGAAGCTTCGTGGCAAAATAGGACCCTGGGCGTTGATTTCGTCCAATTCCGAGAATATTTCGTTACTAGGATTTCTGAAACCAAAAACAGCAGAAACAAAGAATCGGCACTTCGGCATCTTGTTAATAGGTTAGTTCCAGAAAATGCACGAATATGACATAAAGTGTGCATAAAACATGTAGATAACATCAATAATGTGGCATGGAACATAAGAAATTATCGATACGTCGGAGACGTATCAGCATCCCCAAGCTTAGTTCTGCTCGTCCCGAGCAGGTAAAACGATAACACAGATAATTTCTGGAGTGACATGCCATCATAACCTTGATCATACTATTTGTAAAGCATATGTAGTGAATGCAGCGATCAAAACAATGTATATGACATGAGTAAACAAGTGAATCATATAGCAAAGACTTTTCATGAATAGCACTTCAAGACAAGCATCAATAAGTCTTGCATAAGAGTTAACTCATAAAGCAATAATTCATAGTAAAAGCATTGAAGCAACACAAAGGAAGATTAAGTTTCAGCGGTTGCTTTCAACTTGTAACATGTATATCTCATGGATATTGTCAACATAGAGTAATATAACAAGTGCAATAAGCAAGTATGTAGGAATCAATGCACAGTTCACACAAGTGTTTGCTTCTTGAGGTGGAGAGAAATAGGTGAACTGACTCAACATTGAAAGTAAAAGAATGGTCCTCCATAGAGGAAAAGCATCGATTGCTATATTTGTGCTAGAGATTTGATTTTGAAAACATGAAACAATTTTGTCAACGATAGTAATAAAGCATATGTATCATGTAAATTATATCTTACAAGTTGCAAGCCTCATGCATAGTGTACTAATAGTGCCCGCACCTTGTCCTAATTAGCTTGGACTACCGGATCATCGCAATGCACATGTTTTAACCAAGTGTCACAAAGGGGTACCTCTATGCCGCCTGTACAAAGGTCTAAGGAGAAAGCTCGCATTGGATTTCTCGCTATTGATTATTCTCAACTTAGACATCCATACCGGGACAACATAGACAACAGATAATGGACTCCTCTTTTATGCATAAGCATGTAACAACAATTAATAATTTTCTCATATGAGATTGAGGATATATGTCCAAAACTGAAACTTCCACCATGGATCATGGCTTTAGTTAGCGGCCCAATGTTCTTCTCTAACAATATGCATGCTTAACCATAAGGTGGTAGATCTCTCTTACTTCAGACAAGACGGACATGCATAGCAACTCACATGAAATTCAACAAAGAGTAGTTGATGGCGTCCCCAGTAAACATGGTTATCGCACAACAAGCAACTTAATAAGAGATAAAGTACATAATTACATATTCAATACCACAATAGTTTTTAAGCTATTTGTCCCATGAGCTATATATTGCAAAGGTGAATGATGGAATTTTAAAGGTAGCACTCAAGCAATTTACTTTGGAATGGCGGAAAATACCATGTAGTAGGTAGGTATGGTGGACACAAATGGCATAGTGGTTGGCTCAAGTATTTTGGATGCATGAGAAGTATTCCCTCTCGATACAAGGTTTAGGCTAGCAAGGCTTATTTGAAACAAACACAAGGATGTACCGGTGCAGCAAAACTCACATGAAAGACATATTGAAAACATTATAAGACTCTACACCGTCTTCCTTGTTGTTCAAACTCAATACTAGAAATTATCTAGACCTTAGAAAAACCAAATATGCAAACCAAATTTTAGCATGCTCTATGTATTTATTCATTAATGGGTGCAAAGCATATGATGCAAGAGCTTAAACATGAGCACAACAATTGCCAAGTATCACATTACCCAAGACATTAATAGCAATTACTACATGTATCATTTTCCAATTCCAACCATATAACAATTTAACGAAGGAGAAACTTCGCCATGAATACTATGAGTAGAAACTAAGGACATACTTGTCCATATGCTACAGCGGAGCGTGTCTCTCTCCCATAAAGTGAATGCTAGGATCCATTTTATTCAAACAAAACAAAAACAAAAACAAACCGACGCTCCAAGAAAAGCACATAAGATGTGATGGAATAAAAATATAGTTTCAGGGGAGGAACCTGATAATGTTGTCGATGAAGAAGGGGATGCCTTGGGCATCCCCAAGCTTAGACGCTTGAGTCTTCTTAGAATATTCAGGGGTGAACCACCGGGGCATCCCCAAGCTTAGAGCTTTCACTCTCCTTGATCATGTTGCATCATACTCCTCTCTTGATCCTTGAAAACTTCCTCCACACCAAACTTAGAACAACTCATTAGAGGGTTAGCGGCAATAAAAATTAACATGTTCAGAGGTGACACAATCATTCTTAACACTTCTGGACATTGCATAAAGCTACTGGACATTAATGGATCAAAGAAATTCATCCAACATAGCAAAAGAGGCAATGCGAAATAAAAAGCAGAATCTGTCAAAACAGAAGAGTTCGTATTGACGAATTTTATCGAGGCACCAGACTTGCTCAAATGAAAATGCTCAAATTGAATGAAAGTTGCGTACATATCTGAGGATCACTCACGTAAATTGGCATAATTTTCTGAGTTACCTACAGGGAAAACAGCCCAGATTCGTGACAGCAAAGAAATCTGTTTCTGCGCAGTAATCCAAATCTAGTATGAACTTTACTATCAACGACTTTACTTGGCACAACAAAACACTAAACTAAGATAAGGAGAGGTTGCTACAGTAGTAAACAACTTCCAAGACTCAAAATAAAAACAAAGTACTATAGGTAAAAACATGGGTTGTCTCCCATAAGCGCTTTTCTTTAACGCCTTTCAGCTAGGCGCAGAAAGTGTGTATCAAGTATTATCAAGAGACGGTGCGTCAACCTTACCTTGGTCTTTACCCTTACCTTTATTGTTTTTCTTTCCCTTTGATTTAGGAAATATATGATTTCCCCCCGGTATAGAGGTGAATTTCAAGGTGCCTTCTCCCACATCAATGACTGCTCCCAATAGTTTCAGCAGGGATCTTCCGAGTGTGATTTTTCCTGTCCCTACACATTCAACAACAAGATAATCAATGGATATTGTTCTTCCAAGAATGGTTGTATGCACACCTGCGGCTATTCACTTAGGAATTATAATAGAGTTATCAATGAGAGTTATTTCTTCTCCTCCTTCATCGACTCCCCAAAGTTTCAAAGATTTATAAACGCTCTCAGGTATAAGGCAAAATTCAGACATAATATCACAATTGGCACGAAGAGTTCGATCACCGATAACAATTTTAACAGTAGGATCCCATAATGAAAGTTTAGAGTTCACTAAAACTTGTTAAAGACGATTACGAACATGGCAATAGTTATCATCCAAGCGCGATGTACTTATCTCGAGATTATTTAATCTATTATAAATGCTAGTGAGGGCTGAATCAAAGTTATTAGCTGAATCATGTGATGCAACCAACTTCTTTATGGCATTAAAAGCTTGATCCCCATTGCAATGAAGGAAATCTCCTCCCACTAAAGTATCCAAAGCATATCTATAGCGAACCATAAGACCAAAATAAAAATTACTAAGGAGCAAACTTAGAGTCATTTGAGGTTCAGTTTTACGATAAGAAGTAAAAATTCTAGACCAAGCATCCTTAAAACTCTCCTCATCCCCTTGTTTAAAAGTGAAGACTAATTCTTCAGGCGAAGAAGTAACAGGTTCAGAGCTAGACATGGTAACAAAAGTAACTAATTTTTTTTTGTATTTTTAATATAGAGTGCAAGACAGTAAATAAAGCAAACTAGATAAAGTAAATGCAAGTAACTAATTTTTTTGTGTTTTTGATATAGCAAACAAGATAGCAAATAAAGTAAAACTAGCGACTAATTTTTTTTGTATTTTGATTTAGTGCAGCAAACAAAGTAGTAAATAAAACTAAGCAAGACAAAAACAAAGTAAAGAGATTGAGAAGTGGAGACTCCCCTTGCAGCGTGTCTTGATCTCCCCGGCAACGGCGCCAGAAATTTGCTTGATGCGTGTGGTTGACACGTCCGTTGGGAACCCCAAGAGGAAGGTGTGATGCGCACAGCGGCAAGTTTCCCTCAGTAAGAAACCAAGGTTTAATCGAACCAGTAGGAGTCAAGAAGCACGTTGAAGGTTGATGGCGGCGGGATGTAGTGCGGCGCAACACCAGAGATTCCGGCGCCAACGTGGAACCTGCACAACACAACCAAAGTACTTTGCCCCAACGAAACAGTGAGGTTGTAAATCTCACCGGCTTGCTGTAACAAAGGATTAACCGTATTGTGTGGAAGATGATTGTTTGCAGAAAACAGTAGAACAAGTATTGCAGTAGATTGTATTTCAGTATAGAGAATTGGACCGGGGTCCACAGTTCACTAGAGGTGTCTCTCCCATAAGATAAACAACATGTTGGGTGAACAAATTATAGTTGGGCAATTGACAAATAAAGAGGGCATGACCATGCACATACATATTATGATGAGTATAGTGAGATTTAATTGGGCATTACGACAAAGTACATAGACCGCCATCCAACTGCATCTATGCCTAAAAAGTCCACCTTCAGGTTATCATCCGAACCCCCTCCAGTATTAAGTTGCAAAGCAACAGACAATTGCATTAAGTATGGTGCGTAATGTAATCAACAACTACATCCTTAGACATAGCATCAATGTTTTATCCCTAGTGGCAACAGCACAACACAACCTTAGAACTTTCTGTCACTGTCCCAGGTGTCAATGTAGGCATGAACCCACTATCGAGCATAAATACTCCCTCTTGGAGTTACAAGCATCTACTTGGCCAGAGCATCTACTAGTAACGGAGAGCATGCAAGATCATAAACAACACATAGATATAACTTTGATAATCAACATAACAAGTATTCTCTATTCATCGGATCCCAACAAACGCAACATATAGAATTACAGATAGATGATCTTGATCATGTTAGGCAGCTCACAAGATCCGACAATGATAGCACAATGGGGAGAAGACAACCATCTAGCTACTGCTATGGACCCATAGTCCAGGGGTAGACTACTCACACATCACTCCGGAGGCGACCATGGCGGCGTAGAGTCCTCCGGGAGATGATTCCCCTCTCCGGCAGGGTGCTGGAGGCGATCTCCTGGATCCCCCGAGATGGGATCGGCGGTGGCGGCGTCTCTGGAAGGTTTTCCGTATCGTGGCTCTCGGTACTGGGGGTTTCGCAACGGAGGCTTTAAGTAGGCGGAAGGGCAGGTCAGGAGGCGGCACGAGGGCCCCACACCACAGGGCCGCGCGGCCAAGGGGGGGGGGGGGCGCCGCCCTATGGTTTGGGCACCTCGTGGCCCCACTTCGTCTCCTCTTCGGACTTCTGGAAGCTTCGTGGCAAAATAGGACCCTGGGCGTTGATTTCGTCCAATTCCGAGAATATTTCGTTACTAGGATTTCTGAAACCAAAAACAGCGTAAAACAAAGAATCGGCACTTCAGCATCTTGTTAATAGGTTAGTTCCAGAAAATGCACGAATATGACATAAAGTGTGCATAAAACATGTAGATAACATCAATAATGTGGCATGGAACATAAGAAATTATCGATACGTCGGAGACGTATCAGCCTCCGAGGTATAAGGCAAGGTTAGTAGCAAAAGGTTTTAGCCAAATTCCAGGTATTGATTATAATGATGTATTCTCTCCGGTTGTGAAGCATAGTTCCATTCGTGCATTCTTTGGTATTGTGGCTATGCGTGATCTTGAGCTTGAGCAACTAGATGTAAAGACTGCTTTTCTGCATGGTGAGCTTGAGGAGGAGATATACATGGACCAGCCTGAAGGTTTTGTTGTGCCTGGTAAGGAGGATCTTGTTTGCAAGTTGAAGAGGTCCCTTTATGGTTTGAAACAGTCTCCAAGACAGTGGTATAAAAGGTTTGATTCGTTTATGCTTGCACATGAGTTTAAGAGATCTAAGTATGATAGTTGTGTTTATATCAAGTTTGTTAATGGATCACCAATATACTTGCTGTTATATGTTGATGATATGTTGATTGCTGCCAAGAGCAAGAAAGAGATCACAACTTTAAAGTCACAGTTAAGTAGTGAGTTTGAGATGAAGGATCTTGGTGCTGCTAAGAAAATACTAGGTATGGAAATTACAAGAGACAGAAAATCTAGTGTGTTATTTCTTAGTCAGCAAAATTACATTCAGAAAGTTCTTCATCGTTTTAATATGCATGATGCAAAGCCTGTTAGTACACCAATTGCTTCTCACTTCAAATTGTCAGCATTGCAATGTCCTAGTACTGATGAAGATATTGAGTACATGTCTCGAGTTCCATATTCTAGTGCTGTTGGTTCTTTGATGTATGCCATGGTTTGTTCTCGTCCTGATTTATCATATGCTATGAGTTTGGTTAGTCGATACCTAGCCGATCCTGGTAAAGAACATTGGAGAGCTGTTCAGTGGATTTTCAGGTACCTTCGTGGCACATCTAAAGCTTGCTTGAAGTTTGGCAAGACCGGTGAGGGACTCGTAGGCTATGTGGATTCAGATTTTGCTGCCGATTTGGATAAGAGAAGATCCCTCACAGGTTATGTGTTCACTGTTGGTGGATGTGCTGTGAGTTGGAAGGCAACGTTACAATCTGTTGTTGCCCAATCTACGACCGAAGCAGAATATATAGCAATTAATGAAGCTGGTAAAGAGTCTGTTTGGTTGAAAGGTTTGTATGCTGAGCTTTGTGGAGATGATTCTTGCATTAACTTGTTTTCTGACAGTCAAAGTGCAATATACCTTACTAAAGATCAAATGTTCCATGAGAGGACAAAGCACATTGATATCAAGTACCATTATATTCACGACATTGTTGCTCAAGGTAAACTGAAGGTATGCAAGATAAGTACTCATGATAATCCTGCTGATATGATGACAAAGCCAGTTCCTGTTTCCAAGTTTGAGCTTTGCTCAAGCTTGGTTGGTATAACTGTTTAGCCCAAGTGGCTGTTGGCGTCAGCAAGTGTTTTTCCTTTGTTGTTCAGGAGATTGTTGAAGTTCATGCTACAAGATGGAATTTGTCTTAAGGTGGAGTTTGTTGTATTTGTGATCCAAATTCATATACTAAAGGAGGCTAACTTCTGACGAGCGGAGCGAGGTACGGTACGGATCGTTGGCACCGCCTATATATACATCTTGTAAGCTGCTGGCTAGGGTTTATCAGATTATAAGATAACCCACGGCGTTTGTAAACACCTCCCGATATAGTGAAGTTTTGCTGGCTGGCGCCCGTGGTTTTTTTCCCTTCTGTGTTGGAAGGTGTTTTCCACGTTAAATCTTGTGTCCCCTGCGTGTGTTCTTGTTTCGTTCTTCGTTATTTGCTTGTCGTTTTTATAACACCAAGGATGGTTTCCCCAGTTGTCTGCAAGTATTAGTGATCGCTGAATGTCCGGCCATCAAGTCTCTTCCGAGGGTCTGCCTTCCAAGTTCACTACGAGAATTACATGTCTATGGTCGCAACAGTGAGGAGCTACAAAGGCAGTGCTGCAACTTAAAAGGAACCATTCCAATAATGAAAGACTACTAGGAAGTTCGCAGCGCGGCGCACGCCGCGCTCGTGTTGTCTATTGCGTGGCATTTTTTTTATAAAACGACGATTTATAGGTTTAAGAGTGCGGGATTCCTTTTCAAAAACAGCTGAAGAAACATCTAAAACTGGACTGCGCCCTTGGTATCAAGATCGTTGGTTACAATTTTGTAGAAATAATACAATATCCGGGTTGCTGAAGTACCGCGAAGTGCTAGTGAAATAGGCGGCAGATGGTGGAGTGCTTTTGTTTCTAGATCGTTGGTTAAAATATTGTAGAAATAAACCAAGATTCTGATGTACCGCAAAGTGCCGGCGAAATGGGCGGCGGATGGTGGAGTGCTTTTGTTTTCGGTGTTGCTACAAAAGAAAATGGTAGTATTTCTCCGGCCGAAAGAGGCAACGGGTGATGGAGTAAATCTATCTTTCTAAAGTTACCGTAGAAGAAGGTCATCCATGTGAAAATGTGACTTATGGTGAAGTAAGTATAGTTTTTCGATGTTACCGTAGAAGAACACAACGGTTATTTTCCCCGAGTAAAAGAGGGGGCGGATGTTGGATTTTACTTTGAATCACCGTTCTAGAATTATACAGCACTAAGAAAATATCGGCTAATTACTATCCAGAACCACGGTTGAGGCTGAAGGTTCGTGTAAAAACTATTACCCTTATGCGTCGTTGCAAAATGACGGTGGAGAAATATGCGGCCATAAATAATGATTAGTAGGTAGTTAGCAGCGTGTTTCATAGTTAACAATGCTCAAGATATCTACTGGGAAATTACTTTCTAGAAAAATATAGGTAGTTGCCGCCTTGCAAACAATTACTGCCAAAATTAATGATCTATTTCAGAGTTGACACCGGAAAATTACTGTTGATGTTTATGAATTGCACTGAGAAATTGTTTTGGAAATTATAGGCAGTTACCGCCTTGCAAAAAATAAGTGATATATTGTTAACACGGTAAATTATTACAAAAGCTAACAATTTTAACCGACTATCTACTGTCAAAGTATTTAAATATTGCTAGCGTGATAAATTACTACGAAAACCGACGATCTAATGTGAGAAATTACCATCAAATTCTTTGAGAAATAGTATGAGAAATTTTTAAAATCCAAAAAAGAAAAAATGGTGCATTGTTCATGTGCACTGTTCATGCACGTTAACAGTGACGAAAGCAACAAGGGAGCAGCGAAGGTCGTCGGCCTTTATATATAGTAATAATGGAAGAAAATATTTTGCATCTAAAATTAGAATTCTAGTGTCTCAAAGAAGGAAAAAAATAAAAAGAAAACCACATTGTGGTAGTCCACGTGGTGAACTTTAATTAGAGGAAAATGAACATCAACAGTGCATGCACATGGAGCAATGTGGTGCAAGCAAATCCCTTTAGCTTTAATATATAGTATAGTATTATGTATGACTACTACGAGGTAACAGCCAGCTCCTCGTCTCTACTCTTCCCAATTCTACCCTGTTTAAGCGTCAGAGTCATTTCATTTTTGTTTGCTCCATCGCATCTGTTGGCGTTTGAACTGAATAACCCCTCTTCAGTGCAGGACCATCCTTGGATTTGTACATTCTTCTCGCCTAGCTTCGTACATCCAATTCTATCTTTATACAACCTCACAGCGAATTAAAGGACTTGCCGGTGCAAGCGTGAAGGTCTATATATCTCCCATTCTGCATATAAACTGGTTAGTATATGATTATCTCCTTGTTAAGTTAATTCCACGAACTGTTTACAAATTTTGTCCGCAGCTTTCCATAGTGGTTACTGGGAACTTTTCCTTCCATGTGATGTGATTTGAGTTGTCGGTATTCGCATATATTACTTCCACACACCTTTTACAAATTCAAACTGTAGCTAGATCTTGACTACATCGTTAGCATACCCATGAAATATACCCACAATAGGTGGGTCAGGGAGTACAAAGGAGGACACACATGGTGTTCGTGCTTTGTCCACGGTCATGTAGAGCAGGCCCATATTTGAAGGACAAAGTAGGACATGTGCGGCAAACACCGCAAGAGAGAAAAAATGATTTGAACTTTCACGTTTGCCACAAGAGCATTTAACTGGTACATGATCTGTCAGATGAACCAACCTCATTTACCAATATCCCTGTAATTAAGATATATACTGAGCAAAATAATTATTATGGTAAAAATATATTGCGGCTTTATGGTGGAGATTTTACTTGACTCTACGATTCAAAAAAAATCTAGACGGCGACGGTGTAAACCTCGATGTGCCGGCAACGTAGGTGTCCTGGAACATGGCCGGTGACGCCGGCGAGAAGGCGGAAGGAGAGCCGATCGTACCTTGGGTCGGCCATGGACCGGGGAATTGGCTGACGCGCAGCTGCAGCTCCTCAGCGAACAACGGCTCCTCCTCGATGTTCATGCTGCCGGGATAGGCAGTGGTGTCCTCCTGTGTATCAATGGGAGGTGGCTGTGGAACCTGCTCGGTCGAAGGTTATGGCACGGTGGTCGGCATTGTCCGCGGGTAAGACGGAGGGGCCTGCACGGTGGACGGTGCCTGCATCGATGGCGGCGCGCGCTCGGCCGACAAATCGTTGAGCAGGTTGCGTGCACCGGTCATCGCTGCTGCTCCCAGGTGCTTGGGGGCTTTGGAGTTTGCCGGCGCACGGTTGAGGTCAATGGACGACGGTGACGGTCCCATCATGGACTCGCCCACCTCCGGTGAACCATCCCGTCATGGAGTCACCGGCGAGGCCACCGGCCCCGTACATAGCTAGACTAGTAGTAGTAGATTTAAGAAAAAATGTAATGGTTAACTTTAATAAAGAAAAAAATATCTCTCTATGCCACGCGGGCCAGAGGCGGACGAGGGGCGGACGCGAGGGGCCAGCAATCGACGTCCGCGGCCCACGCAAACTCGTCCCAGATTTGGACCGGGTTTGCATCGTCCCGGACGCCGCGGCCATCCATTTTTGGGATGGGTCCGCGCGCTGGGCCGCGTTTTTGTCCAGTTGGACCCTTCCGGATGCGCGGACGCAGGATGGGTCGCCGCGTTGGAGATACTCTTACAGTGTGTTGAATGGAGCATTGGCCGAGTGTAGGGAATTTTCCTAACTGATAATGAAAATATACACCTCGGTTGTCAACTATTGGCTCTGTCTATAAATATAAGTAAGACATTTTAGCTAGCTAATCTAAGGTGCCACACACCCTCATACACCAAAAAATTGTAGTAATTTAAAAAATTCAAAAAAAATATTCTGGAAATCAGGGATGATCAAGTTTGTACTTGTAAAAAAATGTTTGAAAACAAAATGAAACCCATGGTCCTTAGGGTAAAAAAATATTATGATGAATATAAAGTGAATAGTACCTGATCATGATGCGTTTCAAGTTTGTTTTTTTAATCCAGAATACAACAAAAGTAATTTTCTAGGAAAATATTTTGTTTCAAGTGCAATACCTGAAAATATTTGATTTCAAAAAAAGTTCGATTCTTTTTTAACCTTTTATATTTTTATTTTTATTTTTTCAAGTATGGAGGTGTGTGGCACCCGAGAGCCAATCTGTATTTCTCGCTAATCTAGCTTATTTAAACGGGGAATGCACTTTGGCTCATAGGAGTATATGATCTCATTATGTGAATCCACATTTCAAAGTGTCAAAAAATTCTAAACTAAATTTTTACATGTACATCTAGACATTTTATGTTGGTACACAAGTTTTTTTAAAAAAAACATTTTTCTATGACTCTTGTAAAAAAGACAAATTTTGATGTTGTAACGCGACTACGTACAGGACATTTTTTTGTCTTTTTTGTACACACCACATAAAATGTTGTTTTTCCATGAAAACTTGTGAACGAACATAGGATGTCACGATGTATACCAAAAAAATTATATCAGATTTTTTTGATATTTGTAAAATTGTTTTTTTTATTATTTTCTATAATGGGAGCATATGCACGCGTGTGCCAAAACAACACCTCCTATTTAAACATCTTATATTACCAAATGGAGGGAGTAGAATAACTCCCACTAAAAAATATATTCCCCTTGTAGTGGGACACACGTGACGTCAAATTAATCTGAAGTTTGATAATGGTAGTCCCCTTCCTAACTAATCTTATTCTAAGTACTAGTCAAACAAAAATCAACACGACTAACTTAACTTTAGGACTATTTGATTCCAGATACAGAACTTATAGGAGTTTTATTTATGAGCTATATAATATTTCTAGGGTTTTTTTTACCACACTGCGGTTCTCAAATTCGCTAAACTATTATTTTCAAAGCTAGACCAGTATCATTTACTGTATGAAGTTGCAATTGATAACCTAACAGGGTAGGTGTTAGTCCTAACTCTTCTTTATCATCTCTATCAAAGTACGTCCAGGGGGCGACTCCGCGGGCGAACTCATCTGTGCTCAAGGCACCCAGCTTTCCGGCGCTGGTCTCCGGTAGCCTCTCTCCCTTGACGGCCTTTCGCCGTCGGTGAGGGAGGGGTCGCCGGAGCCACGCGCGCGGACCATGTACAGCAGTAGACTTAGGTCTATGTAGTATAGGTTTTCTGCTGTCCGGCGGCACTGCTCTGCTAGCGCCGGCGGCGACGAATAAGTGTGCTTTTGATTCTCTCCCGAACATGGTCAGCGGCGGATCTGAAAGCAGCAGGTCTTCCTGGGGTTACCGGTGTGGTGGCGGCAGCGACAACCCCCTTGGATGTTTTGTTCCTCCGGCTGCGGCGGTGCCTCCTCCAGCACCGTTGGATGGCCGGGTGGACCTGTATAGGAGCTCTGCGCCCGACGCGTGTCGCCTGCATCTGGGATGGCGACGGCGGTTCTCAGAAGGCCAGGCGTTTCAGTTCTTCGACGGTGGCAAGCGGTTGGCGGATTGGCTCCTCTTCGTCGACTGATTCGAGATCCAGCGAGCACGAGCTCAGCTTGGCCGACGAGCCCCAACGACTCGGCTTCGCCGTTCTGCGGCGAGTCGCACAATCGGCCCGGAAAGCTGCGTGGTCCGCGATGGTGTTTGACGGATCTTTTGGGTGCGGCGGAAGCTCGTCTTCCTTCTCTCTGGCGTGGCTTCGGCAACAACTGCGGTCAGCGGCGAGCAATGCTAGCGTTTTGTGGAGGGACCTAGAAGGACTTATTTGTTATTTTTTTGTTTTCTAGGGTTCTCTTTGCATTTTTTTGGAACACCTGGGTGTTTCTGGGATCTTCTGTACTGCGTGTCCTGTACCCTTTGTTGCTATATGAATGGCACATGGTTTACCTAAAAAAAAACAGGGTAGGTGTTCAAGGATCAATTATTTCAACTATGAAGTTCGAATATTCCTCTAAAAAAATATATATCTTTTAGTTGGTTTTATGGAAGTGAAGAAGCAACGGCTTACTAAAACCCTAAGCCCTAAGCCTATCATCTGCCCATGTTTTGTGTTATTGATGGTTGTAATTTATGTGATAGATATGAGGAGTAGTTGTCTGGCGATTTGCACAAAAATAACCCAAAAGTGAAAGAAAAGCACAGACTGACCCTCCGTCGAAACTATTTCACCCATCTAACCCTTTTGTGTGGCGCCCCTCCCATCGGCGCCACACATGCCAGTGTGGCGCCCCTCCTGCCGGCGCCACTCTCCCAGCCGACGTGGCGCCCTCGATGCTGAGCTGGTCTGCCGATCCGATGTGGCAGCATGTGTGGCGCCCCTCCCAACGGCGCCACACATGCACTTGTAATTGCCCAAAACATACTGTGAGACAATTCGTCTGGGACTTAGCCGTTTTGCGAGGCTCTATGTGTGGCGCCGATGCCACAGGCGGCACACTAGCATGTGTGGCGCCGATGCCACGGGCGCCACACATAGAGCCTCACCAAAACGGCTAAGGACTTATCGTCCGGAGCCCCTAGATGTTTTCGACACAGTACTTGATATAAGTTGGCATGTGTGGCGCCGATGCCATGGGCGCCACACACTGCAGTGTGGCGCCAGTGTGGAGGGCGCCACACATTGACTTGTGTTAAAACCATGGAAAATCCTACCAAACTCCAACAGTTTTCAAACAACAACAACAACAAGTAGCAATCTCAGAACAAGTAGCAATCTCAGAACATACACAACAAGTAGCAATCTCAGGAGATGTAGTCTACATCATAGCAAGTAAATTCAAACAACAAGTACCATTACAGACATTGTTCGAAATGACATAGGGTTCACAACTCGATAATTATGAAGAGTTCACAACAACACGTAGCACATCCTAGTGTCGTCCTCGACGTGCCGTCCTCGCGGGCTGCTTCCGGACGGCCATCCTCTTCGTCCGCTGTCGTGGCTCTTGTTGGTGCTGCTCCTGCTGCTCCTCCTGCTCCTCCTCCTCTGAAGAGAACGGCTCGTCGTTCCTCATCCTCGACAAAGATGATCTCCGTGGCGGTCCCTCATCCTCCTCAGTGACAACCTTCTTTCCTCGGTTGACATAATCTTCCGGAGTGTACCGGTTTGGAGCCTTGCCCCTTGGCTTCAACTGGTAAGCTGACCGTGGGGCTTGCTTGGAGGTATGCTTTGGAGGTATGCTTTGACTCAGAATTAGCTCGTCGTCAGGAATCTTCACAAACATGAACACATGAGATTACAAAAGTTGAAATTAGTAAGAACATGTTTGACAGCAACAAAATAGTCCATACCTCCCGCTCTTATGAAGAGGAAGATGTAGCGATTTCGCCTTCGCGGCAACCTAGCAAGCTGGCTAACCGCCGCATCTTTCGTGCAGTGTTCTGCGTCATGGAACTCATGGTTACAAAGCCACCACAACATAATAGCGTACATTCAAAGTTGGTGATCATACCTTAATGAAATGTCGCAACGGTCCGACAGGCTTTTCATCTCTATGGCTCTCTCCCACATAATCTCGCACTCGTGAACTGTTTTTTGGATCTCCTCCCGCTGTGACGAACATAGCATACACAATTGAAGCGAGCACATGGTGACAAGGTATCAACTTGTCAATGCCTACGGGTTGTAGACTAGGGTTTAGTTAGAAGTAGAGGGCAAGTAGATCTCTAAGGTTTCAGCCGAAAAGTACTCGACGATATGAAAACTAGGGTTGTGAGACAATGAATCGATGCTTTCTTTGTCCCTCGACTCCCGCTTATATAGGAGGTGGAGCCGAGGGATTCGTAATGTACAAGTTACAGAGTCCGGGAGGGTTTCCAACTCATCCCGCAAGATTACAAATATTATCTTCTAATACAACTCTAGCTTTCCTTAATAATAATTTGGGCTTCCGATTCTTCTTATTCTTCGAGTCGTGGGCCTTCAGTAAACCCCGGGTACTATCTTCGGCAGGCCCAGTGGGGATGCCTATGTCAGTAGCCCCCGAGATTTTGCTTGAATCGTAGAGTCAGGGAAAATCTCCACTGTTATATTTACTCGATAACTTTGAACTTCTCCATATTTCTTTGCATATGAATTTCTATATTGTACAGGGATAATGGTAGTTGGGGCTAGTTCATCTGACGGATCAGGTACTAGTTAACTGCTCTAGTGGCAATCCGCAAAAACCTACTTCATGATCACGTCCCTGGACATGATCTCGGGATACTGGTGTAAACTTCGACAGGTGCCGCTTAAGGTCTTACCATTCTGTCGAGTCCCAGTCATATTTATCGGGTACCTAACGCGTCCGTTAGGATTTTCTTCGTATCTGTTGATACGGATAAAAGTAGCAAACCGACATCAGAGACGGAGCCACGCCACACAGAACGGATCTGGGGTCTTACCTTCGCAAAGTTTTGCGGCATTCAGAAATTGTTCGCAACTTTGGCGTTCTGAG
This sequence comes from Lolium perenne, assembly GCF_019359855.2. Lineage (NCBI taxonomy): Eukaryota > Viridiplantae > Streptophyta > Magnoliopsida > Poales > Poaceae > Lolium > Lolium perenne. The sequence continues at coordinate 41,942,758 of NC_067244.2, read as the reverse complement.
AATATATTGTCGAGTGCTTATTCGGCTGTTGGAATAGCATATTTTATTGAGTCAACAGATGACTTATATTGCTCTCCCGATGGGAGTATATGTAGAGTTACTTATAACTTGAAATATACTGTCTTGTCCTTCTATCTTTCTTTTTTATAATTCCATCGGGTACGCGAACAGCGTTCCCGATGGGAGTAGCCCCCGAGGCTACAGCCAAGGACGTGTGCTTGGGTGTAGGCTCCACGCCTTATGTCGCTATATTTTCTCTCTCGAAAAATTTCTCGGGTGCGCGAACAGCGCTCCCGATGGGAGTAGCCCCCGAGGCTACGAGCAAATATTTGTATTTGAACATAGGCTCACGCCGTTTCTATTTTGTCTATTCTCGAATTTTTTCATTTTTCCAAAGTAGCCCCCGAGCATTTGATCAAAAACTTGTATTTGATCAAAGGCTCTCCAAAGAATCAATATTCTTCTACTGTCGTCCTTTTCACGAAGTTGCATAGTCGAATTTTTCCTTTATCCAGATGACATCATTGCTGACGATAGCCACGACCAATTTTCTCTTTCTCTATCTTGCGGGCCCAGAAACTTCATCAGTTTGACACGTCGTGCAAGTGGGGGACACACGTTCTCCGCTTTTCCTGGCGCACGCGCTGCAACGCTTGCATGGCAAAATTACTTTTTTACCCTTGCTCCTCGTGTACACCATCTGCCTCACACTTTTTCCATCCAACGGTACGCCGATTCGCCGCACCTCTATTTAAGGTCTTCATCTTCTTCCTTCCACACTTTCGCTTGCGCCGCTCCTCTGCTCTCCTCTGTAAAATCTCCTCTTGCGCCCCATAGCTCTTTGAGCCCAACCGCTCTCACACTATACTCCTGCGCCATTGTTGATGCCACCGCGCAGATTGACCAGGCACAGCACTCCTGAATCCAAGATGGCTTCCGCAGATCTGGGGAGCGCTGAGTGGGAGAGATCCAAAATCTCTGCCCAAGACATTAACCTGCTGAAGAAACTGGGGATCAGCAAGCAGCCAAAGGCGCTACTCTTCCCCAACGAAGAGAGCTACCCAACCCCTCCAATGGAGTATCGGGTTAGTTTTGTTGATCATCTCATCCGTGGTCTTTCTGCCCCCATTCACAATTTTCTTCGGGGGTTGCTTTTCGTTTACGGATTGCAACTTCATCATCTCACTCCCAACTCTATCCTCCATATTTCCATCTTCATCACTCTTTGCGAATCCTTCCTCGGCGTCCAGCCTAACTGGGCATTATGGAAACACATCTGTTTGTGTCGCCGTAATGGCTCTGCCAATGTCGCCTATAACATAGGCGGCGTTGTTATCTGCGTTCGCCCTGATGTCGAATACTTCGATGTCAAATTCCCTGACTCAGTTCAAGGGTGGCGCAAAAAGTGGCTGTACATCCATGAGGAGAATCATGGGTCTATCGAAGACAACATTCCTCCCTTTGATGGTGCCGAAAAAATCTATCGCCGTCGGTCCTGGGATGCAGAGGCTACCAACGAAGAAAAAACATCGACGGAGGCACTGATGACTCGCATCCACGAGCTTCAAAGTACCCGCGGTCAAGAACTGTCGGGTATCCAAATCACGGCATATTTCCTTAGGATCAGAGTGCAGCCTCCGCAAGCTCGCAAAAATCCCCTCTGGAAGTATGCTGGCGATAAGGATGTGGATCGCCTGTCGGTGGATTTGCCGGTCAAGGACTTAGAAAAACTTGTCCGAAAAATCTCCTCCCTCAACAAGAAAGATGCTGTTCCCTCTTCTTGTCGCGTAAAACCATATAGCGCCACCAATGCGCTCCCCAAGGTAACCTTTGTGTAGACTATTTTTCGACTTGCTCATTTTTGTTTGTCATCCTTTGCATAACTCTTTTGTTGACATCCCCCCTTGTTTTTATAGAACCATCCAGATCTTGTTTCTCTTCCTCCCCTTCCTGAAGGTGGAGAAGTCGAAGAACGGGCCGTTGTCACCGACGACAACCAGGGTGCTTCTCTTCCTGAGAGTGAAGCCGCGGGTTCTCGAAAATCTGCGGTATCCTCTGAAAAAGATGCTGATTCTGAGGCCACTGCCTCAGCACACTCCCTTCCTCCTGCTGTTTCTCCAATGAACAAAAGGAAAAGGGACGACGTCGAAGACTCCGGCACCTCCAAAGCCGAAGAAGCTGCCCCTTCAAATCTGAAGGCAGCTTTCGATCCATACCTCGATGCCCTCGTCAGCTCGTAAGTTAACCCTTGCTTCTCACTGTTTTTGCTCTTAACATTTTGTGTCTATCTTGCTTCTTATACTGTCGCCATTTTACTGTAGTGGTGACGAGGAAGAGGTGCAAGCTATTGATGCGACTGCTCGAACGAGTACGTCACATACTTTAGTTATTTCTGAAGCGCACGTTGAAGGAGAAGAATCTTCGCCTCCTCCTCAAGATGCAAAGCATCCAACACCAGTTGCAAGCCCCCGAGCCTCTTCACCGAAGAGGGCTAGGACAGAACTATCCACGGACCCTGTCCTGGTGGCCAATACGTCCGCGACTCCTTCACTGGATGACATAAGTATTTCTCCTCTTCCTTTTCGTCTCGACGTTTGTCAATATTTGCCTCTTCCCTCTGTTTTATTTTAATTGCTGTCGAATTTTCACCTTCTATATTGACTTCTTTTTTTCGTTGGTTTGCTCTCCAGCCCGTGATGCAATCATTTATTCGCCTCGGTACCCAATTCATCGGGTACCGTGATCATGCGAATAAACTGGAAGGTACTGTTTTTCCCGTGCCCTCTTTGCTGCATACTCCTTTAGTATGTTTGTGGTGACGTTGTACGGTTGTTTGTTTTCTCCAGAAAATCTTGCCAGAGCCAACAAACGTGCTGACGAGCTTGCAATTAAATTAGAGCAAAGCGAATCAGCTCGTAAGAAGGCTGAAGCAGATGCTGCCTCTGTTGAAGACCTCCGAAAAAGGCTTCATGACGCGGAAACTTCTTTGAGCGAGCATATAACCGAACAATCTGTTCGCGAAGCAGCAATTATCAAGCGCTTGGAGTCACAAAACCGCCGCTTTGTCAGTAAGTGCCCGAGCTATTTTGCATTCCTTGCTTTTCTTTACTCATTTGTTGATCAATTAATTTTTGCCTCGACAGGGAAAACGTCTCAAGAATATGAACTTGAAGATCCCGACAATGATCCCCTTCTTGACGCACTTTCTTTCCTTGAGTTTCATGGAGATGAAGCACGCGAAGGCCTTACTGAGGCTAAGGAAGGATTGTCGCGGCTCTACCCTTACTTCTTCCCGAAGAAAAAGGAACCCGCGACTTTTCTTGCTCTTGCCAAGTGCTTCAATCCCCCAGAAGATCTTGGACTTAAGCTTCGCCAAGAAAATATGAAGGTTGCCGTTGAAAGCACTATTGCCCTGGTTGCTGACAGTCAGCAAAGCGTCGACTGGACCAAAGTTGGCGACACACAGGAGATGGAGACCACGAAGTGGCAATCGCTGATCAGGGCTGCAAAGCCTAACTCAAAGGAGATCCTCGCCTATCTTGGATGCAAGCCGACTCCTGCTCCTAGCTCGTCGAAGCTGGAGGTCTAGTAGAATGCCCTAGCTTCTTTTTTTACTGTTTCTTTTGATGTTGTCGTCACAATAGCTTTGGCGACAACTGTCGTAGTAGTTCTTTTGAAGACTCCTTCTGTAATAGCTGTGTAAATTTTCCGAAGATCAATGGAATTCTGTCTTGCGTGATTATTGATACTGAAATTTTCTCTTCCAGTTGATATTTGATAACTACTCCGCAAATCCTCATCCTGCCGATGCTTTTCCTGCTTCCTCCTTCTCGAAGAAAACACTTGTTGATGATAACCTTATCGAAGGTTCTTCTAGTAAACACTCCTCGCAAGATTTGCAAGAACTTCGCCAACAACTTCAATCCATGAAAAAGCAAACTCTTGCGATGATGGAGAAATCCCGCAAAGCATCCGAAAGAGAGGAACTTGCTCTTCAACAAGCTCGGGAAGCCATAGCTGCCAAGGAAGCCGCCGTTTCTGAAGCTGAAAAAGCAACCACTCGAGAGAATAGTATGCTCGAGCTAATGAATGAAGCTAGTGTGGATATGTCTGGTACGCTTTTTTCAACCCAGAACTTCTTCTATCTTTTTGCTGTATCCCCTCTTTTTTTGAATTTCTCGTTCTGTCGCTCAATAGGTTCTTTTCTCGACGCTGCTGCTGAAGATGAAAGGGTGAATATAAGGACGAATCTCCTCGTTAACCTTTCTCTTAACCACGGCTGTCTGTTCTGGGCCACTCCAGAGCGGACCCGACAGATTGTCAGGTTTCAAGACCGCGCCTGTCAGGTTCGCGATTTCCTTGATTTCTGCACTAGAACCTTGTCCCTTGTTTACAAAACTATGTTCCCTCGAGACGAAGCTCCCGATACTCTTCTTGGCTTGATGGAAAAGTTTCGAGATGCCCCTCGTATTCATAACTTTGTACGAGCTCAGTTGACTGCTGGAGCAAGATTCGCCATGATCATGATACAAATCTGCTATCCGAAATTAGATCTGACGAAGATTGTCTCCAAGTGCTTGGCCAAGAAATCGAAACGAAAAAGTAACGTCGACGAAATCAATGATGTTGTGACTCCTGTAGCTGAAGAGATGATGGATGAACTTCTTCGGATGGATTCTAAATTCTTTGTCAAGGGGAGCTATGCTGATCATAAGACGACTGCTGCAAATAACAAAGGTCTATCCATAGATAGTATATTAGGCATTTGACTAAATTGTGCTATATTGCGACAAATTATGTCTATATTTTTCATCGAATTCTTTGTATTGATGAAGTTGTCTATATTGTGAAGTGTAATCTATATTGCGAAGCCCCCGAGCCTTTGGCCGGAACTTATACTATTTTTTCGTCTCGAAGATTTTACTGTTTTGCGGGAGTATATATATTTTGCTGTCGTGGGTTATGAGCCCCCGAGCCTGTCGAAGAAAAAGATGTATGTCACCAATATCTTTTACTATATTGCAGCACCGTGAGCCCGCCTCATTAAAAACCTTTCCAGCCCCACTCGATGCCCTGAAAAGGAAAAGAGTGCGTCTGAAAACTCGCGGGCGTTTCAGTACATTGTACTTTTACAAAGAAGGATTATATTTCGACTCTAAGCGTAAAACCGCCTGAGCTGCGCCACTTTCCAGGGGTTTTTCTCGGGAACCCCAGTCTTCTTGTCCTTGATCCTGTATGCTCCTCCTTCGATTACTTCTGTGACGATGTAAGGGCCAAGCCATGGTGACTCGAGTTTTTCAGTACTTTGTTCATTGAGTCGTAGGACTAAATCTCCGACCTGAAAAGACCTTGGCCGCAGCCGTCGACTGTGGTAGTTTTTCAAGTCTTGCTGGTACTTGGTGACCCGTGATAGTACTTCATCTCGAGCTTCATCGAGTGCATCGACATCGTCCTCCAATGCTTTTCTTGAAGTTTCCTCGTCATACTCTGTGACTCTTGGGGAATCATGCTCTATTTTGATTGGTAATACTGCCTCAGCTCCATGGACTAGGAAGAACGGAGTTTCCTGTGTCGCGGTATTTGGCGATGTTCGAATACTCCACAAAACACTTGGCAGTTCTTCTGGCCAAGTATGTCGAGCTTTTTCCAGCGGTCCAAGTAAGCGCTTCTTGATGCCGTTGCAGATGATACCGTTGGCTTTCTCGACTTGTCCATTGGTTTGCGGGTGCCCAACTGACGCGAAGTGTAGTTTGATGCCTACCTCTGCGCAGTATGCCTTGAATTCTTTGGACGTAAAGTTACTGCCGTTGTCTGTGACGATGCTATGAGGTACCCCAAATCGAAAAACAATGCTCTTCACGAATTTTATTGCTGACACTGCGTCTGGTGAATTTATCGGCTTTGCTTCTATCCAATTGGTGAACTTGTTGACAGCGACAAGCATATACTCGTATCCTCCTGGCGAAGCCTTGTGCAATTTTCCCACCATATCAAGACCCCATTGAGCAAAGGGCCACGACAATGGTATTGGCATCAGTTCAGCTGCCGGAGAATGTGGTTTTGCTGCAAATCTCTGGCACGCGTCACAAGTTCTTACTATCTCTTTTGCGTCCTCGATTGCTATCAACCAATAAAATCCGGCTCGAAAAACTTTGGCCGCAATAGCTCGACTGCTCGCGTGGTGACCACATATTCCCTCGTGTACATCTTTTAAGATTATCCTTCTTCGGGTGTAACGCACCTTTGTAGCACGCTCGAAATACTGCGCTTGTATAACTCGCCTTTGACCACTGTAAAAGCTTTGGATCGTCGAATAACTCGCCTTGCTTCAACTGGATCGTCGGGTATTTCTTTCCTTAAGATATATGATATGTACGCTTGCATCCATGGGACTTCCACCATCATCACCAGTTCCTGATCCTCTTCTTCTTCTAGTGCTTCCTTGGGAGGCGCCGAAGTTTTCTCCTCCTTCTCCTTCTTCTGCGCCTTCTTTGGCTTTGTGGATCTCTCGGCTATCTCTTCCCAAAACACACCTGGCGGAATCGCGAGGCACTACGACCCGATGTTTGCGAGAACATCGGCTTCATCGTTGCTCAGCCTACTTGTTGGGGGGATGACCCCCGGTATGCCAAAGGCATGCCAAACCGGATGGTATGAGCCATCAAGATACCGGTTTAATATTGATACCGGACATGGTCGTCTCTAACCAAAGATACCGGATAAAAGAATAAGATACCGGATTGAAGAGTAAACCGGATTATGATGGCTGAGTTCAACAGTGTTGGATGAAACAATCCGGTATACCATGAGGGGTATACCGGAGTAAAGGCACCGGAGCAAAGATACCGGTAAAAAGATACCGGATCAAAGATACCGGTAAAAAGATACCGGATCAAAGATACCGGTAAAAAGATAACAGGCAAAGGTACCGGAAAACCGGTACCAGGGTCACTGTAGCACGTCGGCAAGACTGGTCAAAGATTCTCTAAGGAGCTAGAAGACAAGTATGAGCTAAGCAAAGTAGCTTTAAGCGAAGCCCTGACGCCAAAGGTGGAGGATGACGCCAAAAGCAACCGGCGTCGGCCTACGTGGTTAAAGAAGCCGGCGCCGCCCTTTTTGACTAAAGTGACTTTGTAAAAGTAGTTTGTCTAGTCAAAGATGCTGTAAGATGCCATTAGATGCCATTTAGATGCCATTAGGGTTTCTTGCTCTGTAAGCCACCTCTCCCCTATATAAGGAGAGGAGGTAGCCCCATTACGGGCACGATCGGAGGGACTACCTAGCACCTACGTTCCTGTAATCACAAACCTGTAATTTGCTAAGAGCAATAAAGAGAAAGATCTAGAGCGGAGTTCATCCTTGTGTTCTTCTTCTTGTTTCGCTACCCTTGGTTGTGTTCTTGAGGAAAGCATCCGGAAGTTCGTCCAATCTTATCACAAACCCTCCCCCGAATCCTCTAGCGCACATTTGGCCCCAACTCAAGCCATCCTATGGCATCTGCTCGTTCACCACGACGACAGTTGGCGCCCACCGTGGGGCCAGCAGCTGCGCTTGCTGGAGTACATATTCGGGCGGGCCTCCTCACCATCGACGGCGAGCGTGTCGTCACCGCGCTCGTCGACCGCGTCCTCGACACGGACTTCATCAACGACAACGCGGGCTGCTTCGCCAACGACGGCATCTTCCCCAAGAACGGCCGCATCATCGAGTTCAGCAGCCACCGCGTCTACCTCGGCACCGTCTCGGAGCGCCAGTACCTCCCGCCGGTACTGGAGGCGCCAAGACCCGCCAAGATCTTCACCAACTCGCGGGCTACGCACCGACCGCGCAGCTGGCAGCGTCGAGGTTATGATGGCCGGCGCAGGAGGCGTTGGCGAAGCGGCAGCTGAGGAGGGCGCTGGGCCCGTCAAGTTCGGGCACATGGCAAAGCATCCAACGGAGCCCGACGGGATCATCCCGGCACCTCTACCGCGCCACCGGCAGCAACCCTGCTGCAGGCCGCCATTGGCTCGTTGGCCACGCCTATCGCTATTAACCCCGGTAATGTAAGGAGTTCTTTTCTCTGCCTGATTTGCTGTCTGTAGTATGCCGGTACCTCGAATGAATCTCGGGGACTGCCTCTATCGAAATTGCATGCAATATGTTTATTCTTTCCGTATACCGGTTTGTTTGCTTAAGGTTCGCTCTTTCGGTCTGGTAACGTGCTAAACCTACCGGAGTCTTCGACTTTGCTGCTGTCCGAAACCCGGCTTCATGGCAAGCAAGATAAACCGGAAGGTCCTAAGCACGTGAAAAACGAAAAAGGGACCGAAAACGAACAATCCAGAAGAAAATTTAACTAACCCCGGTCATACCGGTTTTTTGTGAAACATTCCGAATTATTTCTAAATTCAAGAAAGTGCTTGCTTGGCAAAAGAACTTTGAGTCTCATATGCCGAACGCCCAAAAGAGGTAGGCAGAGCCAAAGCAAAAGAACCAAGTGTGCATCGGATTGGATTCGGAAACAAATCCGGAATCTTCACCATGCAAGGATCAGAGCAAAACCAAAACAAACCGGCAAGGTCTTAATCATGTAAATACCGGCTCAACTTATAAGCCTACCGGTGTACCGGTTAAAGTCAGCATCACCAAGAGGGCTTAACGCATTAATACAACTCCCACCCGGTATACCGGCAAAATTTCACGAGGTTGCTTTTCATGAGACAGGAACAGAGTTTTCACAGGTAAAATGGAGATGAGCTCTCCGGGGCTTGGGCGGAAGTAGCAGGTATTTCTGTGGCTTGTTTAGGGGCAGCGAAGCTCGGACAAAGCCGGGCTCGAGCAAAGCCGGGCCGACCTTCATGTGCGTCGACTTCCAACTAAGGTAAAATATTTATGATGTATATGCATCGACTAACCCTGTCTTCAGGCACAACTGTTTTCCGATGAAAATTCATCGCTACCATCATTTTTCTTAGCTCATAATATATCATGGCACCATCTAGTATCTCAGATCGCCGTTTATCATGGCATCATCCAAACTCTCAGATCGCCGTATATCATGGCACCATCTAGTATCTCAGATCGCCGTTTATCATGGCATCATCCAAACTCTCAGATCGCCGTATATCATGGCACCATCTAGTATCTCAGATCGCCGTTTATCATGGCATCATCCAAACTCTCAGATCGCCGTATATCATGGCACCATCTAGTATCTCAGATCGCCGTTTATCATGGCATCATCCAAACTCTCAGATCGCCGTTTATCATGGCACCATCTAATATCCCAGATCGTTGTTTATTCTGGTTGGCCAAAGTATCACGCCAAAGTCAGCTACATCATGTCACAAGTAACGTGGCATTGACTACTGAGTCAAACCACTGCATATCTGGGTTGACCAGTGGCCATAGCTCGTCGAATATCATCTTGACATAGTCCAAGAGGGCAAAATGTCAAACATGCCAAGATGGCAAAATTTCAATCCGGTATACGCCAAGAAGGCTATACACACCGGTATGTGACAAGCCCAAGAGGGCAAAATGTCAAACATGCCAAGATGGCAAAATTTCAATCCGGTATACGTCAAGAAGGCTATACACACCGGTATGTGACAAGCCCAAGAGGGCAAAATGTCAAACATGCCAAGATAGCAAAATTTCAATCCGGTATACGCCAAGAAGGCTATACACACCGGTATGTGACAAGCCCAAGAGGGCAAAATGTCAAACATGCCAAGATAGCAAAATTTCAATCCGGTATACGTCAAGAAGGCTATACACACCGGTATGTGACAAGCCCAAGAGGGCAAAATGTCAAACATGCCAAGATAGCAAAATTTCAATCCGGTATACGCCAAGAAGGCTATACACACCGGTATGTGACAAGCCCAAGAGGGCAAAATGTCAAACATGCCAAGATAGCAAAATTTCAATCCGGTATACGCCAAGAAGGCTATACACACCGGTATGTGACAAGCCCAAGAGGGCAAAATGTCAAACATGCCAAGATAGCAAAATTTCAATCCGGTATACGCCAAGAAGGCTATACACACCGGTATGTGACAAGCCCAAGAGGGCAAAATGTCAAACATGCCAAGATGGCAAAATTTCAATCCGGTATACGCCAAGAAGGCTATACACACCGGTATGTGACAAGCCCAAGAGGGCAAAATGTCAAACATGCCAAGATGGCAAAATTTCAATCCGGTATACGCCAAGAAGGCTATACACCGATATGTGACAAGCCCAAGAAGGCAAAATGTCAAACATGCCCAAGATGGCAAAATCTATTCCGGTAAACGCCCAAGAAGGCTATATACCGGTATAATAAAAAATAAAAAAAAAAAAAAAAAAAAAAAAAGATGCCGGTTTCTTGGCAAGTTCGCACTAAGTACTACGTGCTTAACCCGAAACTCGGGGACTGTATATACCGGTATAAAAAAAAAAAAAAAAAAAAAAAAAAAGATGCCGGTCTCTTGGTAAGTTCGCAAAAATTAATGCGTGCTTAAACCGAAAAACGGGGAATGGCTATGCCGGTTTTTTTTTTAAAGCAAAGTTTCGCGCTAAGAACTGCATTCTCAACCCGAAACTCGGGGACTGGGAGGATGTACATATAAGCTGGGAAGTTGAAAACCGGCATAGATTTGAAAGATGAAGCTTTGAAGTTTAAGGTGTGCGGCTTACCACCACGTTGCCGCTGGCATCGTGCCAAGTGGTGTCAAACTCCTTGACGACGCGCGTAAGCCGACTCAAGTGCTGCGCCGTGCTCCGCGAACCGGAAGTAACAACGACCGGAAGCTTGTCCTTGCCCGGGCCGCGGGTAGCCTGAGACAACTCCGCCTGGTTCCACTTCTCAGCGTTTTCTAGCAGCGGGCCCAGGTTGACCTCGCCGCGGTTGAGCTCAGTGATCCGGCCCGGCTGCGCTGAGACCTTCTCGCCGGCTTCCCTTGCAGCGCGCCCAGTATGGGCAAATGCAAGGGTGCAAACCGGAAGGCTGTGATGATAAGGTTCACCCGAAGGAGACCGCAATCTGGTTCTTCCTCTTTCGGCCTGAGGGCGCTTGGCAGCCGGAGCAGCGCTGCTTCTGGCATCAAAAGCCGAAGCCTTCTGCACTATGGAAGCCGGAGGATCCCCGACTTTGGCACCAATGGAAGTCACGTGCTATAGCACCGAGGGTTACCAGTCGGCTGAAATCGGCGCCACAAAGAAAGCACAAGATAACGCAAGTGATGTAAATACCTCAAGCACAACACAGTCGTTGTCATCATAGCCGGAACCGGCGGCCCGAGTTCCGGAAGGGTCACATGGATCCGGTGCGCCACATTAACTGCGCGAGGGAGACGAAGGATTTTAAGCCTGACGCTGGCACGCCAGGTACAGTGCGCATGTCTCTCACAGGCACAAGTTTCGGGGTATTCTGGACTTCGTCAAGACAAGCATTGAAGACCAAGGAACCGACAGAAAGAAGCCGGAGGTGTTCGATGATGGTTGTTCAGCTAAGTGGGTTCGGCAAGGAGCCGGATGAGTTTAAATGGAAACCGGAAGGATTAATCCGGTACGTTTGGAATGGGAACCTGGCATGACGCGTCAGAAACAGTGCGTATGTCTCTGACAGGCACTGCTCCCCACATATTCTCGACTTCACCGAGAAAGTTTTTGACAACAAAGATACCGGATCAAAGATACCGGAGCAAAGATACCGGAGCAAAGATACCGGAGCAAAGATACCGGAGCAAGTATACCAAAGCTGAATTCGGTGTGATGAGATGGTTTCGGTAGAGACGCCGGAAGGTTTTCAACTAGACGCCGGAAGGTTTAAACCGGTACCTTGAGAAAATAGAACCTGGCATGGTCCGTTGGGTAGGATCCACCGGACTATACCAGCTTCGGGGACTAATGTTGGGGGGATGACCCCCGGTATGCCAAAGGCATGCCAAACCGGATGGTATGAGCCATCAAGATACCGGTTTAATATTGATACCGGACATGGTCGTCTCTAACCAAAGATACCGGATAAAAGAATAAGATACCGGATTGAAGAGTAAACCGGATTATGATGGCTGAGTTCAACAGTGTTGGATGAAACAATCCGGTATACCATGAGGGGTATACCGGAGTAAAGGCACCGGAGCAAAGATACCGGTAAAAAGATACCGGATCAAAGATACCGGTAAAAAGATACCGGATCAAAGATACCGGTAAAAAGATAACAGGCAAAGGTACCGGAAAACCGGTACCAGGGTCACTGTAGCACGTCGGCAAGACTGGTCAAAGATTCTCTAAGGAGCTAGAAGACAAGTATGAGCTAAGCAAAGTAGCTTTAAGCGAAGCCCTGACGCCAAAGGTGGAGGATGACGCCAAAAGCAACCGGGGGCGTCAGCCTCTGTGGTTAAAGAAGCCGGCGCCGCCCTTTTTGACTAAAGTGACTTTGTAAAAGTAGTTTGTCTAGTCAAAGATGCTGTAAGATGCCATTAGATGCCATTTAGATGCCATTAGGGTTTCTTGCTCTGTAAGCCACCTCTCCCCTATATAAGGAGAGGAGGTAGCCCCATTACGGGCACGATCGGAGGGACTACCTAGCACCTACGTTCCTGTAATCACAAACCTGTAATTTGCTAAGAGCAATAAAGAGAAAGATCTAGAGCGGAGTTCATCCTTGTGTTCTTCTTCTTGTTTCGCTACCCTTGGTTGTGTTCTTGAGGAAAGCATCCGGAAGTTCGTCCAATCTTATCACAAACCCTCCCCCGAATCCTCTAGCGCACATTTGGCCCCAACTCAAGCCATCCTATGGCATCTGCTCGTTCACCACGACGACACTACTGATGTGATTTACTTCACATCCATCAAATAACTTCTCGAGCTCATTGTACACTTCCTTGTATGCCACCATACTGTCATTGACTGCATCACATTGGTTCATGACTTGCTGTGCCACCAACTGCGAGTCGCCAAAGATTTTTAATCGGGTTGCACCACAAGCTTTCGCCATCTTCATCCCATGTATGAGAGCTCCATATTCTGCTTCATTGTTAGATGCATTTGGGAACGTCATCCGTAGGACATACTTCAGTTTGTCGCCTTCGGGTGATATAAGTATCACGCCTGCGCCATCTCCTTCTACCCTTTTGGACCCGTCAAAATTCATGGTCCAAGTTCTCGATAAATCTGGAGGTCCTATGTTTTGCAACTCCATCCACTCTGCAATGAAATCTAGCAGAATTTGCGACTTGATTGCCTTTCTTTTTTCATATGTGATGTCCCGAGGGGAAAGTTCTATTCCCCAAAGGGAGACACGTCCCGTAGCTTCTGGATTGTTCAGTATATTTGATAGAGGTGCTTCGTTGACCACTATTATCGGGTGTGCCGAAAAATAGTGGCATAATTTTCTTGCTGTTGTGAACACTCCATATGCTAGCTTCTGGTACTGCGGGTACCGCTGTTTTGAAGGCGATAAAACTTCACTAATGAAATACACCGGCCTTTGCACACCATGGAGTTTTCCTTCTTCTTCCCTTTCAACAACTAACGCCGTGCTGACCACCTGAGGTGTGGCTGCGATGTATAACAGGAGAGGTTCCTTCTCTTTTGGCGCCACCAAGATTGGTGGTGTCGAAATTGTGCGCTTTAGATCCTCGAAGGCTCTATCTGCCTCTTCGTTCCACTGGAATTTCTCTCCTTGCTTGATTAACGCGTAGAACGGTAACGCTTTTTCTCCCAGTCTGGCGACAAATCTGCTTAAAGCTGCAACTCGCCCAGTTAACTGATGTATTTCTTTCAACTTCGTTGGCTTCCTCATTGTCACGATAGCTTGGATTTTTTCGGGATTTGCTTCAATCCCTCTCGCTGAAACTAGGAACCCAAGAAGTTCTCCTGCAGGGACACCAAAGGAACACTTCGTCGGGTTCAACTTGAGGCAAAACTTGTCGAGGTTATCGAAATTTTCCTTCAGGTCCTCGATTAGTGTCGTCCCCTTTTTTGATGTTACATCGTCAATGTACACTTGTACGTTTTTCCCAATCTGTGTTGCTAAGCACTTTTGCATCATCCTCTGGTATGTTGCTCCCGCGTTTTTCAGACTAAAAGGCATTGTTCTATAGCAAAACACGCCATAAGGTGTGATGAACGCTGTTTTGACCTCGTCTTCTTCTTTCAATCTGATCTGGTTATAACCAGAATATGCATCCAGGAAGGAAAGACGTTCACATCCTGCCGTGGAGTCGATAATTTGATCGATCCTCGGGAGGGGAAAGTGATCCTTTGGACAATGTTTATTGAGACACGTAAAGTCGACGCACATGCGAAGGACTTTAGTGTTTTTCTTCGGCACCAACACTGGGTTCGCTACCCATGTGGCCTCTGTATGCAGCTCCTTCATAAAACCAGCTTCTCTCAGTCGATCGATTTCTGACAGCATAGCTTTGCGGTTTGGCTCCGAAAAACGCCGCAAAGGTTGTTTTATTGGTCTCTCTAATGGATCCAAGTTTAGGTGGTGCTTGGCAAGTTCCCTGGGTACTCCTGGCATGTCGGCTGGACACCATGCGAAGATTTTCCAGTGCTCACGGAGGAACTCGACGAGCACGCTTTCCTATGCGAGGTCCATGTCTGTCGCGATGGATGTCGTCTTTTTTGGATCTGTCGGGTGAATCTGCACCTCTTTAGAATTTTTCTCAGTGTTGAAAGTTGATTCTTTGTTGGGCCTTCCTACATCTGGCAGTACATCATAATCGGTTGTGAGTCTTGACGCCATGTACTCTACTTGCATCCCGAAAGTTTCTGATAGTCGATGAAAATCCTTATCACATTTATCGGCTAACGCAAAGCTTCCTTTGACTGTGATTGGTCCCTTAGGTCCAGGCATCCTCCACAACAGGTATGTGTAATGTGGTACCGCCATAAACCTGGCATATGCTGGTCATCCCAACAAAGCGTGGTACTGTGACAGGAAATCCACGACTTCAAACTCCAGCCTTTCTATTCTGTAATTCTCTCGGGTCCTGATACGTCTCCGACGTATCGATAATTTCTTATGTTCCATGCCACATTATTGATGTTATCTACATGTTTTATGCACACTTTATGTCATATTCGTGCATTTTCTGGAACTAACCTATTAACAAGATGCCGAAGTGCCAGTTGCTGTTTTCTGCTGTTTTTGGTTTCAGAAATCCTAGTAAGGAAATATTCTCGGAATTGGACGAAATCAACGCCCAGGGGCCTATTTTTCCACGAAGCTTCCAGAAGTTCGAAGACGAGACGAAGAGGGGCCACGAGGCAGCCAGAGCATAGGGCGGCGCGGCCCCTGCCCTGGCCGCACGGCCCTATGGTCTGGGCCCCTCGCGCCGCCTCATCACCTGCCCTTCCGCCTACTTAAAGCCTCCGTCGCGAAACCCCCAGTACCGAGAGCCACGATACGGAAAACCTTCCAGAGACGCCGCCGCCGCCGCCAATCCCATCTCGGGGGATTCAGGAGATCGCCTCCGGCACCCTGCCGGAGAGGGGAATCATCTCCCGAAGGACTCTACGCCGCCATGGTCGCCTCCGGAGTGATGTGTGAGTAGTCTACCCCTGGACTATGGGTCCATAGCAGTAGCTAGATGGTTGTCTTCTCCTCATTGTGCTTAATTGTCGGGTCTTGTGAGCTGCCGAACATGATCAAGATCATATATCTGTAATTCTATATGTTGTGTTTGTTGGGATCCGATGAATAGAGAATACCATGTTATGTTGATTATCAATTTATATCTATGTGTTGTTTATGATCTTGCATGCTCTCCGTTATTAGTAGAGGCTCTGGCCAAGTTTTTACTCTTAACTCCAAGAGGGAGTATTTATGCTCGATAGTGGGTTCATGTCTCCGTGAATCTGGGGAAGTGACAGAAATCTCTAAGATTATGGATGTGCTGTTGCCACTAGGGATAAAACATTGATGCTATGTCCGAGGATGTAGTTATTGATTACATTACGCGCAATACTTAATGCAATTGTCTGTTGTTTTCAACTTAATACTGGAAGGGGTTCGGATGATAACCTGAAGGTGGACTTTTTAGGCATAGATGCATGCTGGATAGCGGTCTATGTACTTTGTCGTAATGCCCAATTAAATCTCACTATACTCATCATAATATGTATGTGCATGGTCATGCCCTCTTTATTTGTCAATTGCCCAACTATAATTTGTTCACCCAACATGCTATTTATCTTATGGGAGAGACACCTCTAGTGAACTGTGGACCCCGGTCCAATTCTCTATACTGAAATACAATCTACTACAATACTTATTCTACTGTTCTCTGCAAACAATCATCATCCACACTATACATCTAATCCTTTGTTACAGCAAGCCGGTGAGATTGACAACCTCACTGTTTCATTGGGGCAAAGTACTTGGTTTGTGTTGTGCAGGTTCCACGTTGGCGCCGGAATCCCTGGTGTTGCGCCGCACTACATCCCGCCGCCATCAACCTTCAACGTGCTTCTTGGCTCCTCCTGGTTCGATAAACCTTGGTTTCTTTCTGAGGGAAAACTTGCTGCTGTGCGCATCATACCTTCCTCTTGGGGTTCCCAACGAACGTGTGAGTTACACGCCATCAAGCTCTTTTTCTGGCGCCGTTGCCGGGAAGATCAAGACACGCTGCAAGGGGAGTCTCCACTTCTCAATCTCTTTACTTTGTTTTTGTCTTGCTTAGTTTTATTTACTACTTTGTTTGCTGCACTAAATCAAAATACAAAAAAATTAGTTGCTAGTTTTACTTTATTTGCTATCTTGTTTGCTATATCAAAAACACAAAAAAATTAGTTACTTGCATTTACTTTACTTATTTCATAATGTTTCCTCCTAAGTTTGTTCTTAAAGATGTGCCGGTAGGTCGAGGGTCTATCCTTGGGAAAGATAATATAGAAGATTTTTTCACTCATATTAGTACGGTCGAAGATTTTGAAGATAGACACTTGGCAGAACTTGCCCCCACTTATGAAATTGCTGTTGCTTCTTTAGTACACGCATTAGAAGCTAGATTTGTTAATCTTAATCCTGTGATTCAACATATGTTTCTTACACTCAGTGATATGGAAGAAGGAGAAAAGAAAGATTTTGTATTAGAAACCCTTCTTAAAGAATTTGGGGGAATAGCGAGAGAAGCTAGAAAAGTTTTCACTAAATATAATATGCTAGGTTCTTATACCAACTTTGCTAGTACCCTTGAGAAGATGGAAAAGGATAGACAAAAGTACACTAATAAAGTTAATTATGAGGGGGATATTAAAACATCAATACCTTGCAAGCTCTTGGGAATGTGTGAGGCACTAGAAAAGAATTTTGATTGGATTGTTCCTGAAGATTTGTTTGATGAGAGTAGCAAGCCCAAGACTAATGAAAAGGGAGCCTCTGAAACTCACATAGAAAAGATAATATGCATAGTTGAGAACACTCCGCACCCCGCTGAGAATGCACCACCCTTTGATAATACTTGATACACACTTTCTGCGCCTAGCTGAAAGGCGTTAAAGAAAAGCGCTTATGGGAGACAACCCATGTTTTTACCTACAGTACTTTGTTTTTATTTTGTGTCTTGGAAGTTGTTTACTACTGTAGCAACCTCTCCTTATCTTAGTTTTGTGTTTTGTTGTGCCAAGTTAAGCCGTTGATAGAAAAGTAAGTACTAGATTTGGATTACTGCGCAGTAACAGATTTCTTTGCTGTCACGAATCTGGGTCCACCTCCCTGTAGGTAGCTCAGAAAATTAAGCCAATTTACGTGCATGATCCTCAGATATGTACGCAACTTTCATTCAATTTGAGCATTTTCATTTGAGCAAGTCTGGTGCCATTTTAAAATTCGTCAATACGAACTGTTCTGTTTTGACAGATTCTGCCTTTTATTTCGCATTGCCTCTTTTGCTATGTTGGATGAATTTCTTTGATCCACTAATGTCCAGTAGCATTATGCAATGTCCAGAAGTGTTAAGAATGATTGTGTCACCTCTGAATATGTTAATTTTTATTGTGCACTAACCCTCTAATGAGTTGTTTCGAGTTTGGTGTGGAGGAAGTTTTCAAGGATCAAGAGAGGAGTATGATGCAACATGATCAAGGAGAGTGAAAGCTCTAAGCTTGGGGATGCCCCGGTGGTTCACCCCTGCATATATCAAGAAGACTCAAGCGTCTAAGCTTGGGGATGCCCAAGGCATCCCCTTCTTCATCGACAACATTATCAGGTTCCTCCCCTGAAACTATATTTTTATTCCATCACATCTTATGTGCTTTTTCTTGGAGCGTCGGTTTGTTTTTGTTTTTTTTTGTTTGAATAAAATGGATCCTAGCATTCACTTTATGGGAGAGAGACACGCTCCGCTGTAGCATATGGACAAGTATGTCCTTGGTTTCTACTCATAGTATTCATGGCGAAGTTTCTCCTTCGTTAAATTGTTATATGGTTGGAATTGGAAAATGATACATGTAGTAATTGCTATAAATGTCTTGGGTAATGTGATACTTGGCAATTGTTGTGCTCATGTTTAAGCTCTTGCATCATATGCTTTGCACCCATTAATGAAGAAATACATAGAGCATGCTAAAATTTGGTTTGCATATTTTATTTCTCTAAGGTCTAGATAATTTCTAGTATTGAGTTTGAACAACAAGGAAGATGGTGTAGAGTCTTATAATGTTTTCAATATGTCTTTTATGTGAGTTTTGCTGCACCGGTTCATCCTTGTGTTTGTTTCAAATAAGCCTTGCTAGCCTAAACCTTGTATCGAGAGGGAATACTTCTCATGCATCCAAAATACTTGAGCCAACCACTATGCCATTTGTGTCCACCATACCTACCTACTACATGGTATTTTCCGCCATTCCAAAGTAAATTGCTTGAGTGCTACCTTTAAAATTCCATCATTCACCTTTGCAATATATAGCTCATGGGACAAATAGCTTAAAAACTATTGTGGTATTGAATATGTAATTATGCACTTTATCTCTTAATAAGTTGCTTGTTGTGCGATAACCATGTTCACTGGGGACACCATCAACTATTCATTGTTGAATTTCATGTGAGTTGCTATGCATGTCCGTCTTGTCTGAAGTAAGAGCGATCTACCACCTTATGGTTAAGCATGCATATTGTTAGAGAAGAACATTGGGCCGCTAACTAAAGCCATGATCCATGGTGGAAGTTTCAGTTTTGGACATATATCCTCAATCTCAAATGAGAAAATTATTAATTGTTGTTACATGCTTATGCATAAAAGAGGAGTCCATTATCTGTTGTCTATGTTGTCCCGGTATGGATGTCTAAGTTGAAGAATAATCAATAGCGAGAAATCCAATGCGAGCTTTCTCCTTAGACCTTTGTACAGGCGGCATAGAGGTACCCCTTTGTGACACTTGGTCAAAACATGTGCATTGTGATGATCCGTTAGTCCAAGCTAATTAGGACAAGGTGCGGGCACTATTAGTACACTATGCATGAGGCTTGCAACTTATAAGATATAATTTACATGATGCATATGCTTTATTACTACCGTTGACAAAATTGTTTCATGTTTTCAAAATCAAAGCTCTAGCACAAATATAGCAATCGATGCTTTTCCTCCATGGAGGATCATTCTTTTACTTTCAATGTTGAGTCAGTTCACCTATTTCTCTCCACCTCAAGAAGCAAACACTTGTGTGAACTGTGCATTGATTCCTACATACTTGCTTATTGCACTTATTATATTACTCTATGTTGACAATATCCATGAGATATACATGTTACAAGTTGAAAGCAACCGCTGAAACTTAATCTTCTTTTGTGTTGCTTCAATGCTTTTACTTTGAATTATTGCTTTATGAGTTAACTCTTATGCAAGACTTAATTGATGCTTGTCTTGAAGTGCTATTCATGAAAAGTCTTTGCTTTATGATTCACTTGTTTACTCATGTCATATACATTGTTTTGATCGCTGCATTCACTACATATGCTTTACAAATAGTATGATCAAGATTATGATGGCATGTCACTCCAGAAATTATCTGTGTTATCGTTTTACCTGCTCGGGACGAGCAGAACTAAGCTTGGGGATGCTGATACGTCTCCGACGTATCGATAATTTCTTATGTTCCATGCCACATTATTGATGTTATCTACATGTTTTATGCACACTTTATGTCATATTCGTGCATTTTCTGGAACTAAACTATTAACAAGATGCCGAAGTGCCAGTTGCTGATTTCTGCTGTTTTTGGTTTCAGAAATCCTAGTAAGGAAATATTCTCGGAATTGGACGAAATCAGCGCCCAGGGGCCTATTTTTCCACGAAGCTTCCAGAAGTCCGAAGACTAGACGAAGAGGGGCCACGAGGCAGCCAGAGCATAGGGCGGCGCGGCCCCTACCCTGGCCGCGCGGCCCTATGGTCTGGGCCCCTCGCGCCGCCTCATCACCTGCCCTTCCGCCTACTTAAAGCCTCCGTCGCGAAACCCCCAGTACCGAGAGCCACGATACGGAAAACCTTCCAGAGACGCCGCCGCCGCCAATCCCATCTCGGGGGATTCAGGAGATCGCCTCCGGCACCCTGCCGGAGAGGGGAATCATCTCCCGGAGGACTCTACGCCGCCATGGTCGCCTCCGGAGTGATGTGTGAGTAGTCTACCCCTGGACTATGGGTCCATAGCAGTAGCTAGATGGTTGTCTTCTCCTCATTGTGCTTAATTGTCTGGTCTTGTGAGCTGCCGAACATGATCAAGATCATATATCTGTAATTCTATATGTTGTGTTTGTTGGGATCCGATGAATAGAGAATACCATGTTATGTTGATTATCAATTTATATCTATGTGTTGTTTATGATCTTGCATGCTCTCCGTTATTAGTAGAGGCTCTGGCCAAGTTTTTACTCTTAACTCCAAGAGGGAGTATTTATGCTCGATAGTGGGTTCATGTCTCCGTGAATCTGGGGAAGTGACAGAAATCTCTAAGATTATGGATGTGCTGTTGCCACTAGGGATAAAACATTGATGCTATGTCCGAGGATGTAGTTATTGATTACATTACGCGCAATACTTAATGCAATTGTCTGTTGTTTTCAACTTAATACTGGAAGGGGTTCGGATGATAACCTGAAGGTGGACTTTTTAGGCATAGATGCATGCTGGATAGCGGTCTATGTACTTTGTCGTAATGCCCAATTAAATCTCACTATACTCATCATAATATGTATGTGCATGGTCATGCCCTCTTTATTTGTCAATTGCCCAACTATAATTTGTTCACCCAACATGCTATTTATCTTATGGGAGAGACACCTCTAGTGAACTGTGGACCCCGGTCCAATTCTCTATACTGAAATACAATCTACTGCAATACTTATTCTACTGTTCTCTGCAAACAATCATCATCCACACTATACATCTAATCCTTTGTTACAGCAAGCCGGTGAGATTGACAACCTCACTGTTTCGTTGGGGCAAAGCACTTGGTTTGTGTTGTGCAGGTTCCACGTTGGCGCCGGAATCCCTGGTGTTGCGCCGCACTACATCCCGCCGCCATCAACCTTCAACGTGCTTCTTGGCTCCTCCTGGTTCGATAAACCTTGGTTTCTTTCTGAGGGAAAACTTGCTGTTGTGCGCATCATACCTTCCTCTTGGGGTTCCCAACGAACGTGTGAGTTACACGCCATCAGGTCCCAAACTGAACGTCGAGATTGATCTTCCCCAACGGATAACTTGGCTTCTCCGGTGTGATGCCATGGAAGCGTGTGTCGGTTGGTTTCAGATTTGCTAGAGATATGTTCATCTTCTTTAGTGTATCTGCATACATAAGGTTTAAACTGCTGCCTCCATCTATGAATACTCGAGATACGTCAAATCCTGCGATTACTGCTGGTAAGATAAGTGCTGACTGCCTGGTCGAGGAACTTGGTGTGGATGATCCGCTATTGTGAATCCTATGTCTTGCCCTGACCAGTTAAGGTACTCAACCGTTGGTGGAGGCATTTTCTCTGCCATGAACACCTGTCGCGAGATTACTTTCTGAGCTCTATTGGATGGCCTGCCCTTCTGAATCATCGAGACCGCTCCATTGGAGTTGGGATCAACATAAGGCGGTGGCGCTGGTGCTGCCGCTATTCTGAGCTGATGTCGATTATCGTTCGTAATTGCGGGAGGAGGTGGCAAGTGAATCTCACTCCTGGGCCCTTGCGGGTTCCTATTTGTCGCCAGGGCATTGGCGTGCCCTGCCCATCTTAGCATTGCCTGAAAATTTTGGCAATCCTTCTGCAGGTGCCCTGACTGTCTTTTTCCATTGTTGTCGAGATAAAAATGCATCTGACACGGCCCGTTCATCATCTCCTCAGGGGACACGAAAGGTCTCTGAAACCTTGGCCCAGTATTTTGTCTGTTGTTTCGAGAGTCATCTCTATTGTCGCCTCGCTGCTCGTTGCTTCTCTGATAATCATCTCTATTGTTTCCTCCGGCGCTTGCTCGAAAGCCAGCCGAAATTTCCCAGGAGCATCATAGCCCGAGTATTGCCGAGGAAATCGTCGCCTATTTTAATAATTTCGACCGCGGTCCTCCTCTGGTGACCTATGCCGTTTGTTGTGAACAGCATCTTCTCCATCTGCCCATCTGTTTGCTATCTCCATTAATGCGGATACTGTCTTTGGATTGGTTCTCCCCAAGTCCTCGACAAAATCTCCCCGCCTGATTCCTGCGACAAACGCATCTATCGCTCTCTCGTCAGATATATTCTCTGTCAAATTTTTAATGATATTCCACCTTTGGATGTATTTCCTCATTGATCCGTCTGGCTTTTGTCGACACGCTCTTAGTTCCTCTAGTGATGCAGGTTTTTTGCAAGTGGACCGGAAATTCTTGACGAACACGTCCTCGAAGCTATCCCAGTTGTCGATGGATCCTGGAGGAAGCTTTTTTATCCAAGATCTCGCGGCTCCACTTAAATGCACCTGGATGCTTTGCATAGCTGTTGCTCTAGTTCCTCCTATGAGCTTCACCGTCTCGAGGTAATCAACTAGCCAATCCTCTGGATCTTGCAACCCGTCGAATTTTTTGAAATTATCGGGCAGTTTAAACCCCGAAGGGACTAGAGTTTTTCGGACCCTCCTTGTGAAGCATGGCAATCCACACATATCCTCGTCGTTTAATTCTGGGGAATGCCGATGTTCTCTTCTATTTTGCCGTGCTCTGTCCACCCTTTCTTGCGCTGCTGTGTCTCTTGCTCCACTTGTTCCTTTGGGAACTGTTGCTGCTGCCGCAGGTCGTGGACTATTTTGCCTTGCTGTTCCTTCGGGAGGTGTTGATACAAACGCTGTTCCCATGGCCCCGACTCCTGCCATTGCCATGTTGTACAATGCCTCCCTTGGATCTCCTGGAGGTGGCCTAGATGCAAGGATAAAAGCATGTGTCGCCATATACCCAGCTTCTGGTGTCTTGGGGATAATGTTCCCTCTCATGTCTATCGACATAAAAGACATGTCGAGGTTTTGAACCAGGTGCTCTCTTTCTCCTTCAGGTATGTTTTGCAGCCTTGATCTTGCTCTGTTCCGAGCTTCCCTGTGGCTATCTCCCGAGGTTCCTGATTGTCGACTTAGCTCCGCCCTTCGTCTGGTTGATGCGGAGGCTGCCTCCCTTCTTCTGTTCAGGGCAGCTGTCTGTTTTTCCAATTCCCTTGCAGCTCGCGCGAGCCTATATTGATACGCTTGTAATTCTTCTGGCGTGGCTGTTGTGGCCATTGGTTCTGAGCCGTCCATAGCTCTTACGGCTCTATCCCATGCTTCTTGTGGGAGTTGAACCCTAACACGTGGTGTAGGTCCAACATATTTACTGCCTAAACCTCGCCTTAGATCGGAGGGATCGACGTATGGATTTCCCAAATCGTCGAAAGCCTCAGATGTTTCCTCCTGATCGCGGTTTGGTTCTTCGATGGCATAAATCTGATGATATTTCGAATTCAAATCTTTGCTGGGTTTGGTGACACCATCATAGAGATTGGTGAAGACCTTGCCCACAGTGGTGGATTTGTCGATGAAGTTGAAGCTGTCGACGCTGCTCGAGTCATCGCTTATATAAGAGTCCGCAGATGACTCGAATGACATGTCGCTGACGATCTTGGCGAGCTTTTCGCTTGCCCTGGTGCTAATGAAGCATGGCGATGAAGTCTCCTCTGCGCCTGACTCGATTGAGGATGTTGAGTTCGAAGAATCGGAATCGACCGCTGACAATCCCGACGAGATCGGAATTTCGAGACGATACGCTCCCTCCTTATCGACGCGAAAGTGGAACCTTCCGAACATCATCTCCATAGGCTTCTCCAGATACGCATATGCATCCAAACGGGAGGGCGGGTGAGGAACAAAATAGACAGGTCTAGTTGCGATCTGTTTACCTCGATCCATTGCGTTGCTTGCTGTTGACGAAGTCGACGATCTTGAACGTGCCATCGAGATTAGATCCTTGACGCCTCTAATTCCCACAGACGGCGCCAATTGACAAGGTATCAACTTGTCAATGCCTACGGGTTGTAGACTAGGGTTTAGTTAGAAGTAGAGGGCAAGTAGATCTCGAAGGTTTCAGCCGAAAAGTACTCGACGATATGAAAACTAGGGTTGTTAGACAATGAATCGATGCTTTCTTTGTCCCTCGACTCCCCCTTATATAGGAGGTGGAGCCGAGGGATTTGTAATGTACAAGTTACAGAGTCCGGGAGGGTTTCCAACTCATCCCGCAAGATTACAAATATTATCTTCTAATACAACTCTAGCTTTCCTTAATAATAATTTGGGCTTCCGATTCTTCTTATTCTTCGAGTCGTGGGCCTTCAGTAAACCCCGGGTACTATCTTCGGCAGGCCCAGTGGGGATGCCTATGTCAGATGGCAATCTAGATGATGTACTAGTTAGTGAGAGAATCCATTACCACGAAGTTCAGCTCGGAAGCAATAGAAGTCGATCTCCCTCTGCGAGCAAAGGTGTCGTGCTGGCTTTGCGCAACCTCATCGAACTGGATGGGGTCGTCCAAGATGTCCTCAGCATACACATGCTTCACTAACTTGATACGTGTGTTCTCATGGAACCACTCGAGGTAGTTGTTGAAAGCGGCGAAGTCGTGAGGCACAATCTCCTCGGGGCCAGCATTCCGTGCCGCTTCCAAACAGTGTTGGAACGCTGCGACGTGGCTGCTACGATGGACTGGCCAATTTGTGATCTTCCTCTGCCGCTGCCTATCAAGCCTGCAAGAATCAAGAAGTTAGTTTGTACCTCTTCTATCAAGAATCTTCCATCGCATGATTCCAGAAGTTTACCTATGAAGCGCCTTGTCCGTGTCTTGCCACACTGGTGGGCACTCCTGATACAGCCCAAACTGCCTCATCACTCTTTGCGGCTGGTGGTGTTCAACAAGCCACATGCATATGAGTGGGCAGCGCATACGCCAGAACCGCGCCTCCTCCGTGCACTTGTGGTTGAGGTCAGTCATCCCGGCGCCAATATGGTAGTAGCTACCATATGGCTCCCATTCCACCTGCAACATACAAATATTTCAGAATTTAGAACATGCCAGTAGAATCAATGAAAACTAGGATTGAAAAAGAGCGATCGGTTACCTGCTCAGCGGTAAGAGTGTCCAACTCCGCAGTGTACTGCCTGTACATGACCATTGGATCGCTCGTCATCTCCGAGACATTGTCCCAAAGGTATGCCCAAGTGGGCTCCCGATCAAGGTTCTCATGGTGATGAGGCCATGGCCTCTCGTTGAGTACCCTGGGACGCCCAACTGATAGGCGGTCCCAGCTCCATACGGAAAGTAGGAGCATGCATCCACCAATACCGCCGCTCCCAGTCCTGCGACAAGCTTTGTCCAACTGCGCACATAAGACATTTGGTTAGTACTTTGTCTAGCACACTACTATAGGAAAATAGTACATAGAACAAATCATCACCTGCCGGTAGAGGTAGGCAAGTGCCGCTGTTCCCCAACTCCACCGGTGATCCAACACCGTAAGCGCCTTCAGCCAACACCAATGGGCCAGCTTCCCCCCACTGTCAGGAAAGAGAGTCCTCGAAATCATGTACCATAAGTACACGCGGGTGTACGTCCTCCGAGTGTCCTCGTTGGCCCCTTCCGGGGATTGTCCAAAGTTAGTCCTGATCCAAGAGAAAGACGCGCCGGCGGGAGCTCTCTCCTTTGGATCTGCTGGCGGTGGAGGAGCCCTGCCAATAAGCGCCTCCATCTGCTGGCGCCACCCATCAGAAGCTGTGTTCATACACAGTGGCTCGCCCTGAATAGGTAGTCAAAGGATCATGGAAACATCCTGGAGAGTAGGGGCCATCTCGCCGGCTCTCAAGTGGAAGGTGTGAGTCTCCGGCCTCCACCGGTCGACAAGGGCGGTGAGTGCCGAGGGGTTCATGTTCGGCCCCCCACGGCTTACAAGGGATATGAACGGCAGAAGACCAGTAGGCTGGATGAACTCCGTGTACCTCTCGTCATACGGTATATCCACTGTGCCATGGTAACGAATCTTCAAAGGGTGAAGATCCGTTGTCCTCTGCGTCATATGAACAGCCCGGTGCTCCCTGTCGTACTCTTCATCCAGGAGCCACACCATCCTACATGTTTACACAAATACACCATATTATGAGCAACACATACATGAGAATATCCAAATAAGCCATCACAAATGCATCAAATACATACATATACATTCATATCTAGGGATAGAACAGCATATGAGTTATTCCTACACATACACATTCATGAAATTTGATGCCTAGAGTTCCTCCACAAATCTAGGATACATACATATCTAGGGTTCCTACACATACACATTCAACACTTACATACCCATTTCAACACATACATAGCCATTTCAAACATCTTTGGTTCAAACACAACCAACATTTCAACACATACATACATAGGATTTCAACACATACATGTAAAATTTCATATCTAGGGTTCCAACAAATCTTTGGTTCAAACACATATACTACAATGTAGATTCCACCAACATTAATTTCCATATCAATGATTCATATCCAAATCCACCAACATAAATTTCCATGTCTGGGTTCATATCCAAATCTACCAAATCCACCAACACTAGTGGATGAATCGGAGGGAATCGAAGGGGAATACCTTGAGGAATGGAGGAGGAAGGAGTTGGCCGGATAGATCTGACGAATCCTTGGTCGATTTGGTGGGGGGGCCGAAGGGGAGGCGGGCGGCGGCGGCGGTTGGGGAGGAGAAACAGAGAGGAAGAAAGAGAAGTGGCTGGGTCGGGCTGGGGGCGGGCGCGGGCGCCACACTTAAGTGGATGTGTGGCGCCCGTGGCATCGGTGCCACACATGCTAGTGTGGCGCCCGTGGCATCGGCACCACACGTAGAGGCTCGCCAAAACGGCTAAGTCCCAGACGTCCGGAGCCCCTGGATGTTTTCGACCCAAAAGTTGATATAAGTTGGCATGTGTGGCGCCGTTGGGAGGGGCGCCACACATGCTGCCACGTCGGATCGGCAGACCAGCTCAGCGTCGAGGGCGCCACGTCGGCTGGGAGAGTGGCGCCGGCAGGAGGGCGCTACACTGGCATGTGTGGCGCCGATGAGAGGGGCGCCACACAAAAGGGTTAGATTGGTGAAATAGTTTCGCCGGAGGGTCAGTCTGTGCTTATTCTTTAACTTTTGGGTTATTTTTGTGCAAATCGCCTAGTTGTCTTGCCCTGACATATGTTCTGGTTTGGGATTATTCTTGAGTCTAGTTGAAAGCAATGCTTGAGAACAATAATCTCAGACTTGAGACGCAGGTATTTGTTGGGTCAGAGGTTGGGTGGGACAAAGACATGCCCCACGCAAATTGCGGGTTAGTGGTCAATGTTGGTCCTATATCTCTGCACACATATGAACAAGCACTGATTATTTGATACAGATAGCTGATTATGGCATCTGCTGCATATGCTTAAATTCTACAGAAGTACTAGTCGCTAAGAGAGTATGGATACACCCAGACACATCAGTAGCGGCATCCCAACAGTGTCAAGATGATCAAATAGCCAAGGAAATTTGGATACAATCAACTTAAACAAGTACAATTTTCATTCTTCTGTAGGAGAAGATGGTAATTTGGTTCCTGTTATACCTAGTGATTACGAGAAAAGCCTACAGAAGACCAGATCCCAAGTTTCCACTATTCTCCTGGGCATTGGAGATGAATGAAAAATGCTAAAATTGTACACCTAGACGTTCAGAGCAAAACAACACTCTTATCAATAAACAGCCATGATCCACGTGATGATCCAGCAGTGTATCACATATTTCTCAACCGGGAATCATCACAGTGGCTGCTGACCTGGGCTTGTGCATCTTTTCAAACACACATCAGCAACGGCCCGCAGTTATGACATTTAGCACTGCGATCATTGTTGTGGCTTCGCAACCATCATGCTGTTGTAATTAATCTGAGCCTTGCGGTTCTCTGTTTCTTCTTGGCTACATACTGTGAAGATGTCAACCAACACTACCGGCGTCCATTGGTAGACTGAAACTGTGTACCAGCACCTGGTGCATGTGAAGGAGTCATGGAGTCCTGGAAGATCTACCAGTGGCTGCTGAATTGGGTTCCTTCATCTCTTGGAACACGCATCAGCAATGGAGTTAAGATATTTCATTCAGTTCTATAGCACTGTGATCATTGCTGTGCCTTTGCAACCATAACGCTACTGCAATCTGAGCTTTGTGGTTCTGTATTTCATTCCTGGGATGCATCTTCTGAAGACGCTAACCGGTAATCCAATATCCATTGGGAGTATGGAAGTATGTACCAGCACCTGGCGCATGTGTAGGAATCATACAAGCCTGGTAGGTAACTCATCTGCTTTTCACCTGCCATTTTTCCCCTTGAACTTCTTCTTGAAATCTTGAGGGCCTAACAGATCCGAAGCACTTGAATCCATCTCATCGGAGAGCTTTTGTGCAAGTTCAAACCGTCCAGCTTTTTTCAGGTCACTGATCAGTGCACGGTAGACATAAACCGAAGGCTGGTGTGACTTCTTCATCTGCTCAAAAGCTTCGAGGGCATCGGTAACACGGCCCGCCCGGCCGAAACCATCAATGAGCGCGCTATATGTTCTCAAATCCGGATCGATGCCCCTCCCAACCATCTCCGTTGCAAAGCTTTTGCACAGATCGAGTCTTCCAAGCCTGCGCAGGCAGTTTATCACCGTATTATATGTTACGATGTCAGCAGCAATGCCAAGCTCCTCCATCAGCTTCACTTCTCGGAGCATTGGGTCAATCTGGCCGGCTTTCCCAAGCATGTCCAAAATGGTGTTGAACGTGACGACATCCAAGCATTTCTGATCTTTCTTCAGCTCCTCGAATATGATCAAGCTTTTATCGATGTGGCCATATTTACCCACGGCAAAAACAATACGGTTCACCACCGTGGGATCCCTGCCATGCGTGATCTCCAATACCTCTCTAACAAACCTGAGCATCGGTTCAGGGTCATCTAAATCCCCGATGGCCCTGGCGACATGCATGTATGAGGTCAAGTCGGGAGCGGCTTTGGAGAGCAGAAGGTATCTGAATACCTTGGCGAAGAGCGCGAAGTTGTGTGCTTCGCACGCTCGCTTCAGCAGCAGATTGTAGGTGCCCAGGCCTAGATGGGTATGGTCGTCGTGCAGACGCCGGAGAATCCCGGCCAGCTCTGCCGGATCCGCTCGGGACAGCGTGGAGCCCCAGTCGCGATCGAGGGGCTCCGACTCGCACCCCTGATCAGCTGCTGGATCCTCTGCAGGCGGCGAACCCGCCGCGAGATGGGAGGAGGATACCGCGGGTGTCGTGGACGCCGTCGTTGCGGCTCGACCGAGAGGTGGTTGCCGGAGTGCGCGGGCGGCTAGGCGGGAAGGAACGGCGGTGAGGCGGCGGATTAGGGGGAGCATGGGGGCGGCGGGAGAAGGTTACGCCGGCGAGCTAGGGCGAAGAGGAGACGAGCTATGGAGACAACCATGGGCCTGCGGGGAAGTGGTTGGGAAGCTCGGAAACACGAAATTGGTAGCTGCGCAAGGCCCAACATCGTCTACCACTTCGTGAGGCCCGCCCTTCATGGGCACGCGCTATACACCTTTTTCTTTCACATTTCCTACTAAACAGCTAGCTGTTTCTCAATTGGGAAACAGCCACTTTTTCAGCCGTCCGATGTCTTCACCAATCTTGGCGCATCTTTTTTCAGCTTCCGTTGAGTCTCCCGCACCGCGTCTCTTCTTTTTCCTTTTTCAGCTTTTCTTTTGAATTTTTCATTTCCCCTTATCCCGTCGTCGTGTGGCTCTGTCCCGGATCCATCCATGGCGAGGGGAGCTTCGAAGGCTGCAGCGCGGGCGGTGTCGGAGCGGTCGAGGGCTGCAGCGCGGCCTGTGTCGGCGCGGTCGGGGGCTGCAGCGCGGCCGGTGTCGGAGCGGTCGGGGCTGCAGGCGGCCGGTGTTGGAGGGGTTGGGGGGCTGCGCGGCGCGCTGTTGGAGGGGTCGGGGGCTGCTGACAGCGGCGCGCATCGCGTCAGGGGCGGGCCGGTGCCGCTCGGTACCGGGAGTGCTGCGTCGCCGCAGCCGGCGGTAGGCGCGATGGGGAGATGTGCTTCTCCTGTTCTTCTCCATCCACCGGGGAAGATGTCAGCGATTTGCAAGCGCAGAAGATCTAGGTCCCGTCGACGTGATGGGTAATCTCTTGTTTCCCATGTCCTCTGCCTTTTTTATTCTCCGATTTTGTGGTGCTAGGTGCCTGGTAGGTTGTGCTCGAGGTCACGCGATAGACGCATGAGTTGTGAGAGACGCATCAGTTGTTGTTGATTCGTGTGTGTAGTGCTCGATTTTGTCTCGATTTCACTGGATTTCGACCTTAGTTTAATTTTGGAGTCGCATGAGTTTTGAGAGACGCATCAGTTGTTGTTTGATTGGGGTTGTAGTTCTCGAGTTTTGTCTCGATTTCACTGGATTTAGGTGCTTCCTGGCTCAAGTATGCTGCTGCTTCTCTTCCTAGTCCCTTTTATCCTTGAGTGTGGATATAGGATGGGGATTTGTTACGATTCATGTTGTGATTAACACCATTCCCTTTTGGACTAATTTTCTGTCACAAGGTCCAAATAATGTGCCAAATCACAGTGTATAGAAGTACAGATAGAGGAATATGCTTTAGTCTAGACAGTATCCAAATGTACAGGAGAAGTAGAGTAGGGTCACCAATTCCACTGAATAATTTTGTTTGATTCGCCGAGAGAAGGCAGGTCTTTCACTAATTCATCTGACATATAGTCTCTTCTCTTCAGTCTTTCAGTATGTTAATTTCTGTGAGGATGGGGTCTATGGTTTTAGTGAATGAACCCTCTTCTCCTTCGACTATGTTTGTTATGGTGCCTCTTTTGACTTTGAGAAACTTTTGAAAGTGGATATAGTGTGGGTAGATTTTGTTGCTATTAGTTGTTGTATATTTTGAAGGTTGAACCGTTTTGGGATTTAAGTGCTGCATTGGTGTATATGGCCTATGTTAAGTAGCAGTGTCATGTTTTTTGTCATCATGCTTTGAGCTATGGTCTTTAATGTTTGGATTATCATAGATGAACATGGCCATTCATGTTTTGGTTAGTGTGCATGGATCAAACAGTATTGATATTGTTTTTGGTGGGTGTGCAATGATTTTCTGAGCACTATCTTATTTACCCTGTCAGCCTTCTATGAGTTTTAAGTATTCTTCAGTTTGTTAGTAATTTCTTTTCTTTAGTATGAATCAGTATGTCGGTAATTTTCTTTTTTTAGTTTGAATCTGGATTTTCTATCAGCCTTCTATAATTTTTTTCTTCACTATGTCGGTATCTTACTTATTGATGAATGAATATTCAAGGCTGATGACTTATATTTTTCTTAATTTATCATTTTCACACGGAATCGGTCCATCTTTTTTTAGCTCAAGTTTCATTAGTGTTTAGTTTGGGTTCCATAGCAATTCACATTGGAAAGATGATTAGTCTTTGTCTGCTTGTCTTTGAGCTCCCCTTAGTTTGGGTTCTGTTTTGGGGGGGGGGGGGGGCGCAAGCTTGCTTTTTTGAGGGAAACATTGGGGCGCTAGCTTATTGATTACATTAGGGTTTAGTTGATTTTCAGGTTAGGCTGATGGTATGCTAAGATCTTTGATTAGTTAGGGTTTAGTTTTGTGTTCAGTCTGAGTTTTGTGTCCAGCTTGTTATGAGACAGATTGTGTATTTGGTGTTCATTCTTACCTCAAAATCATCTTGATCCGATTGAAGGCTTGTGAGCTCTGTTTTGACTTTGATTTGTGAATGAGGTTTAGTATCATGTTAATAACCAGGTGATTGTTACCATGTGGTTCTAGGACTTAAATTGGCTGCACAACATATCCAACTTTCCCCAGATCTGGATCGACATGTCTAGATTATAGCACTGCTATACTACTTCGTGTGTGTTGTTGCTGCATCACATAAATCAACACCGCTAATACTTATGCATATTGCTGTTGCGTCACATAAGTCACCATTTGTAGTGTTTAGATTGTACTAGTACTACATGAGTGCTCACTCCTTTATAAGTTTTGGAGATGATGATGCACACGTTCATGTGGATTTCTGAATGTTATGTAGTGTCTGTGTTATGATTTAATTCAGTTATGTGCTACTTCTCATGAAATCAGTCATGTGATGTTCGATGCCTGGCTTGGCAGCTGCAATGGATAACTTCAGTACTAAAGGAGTTGCCCACTCCGTTTCTGTTAGCAAGCCTTGAATATGAAGACAATGCAGTGTCTACGTAGAATTCTTATATTTGAAAATTCTGAAGCTTAGGCAGTGTTTGTGTGTCGATTTACCCTAGCTGCACATGTACTAGTACTTCTTATCAAGGAATGTCCTGGTAGCCGAATTGCATTTTTGGGTGGTAGCCTTTGTTATCGTATTTTATATTGATCCATTGTGTATATGTAGGATATGCCCATCCATGTTACGACATAATTTTCACTTCCTTAACAATAACAGTAGTATGTGACGATTTTAAAATGACATTCGGTTGGATTTGTTAGCTCTGTGGTTCGATGAATTCAAAAGTGGACTTACTTAACTTCGAAGTTTGATATGTGTTCTTAAAGACGCATTTTCACTGTTTATCTGATTGTTGATTTAAAGGATCCTGATCTGTTCTCATTGAAGTACAAACCCTTCCTCGCGTATGTTTTTTAATTTGGCCAAAGTGTGAAGTGTTAGCTCATTTTTAGCACACCAAATTTGCTTGTGTTTCTTACTTTTGCATGGCTACAACCATAATACAAGAGAAATTAGTTTTTAGCTGAATCTCATTTAGTAGTTTTTAGTATTATCCATGATGGCAGGCGAGTATGCGTAAGTTACATAGTGTTTGGCAATATGTAGCTTGGAAAACCATTTTCATTTTGCTGCATGTTGGCATATTATGTTCAATGTAAACTTACTAGTATGAGTAATTCATAGTTGCTGCATGCAGGTGCTTTTTCTTGAACACTCCTTTTTGTTTGATCCGTTGCTGCAATTCTGGATGTTTTCCAGCAAGAGCAAACACAACATCAGTCTGAATCTTGAGTATATCTTTCCTATTCGTTTTTGTTTGTGATCCTCTGACACTATCTTTTTTCTGTTTTGTAGTGGGGAAGCTGGAAGAAGTTTCGGCGATGATTTGTCTGGGAATTTAAATCGCACTGGTTCATGTGATTACGATGCTGATTTTGGGTTGTCACATATGGATAGCTTTTCATCTAGTGATAAAGTACGATAGTTGTCTGTGCATTTACCTTTCAGCTTTTTCATGGTTTATATATGCATATACTTGTTTTTCATTCATTGTTGTTTCTTTTTCTTTGGAAGGAAAATGCAAAGCCAGGGAGGAAAAGTGTTTTGGATGATGCATTGTTTCAGTTTTTTCGCAAAGAGGTTCTTTAGTTCATTTTTAACTAATTATTTAGTTTTTGTTTTATTTTTGATCATACTTATTTTTTTTGCTTGTTCCTTGATGTTTCTATAGGCTATCAAATCTCTCAAGAGGGACTTTTCCAAGTTCTGCGAAGAGTCTGTCTTATTCTCTAAGGTTTTTTGACGTCTTTATATATGAATTTTGAATGCTATCATATTTGTGAGACTTTGAATTCTTTTTCACAACCTTCTTTTACCTTTTTTCAGAACAAACGGTTGAAAGAGCATTCTATTGGCAGAGAATCATTTACTTCATATTCCATTAAGTACTTCTGTGACATTTCAAAATCATTGACTTTTCGTCGTAAGGAGGTCATAAGGAATTTTGGTTTTGGTCATCTTTTGTTGCTTGAGAAATGTGAGATTCCTTCTCCGTTTGTTCGCTGGATCTGTTCCTGTGTTGACCATGTCTCCCATCAGATAATTGTAAATGATTCCAAGATTATCTCAATCTCCAAGGATTCAGTTCATTTTGTTACTGGTTTGCCAAACTCTGGGTCTGTCCCTATGCCTGATAGTGATGGTGGTGCCAAGTTCATTTTGAAATTATTTGGACTGTCGGAGATGCCTCACATCACTTTCTTTGGCAACAAGCTAAAGTCTCAAGATGTTTTGACTGACACTGAAGTTTTTGTGTGCTTTATGGTTATTGCATTCAAGTGTTTTCTATTTCCTACAAGCAATGAGCTCCCTAACACGGATTACTTGTCTATTCTCGAACAACCTGAATCTGCAAGTTCTTTTGATGTGTGTGCCCTTGTTTTTGAACATCTTATCTCTGGAGTATATAAATACAACAAGTCTTGTAAATTGAAAGGAAGGAAGCCAAAGGTTTTTGAGTTCTGCTACTATATTCTTGCTGTGAGTTCATTACTCGAAGTATTTGTTTATGCTTTGCTATCATCAATTTTTTGTTCTATTTGGATGGTGTGTAAATATGAAATGTTTTTTGCAGGTGTATTATCTTGATTCTTTGGATTTTGGGGCTAGAATTATTGATCAAAGTGTTCCGAGGATTTCTGTCTGGAATGGTAATCTGGTAAAATTCTTCTCTGATTTAGACCGTACAAAGAATAATATATTTGGGAAGAGACATCTGAGGAAAAACCTATCGTCTTGCTATACTGAGGTGTGTGTTTGATTATATTCATTGTCTTTTTAACAGTATGTTTTTTTCTTCGCAAATGGTTTTGATTATATTCAATTGTCCTCGGGATTATACATATGGTTTTGATTCCTTTTGTCGGTATGGTTTCTAGGGCGAGGTGCAAGATGTTTCGAAATGTGTTAAGGATGCTCCCCACATGTGTTCCGAAATATCTTGTTTTTCTTTGGCTTTCAAGAACAGCTTGCACTTGAGATTTGGTAGTACACTTGAGGGCAAGGTAACGTTCTAAACTAATTTTTTGCTGTTTCATTAGATTTCTTATATGAATTTTGGTTTTGCGGCCTTATATTTCTTGTCTTTTTTTCTACTTTTATTATAGATTATAGATGGCATAATCGATTCATTTCAATCTGCAATTACTTCGAAACATCCTCCCGTATGCAAATCTGAGGTGTGTGTTAGTAATGTGTTGGATTTCTTGATGAAGTTGAAGTCTTCTGAAACTAAAGAAGCATCTGCCATACCCAACTGTGAAAATGTGAAATCCAAGGGCGCTGCATCTCTAGACAGCAACAAGCAAATCAGTTCGGAAGCTAAGGTTGTCTTCATGTTAATTGTGTCCTTTCTATCTTTGCTTTGTTACTTTCATTTGTGTTTCTTATATATGTCTTTTTTCTTCTTTTTCTGTCGAGATTAGTTGGACATAGCAAGCAATCTGGGTTTCATTAACCAAAAGGAATTCTTGCAAACAGTAGGATGCAATTCAGTGAAGAACAATTTTATTGAAATTTTTGGTAACTCTCTTTTCCCTTTGTTGTAGCTTTATTTTTTAGACGGCTTTTCTTAAAGTATTAAGATGCAATGAAGTGAATAATAATCTTTTTGCACATTTTTGATCAACTTATCTTCTGATTCATTTCCTCAACAGAAAGTCCAGAAGTTGTGATGACTAAGACAGCTGAGGCTTCCACCAAAAGACATGTACTTTGTGTACTTACTATTGTTTTGTGTCATCATTTCTTTTTTGTATAGGAATATCCTGTGATATATAGTAATTATTGTTTGTAGATAACATACCGATTTTCTGTTTTGTAGCTCCTACAATGCTTCCTCTGAAAAAGGTTATGTCAAGGTTCCCGCATTTAGTGCACAATGATCAGTTTTTGCTATCGTCGAAAAACTATCCCACTGGAGTGAAAGATTCTTCAGCATTTGTTATTCATGGTAGCAATAATGACAACAGCAATCTCCAGCAGTCTATATCTTTTGGAGGTTTTGTGGTCGATAACAATATCACATCTCCTATTTCGAAGATTAATTTTTCGCAAGCTTTTGTTGAGCAGGTAAAGTTTTTTCTATACCTTTGTACGATGCGTCTGCTTATTTGTCCTTGTATGTTAGAGTCAGTAGTATATGTAGGTACATTCTCTCAAATAAAAATTCTAATTATTTTTTTAATAGGATGTGTCTGCATTTCTGATGCCTCAAGGAGGTACAGTAAACAAGAATAGTAATAGAAGCAGCACTATAAGTGGATCTAAAGGGGCTCCTATTCTTGTACATGAGAATTCTCCGAAAGATGTATGTGTTCTTCTTTTTTCATGTTTTTATATTGATCCTATTTTTCTATTGATTTACTTATTGTCGTATACATAATTTTTTCGACTTTCTACTTTGTTTTGTTTCCTGATTTTTCATTTTTGTACCATGCTTTTTGTAACAGATTTTGAAATCTTCAAAAGTTTCTAATGGGTCAAATGATTTCCGCGCGAGACAAGTTCAGCTTGCTAGTGAAAGTGATGAGTTGTATAACAAGTTCATAAAGAAAGATGATCAGCAGCCTATAATTAAAAGTAATTTTCATAATAGCAACGATGATTATGTTGATCTGTCACAAGATGTTGCTGAAGAACAGCTCCCAAAAGATGATATTATCATCCTTCAG
Organism: Lolium perenne; assembly: GCF_019359855.2. Lineage (NCBI taxonomy): Eukaryota > Viridiplantae > Streptophyta > Magnoliopsida > Poales > Poaceae > Lolium > Lolium perenne. The sequence goes on along the minus strand of NC_067244.2, from coordinate 41,905,748 downwards.
CCTAAAAACCCTCTGGTCCTCCCTTTGCTTCAGAATCACCGTTTCCCTGTTTCAAACCTTGATGTCAAAAATTTCTGTTCTATTGTAGAATTGGCATACACAAAAGGAGTTCAAAAGTATGTACTTATCCTTTTCCCTCATATTATATATGTTGTTTTATCACTTGTGTGGTTAATTCTGTTTAGGTCATACAGCTAGGAGTTCAAATCTTTTTTATTGGTTTGCTTATTTTGTTATTTTTACTGGGTTTTCTCTCAGGTCGTACTGTGTGAAATTTTCCAAAGTTCACTGTAGCTTCATATCCTTGGGTCAATCTCTACAAAGAGAAGGGCATGTTGATAACTTCTTGATTCCAGTTTTTTGTCGCAAACTGTTTGAGGATAATCACCCTAGTAAATCTGGGAGGCATCATTTCTTCTCCTTTATCGGTGTTAGTATCTTCAATCCCTTATTTTTTCATTTGTTATGTCAGTTTTACTACATTTCTCTTAGACCAGCTTACCCTATTTTTTCATTTTGGTGTTTTTATTTCAGGAAAATATCCTCGACTATAACAATGATGTTCAGCTAGGATTAATTGCTAAAGCTTTTATTGGTGCTGCATCAGCAAGTAAAGGGAAAAGATTGGAGCTATCCGACAGGGTATTTTTATAATTCTTGTTTCCATTTGAGCATTTTTAATAACATCATTTTTTGTAGTCTACTCTCACTTGTGTTTCCATCTGTTTGATTTTCTAGCTCTTTTTCCCAATATGCCGCTCACGTCATTGGTTCACATTCTCTGTGGATTTCAAGTTTAGGTTGTTCGTTTTTCTTGATTCTCTGTATAACAAAGATGATGATTTCCACACTTCAATCAAGAATGTCCTTGTAAGTAGGGTTTTTATTTTACTTTATCTTTGCATTTAACTCATCTTTTTAGGCTACGTGTATAATCTGTATCACTAATTTTTGACAGCCTTTTTCTTTCTTGTCTCCCTTTTTTCATCTTTAGATCAACAACTTTGTAAGACTATGGCAAATTATATTCAAAACTGAAGAGAATATATTCAAAAACTTTTCAGTAATGTATGCAAAGGTTCCAAAGCAAGCCAACGCGTAAGTTTACAACTTCTATATCATTTAATGGTTCAACTTGCTGATTGTTCTTTTATTTGTTAAATACATATTTCTGAACTTTTCATTGGCTTTTATGTGTGTTATTCGTAGTGACGATTGCGGAGTGTTCACTATGAAATTTATGGAAATTTTCAAACCAGAGGTGGACACATGCTCATTATTTTCCAAAGAAGATATTATTCATATCAGGATTCAGTTTGCCAACCAGATCTATTTCTGCAAAAGGAACAATGTGGATAAATCAGTTGTTGTCAACTACAAGATTCAGGTTTATATTTATTTTTCGTGTTGTTTTAAAATCCTTTTCTATGGTTGATAGTAGTTCATTTATAGGAGTCCTTTCTTCTTTTTTTGCAGGCATAGGTCTGTTTTGCTGTTGTTTTGGAAAGAAGAAGTAGATATATATTTGTCATATGTAAATTTATAAGAACTCTCCATTAGTCATTGCTGTACTTATTTGTCTTAGTTTCCTGGAAGACTAAACTCGTATACTCATATATACTTTGATTCATTTCATTTTTGCAGTACCCTCACTTTTATTCTTCTCATTTTTATTTTCTTGCCACGTTATCTTTTCTTCTATTTTTTTGGGGGGGTATTTTTTAGTTTTTTTTTTTGCGTATGGGGTAATCTGGGGTAACTCCGCCTATCCATCATTTTTTTGCTTCTCTATATTGGATAGCCGGTTCCAAGCCCGGATAAAGGAGGAGGACCCCTAATCAATCTATTGTTTATTTCAGTTGATCTATTCATATTTTCTTCCTTTTTTTGTTTTACCAGATTGTGCTTTTTCGTGTTCTTCCCTTTTCTTTTTTTTTGAACGAGGTTGCTACATGTACTCTCTGCTCGTACATGGTCATTTTTTCCTTTCCTGTCATTTTGCTTGTAAATGAATTACCATGCCGGGGATGTTCTTTAGTTTCTGAAATTTTAGTTTCTAGTTTGGTACTTTGAGTATGTCTCGGTTTAGTGAAACAGCCTTTGTGTAATAAGTATAGGTAGTACATCAATGTGTGGTAGTGGTCATATGAGTCATTGCAATGAAGAGGATGGGGCAAGCCATTTTTCGGGGAGAAACGATGAATATGCAAGTACATCATGAAAACTTGTTCCTTCATGTTACTTTATAACCATTTGTAGAAAAATACATAGGAAACTTATTTCTTTAGTGCGCATTTTCTGTAGTAAACAAGCACCCAAAATGGTCATACATATAATTTCCATTCAGTACATCATACATATAGTGCAAATGCAGTATATCATTTTTGGATCATACATATAGTTTCCACTTTCCATACAGTACATAATAGTTTCCCGAGTCTCCTGAGTGTTTGCTCTGCTACATGTGTGTTGGGATCAAATGATCTTGAGTCTCCTGAGTTACTTCTCCGCTACATGTGGTCATAGTTATTGTAGATGCTTCTCCGCTGTATGTGCTGGGGATCATTTGAACTTGAGCTTCTTTAGTGGCTTGAACTTGATCTCTTGTTTTCCTCCCCTTCTTTGCTGATTTCTTGGCTGGAGAATTTGTCCCTGCAATCAAACATAAGGTTTAGTTTGGTAATTCTATTTTTTCAGAGTTTGATCTGGTAGCACTATATTTTTTTACCTGCACCTATAGCTTTCGATTTCCTGTTCCTTTTTGGTTTTGGCAAATTGAAAACAAGATGCTTGTTTGTACAGTTTTTCAAAGTGTGTTCATGATGACCCACAAGTATAGGGGGTGTATCGTAGTATCTTCGATAAGTAAGAATGTCGATCCCAACGAGGAGCAGAAGGTGTTGACAAGCAGTTTCGATGAAGGATTCACTGTAAATGCTCACAGACAAGTATTCAGGGGGTTTTGATGTAACAGTTGAATAAAGTACGAGTATGTAAAGTGCGAGAGTAACAATTGCAGCGAGTGGCCCAATCCTTTTTAGCACAAAGGACAAGCCGGTTTGTTTACTTATAATGACCAAACGTTCTCGAGGACACACGGGATTTTAGTCTAGTGCTTTCGCTACATATGGCTAAATAATCTTCATTGTTATGATAAGTGTTGTGTGGGTGAACCTATGCTAATGTACCGCCCTTCCTAGGACTAATACATACTTGTGATTATACCCCTTGCAAGCATCCGCAACTACAAGAAAGTAATTAAGAATAAATCTAACCACAGCCTTAAACTCTGAGATCCTGCGATCCCTCCTGCATCGATATACCAACGGGGGTTTAGGTTTCTGTCACTCCGGCAACCCCGCAATTAGCAAACGAATACAAGATGCATTCCCCTAGGCCCATAAATGGTGAAGTGTCATGTAGTCGACGTTCACATGACACCACTAGAAGAATAACACCACAACTTAAATATCACACCATTGAATATTACTCAACCATAGTTCACTACTAACATTTAGACTTCACCCATGTCCTCAAGAACTAAACGAACTACTCACGAGACATCATATGGAATATGATCAGAGGTGATATGATGATGAATAACAATCTGAACATAAACTTGGTTCAATGGTTTCACTCAATAGCATCAACAACAAATAGAGATCGATACCGGGAGAGTTTCCCCTATCAAACAATCAAGATCAAACCCAAATTGCTACGGCGGTGACGGTGTCCAGCGGTGGAGACGGCGGTGATGATGGTGGAGATGATGATGATGGTGATGGCGATGATGTCCAGCTCGATGACGGTGACGATGGCGTCGATTTCCCCTCCCGGAGGGAATTTCCCGGCGGATTCTGCCCGCCGGAGAGCTCTTTCTCTCTGGTGTTCTCCGCCCGCGAGGCGGCTGTAACTCTTCGCGAGGTACCCTACGTGGCTTAGGTTTTCGGGACGAAGGGTTTCGCGAAGAAAAGGAGGCGAAAGGGGCTGTGGGCCCCCACACCACAAGGTGGCGCGGCCGGAGCCATGGGCCGCGCCGGCCTGTGGTCTGGCCCCACCTTGGGCCTTCTCAGCTCCTCCTTCTGGCTTCCTTCGTCATCTTGAAAAATAGGATTTTTGGTATAATTTCCTTCCACAGTTGATCTTCCGAAATATTGCGTTCTGACGGTGCTTTTTCCAGCAGAATCCTGGCTCCGGTGCTTGATCCTCCAATAATGATGAAACATGCAAAATAGATGAAATAACATAAGTATTGTGTCCAAATATGAAATATATCAATGAATAACAGCAAATTATGATACAAAATAGTGATGCAAATTGGACGTATCAACTCCCCCCAAGCTTAGACTTCGCTTGTCCCCAAGCGAAACTGAGCTCGATAGACAGGACCACATGTTTATGGAGTGAAGAGTCGATAAATAAAATACGGACAAGAAGCATCATATTCATTCACACAGGACATTATAGTAAACAACCTCTTATAACTCATCTTGAAACAAGTATAAGGTAATCACAAGTAAAGGTGCATGAGAAATCATAATTGGTGATGGCAAACTTCGTTCTTGGTCAGAGAACAATTAACAGATTATATTTATCTCATTGAGCAGCGCTCTCATGTTAAAGTTTATAAGGCACAACTTGCATACTCAATCATAATGGTCTTCTCATGATCATTGATAACTTACAAAGCTATATTCATTCAGATAAAACTTGTACTAAACAAGGAAGAATAAAAGACATGATGTAGCAAATCACAATATAATGGTTTGATCACAACTACTCAAATGCTTGCTTGAGATGGAGGGAAATAGGTTTACTGACTCAGCATAAAGTAAAAGACAGGCCCTTCGCAGAGGGAAGCAGGGATTAAATCATGTGCTAGAGCTTTTTCAGTTTTGCAATCATATAAAGAGAATAAAAGTAACATTTTGAGAGGTGTTTGTTGTTGTCAACGACTGGTAGCGGGTACTCTAACCCCTTGCCGGACAACCTCCTAAGAGCGGCTCCCATATTATTTTCATTTTGTGTGGCACTCCTTCCAACCTTTCTTTCACAAACCATGGCTAACCGAATCCTCGGGTGCCTGCCAACAATCTCATACCATGAAGGAGTGCCTTTTTATTTTAGTTTTATTATGATGATGACACTCCCCCCAACCTTTGCTTACACAAGCCATGGCTAACCGAATCCTTCGGGTGCCGTCCATCAATCACATACCATGGAGGAGTGTCTATTTAGTTTAATTAATTTGGGACTGGGAATCCCATTGCCAGCTCTTTTTGCAAAATTATTGGATAAGCGGATGAAGCCACTAGGCCATTGGTGGAAGTTGCCCAACAAGATTGAAAGATAAAACACCACATACTTCCTCATGAGCTATGAAACATTGACACAAATAAGATATACTAAGTTTTGAATTGTTTAAAGGTAGCACATGAAGTATTTACTTGGAATGGCAGAAAATACCATGCAGTAGGTAGGTATGGTGGACACAAATGGCATAGGTTTGGGTTAAGGTTTGGATGCACGAGAAGTATTCCCTCTCAGTACAGGTCTTTGGCTAGCAAGGTTAATTAGCAAGCATAAGAGTCGAGGGAAACAAACAAATATACATATGATAGAAACAATCATGCATCTTCCTTGTAAGCACAAACAATTTTAACTTCAGAATAATAGGCTATGAGCTAACAAGAAAGAAAGACAATGAAACATCTACATGTATTTCTCTTTTCTACTTAAACCTCAAAGTGTTGTTGCTATTGACCAATGCTAAGTTTGCCAAAACCAAATAGATTTATTCAATGCTCCCAAAGTGATACCAATACTAACAACAAGGTAAATCATATAGTAGAGATTGCAAACTAGAATAAGATGTGCAATATGTAAATGATAAGACTTCTCATTAATATTTCATAACGATAACTCACACCAAGGGATACATAGACAACCAACTAAAGAGAGATACTTCCAACTGCAACCCATCTTATATGATAACTTCCCTACTCATGATATGACACTACTTGACAATAAAAGTAAAAGATAGTGATAATGTGATACCGCGGCACTCCCCCAAGCTCAGAACAAACCAAGGGGATGCCAATACCAATGATGAATTACTCCTTTGGTGATGGTGGTGATGAATTCCTGACAAGCTTCTCAATAAGCTCCTGAAGCTCATCAATCCTGTATATGAGATTGCGAATCATCTCTGAATTGTGCTCGACGCGGTTAAAGAGTCTGTCTGACGGCGAGTCCCAACTCTTGGAGTTATTTCCCCACTCTTCAGCCTCAGGCTCCTTCTCTCCTGCAGTGTTAGAGCGATCTATATCCCACTGGCTAGGCAATGCTGCCTTGGGAGTCCCTTCAATTTGATTATTGAAAATTAGATTATGGAAGGGGTGATGAGTGCCTGATGGAGATGTTTTCGAAGCTAGGTAATGATGTGGAACCCCTCCTCCAGTGCGAATTCTTGCGCTCTTGTTTGCACTAAAAGGGTTGTCCACCACCTTGATGCTTGCGATAGTAGCACGCGGGTGTGCGCGCGAATCTTCCTCCACCTCTTCTTCATCCTCTTCCTTGACGTCCTTGACTTCCTCTTTCCACCCAAGATCTCGATCATCTTCATCCGGAAACTCCTTGCCCTTGTTCTTGGAAACCATGGTGCTTCTAAACTGAAAACAGATCCTGGCAGAAACAGCTCGAAACAAAACACGTCGAGAACACGATATACGGACCTCCAGGGGTCCGGGGGATTATATAGCAAAAATTTTCACGACAAACGGAAAGTACCAGATCGAACCAGAGTCGGAAAGGGGCGACGGGGCGGCCAAACCATAGGGCGGCGCGGGCCCAGGCTTGGTCGCGCCGGCCTATGGTGGCGCCCCCTCGTGCGTCCTTTCCACTCCGTTTCGAACTCGTAATTTTTCATATTTTCCAAAAACAGCAAAAATATTGTTCGGAAATTAAATTGCGTACTTTTCATTACCAGTACTGTTACCTATTCAAAGTCGAGTTCTGGCGGACTGTCAATTTGCCCATTGATGAAAGCTTCCGGTGTTTCCACTTGAATAATATCAACATCAACATTATAGGAATCACCTGAGATATAATGCTTGAGTCTTTGTCCATTCACCACTTGCGTAGCATTGCCTTGGAGAGTGCTAATTTTGATTGCTCCTGAACGATACACCTCCTCGACAACATATGGTCCTTCCCATTTCGAGAGTAATTTCCCTGCAAAGAATCTGAGACGAGACCGATACAATAGGACTTTATCCCCAATATTAAATTCTCTTTTGATAATCCTCCTATCATGCCATTTTTTAACTTTCTCTTTAAAGAGTTTAGCATTTTCATAAGCTTCACTTCTCCATTCATCTAGAGAACTCAATTGCAACAACCTCTTATCACCGGCAAGTTTAGGATCTTTATTTAATTCTCTAACAGCCCAATAAGCTTTGTGCTCTAGTTCTAAAGGTAAATGACAAGCTTTCCCATAAACCATTTTATAAGGTGACATTCCCATGGGATTTTTATAAGCAGTTCTATAAGCCCAAAGTGCATCCTTCAATTTACTAGCCCAATTCTTTCTAGTTTTATTAACGGTCTTTCCCAAAATAGATTTAATCTCTCTATTTGATAGTTCTACTTGACCACTAGTTTGAGGATGATAAGCAGAAGCAATTCTATGATTAATACCATACTTAGCAAGAGTTTTTCTAAAACCTCCATGAATGAAATGAGAACCTCCATCAGTCATAATATATCTAGGTACTCCAAATCTAGGAAAAATAATATCTAAAAGCATTCTTAAAGAGGTCTCACCATCAGCACTTTTTGTAGGTATAGCTTCCACCCATTTAGTAACATAATCAACATCAACAAGTATATGAGTGTTACCTTCCGAAGACGGAAAAGGTCCCATGAAGTCAAATCCCCAACAATCAAACGGTTCAATAACAAGAGTATAATTCATGGGCATTTCATTGCGTCTGGAGATATTACCAACCCTTTGGCATTCATCACAAGATAAAATAAACTTTCTCACATCCTTGAAGAGAGTTGGCCAATAAAAACCTGATTGTAGAACCTTTTGCGCGGTTCTTTCTCCGGCGTGATGTCCTCCATAAGCACTACCATGACATTTACTCAATATCTCCTGTTGTTCATATTCGGGAACACATCTTCGCATAATACCATCCACTCCTTCTTTATATAAGTGTGGGTCATCCCAGAAATAATGCCTCAAATCATAAAAGAATTTCCTCCTTTGCTGAGCTGAAAAGGTTGGAGGCAAGTACTTGGAAACAATAAAGTTAGCATAATCAGCATACCAAGGACTGTCTCGCGAGCTCACCTTTATTACAGCCAATTGTTCATTTGGAAAACTATCATTAACAGGAACAGGATCATAAGCAATATTTTCCAATCTAGACAAATTATCAGCAACAGGATTATCAGCACCTTTCCTATCTACAATATGTAAATCAAATTCTTGCAAAAGAAGTACCCATCTAATAAGCCTCGGCTTAGCATCTTTCTTTGTCATTAGGTATCTAATTGCAGCATGATCAGTATGAATAGTAACTTTTGAATCAACAATATAAGATCTAAATTTATCACAAGCAAAGACTACAGCTAATAATTCTTTTTCAGTTGTAGCATAATTTCTTTGAGCAGCATCGAGAGTTTTACTAGCATAATGAATAACATTCAGCTTTTTATCTACTCGCTGTCCAAGAACAGCGCCTACAGCAAAATCACTAGCATCACACATAATCTCAAAGGGTAAGTTCCAATCAGGAGGTTCAACTATAGGAGCAGTTGTTAAGGCTTTCTTAAGAGTTTCAAAAGCTTCCTTACAATCATCATCAAAAACAAATGGTACATCTTTTTGAAGAAGATTAGTAAGAGGCTTTGAAATCTTGGAGAAGTCTTTAATAAATCTCCTATAAAACCCAGCATGACCAAGAACACTACGAATACCTTTAACATCCCTCGGATAGGGCATCTTCTCAATTGCTTCAACTTTAGCTCTATCAACTTCAATACCTCTCTCAGAAATTTTATGTCCCAATACAATTCCTTCATTAACCATAAAGTGGCATTTCTCCCAATTAAGAACAAGGTTAGTTTCTTCACATCTCTGCAAAACTTTATCAAGGTTTCGCAAGCAGCTATCAAAAGAATTCCCATAGACGGAAAAATCATCCATGAATACCTCTACAATACTTTCACAAAAACCATGAAAAATAGCAGACATGTATCTTTGAAAAGTAGCAGGAGCATTACATAAACCAAAAGGCATGCGTCTATAAGCATAAGTTCCATAGGGACAAGTAAAAGTGGTTTTCTCTTGATCTTTAGCTTTTACAGCAATTTGTGAAAACCCAGAATAACCATCAAGAAAACAAAAATGAGTATTTTTAGCTAATCTTTCTAGCATTTGATCAATAAATGGTAAAGGGTAATGATCTTTCTTAGTAACTTTATTAACTTTTCGAAAATCAATGCACATTCTATACCCTACAACTACTCTTTGAGGGATGAGCTCATCATTATCATTAGGCACAACAGTCATACCTCCTTTCTTGGGAACGCAATGCACAGGACTAACCCATCTACTATCAGCAATAGGATATATAATACCAGCTTCAAGAAGTCGTAATACCTCATTCCTTACCACTTCCTTCATCTTTGGAATTAGACGACGCTGATGTTCAACAATAGGCTTTGCATCATCTTCCATATTAATAGCATGTTGGCAAATAGAAGGAGAAATCCCTTTCAAATCATCAAGAGTGTAGCCAATAGCTCCTCGGTGCTTCTTCAATATTTCCAATAACCTTTCTTCCTCAATCCCTGAAAGCTTAGAACTAATAATAATAGGATATATTTTCTTATCATCAATATGAGCATATTTAAGATTATCAGGCAAAGGCTTTAAATCAAAAACAGGATCTTCCTTAGGTGGAGGTGTTGTACCCAAATCTTCCACCGGTAAATCATGCTTGAGAATAGGTTGGCGAAGAAAAATTTCCTCAAGCTCATCTCTTTCTCTCCTAAAAATTTCACTCTCGCTATCCTCCAAATGTTGCTGCAAAGGATTATTAGGAACAAGAACAATAGATGCACATTGCTCCATTTTAAAATCATTACTAGGCAAATCAGCTTTATAAGGAGTTTTAGTAAATTTAGAGAAGTTAAACTCATAAGATTCACCAGCAAATTTAGTCAAAATTTTCTCTTTCTTGCAATCTATAATAGCTCCACAAGTATTTAGAAAAGGTCTACCAAAAATAATAGGACAATAATCACTAGCAGCAGAACCAAGTACCAAAAAGTCAGCAGGATATTTAATCTTACCGCATAAAACTTCCACATCTCGAACAATACCAATTGGAGAAATAGTTTCTCTATTAGCCAGCTGAATAACCACATCAATATCTTCAAGTTCACAAGAATCAATTTCGTGCGTAATCTCCGTGTAAAGCTCATACGGAATAGCACTAACACTTGCACCAATATCACATAATCCATAATAGCAATGATCACCAATTCTAACAGATAGCATAGGAACACTAGCTTGTTTGGGTTTATTAGGATGTGAAACAATATTAGAAGCATCTTCACAGAAAATAATATGACCATCCTCCACATTTTCAGTCACAAGATCTTTAACTATTGCAACAGCAGGTTCAACTTTTATTTGTTCTTCAGGTTCTACAGGTTTCTTTTCACTTTTATGAACCGCACTATTTATAACAGAGTACTCCTTCATTTTAGCAGGGAAAGGAGTTTTTTCAATATAAGCTTCAGGAATAACATGATCAGCAGTTTCAACTACAACGCATTTATTAATAGATGAATCAATTTTATCTTTATAAGGTTCATGATACTTATCAAAATTCTTCTTTGGCAATTCATAATGAGAGGCAAAAGCTTTATAAATATTTACAGCAACTTGAGAATCAAGACCATATGTAGCACTCATATTACGAAATTTATCAGTATCCATAGAAGCTTCAATGCATTTATAATCATAAATTATACCTGATTCTCTATCCTTGTCGTTCTCCCATCCTTCAGTATTTTCTTGGATCCGATCAAGAAGGTCCCTTTTAAACTCTTCTTTGTTGCGTGTAAATGATCCAGAACAAGAAGTATCCAGCAAGGTCTTGTCTTGAAAAGAAAGTCTTGCATAGAAATTATCAATAATAACATTACCAGGAAGCTCATGAATGGGGCATTTGAGCATTAAAGACTTCAATCTCCCCCAGGCTTGGGCAATACTCTCTCCATCATGAGGCCAAAAATTATATATGCGATTCCGATCCTTATGAATTTCACTTGGAGGATAGAACTTAGAATAAAACCGGGGCACAATATCATTCCATTCAAGAGAGTCCCCATTATCCAGTAATTTATACCAATGCGCCGCCTTACCAGACAGCGATAAAGAGAATAGTTTCTTCCTCACTTCATCCATAGCAATACCTGCACATTTGAATAACCCGCATAATTCATGCAAAAACAGTAAATGATCACCGGGGTGGACAGTTCCATCCCCTTCATAGCGGTTATCCATAACACGTTCAATAATTTTCATAGGTATTTTATATGGTATTACTTCCTCACCTGGCGCCTCATCCACTACCATTGCAGTAGTAGTAGATTTCCCAAATAAAAATTGAAGAGAAGATCTCTCCATAATGACTTATAGCAGCAGGCAGAAATAAAATCAGCACAACAGTAAAGGTTTTCCTTACCAATTCCACTTACCAATAGCGCTTCACTCCCCGGCAACGGCGCCAGAAAATAGTCTTGATGACCCACAAGTATAGGGGGTGTATCGTAGTATCTTCGATAAGTAAGAATGTCGATCCCAACGAGGAGCAGAAGGTGTTGACAAGCAGTTTCGATGAAGGATTCACTGTAAATGCTCACAGACAAGTATTCAGGGGGTTTTGATGTAACAGTTGAATAAAGTACGAGTATGTAAAGTGCGAGAGTAACAATTGCAGCGAGTGGCCCAATCCTTTTTAGCACAAAGGACAAGCCGGTTTGTTTACTTATAATGACCAAACGTTCTCGAGGACACACGGGATTTTAGTCTAGTGCTTTCGCTACATATGGCTAAATAATCTTCATTGTTATGATAAGTGTTGTGTGGGTGAACCTATGCTAATGTACCGCCCTTCCTAGGACTAATACATACTTGTGATTATACCCCTTGCAAGCATCCGCAACTACAAGAAAGTAATTAAGAATAAATCTAACCACAGCCTTAAACTCTGAGATCCTGCGATCCCTCCTGCATCGATATACCAATGGGGGTTTAGGTTTCTGTCACTCCGGCAACCCCGCAATTAGCAAACGAATACAAGATGCATTCCCCTAGGCCCATAAATGGTGAAGTGTCATGTAGTCGACGTTCACATGACACCACTAGAAGAATAACACCACAACTTAAATATCACACCATTGAATATTACTCAACCATAGTTCACTACTAACATTTAGACTTCACCCATGTCCTCAAGAACTAAACGAACTACTCACGAGACATCATATGGAACATGATCAAAGGTGATATGATGATGAATAACAATCTGAACATAAACTTGGTTCAATGGTTTCACTCAATAGCATCAACAACAAATAGAGATCGATACCGGGAGAGTTTCCCCTATCAAACAATCAAGATCAAACCCAAATTGCTACGGCGGTGACGGTGTCCAGCGGTGGAGACGGCGGTGATGATGGTGGAGATGATGATGATGGTGATGGCGATGATGTCCAGCTCGATGACGGTGACGATGGCGTCGATTTCCCCCTCCCGGAGGGAATTTCCCCGGCGGATTCCTGCCCGCCGGAGAGCTCTTTTCTCTCTGGTGTTCTCCGCCCCGCAGAGGCGGCTGTAACTCTTCGCGAGGTACCCTCTGTGGCTTAGGTTTTCGGGACGAAGGGTTTCGCGAAGAAAAGGAGGCGAAAGGGGCTGTGGGGCCCCCACACCACAAGGTGGCGCGGCCAGGCCATGGGCCTCGCCGGCCTGTGGTCTGGCCCCACCTTGGGCCTTCTCAGCTCCTCCTTCTGGCTTCCTTCATCATCTTGAAAAATAGGATTTTTGGTATAATTTCCTTCCACAGTTGATCTTCCGAAATATTGCGTTCTGACGGTGCTTTTTCCAGCAGAATCCTGGCTCCGGTGCTTGATCCTCCAATAATGATGAAACATGCAAAATAGATGAAATAACATAAGTATTGTGTCCAAATATGAAATATATCAATGAATAACAGCGAATTATGATACAAAATAGTGATGCAAATTGGACGTATCAGTTCACCACTGCCACAATGTGAGCATTTGTACAACTTGTTCTGCTTTATCTTCTCTTTTATTGTGAGCATCCTTGGGCGTCCTCTCGTGTGAGCATGGTCAGGGTCAAGTATATCTATTGTTGCACTTGAACCATCACACAGTGATGCATTGAACAAGTTTGAGACTGTTCTTGTTGATGTGGCATGATCTGTTTGATGTGTTTCTCCAGTGTCTTCAGATACTCTGTCCATTGCATCCATATGTTCTTCTATTCTTTTTGCTTCCTGTATCAGATATTGGCATTTTTCTCTGCTTTTAGATCCTTTTGATGCTGTCTGCGTCAGGATTCTTGTTAATAAGCTGTACCTTAGACAATTGTTGTCTATTTCTTCTGGCGCAGGAAGTCTGTAGTTAACTTTTTTGCTCTTCTTTCGCCATCTTTCAATGATGTATTTTTCTGGAATTTTTTCCACTTCAAGGTGCAGCATAACTTTTAGAATATGAGAGCACAAAATGCCGTCCTTCTCAAACTTGCAGCAGACGCATGAGTATTCCTCTTTCGGTAAGTTTACTAGCACTATGTAGTTTCTCTGCCTGTACTCTTTTATTTCACAATTGCTTGCCTGGAACAAGACAAAAACTTTGTCTTTTTCCTGCTCTCGAACATGAAGTCTTGTAACATCCTTGAGTGTGTGTTGGAACTTTCTGAAAATTGCAAGGTTGTATAGGTCATGAGCTTGTCTTTCTATGTAGTACTTTGTCAAGAATTTAGTTGGTAGGACTTTCTTGTTTTCAACCTTGTTGTCCAACTCATCTTCATTTGCATGTATCGTGTCCATTATTCTCTGATACTCTCTTAGGAAGCTCGTCATGCTAAACTGTGCATCTACTCCTTTTTTGAACAAGGCATTCGTTGCTTCACTTCTAGCTGTTGTCTGGATAAATGGGAATTTTTTTGTTTTGAAGTATACTGGGACATACTTCTTTCTGTTGGTCCACATGTCATCAAATACTTTCACGCCTGCAACATTGTGCTTCTCAATCATTTGTGGCCATAATGTTTCAAATTCATGTTCTGTCAATGAGTTATCAATAATGTCTTGCATTTCCTCATACAAACCTTCATTCTCTGCAAATGTTGGTCCATTTTTGTCATCGCAATTTTTCTTCACATGGAACAAACAATTTCTGTGTGTTGCTTTTGGGAAAACAAGCTTAATCGCACTGCCCATGGACCTACACTGATCAGTCATAACTGATTGAGGCTGTCTGCCACCCATAGCTGTTAGAAACTGTCTGAACAACCATTCAAATGTATTTGCTTGTTCATTTATGATGAATGCACAAGCAAACAAATAAGTTTTTCCATGTGGTGATATGCCAACAAATGGAGCAAAGGGCAAGTTGTATTTGTTTGTCAAGAATGTAGTGTCAAAACATATGCAATCTCCATATAGATCATAGTACTGCCTCGCCCTTGCATCCGACCAGAAAATGCTTCTAACCTTATTCTCTCCATCTAGGTCGAGAGAGTAGTAAAAACCAGGTTCTTCAGCTTGTTTTTTGTTGAACCATGTCAGTACCTCCTGGAGATCATTGTGTTTTAGTTCCCTGGTCACACTTGATGCATAGTTACAGACTTTGCGCTTGTTGTATGGAAGCTGCTCCATTCCGCCTCTCATGTGTGCTAAGACTGAAACAATATTCCTTGTTGGAATGTTACATTGCTTCATATGTCTTATTATTGATTTCTCCTCTTTTGTCATGTAGACATGTGACCGGAAGAACCTACCACCTGGCTCAAGAGGATGATTGTGATCAAGCTTGAGGTTAGTTATTATCCAAACCCCCCTTTTCTCATTGATTACCATCTCCACCTTGCAATCAGTCCTTACAAACACCGTTGTTTGTCTCTGTGCCACCACCTGTTCATTTTCAGCATCTGTGTTGTGTCCATGTTTACTGCATTTTACTGTCACCCTTGTTATCTCATTATTTCTCTTCTTGCTTGTTGTGCGATACACTGAGACCACAGCTATAGAAAATCCAGCAGCATAAGAATACATGTTCAAGAAATTGTGTGCCTCGTCCCTTGATTTGAATTCCATCCCCTTCACTGGCATTAGGTCTTCTATTATTGTTGAACAACCTTTTTCAGATTCTTTTTCATTATTTTGATCTGTTCCTTGCTCATCATTCTCTAGGAATCTCTCCACATCTTCCTCAGTGATGTTTTTGTTTTGTTCTTCTCCATTTTGACTTGATCTCTCAGAATCATGTATTTTTGCATCGTCACCTTCACCATTGGTAGCCTTCTTTCCTTCGAGATTGCATGAATTGTCAAAGTCCTGTTTATTTGTCCCATCTTGTTCATTGACTTGATCGAAAACCTAGAAACGAAAGTATGTCCACAGTGTTTATTTTTTGTTGTACCTATTTTTACTGATACTATATACTATTTTAAAGATATTTTTGTACCTCATCGAGTTGCATGTCGTGAAAGAAGCTTGATTCCCATGGTTTGTCTTCAGTTTCGTCATGCTCATTGCTGTTTTGCATGCCTGGATTTGTTGCTCTCTCAGATGTTCCTTCATCATCCAAGAATGTGTGTCCCTGTAGTAACATTTTTAGTTAAGCAAGCAATTGCTTTCTCATTTTGGAACATGATTTATATACATAATAATGTCTTTATTTCCTTGTAGCACCTGCATATTTGTCGTTTTTGATGAGTAGTTCACTTCAATATCTCCATTTAATAAAGCCAAGTATGAGAATCCTTGCTGCAAGAATTTTGAAGATTTAGTTTTTATGCATACATAATTCTCATGAAATAATATAAATGTTTTCTAATTTTTGTTTATTGTTTGTACCTGTAATGACATTGATTCATCAAATTGATAATGAGCGTCTGTCATCCCGCTGGCAGCATTGATTATCTGCAGAAAATTATGTAGAACAGATTATCAGTAAAGCATACAATAAATTATAGTAGAGCACATAAGTCAGTTTAGTTTCAGCCTTTACTTTATAATTTCTTCAGTTAGTCAGTAAGTCAGTTAAATTTCTCTGTTTAGATTTTCTTCAGTATATCTGTTTAGCCCCTTTGCATTTTTTCAGTTTTAGTTTGTCAGTTTGTCAGTTTATTTTCTCACTCCCTCAGTTTCTCTGTTCAGATTTTCTTGTTATCTCATTAATTTTCTCAGTTTGTCAGTATAGATTTCCTTCTGTAATTTAGTGGCTCAGTTTCTTTCCTATGTCTGTCAGTTCTTCCTCAGTTTTTCAGTTTCTTCTGTTTTCATTATTGACAGTTTTCTTAGTAGTTTCTTATTCTCAGTTTTAATCTCTCAGTTTGTCAGTAAGTCAGTCTTTCTTCATTCTTAGTTTTAGAATTTCTTCAGTTTAGTTTCAGCCTTTAGTTTATAATTTTTTCAGTTTGTCATTAAGTCAGTTTTCTCAGTTTTCTCCGTCTCAGTTTTTCCTTAGTATTCTCAATTATTGGAAAAAGTCAGTTTGCATTCCCATCATTGCCTCAGTCATTCAGTTTGCATTCCTGGGCTCCCTATATTCCTTGCAGTCACTTGTCTCTCAGTCATTCAGTTTTTCATCTTTTTAGTCTTTCTTCATTCTCAGTTTTAGAATTTCTTCAGTTTAGTTTCAGCCTTTAGTTTATAATTTCTTCAGTTTGTCATTAAGTCAGTTTTCTCAGTTTTCTCCGTCTCAGTTTTTCCTTAGTATTCTCAATTTTTGGAAAAAGTCAGTTTGCATTCCCATCATTGCCTCAGTCATTCAGTTTGCATTCCTGGGCTCCCTATATTCCTTGCAGTCACTTGTCTCTCAGTCATTCAGTTTTTCATATTTTTAGTCTTTCATCAGTTTAAGTTTTTCAGTAAATTTTTGTCATTTTTGTCAGTGTTTCAGTAATGCAGTTTGTTTTGTCAGTGTTTAAGTTTCTCATATGGCGGAGAACGGGAGAAGGCTACGGCGACACCGCATACTGCTCGGCCGGCGTCCAAGGAGCGGTGCTTCTCGAGACAGGGAGAGCGCCGATGGACAGCGATGTGACCCCACAACCGGCGCTAGCAGCGATGGGGAGAGTCGCGGCTCGGATCCTCCCCGTCAAACGGGAAGAGGTCGGCGATTTGCGAGCGCGGAAGGTACGTGCATGGCCGGAAAGATGGGTATCACTCTTCCTTCTTCCTCTGTGCTCTATTTTGTGCAGATTCTGTGTGTGTTGGCGTTGGATGGGTGGTATGTAGCCTATGAGCATGAGCCAGATTTGTATTCTATGTGTGTACTTTTCCAGCGTTTCTGATGGTTTGAGGTTGGACCAGATGTTAGTTGCTACTTTGTAGTTGGAGGGAGTGTGGCGGATGTAGTTGGAGTGGTCGATTTTGGCTGTTAGGCAGTTTTGTTCTGCATATTCAAGGATTGAATTAGGCAAGTGTGGGTTGGCGGAGCAGAGAAGCGCATGCTCCCGGAGGCCAACGGCCTGGACCAGGTGTAGGATCCTTAGTCTGTACCACTTGCTTATGCAGGGCAGGCAGCTTGTCTCTGTGCATGTTGATAGCTGCTCCGTATGTATGCATTGCAAAATTATTCACTGCCTTGAATTTGCATCTCCTATTCCATTACGGTATGAAACCTAGGGTCTGTCCAGTTTGATCTGTCAGTTTCTCAATCTCTCAGGTCTCTCATAGATCTTGATTTCATCAGTTTATCAATTTTCATTTTCAACAGCTTTTTAATCAACGAGTCCATCTTATTAGCATTCTTTTCACTTAATCCTAATTAGTTCATTCCATTTATATTTCCTCAGTGCTCACAGTTTTGCAATACTTTGTTATCAGTATTGTTTCAGTTTTCTCAGCCTTCATTTTTATCTGAACACCATGATATCTATCTCTGTCTGTCATTTGTATAAGGGGACATTCTGTGAGTATAGATGCATTTGTGAGTTATTCAGTATTTTGATTGTGTTGTTTTGCAGGGAACTATAGCTAATTGAGTTATCTCCGTCAGACATGAATCAGGCGCCAACAACAGCCGCTTCACTCCTCCTCAAGGTACCTCTCTATCAGACGAGTCCTCTATCTCTTTCTCTCTTTTGTCACCGTAGCTTTTTAGTTTGAGGCAAAGGCTATTTTTGGCTAACTGCACACATGGCATGCCATTTTGTTTTTGTAGTATCACACATGGAACCACATCTGATTGTACCTCAGTTTGTAGATTCCAGTAAGTTGTTTTAATGCAATAGAAGATAATGCAGGTTAGGGCCTAGTGGTGAGGGGGTGTGTGTAATGACTTTCTTTTCGTGTGTAGATTCAGGTTGAACTACTGGCTTGTGTATATTAATTCATTTTGCCAAAGCCCATGTAGATTGAAATACTGGTTAGTGTAGATTAATAATTCATTGACAATCCGCACACATTTTATCAAGTTTAGAGGGTTTTCTGTCTAGTTTTTATGTTGTCTGGTTTTTATCCATTTTTGTTCAGATTTTTCAGTATTATCAGGTTTTCATTTTTAGTTTATAAGGATCTCAGTTCTTATTCCTTAGTCGTCATTATTCTGTTCCTACAGCCGCAGTCATTCATCTCCGTCAGGGCACCACTTGCATTTCCATTAGTTTCTCAAACCCTCAGTATGCATTTGCTCTAAATATTTTTTAATCTCCCAGGCTGAATTCATGGGCACCCTGTATTCCTCGTTGGTTGGTTCCATTCTGAACTGTCACTTGTCGCCATCCAGCATGAATCAGGCGCCAACAGCAGCTTCTGAACTCCTCGAGGTACCTCTCTCTAATGTGTTTTGTCTCTCTGATTATGTCTAATTCTCATATATATTTTTGCGTAATTCATTCGTAGTAAATGCATTATATGAATATCTCAGTATGCATTTCCTTTTTTAACTCTGTATATTTTCCTCACTGTATAGATTCGCTTGTACGTAATGTTGTATCTACTCATCTTAGTCTGGGCATGAAATAAGTCTTTTTTCCTCACATGTCAAATTTTATTAGTACATAAGGCCATATCTACTCATCTCAGTGCGGGAATAAATCAGACGGACGTGACGCTAAGCACCTCTTTTTCTCTGTCTGGCATGAATCAACTACCAACATCAGCAGCTGAGAATATCTGTCTCTTTAAGATTTGCATTCTCTTTAACCACAGTATTCCTAGTTGTCAATATCCAATCTGACCTACTTGCTAAACTCTGGAGGTTTTTGTATCACATGCCAACACGAGCCAATGTACTAGTCGAATACATAAGGTATTCTATTGGCCTAGTCAATTAAATAGTGTTTTTTGGGTGATCAATAGTTGTCGGTCGCTGTAGGTAAGCAAGTTTTTTCCTGTTGGCATTTATCAAAGTTTTCCGATGCGCTATGGCATGGGCATATTTGGCAGTAGGTGCATTGTGAAAGCGAATCAGGTATGCAACTGAGTTTCCTAATCTAGGTATGCAACTGCAGACATCGAATGAAAAACCTGATGCTAGCTTCACTGCGTTTTTATTCTACCTTTGTTGACAGTGATAATTTGTGTGATTCAGTTGATAGGGTAATCGACACCATAGAGTGCAGCAGAACTGATTGGTAAACAAAGGTAGAATAAAACTAATTGATGCACCCCCGACCTACGCCTGCAGTTGCTTTTTTTGTGTCCGCCCGTGTGACACTCCAGATGTTGCACGAATAGGCGCCATCACGATCCCATTGCAGTCTTACTCAAGGTAGCTATCTCTCCGATTCGGTAAGTGATTCTCTCTTACTTTCTCAGTAAGGTCAGTATGTTCAGTTTCTCAGTTTGTGATTCTCTCTTCTGAGTATTCAGTATTTGATTCACTCAATCACAGTTGCCATACGCTTAGGCATGCTAGGATTTTAGTTACCACATGTCTTATTAATTTATTTATTGATTTCTCGTTTTTTTGGCTCAATGTTCAGTTTTCCCAACAGCATGTCAGTTAGCGGCAAACTGAGTACATGACACTTGGTTGATGAGTTCTTCCATCATTATGTAAAGCTTTTATCCTTGTCTACACTAAGTTTGTCTAGTTCCTTGTGTTAGCATCTATTGTTCCTGACCTTTATTGATTGAGTGCAGGTGAATCTGAAGTATGAAGGCGATCGCCCAGTGGATCGTTCCATGACAATGATTGTGAAACCTGGCCCTGTTGTTGATTTCCTACTTGCCAACCAGAAGGTTGATCACCCGAACAAAATTGATTGGGGCAAGGTAAAATTGTTCTTCAACTTGCTCATAAAACATGTCGATCATGCTTTGTATTTATCTATATCTGTACCATGCTTGACTTTGTAGGCCAAGCGTGCACTCAAGAATTTAAGGATAAAAACAAGCCCAGCAAACACCGAGTACAAGATTGTTGGCTTCAGTGACCGCAAGTGTCATGAACAGATGTGAGTATTTTGTTTAAGTCATGACATCTCCTGATGTAGATTATCTTTTGAGCAATTAGATGTTCAGTGTTCTCTGCAGTATTCAAAACGACTTAGGAACAGTTCAAACAGTTGTACATCTACTGCCCAAAACACTTAGGGACAATTCAGAACATGCTGCCCTATTTTTTGTTGACAATAATTTTCAAAAACATACCTCAGACTGAATAGGATCTTGATTTGGAAGTTGAGTTTCTTGCTGAAGTTCTTTTCCTTTGTTCTTCCCCAGTGATTGCTCCTCTTTTTCCTCCATCAGTTGCTGATCCTGCTTTTGGATCTAGATCCACGAAGGAGCATGGTCCAGGGAGGTTTCGTTGAAGTGGTTGGAGCACGTGAAGTCCTTTTCTTGCTGGAGAAGAAGATCGAAAAGGTGGGATTCACGTGTTGGGCTGGGAGTTGTTACTGTAGCAGCACCTGGCATCAACTTACGATGTCTGGGCTTTTTTACTGTACACTCGGATGAGTCCTTTTCGTTGCTTGGGCTTTCTCTCATTTTACTTGTTGGGCTTTTTGATTCGTTCACTCATTGGCAAACGAACGAAAATTACATCGTAATCAAGTTAGCCCAGAAACTAAAATGTGTCTGTTTAGTTGGACTGAAACAGACAGTTTTGCAAAAACTGATTCATGCTACTACAGTCCAGCTGCCAGTCAATGATTGGTCCTCAAAAAAGTGTCTGTTTACGAATTGAAAAACAGCCGCCTGTTGTATAGTCACTCCCTTTTCTTTTTGTTACACGCGCTTGAACTAGCTGACCGACGAAGCCCGGGCTGAACCCGACCCTTCTCCGGCGGCTTTGCCGGCTGGAGATGAGGAGGGAGACGCGCCGGAGTAGGATTTAGTTGTAGATCTATGAGCTTCGGCGGGATGCCGAGTTGTTGGAGTGGAGCGCCGGTTCTTCTGGGCAAGATTTGGTGCGGTTTGAGGCGGTGATGGTGCGGCGTGGTGCTCCGGCGGTCGGAGACGGCGGCACCTTCCTCTCCTCCACGAATCTCCGTTAATAAGCCCAAGGTCAGTTCCCTCCCCCTGTATTTCATCGCTGCTCCCGCTGGCCGGCCATGGTGGTATGGAGTGGGGAATGGTGAGTTCTGGCGGAGGTGATTCAGGGGAGGAGAAGGGTCCTGTCCTCCAAGGTGCTCTGGCATGGCACTTGGGAGCGGTTGAACATCGAACCTGTGAAGCCCCTGAGGTGGGGGTGGACAGGGGTTGATTCGCTCGCGAAGGTCCTTTGTAATAAGCGCTTTTGGCTGCATTGTTGCATCCTCGACGTCCTCGACATCGACCTAGCCGGTCGTGGAGGCGAGGAGGAAGATGAAAACGACGACGACTATGTCAGCACGTGCGACCAAATTATGTCGAGCTACTCCTCAGCACGCTGGAGCAGCGCGCTGGAGGTCGCAGCATGGCTCCCTGCGTGACGCTTCCTCGGTGGAAGCCGCTTGCAGGTGGGGCAGCGTCTGCGGCTCGGAATATCTGCTCGTTCAATTGGGTGCAAGGTCCGCCTCGGCGCCCGCTATTCTCCCCTGTTTCTCTTGGCTGGCCATGGCGGCGAGGGAGAGAAAGAGGGTGACAGTGAGCACAAGGTGCGGCCAGGGCGCCCTGGGGAGCTTTGGACTTTCCCCTTTCGCTGGAGTTTTCCTTGCTTCTCCGACCACCTCCGCCCGCCTTCACCCACCCGTGTGCAGGAGTGATGTGCTGGAGTGCGGGTCTCTTCACACCGACGGAGCTAGCAAGGAATCTGGCGTCGGGGACTTTCGGAGCTTGGACGCGACATTGGCGGGCATCATCTTGACGGTTGCGTGCCGTCCGTCAAAGCTGGTGAGCTCCGGCGTCTTTTCAACCTCCATCGGAGGCCTTCTTCTGGATCAGCGACCGCGTCCAACGTCGACACTGAAGCAAGTGGTTCCGTACCCGCGGCGGTGCTCGACGGCGGTGCAGCTGACCTTCGGCTCGGCAGCGGAGATAGGGAGGGACCTGATTGCTTCTCCAATCTTTCAGAAGGGTCTTCTCCACATAAAATGGGGACCTATGTATTGTTTTCTTTTTCTTATGGGTCCTTGATGTCTACGGGTGCTTCTATTCTTGTAGACAGTGTTGGGCCTCTAATTCGTCTCCGACGTATCGATAATTTCTTATGTTCCATGCCACATTATTGATGATATCTACATGTTTTATGCATACTTTATGTCATACTAGGTGAATGCCCGTGCGTTGCTACGGGTCTTCGAGTTTCTTCTGCGATGCACATGTAAAGATCATGTGCATCAGTATATATGTCACCAATTTAACAACAACAAGATCGATCGTAGGAAAGTTCATGTGTTGCTATGTGAGAAAATAATATTTTAAGTTGAATTTGATCGAAAGGTTCCTTTATTGAATTGAAGAATAGACAACCATGTCTCATCTCTTTCTCCATCATATGCTCTTCCAGTTCCATCTTAAGAATATGAGTAGGGATTTCTTGCTCGAGTTCTAGTGATCCATTTATTTTAAACAATTTGAAAATCGACTTTATAAGTTTTTCAAAATTATAAAAAAATGTAGAAGTACCCAATGGTGCATCCTACAAACTTCTAAAATGATAAGTTAAAATAATTTGTGGTTCGAGATGCACAAAAATGTAAAGGGTATGAATATAAGTATGGTGAACAGTGCTTATTTTGAAAAGTTTGAACTTTATCGGATTTTCATTTTTTATGTGGCCTACAATATAACGAATTTCAGTTTTACATGCTCGCAGGATACATCATCGACTATACATCTAGATTCTTTTGCAACCTATAGAATGACTTTTGAAGTTTCTAAATAATGGGAGCCGAAGCCAAAGGTATTTTCGGAAAACATATCACGATAGAAGATTATGATTGGAAGAGATTGGAACGGAATCGATCAAAATTTTCAGTGTCAGCATAGTCGGGAGCGCCGTCCCATGGGCTTCGAGAGTAGTGTCGCTCATCCGTTTCACATAGCATCGGATCACCACTATACCGTAGCCAGCGACAAGTTGTTGAGATAGCGTAGTGCAGGTTTTCCCTGGCGAAACTCGTTGGTCTTATGCCCTGCCTTGCCGAAGGATGTATCCTTATTTTTGCATGGAGCATTACATTGAAAATTCCCATCACATATGGTTGATGGTTGGTCATGCACGCGCATTAGATAGTTCGCTTGTGCATAACTCGAAGTAGTATCTTTGCCCATACTATCTGGCAGTATATGCTACTACTCTTGAATATATATGTATGCCGAGATATCTTTGTGTGCTGAGCTGTAGGTTTGTACCTGTACGGCAATGAAGCGTATTAGCCTGATCAGCTATGCCTTTGGCATCCCGGCGGCCTGACGTGATGAAGAGTGTATTGTGCGCTGGCATTATCTTCTTGGATCCTAGCCTCCGGCGACCTCATGACCAGCATAGGCGTTGACTTCACTGCCTAGGTTGTGCTGGCACGTCACGACATATGTTAGGTGGTATACACGAACTACCACACCACGACATGATGCGAGATGCAAACAGATTTAAAGATGTCATATTCATGTTTCTCATATTTTTCTGATCAAAATTCATATAGAAAACATTTTATTTCGAGTTATAGTTTAAGAGATAAGAATAACAAGATATAACATTTTATGGAATTTAATTCAAAAACAGAAAACAATCAGAACTTTTGGTACCGAGGCTCACCTAGCCTCTGTTGCTGACTATGGGGCCGGATTGCTGACTGGAACGGCTGACTGGATCGTGCCTAGGACGTTTTGCACCGGAAAAGGAGCTTTGACGAGAGGGGCTCAGCTGTCAGCAGACATGATAAACAAATCAAAAAACGTTTTTCATTTGCATTGCTAGGGAATGGAGCACAGGATCTCACGAATGCAGAACAAGGAAAGGAACCAACTGGACTGGCTTCAGATCACGTGCATGTAGAAGATTGCAACAAACAGAATCAACAAGGCAGCGGTTTTCCTGCTGACCGATGGAGGAGCGCCGGTAACAAACGCATAGAGAACAACCAGCGGTAGCGACTGCTGAAGGCGGACATGGTCGACGGAAGCAACGAATCAGTGATGCAGGACGCAGCAGGGACGCGCTGGCGGCGCAGCGTCAGCGAGGACCTCGAGCTCAGGTTCTTGGCGAAGCGGAGGGTTGCCGGGGGCGTGCGCCGACGACGATGGTGCAGGCGGATGTGCGCCGGACGCGGGAGGTCGCGGCCATGCTCGAACAGCTTGGCGAGCCTGCGGAAGACGGCGACGGCAAGGCTGCTGCGTGCGCTTGCGAACGAGGACGGCGACGAGCCGACGTATTGCATGGTGGCGGAGACGGACTCGTGAGTGCGCCTTGAGGAGAGCTTAGAGACGCTGAGTTGCAGGGTCGCGTTGAGTGGAGTTGCTGAACTTGAAGTGGAGAAAAGCCAGGCCTTGGACGTAGACGGAGTTGCTGATACCGACGCTGCATCCGTACATGGCCGGGGCGGTTTGGTGAACGGAAGATGCGAGCAGCAGTTGGGTTGAAGAGGCGCCGGGTCAGCTTGCTGTACATGGAAAGGAGCGACTTGGATGCGGGATCGCGGAGGTCTGAGTCCGTGACGGCGTGCGGCCGGGAACATGGCGGCGAACTTGGCAGCGCAGGCAGGCGAAGTGCATCGCACCGAGCTTCTTTTCAGCCTCGTCTTCAACTTGTACGGCGGACAGCTAGCCCAGCGTCGAACATGCCAATAATGACTTCGATTGGACTTCTATTTCGATATATATGGACTTGTTTGAGTCCTACCTATGTACGCTCGTAAACGCTGGGCAGGAGTCAGGATGAAATTGGATTTGATTCCGGGACTTTGGGTCCAAAAAAAATTGACCCATATGTGACACCAGCCAGTCACCTATTGCAATTTAATAGTAAAGATTTATGCATTTTCCGGCACTAACCTATTAACGAGATGCCGAAGAGCCAGTTGCTATTTTCTGCTGTTTTTGGTTTCAGAAATCTTAGTAAGGAAATATTCTCGGAATTGGACGAAATCAACGCCCAGGGGTCTATTTTCACACGAAGCTTCCAGAAGACCGAAGATGATACGAAGTGGGGCCACGAGGTGGCCAGACGCTAGGGCGGCGCGGCCCAAGCCCTGGCCGCGCCGGCCTAGTGTGTGGGCCCCTCGCGTCGCCCCTTGACCTATCTCCTCCGCCTACTTATATCCTTCGTCGCGAAACCCCCAGTACCGAGAGCCACGATACGGAAAACCTTCCAGAGACGCCGCCGCCGCCAATCCCATCTCGGGGGATTCAGGAGATCACCTCCGGCACCCTGCCGGAGAGGGGAATCATCTCCCGGAGGACTCTTCACCGCCATGGTCGCCTCCGGAGTGATGAGTGAGTAGTTCACCCCTGGACTATGGGTCCATAGCAGTAGCTAGATGGTCGTCTTCTCCTCATTATGCTTCATTGTCGGGTCTTGTGAGCTGCCTAACATGATCAAGATCATCTATCTGTAATGCTATATGTTGTGTTTGTTGGGATCCGATGGATAGAGAATACTATGTTATGTTGATTATCAATCTATTATCTATGTGTTGTTTATGATCTTGCATGCTCGCCGTTACTAGTAGAGGCTCTGGCCAAGTTAATACTTGTAACTCCAAGAGGCAGTATTTATGCTCGATAGTGGGTTCATGTCTCCATTAAATCTGGGGGAGTGACAGAAACCCCTAAGGTTGTGGATGTGTTGTTGCCACTAGGGATAAAACATTGATGCTATGTCTGGGGATGTAGTTATTGATTACATTACGCACCATACTTAATGCAATTGTCTGTTGTTTTCAACTTAATACTGGAAGGGGTTCGGATGATAACCTGAAGGTGGACTTTTTAGGCATAGATGCATGCTGGATAGCGGTCTATGTACTTTGTCGTAATGCCCAATTAAATCTCACAATATTCATCATATCATGTATGTGCATTGTCATGCCCTCTCTATTTGTCAATTGCCCAACTGTAATTTGTTCACCCAACATGCTATTTATCTTATGGGAGAGACACCACTAGTGAACTGTGGACCCCGGTCCATTCTTTTACATCGAATATAATCTACTGCAATACTTGTTCTACTATTTTCTGCAAACAATCATCATCCACACTATACATCTAATCCTTCGTTACAGCAAGCCGGTGAGATTGACAACCTCACTGTTTCGTTGGGGCAAAGTACTTTGGTTGTGTTGTGCAGGTTCCACGTTGGCGCCGGAATCCCTGGTGTTGCGCCGCACTACATCTCGCCGCCATCAACCTTCAACGTGCTTCTTGGCTCCTACTGGTTCGATAAACCTTGGTTTCTTGCGAGGAAAACTTGCCGCTGTACGCATCACACCTTCCTCTTGGGGTTCCCAACGGACGCGTGCTGTACGCGTATCAAGCTCTTTTTCTGGCGCCGTTGCCGGGGAGATCAAGACACGCTGCAAGGGGAGTCTCCACATCCCAATCTCTTTACTTTGTTTTTGTCTTGCTTTATTTTATTTACTATTTTGTTTGCTGCACTAAATCTGTAGGGATTCGTTGCATAGAAAACAAAAAAATTCCTACCGCGAACACGCAATCCAAGCCAAGATGCAATCTAGAAGACGGGAGCAACGAGGGGATGATCAAGACTCACCCTTGAAGATTTCCAAAGCCTATAAGAGTAGGCTCTTATTGCTGCGGTAGACGATCACTTGCCGCTTGTGATACGTCTCCAACGTATCTATAATTTCTGATGTTCCATGCTTGTTTTATGACAATATCGACATGTTTTGTTCACACTTTATGTCATTATTATGCGTTTTCCGGAACTAACCTATTGACGAGATGCCGAAAGGCCGATTCTTTGTTTCTGCTGTTTTTGGTTCCAGAAAGGCTGTTCGGGCAATATTCTCGGAATTGGACGAAATCAACGTCAAACCTCCTATTTTCCCCGGAAGGCTCCAGAACACCGAAGAAGAGTCGGAGAGGGGGCACAGGGCCACCAAACCCTAGGCCGGCGCGGCCAAGGGGGGCCCGCGCCCCCCTATAGTGTGGCCACCCTGTCAGCCCTCCTGCGCCGCCTCTTCGCCTATAAAACCCCTTTCGACCTAAAAACGCAGCACCAATTGACGAAACTCCAGAAAGACTCCAGAGGCGCCGCCACCGTCGCGAAACTCCAATTCGGGGGACAGAACTCTCTGTTCCGGCACCCTGCCGGGACGGGGAATTGCCCCCGGAGCCATCTCCACCGCCGTCTTCACCGCCATCTTCACCGCCATCGCTGCCTCCATGATGAGAGGGAGTAATCCACCCCCGAGGCTGAGGGCTCCACTGTAGCTATGTGGTTCATCTCTCTCCCATGTACCTCAATACAATAATCTCATGAGCTGCTTTACATGATTGAGATTCATATGAGTTTTGTATCACTACTATTCTATGTGCTACTCTAGTGATGTTATTAAAGTAGTTTTATTCCTCCTGCACGGTGTAATGGTGACAGTGTGTGCATCCGTGTTAGTACTTGGCGTAAGCTATGATTATGATCTCTTGTAGATTATGAAGTTAACTATTGCTATGATGGTATTGATGTGATCTATTCCTCCTACATAGTGTGAAGGTGACAGTGTGCATGCTATGTTAGTACTTGGTTTAGTCGTATTGATCTTTCATGCACTCTAAGGTTATTTAAATATGAACATTGAATTGTGGAGCTTGTTAACTCCGGCATTGAGGGTTCGTGTAATCCTACGCAATGGTGTTCATCATCCAACAAGAGTGTAGAGTATGCATTTATCTATTCTGTTATGTGATCAATGTTGAGAGTGTCCACTAGTGAAAGTCTGATCCCTAGGCCTTGTTCCTAAATACTGCTATCGCTGCTTGTTTACTGTTTTACTGCGTTACTACTGCTGCGTTACTACTGCTTGTTTACTGTCCTGGGCAAAGCACTTTTCTGGTGCCGTTGCCACTGCTCATATATATTCATACCACCTGTATTTCACTATCTCTTCGCCGAACTAGTGCACCTATTAGGTGTGTTGGGGACACAAGAGACTTCTTGCTTTGTGGTTGCAGGGTTGCATGAGAGGGATATCTTTGACCTCTTCCTCCCTGAGTTCGATAAACCTTGGGTGATCCACTTAAGGGAAAACTTGCTGCTGTTCTACAAACCTCTGCTCTTGGAGGCCCAACACTGTCTACAGGAAAAGGAGGGGGCGTAGACATCAGCTTGCAAAAGCGCGTAGAAGATCTTGATCACGGTGCTACGATCGGGCAGCACCTCCGTACTCGGTCACACGTTCGGTGTTGATGAAGACGACGTCCTTCTCCCCGTTCCAGCGGGCAGCGGAAGTAGTAGCTCCTCCTTGAATCCGGCAGCACGACGGCGTGGTGGCGGTGGCGATGGAGAACTCCGGCGGAGCTTCGCTAAGCGTGCGGGAGAGGTGGAGGAGAGAGGGGGCGGCTAGGGTTTGGGAGAGGGGGTGGCCGGCCTCAAGGGGTGCGGCCAAGCTATGGCTCTGTGGTGGCCGGCCCCCTCCCCTATGCCCCTCATTATATAGGTGGAAGCCCCAAGAGTTGTAGTCCAAGTCTTCGAATAAGACCCCAACACCAAAACTTCCCAAAGGTGGGAAACCTACTCAAGGAGGGAGTCCTACCCAAGGTGGGACTCCCACCTTTTCCTTAGGTGGGGTGGCCGGCCACCATGGGTGGAATCCACCTGGGATTCCTTCCCCTTAGGGCTGGCCGGCCATGCTAGTGGAGTCCCTCCGGGACTCCACCTTCCATAGTGCCATTCTTCCGGACTTTTCTAGAACCTTCTAGAACCTGCCATAAATGCACCGGATCATTTCCAAACTTGGAATATGACTTCCTATATATGAATCTTATTCTCCGGACCATTCTGGAACTCCTCGTGATGTCCGGGATCCCATCCGGGACTTCGAACAAAACTTTGAACTCCATTCCATATTCAAGTTCTACCATTTCAACATCAAACCTTAAGTGTGTCACCCTACGGTTCGCGAACTATGTGGACATGGTTGAGTACTCTCTCCAACCAATAACCAATAGCGGGATCTGGAGATCCATAATGGCTCCCACATATTCAACGATGACTTCAGTGATCGAATGAACCATTCACATACGATACCAATTCCCTTTGTCACGCGATATTTTACTTGTCCGAGGTTTGATCATCGGTATCACTCTATACCTTGTTCAACCTCGTCTCCTGACAAGTACTCTTTACTCGTACCGTGGTATGTGGTCTCTTATGAACTTATTCATATGCTTGCAAGACATTAGACGACATTCCACCGAGAGGGCCCAGAGTATATCTATCCGTCATCGGGATGGACAAATCCCACTGTTGATCCATATGCCTCAACTCATACTTTCCGGATACTTAATCCCATCTTTATAACCACCCATTTACGCAGTGGCGTTTGATGTAATCAAAGTACCTTTCCGGTATAAGTGATTTATATGATCTCATGGTCATAAGGACTAGGTAACTATGTATCGAAAGCTTATAGCAAATAACTTAATGACGTGATCTTATGCTACGCTTAATTGGGTGTGTCCATTACATCATTCATACAATGACATAACCTTGTTATTAATAACATCCAATGTTCATGATCACGAAACCATGATCATCTATTAATCAACAAGCTAGTTATACAAGAGGCTTACTAGGGACTCTTTGTTGTTCACATAACACACATGTATCAATGTTTCGGTTAATACAATTATAGCATGGTATGTAAACATTATCATAAACTCAAAGATATTACAATAACCATTTTATTATTGCCTCTTGGGCATATCTCCAACAGTCTCCGACTTGCACTAGAGTCAATAATCTAGTTTACATTTGTAAAGATATAACACCTTGGCCTTCTGGTGCTTTATCATGTTTTGCTCACGGGAGAGGTTTTAGTCAACGGATCTGACATGCTCCGTATGTATTTTGTAATTCATTTGCGTCTCAACGCATCACTCATTTCCAAATGAGTCAGCATTAAATATGTTTGGTCTTCTGGTGGAACCTTAATTCCGCGGTCTGAAATATGTCACTAATATTGTCACACACAATATAGTTTCAAAGTTCTGACTCTGTCGGAACTACACCAAGTTCTCAAAGAACCTCTTGACTTTAACATCCTTTGTCATTGTCAAAACAATGACATACTCTGCCTTCTTTTGTAGAATCCGTCACAATATTTAGAACTCTTCTAAATCTAGCATAGACAACTTCTAGCTCATTGTACTACCTTTTAAACAATACTTAGTCTAATTTGAGATTGAAATTTTATTTTCATATGTGACAAAACAAATATCGGTGCAACATCTTACAGCGATTTGTTTGTCATTTCTCCATACAAAACTATATATATATCCTTGGTTATTCTTAAGTACTCAAGAATATTCTTTACTGTTTTTCAATGATCATCACACGAATCATTCTGGTATATGCTCCTAACTCTTTAGAGCACAGGACATCTGATTTTTGTACATATTCTTCGTGATCTAAAATCATTCATGTGTTTTTACTCATCAAGTGTCAGATACACTTAAGTCTTGTTAAAACTTCACACGACAAGAACATTTTCTTAATATTTCTATATTGAACTATTTCAATATCCATTCTATCTACTTTGACTTAAACATATTATGTGTTTCAATATATCTTCATAGATCTTGACACAAAATTTGTTTCAGTCCATATCCTTTCATTGAAGTTAATTTCTCAATGAAACCTTTTAATCAAGTATATAATTACATCATTTATAACCAACTATATGTCATCTACATAAGTATTATAAATATGTCTCTGCGCTCCCACTTAATTTCTTGCAAATGCAAGCCTCTTCATCGTCTCTGATGAAATCAAAAACTCTTTGACTATTTCATCTGGTGAAGATTCCAACTCAGCGATACTTACTTCATCCAATTGAAGTTCGTATACCTATCTAGTATTCCACGAACCAGCAAAACTCTTGGTTGTATCTTGTATACACCTTTAATACACACTTCTGATAAGTAATGTATTTTGCCATCCTACTAACATATCTCATAAAAGAAATATGTAGTGATTACTAGAATAATCCACATAGACTATAAGCATTGCTACGGAAGACCTAATCTTATCGTAGTCAACTCTTTGAACTTTGTCGTAAACAACTTTTCGACAAGTTGAACTTCTTCAAGGATATTTCATCCAAGTCCATCAATTTTATAGATCCATTTACTTTCAAAAAGTATTCATCTATCTTGGATTTCATGGCGTATAGCCATTTTAACGGAGTCAGGGCCCATCATAACTTCTTGTTTGTAGTTGGTTTATCATTGTTCAAAATCAATCCTTTGTCCATAAATCATTTATTTGATCACAAAGTAAATCATACCTACAAGGTTCAATATGTACTTCGATCTCCATGGCTAAAACACTTTGTAGTCATGGGCGCCATGATCGTCGTGGCCGCTTCCGAAACCAATTCCGATGCTGCGCTACTCTGATCATTATGCTCAGGTTCATAAACCTTATCAAATTATATTGTCCTCCCACTCAAATACTTCACTAGAAACAATTTCTCGGAAATAAGAAACATTGACAAACACTTTTGTCTTTGTCTCGTGGGAAGAATTCCCAATTAAATCTCTGGGATATCCAACAAAGACATTCATCCGATTTTGGTTGTAAACTCTTAGACCAAAATTTAAAGAAAAGACTATTAGGGTTTATACCCATACCATAACTTGTATGGTGTCATTTCAACGGATCATGATGATGCTCTATTTAGTGTAAAAGCGGTAGTCACTAAAACATAATCCACAAAAATATAATGGCGTCATAATATTTTATCTCATCATTAATCCAACAAGGTTTGGATACATCTCTCGGATATTATATCATCATTATGATGCTCCAAGAAATGTGAGTTGTAGAACAATTTCATGACTCTCTTAGATGTTTGCTAAAATTCGTAATTCAAATATTTTCACCATGATCCAATCACAGATATTTGACTTTTCTATTACGATGATTTCCACTTCATGCTGAAATTTATTTGAATCCATTCAAATGTTTCAAACTTCTTCCTTATTGAATATATCCACATATATACTCAATTCATTGTTGAAAGTTTTCATGAAGTAGAAGAATCTCCCGCACACAACTATGCCTAGTGAACCACATACATCATCATGTATTTTTTCACTAAGTTTGTTGCCCGTTCAACTCTTGGCCTATGAACGGTATTTTAATCATTCTCTTTAGAAAAGATTTGCAAGCGCCAAATGATTCAAAAAATCAAATGACTCCAAAAATCCATTTGCATGGAGTTCCTTCATGCGTTCCTTTCTAACATGACCTTAATGGCGGTTCCACAAATAAGTGGAATTCAAATCATTTGCCTTATGGCATTTTAGCGTCAGTGTTATGTATGTGTGTTTCACCATTAAGATTTATAATAACTTATCCATCGTACATGGAGTAATGTCATAATTTGAACAACTCATTGTTTTTATTTGACAAGAGCAAAATAACAATTATTAAGTTCTTTATTATAAATTCTAAGGGCTAGATATAATGCCAACGATGAACATAATAACACTTTATTTTTGTTCCAGACGTGCATTCTTATCATATTCCTTGTCAGTCACTTAGGCCATTGTATTCTTGTATTGCGTTGTTTTGTATGACACTTCATACCAACCAATATAGTACTAATACCCAAGAATTTCATAGTGTGACTTAACTAGGAATACAACCATAACATGTATATCATTTATATACACCTGAGCTAGACTTTCTAGTCTTTTCTTTTCTTTTTGCCAAAATATCTTTTGCAGTTTCTCTTTTAGCTTTCCTCATTATTCAGAAAACACTTTAACATTATTAACTTCTAGGTTTGTTGGTCAAATACCAATAACCTTGAGGTTTTTACTTTAAGTTAATCATCATATGACAAGTGTTTCAGATTTCACTATTAGTAACTTTGTAATATGATGAACAATTTCACTCATAATTTTATCCATTGTATCATGATGACTTTCTGAGACCATGTCTGTACATGCTAGGCTCATAAAGTTTAACCTTAGTATTCGCATGTGCAAATCTGGCTTGCACCCGTTGTATGCACACGTAGAATCTATCACACCCGATCATCACGTGATGCTTCGAAACGACGAGTCTTAGCAACGGTGCATACTAAGGACGATTACTTCATGGATATGAGAATATTGTTAGTGCCCCAATAGTTGGAGGATTGGGACGCCTTGCGTCTTCAACCTTCGTACATTCCCATAAAACTTATGAGTTTATGTAGTCTCACTAAATTATATTCTATCATCTTGTAATAAGGTCTTAGATATCATATATATCTCGTACCTTGATTATTTCTGAAAACTAAATTTTCAGCTCCTTACTTTTCAAACAGATTTGAACTTCAGGTTTCACGGAGACAAGATAACTTTAGGTACTAATTGAAACCATAGCTCTTTGAATCAACAATGTGAGGTTTACTAAAAGTTTGCAATAGGACTTAATCAATTATTGATTCTCTAACAATACGGTACCAATCCGTAAAGTTTCTTATCAGATTTTAACAGAATTTCTATCTCAATTACAAGACTAGCGCATAGTAGAAAAATGGATGCCAATACTACAAAAATTAATTCAAAATACTACTCAGACTATGTTTATGATAATTAGTTCATGTTTTAATCTAATTACTAATGAACTCCCACTTAATACAACATCCCTCATAGTTGTTAAGTGGTACACGATCCAAATTCACTACACCAAAACCGATCATCACGTGAGATGATGTAGCTTCAATGGTGAACATCAACATGTTGATCATATCATCCATATGACTCGTGTTCAACCTTTCGGTTTCCGTTGTCCCGAGGCCATGTCTGTACGTGCTAGGCTCGTCAAGCAAACCCAAGTATTCCGCGTGTGCAACATGGCTTACACCCGTTGTATATGAACGTTGAATCTATCACATCCGATCATCACGAGATGCTTTGAAACGACGAACTTTGGCAACGGTGCATACGAGGGGAGAACACTTTATTATCTTGATATTAATGTGAGGGATCATCTTATAATGCTACCGCCGCGTTCTAAGCAAAATAAGATGCATAAAGGATTAACATCACATGCAATTCATATGTGATATGATATGGCCCTTTTGTCTTTGCGCCTTTGATCTTCATCTCCAAAGCACGGACATGATCTCCATCATCAACGGGCATGATCTCCATCATCGTCGGCGTAGCGTCAAGGTCCATGGCGCCGTCTTCATGGTTGTTCACCTCATGTAGCAACTATTACAACTACTTTGAAATACTACTCAACATGAAATTTAAAGACAACCATAAGGCTCCTGCCGGTTGCCACAATACAATAATGATCATCTCATACATATTCATCATCACATTATGGCCATATCACAACACCAAACCCTGCAAAAACAAGTTAGACGTCTCTAATTTGGTTTGCATATTTTACGTGGTTTAGGGTTTTCGAGAGAGATCTAATCTACCTACGAACATGAACCACAACGTTGATACTAGTGTTTTCAATAGAAGAGTAAATTGAATCTTCACTATAGTAGGAGAGACAGACACCCGCAAAGCCTCTTATGCAATACAAGTTGCATGTCGAACGAGGAAGAAGTCTCATGAACGCGGTCATGTAAAGTTAGTCCGAGCCGCTTCATCCCACTATGCCACAAATATGCAAAGTACTCAAACTAAAGATAACAAGAGCATCAATGCCCACAAAACCATTGTGTTCTACTCGTGCAACCATCTATGCATAGACACGGCTCTGATACCACTGTAGGGATTCGTTGCATAGAAAACAAAAAATTTCCTGCCGCGAACACGCAATCCAAGCCAAGATGCAATCTAGAAGACGGGAGCAACGAGGGGATGATCAAGACTCACCCTTGAAGATTTCCAAAGCCTATAAGAGTAGGCTCTTATTGCTGCGGTAGACGATCACTTGCCGCTTGCAAAAGCGCGTAGAAGATCTTGATCACGGTGCTACCATCGGGCAGCACCTCCGTACTCGGTCACACGTTCGGTGTTGATGAAGACAACATCCTTCTCCCCGTTCCAGCGGGCAGCGGAAGTAGTAGCTCCTCCTTGAATCCGGCAGCACGACGGCGTGGTGGCGGTGGCGATGGAGAACTCCGGCGGAGCTTCGCTAAGCGTGCGGGAGAGGTGGGGGAGAGAGGGGGCGGCTAGGGTTTGGGAGAGGGGGTGGCCGGCCTCAAGGGGTGCGGCCAAGCTATGGCTCTGTGGTGGCCGGCCCCCTCCCCTATGCCCCTCATTATATAGGTGGAAGCCCCTGGAGTTGTAGTCCAAGTCTTCGAATAAGACCCCAACACCAAAACTTCCCAAAGGTGGGAAACCTACTCAAGGAGGGAGTCCTACCCAAGGTGGGACTCCCACCTTTTCCTTAGGTGGGGTGGCCGGCCACCATGGGTGGAATCCACCTAGGATTCCTTCCCCTTAGGGCTGGCCGGCCATGCTAGTGGAGTCCCTCCGGGACTCCACCTTCCATAGTGCCATTCTTCCGGACTTTTCTAGAACCTTCTACAACCTGCCATAAATGCACCAGATCATTTCCAAACTTGGAATATGACTTCCTATATATGAGACTTATTCTCCGGACCATTCCGGAACTCCTCGTGATGTCCGGGATCCCATCTGGGACTTCGAACAAAACTTCGAACTCCATTCCATATTCAAGTTCTACCATTTCAACATCAAACCTTAAGTGTGTCACCCTACGGTTCGCGAACTATGTGGACATGGTTGAGTACTCTCTCCAACCAATAACCAATAGCGGGATCTGGAGATCCATAATGGCTCCCACATATTCAACGATGACTTTAGTGATCGAATGAACCATTCACATACGATACCAATTCCCTTTGTCACGCGATATTTTACTTGTCCGAGGTTTGATCATCGGTATCACTCTATACCTTGTTCAACCTCGTCTTCCGACAAGTACTCTTTACTCGTACCGTGGTATGTGGTCTCTTATGAACTTATTCATATGCTTGCAAGACATTAGACGACATTCCACCGAGAGGGCCCAGAGTATATCTATCCGTCATCGGGATGGACAAATCCCACTGTTGATCCATATGCCTCAACTCATACTTTCCGGATACTTAATCCCATCTTTATAACCACCCATTTACGCAGTGGCGTTTGATGTAATCAAAGTACCTTTCCGGTATAAGTGATTTATATGATCTCATGGTCATAAGGACTAGGTAACTATGTATCGAAAGCTTATAGCAAATAACTTAATGACGTGATCTTATGCTACGCTTAATTGGGTGTGTCCATTACATCATTCATACAATGACATAACCTTGTTATTAATAACATCCAATGTTCATGATCACGAAACCATGATCATCTATTAATCAACAAGCTAGTTATACAAGAGGCTTACTAGGGACTCTTTGTTGTTCACATAACACACATGTATCAATGTTTCGGTTAATACAATTATAGCATGGTATGTAAACATTATCATAAACTCAAAGATATTATAATAACCATTTTATTATTGCCTCTTGGGCATATCTCCAACAAAATCAAAATACAAAAAAGTTAGTTGCTAGTTTTACTTTATTTGCTATCTTGTTTGCATTCTCCATATTAAAAACACAAAAAAATTAGTTACTTGCATTTACTTTATCTAGTTTGCTTTATTTACTATTGCTAAAATGGGTACTCCTGAAAATAATAAGTTGTGTGACTTCACAAACACAAATAATAATGATTTCTTATGCACACCTATTGCTCCACCTGCTACTACTGCAGAATTCTTTGAAATTAAACCTGCTTTACTAAATCTTATTATGCGAGAGCAATTTTCTGGTGTTAGTTCTGATGATGCTGCTGCCCATCTCAATAACTTTGTTGAATTATGTGAAATGCAAAAGTATAAGGATGTAGATGGTGACATTATAAAATTAAAATTGTTTCCTTTCTCATTAAGAGGAAGAGCTAAAGATTGGTTGCTACCTCTGCCTAAGAATAGTATTGATTCATGGACTAAATGCAAGGATGCTTTTATTGGTAGATATTATCCCCCTGCTAAAATTATATCTTTGAGGAGTAGCATAATGAATTTTAAACAATTGGATAATGAGCATGTTGCACAAGTATGGGAAAGAATGAAATCTTTGGTTAAAAATTGCCCAACCCATGGACTGACTACTTGGATGATCATCCAAACCTTTTATGCAGGACTGAATTTTTCTTCGCGGAACCTATTGGATTCAGCTGCTGGAGGTACCTTTATGTCCATCACTCTTGGCGAAGCAAAAAAGCTTCTTGATAATATGATGATTAATTACTCTGAATGGCACACGGAAAGAGCTCCACAAGGTAAGAAGGTAAATTCTGTCGAAGAAACCTCTTCCTTGAGTGATAAGATTGATGCTATTATGTCTATGCTTGTGAATGATAGGACTAATGTTGATCCTAATAATGTTCCTTTAGCTCCATTGGTTGCTCAAGAGGAACATGTTGATGTAAACTACATTAAAAATAATAGTTTCAACAACAATGCTTACCGGAACAATTCTAGTAACAACTATAGGCCATATCCTTATAATAATGGCAACGGCTATGGTAATTCTTATGGGAATTCTTACAACAATAATAGGAACACACCCCTGGACTTGAAGCCATGCTTAAAGAATTTATTAGTACACAAACTGCTTTTAACAAATCTGTTGAAGAAAAGCTTGGGAAAATTGATATACTTGTTTCTAAAGTCGATAGTCTTGCTGCTGATGTTGATCTTTTGAAATCGAAAGTTATGCCTAATGAAAATCATAATAATAAGATTTTTACTACAGCAAATTCCATCCAAGTTAGAATTAATGAGAATATAAGATTGATGGCCGAATTGCGTGCTAGGTGGGAAAAAGAAGAAAATGAGAAAGAAGATAATATAGCTAAAGTTTGGACTATTACCACCACTAGTAATGCTAATGCTCCACATGTTGCTGCACCTCCTACTATTAATGGTAAAATGATTGGTGTTGGAAATGTTTCCACTTCTAATGCAAAGCATGAAAAACTGCCTGAAACTGCTAAAGCTATTTAAACTTTTGTGATAAAACTGCTGAATTTTTTTCCAACATTGGGGACAATGATCCCATTGCTTTAGATCATAATGGTTTGGATTTTGATGATTGCCATATCCCTGAAGTTATAAAGTTCTTACAAAAACTTGCTAAGAGTCCTAATGCTAGTGCTATAAATTTGGCTTTCACGAAACATATTACAAATGCTCTCATAAAAGCTAGAGAAGAGAAACTAAATCGCGAAACTTCTATTCCTAGAAAGTTAGAGGATGGTTGGGAGCCCATCATTAAGATGAAGGTCAATGACTTTGATTGTAATGCTTTATGTGATCTTGGTGCAAGTATTTCCGTTATGCCTAAGAAAATCTATAACATGCTTGACTTGCCACCATTGAAAAATTGTTATTTGGATGTTAATATTGCTGATAATTCTACAAAGAAACCTTTGGGGAGAGTTGATAATATTCGCATTACCGTTAATAATAACCTTGTCCCCGTTGATTTTGTTGTCTTGGATATTGAATGCAATGCATCTTGTCCCATTATATTGGGAAGACCTTTTCTTCGAACTGTTGGTGCTATCATTGATATGAAGGAAGGTAATACTAAATATCAATTTCCTCTCAAGAAAGGTATGGAACACTTCCCTAGAAATAGAATGAAGTTACCTTTTGATTCTATCATTAGAACAAATTATGATGTTGATGCTTCGTCTCTTGATAATACTTGATACACACTTTCTACGCCTAGCTGAAAGGCGTTAAAGAAAAGCGCTTATGGGAGACAACCCATGGTTTTACTACTGCACTTTTATTTTATATTTGAGTCTTGGAAGTTGTTACTACTGTAGCAACCTCTCCTTATCTTAGTTTTGTGCATTGTTGTGCCAAGTAAAGTCGTTGATAGTAAGGTTCATACTAGATTTGGATTACTGCGCAGAAACAGATTTCTTTCTGTCACGAATCTGGGCCTAATTCTCTGTAGGTAACTCAGAAAATTATGCCCATTTACGTGAGTGATCCTCAGATATGTACGCAACTTTCATTAAATTTGAGCATTTTCATTTGAGCAAGTCTGGTACCTCTTAGAAATTCGTCTTTACGAACTGTTCTGTTTTGACAGATTCTGCCTTTTATTTCGCATTGCCTGTTTTGCTATGCTTGATGGATTTTTCGATTCCATTAACTTTCAGTAGCTTTGTGCAATGTCCAGAAGTGTTAAGAATGATTATGTCACCTCTGAACATGTAGATTTTGATTGTGCACTAACCCTCTAATGAGTTGTTTTGAGTTTGGTGTGGAGGAAGTTTTCAAGGATCAAGAGAGGGAGATGATACAATATGATCAAGGAGAGTGAAAGCTCTAAGCTTGGGGATGCCCCGGTGGTTCATCCCTGCATATTTCAAGAAGACTCAAGCGTCTAAGCTTGGGGATGCCCAAGGCATCCCCTTCTTCATCGACAACATTATCAGGTTCCTCTAGTGAAACTATATTTTTATTCCATCACATCTTATGCACTTTGCTTGGAGCGTCAGTTTGTTTTAGTTTTTGTTTTGTTTGAATAAGATGGATCCTAGCATTCATTGTGTGGGAGAGAGACACGCTCCGCTGTTGCATATGGACAAATATGTCCTTAGGCTTTACTCATAATATTCATGGCGAAGGTTGAATCTTCTTCATTAAATTGTTATATGGTTGGAAACGGGAAATGCTACATGTAGTAATTGCTAAAATGTCTTGGATAATGTGATACTTGGCAATTGTTGTGCTCATGTTTAAGTTCTT
Source organism: Lolium perenne (assembly GCF_019359855.2). NCBI lineage: Eukaryota > Viridiplantae > Streptophyta > Magnoliopsida > Poales > Poaceae > Lolium > Lolium perenne. The sequence continues at coordinate 41,865,053 of NC_067244.2, read as the reverse complement.
GCATCATATACTTTGCACCTATTAATGAAGAAATACATAGAGCTTGCTAAAATTTGGTTTGCATAATTGGTCTCTCTAAGGTCTAGATAATTTCTAGTATAGAGTTTGAACAACAAGAAAGACGGTGTAGAGTCTTATAATGTTTACAATATGTCTTTTATGCGAGTTTTTCTGCACCGGTTCATCCTTGTGTTTGTTTCAAATAAACCTTGCTAGCCTAAGCCTTGTATCGAGAGGAAATACTTCTCATGCATCCAAAATACTTGAGCCAACCACTATGCCATTTGTGTCCACCATACCTACCTACTACATGGTATTTCTCCGCCATTCCAAAGTAAATTGCTTGAGTTCTACCTTTAAAATTTCTATTCTTCATCTTTGCAATATATAGCTCATGGGACAAATAGCCTAAAAACTATTGTGGTATTGAATATGTACTTATGCACTTTATCTCTTATTAAGTTGCTTGTTGTGCGATAACCATGTTCCTGGGGACGCCATCAACTACTCTTTGTTGAATATCATGTGAGTTGCTATGCATGTCCGTCTTGTCTGAAGTAAGGGAGATTTACCGCTAGAATGGTTAGAGCATGCATAATGTTAGAGAAGAACATTGGGCCGCTAACTAAAGCCATGATCCATGGTGGAAGTTTCAGTTTTGGACAAATATCCTCAATCTCATATGAGAAAATTAATAATTGTTGAATGCTTATGCATAAAAGAGGAGTCCATTATCTGTTGTCTATGTTGTCCCGGTATGGATGTCTAAGTTGAGAATAATCAATAGCGAGAAATCCGATGCGAGCTTTCTCCTTAGACCTTTGTACAAAGTGCATAGAGGTACCCCTTTGTGACACTTGGTTAAAACATATGCATTGCAATGATAATCCAGGTAATCCGAGCTAATTAGGACAAGGTGCGGGCACTATTAGTATACTATGCATGAGGCTTGCAACTTGTAAGATATAATTTACATAACACATATGCTTTATTACTACCGTTGACAAAATTGTTTCTTGTTATCAAAACCAAAGCTCTCGCACAAATATAGCAATCAATGCTTCCCTCTGCGAAGGGCCTTTCTTTTACTTTTATGTTGAGTTAGTTCACCTATTTCTCTCCACCTCAAGAAGCAAACACTTGTGTGAACTGTGCATTGATTCCTACATACTTGCATATTGCACTTGTTATATTACTTTACATTGACAACTATCCATGAGATATACATGTTACAAGTTGAAAGCAACCGCTGAAACTTAATCTTCCTTTGTGTTGTTTCAATGCCTTTACTTTGAATTATTGCTTTATGAGTTAACTCTTATGCAAGACTTATTGATGCTTGTCTTGAAGTACTATTCATGAAAAGTCTTTGCTATATGATTCATTTGTTTACTCATGTCATTTACATTGTTTGGATCGCTGCATTCATTACATATGCTTACAATAGTATGATCAAGGTTATGATGGCATGTCACTCCAGAAATTATTTTTGTTATCGTTTACCTGCTCGGGACGAGCAGAAACTAAGCTTGGGGATGCTGATACATCTCTGACGTATCGATAATTTCTTATGTTCCATGCCACATTATTGATGATATCTACATGTTTTATGCATATTTTATGTCATATTTATGCATTTTCCGGCACTAACCTATTAACGAGATGCCGAAGAGCCAGTTGCTGTTTTCTGCTGTTTTTGGTTTCAGAAATCTTAGTAAGGAAATATTCTCGGAATTGGACGAAATCAACGCCTAGGGGCCTATTTTCACACGAAGCTTCCAGAAGACCGAAGATGATACGAAGTGGGGCCACGAGGTGGCCAGACGCTAGGGCGGCGCGGCCCAAGCCCTGGCCGCGCCGGCCTAGTGTGTGGGCCCCTCGCGTCGCCCCTTGACCTATCTCCTCCGCCTACTTATAGCCTTCGTCGCGAAACCCCCAGTACTGAGAGCCACGATACGGAAAACCTTCCAGAGATGCCGCCACCGCCAATCCCATCTCGGGGGATTCAGGAGATCACCTCCGGCACCCTGCCGGAGAGGGGAATCATCTCCCGGAGGACTCTTCACCGCCATGGTCGCCTCCGGAGTGATGAGTGAGTAGTTCACCCCTGGACTATGGGTCCATAGCAGTAGCTAGATGGTCGTCTTCTCCTCATTATGCTTCATTGTCGGGTCTTGTGAGCTACCTAACATGATCAAAATCATCTATCTGTAATGCTATATGTTATGTTTGTTGGGATCCGATGGATAGAGAATACTATGTTATGTTGATTATCAATCTATTATCTATGTGTTGTTTATGATCTTGCATGCTCTCCGTTACTAGTAGAGGCTCTGGCCAAGTTAATACTTGTAACTCCAAGAGGGAGTATTTATGCTCGATAGTGGGTTCATGTCTCCATTAAATCTGGGGGAGTGACAGAAACCCCTAAGGTTGTGGATGTGCTGTTGCCACTAGGGATAAAACATTGATGCTATGTCCGAGGATGTAGTTATTGATTACATTACACACCATACTTAATGCAATTGTCTGTTGTTTTCAACTTAATACTGGAAGGGGTTCGGATAATAACCTGAAGGTGGACTTTTTAGGCATAGATGCATGCTGGATAGCGGTCTATGTACTTTGTCGTAATGCCCAATTAAATCTCACAATATTCATCGTATCATGTATGTGCATGGTCATGCCCTCTCTATTTGTCAATTGCCCAACTGTAATTTGTTCACCCAACATGCTATTTATCTTATGGGAGAGACACCATTAGTGAACTGTGGACCCCGGTCCATTCTTTTACATCGAATATAATCTACTGCAATACTTGTTCTACTGTTTTCTGCAAACAATCATCATTCACACTATACATCTAATCCGTTGTTACAGCAAGCCGGTGAGATTGACAACCTCACTGTTTCGTTGGGGCAAAGTACTTTGGTTGTATTGTGCAGGTTCCACGTTGGCGCCGGAATCCCTGGTGTTGCGCTGCACTACATCTCGCCGCCATCAACCTTCAACGTGCTTCTTAGCTCCTACTGGTTCGATAAACCTTGGTTTCTTACTGAGGGAAAACTTGCCACTGTACGCATCACACCTTCCTCTTGGGGTTCCCAACGGACGCGTGCTGTACGCGTATCAGCCTCCAAGAGCAGAGGTTTCTAGAACAGCAGCAAGTTTCCCTTAAGTGGATCACCCAAGGTTTATCGATCTCAGAGAGGAAGAGGTCAAAGATATCCCTCTCAAGCAACCCTGCAACCACAAAGCAAGAAGTCTCTTGTGTCCCCAACACACCTAATACACTTGTCAGATGTATAGGTGCACTAGTTCGGCGAAGAGATAGTGAGATGCAAGTAATATGGATGAGTATGAGTGGTAATAGCAATCTGAATAAAATATGGCAGCGAGTAAACATGCAACAAAACAGTAAACAAACGGAGATTCGATGCTTGGAAGAAGGCCTAGGGATCCTGCTTTCACTAGTGGACACTCTCAACAATGATCACATAATAGGACTACTCTACACCCTCTTTTTGGATGATGAACACCACTAATTGTGTAGGATTACGCGAACCCTCAATGCCGGAGTGAACAAGCTCCACAATATTCGATATTCATATTTAAATAACCTTAGAGTGCAAGATAGATCAACACAACCAAACCAAGTACTAACATAGCATGCACACTGTTACCATCACACTATGAAAGGAGGAATAGATCACATCAATACCATCATAGTAATAGTTAACTTCATAATCTACAAGAGATCACAATCATAGCATATACCAAGTACTTCATGATGCACACACTGTCAACATTACATCATGGAGGAGGAATAGACTACTTTAATAACATCACTAGAGTAGCACATAGATGATATTCAACTAGATCACAAAGAGAGAGATGAACCACATAGCTACAGCGGAGCCCTCAGCCCCGGGGGTGAATTACTCCCTCCTCATCATGGAGACAATGATGGCGGTGAAGATGGCGGTGGAGACGGCGGTGGAGATGACTCCGGGGGCAATTCCCCGTCCCGGCGGCGTGCCGGAACAGAGACTTCTGTCCCCCGATTTGGAGTTTCGCGATGGCGGCGGCTCTGGATGGTTTTCTCTGGTTTCGTCGAACTGGGTCGAGGATTTAGGTCAGGGACGACTAAATAGGCGAAGAGGCGGAGTCGGAGGGGCCACGGGGGACCCACACACTAGGGGGGCGCCCCCCCTTGGCCGCGCCGCCCTGTGGGGTGGGGCCCCCTGGCTCCCCTCTGGCCCTTCTTCGGTGCTCTGGAAGCTTCCGGGCAAAATAAGATAATTTCGTCCGATTCCGAGAATATTTCCTTACTAGGATTTCTGAAACCAAAAACAGCAGAAAACAGCAACTGGCCCTTCGGCATCTCGTCAATAGGTTAGTTCCGGAAAATGCATAAAAACGATATAAAGTGTGAACAAAACATGTAGGTATTGTCATAAAACAAGCATGGAACATCAGAAATTATAGATACGTTGGAGACGTATCAGCATCCCCAAGCTTAGTTCCTACTCGTCCTCGAGTAGGTAAACGATAAAAGATAATTTCTGAAGTGACATGCTACCACCATAATCTTGATCATACTATTGTAAACATATGAGATGAATGAAGTGATTCAAAGCAATGGTAAAGACAATGGTTAAACAACTGAATCATATAGCAAAGACTTTTCATGAATAGTACTTTCAAGACAAGCATCAATAAGTCTTGCATAAGAGTTAACTCATAAAGCAATAAATTCAAAGTAAAGGTATTGAAGCAACACAAAGGAAGATTAAGTTTTAGCGGTTGCTTTCAACTTGTAACATATATATCTCATGGATATTGTCAATGCAAAGTAATATAACAAGTGCAATATGCAAGTATGTAGGAATCAATGCACAGTTCACACAAGTGTTTGCTTCTTGAGATGGAGAGAAATAGGTGAACTGACTCAACATAAAAGTAAAAGAATGGCCCTTCGCAGAGGGAAGCATTGATTGCTATATTTGTGCTAGAGCTTTGATTTTGAAATCATATAGCGAGCATAAAAAAGTAAAATTTTGAGAGGTGTTTGTTGTTGTCAACGAATGGTAGTGGGCACTCTAACCCCCTTGCCAGACAAACCTTCAAAGAGCGGCTCCCATTTTATTTTATTTTTGTGTGGCACTCCTTCCAACCTTTCTTTCACAAACCATGGCTAACCGAATCCTTGGGTGCCTGCCAACAATCTCATACCATGAAGGAGTGCCTTTTTATTTTAGTTTTATTATGATGACACTCCTCCCCACCTTTGCTTTCTCAAGCCATGGCTAACCGAATCCTTCGGGTGCCGTCCAACAATCACATACCATGGAGGAGTGTCTATTTTTTTTGTTAATTAATTTGGGACTGGGAATCCCATTGCCAGCTCTTTTTGCAAAATTATTGGATAAGCGGATGAAGCCACTAGTCCATTGGTGAAAGTTGCCCAACAAGATTGAAAGATAAACACCACATACTTCCTCATGAGCTATAAAACATTGACACAAATCATAGGTGATAAATTTTGAATTGTTTAAAGGTAGCACTCAAGCAATTTACTTTGGAATGGCGGAGAAATACCATGTAGTAGGTAGGTATGGTGGACACAAATGGCATAGTGGTTGGCTCAAGGATTTGGATGCATGAGAAGTATTCCCACTCGATACAAGGCTTAGGCTAGCAAGGTTATTTGAAACAAACACAAGGATGAACCGGTGCAGAAAAACTCACATAAAAGACATATTGTAAACATTATAAGACTCTACACCGTCTTCCTTGTTGTTCAAACTCTTTACTAGAAATTATCTAGACCTAAGAGAGACCAATTATGCAAACCAAATTTTAGCAAGCTCTATGTATTTCTTCATTAATAGGTGCAAAGTATATGATGCAAGAGCTTAAACATGAGCACAACAATTGCCAAGTATCACATTATCCAAGACATTTTAGAATTACTACATGTAGCATTTCCCGTTTCCAACCATATAACAATTAACGAAGCAGTTTCAACCTTCGCCATGAAAATTAAAAGCTAAGAACACTTGTGTTCATATGAACCAGCGGAGCGTGTCTCTCTCCCACACAAGCATTTCTTCAAACAAAAACAAACACAAAAACAAACAGACGCTCCAAGTAAAGTACATAAGATGTGACCGAATAAAAATATAGTTTCAAGAGAAGAACCTGATAATTTGTCGATGAAGAAGGGGATGCCTTGGGCATCCCCAAGCTTAGATGCTTGAGTCTTCTTGAAATATGCAGGGATGAACCACCGGGGCATCCCCAAGCTTAGAGCTTTCACTCTTCTTGATCATATTGTATCATCTCAATCTCTTGATCCTTGAAAACTTCCTCCACACCAAACTTAAAACAACTCATTAGAGGGTTAGTGCATAATCAAAATTCACATGTTCAGATGTGACATAATCATTCTTAACACTTCTGAACATTGCCCAAAGCTACTGGAAGTTAATGGAACAAAGAAATCCATCCCACATAGCAAAAGAGGCAATGCGAAATAAAAGGCAGAATCTGTCAAAACAGAACAGTCCGTAAAGATGAATTTTATTGAGGCACCAGACTTGCTCAAATGAAAATGCTCAAATTGAATGAAAGTTGCATACATATCTGAGGATCACTCACGTAAATGGGCATAATTTTCTGAGTTACCTACAGAGAATTAGGCCCAGATTCGTGACAGACAGAAATCTGTTTCTGCGCAGTAATCCAAATCTAGTATGAACCTTACTATCAAAGACTTCACTTGGCACAACAATGCAATAAAATAAAGATAAGGAGAGGTTTCTACAGTAGTAACAACTTCCAAGACACAAATATAAAACAAAATTGCTGTAGTAAAATAAACACATGGGTTATCTCCCAAGAAGTTCTTTCTTTATAGCCATTAAGATGGGCTCAGCAGTTTTAATGATGCACTCGCAAGAAATAGTATTTGAAGCAAAAAGAGAGCATCAAGAGGCAAATTCAAAACACATTTAAGTCTAACCCACTTCCTATGCAAAGGAATCTTGTACACACATGAATTCATGAAGAACAAAGTGACAAGCATAAGAGTATAAAACACGAGTAACTTCAAGATTCTCAACATAATGAGGGGAAACTTAATACTATTAAGATGCATATAACCATGTTTCCCTCTCTCATAATAACTTTCAGTAGCATCATTGATGAAATCCACAATATACCCATCACTTAAAACATTCTTATCATGGTTCATATGCATAGAAGTATAATTAATTTTGGCATAAGAAGAGTTCTTCTCATTAATAGTAATTGGAGCGAGATTATTATCAAGAATTTGAATATGGTAAACAAGTTGCATATTAAGGGAATTGTTTTTGGTAATCCAACCATGACTATGACAAGTTTCATAAGGATAGTTATAACCTATATCATAGCATTCTTTATAATAATCATCAAAGGTCGGAGGCATAATGTCATCATAAGAAATAGAATAGTTATCTTTCTCAGTCGGTTTATCTGTGACCATACCATCATTGTTATTAGAAGGAGATGTATCAAACACATAATGATCAGTAGCAAAAGGATTTTCAAACACCTCTTCCCCAAGCTTAGAGCTTTCTATATCATTATGGGAGGAAGCATGGATAGCACTGATACTATGGCAATTATTATCATCATCATTTTCAGAATTAGTTTCCCAGAGATTTGCAATATCAAAAGTAGTGTGCTCATTCAAATCATGATCACTAATGTATGTAAAGGGTATAGGAAGATCATTGTATTCAGATTCATGATCATAATAATCATTAGGAGCAACATACTTACGATTACCTAGCGTTATCTCATTCACGCGGGGATATGCCGTTACCTCTTTCTCTTTATTCTCCTTCTTCTTCTTCTTCTTCTTCTTCTTCTTCTTCTTCTTCTTCTTCTTCTTCTTCTCTTCCTTCTCCTCGTTCCCTTCTTTAGGAGGAAGAGGCTTGAAGGGTGGCTTGTCCGCATAACCTGATTTACTTTCAGAAACAATAGAAGAAACTTGGGAGGATTCCTCCTTTTCATTAATTAGTTCAAAACACACAGCGGTCCTATCATATTTTGGCAAGGTGTCATCTTCTAAAATACTTTGTATGTAAGTATTTGTATGGCTATTATCAATGCAATAAGAAAAACACCCATGCAGGACGTCATCAATATCAAGATCACTCATATGTAACAAAGAGATTTTTCTTGAGAGCTCTTCACACCACAAAAATAAAGTAAGTTCATCATGCTGATTAGGAGTAATTTCATCATCACAATACCAATTTGTAGCACTCATGGGGTTCAAATTATCATTGGAGGAGCATTGAAAATTAAAATGACCCACTCCGTGGCAAAGTTCACAAATAAAAGGATAGAGGGCACAGACTTTTTTACCAAGATCATCTAGAGCCCTAAACCACTTTCTAGTTTTTTCATTAATATGATGGATACAATATTCATCTCTGATTTGATTAATTCCACAAGGTCTATGCATTCCACAAAAATTAACATGCTTATAGGAAATAGCATTCTTAGGAGTTTGAGCATGCTTATTGCAATCATTAACAACAATTTCATTCTTCATGCAAGCCTCTTTAAAAGGTTCATGATACTTATCAAAATTCTTCTTAGGCAATTCAAAATGAGAAGCAAAGGCTTTATAAAGATTTGCAGCAACTTGAGAGTCAAGACCATAAGTAGCACTCATATCTCAAAATTTATCAGTATCCATAAAAGCTTCAATGCATTCATAATCATAATTTATACCTGACTCTTCACCTTTGTTGTTCTCCCATCCTTCAGCGTTCTCCTCAATCCGATCAAGAAGATCCCACCTAGCTTCAACCTCCTTGCTTGTGAAAGATCCCTCCGAACATGCATCTAGTTAGTCCTTGTGATGTCCTGAAAGCCTCGCATAAAAATTGTTAACAATAACATTACGGGGGAGCTCATGAATGGGACATTTGAGCATTAGTGACTTCAATCTCCCCCACGCTTGAGAAATACTCTCTCCATCACGAGGATAAAAGTTATAAATATAATTCCTATCAATATGCACTTCATAAGGAGGATAAAATTTAGAGTAAAAGAGAGATACAATTTCCTCCCAACCAAGAGAATGACTATTCTTTAACAATTTATACCAATGCGCCGCTTTACCAGACAGTGAAACAGAGAATAGCTTCTTCCTCACTTCATCCATAGAGATACCTGCACACTTGAATAACCCGCATAATTCATGCAGAAACAGTAAATGATCTCCAGGATGGACAGTTCCATCCCATAGCGGTTATCAATAACACGTTCAATAATTTTCATGGGTATCTTGAAAGCAGTACTTGCAGTAGGTGGATTTAAAATATCACAAGCATCATTAGAGTTATCGCATATGGGAGATAAAGCATTATCAGAACAAATTTTCTTCCCTAAAGATGGGAAGCTAAAAAGATCACAGAAACTAGCTTCCCCAAGCTTAGACTTATCCATAGCATTAGCAGTGATTGCGTTCATACCAATAACATTGCTACTAGCATGCAAATGAGGTTCCATAGGTTCTTTATTTTTCGCATCACACAATTCATGTCTTAACTTAGGAAATAAATTAAAAAGCTCATAGTTGTTTTCCATTATGCCTTACTAGTGTAAAACAAGAAACAAAAAGATGCAATTGCAGGATCTAAAGGAAATAGCTTCGAGTACTTACAACGATGCCGGAAAATAGCTTAGTAGCCGAGATCCGGAGTATGAGTACCTTTTTACCTTTTCTCCCCGGCAATGGCGCCAGATGGTAGACAGTGTTGGGCCTCCAAGAGCAGATGTTTGTAGAACAGCAGCAAGTTTCCCTTAAGTGGATCACCCAAGGTTTATCGATCTCAGGGAGGAAGAGGTCAAAGATATCCCTCTCAAGCAACCCTGCAACCACAAAGCAAGAAGTCTCTTGTGTCCCCAACACACCTAATACACTTGTCAGATGTATAGGTGCACTAGTTCGGCAAAGAGATAGTGAGATGCAAGTAATATGGATGAGTATGAGTGGTAATAGCAATCTGAATAAAATATGGCAGCGAGTAAACATGCAACAAAACAGTAAACAAACGGAGATTCGATGCTTGGAAGCAAGGCCTAGGGATCCTGCTTTCACTAGTGGACACTCTCAACAATGATCACATAATAGGACTACTCTACACCCTCTTGTTGGATGATGAACACCACTAATTGTGTAGGATTACGCGAACCCTCAATGCCGGTGTGAACAAGCTCCACAATATTCGATATTCATATTTAAATAACCTTAGAGTGCAAGATAGATCAACACAACCAAACCAAGTACTAACATAGCATGCACACTGTTACCATCACACTATGAAAGGAGGAATAGATCACATCAATACCATCATAGTAATAGTTAACTTCATAATCTACAAGAGATCACAATCATAGCATATACCAAGTACTTCATGATGTACACACTGTCAACATTACATCATGGAGGAGGAATAGACTACTTTAATAACATCACTAGAGTAGCACATAGATGATATTCAACTAGATCACAAAGAGAGAGATGAACCACATAGCTACAGTGAGCCCTCGGCCAGGGGTGAATTACTCCCTCCTCATCATGGAGACAGCGATGGCGATGAAGATGGCGGTGGAGACGGCGGTGGAGATGACTCCGGGGGCAATTCCCCGTCCCGGCGGCATGCCGGAACAGAGACTTCTGTCCCCCGATTTGGAGTTTCGCGATGGCGGCGGCTCTGGATGGTTTTCTCTGGTTTCGTCGAACTGGGTCGAGGATTTAGGTCAGAGACGACTAAATAGGCGAAGAGGCGGAGTCGGAGGGGCCACGGGGGACCCACACACTAGGGGGGCGCGCCCCCCCCTTGGCCGCGCCGCCCTGTGGGGTGGGGCCCCCTGGCTTCCCTCTGGCCCTTCTTCGGTGCTCTGGAAGCTTCCGGGCAAAATAAGATATTGGGCGTTGATTTCGTCCGATTCCGAGAATATTTCCTTACTAGGATTTCTGAAACCAAAAACAGCAAAACAAAGAATCGGCCCTTCGGCATCTCGTCAATAGGTTAGTTCCGGAAAACGCATAAAAACGATATAAAGTGTGAATAAAACATGTAGGTATTGTCATAAAACAAGCATGGAACATCAGAAATTATAGATACGTTGAAGACGTATCAGTCCTCCGTATTATTGTACTCGTCCACTTTTTGTGTTTTAATATAAAGCTTCCAAGCCCTTCGGGGCTCTCCTGGTTCAAAAAAAAAAAAAAAAACTAGCAAGTGAGCAAGTAGTGACGACATCGATTCTCAAAAACAAAAAGTAATGACGCCATCGCACCTCTGTACACTTTTCTGCAACAGAAATTCAATGTAATTTTCTCTAAATTTTTCATATTTGTAGTAAAAAATATTAGTTCATAAAATCGATATCGCCATGTACATTTAAAATTCATCTCCAAATCTCTCTGCATTTTTAACGTGAATTTGTCACTCGGTTTCTTGATATACGATTTATGAAATCAGGTGAATTAATCATTTCAATTAAATATTATTTACTTTAGCCGAATCATTAAAAATTATGCAATATTTATTTATTTAGCAATCCTGAAATGAATGTAGAAAAAAACTGAAGCAAGGCCGTAATTAAACTTGAGCGGTTATTACTGCACGATTGTGACTGAAGCCGAAACTACCGCACCGGAGACCGGAGTGGGGAAAATATCCCTTTCCAGTTTCCCCTTCCGCGTCCGGTCCAAGTGCCCCACTCCGTCTTCCGCCACATGGCTCCGCCCGCCGCCACCGTCGCCGTCCTCGGCGACGACCTCATGCGGGAGGTCTTCATCCTCCTCCCCACCTCCACCGACCTCCTCCGCGCCGCGCTCGCCTGCAAGCCCTTCCTCCGCGCCGCCCGCAGCGCCGCCTTCCTCCGCCGCTTCCGCCGCCGCCACCCCTTCACCTGCCCGCTCCTCCTCGGCTGCCTCCTCCACGGCCCCACCGACCGCCGCCGCGCCACCGCTCCCCACCTGCTCCCGGCCCACCCCGACGCCGCCACGCGCCGCCTCATCGACGCCGCCGACTTCGCCTTCTCATTCCTCCCCCGCCGCGGCTGGCCCCAAGCCGCCGGCACCCCGTGGCAGCTCCTCGACTGCCGCAACGGCCGCGCCCTCCTGCTCAGCCGGGCTTCCAGGGCGCTCGCCGTCGCCGATCCGCTGACCCGGCGCTGGGTCCCGCTCCCCGCGATCCGCGGCCTAGGGTACGCCCTCGTCGCCGACGACGGCGACTCGTCGCTGTTCAAGGCGGTCTGCATTTCCCGACGCGTCGGAGCCCCAGGGCTGCGCGCCTTCCTCCTCTCCTCCGCCGACCTCCGCTGGGTCCAAGTCGCTGTCGCCGGCCTCGATGTGCAGCCCGATCTCGCCGGCTCCCGCGCGATGCAAGCCAACAGATCGCTCTACTGGAAGCTAGTGGGCGGGGAGCGCGTGGTGGCGTTCAACACGGACACCATGGAGTTCGCCGTGCTGGACCTCCCGCCTTTCTTGAAGGAGATCAGTTTCGACATCATTGAGAAGGGGGAGGACGGCGCGGGTGGGCTGTATCTGCTCACCATGCGCGGATTCTGCATTGAGGTTTGGGTCGGTGTGAAGGACGGCGCCGACGGTGGGCTGGCCTGGACGCTGGTGGAGAAGTCTGTCATGTTCCACAGGGCGATGGCCGAGATGCTTGGTTCCGAATTCTTGTATCAGAACAGGCTGGATGTCATCGGGGTGGTTGCCGGTGTTGTGTTCTTGCGCAATGGCGAATGTCTCTTCTCCATTGATCTCCAGACCATGAAGATGACCAGGGTGTCTCCCAAGGAGAATTGCCCATCGCATCTCATATATCCTTGCACGATAGCGTGGCCGCCTTCTTTCCTGAACCCTACTGAACAAGGTGCTTGATAAGATGGTAAGATGTTACTATATGCTAAATAAATCCCCCCCCCTGCAAATTTCATCAACATGTGCTTACAGAAACCCTTTGCTTTTACATAGAGAAAAAGAACCTGATGCTAGTTTTCTACTCCAAAACTTTCTTATTATTCTCTTCTTTGGTAAATTCTTCTGACACCACTGAATACTCTGAATTTGCTGCAGGGATGTGATGTTACATTTCAGCTTAACATGATAAGGTTGTGTGGCAGATGTGAGAGTTTATGAGGAAGACATTTCATCCATATGAATTTTGAGGGATGATTGCTGCGCACCTGCTCTAGTTGTGGTTAACTGTTTGGGCCTCGTATCATGTAATTACTTATGTTTGGAGTCTTAGTTGGTGTTATGTGCTGTTTAATTATGTTTATGGCCAGTCTTTTACCTGAGATATAATCTGAGGGATATGGTATTTAGCATGCTCTTGCGCATTCTATGCAGGAGCTTCATGTTGCTTATATCATTATATGGTGTCAATTTCTATGTCAGTTCAGCCCTGACCTGGCTCCTCACTTTTGGTGCTTATCTTACCGTTGCCTTGATGCATTTTTTGTTTGGGGTTTGGAGTGTGGCTCTGCTGATACTGATGCATGAATGCTGCATATTCTTACTTTGCTTCCAAAAACATGCACAATGAAGAAACTGAAACTGGAGAACTTTGCCTATTGTTACTAGTGCTGTTATTAAGGCAAAGTTTGATGATTTTTTTATCAGTTGGTTTTATTTACTTTTAAATTTACACAGGAGTAATTTTGAAACGTGTCATGATGACAGAAGAACTCGGTTAATATGAGTTGAACGTTTTGTAGGCAAAGATGCACTAAGAGACAGGTTATCATTGTGTTTCTATCATGTTCGCATAACTACAGTCAGAACTGGGGTTTGAAGTGTAGTTCTTCTGGTACAGCTGCATGCAAGTGTTACTGTGCATTCAAATTCCAAAGTCACGCGCAGGGAAGAAATGAAAGATGAATAACTAACTTGGCCTATGCCAGCGAGTGCTGATAATATAGCCAAAGCCTGATCATTTGGTCTTTCAATTGATGGCAGTTGCTTTTTATCCATTGTCTTACGAATTTTTCAGAGGCTCCCTGGATGGAGATAGTAGAATTAGGTTCTGGGGTTGTTTCTTCAGTTTCTCCGGGTTGGAGCCTTGGAGGTTCTGCACCTTTATGGGCATTTTGTGTGTGCACCTTTCAATCAGCCTAGCCAGTGTTATGTTCTGTCAAATTATGTCTATGTCCAGTCTGTTACTGGAGAATTTGGTATTTAGCATGCTTCTGCGAATGGTATGCAGGAGAGTTTCATGTTGATCTGTATATCGTGTCAATTTCTATGTCAGTTGATCTGTCTCATTACTTTTTGTTTTGGGACTTATATTACCGTTACCGTGATACAGTGTTCGTGTTTGGACTGTGGCTCAGCTGATACTGATCCATGAATGCTGGATATTCTTACTAGTACTTTGCTTCCGGAAACATGCACACTGAAGAACTTGGCCTAATGTCATTAAGTGCTGTTATTACGGCGAAGTTCAATAATAATTGTATAATCAGTTGTTGTTAGTGCCTTTGTTAGAGTACGTCATGGGCCTAGGTCCGTTAGTATTATGGTTTGCTTAGGAGTCAAGTAAACCTTAGCAGCTCTCTCTCTCCCTCTCAAATCCTAGCAGCCACATAACACTTGGTATCAGCTTTCCCGGGTTCGATCATGTCCAACCCTCCACCGAGTTCTTCCCACCCGCCGTCGCCGCACTCCGACGTCCCCGCCGTTCTCTCCCCGGCGGAGATCACCGCAGCCCTGCGCGATCTCACCACAGCTGTCCAGGATATCCGCCTCTTCCTAGCCGGTCCCTACGTGCCGCCGCCGGCGGCGCTGCTGCCATGGCAGCCGACGCACCAGGTGGCCTCCGCCGCGATCGCCGGGCCGCTGTAGCCGACGCTGCTGCTGTCGTCGCCGCCACCCGACGTCGGGCTGCTGCAGTCCCCGCTGCCGATGTCCACGATCTCCGGGCCGGGCCCTACCTCGGCGCCGGGGGTCCCTCTTCTCCAGCATCCGGCCGCCTTCTTCCCCACCGGGACGCTACAGCAGCAGCTGCCGCCGCCACCAACACCGCCGCTGCAGCTGCTATCTACACCGACGCTGTCCCTGCCGTTCGGTGGGCAGCTGCAACAGCAGCAGTAGCAGCTGTTGTCGCCACCAACACCGCAGCAGCGGCTGCTGCCGCCACCGACGCCGTCCTTGCCTTTCGGTGGTGTGGGAGCGCCCTTGGCCCCGGGCTGTACATCGACACCGCCCCGGATTCCCTTCCACCAGGTCCATTTCCCTCCGCCGTCGTCACCGCTTCCGGCTTGGATCGCTATCCTCCACGTGTCGGCGGCGGTGAGGCTGCAGGCTGCTGCGCGCGGCCTCCTAGTGCGTCGGCGTGTGCCAGAGATGCGTGATCTGCAGCTCCTCCAAGTTGCGCTTCGTTGCGCAACAGACCTCCATCTCGTCCGCTGCGTCGGGGATCTTGGGCATGCGGTTTCCCCCACGGGCGGCGGACATGTTGTTTTTCCCGCGGGCAGCGACCTCAAAGTCTGCGCCATCGACAGTCATCCGGCGGGGAGAAGGCATGGTGTCACCGACAGGAGCGCACCGCGTAGCACCACCGCATTCCGCCGCCGGCCACCACGCGGTCTCCTTTTGTTCCGTTGGTTTCCATGGGATCTAGGTGGCGGTGCAGGTCGGACGGGCGGATGGTGTCCACTTCATGTTCAGGGGTCAACAATAAAGCGTCCCAGTCTATTTCAGGTTGAGAGTAATAAAACAAGCCGAGATGTAAAAGGCTCGTTTTTAGGTGTTAGGGTTGTGTTGCGTCGAGTCATGGTTTGTTTAGGTTGCAGCTCGAGGACGAGCTGCATGTCCAGGTGGGGTGTAGTGTTAGAGTACGTCATGGGCCTGGGCCCGTTAGTATTATGGTTTGCTTAGGAGTCAAGTAAACCTTGCTTGGGAGTCAAGTAAACCTCTCTATATGTGGAGAGGAGATGTATCAATCTAATCAAGCAAGAATTAAGAAGGAAATCTCTTCCCTCTTGCCACCGGCCGTGGGCAAGGCCCCCGGCCGGCCCTCTCGCGCCCTCGCAGCTCTCTCTCTCCCTCTCAAACCCTAGCAGCCACATAACAGCCTTTTTCTCATCTCTTGACTGGAGAAATTTCGAGGTGCCTCAGGTTCTGAGCCTGTTTAAAATGCACTGTGATATCTAAGAGATAGGTAATCCTTGTATTTCTAATGTGTTGGCATAACTACAGTTGCGATTGGAGTTTCAAGTGTGGTTCCTCTTATACAGTTGTTGTGGTTCTGAGAATGACCGGAGGGTTAGACGGTTAGCTCGAGTTGGTGGCTGCCCCGCAACCCGGGTTCGAATCTCCTCAAACTCGGATTTGTGGCTCATTTAGCTTCTTCTATAATAATATGACCTGGGTGCTAGTGCCCATGGGTCTATTGGTGTTAGTTTTTCCTTTTTATCCCTTCTCTTAGGAAATTTGGGGGCATGCGGTGGGCTGCCTGCCTAAACCGGAACCCAGAAACCAAATCACGCCACTTAAATTCAAACGGAACCGAAGCATTCATCCATCCAGCACGCTATCAGTAGGAGCATGAGGAAGCTGCCGGCTGGCGTGGAGTCCATCAGGCCGAACGCGGCAGAGGAACAAAGGTACGAATTCCTATCGGATACCAGTTCATTACCCCCGAATCCAACTTTCTTCTTTCTTTACTTACTACTACTCCTACCTTTGTTTCCATCTTCTCGTTGCAGAGCAGCAGTCCGATTCCGGAACGGTAAGGATTGTAATCTCCGACTCGAGTTGGCTATCGCAGTCCTGAAGCCTATATAAGGCGAGCTAGGCACGCACTGCATCAAGCACAAGTCATCTCAACAAGGGAAGAACAATACGACTAGACACAATCGCTGCTGCGTGATCGGGAACAAGCTTCAGAAAATATCATCTCCTACTTGTGGATCGACCATAGAGGCGACGATGGAGTCCGTGCAGCAACCAGGCGCGTTGCTGTTGCCGGTGCTTGTGAACGATCTCGGAACCCAGACCGATGATGAACCGCTGACGCAATACAGCATCTCCAGCAAAGCCCTGAGCCCGGTAGCCTTCGACGAGCTGCGACGCTACCGCTGCTTCGTGACCCCACAGGGCTGGGTGCTCGCTCTCGACCCAGCCTCCTGCCAGACGTTCCTATGGCGGCCTCAGGACGGCGAGAGGATCCAGCTGCCACCCAAGGAGCAGGGTTTCCCTGAAAGCTGCAAGTGCTTGCTCTCCGACATGCCAGGTGCGGCTTCAGGCTCTTCTGTTGTGGTCTTTGATCTTGACGACAATGAGATGTGGGTATGCAAGATTGGGGCAACCAACTGGGACAGCCACCGCTATGAACCTAGCATGTTCGTCAAAGGCAGGATTCCCCAGCTGACCAACATAGCCATGGGCCACGGCATTGCAGCTGTCGGTGGCAGGATTTACTTTGAACTAACATCATCTGAGTTGGGGGTCATTGAGTTTAAGGATGGAAAAGAGGGACTGAAACTTGACACCATAAAGGTTGACATGGTCGATCTGCCGCTAAGCATCCGGATGGCTTCAATGTACTTGGTTGAGTCCAGTGGTGAGCTCTTCCTGGTAGTCATCTTCTTCGATGGCGAAAATGTGCACAAGATAGCCAATCACGCGGTCTACAAGATGGATTTCTCAGAGCCAAAATGGTGCGAGGTGGACGAGATTGGTGCTGACAGGGTCTTCCTTCTTGGTGGGGATAGGCTTGGGATCTCTTGTTTTGGGGCCTCGTGCTCGGCTGGTGACCATGGTCTGAGAGGCAACTGCATATACTTTTTGAATCACGTGCCCACCACCACCAAGAGTTATCTCCATGTCATCGACCTCAAGACAGGGACGGAAGAAGCGCAAAGGCCTTTTATTACGCATGATGGTTATCATATGATGCCAGTGCGGTCGCCGTTCTGGCTACTACCTACAGAATCCACCTTGCAGGCACAAGGGTCATCTATTCTCCCCTCTAGCCCGATGCCTCCTACAATAAGAAGCCTAGTCACTCTTTTCCGTATCTTCTTCTTTGTGTTTCTTTTTCTAGCTATGTACTAAACCAGGTGCCATTTATGGCCAACTTATGTGTTTTTTTATAGTTGTACTTTGATCCCCTGCATACAATGAAGCAAACGTCTTGTCGATGTGTATTATTTCTCTTCTGTCGTTCTGCCCCCAAACAAATACCACTTTTTTATGCATGTTCTTGGGTAATCATGGGCCACGTTATGAACATGTTTTATTTCGAAAATGTATAGATTTGGGCTTATAGATAGTCATACATCAGTCCCTTGTGATTTGTGTGCACCACGCCATCCCGAGGACCAAATCCTTCCGCCAGTTGGAGCCGCTGGTGAAACGTCGCTCACTCTCCTTGCTGCATATGTATAGAAGCTATCTGCACCCTGCTCGTGTTATTGTTCGGCCGTGTTCTGGACATCTTCGTGTTGATGTTCCGCACAGGCAAACCTTTTTGACAAACTTCAGCAAACACCTAAGCTGCTGTTGACAGAGAACTGCTTCTCTGGGTTAAGTTACATAGCGGATGGAATTGCTGAAGTAGACTGAGAACAACATTCTAGGCCATGCTTCGTTGGCGTCCGGCGGCATGATTGCGATCTGCTAACTGATTCTGCATCTTATGTGGATTGTTTTAAAGAGGCAACTTATGTGCATTTGGTGTGTACCCTCCAATCAGCCTAGCTAGTGTGGCGGGTTAATTATTTGAAATGTGGAATTACTGCTTACCAACTTACTCCCAAATCTCTGAAGTTGTGCTTGTTGCTGTCGGTTATTGCTGTTGTAGTATTGGTGTGTGTTGTGTTGCCGCACCCCAGCCGTGCTGCTACTGCTGTCCTAACCTCTAACCTTGCTAGGTGTTGTGTTGTGATTGTCTTAGCTTTGCTAGGGGTAGTACGGTTTTCAAACTCGGTTTCCCTCATAAACCGGACCTATCTTTTTATATTGATCAATAAAATGCAGCGTCACCTGTCATTGCGTTAAAGGAAATGCGGTTAAGCAGCAAAATCTCCTTTTCTGATGTAAGCTTACTCCTCTTGGAGGTGCCAAATCTTCTTTCTCGTGCAAGTTTATTAGCTGTATATTTTTTTTTCGATAAAGGATGCTTTATTACTTTAATAAGCAATTACATCCAGCCTCTGCATAACCAGGATGCACACAGCCGTTTTGTTGTCTCAAGTCCAAAAGGATAAATAATAAAAACTAGGCGAGATACATATCGGAACGATGAATCATATAACGCCTAAAGTGTAGGTGGGGCATCTATCCGTAGACTATGCTGCCACCCATGTAGGGAAAAAGTATCCCTCGCCGTAGCCTCCAACCGTGTACAGACCTCCGTAAATAGCTGTCGGTTCTCCACTCGCTGTAGAGGTAACCATGAACGGAGAATACATGTACATCTGTAGATGACCTGCAACAAAGAACAATTTTTGTCATTAAAGATCTTGTCATTTCTACATAGCCAAAGCGCCCAGATAACTGCTAGTGCCCCCACCCTAAGAAGCAACTTAAACCTTGAATCTATACCATGAAGCCAATTGCCAAAGACATTGGCGACACTAGTCGGAGGATATAAGGTAGACGCTACTTGGATGACAGACCATATAGATCTCGCGAACTGGCACTGGAAGAATAAGTGTTTGATTGTTTCGTCCTGATGACAAAAAACACACAGTGTACTTCCATGCCAATTCCGCTTAACAAGATTGTCTTTGGTGAGAATAACCCCACGACGAAGATACCATCCAAAATTTTTAATTTTTAATGGTATCTTCATCTTCCAAATCTTCTTATTGTTGTCAACTGGTAAGTCAGAAAGAAGGATCGCATTGTAGAAAGATTTTACGGAAAAGGTACCATGCATCTACATGAAGGTTCCATCTAAATTCGTCTGGTTCAGGTGATAAATGAATATCTCCGAGCCGTTGAATTAGGGTATTCCATGCCACAAGTCTTTGTCCAAGTAAAACCCGTCTGAACGTCACATTTGGAGGTGAGGTAGCCATTACAGTAGCAATGGTATCACCTTGGCGACGAGCAATCCTATACAGAGCAGAATACTGTTCACTTAAGGGTGCATTGTCTAGCCAAGCATCTTCCCAGAGCCGTATCTGTGCTCCATTCCTGATTGAGAAAGTACCATGGCGAAAGAATACATTTTTTTCGCCATAAGACCAGCCCAGAAGTGAGAATCCCCAGGTTTCCAAACCACTTGGGATAATGTCTTTGAACCGATATACTTTCTCCGAAGAATAGTTTGCCAAGTCCCATCCTCAGTAAGTAGCTTAAACGGCCATTTACCCAGAAGAGCTGAATTCTTGACCTCCAGGTCATGAACTCCAAGCCCTCCTTGATCTTTGGACTACAAACTATACTCCACTTAACCAGTCGATATTTCTTTTTCTCGTTGTCCCCTTGCCAAAAGAATCTGGATCGATAGTAATCGAGTTTATGCAGAATTCCTTTCGGTAGGATGAAGAATGATAACATATACACTACCATATTTGTGAGTACCGAATTAATGAGTACCAATCTTCCTCCCAGGGACAACAATTTACCTTTCCAACTACTAAGGCGTTTTTGTAATCTTTCTTCCACTAATTTCCATTTCGCGATTGTATGTCTCCGATAATGAATCGGAATACCCAAATAACGAATAGGAAATTGGCCTTGCCCGCAACCAAACAACTCTGTATACAGAGCCGTATCGTTTTGGGCATCACCGAAACAGAACAATTCGCTTTTATGGAAATTTATTTTCAATCCTGACAACTGCTCAAAAGCCGCCAAAATTAATTTCAGATTTTGAGCTTTTTCAAGATCATGATCTATAAACAGAATTGTATCGTCGGCATATTGAAGTATAGATAAACCACCATCAACCAGATGTGGAATCACTCCTTCAATCTGGCCATCAGCCTTGGCCCGCTCTATAAGTATAGCCAGCATATCCGCTACAATGTTAAACAACATCGGTGATAACGGATCCCCTTGGCGTAACCCTTTTCGTGTTTGGAAATAGTGGCCGGTGTCATCATTAACCCGGATTGCGACACTACCTTCATACATAAAATCATTTATTAGAGCGCGCCACTCTGGAGAAAAACCTTTCATCCTGAGTGTCTGCTGTAGGAAAGACCACTTAACTTTATCATACGCCTTTTCAAAATCTAGTTTTAAAATAGCCCCATGTAATTTCTTAGAATGCATCTCATGTACCGTCTCATGCAAGACCGCCACTCCATCAAGGATGTTCCTTCCTTGCATAAAGGCTGTCTGTGATGGCTGAACAACATGATCCGCAACCGTATTAAGTCTAATGGTGGCCACTTTCGTGAAAATCTTGAAACTTACATTTAAGAGGCAAATAGGTCTATATTGTTGAATCCTTTCTGCCTCATTAACTTTCGGTAACAAGATTACTTCACCAAAATTTAGACGAAATAATTCTAGTTGTCCAATATGTAGGTCACTGAACAAATCTAGAAGGTCCGATTTAATCGTATCCCAGAAAGTTTGATAAAACTCCGCTGGAAAACCATCAGGACCCGGTGCTTTGTTGCATTCCATTTGGAAAATTGCCTTCTGAACCTCTTCCTCAGTATAAGGTGCGGTTAGTAGACCATTTTCTTCCATAGAAACTTGTAGGATAACGTTGCATAGAAAACAAAAAATTTCCTACCGCGAACACGCAATCCAAGCCAAGATGCAATCTAGAAGACGGTAGCAACGAGGGGATTATCGAGTCTCACCCTTGAAGAGATTCTAAAGCCTACAAGATGAGGCTCTTGTTGCTGCGGTAGACGTTCACTTGCCGCTTGCAAAAGCGCGTAGAAGATCTTGATCACGGCGCCACGAACGGGCAGCACCTCCGTACTCGGTCACACGTTCGGTTGTTGATGAAGACGACGTCCACCTCCCCGTTCCAGCGGGCAGCGGAAGTAGTAGCTCCTCTTGAATCCGACAGCACGACGGCGTGGTGTCGGTGGCGGTGGAGAATCCCGGTGGAGCTTCGCTAAGCGTGCGGGATGTGATGGAGGAGAGAGGGCCGCTAGGGTTTGGGAGAGGGGGGCGCCGGCCACTAGGGGGTGCGGCCACCTTGTGGTCTTGGGGTGGCCGGCCCCCTCCCCTTGGCCCCTCATTATATAGGTGGAAGCCCCAAGTGTTGGACTACAAGTCTTCGAATAAGACCCGAACCAAAAGCCTTCCATGTGATAGGGAAACCTACCCAAGGTGGGAATCCCACTTGGGGTGGGATTCCCCCCTTCCATGTGGGGGGGTGGCCGGCCCCCTTGGTGGAGACCAAGGTGGACTCCACCCTCCTAGGGTTGGCCGGCCATGGGAGGTGGAGTCCCTCCGGGACTCCGCCTTCCTTAGTGGTTTCTTCCGGACTTTTCTAGAACCTTCTAGAACCTTCCGGATCATTTTAAATCTTATAAAATGACTTCCTATATATGAATCTTATTCTCCGGACCATTCCGGGACTCCTCGTGATGTCCGGGATCTCATCCGGGACTCCGAACAAATATTCGAACTCCATTCCATATTCAAGTTCTACCATTTCAACATCCAACTTTAAGTGTGTCACCCTACGGTTCGCGAACTATGCGGACATGGTTGAGTACTCACTCCGACCAATAACCAATAGCGGGATCTGGAGATCCATAATGGCTCCCACATATTCAACGATGACTTTAGTGATCGAATGAACCATTCACATACGATACCAATTCCCTTTGTCACGCGATATTTTACTTGTCCGAGGTTTGATCATCGGTATCACTCTATACCTTGTTCAACCTCGTCTCCTGACAAGTACTCTTTACTCGTACCGTGGTATGTGGTCTCTTATGAACTTATTCATATGCTTGCAAGACATTAGACGACATTCCACCGAGAGGGCCCAGAGTATATCTATCCGTCATCGGGATGGACAAATCCCACTGTTGATCCATATGCCTCAACTCATACTTTCCGGATACTTAATCCCACCTTTATAACCACCCATTTACGCAGTGGCGTTTGGTGTAATCAAAGTACCTTTCCGGTATAAGTGATTTACATGATCTCATGGTCATAAGGACTAGGTAACTATGTATCGAAAGCTTATAGCAAATAACTTAATGACATGATCTTATGCTACGCTTAATTGGGTGTGTCCATTACATCATTCATATAATGATATAACCTTGTTATTAATAACATCCAATGTTCATGATTATGAAACTAATCATCCATTAATCAACAAGCTAGTTAAGAGGCATACTAGGGACTCTTTGTTGTTTACATATCACACATGTATCAATGTTTCGGTTAATACAATTATAGCATGGTATATAAACATTTATCACAAACATAAAGATATATAATAATAGCCACTTTATTATTGCCTCTAGGGCATATCTCCTTCAAAACTTGGGGTATATCGTCCGTTAAGTCCTCATTAAGAGAGAATGTGCTTTCCTCCAGAGGACCAAACGGACCTTTATAATAATTAGTAATGTAAGATTTGAGTTGCTCATGGCCTTCAATCAACCATTCATCTTGAATAAGAGAATGAATACGTTTTTTCCGATGTCCCCAATTGGCTAAGCCATGGAAATATCGCGTATTTGAATCTCCTTCCAATATGAATTGAGCTTTGGAACGTTGATACCATTTGAGTTCCTCCTCGCGAAGAAGACTCGCCATCTGCGCATTTGATTGATTTTTAAGTTCAATCTCTTGCGTAGACAACGATCTAACCTCCGCAACAGCCTCAAGCTCATCAATTACATTTGATAAGCGAGCCTTTTCTTTTTTAAGGATACCGGCCGTATGGGCAGCCCAACCAGAGAGATGTTTGCGCATTGTCCGCATCTTATTATTCCATCTCAAAATTGGAGTGCTGCCCCCGACCGGTCTCTCCCAAACCTTCTTAACCATATCATGAAATCCCTCTCGATGTAGCCAGCCAAGTTCAAATTTGAACGGCCGTTTACAAACAGGACGGGGATTCCCAGTAGTTAGGAGGATGGGAGCATGGTCAGACAGTTTTTCAATACGTTCTAGTGCACGGACTGACACCATAGGGTATTTATTTTCCCATTCGGTATCCATCAACACCCGATCTAGTTTCTCATATGTGGGTTCAGGCAAGTTGTTGGCCCAAGTAAACTGTCGACCGGACATAAACACTTCTCTTAAATCAAGGCTATCAATGACAGCATTGAACAAGAAAGGCCAATGTCCATCGAAACGGCCTTTACTTTTCTCGTGAGGAAATCTCAACAAATTAAAATCGCCTTCGATTAAAATGGATAAGGATTATCTTTTGTAAGATTTACTAACTCACGTAAAAAGTCAGCCTTAAAAGCATTCTGGGCGGCACCATACACAGCAACCAGACTCCACGTGAAACCGTCTGCTTTATTCTGAATGTCGAGCTTAATGTGATACTCTCCATCAGAACTAGCTAAGACAGTCATGGTGTCTATACGGACGCCAAGTAAAATGCCACCGGACCTACCACGAGGCGGGCGAGAAAACCACTGAAAGTTAATCCCGCCTGACAGTCGGTCGAGAAAACTTTGTGTGAAATTTCGCCTACCCGTCCCCGATATAGCAATGAAATCTAAATCATAATCTCTACAACCATCGGAAATGTGGGAATGTTTAGCCAAGTCACCAAGACCTCTGCTATTCCGAAACATGCCATTCATCGAGAAACTATTTTAGATTTAGTATTCTTGCTATATCTACGAGATTTCTTTCCAGCCGACGATCGAGAACCACGTTCAGAAGCTTGTAGATCAGAACTAAGCTCCACGTATTCTAAATCGACTTCTGAAATATTACCAATAATAGCCGAGAGAAGCTGACCATCTAGGATGTCATCCTCTTCCTCATCGTCTACTACTGTTGTTTCATGCCCAGTGGAAACATTCGGAACAACCGTTAGACGGTCAAGCTCCGTCTGTCTCAACACATTGGCCGAAACTGAAATCTCAACAGACCTACTACCCATATTAACTCCTATGCTACTCAAATTTGAAGAAATATGAGTATCTGAAAACGAATTAAACGACTTGGATGGTTGCTTAGTACCTGCCGTGTCGAGGTTCTTCTCAGCCTTACGCCGCATGGCTCTCTGCATGGCGTCCTCATCCGTCGGCCCCGCCCCATCCACCGCAAGAGCGTACCTCCCACTCCTCCTCACCGTCGGTTGAACAACGGGAGGAGGGACCGTGGGTGGCGGCTGCTGCAGGGTGGATACCGGCGATGGAGTAGTCGAGGGCGGTGGAGACCAAGCCGGTGAGGGAGAAGAGGTCATCGATACAGGGGTAGAAGGTGATGTAGCCCCCTGTATCACATCAGCCCCAGGCGAGTCCCCCTTCGCGGGAGAAGAGGGTGTCGAAGAAGAAGCGCCCTTCGTCCCATCAGCCTACCCCTCCGCCCATGGAGGCGGTATCAGAGGCTCAACGGGTGCGTCCGTGGGACACGACGAGACCCTCAAGGTCCGCTGGCCCGCATCCAGATGGCGCGGTAGCGTAGCGTCCTCCACCGCACCGTGCAGCTGCGTATCGACCTGCGAAGTCGGCTGCTGCGACGAAGGTGGCGACAAGGCCGGCTGCTGCATAGCCAGCCGGTGCATCGGCCCCAATGCCAGCATGCCCGTGGTCAGCTGCAGCGACGCTGGGATCACCGCGGCCGACTGCTGCATGTTGTCGATAGGGACGCAGCGAGGCGCCTTCTGCACAGCCATCACGGCCCGACCGAACCAGGCCCATCGACTTTGCGGCCCACTAGAGGAGGCCTCCAGTGCTGCATCCGCCGTTTTGAATCGCGGCTCGAGACCCGCCGCGATCAACGGCCGCACCGCCGGCTCCTCGGCCGTCACCGAAGGCGAAGCTGCCGGCGTCGCCTCCACCACCACACAAGGGCGAGCGGCGGCGGTGAAGATGACTCTGGAACGATACGGGACCTGGTCGATCTCCCGTGATCGTATGCTGTTGTCGATAGGGACGCAGCGAGGCGCCTTCTGCACAGCCATCACGGCCCGACCGAACCAGGCCCATCGACTTTGCGGCCCACTAGAGGAGGCCTCCAGTGCTGCATCCGCCGGTTTGAATCGTGGCTCGAGACCCGCCGCGATCAACGGCCGCACCGCCGGCTCCTCGGCCGTCACCGAAGGCGAAGCTGCCGGCGTCGCCTCCACCACCACGCGACTCAGCGTCGGAGACGCCCCAAGCACCACGGAGGTAGCAGACCCCAACGAAGGATCCACCGGCGCGATCGCCGCCGGCCGACGTGCCGTGACTGCAGCGAGGAAGTCCCCAAAGACAGGCGCCGGCGTGACTCGACGACGCGGAAGCGGGCCTCTCCAGGGCTTCATCCGCGGCATCCGGGAAAGCCGCAGGCCTACCGGCGACGAGGACGCCGCCCTCATCACAGACCTCTTGACCTTCTCCCTAGGCGGCGGCGACGCAGACCTTGCCCGCTCCGACAACCTGCACGACGAAAAACGTACCTCCGGCGACGCAGACCTTGACCATTCCCTGGACTCAGACATCGGGAATCCGATCTTTGTCCAGAAGTCTTCTCTCACCTCCTCTAGGGACAACTCCGGCAACCGCCCGATCTGCTGCACTGCTGGTTCAAACCCTAGCACCGACCACGCCGCCTCCTCCGCCGTCTCCCGCGTCTTCTCGTCAGAATCCTCGTCCTTCGCTAGGCAGCAGAATCTGGATCCAACGGTTGGCTGCGCCGGCGAGGGAGGAGCCGATGCGCCGGCGGCACGCGCAGGATCCGACCGAGCCGCCCCATCACGCGCAGGCCCCATCACGCGCCACAGAACTCCAGTTCTTCGATCCGATCGAATTGCGGGCGTGGGGAGGGGGCGGGTGCGCGTACCTCGGGGCCTCCGGGAGAGAGGAGCGGCGCCACGATCTACCTGTCCGTCGTCGGAGACGGCGGGCGCCGGTCGCGGGGAGAGATCCTGATCGCGGTTGGCTGGACGCGACCCGGAGGCCGCGCGTGTCCGGCTTCGGCGCCTCGGTCGTGGACGCCGTAGGGAACCGCACGGGCCGTTATGAAAATTTGTTTTATCATTCAGCTAATTCTAGTGATCTTGTCATTTGAGAATCTCAGGCTCTTGCAAATGATGATCTCTCTATGTGATGATGATGCAACATCTTAACTATGTCCTGTATCTAATGGCGCATCTGAATAAAATCTGGGCTAGCTTGCTACTATTCTCTAAAATGGTTTGTTCTTCTGACTAAAAAGATGATCTTGCAAATGATGATCTCAGGCTCTTGCAAATGATGATCTCTCTATGTGATGATGATGCAACATCTTAACTATGTCCTGTATCTAATGCCGCATCTGAATAAAATCTGAGCTAGCTTGCTACTATTCTGTAAAATGGTTTGTTCTTCTGACTAAAAAGGTTGTTTACTGTTATAACTTTTCCATTTATGCGCTATTTTTATTTCTCAAAGCAGACTAAGTACCCAGTAATTCATTGGATACTGCTGGGTTGCTACGGTGGCTACTTTCAATATGAATAATCAAATATCAACATTATATCTGCAGTTTTTTTTTTTGGTGGGGGACATTTAGGTTCAATATGAAGCATTTAGGTTCACTTTGCAGTAAACCCTGAGCCTTTTTTGAACCAACTGTGCAGTTACATGCTCAATTACCAATGGATGAACTAGTAGTTGCTCATTAACACTACCACACGCTCAATTACCAATATAATGGTGCATCGTATATATGTATAAAATCTGGGCTAGCTTGCTACTATTCTCTAAAACGGCTTATTCTTCTGACTAAAAAGTTTGTTTACTGTTATAGACTTTCCGTTTTTGTGCTCTTTTAATTTCTCAAAGCAGTGACTAATGTCCCAGTAAATCATTGAATAGTGCTAGTTTGCTAGACTGGCTGCTTTCATTGTGAATTGTCAAATAAGCAAATATCAACATTATGTCTGCATGTTTTTTTTTGTGTGGGGAACATTATATTAACAGCTTGAGCAACAAAATTTGTGTTAAATTTTGTTTTTGCCATTGTGCCAGTTATACTCTGTTTTTGTTCAGCACACCATATCTCTACAGTATAAAATATATTGTCCACATTTTGTGCAATATCACATACTTCTTTTGGAGGCAATGCAAACTTTAAAACATTTGTGTTCACTTTACAGTAAACCCTGAGACTTTTTTAACCTACTGTGCAATTTAATACTCAATTGCCAATTTATGAACTAGTGGTCATTAACATTAAATTCACATCCTGATCAAGCTAAATTAAAATTTCTTAGGCCTGTTTTAATTGATCGAATGTTGCGGATATGTAACCATGAAGTTTAGATCACCACTTGAAGGCTACTAGCTTTGGTTTCCTGTACTACTTGTCAAACTGTGTATGGACCAGCTTTTTCATTCATGCTCATATTACTTACACAGGGAAAGTGACACATCTGGATCATACTCCCTCCCGTCCCTAAAGGCTATTGCCTTAGACATATGTAAAGTCAAACTTAGAACTTCAACTACCAATATCTTTTAAAATATCCTGATTAGATACTTTAAATTCATATGAATTAATTGGTCTCTTACATAAATTCATTGGTTTATATGAGTATGTTTTCATGCTTCTATATGGAGACCTCCAATAGATATCTTCTGAGTTCAAAGGTACTAGGAATAGAAGCATCTATGGTACATAAACACTTCGCTTTTCTGAACATCCATTAATCATCCTACATGTGGGACGTGGTCTTAGTCCGGCGAAACGGTAAAGTGTTGATGCAGGGAAAAGTTTTGAAATTCCACTAAAAAAAGCTATTTATACTTTTTAACCATGCCCATAAACAATACTCCTATGTTTATGTATACAGTTCTGCATTCATTCTAAAGAAAGTATTTGCTGCCGTGAAATTTCCTCCCATGTGCATATGTTCTAAACCAATGGGCAATTGGCCTGCCTAACTAACATCACATAGAGAACATGATGCTGATACTTATTTCGATGGATTAGTTAGTCTCAACCCTGATACTGGTTTCGATGGAAAGGGGTATTTTGTCATTTTCTTTTCGTTTCACTCTTTGGCCTGGTCTCAAGTTAGATTTCTCCTTAGAGCATCCATTTGCTTACAATGGTTGGTTCATCAGCAAGCACAAAGGTAAACTTACTGCTATTTTCTCGTGAACGAGTTCGAGGGATTAGTTTTTCTTAGTTATTACATAGGTTATCTTCAGATTCCATGGAGTGACTAATTCTGCTTCAAGTTTTCACAGTGCTGTTTCATAACCATTTCCTTACAATTTGCTTCATCTACAATGGGTTAGCAAGTTATGCTTCAGTTTACTTTTTCTTGCTCTGGAGCAATTGGTAATTCGTGATTGCAATGAAACAACCTGCTTCACGGTATTTTGCCTAGTGCAGAAGCTCCACTACCTTCAGGTGACAAGATGGGTGATATACATCAAGACTCCAAAAACTGTCCACTCTTATACACCAGGAGGCCTGAATACAAATCTCTATAGGAACTCCTGTGCAAATCATACAATATGTCTTATTATTTATTTTCAGGATTCAGTTCAACATGGTCTGTTATTCTCATACCGAGCTTGCGTCTATTATGTTTTAGTATATGCTAACCAGTGCTTCAGAACTTCAAATCATCACGTGCTAGAGATATCCATGTAATACTTGTACTGTTGAACATGATTAAATACCGGAGGCATCCGTTAAAAAAAAAAAAACGGAGGCATCTTTTTTCTTGCAATGGCGCCCAAAAAGTTCCTGCACTTCAAGTACTTGGACCTTGGATATTTATCACTTTGGATGGCCAAGCTTATTTTTGATAGACTGTAGGGAAGACCCCAACAGTACAAGATAGATTTATCCCACAGCATGGTCTCCTTTGATTTAAAAGATAGGAAAAATATAGAAATAGAAAAGGTATATGATTGGAACGTCATGTCTACATGAATCCTATAGGATGTCTACTTGAATCCTATAGGAAGATGAATGGCTCCTTTGATTCAAAGGATTTGCATAGAAATTATGTAGGATTTGGTTCTTATGGGAAAATTTCCTAACATGTTGTTTGATTCATAGGAACATATTCTATAGGAAAATTTTCTATAGAAATCTTGTAGCTTAATTCCTATAGAAAAAAAAAACATTAGCTCATATCTCATGAAAAAAAATCTTTTGTTACAATCAAACACATTTCATCTTCCTATAAGATTCAAGTAGACATACCATTTTAATCCTATACATTTCCTATTACTATATTTTTGCTATCCTTTAAATCAAAATAGCCCGAAGTGTGTTACTTGTAGCAAAGGAATTTTTTCATGAGGTATGAGTTAATGCTTTTTTTCTATAAAATTTTTCCTATAGTATATGTTCCTATGAATCAAACAACATGTACAAGAAATTTTCTCATAGGAATCAAATTCTACACAATTTCTATGCAAATCCTTTGGATTCAAAGGAGCCCTACTTTCTTTTCTCTGGTTTCTCCTAGGGTGCTTCTCTTGTCTCAGTGATTTTATTCTCTCCTATAAGTCGCTCCCTCAAAGTTATCGATAATGAAACCATTAAATAGACCAATAATCTTTTGGAGATTAGAGGCCTCTACTTTGTTAGTGATTTTTTCTGAGCAATGGTGGGGGAGAGCCGGTCTGAAAATTTGCATTTAGAAAAGAGAGATCTTCACAAGATACAGTATACTGAAAAAAACTAACTGAAATAAAAACACAACAGTAATCTGCTCTGCGTGTGGCATGATTTATTGGTGTAATCTTCTCCTTTTATTATCGTGCATGCATATTAGGAAGGATGGTCTTCTGGCGCGAGATCTCAACGGCATGATCAAAGTTTGCGTCATTGATGAACTCGCGCTGCTCCTACTTCAACCTCTGGAGGCGCTGCGCGTTCAAGGACGCCAGGATTTCCGCC
Organism: Lolium perenne; assembly: GCF_019359855.2. NCBI lineage: Eukaryota > Viridiplantae > Streptophyta > Magnoliopsida > Poales > Poaceae > Lolium > Lolium perenne. Next base: position 41,833,978 of record NC_067244.2, on the reverse strand, counting down.
TGCTTCGGGTCAGCGGGGGCCTGCGGCAGCTCGCCCCACTCCTCCGTCGCCTCAGCTTCCGCGTATGCGATGTACGCCTCGTCCCACTCCTCAAACTGTGGGTCGACAGAGTCGTCGGAGCTGTGGTCGACGTCGGCGTCGGGCTGCAACGGCTGCGGCTGTGGTGGTGGAGAGGAGAGGATAGCGCGGCGGCGGTGGTGGAGATGAGAGAGGATAGCACGGCTACGGTGGTGGAGATGAGAGGATAGCGCCGCGCCGGGTGGATGGCGTACGTACTAAGTAGAGGTGCTAACTACCCGCATTTACGATGACATAGGCGTGAGGGGGAGGCAGGTGGACGTCGCGTGGCCAGTCGCCGCCCACGTTGCCGCATCGGTTTCCGCGTGGGGGATCATTTACGCCGACGATCAACCTTCTCGCATCGTTTCCAACGCGAACCGTCGCGTCCTCTCGTTGCCGAGGCGGCCTCACCCGCGAAAACCGACGTGCCAAGAGGCGCCGGCGCAACCGATTCGCTCCCTTCGCGAAGGGGCCAACACGGGGTTGCTGGTATTGAGCTCGAAAAAGCGCCGACGCTTTTTGAGACGTGCCGGTGCGAACCTATTTTCGATGCCGGCCCCTAAAATGCTATCAAGGCCGCCGGTGAAAATGCTCTTATAGATGGGGACAATCAAATATACATTTACTCTTGATATTAACTACTAGGACTATTAATTGTGAACAGAAATTGTTAGGATGTAAAAGGTTTAATTAGTTTCCATGTGTTAGGTGTGTACTACGTGCACGGTACATCGCTCGGTAATTTACACGAGACAGTTTGGATTCTGGTACGTACTCGCTAATTAGGCAAGCGTTGCGTGCTACCTAGTCATTCAGCTAGGTTACCGTGTTCTGTATATGTAAGAGTCCTATTCCGATTTATGTTAGAGAGCTGTACCTCAGACCCTGTATATATACACGCGAAGGGGCGCTTCGGCTTGTAACCAGAGCTTGCAACCCAAAGTTTCGGCGTTGATGCGAGATTGATTACACACGATCGATGAGGACGGCATCGATCTGCTCCCCATGCGCTGTGCGGGGCACGCACACCTTCACGATCACCGGCTACAGCCTTCACAGGGGCCTTGGCGTCGGCAAGTTCCTGAAGTCCCCCTCCTTCGACGTCGGCGGCTACCTCTGGTGCATCTGCTACTTCCCCGACGGGATGGTGCGGAGGAATGGAGATTACGCTTCCGTTTACGTTGGCCTTGCGAACGAGTTGGTTGAGGGGAGTGCGTCGGTCGAGGTCAGGTTGCTCGACCAGGCCAACAAACTGCCACCGTCAGTGGTTCTCTCCAAGAAAAGGAGGTGCTTCAGCCTTGCGTGTGTTGGCCAGTTCTTACAACCATCGGCGTACCTGCAGGACGACAACCTCGTGATCGAGTGCGAAATCACAGTTTTCAAAGAACCTGAGGTGACGCCCACTGCGACCACCATCGACATCCCGGTGCCCCCCTCAGACTTGGCAGAGTATTTCAGAGAGCTCCAAGATAAAGGGGAGGAAGCAGATGTCGTCTTCGAGGTTAACGGCGAGGCTTTCCCTGCGCATAAGATTGTGGTTTCAGCGAGATCGCCGGTCTTCAAAGCGGAGCTCTTTGGGCCGATGAGCGACAGGACAAGGCGGAACATAATCGTTGAAGATATGCAGCCTGCTGTTTTCAAGGCGCTGCTGCACTTCGTCTACACGGATTCGTTGCCTCCCGTGGAAAACCTAGATGCCGACGAGGGTAAAGAAATGGTTAAGCACTTGCTCGTGGCTGCAGATAGATATGCGATGGAAAGGATGAAGTTGATTTGTGAGAGCATCCTTTGCAAAGGTCTTGACGTTGAGAACGTCACTGGTACATTAGCTCTAGCTGACCAACACCACTGCAGCCAACTCAAAGATGCTTGCCTTGAGTTTATCACTTCTCCAGAAAGAATGGATGATGTCATGGCAAGCCAAGGGTATGCTCGCCTCAAAAGATCCTGTCCTGCTGCCGTAATAGATGTCTTCGAGAGGGCCAAAAAGTTCCATATAATTTAGTATGCTCATCCGTAGTTGGCTTGAAATTATGATCTTTTGGAAGAGGGTAGGCTTCTAATTATCTCTGCATTTGATGGACACCTATATGGCCATATTGTCGTCTCTTGTATGTGATGATGACTCATCTCATTTATGAAACTATTCCTAGCTTTGCTTGTATTCTAAAATATGTTCCGAACTTCTCGCTAAACAATTTATTTGCTGTTTAAGTTTCCTGGCGTGTTATTTTTTAATTTCTTAATATAGTTAGTTATTACCCATTCTAACATTATTGAAATTTAAAGTATTGGTATGGCCATATGAATAGTGACTTCTGAAGAAAAGTTAGCTTTTTTAAGATCTGAAGAAACATTAGCTAATAGCAGAATTATGTTGGCAAATTACTGAGCAGCATAACTAGTGTGGTATTTTGAGATTACCATTGTTCCAACTATATTCTGAAGTAGACTAGCACATCATCACACCTTATAAAGTATAGAGCTCTTGTTCATTCTTTGTTACACGGTGGTTTATTATTGGAGGCAGAAGCATTTGGAATCACCGTAGGGAAAGCTGATAAAACATTAGCTTAACTTGAAACTTCACATGCTAAGCTCAAATGAGTATTGAATTCCCACAGTTGACCAAAGGATGCTGGTATTTGTAACCATGAATGCAACTGATCACTTGAAGGTTACTTGCTCGTGGGTAACATGTAGAACTGCACATGCATTAGATCTTTTTGGTCATGGTCAGTCATGTACTTTACAGAATTACAGTAGAATGTTTTTCTAAGAGTCTTATAGTAGAATGTGACAGTTCGATGCTAACTTGCTTCGGAGTCAATGTCAGTGCCTCTAATTTTATAAGAGCTCTTGGTTTATGTATGCTATAGGAATATATGTGACGAGTATGATGAGCTGCTGTGCAAAATAACAACATAAGATGATGATCTGTGAACACAATTAGGACATAATATTTGTGTGAAGCAGAATAGGGGTAGTCAATTTTTTTCGATAAAGAACGCTTTATTACTCAATTTTTTTTAAACAATACACCCGGTCTCTGCATAGCTAGGATACACACAACCATCCATGAAGAGTACCAAACACAGTAAACATAACAAAAGAAAAAGCACGCAACTAAACATCCACTTATGGCACATGAGCCATATTAATCCTCCGACTATGCAGCCATCCGTGTTGGGTAATAAACTCCTTAGCAGTATTCTCCAACCATGTAGATACCTTCAGAGGCCGCGGTCCTCCAATCGCTAAAGCGGCGACCATAAATGGAGCAAAGCCATAAACCGGTAGATGACTTACATAAGAGAAGAATTTTTATCATTAAAAATGTTATCATTCCTACATAGTCAAAGCGACCATATAACTACAATCGCTTCTACTCCAATAAGAATCTCAAACCTAGCTCCCACCCCGTTTAACCAATTGCCAAAAATGTTTGCAATGATTCTTGGGGGTATAAGGTAGAACCTATATGAATGATTGACCATATGGATCTAGGGAACCGGCACTGGAAGAAAAAATGCTTTATTGTCTCCTCTTCGTGACATAAAACACATTTCTTACAACCATGCTAGCTGCATTTTACAAGGTTATCTTTAGTTAGAATAACACCACGACGAAGGTATGATACGTCTCCAACGTATCTATAATTTCTGATGTTCCATGCTTGTTTTATGACAATATCTACATGTTTTGTTTACACTTTATGATGATTTTATGCGTTTTCCGGAACTAACCTATTGACGAGATGCCGAAGTGCCAGTTCCAGTTTTCTGCTATTTTTGGTTTCAGAAAACCTAGTAAGGAAATATTCTCGGAATCGGACGAAATCAATGCCCAGTATCTTATAATTCCACGAAGCTTCCAGAACACCGAAGAGGGGCCAGAGGAGAGGCACAGGGCCACCACACAAGGTGGCGGCGCGGCCCAAGGAGGGGAGCGCCCCCCTGTTGTCTGGCTGCCTCGTCAGCCCTCCGACTCCGACTCTTCGCCTATAAGAAGCTTCCTGACCTAAAAACTTCGGGGGAATAAGCCACGGTACGAGAAACCTTCCAGAGCCGCCGCCATCGCGAAGCCAAGATCTGGGGGACAGAAGTCTCTGTTCCGGCACGCCGCCGGGACGGGGAAGTGCCCCCGGAAGGCATCTCCATCGACACCACCGCTGTGGTGACCCTGCATACCACTGCATGTTGTAGTATGCCAGTCGTTGATATAACATTCACGAAGTACCATTCCACAAATATTACATCCCTCAGAGTAGTACAACAGAACATAGCAGGTCCATAACTCATTCATTTATTATTACAAACATCATACACATATAGTCTCGGAGCTCCTCTTGGGTCCTAAGAGGAATACTCCTGGGTTCGAGGCAAAGCCAACTTAGCTTACAATATAAGAGTCTCCTTAAGTTATACATTTATTTTCTCGAGCAGCTAAATACTAAGAGTTCGGGCTGCTCGGCTACTACTACTACTGGATATTTCTAGGCTTGATCTCCTCCGGAAGCCTCCCCGGTTCCGTAGACAATGAGGTAGTCTACGCCTTCGATACCTCCAGAGAGGTCTAGTTCTTCATAGCCGATGATCTCGGCTCCTTCATTGTTGTCGTAGTCCTCCTCCAGACGATTCAGACAATCTAAGCATGGGATTTAAGAGTGGTATGAGTACGAGCGTACTCAACAAGTTCATTATAGATAAGAGGTGTTTAATGCACTAGCTACGATATTAGACCAGAAAGTCTAATATCAATGCAGGTTTTGATAAACATTTCTTCAAGAGATTGTTTTTATTCCAAAGAGCTATGTCCGTCAGCCTTCACCGGTTTACTAGAACTTCATGGAGCTCCTTTCCGGCCGCGTTCGCAGTTCCTCAACCCGGAACAGGGAGTGACAGGTCACAGTTCTTTACACTCTGCAGAGGTGTGTTGCTTTACCCATAAGAGATCTTAACCTTGGTGCCAACCGGGCAGCTTTCCCGTCCACACTTCCTTCGGTGTGAGGCCCGGTATAAGGTCTAGCCAATCATGTTCCTCCGCTACCTCGAACACCCACCCTTTGTTGCATACTCCGACCCTGGGTCCACGCCGGCCCCATTATTCCCATAGATTTCAGGGTGGACTCCGACCACGACGTCAATGCAGGGCTCTACCATACATTCCTACGCCGGCAGATGCAACCCATCATAGACCTCATTACTGTTGGGACTTCTACGGGTTCCCACCCCTGCATCAAGTCTCGCAAGATCATGAGCACCCGGTAATGAGCATCCGTTGATGAACGAGAGGTGGAAACACTTTTGACTACTCCGTCCCACTCCGGATCTTATGGTTAACACGGGTGTTACGGCACAAGAATCACTGGCGACATTTGTTGTTTAATCCTAGATGGATATAAACCCTTGCAATGGAACCTCCACCATATCAACACAATCCATGGTTCCATTGCCCACCACATAGTCATATTCATAGTTATGAAAGTAGTGGTTTTGGTTTTTATGCAATAGTGATAACCATAGTATTTTGCAAGTAATTTGATAGAAATACTCAAATGACATGAGCAAGTGATGAACTTGCCTGAACACTGCAAAGTTTTGCAGTTGGAAGGTGTGGACTGACCCTTGTCCTCTGTCTCTGAAAAATAGCATCATTGTCCGATAAGGGCAATGGTTAAAGAAGCAATTATGCATGATTCCAGTTTTAGGGTTTGTTCCCCCTTCCGATGTCGTTGTAATTTCATGTGAGAGGTTAATACTAAGAACAACTTGTAGATACTTGATTTAGGGTAAATACAACCTTGAAGTATTGTCAAGGTGTTTTTAAAGTCCAATTGCATTAATGGACTTAATTTTCCTTAATGAAAATAATATGTGTGATTAAATTATTATTTAAATCATCAAATTAAGACTTATTCTTAATTATCTCCAAAAATTCTCTTTGATATTTTATTTGGATAGAGAATTTTATGCTGATTGATTTTCATATTTTAATTATTTTTTTAGTGCTCTTATCAATTTTCTATTGAATTTTAAAGTTACTGGTTTTTAATTGAATTGTGAAAAGTCACAATTGCCCCTGGGTCCACCTGTCAGTGGAGCCCAGTGGGTTGGGTTAGACCGGCTCGGGTCCGACCGACCCGAGCGGTCGCTCACTCGCTCACTCTCTCGCGCCGCTCGACCTAACCCTAACCCTAACGAGCTCTGGCGATTCTCGTCGCCGCCGTCTTCTCCGATTTGTTCCGGCCAGCTCCAGCCGTCGCCGCCGGCGAGATCAGGTAGATCTGATCCGCCGCTCGACGGCGAACACCGTGGTCCGCGCCGATTCGGTCTTCGTCCTAGTTATCGAGCGCCCTCATCTCGCCTGCGATCCTGGCCGTGGCGATTCCTGGCGCTGCGTCGCCCGCCGTCGATCCAGGCGCCGTGGCGGTGCTGGAGCGCCCCCCCCTGCTCGGCGACGCTAGGCCAGGCGCGGCTTGGCGCTGCCGTGGTGGCATGTGCCGCCATGGCACGCCGGTGCTCTGCTCCAGGTACACGCCTCCTCTGATCCCCTCCTCTCTCTCACCCTTGCCTGCTCTTCTTCTTCCTCCTCTGAGTTAGGCTGCGGCTGCTTCTCCTCATGGAGTTGCTTGCCGTGCTGGTGCTCTGCTGCGCCCAGCTCGCTACGTATGCTGCTTTCTTGCTGCTACATTGCTCGTCTTTCTTTGTGCTATTGCTGCCGCCATGGCCTAGCTCTAGTTCATGTGCTTGTACTGATGCTCATGCTCATGCTAGCTTCACTACTGTGCTGTGCTGTGCTTGCCTGCCCAAGGCATGTGCTATGGCTGTGTGATACTTTGCCATAGTTCTGTGCAAGAATTCCTAATCTAATTGGTTGCCATGCTCTCCTTTCTTGCTTAATTCTCTCTCTGTGGTTCTGTTCTTGTTACTAAGCTTGCTAGATATCAAGTGTGTTCATGTATGCTGCTCTAGCTTGGGTTCTGTGTGTATTACTTGCAATTTGGCAAGTTCCAGAGCATTAGTGTGCTGTTCCTTGTGCTCAAATTCAAGAGCATGCTCAATTGAGCATTGCAGTTAGCTTAACTGTATGATTCAGTGATTATGGGTATGTGCTTTATTGGTTTAGCAAGATCCAGTGGTTCATCAAGCCTTTGATGTGCTTCTGGATACAATCATATGATTATTACTATGGTATCTGTTTATTCAGTTAAAGTTTGTGTGTAATTCTTCAGTGGCTGATTTATTTATGATGCTAAGCTTGGCTTGTAGCAATCAGTAACATGAGTTAGCAAGCTCTGATGATTATCTAATCATCATTAGCTTGATGGTTAACTGTTGTGCTTCCTACTGTGGCTAACTGGTGCTTATCTTGGTGTCTGGGTATCACCATGCCTTGTGCTGGTGTAGGCTGTGCCTGATCCAGTGCCTGCTGTTGCTTGGAGTGATCCACTGGATCATTAGAAAGTGTCTGTTTCATGATTTACTTGTTAATATCAATTATCTGTGTTGCCTTTATTGATTGAGTGGATAATTGATGTGAACTGCTGAGCAGTAATGATCATATAGATTGTTGAAGTGAAGCTAGAGGGATGCCAACATCAGTTGGATACCCTAGCTCCCTTTTGAACCCATCTGGGTAATGATAATTGTGCTTGGCTTGGTGGTTTGGTTGTTTTAGGGGTTGAGGTGACCCTAGCAGTAATCTTATGCTGCCCTAGGGTAGCTCCCCTCTTGTTGGCTTGCTGTGGCTCACTAAATGCTTCCTGGGTGATCCATTTATTGGATTGCCAGTAGCCCTTGATGTTGAAATCAAATAGGCAAGAATTTGTCTATGTCTGATGGCTTAGCTGGCTGTAGGTGCTAAGTGTGTAGCTAGGCTAGCTTGTGCTCTCATCTCTTGCTGGATTTCTTCAGTTATGCATTGATTGTCATAGCTGTTGTTCCCTTTAGATGATTTACCAGTGGCCTTACTACTCTTGCTTGCACCATATGGCTTTGTAGCCAGATGATGACACAACTTGGGTATCACACCCTTTTGATTATGTGTGTTTGATGCATATGCTTATATATGAACAAAACCATCTGGTTTGTTCATGATGCTTGGTATACCTCACTCCAGCTCCTAGAATTTGATGTTGGTGTAGAGGTGTTGCTTCTGTGTTGATCTGTTGGTTAATTTGCTTGCCCTGCTCCACCTGGTGAGCTTGATGCTTCTTGGTTATTTGCTGTGGTGGTGGAATTGTGTTGAACAACGATGAGTCGTTCAAGCTGTTCTTGTGTTCTTGGCTGTTCTTGGTAGCTTACCAGTGAGGCTGCTGTCGATGAAATGCTCTAGGGTTTACTGTGGCAAGTTTTATATCCTTCTGGCTTAGCTCTGTTGGTCGACAGCACTATCTGCAGCTTGTGGTGACTCACTCTGGCCTTGTGTGTTGTTACACATGCACACTGCCTTGTGTGCTGCCTGGTTGTGTGTGTGCAAGTCCAGCTTGGGACTTGTGCTGATGGGTTGGATCAGCTCGGCAGCTTGATCATATCCATCCTTTGCAATATTTGCTAACCTGCCAAGTGGCTTTGCCACTTGGCTTAATGATCTGGTTGTTGTGTATGTATGCAGGTATCAAGTGCTGATCAGGATGAACTCAAGATCATCTGGATCAAAGGATTCTTGAAGATCAAAATGTAGTTTAGGTCATTTAAATAACTTGTAATTTTCCTTTTTCTGTTTCTATTTATTCAATTCTTGTAATGTGTTGCAATTCCATAATTCAATTCTGAATATTGTAAAGACAATGTATTATGTGTGTGATTATCAATAAAGCTCAAGTTTTCCTTAATGAGCTTAATGTAATTGTTGTATTATTTATATTCTTGCTTAATGATAATTGTTTGTTAAATTATCTCAAATTTGAATTATGTGATGATCATTTGATGTTTGAATTTGAATTTCAAATTCAAATTTGGTTTGAATTCATTCAAACAACATAACTTGTAATTCAATCAAGCAACATATGATTTCAATGCAATTCCACTTCTCTCTTCTCAAAACCCTAACTTAGATAAGTAGGAACAAGTTCATCGCACTCTCGAAACCCTAACCCTGTAAGGTGTCGAGAGAGAAACCTGTCCCCCTTCGATGCAGTTTTGTTTTAAAAGCGCGAAATTTCCCCGTAATTTACAATGCAATGCACATCCCTTTCTAAAATCTACCCCTCGATCGTCTCTAAACCTGGGACATTACAGACTTTCCTCCTTAAAGAAAACTTCATCCCGAAGTTGCGGTTGTAATACCTGAAAAGTTCGGGGTATGTTTTCCTCAGGTCTTCCTCCTTTTCCCAGGTGGCTTCCCTCTCGGGATGATGCTTCCATTGTATCTTGCAATACTTTATAGCTCGATTCCTGAGTTGTTTCCAGTTTTCTTCAAGAATCTTCGCTAGCTTCTCGATGTATGTCAAATCTGGTTGTAACTCGAGCTCTTCATGTGATACTGGTTCATCTGGGGTCTTCAAACATTTTCTGAGTTGCGACACATGGAATACATTGTGAACCTGAGATAACCTTCCTGGTAGTTCCAATTCGAAGGCTAACCCTCGGTTTTGACTCAAAATCTTGAAAGGTCCGATGTACCTAGGGCTTAGCTTTCCTTTCACTCCAAACCTCTGAAGTCCTTTCATCGGGCTCACCTTAAGGTATACCATGTCTCCAACTCGTGGCTCCCATGTTCTCCTCTTTTGATCGGCATAACTCTTCTGTCGGCTCTGGGCTATCTTGAGCCTATCCTTGATAATGTCAATGATTTGTTGCTTTTCCTTGACATAATCAGGGTTGAACTCTTTGCTTGCTCCGGCTTCATACCAACATATCGGTGATCTACACTTTCTTCCATACAGAGCTTCAAACGGTGCCATCTTGATGCTGCTTTGATAGCTATTATTGTATGAAAACTCTGCTAGTGGTAAGTGCTCCTCCCATGATCCTCCGAAGTCTAGGGCACAAGCCCTAAGCATATCCTCTAAAATCTGGTTGGTTCTCTCGGTTTGTCCACCTGTCTCGGGATGATAAGCGGTACTATAATCTAACTTAGATCCTAACGCTTCGTGTAGTTGCTTCCAAAACGCTAACGTGAACACGGATCCTCGATCCGACATGATCTTCTTGGGCACTCCATGTTTACTCACGATCTCTTTGATGTAAAGATCGATGAGTTTCTCTCCTTTGTCCTGCTGATTTACCGCTAAGAAGTGTGCACTTTTAGTCAACCGGTCCACGATTACCCATATCATGTCCTTCTTTTTATTGGTCATGGGTAGTCCGGTGATGAAATCCATTCCTATCTCCTCCCATTTCCATTCTGGAATAGGTAAAGGTTGTAACTTCCCTGCCGGACTCTGGTGTTCAACCTTCACCCTTTGCCAGGTATGGCATTCGGCCACATATTGTGCGATTTCTCTCTTCATGTTATTCCACCAGAATAGCTCCTTTAGATCCATGTACATCTTTGTACTCCCCGGATGAATGGAGTATGGTGTTTGATGGGCTTCCCGGAGTATTACTTCCTTGATTTCAGCAATATCCGGAACACAAATTCTTTTCTGGAACCATAATGATCCTGATTCTCCGCGGTGAAATTCTGATGGTCTTCCTTCATCTATTCTTCTCATCTCCTCCACGATGAATGGATCGTCCAACTGTCCCATCATTATTTCATTCTTTAGGTTGACATTTAGCTCATCAGCTACTTGTAAAGCCGATAGTCCTTCATGAGCCTCCTTCTCCCAAAGTTGTATTTGGGCTTGACTTATTTCCTTCCTCAACTCCGGTGATATTTCTTGTTCCACTCCTCCGGTGCTCTTCCTACTCAAGGCATTTGCTACAACATTGGCCTTTCCTGGAGTATAATTGATGGTCAAATCATAATCCTTGATTAATTCTAGCCATCTTTTCTGCCTCATATTGAGTTCCTTCTGAGTGAAGAAGTATTTGAGACTCTTATGATCCGTATAGAGCTCACACTTGGCTCCATAGAGAAAATGTCTCCATGTTTTGAGTGCAAATACAACTGCTGCTAATTCTAGATCATGTGTTGGATAATTCACTTCATGAGGTCTGAGTTGCCTCGATCCATAAGATATCACTTTCCGATCTTGCATGAGTACACAACCCAATCCATGCTTGGATGCGTCACAGTACACGGTGTAATCCTTGCCAACTTCAGGAACTGCTAACACCGGTGCCGTGGTGAGTTTCTCCTTCAGAGTTTGAAAACTCTTCTCACACTCCTCTGACCACACGAATGGTGTGTTCTTTCTTAACAGCTTTGTCATTGGTCCTGCTATCTTGGAGAATCCTTCAATAAATCTCCAATAATATCCTGCCATTCCTAGGAATCCTCGGATTTCTTTGACAGTCTTGGGTGCTTCCCATTCTAGAACTGCTGCTACCTTGCTCGGGTTAATAGCTATTCCATCTTTACTAATGACATGACCAAGAAATTCTACTTGATCTAGCCAAAATTCACATTTGCTAAACTTGGCATAGAGTTGATGTTCCCTTAGTGTTTGCAACACTAGCCTCAGATGTTCAGCATGTTCGGCCTTGTTCTTGGAATAGATCAAGATATCATCGATGAATACGATGACAAACTTGTCTAGATATGGCATGAAAATCTTATTCATGAGATTCATGAATATTTCTGGGGCATTAGTTAATCCAAAAGGCACTACAAGGTATTCATGATGTCCATACCTTGAGACAAAGGCAGTTTTCGGAACGTCTTCCTTCTTGATCTTTATCTGGTGATAACCAGATCTTAGATCAATTTTATAAAAGACTCCCGCGCCTCTAACTTGATCGAATAGATCTTGTATTCTTGGAAGTGGATACTTGTTCTTGATTGTGACGTTGTTCAGATTCCTGTAGTCTCCGCACATCCTTCTTCCTCCATCTCTTTTATCCACGAAGATCACAGGTGATCCCCATGGTGAAACACTCTCTTGTATGAATCCTTTCTGTTCCAAGTCATCCAGTTGCTCCTTAAGTTTTTTCAACTCCTTGGGCCCCATCTTATATGGTGCTTTAGCAATCGGAGTTGTTCCTGGAATTAGGTCGATAGTGAATTCTATCTCCCTATCTGGTGGCATACCTGGTAATTCCACAGGAAACACATCCTGGAATTCATTCACTACAGGTATATCCTCTAACTTTACCTCCTTCATGCTGTTCAACTGTAGCTCCACTTCAATCTGTGTATGTTTGTCGCCTTGGTAGATCATTCTACTTCCATCGGGGCTTTTCAAGGATACCGTCTTGTTCACACAGTCGATCAATGCTCCATTAGCTTCTAACCAGTTCATACCAAGAATGACATCAATGTCCTTCATCGGTAAAATGAACAGGTCCGCGTCAAACGCGCACTTATTGATCATGATGACTTGTTTTTGTTTGGTATGGGTTACTACTATCGTTCCCCCCGCGGAAATTATAGTTATGGGTGTATCTAACTTAGTGCAACTAATCCCATGTTTGATGATGAATTGCTGGGAAATGAATGATGTAGTTGCACCAGTATCAAAAAGTACTTTGCCAGGATGAGTGAGGATCTGGAGCGTACCTATCACCGCCTGATCGGAGTTGACCACCTCCTCCAGACTAGTGCAGTTCAGCTTGCCGAAGGGCTTCTTATTCTTCCAGTTCCCTCCATTATTTCCTCCTCGGCTTGCTCCCCCTCCAGATTGACCTCCTTTATTCTTATTCTTAGGGCAATCCCTAAGCATGTGTCCTTCCTCACGACAACCGAAGCAAATGATCCTGGGCTTCTTACAGTCCTTGGAGAAATGCCCCGTACCTCCACAGCTACGGCACACAATCTTATTTGCAGTCTGGAATGCTTGGTTCTTCCTGCTACCGTAGTAGTTGCTGCTGTTGTTGTTGTTGTTGTTGTTGTTGTTGTTGTTGTATCTTGGCTTGAAACTCAAGATGGTGTTGGGCTTGTTACTAACAAACCTCTTAGGCTCAAACTTGGCCTTCTTCCTTTTCTCTTCTTGCAGTTGCTTAAAATCATCTTCAAGAGTGATGGCTGCATCCACCAACTCTTGGAACTCCGTCGCTCTCATCATCCGGAGCTGTACCTTGAACTGGGGACTTAACCCCCTCAAAAACCTCTTCTTTTTCTTGTCCTTGGTGTTGACTTCTTTAACCGCATACTGGGACAGCTTTGAGAATTCCCTGACATAAGTCAGGATGGCCTTGTCCTTCTGCTCGAGACTTTCGAATTCTCGACGCTTCAGTCCAACAATACTTTCAGGGACATTGGATTCCCTGAACTTCCTTGCGAATTCCTCCCAGGTGAATACTTTTCCAGCCGGATAAACGGCTACGATATTATCCCACCATGATGCGGCGGGTCCACACAATAAGTGTGTAGCATAACGGACCTTCTCCTGGTCATTGCAACCAACCGTGTTGAGCTTTCGCTCAGTGTCCATAAGCCAATCTTCCGCGTCCATTGGCTCGGGCGCGTATGCGAAAGATATAGGCTTGGTATTCTGGAAGTATGCTAGAGTGACTCCCGGATTCTCGGGTCTCTCCACCCTGTTCTGTTGCAGCAATTCTTGGAAGAATTTATTCTGCTGCTCCAACGTTACACGTTGTCTTTCCTCCACCAGCTGCATGTACTGGACGAAATTCTGCTGCGTCATGGGTGGTGGTGGTGGTGGAAACTGATTCCTGGCTGCTTCATCAGCCTCTTCCTTTTGCTTTGCTTCGCGCTCCATGCGCTGCGCTTCGGTCTCCTCTCCTAACGCTCCCGACATAACCCCCTAGTTCTGCAACACAAGATGATACTCATAATTACTCCATGCGCAAGTTTTCTGAGCTCAACTTTGTGCACAGAACTAGTCACGCAATGGAAATCAAGAAGCAAATCCAAATCATACAAAACATATACCATGTATATACATACTTAAGTGGTCTTATTACAATACTCAAGTCGATGTGAGTATGCAAACTCACTTATTAAAGTATATGTACAAATTTCTACAAATATTACATACTATAATACACGTGGTACTTGTGTATTATAGCCCCGCCTCCCTTGGTGGACTCTAGTCGATCTTCACTCCCGGTACATCCCAGGCTTCCATCCGGTCGAACGTGTCGTCCTCCTGATAGACCCTGGAACATAAGGTCTCCCCGTCGGCTGGTAGTCAGAATCAGATGATGATCCTAGGGAGAAATCAGTGTTCACAAACTGGTCGTTAAGTGCATCATAGTCCACCCATCGGGTGTACTCCCCTGTAGCTCCACCATAGGTGTTTCCAACATTTGTATCCGACTCAACCTGTGTCGGATACCCTCCATCAACTCCTCCATTACTAGGATAACTCTGGTTCTGGGTCGTGGCGTCTTCATTCAGCTCCCCATCATAATACACTGAAGTACTATGAGTTCCAGAATCAGATCCCCAACGCCAACCCGTGGAGTTTTCTATAGGAGTCACGGAACGCTGATTGTTTCCGGATTCCTCTCCACCCTCATATCCCCCATAGGAACTATCCAGATAGTTCCCAGGTGTAACCGGTGTAGGTTCACGCTCAAGAGGATCAATACTAATGTAGTCACCAGCTGAGTAAACTGGTGTGTGCACCACATTCTCCATAAGTTCTTTCCCCCTAGTCTCCTCCTTGGGTTTAGTAAACTCCTCTAGCATCGTATCAATTGCTCCCGTCAGATGATGGTTCAACTGGAAGAGCAATGATATAAAGTTGCGGCTATTATCCATGTATTTTGCAGCTGCTATTGGTTTGCGTTTTGCATATTTGTAGTGGTTAAGCATGGGATCCTCTTCCTCCTGATTATGAGGAATGTGGGTGAATTCGGAACCCATAAGCTCTTTCGTCTTATGCTCCCGAATATCTGTGATGGCTCTCATAACGGCTATATGGTAGGCTGTGTTGATAGTTCTGGATTCACCTGCTGGCATTACTATGCTCATTCCCAAAGATTCGGGAAGTCGCAGTCCTACCCTACACTTGGCCAATACAGTACCATCGTAGTACATGTATTTCTTTACTTGGATCTGGGGATCACACCCAAATTCAAGTAACATGGCACATAGAATATCTGCAAGTCCTCCTTCATATTCGCTCAGTGTGGAATCCATCACTTTCACGTTTCGTCCGGGACGTGAACTTGCCATGTTGGCTGTAGAAATAGAAAGATTATAAGATTAGTAATAGTGCATCATAATAGAGATAATAAAGAATTATCGCACTAAAAGATATGATTGTTGTATTCTCAACTGAATATACACCATATTTTTAGAGAATTCTTTACTAATCCTATTTGACTCCTAACGTTTGGTCCCATTTACTAGGTTCCAACCTGTCAAAGCTTTTGCTCTGATACCAACTGTGGTGACCCTGCATACCACTGCATGTTGTAGTATGCCAGTCATTGATATAACATTCACGAAGTACCATTCCGCAAATATTACATCCCTCAGAGTAGTACAACAGAACATAGTAGGTCCATAACTCATTCATTTATTATTACAAACATCATACACATATAGTCTCGGAGCTCCTCTTGGGTCCTAAGAGGAATACTCCTGGGTTCGAGGCGAACCCAACTTAGCTTACAATATAAGAGTCTCCTTAAGTTATACATTTATTTTCTCGAGCAGCTAAATACTAAGAGTTTGGGCTGCTCGGCTACTACTACTACTGGATATTTCTAGGCTTGATCTCCTCCGGAAGCCTCCCCGGTTCCGTAGACAATGAGGTAGTCTACGCCTTCGATACCTCCAGAGAGGTCTGGTTCTTCATAGCCGATGATCTCGGCTCCTTCATTGTTGTCGTAGTCCTCCTCCAGACGATTCAGACAATCTAAGCATGGGATTTAAGAGTGGTATGAGTACGAGCGTACTCAACAAGTTCATTATAGATAAGAGGTGTTTAATGCACTAGCTACGATATTATACCAGAAAGTCTAATACCAATGCAGGTTTTGATAAACATTTCTTCAAGAGATTGTTTTTATTCCAAAGAGCTATGTCCGTCAGCCTTCACCGGTTTACTAGAACTTCATGGAGCTCCTTTCCGGCCGCGTTCGCAGTTCCTCATCCCGGAACAGGGAGTGACAGGTCACAGTTCTTTACACTCTGCAGAGGTGTGTTGCTTTACCCATAAGAGATCTTAACCTTGGTGCCAACCGGGCAGCTTTCCCGTCCACACTTCCTTCGGTGTGAGGCCCGGTATAAGGTCTAGCCAATCATGTTCCTCCGCTACCTCGAACACCCACCCTTTGTTGCATACTCCGACCCTGGGTCCACGCCGGCCCCATTATTCCCATAGATTTCAGGGTGGACTCCGACCACGACGTCAATGCAGGGCTCTACCATACATTCCTACGGTGGCAGATGCAATCCATCATAGACCTCATTACCGTTGGGACTTCTACGGGTTCCCACCCCTGCATCAAGTCTCGCAAGATCATGAGCACCCGGTAATGAGCATCCGTTGATGAACGAGAGGTGGAAACACTTTTGACTACTCCGTCCCACTCCGGATCTTATGGTTAACACGGGTGTTACGACACAAGAATCACTGGCGACATTTGTTGTTTAATCCTAGATGGATATAAACCCTTGCAATGGAACCTCCACCATATCAACACAATCCATGGTTCCATTTCCCACCACATAGTCATATTCATAGTTATGAAAGTAGTGGTTTTGGTTTTTATGCAATAGTGATAACCATAGTATTTTGCAAGTAATTTGATAGAAATACTCAAATGACATGAGCAAGTGATGAACTTGCCTGAACACTGCAAAGTTTTGCAGTTGGAAGGTGTGGACTGACCCTTGTCCTCTGTCTCTGAAAAATAGCATCATTGTCCGATAAGGGCAATGGTTAAAGAAGCAATTATGCATGATTCCAGTTTTAGGGTTTGTTCCCCCCTTCCGATGTCGTTGTAATTTCATGTGAGAGGTTAATACTAAGAAAAACTTATAGATACTTGATTTAGGGTAAATACAACCTTGAAGTATTGTCAAGGTGTTTTTAAAGTCCAATTGCATTAATGGACTTAATTTTCCTTAATGAAAATAATATGTGTGATTAAATTATTATTTAAATCATCAAATTAAGACTTATTCTTAATTATCTCCAAAAATTCTCTTTGATATTTTATTTGGATAGAGAATTTTATGCTGATTGATTTTCATATTTTAATTATTTTTTTAGTGCTCTTATCAATTTTCTATTGAATTTTAAAGTTACTGGTTTTTAATTGAATTGTGAAAAGTCACAATTGCCCCTGGGTCCACCTGTCAGTGGAGCCCAGTGGGTTGGGTTAGACCGGCTCGGGTCCGACCGACCCGAGCGGTCGCTCACTCGCTCACTCTCTCGCGCCGCTCGACCTAACCCTAACCCTAACGAGCTCTGGCGATTCTCGTCGCCGCCGTCTTCTCCGATTTGTTCCGGCCAGCTCCGGCCGTCGCCGCCGGCGAGATCAGGTAGATCTGATCCGCCGCTCGATGGCGAACACCGTGGTCCGCGCCGATTCGGTCTTCGTCCTCGTTATCGAGCGCCCTCATCTCGCCTGCGATCCTGGCCGTGGCGATTCCTGGCGCTGCGTCGCCCGCCGTCGATCCAGGCGCTGTGGCGGCGCTGGAGCGCCCCCCCTGCTCGGCGACGCCAGGCCAGGCGCGGCTTGGCGCTGCCGTGGTGGCCTGTGCCGCCGTGCCGCCATGGCACGCCGGTGCTCTGCTCCAGGTACACGCCTCCTCTGATCCCCTCCTCTCTCTCACCCTTGCCTGCTCTTCTTCTTCCTCCTCTGAGTTAGGCCGCGGCTGCTTCTCCTCATGGAGTTGCTTGCCGTGCTGGTGCTCTGCTGCGCCCAGCTCGCTGCGTATGCTGCTTTGCTGCTGCTCTGTTGCTCGTGCTGCTGTGCTATTGCTGCCGCCATGGCCTAGCTCTAGTTCATGTGCTTGTACTGATGCTCATGCTCATGCTAGCTTCACTACTGTGCTGTGCTGTGCTTGCCTGCCCAAGGCATGTGCTATGGCTGTGTGATACTTTGCCATAGTTCTGTGCAAGAATTCCTAATCTAATTGGTTGCCATGCTCTCCTTTCTTGCTTAATTCTCTCTCTGTGGTTCTGTTCTTGTTACTAAGCTTGCTAGATATCAAGTGTGTTCATGTATGCTGCTCTAGCTTGGGTTCTGTGTGTATTACTTGCAATTTGGCAAGTTCCAGAGCATTAGTGTGCTGTTCCTTGTGCTCAAATTCAAGAGCATGCTCAATTAAGCATTGCAGTTAGCTTAACTGTATGATTCAGTGATTATGGGTATGTGCTTTATTGGTTTAGCAAGCTCCAGTGGTTCATCAAGCCTTTGATGTGCTTCTGGATACAATCATATGATTATTACTATGGTATCTGTTTATTCAGTTAAAGTTTGTGTGTAATTCTTCAGTGGCTGATTTATTTATGATGCTAAGCTTGGCTTGTAGCAATCAGTAACATGAGTTAGCAAGCTCTGATGATTATCTAATCATCATTAGCTTGATGGTTAACTGCTGTGCTTCCTACTGTGGCTAACTGGTGCTTATCTTGGTGTCTGGGTATCACCATGCCTTGTGCTGGTGTAGGCTTGTGCCTGATCCAGTGCCTGCTGTTGCTTGCAGTGATCCACTGGATCATTAGCAAGTGTCTGTTTCATGATTTACTTGTTAATATCAATTATCTGTGTTGCCTTTATTGATTGAGTGGATAATTGATGTGAACTGCTGAGCAGTAATGATCATATAGATTGTTGAAGTGAAGCTAGAGGGATGCCAACATCAGTTGGGTACCCTAGCTCCCCTTTGAACCCATCTGGGTAATGATAATTGTGCTTGGCTTGGTGGTTTGGTTGTTTTAGGGGTTGAGGTGACCCTGGCAGTAATCTTATGCTGCCCTAGGGTAGCTCCCCTCTTGTTGGCTTGCTGTGGCTCACTAAATGCTTCCTGGGTGATCCATTTATTGGATTGCCAGTAGCCCTTGATGTTGAAATCAAATAGGCAAGAATTTGTCTATGTCTGATGGCTTAGCTGGCTGTAGGTGCTAAGTGCGTAGCCAGGCTAGCTTGTGCTCTCATCTCTTGCTGGATTTCTTCAGTTATGCATTGATTGTCATAGCTGTTGTTCCCTTTAGATGATTTACCAGTGGCCTTACTGCTCTTTCTTGCACCATATGGCTTAGTAGCCAGATGATGACACAACTTGGGTATCACACCCTTTTGATTATGTGTGTTTGATGCATATGCTTATATATGAACAAAACCATCTGGTTTGTTCATGATGCTTGGTATACCTCACTCCAGCTCCTAGAATTTGATGTTGGTGTAGAGGTGTTGCTTCTGTGTTGATCTGTTGGTTAATTTGCTTGCCCTGCTCCACCTGGTGAGCTTGATGCTTCTTGGTTATTTGCTGTGGTGGTGGAATTGTGTTGAACAGCAGTAGCTGTTCAAGCTGTTCTTGTGTTCTTGGCTGTTCTTGGTAGCTTACCAGTGAGGCTGCTGTCGATGAAATGCTCTAGGGTTTACTGTGGCAAGTTTTATATGCTTCTGGCTTAGCTCTGTTGGTCGACAACACTATCTGCAGCTTGTGGTGACTCACTCTGGCCTTGTGTGTTGTTACACATGCACACTGCCTTGTGTGCTGCCTGGTTGTGTGTGTGTGCAAGTCCAGCTTGGGACTTGTGCTGATGGGTTGGATCAGCTCGGCAGCTTGATCATATCCATCCTTTGCAATATTTGCTAACCTGCCAAGTGGCTTTGCCACTTGGCTTAATGATCTGGTTTTTGTGTATGTGTGCAGGTATCAAGTCCTGATCAGGATGAACTCAAGATCATCTGGATCAAAGGATTCTTGAAGATCAAAATGTAGTTTAGGTCATTTAAATAACTTGTAATTTTCCTTTTTCTGTTTCTATTTATTCAATTCTTGTAATGTGTTGTAATTCCATAATTCAATTCTGAATATTGTAAAGACAATGTATTATGTGTGTGATTATCAATAAAGCTCAAGTTTTCCTTAATGAGCTTAATGTAATTGTTGTATTATTTATATTCTTGCTTAATGATAATTGTTTGTTAAATTATCTCAAATTTGAATTATGTGATGATCATTTGATGTTTGAATTTGAATTTCAAATTCAAATTTGGTTTGAATTCATTCAAACAACATAACTTGTAATTCAATCAAGCAACATATGATTTCAATGCAATTCCACTTCTCTCTTCTCAAAACCCTAACTTAGATAAGTAGGAACAAGTTCATCGCACTCTCGAAACCCTAACCCTGTAAGGTGTCGAGAGAGAAACCTGTCCCCCTTCGATGCAGTTTTGTTTTAAAAGCGCGAAATTTCCCCGTAATTTACAATGCAATGCACATCCCTTTCTAAAATCTACCCCTCGATCGTCTCTAAACCTGGGACATTACAACCGCCATCTTCATCACCGCTGCTGTCTCCCATGAGGAGGGAGTAGTTCTCCCTCGAGGCTAAGGGCTGTACCGGTAGCTATGTGGTTAATCTCTCTCCCATGTACTTCAATACAATGATCTCATGAGCTGCCTTACATGATTGAGATTCATATGAGCTTTGTATCACTATTCATCTATGTGCTACTCTAGTGATGTTATTAAAGTACTCTATTCCTCCTCCATGATGTAATGGTGACAGTGTGTGCATCATGTAGTACTTGGCGTAGTTTTGTAGATTATGAAGTTAACTATTACTATGATAGTATTGATGTGATCTATTCCTCCTTTCATAGCCTGATGGTGACAGTGTGCATGCTATGTTAGTACTCGGTATAATTGCGTTGGTCTATCATGCACTCTAAGGTTATTTAAATATGAACATCGAATGTTATGGAGCTTGTTAACTCCGACATTGAGGTGCTCTTGTAGCCCTACACAATTAATGGTGTTCATCATCCAACAAGAGAGTGTAGAGTGGTTTTATTATGTGATCAATGTTGAGAGTGTCCACTAGTGAAAGTATGATCCCTATGCCTTGTTTCCAAATACTGCAATCATCGCTTATTTACTGTTTTACTGCATCTTTACTTCCTGCAATATTACTACCATCAACTGCACGCCAGTAAGCTATTTTCTGGTGCTGTTACTACTGCTCATATTCATTCATACCACTTGTATTTCACTATCTCTTCGCCGAACTAGTGCACCTATACATCTGACAAGTGTATTAGGTGTGTTGGGGACACAAGAGACTTCTTGTATCGTGATTGCAGGGTTGCTTGAGAGGGATATCTTTGACCTCTTCCTCCCTGAGTTCGATAAACCTTGGGTGATCCACTTAAGGGAAAACTTGCTGCTGTTCTACAAACCTCTGCTCTTGGAGGCCCAACACTGTCTACAGGAATAGAAGCGTGCGTAGACATCAAGCTATTTTCTGGCGCCGTTGCCGGGGAGGAAAGGTAAAAGGCACTCACACTCCGGTCCCACTTAACTAAGTTATTTTCTGGCGCCGTTGTAAGTGCTCGAAGCTATTTCCTTTAGATCCTGCAATTGCATCTTTTTATTTCTTGTTTTTCACTAGTTAGGCATAATGGAAAGCAACAGTGAGCTTTTAAAACTATTTCCTGAGTTAAGACATGGATTGTTTGATGCGAAAATTAAAAAACCTATGGAATCTTATTTGCATGCTAGTAGCAATGATATTAGTATGAACACTTTGAACACCATTGTTGCTAATGATATGGAAAATTCTAATCTTGGGGAAGCTGGTTTTGATGAGCATGATATTTTTAGTCCCCCAAGCATTGAGGAGAAAATTTTCTTTGATGATACTTTGCCTCCTATTTATGATGATTATAATGATAGTAGTCTTTTGGTGCACTTTGTTATGGAGGATAAATTTGATTATGATTACAATATGCCTCCTATATTTGATGATGAGAATAATAATGATAGCTACTTTGTTGAATTTGCTCCCACTACAATTAATAAGAATGACTATGCTTATGTTGGGAGTAGTAATAATTTTATGCATGAGACTCATGATAAGAATGCTTTATGTGATAGTTATATTATTGAGTTTGCTCATGATGCTACTGGATATTATTATGAGAGAGGAAAATATGGTTGTAGAAATTTTCATGTTACTAAAACACCTCTCTATACGCTGAAATTTTTGAAGTTACACTTGTTTTATCTTTCTATGCTTGTTGCATTATGCCTACATAACTTGTTTATTTACAAGATTCCTTTTCATAGGAAGTGGGTTAGACTTAAATGTGTTTTGAATTTGCTTTTTGATGCTCTCTTTTGCTTCAACTACTATTTCTTGCGAGTGCATCATTAAAACTGCTGAGCCCATCTTAATGGCTATAAAGAAAGCACTTCTTGGGAGATAACCCATGTTTTTTTTATTTTGCTACAGTAATTTTGTTTTATATTTATGTCTTAGAAGTTGTTACTACTGTAGCAACCTCTCCTTATCTTATTTTATTGCATTGTTGTGCCAAGTAAAGTCTTTGATATTAGGGTTGATACTAGATTTAGATTACTGCGCAGAAACAGATTTCTGTCTGTCACGAATTTGGGCAGGGTTCTCTGTAGGTAACTCAGAAAAATCTGCCAATTTACGTGCGTGATCCTCAGATATGTACGCGGCTTTCATTCAATTTGAGCATTTTCATTTGAGCAAGTCTGGTGCCTCTAAAAAATTCGTCTTTACGGACTGTTCAGTTTTGACAGATTCTGCCTTTTATTTCGCATTGCCTCTTTTGCTATGTTGGATGGATTTCTTTGTTCCATTGACTTCCAGTAGCTTTGAGCAATGTCCAGAAGTGTTAAGAATGATTATGTCACCTCTGAACATGTGAATTTTTGATTATGCACTAACCCTCTAATGAGTTTGCTTTGAGTTTGGTGTGAAGGAAGTTTTCAAGGGTCAAGAGAGGAGGATGATATATGATCAAGAAGAGTGAAAAGTCTAAGCTTGGGGATGCCCCCGTGGTTCATCCCTGCATATTTCAAGAAGACTCAAGCATCTAAGCTTGGGGATGCCCAAGGCATCCCCTTCTTCATCAACAATTTATCAGGTTTCTTCTATTGAAACTATATTTTTATTCCGTCACATCTTATGTACTTTACTTGGAGCGTCTGTTTGTTTTTATTTTTGTTTTGTTTGAATAAATGCTTGTGTGGGAGATAGACACGCTCCGCTTGTTCATATGAACACTAGTGTTCTTAGCTTTACTTTTAATGTTCATGGCGAAGGTTGGAAACAGAAAATATTGCATGTGGTAGTGGTATAATAAAACACTTGCATAATCTTGTAGATCATTGAGCTTTGATAACTTGATTCCTTGCAAACGTTTTGAGGTATTTCTATGGTAAGGCTTGCTGGATAAATAAGTTAAAATTAGTAGTGGATTGTTGTAGTGGTTTGTTGTCTTTAAGCTTGTGCCGTACTACAAACTCTATTTAAATAGTTGAAGGTGTAGTTGGACTTGATAGCTTTCCATGTTTGAGAGTTCATCGTAATAACTAAGTTGTGCTGAAGGTCGAGGGAGCTAGCGGGGTACTTGTGCCACCGTGAACGGCCCTCCTTGGAGTGAATTTTAATCATGCTCTTAATGATGAACCTGCTAGTTGTTTGCAATAAGCTTGTGAGTTCTTTTTGACTAATGTTAAGCTACGGTTTTTGGCACTTCCACCATCCAAATTTGCTAGCCTCTTCGGTACTGTGCATTGCCTTTTGCTCACATTGAGAATTGTGCATACTTCGCCGGTACATCCAAACCCGTGGGAGGACTTTCTCTTGTTCTCCTACACATAAGCCCATACTTCTCCTCAAAACAGCCACCATACCTACCTACCACAGCATTTCCATAGCTGTTCCGAGATATATTGACATGCAACTTCCATTTTACATTACATGTTGTCATTTATTATTTATATATTGCTTTGCATGATTCTATACAGCTGATGTGAGGTTTACCCATGTTACGCTAGATCATTGCACATCCTGCTACACTGGCAGAGGCATACAGTTTCATACATCATGTTTTATTCATTATGAGTTATTTGTACCAAAAAGTGTGTTGTCATATTAGGATGTTGCCCCTAAAAGTGAAAAGAGCCATGGAGGCCATCAAAAAGAGAAAAAGAAAAAAAAGAAAAAAAAAGAAGAAAGAAAAAGAAAGATAAAAGAAAAAAGAGAATAAAGAAAAAGGGGGCAGCATTACTATCTTTTATCCACACTTGTGCTCATGTTTTAGCACCTGCAGTATTCATAGTCATCATTTGTGCTCATGTTTAGCACCTATACTTCATATGAGAGAGTTTTCATGTTTTACTAGTATAACTATGTGGGGAATTTACACTATAGAACTTGGGTTGTATATTCCAATGATGAGCCTCCTCAAAAGTTCTCTAGGTCTTCATGAGTAACCAAGTTGGATGCACCCCCACTAGTTCCATTGGAGAGCTTTCATACACATATAGCACTATGTGCATCCGTTGCGTGGCAATCACTACTCCTTGCATAGCTCCGATCATAAGACTTCCTCTTATCTAATGATCACTTATAGCTTTGTAAGACTTTCTTCCATTTGGCCTTCCAAACCCCCATTAACGTTCTTCATGCCATAACATCCAGGTGCTAATACCAAATGCTTGCGCTCACCGGTTGAGTAGACTTCGAAACAGTTGATTCATGACGTTCATGTTTATGTTTACTTGACTGAATCCTTCTTATGTTGTGAAAATTTACTTGATGCTTGGAATGAAAGATAGAACTTCTACGCTGAATACTTAACACATCTTTAATGAACTTTGTACGGTTTCATGTCTTTGAAGCAATAGTTCATGGAAACTTCTAGCTTGTTTAACTCTTGCATTATCATCTCTTATACTCCCTCCGTTCCTTTTTAATTGACTCGGATTTAGTACAAATTTGTACTAAATCCGAGTCAATTAAAAAAGAACGGAGGGAGTATCAATATAGACATTTGCTTTGAGTGATTTGATCTCAGTTCATATGCTTTACATCATTATTGCATCAAGATTATGTTGGTAGCATGTCACTTCAGAAATTATCTTTGTTATCGTTTACCTACTCGAGGATGAGTAGGAACTAAGCTTAGGGATGCTGATACGTCTCCAACGTATCTATAATTTCTGATGTTCCATGCTTGTTTTATGACAATATCTACATGTTTTGTTCACACTTTATGATGATTTTATGCGTTTTCCGGAACTAACCTATTGACGAGATGCCGAAGTGCCAGTTCCTGTTTTCTGCTATTTTTGGTTTTAGAAATCCTAGTAAGGAAATATTCTCGGAATTGGACGAAATCAACGCCCAGTATCTTATAATTCCACGAAGCTTCCAGAACACCGAAGAGGGGCCAGAGGAGAGGCACAGGACCACCATACAAGGTGGCGGCGTGGCCCAAGGGGGGGCGCGCCCCCCCTGTTGTCTGGCTGCCTCGTCAGCCCTCCGACTCCGACTCTTCGCCTATAAGAAGCTTCCTGACCTAAAAACTTCGGGGGAATAAGCCACGGTACGAGAAACCTTCCAGAGCCGCCGCCAACGCGAAGCCAAGATCTGGGGGATAGAAGTCTCTGTTCCGGCACGCCGCCGGGACGGGGAAGTGCCCCCGGAAGGCATCTCCATCGACACCACCGCCATCTTCATCACCGCTGCTGTCTCCCATGAGGAGGGAGCAGTTCTCCCTCGAGGCTAAGGGCTGTACCGGTAGCTATGTGGTTAATCTCTCTCTCATGTACTTCAATACAATGATCTCATGAGCTGCCTTACATGATTGAGATTCATATGAGCTTTGTATCACTATTCATCTATGTGCTACTCTAGTGATGTTATTAAAGTACTCTATTCCTCCTCCATGATGTAATGGTGACAGTGTGTGCATCATGTAGTACTTGGCGTAGTTTTGTAGATTATGAAGTTAACTATTACTATGATAGTATTGATGTGATCTATTCCTCCTTTCATAGCCTGATGGTGACAGTGTGCATGCTATGTTAGTACTCGGTATAATTGCGTTGGTCTATCATGCACTCTAAGGTTATTTAAATATGAACATCGAATGTTGTGGAGCTTGTTAACTCCGGCATTGAGGTGCTCTTGTAGCCCTACACAATTAATGGTGTTCATCATCCAACAAGAGAGTGTAGAGTGGTTTTATTATGTGATCAATGTTGAGAGTGTCCACTAGTGAAAGTATGATCCCTATGCCTTGTTTCCAAATACTGCAATCATCGCTTATTTCTTGTTTCTTTGCATCTTTACTTCCTGCAATATTACTACCATCAACTGCACGCCAGCAAGCTATTTTCTGGTGCCGTTACTACTGCTCATATTCATTCATACCACTTGTATTTCACTATCTCTTCGCCGAACTAGTGCACCTATACATCTGACAAGTGTATTAGGTGTGTTGGGGACACAAGAGACTTCTTGTATCGTGATTGCAGGGTTGCTTGAGAGGGATATCTTTGACCTCTTCCTCCCTGAGTTCGATAAACCTTGGGTGATCCACTTAAGGGAAAACTTGCTGCTGTTCTACAAACCTCTGCTCTTGGAGGCCCAACACTGTCTACAGGAATAGAAGCGTGCGTAGACATCAAGGTATCATGCAAAAATCTTAGTTTTTAATGGTATCTTCATCTTCCAAATAAACTTATTATTAAATACCGGCTGAATTTGGTTGTGAGCTTTACTAGCAGTAGGTGATCATGATATGATTACCACTGCTATTTTAATTTGAGAACAAAGAGTAGACAATAGATGCTTTGATTCTATCATGTTATGTCTACGGTTCTGATGGTTTCCATATGGGTGAAACTAGGTGTTCTGCATGTCTTTCTAGATGATCTGGTGCTAGTTTAGCTGAGTTCTCCTATGCTATTTACTGTTAACAACATAACATATTTTGTTGGCTGATATCTTTTCTCTGATTGCTAGTTTGAGTGAGAGTTTTATTTGGTTGAGCCAAATGATGATAAACCATGTTGATGGCTTGTGGTGGTGGTTTGGGTATGTACTGGATGAACTATGGCGATTTTTGATGAAATGCTGGTGGCTTTTGGTTGTCCTCGATGTGGCTGTCGATGCTCGAGTTGGTGTTGTGGTCATTTTCTTTCATAGCAAGGCAGTTGGTTGACAAACCTACCCTGGTGACCACCCCTGTGAATGTGTTGTGCGTGTGCGCTTAGCTACCCTGTGTGTGAGAAGTTTGGATGTGAGGGGCTGACTCACCGTGGATCAGCTCGACCTAATAATGATTATCATCAAGGTGAATTTGATTTGGAATGCCACTTGGCATTTCCATTTGTTTTTATTTTTATTTTTGCAGGTGATCAAGGCAATGGAAAAGAAAATGGATAGGATGAGAAGATAAAAAGAAGCAATGGTAGTAGCTAGGGTATTAGTTAGGTATTCATTTTTGCTAATGCAAAACTTTGTAATTTTACTTTTATTTATGTATTCATTTGTTGTAATATATCCAAAATTTTGTAAAGACAATGTAATGTGTTTGATTATTAATAAAGTTAAAAATTTCCTTATTTGGAAATATTATAACGATTATTCAATGTTTGAGTTTGAATTCTTCTTGGAATCTTGTTTAATATTCAAATTTGAATTCAAATGGTTTGTTTGAACACAAATGAAGGTAGTTATTTGAATTCTAGTGCTACTCCCTAAAGCAGTTCTATTTTGAATTCAAAGTGTTAGTTTGTACTCCCTCCGTCCCACGAAACATGTCGAAGGTTTATCATTTTGACAAACCTTCGACATGTTTCGTGGGATGGAGGGAGTATTTTAAATTAATTTTCCTTTCCTCTCAAACCCTAATCTCAAAGAGGTAATGTTGAAATCTATCGCACTCTCGTCACAGCTAGACCCTTGTTCATAGCGAGAGAGACATTGTTTTCCCTAGGTTTTATGCATTTAGGAGCGAAAAATTTCCCTATTTTGCGATTAAATGCACAATTCTTTTTCTAAACCTACCCCATGTTTGCCCTTAAACCTGAGATGTTATAGCGTGCACCTTTCCTTTGTTGGATGTGTCGTTTTTGGAGAAGCTAGACTTCTAGTAATCTCTTGGTGGTGTTTGTACTGCTATTACAAGAAAATGATCCATATAAATTGAGATGCAGAAACAATGCT
Organism: Lolium perenne; assembly: GCF_019359855.2. NCBI lineage: Eukaryota > Viridiplantae > Streptophyta > Magnoliopsida > Poales > Poaceae > Lolium > Lolium perenne. Next base: position 41,805,705 of record NC_067244.2, on the reverse strand, counting down.
TTCCATATAAATTGAGGATTGTTATTGCAAGATTGCCATTCATCAACCGGGCCACATTTCGATCCTCCCGTCCATACTGGGCCACATGGCTCCGGCCGCCGCCACCATCGTCTACCTCGGCGACGACCTCCTGCGGGAGGTCTTCCTCCTCCTCCCCACCCCCGCCGACCTCCTCTGCGCCGCGCTCGCCTGCAAGCCCTTCCTCCGCGCCGTCCGCAGCGCCGCCTTCCTCCGCCTCTTCCGCCGCCGCCACCCCTTCACCTGTCCGCCACTCCTCGGCTGCTTCCTCCACCGCTCCATGAGAGAGCGCATCCGCGAGAACCAGGTACCTCTCCTTCTCCCGGCCTCCCCCGCTACCGCTGCCGTCACGCGCCTCGTCGTCGAGGGCAGTGACTTCGCGCTCTCCTTCCTCCCCACGCGCTGCCGGCCGTACGCCGACCTGTGGAAGGTCCTGGACTGCCGCAACGGCCACCTCCTGCTTCGCAATCGGGTTTCCGGAGAGCTGGCCGTCGCCGACCCCTTGACCCGGCGCTGCGTTTCTCTACCCGCGCCCCCCGCCGAGCGCCCCGTAGGGTACGGCCTCGTCGCCGACGACGGCGACTCCTCGGTGTTCCAGGCGTTCTGCATTTCGCAAGAAGGCGACGACTCCTCCCGCCTGCGCGCCCTCGTCCTCTCCTCCGGCGACCTCCGCTGGGCGGACGTCGCTGGCATCGCGCTCGCGCACCAGTCCGATCTCGCCGACGACGCCCGGGCGATGCAAGCGAACCGATCGCTCTACTGGGGTCTCAAGGGCTGGGAGCGCATGGTGGAGCTCAACACGGCGACCATGGAGCTCTCCGTGCTGGAGCTCCCACCTTTCACGCAGCAGTTCAGCTTCGACGTCATTGAGAAGCATGGAGAGGACGGCGCCGCTCGGCTCTACCTTCTCACCATGCGGGGCTCCTGCGTCGAGGTTTGGGGCGGTTGGGAGGATGGCAGCAGCGGCGGTCTGACATGGACACTTGTGGAGAAGTCTGTGAGGTTCCAAAGGGCGATGGCGGCGATGATTGGTTCAGAGCATTTTTACCGGCAGGGGCTGGATGTCATTGGGGTCGTTGCCGGCGTCCTGTTCTTGCGCAATGGGGATCGTCTGCTCTCCATTGATCTGGAAACTATGAAGCTTTCGATGGTGTCGCATAAAGATCAATGCCCGTTGGCGCTGATTTTCCCTTACACGATAGTGTGGCCGCCTTCGTTCTTGAACCCCAGTGAAGAAAGTGCCTGATAATTAAGATGGTAACCCATGATGCTTTATACTGCAGAACTTTCTTCTTTCACTTCTTGGGTGAAATCTTCTGATAATATGCTGAACACCCTGAATTTGTGCAGAATTGTGAGGCTACACTTCAGTTCATGATGACGAGATTTTTTGACAGAGCTAACGAAAAGAAGAAATTCGATTGTCTATATGAATTCCTGGAGGATGATCGGAGCGCAACTAGTCCAGCTGTGCTTACATGTTTGAGCCTCGTATGACGCAGTTGTTCAGTCTTCAGTTCTTAGTTGGTGTTATGCTCAGTCAATCTGAAAGACCAGAAAGACAAGTGATATGAACTGGTTTTGTATCCGCCCAATTTCCTTTGTTATCTTCAACTCTTTCTCGATGTGTATGGTCACTCTGTTATTCAACTGCATACTCTGCTAAATGTAGCATTTAGCACGCTTTCCTGATTTCTTTACCCCTGTTCATCTATGTCTTAGCATTAGTTACTTAACCTGCAGTTGGTGTGATACAGTTCTGGTTGGCATGAACAATGGGTGCTGTTATTGTGTCAAAGGTTGGTAATAGTTTATCAGTTGATATTAGTGCCATTTTTATCTAACTATCTAAAGAAATTTTGAGGTTCACCACGGATGGAAATTGCAGCCTCAGGTTTTGGGGTTTTTTCTTCAGTTTATCTGGGTGAAAGGTTTTGAAGGGAAATAAACTCCGATTTTACAGAGACAGGGTATCCTTGTCTTTCAGTCATATTGTATATGGACTTGAAGAGGCCGACAACAGTAAGATGTCTGAAAGTCTGATGTTCATATGTACCCACCTATTCTAGTGTTAATAAATCTTGTTGTACAAAAACCCGGCTTCAAAGTTTTGTAGAATCCTCCGTCCGTGCGGTGCGGCGCTCGGTAATGAAGCTGCACATCTAATGGCAAAGGAAGGCTGCGACAATAAATTATGTAGGGTGTGGTTTGATGTAGCACCTGTGTGTGTCGAGAACCAGCTTGTAATGGATTCTCTCACAAATTAATATATTCACAGCGTTTGATCTCAAAAAAAAAAAAAAAATCTGGTTGTCTGCCCATGAATGGACTGGGCTGGCATAATTAATAAATTATGTAGGGTGTGGTTGCAATTCTGTGTATTTTTTTAAATTATGAATCCACCCAATGCAACCATATCTGCATTAGTTGTACTCAACACTTACCCTCATGACGAGGCCCCGAAGGCTTGAAGTTTTGACTGGCACCATGGCACACATCACATGTCATCCATTATTTCCAGTTAAGGATTAGAAGACTAGAGTACTTTGATCTCCAATCTGAATGCAGCAACAAATAATTGCAACTGAAACAAGCCCAAGAACGACCTCCATGGGAAAGAAGCATACATTGTAGTGCAAACACCTAGACTAGGAGTTGAGGAAGATCACATACCTACTCATGCAGAATTGTACTTGTCTACCCAAAACCCAAGTAAGCAGACATACAAAGCCATCAAACAGCTTCACATTGACAGACCGCGCTTGGTACCCTGTAAACAATGTCGTACTGAACTACACCAACGAAAATGATAGGCCATGTCTCTGTTTCTGTTTCTAGCAAAATGGAAATTGCACAGCATGTTAGACATTTATTTCAATGTGAATGCAGCAAGGAACAACGGCCACTGAAACAAGCTGAAGATTGAAGAACAATCCCCAAACGAAAATGAACAGTACAGTTCACAAATCCCAGAGTATAAGATAAACAAGAACATATTCATGAAGACCTTGGTACGCCCGAAACGAAGTCACTCATGAAAAGTCTCTCCCGTCTGTGGAAAGGTCTAAGCAATTCCTGTGCAGCTACTTGAAGCTCATCCATAATTCCAAAACAATTCCCACTGATGCCTTGGGCAAAGTTGCAAAGTTGCAAGTATACATTCCAGTGCAAAGTTGCAACTGGAACAAGCCCAAGAACAACCTCCATGGAAAACAAGTATACATTCCAGTGCAAAGTTGCAAACACCTAGACTAGGAGTTGAAGAAGATCACATACCTACTCATGCAGAATTTTACTTGTCTACACAAAACCCAAGTAAGCAGACCCCAGACATACGAAGCCATCAACAACAAACGGCTTCCCACTCACAGACCGCGCTTGGCTCCCTGCAAACAATGTGGTACTGAGCTACACCAAAGAAAATGATAGGATATATCTGTGTTCGGTTTCTAGCAAAATGGAAATTGCACAGCCTTGAAGACATTGATTTCAATGTGAATGAAGCAAGAAACAACTGGAACTGAAACAAACCGGAGAACAATCTCCAAACAACAATGTAGAGTACAGTTCAGAGTTCACAAAATGCAGAGTAGAAGATAAACAAGATCAGGGACCTGCATGAAGAAGAAAAAACTAGGAAATGGGTAACACACTACACAACTAGAAGGACATCAACTCTGAAGATCATATATGAGCTAAGCTGCGATTCCTGATGATAATATTTCCTCGTAAACTCAAAAAAAGATCACAATGATGATGGTGGTGGTGGTGTCGCTGTTGACAACTTTGTTGCCTCGTTGCCTTGCTGGTGACCTTTTCCAGCAGCCTTATCATCCAAGACATCCTTCAGCCCTTCCTGATATGTCTCCACATAGTTCTTCACCGCACTCGTGTAGGTCGACGCACGGGTCATGTATATGCGACGTAGCGCGGGCTTCAGGGTCTCTGCCCCGCCCCTCGCTGCCACCGCAAGATCCTCAAGCATGGTAGGCTCACTTGTAGTCTTCCCCTCCTCGGTGATGTTGGGGCCGGGTTCCTCTTTTGCCTTGTAATCATTTGGCCTGAGCTCAGGACCGATGTCCCTGACCCATGAAGCCGCATAGAGCCTAGTTGCCTCCTTGAGGATGCACCATTTCTCATTCAGTGAGAGCTTAGGACGCCTCTTGGTGCCCGGAGGGTCTGGCAGAGAAGACGGGAACGCAATCTCTCTGAGATCATACCGCACGTAATCATACAGCTTCCTGCAGACGCCTCTGAACTTCATCCTGACTGGTACTAGGACAGCCTCTTTATGTTGTTTCGACGATGGATTAACCTGCGTCATGGTAAAAGTAAAGTCAGAAGTGCCCTTCATATATTGCTTTCACGATTTTATTCCAAATTCCTAACACAAGGCGGGTTTAAAAAATGCAGGACGAATGTATGAAATGTATTCTTGGATTCAGAATGTACTTGTGAGCACGACAAGTGTGGTAACAAATCATTTATAGAGCTGAACATGCAAGGAGAACAAACTGCAAATACTCGAACCACCCAGAGCGCATATGGTCATCTCAGAAGCATTTAACCAAACACCTTGCCTGCAGACGGAAACTAGAATGCTGCTGCAGATCACGCTGCCTGCCACCTCTCTGTGGCTCGCCGTCGGACTTCAGCCGCTCCGGGAAATAGGGGCGGATACGTGGTATCGTAAGCAGGGGAGGCACGACAACCGGCGGCTGACTGCCCGAGTTCCGTGTCTTCGTTGGGATATTTTGTACAGCCCAGTTGACACCACGGGAGATGAGAAGTGTATCAAACTGATAGGGCGCGATTGGTAGTCTGTGAGCCCCCGGTTCGCATCACCCAGAAGAAATAGGCGTGTTTGGTTGCCTGGAAGTCCCCTGCGTTTTGGTCTAACCGATTCTCAAATCCTCCATGGGATAGACCTGGAGGTACGTTCGAATCGGCAGTTTCCAACGGACCTGTACCGTTATCGTGCGATTCTGCACGCCCTCGTGCAACGATTGCACGCGTGGAGAACCACGGGAGACACCGTGTTGTCGTGGCCCTCGCTCCCCACTTCGAGTCACCGGTTGCCTCCTTCTCTCTCTCCATTCACTTCTCTCACTGACAGTCACTGCCCCGTCGCATCAACCGCCGCCCATGGCTTCCTCGCCTCCTCCGCCTCCTTCCGCTATGGTGCCGATGGATCGTGTCGTCCGGCCGACGGTCACGCGGTCGAATGAGGCACTCCTGCGCATCGTCCGAGTACGAGGCTGGCGGCCTCGATTCGGCGGCGTAGATCGATGCCGCGCGCGTACCCGTGCTGTATTGGTCGTCGCCGTTCGCGAGTACGAGGTTGGCCGGTGTCGCAACTGGCAGCCATCGCCGCTCTTCAAGCCGCCGGGATTCCACCGGCGGACCCCTCGACTCCGGGGTTTTTTGACCCCTGCCCCCTAGGGTTTTCGTCGGCAAGGGAGGCGGCAATGGCGACAGGTGCACGGGGCTCCAGCAGGAAGATGGAGCCCCCGCCGGGGTTCACGTCGACCCCGATGCACCCGCCGATGCCATGGGGCATGCCGCGGACGCCTGCTCCGAATGGCGCGCCGCACTTCGCGCCGCCGCCGTTTAGCCGATCACGTGCTCGTCGGCAGCCGACAGCTCCATCGGCTCCTCGCTTCCCGACCGCGGCTACGACGACGTACCAGACGACAGGTGCTCCTGCTCCGCCTTCACCTCCACCTGGATGTGGGGTGCGATGTCCTCAAGGACATGCCGGCGCCGGTGCGCGGCCTCCTCCTCAGTCAGGACCGCTGTCACACCACCCCATCGTAAGCACTTCAATCCCTCTCTTCCTGATAGATGATAATGTGGATGTGTTCGATGATATTGTAGCAGCTCCGACTGATGTGCATGTAGATAGTATTCATGTCAGTGTGCACTGCATGTGAAGTGATGTCATGGACATGACAATGCCAAGTCCATGATGGAGCTTGAGCCAAACTCAAGCTCCATCATGTCCATGACATGCAACAGAGCTTCACATTGGCAAGCTCCATCATGGACTTGACATTGCCAAGTCCATGCCATTGCTTGACATTGGCAATGCCAAACATGATGGACTTGACATTGGCAAGTCCATGGCAGTGCTTCACATTGGCATGGACTTCATCCTTGTCCGTCTCTGGTGCTCACAATGCAAGTATAGCTAAGTCTTTGCATTCTTATTGCATCTGCAGAACTGAACTTTCCTGGAAACCTTTTCGGACGGGCTTATACTGGACGCAAGGGACATTATCGTGCGGGTGCAGCTTCGTGACCCCAATATAGGGTTCATTGAAGCCCACCGGCAGATCACCGCACCAAGGCTTCACGTCGGCCGTCCTGCAGACCTGGGGCACGTTGCCAGAGTGCGGGTGCCGGCGTTCTTCATGCAGCTGGAGAGTCAGTACCTCATTGCCGTCGCCGTGCGCCCGTGCCGCCCTACTTGGAGCAGCACCTGATTAGCAAGTAAGCTGAAGAACAATGGCCCGCCGGTGAAGGTGTGGTTGTACATGGGCGAGCTGTCGTCAAGGTGCAACTCTAGTGGAGGGCCGAGCGCGTCGACTTCATCAAGGAATGGAGCGAGTTCGCCCGCAGGCTTGCCCTCCGCGTCGACGACACAATCGTCTTCACCTCTATGGACGATGGCTTCAAGATCGACGTCTTCAGGAAGGAGAACAGGAGGTATCGCGCAGACCCTTATGCTGATGCTCATCGTTAAGGTGCACTGCCGTCAGTACTTATGCTGGCCTCTATAGGATGCTGTTAAACGCTGCTTTTGTGCATATGTCTGCTAGAGATGCTCGTACAGGATTTGGCTAATCTCGCCCCTTTTTTTTTTGGCCAAACCCGCATAAATATTGTTATTATACGGATTTGGCTCGTACAGATCTGCTAGAGATGCTCTAATCATGCAAGTGTTGAGGTATGCGTTTGTTTCCGACTGCAAGTTATCGCCGTGTGTTGGCTAGTTCGGCTAGTTTACCGTGTCAAGTTCTGTACGAATCCTATTCCGAGTTGTGTTAGAGCTGCTGCTGCAGACGTGTATATATACACCTGAAGGGCTTCAGCTAGAAACCGAAAGTTTCAGCGTTTGATCGTGTGGGCGAAATAACACAGGATGATGAGGACGGCGTCGACGTGCTACCCAAGCGCTGTGCGGGGCACACACACGTTCAAGATCACCGGCTACAACCTTCACAGGAGCCTCGGCGCCGGCAAGGGCAAGCCCCTGCAGTCCGCCACCTTCGATGTCGGTGGCTACCTCTGGCGCATCAAGTACATCCCCGAGTGGATGTTTGAGGAGGAGGACAGTACAGATCTTGCATTCATTTTGCTTCACCTTGTGACCGATGATGCCGAGGTGAGGGCGTTGGTGGAGTTCAGGTTGCTCGACCCGGCCAACAAGCTGCCACCGTCAGTAGTGCTCTCCAAGAAGAGGTTGTCTGTGTTCAAGCGTGGGCCTGCCCTTGGCACCTTGTTACAACCATCGACGTACCTGCGAGATGACAGCCTTGTGATTGAGTGCGACATCACAGTTCTGAAAGAATCCATGGTGACTGCGGCTACCTTCGACATCTCAGTGCCTCCCTCAGATTTGGCAGAGTATTTCAAAGAGTTGCTCGAGAAGGAGGAGGACGCAGATGTCGTCTTCAAGGTTAAAGATGAGGTTTTCCCCGCGCATAAGATTGTCATTGCAGCAAGATCACCTGTCTTCAAAGCGGAGCTCTTTGGGCCGATGAGCGACATGACAAGGCGGAACATAACAATTGAAGACATGCAGCCTGCTGTTTTCAAGGCGTTGCTGTATTTCATCTACACAGATTCGTTGCCTTCCATGGAAAACCTTGAGGGAGATGATGGTAAAGAAATGGTTAAGCACTTGCTCGTTGCTGCAGATAGGTATGCCATGGAAAGGATGAAGGTGATGTGTGAGAGCAACCTTTGCAAAAGTCTCGATGTTGAGAATGTCACCGGTACATTAGCTCTAGCTGACCAGCATCACTGCAGCGAACTCAAAAATGCTTGCCTTGAATTTATCGCTTCTCCAGGTAGAATGGATGACGTGATGGCAAGCCAAGGGTATGCTCACCTCAAAAGATCTTGTCCTGCTGTGGTAATAGATGTCTTCGAGAGGGCAAAAAAGTCCCGCGGAATTTAGCATGCTCATCCTTTGTTAGCTTGAAGTTGGCTTCTCAGTTATTAGTTCTAGTGATCTTTTGGAGAAGGATGGGCTTTTCTACACTACTTAAAAAGGAGGAACATGTTCCCTATTCTGCCACTACAACCACCCTTTCGTCGTCTGGTTTCGTTGGACTCGTTCGCCGCGCGCTGGCGCACATGGGCCAAAGCCCAATGAAATCCACCTGCTCCTTTTGCTCGCTCAGCCGTCTATGCTTGGTCCCCGAGCGAACCCAAACCCTATCTCCCCCATGATTCCTATCTCCACTGCGCCCTGGATCCCCAACACCACCACATCCCCTCTCTGTGCCCCTTCACCGTCGCCGCCCCTGCCAGGGATGGAGCTGGACGGGACGGCCGCGATGGCAGGCCACTGCATGTTCCTCCAACATTCCTTCTTCCTCCATTTTTCCCTCGCGATCCAGGCCGTGCGCATCTCTCTTCTTCTTGATCTATTCTTCTGCTAAACACCATCATACCACTCACAAATTTGTCGACGGGGATGTTCCAGTAGTGGGTTGGACTTGTTCTCTAAATCCAGGTGCCGCCTCCCTTCCTCTGCAGATAGTTTCAAATGCAACCTCCACCTCTTCAATTCCTCAACAGCGGATCGAGCGGTGGACGGCAGAGGTGCCGCACCTCGCCAGATCCGGCAACCCAAGTTGACGTTGGCAAGTAAAGGAGGGGGCCTAAGGACGAATGGACCTTAGGACGAGCAGGGCCGCCTCATCTTGCCGTCTTCTTCAACTCCCGCGGCCGGCCGGCCTCGTGCCAGTTTCGTGTGGGCGCATGCCTTCTTATAGCGAACAACCATATGGCGGAACGAGTACAGAAAAGTGCATAGCCCCTCCAAGGAATACGACAATAGTGCGTTTGATTGCCGGATTGATGCTCCTGTTTGAAGATTGCTTTATGAGTACGACAATAGTACAGAATAGTGTATTGACAAAAAATATCTGGAAATCTTATACAGTAAGTTTCCTTTGGTCTGCAATTAGTAGTATGAAGATTGCTTGCTTTGTTTGATTGCCTGATTGATGCTCCTGTTTGTCATTTTTGGTTTTATTTTTAGAACCATTTGTATCACTTAATTATTCTTTGTTTCCTACCTCGTTGTACTCATAAAGCTTGCTGCTATCGTACTTAGGATTGTCATGAACCTTATGCAGTAGTGATTGTCTAATGTCCTTGTAGGTGAGAAGATAGATAGTGAAGTTAGAGGATGAGAACTCCAGATCTTATACCGTTTTGACTAAACAGGAGAGCAGTAAGTACACATATTAACTGGTGCATAAATTCTAGATAAATTCGTTCGTACGCGTAAGAAAAAAATCTTTTCTGAACATTAGTTCTTTTTCTCCTTTATTCATTAGATGGAGAAATGATACTACCTGATATTTTTGTTTCTATGTAACCAATGTTACTTTTCAAAATATTAGACTGTTTGAAACTTGGTCTCTTCTTTCACGAGGAAATGCATTCATCAGATGGGATCAAACTTTTCTTATCAAAATTAATCATCATGTCCTGATGCTCATTTTGTTGATTGTTGTAGATGGAAGTTACATAGTAATATGCTCATTTACACTGTACTGATTAAAAGATGTAGAAATAACTTGTGTTTTATCAAACATACTTCAATATTAACATGGGCATATTTCGCTAACTTGTGTTTTATAGAAATAACTAGCTTAGTATATCGCGTGGGCATATTTCCGTATTTGATCTTGCTCAATTGTATGATTTCAGAAATGTTAATGTTCACGCTGCACATAGTATTGACTCTACAAGACTTTTAAAATTATGCCTAGAAGATCTGTTGTTTTCTTGCAAACATATTTAATCTTTTTGCCACGAGGAGATGTGGTGCTGCCAATGCTGTCAGTCACCAAGTTCAGGGTGACGGAGTTGGTGCGAAGAGACCTGCGGTAGAAGCACGACCGTGCAAACCAGATCCGCACGGAGATTTCCGAGACATACACGCAGACACTTCTCAAGGTAACCTCAGATTTATTGCCATGAAAGTTCTTGTCTTACTGGTCTGTTCTTCTACTGAAGAAGTTATTGGTTATGGTTTTTGAATGTGCAGTTTCGGCAGGCAAGAGTGCGAAAAACAATCTACCAGCACATGTTCCTGAGAAAGTTCTTGCTGGAGTACCTGCTCGATTGTTCGGAGATATTGTCAGAGCACTAGGCCCTTGAGGTCCCTATGGAGCAACGTCAAGGACCTGATGGAGTCGGACAAGAACTTGAGGGTAGCGGACTTAATCATACTTTGTCTTTAAATTAAGGAATAATTATATTTAGTATTTAATATATTTTCTGCAGGTCAACTTTGTTGTGGGGAGTTCGTTTTTAGCTATGCTACAGCGTGCTATAATTCACTTGGATAAATGTGCATTCATAATATGTAACTGAATTTGGATAAAGATACCCTGTAACTAATTCTTTCCCATGGTTTAGACAAAGATATCCTGACGGGTGGAAATTGGAACTGTAAGTGGTGGCAGAGGTAAGGGCAAATAATATTGCCGACCAACAAAAACTAATCCACATGAGAATCATGAGTACTCGATCAGAAAATGCAATATTTGTTTGTACTAACGTTTATTCTCGCCATGTACACAATCAATGTGCATCAGATGGCATCTGAAAAGTCAGGAAAACACTGATACCGATAGAGAAGTTCAGAAATGGCAAATGATAAGGAATCTGAATGGAAGGTCGCGTTAGTGAGATATGAAGGACTATGTTGACTGTTTAGTATATGATGTCATTGGCATTGCAGCTTCTTTGTGCCACTGGGTTCTTGGTTATACTGTCTTATATGGAATCGCTGCTCTAAAAGCTTAACATGTCTTATTGAGGGCTTATATTTTGGCATCCAATATGTTTATAAAAATGTATTAATTTCTTTAATATGCTGACAAATGTAAACTGCAATGATACAATGTTGAAAACTGGTACTCAATTTAATTTGAAGAAGCGTTGAGGACTTGTACCAAATATTAATATAGAGATTTCATCTTATGATTACCAAGAATTGGAAGAACTAAACATAAGTTTCAAAGTTCTAATTTTACGCAGTATGAACTTACCTAAGTTGCTTGGGTTCGCTCCAACCTGCTCGAGCGGGGCGTTCTAGGAGCTCACTTCCATTCATCGGCGAGACTGCCAGAAGGAGGAGGCCAGCGTTATGTAGGGGTGTAGCCATTGAACGCATCGTGGCCATGCTTGTGGACTTGGTGGAGACAACATGTGCTACAGCTTCTGGTGTCAAGTGTTGTGCCACTAGCCTATATCTAGCCTCCGACATCCAGAATCGATGACAAGTGGTGGAGAAGAACAATGCGTGCCACTAGGGCGAGGTAATCAGGGCCTCGAGGTACCAGCGGCAACTGCGGGGAGATGGCGCTCGTAGAGGCGATCGACTGAGAGGTAAGGGAGTGTACAACCGGATTGCTGATGGTGGGGATTTTTACAGGGAAAGGGCGCATATAGAGGCAAGCGGTGGAGGGCCAGGAGAGTGGGTGGCCCGATCGAGATGGTCGGTACTGTGTGGCAAGCGGTAGAGAGGCAGGGGAGTGGAAGTCCCGATAACCGACGGTGGGGACTATTGCTTGGATATGGTGCTCGTATATGCAATCGGCAAAGAGGAAGGAGAGTGGGTGGCCCGATCGTTGACGGTGTGGACTGAGAAGGCAGGGGAATGATGCTTGGCCAGTGAGACATAGAGGAAAGTACATAGTGGGGAGGCTGGTGATTTTAGCCATGTCTCGATTCAGGTGTGAGTTGTTTTTCTTTTTTCTTTCTCGTGCTGCCATCGATTAAAGGAAATATTCTTGTTAAACTTTAGAAAGAAAGTTATGTTACGAGTATACTAAGACTTTGAACATCCTCGTGACTATTTTAGAATTAGGGTCAACAAAACATTTCTTATTATTGATTATGCTTACGTATTGAAATTGTTCATAATTATCTTCTCCAAAGATGGATAAAATGATGGGTAGTTCCTAGACTGAACAAGAGAGAATGAGACACATGATAGAGTGAAAAAGGTTAAAAACAGATAGAAATAGAGCATGCTGGTCTTTGGACGATTATATGAGAGAGAGAGGGAATGTGTAGGGTATTTAAAAATCAACTATCTTCATGTCTTGTTTTCCCGTGGCAACGCACGGGCATTTTAACTATATATATATATATATAATAATAAAGGGAGAATCGTTTCCGTGGTTTCGTCCGTCTGGTCCGTCGCAAGAGATTTTCGTACGTCCTATCTGTCCGACCTATACACGATTTCTTCCGTCTTCTGGTCTGGTTGTTCGTCCAAAAGAAACCAGGTGTCTCACATATGCACGGCACGACTCCTTCCAGTCTGGTTCTCTGTCCGTATACGAGAGAAAGGGAAAGGCTAGAGTCCTGGTTTGAGCTTCTGCATCTATATAAGTCAAGACACAGCGAAGCCCACGCGGTCACGATCAAGGTCCATGTGCTGGAGCGAACAAGGCGTGGGTGAAGGGCATCGCCGGGTGTTTGTTTTTCGTTGGCGGCGCTTGCTTCCTATGGTATTCTGCCGCCCCTGAATCGCTGACATTGGAGAACGTGATCAGGGCTTAGGACGGCTAGGTCGTCGACGAGATGGCGATCCAGCGCCGAGCTTGACGAGCGCTCCGTTTCACGATCGTCCGCAACACTGAAGACTACGGCATGCACGACCAGCGCGGCGACACCTACCGGTCCGTGTTCAAGAAATCTACACAATAGCTGCTCTAACCCACGACCATCAATCGAATAACCAGCGCTAGCTTGTGAAGGGAGTCACGGCGGGCGCCGACGTGCCGTCAGGTTAGTTCGGTGCACGGCACCGTCACAATGCTGTCGCTACCTGTACTGACGACCGATGTGATGTTCCGGTGTGTACCCATGCTGGGAACGGTGTCCTGCAACATCATGCTATCAGGATACGAAGACGGAGGGTTGAGCGTGAAGGCGCTGCAGTTTTTCTACGATATGGCTTTGATGAGGATTGTTGTTGATCGATATGACACTGTTGCTCTCCTCGATTGCCGCTGAGTCCGAACTGAAGAACCAGCCTCCTAAGATAGTCCTGATGTGGGGTTTGGTCTAGCGAGACATAGGCGCTCCGGAGTTTGTGCTGGCTACTTAAGATAGATGGTGAGCTCAGTCACACACATTGTTGCGTGGATGAGGCAACAAAACCTGGAGATGGGACATGGTTATTAGCCATGACCGAATATATCACGGGAGTTCCATATATTCGAGTAGGAGAGTTTATGACTGAATTAAGGCCGGAGCAAAGTCCATCTCAACCAATCATTCTATAAGCTGGAGAGCATTAATAAAAATAAGAAGATATGTACAGAGATATGTTCCAGGTTTGATTCTCTGCGAAGTTCTTTGATTATATTCATTTGAGAAAGGTCAGGCCAAGACGTTTGATTCTCTCACACAGTTCATTGATTATTTTCATTTAGAAAGGTGAGGCCAAGGCGTGTTGGATGAGTGGAGTGCTCCTGGAGGAAAAAAGTACTAAAAGCGCAGCTTGCTTTTGGATTGATGGTCGGTTCAAACACACTGTCCTAGCTAGAAGTAGTGCCTCTTTTGGCTCGAGTGGTCTTGAGCAAGTTCAGAGAGTTTCTGTGTATATTAGCGAGTACATTGCTGAATTCAGTTGAAGAGACTCAAGTTTTTGGATATCAGATCTGATGTGCATTGCCTGAAGGTAAATTTTGATGCCTCTGTGCTGAACCACAGAGTATAGTGGTGTACATCATGGATAGTGTTATCTTGCAAACTGGTCAATCCATGCATCCGCAAAGCTTCATATCTCTTACGAGAGAGCACGTGCTAGACTCACATTTAAATTCGTTGGTTCAGATTAGACTGGGTTTTAAATTTTATTTTAGAACCAAATTTATATTACAGTTTCCATGAGAGAGTTTGCTTGATCCATGAGATGGGCGGCTAACATTGGTGCTTTCTTCATTTCACTTTCATGTTAACTTCATAATGTTTTAACAACGTGTCTCCCGTTGCAACGCACGGGCAATTTTCCTAGTTTTTTAATAAGATGAGACCCGTCTTGCTATGTCTAGTATGTTATGAGGACTCATATTATTTATGAAACATTAGCAAACATCAAAATTATGATAGAAAGTTATTGATCACCATAATTAGTGCAGTATTTTGAGGTTACCATCGTTCCAACTATACTTTGAAGTAGATTAGCACATCGCATCGTATACAGCAAGCCTAATCCATAGGTTTAGTGTCTGATACTATCAGTTGTTCCTAGAAGCAGGTTAGCAAATTGACCAATTCGACATGTGCCTCCAAAGTGTATGCACTTAATTTAATTTTCCTGAGCTGCTGGCCTTGCAAATATTTAGGTTAACGATTAGGCTTGCTATTAGTTACTCGCACCTACTTAGTTGTTTGGTTTAAACTCGATACAATTGAACCAGTCTTTCTTGCTACTACATGGAGGCATTGTTTTGAGAGCGGGGACTATCTTCAGGGTGAAAACATAAGATCTTTGATCGGGCGACGACGGTGTTAGAGCACCGTTTCCTTCTTGGAGACGTCGTTTTTGGATAGTCTGTTTTTCAGGTGTTGTTTTGGCAGTGGATGTATTGCTGTTGTTAAGCCCGAGATACTGTAGCGGGGTTTTTCTTTCTTAGTTTTCTTTTCGTTTTTTGGTTGTGTGCATCCGTAGTGCCATTAGGGTGGTGCGTTGTTGCAGAGGCTGGGTGTAATTGGTATCTTTTGATATTAATATATTCCCTTTATCGAAAACATAGTTGTTTGGTTTAAATAATTAACTAGAGATGATTTTTCAGGATAATTTCCTGCGCATTTAAATTTGAATGAACCTAAAAACATATAAGGTTAACGATTGTGGTAAAAACTTACAATTCATTTATGTAGTCCAATGCATGCCAGAGCTACAGACAGTAACGGGACTACATATGCAGCCACCTAATCCGAAAACAGATATTTAACTTGCCGTGATGTCTATGCTAGGTAAGAAAAGAAGATTCCCGAACTTATTGTCTATCAAATATCAGGAACAAAAATGTATTAATGGACAGTTTAATAAAAATAATTAAAAATACACTAGGTTTATGTTCATGCATGAGTGAAGTAGCGAATAGAGAAGTAGTGTTGCATTACCCAGGTCTAAAGGCAGACATGTCATTGAGTGAATTATGATTGTTCTATACCCCTTAAAAAAGTTGTCTTTGTCCTTAACAGAAAGAACTATGTTCTCTAGGTCTGTTTAGCGGCATAATGTTTGACAGAAATCAGGTTTCTTTGCCCTTTATGTATATGCAGAAATGTCAATGCACAATACCGTATCATCGCGAAAAAGAGTACCACTTCAAATAAAATATAACAAACAAAACAAGAGAATGATGCTTCCAAATGAAGAAGAAAAAGTGTGACATAACAAACATAAGAGTAATATTTACTTAATTAATAGCAATGTATAACAAGTTGCATGCTAAAGTATTGCTTGAAATAACTTGAAAGAAAAGGAGTTCCAAATATAAATAAAGTATTTTCTCAAATTTTCCCCACAGGAGGAGCTGACAAAGTGACTAAAGTAATCCCTTCGGCTAACTAAAACAGCACGCAACAGATAGGAAGACCAAACTGAAGTAGAGGAGGTAAGACATATCCAAGCCAATTTCAGGAAACAAGAATATTTGGCATATTCCCAACAACTGATTTTGATGAAGTATTGCCGTGTTGATCAAATGGTTGACTGAAAATAAATTTGCAGGAGGCGTTACTATACTTTTAATTTTGAATGGCAACAAACATCAGGTTACAGCTTATGTTAAAATTCTTCTAAGGTTTGCAAATTGCAATGCATGCCAGCATACAGGTAGCGACAATGCTACATACACACCATCTCTTTGTAGTACATAAATAATAGAAATACTGAACTTGCTCTGAATTTAAAGGTACAGAATCAACATAAATTGATCAAATCATCAATTACTATAAATAAGAGAAGAAGTCAGTATGGACACTTAGAATACTAGGTAATGGACGTGATTCTGCAAGTTATAATATGGTCAATCAGAATTCAGGTAGAAAAATATGTTCATGGACTGCTTAATCATAACAAACAATAACAGAAAGACCAACAGGGGTGCATGAGAGGTAATAACGAATTGTGAAGTTGTGTGATGCCCCAAATATCATGGAGTGAATTATGCAGTTTTCCACCCCTAACAGAATTGTCTTCTCTAACACATTTCAGCTAAATACGGATTCAGTGAAAACCAAGCTGATATGTTTACCCTCGCTGTATATGCAGCAATATATAATGGTCAATCCACAACATTACATCCATCACGGCCAGAGTAGTCATTCAAATAAGAAAAGAGAGTAGTCCTTCCAAATACAGAAAAAATAGAGCAAGGTAACTATTTAACATGAATGGATCACAAGTTGCATACTAAAGACACTTGCTTGAAAATTAAAATAAATGGAAATAGAAGTAGTTCCAAATACTGATATCATATTATCTCAAATTTACCCCACATGAAGAGCTTACAAAGTGACCTTACAAGATCTCTATGGCTAACCAGCATTGTTCAAAGCCACAAAATAGCACAAATCCAAACACAAACAGGTAGGAAGACCAAACTGAAGTAAACATAATAGAGCTAGGAGCATAGGACATTTCCAAGCCAGTTCCACAGATCAGGAAGATCAGCCACATGCCCAACAACTGATTTTGATCAAGTACTGCTGCGCTCAGTCCATGAAGCTGCAGTGGCTGTTAGTGACCCTCGGCCAACCATTCTGCAAAACAGGGAACATAGAGTGCACCATCCACGAATTCAGTTCTAGATGTGCTTATAGCACTGACTTTCTGATTATCCATATCGTATGACAGTGTCATGTTCTCGCTGTCGGTAAGGAAAACCATATTGCAATCTGGGTGAATCGCAAATAGCGTATAGGAGTGATCATCTTCATCAAGCTGCCTCCCGAATATTTCTGAAACGTTAGCAGTGTGCTTTAGGGTCCACTTCCCAGTAGCATAGTCCTGAAGAACCCATACACAGAGTTTGCAATCATTATCATTATCTATCTGCCACGCATACAAGCACCCCTGAGACTGCCCAATCGAAGTATAGTTATGCTTATCTGGCCTGTCGTCTGGCATATCAAATTCCCCCCAAACCTTTCCCTCCATGTCCACTGTGACTATTGTACCATAATGGGTACCAAAATGCATAGTGCCATTCAGTAAAGCACACTCTGGTTTACCAATCAGAACATTTTTGTAGCCCCACTCATTCTCCACGGAAGTCCATCGCCGAGTGTCAGAGGAGAAGATGGCCACTTGTGCAAACTCGCCGAAAGAATTGCTCAGAGGGGCAAACACAGCAAAGCGGGACGGATTGGCCGCGTCGAAAGCCAAGAAGAAGTCATCTATATCATCGTAAATCACAGGAACACCATCCACTGGGTCCGGTAACACGATGAGAGTTAGCACACTCCACTGCCCAGTCGCAGGATTGCACACAGCATATCCGTATTTCTTCTTGTTTCGCCCTTTATAGGATTCCCAGTATTTGCAGAGGAGAAGGCCCCCGCAGCTTTGTTCGACCTCGACGCGTTCGTACTTCCCGCCCAGGAAAGGGAGAGAAGGGTCAACCATTGGTGCGCCTTTCCCGGACAGATTGCGGAAGCTGAGGCCGCATTTGCTCTTGTTGAAGAAGAACCCGGATAGGGTCTGCGGGCACCTCTTGCGGAGTTTGGGGTCGGAGCAGAGGGCAAGCCACGGCTTGGACACGCATTTGAAGCGGCAGAGCGACCTGTAGGGCACCCGAGACAGGATGTCGACGAGCGGCCCCTCGGGAAGGCTCCCCAATGGCTGCTGCTCCTGCTCGTCCTCCTGCTTCTGCTTCTTCTTCATCTGCAGAACCGGAGAAACGGTTCGTTTCAGTTCACCTTTGTTGGATTCCAGATCGGAGGAAGGAAGACGAGGGGAACAAACCTCGAGCGAAACGTCGGTGGCGGAGAACGGCGGCGGCGGCGGTGGATGGGGCGGGGCGTCCTCGGCGCGGCCAAGGCGGCCGGTCGCCGGCGGATGGCCCGGCACCGTGCAGCCATTGTCGCCTCCTCCTCCTCCTGGCGGCATCGCTTCCTCGGGCTCCCGGATCAGTGCGTCGTGGCCCTTGTTCGACCTTCGCCGCCGCTGCTGCCCCCGAAAGTCTAGGGTTTTTTACTTCTAGGAGAATGGAGCGGCGGCTTTAGCTGTCTAGATTCCCGATGGAAGTGGAATGGACGCCTCCTCGAATTTGTGTAGAAGATAAGGAAAATAAGCGCAATTCTGTCAATTACTTCCGTAGAAACAAATGTTTTCCTCCACAAACAAATGGAGTACGTAAGTATTTTTAGATTTTATTATCCTTAGTCAATATTTTATTAAAAGTTTAACCAACTTCATTAGAAAAAATAACAATACTTAAATGTATAACATCAAATCGAAATCACTATATCCATCTTCGAGTAGCATGTAAGTAGGATGCTGATTAGTGGGCACCCATTGGACCAGTAGGTTTCGACACAGTATTGCAACCGCACGAATGACCATGTCGGAATGGCTGCGTGCCAGAGTTGAAGGATAACGATACTCCTTTTGCTCCGACGTTATCTTGTGGCGACATAGGGATGACAACCGATGGAGAAGAAAAAGAAGCAACTACAAAGCTTTCAAATATTTAAAGGTGTGTGGTGCTAAAAGACTTTGTCCATTTTTCAATTTTACTAGCTCCCTAAGAGAATTAAGAGATATTGAGATGCATGTTAGGACATTTACTAGGTCCAATAATCAGAAAATCCAATCTTTAAGAAGTTGAATTTTAGTAAACTTGAGTAGGGAAGCTTTTTTCCCTTTCAGTTTTTATTGAAGTTTTATCTAGGGGTATCTCTGACCATTCTTCATTGGTGGTAAACTTCCTACTCGATATAGTCAAAAGAAAGTGTATATGCTTGTCAATTTGGAATTTGTTGTTTTTTTAGAGTTGATCCAAACAAATGTGTAATGTTTGGATTTTGGAAAAGTTTCTACCATGGAAAATCATTTTTTTACAAATGGCAACAGAGAGCTAGAGGGATGAGAAGAGGAATTAAAGGATGGACCATAACTATGCATATTCGTTAGAAAAGTAAAAGAAGATTATCGTAAGATATCGGCAATATATATTAATAGAGGTAGTGAGTATTCTGGTCTAACTTCAAAGAAAAACATTTACAAAATGAATATTTGTAAGAAAAGTGGAGTCATATTTTGAAAGAACCATAAATTAAGTTGTTTTATAGATCTAAATAAATTCATCTTTTGCAAGGAATTTTTATATTTTATTATTTATGGCCAACTCTAGTACAAGAAGGAGAAGAAACAAAGTCTCTAACCTGATCTGATTCAAGGGGATCATGATATCTTCAATTAGGCCACTAATTTTATAAAAATATTTTTGGGCCGATAGAAAATAGAGTTCACTCACCTTAGAATGTTCCTTGGGATTAGTGTTGGTTGATCATAATAGATTAAATGTAGGGAGATTATTTAGCATGGGGGAAAATGTTTTCAACATACAAAGCACATGGGCCTAATCAACACTACTCCCACTCTCAAATTTTATTAAGCGTGTGCATACCCCTAGGTCGCAAATTTATTAGGCGTGCACGCATCCCTAGGTCGCAAATTTGATCAAGTTAGCATTAGTTATATGTTATAAAAATTATATCATTAGAAAGTTTAGATGTTCTATTTTCTAATGATATAATTTTTGCATTATATAATTTAAATTATATAGGTCGAATTGGCGTCCTAGGGAAACGGAGAAGACTAGTAATATGAGACGAAGGGAGTACTGGGATTTGTCGTGTCAGGACCACTAGTATTAATTTAATGAGTTCTATAATGAAAAAATAGACTTGTCTAGAATATATTTTTTTGGCTTTATTTACCTTTTTCCATAAATGTCGACAATATTAAGAATATATATACTATACATATATATGCCTCTTAAATTAGTTGTTTAAGAATTTTACTGAAATCATCAATAATATGTTACTTATGGTGTCTAATGGAGTTGGGATATGTTTCCGTAGCTACCAAAGTTTACCTAACAAACTTTACTGCATTGATTTATGCTTGGATAGTTACTAACTTATTGGCACGTGATACGTTCAAAATGTATTATTTTTTTCCAATCACTTTGCTCGTAGAATTTTTTCCGGAATCTCCCCGAAACTTGGAATAAAACTATCGGAACTAATGTTGTTTAGCAAAATCTTCTCTATATCTTTTTCGCGCAGGAAACGAACGAAATAAATTCGAACAAAAATACAAGGGATTTTTTTTCTACAAAACAAGTTCAGGGTTTTAGGGTCAGATTGATCGCTCTCCTCTCTCTCTCTCTCTCTCTCTCTCTCTCTCTCTCTCTCTGTCTGTCTGTCTCTCCACATCGGAGAGGGGGAATTGGAGGCCATCATCATCACCATCATCACCTCGTGCAGCTACGTCACCATGTATTTTTCTCCCATCACAATGTGTGAATATTTTATTATAGGCCTATGAGGTGGACGATAATTGAATGAGATTGTTCATGTAATAATGCATAGCAGCTGAATTTATCGATGATGTTCTTGAGAATGCTTATGTATGGATTTTATTCCATGTGTGTTATGTGTAATAATTGTTACTAGGGGTCGATTAACATTATATTGGTACTCAACGTTTATTGCGTTATCATATAAATGATTTTGGTATTGATCTGCACAATATGATACATGTTATTATGTGAAACATATGAATCACAAATGATGAATAACATGGGGACAACAAGGGAATCATAAAAAAATTGAGGATTATGTGTGTTCATGAAGTATTAATTCTTTGATCCAGATGTCTGTAAAATGCCATCATTATTTACCCAAAGTTCCTTAAGTGGCATCGGTAAACCGGGAGGATAGGACAAAAAGATGTTGTGCAAGTTCTTTGTTAGCATGTACAACTATATTAGGAACACACACCTACATACATGCAAGTTAGATCCAATTTCTGCTATCATTATGTTGTTATTATATGCAGGATCTTATCCATGCAACATCGTTGTATCACCTGATGCCTACATTAATTATGCTTATAAACGTTTCGGTGAAAACTAGAAATCTGTTGATGTTGTGTTTTATTTTGCTTCTTTTACAGCTGTTGAACTTCACAAACTTTTCTCTCAAGAATATTGATAGGCGTAGTTGAGAGTGATGTCTCAATTGCTAAAATCTTATTGGTATTCTTGTGCTCTCATCGTGTCGAACTACAAATTAAGCTTAACATTTCCCAACTAAGATTCAATGATGCCCCACAGTTGTGAGCATCAGTAGGCAATGTTCTACTATAAACATTAGTTCAGTTTTGTAGACAATTTTAAACAACTTGTTGGCGAATAAAAGATCAAAAAAAAATTAGAATGACAATCTTGGGTAAAAACCAAACACGTCCTTATTTCCCCAGTTCAAGCTCAATTCGTTAAGGGGGGAAATATTCTTGATAAAGTTTTACCTTCACATGAAACTTTGCATACTTTTTTAACAGAATAAGAAAGTAATGTGATTTTTAAACATGGTTTCAGAAAGGCATATGCCAAAATAAAATGGATTTTGTTGGTTGATGTTCTAAAAATGAAAGGATTTCTAGTTAATGGTAAATTAGCTATTATGATTGATGATAAAAGTGGTTCCAACATTAATACTAAGAAAGGGCTGAGATGTGGAGGTCGCTTTCTCCCATTCATTTTAATACATTTGTGCATGCCCTAGCTGTATAGGTAGACATATATCAAGATCATAGTTCAATTAAACATTTAGTGTCATCTTGATTATCTGATGCAGCATACCGATGATACAAATTGTTTTTTGAAGATTGCTTGAAGGTTAAACAATTGCATGAAATAAACTGTGGTAATGTCAATTTTAATGAAAATTAAGTTTTCTAGAATGTTTTGCTAGAGTTAAGGACAATATTGTACTCCCTCCGTCCCAAAATGTAAGGCGTCTAAGGATTGGTCAAAAGTCAAACCTTACAAACTTTGACCAAATATTTAGAAAAAAATATTTACATCTACAATATAAAATTGACATATTAAGAAAATACACTTTAGGGTGAATCTATTGATAATGATTTAGTATTGTAAATATTTATATTTTTGTGTATAAACTTGGTCAAACTTTAAAAACATTGACTTTTAACTAATCCTTAGACGTCTTATATTTTGGGACGGAGGGAGTATGATACATGTCCAATTTCACTTGTCGGGAAGGTCTACTCCATTGAAATATTTAGGGCCTTATATATGTCATATATTAGAAGTTGAGGAATATTGACCAAAAAGGTTTATAAGCTAAAGTGGAGAAAAACTGTGGATTTGAAAAGGAAGATTTTTAGTTATGGTAGTAGATATTTTTTGCTTAGATCTTGTCTAAATAATGTTCCTTATGTATGATATCTTTTTATGGGCTGCCAAAATGACTTAGTAAGAGGATGTATTTCTTGAGATTATTTTGGCATGAGGATCAAGATGCAAAGTATTATCACCAAGTAAGTTTGATCAAGTATTCAAATATATCGAAAATAAATGCCAACATTTACAATGGAAAATGCATATTGGCAAGGGGATACTCAACCGAGTAGGTCCATCGGAGCGAGTTTCTATGAAGCACCAAGGTGTCATGTGGGCTGCATACTCAATCGGCTCCCTGGTGGACTCACTCGTAAGGATTCAAGTCGATCTGGAGGCCCAGTCGATATGCAGAAGATCAACGCGTAGAATACGTTAAGGATCCAACGGTGGTTAGTCGACTTAGGTTCACCCTCATGATGTAAACTCTAGGTCAAGTCGCCCTTGGCTAGAAGTAGCAACCCTAGAACACATTCATCCACCTTTAGCCTCCATCTCCGCCTCCGGCGAGTTGTAAATAGATCTATCAATATAATCAAGCAGTAGTAGGTCTTTACCTCCGCCGCGAGGGGCCGAACCTGGGTACATTGTTGTGTGTGCCAATCTCGTCAAGGACATCCAATGTCGCCATCACTCTCCACCTCATCTAACCTACCCATGTAGCATCGGTCTCAACAATCTGTCAACAGATGTTATATGAAAGTATGTGTTATGATGGTCATGATAATATCGATTTGATACCATAGATCAATGTTGATAACAAAGTTTGACCTTGACCAAAACGTATATATGTAGTGTATTGAGGAATAGAGCGCACATCTCTCATAAAAGACTGATTCGGACCTGCCCATCTAGTGGCATTACATACTAGTGGAGCAGGGAGTATTGATTATCCTAAAAGGAGGGCTGCTTATAGTGGGGAGTAACTTAGATTAGTAACATATGCTATGTTACTAGTCTAGGTTACTACCTTTATAGTGGGTAGTAACTTATATGTGGTGTCATGCATTGTGTCATTTATTATGTTGTAGACTCATTTTGCCTTGGGGTGTGTGATGTTATGGTAACATAGCTAGTTACCACCTCACTCTCTTTCTTCATTTATTCGCATGCCATGTCACCAAAATACTTTGAGATGTGTGATGTTACTAGCTATGTTACTCCCACTATGAGACTAGTCATAGTGGGGAGTAACATAGAGTAGTAACATGCACATGTTAGGCTGGCCATAGTGGTAAGTATAATATTGTAGTATCATGCATATAATACTAGTGTATGGTACTATCTCTATAGTGGTTGGTATCATGAAGTAGTATCATAGTTATGTTATATTTATTACTTTTTAGAATCTCAATGCAAATGTGTGCACAAGATTTGTTTAACATTAACTTTTCTCGTGATATGCGCTATGATACAGTATCCACCTATGTTACTCTAATCTCCTCTCTCCTCCTTAATTAGCTGCCACATCAGCATTTTTGTGGGACCAATGTGTATGATACTAGCACTATGGCCAGCCTTACTACTCTATGCTACTACCTTCATAGTGGAGAGTAACACATGTTTGGTGTCATGCAAACTAATATTTATTATGTTGTAGACTCATGTTGTCTTGAAAAGTGTGACGTTATGGTAACATAGCTAGTTACAACCTCACTCTTTTTCATCATTTATTATTATGCCATGTCACCAAAATATCTTGAAATATGTGATGTTACTAACTATGTTACTCCCACTATGAGTAATCTGAGCAGTCTTACAGATGCGTGTTTAACAAGATGGCTTAAGATTGTTGATAGCTACTACATTGAATAGTCCTGCTCGATCAGTTGCCATTCCGCTCGGTTATTACCGTTGTAATACTTAGCCACACCATCAAATCCAAACACATCGTTTTAGACCGCACACAACTACACAGGTGTCCCCCAAACAAGCCGTTAATTAGTCATATTCCTGTATCGGACACATCGATCGGTCATAAGGTTTCGTGCTCATCTACAGAAAAGAAATAAGCTAGCTCATCTCGCAGTTCCGAACCATATAATAGATGTACACAAGACAGCAATGTTCGCCTATATAAACCAGTCAAATCAGACGCCATAAGCACCCACGAGCAAGTTTACACTAGTAGAAAATCTCTCATCAGTACCGGTTCCAGAGGGGCTTTAGTACCGGTTGAGCAACCGGTATTAATTATCCGGCACTAAAGGCCCCCCCCTTCGTACCGGTTGCTTACGAACCGGTATAAAAGGCCCTCCACGTGGGCCACCAGGAGAGCTCAGGGCCAAGGAGCTTTGGTACCGGTTGGTAATACGAACCGGTACCAAAGGTTCCCACCCGCGGCAGGGAATTTGCCCAAATCTCTGCCGCGGCAGAGAATTAGTTTTTTAGGGTTTTTGGAGGGGTTTAGGGATATCGGTTTGTTTCATATCGCGTCGATGCACCAGAAACGCGTTTGGGTTTAGGTAGTACATGAAGATCAAGATGATGCATAGCAAGTTGGTGCATATAATATAACACACATGTTATTGCATAAGATCGCAAATTAAGTAGCACTATGCATGAAGATCGATCTTCATACATAGTGGTACTCTCCGAGGCGTACTCTATATATGTCTATTACATGTAGCATAGTGGTACTCTTCGAGTCAACTATATATGTAACATGTACATCTTCATTCATAGTGGTACTCTGCGAGTGGTGGTATGACGTCCCGAAGGAAAAATCCCGCCAATTCCTCGCCTATTGCTATGAAGCGGTCATCGATTGAGAGCTTGTTCCGCTTTCTTGCCAACTATAAAAGAATAAGATACAAATGAATACATGAAACAACTATTACTGAAAATCAGCACAACTTATGATAACAAAACAAATTTGTGAAGATTGTTTTTGTACCTCTTTATTTCTTTCATTATTCGTTCTCTCGTTGACAATTCTGCGGATGTACTCGCAAACGAAGAATCCACAGAGATCGGTCCCCGGAGGTTGTTGCGGGCATTTCTTTACAAGAATATAATTCAATCAAACAATAGTCAAGTATGATAATTAAAATGTGTGTGGACCTAGGTAGTACTATTTACTTTCGCACGCCATCGCAGCTTCGGTGTCCATTCACGGGACGTATCTTCCTTGATGAAAGTTTGCCATACGCTGCTCGACAAAAGAAAATGCATAAAAGAGTCATCAATTAGTTCAAAGCAGGAAATTAACGAAGCATACCGATAAGAATTAAAATTACCTTCTGAGCATTAAAAAACAAGACACGTATAGATCCTTTTTTTTGCTTAGTGAGTCCAAGACTTCAACTTCTCCAATTTCCAAATTGATGACGAGAATAATAAAGTGAAACCTACGCACATTTCAATATGTAGTGTCATATATATAAGTCATTAGTTAAAATTTTGACATACGGTGAGCAAAATATAATGTGTTATAAGACAGTAAGACTCACTCGAAGTTGTAAGGCCAAAGTATTAGCTTTTTGTCACGTTGTCGCTTCAAAAACCTTAGCAAAGTCTGCGGTGTATCCTTGTTATAGAGGGGATTCTCTATGGTTTTAACATGCATTGTGTGCGGGTCAATGAACCCAATGTCTGTGATATCGTCCCTTTTGCATTCGAGCATCTTCGATCTGCATAATATAGCGCACAAAAGATTATAATCTGCAGACAATGAACGACTTCTCAAATTAAATAAATAAATCACTTACAGACAATAGCAACTGATGATTGATTTGTCGAGGGCCCGGAGATTGTATAACTGAAAGAGTTCGGCGAAGTCAACGTTCACACAGTACTCCTGGAAGTAGTGCTCTTCCCTAACTCGCACCATGATAGTCTCGATCCCTTCCTTTGAGGCCTTAAGGTACCACGAATGCAAGTTACGCATACATGTTGGTACCTTCCTGAGATTCTTGACCAAATCTTTCCCTTGAACAAACTGATATGCTCGTTCAGCTAAGGCGTAATCAGTTGCGTCTTGTCGAGAACTTTGAACGGTCTTCCCGTCAAACACCTTGAGAGGGGCGACCGATTGAACGGGTTGTTGTCCGAGCTGGTAGACACTGTGTATCCCTTTTATCTCCCTGATACCCGATTGAACGGGTTTTGTCGCCTCGATCATCTTGTCATACGACCTTTCAATAGAACGCGCATAGTCAGATGGCGGCGATGGTACAGGGTCATATAGATTGTCAACGGTACGCACAACTTTCACCGGATCTAGTGTCTTCTCGAAAGGTATCTCTGGCACTTTCGGTGCAAACCATTTCTTCAACTCGGCCTGAACGGCCTCCGCGTTTTCCTCTGGAGTTTTTTCCCAAGGTAACTTCTCGCATGGCGGCAGTTGTTTCTCCTTTCTAGCTTTCTTCCTAGGCGGCGTACCGTTCCGCTTAACGGACGCTGTCTTACGTCGCGGAGGATCTCGAGATGGTGGACTCACGCTGGGGTCCCTCTCAGGTAGGTGTGGACTTGGCTGCTCACCAGGACTGCCACCAGGAGGAGTCGATGGCATTTGCTGCTCATGTGTAGGAGTCGGTGGCCTTTGCAAAAGGACGACGTACTTCTTCGGCCATAGGGCGAAACCGTGCTTGACATCGGCCAGTGTCCTCTCATCTTCACCTCTAGGAATATCAAGCTCCACTTTTTCAAAACCCGAAACAACTTCATCCACCCCGACACGAACACAACCAGGTGGAATGGGCATATGATGGTGCATTGCTCCATCTTCACTTGGGTACACATAGCCGACCGCCACCTTAACAGACGCGGTCCTGATTAACATATGTAGCTCGCAATCTGTCTTCTCCGTGACATAATCCACGGGGTAGCTTCCTCCACATCCGTCAAGATGCGAGGAACCGACACTGCTTCTTCGCTGAGATGGGGCAGCATCGGCTTGTGGATCCTGTAGAAACAGCGGCTGATCAGGTGCCCTCTGATTTCTCTCAAGAGCCTCCACCCTAGTTAACAATTCCGTTACAATGTCGGCGTCCTTCTTCTTCTTTCGCGAACGGCTTCTATAAGTGTCAGCGCTGTCCGGCCACGCTTCCTTCATGGTGAGACCTGGGCGAGCTCGTACCCGTCCAACATGTTCAGGGTTCCCCAGAGCGAGTGTCAGCTCGTCATTCTCTCGATCGGGAATGTACTCTCCCTTTCTGACCTTTTCAATTGCATCTACAAGCTTCGGTACAATTGCCTCAATTTTTTCCTTCCATTTTCCCTTCGCAACGATCAGCCCTGTCTTTGGGTCCAACCCTGCCCCATGAGCGAACAACCAGAACTTGGACCGTTCGGGCCAGTCCCATGTCTGTGGAGTGATTCCATGATCAATCAGTTTATTCTCAAACGCTGTCCACTTCGGAATGGCACTCTTGTAGCCACCTGACCCCAAATGATGCGGAAGTTTCTTCTTTGCAGCATTTTCGGTATTTTTCTTCGATCGGGACACAAAAGTAGACGATTTCTTATAATCCTTAAATGCGGCCCAGTGATCTTTTATCTTCACTAGATTATCATCGAATACTGGATCTTCATTCTTATATTTGTCCCATAAATTTTTCTTGAAGGTCTGGAATTGTATGGCCATCTTCTTCAATGTCCATTCCTTGACTTTATTCTTCTGGCCTTCCGTCATGTTTTCCGGTAGGCTGAACTTTGTCAGTAGCGTGTCCCAAAGAAATTTTTTCATCGTGTCGTTGACATAACTAGCACCACTCTCCGGGTTCTTCGGCTTAAGCCACTCTTGAATGCTGATCGGTACATGGTCCCTAACAATAACTCCGGATTGACTTGTAAATTTGCGGCAAAACTCCTTGGGCTGCACTGGTTCACCATTATCCTTGAATGCCGTGAGGGCTAACCTGCCCTCGCCCTTTAGCACCCGCGTCGGGCCTCGTTTTGATCTAACAGACTTGCTCGATGATCCAGAAGGCTAAAAGAAAAAATTATTCGTTAATAAGTGCAATACAAATAAATGAATGCATCTAGGGATGAACATATAGACTAATTGAAACATAGATATACACCTCGCCGGAGTTTGTGATGGACACTTCGTTGTCTCTTCTAATTTGTTCAGACTCAAGTCCCTCGCCGAAATCATTCAGAAAGTCTTGGAAATCGTTGTCATCTCCATCGTCGGGTTCCGGACCACGGGCACTCTCATAGATCAATTTCTGCACCGCTTCTTCCCCCTCCTCATCTCGGACGAAGGTGCCGTCCTCCATACCTCAATGTCACTACAAAATTAAGAAAGCAATTGTATTTCATTCATCATGTAATGATCATATAACACATTGCTAGATGGATAACAATTGAAATGAAGAAAGCAAAAAACCCTAACCCTAATACTTGGTGCTCCTATTTCTTGACCCAAACTCTATGTCGCGGCGGCACCGCCACGGACTCGGCACCGCTATGGACCCTAACCCTAACACTCGGCGCTATTCTCCTCTCGCTCTTCTCTCTTTTTCTCGACCCTAACCCTAACACTTGGAGCTCCTCCTCTCGCGAGCTCACAGACGGCGACAACAACGGAGAAAAAAAGAGAGAACGACCTAGTAAATCAGTATTCCCCTCCCTCTGTCTCTCACGCTGACGACGTGCGCGCCCTGCACGAGAGCGGCAGCAAAGACCCCGCTCGGCCCTACACGGCGACGCCGAAGAGCATGCTGGTATGTCGACACGTCGCTACGGGCACCAAACTACGCATAGGGCCGTCCAGCGCGTCCGGACTGTCCATGTCGGTCGAGCACCGTAAAAGAGACGGTGGTTAACGACACGGGAACGAGCACAGCTCACTGCCGCGCCCGTGTCGCGGCGGTCCGGCCACCGCCCCTGTCCTTCACACGTCGGGGATGCTGGTCAGCAAGTTAATTAGAGCTCCAGCCGCCGGCAGGTAGAGCAGGCCACCGGGGATGCTGCCGTTGAGGTAGTTCTGTCCGAGCCGGACGCGCCCAGCCCCGCCGGCACGCCCAGCTCCGGCGGGATGCGCCCGTGTCGCGGCGGCACCGGCCGGCTGCGGCTTGGCGACCGGCTGCTGCTGCTGGTCGTAGAGGTGAAGGGGCGGGGTGGCCTGGCCGGCGCCTACCCTCCGCACGGCAGCGCGGCATTTCGTCGAACACGCCGCAGGCGTGCGTGAGGGGAGGCCGGCAGCGAGCTCACCGCGGCAGTCATCGCGCGTGCGCGGGCTCCTCCCGGCGAGCGCGGCGGCTAGGGAGGCGAGGTGAGGGAGGCGAGGTGAGGGAGGCGAGGCGAGGGAGGGAGAGGGAGGTCCTCACCTCGGTTGCCGGCGCGGGAAAGGGTGGAGCGGCGGGCGTCGACGCGGCGGCGACGGCGACCCGGCCTGCTGCTGCGCGCGACGGTTGCCTGCTGCTGCGGGCTACGGCGACGGCGGCGGCGCGTGGAGCTTCGGGCGATGGCGACGGCGGCGGCGCGTGGAGCTGCGGGCTACGGCGGCGGCGGCGCGTGGGCTGTGCGCGCGGCGGTCTTGTCTTGTTTTTTGGCCAAGTTTGGCCACGCCTAAGTGTTATACAGAGGAGTACCCTTTGGTACCGGTTGGTACCACCAACCGGTACGAAAGACCTTTCGTACCGGTTGGTGGTACCAACCGGTACCAAAGAGTTTTTTTTTGTTTTCTTTTTTGTTTTACTGTTTTCTTTTCTTTTGCTGTTTCTTTTCTATTTCTTTTTTATTTTCTGTTTTTTCTTTCTTTTCTGTTTCATTTTCTTTTCTTTTGTGTTTCTTTTCTTTTCTTTTTATTTTCTATTTCTTTTCTTTTCTATTAGTTTTCTATTTCTTTTTCTATTTCCGTTTGTTTTCTTTTCTATTTCTTTTCTATATCCTTTTTTATATTTCTTTTATATTTCTTTTCTATTTATTTTGTTTTCTGTTTCTTCTTTCTTTTCTTTTCTGTTTTTTTCTTTTCTTTTGTGTTTCTTTTCTTTTCTTTTTATTTTCTATTTCTTTTCTTTTCTATTTCTTTTCTATTTCTTTTTCTATTTCCGTTTGTTTTCTTTTCTATTTGTTTTCTATATCCTTTTTTATATTTCTTTTCTATATATTTTATAATTCTTTTCTATATATTATCTATTTCTATTCTTTACTCTTGCCACGACGCCGTCCGCGCGGGAAACTTTCCCGCCACGTACGACGGAAAAAGGTGGGAAAGAAAGGGCGGGAATAAAAATTTATTACGATTGAACTCGAATTAAAAGTACATAGCTTAACTGAAAATTAAAGATACATGGCCAAATTCTACTGTTGGAGTCATTCAGTCATACTCGTGCCTAGCCCTATAGTAGTCGCCACTGTAGTCGTCGTAGTCGCCGTCATCATCGTCGCTGGCATCGGGGTCGCGGTACTCTCCGGTCGGCGGGTGAGCACGCGTGGGCTGGGATTGAGGGTAGCGCAGGCGGGGGCCACGGTAGGCCATGACGCCCTGGAGAGTCCGGCCGCGCCACTACAGCCGATGGCCGGCCTCATTGAAGTTCGAAGGAGGCGGACCGCCCTCCTCATGCCTGGAAAGCGCCCTCTCACGCCGATTGATGAAGAAGCTTTCCCAAGTCGGGCTGTAGTCGGGATGCCACTGGGGATTCCTCCGCTGCTCTGGCGTGAGCTCGAAGTAGTAGTGGTTCGTGATGGCCATCTCGCGCGCCACACCTAGAGGGACTGGAGGGACCGGTACGCTTGCGACGCTTAGCAACCAGCCGGTCGGGACGCGGTAGCCCGGCGGGCAGGGGTAGTTCGAGGCGCAAAGCGCCTCCGCCTCCCGGGGGGTTAGAGATGCGATGGAAGCCATGGGAGAGAATGATGAGGTTTGCAGATATGAGTCTAGATGTGATATGTAAATGGTGGCCAAGCCTACATATATATAGTGAAAAAATGGCGGGAAGACAAAGGCGGGAACCGGTGGAAAGCGTGGGAAGAAAATAGGCGGGAAGACAGAGGCAAACCTTTAGTACCGGTTGGTGGGTGCAACCGGTACTAAAGCTGTCGGCAGGATAAGGACGCCCTGCTCGATGAGATAAAGTATGTAGCGCACGACGCCCTGTCGGTGGGATAAGGACGCGTGGGTAACCTTTAGTACCGGTTGGTGGGTGCAACCGGTACTAAAGCTGTCGGCAGGATAAGGACGCCCTGCTCGATGAGATAAAGTATGTAGCGCACGACGCCCTGTCGGTGGGATAAGGACGCGTGGGTAACCTTTAGTACCGGTTCGTGTCTGCAACCGGTACTAAAGCTGTCGGCAGGATAAGGACGCCCTGCTCGATGAGATAAAGTATGTAGCGCACGACGCCCTGTCGGTGGGATAAGGACGCGTGGGTAACCTTTAGTACCGGTTCGTGTCTGCAACCGGTACTAAAGCTGTCGGCAGGATAAGGACGCTCTGCCTATAAAAGGAGCATCGATACACCATGGGAAGCAGCTCAACAAGCCAACATGGATGGAGAGTTTCATCACCATGGATGGAGGAAAGGGTTGGGAAATCTCCCGTGGCGAAACTTGTCGAAGATGCCCTTGGTGCACACGCCCTATGGCATCTTCGGAAGTTCCGCCTCGGAAAAATTTCCCTGCAAGCCCGTGGAAGACTCCATATCCTCTAACAATGTTGGGGAAAGGGTTGGGAAATCTCCCGTGGCGGAACTTGTCGAAGATGCCCTTGGTGCACATGCCATATGGCATCTTCGGAAGTTCTGCCTCGGAATTTTTTTCCTGCAAGCCCGTGGAAGACTCCATCTCCTCTAACAATGTTGCGGAAAGGGTTGGGAAATCTCCCGTGGCGGAACTTCTCGAATATGCCCTTGGTGCACATGCCCTATATATGGCATATTCGGAAGTTCCGCCTCGGAAAAATTTCCCTGCAAGCCCGTGACTTAACTAGTAAAACAAGCCAACCATCTCCATTGTTAATATCTTACATACAGTAACATCATTACACAAAAGTGATTTCCATATTGAGATACAGAAGTTATGATCCCTATATGTAGCTACCTAGTCTTCTGAGTTTTCTTCGCCCGTTTCCCTTTCTTCTTACTGCGACGCAACCATGGACAATCTTCATTGTTTAAGATGATGCTTGGGTCAATTTTTACCTTGAAGGGTGGAATATCGTCAAACTTATTATAATCTTCTGACATGTCTGTCTTGTCCTCTACTCCCACGATGTTTCTTTTTCCTGAAAGAACTATGTGCCGCTTTGGCTCATCGTATGATGTGTCCTCTTGCCTTTCTTTTCTTTTTTTCGGTTTGCTAGACATATCCTTCACATAAAAAACCTGAGCCACTTCACTGGCTAGGACGAATGGTTCGGTGTCGTACCCTAGATTCTTGAAATCCACTGTTGTCATTCCGTACTGCGGGTCTACCTGTACCCCGTCTTAATCACGTGGCAGTCATGAGACTTTAGGTTTTGAAACTTTTTCTCCGACATGTTTATTATTCCCTTTATATTCGACGAGAAGCCAGACGGGACCTTGATGCTACTCAGGACTTCAAAAAAGATCTCCTTCTCCTCTTTGGTAAGAGCATAGCTGGCAGGACCTTGATACTTCTCCGGATTCAGGTTGTTTCCTTCGTGGATACTTTGCTGGTCCTGCCGTGCATCCGGTGTATCTTTTGTCTTCCCATACACGCCCAAGAAGTTTAGCAGGTTCACGCAAAGATTTTTCGTCACGTGCATCACATCGATTGCATAGTGAACCTCTAAGAATTTCCAGTAGGGTAGCTCCCAAAATATCGACTTCTTCTTCCACATGGGTACGTGTCCGTCAACATCATGCGGAACAGATTGTCCGCCGGGACCCTTTCCAAAGATCACTTTTAAATCCTTGACCATATCATATATAACTTCCCCATTAGGGCGGGTAGGCTTCGTTCGGTTATCTGCCTCACCTCCGAAATGCTTTCCTCTCTTTCTTACGTGATGTTGTTTTGGAAGAAATCGACGATGCCCCAGGTACACATTCTTGTTTCCCAAATAATTACTATCAGTCTCACCTAAACAGTGTGTGCATGCATTGTATCCCTTGTTTGACTGCCCTGAAATGTTACCAAGAGCAGGCCAATCATTGATGGTTACAAATAACAACGCTCGTAGGTTAAATTCCTTTTGTTCGTGCTCATCCCACACAGGTACACCTTCGTCACGCCACAACTCTAAAAGTTCTTCAACCAATGGCCTCAGGTACACATCAATGTCGTTGCCGGGTTGCTTCGGGCCCTGGATGAGCACTGGCATCATAATGAACTTCCGCTTCATGCACAACCAAGGAGGAAGGTTATAGATACATAGAGTCACTGGCCAGGTGCTATGACTGGAGCTCTGCTCCCCGAAAGGATTAAAGCCATCTGTACTTAGACCAAATCTTAAGTTCCTTGCGTCATCTGAAAATGACTTGAACTCTCTGTCGATTTTTCTCCACTGCGACCCGTCAGCGGGGTGTCTCAGCATCACATCTTTCTTACGGTCCTCTTTGTGCCATCGCAACAACTTGGCATGCTCTTTGTTCTGGAACAAACGTTTCAACCGTGGTATTATAGGAGCATACCACATCACCTTCGCAGGAACCCTCTTCCTGGGGGTGGACTCACCCTCAACATCGCCAGGGTCATCTCGCCTGATCTTATACCTCAATGCACTACATACCGGGCATGCATTCAAATTCTCGTACTCCCCGCGGTAGAGGATGCAGTCATTGATGCATGCATGTATCTTCTGCACCTCTAATCCTAGAGGGCAGACAACCTTCTTTGCTTCGTACGTGCTAGAGGGCAACACGTTCTCCCCTGGAAGCATCTTCTTTATTATTTTCAGCAACTTTTCAAATCCCTTGTCAGAAGTACCATTCTCTGCCTTCCACTGCAGCAATTCCAGCGTGGTACCCAGCTTTTTCTGACCATTTTCGCAATTTGGGTACAACAGTTTGTTGTGATCCTCTAACATTTTCTCCAACTTCAACCTCTCCTTTTCATTTCCGCAGTTCATCTTCGCATCAAGAATGGCCCGACCCAAATCGTCATCCGGGTCATCAAAAATCGGCTCATCGAAAATGAGCTCTTCTTCAGCTTCGTCTTCCCCCATTCTACTACCACCGTCTTCAGTGAATAAGGGATAGTTGTCACTATCCTCTTCTTCTTCGTTGTCTTCCAATATAACCCCTCTTTCTCCGTGCTTGGTCCAACAATTATAGCTGGGCATGAAACCATTCTCCAGCAGGTGGACGTGAAGGGTCTTCGAGATAGAGTAATCCTTCATATTCTTACATGAACTACATGGACAATACATGAAACCATTCGACCGCCTGTTTGCCTCAGCCACGTTGAGAAAATAATGCATGCCAGTAATGAACTCGGGATGGCACCGGTCACCGTACATCCATTGTCGACTCATCTGCATTTTATATGTATATCAAAAATCATTAAAATCACAACATCATGGATATATGAGTGACCAACTTAATTAATATTCAAGTTCATCACATAAAACTAATTGTTTTTTATAAAAGAAGAGGGGCTCACCGAGGTGGTACCGTGCCGGCTAGGGGACGACGCTGGCGATCGACAGCGGTAAGGACGGGGATGATACTAATTAAAACCTACAAAACATACCATAATTTCAGCTCAAATTGCATATAAAAAAATAAAATCACTAACTTAGGCATTTCATCGAACACCTTGCTTGCACTACAAAAATAGTACGAGTTAAAACTACCAAAGAACTGAGCTAAATTAGGAACGCCGGAAGGAAGGATGATATTGCTAACCCTTGGATAGATGTATGCCGTTAATCTTGTTAAAATGGTGGAGAAAAATAAAGATTATTGGAGTGTGAGAGATGCAAAATATTTGGAAATGTGAGGAGAAGTGAGAATGAGATATGCAGGGAGCTCGGGCGCTGCCGCGCGCTCATATAGGGCACAAACCCTTTAGTACCGGTTCCTTACACGAACCGGTACTAAAGGTGCAACCCTGACCCCACCACCGCCTGGAAATCGTCCATAACGAACCGGTATTGATGTCCCACGCACGGAACCGGTATTAATGGAACCGATACTAAAGGCTTAGATGGATGAGAGGTTTTCTACTAGTGTTAGCGCATGCAAACCTAAGCAGCTAGCAGGAGTGCAGGAGCTTGATCATTAGGCCTAGCAATGGCGCATGCTAAGCTCGCAGCCCTGGTCGTGCTCGTGGTGATCGTGCTGCATGCGTCGACGTGCGCCGTGGCAATCGACCAAATGCCAGCGACGATGACCTTGAACGGGTTCGGGCCCGGCGAGGGCGAACCAGCGGAGTGCGACGGCAAGTTCCACAACGACCACGAGATGCTGGCGGCTCTATCAACTAGGTTGTACGCGGGCGGGAGTCGGTGCCAAAAGATGATCAGCATCACGAGCACCCAAAATGGGCGTACCGTGAGGACGCGTGTGGTGGATGAGTGCGATAGCAGGCACGGCTGCAAGGACAACATTGTGGACACCTCCATCGCCGTGTGGAACGCGCTTGGGCTTGATAGCAACATCGGTGAGGTGCCCGTTACATGGTCAGACTCCTAAAACCACACATCTACCGGTGAATATAGGCCCTGCATGCTCGGGCCAGGAGGGCACTCACAAATCGCTATGTTTTTTTATATATTTCCATCTACGTACTTCCTCTCCGCCGATGATGGAGTATGCAATAAAACGAGATCTTTCTGTTCAAGGTTCGCACGGGAGAACTGTGATCATATATCCAATGTATACATGCATTAATCATGCATTAATCTTGAAGTTATGAAAATCTTTAGTTGAAAGAGCCGTCTTGTTGATTTTCCTTGATTGCTCTTATAAAGCATGACTCTAACCATGTATGCTTAGCTATACTGCGTAGCATCAATATCGAAGACTAGAATGATATGCTTATCTGTGTGAGTAATACTGCTTTCTTTCTTTTTTTGGAAAGATCCAGGTGATAAGTAATAATGTTCTTAAACCGCGACTAATGCTTAACAGGCGCAAGCAAACAGGAGTACTTAGGAACGTAGTTCCAACACGCAGAATAAATTCAGGATACTACCTCCATCCTAAGGCTTAAGATCTATATTTTTTTTCAAAACATCAGGCCTATTTTTTTCCAGAAAATCAAACGAAGTAAAGTTTGATCAAACTTTTAGAAGAATTTATAAACAAATATGATATTTTGTAGATATCATATGAAAATATATTTCATTATCTATCTAATAATATTGATTTTGTTCTTTTCATGTTAATGATTGTTAATAAAAATTTAGTCAAACTTAACATAGTTTGACTTTCTGAAAAAATATAAGCTTTAAGCTTTGGGATGGAGGTAGTATATTTTACTCCAACTCACAATAGCGACAGCTCAAGGTAAACAGAAGAAAAATGCCCTGTCTTGGTTCTTACTCGAGCATCAGATGATGTGAAAATTAAATCTAATCCCTGAGAATATGCTTCGCTTGTTACTTATTTTGTCTTTCAGCCGAACACTACGAATTTCTTTTTGTATTTTCTGATGAAAATGGGAGAAGGGGATCAGCCTAGTTCCAAAAAACGTTGTGAGATACTATCAATTAACGTTCCAAGTGTCTTAATCGTACATCGGTGATTACTAATTCATATATGCTTCCGTCGGCTTCATCGATAACAACTCGGAAGTTGTGAAAATTCCAGGTCTGATTTATACGAAGGATTTATTAACTGAGCTAGGTCGCTATCAGTTAAGGTAAGGTTTGGAACTTCACCCAAAATACACAGTCAAATTTGATTGCTATGTACTTAACTAAATTTCCAGGGTGGCGTAATGTGTTTAGCTCCCAAAAAACGACGCTTGTCATGGTGAGAACGTTGTTGCTGCGGGCACATAAAAAATGAAGTTATAATGAATGGTTTAGAGGATCTTCATCGGCACCCCCAAATAGGCTTCGATAGGGGCGCCGGCACTGCATCCTCACTTTGGGATGCTGTTCTAACACCAACTGCCCCATGCGGCAGTCCCCAATAGAAATTCAAATGTAAATAACATTTAAAAAACGAAATTTATACGAATATTAACTATTTTCATACAAAAGTGGCTCGAATTTAAACTTAAATAAAACTTAAACTTCGAACCCTAATCTACTGACCGTCGGTTGGGGGGCGCGACGAGCCTGCCTCATCGTCGTTCTTCCCCTTTGCCGCATGCGTCTGTGCCCACCTCTCTGTCCTTGCCTTGCGCATCTGGCGGTGGAGCATGGAAGCCGGCTGATAGGTTGACGTAGGAGCTTGCCGGTGGCGCTGTCCCCTCAGCATGCCAGCCATCGGCGAGACTCCTAGTTCTGGGCGAGCCTCGCTTGATCGCGGGCGAACGCCTCGACCTGGCGCTGAGCGTTCAGCTTAAGGAGCTTTTGTCACTCCGCCGCCATGAGGATACGTCACGCCTCCTCCGTGGCCGCCCGCTGGCGCGAGATCTTAACGGCGTGATTGAAGTTGGCGTCGTTGATGAAATTGCGATGTTCCTCCTCCAACCTCCGAAAGCGCTGTGTGTTCAAGGAGGTCAGGATCGCTGCTTGCTTCGGGTCACCGGGGACCTACTGCTGCTCGCCCCACTGCTAGGCCGCCTCTTCCGCCGCCTCAGTTCCTTCGTCTGCTACGTACGCCGCGTGCTACTAGCTGAATCGTAGGTCGATAGAGTCCTCGGAGTCGATATCGGCGTCAGGTTGTGGCTGCATCAGCTGTGGCTGCAGTGGTGATTGCGGCGCCGCACACGGCATGCGACCATTGCGGCCAAGCATCTAATACGTCGTATGGAGCCGCCGCAACATTTTTGTGGTGTAGAGGAGAGGATAGCGCGGTGGCGGTGGTGGAGATGAGAGATGATAGCGTGGCGGGAGTGGGGAGTAGAGGATAGCGCTGCGGCGGTGAAGGGCGTACTAAACAGGGGTGCCAACTAGCCACACAACAGCCGATGCATCACATTTATGGTGGCATCTGCGCTTGGACCGGTGGTTCCATCGGCGGCCGTCCGCGCTTCAGCCGAGGCGTCGCATTTATGATGACCCGTCGCTTCGAGTCACTGTGAAGGCAGCCCCACCTGCGAAAACCGACGTGCCGTGAGGCGCTGGCGCGCCTGATTCGCGCCCTTTGTGAAGGAGCCGGAACGGGGTTGCCGACGCTTTTATTGGGCTCGAAACCGCGCCAGCGCCTTTTTGAGGCGCGCTGGTGTGAGCCCAAAAACCACGCCAGCCCCAAAATGCTATTAGGGACTAACCTGAATGGACCTTTTTTAGTTATAAAATAATGTAAAAATACATATGATTAAATAAGTTCTGTATAACAAATTTATACTTAGAATTAGAATGTAACATGATTTGCCTTTGGCTGACTCAGGAAAAGAACAAATAGTTATGCCAAAGATTTTCGCTTGCACACAGTTTGGGCTTAATTTCCACCTGAATATCCACATTTCCATAATCATAATTATGATATATCAAGGAGGCAATGTGGAAAAGTAAGGTTTTATAGGATCTGCCAAGTAATAAATTACTTATTGTTGTGCCCTCTCATTTTTTCTTGACAGTTAGTTATAAAAGGCAAGCAACTTACTGTAATAACCCAGAACATAGGAACAACGAAGGGTAGATTTAGAAATGGGATGTGCATTTCATCGCAAAACTGGGGAAATTTTCGCGCCTTATTGCAACTAAACCTAAGAGGGATCGAGGTTCTCTCTCATTTTGCACTTAGGGTTAGGCAATGTGAGTTAGGGAAAGTTCGACATGATCTCTTTTGTAACTTGTTACTTTGGGGAAAGTTTGCATTTGATAAGTGTTAAACAATTAACTATAAACATCACACCATATAAACATTGAATTTAGAATTCAAACACAAGATATAAAACTCAAACCACTTTGAATTTCAAAGTGAATATCAAATAATATTTCATCAAGAATATAAACATTACATAATACAAAGCTCATAAACCAAAACTTGAGCTTTATTGATATACAACATAATTACAAAGTCTTTACAATATTCTTGATACAAGAATTGAGATATATTGATCAGAATAAAAAGAAAAGGAAAATTACAAGTTTAATTCTAAACTAAACCTAAACTAAGTGGCTTGAGGATGATCTTCTGGCCATAGCATAATTCCAACCTGCAAAACAAAACAAAGAACAAATACTAACCAGAATACAAGTGTTAACCAGATTCAGTTTGGACAGAGTGAAAAACATCACAGAAATTCAGTTTGGACAGTGAACACTGTCACTGCACACTTGTGCTTGTCCAAAACCTGGACAGCACAGGATAGGATCAGGCAGACCAAACCTGAGCAGTCAC
The DNA here is from genome assembly GCF_019359855.2 of Lolium perenne. Taxonomy (NCBI): domain Eukaryota; kingdom Viridiplantae; phylum Streptophyta; class Magnoliopsida; order Poales; family Poaceae; genus Lolium; species Lolium perenne. Next base: position 41,765,642 of record NC_067244.2, on the reverse strand, counting down.
AGAGGGCTCAAGTTTCACCATAGCAAGGCTGTTGCTAGGCAAGCAACAACAAGGCAAGGCAAAGGATGAGTCATAAAGTAAATGAGCCTGTGTGTCATGGCCAGGGAAGAAGTAGAGGCCATATAAATAGCACACAAACCCTAGAACCATGACAGTCGACCACATTTGCAAATCACCAGGAAGGGTGAAGCAAGAACAAGCACAGTTCATCCAGTTCATAACCAAGAACAGAAACCAACAAAACCAACTTAGCCACCAGGAATCATGGTGACCTGAGAAGATCAACCAGAGATTGGAGGTGAAGGGCTGAGCACAGAAACCCCAAGTCTGCATCAACCAAATATTTCACACTAGGAGCTGGAACAAGGTATACCAAGTTCCTGGACAGATCCAATGGATTTGATCCATCACATATGCATGAAATAAGCATGGGAATGAGCAGATGCTCATATGGGTAGATCATCACTTGGTTTTCACCAAGGATTACTGCCAGTCAAAAGCCACTAAAAAAAAGCATCTAGGTACAGATCATATACACAGAAACTAGCACATATGCGCAGATGCACACACTAGCCAGATTAGATGCACATATAGCACCAGTAGATGGCAAGGATTAGCAGCTAAGACTACACAGTAAATCCTAAGCTATGAACCATCAGTAACCCTAGATTTTCATCAGGCAAGCATATTGGCATTCATCTCAAGGATGATTCCCAAATATGCAAGCAAAGGTTGAGTGGCCACAAGATCCAACTAACTAAGTGAGTAACCAATCAGTAGCAAGGCTACTGAGGTCACATCACACTTAGCATCAATTAAAATAAAGCCAAATATATCACATCATTATCCAGGAATGGATTCAGATTCAATTGCATGCCAGATAATCATGAACAGCTAAGTCATTTGCAAGCAAATCATTTAAATCATTACTGCATAAGCAGTTCATCATAATTTAATTATACAAGCATGAATTTATCACAGATCCATGCTTAGCACTGACAGTAGCACACTATTAAGCAACACAAATTACTCACTGCACCATAGCCACTGGATCAAGTCCAGTAGCTTAAGTAAGCAACAGCATAGTGATGCTTGAGCATCAGCATCACAAGATAATTGAATCACTTAGTCACAGTATTAGCCAGTAAGCTATCACTGATAATTGAATTGATCAAATGGATCAATTATAGCAAGCCAAGCTACACAGAGAGGTTAGCCAACAAGCAAGGAATGATCCAATGGATCATTGGCTTGCATAGGAAGCACTGAAACATAGCACAGGCACCACTGGCACACACACAAGTGTCACTGATGCATCACAAATACACCTAGACAAGCAAGTATGATATCCCAGTAAGAATAAGCAAGCCACAGTCAAGCATAGCATGGCATAGCTAGCTTTTGAGCAAGCACAACAGAGCATGGCAAGTACAGAGCATGCTAGAAGCTGCAGAGAAGCAAGCACAGCATAAATAGCAAGCAAATCGACATGTGCCAGTACCAGTAACTGGTAATTGGGCCATGAGCTTGTAGTAGACATAAGCACAGGAATATTGCACAGCAATAGCATGGCTCTGCGTGATCACATGATCACCAGAGAGCAACAGAGCATGAGGAGGAAGAAGAACAGTGGCAAGGGAGGCGCACAGAAGAGAAGGAAGAGATGCCACACTTACTTGCGCCTGGAAGCAGAAGCTAGGGCATGGCGAGGCAGTGCTCGCGCGGCCCTAACAGCTGCAAGTCCAGGGAAGGCGCCGACGTTACGCCGGCGAACCCAGACACGAACCAGCACCACCGTAGCAAGCACCTGAGGCGACGGCACGAGTACTGCGAGCAGCACCCGCGCTAGGTCAACCCCAGGCGCGTATCCATCGTCGGCGAGGACGAGAGCTCGCCGGAGTTCGTCGAGGCGAATCTCCACGAGATCCAGAACGGAGGCGATTCGCCAGTAGAGGAAGCAAAAGGGAAAACCACGCGGACAGATCGATAGATCTGCACGCGGCGGTTCTAGATCGGTAGGTGGTTACGGCGGAGGAGCACGGCGATGGCCGGAGCGAGGCGGCGGCCATGGCGGCGACGCCATCGCCAGGGCGTCGCGAGAGAGGCTAGGGTTAGAGACGAAAAGCGAGAGAGGGCCAAGTGAGTGAGAGCGTGGTGGGCCGTTCGGCGCCACCGAACCCAAAAGGGATTGGCCTTATTGGGCTGTCCCTGGGTTTAGGTAAATGGGCTGGGCCCAATATGGGTCCAGGGGGTATTTTGGTCTTTTAACATTTAATAAAAGGCCAGAACTTTACCAAATTTTAATAAATCAAATACAACTCTAAAAATCCATTAAAAATTGGATTAATGAATAAAAAATAAATCTTAACAAGAATAAAATATGAAATGGAATTTATGAAACAAATTCAAAATTATGAATTTTCAGAATTTAAATAATAACTTGGAATTTTAAACTATTATTTCCTTGTATTTAAAAATTCAAGGAAAAATCTCAAATAAGTTCAAATACTTATTTTCAAAACATTTCAAAATGAAATTCTAATATTCCAAGTCATTTCTATTGAAAAGGGTATTTTTCCAAGAAAAATACTATATTCCTTTTTATTCCAAAAACTATAGAGGTAACTCTATAATTTCAAATTATTTTTGGAATGACTAAGGAAATCATCAAGTAAAAAAGTTTTACTTTGAATTGTTGTACTTTATATGAATTACAATGATTAATACTTTTAAATCAATTGTAAATTACTGTCAAAGACATAAATCTTAAACGCAACCATAAATTGATATAACTCAGCGGGGTAAAGGGATACAACATGAAATAATACATCCATGATTGCATTATTTGGATTTTATAACATTGTCCTTACCGGACAATGATGCTTCTTACAGAACCCGAGGTCCAGGTTCCATCAACTGCATTGAACTGCACTATCTCGCAGTCCACAGGCAAGTTCACCCTTGCTCATGTCAACTTGATTATTTTCTACTATTTTAATGCAAAGCTATATACTTATCATTCCTGCATCGCAAATGAAATGTTACTTTCCAACTATGAATATGACTATGTGGCTAGCAATGGAACCATGGTATGTGTTGATATGGTGGAGGTTCCATTGCAATGGGTTATATCACTCTAGGATTAAATTACCAATGCCGTCCAGTGATTCTAGCGCCGTACAAATCGCGTTGACCATGAGATCTATAATGGCTCTGGGGAAGCCAGTCGTATCTTTTCCCTTCTGCACGCCAACGGATTGGTAGAGCCGGCGGGGTGTTGGAGGCACTGCCGTAGGTTGGGATAGCCTTTTAGATCCCCATCTATTAGTGATGATGGCTCTACGATCTATGAAGGATTGTCCGGAGTACACCATGAGTAAAGCCGTATTATCGGGGGAAGTCTACTGGAGGTGTACGGTTGGACAAAAGGGTGGGTTTGCAGTCGCGGAGAAGGCGGTGTGGGCTTGGATCTTTATACCTGGCCTCACACCAAAGGAAGTGTGAACGGGGGCAAGTCCCTGCGGATGGCAAAAAGGGTGAGATCTCTTGTGGGAAAAGTAACGCACCTCTGCAGAGTGTATCAAATTGTGGCTGTCACTCCTTGTTCCGGGAAGGGAACTGCGAACGCGGCAGGAAAGGAACTCCACGAAGTTCTAGTCAACCTGTGAAGACTGACGGGCATAGTTTTCATAATAAAAGCAACCTTTTGAAGAAATGATTTCAAAACATGCATTGACCTGCGATTTCCTGATCAATGGTCGTAGCTAGTGCATCAAACACCTTTTTATTCTTTTAGAACTTGCTGAGTACCCCTGTACTCACTTTCTTTCGACACCCTTGCTAGACTGTGATCCGGAAGTGGAGGCCATCAACGATGGAGCACCAGAAGGAAGTTACGAGCTGGTCTACGAAGAACCTGATCTTACCGGCGGAGTGGAAGGAGTAGACTATGGGATAGTCTATGGATCAGATGACACGGAGGTGGAGGAGTAGTGACATACCCTAGCATCATAGAGCCGAGCAATGTAGAACTTACCTAAATAAGTTGTTGAGCTCTCTTTATATTTGTTATGAGTTGTAATCGTACTTAAGTAGTATCTTAGGGTGTTCTCATAGGACCTGTGAGAATACCAACTTGTTAAGACAATGTTTGTAATAAAGTATGGAGTGTTATGACCTGCAATGTTTCTGTTGTACCACTCTGAGGGATATGGCAAATTGTGAAGAAGTCCCTTCGCAAAGATCATATCAACGACTTGTATACTACAACATGCAGTGGTATGCTGGGTCACCGCAGCTGGTATCAGAGCAAATGTTGCGACCTTAGGTTGGAAAAACCTAGTATAGGGAAGAAACCTGTAGGAGTCTAGTAGAAATAGTAAAGGATTCTCTAGAAATATGGTGATTATTCACTTGAGAATAGCAAAACCATATATTTTAGTGCGATAATTCTTTATTATAGCTATTATGATGCATTATCACTACTAATATTCTACTTTTGTATACAGCCATAATGACGAACACTTTTCCTAAGAGGACTTTAAGGAAGGTTGAGGGATGGCTTGGTGATTATGATGGGCCAATAACAGCTCTCCTGTGTGGGATGCTGAAGGAACTTCATTGTGATCCACGGATACCTGTTATCAAGTATACCTACTATGATGGGGAAATCCTAGCCAAGTGCAGAGTATCGGTCCAACTACCGAAAAAACTGCTGATGAGTCGTATAATGCCATACGGAGAAGCCAAAACTATCACCACAGCCTACCACATGGGCCTATTCAAGGCAATCCTTGAGATAAGGCAGCATAAGTCAGTAGAACTGCTATGTTCAGAGTTTTCTCATATACCTCATGCCGAGGAAGATGAGGATCCCACTCTGAATCATTTGGTGTTAGCACACAGAAGTCCTGAAGCTGCAGCACAGCACATGGATAGCTGTAAGTCTTTATTGACCACGATGTACCTTTTACACATGAAGATGAGAGGTGAGATTGACCACATGCTAGCTGAGTTCACGGACCCTGATAAAGTCCAAACTCGGATGCGTGATTTGAGGGCACAACCACAACATACTACACCTTTCTTTAGCCTAGACAGCTATGTAGATTTGAGTGACCAGTTATCCCATAAAGATCCACTCACACCCAACTTTGTTCCACATTATCCACATGTGTCAGCATCATATGAGTCTGGATATGGGGGAGATGATTCCAGGAACCTAAACTGCTCGGAGTCACCAATCGAGAATTCGACTGGTTGGCGTTTCGGGGAACCATTTGGAGATGAAGGAGAACCCATCACTTGTGAGTCAGAGGATGAAGGAGGCGCGGTTAACCAGAATGTTAACCAAAGCTTTGGGCAGGAAGAGAAAGACACCAACTCCATTTCTTTAGATTTGGAGATGGGGTTACCCAAAACATCCCAGTACGTCGCAGGTGAGAGTTCTGGAACCAAGAAAAAGAAGAAGAAGAAGATGAGGGGTCAAGTGAATAGGAATCCTCCATGGATGACAGGAGAAGATGAGCTGTATCCCACTGGGGATATATATGAGTCTTTATCTAGTTACTTTGGCATGACAGATCTCTGTCTCGGCACTTCGTCCGATTCAGACTACATACCTACGGGAAGAACCTTCATTCCGGACGGTGTTCGGAGGACAAACCGCTGTACCGGATGGACCCCAGGGATGTACGCGGAGGCGAGCTATGATGACGAGGAGTAGAGCTCCAAGGAAGAATAAAGTAATCTAGGTGGTATTGTAATAGAGCGTATTTTAAATTCCCGTTGGCTTGGGCTTTGAGCCAAATAAGTGGTTTATATATACCACATGTAATATAAGTTTGTGAGTGTGTTATGTATTATACAAAGTATATGCATAATAAATGTTTGTTTTGTATTTGCTTCTTGATTTCATTGTGTGACTAGTTCTGGGCATTGAGTTGAGCTCAGAAAGCATTTACATGGTGTAATTATGAGTAATCGCTCTTTGTTACAGGACTAGGGGGAAATGGCGTTAGTAGAAACCGAAGAGGCTCGCAGAGAGCGGGAAGCAAGAGAGAAAGAGGAGGCAGATGCAGCAGCTAGAGCAGAGAACGCACCACCACCACCACACCCAATGATGCACCCAGACTTCCAACAGTATATGAGGTCAATGGAGGAAGATAGGAGGTGTTACCAGGAAAGCCAGAGCAAGAACATGCAAGATTTCTTTACCCACGTCATCAATGATAGGGGTAATGAAGGCAAGGGAGTAACACTATCGGACTTCCAAAATGCAAGACCACTACCATTTACATCAGCTCCAGAACCGATGGACGCTGAAGATTGGCTTATGGATACGGAACGGAAGCTGAAGACCGTTGGTTGCAACGATGAGGAGAAGATTAGATACACCACTTATCTGTTGTCAGGACCAGCAGCGTCATGGTGGGAGAACCTTGTAGCAGTACACCCTCCAGATAAGGTATTCACCTGGGAGGAGTTCAAGAAGAAGTTCCGGGATGCTCATGTTCCGGACAGCGTGGTGGAGCTGAAGAAGAGGGAGTTTGAAGAACTAAGACAGAATACTGCACCCATTATGCAGTATGTTTGGGATTTCAACAGGTTATCCAGGTATGCACCTGAGGATGTAGATACAGAGGAGAAGTGGAAGAAGCGGTTCATGAAAGGCATGAATCCATACATGAAGATGCAACTGAGGTTGGCACGGACTGCCGAATTCCAGGAACTGATTGACTCGGCAATCACTTTCGAGGATGATTATAGGCAAGTCCAGGAGGACAGAAGGAAGAGGGCTCGTATAGAGCCAAGGAAGTACCCAATCAGTAAACCAACACCTGATCGGAGTTTCAAACCCCGATACAGACCTACTACTGGTAATCAATACAACCGGGGAGGTCAGAATCAGAATCCAATCAGCCAAATCATCTGCAACAATTGTGGCCTAAAGGGTCATTTGCAGAAGGATTGTTAGAAACCCAGAATCATTTGTTATGGTTGTGGGAAGGAAGGACACATCAAGCCGGAGTGTCCAAACAAGGCGTCTTGGAGCGGACAGAGCTCTAGAGGATGAGGTGGAAACAACAACAACAACAACAACAACAACAACAACAACAACAACAACCGCAACAACAACAACAACAACCGCAACTACAACTACAACAACAAGAGGGGAAAGCCTTATGGAAAGCTGAATTGCACATCTTTGGAACAAGCGAAAGAGTCGGATCAAACAGTCTTAGGTACGCTAAGCATTCTCACTCATCCTGGCAAAGTATTATTTGATACTGGAGCAACCACATCATTTCTTGCATTGGAGTTTGTGGAAAAATTCGGGCTTAGATGTTCTAAGTTAGAAACTCCTATAACTGTTTTATCCGCGGGGGGGACGATCTTAGTAACCCACGTGAAAGAAGCACAAGTCCTAACCATATGTGACTGTGTGTATTTCGCGGACCTATTCATCATACCCATGAAGGACATATCAGTCATCCTAGGGATGGATTGGTTGACAGAAAATGGAGCGGTGATTAACTGTGGAGACAAAACAGTATCACTTCGCAACTCCATCAGAGGTCGAATAGTGTTCCAAGGAGATAAGTACAGTGAGTTGGAGATTGGATTGGAACTCAATAGTCTGAAGGAGGTGAGAATTGAAGATATTCCTGTAGTGAATGAGTTTAAAGATGTATTTCCTAAGGAACTACCGGGGATGCCACCCGATAGGGAGATTGAATTCACAATCGATCTGATTCCAGGCACAACACCAATAGCACAACCACCATATAAGATGGGGCCAAAGGAATTAGTGGAACTGAAAGCTCAGATTGATGAGTTAGAACAGAAGGGATTCATTCAAGAAAGTGTGTCACCATGGGGTACACCAGTTATTTTTGTGGATAAAAGAGATGGAGAAAAGAGAATGTGTGGAGATTACAGAAATTTGAACAATGTAACTATCAAGAACAAGTATCCTTTACCTAGAATCCAAGACCTTTTTGATCAAGTTCAAGGAGCGGGAGTCTTCTCGAAGATAGATTTAAGGTCAGGATACCATCAAATCAAGATCAAGAAGGAGGATGTACCAAAAACAGCATTCGTATCAAGGTATGGACACCATGAATACTTGGTTGTACCATTTGGACAAACAAATGCACCAGCAATTTTCATGAATTTGATGAACAAGATATTCATGAAGTACTTGGACAAGTTTGTGATAGTGTTCATAGATGATATTCTAATCTATTCCAAAGATAAAGAAGAACATGCCAAGCATTTGAAGATAGTTCTGCAAACTTTGAGGGAACATCAGCTATATGCGAAGTTTAGCAAGTGCAAATTTTGGTTAGATAGTGTTGAATTTCTTGGACATGTCATAACCAAAGAAGGCATAGCGGTGAATCCAAGCAAGGTTCAGTCCGTATTGGAATGGAAATCACCTAAAAATGCTAAGGAGATACGAGGATTTCTTGGTATGGCAGGCTATTATCGGAGATTCATAGAGGGATTTTCGAAGATTGCAGGACCAATGACCAAGTTACTCAAGAAAAATACTCCATTTGTGTGGACAGATGAGTGTGAAGCCAGCTTCCAAACACTCAAAGATAAGTTAAACACAGCACCGGTGTTAGCAGTTCCTGAACCTGGAAAGGATTACACGGTGTATTGTGATGCTTCCAAGAATGGACTTGGATGTGTTCTTATGCAAGATCGGAAGGTCATAGCTTATGGATCAAGACAGTTGAAACCACATGAACACAACTACCCAGTACATGATCTCAAGTTAGCGGCAGTTGTGTATGCTCTGAAGAGTTGGAGACAATTTCTATATGGATCCAAGTGTGAGTTATACACCGATCACAAAAGTTTGAAATATTTCTTCACCCAGAAGGAATTAAACATGAGACAGAAGAGATGGTTAGAGTTGATTAAGGATTACGACCTTAAGATCAACTATACACCAGGCAAAGCTAATGTAGTAGCAGATGCCCTAAGTAGGAACAGTACCGAGAATCAACCTATGGAATGGGAGATTCCAAAGGAACTTCGGAAAGAGCTAGAGGAGGCTCAGATTTTATTTGTTCAAGGTGATGATAAGGGAAGTATAGCAACCATGAGGATTATGGATGAGATGTACTCAGACTTGAAATATGAGATTATCCGAAAGCAAGCGGATGATTTGTTCATCCAAGAGGAAATCAAGAGGATTGGAGAAGGAAAACCATCAGAATTCCATCTAGGGGATTTTGATTCATTATACTTCCAGAAAAGGATCTGTGTACCAGATGATCCAGAAGTGAAGACAATCATATTAAAGGAAGCACATGAAACCCCTTATTCAATACATCCGGGAAGTACTAAGATGTATATGGATTTGAAGGAGATGTTCTGGTGGAACAACATGAAAAGAGAAATAGCACAATATGTCTCGGAATGTCATACATGTCAACGAGTGAAGGCAGAGCATCAGAGTCCTGCGGGATTACTCAAACCACTAGAGATACCGGAATGGAAATGGGATGAAATCGGAATGGATTTTGTTACTGGTCTACCAATGACTAGTAAGAAGAAGGATATGATATGGGTAATAGTGGACAGACTTACCAAGAGTGCTCATTTCATAGCCGTAAACACAAAAGATACTGCCGAAAAGCTTGTGGATATATATGTGAAACAGATTGTGAGTCAGCATGGAGTACCAAAGAAGATAGTTTCATATAGAGGTTCAATTTTCACATCAGCATTTTGGAAACGACTACAAGAAGCTTTGGGATCCAAATTGGATTTCAGTATAGCATATCATCCACAAACCGGAGGACAAACCGAAAGAACCAATCAGATACTTGAGGACATGCTTAGAGCTTGTGCTCTGAACTTTGGAGGCTCATGGGAGGACCATTTACCTCTAGCGGAGTTTTCATATAACAACAGTATCAGAGTAGCATTCAGATGGCACCGTACAAAGCATTGTACGGAAGAAAGTGTCGATCACCAATTTGTTGGTTTGAAACCGGAGAAAACAAGGAGTTTACACCGGACTACATCAAGGAGAGACAAGACGTCATCGAGGTGATCCAGGATAGACTCAAAATAGCTCAGAGTCGTCAGAAGAGTTACACTGACTTAAAGAGAAGAGATTGGGAACCGAAAGTGGGAGACATGGTTTATTTAAAGGTTAGCCCAATGAAAGGACTTAAGAGGTTCGGAGTGAAAGGAAAGTTAAGTCCTCGATATATTGGACCATTTAAGATACTCACTTAATCGAGGAACAGCTTTTGAGTTGGAGTTACCGGCACAACTAAGTCAAGTTCATAATGTGTTTCATGTTTCACAACTCAGAAAGTGTTTGAAGGCACCAGATGATCCCATTACATATGAGGAAATAGAATTGCAATCTGATCTAACTTATGTGGAAAGACCAGAAAAGATCTTAGAAGTACAATGGAAGAAGTTAAGAAACAGAGCAATCAAATACTGCAAAGTTCAATGGCAACATCATCCTGAGCGAGAAGCAACTTGGGAGACGGAAGAAGAATTAAGGAAGTCTTACCCCGAGATGTTCAGGTACCAATCTTAACTTCCGGACGAAGTTTCTGTTAAGGGGGAGAGGCTGTAATAACCCAGAACATAGGAACAACGAAGGGTAGATTTAGAAATGGGATGTGCATTTCATCGCAAAACGGGGGAAATTTTCGCGCCTTATTGCAACTAAATCTAAGAGGGATCGAGGTTCTCTCTCATTTTGCACTTAGGGTTAGGCAATGTGAGTTAGGGAAAGTTCGACATGATCTCTTTTGTAACTTGTTACTTTGGGGAAAGTTTGCATTTGATAAGTGTTAAACAATTAACTATAAACATCACACCATATAAACATTGAATTTAGAATTCAAACACAAGATATAAAATTCAAACCACTTTGAATTTCAAAGTGTATCAAATAATATTTCATCAAGAATATAAACATTACATAATACAAAGCTCATAAACCAAAACTTGAGCTTTATTGATATACAACATAATTACAAAGTCTTTACAATATTCTTGATACAAGAATTGAGATATATTGATCAGAATAAAAAGAAAAGGAAAATTACAAGTTTAATTCTAAACTAAACCTAAACTAAGTGGCTTGAGGATGATCTTCTGGCCATAGCATAATTCCAACCTGCAAAACAAAACAAAGAACAAATACTAACCAGAATACAAGTGTTAACCAGATTCAGTTTGGACAGAGTGAAAAACATCACAGAAATTCAGTTTGGACAGTGAACACTGTCACAGCACACTTGTGCTTGTCCAAAACCTGGACAAAGACAGGATAGGATCAGCAGACCAAACCTCCGAGCAAATCACAGAGGCCACAAGTTGCACCCTCGCAAGGCTGGTGCTAGGCAAGCAACAACAAGGCAAGGCAAAGGATGAGTCATAAAGTAAATGAGCCTGTGTGTCATGGCCAGGGAAGAAGTAGAGGCCATATAAATAGCACACAAACCCTAGAACCATGACAGTCGACCACATTTGCAAATCACCAGGTAGGGTGAAGCAAGAACAAGCACAGTTCATCCAGTTCATAACCAAGAACAGAAACCAACAAAACCAACTTAGCCACCAGGAATCATGGTGACCTGAGAAGATCAACCAGAGATTGGAGGTGAAGGGCTGAGCACAGAAACCCCAAGTCTGCATCAACCAAATATTTCACACTAGGAGCTGGAACAAGGTATACCAAGTTCCTGGACAGATCCAATGGATTTGATCCATCACATATGCATGAAATAAGCATGGGAATGAGAAGATGCTCATATGGGTAGATCATCACTTGGTTTTCACCAAGGATTACTGCCAGTCAAAAGCCACTAAAAAAAGAAAGCATCTAGGTACAGATCTTATACACAGAAACTAGCACATATGCACAGATGCACACACTAGCCAGATTAGATGCACAGATAGCACCAGTAGATGGCAAGGATTAGCAGCTAAGACTACACAGTAAATCCTAAGCTATGAACCATCAGTAACCCTAGATTTTCATCAGGCAAGCATATTGGCATTCATCTCAAGGATGATTCCCAAATATGCAAGCAAAAGTTGAGTAGCCACAAGATCCAACTAACTAAGTGAGCAACCAATCAGTAGCAAGGCTACTGAGGTCACATCACACTTAGCATCAATTAAAATAAAGCCAAATATATCACATCATTATCCAGGAATGGATTCAGATTCAATTGCTTGCCAGATAATCATGAACAGCTAAGTCATTTGCAAGCAAATCATTTAAATCATTACTGCATAAGCAGTTCATCATAATTTAATTAATACAAGCATGAATTTATCACAGATCCATGCTTAGCACTGACAGTAGCACACTATTAAGCAACACAAATTACTCACTGCACCATAACCACTGGATCAAGTCCAGTAGCTTAAGTAAGCAACAGCATAGTGATGCTTGAGCATCAGCATCACAAGATAATTGAATCACTTAGTCACAGTATTAGCCAGTAAGCTATCACTGATAATTGAATTGATCAAATGGATCAATTATAGCAAGCCAAGCTACATAGAGAGGTTAGCCAACAAGCAAGGAATGATCCAATGGATCATTGGCTTGCATAGGAAGCACTGAAACATATCACAGGCACCACTGGCACACACACAAGTGTCACTGATGCATCACAAATACACCTAGACAAGAAAGTATGATATCCCAGTAAGAATAAGCAAGCCACAGTCAAGCATAGCATGGCATAGCTAGCTTTTGAGCAAGCACAACAGAGCATGGCAAGTACAGAGCATGCTAGGAGCAGCAGAGAAGCAAGCACAGCATAAATAGCAAGCAAATCGACATGTGCCAGTACCAGTAACTGGTAATTGGGCCATGAGCTTGCAGTAGACATAAGCACAGGAAAATTGCACAGCAATAGCATGGCTCTGCGTGATCACAGGATCACCAGAGAGCAACAGAGCATGAGGAGGAAGAAGAATAGTGGCAAGGGAGGCGCACAGAAGAGAAGGAAGAGATGCCACACTTACTTGCGCCTGGAAGCAGAAGCTAGGGCATGGCGAGGCAGTGCTCGCGCGGCCCTAACAGCTGCAAGTCCAGGGAAGGCGCCGACGTTACGCCGGCGAACCCAGACACGAACCAGCACCACCGTAGCAAGCACCTGAGGCGACGGCACGAGTACTGCGAGCAGCACCCGCGCCAGGTCAACCGCAGGCGCGTATCCATCGTCGGCGAGGACGAGAGCTCGCCGGAGTTCGTCGAGGCGAATCTCCACGAGATCCAGAACGGAGGCGATTCGCCAGTAGAGGAAGCAAAAGGGAAAACCACGCGGACAGATCGATAGATCTGCACGCGGCGGTTCTAGATCGGTAGGTGGTTACGGCGGAGGAGCACGGCGATGGCCGGAGCGAGGCGGCGGCCATGGCGGCGACGCCATCGCCAGGGCGTCGCGAGAGAGGCTTGGGTTAGAGATGAAAAGCGAGAGAGGGCCGAGTGAGTGAGAGCGTGGTGGGCCGTTCGGCGCCACCGAACCCAAAAGGGATTGGCCTTATTGGGCTGTCCCTGGGTTTAGGTAAATGGGCTGGGCCCAATATGGGTCCAGGGGTATTTTGGTCTTTTAACATTTAATAAAAGGCTAGAACTTTACCAAATTTTAATAAATCAAATACAACTCTAAAAATCCATTAAAAATTAGATTAATGAATAAAAAATAAATCTTAACAAGAATAAAATATGAAATGGAATTTATGAAACAAATTCAAAATTATGAATTTTCAGAATTTAAATAATAACTTGGAATTTTAAACTATTATTTCCTTGTATTTAAAAATTCAAGGAAAAATCTCAAATAAGTTCAAATACTTATTTTCAAAACATTTCAAAATGAAATTCTAATATTCCAAGTCATTTCTATTGAAAAGGGTATTTTTCCAAGAAAAATACTATATTCCTTTTTATTCCAAAAACTATAGAGGTAACTCTATAATTTCAAATTATTTTTGGAATGACTAAGGAAATCATCAAGTAAAAAAGTTTTACTTTGAATTGTTGTACTTTATATGAATTACAATGATTAATACTTTTAAATCAATTGTAAATTACTGTCAAAGACATAAATCTTAAACGCAACCATAAATTGATATAACTCAGCGGGGTAAAGGGATACAACATGAAATAATACATCCATGATTGCATTATTTGGATTTTATAACATTGTCCTTACCGGACAATGATGCTTCTTACAGAACCCGAGCTCCAGGTTCCATCAACTGCATTGAACTGCACTATCTCGCAGTCCACAGGCAAGTTCACCCTTGCTCATGTCAACTTGATTATTTTCTACTATTTTAATGCAAAGCTATGTACTTATCATTCCTGCATCGCAAATGAAATGTTACTTTCCAACTATGAATATGACTATGTGGCTGGCAATGGAACCATGGTATGTGTTGATATGGTGGAGGTTCCATTGCAATGGGTTATATCACTCTAGGATTAAATTACCAATGCCGTCCAGTGATTCTAGCGCCGTACAAATCGCGTTGACCATGAGATCTATAATGGCTCTGGGGAAGCCAGTCGTATCTTTTCCCTTCTGCACGCCAACGGATTGGTAGAGCCGGCGGGATGGTGGAGGCACTGCCGTAGGTTGGGATAGCCTTTTAAATCCCCATCCATTAGTGATGATGGCTCTACGATCTATGAAGGATTGTTCGGAGTACACCATGAGTAAAGCCGTATTATCGGGGGAAGTCTACTGGAGGTGTACGGTTGGACAAAAGGGTGGGTTTGCAGTCGCGGAGAAGGCGGTGTGGGCTTGGATCTTTATACCTGGCCTCACACCAAAGGAAGTGTGAACGGGGGCAAGTCCCTGCGGATGGCAAAAAGGGTGAGATCTCTTGTGGGAAAAGTAACGCACCTCTGCAGAGTGTATCAAATTGTGGCTGTCACTCCTTGTTCCGGGAAGGAAACTGCGAACGCGGGCAGAAAGGAACTCCACGAAGTTCTAGTCAACCTGTGAAGACTGACGGGCATAGTTTTCATAATAAAAGCAACCTTTTGAAGAAATGATTTCAAAACATGCATTGACCTGCGATTTCCTGATCAATGGTCGTAGCTAGTGCATCAAACACCTTTTTATTCTTTTAGAACTTGCTGAGTACCCCTGTACTCACTTTCTTTCGACACCCTTGCTAGACTGTGATCCGGAAGTGGAGGCCATCAACGATGGAGCACCAGAAGGAAGTTACGAGCTGGTCTACGAAGAACCTGATCTTACCGACGGAGTGGAAGGAGTAGACTATGGGATAGTCTATGGATCAGATGACACGGAGGTGGAGGAGTAGTGACATACCCTAGCATCATAGAGCCGAGCAACGTAGAACTTACCTAAATAAGTTGTTGAGCTCTCTTTATATTTGTTATGAGTTGTAATCTTACTTAAGTAGTATCTTAGGGTGTTCTCATAGGACCTGTGAGAATACCAACTTGTTAAGACAATGTTTGTAATAAAGTATGGAGTGTTATGACCTGCAATGTTTCTGTTGTACCACTCTGAGGGATATGGCAAATTGTGAAGAAGTCCCTTCGCAAAGATCATATCAACGACTTGTATACTACAACATGCAGTGGTATGCTGGGTCACCGCACTTACTGAGGTTAAGAGGTACATCATCTTGACCTGCATAGATAAAACAATTAATAAACTGTTCATGTGCTTATGCAAATTGAAATGTGATGTGTGCTATGCTATAGAATATATGGATGATGGACATGAGAAAGTATGCAATATGGAACAACCAATATTTCTTACCAATTTCGGTGAAATTCTATCGAGCGCATTTGACACGCAGCAAAGTGATCAGATAGGCTGATACTGCCCGTGCACACCACCGTATGAAAAAATGAGAGCAGGAATCTTGCTATCAAAGAAAATTAACAATACATATCCATGGGGAATTTATAAAGCCCGAATATGCCACGGATTTGTGTGGCCGCCGCTGTAGACAACTTGCTAGGAGGCGCGGCACGGAGACGCCCGAGGCTGAATACGGCTGGATGTAGGCTAGCAGAGCTCGGCACGGAGACGCCTGAGGCTGGACTCCGGCACGACCATGCTGCTTTGGTACAACCGTACATCCTGACACGGTGAAAGACAAATCTCTGATTCGTGGAGACTGGAAACGATATGATAGAATTCTTCACTGCTTGAGCAAATTGGCCGGAGACGAAGACGTTTGGGATTCCACGGATTGGAGACTTTCATAATAGCGAAAAGGAAGTTAGTAAGCGGTGTGGGTTGTGGAGGTGATGTAAAGACCCATGAATGGAAGAGATGGAGAGGAAATGCCGTGGAGATGAACGGTGCACGCTCGGTGTGTAAAAACATTAAGAATGATTAGAGAACGTGGATTTTTCAAATAAATAATAGAAAAAAGTAAATTAGATGGAAATTGCTGACATGGAAAGATAGGGACATCGCATGCTTGCATGTTAAAGATAAATCATGTAGCAAAGTCTCATATTTAGTGATAAAAGATAATCTTTTTTCCAAGCGATCCCAAGGATCGAATTTTATTACCATGAGGACAACGAAATACACATCATGCAGCCAAACGGTCAAAAGCATCCATAGCAAGTGCAAAAGAAAGTAAATCGCCACCTACTTCTAGCGTTCGTACGAGGAGTTTGGAAGTTAACACTTTTTACAGAAAGCAAACAAGAGCATGAGATAACAGAGAGCAACATCCAGAACCAGAGACAACCATCCCAGAGATTAATCACTTGCATCATCATCTCTTCGGTTTCCATCTTTGCTAGCGCCACCGTCACTACTTCGAACATCCAGCATTCGCAAGGAGAGGGGATGTCCAGTAGAAGAATGACTAGCATTTGCGTCACCAGCAACAAGAGCAAGTGTCAGAAGAATGACAGCTCCGGCGCGGATGGCATCATCATCCGTCTCATCGTGCAAACATGTCTTGTATTTTATGAAGGCAGTAGAATAACTAATTAGTTCAAAAGGAGTTTTTATTAGTTTAATCTCAAAACAATCTTTATTTCCGAGTTTCCAGATTGTCCAAATGGCAACACGCCCCGCAATCTGAGTGTTATGACTGGCAGAAACAAATTGGAGGAACCACCAAAGAAATTAAGTGAAAGACCCATGTCTTGAGGAAGCTCCAATAACTTGACCCACATAGCTTCAAACAAATTTGTCAGCTGGGATTCATTCTTATAGGAACAGACAGAGAGAATTTCTAGATAAATTGCACCGCAACAAGTTATCTTTTGTTGCAATAGCATTATGTCAGATGAGCCACAACCAAACTTTGATTTTGAGAAGGATTTTACTCTTCCATAAATGTTTGAAAGTTTTGTCCAGCCTACTGCCTCCTTTTGACCATTTCTAGGACTTATCTGGTTCATCAGTGAGTGTAGTTTACATCAATATCATAGCTAAATCAGGTGTTATCCATCTCCTGAGAGTGAATCTCCAACCCAAGATGCCTTTGCAACTGTCATTTTCTGTTCCACACTGATATTATAAATGTCAGGAAATCTATCTTTTAAAGGACACTAGTTGAATGCCCGTGCGTTGCTACGGCCTCAATTATTTTTATAGATATGCTTGCAGATGCTTCTAACAACATTGGACCGTGGGTTATGTTTGTTGTTTCCTTTAAAGCGTTAAAAATATCTATTTTTTGTGCCCATTATCTATTGTTGTGCCCATTATCTACAAAAACAAAACATTCATATTCGAAGAATTCAAATAATGGTCATACGAAAATATTTAAAGAATGAAGACCGACAATTCCTTTGACCATGTAAAACTCGATGACTTTTTGTTCCACTGTAGCATCATCACAAAAGTCAGATATATTGTCTCCACAAACCATATGATCTTCATAAGGAAACACACTGGAAAAAAATAAAAAATTGAGAGAATAAACTTAGGAGAATTTAACAATATCGTGCAATGTGTATCGTACGCATACTTGTTGTCTAAATTTGGCACTGGGGGATGCATTGGCTTTAGAGGTATAATTCTTGCACAAAAAATATCCTAAATCACCTGTAAATATTTTTAAAAATAGGCACATAGATTGAGAGCTTACATATGAGTGACTCACTCCATCTAGCTTCGCACATGGCCTCGCTCTGTCTCCCACCCACTTATGGGCCATGTATGTGGTTGTCGTCTGCTCTGCCGCCTAATATCCACTGCTCTGAGGCCCTTACCCCACCGCGTGCCAGCGACATGATGCTAATCTTGTCCGCCACTCGTTGATCAGATGGATACAAGGTCCACCCCTCTGCCTCCGTTGTCACAAGTTTGATGGCTCGTATCGATCAATTCTATTTGGTTAGACTTCTTCAACATTATATGTAATTCTACTATTACAATTTACATGCAATTCTACTTTTACTATTGATATGGGATTTTTCATAAACTTTTAATCACGGACTTATGCAGCTTAATGGAGCACATAAAATAAGTAGCCAGAGAAGATAGAACATCATTAGTATACAAGAACCTCCCTCTGAATTCCCCCAATCCTAACTTAGTAGTACCAAATTACTCACACATTTCGGTTTAATGTAATATCAATCGAGCACGTGTACATGCACGTTATACATGTATATGATAGAATAATCAAATATAGTTAAAGAAGTATATGCATTATCTGATATTATGACCTGGCAAAAATTCTAACTTCAATAACATTACAAAAAAGCACACCAGGGAAGCTTCATCTGCAGCAGACTCACCCAAGTTGTGTTGTCAAACATAGCACATGTGAAGCTGTTTGACGATGTGGTTCATCATACTCCAATTTTCACATGAATAAGTAAGAGAGTATTCCCCCCCACACAAAAAAAAGTAAGAGAGTATTTCCCCCCACAAAAAAAGTAAGAGAGTATTTCAGCTCCGTAAACAGCTTGAAATAGGTAGTGTAGAACTAATTCGGTGATTTGCACCGGCTCCAGCAGGAAGTTCCTCATCGCTCGCCTCACCATGAAGCTCAACGCAAAAGTGTGGACAGCATGAAGTGATTTGCTAGGCATAACAAGAAGTTGACATGAGCTTTGACGCCAAAGACATAGCCAGTTGCGCCACCATGGGACATGAGGAAGAACCATGGCCGGGGTTGAGACTGGCAATAGCACGCAGCAGGAACGACAACCTTCCTATCTTTTGCTCATTAAAAAAAGAAACTGACTTATGTAGAAATCTGGTCTAATATCTAGAAATTCTAAAATTGTTGTAGCATCCTTTAAAAATCACCAAGGCATCAATTACAATCTATACTTAATAGAACAAAAACAATTCTTGCAAACATTGTGTCATGTAAAGAGTAACCTTCTATCTGAAAGGATGCTGCAGTCATCCACGGTTCAAGAGAGCACGGTGCAAGAAAAACTATGTCTTCTATATATCACCTAACAGAACTGCTACTCTGGGTGCCAAAAGAAATTGCAAATATGACAAGGATTAGTATTCAGAGCATAGGAGCAAGGTCCAACAAAAAATAGAATTCTATTAAAGATCATTGGCATAATAGGATAAATAAAAGCTCCATCACTTCAACACACATTTTGCAGCCTGTACACAACGTCTATATTCTTTCTGGTGGTATCTATGCCAAATTATCGGATTGGTCGCAATGCAAGAAAACAAAATTCCACACCTATTTATTCAACACTTACATATATTGTTAGGCAAAAATTAGTGTATCATAAAATAAATTCCTCAATGGTAAATATGAAAAAACATGCTTCAAAACCATGATGAAATATACAATAAATGTTCATAACATGTGGTTAATTGGTTCCTCTCCCAAAATTGAAATGAAAAAGTCTCAAGTGTGTGGTGAAGTTTGACTCATGAAGATGATCAAAACCTAAAGGTAAATCCTAAACAGAAATTGATGAATAGCTTTTAAAAGTTCTACAAACAAATAGCAAGAACTAATGCAAATCTTAGTCACAAATCCATTATCTATGCAATTTCTCTTCACTTTGAAAACAAAATTAAATGAAGATGTTGTACCGTGGAGATGGCGGCACAAAATTGAAGGCTGTAGTATGGATGAGAAGACATCAGGGACAACAAAGTGTTGTTGACCCTCCCGCGGTCTACGAAGATGGAGATGGCGCATGATAGTGCACGCACCACTGATACGTCTCCAACGTATCTATAATTTCTGATGTTCCATGCTTGTTTTATGACAATACCTACATGTTTTGCTCACACTTTATAATGTTTTTATGCGTTTTCCGGAACTAACCTATTAACAAGATGCCGAAGTGCCAGTTCCTGTTTTCTACTATTTTTGGTTCCAGAAAGGCTGTCCGGGCAATATTCTCGGAATTCGACGAAACGAAGACCAAACATCATAATTCACCGAGACGGACCAGGACACCGAAGGGGAGTCAGAGGGGAGGCCTGGGGCCCCCACACCATAGGGCCGCGCGGGCAGGCCCCTGGCCGCGCCGGCCTATGGGGAGGGCGCCCTGTTGCCCCTCCTGCGCCGCCTCTTCGCCTATATAAGCCCTTTCGACCTAAAACGCGATACCAATTGACGAAACCCCAGAAAGACTCCAGGGGCGCCGCCGCCATCGCAAAACTCCAATTCGGGGGACAGAAGTCTCTGTTCCGGCACCCTGGCGGGACGAGGAAGTGCCCCCGGAAGCCATCTCCATCGACGCCACCGCCTCCATTATGCTCCGTGAGTAGTTCCCCCATGGACTACGGGTTCTAGCAGTAGCTAGTTGGTACTCTCTATCCCATGTACTTCAATACAATGATCTC
The DNA here is from genome assembly GCF_019359855.2 of Lolium perenne. Lineage (NCBI taxonomy): Eukaryota > Viridiplantae > Streptophyta > Magnoliopsida > Poales > Poaceae > Lolium > Lolium perenne. The sequence goes on along the minus strand of NC_067244.2, from coordinate 41,744,817 downwards.
ATGAGCTGCCTTACATGATTGAGATCCATCTGATGTAATCGGTGTTGTGTTTGTTGGGATCCGATGGATGATACATTATGATTAGTCTATCTATAAAGTTTGTTAAGTTATTGTTGCTGCAATCTTGTTATGCTTAATGCTTGTCACTAGGGCCCGAGTGGCATGATCTTAGATTTAAGCTCTATAATTATTGCTTAGATTGTATCTACAAGTTGTATGCACATGTCTATGTCCGGAACCAAAGGCCCCAAAGTGACAGAAATTGAGACAACTGGAGGGGAAGGCGTAGGTATGAGGATCACATGTTTTCACCAAGTGTTAATGCTTTGTTCCGGTGCTCTATTAAAAGGAGTACCTTAATAGCCAGTAGATTCCCTTGAGGCCCGGCTGCCACCGGCTGGTAGGACAAAAGATGTTGTACAAGTTTCTCATTGCGAGCACGTATGACTATATATGGAAAACATGCCTACATAATTAATAATCTTGATGTTCTGTCTTAATGCTTTCAATCCTATCAATTGCTCAACTGTAATTTGTTCACCCAACACTTGTCACTTGTTATTGGAGAGTTACCACTAGTGTAGATCGCTGGGAACCCCGGTCTATCTCTCATCGTCATATACTCGTTCTATATGTCATTGGAAGTAGTATCAACTATTTTTTGGTGACATCGCCTCTGTGTTATTGCTACTGCTGCTGTGTTACCGTTACTATTGCTCTCATATTACTACTGCTTTCACATCACCCCTGTTACTAGTGCTTTTCCAGGTGCAGCTGAATTGACAACTCAATTGTTAAGGCTTATAAGTATTCTTTACCTTCCCTTGTTTCGAATCAATAAATTTGGGTTTTACTTCCCTCGAAGACTGTTGCGATCCCCTATACTTGTGGGTTATCAAGACTATTTTCTGGCGCCGTTGCCGGGGAGGCATAGCTCTACTCATAAGTTCACCTGGGGAGTACACTCTACCTCTCTCTCTATTTTTATTTTATTTTATTTTGTTTTGCTTAGTTTAATTTTGTCTAGTTTATTTGTGCTTAGTTTATTTCTGTTTAGTATTATTTTGCTTAGTTTACTTTTGCTTAGTTTCTTTTTGTCTTGTTTTATTTTTCTCATATACCCAAAAATCCATAAAAATTTGAAAAACGTAGAAATTAAAAACTGTTGTTATGGGAGAACCCACAACCTATTTGGAGCTCATAGAATTATATAATAATTATGGAGAATCAAGAGCGGGTGAAGTGATGAGTGTTGTGATAGAAAAATTGAATTCAATTGCTAAAATCTTGCTTAAACGCCATGATATAAACTGTTGCTCTCAACAGGATACTAAACATCTGAAATTTCAATGTGGCTTTAGTGAAGAAGTTTTAATTAAGAACTATAATTGGAATAACTATATTCATCTTGGGTTCGAAGAGGTAGAACAATTTGTCTTATTTATGGGAGCTTCTGAGATTGAATCCTTCATGGTTAAAAATTATGAAACTTGTGTTGTTTGTAAGGACCTTAAAGATTATGTCTCTTATATCCTTAATTTTTGCATAGAAAGTTACAGTGATAATCCTTATATCATTGATTATAAAGAGAGACTCATTAATGCACAAGAATGCACTCACAATTTGCAGGAACCTGTGGAAGAAGAAATTGATGAACCTGAAAGCTCATTGGATGAAAAATAAGAGGAGAGTGATGAACAAAAGGAGGAAGAATGGATTAGCTACCCATGCCAACCTTCTAATGAGAGTAACTCTTTATCTCTTACACTATTTGATTGTCCTCCATGCTTATCAAAGAAGGAAGAATGTTATATTCCTGTGGATTCTCTTGAAATATTCCCTATGAGTAAAACTTGTGAAAATAATTATGCTACTGTTATCTATGATAATCCATGCTATTTTGATAAATCTTATGATAACGCTTTGTTTGTGCCTGATGTCGAAATGCATGGTACTAAAGAATTTTGCTTGGCAAATGTTTATGATAAAGCTCTAGATGATGGTCCTATGTTACTTGATAATATTAATTGTACTACTAATGAAAATGGGATTGGAGAGGTTTTAACTTTATGTAGGAGTCCCATACCTCTTGAGATTGATCAACCATCTTGTTATATTATTGATAAAAGTGGTTTGAAAGTTTTAATCCCACTATTTTTGAGCTTGATGAAAATTATGTGTTTATGGATCATGAAAAACATGCTTTATGTGATAGTTATATTGTTGAGTTTATTCATGAAGCTACTGAAAATTATTATGAGAGAGGAAAATATGGTTGTAGAAATTTTCATGGTACTAAAACACCTCTCTATAAGCTGAAAATTTTGAAGTTACTCTTGTTTTATCTTCCTATGCTTGTCACTTTATTCTTCATGAATTTATTTGTGTACAAGATTCCTATGCATAGGAAGTGGGTTAGACTTAAATGTGTTTTGAATTTGCTTTTTGATGCTCTCTTTTGCTTCAACTCTTATTTCTTGGGAGTGCATCATTAAAATTACTAAGCCCATCTTAATGGCTATAAAGAAAGCACTTCTTGGGAGATAACCCATGTCTTTATTTTGCTACTGTTTTGTCGTGTTTTGGAAGTTGTTACTACTGTATCAACCTCTCCTTATCTTTATTTTATTGCATTGTTGTGCCAAGTAAAGTCTCTAATAGAAAGTTGATACTAGATTTGGATTTCTGCGCAGAAACAGATTTCGATCTGTCACGAATTTGGGCTGGGCTCTCTGTAGGTAACTCAAAAAAATCTGCCAATTTACGTGCGTGTTCCTCAGATATGTATGCAACTTTCATTAGTTTTGAGTTTTCTGATTTGAGCAACGGAAGTACCTCTTAAAATTTTGTCTTTACTGGCTGTTCTGTTTTGACAGATTCTGTCTCTGTTTTTTGCATTATCTCTTGCGGACTTTAAGCAAGGCTTTCTAGACGTGGAGAGTTGTAGCTAATGTTTTATTGAGTTATTGCAATGTGTCACTACAGGACTAAAGTGAATTAAATTTTTTTGAGTACTAACCCCTCTAATGAAGTTTATGAGAAGTTTGGTGTGAAGAAAGTTTTCAAGGGTCAAGAGAGGAGGATGATATATGATCAAGAAGAGTGAAAAGTCTAAGCTTGGGGATGCCCCCGTGGTTCATCCCTGCATATTTCAAGAAGACTCAAGCATCTAAGCTTGGGGATGCCTTGGGCATCCCCTTCTTCATCAACAATTTATCAGGTTTCTTCTATTGAAACTATATTTTTATTCGGTCACATCTTATGTGCTTTACTTGGAGCGTCTGTGTGTTTCTTTTCGTTTTGTTTATGTTTGAATAAGATGGGATCCTAGCAATCCTTGTTTGGAAGAGAGACACGCTCCGCTTTTTCATATGAACACTTGTGTTCTTCGTTTTACTTCTAATGTTCAATGGTAAAAGTTGGAAGCTATTGCACTTGTTGTTATTTGGTTGGAAATAGAAAATGCTTCATATTGTCTTGAATAATTTGATACTTGGCAATTGTTTTGAGCTCTCAAGTAGATCATGATTAAGTTCTTGCATCATGTAGTTTAAACCTATTAGTGGAGAACTACTGTAGAGCTTGTTGAAATTGGTTTGCATGATTGGTCTCTCTAAGGTCTAGATATTTTCTGGTAAAAGTGTTTGAGCAACAAGGAAGATAGTGTAGAGTATTATAATGTTTGCAATATGCTCTTATGTGAGTTTTGCTGTACCGGTTCATACTTGTGTTTGCTTCAAACAACCTTGCTAGCCAAAGCCTTGAACTGAGAGGGAATGCTTCTCCTGCATCCAAAACCTTGAGCCAAAACCTATGCCATGTGTGTCCACCATACCTACCTACTATGTGGTATTTCCTGCCATTCCAAGTAAATACTTCATGTGCTACCTTTAAACCTTCAAAATGCTTCTCAATTTGTGTCAATGTTTTATAGCTCATGAGGAAGTATGTGGTGTTTTATCTTTCAATCTTGTTGGGCAGATTTTCACCAATGGACTAGTGGCTTCATCCGCTTATCCAATAATTTTGCAAAAAGAGCTGGCAACGGGGTTCCCAGCCCCAATTAATCACAAATAGACACTCCTCCATGGTATGTGAAATGTTGGAAGGCACCCGAGGATTCGGTTAGCCATGGCTTGAGAAAGCAAAGGTGGGGAGGAGTGTCATCTAAATAAAACTAAAATAAATAGACACTCCTTCATGGTATGTGATTGTTGGAAGGCACCCGAGAATTCGGTTAGCCATGGCTTGTGAAAGCAAAGGTTGGAAGGAGTGTCACCCAAAAATAAAAATGAATTACATCATGGGAGCCGCTCTTCGAAAGTCTGTTTGGCAAGGGGGTTAGAGTGCCCACTACCATTTGTTGACAACAACAAACACCTCTCAAAACTTAACTTTTATGCTCTCTATATGATTTCAAAACTAAAAAAGCTCTAGCACAAGATTTAATCGCTGCTTCCCTCTGCGAAGGGCCTTTCTTTTACTTTATGTTGAGTCAGTTTACCTACTTCCTTCCATCTTAGAAGCAAACACTTGTGTCAACTGTGCATTGATTCTTACATACTTGCTTATTTGCATTCATCATATTACTCTGCGTTGACAATTATCCATGAGATATGCATGTTGAAAGTTGAAAGCAACTGCTGAAACTTATATCTTCCTTTGTGTTGCTTCGATGCCTTTACTTTGAATTTATTGCTTTATGAGTTAACTCTTATGCAAGACTTTTGATGCTTGTCGTGAAAGTACTATTCATGAAAAGTTTTGCTATATGTTATCTATTTGTTAGCAACTATAGATCATTGCCTTGAGTCACTTCATTCATCTCATATGCTTTACAATAGTATGATCAAGGTTATGTAAGTAGCATGTCACTACAGAAATTATTCTTTTTATCGTTTACCTACTCGAGGACGAGTAGGAACTAAGCGTGGGGATGCTGATACGTCTCCAACGTATCTATAATTTCTGATGTTCCATGCTTGTTTTATGACAATACCTACATGTTTTGCTCACACTTTATAATGTTTTTATGCGTTTTCCGGAACTAACCTATTAACAAGATGCCGAAGTGCCAGTTCCTGTTTTCTGCTGTTTTTGGTTCCAGAAAGGCTGTTCGGGCAATATTCTCGGAATTCGACGAAACGAAGACCAAACATCATAATTCACCGAGACGGACCAGGACACCGAAGGGGAGTCAGAGGGGAGGCCTGGGGCCCCCACGCCATAGGGCCGCGCGGGCAGGCCCCTGGCCGAGCCGGCCTATGGGGAGGGCACCCTGGAGCCCCTCCTGCGCCGCCTCTTCGCCTATATAAGCCCTTTCGACCTAAAAACGCGATACCAATTGACGAAACCCCAGAAAGACTCTAGGGTCGCCGCCGCCATCGCAAAACTCCAATTCGGGGGACAGAAGTCTCTGTTCCGGCACCCTGTCGGGACGGGGAAGTGCCCCCGGAAGCCATCTCCATCGACGCCACCGCCTCCATCATGCTCCGTGAGTAGTTCCCCCATGGACTACGGGTTCTAGCAGTAGCTAGTTGGTACTCTCTATCCCATGTACTTCAATACAATGATCTCATGAGCTGCCTTACATGATTGAGATCCATCTGATGTAATCGGTGTTGTGTTTGTTGGGATCCGATGGATGATACATTATGATTAGTCTATCTATAAAGTTTGTGAAGTTATTGTTGCTGCAATCTTGTTATGCTTAATGCTTGTCACTAGGGCCCGAGTGGCATGATCTTAGATTTAAGCTCTATAATTATTGCTTAGATCGTATCTACAAGTTGTATGCACATGTCTATGTCCGGAACCAAAGGCCCCAAAGTGACAGAAATTGGGACAACTGGAGGGGAAGGCGTAGGTATGAGGATCACATGTTTTCACAAAGTGTTAATGCTTTGCTCCGGTGCTCTATTAAAAGGAGTACCTTAATAGCCAGTAGATTCCCTTGAGGCCCGGCTGCCACCGGCCGGTAGGACAAAAGATGTTGTACAAGTTTCTCATTGCGAGCACGTATGACTATATATGGAAAACATGCCTACATAATTAATAATCTTGATGTTATGTCTTAATGCTTTCAATCCTATCAATTGCCCAACTGTAATTTGTTCACCCAACACTTGTCACTTGTTATTGGAGAGTGTTGCGCGTAGTTGACGTATGTCTTTCCGTTCAACACGCGACCGTTGGGAACCCCAAGTGGAAGGTGTGATGCGTACAGCAGTAAGTTTCCCTCAGTATGAAACCAAGGTTTATCGAACCAGTAGGATCCAAGAAGCACGTTGAAGGTTGATGGCGGCGGAGTGCAATGCGGTGCAACACCAGGGATTCCGGCGCCAACGTGGAACCTTCACAACACAACCAAATTACTTTGCCCCAACGTGACAGTGAGGTTGTCAATCTCACCGGCTTGCTGTAACAAAGGATTAGATGTATAGTGTGGATGATGATGTTTGTAGAAAACAGTAGAACGAGTATTGCAGTAGATTGTATTCGATGTAAAGAATGGACCGGGGTCCACAGTTCACTAGAGGTGTCTCTTCGTAAGATAAATAGCATGTTGGGTGAACAAATTACAGTTGGGCAATTGACAAATAAAGAGGGCATGACCATGCACATACATGTTATGATGAGTAGTGTGAAATTCAATTGGGCATTACGACAAAGTACATAGACCGCTATCCAGCATGCATCTATGCCTAAAAAGTCCACCGTCAGGTTATCATTCGAACCCCCTCCAGTATTAAGTTGCAAACAACAGACAATTGCATTAAGTATGGTGCGTAATGTAATCAACAAATACATCCTTAGACATAGCATTGATGTTTTATCCCTAGTGGCAACAACACATCCACAACCTTAGAACTTTCTGTCACTGTCCCAGATTTAATGGAGGCATGAACGCACTATCTAGCATAAATACTCCCTCTTGGAGTTACAAGTAACGACTTGGCCAGAGCCTCTACTAATAACGGAGAGCATGCAAGATCATAAACAACACATAGATAATAGATTGATAATCAACATAGCATAGTATTCCATATTCATCGGATCCCAACAAACGCAACATGTAGCATTACAAATAGATGATCTTGATCATGTTAGGCAGCTCACAAGATCCAACAATGATAGCACAATTAGGAGAAGACGACCATCTAGCTACTTCTATGGACCCATAGTCCAGGGGTGAACTACTCACACATCACTCCGGAGGCGACCATGGCGGTGAAGAGTCCTCCGGGAGATGATTCCCCTCTCCGGTAGGGTGCCGGAGGTGATCTTCTGAATCCCCCGAGATGGGATTGGCGGCGGCGGCGTCTCTGGAAGGTTTTCCGTATCGTGGCTCTCGGTACTGGGGTATTCGCGACGAAGACTTTAAGTAGGCGGAAGGGCGGAGTCGGAGGGCTAACGGGGGCCCCACACGCTAGGGCCGCGTGGGCCCCTCCTGGGCCGCGCCGCCCTAGTGTGGCGGCGCCTCGTCGCCCCACTTCGGTTCCCTTTCGGTGTTCTGGAAGCTTCGTGGAAAAATAGGCCCCTGGGCGTTGATTTCGTCCAATTCCGAGAATATTTTCTTACTAGGATTTCTGAAACCAAAAACAGCAAAAAAACAACAGCTGGCTCTTCCGCATCTCGTTAATAGGTTAGTGCCGGAAAATGCATAAATATGACATAAAGTATGTATAAAACATGTGTGTATCATCATAAAACAAGCATGGAACATAAGAAATTATCGATACGTTGGAGACGTATCAGCATCCCCAAGCTTAGTTCCTACTCGTCCCGAGTAGGTAAACGATAACAAAGATAATTTCTGAAGTGACATGCTATCATAATCTTGATCATACTATTGTAAGAACATGTAATGAATGCAGCGATTCGAAGCAATGGTAAATATAATGAGTAAACAATTGAATCATATAACAAAGACTTTTCATGAATAGTACTTTCAAGACAAGCATCAATAAGTCTTGCATAAGAGTTAACTCATAAAGCAATAAATTCATAGTAGAGGCATTGAAGCAACACAAAGGAAGATTAAGTTTCAGCGGTTGCTTTCAACTTGTAACATGTATATCTCATGGATATTGTCAACATAAAGTAATATAATGAGTGCAATAAGCAAGTATGTAGGAATCAATGCACAGTTAACATAAGTGTTTGTTTCTAGGACAGAAGGAAATATGTAAACTGACTCAACATGAAAGTAGAAGAATGGCCCTTCGCAGAGGGAAGCATTGATTGCTATATTTGTGCTAGAGATTTTATTTTGAAAACAAGAAACAATTTTGTCAACGGTAGTAATAAAGCATATGTATTATGTAAATTATATCCTACAAGTTGCAAGCCTCATGCATAGTATACCAATAGTGCCCGCACCTTGTCCTAATTAGCTCGGATTACCTGGATTATCATCGCAATACATATGTTTTAACCAAGTATCACAAAGGGGTACCTCTATGCCGCCTGTACAAAGGTCTAAGGAGAAAGCTCGCATTGGATTTCTCGCTTTTGATTATTCTCAACTTAGACATCCATACCGGGACAACATAGACAACAGATAATGGACTCCTCTTTAATGCATAAGCATTTAGCAACAAATAATATTCTCATAAGAGATTGAGGATTGTTGTCCAAAACTGAAACTTCCACCATGGATCATGGGTTTAGTTAGCGGACCAATGTTCTTCTCTAACAATATGCATACTCAAACCATTCAAGTTATGGTAAATCGCCCTTACTTCAGACAAGACGAACATGCATAGCAACTCACATGATATTCAACAAAGGATAGTTGATGGCGTCCCCAGGAACATGGTTATCGCTCAACAAGCAACTTATAAGAGATAAGATGCATAAGTACATATTGCAAAGGCGAAGAATGGAAATTTAAAGGTAGCACTCAAGCAATTTACTTTGGAATGGCGGAGAAATACCATGTAGTAGGTAGGTATGGTGGACACAAGTGGCATAGTGTTTGGCTCAAGGATTTTGGATGCATGAGAAGTATTCCCTCTCAATACAAGGCTTAGGCTAGCAAGGTTATTTGAAACAAACACAAGTATGAACCGGTACAGCAAAACTCACATAAAATACATATTGTAAGCATTATAAGACTCTACACCGTCTTCCTTGTTGTTCGACCCTTACTAGAAAATATATAGACCTTAGAGAGACCAATCATGCAAACCAAATTTTAGCAAGCTCTATGTATTCTTCACTAATAGGTGCAAAGTATATGATGCAAGAGCTTAAACATGAGCACAACAATTGCCAAGTATCACATTATTCAAGACATTATACCAATTACCACATGTAGCATTTCCCGTTTCCAACCATATAACAATTTAACGAAGCAGTTCAACCTTCGCCATGAACATTATGAGTAAAGCCTAAGGACATATTTGTCCATACGCAACAGCAGAGCATGTCTCTCTCCCACACAATGAATGCTAGGATCCAACTTTATTCAAACAAAAAAAAACATACAGACGCTCCAAGTAAAGCACATAAGATGTGATGGAATAAAAATATAGTTTCACTAGAGGAACCTGATAATGTTGTCGATGAAGAAGGGGATGCCTTGGGCATCCCCAAGCTTAGATGCTTGATTCTTCTTGAAATATGCAGGGATGAACCACCGGGGCATCCCCAAGCTTAGAGCTTTCACTCTCCTTGATCCTATTGTATCATCCTCCTCTCTTGATCCTTGAAAACTTCCTCCACACCAAACTCAAAACAACTCATTAGAGGGTTAGTGCATAATCAAAATTCACATGTTCAGAGGTGACATAATCATTCTTAACACTTCTGGACATTGCACAAAGCTACTAAAAGTTAATGGAATAAAGAAATCCATCAAGCATAGCAAAATAGGCAATACGAAATAAAAGGCAGAATCTGTCAAAACAAGAACAGTACGTAAAGACGAATTTTTTAGGAGCACCAGACTTGCTCAGATGAAGATGCTCAAATTGAATGAAAGTTGCGTACATATCTGGGGATCACTTACGTAAATTGGCAGAATTTTCTGAGTTACCTACAGAGCCTACTGCTCAAATTCGTGACAGCAAGAAATCTGTTTCTGCGCAGCAATCCAAATCTAGTATGAACCTTACTATCAAAGACTTTACTTGGAACAACAATGCAACAAAATTAAGATAAGGAGAGGTTGCTACAGTAGTAACAACTTCCAAGACTCAAATATAAAATAAAGTACTGTAGTAAAATCATGGGTTGTCTCCCATAAGCGCTTTTCTTTAACGCCTTTCACCTAGGCGCAGAAAGTGTGTATCAAGTAACATTAAGGGACGAAGCATCAACATCATAATTTGTTCTAATGATAGAATCAAAAGGTAACTTCGTTCTCTTTCTAGGGAAGTGTTCCATACCTTTCTTGAGAGGAAATTGATATTTAATATTACCTTCCTTCATATCAATAATAGCATCAACAGTTCGAAGAAAAGGTCTTCCCAATATAATGGGACAAGATGGATTGCATTCAATATCCAAGACAACAAAATCAACGGGGATAAGGTTATTGTTAACCGTAATGCGAACATTATCAACTCTCCCCAAAGGTTTCTTTGTAGAATTATCAGCGAGATTAACATCCAAGTAACAATTTTTCAATGGTGGCAAGTCAAGCATATTATAAAAATTTTCTAGGCATAACGGAAATACTTGCACCAAGATCACATAAAACATTACAATCAAAGTCATTGACCTTCATCTTAATGATGGGCTCCCAACCATCCTCTAACTTCCTAGGAATAGAAGCTTCACGATTTAATTTCTCTTCTCTAGCTTTTATGAGAGCATTTGTAATATGTTTTGTAAAGGACAAATTTATAGCACTAGCATTAGGACTCTTAGCAAGTTTTTGTAAGAACTTTATAACTTCAGAGATGTGGCAATCATCAAAATCTAAACCATTATAATCTAAAGCAATGGGATCATTGTCCCCAATGTTGGAAAAAATTTCAGCAGTTTTATCACAGGCAGTTTTAGCAGTTTTAGCAGGCTCCGGCAGTTTTGCAGGCTTTGCATTAGAAGTAGAAACATTGCCAACACCAATTATTTTACCATTGATAGTAGGAGGTGCAGCAACATGTGGAGCATTAGCATTACTAGTGGTGGTAATAGTCCAAACTTTAGCTATATTATCTTCTTTAGCATTTTCTTCTTTTTCCCATCTAGCACGCAATTCGGCCATTAATCTTATATTCTCATTAATTCTAACTTGGATGGCGTTTGCTGTAGCAAATGACTTAATATCTTTATTTTCATTAGGCATAACTTTCGATTTCAAAAGATCAACATCAGCAGCAAGACTATCGACTTTAGAAGCAAGTATATCAATTTTCCCAAGCTTTTCTTCAACAGATTTGTTAAAAGCAGTTTGTGTACTAATAAATTCTTTAAGCATGGCTTCAAGTCCAGGGGGTGTATTCCTATTATTGTTGTAAGAATTCCCATAAGGATTACCATAACCGTTACCATTATTATAAGGATATGGCCTATAGTTGTTACTAGAATTGTTCCGATAAGCATTGTTGTTGAAATTATTATTTTTAATGAAGTTCACATCAACATGTTCTTCTTGAGCAACCAATGAAGCTAACGGAACATTATTAGGATCAACATTAGTCCTACCATTCACAAGGATAGACATAATAGCATCAATCTTATCACTCAAGGAAGAGGTTTCTTCGACAGAATTTACCTTCTTACCTTGTGGAGCTCTTTCCGTGTGCCATTCAGAGTAATTAATCATCATATTATCAAGAAGCTTTGTTGCGGCTCCTAGAGTGATGGACATAAAGGTACCTCCAGCAGCTGAATCCAATAGGTTCCGTGAAGAAAAATTCAGTCCTGCATAAAAGGTTTGGATGATCATCCAAGTAGTCAGTCCATGGGTTGGGCAATTTTTAACCAAAGATTTCATTCTTTCCCATGCTTGGGCAACATGCTCAGTATCCAATTGCTTAAAATTCATTATGCTACTTCTCAAAGATATAATTTTAGCAGGAGGATAATATCTACCAATGAAAGCATCCTTACATTTAGTCCACGAATCAATACTATTCTTAGGCAGAGATAGCAACCAATCTTTAGCTCTTCCTCTTAGTGAGAAAGGAAACAATTTTAACTTTATAATGTCACCATCTACATCCTTATACTTTTGCATTTCACATAGTTCAACAAAATTATTAAGATGGGCAGCAGCATCATCAGAACTAACACCAGAAAATTGCTCTCTCATAACAAGATTTAGTAAAGCAGGTTTAATTTCAAAGAATTCTGTTGTAGTAGCAGGTGGAGCAATAGGTGTGCATAGAAAATCATTATTATTTGTGTTTGTGAAGTCACACAACTTAGTATTTTCAGGAGTACCCATTTTAGCAATAGTAAATAAAGCAAACTAGATAAAGTAAATGCAAGTAACTAATTTTTTTGTGTTTTTAATATGGCAAACAAGATAGTAAATAAAGTAAGACTAGCAACTAATTTTTTTGTGTTTTGTTTTAGTGCAGCAAACAAAGTAGTAAATAAAAGTAAAGCAAGACAAAAACAAAATAAAGAGATTGGAAGTGGAGACTCCCCTTGCAGCGTGTCTTGATCTCCCCGGCAACGGCGCCAGAAATTTACTTGCTGCGCGTAGTTGACGTATGTCTTTCCGTTCAACACGCGACCGTTGGGAACCCCAAGTGGAAGGTGTGATGCGTACAGCAGTAAGTTTCCCTCAGTATGAAACCAAGGTTTATCGAACCAGTAGGAGCCAAGAAGCACGTTGAAGGTTGATGGCAGCGGAGTGTAATGCGGCGCAACACCAGGGATTCCGGCGCCAACGTGGAACCTGCACAACACAACCAAATTACTTTGCCCCAACGTGACAGTGAGGTTGTCAATCTCACCGGCTTGCTGTAACAAAGGATTAGATGTATAGTGTGGATGATGATGTTTGCAGAAAACAGTAGAACGAGTATTGCAGTAGATTGTATTCGATGTAAAGAATGGACCGGGGTCCACAGTTCACTAGAGGTGTCTCTCCGTAAGATAAATAACATGTTGGGTGAACAAATTACAGTTGGGCAATTGAAAAATAAAGAGGGCATGACCATGCACATAGATGTTATGATGAGTAGTGTGAAATTCAATTGGGCATTACGACAAAGTACATAGACCGCTATCCAGCATGCATCTATGCCTAAAAAGTCCACCGTTAGGTTATCATCCGAACCCCCTCCAGTATTAAGTTGCAAACAACAGACAATTGCATTAAGTATGGTGCGTAATGTAATCAACAAATACATCCTTAGACATAGCATTGATGTTTTATCCCTAGTGGCAACAGCACATCCACAACCTTAGAACTTTTTGTCACTGTCCTTGATTTAATGGAGGCATGAACCCACTATCGAGCATAAATACTCCCTCTTGGAGTTACAAGTAATGACTTGGCCAGAGCCTCTACTAATAACGGAGAGCATGCAAGATCATAAACAACACATAGATAATAGATTGATAATCAACATAGCATAATATTCCATATTCATCGGATCCCAACAAACGCAACATGTAGCATTACAAATAGATGATCTTGATCATGTTAGGCAGCTCACAAGATCCAACAATGATAGCACAATTAGGAGAAGACGACCATCTAGCTACTGCTATGGACCCATAGTCCAGGGGTGAACTACTCACACATCACTCCGGAGGCGACCATGGTGGTGAAGAGTCCTCCGGGAGATGATTCCCCTCTCCGGCAGGGTGCCGGAGGCGATCTCCTGAATCCCCCGAGATGGGATTGGCGGCGGCGGCGTCTCTGGAAGGTTTTCCGTATCGTGGCTCTCGGTACTGGGGTATTCGCGACGAAGACTTTAAGTAGGCGGAAGGGCGGAGTGGGAGGGCTGACGGGGGCCCCACACGCTAGGGCCGCGCGGGCCCCTCCTAGGCCGCGCCGCCCTAGTGTGGCGGCGCCTCGTCGCCCCACTTCAGTTCCCTTTTGGTGTTCTGGAAGCTTCGTGGAAAAATAGGCCCCTGGGCGTTGATTTCGTCCAATTCCGAGAATATTTCCTTACTAGGATTTCTGAAACCAAAAACAGCAGAAAACAGCAACTGGCTCTTCGGCATCTCGTTAATAGGTTAGTGCCGGAAAATGCATAAATATGACATAAAGTATGTATAAAACATGTGTGTATCATCATAAAACAAGCATGGAACATAAGAAATTATCGATACGTTGGAGACGTATCAGAGAGTTACCACTAGTGTAGATCGCTGGGAACCCCGGTCCATCTCTCATCATCATATACTCGTTCTATATGTCATTGGAAGTAGTATCAACTATTTTCTGGTGCCATCGCCTCTGTTTTATTGCTACTGCTGCTGTGTTACCGTTACTATTGCTCTCATATTACTACTACTTTCACATCACCCTTGTTACTAGTGCTTTTCCAGGTGCAGCTGAATTGACAACTCAGTTGTTAAGGCTTATAAGTATTCTTTACCTCCCCTTGTGTCGAATCAATAAATTTGGGTTTTACATCCCTCGAAGACTGTTGCGATCCCCTATACTTGTGGGTTATCAACCACCCCTGGCCCGTGGACTATCGATGATAACGTACCTGATCAAAGCATAAAGGAAATTGGCGGCGACGGTAGGCATTGTCGACTTGCGGTGCTACTGCTGCCTCCCCTTGGTCTGAACGTGGATGCCGATCGACAGTGGTAGATACTCTGGTTGTGCGGTAGATCAACATTCGAGGCGAGACATGCCATGCAAGGAGTGGCGAGGGAACATAACATAAAGGGGAGCACAACCTCCGGTGGTAGTGTGGTGGCTATATCAGCAGCCAGGGTATACGGTGGTCGACGCGGGAACGGGTTGTGCAAGGCGATTCGGCCGCAAGAAGAGGACTTCCACACGATGCGGCGACGGCCCAGGAACCCTAGAGCTCGGGACAAGATGCAACAGAGAGACCACCCAAGGAGAGAGGGAGACAATGAAAAGGCACGAACTACTCCTCTCCTGCAGCGTGGAGCGAAACACTGGTCATCACTGCCGCCACCTGTCAACACCCGGATTTTTAAGTCCAGATGCCTATTATGTCATTCATCGCAATCCCAGGAATATTGTTGTTACGAGGCATAATAGTCGAATATCATAGTCATCATACATTACAAACCATATTGTCTTACAAATTCAAATCACATGATCCATATTACACAAATAGTTGATCTATTTATCAACGAACAAACACAAGTTCATAGCGGAAGCGTAAATAAAATGGACTCTCTAGTCCACATGCCAACGCTTGACGTCGGAAGACTCCTAGTTGTCGTAGGCGTCCTGCTGGTCATCACCTTGGTAGTTCTGTTCATCTTCATACTCTGGCCATTTGAATAGCTAGGGACACAGCCGTGAGTACTTTAAGTACTCGCAAACTAATACTAGTGTAAGTGCTAACAATTCTAGTAAGGGGGTGCTAAGCTCTAGTTTATTTTGCATAAAGCCAATTTTAGTTCACAAGTATTTGATAAAAGACTTATACATGTGCTAACTAACTCAAGTGGGAACATTAGTGTAATTCCCACAACTCAGTTGTGATTCAAGTCAAGTCACCATTTCAAAACATCAACACTTTCAAGAATCTGACACCGGTAACAGTATGGCCTTTCCAACCGTCCGTAACCGTGGACACGGCTATTCGAATAGGTTTACACTCTGCAGAGATTGCACACTTGTGCCACAACATTTGATTTCATCCGTCGAGGATAACCCCGAATCATCGTAACACAGTACGCGGATCATCAACCATAACCTTTCACTTACATACCCTAGTATAGGTACCTCTCCCCATGAGCTTGGCCTCCCAGTGAAGACCAACTGTCAACCTCGGAACTGCACAGGGCTTGGCTGTACAATTCACCTCATTTCACATCATTTCTCATACTACAGAGACAGCCTCGGCATAACCCCTATGATGCTTGTTCAGAGGGAACCCATACTAAGATGCATAAACTTCCAGTTAAGCCCTACCCATAATCAGGTATTGTTGGAGTACTCAAAAATTGGAAAGGTATCGCATCCAAACCAATATCAGTTTATTCAAAATTTACCAACTCGGATCTTTCAATGGAATGACTCATCATTCTAAGGTTTCAAAAATCAGTTCAAGTCACATGTTCCCATCTAGAGTAGTCAATTTTAGTATTAGCACTAGCACTAATCATGAGGGGTGCTATCTTGCTTGGCTAGCTTTGAGACTAACTTTGCTACTCTAGTAACTCACTAAACTTAGACCAAAGTTAACTACAAAAGTAACTTCTTCATAAAACAAGTAAAAACTTGTAAGGTAAAAACTGGGGATAGGATTGTTGCAAGGTAAAACTAATGGTGCCTTGCCCCAAAGGGCTTTTGAAAGTATAGAGATGGTAAACCTAGAGGGGGGTGAATAGGTTTCTACAGATTTTAATTCTTTCTTTGCAATATTAGGCTTTGCGGAATATAAAGGTGAGCCTAATGCAAACTAGGTGAAGCAACCTATATGAAGATACAACTATCTCGAGCACGAAGGCTCTCTCAGGCAGTTAAATCACAAGTAAGGAGTTCAGTTAGAGATAACCGATAGCACGCGGAGACGAGGATGTATTCCCGTGTTCCCTTGCTTTGCAACAAGGTACGTCACGTTTGGAGGGGTGGAGGTCCCACGAAGGATTCCCCACGCCACGAAGGCTCACCCTATTCTCCGGAGCCTATCCCACGAAGGAATAGCTCACTCACTTGTGGTAGACTTTGAGGTAGCCTCCAAACCTTCACAATCTTGCCCGGAGCAAATCCACAGCCCGGATGCTTCCGGACTCCTCTTGCCCACCTAGGGTTTCCAAGGAACCCTAGGAAGCAAGCTTCTCGATGAATACAAGGGGGAATGAGATTTGGCTTGGTAGAACAGTAGATCGGGTCCTCCTCTAGTGATTCCCCGGAGGGATTTGAGTTTGGGTGGAGGAGGAGGGAGATCGGAGGCTTTTGGTGTTTCTAATAATGGAGTCAGAGAGAGAGAGAGCTCAAGAACAGCTTGTAGTGTATTGCCTAAGTGTTCTGAGGTAGAAGAAGGCCTATTTATAGTGTACTTCGAAATATGGCCGTTGGTCACTTGCCACCTCAGCTTTCTTCTCGTCAAACCCGGTCAACCGGACCAGTGACCGGACTGTCCGGTCTGGAATCCGGTCCGACCGGACCAGCCGGTTGTGACAGGATGTTGGGCCGGATCCTCCTTTTCTTCGTCCAGGGGCTCCTCCGGTTGGCGCCCGGTTGGCGCCCGGTTGACTGGACCGTGCGCCGGACTCGCCGGTCTGGAGCCCGGCTGATCGGGCGGCAACCGGATTCTTCCAGCGTCGATTTGCAGTCCGGTTGACGCCCGGTTGGCGCCCGGTTGGCGCCTGGTCGACCGGACCGTGCGCCGGACCATCCGGTCTGTGGCCCGGTCCAACCGGGTGACCGACCGGATTTCTTCTGTAGACCCCTTTTCGATTGTCGTTGAAGTGGGGGGTCTCCTTTAGCCTTCTTGTTCCTTTGATACACCATTTATGCCTCATTGCCTAATACCTGAGATAATCCTTATAAACGTATTAGGTCAAATACCCTAGCACGGTGTCATTGTTACCAAAATAATGGATAAGGGTAAAATACCCTTACAATCTCCCCCTTTTTGGTATACGATGACAAACCGAGCTAGAGTCACATATAGATAGTATGATAAGCTCTCAACCTTGATTCCATATAAGATATTACGACAGCTCCCCCATAATATGTGCACTTGGAGAGTTTGCGTTTGAATGCAAAGTGCACCATATGTGTAACATGAGAAGCTCCCCAATATCTTTAGGAAACAAGCATGGTATGGACAAGTATATCAAGATATATAAGCATAAAACATGATTATCCTAATAGAGTGAATAAGCACACACATAGTCGTCCATACACGTCCATACACGAATTATTCAAAGTAGCAAATGATTCTCGAGAAATCGAAAGCAAATAAGCACAAGCCATATAAGATCCAAATAAAGCAACTCCCATGGCTTGTGACAATCAAGGAACCCCGTGGTCCTAGACTCTACTCTCTTCTCCCCCTTTGGCATCGGAACACCAAAAAGGCGAAGAAAAGAGGAGAGAAGCTACCGCACCCATCAATAGAACTGGGAGGGGAGGGAGCATGAGCCCGACGGAGTAGCCGCATCACGATCATCCTCATCATCATCATCACCAGGAGGGGAGGGAGCACGAGCAGTCCGAGGAGGAGGGCCACCATGAGCATACATGGAGAAGTCAAAGTTCTGGATCATCTCATCGGTAATGTGAGGCATCTCCCAAGCTGGCGCAACCACATGCTCCATCTCAGGGCCGGAAGGAGGAACATGAGCATTCCGTGCAGCCATGAACTCACTATGTCTCCTTCGTGTCTCCTGGTTAATGGCAAGACTCTGATGTGCAGTGTCATTGGTGTTCTTGCACATCTGCCACATGCTGGTGAAGAAGCGAGCGGCACCACGCTGAGGGCGCCGAGTGTAACTGGGTCCTGCTGCAGGATCATGCTGTTCCTTGGAACGGCGCTCAGCGGTGGGCATCATGGAAGGGACTTCTATGCGACCATCCTGAGTAGGGAATCTGAATGGTTCCATGATGACCTTTTCACCCAAGACGTTGAGAGGAGCAGGAACAATGGTGTTGATGAGCACTTGAATGTACTGAACATACTTTGGAGTCATGCGGTCCATCACTGCACGCTTGATTTCACAGTAAATAAGATCACACCCATCAATCTTCCTCCTCCTGGCAGGGTTGCAATAGGACATCAGGTTCAGGTGATAGTTCCTGACTTCGCTAGAATCTCCAGACTTGTTGATGAGGTTCTCACGGAATAGCTTGGCAAGGACAAGGTATGAATAGTACATCCCTGAGATGGTGGGAGGCGCAGCAGTTGGGTTAGTGGGGTAGCAAAAGGAGATGTCACCCTTAGTCATCTTGGACCGAGAGTGGATCTTGTACCCTGGAACACGGTCACCACCACAACCCAAGGCCGCACAGAACTGTGTGTAGGTGCAAGAGTACTTTTCCTTGCCAGTCATCCAAGTCATGGTGCGGTCTTCATCTTCATGAAAGTAGACAGTGCAGTGGAACTGACGGACTAGCAGAGGACAGTAGGTGTAATCTTCTTGTGCTTCATCAGGCTTGAGTATCACAAGGTCATATAGGCCCAGACCCTTCAAGGTTTCAACCACAAAGCGGTACTTTGTGGCTTCATGCAAGGCAAGCTCCTGAGGATTGATGGCCTTGGGCATCACAACAGTCCCATTCTTCATACTATCATGATCATCATAGAAACCATCCCATAGGGTTGCTTGGGTCTTGGTCCAGAAGAACTTGTCCCCACCCATGTAAGTCCGGCGCTCATGGCGATATGGATTCACCAACCTCACTTCCCTCCACTCACCGCGGTGTGCATCCGCAAGGTTGAAAGTTGGCACTTCTTCATCATCTTCTTGGGCAGCCTGCTTATCCTTCTTCTTACCACCCACTGACTTGGTTCTTCTCCTCTCCGAGCTGCCAGTGTCAGTAGTCTGATGAGCTGCAGGAGGTGCGCGAGCACTAGACCGGCGGGGTGGATTCTCAGCAGTCCGGCCTCTCTTGGCAACAGTGCCCCGTCGTTCAGGTTCACCACTCCAGCTTCCTGTGAATGAGAGAATATAGCAAGGATAGCAGTGGGGTAAGTGTACATGTCATCAATAAGAGGGGAACCAAAAAGCATAGCATATATTCAAGTGTATTGATGAGATTGTGCGAAAAACTGGGCGATCCGGCGCACAGGCCGGTCCAACCGGGCTGCAGACCGGACGAGCCGGTTGCAAATCCGGTCAGACCGGACGGCACGCCGGGCCGGCCGGTTGAGGGGCCGGTTGACCGGGCGGCAAACCGGATCTGTCGAGTTGTAATAAGTTGCCCAGATTTTCTACCACAAATTCATGCAAAAACTCAAAAACTTGAACATAGACTATAGCAATAGAGTGGAGTATGTGCTTGGTGTTGTGAGACACTCTAAAGTCATGAGGACTTGCAAACCCTAACCCTAACCCTAAGATCTCCTCAAATCATGTCAAGAACTAGCAATGTGTGAAGAGGACTAGAAATTAGGAGGGAAGGGAGAGTACATTACCCGAAGACATTGTTCTCCTTGATCAAGAGAATCAAGAAGAGCACAAGGTAAGGCTTGAAAACCAAGAACACCAAAAATTCCCAAACTAGCTTGAGAGGGCTCAAATCCTTCGGTGGAGATGTCCCAAAGAGCCCGATCTATGCTTTGGTGGAGTTTGGGGGGTTCTTGTGGTGGGAACGGCCTAGATCTTGGTGGAGGTGAGCAGGGCGCCGGCCATGGAGGTGTGGAGGTTGGGGAATAATGGGGAAGATGACCCCAAGGGGTATCCCTTCCCCAATTTATAGCAGGCCGCGCGGTCGGTTGGGCGCCCGGTCAACCGGACCAGGCGCCGGCTGAGCCGGCCCAGCGCCCGGTTGGCGCCCGGTCGACCGGACCATCCGGTCAGGAACCCGGTCCAACCGGGCCAGGGACCGGCCAGCCCAGATATGTCTAGTTTTGCCTCGTTTTGCCCCTATGCTTTGTGTAAATGTGTGTGAGTGCTCAGATGATGACATGTACATATAGATAGATAGATGATGATGAGATGAGTATAGACATGGGGTTGGAAAAACAAAGTTCTCTAGGCATACCCATTGGAGAGAAAATCGAAACAAGATGTGAATAGTAACAATGGGCATGATTCGAAGTGTATATCAAGAATCATAAGTCATTTGGAAATGATGTTTGCAATAAGATCATTTGGCCTTATATAGTCAAATCAAGTTGTAATAAAGGCTCAATGAGGGGCGGGGGATTACTCCCCCTATGTGAAAGCGCAAATGTCATGAGACCGCGAAGAGACATGCTTGGGTCCATATAATGACATTGGGTCTATTTATGTTGCACACATAGGTATGCATCGTACCAAGACATGGTAGGATGACTATCCCCATATGTGCTATGCCTTTAAGCTAGATAGCAAGATAAATGCAAGAATATAGTGCAAGAAGTTAATCAATCCAAGTTTTTAGGATCAAGAATACCAAGTTCTCCTCTCAAGTTAACAAAGCGGGCTTCATCCAAAGGCTTAGTGAAAATATCCGCCAATTGGTAGGTTGTTCCCACATGAGTGAGATCAATATCCTTATTGGCAACATGATCACGTAGGAAGTGATGGCGAATGTCAATATGTTTGGTGCGACAATGTTGAACCGGGTTGTTGGCGATCTTTATTGCACTTTCATTGTCACAAAGAAGAGGCACCGTACCAAGAGACACACCATAGTCTTTCAAGGTTTGCTTCATCCATAACAATTGAGTGCAACAAGATGCCGCGGATATGTATTCGGCTTCGGCGGTGGATAGGGCGGTGGAGTTTTGTTTCTTGGATGACCAACTCACCAATGACCGGCCAATAAATTGGCAAGCCCCGGAGGTAGACTTCCGGTCAACCTTATCACCGGCCCAATCGGAATCCGGATAGCCAATGAGTTCAAAGGTTGACCCCTTTGGATACCATAGCCCGAGAGTAGGAGTGAAAACAAGGTATCTTAGAATCCGTTTGACCGCCACTAAATGGCTCTCCTTGGGAGCGGATTGAAAACGAGCACACATCCCTACACTTAGCATGATATCCGGCCTAGAGGCACAAAGGTAGAGCAAGGATCCTATCATGGAGCGGTATACCTTTATGTCCACATCCTTCTCACCGTCACATGAACCAAGTTTCCCCTTTACGGGCATGGGTGTCTTCATTGGACTCGCATTGGTCATGTTGAATTTCTTGAGCATGTCCCTCACGTACTTTTCTTGAGAGATGAAGGTGCCTTTTGCAAGTTGCCTCACTTGGAAGCCTAGGAAGAACTTCAACTCTCCCATCATGGACATCTCAAATTTTCTAGTCATCAATAGCTCAAAAGCTTTGTTATGATTGGGGTTAGTTCCACCAAAGATAATATCATCAACATATATTTGACATATAAAGAGGCCACCCCCTTTAACCCGCTTGGTGAAAAGGGTGGAATCGACCGTACCCATGCAAAACCCATCATGTAGTAAGAAATCCCTAAGGAACTCATACCAAGCACGTGGAGCTTGCTTGAGACCGTAGAGTGCCTTATGGAGTAAATACACGTGGTTGGGTCGGCATGGGTCTTCGAAACCCGGGGGTTGAGCCACATATGCGGTTTCTTTTAGGGTACCATTCAAAAATGCACTTTTCACATCCATTTGATATAATTTGAAATTGTGGAAAGATGTAAATGCAAGCAAAAGACGAATAGCTTCAAGACGGGCTACCGGCGCAAAGGTATCCTCAAAATCCATACCTTCTATTTGGGCGAACCCTTGCGCCACTAACCTTACTTTGTTTCGTATGACAATGCCATTCTCATCTTGCTTGTTCTTGAATACCCATTTGGTCCCAATGACATTGATGCGATGATCCTTGGGTCTCTCAACTAGAGACCATACTTCATTACGAGTGAAACACTCCAATTCTTCTTGCATGGCAATTACCCAATCCGGATCGACCAAGGCTTCATGTACCTTAAGTGGTTCAAAACTAGACACAAAAGCATGATGTTCACAATAAGTGATAAGTAATGCACGGTGTCTACGAGTTACCACTCCTCTTGAGATTCTACCAAGGACTTGATCCACTTTCATGTCACTTGCCCTTGTAGCGGCCTTGATCTTCCGAACGGTTCCTTCATGATCAATGAATTCATCTCTTGCTAGTACTTGATCATGAGGGACCACTTGAGCTTGATCATGAGTTGAGGATGTTTCTTGATCATCATCATGGTCTTGCTCCGTGGAATGAGGATCTTCTTCTTGTTCTTCGGAACGTGACTCATCTTGAGTAGAGGATGGTTCTTGAGTTGCACTTGATGGTTCGGCTTGAGTTGAGCTAGGCTCCACTTGTGGCGTGCTTGAAACATCTACTCCATCATCTTGATCATCATTATGAACTTCCATGGGCCGGATGTGTCCAATGCCCATATGCTTGATGGCACTAGATGGATCATCATCATTACCTGCAACACATGGAACAACTTGCTCCACTTGGGAGCCATTATCCTCCAAGAACACCACGTCACAAGATACTTCAATAGTCCCGGTGGACCGGTTGTAGTATCTATAGGCGTGAGAGTTCTCCGCATATCCAACAAATATACCCTCTATGGTTCTAGTTTCAAATTTACCGAGCTTTCCTTTGTTGTTCTTAACAAGACGTTTGCATCCAAAAACACGAATGTACATGACATTAGGCTTGTTACCGGTAAGGAGCTCGTATGGAGTTTTGTTGTGGAGGGGACGGAGGAAGAGCCAGTTGGAGTAGTGGACGGCCGTAGAGATGGCTTCTCCCCAAAAGTTGTGGGGTGAGTTGAATTCACTCAAGATGGTTCTTGCCATCTCAATGATAGTCCGGTTCTTCCTTTCAACAACACCATTTTGTTGAGGAGTGTATGGAGCTGAAAACTCATGCTTGATGCCCTCATCATCAACAAACTCTTGCATAGTGTAGTTCTTGAACTCGGTGCCATTGTCGGTCCTAATTGCCTTGATCTCGGATTCATACATACGTTGAGCTTTCTTGGCAAAGATGATGAACTCTCTATGGGTCTCGTCCTTAGACTTAAGGAGAAAGACCCAAGAGTATCTTGAGTAATCATCAACAATGACAAGTCCATACTTGCTCCCACCAAGAGTATCATAATGTGATGGCCCAAAGAGATCCAAATGAAGGAGCTCCAAAGGCCTAGATGTGGTAACAATACTCTCGATAGGATGCTTCTTCTTGAGTTGCTTTCCGGCTACACATGCACTACAAACACGATCTTTCTCAAAAGAAATGCCGGTTAGTCCCACAATGTGCTCACCCTTTAGGAGTTGTTTAAGATTCCTCATGTTAACATGACCAAGGCGGCGATGCCACAACCAACCTTCGTCATGCTTGGCCACCATTAGACATGTGGAGAAAGAGGGGCTCTCTTTCGAGAGGTCAACCACGTAAAGGTTGTTCTCCACATATCCAACAAGGACCAATTTGAGATTGTCACTCCTAAAGTCTTGCACATAATATTTAGTGAAATATGAATTGTAACCGGCATTGGCAAGATGATATATAGAAAGTAAGTTATAGCCAAGGTGTTCAACAAGCATAACCGTCTCAAGGCACAAGTCCTTAGAGATTGCTACCTTGCCATACCCAAGTACCTTTCCCTTTGAGTTGTCACCAAAAGTGATGCTTGACTTCTTGTTGATGTCTTCAATGAATTGATCAAGCACACCTCTTCCTCCGGTCATATGATTGGTGCATCCACTATCAAACACCCATTTTGGAACACCAGAGGAATACCCCTACAAAATCAAGTAGAGGATTTAGGAACCCATCGATTAATGGGTTCCTTTGCAATGGCAACAATATCTTTTGGTACCCAAATTGAGTACTCTCTATAAGCATAGCCATTAGGAGGGCCAACATAGTTAGCATAGACATCACCATAATAATCAACAAATAATGCATAGTGATCGTTTGGCCCCGTGCGGTCACCACTAGTGGCTTTGCCCTTTGAGGCTTTGCCATTATTAGTGATCTTCTTGTTCTTATCTTGAGCGGGTTTCTCCTTCTTGTAGTTGTTCTTCTTGTGAGACTTGGGAACATATCCAAGTCCATACTTTTGATTGTTTGACCTTTGCTTACTCAAGAGGTCATCCAATCCCATCTTGTTCTTGGCAGCGGTGAACTTTGCAAGTTCCTTTGTTAACCTAACATTTTCCTCAAGAATAGATGCTTGCTCACAAGAAGATTCATTAGGATGATAGTCAAGACCATATTTTGTCACCAAGGATTCAAGATATGCATTGGTCTCAACATGCAAAGAAAGTTCCTCTTGTAAACGAACATGTTCCTCAACAAGTTTAGCATGCTCACTAGTAAAGGAAGTGGAGGAACAAGCAAGCTTTTCAACATCAATGGGATCCTTCATTGATCCAAGAGCCTTTTTGTAGGATTCTTGGAGTAGATCATGGTTCTCTCCAAGTTTCTTGAGCTCATCCTTGACAAGCTTGTTAGCCTTTTCAAGGTGGTCAAGATCCCTATTGAGAGAAGCATGAGCAACTTCAAGCTCCTCCTTTGAGGCATTGAGCTCTTGGGTCAATAATTGAGCCCTATCAATAGTTTCTAGGTCCTTAACTTTATCAAGTTCATAGGTTTCAATTTGTTGCTTAAGGCCTTGAGATATGCACCTTTCGGTTTTTAGCTCTTGTCTTAGGAGATTGAATCTCCGTTCCTTCTCATTCAAATGATATTCTAATTCCTCAATGGACTCATCCTTTTCTTTGAGTGAGTCCATCAAGAAATCAAACTTGACAAGAGCTTCACCACGAAGGGTGCATCTAACATCATAGAGTTCCTTAAGCACAATTAATTCATCTTGATTTTTATTTTCATCATCAAGAACACTAGATAGGGAAGGTGGAGGTTCCATTACCTTGGTTTCCCTTGCCATAAGACAAGAGCCAACGATTGTAGATGAGGTAGAGTCATCGGAGTCATCATCTTGAGTTATCCTTGCCATGAAGGAAGATCCAACATCATTCTCCGTGGAGTAGTCCTTGGATTAGTCATATGTGAAGAGTGACCCGGGCTTAGAGAAAGCCAAACCGGCCACCCCGGCCTCCTTCTCCTCATCTTCCTCTTCATCATCGGACAAGTACTCGGCCCCAACAAAGGCTCTTCCCTTGTTCTTCTTGTATCGATCATTGATTGGGTTTGGCTTCAATCTTGGCTTGACCCCTTTGATGAATCTTGGCTTGTCCACCCTTTTCTCATAAGGGCACTCATTTACAAAGTGGCTATCTTCATCACAATTGTAGCAAGTTCTCTTCTTCTTCTTGTCATTGAGGAGCAGAGGGAACTTTGCCTTGTACTTCTTGGCAAAGAAAGCAAAGTCGGTAGCCATGTCACTAGTTGAAGTCATCTCTTCATCTTCTTCAATTTCATAGTCTTCTTTGCTTCCATGATCGGCCCTAGCTTTGAGAGCAAGGTTGTGTGGCGCTTCATGGTTGTGTGAGGCTTCATCAACACGGTTCATTGCCATTAGCCTCTTTCCCGCTTTGGCCATGTTTTCATTGGCGGCCACATAGGAGACTAGATCATCGGAGTTGAGGTCGGCACTCTTGGTCATGATTTGCAAGTTGAGTGCGAGATTGGTGTCTTCTTGTTTGACGGCAATCATAGCAATGACCTTGGACTTTATGAATGCATCATTCATCTCGAAGACGTCATTGTACTTCTCAACACCAAGTCCCTTGACCCTTACTCTAAGAGCACCAAGTCTTGCATAAGCATCGGCCACGGACTCTCCTTCTCGAATCATGAATTGATGGGCCTCTTGCTTTGCGGTCTCGTAAAGAGCGGATTGGATCAAATCGGTTTCCTCTTGGAGTACGATGATTCAATCCCACAACTCTTTAGCGGAGTCTATGTCATTGACTTGATCAAGGAGCTTGCGGTTGATGCCACTCCTAATCTTGTCACGTGCGGAGGCGTTGAGTTGACGGTTGTAGAATTCGGTGGAGGTCAACCGAATGGGATCTTGTGGCTCCCGGTATCCATGAACAATGATCTCCCACAACTCCACGCTGCAGCTGCGAATATGAGATTCCATAGAAGATTTCCAAAAAGGAAAGTGAGTTCCATCAAAATGGGGAACATTCCCACTATGGTTTATATGAGGCATGGGTGAAGTGTTTTTGGGATAGTCATGGTTGACTTCACGATAGGCCCCTAGGGAGGCCGAAGCCGTACTAGGAGACCCATTAGTCAAGTTCTTAAGCATGATAGACATCTCTGCCATTTGGCTTTGTAGCTCATCCTCCTTTTTCTTCTTCTCGGCATCATATGCCAAGAATCTAAATTTCATCTCTTTAACCGAAAGGTTAGAGTCTTCATCTAGACCCTCGAATAGTTTATCCATCTCACTCTTAAGGCGGTGAAGCCCTTAATAAGAGTCCAGGCTCTGATACCAATTGAAAGTATAGAGATGGTAAACCTAGAGGGGGGGTGAATAGGTTTCTACAGATTTTAATTCTTTCTTTGTAATATTAGGCTTTGCGGAATATAAAGGTGAGCCTAATGCAAACTAGGTGAAGCAACCTATATGAAGATACAACTATCTCGAGCACGAAGGCTCTCTCAGGCAGTTAAATCACAAGTAAGGAGTTTGGTTAGAGATAACCGATAGCACGCGGAGACGAGGATGTATTCCCGTGTTCCCTTGCTTTGCAACAAGGTACGTCACGTTTGGAGGGGTGCAGGTCCCACAAAGGATTCCCCACACCACGAAGGCTCACCCTATTCTCCGGAGCCTATCCCACGAAGGAATAGCTCACTCACTTGTGGTAGACTTTGAGGTAGCCTCCAAACCTTCACAATCTTGCCCGGAGCAAATCCACAGCCCGGATGCTTCCGGACTCCTCTTGCCCACCTAGGGTTTCCAAGGAACCCTAGGAAGCAAGCTTCTCGATGAATACAAGGGGGAATGAGATTTGGCTTGGTAGAACAGTAGATCGGGTCCTCCTCTAGTGATTCCCCGGAGGGATTTGAGTTTGGGTGGAGGAGGAGGGAGATCGGAGGCTTTTGGTGTTTCTAATAATGGAGTCAGAGAGAGAGCTCAAGAACAGCTTGTAGTGTATTGCCTAAGTGTTCTGAGGTAGAAGAAGGCCTATTTATAGTGTACTTCGAAATATGGCCGTTGGTCACTTACCACCTCAGCTTTCTTCTCGTCAAACCCGGTCAACCGGACCAGTGACCGGACTGTCCGGTCTGGAATCCGGTCCGACCGGACCAGTGACCGGACCAGCCGGTTGTGACCGGATGCTGGGCCGGATCCTCCTTTTCTTCGTCCAGGGGCTCCTCCGGTTGGCGCCCGGTTGGCGCCCGGTTGACCGGACCGTGCGCCGGACTCGCCGGTCTGGAGCCCGGCAGACCGGGCGGCAACCGGATTCTTCCAGCGTCGATTTGCAGTCCGGTTGACGCCCGGTTGGCGCCCGGTCGACCGGACCGTGCGCCGGACCATCCGGTCTGTGGCCCGGTCCAACCGGGTGACCGACCGAATTTCTTCTGTAGACCCCTTTTCGATTGTCGTTGAAGTGGGGGGGTCTCCTTTAGCCTTCTTGTTCCTTTGATACACCATTTATGCCTCATTGCCTAATACCTGAGATAATCCTTATAAACGTATTAGGTCAAATACTCTAGCACGGTGTCATTGTTACCAAAATAATGGATAAGGGTAAAATACCGTTACAGCTTTGCACTTTGCAAGAATATTAGCTTGCCTTGGTGGTGATCAAAGTGCTTCTCCTCCTCTTCTTGGTAGAAACCTTCCTCTTCCTGGTATTCTCCGGTACTAGCGTCTGAATTCGAATACGAGATACAATCACCCAACAAAGTTCAAGAGCTATACTAAGCACACATGGCTTCACACAAACTATTCCAATTGCACACATAACATATTAATTGTATTTGGTTTTCTTTCTTTAGGAAAAATAATTTGCTCTCATTACATATGTAAATGGTAGTTTCCATTTAGTTCTTGGAGAAAATAATTTCCTCTCATTGAATCTTCTTAAGATTTAATTTCCTCAAACCATCATGCATGAAATCATGTTGACCTAAGTCAACCATTCATCATCATCATTTGGGAAAATGATTTAAATGAGGTAGAATACCTCATACAATTTAACAATTCTAATTATGATTTAATATCACCAAGTATTTCATGTGAGAGTATTTAGACCAGGGTCTCAACTGCATATAAAAGTACTTGGGACAAGATTTAAATGAAGCAAAGCACTTCATATGATTTGCATAATAGTTTTGGGACAATATCACTTGAGTGGCCATGATCACTCAAAGTAACGATGACATATTTTTGCAGAAACAATTAGTGTAAGTGAAATGTGAGTTATGAGAGTTGAAAACAACTTAATATCATTTTTGGTTGATTTTTAATAATTGTTTGAATGTGCAAAAGTCCCTGACTTATTCTTTTTGTCACATTATTTCTACAAAGAAACTCACAGTAAGACTAGTGTAGTTTTGTAGATCTTTTTGCTAGCTTTCCAATAATATAAAGTTTGCTAAATTTGGCCAAGCCAATTTGAATCTATTGAATTTTGAACGCAGGGCCAGTATTGAATTTAAAGTAAATCTGGAAAATCAAATTTGAATAAGTGGGCCTGGCGGGAAAAGTTACTGGGCCGAAACGAATTAAACAGCCCCAGTCCAGCCCACCACGCGTCCACGCACGCGTGGGCTGTCTGACGGTGGGCTCCACCCGTCAGTGGCTCATAAATCCTGAATCGGTACGGGGAACGTGGAGCGTAGGATTAGATCAAGATCTGACGGTCGTGGGTCATCGTCGTCGCCGGTGAGAAACTCTCACTGGCGCGGCGGCACTAGGGGGTCGGAGGGCTCACCGTGGCTCCAGTGATGGTGGGCAGTATGCTCGGTGAAGCGGTGGTCGACGGCGAAGCGACTGGTAGCAGCGGCACGTCCTGGGGCGGCTCCAATCGGCGCGAGCTTCCGCGGTGGCGTGCGGCAGTGAGGTGGCTGATACGTCTCCGACGTATCGATAATTTCTTATGT
This sequence comes from Lolium perenne, assembly GCF_019359855.2. Classification (NCBI taxonomy): domain Eukaryota; kingdom Viridiplantae; phylum Streptophyta; class Magnoliopsida; order Poales; family Poaceae; genus Lolium; species Lolium perenne. Next base: position 41,715,015 of record NC_067244.2, on the reverse strand, counting down.
TCCATGCCACATTATTGATGTTATCTACATGTTTTATGCACACTTTATGTCATATTCGTGCATTTTCTGGAACTAACATATTAACAAGATGCCGAAGTGCCAGTTGCTGTTTTCTGCTGTTTTTGGTTTCAGAAATCCTAGTAAGGAAATATTCTCGGAATTGGACGAAATCAAAGCCCAGGGGCCTATTTTCTCACGAAGCTTCCAGAAGTCCGAAGGAGAGACGAAGAGGGGCCACAGGGGAGCCAAACCATAGGGCGGCGCGGCCCCCCCTTGGCCGCGCGGCCCTGTGGTGTGGGGCCCCCGTGCCGCCTCTTGACCTGCCCTTCCGTCTACAAATAGCCTCCGTGAGGAAACCCCCAGTACCGAGAGCCACGATACGGAAAACCTTCCAGAGACGCCGCCGCCGCCGATCCCATCTCGGGGGATCCAGGAGATTGCCTCCGGCACCCTGCCGGAGAGGGGAATCATCTCCCGGAGGACTCTACGCCGCCATGGTCGCCTCCGGTGTGATGTGTGAGTAGTCTACCCCTGGACTATGGGTCCATAGCAGTAGCTAGATGGTTGTCTTCTCCCCATTGTGCTATCATTGTCGGATCTTGTGAGCTGCCTAACATGATCAAGATCATCTATCTGTAATTCTATATGTTGCGTTTGTTGGGATCCGATGAATAGAGAATACTTGTTATGTTGATTATCAAAGTTATGCTTATGTGTTGTTTATGATCTTGCATGCTCTCCGTTACTAGTAGATGCTCTGGCCAAGTAGATGCTTGTAACTCCAAGAGGGAGTACGTATGCTCGATAGTGGGTTCATGCCTGCATTGACACCTGGGACAGTGACAGAAAGTTCTAAGGTTGTGTTGTGCTGTTGCCACTAGGGATAAAACATTAGTGATATGTTCAAGGATGTAGTCACTAGTTACATTACGCACCATACTTAATGCAATTGTTTGTTGTTAGCAACTTAATACTGGAGGGGGTTCGGATGATAACCTGAAGGTGGACTTTTTAGGCATAGATGCAGTTGGATGACGGTCTATGTACTTTGTCGTAATGCCCAATTAAATCTCACTATACTCATCATGATATGTATGTGCATGGTCATGCTCTCTTTATTTGTCAATTGCCCAACTGTAATTTGTTCACCCAACATGCTGTTCGTCTTATGGGAGAGACACCTCTAGTGAACTGTGGACCCCGGTCCAATTCTCTTTACTGAAATACAATCTACTGCAATACTTGTTCTACTGTTTTCTGCAAACAATCATCTTCCACACAATACGGTTAATCCTTTGTTACAGCAAGCCGGTGAGATTGACAACCTCACTGTTTCGTTGGGGCAAAGTACTTTGGTTGTGTTGTGCAGGTTCCACGTTGGCGCCGGAATCCCTAGTGTTGCGCCGCACTACATCTCGCCGCCATCAACCTTCAACGTGCTTCTTGGCTCCTCCTGGTTCGATAAACCTTGGTTTCTTTCTGAGGGAAAACTTGCTGCTGTGCGCATCATACCTTCCTCTTGGGGTTGCCCAACGAACGTGTGAAATACACGCCATCAAGCACATTTTTCTGGCGCCGTTGCCGGGGAGATCAAGACACGCTGCAAGGGGAGTCTCCACTTCTCAATCTCTTTACTTTGTTTTTGTCTTGCTTAGTTTTATTTACTACTTTGTTTGCTGCACTAAATCAAAATACAAAAAAATTAGTTGCTAGTTTTACTTTACTTGCTATCTTGTTTACTATATCAAAAACACAAAAAAATTAGTTACTTGCATTTACTTTACTTATTTCATCATGTTTCCTTTTAATTTTACCACAAAAGACATACCGGTAGGACGTGGGTCTATAGTTGGGAGAAATAATATAGAAGAATTCTTCAACCATGTTAGTACTATTGAAAATTTTGAAGATAGACACTTGGTAGACCTTGCGCCTACTTATGAAATTGCTGCTGCGCATTTAGTTCGCCTGTTGGAAACTAAATTTGTTAATCTTAATCCTATAATCCAACACATGTTTTTCACACTTGGCGATATGGAAGAAGGGGAAAAGAAAGATTTTGTATTAGAAACCCTTCTTAGAGAATTTGGTGGTCTAGCAAGAGAAGCTAGAAAGGTGTTTGCTTAATTTAATATGCTTGGTTCTCCTACTAATTTTGTTAGTCTCCTTGAAAAGATGGATATGGATAGAATAAGATACACTAATAATATTGATGATGGAGAGGAGATCAAAGCACCAATACCATGTAAGCTCCTAGCTATGAATGATGCACTAGAAAATAACTATGCTTGGCTTGTTCCTGAAAATTTGTTTGATGAGAGTAGCACGCCTAAGACTAATGAAAAGGGAGATGCTAAAACTTATGTATCTAATATACTATGCTTGGTTGAGAAAAGCCCACACCCCGCTGTAGAAGTACCACCCTTCGATAATACTTGATACACACTTTCTGCGCCTAGCTGAAAGGCGTTAAAGAAAAGCGCTTATGGGAGACAACCCATGTTTTTACCTATAGTACTTTGTTTTTATTTTGTGTCTTGGAAGTTGTTTACTACTGTAGCAACCTCTCCTTATCTTAGTTTTGTGTTTTGTTGTGCCAAGTTAAGCCGTTGATAGAAAAGTAAGTACTAGATTTGGATTACTGCACAGTTCCAGATTTCTTTGCTGTCACGAATCTGGGTCCACCTCCCTGTAGGTAACTCAGAAAATTATGCCAATTTACGTGCATGATCCTCAGATATGTACGCAACTTTCATTCAATTTGAGCATTTTCATTTGAGCAAGTCTGGTGCCATTTTAAAATTCGTCAATACGAACTGTTCTGTTTTGACAGATTCTGCCTTTTATTTCGCATTGCCTCTTTTGCTATGTTGGATGAATTTCTTTGATCCACTAATGTCCAGTAGCATTATGCAATGTCCAGAAGTGTTAAGAATGATTGTGTCACCTCTGAATATGTCAATTTATATTGTGCACTAACCCTCTAATGAGTTGTTTCGAGTTTGGTGTGGAGGAAGTTTTCAAGGATCAAGAGAGGAGTATGATGCAACATGATCAAGGAGAGTGAAAGCTCTAAGCTTGGGGATGCACCCGGTGGTTCACCCCTGCATATATCAAGAAGACTCAAGCGTCTAAGCTTGGGGATGCCCAAGGCATCCCCTTCTTCATCGACAACATTATCAGGTTCCTCCCATGAAACTATATTTTTATTCCATCACATCTTATGTGCTTTTTCTTGGAGCGTCGGTTTGTTTTTGTTTTTGTTTTGTTTGAATAAAATGGATCCTAGCATTCACTTTATGGGAGAGAGACACGCTCCGCTGTAGCATATGGACAAGTATGTCCTTGGTTTCTACTCATAGTATTCATGGCGAAGTTTCTCCTTCGTTAAATTGTTATATGGTTGGAATTGGAAAATGATACATGTAGTAATTGCTATAAATGTCTTGGGTAATGTGATACTTGGCAATTGTTGTGCTCATGATTAAGCTCTTGCATCATATGCTTTGCACCCATTAATGAAGAAATACATAGAGCATGCTAAAATTTGGTTTGCATATTTGGTTTCTCTAAGGTCTAGATAATTTCTAGTATTGAGTTTGAACAACAAGGAAGACGGTGTAGAGTCTTATAATGTTTTCAATATGTCTTTTATGTGAGTTTTGCTGCACCGGTTCATCCTTGTGTTTGTTTCAAATAAGCCTTGCTAGCCTAAACCTTGTATCGAGAGGGAATACTTCTCATGCATCCAAAATACTTGAGCCAACCACTATGCCACTTGTGTCCACCATACCTACCTATACTACATGGTATTTTCCCGCCATTCCAAAGTAAATTGCTTGAGTGCTACCTTTAAAATTCCATCATTCACCTTTGCAATATATAGCTCATGGGACAAATAGCTTAAAAACTATTGTGGTATTGAATATGTAATTATGCACTTTATCTCTTATTAAGTTGCTTGTTGTGCGATAACCATGTTTATCGGGGACGCCATCAACTATTCATTGTTGAATTTCATGTGAGTTGCTATGCATGTTCGTCTTGTCTCAAGCAAGAGAGATCTACCACCATATGGTTAAGCATGCATATGTTAGAGAAGAACATTGGGCCGCTAACTAAAGCCATGCTCCATGGTGGAAGTTTCAGCTTTTGGACAACAATCCTCAAATCTCAAATGAGAAAATTATTAATTGTTGTTATATGCTTATGCATAAAAGAGGAGTCCATTATCTCGTTGTCTATGTTGTCCCGGTATGGATGTCTAAGTTGAAGAATAATCAATAGCGAGAAATCCAATGCGAGCTTTCTCCTTAGACCTTTGTACAAAGTGCATAGAGGTACCCCTTTGTGACACTTGGTAAAAACAATGCATTGTGATGATCCGGTAGTCCAAGCTAATTAGGACAAGGTGCGGGCACTATTAGTACACTATGCATGAGGCTTGCAACTTATAAGATATAATTTACATGATGCATATGCTTTATTACTACCGTTGACAAAATTGTTTCATGTTTTCAAAATCAAAGCTCTAGCACAAATATAGCAATCGATGCTTTTCCTCTATGGAGGACCATTCTTTTACTTTCAATGTTGAGTCAGTTCACCTATTTCTCTCCACCTCAAGAAGCAAACACTTGTGTGAACTGTGCATTGATTCCTACATACTTGCTTATTGCACTTATTATATTACTCTATGTTGACAATATCCATGAGATATACATGTTACAAGTTGAAAGCAACCGCTGAAACTTAATCTTCTTTTGTGTTGCTTCAATGCCTTTACTTTGAATTATTGCTTTATGAGTTAACTCTTATGCAAGACTTATTGATGCTTGTCTTGAAGTGCTATTCATGAAAAGTCTTTGCTATATGATTCACTTGTTTACTCATGTCATATACATTGTTTTGATCGCTGCATTCACTACATATGCTTTACAAATAGTATGATCAAGATTATGATGGCATGTCACTCCAGAAATTATCTCGTGTTATCGTATTACCCGCTCGGGACGAGCAGAACTAAGCTTGGGGATGCTGATACGTCTCCGACGTATCGATAATTTCTTATGTTCCATGCCACATTATTGATGTTATCTACATGTTTTATGCACACTTTATGTCATATTCGTGCATTTTCTCGGAACTAACCTATTAACAAGATGCCGAAGTGCCGATTCTTTGTTTTCTGCTGTTTTTGGTTTCAGAAATCCTAGTAAGGAAATATTCTCGGAATTGGACGAAATCAAAGCCCGGGGGCCTATTTTCTCACGAAGCTTCCGAAGTCCGAAGGAGAGACGAAGAGGGGCCACAGGGAGCCAAACCATAGGCGGCGCGGCCCCCTTGGCCGCGCGGCCCCGTGGTGTGGGGCCCCGTGCCGCCTCTTGACCTGCCCTTCCGCCTACAAATAGCCTCCGTGACGAAACCCCCCGCATCTGAGAGCCACGATACGGAAAACCTTCCGAGACGCCGCCGCCGCCGATCCCATCTCGGGGATCCAGGAGATCGCCTCCGCACCTGCCGGAGAGGGGAATCATCTCCCGGAGGACTCTACGCCGCCATGGTCGCCTCCGGTGTGATGTGTGAGTAGTCTACCCCTGGACTATGGGTCCATAGCAGTAGCTAGATGGTTGTCTTCTCCCCATTGTGCTATCATTGTCGGATCTTGTGAGCTGCCTAGCATGATCAAGATCATCTATCTGTAATTCTATATGTTGCGTTTGTTGGGATCCGATGAATAGAGAATACTTGTTATGTTGATTATCAAAGTTATGCTTATGTGTTGTTTATGATCTTGCATGCTCTCCGTTACTAGTAGATGCTCTGGCCAAGTAGATGCTTGTAACTCCAAGAGGGAGTACTTATGCTCGATAGTGGGTTCATGCCTGCATTGACACCGGGACGATGTGAGAAAGTTCTAAGGTTGTGTTGTGCTGTTGCCACTAGGGATAAAACATTAGTGCTATGTTCAAGGATGTAGTCACTAGTTACATTACGCACCATACTTAATGCAATTGTCTATTGTTAGCAACTTAATACTGGAGGGGGTTCGGATGATAACCTGAAGGTGGACTTTTTAGGCATAGATGCAGTTGGATGACGGTCTATGTACTTTGTCGTAATGCCCAATTAAATCTCACTATACTCATCATGATATGTATGTGCATGGTCATGCTCTCTTTATTTGTCAATTGCCCAACTGTAATTTGTTCACCCAACATGCTGTTCGTCTTATGGGAGAGACACCTCTAGTGAACTGTGGACCCCGGTCCAATTCTCTTCTTGAAATACAATCTACTGCAATACTTGTTCTACTGTTTTCTGCAAACAATCATCTTCCACACAATACGGTTAATCCTTTGTTACAGCAAGCCGGTGAGATTGACAACCTCACTGTTTCGTTGGGGCAAAGTACTTTGGTTGTGTTGTGCAGGTTCCACGTTGGCGCCGGAATCCCTGGTGTTGCGCCGCACTACATCTCGCCGCCATCAACCTTCAACGTGCTTCTTGGCTCCTCCTGGTTCGATAAACCTTGGTTTCTTTCTGAGGGAAAACTTGCTGCTGTGCGCATCATACCTTCCTCTTGGGGTTGCCCAACGAACGTGTGAAATACACGCCATCAGTGGCGATTGGCTAGCTACGGCGACTAATCGGAGCGGTGAGGTAGTCGAGGAGCTTGAGGGAGAAGAGGGGAGAGTTGCGGTGTGCTCAGATCGTCGAATGGGCGCTTCTATTTATAGGCGCGCGATGAGGCCGTGGTGCTGCGGCGAACTCGACATGGGCGCGGGCTCTCCGACGGTCTAGCGAGCTAGGCGAGGGCGCGGCGGTGTTCAGTGTGTCACGGTGGTCCTCTGGGTGGCGACAAGTAGATTAGGCGGTGCCTAACGCGGTCGGGGCGTGGCGATGTCTGTCAGCGTCCGCGGCGGGATTTCTTCCCCGTCTCCGGCGGCGGCGGTCACGGGTCGCGGTCGTCTCCATGTCTGGCGGCTTCGTGGTCGTGCGGTGAAGCTCAACTCGTCGAGAGAGGGACCAGGGGCTGCACGAGGTGGTGGCGCGACGCGTGTCCAGTGCGCATCCACGGCAGACACGTGCGACGTCCTCGGCATGCCTAGGCCGTTCTGGGCGCGCGTGTTCCAGCGAGTGTCGGCTCCTTCTCCGGCGATGGCGTGAATAGGCTGGTGTAGAGGTGCAAGGTGGCGCAAATGGGCACCAGGGCCAGGGTTGGGGAAGAAGGAGAAGAGAGGAGAGGGGACATGGTGGATCATGGCCGGCATGGCCATGTCCATGCCATGCTAGGGCTTGCCCTAGGGTTTCTATGCTGTGGAGAGAGAGAGAGGGGACCAGGGGACCATGTAGGGTCGAGTGGGACAGGTAGGGTTGGCCAACACTATTTCAAATAGTGTTTTGGGATTTGATCCTATTTGGAAATTCCAAATTCTTGCCAAATTTGGTTTAGCTCATGTGGTTCCAAAATTTGAAAATGGTTGGTTTGGATGAGTTGCAATTGACCAGAGACAAACATAAGTGGTGGTGGAATTTTAAAAATAAAAGAATTGCAAATTTGCAAAATGTGAGATTGTTAACAATGTTAAAAAGTCTTAACTTTGCATGAGCATAGATTTTGATCCAAGATGATTTTGGTATGGTGATCTTTACAAAAGTTGTTCACCTTGATGTGCTCTTGGATGAGGTGCAAAGAAATGGATTTGTTTGGTTTGAAAAACTTGAAATCCAGGGGCTCAAAGTAGTGACCAGAATGTAAATGGCAGATTTGACCATTATTCTATGTGATCACAAATTGAGTTTCAATTTGATTTGATTTGTATTTCTTTGATTCCAAAAGTTGTAATAAGTGTTTAGTAACATATTACAACTAATGGTGAAGCTCAAAAGGGTCCAGGGTAAGGATTTGCAAAAATGGCATAAACCATATGTGAGGGTTTTTGGGGTTTCTCTTATTTGATTTCTTTCTCTTTTTATTTGATTTGGTTTGGGATCTTCTCTTGATCCAATTAGGGTTTTAGGGTTTATCACATAAGCACAATAACAATCATCATGTCATATCACTCAAAAATGCACAAGTCCTATAGCACTATATGCAAATAAAAGTTTTTGTTGGTTCTAAAATTTGGACTTTGGAAATTCTTCTTCTTCGTTTCCACCACCACTTGCACATCAGGCTACATTAAATTTAAACAGAATTTTCAGGCCTAAACCACCCTTTCTTTTTTGGATTTACAGATCCATTTCCATTTGATGAAAGATAATCAAAAGTACATAACCCAACATATTAACATCAGCAATCAAACTGAGACTGACAACAAAAAGTGCATTACATAAAGTGTGATTCTCTTACAAGATGATAAATCCGCACTATCATCCGTACTAGTAGTAGTTTATTGGGATCCTATTTTATTTATTCTGCTGCTCGACCTTATACTCATCGAGATTAGCAGAGACACTAACGACTTGACGCTTAGCTTGACTCGCGACCGCTACGTCCCAGTGGCCTCCACCGCTCGCTGTGGGTTTTTTAAACATAAGGCCTCAGGTTATAAATAAAACTGTGACCATTTTCATGCATCGGACCAGGTGACTGGCACCTCGCCAATGTTGCTGTCGAGCCCAAGGGCATCCCACACGGCCTGAGAGGTGTCCACAATATTATCCTTGCAGCCATGGTTGGAGTCGCACTCGTCCACCACTCGGGCCACAACGCTGCGCCCGTTTTGCTTGCTCGTGATGCGGATCGGCTTGTGGCATCGCCTCCCGCCGGCGTACCACCGTGTTGACAGCGCCACAATCAAGGTCTTGTCGCTATGGTACTTGCCGTCGCACTCCGACGGCCCTCCGCCATCCTGGCCTTTCTCGAACCCGTTCACTGTCATGATGCCAGGAGTGCCGCCGCCGCCACCTGGCGACGGGCAGTGGCCGGGCTTCTTGTGCTTGTGCAGCAGGCCTGGCATGGAGCCATCGTCCTCACCGCTGCATGGGTCCGGCTTACCGTGGTGCCGTGCCATGGCACAGGATGACACCTCCAGGATGATCACGAGCGTGGCCACGACTGCGACGAGCTTGGCGTTCGCCATGTTGCTAAGCCTTGCACTACTTGACTCGCGGTGGGAGTGGGTACACTGGTACTGATCGAGTTGTAGTGCCTGGTTCTGGGAGTTCCTTTATATAGGCGAAGCTAGGTGGCTAGCTGCAAGCCAAGCTTGGAATATACCGTACTTACTTAGCCACATGTGCGGATGTGCCCTTGTGTGGCTCCTGGTCTCTTGCGTGGTTCCGTCAAAGGTTCCTAACTAATTATACTTCTTAGGTGAGTACGAGGAATTTTTCGCTGAGTAAGATACTCTCTCGACCGGTATGGTCGATACAGGCCTAATTAAAATTGTTGCGTTGAAACTTGCATGTAAGACAACTGACTTTGAGTAGAGATGGGCTCTTTTGGATTACATGTTGTCGCGAATGTGTTACAGCGGTAATAACTGAAGAGAGAACAGGGCATGTCGCTCTTGCCAGAGAGATGGTATCAGTTTTTACCTCTCCAAGCAAGGAAGAATCCAAGATCCTAGCTGAGTAACCATGGAGCAGCAGATGTATTGTGGGTGGATACAATGTACTTCTTTCTCGTAGAAATAACCATGCGTAGAAAGGTTCGGGCACCAGATCACTGTCCATCTTTTTAATGAGGTAAAACATTGAGGATGGATTATATGGATCTTGTAGGTACACCAATTGACCTGTAAAATTTCGTATCTACATTTTAAAAAAATCAGGATAACAATTTTCTTGTAAGCAGCAACATTTTTATTGCATTACCTTTCATTTAAAATTTAAAACTTCCAATGTCTTTATATTGAAACAGAAGGTTTGTTACCCCAGTTTGGCAGTTTGTACACTTACTAGGGTACACAGCCAAATTATTACTGACAAAAATAAAAGTGGGCCGAAATGCGTCCCAAGTGAGCAACTTTTGGCGACAGGGGGTTATACAATTTAACAATCATGCTATCTAAGAACAAAAAAACTCGCACACAGGCCCGGTCGATTTAAGCTCATCTCTCCAATTCAGCCATTGAAGAGCAAGTAGGCTTCTGTTAGCAACAAGGATATAACGGGAGCGTGTGCGTGTCTTTTCGTCCCGTGGTCTCTCCTCTTAGCCGCCGCCTTAACCCTAGATGCCTCAAGTTCATCCTCCTCCATAGATTGATTCTCCCTCCTCCGGTCGGCTTCGCCAGCGTCAGGAGGAGTGGGGAACCCGATTTATGCGTGGAGTTTCGAATATAAGTATTTTTTTCATTAGATTATGTTAGAATTTTGGTAGCCGTCTTCTTGTTGGTTTCCCCTCAATGGAGATGGCATCGTCTGCAATAAGTGATCTTCGGCCTTTCGTTCGGCGACAAGATCTTCTCCCGGCATCAATGGTGGTGTTGAACAATCACAATTTTATAGGTATGGGTCTTCGGACTTGCTTCACCAGATCGATTTTGGATCTTTTGTCATTGTTGCCGCGAGAAGGATCATCCTCGCAGTTTTTGTCCCGGCTGTTACGTCCTCGATAATGGTGATTCGTACTCTTGGCTCTCCATCGACGACGATAAAGCTAGTTGGTTATTATTCCCTGATATACTGGTGTTGGTACTCTTGCAGATGTTGTATGACTGCTTTAATGGTTGCGTGCGTGCACGCAGCCTTGGCATTGCGGCTCAAAAAATTATGGGAGTACTTTCGTCGGTATCTACAGGTCTATGGTTCGTTATCTATCTTTGGCTGCCTTCAGAACAGTACAAGATTGTGTTCTGGAAGAAGAAAGAAATTGAAGACCTCGAAGATTAGTTACTATCTTTTAGACTTTATTTTGTAATCGTTGGAGTCAGTTCATGTATCTCTACCATGTAATATTTGTTGCTATGAATATATGTGGTATTGATTGTCAAAAAAGAGAGGATATAACGGGAGCGTGATTGCAGCGGGACTTCTCCACGTTTGGATCGCAACACCGCCGCCCTGCCTCACGTTTCTGCCCCGACCTCAGTCGTGCCCCCTTTGCCATCGTCATCGTATTATCCTACCTCCTCGCTCTCATCACCATCGAATTCTCCTTCGGCATCGACTTCTGCCTCGACTTGGTCTGGGTCGCCACCGTCTCCGTGCCTACCGTCAACTAATATTAGTTGTGCCTGCCGTCGACTAATCTTAGCTGCACCTGGAGGCCGGGCCGCCGGAGGTCATTCGCAGAGGTTGCGCTCTTCCTCCTCGGGTGATGGCTGGTGCGTAGCCTCCGTCTGGTCAGGATCCTCCTTAGGGGCCTCCTCGCCCTTCAGCCGTGGCGTTGGCGGCTGCCGGGGCGCTTGTTCCACCGCGCGGGCCTTCTTGTCCTGTCACGTCGTTTGCGGGTTCTTCACAAGCTCCTCCGAGGATGGGTGTTTGTCAACACCCGGATTTTTAAGTTCAGATGCCTATCATGTCATACATCGCAATCCCAGGAAGATTGTTGTTGCGAGACATAATAGTTGATATCATAAGTCATCATTCATTACAACCCATAATCGTCTTACAAACTTAGATCACATGATCCCATATTACACAAATAGTTGATCTAATGATCCACGAACACATTACATAGCGGAAGCGTAATAAAAGTGGACTGTCAAATCCACAGGCCAACGCTTGACGTCAGAAGATTCCTAGTTGTCGTAGGCGTCCTGCTGGTCGTCACCTTGGTACTGCTGTTCATCTTCATAGTCTGGCCATTGGAATAGCCAGGGACACAGCCGTGAGTACTTTAAGTAGTCGCAAACTAATACTGATGTAAGTACTTATCAAGTTTAGTAAGGGGGGTGCTAAGCTCTAGTTTTATTTGCATAAAGCCAATTTTAGTTCACAAGCATTTCATAAAAGACTCTTCATATGCTAACTAACTCAAGTGGGAACATTAGTGTCATTCCCACAACTCAGTTGTGATTCAAGTCAAGTCACCATTCAATTCATCCTTTCTTTTTAAGAAAACATCTGACACCGGAAACAGTATGGCCTTTCCAACCGTCCGTAACCGTGGACACGGCTATTCGAATAGATTTACACTCTGCAGAGGTTGCACACTTGTCCCACAACATTTGATTACATCCGTCAGGGATAACCCTGAGTCATCGTAACTCAGTAGGCGGATCATCAACCCTAACCTTTCACTTACATCATTTCACTTTTAACGGAGGCAGCCTCGGCATAACCCCTATGATGCTTGTTCAGAGGGAACCCATACTAAGATGCATAAACTTCCAGTTAAGCCCTACCCATAATCAGGTATTGTGGGGGTACTAAATAATTGGAAAGGTATCGCATCCAAACCCAACATCAGTTTTTATCAAATTCACCATGTCATTCCAGTCATATTCACCTTCAAAGATCTTTCAATAGAATGACTCATCATTCCAAGGTTTTCAAATTCACTTCAGTTCACAAGTTCCCATCTAGAGTAGTCAATTTTATTTGTTAGCACTAGCGACTAGTCATGAGGGGTGATATCTAGCTTATCAAGCTTTGAGGCTAAGTTTACTACTCTTGTAACACTCTATACTTAGACCAAAGTTAACTATAAAAGTAATCCTTGATAAACAAAGTAAAAGATTGAAGGGTAAAACTTGGGATGGGATCATTGCATATAAGTAAATGGTAAGGTTGCATTGCTCAATAGAGCTTTGCACTTGCAAGAATATTAGCTTGCCTTGGTGGGTGTACTGATCAAAGTGGTCTTCCTCTTCCTGGAAGTAGACCTCCTCCTCCTGGTACTCCTCGATACTAGCGTCTAAAAACGGATACGAGGTAACAATCACCAAACAAGGTTTAAGAGCTATACTAAGCACACACATGGGTTCACACAAACTATTCTAGCATTATTACACACATAACATGTTGGTTGAATTTGTTTTCTTCCTTTAAGAAAAATAATTTCCTCTCATTACAACTATTAACTAATGCTTCTCTTTTGTTCTTTGAGGAAATAATTTCCTCTCATTGAATCTTGTTAAGATTTAATTTCCTCAAATAAATAATGTATGAACCCATGTTGACCAAGGTCAACCATTCATAATCATCCTTTGGGAAAATGATTTAAATGAAGTAGAGTACCTCATGCAATTTAGCACTATCATCATTATGAGTTAATATCACCAACTAATTCAATATGAGTTTATGTAAACCAGGGTCACTACCTCATATTGACTTACTTGGGACAAGATTTAAATGAGGGCAAACCTCTCATATGATTTATTATATAGTTTTGGACAATATCAATTGACTAAAAATAGCCTTAGAGTCCTTTATTTACACTAGGCCATGATCACACAAAGTAACCATGCCATATTTTCACATAATCATGTAGAGTATGTGAAATGTGATCTATGAGAGTTGAAATCAACTTAAAAGCATTTTTGGTTGATTTTTAAATAATGTTTGAAGTTGCAAAAGTCCATGCCTTGTTATTTTTGTCACATTATTTCTACAAATAATCTCATGACGAGACCAGTGTAGTTAGTTAGAAAATTTCATAAGCTTTCCAACGGTGTGTAATTCATCAAATTTGGTTGAGCCAATTTGATTCTATTTAAATTTGAAAAAGCATCTGCAAGCAATTTCAGATTTAAAACAGAAATTCGAAATTTGAATTAGTGGGCTGCGCGGGAAAAGTTACTGGGCCTAAACCGTTTAAACGGGGGAAACCAGTCCACCACGCGTCCAGCACGCGTGGGCTGCCTGACGGGTGGGCTCCACCTGTCAGCCTCCCTTTAAACGCGAAAGGGTACGGGCGGCTCTGGGTCACACGATTAGAACGTTGGATCTCATTCATCGTCGTTGCCGGCGAGAGAAGCTCTCTGGCGCGGCGTGGGTGGGGGTGGGCGGCTCACCGGCGGCGCGGCGAAGGCTGGCAGTGTGCTCGGTGAAGTGGTAGACGACGGCGAAGCTCCAGGTACCGGCGGCGTCTCCGGGGATGGTCCAATCGACGACGAGCTTCCGTGGCGGCTTACGGGAAGTGGTGGTGCAATTGGGTGGCTACGGCGGCGAATCGAGGCGAGGAGGTGGTCGAGGAGGTCGAGGGAGGTGAGGAGAGCGAGGTGGTGTGAAGAAATCAACGAGGGGAGGCCTCTATTTATAATGGCGGAAGGGGGGCAGGGTACTGCGACAATGTTGACCGTGGCGCGGGAGTTCCGGCGAGCTAGATGGGTAGGCGAGGGCTGCGTCCTGTGCAGCACGTCCCGGCGGTCCTCTGGGCAGCTACGGCGAGACTAGGCGGTGCCAAATTTTGTCGGGCGGTCGCGAGGTACTGAGCGGAAGTGGCGGGGTTTGGTCGTCGTCTCCAGCGACGGTGGGCGCGGGTCGGCGACAAGGGCGTGTCTGGTGTGTCCGCGGTGCCGTGGCGAGGTGCTGGGCGAGAGAGGGGGCCCGGGGGTGCTGCGGTTGGTTGGGGCGACGCGTGTACTGCGCGTGTCCGCGGCGCGCCCATGCCATCGTCGGCATGGTCCTGGGCGTCGTGGGCGCGCGCGTGTCTGCCGCGTGCCATCCTCTCCTCGACCAACGGCGGGTACATGCATGCTCAGGGGATCAAGGGGGTGCTGTGAGACATGGTGGCTAGGGCTAGAGTGGAGAGAGGAGAGAGGGGGCATGGGTGAGCATGGCCGGCATGGCCATGGCTTGGCCATGTTGGCTTAGTTCTAGGGTTTCTATGCCTGGGTTGGGTTGAGAGGGGACCAGGGGACAAGCAGAGCACAAGTGGTGTACTAGGTTTGGCAAAACACTATTGCAAATAGTAAAATTTGATTTGGTTTGGATTTGATCACAAGGTGTTTGATGTAATGGCCGCATAAATTGAATTTTAAATTTTTTGAATGAAACTTGTTGGACTTTCTTCATATGATCAAGGACTCACAATGGTGGTGGTGGTTTTCAAAATTAAAAAAATTGCAAAATTTCAATTTGAATAAGATGTTGAATCTGTTAAAAAGTCCCAACTTTGCTTGAGCATAACTTTTGATCTAGAATGAATTTGCAGTGGTGGTCTTTACCAAAGTTGTTCACCTTGATGTGGTCTTGGATGAGGTGCAAAGAGTTGGATTTGTTTATTTTTAAAATCTCTTAACACAGAGGCTTAAAATAGGCATCAGACTAAAATTGGCAGATTTGACCATTAGTGCATGTGAGCACAATTTGATTTCAAATTTGATTTGATTTGAGTTTCTTTGATTCCAAAAGTGTTTATAAGTGTTTAGTAACATTATACAACTAATGGTGCAAGCTAAAATGGTCTAGGTTAAAGATTTGCAAAAAATGGCATAAACCATATGTGAGGGTTTTGTGAATTTTCCCTTTTCTTTATTTTCTTATTTTCGATTTGCTTGGTGATCTTCTCATGGTCAAGTTAGGGTTTTAGATTGTAGCACATAAGCACACAAGCAATCATCATGGCAATCTCATACAATAATGAACAAACTTATGCATGGCACTATATGCAATTTAAAAGTTTTTGTTGGTTCTAAATTATGAGTATTTGGAAATCTTCTTCTTCATTGATTTGAAATTTGGGTACAGTGTTCCTCCACCTTTCGGCTACACGTATGGACAGGGAGCACCGGGTTTTGGGGGTGTGGTCTGTCTGTCGGCCGCCACTTTTATCGTCGGGCAAATGCAGCCCGACTTCGTTGCTTCTCCTCCCACCACTAGGAAAACGTTCATCGTTTCTCCATGGTTATAGATATGAGCTTAGTGAGTCTCCCTTTACCCTCTCTTCCATATGATAAAGCACCGTCACGTTAATATCACTTCTCCCCATACACTATATCATACTTCAAAGGATAGTTCTCTCTCTAGTTCCTAAGGCAAATATTATATGGTGCACTTGTTATAATATCTAGAGACAAAACTAACACATATTCATATATTAAAATCATAGATCATCTTTGATTCATCTCATAGTCATGCTAGCTAGGGTTTCTCTATCTCCCCAAGAACAAGTGGAACTACTCACACATGGAAGCAATCAAGAACATTATCATGATATTATGGATGGAATAAAGGTAGCAGTATGGATTCAAATACAAATTCAAAATATCAATTGAGATCACAACTATGGTTGAATAAGAATGAGATTGGTGATGGTGGTAAAGATGTAGCGGTTGATGATGATGGGAATGATGACTTGTCCTCCAATGATTTGCATAGCAGCCCGGATGATGTCTTCTCCAAATTCCTCCTCTAGGTCTATCCTAGAGGTGGTGTTTCAGTGTTTCTGGTGGCTGTGTATGTTGGATCTCCAATTCGTCTACGTGCGATGAAAGTATTTGACGAGGTGGAGCTCCTGGCGCAGCGTACGGCTGGACGGTAGGGGCCCCCATACTGATGCTCGCTAAGCTCTCTGGAGTTCCTCCTCACATTCTCCTTTGGCCCATGCATGTGGTTAAGTGCTTAGATGAATTTTATCAAGTTAAAATACCATCAAAATAATAGTTTCTGTTGCTATTTCATCATCGCATTAATATTTTGAGATCCTGTGGAAACAAGCATAAAAGGTGCGCAAAAGCGCAGTGAAATACAAAAATCATATTGCTACACAAGGAAATTTATATAAAATAAAGGAGTAAAAACACTCCAAAAATGCACTCATCATGTGACGAAAAAACGGCGGGAGTTTTTCGGTCACCGCCGCCTTATTTTGGCCCCTTATTTAGCCCTACTCTCACCATCCAAATCTAAATTCGCTATTTCCTCCCAAGCTGAGAACTTCCCCGTCCGAGATCCAAGGTGATGGCGGGAGCTTCTTCACTGGCTATGATGAGGAGCTCGGTGGTGGCCGCTGCCGGCGTGCCTTCTCCATCTTCGCCGACCTCTGTTCTGTTGGATCCTCTTCCGGTCTCTGTAAGAAAGCTAAAACCCTGGATGCAGTAGATGTGTATGCAGGGTAAACGTGCGTAGATCTAACTGTACATGTAGCAGATTAATTTCATAGATGGTGAATTTAGATTGTATGGAACCACTTTTACCCACCTTAGTGGATTTAGGTAGTGTTATAGATTGATGATACGTCTCCAACGTATCTATACTTTCTGATGTTCCATGCTAGTTTTATGACAATACCTACATGTTTTATTCATACTTTATATCGTTTTTATGCATTTTCTGGAACTAACCTATTAACAAGATGCCGAAGTGCCAGTTCCTGTTTTCTGCTGTTTTTGGTTCCAGAAAGGCTATTCAGGCAATATTATCGGAATTCGACGAAACAAAAGCCAAACATCTTATTTCACCGAGACGGACCAGAACACCGAAGGGGAGCCAGAGAGGAGGCCCAGGGCCTCCAAACCATAGGCTGGCGCGACCTAGAGGGGGGGCGCGCCGCCCTATGGGGTGGGCCCCCCAGGCACCCCCTCGCGCCGCCTCTTCGCCTATAAAATCCCTCGCGACCTAAAAACCCGACACCAATCGACAAAACTCCAAAAAGACTCCAGGGACGCCGCCGCCATCGCGAAACTCCGATTCGGGGGACAGAAGTCTCTGTTCCGGCACGCCGCCGGGACGGGGAATTGCCCCCGGAGTCATCTCCATCGACACCACCGCCATCTTCATCGCCGTTGTTGTCTCCTATGATGAGGAGGGAGTAGTTCTCCCCCGAGGCTGAGGGCTCTACCGGTAGCTATGTGGTTCATCTCTCTCTCCCATGGTGTGATCTTTATGTGATCATGAGCTTTGTATCACTATTAATCTATGTGCTACTCTAGTGATATTATTAAAGTAGTCTATTCCTCCTCCATGATGTAATGTTGACAGTGTGTGCATCATGTAGTACTTGACGTAGGTTATGATTGTAATCTCTTGTAGATTATGAAGTTAACTATTACTATGATAGTATTGATGCGATCTATTCCCCCTTTCATAGCTATTGTTGACAGTGTGTATGCTATATTAGTACTCGGTCTAAATTACAACGGTCTATTATGCACTCTAGAGGTTACTTTAATATATGAACTCCGGACGTTGTGGAGCTTGTTTACTCCGGCTTGAGGTGTGCTCTTACAGCCCTACACAATGAATGGTGTTTGTTATCCAACAAGAGAGTGTGAGAAAGTAGCACAAGTGAAGAGAAGTTATTTATTTATGTGATCATTGTTGAGAGTGTCCACTAGTGAAAGTATGATTCCTAGGCATTGTTTCCAAATATCGAATCACCGTTTATTTACTGTTCTACTGCATGTTTACTTGCTGCCATATTTATTTCAGATTGTTACTACCACTTATATTCATCCATATCACTTGCATCTTACTATCTCTTCGCCGAACTAGTGCACCTATACATCTGACAAGTGTATTAGGTGTGTTGGGGACACAAGAGACTTCTTGTATCGTAATTGCAGGGTTGCTTGAGAGGGATATCTTTGACCTCTACCTCCATGAGTTCGATAAACCTTGGGTGATTCACTTAAGGGAAACTTGCTGCTGTTCTACAAACCTCTGCTCTTGGAGGCCCAACACTTAAGGGAAACTTGCTTCTATTCTACAGGAATAGAAGCCTGCGTAGACATCAATTGACCAGTTCCACATTATAAGTGTTAAATCTACCTTAGGTCGTCATGCCCACCACTCCGTCGAGCACAACCACTATGGTGCTGCCTTCCACTCCGTCCATCTCACCGACCTCTACGCTTACTCCCGCACCGCTCAATATAAGCCTTCTACGCCATGATTACCCTGCACATGTCATGGTTCATTTTTCTTGTGTAGGTCATCCCGCCTTCTCACGATCTGATGAACAATCCATCCATGGCACAGATGGAGCCTGAAATTAAAGGTGCTAGCTCATCCATCTCTCTTTCCACCCAAACCAAATATGGTGTGGGGAGCAACTCTATTATAGTTCGTCCTGAACACAATTTGTGAGCTAGTCAATAGGGGGTTCATTTTAGCAGCGGATTCAAAGAAAAACACTAGTGGAGAACAGGCCTATTGTCCCAACCCATGAGAGGCTTTTGTCCCGGCTGGCCAACCGGGACAACAGAGGCGGGACAAAAGGCCCAACCTTTTGACCCGTCCCGCTTACATATAATCCACCACGTGGCTGCCGCGGGGCGCGGTGGGGTTACCCCTTTTGTACCGGCTTGTAACACATACCGGGAAAAAGGTCCTCTACGTGACGCGCGCATGACGCTGCTCCTTTAGGGTTTAGTGGGCGTTCGGTAGGGGTGCATCCACCCCCCCCCCCCCCCCGTCACCGCCCCCCTTTTATTTCATTTGTTATTTCAAATAATTTTCATATATTTGTACGCTACTACAAGTTGTACACGTCCATGCATTATATATATAGATCGAGAAAACAAATATTCGAAGCAAAAAACTATTTATAGATTCTCCTTACATATACATGGAGCTCACGACTACCGGGACTAGAGCCCGTCGTGTATTCGAACTATTACACGGGGATCATCAGAAGCAAGTATTTGGATTAAACAAGCCATTGTCGTCTATTATTTCTCTCATCAGAAGTCCCGCCAGTTTCTCCGTAATTCCTAGTGGTGTTGGTGTGGTTGGAGCTTCTCCCGCATGAACTCGACATATATAGGAAAATGAGATGAATATGAATATGTTAATCTTGATAATGAAATATTGACAGTAATAAATTAAAGTTGTGAATGTATTGCTTACGTTGAATCTACGATCGTCCTTCTCAGTAGTTAACATGCAAATGGACTCGCAAACGTAGTATCCACATAGATTCGTCCCATGTGGCTGCTAGGCGCATGATACAGGAGTAAATGTTAACTTCTCTACGAAGTTACTACCCTTAACTACCTTCTTGAAGCTTCTCCAAACCCTCCTAGGCGAAAGAATGATTGAGTGAGTGGATAATTAATTGATATCTCACGAAAGATATCGATATAGCGCGCGACAATGATTGTAATTACCCCTGGAGCAAGTCCTGCAAGTTGCGGAACCCTTCCAGGCCTCTATTCAATGGGTCCCTTAGTTCAACTATTCACTTATCAACTTGAATGTCTAGCAGAATAGAGTGGAAATTACACATGTTTATATATACGTCATGAATTACACTTAACATCGAGTAAGAAAAATTGAATGTGTACAACAGAGTAAGACTCTCACCTGTAGTTGTAAGGAAAGAACATTGAATCACAAAAATGTTGCTCCGTTAAAAAGCTTAGCAGGTTTCCCCTCGTTTCTTCGACTTTATCCCTTACCGTGTCATGATGTACTTTATCTGGGTCAATAAACCCAATATTGTTTATATGCCTTCTTTTGCATTCGTCGATCTTCAGTCTGCATAAGAGAGTACAAAAATATATAATGAGTATATGCAATGAACATGAACAACTGAAAAACAGGAATTCATATGTAGTCAACAACTTACAAGCAATAGCAACCCATGAGAGATTTGTAGAGGGCGTCTAAATTGAATATCTGCCAGAGATCGGAAATCTCAATATGGAGATCCTCTCTTCGGAAGTAATATTCTTCTGGGATATTCGCCACGATGAATCTTTGGTCCACCTTGCACGCATCAAGGTACCACTACTGCAAATTCCGCATATGCGTTGGCAGTTCTTTCAGCCTCTTTTTGCTGACCACGTCGGCCCCGTAGACAAATTTAGAGGCTATATCAGCAAAGGGTAGTGCAGTATCTTGGGAACTCAGCAATTCCTCCACAGTATAATTCATTTGAGCCGCTAGCATCACAGCTGCTTCCATATCCAAACCACCATGTCCCTGATACACCAAGGGAACATCTAACACTTTGAGGGGTTGGATCGATTGTTTGGCATGTTCTCCGAGATGGGGAACATCCTTTCTTTTTCTGCTTGCTGTCGCTTGCTAGGCCTTGAGGGGTGCACTTTTTGTACTTGATTTCTTCCCGGCTGCACTTTTAGTTGATGATTTTCTCCCGCTAGCACTTTTTCTCTCTTTGATCTGCTCAATTACCTTCGCAAGTGTGTGTGTATAGTCATCCTTCTTCTCGTGTAAGTCATATTGCGATGGTGTGTTAAGAAAATCGAGAGCATATGGACGGAAGGTCAGTTTTCTACTAGTGCAATATCGCAAGAGTGTGTGCAACGATTTATTTTGACTTCACAAGATTATCAGTATCCCCTTCTGTATGACCACACGAGGAGGTGGAGAGCTAGGTGGGAAATGGTGTGCAAGGTTAAGAAAGTCCCATGAGTGACATTTTGCAGCGACAGCTATGCCATCATGATGGACAAGGAGTGGCTGAAATCACACATCATGGTGCGCTTTGCATATCGCTTCTTTGTTGAGCATGTTCATTTTGTTTTGATGAACTCAACTAACATATTGCCTTCTCATTCTTATCAATCCTAGAATCACCAAGATCTGTTGAACATGCGCATTACCAACTACCAGCAGATGAAGTCAATTTTCGATCAATCCCACGTGCGTGGCCCAGACATCTTCTCTCCACACAACCTCATGTTAGAAATCCATTAGCTTGCGTACAATAAGGCCGATGGCACGGACTTTGCTACCATGATTGGACAGAGAAGAGGGCCGGCCTGTCTTAGGACATGGATGCGCGAGCACCACTGTTAGTGTTGCTACTGCTTTTCTGTTGTGTCCCACCTAATATCCATTCCACTAGCTAGGATCTGATGAAAACTTCATACCTGGACTGTAATATTTTGGGAGGTGGTATATAATTATATATAATAACCCCTGTGATGATGAACTAGTGATGCATCATGAGCTGTAGTTTTTAGGTTAGCTCGTGGAGCATCGGTAATTATGGTAGCTTCTATTAGGCACTACCACCCCCCTATGACGAACTGCTTATGTTCTAGTTATTTCATTTGAATTGTCTGATATGTGTTGGGTAAGCTCACCTCTCCAAGGAAGAGGTTACCATATAACTATGTAATGTTGCAACCAAACAATACAAACCAGCTTTAGCCTTTCGAGAGTGGTGTATTGCAGTCAACCAAACACTGCAGCTACCATTCCTCCGTTGTGCATAAAAATATCGTGTGGGCAACCAAACAAAATGGAGAAATTGGTTTTTTGGCCGTTCCATCCGATCAAGGCCTCCCTGCATGGCCCCCCAAGCCCAAAAAGAGTTGCCACCTACCAATCATGCCTTATACATCAAAATGAGCTGCATATACAACTTCTAATGTGATGCCATTCTATAAGATTTTTTTTGATGCGCATGTAATAAGCTTGAGATTGTTATTTTATAGCTTCACATGGAGTAAGAATTGCTGTCAACTCCGGCACGGGCGATCTGCTCAGTTGCCATTCGCTCAGGTATTACCGCTGCAATACTTAGTCTCACCATTAAATCCAAACACATCGTTTTACACCACACACAACTACACAAGTGTCCTCAAAACAAGTTAAAATAGGCCCAAAACAAGCCGTTAATTAGTCCCATGTCGATCGAGAGTATCGAGCTCGTCAAAGGAAAAGGAATAAGCTAGGCTAGTGTCGCAGTTCTGAAACAAGAAGCGATGCACGCGAGACAGCGACGCTCGTCTATATATAGGCCACCTGAATCAATCGCCAAAAGCACCCACGAGCAAGTCTAGCGCATCCAAGCCTAAGCAGCAGGACTGCAGGAGCTTAGCTAATTAGACCTAGCTAATTAGGCTTAGCAATGGCGCACGCTAAGCTCGCAGCTCTAGCCGTGCTCGTGGTGATCCTGCTGCATGGGTCGCCGCGTGCACTTGCGATTGACCAAATGCCGGCGACGATGACCTTGAATGGGTTCGAGCGCGGCGAGGGTGAGCCAGCAGAGTGCGACGGCCAGTACCACAACAACAAGGAGATGCTGGCGGCGCTATCAACTAGGTGGTACGCAGGCGGGATTCGGTGCCAGAAGATGATCAGCATCACGAACACACAAAACGGGCGCACCGTGCAAGCGCGCGTGGTGGACGAATGCGACAGCAATCACGGGTGCAAGGACAACATTGTAGACACCTCAGTCGCTGTGTGGAACGCACTTGGGCTCGACACCAACATCGGTGAAGTGCACGTCACATGGTCCGACTCCTGAAACCATGCATCTACCGGTGAATAATAGGCCCCTGCATGCGCGGGCTGGAAAGGGACTCGCAAATCACAACGTGTCATTTTTATGTTTCTATATACGTACTTATCCTCTCAGCCAATGATAGAGTACGCAATAAGCGAGATCTTTCACCAAAGAACTATACGTGATCGTATACATGCATTAATATATGAGATTAATCAAGTTATCAGAAGCTTAGTTGAAAGGGTTGTCTCGTTGATTTTCCTTATTGTTCTTATAAAGCATCACTCCGACCATGTTGTTGGGATTCACCCACGGATCGATCACATCAAACTACACGAACACACGCACAAAGAATTATCGCCAAAGGCACGTATCGTGCCTTGTCTTTTTTCTGTTTATTTCTCAAGTCTTGCGGTACAACTTTGATAAACCTCCCGTGTATATATACACGGACGCGCACAAACCGACCTAAACACCTAGACCTGCCCGTGCTGATTACTAAACCTTAACCGATACAAACTCATGACTAGTATCTTACATGGACGCACCAAAACTGACACAGCCAGCTATTTCCTAGTAGGACACGTAGAGTTAGCTTACTCGTACAACCACTACCAGGAAACCAACCAACCTACTATAATGCTAACTCGATTAGGACTCTACTCCGATCTAACATGCACTCACGTGCTACTAACTTTACTAATTAACTCACACGCCTAAACTAGGAAAGATTATTGCTAACAATCTCTCCCTAATCTTGACTTGTCACTCCTTGTGCTTCTCTGATCTTGACTCATTGCAGATTCGCAGCTCGTCGACTCAACTCCAACGCATGATCCGGACTACCAGCCCACACGGTCGCATCTACGCGTGCAACGTGCAAGACTGGACGCACCATCAGTCTTCACGTCGTTACTAATTTAACTGGTCACTGTCCCACTATACGCCAAGCTTGATCTCCTCGCCGAGACACGCAGATGGCCTCCTCACCACCTTGTCTTCGCTCACGTCGATCCTTGCTCCCGGACAATTCCTCGAACGTGAAGCGCTTCAACTGCGACGGACCCTCACAGAGACGAGCACTTGGACACAACGACGACTCACAGACTCGACGACGACCGCACGTGTAGACGTGCACACACTTGACTCTTTGATTCATCGGACTCCTCCGAAGACGACCTTGACGAAACTCCCGACCGGGTGACGATCTTGACGAGACTCCCGGTACCGCACCTCGGCACCACCTCTCTCATCAACGATCATCCACCACCACCGCCTCGCCAACGACAACACCCTGCCGCCCCTTCCGTGCCGCTCCACCGAGCGACGATCGCCCGCCCCGAGGCGCTAGTACGGGTCGCCTCCCCGGGGCAAGCGTAGCTTCAAATCTTGAACCTCGCTCTGATACCAATTGTTGGAATTCACCCATGAATCTATCACATCAAACTAGACGAACACACGCAGATACAAAATTTATCGCCAAGGGTGCGTGTCGCACCCTCTAAACTACTCTTTATTGCTTTTCTGATTTTCTCGTTACAAGCTTGATACAAATCAACGTGACCCTGCGTGTATAAATACACAGCCAGACGATCAACTAGACCAAATCCTACACGGACTCAAACACCTAGATTTCCTAAACAAGCTAAGCCTAATCTGACTCTACTTGGACGCACACACGGCAGTACTTGCCATCTAACTCGACTAGAAGTCTAGAACACGTCCTAGTTACACTAGTAAACTAGGAAACTAACCACGAGCTGACGCTGACACGTAGATACCAGGAAACTAACCTACATTTTGCCTTCCAATCTTTGGAAGTTTAGATTAATTTCCAACACATGTATGCTTAGATGTACTGGGTAGTATCAATAGAGAAGGCTAGAATGATATGCTTATCTTTTTTTTTAAGTAAAAATTACTTAAAAAAAAAGATAAGCATATCATTCTAGCCTTCTCTATTGATACTACCCAGTACATCTAAGCAGTTATGTTCTTTATTTTTTTAGTGGAGTGAAGGAATTCACAAGCAATGACCCTCTAAGAAGGTCATGGAGTCGCTTGTTATGTTGGTCTCTTGGGAGATATGGAAAAAGAGAAATGCTCGCATTTTCCGAAGCTATGTCTCAACCTTGACCATGGTTGTTTCCAAAATCAAAGAAGAAGTTGCTCTTTGGAGTGTTGCGGGGGCTAAAGCGTTAAGTATTATAATGCCGCGAGAGTAGACTTTTATTTGTATTTCGACTTGACATCCTAGTCAAGTTGTGGTTTGTAAGACCTCTAAAAACTTTGTTCTTAATCAATGAAAATGGCAAATCTTTTATCTTCTTTCAAAACAAAATATTTTTATTTTTTATTTTGCAAGATCCAGGTGAGTAATAATGTTCTTAAATGCCTAACGGCACGTCCAAATACCTAGGTACGTACTCCATGTATTATTTTTTTGAAACGAGACAAAAGATTTGCCTTTTTTATTATAGAGAAGAAGTTTAGAGTTTTAGTACAAATTCCTAGGACATGCATGCCCTAGAACGTTATCAAAAGCCTACTCTCCCGGCATTACATTGCTCAAATCTTTAGCTCAAGCCAAGCACCAAGCACGTGCCTCATCTTTGATCTCGGCGATGATCGCATTTATTGTGGTGACCCAGCGTACCACTGCATGGTGTAGTACACAAGTCGTTGACATAACACAAGTGAAACACCGTTCCACTCATATTACATCTCTCAGAGTGGTACAACAGAAACATATGCGAGTAGAAGGTATGTCTATAGAAGTATACACGAACTGTTTACATAAGACCCACACAGCCTCCTACTTTACAGTGAGGTAAAACTTCAAATAAAGCTCCAGAAGAACAACTCGTGGTCTATCTTATTGCTAACTCTAGTTTAAGAGCTACTTGGCTTGCTATAGAATTCTAGCTACTTAGGTGCTAGGATTAGGGAAAGATTCCCTTCTCTTACTAGTCTAAGTTTCCACTCTAGCTGATGCAGAAGTTGACTCCATTGACTTCTTTGATTGGATTCTTCATCTTGTTGCAGTTGACTTCTTTATCTTCGAGTTCCACGGTAGTTTCTCCTTTGGTGCCATGATCTAAGAAGGGGGTTCAAATGGGATAGAATGAGTACGAGCGTACTCAGCAAGTTCATATTAGGAAATATGTGTATCATGCACTAGCTATAGCCATAGACCAGAAAGTCATAGGCCAATGCAAGTTTTTGTAATCATTTCTTCAAAAGGTTTATTTTATTCTGAAAACTATGCCCGTCAATCTTCACAGGTTGACTAGAACTTCGTGGAGTTCCTTTCCTGCCGCGTTCGCAGTTCCCTTCCCGGAACAAGGAGTGACAGCCACAATTTGATACACTCTGCAGAGGTGCGTTACTTTTCCCACAAGAGATCTCACCCTTTTTGCCATCCGCAGGGACTTGCCCCCGTTCACACTTCCTTTGGTGTGAGGCCAGGTATAAAGATCCAAGCCCACACCGCCTTCTCCGCGACTGCAAACCCACCCTTTTGTCCAACCGTACACCTCCAGTAAACTTCCCCCGATAATACGGCTTTACTCATGGTGTACTCCGGACAATCCCTCATAGATCGTAGAGCTTATCATCACTAATGGATGGGGATTTAAAAGGCTATCCCAACCTATTGCGGCAGTGCCTCCAGCACCCCACCGGCTCTCCGATCCGTTGGCGTGCAGAAGGGAAAAGATACGGCTGGCTTCCCCAGAGCCATTATAGATCTCATGGTCAACGCGGTTTGTACGGCGCTAGAATCACTGGACGGCATTGGTAATTAATCCTAGGGTGATATAACCCATTGCAATGGAACCTCCACCATATCAACACATACCATGGTTCCATTGCCCACCACATAGTCATATTCATAATTGTAAAATAATACTTTGCTTTTCAATGCATGAGTGATAAGTATAGTACTTTGCATATAGTTTGATACAAATAATCAAATGACATGAGCAAGCGATGAACTTACCTTTCTTGACTGCAAGATTATGCAGGAAAAAGCTTTGATACGTGAGAACTCCAAATGCTGAAATACCATCATCGTCCGGTAAGGACAATGTTTAAAGAACTGGCACAGATGCTATAATGCATAGTATGAGATGCAATCGTCCCGAGCGTAATCTAACCTCGTTGATTTAGGATGTATGAGTTGTAAAGATTTCTTTAGGGTTTGTTGCACTTTTAGGATGGTTCTCAAACAAGGTTCTTATTAGGGTTTGGTTAAATTAACATCATATCCAAGTGATATAAGACATCATAACAATCATACACATCAAAAAGTAGTGGTGGAATAATATACAAGACATTTGTTAATTTTAGGTTCTACAATGGTTGATGATTGCTTATGCTATACTTCAAAAGAATAACTTTTGAAGAACATGTTGTTTAAGAAATAATAAGTATTTCAAATAAGAATTATGGCTTCTATGGTTTGATTGACATTTGTACTTCAAAAGAATAACTTTTGAAGAACAGGTTAAATAAGAATATGAACTACTATATATAGGTGCTATGTAACTCTAGGGTTTACTATTGAGTTCATTTAGTTATACTAATAGAAACTAATTGGGTCCTTAAATAGAATGGTTTTCTATACACCAAGTATTGGTAAAGTTATAACTATGGTTTCCCATATACATCATATCAAAGGATGGTTATTTAAGATGGTTCTATAAATTAGCTATTAGGGTTTACTATGGTTTCACAATTGCTTTACTAAGTAGTATCTAATTGCTTCTAAGCTAAGTGGCTTATCAATTACTAAGTAAGGTTTTAGTTGAATAGGAGCATGTGATGTGAATTGCTACACAAGGTTGGTACTAGGGTTTATCATTATAGTTCTACTAGGGTTTGATGGTTGAGGTTGATTCTAATGGTATTGTATGTAGGAGTGGTGATCAATGGTACTAATCCAATTAACAAGTTAGGGTTTATACCTAGGTGATACTAGTGAATCATATAGGTTTTAATTAAGAACAGGAACATGAAATGTTAAGCTCATGTGTATTGGTTTTATGTTGATGGATCATGATTATGCATTCATTGGTTACTTATCAAAGTTCTACAAGTAAAGTTGAAGTGGCTATGATCACATGGCTTAAATCTTTAGGGTTTTGGAAGTGTAACAATTTTGAGATGATCACATGAAATAATGGAATCAAAGTCTTACTAATTTGAAACTAGGGTTTCTGAATTAAGATCCATCTCCTAAAATTATAATTGGTAATAGAGTTGTGGTTACTAATTACTTTGAATCAAAATTAGTAATGGTTTAACATTTTATTAATTTTCCACAAGAATTAATCATTAGGGTAATTCCTATTTTGGTTTAATTAAGAATCAGGGTTTAATAATTGTTATTAGGGTTTAAAATAATTAACTTGTTAACTAAAGAATGTTTAAGTAAATAATTGTTGAGCTACCAAAATGATATTGGCTTTTAATATTTTCTTGCTTTATTGCTATTTAAAGAAAATGGTAAATGGTAAATTGCAAATTAGGGTTTATGAATTACCATTAATAATTAAGTTAATGCAAATATGATAAAGAAAATTAATCTTAACATTTTATTTAGTTAACTGAATAGTTAAAATTTAATTTTGAAACTTTACTAATTATTGAATTCAAATTGCATTTTAAATAATTGAAAAAGGCATAATTAATAAGGTTAAAAATAAGTGAATTTTATTTTTACACACATTTTTGTTTTATATTTTATTTGAGTAGATTTTATTTTTTTGAGCATTTTGATATATTATTTGCATTTTTCTGAGTTGATATGAATTTTGTATGATTTTACAAAGTTTCAGTGATTTTCTGGAATTTATAAATAAGTGGAAATACTAAACCTACCGGTTCACTTTTACCCCTAGACACAGACAGGTGGGACCAAGTCCAGGTCACCTGCCTCGTTGGCAGCTGACCAAGTCAAAGCAACCAAAGGGTCCCGCCAGACACGTCACCCTCGCCGGCGGCTAAACGTCGGCGACCAGTATACGGCAGCGCTAGCGATTTAGAGATCCCCTGGATGCGCGGATAGGTGTTCTAGAATCCCCACGACATGAGGAACACGATGGTGGTGGCGGAATCAACTATTGGTGCCCGGAACTTCATCGGAGACGGTGACCCGCGGCGGTTTACTCCGGCGAGGAATTGAATCCGATGCTAGGATGGATGACAGAGCAAAATAAAAGGCTCCAGAGGTGCGTATGCTCACCCTGAAGATGATGATGTGCTCGACGAGGACGTTGGTGGTCGGAGACGAGCTCACCGTCGCGAATCCCGGCGATCTGCTGCAAGGGGAAAAGCTGAAATTGACGTCGTCCAGAGCTCCCCTGGATGCGTGCTTGCTCCCGTGTGGACTACGCACCGAGGCGCACCTCCTCGACCATAAATCGTACGCCGGGGTGGTCTTCATCGGCGGCTAGCCGGAGAACAGCCGGACATGTGAGTGGTTCCAGTGAGAGATAGAGAGGGCTAGAGAGATAACCGAAGGGCGGCGAAGAACAAGGAGATCACGGTGGTTCTTTAGCTCCTATTTATAGCCTAGGGCGAGGTCCGTATCGGCATTTCACCGGCGGCAATGGTCGGGATGCCCCGCCGACAATGGAGGTCTCTGGGGCGCGAATCTTGGCGAGAAGTGGATGAGACGGACGCGAGAAAATTTGGTGAGGCTCTGAGATGATCTCTGGCGTCCGGGATCATCCCTATCCGCAGAGAGGAGGTGGCAGTGGCTCGCCGTCGCCGTGTCGTCTGCGGAGAAGAAGAAGAACAGAGTGTATCTCTTCGCACGAATTTTGATGCACCCGAAACGGTATGGTGGTCGTGGGTCGATTTGCTTCGTGGGCTGGGCTTCGACTTGGGCTGCTGTGTGGGTTGCTGCGGTCTGCCAGGTAAGGTTCTCCCTTTTCTCATTTTCTCATTTTCTATTTTCTGTTTTTATTTTCTGTTTTGAATTTGTTATTTGAATTCAAATTTGAATTCTGTTTTGTTTTGCAGGTTCTACAACATTTGAGTATCAATATAACTTGATAACAATGCTCACTGTATAATCTTGTTGTCTAAAAAAATATTTAGTTTAGGTTTAATTAATATCTTGTGAAGCTTAAGTAAAATAGAAATGGTTTAGTTATTTATTTCAATTCCCTTTTTAATTTAGGAACCAGATCTATTTAAATGGTTTGAAATTTACAACATGTGCATAGTGGAACTATTATTAGGTTTAACACTATGTATTGTTTACATGTAAAATAATTATGGTTGAAGTTTTAATTTCAATGGTAAAGAGAATGAGATGAATTCATCATTTTATGTGAAGGATTATTGCTTAGGGTTTAAGAAAATGGTTGAACATTTTATGTTTGTTAATCTTGGTTAGCAAATTTCTAACTTGAATCATTTAAAATGGATCCAAAGCTCATTATGGTTAATTCATTTGTTGAGGTGATGGTTCAAACCAGGATACATTTTCCTATTTGGTTAGCTAAACAAGTACTTGGAATACCAAATAGAATTGGATATTGGTTTTACTCTTCTTACCAAATGGTATTTAGTCCATAAACATATATGGATTGATTTATCACTTGTGATCCATGATTCACAAGTGGGGACATAATATTTTATGTGGATTATTTTATGTGGATTGGATCCTATGGGAAATGGTTTAGGGTTTTGCATAAGCTTCACTAAGTTTAAGTGTAAATAGGCATGAGGTATGGCAGGGTTCTAATTATAATCCAAAGTGATACTTGGATTGAAATTCAAATGTGGTCTAGGGTTTTCCTCCTCACTTAGGTGGAATTATGGTTTCAAGGCAATGCTAAGTTTGTATCAAGTGTTTGGATAGGCAAAGTTTAAATACAATATCATTACTACTCTATACAAGGCATGAGTATTGGTTTGGTTAACTACTAATGAGTTACTTATTATTTCATGAGAGGAATGAGATCTATACATCACTTATATATGTTTAATTTATCAACTCAATTTATAAAGTAAAATCATGCAATAGACATGCTCCACTTATTCCTCACTAATCTCTCTTCTTTAATACTTCTCTCAACACACTCACTTAGATTTCTTAGGTTTTATGATCATCACCCAATTTGTAATGATCAAAGTATTGGCCTCACAATAATTCATTAGTAAATCATGGTTCTCTCTCCAAGATCAAGTATAAGTCCATATACTTGAGTATACCTCTTTAGGTTGAGCTCTTCTGAATAGGTAGGGTTCCTCTAGGGTTTATGATCATTACCAAGTTGTAATGATCACAACACTTGCCTCTATATAATTACTAGAAATAGTTTCTTACTAAGTCAATTAGAGTTTAATACTTGACTTATATTTATTATAACATTGGTTAGTATCAACAATCACCTCCCTTGGACAAGGTTTAAATATTTAGCTAGGTTCTATTGAATGCATAATATAAGCATATGAATAATTCTCTCCTTTCTCTAGGTTTAATGGTAGGAGTTGTAAAACAAGGTTGGAATGGTCAAGGTTAATGATGAATGAATATGCAAATTCTTGACTTGGTTCAAGTATAGTGGTTGAAAAGATATACCATGTGACTCATGGTAGGAACATTTATTTAGTAGAAAACATGTATAAGATAAGTATAGAACAGTTTCTTAATTAATTGTGTTCCTTTATTTAGGATTGAATAATTATCCATGTGTTGTTGTAAGGAATGGCATGTTGAGATCCTTTATAAGATCTTGTAGTTGAACCTTACTTAAGGTGTTGTTTGTTGTAAAACTAATTCTATTTGATCTAATCCATAGATCAAATCATCTCTACCCAAAATAAAGTTTTAGCAAAGATCACAGTGAAGTTTATAGCGCTTGACTTGATGATCTACTTCAATTCCAGCAAGTCAAGTGAAACTTCAGTTACTGTGACAGGTTTTATTTGAAAGCGCGAAAATTCTCCGGATTTTCTATGCATGAATGCAATGCACACTTTGGTGTTTTCTCATTTTGTTGCTTCTAAACTTGGGATATTACAGCCTCTCCCCCTTAAACTGAACTTCGTCCCGAAGTTCGAACGCTCTCATGTTCCGGAATGTGGAACAAACTTGAACAGATCACAATCCTTTCAAACTCCCTAGTGATCTCATTAGATATAATTGAATATATCCCTTGTCCAGATCCTTCATGTAATCTTCTGATGTCTGGCACTGATACTTCCTTTAATTCTAGGATTTCTCCTAACATTCGAAACTTCTAGTCTTATTCTTCAAAGATCCTTGGATTAGGGCATCTTATTGTGTTAATGGACTTTACTAATGGTTGTGGTGACATCTTCCTATTTAGGTACTCAAAGCTTGGTTCTACCAGCTGTGGTAATCCAGCTGTGGTGCCCAAACCTTAAGTCTAAAGGATTTGTTTAAAGTAAGGTATTGTTTTCCCTTACTACCATAACGAAAGTAATGGTACTTCGTAAGGTATTTACAATAGGCATGGTCCTGGTAGTTTAGTCCTACGAATGAATTAGACTCATTTAGTCCATCCAATCATGGCGTCTAGTTTATCCTAGTTATCTTCCTTTTGGTTTCTTTAGGTTCCATGAAAGGAATATTTCTACTAGGCTTATGTTTTAGTATGGTCAAACTTCTTCGTATAGTATCTTCTTAAGCTTGGATTGTCCTCCGATATCTTCTTCATCCAACTTCATTATCTTAAGCTTACTTAAGTTCTCTTGGTTCTGGAGTAATTACAATTACCCACTCAAGTTAAGGTCTAACTCTTACTTCCTCGAGATATGTACCTCGGCTTCTGGTCTGACAACCTCCTGAGAGTACTTTTATATGGGTAGTTCCCAACAACCTTATAAAAATAAGATCGGACTTCCTTTCAGTTCAGACCTTTTTCTCCATTTATCACACTACCAATAATATCTTAATACTTCTCCTCAGCCTTCCTCTCCCCCTTGGAGTTTACTAATGATCTTCAAACTTCCTTTCTTCTAATCATTAAACTCCAAGGTTAGGTAGTTGGTTTAAGTCTGGTTTAGGTTTATACTTTTCTAGAGTCTCACGAATAATTTTTTTTTTGTGGTGTATCCACACAATTGTGGATATCAGATGTGAATCCTCCAACTAAATATTTACCAGCTATGGAATACCAGCTGCGAAATACTAGCTGCGGAATCCCCCTTTTTTTAGGGTAAAGAAATGTTCAGGTTGTGGGCTATCTGGTACCAGCTGCAGACTACCTAGTACCAGATGTGGCTTATTGGATACCAGCTGTGGCTATGTTATGGTTCTAGTCAATATCTACTTACCAGCTGTGGCTACTTACCTAGTTTTAATTAAGATATACCTCACTTCACATACTTTCTCTTCATGATTATCCTATATCAGCTGCGGTCTTATGATACCAGCTGCGACTTCACTTGTCTATTTTCCTTCTTCTAGGGTTTGTTTTGCAAGAAAACCACTTGTTGACACTATGAAAATAGTATTGTAAGTGACTTCACTTGCATTCCCTTCTTCCATAATGAATATGGCTCTACTTCTTCTGCTCCATATTCACTATTTTCCTCACTTTCATGATACTTCCATGTTGAAGTACTCCTTGATTAAGGATAAAAATGAGTTTTATTTGTCCTTCCTGTAGAGTATTGTGGTTGCTTCCCACAATTTGACTTCCTTCTTCCAGTGAACTGATACGTCCAATTTGCATCACTATTTTATATCATAATTTGCTGTTATTCATTGATATATTTCATATTGGGACACAATACTTATGTTATTTCATCTATTTTGCATGTTTCATCATTATTGGAGGATCGAACACCGGAGCCAGGATTCTGCTGGAAAAAGCACCATCAGAATGCAATATTTCGGAAGATCAACTCTGGAAGGAAATTATACCAAAAATCCTATTTTTCAAGATGACGAAGGAAGCCAGAAGGAGGAGCCAGGAGGAGCCAGGGTGGGCCCACACCCTAGGGCGGCGCGGCCCAGGCCCTGGCCGCGCCGGCTGATACGTCTCCGACGTATCGATAATTTCTTGTGTTCCATGCCACATTATTGATGTTATCTACATGTTTTATGCACACTTTATGTCATATTCGTGCATTTTCTGGAACTAACCTATTAACAAGATGCCGAAGTGCCGTTCTGTTTTCTCGCTGTTTTTGGTTCCAGAAAGGCTGTTCGGGCAATATTCTCGAATTGGACGAAATCAACGCCAAACCTCCTATTTTTCCCTAAGGCTCCGAACACCGAAGGAGAGCTCGGAGGAGTGCCAGGGGGCCCCACACCCTAGGGTGGCGCGGCCCAAGGGGCGCGCCCCCTATGGTGTGGCCAGCCCGTGCCCCTCCGACTCCGACTCTTCGCCTATTTAAGTCGTCGTGACCTAAAACCTCGACACCAATTGACGAAACTCCAGAAAGACTCCAGGCGCCGCCGCCATCGCGAAACTCCAATTCGGGGACAGAACTCTCTGTTCGGCACCTGCCCGGACGGGGAATTGCTCCCGGAGCCATCTCCACCGCCGTCTTCACCGCCATCTTCACCGCCGCATCGCTGCCCCCATGATGAGGAGGGAGTAATTCACCCCTGAGGCTGAGGGCTTCGCTGTAGCTATGTGGTTCATCTCTCTCCCATGTACCTCAATACAATGATCTCATGAGCTGCTTTACATGATTGAGATTCATATGAGTTTTGTATCACAATTTATCTATGTGCTACTCTAGTGATGTTATTAAAGTAGTTCTATTCCTCCTGCACGTGTGTAAAGGTGACTAGTGTGTGCACCGTGTGGTTCTTGTCGTAGGCTATGATCATGATCTCTTGTAGATTGTGGAGTTAATTATTACTATGATGGTATTGATGTGATCTATTCCTCCTACATATGCATGAAGGTGAAAGTGTGCATGCTATGTTAGTACTTGGTTTAGTCTGTTGATCTATCTTACACTATAAGGTTACTAAATATGAACAAATTGTGGAGCTTGTTAACTCCGGCATTGAGGGTTCGTGTAATCCTACGCAATGCGTTCATCATCCAACAAAAGTGTAGAGTATGCATTTATCTATTCTGTTATGTGATCAATGTTGAGAGTGTCCACTAGTGAAAGTGTAATCCCTAGGCCTTGTTCCTAAATACTGCTATCACCGCTGCTTGTTTACTGTTTTACTGTGTTACTACTGCTGCAATATCACTACCATCAACTACACACCATCAAGCTATTTTCTGGCACCGTTGCTACTGCTCATATATATTTATACCACCTGTATTTCACTATCTCTTCGCCGAACTAGTGCACCTATTAGGTGTGTTGGGGACACAAGAGACTTCTTGCTTTGTGGTTGCAGTGGTTGCATGAGAGGGATATCTTTGACCTCTTCCTCCCGAGTTCGATAAACCTTGGGTATCCACTTAAGGGAAAACTTGCTGCTGTTCTACAAACCTCTGCTCTTGGAGGCCCAACACTGCTCTGAGGAAGGAGGGGGAACGTAGACATCAAGCACTTTTTCTCGCGCCGTTGCGGGGAGGAAAGGTAAAAGGCACTCATACTCCGGTTCCAGGTAAAGTACTTTTCTGGCGCCATTGTGTTTGTGCTCGAAGCTATTTCCTTTAGATCCTGCAATTGCATCTTTTTGTTTCTTGTTTACACTAGTAAGGCATAATGGACAACATCTGTGAGCTTTTTATTCTATTTCCTGAGTCAAGACATGAATGGTTTAATGCGAAAATTAAAAAACCCATGGAATCTTATTTGCATGCTAGTAGCAATGATATTAGTATGAACGCTTTGAACACCATTGTTGCTAATGATATGGAAAATTCTAAGCTTGGGGAAGCTGGCTTTGATGAGCATGATATTTTTAGTCCCCCAAGCATTGAGGAGAAAATTTTCTTTGATGATACTTTGCCTCCTATTTATGATGATTATAATGATAGTGGTCTTTTGGTGCCACCTACTATGGAGAGTAAATTTTGTTGTGATTATACTATGCCTCCTACACTTGATGAGAATAATAATGATAGCTACTTTGTTGAATTTGCTCCCACTACAACTAATAAAATTGATTATGCCTATGTGGAGAGTAATAATTTTATGCATGAGACTCATGATAAGAATGCTTTATGTGATAGTTATATTGTTGAGTTTGCTAATGTTGCTACTGAAAGTTATTATGAGAGAGGAAAATATGGTTGTAGAAATTTTCATGTTACTAAAACACCTCTCTATGTGCTGAAATTTTTGAAGCTACACTTGTTTTATCTTCCTATGCTTGCCACTTTGCTCTTCATGAACTTGTTTATTTACAAGATTCCTATGCATAGGAAGCATGTTAGACTTAAATGTGTTTTGAATTTCCCTCTTGATGCTCTCTTTTGCTTCAAATACTATTTCTTATGAGCGCATCATTAAAACTGCTGAGCCCATCTTAATGGCTATAAAGAAAAGAACTTCTTGGGAGATAACCCATGTGTTATTTTGCTACAGTAATTTGTTTTATATTTGTGTCTTGGAAGTTGTTTACTACTGTAACAACCTCTCCTTATCTTAGTTTTGTGTTTTGTTGTGCCAAGTAAAGCCGTTGATAGAAAAGTAAGTACTAGATTTGGATTACTGCGCAGTTCCAGATTTCTTTGCTGTCACGAATCTGGGTCCACCTCCCTGTAGGTAGCTCAGAAAATTAAGCCAATTTACGTGCATGATCCTCAGATATGTACGCAACTTTCATTCAATTTGAGCATTTTTATTTGAGCAAGTCTGTTGCCATTTTAAAATTCGTCAATACGAACTGTTCTGTTTTGACAGATTCTGCCTTTTATTTCGCATTGCCTCTTTTGCTATGTTGGATGAATTTCTTTGATCCACTAATGTCCAGTAGCATTATGCAATGTCCAGAAGTGTTAAGAATGATTGTGTCACCTCTGAATATGTCAATTTATATTGTGCACTAACCCTCTAATGAGTTGTTTCGAGTTTGGTGTGGAGGAAGTTTTCAAGGATCAAGAGAGGAGTATGATGCAACATGTTCAAGGAGAGTGAGAGCTCTAAGCTTGGGGATGCACCCGGTGGTTCACCCCTTCATATATCAAGAAGACTCAAGCGTCTAAGCTTGGGGATGCCCAAGGCATCCCCTTCTTCATCGACAAATTATCAGGTTCCTTCTCTTGAAACTATATTTTTATTCGGTCACATCTTATGTGCTTTATTTGGAGCGTCGGTTTGTTTTTGTTTTTGTTTGTGTTTGAATAAATTTGATTACATCATGCTTGTGTGGGAGAGAGACACACTCCGCTGGTTCGTATGAACACATGTGTTCTTAGCTCATAGTATTCATGGCGAAGTTTCTTCTTCGTTAAATTGTTATATGGTTGGAATTGGAAAATGATACATGTAGTAATTGCTATTAATGTCTTGGGTAATGTGATACTTGGCAATTGTTGTGCTCATGTTTAAGCTCTTGCATCATATGCTTTGCACCCATTAATGAAGAAATACATAGAGCATGCTAAAATTTGGTTTGCATATTTGGTTTCTCTAAGGTCTAGATAATTTCTAGTATTGAGTTTGAACAACAAGGAAGACGGTGTAGAGTCTTATAATGTTTTCAATATGTCTTTTATGTGAGTTTTGCTGCACCGGTTCATCCTTGTGTTTGCTTCAAACAACCTTGCTAGCCTAAACCTTGTATCGAGAGGGAATACTTCTCATGCATCCAAATCCTTGAGCCAAACAACACTATGCCATTTGTGTCCACCATACCTACCTATTACATGGTATTTTCCGCCATTCCAAAGTAAATTGCTTGAGTGCTACCTTTAAAATTCCATCATTCACCTTTGCAATATATAGCTCATGGGACAAATAGCTTAAAAACTATTGTGGTATTGAATATGTAATTATGCACTTTATCTCTTATTAAGTTGCTTGTTGTGCGATAACCATGTTCACTGGGGACGCCATCAACTTTTCATTGTTGAATTTCATGTGAGTTGCTATGCATGTCCGTCTTGTCTGAAGTAAGAGAGATCTACCACCATATGGTTAAGCATGCATATGTTAGAGAAGAACATTGGGCCGCTAACTAAAGCCATGCTCCATGGTGGAAGTTTCAGTTTTGGACAACAATCCTCAAATCTCAAATGAGAAAATATTAATTGTTGGTATATGCTTATGCATAAAAAGAGGAGTCCATTATCTGTTGTCTATGTTGTCCCGGTATGGATGTCTAAGTTGAAGAATAATCAATAGCGAGAAATCCAATGCGAGCTTTCTCCTTAGACCTTTGTACAGGCGGCATAGAGGTACCCCTTTGTGACACTTGGTAAAAACAATGCATTGTGATGACCCGGTAGTCCAAGCTAATTAGGACAAGGTGCGGGCACTATTAGTACGCTATGCATGAGGCTTGCAACTTATAAGATATAATTTACATGATGCATATGCTTTATTACTACCGTTGACAAAATTGTTTCATGTTTTCAAAATCAAAGCTCTAGCACAAATATAGCAATCGATGCTTTTCCTCTATGGAGGACTATTCTTTTACTTTCAATGTTGAGTCAGTTCACCTATCTCTCTCCACCTCAAGAAGCAAACACTTGTGTGAACTGTGCATTGATTCCTACATATTTGCTTATTGCACTTATTATATTACTCTATGTTGACAATATCCATGAGATATACATGTTACAAGTTGAAAGCAACCGCTGAAACTTAATCTTCTTTTGTGTTGCTTCAATGCCTTTACTTTGAATTATTGCTTTATGAGTTAACTCTTATGCAAGACTTATTGATGCTTGTCTTGAAGTGCTATTCATGAAAAGTCTTTGCTATATGATTCACTTGTTTACTCATGTCATATACATTGTTTTGATCGCTGCATTCACTACATATGCTTTACAAATAGTATGATCAAGTTTATGATGGCATGTCACTCCAGAAATTATCTGTGTTATCGTTTTACCTGCTCGGGACGAGCAGAACTAAGCTTGGGGATGCTGATACGTCTCCGACGTATCGATAATTTCTTGTGTTCCATGCCACATTATTGATGTTATCTACATGTTTTATGCACACTTTATGTCATATTCGTGCATTTTCTGGAACTAACCTATTAACAAGATGCCGAAGTGTCAGTTCCTGTTTTCTGCTGTTTTTGGTTCCAGAAAGGCTGTTCGGGCAATATTCTCGGAATTGGACGAAATCAACGCCAAACCTCCTATTTTTCCCGGAAGGCTCCAGAACACCGAAGGAGAGTCGGAGGAGTGCCAGGGGGGCCCCACACCCTAGGGTGGCGCGGCCCAAGGGGGGGGCGCGCCCCCCTATGGTGTGGCCAGCCCAGGCCCCCTCCGACTCCGACTCTTCGCCTATTTAAGTCGTCGTGACCTAAAACCTCGACACCAATTGACGAAACTCCAGAAAGACTCCAGGGGCGCCGCCGCCATCGCGAAACTCCAATTCGGGGGACAGAACTCTCTGTTCCGGCACCCTGCCGGACGGGGAATTGCCCCCGGAGCCATCTCCACTGCCGTCTTCACCGCCATCTTCACCGCCATCGCTGCCCCCATGATGAGGAAGGAGTAATTCACCCCTGAGGCTGAGGGCTTCGCTGTAGCTATGTGGTTCATCTCTCTCCCATGTACCTCAATACAATGATCTCATGAGCTGCTTTACATGATTGAGATTCATATGAGTTTTGTATCACAATTTATCTATGTGCTACTCTAGTGATGTTATTAAAGTAGTTCTATTCCTCCTGCACGTGTGTAAAGGTGACTAGTGTGTGCACCGTGTGGTTCTTGTCGTAGGCTATGATCATGATCTCTTGTAGATTGTGGAGTTAATTATTACTATGATGGTATTGATGTGATCTATTCCTCCTACATATGCATGAAGGTGAAAGTGTGCATGCTATGTTAGTACTTGGTTTAGTCTGTTGATCTATCTTACACTATAAGGTTACTAAATATGAACAAATTGTGGAGCTTGTTAACTCCGGCATTGAGGGTTCGTGTAATCCTACGCAATGCGTTCATCATCCAACAAAAGTGTAGAGTATGCATTTATCTATTCTGTTATGTGATCAATGTTGAGAGTGTCCACTAGTGAAAGTGTAATCCCTAGGCCTTGTTCCTAAATACTGCTATCACCGCTGCTTGTTTACTGTTTTACTGTGTTACTACTGCTGCAATATCACTACCATCAACTACACACCATCAAGCTATTTTCTGGCACCGTTGCTACTGCTCATATATATTTATACCACCTGTATTTCACTATCTCTTCGCCGAACTAGTGCACCTATTAGGTGTGTTGGGGACACAAGAGACTTCTTGCTTTGTGGTTGCAGGGTTGCATGAGAGGGATATCTTTGACCTCTTCCTCCCTGAGTTCGATAAACCTTGGGTATCCACTTAAGGGAAAACTTGCTGCTGTTCTACAAACCTCTGCTCTTGGAGGCCCAACACTGTCTACAGGGAAGGAGGGGGAACGTAGACATCACCGGCCTATGGTCTGGGGGGCCCACGACCCTTTTCGCCTCCTTTTCTTCGCCAAACCCTTCGTCCCGAAGACCTAAGCCACAGAGGGTACCTCGCGAAGAGTTACAGCCGCCTCTGCGGGGCGGAGAACACCAGAGAGAAAAGAGCTCTCCGGCGGGCAGGAATCCGCCGGGGAAATTCCCTCCGGGAGGGGGAAATCGACGCCATCGACACCGTCATCGAGCTGGACATCATCTCCATCACCATCATCATCATCTCCACCATCATCACCGCCGTCTCCACCGCTGGACACCACCACCGCCGTAGCAATTTGGGTTTGATCTTGATTGTTTGATAGGGGAAACTCTCCCGGTATCGATTTCTACTTGTTGTTGATGCTATTGAGTGAAACCATTGAACCAAGTTTATGTTCAGATTGTTATTCATCATCATATCACCTCTGATCATGTTCCGTATGATGTCTCGTGAGTAGTTCGTTTAGTTCTTGAGGACATGGGTGAAGTCTAAATGTTAGTAGTGAATTATGGTTGAGTAATATTCAATGGTGTGATATTTAAGTTGTGGTGTTATTCTTCTAGTGGTGTCATGTGAACGTCGACTACATGACACTTCACCATTTATGGGCCTAGGGGAATGCATCTTGTACTCGTTTGCCAATTGCGGGGTTGCCGGAGTGACAGAAACCTAAACCCCCGTTGGTATATCGATGCAGGAGGGATCGCAGGATCTCAGAGTTTAAGGCTGTGGTTAGATTTAATTCTTAATTACTTTCTTGTAGTTGCGGATGCTTGCAAGGGGTATAATCACAAGTATGTATTATTCCTAGGAAGGGCGGTACATTAGCATAGGTTCACCCACACAACACTTATCACAACAATGAAGATTATTTGGCCGTATGTAGCGAAAGCACTAGACTAAAATCCCGTGTGTCCTCGAGAACGTTTGGTCATTATAAGTAAACAAACCGGCTTGTCCTTTGTGCTAAAAAGGATTGGGCCACTCGCTGCAATTATTACTCTCGCACTTTACATACTCGTACTTTATTCAACTGTTACATCAAACCCCCCTGAATACTTGTCTGTGAGCATTTACAAAGTGAATCCTTCATCGAAACTGCTTGTCAACACCTTCGCTCCTCGTTGGGATCGACATTCTTACTTATCGAAGATACTACGATACACCCCCTATACTTGTGGGTCATCAAGACTATTTTTACGGCGCCGTTGCCGGGGAGTGAAGCGCTATTGGTAAGTGGAATTGGTAAGGAAAACCTTTACTGTTGTGCTGATTTTCTGCTGCTATAAGTCATTATGGAGAGATCTTCTCTTCAATTTCTATTTGGGAAATCTACTACTACTGCAACGGTAGTGGATGAGGCGCCAGGTGAGGAAGTGATACCATATAAAATACCTATGAAAATTATTGAACGTGTTATGGATAACCGCTATGAAGGGGATGGAACTGTCCATCCTGGTGATCATTTACTGTTTTTGCATGAATTATGCGGGTTATTCAAATGTGCAGGTATTGCTATGGATGAAGTGAGGAAGAAACTATTCTCTTTGTCGCTGTCCGGTAAGGCGGCGCATTGGTATAAATTACTGGATAATGGGGATTCTCTTGAATGGAATGATATTGTGCCCCGGTTTTATTCTAAGTTCTATCCTCCAAGTGAAATTCATAAGGATCGGAATCGCATATATAATTTTTGGCCTCATGATGGAGAGAGCATCGCCCAAGCTTGGGGGAGATTGAAGTCTTTAATGCTCAAATGCCCCATTCATGAGCTTCCTGGTAATGTTATTATTGATAATTTCTATGCAAGACTTTCTTTTCAAGACAAGACCTTGCGGATACTTCTTGTTCGGATCATTTACACGCAACAAAGAAGAGTTTAAAAGGGACCTTCTTGATCGGATCCAAGAAAATACCGAAGGTTGGGAGAACGATAAGGATAGAGAATCAGTATAATTTATGATTATAAATGCATTGAAGCTTTTATGGATACCGATAAATTTCGTAATATGAGTGCTATATATGGTCTTGATTCTCAAGTTGCTGTAAATCTTTATAAAGCTTTTGCCTCTCATTATGAATTGCCAAAGAAGAATTTTGATAAGTATCATGAACCGTATAAAGATAAAATTGATTCATCTATTAATAAATGTGTTGTAGTTGAAACTGCTGATCGTGTTATTCCTGAAGCTTATATTGAAAAAA
Organism: Lolium perenne; assembly: GCF_019359855.2. NCBI lineage: Eukaryota > Viridiplantae > Streptophyta > Magnoliopsida > Poales > Poaceae > Lolium > Lolium perenne. Next base: position 41,672,235 of record NC_067244.2, on the reverse strand, counting down.
CTCCTTTCCCTGCTAAAATGAAAGAGTACTCTGTTATAAATAGTGTGGTTCATAAAAGTGAAAAGAAACCTGTAGAACCTGAAGAACAAATAAAAGTTGAACCTGCTGTTGCAATAGTTAAAGATCTTGTGACTGAAAATGTGGAGGATGGTCATATTATTTTCTGTGAAGATGCTTCTAATATTGTCTCACATCCTAATAAACCCAAACGAGCTAGTGTTCCTATGCTATCTGTTAAAATTGGTGATCATTGTTATTATGGATTATGTGATATTGGTGCAAGTGTTAGTGCTATTCCGTATGAGCTTTACACGGAGATTATGCACGAAATTGATTCTTGTGAACTTGAAGATATTGATGTGGTTATTCAGCTGGCTAATAGAGAAACTATTTCTCCAATTGGTATTGTTCGAGATGTGGAAGTTTTATGCGGTAAGATTAAATATCCTGCTGACTTTTTGGTACTTGGTTCTCATGCTAGTGATTATTGTCCTATTATTTTTGGTAGACCTTTTCTAAATACTTGTGGAGCTATTATAGATTGCAAGAAAGAGAAAATTTTGACTAAATTCGCTGGTGAATCTTATGAGTTTAACTTCTCTAAATTTACTAAAACTCCTTATAAAGCTGATTTGCCTAGTAATGATTTTAAAATGGAGCAATGTGCATCTATTGTTCTTGTTCCTAATAATCCTTTGCAGCAACATTTGGAGGATAGCGAGAGCGAAATTTTTAGGAAAGAAAGAGATGAGCTTGAGGAAATTTTTCTTCACCAACCTATTCTCAAGCATGATTTACCGGTGGAAGATTTGGGTACAACACCGCCACCGAAGGAAGATCCTGTTTTTGATTTAAAGCCTTTACCTGATAATCTTAAATATGCTCATATTGATGATAAGAAAATATATCCTGTTATTATTAGTTCTAAGCTTTCAGAGATTGAGGAAGAAAGGTTATTGGAAATATTGAAGAAGCATCGAGGCGCTATTGGCTACACTCTTGATGATTTGAAGGGGATTTCTCCGTCTATATGCCAACATGCTATTAATATGGAAGATGATGCAAAGCTTTGTTGTTGAACCTCAGCGTCGTCTAATTCCGAAGATGAAGGAAGTGGTAAGGAATGAGGTATTACGACTTCTTGAAGCTGGTATTATATATCCTATTGCTGATAGTAGATGGGTTAGTCCTGTGCATTGCGTTCCCAAGAAAGGAGGTATGACTGTTGTGCCTAATGATAATGATGAGCTCATTCCTCAAAGAGTAGTTGTAGGGTATAGAATGTGCATTGATTTTCGAAAAGTTAATAAAGTTACTAAGAAAGATCATTACCCTTTACCATTTATTGATCAAATGCTAGAAAGATTGTCTAAAAATACTCATTTTTGCTTTCTTGATGGTTATTCTGGGTTTTCACAAATTGCTGTTAAAGCTAAAGATCAAGAGAGAACCACCTTTACTTGTCCTTATGGAACTTATGCTTATAGACGCATGCCTTTTGGTTTATGTAATGCTCCTGCTACTTTTCAAAGATGCATGTCTGCTATTTTTCATGGTTTTTGTGAAAGTATTGTAGAGGTATTCATGGATGATTTTTCCGTCTATGGGAATTCTTTTGATAGTTGCTTGCGAAACCTTGATAAAGTTTTGCGAGAGATGTGAAGAAACTAACCTTGTTCTTAATTGGGAGAAATGCCACTTTATGGTTAATGAAGGAATTGTATTGGGACATAAAATTTCTGAGAGAGGTATTGAAGTTGATAGAGCTAAAGTTGAAGCAATTGAGAAGATGCCCTATCCGAGGGATGTTAAAGGTATTCGTAGTGTTCTTGGTCATGTTTGGGTTTTATAGGAGATTTATTAAAGATTTCTCCAAGATTTCAAAGCCTCTTACTAATCTTCTTCAAAAAGATGTACCATTTGTTTTTGATGATGATTGTAAGGAAGCTGTTGAAACTCTTAAGAAAGCCTTAACAACTGCTCCTATAGTTGAACCTCCCGATTGGAACTTACCATTTGAAATTATGTGTGATGCTAGTGATTTTATTGTAGGCGCTGTTCTTGGACAGCGAGTAGATAAAAAACTGAATGTTATTCATTATGCTAGTAAAACTCTTGATGCTGCTCAAAGAAATTATGCTACAACTGAAAAGGAATTATTAGCTGTAGTCTTTGCTTGTGATAAATTTAGATCTTATATTGTTGATTCAAAAGTTACTATTCATACTGATCATGCTGCAATTAGATACCTAATGACAAAGAAAGATGCTAAGCCGAGGCTTATTAGATGGGTACTTCTTTTGCAAGAATTTGATCTACATATTGTAGATAGGAAAGGTGCTGATAATCCTGTTGCTGATAATTTGTCTAGATTGGAAAATATTGCTTATGATCCTGTTCCTGTTAATGATAGTTTTCCAAATGAACAATTGGCTGTAATAAAGGTGAGCTCGCGAGACAGTCCTTGGTATGCTGATTATGCTAACTTTATTGTTTCCAAGTACTTGCCTCCAACCTTTTCAGCTCAGCAAAGGAGGAAATTCTTTTATGACTTGAGGCATTATTTCTGGGATGACCCACACTTATATAAAGAAGGAGTGGATGGTATTATGCGAAGATGTGTTCCTGAGTATGAACAACAAGAAATATTGAGTAAATGTCATGGTAGTGCTTATGGAGGACATCACGCTGGAGAAAGAACCGCGCAAAAGGTTTTACAATCAGGTTTTTATTGGCCAACTCTCTTCAAAGATGCGAGAAAGTTTATTTTATCTTGTGATGAATGCCAAAGGGTTGGTCATATCTCCAGACGCAATGAAATGCCTATGAATTATACTCTTGTTATTGAACCGTTTGATTGTTGGGGATTTGACTTCATGGGACCTTTTCCGTCTTCGGAAGGTAACACTCATATACTTGTTGCTGTTGATTATGTTACTAAATGGGTGGAAGCTATACCTACAAAAAGTGCTGATGGTGAGACCTCTTTAAGAATGCTCTTAGATATTATTTTTCCTAGATTTGGAGTACCTAGATATATTATGACTGATGGAGGTTCTCATTTTATTCATGGAGGTTTTAGAAAAACTCTTGCTAAGTATGGTATTAATCATAGAATTGCTTCCGCTTATCATCCTCAAACTAATGGTCAAGTAGAATTATCAAATAGAGAGATTAAATCTATTTTGGGAAAGACCGTTAATAAAACTAGAAAGAATTGGGCTAGTAAATTGAAGGATGCACTTTGGGCTTATAGAACTGCTTATAAAAATCCCATGGGAATGTCACCTTATAAAATGGTTTATGGGAAAGCTTGTCATTTACCTCTAGAACTAGAGCACAAAGCTTATTGGGCTGTTAGAGAATTAAATAAAGATCCTAAACTTGCCGGTGATAAGAGGTTGTTGCAATTGAGTTCTCTAGATGAATGGAGAAGTGAAGCATATGAAAATGCTAAACTCTTTAAAGAGAAAGTTAAAAAATGGCATGATAGGAGGATTATCAAAAGAGAATTTAATATTGGGGATAAAGTCCTATTGTATCGGTCTCGTCTCAGATTCTTTGCAGGGAAATTACTCTCGAAATGGGAAGGACCATATGTTGTCGAGGAGGTGTATCGTTCAGGAGCAATCAAAATTAGCTCTCTCCAAGGCAATGCTACGCAAGTGGTGAATGGACAAAGACTCAAGCATTATATCTCGGGTGATTCTTATAATGTTGATGTTGATATTATTCAAGTGGAAACACCGGAGGCCTACATCAAAGGGCAAATTGACAGTCTGCCAGAACTCGACTTCGAATAGGTAAAAGTACTGGTAATGAAAAGTACGCAATTTACTTTCCGAACTATATTTTTGCTGTTCTTGGAAAATATGAGAAATTACGAGTTCGAAACGGAGTGGAAAGGACGCACGAGGGGGTGCCACCATAGGGCGGCGCGGCCTGACCTGGGCCCGCGCCGGCCTATGGTTTGGCCGCCTCGTCGCCCCTTTCCGACTCTGGTTCGATCTGGTGGTGTGCGGTTGACGAGAAATATTTTGCTATATACTCCCCTGCACCCTCGGAGGTCCGTATATCGTTTTCTCGACGTGTTTTGTTTCGAGTTGTTTCTGCCAGGATTTGCTTCGGATCTAGAGCCATCATGTCTTCGTCGGAAACTCCGAAGGGCAGCTCCAGCAAGGATGTTGGCAACTTGTACATGGAGGAGCTGAGGATGCACCCCAAGGAGTTGCTGCTCGTTGAAGGAGAACTGCAGGTCAAGGATGTCCAGGGTCCTAAAGGAGAAGGAAGCCTGGAAGATAGGATGGAGAAGCTAGAACAAGAGGTTTTCAAATACAAGAAGATGGCCGAGCGTGAGGTGGATATTTTCCACAGGATTGTGTCTGAACTCATTGCTGAACATGAGAAGGAAACTACAAAGCTTTGGAGCGATATCCTCTCACTTCACGACACCACCAACAAGCTCCAAGCACAACTCTATGATTTTCGTAATCAGAATCGTGAGTATGAAAACAGGTTTAAATACATAAGCCGTGCTGCTAGTTTCAGGATCCCCGAGACCAAGATGTCGTTTCTTGATGGAGAGCCTCTTCCTTGGAAGTTTGATGACGGGAGTTCATCACCACCATCACCGCAGGAGTAATTCATCATCGGTATTGGCATCCCCTTGGTTTGTTCCAAGCTTGGGGGAGTGCCGCGGTATCACATTATCACTACCTTTTACTTTTATTGTCAAGTAGTATCATATCATGAGTAGGGAAGTTATCATATAAGATGGGTTGCGTTTGGAAGTATCTCTCCTTTATTTGGTCATCTATGTATCCCTTGGTGTGAGTTATCGTTATGGAATATTAATGAGAAGTCTTATTATTTACATATTGCACATCCTATTTTAGTTTGCAATCTCTATTATATGATTCACCTTGTTGTTAGTATTGGTATCACTTTGGGAGCATTGAATAAATCTATTTGGTTTTGGCAAACTTAGCATTGGTCAATAGCAACAACACTTTGAGGTTTAAATAGAAAAGAGAAATACATGTAGATGTTTCATTGTCTTTCTTGTTAGCTCATAGCTTACTATTCTGAAGTTAAAATTGTTTGTGCTTACAAGGAAGATGCATGATTGTTTCTATCATATGTATGTTTGTTTGTTTCCCTCGACTCTTATGCTTGCTAATTAACCTTGCTAGCCAAAGACCTGTACTGAGAGGGAATACTTCTCGTGCATCCAAACCTTAACCCAAACCTATGCCATTTGTGTCCACCATACCTACCTACTACATGGTATTTTCTGCCATTCCAAGTAAATACTTCATGTGCTACCTTTAAACAATTCAAAACTTAGTATCTCTTATTTGTGTCAATGTTTCATAGCTCATGAGGAAGTATGTGGTGTTTTATCTTTCAATCTTGTTGGGCAACTTCCACCAATGGACTAGTGGCTTCACCCGCTTATCCAATAATTTTGCAAAAAGAGCTGGCAATTGGATTCCCAGTCCCAAATTGATTAAACTAAATAGACACTCCTCCATGGTATGTGATTGATGGACGGCACCCGAAGGATTCGGTTAGCCATGGCTTGTGTAAGCAAAGGTTGGGGGGAGTGTCATCATCATAATAAAGCTAAAATAAAAAGGCACTCCTTCATGGTATGAGATTGTTGGCAGGCACCCGAGGATTCGGTTAGCCATGGTTTGTGAAAGAAAGGTTGGAAGGAGTGCCACACAAAATGAAAATAATATGGGAGCCGCTCTTAGGAGGTTGTCCGGCAAGGGGTTAGAGTATCAGCTACCAGTCGTTGACAACAACAAACACCTCTCAAAATTTTACTTTTATTCTCTTTATATGATTGCAAAAATTGAAAAAGCTCTAGCACATGATTTAATCCCTGCTTCCCTCTGCGAAGGGCCTGTCTTTTACTTTATGTTGAGTCAGTAAACCTATTTCCCTCCATCTCAAGCAAGCATTTGAGTAGTTGTGATCAAACCATTATATTGTGATTTGCTACATCATGTATTTTATTCTTCTTTGTTTAGTACAAGTTTTATCTGAATGAATATAGCTTTGCAAGTTATCACTGATCATGAGAAAACCATTATGATTGAGTATGCAAGTTGTGCCTTATAAACTTTAACATGGGAGCGCTGCTCAATGAGATATAATCTGTTAATTGTTCTCTGACCAAGAACGAAGTTTGCCATCACCAATCATGATTTCTCATGCACCTTTACTTGTGATTACCTTATACTTGTTTCAATATGAGTTATAAGAGATTGTTTACTATAATGTCCTGTGTGAATGAATATGATGCTTCTTGTCCGTATTTTATTTATCGACTCTTCACTCCATAAACATGTGGTCATGTCTATCGAGCTCAGTTTCGCTTGGGGACAAGCGAAGTCTAAGCTTGGGGGGAGTTGATACGTCCAATTTGCATCACTATTTTATATCATAATTTGCTGTTATTCATTGATATATTTCATATTGGGACACAATACTTATGTTATTTCATCTATTTTGCATGTTTCATCATTATTGGAGGATCGAACACCGGAGCCAGGATTCTGCTGGAAAAAGCACCGTCAGAATGCAATATTTCGGAAGATCAACTCTGGAAGGAAATTATACCAAAAATCCTATTTTTCAAGATGACGAAGGAAGCCAGAAGGAGGAGCCAGGGTGGGCCCACACCCTAGGGCGGCGCGGCCCAGGCCCTGGCCGCGCCGGCCTATGGTCTGGGGGCCCACGACCCTTTTCGCCTCCTTTTCTTCGCCAAACCCTTCGTCCCGAAGACCTAAGCCACAGAGGGTACCTCGCGAAGAGTTACAGCCGCCTCTGCGGGGCGGAGAACACCAGAGAGAAAGAGCTCTCCGGCGGGCAGGAACTCCGGGAAATTCCCTCCGGGAGGGGGAAATCGACGCCATCGACACCGTCATCGAGCTGGACATCATCTCCATCACCATCATCATCATCTCCACCATCATCACCGCCGTCTCCACCGCTGGACACCGCCACCGCCGTAGCAATTTGGGTTTGATCTTGATTGTTTGATAGGGGAAACTCTCCCGGTATCGATTTCTACTTGTTGTTGATGCTATTGAGTGAAACCATTGAACCAAGTTTATGTTCAGATTGTTATTCATCATCATATCACCTCTGATCATGTTCCGTATGATGTCTCGTGAGTAGTTCGTTTAGTTCTTGAGGACATGGGTGAAGTCTAAATGTTAGTAGTGAATTATGGTTGAGTAATATTCAATGGTGTGATATTTAAGTTGTGGTGTTATTCTTCTAGTGGTGTCATGTGAACGTCGACTACATGACACTTCACCATTTATGGGCCTAGGGGAATGCATCTTGTACTCGTTTGCCAATTGCGGGGTTGCCGGAGTGACAGAAACCTAAACCCCCGTTGGTATATCGATGCAGGAGGGATCGCAGGATCTCAGAGTTTAAGGCTGTGGTTAGATTTAATTCTTAATTACTTTCTTGTAGTTGCGGATGCTTGCAAGGGGTATAATCACAAGTATGTATTAGTCCTAGGAAGGGCGGTACATTAGCATAGGTTCACCCACACAACACTTATCACAACAATGAAGATTATTTGGCCGTATGTAGCGAAAGCACTAGACTAAAATCCCGTGTGTCCTCGAGAACGTTTGGTCATTATAAGTAAACAAACCGGCTTGTCCTTTGTGCTAAAAAGGATTGGGCCACTCGCTGCAATTATTACTCTCGCACTTTACATACTCGTACTTTATTCAACTGTTACATCAAACCCCCCTGAATACTTGTCTGTGAGCATTTACAGTGAATCCTTCATCGAAACTGCTTGTCAACACCTTCTGCTCCTCGTTGGGATCGACATTCTTACTTATCGAAGATACTACGATACACCCCCTATACTTGTGGGTCATCATGAACCTTCATCTTGTCTTTAAAATCTTCAGAATTCGTCACTTCCTTACACGAATACCTTTACCCTCTAGACCTATAACATCAAGTAAGAGCTTGATATTGCAACATGCATTTGCATATCAAAGTGAAACTTCATGTATGGAGCTAGTCAATCAATGAAGATTCAAGAAAATCCAAGAAAATCCAGCTTTGTGCTTATAATACACATCCTTATATGCCTGAATATAATTGTTGGGTAAGACATCCCTAAACATCAGGTTCAGATGTTTAGTATATAACACCACATAAGATAGGTTTAGGTCGTGATACTTAGCACGAATACGTGAATTTCTACTATTTGTCTCAACATTTATCTCAATTGCACATTTGCAATGAGACAACTTGAAACAAAATGGCCTGGGATAGTTGAAGTTAACCTAGTTTTCTTTGGAAGTACTAACAAAATAGTATACCCTATATATGTGCTATTGAAGACTACTTCCTATAATACAATTAGTTCTAACATGTCTACTCTAAACACATGTTTGTTTAGAATATACCACCTATAACTCTAGGATTTCTCTATGTGACATGCTCTAAATAAGCCTTCTTTAACTTAAGGACTATGGTTCTAACATTCTTGACACAGTTTCTAGGATTTTAAGGCATAAGCTTTCGAACTATTCCCTAAATCCTACTCCTTATCATACTTCTGTTATCGTACTTATGATGTTCTACTCCATCATACCATGATTCTCCAGTGAATCATATATGAGTACCTAGTTTATTATTGAAAATAGACTCATGTAACTCATATCACTCTTCCTTACCTCCTATGATTGACTCATCATAGACATATACTACCTTATATAACTTGTCTCCCTTACTTAACATCAGTTATTTGACATTTTTAATGACTCTTAGATAACTATACTTGCATTGGTATACTTCTTCCAATAGGATATCTTCCTTATGGTTGTATCCTCTCTTTGGACTACCATGTGTTGTATACCAACTGTGGTTTACTACACCATTTATCTTAAGCTTCAATGGTGTTCTAATTAGTTGGAATGAAGCCATATAACTAACTAACTTAACCTTATTTAAGAAATATAGATAAGAAAGATTGACTCAAGTGTGTCAGGATTATTCTCAAGTGAATACCCATCTCAAGTCAAAAGAATAGTTGGTTTGACTAAGACATCTTCCTATAGACACTACCAAACCTATAGGTCTCCTTTAAAGGGTTTTAATCCTAGGGTCAAAGCATTTGCTCTGATACCAGCTGTGGTGACCCAGCGTACCACTGCATGGTGTAGTACACAAGTCGTTGACATAACACAAGTGAAACACCGTTCCACTCATATTACATCTCTCAGAGTGGTACAACAGAAACATATGCGAGTCCAAGGTATGTCTATAGAAGTATACACGAACTGTTTACATAAGACCCACACAGCCTCCTACTTTACAGTGAGGTAAAACTTCAAATAAAGCTCCAGAAGAATAACTCGTGGTCTATCTTATTGCTAACTCAAGTTTAAGAGCTACTTGGCTTGCTATAGAATTCTAGCTACTTAGGTGCTAGGATTAGGGAAAGATTCCCTTCTCTTACTAGTCTAAGTTTCCACTCTAGCTGATGCAGAAGTTGACTCCATTGACTTCTTTGATTGGATTCTTCATCTTGTTGCAGTTGACTTCTTTGTCTTCGAGTTCCACGGTAGTTTCTCCTTCGGTGCCATGATCTAAGAAGGGGGTTCAAATGGGATAGAATGAGTACGAGCGTACTCAGCAAGTTCATATTAGGAAATATGTGTATCATGCACTAGCTACAGCCATAGACCAGAAAGTCATAGGCCAATGCAAGTTTTTGTAATCATTTCTTCAAAAGGTTTATTTTATTCTGAAAACTATGCCCGTCAGTCTTCACAGGTTGACTAGAACTTCGTGGAGTTCCTTTCCTGCCGCGTTCGCAGTTCCCTTCCCGGAACAAGGAGTGACAGCCACAATTTGATACACTCTGCAGAGGTGCGTTACTTTTCCCACAAGAGATCTCACCCTTTTTGCCATCCGCAGGGACTTGCCCCCGTTCACACTTCCTTTGGTGTGAGGCCAGGTATAAAGATCCAAGCCCACACCGCCTTCTCCGCAACTGCAAACCCACCCTTTTGTCCAACCGTACACCTCCAGTAGACTTCCCCCGATAATACGGCTTTACTCATGGTGTACTCCGGACAATCCCTCATAGATCGTAGAGCTTATCATCACTAATGGATGGGGATTTAAAAGGCTATCCCAACCTATTGCGGCAGTGCCTCCAGCACCCCACTGGCTATCCGATCCGTTGGCGTGCAGAAGGGAAAAGATACGGCTGGCTTCCCCAGAGCCATTATAGATCTCATGGTCAACGCGGTTTGTACGGCGCTAGAATCACTGGACGGCATTGGTAATTAATCCTAGGGTGATATAACCCATTGCAATGGAACCTCCACCATATCAACACATACCATGGTTCCATTGCCCACCACATAGTCATATTCATAATTGTAAAATAATACTTTGCTTTTCAATGCATGAGTGATAAGTATAGTACTTTGCATATAGTTTGATACAAATAATCAAATGACATGAGCAAGCGATGAACTTGCCTTTCTTGACTGCAAGATTATGCAGGCAAAAGCTTCGATACGTGAGAACTCCAAATGCTGAAATACCATCATCGTCCGGTAAGGACAATGTTTAAAGAACTGGCAAAGATGCTATAATGCATAGTATGAGATGCAATCGTCCCGAGCGTAATCTAACCTCGTTGATTTAGGATGTATGAGTTGTAAAGATTTCTTTAGGGTTTGTTGCACTTTTAGGATGGTTCTCAAACAAGGTTCTTATTAGGGTTTGGTTAAATTAACATCATATCCAAGTGATATAAGACATCATAACAATCATACACATCAAAAAGTAGTGGTGGAATAATATACAAGACATTTGTTAATTTTAGGTTCTACAGAACATGGTTGATGATTGCTTATGCTATACTTCAAAAGAATAACTTTTGAAGAACATGTTGTTTAAGAAATAATAAGTATTTCAAATAAGAATTATGGCTTCTATGGTTTGATTGACATTTGTACTTCAAAAGAATAACTTTTGAAGAACAGGTTAAATAAGAATATGAACTACTATATATAGGTGCTATGTAACTCTAGGGTTTACTATTGAGTTCATTTAGTTATACTAATAGAAACTAATTGGGTCCTTAAATAGAATGGTTTTCTATACACCAAGTATTGGTAAAGTTATAACTATGGTTTCCCATATACATCATATCAAAGGATGGTTATTTAAGATGGTTCTATAAATTAGCTATTAGGGTTTACTATGGTTTCACAATTGCTTTACTAAGTAGTATCTAATTGCTTCTAAGCTAAGTGGCTTATCAATTACTAAGTAAGGTTTTAGTTGAATAGGAGCATGTGATGTGAATTGCTACACAAGGTTGGTACTAGGGTTTATCATTATAGTTCTACTAGGGTTTGATGGTTGAGGTTGATTCTAATGGTATTGTATGTAGGAGTGGTGATCAATGGTACTAATCCAATTAACAAGTTAGGGTTTATACCTAGGTGATACTAGTGAATCATATAGGTTTTAATTAAGAACAGGAACATGAAATGTTAAGCTCATGTGTATTGGTTTTATGTTGATGGATCATGATTATGCATTCATTGGTTACTTATCAAAGTTCTACAAGTAAAGTTGAAGTGGCTATGATCACATGGCTTAAATCTTTAGGGTTTTGGAAGTGTAACAATTTTGAGATGATCACATGAAATAATGGAATCAAAGTCTTACTAATTTGAAACTAGGGTTTCTGAATTAAGATCCATCTCCTAAAATTATAATTGGTAATAGAGTTGTGGTTACTAATTACTTTGAATCAAAATTAGTAATGGTTTAACATTTTATTAATTTTCCACAAGAATTAATCATTAGGGTAATTCCTATTTTGGTTTAATTAAGAATCAGGGTTTAATAATTGTTATTAGGGTTTAAAATAATTAACTTGTTAACTAAAGAATGTTTAAGTAAATAATTGTTGAGCTACCAAAATGATATTGGCTTTTAATATTTTCTTGCTTTATTGCTATTTAAAGAAAATGGTAAATGGTAAATTGCAAATTAGGGTTTCTGAATTACCATTAATAATTAAGTTAATGCAAATATGATAAAGAAAATTAATCTTAACATTTTATTTAGTTAACTGAATAGTTAAAATTTAATTTTGAAACTTTACTAATTATTGAATTCAAATTGCATTTTAAATAATTGAAAAAGGCATAATTAATAAGGTTAAAAATAAGTGAATTTTATTTTTACACACATTTTTGTTTTATATTTTATTTGAGTAGAGTTTATTTTTGTGAGCATTTTGATATATTATTTGCATTTTTCTGAGTTGATATGAATTTTGTATGATTTTACAAAGTTTCAGTGATTTTCTGGAATTTATAAATAAGTGGAAATACTAAACCTACCGGTTCACTTTTACCCCTAGACACAGAAAGGTGGGACCAAGTCCAGGTCACCTGCCTCGTTGGCAGCTGACCAAGTCAAAGCAACCAAAGGGTCCCGCCAGACACGTCACCCTCGCCGGCGGCTAAACGTCGGCGACCAGTATACGGCGGCGCTAGCGATTTAGAGATCCCCTGGATGCGCGGATAGGTGTTCTAGAATCCCCACGACATGAGGAACACGATGGTGGTGGCGGAATCAACTATTGGTGCCCGGAACTTCATCGGAGACGGTGACCCGCGGCGGTTTACTCCGGCGAGGAATTGAATCCGATGCTAGGATGGATGACAGAGCAAAATAAAAGGCTCCAGAGGTGCGTATGCTCACCCTGAAGATGATGATGTGCTCGACGAGGACGTTGGTGGTCGGAGACGAGCTCACCGTCGTGAATCCCGGCGATCTGCTGCAAGGGGAAAAGCTGAAATTGACGTCGTCCAGAGCTCCCCTGGATGCGTGCTTGCTCCCGTGTGGACTACGCACCGAGGCGCACCTCCTCGACCATAAATCGTACGCCGGGTGGTCTTAATCGGCGGCTAGCCGGAGAACAGCCGGACATGTGAGTGGTTCCAGTGAGAGATAGAGAGGGCTAGAGAGATAACCGAAGGGCGGCGAAGAACAAGGAGATCACGGTGGTTCTTTAGCTCCTATTTATAGCCTAGGGCGAGGTCCGTATCGGCATTTCACCGGCGGCAATGGCCGGGATGCCCCGCCGACAATGGAGGTCTCTGGGGCGCGAATCTTGGCGAGAAGTGGATGAGACGGACGCGAGAAAATTTGGCGAGGCTCTGAGATGATCTCTGGCGTCCGGGATCATCCCTATCCGCAGAGAGGAGGTGGCAGTGGCTCGCCGTCGCCGTGTCGTCTGCGGAGAAGAAGAAGAACAGAGTGTATCTCTTCGCACGAATTTTGATGCACCCGAAACGGTACGGTGGTCGTGGGTCGATTTGCTTCGTGGGCTGGGCTTCGACTTGGGATGCTGTGTGGGTTGCTGCGGTCTGCCAGGTAAGGTTCTCCCATTTCTCATTTTCTCATTTTCTATTTTCTGTTTTTATTTTCTGTTTTGAATTTGTTATTTGAATTCAAATTTGAATTCTGTTTTGTTTTGCAGGCTCTACAACATTTGAGTATCAATATAACTTGATAACAATGCTCACTGTATAATCTTGTTGTCTAAAAAAATATTTAGTTTAGGTTTAATTAATATCTTGTGAAGCTTAAGTAAAATAGAAATGGTTTAGTTATTTATTTCAATTCCCTTTTTAATTTAGGAACCAGATCTATTTAAATGGTTTGAAATTTACAACATGTGCATAGTGGAACTATTATTAGGTTTAACACTATGTATTGTTTACATGTAAAATAATTATGGTTGAAGTTTTAATTTCAATGGTAAAGAGAATGAGATGAATTCATCATTTTATGTGAAGGATTATTGCTTAGGGTTTAAGAAAATGGTTGAACATTTTATGTTTGTTAATCTTGGTTAGCAAATTTCTAACTTGAATCATTTAAAATGGATCCAAAGCTCATTATGGTTAATTCATTTGTTGAGGTGATGGTTCAAACCAGGATACATTTTCCTATTTGGTTAGCTAAACAAGTACTTGGAATACCAAATAGAATTGGATATTGGTTTTACTCTTCTTACCAAATGGTATTTAGTCCATAAACATATATGGATTGATTTATCACTTGTGATCCATGATTCACAAGTGGGGACATAATATTTTATGTGGATTATTTTATGTGGATTGGATCCTATGGGAAATGGTTTAGGGTTTTGCATAAGCTTCACTAAGTTTAAGTGTAAATAGGCATGAGGTATGGCAGGGTTCTAATTATAATCCAAAGTGATACTTGGATTGAAATTCAAATGTGGTCTAGGGTTTTCCTCCTCACTTAGGTGGAATTATGGTTTCAAGGCAATGCTAAGTTTGTATCAAGTGTTTGGATAGGCAAAGTTTAAATACAATATCATTACTACTCTATACAAGGCATGAGTATTGGTTTGGTTAACTACTAATGAGTTACTTATTATTTCATGAGAGGAATGAGATCTATACATCACTTATATAGGTTTAATTTATCAGTTCAATTTATAAAGTAAAATCATGCAATAGACATGCTCCACTTATTCCTCACTAATCTCTCTTCTTTAATACTTCTCTCAACACACTCACTTAGATTTCTTAGGTTTTATGATCATCACCCAGTTTGTAATGATCAAAGTATTGGCCTCACAATAATTCATTAGTAAATCATGGTTCTCTCTCCAAGATCAAGTATAAGTCCATATACTTGAGTATACCTCTTTAGGTTGAGCTCTTCTGAATAGGTAGGGTTCCTCTAGGGTTTATGATCATTACCAAGTTGTAATGATCACAACACTTGCCTCTATATAATTACTAGAAATACTTTCTTACTAAGTCAATTAGAGTTTAATACTTGACTTATATTTATTAAAACATTGGTTAGTATCAACAATCACCTCCCTTGGACAAGGTTTAAATATTTAGCTAGGTTCTATTGAATGCATAATATAAGCATATGAATAATTCTCTCCTTTCTCTAGGTTTAATGGTAGGAGTTGTAAAATAAGGTTGGAATGATCAAGGTTAATGATGAATGAATATGCAAATTCTTGACTTGGTTCAAGTATTGTGGTTCAAAGATATACCATGTGACTCATGGTAGGAACATTTATTTAGTAGAAAACATGTATAAGATAAGTATAGAACAGTTTCTTAATTAATTGTGTTCCTTTATTTAGGATTGAATAATTATCCATGTGTTGTTGTAAGGAATGGCATGTTGAGATCCTTTATAAGATCTTGTAGTTGAACCTTACTTAAGGTGTTGTTTGTTGTAAAACTAATTCTATTTGATCTAATCCATAGATCAAATCATCTCTACCCAAAATAAAGTTTTAGCAAAGATCACAGTGAAGTTTATAGCGCTTGACTTGATGATCTACTTCAATTCCAGCAAGTCAAGTGAAACTTCAGTTACTGTGACAGGTTTTATTTGAAAGCGTGAAAATTCCCCGGATTTTCTATGCATGAATGCAATGCACACTTTGGTGTTTTCTCATTTTGTTGCTTCTAAACCTGGGATATTACATTTATGGTGGAATGATGGTGGCGGAAGACTCTAGGATTGCGCTCCTTCCAAACTTTCCAAGATATGAGCATAACCAATGATGCCAAAGCTTTCCTATGTTGATATCTTCCTAAGCCAATATTTGTCCACCACACATCGACGTTTGGCTCATAGATCCACAACTCCAGGGGTCTATCATGAATACTACACGAAGCTAGTATCTCACTGATCCACGTACTCCATGTAGTTTCGATACGCACTTGTAGTGACGAGTGGGTTGAAACTAAAAATCCACGAATACTTAACTCAACTAAAGCATGCGAAAAATCGTGACCTCTTTATGGAGGACACACACGGAGAGATATTTTTATCCAACATGGTTGGCAGCGTAATATCCGGATTGGACCACCATCAACAAAGGCACATACATTATCTCTTGGAAGATTTTTTTGTAGTGTGCTATTTATTTTTCTCTTTTATATACCTTTGAACGGCTGTGTGCATCCTAGTTATACAGAGATCGGGCGTAATGCTTAATTTTTTAAGTAATAAAAACATCATTTGTCGAAAAAAGTCAAATTGAAGGGAAAAAGACCGTCTTGGTTTTTTTACTTCGAGCATCAGATGATGTGCAAACTAAATCCAATCCCCGGAGAATATACCTCTCATGTCATCATAGGAGTATATCCCATGTTATAATTTTGTCTTTCAGAGGAGCACTTCGAATTTTATTTGCTACTCTATTTTTTATGAAATTGGGAAAAGGGGATGAGCCGAGTTCGAAAAAAGTTGTTTTTTTTGGAACGTGGCAAAAGCTTTGCCATTTATATTGGAAAAAAGTTTGTATATGCTAGTTTATGATGATCAGTTAACGTTCGAATTGTCTTAAGCGTACATTCATCTGCGTACATTGGTGACACTTTCATATATGCTTCCGTCGACTTCATCGATCAGAATTCGTCAGCTGTGAAAATTCCATGTTTGGTTTATGCGAAGGATTTACTAACTGAACTACGTCATGATCAGTCAAGATTTCCCACTATACATCACGTTGATTGGAGATTTCGAACTTCACATATAGCCAAAATACACGGTCAAATTCGATTGCTATGTACTTAACTAAATTTCAAGGGTGCCGTCTAAATATGTTCAGCTCCAAACGAACGACGCCCGCCTGATCAGTCATAGTGGGAACAATCAACAATGCACAACGCAACATATTAGCAGAAAACAAATCAAACTGAGACGGGCAACTAACGAGAAACACACATTACATAAGGGTGACACTTTTACAAGATGATAAATTCGCACTATCATCCATACTACTCCCTCTGACCGTGTTTAATCAACGCGATGTACCTTATACACATCGAGGTAGTAGTAGTAGTTTATTTATTCTGCTGCTCGACCAAATACCTTATACCCGTCGAGATTAGCAACGACACTGACACTTGACGCTTGACTCGCGAACGCTACATCCCAATGGAATCCACCGCTCGCCGTGGGTTTCATGCGTCGGACCAGGTGACGGGCACCTCGCCGATGTTGCTGTCGAGCCCAAGCGCATCCCACACGGCCTGAGAGGTGTCCACAATATTGTCCTTGCAGCCATGGTTGGAGTCGCACTCGTCCACCACTCGGGCCACCACGGTGCGCCCGTTTTGCTTGCTCGTGATGCGGATCGGCTTGTGGCACCGCCGCCCGCCAGCGTACCACCGCGTCGACAGTGCCACAATCAAGGTCTTATCGCTGTGGTACTTGCCGTCGCACTCCGATGGCCCTCCGCCGTCCTCCCCTTTCTGGAACCCGTTCACCGTCATGATGCCAGGGGTGCCACCGGCACCACCGCCCGGCGACGGGCAGTGTCCCGGCTTCTTGTGCTTGTGCAGCGTACCCAGCATGGATCCGTCGTCCTCGCCGCTGCACGGGTCCGGCTTGCCATGGTGCCGGGCCACGGCGCACGTTGACACCTCCAGGAGGATCACGAGCGTGGCTACGACTGCGATAAGCCTGGCGTTCGCCATGTTGCTAAGCTTTGCACTTGGGTACACTGCTACTGATCGAGTTGTAGTAGCTGGTTTGGCGAGTTCGTTTATATAGGCGCAAGTAGCTAGCTCCAGGCCAAGCTTGGAATATGCCGTACTTAATTAGCCACATGTGCACTTGTGTGGCTCCTGGCCTCTTGCGTGGTTCCCGTCAAGGATTCCTAACTAACTATACTTCTTAGATGAGTACGAGGAATTTTTCGCTGAGTAAGATACTCGACCGGTATGCTCGATACAGGCCTAATTAAAATGGTTGTGTACATGCATGTAAGACAACTGAATCTGAGTAGAGATAAGCTCTTTTGGATTACCTGTTGCATGTAATGCTATACAGCGGTAATAACTGAAGAGAGAGGACAGGGCAGGTCGCTCTTGGCAGAGAGATGGTATCAGTTTTTACCTCTCCAAGCAAGGAAGAATCCAAGATCCTAGCTGAGTAATCATGGAGCAGGAAATGTATTGTGGGTGGGTACAATGTACTTCTTTCTCGTACAAATAACCATGCGTAGATTTTTAATCGCACCAACCATCTAGAAAGGTTCGGGCAACTGATCATTGTCCATCTTTTGGGGGGTCAAACACTGAGGATGCATTATATAGATCTTGTAGGTACAACCAATTGACCTCTAAAATTTCCTATCTAGATTTTAAAAAATCAGAAAGACAATTTTCTTGCAAGCAGCAACATTTTTCTTGCATTACCTTTCATTTAAAATTCAAAATTTGCAATATCTTTATAAGGAAACTAGCACAGTGGCCCTCGCAATGCGAGGGCATCATTCTTAGTGATTTGAAAGTATAGTTAGTTATGGTTTTTTATGCAGATATGCATATCTCCTACACTTGTTCCATAAATGTTAAATATGCATCATTTTAGACATGGACACATTAGTAAAGGTGTTATTTCGACCATTTCTTTTTATGGTAATTACTACTTGTTATTATTAGTACTATTGATAGTAGTAGCATAGCTAATGTATTATCACTTAATAAAAATAGAAATTCAAAAGTGCGGTGAAATATAGATATCAAAATTTTATAATGCCACTCCCAAATAAAGTATTACCAAATTGCATTATTGTACTCTTTTATAATAATAAGCGTTGCAAAATTGTATCGTTGATAACAAAAAAAAATATAGGAATCTATTGGATTGTATATGCACGATTGCTAATTTTAATAAAAATTAAGACCGATTGTTCTTTTAGTTTTACTGACCTGTTATTTACAAATAACCGGCTATTTCTCTCCATATTCTACTACTATCTCACAACTGAGCATTTCATTGAATTAATCCAAAGTTACTCATGGATTGACTAATTTATTTGATTATACACGACCACATGTCTTATTTTGCCAGATTAGTACAGATAATCCATTTTCTAATTCATGATTCAAACTTAAGAAATAATGTCAAGCTCGATTCAGAGATCTACGATCTTTTGTGGTTCTACAGTTTCGAATTATTTTGGGCTCAACTAATATGAATTCAATGTTGTTAAAATGAAAATCACAACTCTTATATACATTTTTAGGAATTAAAAATTAAAATTTCTAAGAAGCCTGATACTATGTTTTCGTTTCATCTAAGGGGCAGGACGTGCATGCTTGTACCTCATTTTGTTATTTCATTTCGGCAGCTGATACTAAACCTACTTGTGTGGAAGATAAAAATATACTACATCCGACCAATTGCAAATGTCTCATCTTTCTGTAGATACGGATGTATTTACAACTAAAATATAACTAAATATATCTTAATTTACATAAAACTAACATATTTATTTTTGGACGAAGGTAGTATTTTTTTGTTTGGCAAGGGGATAAATTCTTTCTAGTGTTAGACTATCATTTCCTCTCTTTTTTTTCAAGACGGACTTGTAATATGCGGTTGATAACCTTCTCAGCAAAAAGAAAGATAGGGTTAGCAAGGGAAAAATATTCTGATGGAGATAATAAAACATTAAGAAAATATTAAGATCTTTCATCGAAAACACGTACAGATCAAAGAAAAACATATTTTATGGGCCTCGAATGTAAGAGTTAGGACGCATGCGAGGAATTTCTTAAATTGCCAGGATAAATTCCCGTGGGGCTCGACAACTATATTTTTTACTCTCTTTTTTGGAAAAAAAGCGGACGTCTAGATTTAATTGGGCAGTCTAGATTGCATCGCGCAGGAAGCTACAATTTGAATATTTGCCAAATATCCCAGTATAGGAATAATATCGCCCTCTTATATATCCCTAGGAACCAATTATTTACCAAACGGATTATAACTCTCGCAAGACATAAGGTCACCGTGTAAATATATTAGACTACATATTTATATATAGGAGGTGCATGGACTTTTGTAGCACCAGTAACATGTAGGTCAGTTTTTTAACCTATGAAAATTTCATTTTAAACATGTTTAAAAAATTCAAAAAATATTGTGATGTAGGTAATATTGACATTTTCAAGTGTGTAAATTTATAGATTGAAATATGTTGCATTTTGGGCTAAGAAAAAATAACAGATCTTGATTTCAGCATTGGTGAATAGTAATGAACAGTACACTAAAATCTAGATTTTGTTATTTTGTGAGACTTTATTATTTTGGCTGAAGGCAATATATGATGTATTTCAATCTGCGAATTTACACACCGATAGATTTCTACATTCTCTATGTCTACATATTTTTTTCAAAATTTTCTAAAACTTTAAAATCAAAAGTTTCATACTTTGAAAAAAGAAAAACGAAACCAGGCTACATGTAGCCCGGGCTACATTTGAAGTTTTCCTATATAGAAGTCTCAATTACCACTTATTTGCAAAAACGTTTCAGAATTAAACGGAGGAAGGAGAAAACATAAGTCAATTTTAATTTTGGACGGTCCAGTTCAAAGAAAGAGTTGAATTGTTTCATTTGAGACTTGTCTAGTTCAAACAAAAAATTCAGACTCCCTAGGAACTAATTTACCTGACCGATTATGATTTAAGTCTCTAAAAGCAAAGGTTATTTTCTTTTTTCTCTCATAGGCCCAGCGCAGTTTCGTTTCATATTTCTTACTTAATAGATATATTAAACATAGAAGGTTTCAACCTGGCACATATTACACAGTTTCATTTACGTACCAAATTCTTCTTGGAGGCTATTAGAATCCTATAAAGACACGATTTGGGCACTACTGATTATAGAATATCCGATGCTTGCCTTATTTTGTTGCATTGTCTTTTTATACCCTACACAAGGTATATATATAGCATGGGGATTCTTTTCCTTGGGTGGGCCGGATACGCACACAATCTATCCACACGAATGTGTCCCTTCATTGCACGGTTGGTAAAGATTTTTTGAATCTTACTAAATTAAATCACCAAATGTGCAAGTCTCGGGTACGCAATTTTTTCTTTTTCTCTAAGCTATGTTCTCTTATTTTATATGGCGCTTACGTGCCATAAGTTTACTTTTGTACACATTTATTGTTGTATGTAACACTTCTTATATTTTAATCTCAGACGTTAAAATTAATATCATCGGTTTATATTTTTTTTAGCATATGTGGATTAATGTGGTGGCTTGAAAAACACTCTTATTTTGCTTTTAGTATATAATAGATAGATAGATATAAGGTTTATTACCCAGTTTTTACACTTACTAGGGGTACACAGCCAAATTATTACTGAAAAAAAATAAAAGCATGCCCAAATGCGCCCCAACAGAAGCGGCATGCTAAGTGAGCAACTTTTGGCGGCAGGGGGTTATCTAAGCTTATCTCTCCATTTCAGCCATTGAAGAGCAAGTAGGGTTAATTTAGCAACATGAGTCATATAATTTAGCAGACGGCTACCTCTTGAAAGAATGGTTCACTCAAAAAGGAATCTGAGACTTTCAGTTGTCCAGTGCAATAGACAGGCGAGAGCAAGAGGTAAGATTGCTTAGAACTTCTAGGATTTGACTTAATGCAGAGCTAAAGGTAGTACTTACTACTAATGGTATCTTTCACAATGCACAAACTGTTGCCGTGAGCAAGGCTGAAAATAAAATAACGAATACTAGTAAGTTAACAATGAAATTGCTGCGAGAACTTGGATGATTCAGATGTCATGCCCACATCAGGACTCGCATTGAGTTTTTTTTATTTAACTTTACAAGTAAAGAAAATTAGCCAAGCTAGAGTGAAATGCATACCTGCTTAGTTGCCAGATACAATACAGTTTGAGTGCTCAGGTCTTCCACTGTAACAACTGAACAAGAACAGGAGAACGGTTCGATAAATTTTACTAAGTACTACAGCCTGAGTGCTCAGGTCTGAAATAAGTCAATTTGCATATTTACGAATCCGATACTGAATACACCATTTGAAATTCTCTGTAATGTACAAGAAAGCTCTGTAAGTTACATTAAGATCAACAAAAAAGTACGATGCTCACAAATAGATTTACAGGAACCTATAAATTACCAATATGGACAGAATTCAAGTAGGAGAATTGTTATAGACAGCTCAATCAAAACACAAAGTAAAAACACACTGGTAATATCACTAGTAGAAAACTGGTCTTTGGTCCAAATCCTCTGGAAGCTTTAGTCCCGGTTTAAAAATGAACCCAAACCAATAGGTGGCATTAGTCCCGGTTCAAACAGCGCAGACTTTAGTCCCGGTTCGTTTGGACCCTTTAGTCCTGATAAGGGGTTGCCCGATCTTCTCAGTAAGCGACGGGGGTGGTGATGAACACGCGATGAACACATCAGAGATACACGATGATGAAGTGGAGATAACTTGTATGACGCTGACGAATCTCTCGATCGATCCTTGTCGACAATGCAACAACTCTCAACCCTGCAAGATATTCGCAATTCCACACACTTGCGCACGTAGCCGCCGACCACAAAACGGTAAATTGCAATCTTCTAATCCCCAATACAACAACAGATCACACAAATTTTCAGTAGCATATAACTCCAGATCGAAACGAATTGAAGAGTGTTGGTATCAATAATTTTGCAGAGCAAACAACTATGAACTAAGGTTTATCTTAAACGTGATCTGAAGCTATTTTGGGGGCGTCCTGGGCACTTATATAGGGGTTCGGGACGACCAGGGGACGAAAATAAGGGATACAAACCGACCCAGATCGGGATTCGGCCAACTGATTCGGACACAGTCCGGTGTACGGTCCCGTTGGACCGGGTGAGGCGTCGGACCATCCGGCGGGGACCGGGCCAGGCACCGGGTGGGCACCGGGCCATCGCGCCTATGCTCCTGGACCTTTGCCCGGTGTGCACCGGTGCACGGGCCGGCAGAAACCAGGCGGCCCGGTGTGGCAGCCGACGGCGTCGGGCGTGGCTCCGGGCCGTCCGGTGTGGCGGCCGGTGCCGCCGGACGAGGCGCCGGTCTTGACGTCTCCTTCTCCCTCCTTCGCGCTTGCCTCCCTCTCCTCCCTCGCGCGTCTGTGGGATGTCTTCACGTCCAGCACCATGTCCAGCTGCTCCTATCCTTCTCGTGCGGCGCTTACTCCATCTTCATACTTGATCATACAAAAATGAAAGGACTTAGGAGGTATAAAGTTCTCATCGATCAAAGTATCATTTATGAGTGAATTCACCTGTTCTTTAAGTATCTTGGCACGAGCCCTTTTAATGGGTCCAATCCCGACTTTATTGGACTTGAGCTTCACAGCAACATCTTCTTCATCTTGCAAGTACGGAGTAGTTGGGTAGGGATGTCATCATCATGCCCCCCCCCCTTCAAAAGGCATCGATCTCGACGCTCCAAGGTCTTCTCCGCCATACAGTGTCAAATCAACAACATTGAAAGAATTACTGACACCAAACTCATTAGTTGGAAGATCTATAGCATATACATTGTCATTGATCTTGGCAAGCACTTTCTAAGGACCAGCTCCACGAGGAAGCAACTTGGACTTCCGTAGCTTGGGAAACCTGTCCTTGCGAAAATGAACCCAGACCATATCACCAGGCTTGAACAACGTCTCTTTGCGCTTCTTGTTGACACTTGCAGCATTGTTCTTGCCTTTCTTTTCAATCAGCTCTTTAGTTGTGGTGACCCTGCATACCACTGCATGTTGTAGTATGCTAGTCGTTGATATAACATTCACGAAGTACCATTCCGCAAATATTACATCCCTCAGAGTAGTACAACAGAACATAGCAGGTCCATAACTCATTCCATTAATATTACAAACATGATACACATATTGTCTCGGAGCTCCTCTTGGGTCCTAAGAGGAATACTCCTGGGTTCGAGGCGAACCCAACTTAGCTTACAATATAAGAGTCTCATTAAGTCATACATTTATTTTCTCGAGCAGCTAAATACTAAGAGTTCGGGCTGCTCGGCTACTACTACTACTCGAGATGTTCAGGCTTGATCTCCTCAGGAAGCCTCTCCGGTTCCGTAGACGATGAGGTAGTCTACGCCCTCGATACCTCCAGAGAGGTCTGGTTCTTCATAGCCGATGATCTCGGCTCCTTCATTGTTGTCGTAGTCCTCCTCCGCGATTTATCTGCATAATCTAAGCATGGGATTTAAGAGTGGTATGAGTACGAGCGTACTCAACAAGTTCATTATAGATAAGAGGTGTTTAATGCTCTAGCTACGATATTAGACCAGAAAGTCTAATACCAATGCAGGTTTTGATAAACATTTCTTCAAGAGATTGCTTTTATTCCAAAGAGCTATGTCCGTCAGCCTTCACCGGTTTACTAGAACTTCATGGAGCTCCTTTCCGGCCGCGTTCGCAGTTCCTTATCCCGGAACAGGGAGTGACAGGTCACAGTTCTTTACACTCTGCAGAGGTGTGTTGCGTTACCCATAAGAGATCTTAACCTTGGTGCCAACCGGGCAGCTTTCCCGTCCACACTTCCTTCGGTGTGAGGCCCGGTATAAGGTCTAGCCAATCATGTTCCTCCGCTACCTCGAACACCCACCCTTTGTTGCATGCCCCGACCCTGGGTCCACGCCGGTCCCATTATTCCTGTAGATTTCAAGGTGGACCCCGACCACGACGACAGTGCTGGGCTCTACCATACACTCCTACGCCGGTAGCTGCAACCCATCATAGACCGCATTACCGTGGGGAATTAGAATGGGATCCCCACCCTCCGGTTGTTCCGCAAGACACAACTGCTACGGTATGCAAAGCATTACCGTGGGGAATTAGAATGGGGTCCCCACCCTCCGGTTGTTCCGCCAGATACAACTGCTACGGTAAGCGCATCCGTTGATGAACGAGAGGTGGAAACACTTTTGACTACTCCGTCCCACTCCGGATCTTATGGTTAACACGGGTATTACGGCACAAGAATCACTGGCGACATTTGTTGTTTAATCCTAGATGGATATAAACCCTTGCAATGGAACCTCCACCATATCAACACAATCCATGGTTCCATTGCCCACCACATAGTCATATTCATAGTTATGAAAATAGTGGTTTTGGTTTTTATGCAATAGTGATAACCATAATACTTTGCAAGTAATTTGGTAGAAATACTCAAATGACATGAGCAAGTGATGAACTTGCCTGAACACTGCAAAGTTTTGCAGTTGGAAGGTGTGGACTGACCCTTGTCCTCTGTCTATGAAAAATAGCATCATTGTCCGATAAGGGCAATGGTTAAAGAAGCAATTATGCATGATTCCAGTTTTAGGGTTTGTTCCATCCTTCCGATGTCGTTGTTATTTTATGAGAGGTTAATACTAAGAACAACTTGTAGATACTTGATTTAGGGTAAATACAACCTTGAAATATTGTCAAGGTGTTTTTAAAGTCCAATTGCATTAATGGACTTAATTTTCATTAATGAAATTAATATGTGAGATTTATATTATTATTTAATTCATCAAATTAAGACTTATTCTTAATTATCTCCAAAAATTATCTTTGATATTTTATTTGGATAGAGAATTTTATGCTGATTGATTTTCATATTTTTAATTATTTTTTTAGTGCTCTTATCAATTTTCTATTGAATTTTAAATTTACTGGTTTTTAAATAAATTGTGAAAAGTCACAATTGCCCCTGGGCCCACCTGTCAGTGGAGCCCAGTGGGTTGGGCTAGACCAGCTCGGGTCCAACCGACCCGAGCGGTCGCTGACTCACTCTCCACCTCGCGCCGCTCGACCTAACCCTAATTCCCCTTTCGCTCTCTGGCGATCCGTGTCGCCCTCACCGTCGCCGCCCGATTCCGGCGGCCTCCGGCCGCCATGGCCCTCGCCATGGGGCGCAATCGAACCGCCAGGCGACGACGATTCGTTCCATCCGCGTCGATCTGGAGCAGACGCCGTCCTCCGCTCGCCATCGATCCTCTCCGCCAAGGCTAGGGTTCGGGATCCGCTTGATCCCGCGGCTCCCAGAGCTCCTGGCGTGGTGGCGCCGCCGTGGCTGTGCTGCCATGGTGGGGTGGTGCTGTGGCGCTGCCATGGCCTGGCTTGGCCTGGCGCCACCGCGCCCTGGCGTGTGCCGCCGTGGCCGCCATGGTGGTCTGCCTGCCCGACCCTGGTACGTTCGCCACCTCTTCTTCTCTCTCGTGTGCTTGTTCTTCTTCCTCTCTCCAGTAGCTCTAGCCATGGCTTGCTGTTCCTGGTGCCTTTGCTGCTCTATGACTGGCTTGCTACTGCTACGTTGCTGCTGGGCTGCGTGTGCTGCTGATGCTGATGTGCTTGTGCAAGCTTGATTTACTTGCTAGAATTTCTTCCCTGTGCCTCTGTTCTTGTCTCTATGCTTGTCTGGCACTCATGTGTATTCATAGATGCTTCAATGGCTTAATTGCAGTGTGCAATTCTTGCAAGTTTGCAAGTGCCAGAGCTCCTGTGGCTAGTTCTTGTGCTCAAATTCATGAGCAGGCTCATCTGAGCATTGCTATTGGCTTAACTGCATGATTCAGTGATTACTGGTATGTGCTTTAGTTGTTTAGCAAGATCCAGTGGTTCATCAAGCTCTTGATGTGCTTCTGGATACAATCATATGTCATCTATTTGATTATCTGTGAAGCAACTGTTGATTATGTATGGCTATTTAATTATCTATGGTCAGTGTGATGCTAGAATTGGGTGCTAGCATGCTTTAGCAAGCTCTGGTGATCCAGTGATCATCAGCTGCTTGATTATTGCTTGCTTTACTTACTGCTTATGCCTGTCTGGGCTTATTCTGGTGATTGTGCATCACCATGCCTTGTGCTGGTGTGTGCTGTGATTGGCTCAGGTAATTGATGTTGCTTGCTGTGATCACTTGGATCCACTGCAAGGCTCTGGTGTGTGGATTTCTTGGATATTCATTTATCTGTGTTGTCTTGCTTGACTAAGTGGATAAATGAGATGAACTGCCTGCAGTGATGATTCTTAAAATGAGTTGGATTGAGCTAGAGGGATGCCAACAGTGGTTGGGGACCCTAGCTCCTCTTTGAACTCAATCTGAGTAATGATACAATTGCTTGGCTTAGTGTGTGGTTGTTTCTTATTTATCTATGCTTGTCAGTGAAGCTTGGCTTCCTGTTTCTGACAATATACATGATCTACTTGATACAATAGTAGACTGGTGCATCCTATGCCCTATCTGGATGGAAACCAACATGTGTTGGCACCTCCTGTGATGCATGAACTCCTTGGAGTGATGATATGCTTCTCTGTTGGCTTTTCTGTGTGGCTAGGTAGTTGTTGTGACCCTAGCACTGCTTGATGTGTTAGTAAAGGTTGCTCCTACCTCTTCTGTATGCTACTGTGCAATATTACTGGTAGTCATATGGCTTCCAGTATAATTGATGTTGAAATGAAAATAGACATAGAAATGTCTATATTCTAATGGTCTTAGAAGGGCTAGTGTGGTCTGGTTGTACTTGGATAGTCTCTGGGATTGTTCACTTTCCTGTTTCCATTTGGATGATGCTACCACTATTCTGGTTGGCATAACCATGGGCATAGGCTTGATTGATTCCTGGTCCTTTCCACTTCTTCCAGGTTTCACTTGGTCTCTGACCAAATGATGATCAAAACAGGGTTATCCCACCCTTTGTGTGCTTGTGATCATGCATGTGCAGTTTATGAACAAAACCATCTGGTTTGTTCATGAGGATATGTATACCTCACTCCAGCTCCTAGAAATAGGGTTGGTGTAGAGGGTTTGCTTCTGGATGGATTGATGTGCTTGCCCTGCTCCTCCTTGCAAACCTTGATTCCTGATTTGTTTTTGGTATTTGTGGAATGGTTGAACAGCAGTGGCTGTTCTTCTGTTCTTGCTGTTCTTGTGACTTACTCTGTGAAGCTGCTGTCGATGGAATGATCTAGGGTTTACTGTGGCAAGTTTTATATGCTTCTGGCTTGCTCTTGTTGGTCGACAGCACTACCTGCAGCTTGTGGTGACTCACTATGGCCTTGTGTGTTGTTACACATGCACACCAGCCTTGTGTGCTGCCTGGTTGTGTGTGTGTGCAAGTGGTGTGCACTTGGACTTGATCCTATCTGTGGCATGGATCTGCTCGGCAAAGACTTGATCATATCCTCTTCATTTCAATTGTTTGCTAACCTGCCAAGTGGCAATGCCACTTGGCATAATGGGTTCTATGTTGTGTTTGTATGCAGGGATCAACCTGATGCTCCAAGGATCATGGAGATCATCAAGTACAAGGCTAATTGAAGATTAGCTTGTAGTGTTAGGATAGATCATTAAATTGTAATTTCCTTTTCTTTTCATTTTCTATTTTGTCCAATTCTTGTAATATGTTGTAATTCCATAATTCAAATCTGAATATTGTAAAGACAATGTATTATGTGTGTGATGATCAATAAAGCTCAAGTTTTCCTTATTGAGCTTAATGTAATTGTTGTATTACTTATATTCTTGCTTAATGATCATTGTTTGTGTAACTCTCTCAAATTTGAATTATGTGATGATCATTTGATGTTTGAATTTGAAATTCAAATTCAAATTTGGTTTGAATTCAATCATACAACTTAACTTATAATTCAATCATGCAACTTAAGTTTTCAATGTAATATCACTACTCTCTTCTCAAAACCCTAATTTAGATGAGTAGGAACAAGTTCATCGCACTCTCGAATCCCTAACCCTGTAAGGTGTCGAGAGAGAAACCTGTCCCCCTTCGATGCAGTTTTTTTTTAAAAGCGCGAAATTTCCCCGTAAATTACAATGCAATGCACATCCCTTTCTAAAATCTACCCCTCGATCGTCACTAAACCTGGGACATTACAGCCTTTCCCCCTTAAAGAAAACTTCGTCCTGAAGTTGTGGTTGTAATACCTGAAGAGTTCGGGGTATGTTTTCCTCAGGTCTTCCTCTTTTTCCCAGGTGGCTTCCCTCTCGGGATGATGCTTCCATTGTATCTTGCAATACTTTATAGCTCGATTCCTGAGTTGTTTCCAGTTTTCCTCGAGAATCTTCGCGGGCTTCTCGATGTATGTCAAATCTGGTTGTAACTCAAGCTCTTCATGTGATACTGGCTCATCTGGGGTCTTCAAGCATTTTCTGAGTTGCGACACATGAAATACGTTGTGAACCTGAGATAACCTTCCCGCTAGTTCCAATTCAAAGGCTAACCCTCGGTTTTGATTCAGAATCTTAAAAGGTCCGATGTACCTAGGGCTGAGCTTTCCTTTTACTCCAAACCTCTGGAGTCCTTTCATCGGGCTCACCTTAAGATATACCATGTCTCCAACTCGTGGCTCCCAAGTTCTCCTCTTTTGATCGGCATAACTCTTCTGTCGGCTTTGGGCTATCTTGAGCCTATCTCTGATAATGTCAATTATTTGTTGCTTTTCCTTGACATAATCAGGGTTGAACTCTTTGCTTGCTCCGGCTTCATACCAACATATCGGTGATCTACACTTCCTTCCATACAATGCTTCGAACGGTGCCATCTTGATGCTGCTTTGATAGCTATTATTGTATGAAAACTCTGCTAGTGGTAAGTGCTCCTCCCATGATCCTCCAAAATCTAGGGCACAAGCCCTAAGCATATCCTCTAGAATCTGGTTAGTTCTTTCCGTTTGTCCACCTGTCTGAGGATGATAGGCGGTACTATAGTCTAACTTGGATCCTAAAGCTTCATGTAGTTGCTTCCAAAATGCTGATCCTCGATCCGACACGATCTTCTTGGGTACTCCATGTTTACTCACGATCTCTTTGATATAAAGATCGATGAGTTTCTCTCCTTTATCCTGCTGGTTTACCGCTAAGAGGTGTGCACTCTTAGTCAACCGGTCAACGATTACCCATATCATGTCCTTCTTTTTATTGGTCATGGGTAGTCCGGTGATGAAATCCATCCCTATCTCCTCCCATTTCCATTCTGGAATAGGTAAAGGTTGTAATTTCCCTGCCGGACTCTGGTGTTCAGCCTTCACTCTTTGGCAGGTATGGCATTCCGCCACATATTGTGCTATCTCTCTCTTCATGTTGTTCCACCAAAATAACTCCTTTAGATCCATGTACATCTTTGTACTACCCGGATGAATGGAGTATGGTGTTTGATGGGCTTCCCGGAGTATTACTTCCTTGATTTCAGCAATATCCGGAACACAAATTCTCTTCTGGAACCATAATGATCCAGATTCTCCGCGGTGAAATTCTGATGGTCTTCCCTCATCTATTCTTCTCATCTCCTCCACGATGAATGGATCGTCCAGCTGACCCATCATTATCTCATTCTTCAGGTTGACATTTAGCTCATCGGCTACTGGTAAAGCCGATAGTCCTTCATGAGCTTCCTTCTCCCAAAGTTGTATTTGGGCTTGACTTATTTCCTTCCTCAACTCCGGTGATATTTCTTGTTCCACTCCTCCGGTGCTCTTCCTACTCAAGGCATCTGCTACAACATTGGCTTTTCCTGGAGTATAATTGATTGTCAAATCATAATCCTTGATCAGTTCAAGCCATCTTTTCTGCCTCATGTTGAGTTCCTTCTGAGTGAAGAAATATTTGAGACTCTTATGATCTGTATAGAGCTCACACTTGGCTCCATAGAGAAAATGTCTCCAAGTTTTGAGTGCAAATACGACTGCTGCTAATTCCAAGTCATGTGTTGGATAATTCACTTCATGAGGTCTGAGTTGCCTCGATCCATAAGATATCACTTTCCGATCTTGCATGAGTACGCAACCCAATCCATGCTTGGATGCGTCACAGTACACGGTGTAATCCTTGCCAACTTCAGGAACTGCTAACACCGGTGCCGTGGTGAGTTTCTCTTTCAGAGTTTGAAAACTCTTCTCACACTCCTCTGACCACACGAATGGTGTGTTCTTTCTTAACAGCTTCGTCATGGGTCCTGCTATCTTGGAGAATCCTTCAATGAATCTCCGATAATATCCTGCCATTCCTAGGAATCCTCGGATTTCCTTGACAGTCTTGGGTGCTTCCCATTCTAGAACTGCTGCTACCTTGCTCGGGTTAACAGCTATTCCATCTTTACTAATGACATGACCAAGAAATTCCACTTGATCCAGCCAAAATTCACACTTGCTGAATTTGGCATAGAGTTGGTGTTCTCTTAGTGTTTGCAACACTAACCTTAAATGTTCAGCATGTTCGGCCTTGTTCTTGGAATAGATCAAGATATCATCAATGAATACGATGACAAACTTGTCTAGATATGGCATGAAAATCTTATTCATGAGATTCATGAAAATTGTTGGGGCATTGGTTAATCCAAAAGGCACTACAAGGTATTCATGATGTCCATACCTTGAGACAAAGGCAGTTTTCGGAACGTCTTCCTTCTTGATCTTTATCTGGTGATAACCGGATCTTAGATCAATTTTGGAAAAGACTCCCGCGCCTCTAACTTGATCGAATAGATCTTGTATTCTTGGAAGTGGATACTTGTTCTTGATTGTGACGTTGTTCAGATTCCTGTAGTCTCCGCACATCCTTCTTCCTCCATCTCTTTTATCCACGAAGATTACAGGTGATCCCCATGGTGAAACACTCTCTTGTATGAATCCTTTCTGTTCCAAGTCATCCAGTTGCTCCTTAAGTTCTTTCAACTCCTTAGGCCCCATCTTATATGGTGCCTTAGCAATCGGAGCTATTCCTGGAATTAGGTCGATAGTGAATTCTATCTCCCTATCTGGTGGCATACCTGGTAATTCCGCAGGAAACACATCCTGGAATTCATTCACTACAGGTATATCCTCTAACTTCACCTCCTTCATGCTGTTCAACTGTAGCTCAACTTCAATCTGTGTATGTTTGTCGCCTTGGTAGATCATTCTACTTCCATCGGGGCTTTTCAAAGATACCGTCTTATTCACACAGTCGATCAATGCTCCATTAGCTTCTAACCGCTTCCATACCAAGAATGACATCAATGTCCTTCATCGGTAAAATGAACAGGTCCGCGTCAAACGCGCACTTATTGATCATGATGACTTGTTTTTGTTTGGTGTGGGTTACTACTATCGTTCCCCCCGCGGAAAGTATAGTTATGGGTGTATCTAACTTAGTGCAACTAATCCCATGTTTGATGATGAATTGCTGAGAAATGAATGATGTAGTTGCACCAGTATCAAAAAGTACTTTGCCAGGATGAGTGAGTATCTGGAGCGTACCTATCACCGCCTGATCGGAGTTGACCACCTCCTCCAGACTGGTGCAGTTCAGCTTGCCGAAGGGCTTCTTATTCTTCCAGTTCCCTCCGGTGTTTCCTCCTCGGCTTCCACCTCCTCCAGACTGACCTCCTCCGGTGTTTCTCTTGGGGCAGTCCTTCAGCATGTGCCCCTCCTGGCGACAACCAAAGCATATGATCTTTGGCTTCTTGCAATCCTTGGCAAAATGCCCTGTGAATCCACAGCTTCTGCAAACTATTTGATTTGCAGACTGGAATGCTTGGTTCTTCCTACTACCGTAGTAGTAGTAGTAGTAGTTGTTGTTGTTGTTGTATCTGGGCTTGAAACTCAAGCTGGTATTAGGCTTGTTACTAACAAACCTCTTAGGCTCAAACTTGGCCTTCTTCCTCTTTTCCTCTTGCAGTTGCTTAAAATCATCTTCCAGAGTGATGGCTGCATCCACCAACTCTTCGAACTCTGTTGCTCTCATCATACGGAGCTGTACCTTAAACTGGGGACTTAACCCCCTCAAAAACCTCTTCTTTTCTTGTCCTCGGTGTTGACTTCTTCAACCGCATACCGGGACAGCTTTGAGAATTCCCTGACATAAGTCAGGATGGCCTTGTCCTTCTGCTCGAGACTTTCGAATTCTCGCCGCTTCAGTTCTACAATACTTTCAGGGACATTGGATTCCCTGAACTTTCTCGCGAACTCCTCCCAGGTGAATACCTTTCCAGCCGGATAAACGGCTACGATATTGTCCCACCATGATGCTGCGGGTCCACACAGCAGGTGTGTAGCATAACGGACCTTCTCCTGGTCGTTACAACCAACGGTATTGAGCTTTCGCTCGGTGTCCATAAGCCAATCTTCCGCGTCCATTGGCTCGGGCGCGTATGCGAAAGATATAGGCTTGGTGTTCTGGAAGTCTGCTAGGGTGACTCCCGGATTCTCGGGTCTCTCTACCCGGTTTTGTTGCAGCAATTCTTGGAAGAATTTGTTCTGCTGCTCCAACGTTACACGTTGTCTTTCCTCCACCAGCTGCATGTACTGGACAAAATTCTGCTGCGTCATGGGTGGTGGTGGTGGTGGAAACTGATTTCTGGCTGCTTCCTCAGCCTCTTCCTTTTGCTTTGCTTCGCGCTCCATGCGCTGCGCCTCGGTCTCCTCACCTATCGCTCCCGACATAACCCCCTAGTTTTGCAACACAAGATGATACTCATAATTACTCCATGCGCAAGTTTTCTGAGCTCAACTTTGTGCACAGAACTAGTCACGCAATGGAAATCAAGAAGCAAATCCAAATCATACAAAACATATACCATGTATATACATACTTAAGTGGTCTTATTACAATACTCAAGTCGATGTGAGTATGCAAACTCACTTATTAAAGTATATGTACAAGTTTCTACAAATATTACACACTATAATACACGTGGTACTTGTGTATTATAGCCTCGCCTCCCTTGGTGGACTCTAGTCGATCTTCACTCCCGGTACATCCCAGGCTTCCATCCGGTCGAACGTGTCGTCCTCCTGATAGACCCTGGAACATAAGGTCTCCCCGTCGGCTGGTAGTCGGAATCAGATGATGATCCTAGGGAGAAATCAGTGTTCACAAACTGATCGTTAAGTGCATCATAGTCCACCCATCGGGTGTACTCCCCTGTAGCTCCACCATAGGTGTTTCCAACACTCGTACCCGACTCAACCTGTGTCGGATACCCTCCATCAACTCCTTCATTACTAGGATAACTCTGGTTCTGGGTTGTGGCGTCATCATTCATCTCACCGTCATAATACACTGAAGTACTATGAGTTCCCGTATCAGATCCCCAACGCCAACCCGTGGAATTTTCTATAGGAGTCTCGGAACGCTGATTGTTTCCGGATTCCTCTCCGCCCTCATATCCCCCATAGGAACTACCCAAGTAGTTCCCAGGTGTAACAGGTGTAGGTTCACGCTCAAGAGGATCAATACTAATGTAGTCACCAGCTGAGTAAACTGGTGTGTGCACCACATTCTCCATAGGTTCTTTCCCCCTAATCTCCTCCTTGGGTTCAGTAAACTCCTCTAACATCGTATCAATTGCTCCCGTCAGATGATGGTTCAACTGAAAGAGCAATGATATAAAGTTGCGGCTATTATCCATGTATTTTGCAGCTGCTATTGGTTTGCGTTTTGCATATTTGTAGTGGTTAAGCATGGGATCCTCTTCCTCCTGATTATGAGGAATGTGGGTAAATTCGGAACCCATAAGCTCTTTCGTCTTATGCTCCCGAATGTCGGTTATGGCTCTCATAACGGCTATATGGTAGGCTGTGTTGATAGTTCGCTTCCCCGCCGGGCATTACTACGCTCATTCCCAAAGATTCGGGAAGTCGCAGTCCTACCCTACACTTGGCCAATACAGTACCATCATAGTACATGTATTTCTTTACTTGGATCTGGGGATCACACCCAAATTCAAGTAACATGGCTCGTAGAATATCTGCAAGTCCTCCTTCGTATTCACTCAGTGTGGAATCCATCACTTTCACGTTTCGTCCGGAACGTGAACTTGCCATGTTGGCTGTAGAAATAGAAAGATTATAAGATTAGTAATAATGCATCATAATAGAGATAATAAAGAATTATCGCACTAAAAGATATGATTTTTGTATTCTCAATTGAATATACACCATATTTTTAGAGAATTCTTTACTAATCCTATTTGACTCCTAACGTTTGGTCCCATTTACTAGGTTCCAACCTAAGGTCAAAGCTTTTGCTCTGATACCAACTGTGGTGACCCTGCATACCACTGCATGTTGTAGTATGCTAGTCGTTGATATAACATTCACGAAGTACCATTCCGCAAATATTACATCCCTCAGGGTAGTACAACAGAACATAGCAGGTCCATAACTCATTCCATTAATATTACAAACATGATACACATATTGTCTCGGAGCTCCTCTTGGGTCCTAAGAGGAATACTCCTGGGTTTGAGGCGAACCCAACTTAGCTTACAATATAAGAGTCTCATTAAGTCATACATTTATTTTCTCGAGCAGCTAAATACTAAGAGTTCGGGCTGCTCGGCTACTACTACTACTCGAGATGTTCAGGCTTGATCTCCTCCGGAAGCCTCCCCGGTTCCGTAGACGATGAGGTAGTCTACGCCCTCGATACCTCCAGAGAGGTCTGGTTCTTCATAGCCGATGATCTCGGCTCCTTCATTGTTGTCATAGTCCTCCTCCAGACGATTCAGACAATCTAAGCATGGGATTTAAGAGTGGTATGAGTACGAGCGTACTCAACAAGTTCATTATAGATAAGAGGTGTTTAATGCTCTAGCTACGATATTAGACCAGAAAGTCTAATACCAATGCAGGTTTTGATAAACATTTCTTCAAGAGATTGCTTTTATTCCAAAGAGCTATGTCCGTCAGCCTTCACCGGTTTACTAGAACTTCATGGAGCTCCTTTCCGGCCGCGTTCGCAGTTCCTTATCCCGGAACAGGGAGTGACAGGTCACAGTTCTTTACACTCTGCAGAGGTGTGTTGCTTTACCCATAAGAGATCTTAACCTTGGTGCCAACCGGGCAGCTTTCCCGTCCACACTTCCTTCGGTGTGAGGCCCGGTATAAGGTCTAGCCAATCATGTTCCTCCGCTACCTCGAACACCCAACCTTTGTTGCATGCCCCGACCCTGGGTCCACGCCGGTCCCATTATTCCTGTAGATTTCAAGGTGGACCCCGACCACGACGACAGTGCTGGGCTCTACCATACACTCCTACGCCGGTAGCTGCAACCCATCATAGACCGCATTACCGTGGGGAATTAGAATGGGATCCCCACCCTCCGGTTGTTCCACAAGACACAACTGCTACGGTATGCAAAGCATTACCGTGGGGAATTAGAATGGGGTCCCCACCCTCCGGTTGTTTCGCCATATACAACTGCTACGGTAAGCGCATCCGTTGATGAACGAGAGGTGGAAACACTTTTGACTACTCCGTCCCACTCCGGATCTTATGGTTAACACGGGTATTACGGCACAAGAATCATCAAGTACATTTGTTGTTTAATCCTAGATGGATATAAACCCTTGCAATGGAACCTCCACCATATCAACACAATCCATGGTTCCATTGCCCACCACATAGTCATATTCATAGTTATGAAAATAGTGGTTTTGGTTTTTATGCAATAGTGATAACCATAATACTTTGCAAGTAATTTGATAGAAATACTCAAATGACATGAGCAAGTGATGAACTTGCCTGAACACTGCAAAGTTTTGCAGTTGGAAGGTGTGGACTGACCCTTGTCCTCTGTCTCTGAAAAATAGCATCATTGTCCGATAAGGGCAATGGTTAAAGAAGCAATTATGCATGATTCCAGTTTTAGGGTTTGTTCCCCCCTTCCGATGTCGTTGTTATTTTATAAGAGGTTAATACTAAGAACAACTTGTAGATACTTGATTTAGGGTAAATACAACCTTGAAATATTGTCAAGGTGTTTTTAAAGTCCAATTGCATTAATGGACTTAATTTTCATTAATGAAATTAATATGTGAGATTTATATTATTATTTAATTCATCAAATTAAGACTTATTCTTAATTATCTCCAAAAATTCTCTTTGATATTTTATTTGGATAGAGAATTTTATGTTGATTGATTTTCATATTTTTAATTATTTTTTTAGTGCTCTTATCAATTTTCTATTGAATTTTAAAGTTACTAGTTTTTAAATAAATTGTGAAAAGTCACAATTGCCCCTGGGCCCACCTGTCAGTGGAGCCCAGTGGGTTGGGCTAGACCAGCTCGGGTCCAACCGACCCGAGCGGTCGCTCGCTCACTCTCCACCTCGCGCCGCTCGACCTAACCCTAATTCCCCTTTCGCTCTCTGGCGATCCTGTCGCCCTCACCGTCGCCGCCCGATTCCGGCGGCCTTCGGCCGCCATGGCCCTCGCCATGGGGCGCAATCGAACCGCCAGGCGACGATGATTCGTTCCATCCGTGTCGATCTGGAGCAGACGCCGTCCTCCGCTCGCCATCGATCCTCTCCGCCAAGGCTAGGGTTCGGGATCCGCTTGATCCCGCGGCTCCCAGAGCTCCTGGCGTGGTGGCGCCGCCGTGGCTGTGCTGCCATGGTGGGGTGGTGCTGTGGCGCTGCCATGGCCTGGCTTGGCCTGGCGCCGCCGCGCCCTGGCGTGTGCCACCGTGGCCGCCATGGTGGTCTGCCTGCCCGACCCTGGTACGTTCGCCACCTCTTCTTCTCTCTCGTGTGCTTGTTCTTCTTCCTCTCTCCAGTAGCTCTAGCCATGGCTTGCTGTTCCTGGTGCCTTTGCTGCTCTATGATCGCTTCTTTGCTGCTGCGCTTTGCTGGGCTGTGTGTGCTGCTGATGCTGATGTGCTTGTGCAAGCTTGCTTTACTTGCTAGAATTTCTTCCCTGTGCCTCTGTTATTGTTTCTATGCTTGTCTGGGACTCATGTGTATTCATAGATGCTTCAATGGCTTAATTGCAGTGTGCAATTCTTGCAAGTTTGCAAGTGCCAGAGCTCCTGTGGCTAGTTCTTGTGCTCAAATTCATGAGCAGGCTCATCTGAGCATTGCTATTGGCTTAACTGCATGATATAGTGATTACTGGTATGTGCTTTAGTTGTTTAGCAAGATCCAGTGGTTCATCAAGCTCTTGATG
Organism: Lolium perenne; assembly: GCF_019359855.2. Classification (NCBI taxonomy): domain Eukaryota; kingdom Viridiplantae; phylum Streptophyta; class Magnoliopsida; order Poales; family Poaceae; genus Lolium; species Lolium perenne. The sequence continues at coordinate 41,634,356 of NC_067244.2, read as the reverse complement.
TGCTTCTGGATACAATCATATGTCATCTATTTGATTATCTATGAAGCAACTGTTGATTATGTATGGCTATTTAATTATCTATGGTCAGTGTGATGCTAGAATTGGGTGCTAGCATGGTTTAGCAAGCTCTGGTGATCCAGTGATCATCAGCTGCTTGATTATTACTTGCTTTACTTACTGCTTATGCCTGTCTGGGCTTATTCTGGTGATTGTGCATCACCATGCCTTGTGCTGGTGTGTGCTGTGATTGGCTCAGGTAATTGCTGTTGCTTGCTGTGATCACTTGGATCCACTGCAAGGCTCTGGTGTGTGGATTTCTTGGATATTCATTTATCTCTGTTGTCTTGCTTGACTAAGTGGATCAATGAGATGAACTGCCTGCAGTGATGATTCTTATAATGAGTTGGATTGAGCTAGAGGGATGCCAACAGTGGTTGGGGACCCCAGCTCCTCTTTGAACTCAATCTGAGTAATGATACAATTGCTTGGCTTAGTGTGTGGTTGTTTCTTATTTATCTATGCTTGTCAGTGAAGCTTGGCTTCCTGTTTCTGACAATATACATGATCTACTTGATACAATAGTAGACTGGTGCATCCTATGCCCTATCTGGATGGAAACCAACATCTGTTGGCACCTCCTGTGATGCATGAACTCCTTGGAGTGATGATATGCTTCTCTGTTGGCTTTTCTGTGTGGCTAGGTAGTTGTTGTGACCCTAGCACTGCTTGATGTGTTAGTAAAGGTTGCTCCTACCTCTTCTGTATGCTACTGTGCAATATTACTGGTAGTCATATGGCTTCCAGTATAATTGATGTTGAAATGAAAATAGACATAGAAATGTCTATATTCTGATGGTCTTAGAAGGGCTAGTGTGGTCTGGTTGTACTTGGATAGTCTCTGGGATTGTTTACTTTCCTGTTTCCATTTGGATGATGCTACCACTATTCTGGTTGGCATAACCATGGGCATAGGCTTGATTGATTCCTGGTCCATTCCACTTCTTCCAGGTTTCACTTGGTCTCTGACCAAATGATGATCAAAACAGGGTTATCCCACCCTTTGTGTGCTTGTGATCATGCCTGTGCAGTTTATGAACAAAACCATCTGGTTTGTTCATGAGGATATGTATACCTCACTCCAGCTCCTAGAAATAGGGTTGGTGTAGAGGGTTTGCTTCTGGATGGATTGATGTGCTTGCCTGCTCCTCCTTGCAAACCTTGATTCCTGATTTGTTTCTGGTATTTGTGGAATGGTTGAACAGCAGTGGTTGTTCTTCTGTTCTTGCTGTTCTTGTGACTTACTCTGTGAAGCTGCTGTCGATGGAATGATCTAGGGTTTACTATGGCAAGTTTTATATGCTTCTGGCTTGCTCTTGTTGGTCGACAGCACTACCTGCAGCTTGTGGTGACTCACTATGGCCTTGTGTGTTGTTACACATGCACACCAGCCTTGTGTGCTGCCTGGTTGTGTGTGTGTGTGCAAGTGCTGTGCACTTGGACTTGATCCTATCTGTGGCATGGATCTGCTCGGCAGAGACTTGATCATATCCTCTTCATTTCAATTGTTTGCTAACCTGCCAAGTGGCAATGCCACTTGGCATAATGGGTTCTATGTTGTGTTTGTATGCAGGGATCAACCTGATGCTCCAAGGATCATGGAGATCATCAAGTACAAGGCTAAATGAAGATTAGCTTGTAGTGTTAGGATAGATCATTAAATTGTAATTTCCTTTTCTTTTAATTTTCTATTTTGTCCAATTCTTGTAATATGTTGTAATTCCATAATTCAAATCTGAATATTGTAAAGACAATGTATTATGTGTGTGATGATCAATAAAGCTCAAGTTTTCCTTATTGAGCTTAATGTAATTGTTGTATTACTTATATTCTTGCTTAATGATCATTGTTTGTGTAACTCTCTCAAATTTGAATTATGTGATGATCATTTGATGTTTGAATTTGAAATTCAAATTCAAATTTGGTTTGAATTCAATCATACAACTTAACTTATAATTCAATCATGCAACTTAAGTTTTCAATGTAATATCACTACTCTCTTCTCAAAACCCTAATTTAGATGAGTAGGAACAAGTTCATCGCACTCTCGAAACCCTAACCCTGTAAGGTGTCGAGAGAGAAACCTGTCCCCCTCGATGCAGTTTTGTTTTAAAAGCGCGAAATTTCCCCGTAAATTACAATGCAATGCACATCCCTTTCTAAAATCTACCCCTCGATCGTCACTAAACCTGGGACATTACATTAGTCTTCGCATGTATCTTCAGTACAAAATCTGCCCTCTTCGATGCCTCCATATTAACTCTCTCATGTATGGGTAGAGGCAACAAGTCAAGTGGAGTAATAGGTTTGAAATCATGCACCACCTCAAACGGACACAGCTATGTGGTAGAGTGCACCACCATGTTATAATCAAACTCCACATGTGGCAAACAATCTTCCCACTCTCGCAAGTTCATCTTGATCATGGATCTCAACAGTTGTGACAATGTTCTATTCACCGCCTCAGTTTGACCATCAGTTTGGGGATGACAAGTAGTGCTGAAAAGTAGCTTCGTCCCTATCTTTCCCAAAAATGTCTTCCAGAAGTAGCTCATAAACTTGACGTCACGATCAGAAACAATAGTCTTCGCGACTCCATGTAATCGTACAATCTCCCTGAAAAACAGGTTAGCAATATGCGACGTATCGTCGCTCTTGTGGCAGGCTATAAAGTGTGGCATCTTAGAAAATCTATCCACTACCGTAAATATAGAATCATTGCCTCTCTTAGTACGTGGCAAACCCAACACAAAATCCATATTAATATCCTCCCATGGTGTAGTAGGTGCCAGTAAAGGAGTATACAAACCGGCAGGCTTCGGCTTGGACTTGGACTTGTTGCAAGCCATGCATCTCTTCACATACCTGTCCACATCCCGCCTCATATTTGGCCAATAAATGTGATCAACGAGCATGAGTAGCTTCTTCTCACGCCCAAAGTGACCCATCAAACCTCCAGCATGTGATTCGTGCAATAAGAGCAAACGCACAGATGATTCTGGAACATATAGTTTGTTAGCTCTACACAAGAACCTATTATGTATGTGATATTTCTCCCATGCTTTACTAATAGCAAACAAGCGATATGGTTCAGTAAAATCATGATCAGTAGCATACAAATCAATAGAACTTCTAATCCAGGAATTTTAACATCAAATTAAGTTAAATAGCATATTTTTCCTAGATAGAGCATCATCAACAACATTATCTTTTTCATTCTTATGCGTTATAATGTATGGAAAAGACTCAATGAACTCAACCCACTTAGCAAGACGCCTATGCAAGTTAGATTGAGCTTTCAGATATTTTAAAGCTTCATGATCGGAATGTATGATACATTCTTTTGGCCACAAATAAGGGTTCCTAACCTCAAGAACTTTAATTAAAGCATACAATTCTTTATCATATCTAGGATAGTTCAACTTAGCACCAGAAAGTTTCTCAGAAAAATATGCAATTGGGCGACCCTCTTGCATCAACACACCACCAATTCCAATACCATTAGCATCGCATTCAATCTCAAATTGCTTATTGAAATCAGGAAGTGCAAGCAACGATGCAGAAGTTAACAATCATTTCAGTTCCAAAAGCATGACCTTGGGCTGCGCCCCACTCAAAAACAACATCCTTTTTAGTCAATTCATTCAAAGGTGCAGCAATAGTACTATAATTGGGCACAAAATGTTTATGGAAGCCAACAAGACCATGAAAACTTCTTACTTGACTCACATTCATGGGAGTAGGCCAATTTTGAATTGCTTCAGCTTTAGATACATCTACTTATACTCCATGTTTAGAGACAACATAACCCAGAAATATGACTTTATCTTTGAAAAATGTGCACTTCTCAAATTACCATAGAGTTTATTACCACGCAACACTTGTAAAACATGTCGAATATGCATAGTATGATCGGATTCATTGCGGTTGTAAATTAAAATGTCATCAAAGTACACAACCACAAATTTGCCAATAAAATCACGCAAAACATGATTCATCAATCTCATGAAAGTACTAGGTGTATTAGTTAAACCAAAAGGCATCACTAACCACTCATATAAACCAAAATTTGTTTTAAATGTTTTTTTCCATTCATCTCCCTCTTTCATCCTAATTTTATGATAACCACTACGCAAATCAATCTTAGAGAAAACAGCAGCACCACTCAATTCATCTAACATATCCTCTAAATGGGGAATAGAATGACGATATTGAATAGTAATGTTGTTTATTGCTCTACAATCAACACACGTGTGCCCTGTACCATCTTTCTTAGGAACTAAAATAACAGGAACAACACAAGGACTTAGGCTTATGCGGATATAACTTTTGTCGAGTAGCGCTTGAACTTGTTTCTGTATTTCCTTCGTCTCTTCGGGGTTCGTCCAATATGGCGCCCTATTGGGCAGCGAGGCGACGTAGATCAAGTCAATTTAATGCTCAATAGCACGCAATGGTGGCAATCTTGCCGGCACCTCCTCCGGAAACACATCGATGAATTCTTGCAAAACACTAGAAACACCAAGAGAAATAGGGGTCATATCGTTAGAAACCAAAACCTCACCCTTGTACATAAGCACAAGAGGCATGGCTGTAGGATCCTCACTAAATTCTCTCATATCTTCTTTGGTGGCTAATATAACTAAGGAGTTCACTCTCTCACTTTTCGTTATATCACTCCCGGCATTACAATTCTCTCGCCTATCTAGAGGTGCATCCTCCAAGTTTACTTCAGTTTTCTAACGAGATTCATTGACAATTTGATGTGGTGATATAGGCTGCAAGTTAACTCTTTTACTCTTGAACTCCAAGTGATATGTATTGGCCCGACCATTGTGTTGCACAGAACGGTCATAGAGCCATGGCCGGCCCAAAAGTAGATGACACACCATCATTGGAACCACATCAAACTCAATGGAGCCTTTGTATGGTCCTATCTCAAAATCAACACGCACCATGTGGTTTACCTTCATCTCACCATTGTCACTCAACCACTGAATATAGTATGAATGCGGGTGCGGTATATACTTCAACTTGATCTTGGCACACAACTCCTTGCTTGCCAGATTGCGACAACTCCCGCCATCAATAATGACCTTGCAAGCTTTATTGCGAACAACTAGTGTCTTTGTTTGGAACAAATTGCAGCGCTGCGTAGATGCACTTGGCTGCACATTAAAAGCACGCTATGATACAACAATAGTTTGAGCTTTAGAAGGATAAGCATCAACACCATCACTGTCCTAATCATCATCTTCCGGAGCATCCGAATTAGCATCATCTCCAGTCTCATTCTCATTGTCATCATTAACAATCACTTTACGACTAGGAAAATCTCTTTTGAAGTGACCCTTGCCACGACTTGTATGACAAGCCATATCGCGGTTGCGCGCCGTAAAAATGTTAAAACTAGTTCCACTTGCTGCAGGAGCGGGCTTCTTTGTGTTGGACACATTGGAGACCGCCTTTCTAGACGAAGTAGAAACATCTGCAGGACGCGAAGATGGCACCGTCGAGGGTGGCACCCTAGGCGTGTAGCGCCCAGCTCCCGTAGCACGGCCCCTCATTTGCGCTTCTTCAACCAACTATGATTCAGATTCTCTTGCATGATGTAGTAGCTCATTCATAGAATCATAACGGTGATGCCGAACAATATCCTTGATGGTATTCAGACCATGTAAGAAACAATGCATAGTCATCTCAACAGATTCATGGACACGGGCTCGCTGCAAAAGCATCTCCGTCTTCATGAATAAGCATAAACTGTCATAGCACCTTGTTTCAATTGGGTCAAATTATCATAAACTGATTGCAAATAATTCGTGGGAACAAAACGAGCTCGCATAACCTCCTCCATGGTGCACCAAGTAATAATGTGTAGCTTTCCATTTTCTTCCCGAGCACGAGTAATTCCGTCCCACCAACGCAATGCATAACCATCAAATTCTGAGGAAGAAAGCTTGACCTTCCTATCTTCAGTATAATCATGTAGTCGCCACTGTTTCTCAATCTTAAGCTCCCATGATAGATATTCTTCAACATCAGTGCCTCCTTCAAAGAAGGGAATTGAGAATTTTGGCTTACCCAAACCATCGTCTTGTTGTTGAGAAACACGTTGGGCTCCAACGGGGATAAAACCACGACCATGGAGACCATCACCAACGCCACGCCCAACACCACGTCCATGAGCAGCAGGGGCATCCGCAAAATCGCCATGTACGTTGTCCTCTTCTTCAAGTGGTGGTTGTTGTGGTTGGACAAAAGTACGTATCTCATCGACAACTTGAGTTAATGTTTGTATGGATGCTTGAAGCTCCTTCACCTGAGTTTGGACTGTGTTAATAGTCGTAGTAGCTTCATCGACCTTCAAGTTAACACTCTGAATATCCGTGTCAAACACTTCAGTAGTGCTGCGGATTTCACGTTGTAGATGATCACGAAGTGCCTCATATTCCATCCAAGTAACCAGTGAAGATGGATCCTTTTTCTGCATCACATCAACATCACTAGAAGACATGATTAGTAGGTTAGTGCACTAAAACAAAAAAATCCGTGGTGGTACTCTCACAACTCACTCAAAACTGATAAGAAAGGTAAATCTTACCGCTCCAAGGTGAATTAGTATTGCTTACCACTCGGATTGACAAACTAGTACACGAATGTAGCGAAGCGAATATCAAGGGTATAAGAACATTCACACGACAAAGCAGGATATATGTGGGGTTGTAGGTAGGCTACCTATATGCACCAAAATCAAGCCCTAGTGCTGACCATATAAAATACCCAAAGAAACTCACACAAGGCGATAAATGGGGCAATGCAACTATATGGATGAACAAGTTGCAATGCACTCGAGAGACACTAGTAAAGCTCAACGGAACAGGCACAAGATTGATCACTTACAGGTGCAGAAAAGTAAAACTTGGGCCTTCACTTGATCTTACTAGCACTTCACTTTTTTTCTTTTTTTCTCTTTTGATATTATCACACTCAGCACAAAGTATCTCTTTTGTTTCTTTTCAACTTTTTTCGATTTTATGACTCTACTCCTTGTAACACGGCCAACAGATATAGCAAAGCACCAAAAACCTAATCAGCAGCCTGTCGAGCGGTAAAACTAATCTCATTTCAAAAAGTTCCTAGTCATGTATATCGAAAGGCTATGGCTATGGTTTGGAGAAAGCAAACTGTATGCTATGTGGACTCGGAATAACAAAAAATATGAAAAACTAGAAGATGTAGAAACACAAACCCTAGACAATCTACTAGACAACATGGTGGAAGAAAAAGATACGCAAAAACAAGAGTACAAACATCAACTAAAACTTGAAATTAGTGCAATCTAAGGCTATGGCAAACCCTAACCCTAATATTTTTGGCTTTTTCTATATAGGAAACACTCACAACTCAATTATGGAGTGGGTTGTGGATGGCTTACCGAGGAAACAGTGAAATATGATACCAAGATGATAAGGGGTGATACGCGTACAGCACGCGTCCGTTGGGAACCCCAAGAGGAAGGTGTGATGCGTACAGTGGCAAGTTTTCCCTCAGTAAGAAACCAAGGTTTATCGAACCAGTAGGAGCCAAGAAGCACGTTGAAGGTTGATGGCGGCGAGATGTAGTGCGGCGCAACACCAGGGATTCCGGCGCCAACGTGGAACCTGCACAACACAACCAAAGTACTTTGCCCCAACGAAACAGTGAGCTTGTCAATCTCACCGGCTTGCTGTAACAAAGGATTAGATGTATAGTGTGGATGATGATTGTTTGCAGAAAACAGTAGAACAAGTATTGCAGTAGATTGTATTCGATATAAAGGAATGGACCGGGGTCCACAGTTCACTAGAGGTGTCTCTCCCATAAGATAAATAGCATGTTGGGTGAACAAATTACAGTTGGGCAATTGACAAATAGAGAGGGCATGACCATGCACATACATGATATGATGAGTATTGTGAGATTTAATTGGGCATTACGACAAAGTACATATACCGCTATCCAGCATGCATCTATGCCTAAAAAGTCCACCTTCAGGTTATCATCCGAACCCCTTCCAGTATTAAGTTGGAAACAACAGACAACTGCATTAAGTATGGTGCGTAATGTAATCAATAACTACATCCTCGGACATAGCATCAATGTTTTATCCCTAGTGGCAACAGCACATCCATAACCTTAGAGGTTTCTCTCACTCCCCCAGATTCACGGAGACATGAACCCACTATCGAGCATAAATACTCCCTCTTGGAGTTACAAGCATCAACTTGGCCAAAGCATCTACTAGTAACGGAGATCATGCAAGATCATAAATAACACATAGATTGATAATCAACATAACATAGTATTCTCTATCCATCGGATCCCAACAAACACAACATATAGCATTACAGATAGATGATCTTGATCATGTTCGGCAGCTCACAAGATCCGACAATGAAGCATAATGAGGAGAAGATAACCATCTAGCTACTGCTATGGACCCATAGTCCAGGGGTGAACTACTCACTCATCACTCCGGAGGCGACCATGGCGGTGTAGAGTCCTCCGGGAGATGATTCCCCTCTCCGGCAGGGTGCCGGAGGCGATCTCCTGAATCCCCCGAGATGGGATTGGCGGCGGCGGCGTCTCTGGAAGGTTTTCCGTATCGTGGCTCTCGGTACTGGGGGTTTCGCGACGAAGACTATTTGTAGGCGGAAGGCCAGGTCAGGGGGCCACACGAGGGGCCCAGACGCTAGGGCTGCGCGGCCAAGACCTGGGCCGCGCCGCCCTGTTGTCTGGCCACCTCGTGGCCCCACTTCGTCTCCTCTTCGGTCTTCTGGAAGCTTCGTGGCAAAATAGGCCCCTGGGCGTTGATTTCGTCCAATTCTGAGAATATTTCCTTACTAGGATTTCTGAAACCAAAAACAGCAGAAACAAAGAATCGGCTCTTCGGCATCTCGTTAATAGGTTAGTTCTAGAAAATGCATAAATATGACATAAAGTATGCATAAAACATGTAGATATCATCAATAATGTGGCATGGAACATAAGAAATTATCGATACGTCGGAGACGTATCAGCATCCCCAAGCTTAGTTTCTGCTCGTCCCGAGCAGGTAAACGATAACAAAGATAATTTCTGGAGTGACATGCCATCATAACCTTGATCATACTATTGTAAGCATATGTAGTGAATGCAGCGATCCAAACAATGTAAATGACATGAGTAAACAAATGAATCATATAGCAAAGACTTTTCATGAATAGTACTTCAAGACAAGCATCAATAAGTCTTGCATAAAAGTTAACTCATAAAGCAATAATTCATAGTAGAGGTATTGAAGCAACACAAAGGAAGATGAAGTTTCAGCGGTTGTTTTCAACTTATAACATGTATATCTCATGGATATTGTCAATGTAAAGTAATATAACAAGTGCAATATGCAAGTATGTAGGAATCAATGCACAGTTCACACAAGTGTTTGCTTCTTGAGGTGGAGAGAGATAGGTGAACTGACTCAACAATAAAAGTAAAAGAAAGGTCCTTCAAAGAGGAAATCATCGATTGCTATATTTGTGCTAGAGCTTTGATTTTGAAAACAAGAAACAATTTTGTCAACGGTAGTAATAAAGCATATGTGTCATGTAAATTATATCTTACAAGTTGCAAGCCTCATGCATAGTATACTAATAGTGCCCGCACCTTGTCCTAATTAGCTCGGATTGCCTGGATTATCATCGCAATGCACATGTTTTAACCAAGTGTCACAAAGGGGTACCTCTATGCCGCATGTACAAAGGTCTAAGGAGAAAGCTTGCATCGGATTTCTCGCTATTGATTATTCTCAACTTAGACATCCATACCGGGACAACATAGACAACAGATAATGGACTCCTCTTATATGCATAAGCATGTAGCAACAATTAATTTTCTCATATGAGATTGAGGATATTTGTCCAAAACTGAAACTTCCACCATGGATCATGGCTTTAGTTAGCGGCCCAATGTTCTTCTCTAACATTATGCAATGCTCTAAACATTTTAGCGGTAAATCTCCCTTACTTCAGACAAGACGAACATGCATAGCAACCCACATGATATTCAACAAAGAGTAGTTGATGGCGTCCCCAGGAACATGGTTATCGCACAACAAGCAACTTAATAAGAGATAAAGTGCATAAGTACATATTCAATACCACAATAGTTTTTAGGCTATTTGTCCCATGAGCTATATATTGTAAAGGTAGAGGATAGAAATTTTAAAGGTAGCACTCAAGCAATTTACTTTGGAATGGCGGAGAAATACCATGTAGTAGGTAGGTATGGTGGACACAAATGGCATAGTGGTTGGCTCAACGATTTTGGATGCATGAGAAGTATTCCCTCTCGATACAAGGTTTAGGCTAGCAAGGCTATTTGAAACAAACACAAGGATGAAGCGGTGCAGCAAAACTCACATAAAAGACATATTGTAGACATTATAAGACTCTACACCATCTTCCTTGTTGTTCAAACTCAATACTAGAAATTATCTAGACCTTAGAGAGACCAATTATGCAAACCAAATTTTAGCATGCTCTATGTATTTCTTCATTAATGGGTGCAAAGTATATGATGCAAGAGCTTAAACATGAGCACAACAATTGCCAAGTATGACATTATCCAAGACATTATAGCAATTACTACATGTATCATTTTCCAATTCCAACCATATAACAATTTAACGAAGAAGAAACTTTCGCCATGAATATTATGAGTAAAGCCTAAGGACATATTTGTCCATATGCAACAGCGGAGCGTGTCTCTCTCCCACACAATGAATGCTAGGATCCATTTTATTCAAACAAAACAAAAACAAAAACAAACCGACGCTCCAAGCAAAGTACATAAGATGTGATGGAATAAAAATATAGTTTCACTAGAGGAACCTGATAATGTTGTCGATGAAGAAGGGGATGCCTTGGGCATCCCCAAGCTTAGACGCTTGAGTCTTCTTGATATATGCAGGGGTGAACCACCGGGGCATCCCAAGCTTAGAGCTTTCACTCTCCTTGATCATGTTGTATCATCTCCCTCTCTTGATCCTTGAAAACTTCCTCCACACCAAACTCAAAACAACTCATTAGAGGGTTAGTGCACAATCAAAATTTACATGTTCAGAGGTGATATGATCATTCTTAACACTTCTGGACATTGCACAAAGCTACTGAAAGTCAATGGTATCGAAAAATCCATCAAGCATAGCAAAACAGGCAATGCGAAATAAAAGGCAGAATCTGTCAAAATAGAACAGTTCGTAAAGACGAATTTTATTGAGGCACCAGACTTTCTCAAATGAAAATGCTAAAATTGAATGAAAGTTGCGTACATTCTGAGGATCACTCACGTAAATTGGCATAATTTATTGAGTTACCTACAGAGAATTTGGCCCAGATTCGTGACAGCAAAAAAATCTGTTTCTGCGCAGTAATCCAAATCTAGTATGAACCTTACTATCAACGACTTTACTTGGCACAACAATGCACAAAACTAAGATAAGGAGAGGTTGCTATAGTAGTAACAACTTCCAAGACTCAAATATAAAATAAAAGTACTGTAGTAAAAACATGGGTTGTCTCCCATAAGCGCTTTTCTTTAATGCCTTTCAGCTAGGCGCAGAAAGTGTATATCAAGTATTGTCAAGAGATGGTGCATCTACAGCGGGGTGTGGAGTTTTCTCAACCATGCATAGTATATTGGATACATAAGTTTCAGCGGCTACCTTTTCATTAGTCTTGGGCTTGCTACTCTCATCAAACAAATTTTCAGGAACAAGCCAAGCATAGTTATTTTCTAGTGCCTCATGCATTGCTAGGAGCTTACATGGTATTGGTGCTTTAATCTCCCCACCATTATTAACATTATTAGTATACTTAATTCTATCCATATCCATCTTTTCAAGTGTTCTTTTAAAATCGGTGATCATGCCAAGCATATCATGCTTACTAAAAACTTTTCTAGCTTCTCTAGCTATATCCGCAAATTCTCGCACTAAGACTTTTAGAACAAAATCTCTCTTCTCTCTCCACTCCATATCAGAAAGTGTAAGAAACATGTGTTGTATCATGGGGTTGAGACTAATAAATCTAGCTTCCATCATGCGTACCAAACAAACAGAGGCATCTTCATAAGTAGGGACAGCTTTTGCAAGGGGTATATCTTTAAGATCTTCATGCATACTAACATGGGTGAAAAATTCTTCTATATTATCTCTTCCAATTATAGACCCTTGCCCCACCGGTATATCTTTTACGGTGAAATTAAAAGGAAACATGTTGAAATAAGTAAAGCAAATGCAAGTAACTAATTTTTTTTGTGTTTTTAATATAGAGTGCAAACAAGATAGCAAGTAAAGTAAAACTAGCAACTAATTTTTTTGTATTTTGATTTAGTGCAGCAAACAAAGTAGTAAGTAAAGCAAGACAAAAACAAAGTAAAGAGATTGGATTGTGGAGACTCCCCTTGCAGCATGTCTTGATCTCCCCGGCAACGGCGCCAGAAAAAGAGCTGCTGGCGCAAAGTTGACGTGGGACTTAGATATCTCTGTGGTTTAGCTTTTCTTCAGTTCCCCGGCAACGGCGCCAGAAAAAGAGCTTGATACGCGTACAGCACACGTCCGTTGGGAACCCCAAGAGGAAGGTGTGATGCGTACTGATACGCGTAAAGCACGCGTCCGTTGGGAACCCCAAGAGGAAGGTGTGATGCGTACAGCGGCAAGTTTTCCCTCAATAAGAAACCAAGGTTTATCGAACCAGTAGAAGCCAAGAAGCACGTTGAAGGTTGATGGCGGCGAGATGTAGTGCGGCGCAACACCAGGGATTCCGGCGCCAACGTGGAACCTGCACAACACAAACCAAGTACTTTGCCCCAACGAAACAGTGAGGTTGTCAATCTCACCGGCTTGCTGTAACAAAGGATTAGATGTATAGTGTGGATGATAATTGTTTGCAAAGAACAGTAGAACAATTGCAGTAGATTGTATTTCATTATAGAGAATTGGACCGGGGTCCACAGTTCACTAGAGGTGTCTCTCCCATAAGATAAATAGCATGTTGGGTGAACAAATTACAGTTGGGCAATTGACAAATAAAGAGGGCATGACCATGCACATACATATTATGATGAGTATTGTGAGATTTAATTGGGCATTACGACAAAGTACATAGACCGCTATCCAGCATGCATCTATGCCTAAAAAGTCCACCTTTAGGTTATCATCCGAACCCCTTCCAGTATTAAGTTGCTAACAACAGACAATTGCATTAAGTATGGTGCGTAATGTAATCAATAACTACATCCTCGGACATAGCATCAATGTTTTATCCCTAGTGGCAACAGCACATCCATAACCTTAGAGGTTTCTGTCACTCCCCCAGATTCACGGAGACATGAACCCACTATCGAGCATAAATACCCCCTCTTGGAGTTACTAGCAAAAACTTGGCCAGAGCCTCTACTTTTTTTTTTAGATAAAAGGCACTCAGGTGCCCGACTTTGAATTAACAAAGCCAACAACGGCGAGAACGATACAAAGTGCTGAACCCAGCTTACAGAACGACACCACACACCCACACGAACTACCAAAGAAGCTACAACCGGAAGCACGACCAAAAGGCTCAGCCAAAGCATCTACGAGGACTCGGAGAAGAACAGGAGTCTACAGTGTCGGGCCGGAGCTCACTCGAGAGCGAGCCATTTTCACGCGCGCCTCAACCAAACTCCTCCATCGCAGAAATGCCACCGGAAGCCGACCACCACCGGGGACCGACCCACGTTGCTCGCAAACCGAAGAGCAGCGCCAAGGAAGCTCGACAAGGGAAGGGCACGGAGCAAGCCTTAACGAAGATCGCCGAAGAATCACCTCCGTCACAACCTTCGGTGAGCCTCGCGCTGTGGGCTCCAAGATGGTGTCTTCAAGAAGAGCACGACACCGGAGTGCCGCCACCGCCCGATCCGAGGATCATGGGTTTTCACCCGGACGAAGTAGAGTGACGGAGGTTGGCCTCACGGCGCCTTCAACAAGGGAACGCCGTCCGCGGACGCCGCCGCCGTGGCCCGAGGGGCAAAGGTTTCCCCTTGGCAACCTCCCCACCATCTACACCCCACACCACTCGACTCGCCGAATACCACGTCGCCCCCACGACCATGGCACCGACCAGCACCAGAGCTACTGGCTCGCCCGCCAACCAAATAGCTCCCCCCTTCCAGGGCCGCCGCCCCGGCATCCCAACCCTGCCCGCTGCAGCACCGAGGAAAGCAAGAAACACAGCCGCGAGGATCGACCAACAAGCCCCAAAGAAGGCCAGAGAGGCAGCCGCCGGCCACCATGGCCGCCGGGTACCAGATCTGGGGGCGAACTGGGCCTGGCAGGGCCCGGGACCCCTGCCCCAACCCGCACGCAGGGCGGCCAGGGAGGCCACCCAGCCCACGCCTCGCCCTGCTCCATCCCAGAAGGCCTCGCCACCGCCGGCCCGCCAGGCCGTGGCCGCCGAAGTTCGCGCCGCCGTGCTCGCCGCCCAGATCCCGCCGCCGGCCGAGCTCGCGCCGCCCAGCACCGCGGACGCCTCCGCAGAGCAGCCGCCGCCCTGAGTGCGCCCCACACACACAGCCACCACGCCGCCGCCGGAGCAGCCGCGCCGCCACGCCTGTCGGTGTCGCGCCCTTCGTGACGAGACCGCCCGCGCCGGTGACACCGCGAGGAGGGGAGAGGTGCCCCGCCGCCGTCGGCGCCCCCGAGCTTCGCCCGGCGGCGCCCTCCTGGCGGCGGCGAAGCGGGGGAGGGAGAGGAGAGCTCGGTGGCTGTGGCGATTTAGGGTTTCGCCCTGGGCGTCGCGGGAGCCCAGGGACGAAACGTTCCTGCTCTCTCTGGTTCTCCGCCAGAGCCTCTACTAATAACGGAGAGCATGCAAGATCATAAACAACACATAGATATAAATTGATAATCAACATAACATAGTATTCTCTATTCATCGGATCCCAACAAACACAACATATAGCATTACAGATAGATGATCTTGATCATGTTCGGCAGCTCACAAGATCTGACTATTAAGCACAATGAGGAGAAGACAACCATCTAGCTACTGCTATGGACCCATAGTCCAGGGGTGAACTACTCACTCATCACTCCGGAAGCGACCATGGCGGTGTAGAGTCCTCCGGGAGATGAATCCCCTCTCCGGCAGGGTGCCGGAGGCGATCTCCTGAATCCCCCGAGATGGGATTGGCGGCGGCGGCGTCTCTGGAATCGATACTGGGGGTTTCGCGACGAAGGCTATTTGTAGGCGGAAGGGCAGGTCAAGGGGCGTCGCGAGGGGCCCAGGAGACAGGCCGGCGCGGCCAGGGCTTGGGCCGCGCCGCCCTACCTCCTGGCCACCTCGTGGCCCCACTTCGTTGACTCTTCGGTCTTCTGGAAGCTTCGTGTGAAAATAGGCCCCTGGGCGTTGATTTCGTCCAATTCCGAGAATATTTCCTTACTAGGATTTCTGAAACCAAAAACAGAAAACAAAGAATCGGCTCTTCGGCATCTTGTTAATAGGTTAGTTCCAGAAAATGCATAAATATGATGTAAAGTATGCATAAAACATGTAGATATCATCAATAATGTGGCATGGAACATAAGAAATTATCGATACGTCGGAGACGTATCAGCATCCCCAAGCTTAGTTTCTGCTCGTCCCGAGCAGGTAAACGATAAAAAAGATAATTTCTGGAGTGACATGCCATCATAACCTTGATCATACTATTGTAAGCATATGTAATGAATGCAGCGATCCAAACAATGGTAATGACATGAGTAAACAACTGAATCATAGAGCAAAGACTTTTCATGAATAGTACTTCAAGACAAGCATCAATAAGTCTTGCATAAGAGTTAACTCATAAAGCAATAATTCAAAGTAAAGGTATTGAAGCAACACAAAGGAAGATGAAGTTTCAGCGGTTGCTTTCAACTTATAACATGTATATCTCATGGATATTGTCAATGTAAAGTAATATAACAAGTGCAATATGCAAGTATGTAGGAATCAATGCACAGTTCACACAAGTGTTTGCTTCTTGAGGTGGAGAGAAATAGGTGAACTGACTCAACAATAAAAGTAAAAGAATGGTCCTTCAAAGAGGAAAGCATTGATTGCTATATTTGTGCTAGAGCCTTGGTTTTGAAAACAAGAAACAATTTTGTCAACGGTAGTAATAAAGCATATGTGTTATGTAAATTATATCTTACAAGTTGCAAGCCTCATGCATAGTATACTAATAGTGCCCGCACATTGTCCTAATTAGCTCGGATTACCGGGATTATTGCAATGCACATGTTTTAACCAAGTGTCACAAAGGGGTACCTCTATGCCGCCTGTACAAAGGTCTAAGGAGAAAGCTCGCATTGGATTTCTCGCTATTGATTATTCTCAACTTAGACATCCATACCGGGACAACATAGACAACAGATAATGGACTCCTCTTTAATGCATAAGCATGTAGCAACAATTAATTTTCTCATATGAGATTGAGGATATATGTCCAAAACTGAAACTTCCACCATGGATCATGGCTATAGTTAGCGGCCCAATGTTCTTCTCTAACAATATGCATGCTCTAACCATTAGGTGGTAAATCTCCCATACTTCAGACAAGACGAACATGCATAGCAACTCACATGATATTCAACAAAGAGTAGTTGATGGCATCCCCAGGAACATGGTTATCGCACAACAAGCAAATTAATAAGAGATAAAGTGCATAAGTACATATTCAATACCACAATAGTTTTTAGGCTATTTGTCCCATGAGCTATATATTGTAAAGGTAGAGGATTAGAAATTTAAAGGTAGCACTCAAGCAATTTACTTTAGAATGGCGGAGAAATACCATGTAGTAGGTAGGTATGGTGGACACAAATGGCATAGTGGTTGGCTCAAGTATTTTGGATGCACAAGAAGTATTCCCTCTCGATACAAGGTTTAGGCTAGCAAGGTTTATTTGAAACAAACACAAGGATGAAGCGGCGCAGCAAAACTCACATAAAAGACATATTGTAAACATTATAAGACTCTACACCGTCTTCCTTGTTGTTCAAACTCAATACTAGAAATTATCTAGACTTTAGAGAGACCAAATATGCAAACCAAATTTTAGCATGCTCTATGTATTTCTTCATTAATAGGTGCAAAGCATATGATGCAAGAGCTTAAACATGAGCACAACAATTGCCAAGTATCACATTATCCAAAACATTATAGCAATTACTACATGTATCATTTTCCAATTCCAACCATATAACAATTTAACGAAGAAGAAACTTTCGCCATGAATACTATGAGTAAAGCCTAAGGACATATTTGTCCATATGCAACAGCGGAGCGTGTCTCTCTCCCACACAAAGAATGCTAGGATCCATTTTATTCAAACAAAACAAAAACAAAAACAAACCGATGCTCCAAGCAAAGCACATAAGATGTGACGGAATAAAAATATAGTTTCAGGGGAGGAACCTGATAATGTTGTCGATGAAGAAGGGGATGCCTTGGGCATCCCCAAGCTTAGACGCTTGAGTCTTCTTGATATATGCAGGGGTGAACCACCGGGGCATCCCCAAGCTTAGAGCTTTCACTCTCCTTGATCATGTTATATCATCTCCCTCTCTTGATCCTTGAAAACTTCCTCCACACCAAACTCAAAACAACTCATTAGAGGGTTAGTGCACTATCAAAATATACATGTTCAGAGGTGACATAATCATTCTTAACACTTCTGGACATTGCACAAAGCTACTGAAAGTCAATGGAATCGAAATATCCATTGAACATATCAAAACAGGCAATGCGAAATAAAAGGCAGAATCTATCAAAACAGAACAGTTCGTAAATACGAATTTTATTGAGGCACCAGACTTGGTCAAATGAAAATGCTCAAATTGAATGAAAGTTGCGTACATATCTGTGGATCACTCACATAAATTGGCATAATTTTATGAGTTACCTACAGAGAATTTTGCCCAGATTCGTGACAGCAAAGAAATCTGTTTCTGCGCAGTAATCCAAATCTAGTATGAACCTTGCTATCAACGACTTTACTTGGCACAACAAAGCACAAAACTAAGATAAGGAGAGGTTGCTACAGTAGTAAACAACTTCCAAGACTCAAAATAAAAACAAAGTACTGTAGTAAAAACATGGGTTGTCTCCCATAAGCGCTTTTCTTTAACGCCTTTCAGCTAGGCGCAGAAAGTGTGTATCAAGTATTATCAAGAGATGGTGTGTTCTCAGCAGAGTGCGGAGTTTTCTCAACCAGGCATAGTATATTAGATACATAAGTTTTAGCATCTCCCTTTTCATTAGTCTTGGGCTTGCTACTCTCATCAAACAAATTTTCAGGAACAAGCCAAGCATAGTTATTTTCTAGTGCGTCATTCATCGCTAGGAGCTTACATGGTATTGGTGCTTTGATCTCCCCACCATCATTAATATTATTAGTGTACCTTACTCTCTCCATGTCCATGTTTTCAAGGAGACTAACAAAATTGGTATAAGAACCAAGCATCTTATATTTAATAAAGACCTTTCTAGCCTCTCTTGCTATACCACCAAATTCTCTCAGAAGGGTTTCTAAAACAAAATCTTTCTTTTCCCCTTCTTCCATATCACTGAGTGTAAGAAACATGTGTTGGATTATAGGACTGAGATTAACAAATTTAGTTTCCAACATGCGAACTAAAGCAGCAGCAGCAATCTCATAAGTAGGAGCAAGTTCTACCAAGTGTCTATCTTCAAAATCTTCAACGGTACTAACATGATTGAAAAATTCTTCTATATTATTTCTCTCAATTATAGACCCACGTCCTACCGGCATGTCTTTCATGGTAAAATTAAAAGGAAACATATTGAAATAAGTAAAGCAAATATAAGTAACTATTTTTTTTGTGTTTTTGATATAGAGTGCAAGACAGTAAATAAAGTAAAACTAGCAACTAATTTTTTTTTGTATTTTGATTTAGTGCAGCAAATAAAGTAGTAAATAAAATAAAGCAAGACAAAAACAAAGTAAAGAGATTGGGATGTGGAGACTCCCCTTGCAGCGTGTCTTGATCTCCCCAGCAACGGCGCCAGAAAAAGAGCTTGATACGCGTACAGCACGCGTCCGTTGGGGACCCCAAGAGGAAGGTGTGATGCGTACAGCGGCAAGTTTTCCCTCAGTAAGAAACCAAGGTTTATCGAACCAGTAGGAGCCAAGAAGCACGTTGAAGGTTGATGGCGGCGAGATGTAGTGCGGCGCAACACCAGGGATTCCGGCGCCAACGTGGAACCTGCACAACACAAACCAAGTACTTTGCCCCAACGAAACAGTGAGGTTGTCAATCTCACCGGCTTGCTATAACAAAGGATTAGATGTATAGTGTGGATGATGATTGTTTGCAAAGAACAGTAGAACAATTGCAGTATATTGTATTTCAGTATAGAGAATTGGACCGGGGTCCACAGTTCACTAGAGGTGTCTCTCCCATAAGATAAATAGCATGTTGGGTGAACAAATTACAGTTGGGCAATTGACAAATAAAGAGAGCATGACCATGCACATACATATTATGATGAGTATTGTGAGATTTAATTGGGCATTACGACAAAGTACATAGACCGCTATCCAGCATGCATCTATGCCTAAAAAGTCCACCTTCAGGTTATCATCCGAACCCCTTCCAGTATTAAGTTGCTAACAACAGACAATTGCATTAAGTATGGTGCGTAATATAATCAATAACTACATCCTCGGACATAGCATCAATGTTTTATCCCTAGTGGCAACAGCACATCCATAACCTTAGAGGTTTCTGTCACTCCCCCAGATTCACGGAGACATGAACCCACTATCGAGCATAAATACCCCCTCTTGGAGTTACTAGCAAAAACTTGGCCAGAGCCGAGCATGCAAGATCATAAACAACACATAGATATAAATTGATAATCAACATAACATAGTATTCTCTATTCATCGGATCCCAACAAACACAACATATAGCATTACAGATAGATGATCTTGATCATGTTCGGCAGCTCACAAGATCCGACAATTAAGCACAATGAGGAGAAGACAACCATCTAGCTACTGCTATGGACCCATAGTCCAAGGGTGAACTACTCACTCATCACTCCGGAGGCGACCATGGCGGTGTAGAGTCCTCCGGGAGATGAATCCCCTCTCCGGCAGGGTGCCGGAGGCGATCTCCTGAATCCCCCGAGATGGGATTGGCGGCGGCGGCGTCTCTGGAAGGTTTTTCGTATCGTGGCTCTCGGTACTGGGGGTTTCGCGACGAAGGCTATTTGTAGGCGGAAGGGCAGGTCAAGGGGCGTCGCGAGGGGCCCAAGAGACAGGCCGGCGCGGCCAGGGCTTGGGCCGCGCCGCCCTACCTCCTGGCCACCTCGTGGCCCCACTTCGTTGACTCTTCGGTCTTCTGGAAGCTTCGTGTGAAAATAGGCCCCTGGGCGTTGATTTCGTCCAATTCCGAGAATATTTCCTTACTAGGATTTCTGAAACCAAAAACAGCAGAAACAAAGAATCGCTCTTCGGCATCTTGTTAATAGGTTAGTTCCAGAAAATGCATAAATATGATGTAAAGTATGCATAAAACATGTAGATATCATCAATAATGTGGCATGGAACATAAGAAATTATCGATACGTCGGAGACGTATCACGTACAGCGGCAAGTTTTCCCTCAGTAAGAAACCAAGGTTTATCGAACCAGTAGGAGCCAAGAAGCACGTTGAAGGTTGATGGCGGCGAGATGTAGTGCGGTGCAACACCAGGGATTCCGGCGCCAACGTGGAACCTGCACAACACAACCAAAGTACTTTGCCCCAACGAAACAGTGAGGTTGTCAATCTCACCGGCTTGCTGTAACAAAGGATTAGATGTATAGTGTGGATGATGATTGTTTGCAGAAAACAGTAGAACAAGTATTGCAGTAGATTGTATTCGATGTAAAGGAATGGACCGGGGTCCACAGTACACTAGAGGTGTCTCTCCCATAAGATAAATAGCATGTTGGGTGAACAAATTACAGTTGGGCAATTGACAAATAGAGAGGGCATGACCATGCACATATATGATATGATGAGTATTGTGAGATTTAATTGGGCATTACGACAAAGTACATAGACCGCTATCCAGCATGCATCTATGCCTAAAAAGTCCACCTTCAGGTTATCATCCGAACCCCTTCCAGTATTAAGTTGCAAACAACAGACAATTGCATTAAGTATGGTGCGTAATGTAATCAATAACTACATCCTCGGACATAGCATCAATGTTTTATCCCTAGTGGCAACAGCACATCCATAACCTTAGAGGTTTCTCTCACTCCCCCAGATTCACGGAGACATGAACCCACTATTGAGCATAAATACTCCCTCTTGGAGTTACAAGCATCAACTTGGCCAAAGCATCTACTAGTAACGGAGAGCATGCAAGATCATAAACAACACATAGATTGATAATCAACATAACATAGTATTCTCTATCCATCGGATCCCAACAAACACAACATATAGCATTACGGATAGATGATCTTGATCATGTTAGGCAGCTCACAAGATCCGACAATGAAGCATAATGAGGAGAAGACAACCATCTAGCTACTGCTATGGACCCATAGTCCATGGGTGAACTACTCACTCATCACTCCGGAGGCGACCATGGCGGTGTAGAGTCCTCCGGGAGATGATTCCCCTCTCCGGCAGGGTGCCGGAGGCGATCTCCTGAATCCCCCGAGATGGGATTGGCGGCGGCGGCGTCTCTGGAAGGTTTTCCGTATCGTGGCTCTCGGTACTGGGGGTTTCGCGATGAAGACTATTTGTAGGCGGAAGGGCAGGTCAGGGGGCCACACGAGGGGCCCATACGCCAGGGCCGCGCGGCCAAGACCTGGGCCACGCCGCCCTGTTGTCTGGCCACCTCGTGGCCCACTTCGTCTCCTCTTCGGTCTTCTGGAAGCTTCGTGGCAAAATAGGCCCCTGGGCGTTGATTTCGTCCAATTCCGAGAATATTTCCTTACTAGGATTTCTGAAACCAAAAACAGCAGAAAACAGCAACTGGCTCTTCGGCATCTCGTTAATAGGTTAGTTCCAGAAAATGCATAAATATGACATAAAGTATGCATAATGTGGCATGGGACATAAGAAATTATCGATACGTCGGAGACGTATCAAGGGGTTACCCGATCATCTCAGTAAGCGACGGGGGTAGTGATGAACACGCGATGAACACAGCGGAGATACACGATGATGAAGTGGAGATAACTTGTATGACGCTGAAGAATCTCTCGATCGATCCCTATCGCCAATGCAACAGCTCTCAACCCTGCAAGATATTCACAACTCCACACACTTGCGCATGTAGCCGCCGACCACGAAGCGGTAAATTACAATCTTCTAATACCCAATGGAACAACACACAAACTTTCAGTAGCATAAAACTCCAGATCGAAACGAATTTGAGAGTGTTGGTATCAATAGTTTTGCAGAGCAAACAACTATGAACTAGGGTTTATCTTAAACGTGGTTTGAAGCTATTTTGGGGGCGTCCTGGGCACTTATATAGGGGCTCGGGACGACCAGGGGTCGAAAATAAGGGATACAAACCGACTCATATCGGGATTCGGCCAACTGATTTAGACACAGTCCGGTGGATGGTCCGGACTGGGCGAGGCGCCGGACCATCTGGCGGGGACCGTGCCAGGCACCAGGCCATCGCACCTATGCCCCTGGACCATCCCCGGTGTGCACCGGTGCACGGGCCGGCAGAAACCGGGTCGCCCGGTGTGGCAGCCGGCGGCGCCGGGCGTGGCGCCAGGCCGTTCGGTATGGCGGCCGGTGCCACCGGACAAGGCACCGGTCTTGACGTCTCCTTCTCCCTCCTTCGCGCATGCCTCCCTCTCCTTCCTCGCGCGTCTGTGGGATGTCTTCACGTCCAGCACCATGTCCAGTTGCTCCTCTCCTCCTCATGCGACGCTTACTCCATCTTCATACCTGATCATACATAAATGGAAGGGCTTAGGCAGTATAAAGTTCTCATCGATCAAAGTATCATTTAGGAGTGAATTCAGCTGTTCTTTAAGTAGCTTTGCACGAGCCCTTGTAAATGGGTCCAATCCTGACTTCATTAGACTTGAGCTTCACAGCGACATCGTCTTCATCTTGCAATGACAGAGGTAGTAGTTCTGTAGGGATGTCCTCATCACCCCCCCCCCCCTTCAAAAGGCGTCAACCTCGACGTTCCAAGGTCTTCTCCGTCATACGGTGTCAAATCAACAACATTGAAAGAACTACTGACACCAAACTCATCAGTTGGAAGATCTATAGCATATGCATTGTCATTGATCTTGGCAAGCATTTTGTAAGGACCAGCAGCACGAGGAAGCAACTTGGACTTCCGTAGCTTGGAAAACCTGTCCTTGCGAAAATGAACCCAGACCATATCACCAGGCTTGAGCAACGTCTCTTTGCGCTTCTTGTTGACTCTTGCAGCATTGTTCTTGCCTTTCTTTTCAATTAGCTCTTTTGTCTTTGCATGTATCTTTCGTACAAAATCTGCCTCTTCGATGCCTCCATATTAACTCTCTCATGTATGGGTAGAGGCAACAAGTCAAGTGGATTAATGGGTTTGAAACCATACACCGCCTCAAACGGACACAGCTGTGTGGTAGAGTGCACCGTCCTGTTATAAGCAAATTACACATGCGGCAAACAATCTTCCCACTCTCGCAAGTTCTTCTTGATCATGGATCTCAATAGTTGTGACAATGTTCTATTCACCACCTCAGTTTAACCATCAGTTTGGGGATGACAAGTAGTGCTGAAAAGTAGCTTCGTCCCTAGCTTTCCCAAAAGTGGCTTCCAGAATTAGCTCATAAACTTGACCTCATGATCAGAAACAATAGTCTTCGTCGGGACTCCATGTAATCGTACAATTTCCCAGATAAAACAGGTTAGCAATATGCGACGCATCGTCGCTCTTGTGGCAGGCTATAAATTGTGACATCATAGAAAATCTATCCACTACTACAAATGTTTTGCCGCCACCCCTTTAGTCCCAGTTGGTGCTACCAACCCGAACTAAAGGTTTCTAGGTTTTTTTTTGGCTCCCCACGCACCTTCACCCCCCCACCCCCTCCCCCCATGGATCGTGTTTTTTAGCTTTGTAAAATATAAAGGAAAATGATAGACAATTCAAAAAATAAATGTTTCGAGATTCTTGTATGTTACGCAACCTACTATTAGAGAAAATTAACAAATTTTAGTTTTAACTTTTTTTGCAGAAAAGGTTTGGAAAAAGGTAAAATAGCTTTTCTGGTTGCATACGACGTTGAAAAAAAACGTATAATATACCAAAATGAATGTGAGAAAAAGTTACATCAGAATTCACCCGTGTTTACCCTGTTAGCTAATTTTTAGATTCTCAAAATTCCAAATGGAAATATGAAAGTAGGAAGATATTAGTTTTTGCTAGAATTTCAAGATTTTATATTTTTCAAAATTTTAAATTAATAATTGCATCTTGCATAAATATTACTATTACTTCCAACCATAAAGATTAACCATAAAAGGTTAGCCAAGTTTTAGATTTTCATATTTTTCAGGTTTGGCAAAAAAAATTAAAAAATAGAAAATATTAAAAATAATAAGAATTCAAAAAGTTAATATTTATTTATTCAAGATTATTATTACATCATTGCTTTTGTGTATTAAAATAATTATTTGGAATTCAAACAATAAAGAAGTGTGGCATCGACCAACATCTTAATAGGATTGATATGATACTAGTATCAATAACATGTGCGCGAAGCACTTAGAAGCAAGACGAGAAGGAACTTGGAAGTTAAGCGTGCTAGTGTTGGAGTAGTGGGAGGATGGTTGACCGAGCGGAAAGTTTAACCATGAGTAAGTAATTTGACTAGAGAAAGTGTAGTTAGAGACTAAACTTGTGAGATAACTGAAATACTAGAAATTCTGTAAAAAAATAGAAAAAAGAGAGAGTGAAAAATCATTAGAAAAACAAATGGATAAAAACGATTAACGAAATAGCTTTTAGTCCCGGTTTGTATTACAACCAGAACTAACGGGGAGGGCCTTTAATCCCGAATGACTAGTCATGGTTATAAAATTGGGACTAAATGCCATTATGAACCGGGATTGAAGGCCCTTTTTCTACTAGTGTATGTTTCCTATATTGTCAAGCTACATAATTTTCAAAACCATCAATGGAAGGCCCTTTCATGCTAGAGTAGTGGGAGGATGGGTGACCGAGCGGGAAGTTTGACCATGAGTAAGTAATTTGACTAGAGAAAGTGTAGTTAGAGACTAAACTTGTGAGATAAATGAAATACTAGAAATTCTGTAAAAAAATAGAAAGAAAAGAGAGAGTGAAAAATAATTAGAAAAATAAATGGATAAAAATATTAACGAAATAGCCTTTAGTCCCGGTTTATATAACAACCGGGACTAAAGGCGAATGACTAGTCCCGATTTGCCCTTATAAACCGGGACTGGAGGCCCTTTTTATAATAGTGTATGTTTCCTATATTTTTCAAGCTACATAATTTTCGAAACCATCAATGGAAGGCCCTTATGAGTAAGTAATTTTACTAGAGAAATTGTAGTTAGAGATTAAACTTGTGAGATAACTGAAATACTAAAAATTCTGTAAAAATAGAAAAAAAAGAGTGAAAAATAATTAGAAAAACAAATAAATAAAAAAGATTAACGAAATAGCTTTAGTCCCGGTTTGTATTACAACCAAAACTAAAGGGGACGACCTTTAATCCCGAATGACTAGTCCCGGTTATAAAACCGGGACTAAAGGTCCTTATGAACCAGGACTGAAGGTATGTTTCCTATACTTGTCAAGCTACATAATTTTTGAAACCATCAATGGAAGGCACGGTAGGTTTAAAAAAGACAACTCTACTTCTTTATTCTCTCCGTAGATGTTGCAATAATGTAATATAAAAGAATCCATAGGTAAAGCATTTCACTACTAAAAAAAAGTTATTCAGTGGCGCAACTATATTGCCTATCACGTGGGTCACTGTTATCACGCCATTTGCTAATTGTTAGTAGTAGTGTACCAGGTGGTGCGCCACTGCTAGCTCATTGTTGTGTCAGTGCTATTTCATCGAGGTGTGCCACTTCGCGAAAAAAGGTGCACCACTCGTAAAAAAAGTTGAAATTTGGATCTGGATCTAGATCTAGATTTTTTTTTATTTTTTAGCGATTTTTTCGATTTTCGTTCTAGTATGCATCTTGGCACGTCTCTGTGATGGGAAGCTCCACATGAAGCTGAAGAAGAGGAAGGAAGGGTCGGCCGAGTGGAGGAGGAGAGGATGAGGAGGAGTTGAGGAGAAAAAGACGGAGGGGAGGAGGAGGCCGGCGTTGGAGAAGGAGTCGACGAGGTGGCCGGAGTTGGAGGAGGGAGTGGAATAGGAGTCCCGAGTGGAGGATGGGGCGGAGTTGGAGGAGGCCGGAGTGGAGGAGGATGCCGAATTTGGAGGGGGGGTGGGAAGTGAAGGAGAAGGCCAGAGTGAAGGAGGAGGAAATGCAGGAGGAGAAAGTAGAGGAGGAGGAAGGAGTGGAGGAGGAGGAAAGAGTTGAAGGAGGAGGGAGTGGAGGAAGAGCAGGAGGTGAGAAAGAAGAGAGGATGGAGGAAATGTGTGGGCAGGGGAGGAGGAATATGGGTGGGGATAAGGGTAATTTTGCGTAGATACAATTTTATATAAAAAACATTTTCATCGGAGCTCGTATCAACCAGAAAAACCATTTTACCAGCACACGACGCAATTTTGTGCCGGGCCCGTCACTTCCCACCTTGCTTCTCGTTGTGTCCAGCGCGCCCGGAGCGTCCCCTGTTGACCGGGGATGGGCTCGGCGTGCCGAACACTATATTGGGACGTGCCGGACGGAAAGGACCATTGGGACGCGTTACTGAGAACGAAAATATATCCGGCATGCCCCAAAATCCTTTGGGGATGCTTTGGGGGACACGGCTGCAGATGCTCTCATCTCTCAGGCCATCTTCAACGTGGCGACCCATCCCGTGCCCGCCGAATGAATCACGCGTACAAAAACGCGGCCCAACGCCGCGATGCATTCCAAAAGCGGATGTCCGCGGTGTCCGGGACGATCCAAACCTGGCCCAAATCTGGGCCAGGTTTGCGTGGATACAGATGGCAAGCGGCGTCCTCCCGCGTCCGTCTGCTTGCCTCCCATGCCCACCCATCGGCGGTCGAGAGTCCTGTTAAATGTGGAATGGGAGAGGAACTGTCCCTATCCAGTCCCCACTCCCACTCCACTCCGCACGCACGCTCGCTCGAGCTTCCACGCCGACATGGCCGCTGTGGCAGAGCAGCGGTAGGAGGCGACACGGCTGGCACGCCTACGCAGGCCGATGATCCCTCTAGACCCGCACTCCTCCTGGGAAAGGGTGCAATGGTCGCCCTGGCCGGGGCCCCGGACGCCCTCCGTCTTGTCCAGTCGGAACAACGCGTCGCCGCCGGGGGGAGTAGGTGGCGCGCCGGCAGCCATCGCGTCCCAAACCCTAGCCTAGGGTTTCCACATTTTTTAGTTAAAGCCCATATAGGGCTTTTCTTTTATGTAAAATTTGCCTAAAATAGGGCCAAGTTTAATGAATTTTAGTTTAAATTTAATTGTTTTGTTTTTGTTTTCGTTTTTTGATCTTTTCGTTACTCCGTGCATTAGGGGCACTGCCAAATAAACCGTCGGCCAGGTTCGTGTTTCCGGGCGGTCACCTAAACGGTCCCAATCGAACGGGCTAACGCGTCGGATTTGAGTCACAGTGTTGCCTCAGGGCATCTCCAACGGCGCGACGCAAACGGACGTTGAACGACCGTTTGCGTCCGCCTGGGCCGAAAATGCGTTTCGTACCCCGTACAGTGGGGCGACGCAAAATGACCGGGCCGTCCGCTGCGACACAAACCTGGCCCAAATATGCGCCTCGGATGCATCTCTGCGGACGCTGCACGGACGCGCAAAGTGTCCGCTCGCGTCTGGCGGACGTTTCATCGGGCCCGCCTGGCTACGACCCTGCGTCGATGCGTCTTCTCAGCGGCGCCAGTACTGGCGCCGAGGCGTCGCTTCGGCACTCTGCAGCCGCGTAAATGGCGATGACTCGCGTGGCGCACGGCCGTCGCCTACCTCTGCGCATGAAGTAATGTTGATGCCACGTGTGCCGCGGCCGTCGCCTGCATCTGGCCTATATAAACAGGGGCATGTGCATCTCCTCCCACACTAACCCTAGCCGCCGCACAACCTCCACCGTAGCGCCGTTGCCGCTCGACCTCCACCTTTGCCACCATGAGCAGCGCCGGCCGCGGGCAAGCTGCCGCGCCTCCAGCTCCACCTCCACCTCCACCTCTACCTCCACCTCCGACTCCACCTCCCCCGGCCTCGAGCTCCAACGAGGAGTTTGAAAATGATGACAACACATGCGACCTCCTCGACCGGGTGAGGGACGCCAAGTTCCTAGCTGACGCGCAGAAAGAAGCAGAGGAGGAGCGGGCGGGCCACGCGGTGTTCGACCTCGAGATGGATTGCCGCGGGGTGGTGGCCGCCGCAGCCGCAGAGGACGACGAGTCCGACATCTCGTGGTCTTCCGATGACCCTGATGCGCCTACCCCGAAGGAGAAGGCAGTGGAGCAGAGGGCGTTAGTCGAGTTCTTCGAGACGCTCAAGGAAGACGCCGCGAACGAGAGGCTGCGGCAATGCCTGCTAGAGGATGCGGCAGCGCACCGAGCCCTAGCGGCCGCATGGCCGGCGGCGGAGAAGCAGACGAGGGAGGGACGCAATAACGGGGCCAGACCGTCAGACAACAAGTAGTCTAGGGTTCTACAACTACTTTGTATAGTTTCAATGTACAGTAGTAGTTCCTGTGCTTTTTAAATATGTTGCAAAACTAAAAATGGGTCGCTCCGCTAGGAGCACACTTAGGAGCAAACGGACGCGTGAACAAAATATGTCCGCGGAACGACGCAAACGGACGCTCGCGATCACTTTTGGGCGTTCGATATGCGTCTCCCCCGCTGGAGATGTCTCATCTCTCCCTCCGACTGGCGTGCATGCGTCCGTTATTTTATCTTGTTGCATTCTCATCAGGGCATCTCCAACGGCGCGACGCATTTCGGACACCCAAAATGTCCGCACGCGTCGCCTGGCGGACGCGCAAATGGCCGCGCGTCCATTTGCGTCTGGGGCTGGCTCCAGCGGGGCGACATATTTTCAACGCAGGCCAGATTTCAAAAAAGAGGAACTAGCGTCAACTTGGCACGAAATTACAACCGCAAATTGGGGTCTGCAATATGTTCATCACACTTTGCACAAGGTAGCATAGTGGAGCAAAAGGGGCACAACAAGGCCTGAACAACAATAAAAAAAGTCCAAAAGGAGGCCAAGGTGCTGGGCACATGGCGATGGCAATGAGGCGTCTCGCGCGCGGATTTCGGCACGCCACTTTACCACCGAAATGACGCCAGCGCCGCATACGGGGTTGTTCTTAGCATGTTCGACCGCCGAGCAGAACTTGCTTGTCTCTTGTTTGATGTAGTTTCATCTTTTTAGGAAGGACTCTTCCGTTCGAGGGATTGTGATATGGTAGGGCGGGTGCATCTTGGTCTCGTTGTACTGCTGCAAGACATTAGCCCAATAGACCTTGCCCTTTTTCTACGCGCCATTAATACAGTCATGGCTCGTTGCCAGCCACGCTTCGCACAAACACGTGTCCTTGTCGTCCACGAAGCCTTGTGTCCTGCGGCTCTCCCCTTCTTCTTGGTAGCAATGTCCGTGGGGACATGCTGTGTTGGTGCGTCGTCGAAGTCGTCGACGGACACGGGTGTTGGCTGCGTCTGCTGGGTGGCGAACAGCCGTGCGGTTTCGATGTCCTCCGCATCTTGCGTTGGTGCCAAGTCATCATGCGGGCCTGTCCCGGCCCGATCATCGCCAACGAAGCCGCCGCCGAAGATCAAGGCCTGGATGTGTGTCTCATGGCGATCCTTCCAATACGCATACGAATGACCGGACGTCAGACGCATGATACACGACAGTCGCACACATTGAGAGAGCTCACGTACCAGGTCGTCCATCATCGGGGCAGGCGGCGCCATTTCGTCGAACAGGATGCGGGGCTGTGGCATGCTCTCCTCCGGCACCTGGCGCGTCTTGTGTGTCGCGCCCGGGCAGGAGTCACCGCTTCTAGGCGTCCGGTTCAGGTCGGGAACCGTCGCCCCGTTGAACTGCTCCGGCTTCCCGGTCAACTGCACCAGCGGCACGCCGGAGGCGAACCGCGACGCCGGGTGGACCTGCAAGGGAGCGGGAGTTCCAGGACGCAGCTGGGAACTTACCGAGCTCACCGACGAGGCCGGAGGAGCGACGTCGGCGATCCCCTCTCTCTTGACAAGCATGTATCCATCCGCTAAGGTCGGATGGAGGGCTACTTGCGCGACGCCGACTTTGATCTGCATCTGTCAGGCCTGCTGGTTGGCGGCCGCGGCAGTCTTGTTCTTCTGGTTCTGGCGCCGGCCGCGACGCTTCGCGACCTCGATGATTTTCTCCTCCTTGGAGAGCACCTTCTTTGCCGCCTTCGGCTTTGCCTCCCGGCCGCCGCTGGTGGCGACCTGCTTTGCTTCCGCCGGAGCTGCACCCTCCATTGTCGCTATAGTCGTGGCTACGGGGGAGTGTGGGACGGCGGGTGCGAGGGTTTGCTCCGCATCCATGGCGGTGACTGCGGCGGCGAGGACGTCCATCGCTTTTGGACTGCTCGCGCTGGTCTAGTTTGATATTTTGCGCGGGGAATGGCCACTGGCGGGAATAATATCGGCCTCCCTGCCACTGACGCACGGGTCCTACGTCTTTTTCAGCGGACACTCGGCGCGACCGCGGAGCGTCGGACCAGGTTTACGTCTCCGCGGAAGACCCGATCACTTTGCGTGGCTCCGCTGGAGCAGGGAAAAGACACATTTCCGGTCACGGTGGACAGAAACGGCCACTCAGTGTTTGCGTCGCGCCGCTGATCCTCCGTCACGTGGTCGCCATTGTCAACGAGCATGCTCCCACATGCAGTAAAGTAGAAGGTCATCGTGGTCGCTGCACGCTCAGCCGGGCCCCACGCAGGCGGGGCGCACGATGCTACTCATTCAAATCTACACCAACCAGTACATTCCTCACTACAGTACCACACTGACACAGCATCTTATTCTTATCCCATGGCTGCACCGCCGCTTCTTGCTCTGCTCCTCCTCGCGACGACCGCCGTGTCGCTCGCAGCCTCAGCGGTGTTCCCGAAGGAAGCTCTCCCGACGAGCTCCGGCTACCTGCCCATCGACCCGTCCACCAACGCCTCCCTCTACTACGCCTTCTACGAGGCCGCCAGCCCGCTCACGCCGCCGGCCGCCACTCCAATCCTCCTCTGGCTGCAGGGCGGGCCGGGCTGCTCGGGCCTGGTGGGCAACCTCTTCGAGCTCGGCCCCTACCTCGTCACCCCCGACGGCGCCGCCCTCTCCCGCAACCCCTTCGCCTGGAACCGCCGCTTCGGGCTCCTCTTCCTCGACAGCCCGCTCGGCACCGGCTTCAGCGCCGCGCCCGACCCCGCCCTCATCCCCACCAACCAGTCCGTCGTGGCCGCCCACATCCACGCCGCGCTCCAGGCCTTCTTCGACGCCAGCCCCTCCTCCCGCGCGCGCCCCTTCTTCCTCTCCGGCGAGAGCTACGCCGGCAAGTACGTGCCTTCCACCGGGGCGCACATCCTCTCCACCAACCCAGCGCTTCCCGCGGGGCGGCGGATCAACCTCCGCGGCGTGGCCATCGGGAACGGGCTGACGCACCCGGTGGCGCAGGTGGCCACGCACGCCGACTCGGCCTACTTCACGTGCCTCATCAACGCGCGCCAGAAGCGGGAGCTGGAGGCGCTGCAGGCGGCGGCGGTGGCGCTCACTGAGTCGTCTGCCCGGTGGCGGGACGCGGCGGACGCGCGGGGGAAGGTGCTCTCGTGGCTGCAGAACGCCACCGGCCTCGCCACGCTCTACGACTACGCCAAGCAGCGGCCGTACGCGACGGACGCCGTGGGGGCGTTCGTGAACCGGGCGGAGGTCAAGGCGGCGCTGCGCGCGCGGCAGGACGTGGCGTGGGAGGAGTGCAGCGACGCGGTCGGCGCGGCGATGCACGAGGACGTGATGAAGAGCGTCAAGCCGGAGGTGGAGGCGCTGCTCCGGCAGACGCGCGTGCTGCTGTACCAGGGCGTCCGGGACCTCCGGGACGGCGTGGTGTCGCAGGAGGCGTGGATCAGGGACCTGCGGTGGGGCGGCCTGCAAGCGTTCCAGGACGCCGACCGCGCCGTGTGGCGGGTTACGGGTTCCGGCGACGACGAGGAGGAGCTCGCCGGGTACGTGCAGCGGTCCGGCGCGCTGACGCACGTGGTGGTGTACGGCGCCGGGCACCTCGTGCCGGCGGACAACGGGCGCGCCACGCAGGAGATGATTGAGGGATGGGTGACGCAGACCGGGCTCTTCGGCGGCAGCCGCCTGGGGTCGCGTGGCCTCATGCCGGCCTGAAACTTTGTAAAACTGACCCCATACCATGCAAAAACTGTGCAATAATGACATTTTTCTCTGAAGAAATATTCAGTGATGATTTCCTGGATTGTTCTCTGACATTTTGGTGATGAATCCAGTCAAACATGAATGTCTCACCCAAACATTCAGGAACCCCCCAGTCCCCGTGATCAAAGAACCAAGTTTTGGGCTTTGTCGTATTCTCGTCAAACTATCTGAGCCCTGTCGTACAACACTGCGGAGTGGAAATGTTGAGGCGAGTTACACAAAAATAATCCTTCTGTGAACCTTCCCGGTGAAACTATTTTACCCATCTAACCCTTTTGTGTGGTGTTCCTCTCATCGGCGCCACACCTGACTGTGTGGCGCCCATGCGGACGGCGGCACTCGTCCGATGTGGCGCGATCGACGCTGATGTGTGTTCGAGTCTGACGTGGCAGGATGTGTGGCGTCACTTCTTCCGTCGGCGCCACACACGATGCCAAGGGCGCCACACATACACTTATAATTACCTAAAACATACTGTAAGACAATTCCTCAAAGACTTAGCCGTTTTGGCGACCCTGTTTGTGCGGCGCCGACGACAGGGCCGCCACAGTATGTAGTGTGGTGCCAATGCCAAGGGCGCCACACAAACAGGGTCACCAAACCGGCTAAGGACTAAGCGTCTGAAGCCCCCTGGAGGTTTTCGACATATAAGTTGATATAAGTTGACATGTGTGGTGCCGATGTCATGGGCGCCACACAGTGCAGTGTGGCGCCGCTCACATGGGCGCCACACATTGACTTGTGCTAAACCATGAAAATATCTACCATATTTCAATAGTTTTGAATACAACATTGCACACAACATGTACGAGACAACATAGTGGTTCAAATAACACATAAGGTTCGACGACATCAAGGTTCCAATTACAATAAGGTTCAACGACATGAAGGTTCGAGAAGATCAAGGTTCACACAATATCAAGGTTCGACTACATAAAGGTTCGACAACAAGAACATAGCCAAACGGACATCACTGTGTGGCAAAGGCTCCCTCGCCCCTCGCCTTCTTCTTCTTAGATTCTTCAGCCAGTTCTTCCTTCTCCCTTATGTCACGAGCCAACTGAACCACCGAGTCGAAGAAATGGTGGCGCTCCTCCGTCTTTGAAGCTTCCGCTTGAGCTCTTTCCTCCTTGATGCGCTCAACCTCCTTAGCCACCTCCTCTAGGTGCATCCTATTGGCCCTCTCCCTCGCTATTTGAGCAAGTTGTCAGTTCTTTTGGAATTTTTCCCTCCATAGACGGTCCCGTTCGGCCTTGATCTTCTCATTCCTCTTCTTCTCGCGCCATATGTATTCCTGATACTCCCTTTGCATACGGGCACGCTCGGCCATCTTGTTCTCGTGCTCCTCCTTCTCCTTCCTTCTCCCTCTTCCGCACCGTCCTCACAGCCTCCTCCCAAACGGACTCGTCCTTCTCATTGCCCTCCCACGCCTCCTTCCCATTGGTGGGTTGAGTTGCCATACCTGAAAACAAAATTGAAAAAACCAAAGTTAGTCACGGAATAGGAAAATAGAAAGTACAATACAATTAATATATTGGAGACACATACGGATAAGGCCCCGCTAGGTATCCTAGCATACTAGTACCCCGACATCCACCATGGCGACCACTACTAAGCCCTACATGAATCCTTGGTTGCCTTGGAGCTTGTCGCCATTGTGATTGATGGCTTGGGGCTTGTTGCCGTGGGGCTTGTTGACTTGGAGCTTGTTGCCTTGGAGCTTGTTGCGAAGGAACTTGTTGCCTTTGGAGCTTGTTGGCTTGGAAATAGACATTCAACTTTTCGAATGTGTATTGAATGATTGCTGTCACGGGCAATGCACGGACACCCTTCAGCACATTGTTGAAGCACTCAGCCATGTTGCTTGTCATTTGACCATATCTCCTCCCATCCTCATCATAAGCTCGTGCCCACTTTGAGTTAAATATAAGGTGCCTCTGAAGAAACTCAAAACCACCCGGGGTGAGGTTTTTGTGCTTGAGCAAGCCGTTGTATAGGTTTGCGAAGCGGCGCTCGGAGTAAGCGAGGCAACAATCTTGAAGAAGGTTAGACAACTCTTTGTTTTTGCATGCCTGGTAGAAGTTTGCACAAAAATGCCTCATGCACCATCGGTGGTGCAAGGGAGCATGCCCGGGAATGTCAAGCTCCACCGCATTGAGAATTCCTTGATGACGATCCGAGATGACACACACTTCCTTTGAGGGTGGTATGACCCTCGTCCTCAATATATGGAAAAACCATTGCCAGTTATCATTGTTCTCAACCTCTACCAATGCAAAAGCCAATGGTACTAAACGGTTGCTCGCATCATTTGCTATTGCCACCAATAGTGTGCCCTTGTACTGCCCGGTCAAGAAGGTACCATCGACGGTGATGACCGGCCTACAATGTTCGAATGCCCTCGTGCATTGCTCGAATGACCAAAATGCACGGTGAAATACCCTCACTCTTTTACCATCATGAAATGTCATTTTGCTACTAGAAGGCTCCACCACATGCACCATGCCCGGGTTAGTAGCGTCCATCGCTAACAACAACCTAGGGACTCGGTTGTATGCTTCCTCCCAATCACCGTACAACATGTTGAATGCGGCTTGTTTGGCCTTCCATGCCTTCCCATACTTGACGTCGTAGTCAAATCGGGATTTCACCGTATCTTGCACGGACCTAATGCTCATTGTTGGAAGTGATGATATCTCTGCCGAGAGCTTGTATGCAATGAACACGGATGTGAGTTGACGGTGGTCCGGCTGCGCATCCTTGCCATCAAGCTTCGGGCCCCGGCACATGTGAGTGGCTACACAACTTGTTATGTGCCAAGCGGGCCCTTTTTTGAAAGGTCTTGCACGGACAACCCATGGACACCTTTTATCTGCACATTTTAGCATGTACCGCTTTTTCAAGTCCGAGTGCACAATGATGTAAGGGCGATGATGCTTAATCGAGAACTCCTTCAACCATATCTTCAATTCCAAGAAGGTACCAAACATTAGCCCTTTAGAGATCATAGACGTCCTACCATCTACATCTCTCTTGGACATTGCCCTAGCTCCAAGAAGTAAAATTTTGCCACCATCAACCACGGCTCCATCCGCAAGACTAACATTACGGAACAATGGTATCCGAATATCTCGTCCGGTTACCTTCTTGAATATCTCGGCTCTTTCGGCTTCCTTAGCGGTCAAGCCATCCTCATCAAGTTCCTCATCGGGTCCATCATCATCCGAGTCCGATGCATAGCATCGGGAATAAGGAATGGAGTGGTCCATCTCCTCTTGCGTCAAATATTTATCGAAATCACCGACATTGTTGTCATTCATCTTGAAACCATCATCACCATCGTCATGCTCGTCATACTCCTTCTCCAACGGAGGTTGTTGGGCAATGGGAGATTGGGTGGCTTCTTCTTGGCTCATGGGTGGTGGACTCCTAGCTTGAACGGGGGAGGAGCGCCGGTTAAGGTCAATCTCAATATGAGCATCAACCGTCTTGGTTGCAAACAACTCCAAAGCCTTGTATTGTGACCCGGCCACCATCTCCTTGTAAACAGACCAACATTGCTCGGAGTTGATACGCATTGTCTTCCAACGGGTGTGCATTCCAAACCCCACATTATGTCTTCCCTCTAGCTCAACACCATCATTTGACTCATTCCAGTTCAACTCAACCCTAACTTGTGCTACCACCTCCGCAAAGCTAGGGCTAAGGTCAAACACCAAGTCAACCTCTTCCGGGTCCGGCTCTATGTTTCCCTTCAAGAAAGCATCATTGTCCACATGATGAACATGAACAATTCTATCCATCCCCCTAGCATAATGTGAACAACACATACATACATGTGTTCATTAGTTACCATAAATCAACATAATCTACCCATACAACCTAGCACACTACCATTTCTCCTACTTCAACAACCCTAACATCCAACCAAATCCCCATCCACCCTCAAATCAACCTAGGGTTTCACATCTAGGGTTTCACATGTAGATTCAATCAAATACACAAAATCAATGGATGAAAAGTAGGGGAACCGAGGAGATTACCTCAAGCAACGGGTTGGGAATGATCTCCACGGGCAGATCTGACGAAATCCAAGATATTTGAGTAGGGATTTGAGGGGGGAGAGAGAGAACCGGCCGGCTTGTTCTTGAGGGAGGAAGAAACAAAAAAGAGAATGGCTGGGTCAGGCTGGGGCGGGCTCGCGCGGCCACACATAAGGGGATGTGTGGCGCCCTTGGCATCGGCGCTACACTTTCAATGTGTGGCGCCGATGGGAGCGGCGCCACACATCCTACCACGTCAGACTCGAGCACACATCAGCGTCGACCCCTCCACGTTGGATGGGCGAGTGGCGCCGCCCGCATGGGCGCCACACAGTGAGGTGTGGCGCTGATGGGAGGGGCGCCACACAAAAGGGTTAGATCGGTGAAATAGTTTCGCCGGAGGATCAGTCTGTGCTTTTCTTTCAAAAAAGGGTTATTTTTGTGTAAATCGCCAAATGTTGAACACACCGCTATGTTTTGCATTTTCCCTTTAAGCTGATATGTCCTGGACAAACGTATCTGATTCAAAGAAAAAATACCAGATGGTCAATGTACAACACGCTCCTCGCACATCCGCCAGAGGAGCACAACCCCCCACTACCTTCGAAAGGCAGCACTTCATTGGACATCTCCACTTATCCACTTCTACAATAACACCTCTGAATAACCCAGCACCATGTCACAACTCGGCTTCCTCTAAAACCCAAGCCCGCGCCCACAGATGGGGTCGCACCCTCAAAAATTACGTCACTCCGGTGGCGCCACAGGAACCAGGAGACTAGGGTGATTAACGTCCAAAGATCTTGGTGACAAGGGATTAACTTGTCAATGTCTACGGATTGTAGACTAGGGTTTAGTCGGAAGTAGAGGGCAAGTAGATCTCGAAGGTTCAGCCGGAAAAGTATTCGACTGGTAGAAAACTAGGGTTGCGCTGATAATAGAATCGATCCCCTCTTTGTCCCTCGACTCCCCCTTATATAGGAGGCGGAGCCGAGGGTTTCGTGATACACAAGTTACAGAGTTCGGGAGACTATTTGAGTCCGTCCCGTAATAGTTACAAGTCAATATTCCTAATACAATTCTATCTTTTCAAACTATCTCCTGACTGGGCTTCCGGGCTTTATAATCTGCGGGTCGTGGGCCTTCAATAAAACCCCGGGTACCATCTTCGGCAGGCCCATTGGGGATGCCTATGTCAGTAGCCCCCGAGATTTTGCTTGAATCAGAGAATCAGGGAAAATCTCGAACTTTACAATTACCATACAACTTCTTCGAGTTAACACATATCTTTAATAAAACAATCGTATATTGTACAGGGATAAAGGTAATTGGGGCTAGTTCTTCTGACAGATCAGGTACTAGTTAACTGCTCTTGTGGCAATCCACCAAAACCTACTTCAAGATCACATCCCTGGACATGATCTCGGGATACTGGTGTAATTCGACATGCGCCGCTGCTTGCGCGTAGTTGGATTGTAACGGCACCCGAAAGTAGCTTCCTTGTGACGGTAAAGCACTCGTCCGTTGGGAACCCCAAGAGGAAGGTATGATGAGTACAGCAGCAAGTTTTCCCTCAATAAGAAACCAAGGTTTATCGAACCAGTAGGAGTCAAGGAACACGTGAAGGTTGTTGGTGGCGGAGTGTAGTGCGGCGCAACACCAGGGATTCCGGCGCCAACGTGGAACCTGCACAACACAATCAAAATACTTTGCCCCAACTTAACAGTGAGGTTGTCAATCTCACCGGCTTGCTGTAAACAAAAGGATTAAATGTATGGTGTGGAAAATGATGTTTGTATGCGAAGAACAGTAGAGAATAATGTTTGCAGTAGATTGTATTCAGATGTAAAAGAATTGGACCGGGGTCCACAGTTCACTAGTGGTGTCTCTCCAATAAGAAATAGCATGTTGGGTGAACAAATTACAGTTGGGCAATTGACAAATAGAGAGGGCATAACAATGCACATACATATCATGATGAGTAAAGTGAGATTCAATTGGGCATTACGACAAAGTACATAGACCGCTATCCAACATGCATCTATGCCTAAAAAGTCCACCTTCGGGTTAGCATCCGCACCCCTTCCAGTATTAAGTTGCAAACAACAGACAATTGCATTAAGTATGGTTCGTAATGTAATCAACACAAATATCCTTAGACAAAGCATTGATGTTTTATCCCTAGTGGCAACAGCACATCCACAACCTTAGAACTTTCTCACACGTCCTGCATTTAATGGAGGCATGAACCCACTATCGAGCATAAATACTCCCTCTTGGAGTTACAAGTATCAACTTGGCCAGAGCCTCTACTAGCAACGGAGAGCATGCAAGATCATAAACAACACATATATGATAGATTGATAATCAACATAACATAGTATTCCATATTCATCGGATCCCAACAAACACAACATGTAGCATTACAAATAGATGATCTTGATCATGATAGGCAGCTCACAAGATCTAACATGATAGCACAAGAGGAGAAGACAACCATCTAGCTACTGCTATGGACCCATAGTCCAGAGGTGAACTACTCACACATCAGTCCGGAGGCGATCATGGCGATGAAGAGTCCTCCGGGAGATGATTCCCCTCTCCGGCAGGGTGCCGGAGGCGATCTCCTGAATCCCCCGAGATGGGATTGGCGGCGGCGGCGCCTCAGTAAGGTTTCCCGTATCGTGGTTCTCGGTACTGGGGTTTTCGCGACGAAGGCTATAAGTAGGCGGAAGGGCAGCGTCGGGGGCTGTCGAGGGGCCCACCCCATAGGGCGGCGCGGGCCCCTCCTGGGCCGCGCGGCCCTATGGTGGCGGCGCCTCGTGGCCCCACCTCGTCTCTCCTTCGGTCTTCTGGAAGCTTCATGGAAAAATAAGACCCTGGGCGTTGATTTTTTCCAATGCCGAGAATATTTCTTTTGTAGGATTTCTGAAACCAAAAACAGCAGAAAACAACAACTGGCTCTTCGGCATCTCGTCAATAGGTTAGTGCCGGAAAATGCATAATAATGACATAAAGCGTGTATAAAAGATGTGAGTATCATCATAAAAGTAGCATGGAACATAAGAAATTATAGATACGTTTGAGACGTATCAAGCATCCCCAATCTTAGTTCCTACTCACCCTCGAGTAGGTAAATGATAACAAGGATAATTTCTGAAGTGACATGCTATCATAATCTTGATCAATACTATTGTAAAGCATATGAGATGAATGAAGTGATTCGAAGCAATGGTAAAGACAATGAATAAACAACTGAATCATATAGCAAAGACTTTTCATGAATAGTACTTTCAAGACAAGCATCATTAAGTCTTGCATAGGAGTTAATTCATAAAGCAATAGATTCTTAGTAGAAAGCTTTGAAACAACACAAAGGAAGATATAAGTTTCAGCGGTTGCTTTCAACTTCAACATGTATATCTCATGGATAATTGTCAACACAAAGTAATATGATGAATGCAAATAAGCAAGTATGTAGGAATCAATGCACACAGTTGACACAAGTGTTTGCTTCTAAGATAAAAAGAAGTAGGTAAACCGACTCAACATAAAAGTAAAAGAATGGGGCCCTTCGCAGAGGGAAGCATGGATTGCTATATTTGTGCTAGAGCTTTTATTTTGAAAACATAGAAACAATTTTGTCAACGGTAGTAATAATTCATATGTGTTATGCATAAGACATCTTATAAGTTGTAAGCCTCATGCATAGTATACCAATAGTGCCCGCACCTTGTCCTAATTAGCTTGGATTTACATGGATTATCATTGCATAACATATGTTTCAACCAAGTGTCACAAAGGGGTACCTCTATGTCGCATATACAAAGGTCTAAGGAGAAAGTTCGCATTGGATTTCTCGCTTTTGATTATTCTCAACTTAGACATCCATACCGGGACAACATAGACAACAGATAATGGACTCCTCTTTAATGCATAAGCATTCAACAACAGATAAAATTCTCATATGAGATTGAGGATTGTTGTCCAAACTGAAACTTCCACCATGGATCATGGCTTTAGTTAGCGGCCCAATGTTCTTCTCTAACAATATGCATACTCAAACCATTTGATCATGATAAATCACCCTTACTTCAGACAAGACGAACATGCATAGCAACTCACATGATATTCAACAAAGGTGTAATAGTTGATGGCGTCCCCAGGAACATGGTTATCGCTCAACAAGCAACTTATTAAGAAATAAGATACATAAGCTACATATTCAATACCACAATAGTTTTTAAGCTATTTTTCCCATGAGCTATATATTGCAAAGACAAAGAATGGAATTTTAAAGGTAGCACTCAAGCAATTTACTTTGGAATGGCAGATAAATACCATGTAATTGGTAGGTATGGTGGACACAAGTGGCATAGTTTTTGGCTCAAGGATTTGGATGCACGAGAAGTATTCCCTCTCAATACAAGGCTTAGGCTAGCAAGGTTGTTTGAAGCAAACACAAGTATGAACCGGTACAGCAAAACTTACATAAGAACATATTGCAAGCATTATAAGACTCTACACTGTCTTCCTTGTTGTTCAAACCCTCACCAGAAAATATCTAGACTTTAGAGAGACCAATCATGCAAACCAAATTTCAACAAGCTCTATAGTAGTTCTTCATTAATAGGTGCAGAGTACATGATGCAAGAGCTTAAACATGATCTATTTGAGCACAACAATTGCCAAGTATCAAATTATTCAAGACATTATACCAATTACCACATGAAGCATTTTCTGTTTCCAACCATATAACAATGAACGAAGTAGTTTCAACCTTCGCCAAGAACATTAAGAGTAAAGCCAAGAACACATGTGTCCATATGCAACAGCGGAGCGTGTCTCTCTCCCACACAAAGAATGCTAGGATCCGATTTTATTCAAACAAAAACAAAAATAAAAACATACGGACGCTCCAAGTAAAGCACATAAGATGTGACGGAATAAAAATATAGTTTCACTAGAGGTGACCTGATAAGTTGTCGATGAAGAAGGGGATGCCTTGGGCATCCCCAAGCTTAGATGCTTGAGTCTTCTTGAAATATGCAGGGATGAACCACGGGGGAATCCCCAAGCTTAGAGTTTTCACTCTCCTTGATCATATTGTATCATCCTCCTCTCTTGATCCTTGAAAACTTCCTCCACACCAAACTCAAAACAAACTCATTAGAGGGTTAGTGCATAATCAAAAATTCACATATTCAGAGGTGACATAATCATTCTTAACAATTCTGGACATTGCACAAAGCTACTGAAAGTTAATGGAACAAAGAAATCCATCAAACATAGCAAAACAGGCAATGCGAAATAAAAGGTAGAATCTATCAAAACAGAACAGTACGTAAAGACAAATTTTTCTGGGGCACTTAACTTGCTCAGATGAAAATGCTCAAATTGAATGAAAGTTGCGTACATATTTGAGGATCACGCACGTAAATTGGCAGATTTTTCTGAGTTACTTACAGACGGGGCTGCTCAATTTCGTGACAGTAAGAATTCTGTTTCTGCGCAGTAATCCAAATCTAGTATATCTTTACTATCAAAGACTTTACTTGGCAATGCAATAAAATAAAGATAAGGAGAGGTTGCTACAGTAGTAACAACTTCCAAGACTCAAATATAAAACAAAAGTGATGTAGTAAAATAATGGGTTGTCTCCCATAAGCGCTTTTCTTTAACGCCTTTCAGCTAGGCGCAGAAAGTGTGAATCAAGTATTATCAAGAGATGAAGCATCAACATCATAATTTCCACAACTTGTCACAATAGGTATCTTAGATATTCCATTATCTATAGTGGTACTAAGGGCTTTGTCAATTTTAGGCCTATCATAGTTTTTTGGCTTAGGCACCTTAGAGACATACATGAACTTTTGCTCCTTACCCACATAAGCTTTCTCCTTAAACTTAAGAGAAGAAAAAGTTGAACCCAATGTTCCCATAGCTTCTTCAAGTTCACTAATCCTATGGGTTCGATTATCATGAGTAGCACAAGTTTCTAAGACGGCAATTCTCTCATTAATTTCACCTAGAGATTTATCAAGTTTATCAGTGTTATTAAGTAATATTCCCAATTTAGTCTTAATACTTGGAAGATTTTGCTTTATGGTCTCCAACTTTTTCATGACATCTTCAAGAGAGATTTCAATTTTAACTTCATTAACAGGTGGTATTCCAACTAGACTCTCAATAATGCAACTAGCTTCTAAAGCAGGAGCGCCTAGGAAATTACCTCCCGCAAGAGTATCAAGAACATACCTATTCCAGCTAGAGATGCCAACATAAAAGTTCCTAAGGAGGATAATAGTGGAGTGTTTCTTAGTGCACCTATGATGAGCATCACTAATCCTATACCAAGCATCTTTAAAACATTCTCCCCCTTGTTGCTTAAACGAACGAACTTCAACTTCAGGATTACTCATTTTAGCAGTAGTAAATAAAGCAAACTAAATAAAGTAATGCAAGTAACTAATTTTTTTGTGTTTTTAATATAGAGGACGCAAACAAGATAGTAAATAAAGTAAAGCAAGTAACTAAATTTTTTGTATTTTTGATATAGAGAAAGCAAACAAGATAATAAATAAAGTAAAGCAAGTAACTAATTTTTTGTATTTTGATATAAGAAAGCAAACAAAGCAGTAAATAAAATAAAGTAAAGCAAGACAAAAACAAAGTAAAGAGATTGGATGTGGGAGACTCCCCTTGCAGCGTGTCTTGATCTCCCCGGCAACGGCGATAGAAAAAGAGTTGTTGACGTGGGAGTTGAAAATCTTTGTGGTGTAACTTTTCTTTGTTCCCCGGCAACGGCGCCAGAAAAAGAGTTGCTTGCGCGTAGTTGGATTGCAACGGCACCCGAAAGTAGCTTCCTTGTGACGGTAAAGCACTCATCCGTTGGGAACCCCAAGAGGAAGGTATGATGAGTACAGCAGCAAGTTTTCCCTCAGTAAGAAACCAAGGTTTATCGAACCAGTAGGAGTCAAGGAACACGTGAAGGTTGTTGGTGGCGGAGTGTAGTGCGGCGCAACACCAGAGATTCCGGCGCCAATGTGGAACCTGCACAACACAATCAAAATACTTTGCCCCAACTTAACAGTGAGGTTGTCAATCTCACCGGCTTGCTGTAAACAAAAGGATTAAATGTATGGTGTGGAAAATGATGTTTGTATGCGAAGAACAGTAGAGAATAATGTTTGCAGTAGATTGTATTCAGATGTAAAAGAATTGGACCGGGGTCCACAGTTCACTAGTGGTGTCTCTCCAATAAGAAATAGCATGTTGGGTGAACAAATTACAGTTGGGCAATTGACAAATAGAGAGGGCATAACAATG
Source organism: Lolium perenne (assembly GCF_019359855.2). Taxonomy (NCBI): domain Eukaryota; kingdom Viridiplantae; phylum Streptophyta; class Magnoliopsida; order Poales; family Poaceae; genus Lolium; species Lolium perenne. Next base: position 41,590,254 of record NC_067244.2, on the reverse strand, counting down.
CACATACATATCATGATGAGTAAAGTGAGATTCAATCGGGCATTACGACAAAGTACATAGACCGCTATCCAGCATGCATCTATGCCTAAAAAGTCCACCTTCGGGTTAGCATCCGCACCCCTCCAGTATTAAGTTGCAAACAACAGACAATTGCATTAAGTATGGTGCGTAATGTAATCAACACAAATATCCTTAGACAAAGCATTGATGTTTTATCCCTAGTGGCAACAGCACATCCACAACCTTAGAACTTTCTGTCACTGTCCCAGATTTAATGGAGGCATGAACCCACTATCGAGCATAAATACTCCCTCTTGGAGTTACAAGTATCAACTTGGCCAGAGCCTCTACTAGCAACGGAGAGCATGTAAGATCATAAACAACACATATATGATAGATTGATAATCAACATAACATAGTATTCCATATTCATCGGATCCCAACAAACACAACATGTAGCATTACAAATAGATGATCTTGATCATGATAGGCAGCTCACAAGACCTAACATGATAGCACAAGAGGAGAAGACAACCATCTAGCTACTGCTATGGACCCATAGTCCAGAGGTGAACTACTCACACATCAGTCTGGAGGTGATCATGGCTATGAAGAGTCCTCGGGAGATGATTCCCCTCTCCGGCAGGGTGCCGGAGGCGATCTCCTGAATCCCCCGAGATGGGATTGGCGACGGCGGCGCCTCAGTAAGGTTTTCCGTATCGTGGCTCTCGGTACTGGGGTTTTCGCGACGAAGGCTTTAAGTAGGCGGAAGGGCAGCGTCGGGGGGGCTGACAAGGGGCCCACCCCATAGGGCGGCGCGGGCCCCTCCTGGGCCGCGTGGCCCTATGGTGGCGGCGCCTCGTGGTCCCACCTTGTCTCTCCTTCGGTCTTCTGGAAGCTTCATGGAAAAATAAGACCTTGGGCGTTGATTTCGTCCAATTCCGATAATATTTCCTTTGTAGGATTTCTAAAACCAAAAACAGCAGAAAACAGCAACTGGCTCTTCGGCATCTCATCAATAGGTTAGTGCCGGAAAATGCATAATAATGACATAAAGTGTGTATAAAACGTGTGAGTATCATCATAAAAGTAGCATTGAACATAAGAAATTATAGATACGTTTGAGACGTATCAGCCGCTTAAGGTCTTACTAGATGTCGAATTCCAGTTATGTTTTATCGGGTACCTAACGTGTCCGTTAGGATTTTTCTTCGTATCTGCTGATACGGAAAAAGCGGCAAAGCGCCGTCAGAGGCAGTGCCACGCCGCACAGGACGGATCCCGGGGACTTACCTTCGCAAAGTATTGCAGCATTCAGAGATTAATTTGCGACTGAGGCACTCTGTGAATATATTGTCGAGTGCTTTTTTGGCTGTTGGAATAGCACATTTAATCGAGTCACCAAATGACTTGTACATATTTTTTTATCCTGTCCTCCCGATGGGAGTATATGAAGAGTTATTTGTATAACTCGAAATATGCTCACCATGCCTTTAAAATTTCATCGGGCACGCGAACAGCGTTCCCGATGGGAGTAGCCCCCGAGGCTACAGCCAAGTGCTTGTACTTGGTTGTAGGCTCACCATTTTAACACACATTTTTCTGTTTTTTTTTTGCTATATTAATCTCTTTTCGAATCCTTTCATCTTTATCTGGTGCGCGATGAGCGCTCCCGATGGGAGTAGCCCCCGAGCATATGAACAAATGCTTGTATTTGATCATAGGCTCTTGCTTTTTCTTGCCTGCCATACTCGAGGTTTCCTTCGTTAAAGAGTAGCCCCCGAGCAGTTGATCAAAAACTTGTATTTGATCAAAAGCTCACGAAGTTATCATCAAATCCCTCTCTGTCGCCAACCTTCAGAACATCGCAGTCGAAGTTTCTCTCTTTTAAAGTGACATCAGTGCTGACGATAGCCACGACCGCTGTATCGGGAGAACGCGAACCCTGTACTGTCCCTGACTTGTGGGTCCAAAAACCTGCGGTCTGTGACACGTTTTGCAAGTGGGGGACACATGTCCTCCGCTTTTTTCTGGCACGCGCACTGTAGCGCCTGTCCAGTTCCGTCGCAGTAAAAAGACTTTATTACCCATGGAGACACGTGTAAGTCATCATATCCATTCCTTCTGTATCCAACGGTGCATCGATTCGCAGTTTTGCTATAAAGGGTCTTCTTCCTCCAGCAATCCCTTCGCTGCGCCGCGTTCAAATCCCCTCTGCAAAACCTCCACTGCAACCAAAAACTCTTGCGCTCAACCACACCCCTACTCTCGCCAGCGCCATTGTTGATGCCACCGCGGTTAAGGCTCACAAGGCATAACACTCCCGAGGCAAGCATGGCGGCGCAGATCTAGGAGCTGCTGAGTGGGAGAGATCCAAGATCTCCAACCAGGACGCCAACCTGATGAAAAAGCTCGGCCTGATGAAGAAGAAGGAAGCGCTGATCTTCCCCAGCGAGGAAAGCTTCCCAACGCCCCCATCCAATATCGGGTTAGTTTCGTCGACCACCTTATCCGCGGTCTTTCCGCTCCAATCCACGAATTCCTTTGACTTCCAATTCCATTCTCCACGTCTCGATTTTTATCACCCTTTGCGAGTGCTTTCTCGGGACCCAACCAAATTGGGCCATGTGGAAACGCATTTTCTGCCTTCGCCGCAACGGCTCCCACAACATCGCCTATAACATAGGTGGTGTTGTTATCTGTGTCCGCTCTGACGTCGAATATTTCGACGTCAAATTCCCCGACTCCGTTCACGGGTGGCGCATAAGGTCGCTCTACGTCCGTGAGGAGTGCTCCGGCTCGCAGGAATACAACATCGCTCCCTTTGATGGTAGCGTAAAAATTCTTCGCCGCCGCTCCTGGGACGCAGAAGCTACCGAAGAAGAAAAAATGGCGACAGAGGTGCTGATGAAGCGTATCCATGAGCTGCAAAATACCCGAGGCAAAGAATTGTCGGGTATCCAAATCACCGCCTATTTCCTTAGGATTAGGGTGCAGCCTCTACAGGCTCGCAAAAACCCTATGTGGATGTATGCTGGCGAGAAGGATGTCGACCGCCTCTCCAAAGATCTCACTGTGAAGGACTTGGAGAAACTTGATCGGCGTGTTTCGTCGTTGAGCAAGAAAGATCCAGTACCAACCTCATGCCGCGTGGAACCATATAGTGGTACCCACGCTCTTCCCCAAGTAAGTAAACCTGCCTCTCGAGATTTTGTATTTCCTGCATCACTTGCTATTTTGCTGCTTTCTCGACTTGAGTTAAAAATGCAACTGCTATTTTGTTATTTTGTTGTTGACTTCTTTCCTCAAATTTCTCTTGCTATTGTTTTTTTCCTTTTTCAGAACCACCAAGTTACTTCCTCGTTGCCTCCCTTACCTGAAGGTGGGGAGGTTGATGATCGAGACATCGTTGCTGACGATGTACAGGGTACTTCTCGCCCTAAGAGTGAAGTTGCGGGTTCTCACAAATCCGCGGCTTCCTCTGAAAGAGATACTGAATCTGAGGCTTCCGAGTTTGTACACTCTCTCCCCTCCGCTGTTTCCCCAAAGAACAAAATGAAGAGGGGTGAGATTGCAGACTCCGGCACCTCTAAAGCCGGCCAGTCACCTGCCGAAGAAACTTCTCACGAAGAGGAGGAAACCTTCAACCCTTACAATGATGCCCATGTTAGCTCGTAAGTTTCTGTCGTTTTTTTTACTCGACATATTGCTTGTTAAGTGTTGCTTATACTATTTCTTGATGCACAGTGACGACGAGGAGGAAGAGCCCCCTGTTAATGTGACTGCTCTTACGAGCACGTCACGGACTTTGGTTCTTTCCGAGACTCGCCCTTCTACGGACGAAACTTCTCCTCCTCAGCAAAATGTAGGACACCTAACTCCTGTCGGGAGCCCCCGTGCCCCTTCCTCGAAGAGAGCGAGGACTGAGCTTGGTAAAGAGCCAAGCCTCTTGACTGGGAGTTCAGCGACTCCTTCTATGGACGATGTAAGGGCTCTGGCCACTCTTTTATTTTCTATCGAACTTTTCCCCATCTTGATCTTTGTATCCATGTTATTTTTCAGCCTCGGATGAAAGAATTTATTCGTCTTGGTACCCAATTTATCGGGTACCGTGACTATGCTGATAATTTGAAAGGTATTCCTCTCTTGCTTCTTCTTGTCGAGTGGATTTTCCTCTGCTATTTTGTCGTAACATTGTCATCCTTTCTTTCGCTAGAGGCTCTTGCCAAATCTGATAAACACGCCGATGACCTTGCCCTCAAGCTGGAGCAAAGCGAAAAAGCTCGCGAAAAGGCTGAACTAGATGTTGCCGCTGTCGAAAGTCTTCGAAAAAGACTCCATGACGCTGAAACTGCCTTAAGCGAAAACATAACCCAGCAAGCTGCTCGCGAGGAAGAGATCATCACCCGCTTAGAGTCGCAAAATTGACGCTTTGTCAGTAATTTCACCAACCATTTTGATTGTTCTCCAGCCTTAATTTTTTCGTATACTTGTTGATAACCCGAAATTTGTTTCAGCAGGGATGATGCACCAAGATTTTGAACTTGAAAACCCCGAGGATGACCGTCTTCTTGACACTCTTTCTCTCCTTGAGATTCATGGGGATGACGTGCGCCAAAGTATCTCCGATGCTAAGGTGGCATTTTCGCGCCTTTTTTCTTACTTCTTCCCAAAAAAGGAGCAGCCTGACACTTTTGCTGCCCTGACCAAGAACTTCATTCCCGAAGAAGATCTTGGGCTGGCTCTCCGGCAGGAGAACTTGAAGATTGGCGTTGAAGGCACCATCGCTTTGGTTGCCGAGAGCCAACAAAATGTCGACTGGGCGAAGGTTGGAGAAGCGAAGAAGATGAAGACAGAGAGGTGGCAATCCTTGATTAAGACCGGGAGACTGTATTTTGCGGAGGTTTATATATATATTGTTATTGCGGGTTACGAGCCCCCGAGTCTATCAATGAAAAAGATGTATATCATCAATATCTTTACTATATTGCAGCACCGCGAGCCCGCCTCATTAAAAACCTTTCAGCCCCACTCGGTGCCCTGAAAGGAAAAGAGTGCGTCTGAAAACTCGCGGACGTTTCAGTACATTGTATGTTTACAAGGAGGACTATATTTCGACTTTAAGCATAAAAACGCCTAAGTTGCACCACGTTCCAGGGATTTGGCTCGGATATCCCTGTCTTCTTGTCCTTTATCCTGTACGCTCCTCCGTCAATTACTTCTGTGACGATGTACGGGCCAATCCATGGCGACTGGAGTTTTTCATGGCTATTTTGCGTAAGCCGGAGAACTTAGTCGCCTACCTGGAAAGATCTTGGTCGCAAACGTCGACTATGGTAGTTTTTTATATCTTGCTGGTACTTGGTGACCCTTGACAACGCCTCATCTCGAGCTTCATCGAGTGCATCGACGTCATCTTCCAATGCCTTCCTCGAGGTTTCTTCATTGAATTCCGCCACTCTCGGGGAATTATGTTCTATCTCTATTGGCAGCATTGCCTTAGCTCCATGGACTAGAAAGAACGAAGTTTCCTGTGTCGCTGTATTTGGTGTTGTTCGAAAACTCCACAATACGCTAGGCAACTCCTCTGGCCACGTGTGTCGAGCTTTTTCCCATGGTGTTAACAGGCGCTTCTTGATGCCGTTGCAGATGACGTCGTTTGCTTTTTTTACCTGACCATTGGTTTGCGGGTGCGCAACTGAGGCAAATTGTAATTTGATGCCTACCTCTGCGCAATATGCCTTGAATTCCTTGGATGTGAAGTTGCTGCCGTTGTCTGTGACGATGCTATGGGGAACTCCAAATCGAAAAACGATACTCTTGACAAACTTGATTGCGGATGCTGCATCTGGTGAGTTTATAAGCTTCGCTTCGATCCACTTTGTGAACTTATCGATGGCTACGAGCATATACTCGTATCCTCCTGGCCAAGCTTTGTGCAGTTTTCCCACCATATCAAGACCCCATTGAGCAAAAGGCCATGACATCGGTATTGGCATCAGTTCTGCTGCCGGAGAATGACGTTTTCCGGCAAACCTTTGGCACGCATCACAAATACGCACTATGTCCTTTGCATCCTCAATTGTTGTTAGCCAATAAAATCCTGCTCTGAAAACCTTGGCTGCTATAGCTCGACTGATCGTGTGATGTCCGCACACCCCCTCGTGTACATCCTTCAGAATAAGCCTTCCTTCTTCGGGTGTGACACATCTCTGTAGTACTCCCGAAATACTTCGTTTATATAGCTCACCTTTGATCACAGTAAAGGCTTTGGAACGTATGATAACTCGCCTTGCTTCAACTGGATCGTCGGGTAGTTCTTTCCTCAGGATATATGCTATGTAAGCCTGCATCCAAGGGATTTGTACCTTCATTATTACATGTGGTTCCTCTTCACCTTCCGATGTATTTGCTCCTAGTGCTGCTGGAGCCCCCGAGGCTTTCTCATCCTTCTCCTTCTTCTGCTGTTTCTTCGCTTTGGTTGATCTTTCAGTTATCTCTTCCCACAATACGCCGGGTGGTATTGCTAGACACTGCGAGCCGATGTTTGCAAGAACATCGGCTTCATTGTTGCTGAGCCTGCTGATATGATTTACTTCGCACCCGTCGAAAAGCCTCTCGAGCTCATTATATACTTCTTTGTATGCTATCATACTGTCATTGACTGCGTCGCATTGATTCATCACCTATTGAGCCACCAGTTGTGAATCACCAAAGATTTTTAATCGAGTTGCTCCGTAAGGTTTTGCCATCTTCATCCCGTGTATAAGTGCTCCGTACTCCGCCTCATTATTAGATGTGTTTGGAAACGTCATCCGTAGAACGTATTTCAGCTTGTCGCCTTGAGGTTATACTAGTATTACGCCTGCTCCAGCTCCTTCTAGTCTTTTGGACCCGTCGAAGTTCATAGTCCAAGTTCTCGACAAATCTGGAGGTCCCGTATTTTGTAGCTCCATCCACTCTGCAATGAAGTCTGGTAAGATCTGCGACTTTATTGCTTTTCTCTTCTCATATGTGATGTCCCGAGGGGAAAGTTCTATTCCCCAAAGGGAGACACGACCCGTAGCTTCTGGGTTGTTTAATATATTGGATAAAGGCGCCTCATTGACCACTATTATCGGATGCGCCGAAAAATAGTGTCGCAGTTTTCTTGCAGTTGTGAACACTCCATATATGCTAACTTCTGGTATTGCGGGTACCGCTATTTTGAAGGTGATAAAACTTCGCTTACGAAGTATACCGGCCGCTGCACTCCGTGGAGTTTCCCTTCTTCTTCTCTTTCGACTACAAGGACTGTGCTAACCACCTGGGGCGTGGCTGCGGTGTATAACAGGAGAAGTTCCTTCTCCTTGGGCGCCACCAAGATTGGCGGTGTCGAGATTGTGCGTTTAAGGTCCTCGAAAGCTTTGTCTGCTTCTTCGTTCCGTTAGAACTTCTCTCCTTGTTTGATCAAAGCATAAAACGGCAACGCCTTTTCTCCCAGCCTAGCGACGAATCTGCTTAAAGCCGCGACTCGCTCAGCCAGCTGTTGTATTTCCTTCAACTTTGTTGGCTTCCACATCGTCACGATGGCTTGGATTTTCTCTGGGTTGGCCTCGATTCCTCTTGCTGAAACAAAGAAACCAAGAAGTTCCCCTGCAGGAACGCCAAAGGAACATTTCGTCGGGTTCAACTTGAGGCAGAACTTGTCAAGGTTGTCGAAAGTTTCCTTCAGATCCTTGATCAAGGTTGTACCTTTCTTTGTTGTTATAACGACATCGTCGATATATACTTGGACGTTCTTGCCAATCTGTGTGGCAAGACACTTCTGCATCATCCGCTGGTATATTGCTCCTGCGTTTTTCAGTCCAAATGGCATTGTTCTATAGCAGAACACGCCGTAAGGTGTTATAAAAGCTGTTTTGACCTCATCGTCTTATTTTAATCTAATCTGGTTATAACCAGAATATGCATCCAGGAAGGAAAGACGTTCACAGCCTGCCGTGGAGTCGATAATTTGATCGATCCTTGGGAGGGGAAAGGGATACTTTGGACAATATTTATTGAGACACGTGAAGTCGACGCACATGCGAAGGACCTCTGTGTTTTTCTTCGGCACCAATACTGGGTTAGCTACCCACGTGGCCTCTGTATGTAACTCTTTGATAAAGCCAGCTTCTCTGAGTCAATCGATTTCTGACAGCATAGCTTTGCGGTTTGGTTCCGAAAAACGCCGCAAAGGTTGTTTAATTGGCCTCGCCATTGGATCTAAGTTGAGGTGGTGCTCGGAAAGTTCCCTCGGTACTCCTGGCATGTCAGCTGGACACCATGCGAAGATTTCCCAGCGCTCACGGAGGAACTCGACGAGCGCGCTTTCCTATGCGAGGTCCATGTTTGTTGCAATGGATGTCGTTTTATTGGGATCCGTCAGGTGGATTTGCACCTCCTTGGAGTCTTTGGTAGTATCAAAGGTTGGTTCCTTGAGCGGCCTCCCTACGTCTGGTAACACATCATAGTCAGTTGTTAGCCTTGACGCCATATACTCTGCTTGCATCCCGAAAGTCTCTGACAGTCGATGAAAATCCTTGCCGCACTTATCAGCTAGCGCAAAACTGCCTTTTACTGTGATCGGTCCCTTGGGTCCAGGGAGTCTCCACAACAAGTATGTGTAATGTGGTACCGCCATAAACCTGACATAGGCTGGTCGTCCCAACAAAGCGTGATACTGTGACGGGAAATCCACGACTTCAAACTCCAACCTCTCTCTTCTGTAATTTTCTCGGGTTCCAAACTGAACGTCGAGGTTGATCCTTCCCAGTGGGTAACTCGGTTTCTCCGGTGTGATACCATGGAAACGCGTATCCGTTGGTAATAAGTTTGCCAGGGATATGTTTATCTTCCTCAATGCATCTGCGTACATGAGGTTTAAGCTGCTTCCGCCATCAATGAATACTCGTGAAACGTCGAATCCTGCGATAACCGCGGGTAAGATCAAAGCATACTGTCCTGGTCGTGGAACCTACTGCGGGTGGTCGGCTATAGTGAAGCCGATATCTTGCCCTGGCCAATTCAGATACTCAATTGTTGGTGGTGGCATCTTTTCTGCCATAAAAACTTGCCGCGATATTACTTTCTGAGCTCTATTGGATGGCCTGCCCTTCTAAATCATCGAGACCGCACCACTGGTGTCGATATAAGGGCCTGGTTGTGGAGCTGCCGCCAACTGCAACTGGTGTCGATTCGCATCCGTAATTGCGGGTGGAGTTGGAAGGTGGATCTCACTCCTTGGCCCCTGGTGTTTCTATTCACCGCTTGCGTGTTGGTATGCCCAGCAAATCTATGTAGTGCTAGGAAAGTTCAACAGTCCTTCTATAGATGCCCTGATTGCCTCTTTCCATTGTTGTCGAGGTAAAAGTGCATTTGGCATGGTCCGTTTAAGAGATCTTCGGGTGATACATATGGCCTCTGAAACCTTGGTCCATTATTTTGTCTATTGGGATGGGAACCGTCCTTGTAGTCGCTGCGCTGCTCGCCACTTTTTTGATAATCATCTCAATTGTTTCCATCGTTGTTTCCTCGAAATCCAGCTGATATTTGGCCGGGAGCATCATAATCTGAAAATTGTCGAGGGAATCGTCGCCTATTTTGAAAGTTTCGGTTGCCATCATCCTCAGGCGACATGTGTTGCTTGTTATGAACAACATCTTCTCCATCCGCCCACCGATTCGCTATTTCCATGAGTGTTGCTATTGTTTTTGGGTTGGTTCTTCCCAAATCTTCGACAAAGTCCCTCCTTCGAATACCAGCAACAAATGCATCTATTGCTCTCTCGTCAGATATGTTTTCTGCCGAGTTTTTGATGATGTTCCACCTCTGGATATACGTCCTCATTGATTCATCGTATTTCTGTCTGCAAACCCTCAACTGCTCCAATGATGCGGGTTTCTTGCACGTGGATCGGAAATTCTTCACAAATATATCCTCGAAACTTTCCCAGCTGTCGATAGAACCAAGAGGCAGCTTCTTTATCCATGATCGTGCGGCTCCACTTAAGTGTACTTGAATGCTCTGCATGGCTGTTGCTCTAGTTCCACCCATCAGCTTTACCGTCTCGAGATAATCAACTAGCCAATCCTCAGGATCTTGCAGGCCATCGATTTTTTTTGTAATTGTCGGGTAGCTTAAACCCTGATGGAACTCGATTTTTGTGGACTCGTCTTGTAAAGCACGGGAACCCGCGCATATCCTCTTCGTCAACCTCTAGTGAGTACCGACGTTCCCTTCTTTCCTGTCGCGCTCTATCTACTCTTGTTTGCACCGCTGTGTCTCTTGCCCCACTCGTTCTCGCAGGATCTTGCACCGCTGCAGTAGGTCGTGGACTATGTTGCATTGCAGATCCTTCGGGAGGCGTACCTGTGAACGTTGTTCCCATGGCTCCAACTCCCGCCATGGCCATGTTATACAGCGCTTCTCTTGGGTCTCCGGGAGGTGGCCTGGATGCCAAGATGAAATCTTGTGTCGCCATGTACCCAGCTTCTGGTGTTTTGGGAATAATATTCCCCCTCGTGTCAACCGACATAAAGGACATGTCGAGGTTTTGAACCAGGTTCTCCCTCTCAGCCTCAGGTATATATTGCAACCGAGATCTTGCCCTATTTCGAGCTGCTCTATGGCTGTCTCCTCCCGAAGTACCTGATTGTCGGCTCAACTCCTCTCTTCGCCTGCTTGACGCAGAAGCCGCGGCTTGCCTTCTATCCAGCTCCACTTTCTGTTTTTCGAGCTCCCGTCTGGCACGGGCGAGTCTATATTGATATGCTTGTAACTCTTCAGTTGTCGCAGTTACAGTCATTGGCTCTGTGCCATCAATAGCTCTTGCAACTCTATCCCACACTGCCTGCGGAAATTGCACCATCTGTCGTGTTCCAGGTCCGACATATTTGGTTCCCAAGCCTCGCGTAAGATCAGCGGGATCGACGTATGGATTTCCCGCGTTATCTCCTCCTGTGGTCGACTTGTATCTCCGATTGCATAGATTTGATGATATTTTGAACTTTGACCTTTGTCGAGATTGGTGACACCGTTGTATAGATCGGCGAAGACATCTCCAACAATAGTAGATTTGTCGATGAAGCTGAAGCTGTTGACGCTGTCTGAGTCGCTGCTTATATTGGAGTCCGCATACGACTCGAAGGACAGGTTGCCGAAGATCTTAGCGAGCTTTTCGCTTGTCGTAGTTTTGACGAAGCGTGGTGGCGAAATCTCATCATCGCCTGTCTCGAACGATGATGACGAGTCCGAAAAATCAGAATCGACCGCCGACAATCCCGACGAAATCGGAACCTCGAGACGATACGATCCTTCTTTCTCGACGCAGAAGTGGAACCTTCCGAACGTCATCTCTATAGGCTCCTCCAGATACGCATATGCATCCAAACGGGAGGGCGGGTGAGGAACAAAATCGACTAGATCAGTTTCGATCTGTTTACCTCTATCCATCGCGTTGCTTGCTACTGAAGAAGTCGACGATCTTGAATGTGCCATCGAGATCACCTCCTTGTCGCCTCTAATTCACACAGACGGCGCCAATTGACAAGGGATTAACTTGTCAATGTCTAGGGATTGTAGACTAGGGTTTAGTCGGAAGTAGAGGGCAAGTAGACCTCGAAGGTTCAGCCGGAAAAGTATTCGACTGGTAGAAAACTAGGGTTGCGTTGATAATAGAATCGATCCCCTCTTTGTCCCTCGACTCCCCATTATATAGGAGGTGGAGCCGAGGGTTTCGTGATACACAAGATAGAGTTCGGGATACTATTTGAGTCCGTCCCGTAATAGTTACAAGTCAATATTCCTAATACAATTCTATCTTTTCAAACTATCTCCTGACTGGGCTTCCGGGCTTTATAATATTCGGGTCGTGGGCCTTCAATAAAACCCCGGGTACCATCTTCGCCAGGCCCATTGGGGATGCCTATGTCACTCGGTCCTTCCTCGGTCCACCATGCTTCGCTTGCATCCATTGGACAAAACTTATGTCAGCCTGCGACATCCAATGGAGCTTGCCCCACCATTTTAGACACGGTGCCCAGACTTGTTGCGCCAGGACGCAACCCAGTAGAAGGTGATCTAACGAATTGTTCTCTTGGTCACTGAATGGGCAAGCTGCCGGGTGTGGGAGGCCACGCCTGCTCAATCTGTCCGCAGTCCAGCATCTGTTCTTGGCTGCCAGCCATAGAATGACCATGTTGTTTGGTGGAGCCCGTGAGAGCTAAATCTGCACAGCGCCAGCCATCTCCACCCTAGGTCCGAACATCGCGCGATAGCACGCTTGTGCAGAGTAGGAGTAACCTTTCTCCTAGCCCCACAGGAAAGCATCTTCCACGCCTTTTGTGAGGGTAACATCTACCAGACGATCTTCCACTTGTAGCAATTCTCTAATAGCTAGAGCTCCAAGATTCGAAGGAATGTCATCTAGCCAGCTTCCTGTCAGGCTGTCATGGACTAAGCGCTATCTGAGAGCACGCCTTCGTACCGCCGCAAACAAGTTAGGCGCAATATCACATATCCGCCCATCCGATAACCAATTATCAGTCCAGAAGAATGTAGCCGCACCATCTCCCAGCATGGAGTAGGTCGCTCCTTCGAAAATCTATCTCACCATCTTGGGTACTTGTATGTTGAGCTCCTTCCAAGGCTTGGAGTAGCCTACTCGCTGAAGCCACAGCCACCTGGTCCTCAGTGCCAAGTTCATCATCTTAAGGTTGGGTACCCCAAGCCCACCCTATTCATTAGGAGCGTAAACTTTGTCCCACGCCACTAAACAGTGGGCTCCCTTGACGTCCTTTCTCCCCTTCTAGAGGAAGCCTCTTATGATTTTCTCGATTTCTATCAGGGTCTTGGCCGGGAGATCAAGGCACCTCATTGAAAAAATGGGCATCGCAAAGAGCGTCGCATAGACCAGCTCCAGCCTTCCACCTTTGTCTAGCAGCGATGCCCTCCAACCAGGCAACTTATTAGCCACACTATCCACAAGGTATTACAACTGCGCTGCACTCGGCTTCCTCAAGGTGACGGGGAGCCCTAGGTACCTCAGGGGGAATGGCACCAGTGGGCAGTGTAGTTCCTGGTCCACGACAGCCATGTTAGCATCGCTGCAGCGGATAAGGTTTGCTGAGCATTTGTCCATGGTGGTACATAGGCCTGAAACTGCACCAAAGTCGTCCATGATCACGGAGAAGACCCTAAAGTCGAGCGTAGTGGGCCGTAAGAAGGTCACCACATCGTCTGCATACATCGAAGTGCGCAACCTTAGCCCCATCAGAGCTAGCGGAGTGAGCAACCCGGCAGCAGCTTCCTTCTCAATCATCAAATGCAGGAGTTCCATGATCAGAATAAAGAGCTGCGGGGAAAGAGGACCCCCTGACGCAGTCCACGCCTATTGATAATCTGCGAGCCGGGAGTGCCATTGATGAAGACCCAGGTGGTCGCTGTGGAGAGAAGATCACAAATGACACAAATGACAGCCAAGATCCTTTCTCCAAACCCTTGATCAGAAGGACTGCAGAGGTGGCACTACTATGAAGCTTGCGTGTCGTACCTTGCACCATTATGAAGTTATCATGTAGGCACCTTCCACACACGAATGCACTCTCCTGCAAACCCACCATCTGGGGAAGGATGGGGGCGACCCGGTTGGCCAACACCTTTGCCACTAACTTGGAAATGCCATGGATTAGACTGATAGGCCTGAAATCCCGAACCTCCTTCGCCCCATCCTTCTCCGTAGGAAGGGTGATGAAAGCTTCATTGATCGCTCCGAGGCCACGGCTGTCAAACCGGGAGAGCGAGTTGAATGCTCCCATGACATCCTCCTTGACAATGCTCCAACATGTCACAAGGAAGCGAGCTGAGAAGCCATCTGGGCCGGGGAACTTATCCATGGGCATGTCCTTGATGGTTGTCCACACTTTATCCTCCGTGAACACTCCGTCAATATGTTGGAGGTTGAGAGAAGGAAGCCCAAGAAAATCCAGGTCGAGCGTGAATGGCCTGTCTAGCGCCAAACCCAACAGCTAATCAAAGAAAGCATCCACCGTCTCCGCCTTCTCACTATGTTCGGTGACTCGCGTGTTGTCAACGTCCAGATGTCCAATGAAGTTCTTGCGGCGTACTTGGCTTGCATGCAGGTGGAAGAAGCGTGTACATGCATCCCCTTCTCGCAGCCAAAGAATGCGGGAACGCTGTCTAGAAATTGTCCTCTCCAAGGACGCCAACCCCAACAGTTTCTTCTTAAGAAAACGCTGAATGCCCCGCTGATGTGGTTGCAACAGCCGAGATTCCGTAGCGACGTTGAAACGAAGAATCAACTCTGTGGCCAGCAGGATCTGCATCTTGATGCTACCAACAAACTTGGAGCTCCAACTCCTCTTTGCTGTGGCCCTGAGTTTCTGGTCAAGGCACTTGAAGGGGTTTGGCCCTTGAGGTTGCGTCATCCACACTTCTTGGACACTTCCATGAAAGTAAGAGAAGAATTGTTCAGTTATTATAGGATGACTGCTGCCATAATCAGAGTCCTCAGCCATTTACAATGTTTATATCTTAGCAACTCCACCTAGAGTAAGACCTAGTTAATTTGGTAGTAAAGCATTTTACAAACTGAAGTATTCTAAAACTATAGTATGTTATCGTGGAGGCATACAATACTACAGTTTTAGCAAATTAGAGTATTTTGAAGTTTTTAGAATACGGTGGCATGTTTGGCTAGTAAAGATAAGGAGAGAGACATTTTATGTGAAATATATTGATCTTACTTTATTTTTTAAGGTTTCAGTAATATATATTGTATACCAATAAAATAGCAGATCCAAGGTTTGGCCTTAATTGGTTGTGCCTAGCAATGACCTTGTTGAAGATGTTGTTTTGTGAGCTAAGATTTTCTTCAGGATGAAAACCTAAGATCTTTGATCGGGCGACGACGGCGCTTGTGCACTGTTTCCTTCTTGAAGGCGTTGCTTTTGGAGAAACTGAACTTCTGGTGGTGATGTCTTGGTGGTGTTAGTACTGCTGCTTCAAGAAATAGATCACTGTAGCGGGACTTTTCTTTTATTGTAATTATTCTTCTTTTTTTAGCTGTGTGCATCCGTAATACCGCTAGGGCATTGCGTTGTTGTAGAGGTTGGGTGTAATTGGTATCTTTGCGATATTAATATATTCTCTTTATCGAAAAAAATAGTAGATCTTTTGTTTTCCTATGGATGCAATATTATGTTTAAGTATTTTTAACTCTCTCCCTATTAACAATAATAATCAATCACGGACGACATAGCTCTGACATCTTAATCATTCGTCATTTTTTTGTATGTTATTGCAAATTATAATGACGTGTCCTCCTAAATTTTAAGGATAAGAAACCACATCAAGTTCCTCCTTTTTTAATATTTATATAATAGTTTATTTGATCACTTACATCATAGGAAAACCATAAGCAGTCTATACATAAATAGCTTTCAAAAGATTATACTTAAACGACATTTATTTCATGTTGAAAGTTATTCGTACAAATACTTTGTAGGATTCATATTCCTAAGATGTAAACAATCTAATCCATAAGATTAAAATTGTACAACGACTTCAAAATTATCTTCAATGAAATTTGTATTCTGGACAAATATTATGACTTAAATTTCTTGAAAAAAAAATATTTCTTCGTCTTGATACAGATGTGTGCATTGCATTCATGCAAAAAAAAAGAAAATTTTTGGCGGTTTTTAATAAGAGTTGTCAAAATAATTAAAGTTTCACTTAAGTTGCTGATGGAATTGAAGCCGATCATCAAATTAAAAGCAATAAACTTCAATATGACCTTTACTAAAACTTTATTTTGGATAAAGCTGATTTGATCAATGTGTTAGATCAAATGGATACATATTGAAGTTTCAAACAAATAATAAGATATAAAATAACCAAATCTTGATTCATATTTTCCAACTTTATCCGAATAAATGTTCCGACCACGATCCTCGTGGTATTTATTAAACTCAATTCAAGAACTTATGTCAAGAAAATAATCACAGGTAATGTTCTAAAAGCTTGATACATTATATTCTTATCTACCCAAATCTATTTTCATCAAACATCAGAAGGGATAAATCTGTACCTATTCAAATGATGCTAACAACTTTTGAGTTAGAGCTTTACGGTATAATCCATTTTACTTAGAAGTGCTGAGGTGACAAAATCTTAAATGGAATAGAACCATATTTTTTCCCTGAAGTCAATAGGAAACCATTCCAAACTAGAGAAGCCAATGAGAGCCTTAGGTTATAAACCAGAGAGCCTAGAATGGTGAGGTAAAATCAACCCTAAATTAACTAGAACAATTATCTTGACCTTAAGAGATACTCGTGCCACCATGCGACAAAAACAATTCCCACAAAGATTACTAATAACTAGTCTTGATAAATCAAGAAGTAATAAAAGGTTGGATATCGCATTTCTACAACCGTGAGCATAGGTCCTGGTTTTTGAAAAGAATTCTAATCATAATATAAAATGTTGAAAGAATTCTTATAAAAAAAATTGGCGCATACATCTTGATGTTCTTTGTGTACGCAAATTTGTTTGACGAATAACTCATATTTTTGTGTCATGTCTAAAAAATGCAAATATGGTGCTAAAAATAAGGTCTCCTAATGACATTTTCTTGTATTTTTTACTTAGAGAACAAAAGATCTTGGTTTTCCATTAAACTCGGGATGCGCACGTAGAATGTCATGTGTGATTTTTTTCAGATTTTGTGTGTGGATATTTTAAAATATTTTTCGGGTGACAGGAGCATATGCACCCAAGATCAAAAGTGCATGTCCTTAAAAAGTTCTCTTAGATACATGATGTTCTAAGAGAATAGGGTAGTACAAAGTGTACCTAGCTAGGTTAGCCATAGACCTCACCCAACCAAATGAACTAAGCCTATATGATCTCAGAGACTTTGTGAGCATATCATAAACCCTAACCAAAGCCATGCCTATACAAGAGAGTGCAAATTAAGTGTTACACTCTAGATATTGAGAAAGCACTTAATCTTGGAGGTGAGAACCGTAATTCATAAGAGATGCCTCAAGAATCCAAGACCATGTTCATCACAAATGAGTGTTGATCATAGAACCTTCAGAAATTGTAATGAAGGGGAAGGAACTAAGCACTCTAATGTCCTAGGATTTATCAGGAGTAATTTGAAGACACAAATTCATGTCTCTCACAAGGAAGTTAAAACTTGAGTGCCAAGCTCATAAGACCAACAAATAAAACTAGGAAGAAGAGATGTTAAAGTATTGGTATTTATTGATGAGTTGATAATGCCAAGTATATGATTATGCTTTGATGGATATGTGAATAAGAGATCTAGGAAAGCCTAGAGTGATAAGGAGATATCATCCTAAATAAATAGAGAATATGAAAGTTTAAGTGGGAACCTTTCAACAAAGAGAAAAACATATATATGAAAACTTGTGGGAAACCTTAATTCTTGCACAAGTTTCCATTAGGCAAAGTAATTAGCTAGTCAGTGGTAAGCACAAGCTTATCAACTAAGTTCTTATTAGCCCAGAACTCTAACTTCATTCACCAAATTTTGGGTGATCAATATCTTCTTGGAGAGAGGGACCATCTCATAAAAATCAAACATCCTTTAATACACACTTATACTTCCATTTCATGATTTGATTCGACAAGACAAACATAATCATAATCTTGTGATCAACATCTTCCTAAATAAAGAGGGAGAAAACCTTCACATGATATGTAGCTTTTCATCTACACACTTCGCTAATCTATATTATTAAATTTCAACTTATCCATCACTTGGTGATCATAATAAAATCCTAAAACCATGCCCTATAATCAGATACAGTTGATGTGAACAATTGATGAACATTAGAATTAAATCAAAGTATTTTACGTAGTTGATTACCCTTGGGAAGTTATTCAAACCTATGAACCAAATGAATAAATCAATAAGTGTGACATAAACCAAATTTTATCCATGGACCAATAAATATTTCTTCTAAAAAGATAAGAATTACTTCTAAGTGTCATAAGAAAATACTTAAGAAACTTCAATAATGACCTTAGAATGGTTCTAGATAATTTCCAAGCCATTGGATAATAAAGGTGCACATGCAATAATGTTCTTAGGAACATATTTCAAAATAAAAACCCAAGTGTTGCTAGTACACTTAGTAAATACCTACGTGACCATGAATACAAAACAAATAGCTTACATGTCATTAGGTAATTGCCAAGTACTACACAAATAATATGAACTCTAAAAGAAAGTGAATGGAAATAATCTCTATTAGGATCCCTAAATTAAATCATAATAACATCCTACAAACAAATGTGTTTACACACATATACAATTTATTAATACACAGCAATATTTCAAACAATATCTCAGATGAATGCCAGAAGGATTCACACATTTCAAATATTCCAAAACAGATTCGAATTCAAATAAGAAATTCAAATACAGAAAAAAAGAGAAGACAGGGAGTAGCCAAACCAGGAAGTTGGGTTCGCAGCCCACTCTTCAGCCCGTGACTGAGCCAGGCTGAAACGGCCTCCGCAGCTCAAGCCAACCTAGTACAAGATATTTTTTCGGTATCAGGCGGACAAGTGGGACCTACCTCCGATAGATGTCTCTGTCTTTGTCTTCCTCCGCATGGTCGATACCGCAACGACGAGCTCCATCTTGAGGCTACCATTGTGGACTTTACTCGGATGTGTGGACCATTCCACAACTCTTCTTCAACCTCTATGCATCCGTAGACACCCTTGATGCCAAGATTCATACTCAAAACCCTAATCTAGATCACCTTCGCATCTCCTCCATCCTCGCCACAATGGTGATGTTTTCGAGCTTGCTTGGAGCTATAAAAACACCTAGAGCATCGCCTCAGGGTCGTTGTTCTTCGCCACCATTCCCAAATCTCACTAATCCTCTCTATGTACCTCGCAATCCATCGAAAGCCATCGCCGGAGTTTAGAACATGCCCATCCATTGAAGGAACCCCATGGACCATGAAGGGGTCTGGGAGAAGCGCTTCTCCGTGCAGATTATCATGGAGGAGATGAGCATCGAGGGGAGTTTGGAATTGTCTAATTTGGGTGTTCTGTTTCACCGGCCATCATCGAAAATAGCGATCGTGTCATCTTCTCCTCCTCAATCAGCATCGTAGACCAGACCATCAGCTTCAGGGTATGATTTCGCGCCCATATATCTTATTCTAGCATCTTATATCCTTATGTATTGCCCTAGCATTGTATGCCGTTGATCGCCAGTGTAGTAGAGTTCACAGGAGGAAGCTTCGGTGACCATTTCAAGGGGGCGCCGCCACTTTTAGGTTTAGGGTGAAGCCTTGTATCAACTAGCCCACTCTAGCAGCTGCGTGAAACCTAGAACCTTGCTACCGTCGCCGACGACCACACAATAGCCATGCCGCCAAGCCGAGTCAGCGATTTTGACCCAGTCCATGCCCACGTGGCTGCTAAGGTGGATCTAACCCCACCAGTCAGTGACCGAGGTCTAGGTTTGCCAGGGTACAAAAAGTAAGTGTCCATTTAAATTGCAGAAAATAGTACAAACTTAGGAAATTCATAACTATATATATAAATATCATAAAAATACAAAAAAGATATTGAAGTGATCACAAAAATAAGATCATTTTTTTAAACTTTAACCTCATGTGTTTATGTGAAATAAAATTCCATCATTCAATAAACTTTGTTTATGCCTCTTCTTTTATTATAAATTGCCAATAAAAATATTAAAAATTAATATTGTAAAGTAGTGATTCATACTTTATAAACTCAAGAACACAATAACCTTAAGCTTATTTTGTTATCATAGTATTAATTGGTAAATTATTCAGACTTAAGTTTTAAAACTATTTTCCTTAATTATTTTAATTAGTAAATTTCAGGAATGTCTGCAAATATTATCCACTTGTATTCAAAGGTTATTCACTGGCTTTAAGACTTTATTTAGTAATTGTTTCCTTTACAACTATATTGAATCATAAGCAACCCCTTACTTGATTTTAACATCACTTAGCAATGTAATTCCAGACCCCTAGGAAGATATTAAGAGTGATAATCTTACTTTAGCAAATACTTTAGAACGTTTGCCAAGTAAATGAAATGCATGTTGTTGTACTGAAATTTTACAAATTGCAAATGGAAATGAAATTGTTAATCCCATGTCTTCACCTTTAATAACCATTATGTGATCAAGTAGTAGAAGCTTAATGTGAACCCCCTAAATTGTTACTTTCATGTCATCACACTTCACTGCTTCTTCATGTAATAAGAGTGTTATCAACAACAAAAGCATACATCTAAGGTAATATCAATGTACTTTACCTTGTATGTTCATGCTCTATTATGTATATGCAAGCACTAGATGAATCTTAACATGTTTCCTCAATATGTTACCTCTATTATCTACTTAGTGATCAAGAGAATTATAGTAAATTCTAAAGTAACTAACTCTTATTGGAAATACTTTAATTTCATTAAGAAATATGTTATTCAAAAGTTATTCTTTTTTACTACGTCAAATAGTTGGATGGCCACGTTTGTTCTTTTTGTTTACTTTTCATTTGAAGTTTTGTCCGATGGATTCTCCTTCGTATGGAAGAACACTAAGATTTTTGGGTGCAACTTCGATCAAATCACAGACTAAAATGGTTCACGCAGCCTCACTATTAGGGAAGAGGTTGTATTTGTGTAAGGTTTCAGGGGTGAAGCACAGAATTTTCCTAACCAAGCTATCACTACCTTCTTCAATAGCTCTACCATCATTTCCCTGTCCACGGCCGTGACATGCCGCCGCGCATAGCTTCCTAGTATGCATGTAAAAGGCAGCGGTAAGTTGCGTAATGCAGTGCATTTCCCATATCTATATCATCATGTATTTTCGAACTTTCAGAAATTTATGGCTAATAGTTAAGCTAACCACTAACAGTACCTAGCTATGTAGTGATCCTACAACACATGGTACTTACTCGGACATAAGTATTGATTATCCTGAAAGGAGCTGCATACTACTACTGACGTGATGCTTATTCTAGAAGCACATTTTAGATGCGTGTTTAACAGCTGGCTTGAGAAGTTGAGATTGTTTATATATAGCTACTACATGGAGTAGTCCTGAGCTCAGTTGCCATTTTCGCTCGGGTATTACCGCTGTAATACTTAGCCACACCATCAAATCCAAACACATCGTTTTACACCGCACACAACTACACAAGTGTCCCCGAAACAAGCCGTTAAGCAGTCCTATTCCCGTATCGGGCACATCGATCGATCGTGGGGTATCGTGCTCGTCTTTAGAAAAGGAATAAGCTAGCTACTGTCGCAGTTCCGAAACAAATACTCCCTCCGTCCTAGAAAGTCATATTCTCAAAAACTATTTGTCCCATAACCTCCACCTCTAAGGCATAATTTTATTTAATAAGGGAGAGAAAGGGGTTGCATGCACCAATGAGGAAGAGAAAGAGAACCAATGAGAGAGAAAGAGACTGCATGCACCAATGAGAGAGAGAAAATGAGACCCAATCAGCTAGTACCTTGGGCCAAGATATTCAAAAATTGTGACTTACAAACTAGGACGGAGGGAATAATAGATGCACACAAGACAGCAATGTTCGTCTATATAAACCAGTTAAATCAGACGCCCCAAACCCTAACCCTAACCCTCCGCCCCCAACCCTCCGCCGCCACCGCCGCCGGTAGCGCCGCCGGGGCAAAGTCCCTCGGGGCGTGGCGGCGGCGGGGGCCCTTCCTCGTCGCCGCGTGGAGATCGGCGGCTGGATCCCCACCTCCTCGATGCTTGGCGGAGCAGACGCGCGTGGGATGGGCGACGACGGCGGCGGCCCTCCTCCCGTCGGCTGTCCCCTGGCGGACCGGTCGGCGCGGGTGGGATGGGCGGCGCTGCGGTCTCCCTCTTCTCGTCGGCTTCCCGCAGCACTCCGGCAGGGGTTGGTGGTGGGCGGCGGCCAGACCCTCGGTCTGCGCCATGCCATCCACCCCCGCCTCTCGTTGGTGCGTGGAGGCGATCTCGGGCATCTTCCGCGACACGAGGGCGCCCGGGGCAGCAGCCTTGGGTTTGACGGAGGAGGTGGCCTTTTCTTCGCCGGAGAGGGTCGGCCTGCGCTTGGTGGTCGTGGATTTTTGATCTATCATCGCCATCCGGCGGTGAGATGGAGGTGCATGGAAGCCGGCGATGGTGTCGCCGGTGGGGGGTTGGGTTGGCCAGCCCGGGATGGTCGCCGACGTGGGTGTCCGGCCTGAATAAAGGCGGCGGTCCTAGGGCCTCTCTTGCGTGAAGAGGAGGACCTACCGGAGGCCTGGACTCGTGATCTGGCCGGAGGATTGAGTTCCGGAAGGTTCCGCCGGTGAATGTAACAGTGCTTTGCCTGGAGTTTGCTGGATCGGAGGTATTCGGTCGTACGCACCCATGCGTTTATTCCGACCGTTTGGTTCTGGAGGGAGCGGCGCGAAGTTCTTTTTCTGTGTTGACATCGAGTGACTATGGATCCATGATGAAAGTCGGAAGAAGAGAATTTCATGAAGGCCGGAGGGGAGGACTAGCTAAGGGAGGTTCAAGTCTCCGCGCTGTTGAGGGGCTTGCTTGGTGTCCGGGCTTCACAGCAGCGGTATGAAAGTGGGGGCGATAACACATGTGAAGCGCAGAGTTCTACCTTTCAGGGTGAAAACCCAAGGTCTGGTCTTAACTGGTTGTGCCTGGCAGTGACCTTGGTGGAGGCATTGTTTTGAGAGTGGGGACTATCTTCATGGTGAAAACCTAAGATCTTTGATCGGGCGACGACGGTGTTGGAGCACTGTTCCCTTCTTGGAGGCGTCGTTTTTTGGAGAGTCTGCAATTCAGGTGTTGTCATGGTGGTGGATGTATTGTTGTTGTTAGGTCCGTGATACTGTAGCGGGACTTTTGTTTCTTAGTTTTCTTTTCCTTTTTTTGGCTGTGTGCATCCGTAGTGCCATTAGAGTGGTGCGTTGTTGCAGAGGCTGGATGTAATTGGTATCTCTCGATATTAATATATTCCCTTTATCGAAAAAAGTTAAATCAGACGCCATAAGCACCCACGAGCAAGTTTAGCTGTAAGACAATGATTTGGGGGAACCGGCTCAACCCTAAACTGGGTGGCCTATCACATATATATATGGGTGTGTTACAATAGGTACAATACACGTACACATACACAGAAGCTATACACAGTCTAACACCCTCCCTCAATCTTAGCCACTTCTCAAAGAATCTAGAAGGGTAAGATTGCGCCTACAAGCCTCAAACTGTGGTAAAGGCAAAGGCTTAGTGAAGATGTCTGCAAGTTGATCTTTAGAAGAGATGAACTTGATCTGGAGTTGCTTCTGTGACACGCGTTCCCGTACAAAGTGAAAGTCAACTTCGATGTGTTTCATTCGGGCATGGAATACCGGATTAGCCGAGAGGTATGTAGCACCAATGTTATCACACCAAAGAATAGGAGGCTGCGCTTGGGACATACCCAATTCCCGAAGCAAGGACTGTACCCAAATAATCTCTGCAGTAGCATCACCAACAGCCTTATACTCAGCTTCGATCGCTGCGAGAAACTTGATCGCTTTGTTTGCGAGCACTCCAGGCGATCAAACTAGAGCCATAGAACACAGCATAGCCCCCCGTGGATCGCCTGTCATCTGGACTACCAGCCCAGTCCGCATCAGAAAACGCCGAAAGAACCCCTGAGGGATGCGGCCGGATATGAAGGCCATGAGACACTGTGAGTCAAACATAGCGCAAAATGCGCTTAACAGCAGACCAATGAGTGTCACGTGGCGCCTGTAAATATTGACAAACTCTGTTGACAGCAAAGGAGATATCGGGTCTCGTAATCGTCAAGTACTGAAGACCACCAACAATGCTCCTGTATTCTGTCGCATCCGCAGGAGACAGAAGCATACCATCAACAGCAGTGAGCTTGTCAGTGGAAGACATGGGCGTGGCAATGGGCTTGCACTTCAGCATCCCGGCTCGCTGCAAGAGCTCCAACGAGTACTTCTTTTGTGTCATAGTCAACCCGGCAGCACGAGGAGAAACCTCCACACCAAGAAAGTAATGAAGCCTCCCAAGATCTTTGACAGCAAAATCAGCACCAAGAGAGCAAACAAGAGCATCTGCAGCAACCTGAGACGAGCTGACTAGAATAATATCATCTACATAGACCAACAAGTACATAGTGACTGTGGGCTTGTGCAGAAGAAATAAGGATGAGTCAGCTGTGGAAGGCGAAAAACCATGAGCACGAAGAGCAGTCGCAAGACGGGCATGCCAGGCACGAGGAGCTTGCTTCAAGCCATACAGTGCTTTGGTGAGATGGCAGATATAATCAGGGTGGTTAGGATCTGCAAAGCCAGGTGGCTGCCGCATATAGACCTCCTCCTCCAATACTCCATGAAGGAAAGCATTCTGCACATCAAGCTGACGGAGAGACCAACCTCGAGTGACTGCAATAGAGAGAAGAAGCCGGATAGTAGTAGGCTTGACCACTGGACTAAAGGTATCCTCATAATCAAGACCATAACGCTGCCGAAATCCTCTAGCAACAAGACGCGCTTTATAGCGCTCAATAGAGCCATCAGCATGCTTCTTCACCTTAAAAACCCACTTGGAATCAATAATATTGACCTTCGGTGGTGAGGGAACAAGAGTCCATGTCTCATTACGAAGAAGAGCCTGATACTCCTGTTCCATGGCCTCTCGCCAGTGAGGAATACTCATAGCAGCCTGGTAAGTGCGAGGCTCAGAGGTAGGATCCGTAATAGCAGCAGCCATACATGCCGCATGCCAGGCAACGGTCCCATCAGTGCGCTCATTGGGGCAAAAAATGCCACTACGACTGCGCGTATGCGGGCGCAAGTCAGGAGCTGTCGAGGTCGACGGAGCAGCCGTCGAAGGCCCAGTCGGAGAGAGACTGGGCGAAGGAGACAGCGACGACCCAGCCGGCGAGAGGCTGGGCGACGCGCTGCGAGGCGACGCATCAGGCGATGATGGCGATGGCGTACTGCCTGGGCTGCTCGGCGAGAGAGACGGCCCAGGAGAGACAGGCGACGACGGCGTGGCGGGCGACCCTGGGCGGGAGCCAGACGGCCCAGCCGTGGAGGGCGAAGACGCACCAGGCGTCGAGAGTGGGTCGGCCGGCCCTGCATGGGCACGGGAACCAAGGCCATGCAAGGGCACGGCGTGATCGACGTGCACATCAGTGTGCACAGGTGAGGAAGTTTCCAATGCATCTTCCAAAAGTTCCAACCGAGCCCCACGTCCAGTGCCTGCACCATGGTTAGGCAATAATACAGGAGAGTATGCAACATCATCAAATTGGTCAGAAGCAATAGAGGATGAATGCATAGGTGGAGGTGCGGTGGGAGACACAGGGAGTTGAGCAAAAGGAAACATGTGCTCATCAAACACGACATCCCGAGATATGTACACACGATTAGTGGGAACATGGAGGCATTTGTAACCTTTATGCAAGGAACTATAGCCAAGAAAGACACACTTTTTGGATCGGAACTCAAGCTTGCGTTTATTGTATGGGCGAAGATGGGGCCAGCAAGCACAGCCAAACACCTTAAAAAAGGTATAGTCCGGCTGTTCATGAAGCAAGAGCTCAATAGGGGTCTTCATATTAAGAACACGTGTGGGGATACGGTTGATGAGAAAACATGCAGTGGTGAAAGCATCACTCCAAAACCGAAAAGGAACCGATGCATGAGCCAAAAGAGTGAGACCAGTTTCAACAATATGACGATGCTTACGTTCTACTGAACCATTCTGCTGATGTGTATGTGGACATGCTAAGCGATGTGCAATCCCAAGCGACTGGAAGAAAGAGTTGAGGTTGCGATATTCACCCCCCCAATCCGACTGAACGTGAACAATCTTATGCTTGAGAAGGCGCTCAACATGCTTTTGAAACTGAACAAAAATATCAAACACATCAGATTTACGCTTAATGAGATAAAGCCAAGTGAAACGACTGTAGGCATCAACGAAACTGACATAATAATTATGGCCACTAATAGAGGTTTGGGCAGGACCCCATACATCAGAAAAAACAAGCTCTAGAGGGTGTTTCACCTCACGAATAGACTCCGAAAAAGGAAGTTGATGACTCTTCCCCTGCTGACAAGCATCACACACTGCTACATCTTTATTGCTAGGAATGCTAGGAAGCTCATGACGACGCAAAACATGGCGAACAATAGGTGTGGCTGGATGCCCAAGGCGAGCATGCCACTGTGACGGCGAGACGCGAACTCCAGTAAAAACCCGAGAGACTCCAGGATGCTCCAAACGGTAGAGACCTTGGCAAAGGCGCCCACTAAGCAGAACCTCCCGCGTTTCCCGGTCCTTAATGAAAAGATCAAAAAGGATGAAATTCACAAAACACATTATTATCACATGTTAGGCGAGGAACTGAAAGAAGATTACGCGTCACAGATGGAACTCGAAGAATATTGCGAATGTGGAGACTCCTATGTGCATGACTAGTGACAAGAGATGCTTGACCAATATGAGATATATGCATACCTGCTCCATTGGCGGTGTGGACCTTGTCGGAGCCCCGGTAGGGCTCCTTCGTTTGCAGTTTACCCATCTCGCTCGTCAGGTGCTCAGTGGCCCCAGAATCCATGTACCAGTATGGATCAACAGAGTAGGACTGAGTTTGCCCCTGAGGCTGGGACTGCTTGGGCTGCGATGCAGGCCGATCCGCCATGGCAACTTGACGGGCAGTGTTGCGCGTATCTTTGCCGTCATTGCCAAGACCAAGGAAGCTTTTCTGAAAGCGGCGGTGACACTTGGACGCCCAGTGACCATCATAGCCACAAAGCTGGCACTGGCGGCGCCCGCCACTTCCTGGTAACGACGTGGGGATGGCAGGCGACGACGGAGACGGTGGAGGCGCCTTCCCGGAGGCAGAGGGCGGAGCGCCCTTGTAGGCGGCGTTGGCGGAGAGGCCTCCTCCGCCGCGGGCGCGGTGAGACCGGCGCGCCTCGACGCGCTGCTCAGTAAGGAGGAGGCGCGAGTAGACCTCATGCGCCATGAGAGGGTTTGTTTGAGCCCGCTCATTGATGATTTCCACCAGACCGTCGTACTCCTCATCCAACCCATTGACAATGTGCGAGTTAAACTCGGAGTCGGTGAGAGGGAGTCCAATGGATGCCAGCGTATCAGCAAGACCCTTGACCTTGTTGTAGAACTCAGTAGCAGTGGAGTCAAGCTTCTCACATTCATTGAGCTCACGACGAAGGGCACTGGCGCGAGCCTGCGACTGCGAGCCAAAAGAACGCTCGAGGATCATCCATGCCTCCTGCGAGGTCTTGGCGAAGACGAGGAGCCCGGACACCGCGGGAGAGAGTGAGCCTTGGATGGAGGACAGAATCGCCTGGTCCTGCCCGGTCCAGACGCGGTGCGCCGGGTTGTACACCGGTCCGTTGACGCTGTCGACCAGCGCCGGGGCGCAGGGAAGAGACCCATCGACATAGCCAATGAGATAGTGACTCCCAAGCAGCGGGAGAACCTGAGCACGCCAGAATATATAATTATCCGGCGTAAGCTTGACGGTGATGCAGTTTCCAAAGTGAAACGGCGGAGGCAGCGCGCCCGTGGTGAAGACTGCCGGAGGCGTATACGCCGTAGCGGCAGGAACGGACGGCGCAGGGGCGCCAGAGGCGGAGACGACCGGCACGGGCGTGCCAGAGGCGGAGACGGCCGGCGCGACCAAAGAGCCAGCCGGGGGCGAAGGCGCCATGAGGGCAGGATGCATCAGGGCAGAGCCCGACGCGGAGGACCCGACCATCCAGGCCGTCGAAGAGGCCGACGGCGCAAAGGCCAGCGGCGAGATCGCAACGTCCGTGGCCGGCGATGAAGACGCCAAAGGCTGCTGCGAGTAGAAGGAGCCGATGCTCCTCGTTCCGATCGGCGCCATGGTGGAGGCGGACGGGTCGAGCGGACGAGAGAGAAGAGCTGCCAGGGAAGCCGGAAGATAACCCGCAGTGGACGAAGAGGAGGCAGCCGCACCCGACATGATGACGAGTCGACGACGGCGACGATCGGTAGACGAAGGCGGCGGCGATCGGCGGGTCGGCGGCGGTGGCTAGGGTTGCGTTGGGGCGGAAGCGTGGGACGTAACCAAGTCTGATACCATGTAAGACAATGATTTGGGGGAACCGGCTCAACCCTAAACTGGGTGGCCTATCACATATATATATGGGTGTGTTACAATAGGTACAATACCCGTACACATACACAGAAGCTATACACAGTCTAACATTAGCGCATGCAAATCTAAGCAGCTAGCAGGAGTGCAGGAGCTTGATCATTAGGCCTAGCAATGGCGCACGCTACGCTCGCAGCCCTGGCCGTGCTCGTGGTGATCCTGCTGCATGCGTCGACGCGCGTCATGGCGATCGAGCAAATGCCGGCGACGATGACCTTGAACGGGTTCGAGCCGGGCGAGGGTGAGCCAGCGGAGTGCGACGGAAAGTTCCACAACAACAAGGGGAGATGCTGGCGGCTCTGTCCACTGTGTGGTACGAGGGCGGGATTCGGTGCCAAAGGATGATCCGTATCAGGAACGACCAAACCGGTCGTAGTGTGCTGGCGCGCGTGGTGGATGAGTGCGACAGTAGGCATGGCTGCAAGGACAACATCGTGGACACCTCTGTCGCCGTGTGGAACGCTCTTGGGCTTGACACCAACATCGGTGAGGTGTCCGTCACATGGTCGGACTCCTGAAACCATGCATGTACCAGTGAATAATAGGGTAGGCCCTGCATGCGCGGGCCGGGTGGGCACTCACAAATGGCGATGCGTCTTTTTTATGTTTCTATCTACGTATTATCATCTAGGAGACTAGGACGATGATGAAGTACTCAATAAACCAGATATTTGTGTTTAAGGTCGCACCGGAGAACTGTGATCGTATTTCCTATAATGTATACATGCATGCATTAATCAAGTTATGAAAATCTTTGTTGAAAGAGTCGTCTTGTTGATTTTCCTTTCTTCCTCTTATAAAGCATCACTAAAACCATATATTCTTGGCTGCGTAGCATCAATATTGAAGGCTAGAATGATATGCTTATCATGGTGGGTAAAAACGTTTTTTTTTTTTGAAAGGTCCAGGTGATAAGTAATTATCTTCTTAAACCGCGAGAAATGCTTAACGGGGCATAAGAAAATTCTTAATTAGGAACGTAGTTCCAATACGCACGTGTACTAACAAGTGGCTTGAAACTGAAAATCCACACAGGATATATATTACTCCAGCTCACGATAACGACAACTCAAGGTATACAGAAGAAGAAAAAAATGCCCCGTTTTGGTTGTTACTCGAGCATCAGATGATGTGCAAATTATATCCTATCCTTTGAGCATATACCGTTCATGTCATCATATATCCCATGTTATAATATTGTCTTTCAGCATAACGCTCCGAATTTCGTTTGCTTTTTTTGATGAAAATGGGATGACCCCATGCCATTTCGACAAAAAGTTGCGAGATGCTAGTTTCTTATAATAATCAATTAACGTTCAAAGTGTCTTAAGCATGCATTGGTGATTACCAATTCATATATGCTTCCGTCGGCTTCATCAATCAGAATTCGGCAGTTGTGAAAATTCCAGGCTGGTTTATACGAAGGATTTACTAACTGAGCTAGGTGGGGATGAGTCATGGTTTCCCGCAATATGTCATGTTGATTGGAGGTTTGGAACTTTACATATGGCCAAAATTCACGGTCTAGTTTGACTGCTTTGTACTTAACTAAATTTCCAGGGTGGCGCCCCAAAGAAACAACGCCTAATCATCAGTCATAATGTGAATGGAACAATCGACAGTGCACAATGCAAACATGTTAACAGAAACAAATCAAACTGAGACTACTGACAACAAGAAGTACATTAGGTAAGGGTGACACTCTCACAAGATGACAAGATGATAAACCCACACTATCATCCATACTAGTATAGTTTATTTATTCTGCTACTCGACCAAGTACCTATACGGTTATATCCATCGAGATTAGCAACGACACTGACGCTTGACTCGGGAACGCTACATCCCAATGGCCTCCCCGGCTCGCCGTGGGTTTCATGCGTCGGACCATGTGACTGGAACCTCGCCGATGTTGCTGTCAAGCCCGAGCGCATCCCACACGGCCTGAGAGGTATCCACAATATTATCCTTGCAGCCGTGGTTGGAGTCGCACTCGTCCACCACTCGGGCCACGACAGTGCGCCCGTTTTGCTTGCTCGTGATGCGGATCGGCTTGTGGCACCGTCGCCCGCCGGCGTACCACCGTGTGGACAGCGCCACAATCAAGGTCTTGTCGCTGTGGTACTTGCCGTCGCACTCCGACGGCTCCCCACCATCCTCACCTTTCTGGAACCCGTTCACTGTCATGATGCCAGGTGTGCCACCGCCGCCGCCTGGCGATGGGCAGTGGCCAGGCTTCTTGTGCTTGTGCAGTGTGCCCACCGCGGAGCCGTCGTCCTCGCCGCTGCACGGGTCTGGCTTGCCGTGGTGCCGGGCCAGGGTGCACGTTGACACCTCCAGGAGGATCACGAGCGTGGCCACGACTACAACAAGCTTGGCGTTCGCCATATTGCTAAGCCTTACACTTGACTTGCCGTGGGTACACTGGTACTGGTCTGAGTTGTGTCTGGTCAGGGGAGTTCCTTTATATAGGCTCAGGAGGCTAGCTGCAGGCCAAGCTTGGAATATGCCGTACTTAATTAGCTGCACTTGTGTGGCTCCTGGCCTCTTGTGTGGTTCCCGTCAAGGCTTCCTAACTAATTACTTATTAGATGAGTACAAGGAAATTTAAGCTGACTAAGATACTCTCTCGACCGGTATGCTCGATACAGGCCTAATTAAAATGGCTTTGTTGGAACATGCATGGAAGACAACTGAATTGTAGAGACAAGCTCTTTTGGATTGCATGCTGTCGCTAATGTTACAACGGTAATAACTGAAGATAGAACAGGGCAAGTCGCTCTTGGCAGAGAGATGGTACTATTAGTTTTTACCTCTCGAAGCAAGGAAGAATCCAAGATCCTAGCTGAGTAATCATGGAGCAGGAAATGTATTGTGGGTAGGTACTGGATACAATGCAGTTCTTTCTCGTAGAAGTAATCGCACGAACCATCTAGAAAGGTTTGGGCACCAGATCATCGTCCATTTTTGGGGGGTAAAACATTGAGGGTCTATATACTAAAAATATTAGAAAGACAATTTTGTTTTAAGCAGCAACATTTTTCGTGCATTACTTTCCATTTGCAATTCAAAATTTGCATACAGTATGTTTTTTCTTAAAAAATAGAAGGTTTATTACCCCATGTGTACACACTTATAAAATCATTTTCCTTATGATGCTACAAATCTCATAATTGTTTTCGGAACATAGATAAACCTCAATGCCCCACGTGTGCATCAAGTGGAATACTGCTCTACCAAGAAATTGCTTAGAAAAGGCTGGCTTGAAATATTCAAAAATTACAAGATAGTCCTAAGTTAACTAACAATAATTTCCTCCTCCATTTCAGCTTTTGACAAGTGATCGTTTTCGGAAGCAAGGGGGTTAATTCACTAACACTTCTACTAGCTCAAGAAAAAAACACCAACAGTCAGCCCGGTCAATCAAAGCTTATCTCTCCACTTCATCAATTGATGAGTAAGTGAGCCCAGTGGGGTTCTTTCAGCAGCATGGGTCATACAATTTAGCAGAGAACAACCTCTTGAAAAAACGATCGACTCAAAGGAATTTGAGACTTTCAGTTGCCAAAGCAACAGGTAAGATTGCTTAGAACTTCTAGGATTTGACTGAATGCAGAGCTAAAGGCAGTATACTAGCAGTAATGGAAGTCATCATAATGCCAAAACTGTTGCCGTGCACAGATTGTAATAAAAAGAAGGGTCAAATAATGAATAGTAATACTCCCTCCGTCTAAGTTTACTAGTCTTCCCATGTATCCCTAGGTCACCAATTTAACCTATATAATTTAAATTATATAATGCAAAAATTATATCATTATAAAATAGAACATCTAAACTTTCTAATGATATATTTTTTATAACATATAACTAATGCTACTAACTTGATCAAATTTGCGACCTAGGGGTACGCGCACGTTTAATAATCTGTGAGAGAGGGAGTAAGTTAAATACTAAGTTGCAGGTATCAACTTGCATGATTTGGATGCCATGCCCATGTAGCATTGATTTCATTTTTTATTCATTGAACTTTACAAGTATAGAAAGTTGGCCACACTAGACAGAATGCATACCTGTTTTAGTAACCAGATACAATAGAGTCTGAGTGGTCAGATCTTCCAAAGCAACAACTGAACCAGAACAGGGGATCAGTTTGATTAAATTGACTAATTAGAAAATAATTCAATTTGCATGGTTAGAAATTCGATACACAATTTGAAATTCTTGGTCATGGACAAGAAAGTCCTATAAGATAATATTGTAGTCAACAAAATGGTAAGATGCTAACAAATAAATTTACACGGACAGCAACATAGATTTTTCTAATTGAAGTCAGAGAATGGTCATGGACAGCTAAATCAAAGAAAAAATCAAAATACGGAGAGAATAAGTGGCATAGTGATGAACGTTGCACATATTTTTAGGTTATTCTCTTACCCTAAGTCCCTAATCAAGAAACAACATGAAATATGTCTCCTAGGTTTCTCAAACTGCACATCATTTTGAACCATAAATGTAAGGCCATGCAGGTTTTAAAAAATACAATAATACTTCTTTATCATTTATGTACATGCTGACCTATAGAATAGATAATCCACATGTAAGCATTTCAAATCATGAAAATGCATAGAAACAGCCCAACATCAATATTTCGCATCGATGGACAACAAGCTGTACATAGAAGATATTCACTTGCATAAA
Source organism: Lolium perenne (assembly GCF_019359855.2). Lineage (NCBI taxonomy): Eukaryota > Viridiplantae > Streptophyta > Magnoliopsida > Poales > Poaceae > Lolium > Lolium perenne. Next base: position 41,557,240 of record NC_067244.2, on the reverse strand, counting down.
AAATGGGTTAATTAGATAAATTCCATTCCAATTCATGCTATTTCGAACAATGCAAACAGTTTCAAACATAGATTATGTAAGATAATGCACTCTCAGTGTCTTACACTTACCCCACATAAGAGCTAACCAGTGGACACAATAATTAGTTCTACATGAAAGTGAATAGATCAAATGACTAGATTCATTGAAACAACTAACTTTTATCCTTACAAAGTTGTATAACCAATATCGTTCATAGCCACAAAAAGACATACACCTGAACATTAAGACATCGAAATACCAAACCGTAGACATAGGAATTGGGACATTTCCAAGCCAGTGCCATAAAACTATAAGAATAAGTCCATACCAACCACTGATTCTTGTTGTCATGCTAAGATTGTGAAGCTGTCCCGACTTGTAGTGACCATCTGACAGTCATTCCACAAAACAGGGGGTATAAGGTAGACCATCCAAGAATTCTTTAGAAGTGCTGATAACATTTACTTTCTGATTATCCATATCATATGACACTGTCATTTTCTCCCCATCAGTAAGGAAAATCAAATCACATTCCGGATGAATTGCAAACATCTTATAGAACTCAGTACCTTTGCGACGATGCCTTCCGAATAGTTCTAAAACGTTAACTGTGTGCCTTAGGATCCACTTTCCAGTGTCATAATCCTCAAGAACCCAAACATAGAGTTGGTAGTCATGATGGTTATCTATCCACCACGCATGCAAGCATCCCTGAGAATGACCAATGGAAGCAATAGCGTTACCATAGCTGCTTGCCGTAATGTCTGGCATTCTAATTTTCCTCCAAACTTTCAGCTCATTGTCGACTGTGACTACTGATGCGGAATAGTGTGTAGTCAAATGCATAACCCCATTCAGGAAGACACATTCTGGATTACCAACAAGAATAGTTCCGAAACCCCAGTCACTCTGCACAGAAGTCCATCGTCCAGTTTCTGATGAATATATGGCTACCTCCTGAAATTCGTAGCAATAATCGGCCAACGGCGCAAACACCACAAAGCGGGATGCAGCGGCAGTGTCAAAACCTAAGAAGATGTTACCCTCGTAAAACTCGAAGAGTCGACCATCCGGCAATACTATCGGAGGCAAGACAACCCATCTCTCAGTCGCGGGATTGCACACAACATAATCATATTCCTGTCCCTCTGAAACACATTGGCAGAGGAGAAGGCTGCTACAGCATTGTTCAACCGTGACGAGTTTGAACCTTTCACGCAAGAAAGGTAGAGAGGGGTCGACCATAGGCGGGCCTCTCCCGGACAAATTGTGGAACTTGAGGCCATCCGTGGTGAAGTGGAAGAAGCCAGACAGGGTCTGCGGCGACCTCCTGCGGATGTCTGGGGCGGAGCAGAGGGCAAGCCACGCCTTTGACACGCACTTGAAGCGGCGGAGCGACCTGTAGGGCACCCGCGACAGGATCTCGACGATGGCGTCCTCCGGGAGGCTCACCTCCGGATGCTGCTGCTGCTCATCCTACAGATGGTGGAGACGGTTCAACTCAGGCTCCCGGTTCCGCTGATTAGATCAAAGATTTTTCTAAAAAGGTGGCCGAGCAAACCTCAGACGATCCCTCGGGTGAGGGGAACGGCGACGAAGGGGATGGGGCGTCCCTGTCGTCGCCCCGGTGTCCGGTCGCCGGTGGGTTTCCCTTGTCCTTGCAGCCATCTACCCCTCCTCCTGGGCGCATCGCCAACTGCCTGGCTCGCGGATCACTGCCGACAGGCCCTCGATTCGGCAGTGCCTGGCGGTGCAGGTCGCCGGAAGCCGGGGCCGCGGAACAATGCCACGAGGCCCTCGATTAGATAGCGGCTGGTGGCGCAGGCGGCAGGTCGCAGCACGCCGGAGCTCGCCGAGGGGATGAGGCCTGGAAAGGGGAACCACAGGAACAGACAGAGTCACCTTTTTTCCGAAACAGGGCGACTTTGTGTGACGGCCGTGAGAACTGATGGAAAGGACTAGGGTGCGTTTGGCAGACTGCATGATCCTTGGTCTCGTAGGCTTAAGAGCATCTCCAGCCGCCTCCCCAAAAAAGATTTGGGGCGCACCGGATAAAAAATGCGTTTCAGCCACGTCCCTTAAAGCTCATTTTTATCCGGCGCGGCCCGATACGGTGTCCGGCGCCCCGAGCCCGTCCCCGTCCCACAGGGGACGCACCGGGACGCCGGACACACCGAAAAGCGAGGCGGGCTCCCACATGTCGGCGACTATTTGCATAAACCGTTGGTTCGTGCCTCTTTTCTCGTCGCTCCTTCGTTCCCGCGCCTCCCACCCCACCGCCGCCGCTGGATTTCCCGGCCGGTTGGGCGTCTGATCTCTGCTGAGAGTCTGCGCCGTTGTCGCGACTGGGGCTCCCGCCGGTCGTGCCGCCGCCGCGTCGCCAGCGCGTCCCAGAACGCGCCGTCAAATCCGTCCCACCTCCGCGCACAGAAGGTGCTCGACGACTTGCCAGGTAGGCGCGATTGGCCGCTGTTTTTCGCGTCGTCTGCCTCGGCGCAATTTTAACCATTGATTTTGCTTTAGCCATGGACAGCGACGATGAGATGGTTGCCCTGCTGCTGGAGGACGAGCAAGCCTTCGACGACGACCTGCGGGAGCATTTGCTGATCATCGCGTCCCTCCAGGACATGCTTGACGCTGAGGCGGAGAAGAGGAAGAGGCCGCGCCGCGGAGGATCAAGGCCGGGAAGAAGGAAGTCGAAGCCCCGGCAGAGGATGGAGGGGCATGCCATGCTACACAACGACTACTTCACCGACGACGCAACACATGCCGACAATTTTCGGCGCCGGTACAGGATGAGCAAGGGGCTGTTCATGAATATCCTCCACGGCGTTCGTGAGTTCGACCCCTACTTCAAGTTCAAGCTCGACGCTGTAGGCGTTATCGGGTTCTCGTCGATTCAGAAGTGCACCGCCGCCATGAGGATGCTTGCATACGGAGCACCTGCCGATACACAGGACGACTACCTTCGCATGAGTGAGTCTACTGCCATTGAGTGCATGTACAAGTTTTGCCGAGCTGTGGTGGGAAAGTTTGGCAAATACTATTTCAGAGGGCCAACTGAGGAAGAGACTGCAAGGATCATGTCACAAAATGCTGCCAGAGGATTTCCTGAAATGCTTGGAAGCATCGATTGCATGCACTGGGCATGGAAGAACTGCCTGTTTGCTTGACAAGGTATATACAAAGGCCGTCACGGATATTGCAGTGTAGTGCTTGAAGCTGTGGCAGATTATGACCTGTTGATTTGGCATTCTTTCTTTGGCATGGCAGGATCACACAATGACATCAACGTGTTGCAGCAGTCTCCGGTGTTCAGCAGACTAGTGGAAGGGCATGCTCCACCATGCAACTATGAGATCAATGGCCACGAATATACCAAAGGCTATTATCTAGCCGATGGTATATATCTAAAATGGGCCACTTTTGTCAAAACAATCTCGAATCCATCAGGTCTGAAGAATTCTCACTTTGCTACGCGACAGGAGGCTTGCAGGAAGGATGTCGAGCGGGCATTTGGTGTGCTTCAAACACAATTTGCCATTGTCCGGTACCCTGCTCTAAGCTGGTCTCACGACCAAATGTGGGAGGTGATGCAGGCTTGTGTGATCATGCACAACATGATCATCGAGGATGACCGCAAGAGTCATGCTAGGTCACATGTTGGTCCCTATGAGTGTGAAGGCCCTCTTGCGGAGGTTGATCATGAGTTGCCTGCATATTTTGCTGATTTTCTCGCCATGCACGCAGAGATCCGTGACAGCAATGTGCATGAGCAACTTCAAGCTGATCTCGTTGAGCATTTGTGGAGGATCAAAGAAAATACCGTGGCACCTTGATGTAGCATCTACCCCTATTTATTATATTTGTTTACTTGTTTTATTGTTTGTTGTAATTTAATTTGAAAACAATCCTCGCAAACATTTTTATTCATATGCTATATTTGATAAATGGTTCTGTGTTAAAAAGAAGTATTTTAAATGTTTGGGGGCGGCGTTTGGGGGACGCGGCTGGGGAGCGACGTCCCCCAAAGGCGGCACGAACAAAACACGTCCCCCAAACGCTCAATCCGGCGCGATTTGGGGGACGCTTTGGGGGACGCGGCTGGAGATGCTCTAACATTTTTCGGTTCTTTTGGTTGCTTGCAGTTACCGCGTTGTTGCATGAATCGGGTTTCAAAGCATCTGCCCTAGTGGAAAAAGGCTGCACGGGTGGGGAAGGGAGACGGAAACGCCGTGTCCCTTCGGGAACACGCGCCATAATTAGCTTCACCGCTCCCCTCTCCTTTCTCTTACTCGCGACCGCACTCTCACCAGTCACCACCCCCAAACTGTCACATCAGCATTCGGTTTCCCTCCCGCCGACCAATCTGCCGCACCGCCGCAAGGAGTAGCACCGGTACCGGAGGAGGAGGATTCGGCGAGCCGCACCGCGTCATCGGCCGCAACTAGCTCCGCAGTCTTCATCGGCATCTCGAGTTCGCCGGCGACCTCGAGCTCGTCCTCGGCCGGAACAATGGCGATAACGACCTCTCCTTCTCTCATTCTTACTCGTTGTGCCAGAACAGGCCATTCTTGGGCACTTTCGACGACATGCACATTAGATCTGCTAGGGTTTCTATTATGATAGGGTTCGGATTGATGTTTGCAAGTTGTTTGTCCCCATTTGTTGTTGTTCTTGTCGAGGTTTGTGTTCAAGGCTCGATTTGCTTAGATCTGCTACTCTAATATCCAATCGCGGTAGATCCATCTTACTGTGCATGCATAGAGGGAAAGGTCTTTTTTTGCTGGGGTTTAGCATGTTCTGATTGTTGTGCGGAAGATTAAGTTGAGTCGCACTAGTTTGTTCAGACGCAAGAGGAGTGGGAGGACTTGAGGAACGAAGCTGCTCAGCTGAAGAATCTGCAGAGAACAAAAGCACAAATGATGAAGGCTAAGAAACATGAATGGGGGCAGAAAAAATGCTTTGAGGCTGAGAAGAGAAAGCTAGAGTACGACATATATGATCTACTCCAACTGAACTTTGCAATCAAGGATAAGCTCAAAAGGATCAGGCCTATTTGTGATGAGTGAATGTGTTCTAGATGTATTGTAGGAGAATTTGTAATGTACCCTAAGTAGAATTTGTAATATACCCTAAGTACCACTCGTAATGTACTGAATTTGAACTGCTACTTGTGATGTTTCTGGTTGAACAAGGTCGATTATTATAACTTGGGATCATAGTATGAGGAGAGGATTGATCGGAACCTATGGCATGACTGAACATGATCATGCCATTGGTTCTGGTCAAACATCTCCTCCATATGTCTTGATATTATGAGGCCTATGGTACCCTGCTTTGCATGTTTCTGCTTATTCACTTCTGAATTGTCCAATGATTTAACAATGGCACAACGGAAGGCAAGGTGCTGCCCTCAAATTTAGTCATGTGTGCCATATTACTTGCACACTAGACTTTGTTTGCGGACAGTCCCTTTGCCTGCCGTGTGATCCTATATATGAGGCATCTTTTTGTTTGTCTAGTGCATTAGCCAATGATTGAACAATGGCACAATGAAAGGCAAGGTGTTACCTTCAAACTTAGTCGCGTGTGCAAGTTTCCCTGCACAGTAGACTTAGTTTGGGGACAGTCCCTCTGCCTGCCATGTGACCAAATCTATGAGGCCTCATTTGTGTTGGCCAATGATTCAACGAAGGCACAATGGAAGGCTAGGTGGTGGCCTCAAATTTAGTCATGCCTGCCAAAGTCGTTGCTGAAAGGACACGGATGTCGCCTAGAGGGGGGTTGAATAGGCGATTTAAAACTTTTACGAGATGGGCTTAACAAATGCGGAATAAAACTAGCGTTTACTTTGTCAAGCCCAAAGCCTATAAACTATGGTTCACCTATGTGCACCAACAACTTATTCTAAGCAATGGTTCACCTATGTGTACCAACAACTTATGCTAAGCAAGACAAGCAACTTATGTGATAGCACGATATATATATAACTTCAAGCACGATGGCTATCACAAAGTAAAGTGCATAAGTAAAGAGCTCGGGTATAGGAATAACCGAAGTGACGCGGAGACAACGATGTAGCCCGAAGTTCACACTCTTGCGAGTGCTACTCTCCGTTGGAGCGGTGTGGAGGACAAGTCACTCCAAATGCACGAGGGCCACCGTATTCTCCTCGAGAATTCCCACCAAAAGGGATGTCCTCGATCCACTATGGGACCTTAGGAAGGTCACCGAACCCGCACAAAGCTTGGGGCTATCTCCACAACTTAATTGGAGGCTCCCAACAAATTGCCACAAAGGCCTTGCCCTTGAAGATTCTCCACAACTTAATTGGAGTCCCCAAGAACACCACAAAGATGCCACAAAGGCCTTGCCCTTGAAGATTCTCCACAACTTAATTGGAGTCCCCAAGAACACCACAAAGATGCCACAAAGGCCTTGCCCTTGAAGATTCTCCACAACTTAATTGGAGTCCCCAAGAACACCACTAAGATGCCACAAAGGCCTAGAATCCGTCTAGGGTTCCAAGAACCCAAGAGTAACAACCTTCTTGCTTTCACTTCCACGAATCACCGTGGAGAACTCAAACCGATGCACCAACTAATGCAATGGCAAGAACACCACAAAGATGCTCAAGTCCTTCTCTCTCAAATTCCAACAAAGCTACAAAAGCTATTGGGGGAATAAGAGAGGAAGAACAAATAGGAGGAGGAACACCAAATTTCTCCAAGATCTAGATCTAGTGGATTCCCCTCACAAAGAGAGGGATTTGATTGGTGAAGATGTAGATCTAGATCTTCTCTATCTTTCTCTCAAATAGATGCAAGATTCATGGGAGGGAGAGGGAGATAGCAAGCTCAAAGAAGGTCAACAATGGAGGCAAAAACGAGCTCAAACGGTTGGGAAACTTTGGGGAAGAAGACCCCCTTAAATAGGGCAAGAGAAATCTGCCCGTTATGCACAAAACTCGTCAAAACCGGAACTTCCGGTCATTTGGGGCGGAACTTCCGCCCCCCGGAAGTTCCGGCCAACTTCCGGGTGAAGTAGGGCGCCCCCGGAATGCTCCCGGTATGTTTTCTGCGTGCAGATTCGTCATTTCCGGAAGTTCAGCGGAAGTAGGGCGGAAGTTCCGGCCACCGGAACTTCCGGCCAACTTCCGGCCAAAAAACTGCTTCACGGAAACTTGAATAACTTTTGCATCCGGACTCCGATTTTGATGATCTTGGGCTCGTTTCGAAGCTAGTAACAAGCTCTACAAGATCATGCAGGGAACCATCATAGTCCAGTAAGTTAGGATAGAAACAAATGATGAAAGGTTTGACCTATCTAAAAAAGACATACCGGTAAAACCTCCAATCTTGAAAATGCAACAAGTTGAGTTAGGAAACTCGGATTTGGGTGAAACCAATTTTGTTGTAAAGAAGATGACAAGAGCTACCCCACAAAGAGTGAAAAGCTTAAGAACAATTGGGGTAGGTTTTTCTATGTATTTTAGAGTGAAACCTCTCAATACGAGAAACCGAGAAAAACTCCAATATCGAAAACGCAACAAGTGATTCATGCGGAATCCGTTTTCGATGAACTAGAACTTGTCATGAGAATAAGCACAAGCTCTAAAACACCATATGGATAAGATACAAATAACAACCAAGAAATATGATGCAAGGATGCAAAGGTTTGAGCTCTCCGAAGGATACGATCGAGTTACTCACTCGAGAGCCCTCTTGATAGTACGGCAACTAAACTATAAACCGGTCTCCAACTACACTATGGGACCGGTGAGAGAGAAACCCTATCAAGAGAAAACCTTATACTTGCGCATTCCACTTGAGCTCGATGATGACGATCTTGACCGCAACAAGATGGAACGCCTTTCTTGCTTGTGCTTGCTTGACGAAGTCTTGTAGATTGCTCCCCCATAAACCACCATGGGAGAGCTTCTTCTTCGGCGCAACTTCACATATCCATGATCACCATATGGATGGCAAGATTCAATCAAAGGATCTCTTCAAGATGGCTCATCTTGAACTTGCACTTCATTTCTTCATACTTCATCATGTTGATGTCTTGAAGTAACTTGAGGGCTCACTTCATCTTCATCTTCAAGACATACTTGACACTTGATATCCTTCATCAATTTCTTCTTATTGCAACCTTGAAGCCAACATATGGTTCAAGAATTGCCTATGGACAACTCCTACAAATATAACTCAATGCAAACATTAGTCCATAGGGATTGTCATTAATTACCAAAACCACACATGGGGGCTCCATGCACTTTCAATCTCCCCCATTTTGGTAATTGATGACAATCTCTTTGAGAAGGTTTATATAAGGAATTGATGTAACAAACAAGTTGAATATATAGAGCAAACTCCCCCATAATATATGCATGTGTGAATGATCTTGACTTTCATTGCATATATTGGCATTCAAAGCCTAGTGGAGTTTCCTCTAACTATTCAACTATGCAAAGCAACAAGATGCAATGCAATAAAGGCACATGCTTAAGCACAAAGCAAAGACATAACCAAATTCCCTTAAACCCTCCAAACTTCTCCCCCATTGGCACCAATTGCCGAAATGGGTGAAAAATTTAGAAGGCCAATATAGTGAGAGTTCCTCCATAGCGTGTGCATTTCTCATAATTTGAGTGGAATCAAATGCACATATCCAATTACGAATATTCGGAAGGAATCACACCATAGATAGGATCAAAGATTGCAAAAAGATAACAAAGTCAAGAAGCTTCAACAAATGAAGCAATCAACCAAATGAACCACAAAGAAGATACCAAAAGAAAGATAGATATTATGATAAGATCAAGAAGATTGCTCTAAATAATATGAGGAAGCTCCCCAAGGTTTGTGCACAAAACAAGACAATTTGCATTGGAGTATAAAGTGCACAAACATGGAATCATCACTCCCATAATATCATTCAAAAACAAAATATACCAAGTGAATCAAACTCTAATGATCACCAAAAGATAGTGCTCTAAATTAAATGAGGAAGCTCCCCAAGGTACATGCATAAATTAAAATGTTGTATTTGAATACAATATGCATAACATGGAATCCTCACTCCCTCATTACCATTTAAAACACAAACATTTGGAATAGATCATAGATAGAGAAATAAGCTTAACACTTGCAACAAACAAATAGTTGAGCAACAAGTAAGAGGCACCATAATAAAAAGGCTCAACCAAGAGGATATATGAAAGGCATGATAAAGCATATTATAAGACTATTACAAGGATGAGCAAAAAGCATCATCATAGTCTTCAATGAATTATATTGCTTAGCATGACCAATCAACACTCAATAAATAAATAAGATATCAAAAGGAGATGTATCATCTCTTATGTGTATAAGTTTCTCTAAGTGGGCAATATCACAAAGATATTTATCCACAAAGAAACATGCACACATAAAATAGATACGCAAGAAAAATAGTATGATATCCAAGATGAAGTCATGCAATATACCAATAAGAATTTTTGCTTAATAGCATGGCCAAAGGCTCAATTTTATCTTATTGTACATTCATGAACTTCAACCACAAACAACTAAAATACATCACAAATATCAACAAGGGATAGAAGATAGTTGGGATGCATTTAAGAAAGGTAACAAGTATCACAAACGGGGATACCAAAAGAAGTAACTAAATTTGCACTTTCATCTATATTGCACATGTGAGAGCCTTGAGGAATTGATATGCAACAAAATTGCTAGATAGGCATAGTTGGGATGGATGAATCATGAGCATGATTTAAAATACTTCCCAACAAATGCACTCATCTCAAATTACTCACATTCACAATAAAGAGGTTTCATTAAGACTTTTGCAAGAAGCACAACATTTGCAAATCAAGAGATTCATGCCAAGATGCAACCATAAGGTTGGATACAAGAAAAGTATGCATGAGAAGATACTTGTTACCAAGATAGCATTGGTGTGGATGTAGTAGATATGTGTTCGTTGATCATCCTAGCTTGCCTCACGTTACCATTGAGTCACCACTTCTTTCCAAGAGTGAGACAAGCATTCAATGCATATCCATTGTACCTAACACAAAGGTAAGTACAAAATGGTCCCCAAACTAATTGGGTCCGAAGTAGTTAGACACACTACAACATATAGGACAAACTCCACAATTCTATGTGCATATAGATATGAAATTGAATTTCATGCACATCTTAGTCAAATTAGGATTTGATGGAGTTTACCCTATATATTGGATCAAAGAAAGTGACACATGCCATAAGATATACATATATTAAATATGCATGCACAATACTTTCAAGAACCAAAGGAAGATACAATTTGGACAAAACACCAAATAAACCAAGAGACAATGGTTGTCCAAATTATATCAAAGAATCAAATCAACACAAGATTGACTCCAAAGACTTATCTCATTATAAGAAGCTAATTAAACCTAAGCACAAAGGAATGAGATAACCAACTCCCAAGAGAGCAAGGTTCCAACAAATAAATCAAACCCTCGACACTTTTTATGATGGTACAAAGTACCAAAAAGAAAATTTATGACTCCCAAAACCAAATTTTTGATAAAGATCAAGAGATGTTAAGCATTCTAACAAATATAGGAGAGCTCCCCCAAGATTAGTGCATTATCTAGGATTTTGCATATGAATACTAAATGCACACAACTAGGATCATCACGCTACCTAAATCTACTAAAATGCTAAGAAAGTTTGAATAGACAAATTAGATCCATAAGATGCAAGGAAGACACATGGGAGTCAAAGCACAACACATTCATGGCAATAAATAAGACAATTTAAACACAAGAGCCAATGTAAATATGATCAATAAATTTCTACCCAATAATAGATTGCCAATTGTCCTAGGACAAGAGGTATTAGGAAATATTTTCCGGTGGTAGTTTGTAAGTATATGTAAGATCATTTTTACACCAAATAAAGCATATGGTAAAAGATAAGAGTTAACCATCATGCAAAGAGAGTTTCTTGATAGCTTCAATTAGTCATACCAACATGCAAAGCAATTAATAGTATTCATACCAACATGCAAAGCAATTAATAGTATTCATACCAACATGCAAAGCAATTAATAGCATTCATACCAACATGCAAAGCAATTAATAGTATGACTTGAAGCACATGGTTTTCCAAAAATGTATTGAGGGACACATTGTGAAAAACCATGCCAAGAAAAACTTTCACAAATAAGATCCACAAAGATATTAGCAATGAAGCCATTTAAGCAAATTGGAACTTGTTTGAGAAAACATGTCACATATGAGAGACAATTTACAATATCAATTCTATGTGACACAACCTCAAATGTTCACATTTCCTAGGCTTGTAATATGCACAAAGCTTATTACTCCCCCATAATGTGATAAGGAATTTATTTTCACAAGAGGCAAATAAGATCCAACTAGAGATATTAATGGACATTAGAATTTGAATTTCTCATGAAGATGACATACCACATAGGGACTAGATAATCTTGCAATATCAATTCTAAGTGATATTCCTCATATACACACATTGTTAGGATTGTGAAATTCCTAAAGGCATATCACTCCCCCAAAATGTTATAGTCCATTAATCTCTCATAAGAGCCATATAAGATACAACAAGATGCAAAGAGGCTCCAACACAAGCACAAATACATGGTGTGCAACCTAACATACATAGACTTGATTTCTCAAGAAAAACAAGTAGGATGCACAACATATACAAACACATGTTAGGAACAAAACTAACACATGCAAAGGGGCGAGTAACTTTCAATATAAATGAGTTGAGCACATGTTACCGCAAGGAGGAACATTGGGTGTATGATAGAAGTAAGATAACCAAAAGACTTGGCTTGAGATAATATAAATGATGAAGATCCCTTAATTCTTCATGATGTAGCCAAGTCTCCAATGCCCTCCAACAAGCACCTATTGATCAAGTTTTGGATTGTTGGTCCCCAACTAAGTTGGGTCCTAAGAGGTTAGTCACAATAGGCTTGGCAACCCAAATGGTTCTTTTCTTGACACCACTTTGAGCACCAACAAATTTGGCAAACACATTGCCATCCTCATCCTTACGAAGAGAATAAACATCATCAACGGTGATAGAGTTGGATGAGGTACCAATAGTGCAAAAGGAGGAGATGTGGCCCTTCTCGCGGCATATGTAGCAAGTTCTTTTCTTCTCCTTCTTCTCACTAGATTTCTCCACAATGGGAGCATTGGCTTGATTCTTCTTGGGAAGTGACATTTCTTCAACTTGAGGTTGAATATGAGTTTGAGCTTGAGGCCGCTTCCCTTTTTGCTTCTTCTTCAAAGGGCAAGATCTAACATGGTGCCCTTCAATTTTGCACTTGAAGCAAACAATCTTGGCCGGGTCTTTGACTTGTACTTGGCCCTTGTTGTTGTTGTTGTTGGACTTGAATCCAAGTCCACTCTTGTCATTGGGGGATTGTTGCACACTTAACATCGTGTCAAGTTTGCATTTCCCTTCATGACTCTTTACCAAGTCGGTCTTCAAAGAAGTGACTTGGGCCTTGAGCTCTTTGATTTCCTCTACATGGTTAGTAACAACACAAGTACTAGAGGAGGTAGAACCTTCATTGTTAGAGCAACAAGGCAAGGAGGATAATTCATCACAAGATTTAGCAATATTATGAGTGGATGAATTACTAGGACTAGCACATGGCAATATAGCATTTTGGGTAGTAGTGCTAGTATCCACATGAGGCTCACAAGGTGTTGCCTTTGATATGATAGCCTCATGAGCTAACTTTAGCCTATCATGAGAAGCTAGAAGATCCTCATGGGAGCTAGAAATCTTTCCATGATTTTCTTCCAATTTCCCATAATTTCTAGTTAGCAACTCAAGTTGAGCCCTTAGCTCAACATTCTCCTTCAAGATAAATGCTTCACAAGAAGTAGAGTTAGTAGCACAAGCATCATTATCAATAGCAATAGGAGAAGGCAAGTTGGCATGCTCTTTTAGATAAGAAGCTTTAAGTTGCTCATGCGACTCGGTGAGTTTGGTGAGCACACTCTCAATGACCCTTGAGCCCTTTTTGAGTTGCTCAAAATCCTCAAGGAGTTTAGCATTAACAAACACAAGCTTATCATTTTTTAGCTTTAGTTCATTTGCCATCTCAAGAGCTCTATCATGGTTTTCCTTTTCTCTAGACAATTCTAGAGCAAAGGTCTCCTCAAGAGCTTCCTTGATGGTTTGTTCTTCTTCAAGTTCATTCTTTAATGATGCTACATCATCGGCATACTCTCGTTCAAGAGCACCCTTTTTATCAATGGTGTTCTCATGCATCCAAATAAGTTTTTGGCTCTCAATAGCGGTAGTCAAGATTTCAAAGAAGTGAGAGCTAGCAATTTTATCTTTGTAAAGAACCTTGAATACACTCTTACCCTTATCGCGTAGAGAGACAACCCAATCCTCTTCTTCATATTCATCCTCATCCTTATCACCACGAGAAATATTAGGTTCCATGGTAGGAGGTACCGTGGAACCCTTGGCCATAAGGCATATATGAGGGTCGTGAGATAAAGATGAGGAGTTACTTGAGGCTCCTTTCAAGATCTTGTCTTGACCAATAGAATTGTTGGTTTCCTCTACATTGTTAGTCACATAACGACTAGAGGAAATAGAAGCATTTTTATCATGGTCACAAGACAAAGAAAGCATATCATCTTGAGATTTATTCAACAAACTTACACATGATATGCAAGGACTATTAACACAAGCATGTAGATGATTTATAGTGCTATATGTGTTTATGTCCATAGATGAAGCATTGCAATGAGATAGAGATGAAGAATCATCAATATTAAGCTCAATATCAACATCACAATTTTCATCACCACTCACCATATCATTACCTTGTGTCTTGCCACACATTGGTGAAGTGGAAGAAGATGAGACCTCATCACGGCCGGAAGTGGAAGCAATACAACCATCCTTAATAATATTTGGACACATCATATTTATCTTGAATCTTTGTCCATAATTCATGAGCGCTCCAAAAAGGCAAGTATGGAAAAAGACCTACATCTCTCAAAGCATTCATAAGAACATAAGAAGCTTGAGAATTGAGATATAATTTTTTCTCATCCACTAACGATAGATTTTGTGAATCCATAGGAGGAGAAAAACCTATATCTACAATTTTCTCCATATGAGGGTCAATGTCCCGAAACTGACTAAGCATGCAAATTTTCCAAACATCATAATTTGTGCCATCTAATATAAGAGTGTTATCGTGCACTAATCCTCTAGCCGACATCTTTACTCTCAAGGCGGTGAAGCCTAAGAATGAGAGACCTTGCTCTGATACCAATTGAAAGGACACGGATGTCGCCTAGAGGGGGGTGAATAGGCGATTTAAAACTTTTACGAGATGGGCTTAACAAATGCGGAATAAAACTAGCGTTTACTTTGTCAAGCCCAAAGCCTATAAACTATGGTTCACCTATGTGCACCAACAACTTATTCTAAGCAATGGTTCACCTATGTGTACCAACAACTTATGCTAAGCAAGACAAGCAACTTATGTGATAGCACGATATATATATAACTTCAAGCACAATGGCTATCACAAAGTAAAGTGCATAAGTAAAGAGCTCGGGTATAGGAATAACCGAAGTGACGCGGAGACAACGATGTAGCCCGAAGCTCACACTCTTGCGAGTGCTACTCTCCGTTGGAGCGGTGTGGAGGACAAGTCACTCCAAATGCACGAGGGCCACCGTATTCTCCTCGAGAATTCCCACCAAAAGGGATGTCCTCGATCCACTATGGGACCTTAGGAAGGTCACCGAACCCGCACAAAGCTTGGGGCTATCTCCACAACTTAATTGGAGGCTCCCAACAAATTGCCACAAAGGCCTTGCCCTTGAAGATTCTCCACAACTTAATTGGAGTCCCCAAGAACACCACAAAGATGCCACAAAGGCCTTGCCCTTGAAGATTCTCCACAACTTAATTGGAGTCCCCAAGAACACCACAAAGATGCCAC
Source organism: Lolium perenne (assembly GCF_019359855.2). Taxonomy (NCBI): domain Eukaryota; kingdom Viridiplantae; phylum Streptophyta; class Magnoliopsida; order Poales; family Poaceae; genus Lolium; species Lolium perenne. The sequence goes on along the minus strand of NC_067244.2, from coordinate 41,542,177 downwards.
AAAGGCCTTGCCCTTGAAGATTCTCCACAACTTAATTGGAGTCCCCAAGAACACCACTAAGATGCCACAAAGGCCTAGAATCCGTCTAGGGTTCCAAGAACCCAAGAGTAACAACCTTCTTGCTTTCACTTCCACGAATCACCGTGGAGAACTCAAACCGATGCACCAACTAATGCAATGGCAAGAACACCACAAAGATGCTCAAGTCCTTCTCTCTCAAATTCCAACAAAGCTACAAAAGCTATTGGGGGAATAAGAGAGGAAGAACAAATAGGAGGAGGAACACCAAATTTCTCCAAGATCTAGATCTAGTGGATTCCCCTCACAAAGAGAGGGATTTGATTGGTGAAGATGTAGATCTAGATCTTCTCTATCTTTCTCTCAAATAGATGCAAGATTCATGGGAGGGAGAGGGAGATAGCAAGCTCAAAGAAGGTCAACAATGGAGGCAAAAACGAGCTCAAACGGTTGGGAAACTTTGGGGAAGAAGACCCCCTTAAATAGGGCAAGAGAAATCTGCCCGTTATGCACAAAACTCGTCAAAACCGGAACTTCCGGTCATTTGGGGCGGAACTTCCGCCCCCCGGAAGTTCCGGCCAACTTCCGGGTGAAGTAGGGCGCCCCCGGAATGCTCCCGGTATGTTTTCTGCGTGCAGATTCGTCATTTCCGGAAGTTCAGCGGAAGTAGGGCGGAAGTTCCGGCCACCGGAACTTCCGGCCAACTTCCGGCCAAAAAACTGCTTCACGGAAACTTGAATAACTTTTGCATCCGGACTCCGATTTTGATGATCTTGGGCTCGTTTCGAAGCTAGTAACAAGCTCTACAAGATCATGCAGGGAACCATCATAGTCCAGTAAGTTAGGATAGAAACAAATGATGAAAGGTTTGACCTATCTAAAAAAGACATACCGGTAAAACCTCCAATCTTGAAAATGCAACAAGTTGAGTTAGGAAACTCGGATTTGGGTGAAACCAATTTTGTTGTAAAGAAGATGACAAGAGCTACCCCACAAAGAGTGAAAAGCTTAAGAACAATTGGGGTAGGTTTTTCTATGTATTTTAGAGTGAAACCTCTCAATACGAGAAACCGAGAAAAACTCCAATATCGAAAACGCAACAAGTGATTCATGCGGAATCCGTTTTCGATGAACTAGAACTTGTCATGAGAATAAGCACAAGCTCTAAAACACCATATGGATAAGATACAAATAACAACCAAGAAATATGATGCAAGGATGCAAATGTTTGAGCTCTCCGAAGGATACGATCGAGTTACTCACTCGAGAGCCCTCTTGATAGTACAGCAACTAAACTATAAACCGGTCTCCAACTACACTATGAGACCGGTGAGAGAGAAACCCTATCAAGAGAAAACCTTATACTTGCGCATTCCACTTGAGCTCGATGATGACGATCTTGACCGCAACAAGATGGAACGCCTTTCTTGCTTGTGCTTGCTTGACGAAGTCTTGTATATTGCTCCCCCATAAACCACCATGGGAGAGCTTCTTCTTCGGCGCAACTTCACATATCCATGATCACCATATGGATGGCAAGATTCAATCAAAGGATCTCTTCAAGATGGCTCATCTTGAACTTGCACTTCATTTCTTCATACTTCATCATGTTGATGTCTTGAAGTAACTTGAGGGCTCACTTCATCTTCATCTTCAAGACATACTTGACACTTGATATCCTTCATCAATTTCTTCTTATTGCAACCTTGAAGCCAACATATGGTTCAAGAATTGCCTCTGGACAACTCCTACAAATATAACTCAATGCAAACATTAGTCCATAGGGATTGTCATTAATTACCAAAACCACACATGGGGGCTCCATGCACTTTCAGTTGCACACTACACTTAGTTTGTGGCCACTCCCTATGCCTACCGTGTGAACAAATGTATGAGGCCTTACTAATGTTATTAATATCCATTTTCATCTTAAATGCTTGTGACCAGGTACACCTCTAATGGCATGTGTTCTTGTGGCAGACAGAGAAGATCATGCTTGGGTCACCTGCTGAGGTTCCCGGCGAGGGACCGGCGAAGAAGCGTCGTGGAAGGCCGGAAAATGCCGGCCACTTCCACGAGGACGTAGGGCTGGACCACTTCCTCTGCATCATCTTCAAGCCCACCTTCGACCAGCTCATGATCCGTCAAACTTTCGTCAAGTGATTTGGAGAAATTCCTTCGAACATGATCGTCAGCACCAACACTAGTTGCAAGAGGATGACTACGAAGAGAGAAGACAATGACGCATTCATCGACCAAGGGTGGACGGCCTTCGCCATCGCCCATCAGCTCAAGGTAGGCTAGTCCTCACCTTCAAGAAGGTGTCCTCCTTCGAGTACAGAGTGGTCATCTTCAACCACGCCTGCACTGAGGTGGTGAGCAGGTGCCCGTACCATGGCGATGGCACCAAGTGTGTCGTCTCCGACCATCATGTCTAAAGCTAACCTGGTACCATGTCGTGTGTAGTTGTTGTTTGTGTCAACTGTGTTTGAACTATGATCTTGTCTTCCGTTTCCAGAACTATGATTGTGTCTGAAAATGGTGTGTCGTGAACTTGTCAATGATTGTGTCCTTTCTATCTTGTTGATCGCTGGTAACGTCACCACTGAAGGAAAGAGGTAAGCAGAAGCAGATTTTGGATTGCAACCAAACAACAGGGTGCCGTTCTGGGCTGCTACAAGGCCTGAAACCCGACCTACCAAACGGGCAGAGCCCAAATCTCCACGGGGCAAAAATAAACTCTGTGCAGGCCACCAAACAACGAGGCATTTCTGGCCCATGGCCCATCTTGGACGCGCAGGGGGCTCCTTCCCACTGCGCCAGTGGTGCAGCAAATAGATGCATGCTACCAAACGCGCCCTAGGCCGATGTTAAGAAAAATTAGTGCAAAAAAACACGCAAGAGATGAAACTCGTCCTCCACACAGTGCAGCCCCCAAACACAACACACATCGAGCTCCGGGACGGCCACCTTGACTTACACCACTCGGTGCCAAAACCACACACGGGCCATAACATCACATGACCCAGCCATCTTGTAGCCCTGCTACCCGGTCAATCGCCCGCAGACCTTGAACATCAAGCTAAATTTGGGGTCGTTGCCCCGACCGACATAGAAGCCAAAGTCCACATTCGCATAGCCCGAAGATGAATCGGCCCGATCAACATACTCGTTGCCCATACAAATCTCCAAGTCGTACAAGAGCCCCATGCAAGGCCACGACTCATGGCATACCCAAACAAGCACCTCCCGTTACCATACCCAATGCGGTCCAAGCAAGAGTCCGTTGAACAACTAATCAGTCCAAGAGAAACTAGGCTAAGCAAAGCACCCAAAGGCCGATTGGCATGTCGTGTGCTTCAAGAACTAAAACTTGATTAAGAAAACATTTACATCTGGGGGAAAGGAGGGCGAGACACCAAACCCTAGCTACACTAGATTAGTCTCACAATAGCGTCATCTCGGTGACCTTTGTAACCTCACCAGTAATACAAAACAGATAAACAGCGCGTCTCCAAAAGCTCTTGTCTCGTTCCCTCTGTGTTATGCCTTTACCCACGTCAACGACCAAGCCCCGTACCTCTGCTGCATTGAGGTTCGAGCCACTGCCTTGACACCCAGCCACCGTTTTATTTCATGTTCAGGTTTTTATTATTTAAAGAAAAACTTTGTAGGTATTCCCCACCGCATTTCTTACAAAAAAGGACATAAAAAATTATACTATTCATTCCAAAACAAACAAAAAAGGTGTCGCGGATTTATCTAATATTGGATGTATCTACAAAATTCTAAGAAATTGGGCCATGCTCAATAAATATATGTTAGAAGACAAATGTCCGTCATATAATATAAAAAATATCAAATGTATACACACTAATTTGAAAATATTCCTATATTTCATAACGGTTCTAGGGTCAATATTTGGCACCTAGGGCGAAGAATACTTATTTTACACTCACCGTGTCTTTTTATAACTTGTGTTACATAAGTTTTTCTAACCTTCGAAGTTTTGAAGATCGTGAGGAAGATAGACATGATATACTACCTCCGCCCATAAAATAATGCGGATGAAGCTCGGTGATCACATGGGTACGTGAGCACGCGTTTATTGCACGACACGTGTCTAACATCGTTAGTTTGCCGTTTGTATCTGAGATGGGAACGCAGCGTGTGGTCTAAAAAATAAAGCCAGACCTATGGCTCCTTTATCCAATCGAGAGCCCCACTAATCCCCATCGACAAAACGACCTTGCTGGAAACAGCTCGAACAGTGCCGGAAGATCTAGAAGTTAACAGGATGCCGGATTCGGGAGGGATTCTTCGTCGCCGGCGCCAACGCGCAGAAGACGGTGCGTGCTCTACAGCGGCGGTAGCAGCATGCGACCGGCGCGGCGCCGTCCGTGATTGAATAGAAGCTTTCGATTTACAGGCGCGCGGGAGGAGGTCGCCCGCGCGGAGAGACCGGCCGCGGACAACGCCTCCGTGGACGCGCCGACGGCGAGCAGCAGGTGTGTGGCGGCGACCGCGTGTGCTGCGCCACCGGCCGCCTTGAGGTGGAGCATGGTCGTGTCCATCCCTGAAGTCGGCCTCCGCGCAGGGCCCTCTTCCCTCGACCGCTTGAGATGCGGGGCGGCGTCACGCCATGGACAGGCGGATCAAGGAGCTCCACCAGGTCGTCGTCCTCGAGCCGCCGCCGTCGAGCCAGGAGGAGGCCCTGCGTACGGACGGCTCCACCAGGTTGTCGTCCTCGAGGTGATGGGGGAAGAGGAGAAGTGGCGGCTCTGGTCGCTGTCCTCGAGGTGCAACGACGAACAAGGCGAGGCACAAAGAGGGCTCCACCGCCACCGACGCTCTTGGCTAGAGAAACGATTACCAGGCATCGGTGTCGGCGGCCAGCTAGCAGCCTGGTGTGGCCTTGAAGCCATACTCCGGCAGGGGAGGCATCTCCACCGACGGATCCCGATGCGGCGGTGCGCCAAGGGGAGGTGGCCGGTTGGGGCCGCGTCTGACTTCTGCCCCCGCGTCGAATCATCGATGGATTCCGTCGCTGCATCATCGCTCCTCCAGCCGCCGGTGCGGCCCATCCTCGCCGCAGCCAAAAAGGGGAAAGCAGGGGCTGGGAGTGGGAGGTGATGCGGGGGAAGCAAGGGAAGCAGCCAAAAAGGGGTTTCACGCCGTTGGTCGCCGTGAGCCAGCAATTGAATCTCAACGTTGATCCAACGGTGACTAGAGGGTGCGCACGTACCCCCTGAACACCAAATCTATTCTCAACACCAAATCTATTCTCTAAAATAATGTTGGAGATTTTGTCTGAATTTAGATGTATATATATACTACAGTGTGTCTAGATGATTAAAATTTAGATAAATTCCGACATCCTTTTATGGACTAAGGTAGTATAGTATGACTTACAATGCATGTGTTTTTCCAAACAATACGACTTTTTTTTTTTTGCTGAACCAAACAATACGACTTGAGATTTAGATAAAATGAGAAAAGGGAAAGGAATCTTTTCATCTACCAAGGCAAGCGGAAATCTCCATGAATAAATCATAGGTTCAAAATACACCCACCGGCGCTTACAAAATCCACTCTCATTATGTTATTACAACTCATATATTACATGTTTTATGCCAACATTTTTTAGGTCGATATAACTATTTGTATATCAAACTTTAATTTTGAGTGTAACAACGCAAACACAAAACTGGTCCGGAGGGGGTGGATTTGTCATTATTCTTTGACTTCGTTGATGCGGCGGATCGTGCTCCAAGATAGTATAGAAATGTCCTCCGGTCAATGTGCCACTTGCATCGAGTTACTCACAAAGTCTTGTTGGTGATGTTGCTTTTTTGGATCTGGCAATGGCAAAGACTTGGTGTCTCTTTCAACGCGCGTTTAGCGGCGTTAAAGTTTTGCAGCGGGCGCTCACTTCAGCGAGTGCAGGAAACCTTACTGATAGTTTTGTATGCTTCAGTCCTTTAGGGTTTTTTCTGCAAAGTTTTCAGCTATTTTATCCTGATCTATTTAGTAGTTTCCATATTTGTTTACTTATATAATTTCATTTTTCATTAATGAAATATCTTGTGGTTACTCTTTTAAAAAAACTGCGTGCAAAATAACTTACTCTGTGATGGATGTTGAATATCACGAAACCACGCTCGCACAATTGTCCGTTCCCTCGAGGCCTCAACATTCAGCTCCCTGTCGTCATGCATACCAGCAACACCCGGGAACGCACACCTCATGTGTCATGACAGAGCACAAGACTACTTTGAGTATTTTGCCAAACCACCCAAAATGGATTTTTGGTTGGCTTTTCTCCATGGGTGATATACCCGAGGAACTGAAACTTGAGTACGCTCAGTTCTGTATTGTGAATAAAGCTAATGCGTGGCTTAGAGCATCTCTAGCAGACCACTCAAATCGTAACCTACAAACGAGCGGATATATGTTGCAGAAATCGCGATCTGCAGTTTGAAATTTGCTAGCGCAGAACAAATACAACAACCTAAACTCAATTTTTTAAAAAAAAACAAGACTAATCCTTCATTCAGTTCGACATTGCATACATACAAAAGTGCAACAATTTTGTTTAAACATCTACAAACTCCGCACTAAACTTGCGGAATTCGCCACCAGGACATACTAATTACCAAAATGCATTCACGGCGGTGGGGAGGTGATTGTTGTTGATTAAGTCGCCAATAGTGAAGCAGGCTTTCTTCTCGAGCTGCGCAGCGACCTTGTCGAGGTCCGTGTCCCTCACGTAATCGCCGAGAGCGAACCCCGGCACCACCGCGTCCTCGATTTCCATCTTCACCGGTAGAAGGGGCGCACGAGGTCGGCATTGAAGCGGACGAGGACGCGGAGCGGCTCGAGGCGGAGGCGTACGAGGACGTGACATGGCGGGAGAAGCTCAACTCCCGGTGGTAGAATGCGGGCGTCAACCTGTACTTGGTGTAGCTAGTGGTACAAGCCGCGGAGGCACGCCGCATCTGAGCGCATCTTCACGGCCTCATCATGTTCGCCGGTTGTGCTCCCGCTGCGGCTGACCTGGCCGCCCCCACGACAGCTTGAGGAGCTGCTGGACACCATGACGATGGAGGTGGCTCGGATCTACCGTTGGCGTGGTCAATCGAGCTCGTCGGCGGTGGAATGGGAGTGATTGATGCGGCGGAGCGGCAGGTGAAGCGGCGAAAGGGGATAGGGTTTTGGCCCGCATCGGCCGCTCCGGTCGCGATATATAGCAGCCGATGTGGGCTAAAACTAGGGGCCGGCATAATGTTTACGGACCAGACCGCGTATGCGGTGTCTGGTCTGGCCCAGAATCGGCCTGAATATGCTATGCATGGTCAGTACTCTACAAAGTCGGACGCATTCAGCTTGTGTGTTTTGGTTTTAGAGATCGTCACAGGAAGAAGAAACAATGGCTCCTGCAACTCCAAGCAATACATTTATCTCGTAAATCTTGTAAGGACTTAATAACCAATGTCCATCTACTCTGTATGCGTTGCTGAATTACCCCTAATAACCGCACAATTTACTAATTTGGTGCAGGTATGGAAGCACTGGACCAGAGGAAATACCATCAAGCTTATCGATCCATCCCTTAGCGACCATCCTTGCCCCATTGACCAGGTCCTGAAGTGCATCCAAATCGGGCTACTGTGTGTGCAGTGCAGAACAGACCTAAAGGTAGGCCGACAATGTCATCAGTAAATGTCATGCTTAGCAGCCACAATGTTGTTCTCCCTTCTGTTTCCATGCCAGCCTTCTGTGACAGGTTGAATGAAATATGAATGCAGTGATAATTCACAAGTGGTATCCTCGAATGGAATAACCATCACAGAGCTCGAGCCAAGATGAGCCTTGAAGCTGTGGAGTGGGGTTATGGTATCTCTGCTGAAAATCTTAGCTGGGATATGCGGCTTGTACAAATACATTTATCAGTAAGTGGAGAACTGCGAGAAAGTTGTAGAATCAGAAATGGATATAGATTATTTGCTGTTCGATATTTGAATTCAAAGAATTTGAATGTGGTTCGGTTTTCCAGCTGAGCGTTCTTGACTATTCAATTTTATGCATTACGTTCCTGCACTATCTGAAAGCTCCCAATAAGTTATGTGTGAATATGTCTAGAACATCTATGTGGTGGGTTAGACTTAAATTCGCGCTGAATATCTTTCCATGGCTGATACGTGGGCATCATCATGGAGATAAATTTAGCAACCTTTCCTTCTGGGTTATCTTCTAAAATTAGCAGTCTTTATGTAAAATTTCACTTGCAATGAAGACAACGGTTTTTGTATGGATGTTGGCAGTTTTCCATGGTGCAGCCCAGATCCAGTTGAAGGGAAAAAAAACATCTTGGCTGAATGGTTCAGGCATGCAATACGTTGACCGAGGGACTTCAACATCAACATGACAACATTTTTCGATAAAGGGAATATATTATCAACATGACAACATGCATGAAGATGGGGAAAAACCATTGATATTTTTTGTTGACGGATGGCCTCTCATATTAAATGTTGTCATTTCATAGCTTGGATGTAAGAAAGACCAAATTATGCGGTCGGAATTTTACCTGGGCCAGTGCATTTGAATTAAAGTGGGACTACTGAGAATTTTGACAGAGCATAGGCTGAGAAAAGAAGTTCCCCTAAAACCCTTGATAGAACCCTTTGTAATCACGCCTCACCCATGGTGAAACACCAAAAATCCCATAGCGGAAACTAACCTTTGTTCATATTTGAACTGGGATGGTTAACTAGGCATGGCGTATTTAACATGGTGTCCAATTGCTGGCATAATGAGCCACATTTTTTCCAACTCGAGCAGGGTGAGGTGTAATTACTGTGGATGTACTGCAGAAACAATAGACAAAAAAATGTAGCAACAGTCGACAAAAACATGACTCTGGACATGGTCTCAAAAATATAACTTTGACTACAAGTTTCTAGAATTATAGTAAAAAATGTCGTCTCCTTTTAATGGAGGGAGTATTGTAAGCCTTCCATGAGTCCCCCCCGAACAGCAGTTGAAGGCCCAAAACTTGAAGACAGATACTACTCAATTTCCCCTTTTGTCAATGTGTCACGCTTCTACCTAAAAAAACGCCATGCCTCTGTTCAGTTTAATTTTCAGAATTGCCACTTTCGTACCTAAAAATACGGATGCAGAGAAAATTCAGCATGACATACCGATTTGTCTTGCATCTTTAAAATATTTTCACAACTCTTCATGCGTTCCAAATCAGACCCTTAGGTCTACTTTGATGCTGTTGGAGACTAGAGTGCTGCTGCAAGAATCTTAGCCCCCTCCTTGAGGACCCACCAATCTACCACGCTCGCTGCTGTGATCTCCGGGAGTCACCAGCCGAACCACACAACTCCTTGACCCACTTGGGGTGCTACCCTCCAGGGGGCACCCACGCCCATCTCCATGTCCTGAAGGGGTTCCGCTCGCCATGAAGATCATGGTCATGGGATAGCCTTAAGAATATTATGCGCATCAGAATCAAGTATGCACATCGGACGTCTCACTCATAAAGCATTTCCTTCTATCAGACCATCCTGACGATCACTGGCAACTGCAGACAGCTGCAGCAGCACATTGTCAACCGCAGCAGAATCAGGGTGAGACGTGGGTGACCCCACGACGAAAGAATGAATTTCCTTCTCGAGCTCGATCCAGCTCTTGCCCGTATCCTTCCTCAATCCCATCTCCCTCATCTTCTTCATGACCTTGGCTCGATCATCCCATCGGCCCTCGGATGAGTAGATGTTTGATAATAATACATAAGCAGAAGGGGAATCAGGGTCCACAAGGAGCAACTTCTCCGCCGCATATTTCCCGATCTCCAAGTTCCCATGGAAGCTACACGCACCCATTAAGGCCTGCCAAAGAAGAACATTGTCCTTGAAAGGGCCATCCTCAATGAACGATTTTGCATCATGCAACAGACCTGCTCGGCCAAGCATGTCGACAACACATGAGTAATGTTCCACCCTTGGGAGGACCCCGTACTGTGAAGACATAGAGTATAAGATCTCCAGTCCTTTCTTTGCTGATCCGACATGGCTACACCCATGGAGCAGTGACAAGAATGTCACGTCCGTGGGATTGGCACCGTCGGCTTTCATGGATTCAAAGAGTTGAAAGACTACAGAACCTTGACCGTGTCGCGCAAAGGCTGCAATGATGGAGTTCCATGAAATCGAGTTCTTACTGGGTGTCTCATCGAACACTTGGACAGACTCTTGTAACTCACCGCACTTTGAATACATATTGATCAGACCATTGCAGACATACATGTTCTTTCCGAAGCATTTCTTGATGACCAGTGCATGGATTTGCTTCCCAAGAGCAAATGGCGCGGAAGCACCAAATGCCCCCAGAACTGCAGAAACCATGTTTGTATCAATGCAAATTCCTTCACCCACCATCTCCACGAACAATTCGAATGCCTTCTCCTCTAGTCCATTCTGAGCAAATCCGACCAGAATCACCGTCAAGAAAACTTCGTCAGGATCCCGACAGGAGCGAAACACACTTAGAGCATCCTCCATCAAGCCACATTTGGAGTACACATCCATCAGCCCGCTTTGGACATGGAGGTCAGTCTCGAGGCCAGCCTTCACAATAAGGCCATGAATCTGCTGACCTTCCTTGGCTGCCAAAGAACCAGCACAAGCTAGCAGGGAGCTTGAGTACGTCGCGTAGTTGGCGTCGACCGTGCGCCTCATCTGCCGAAACAACATGATGCTGTCCTCGTAGAACTCTGCTCGAGCCATCCCGGAGATCATCCCTGTCCATGTGATGACGTTCCTCTCTGCCATCCCATGGAACGCCCTTTTCGCAGAGCCCGGAGATCCGCACTCGAAGTAGGCAGTCACCAGCGCGTTCCCGACAGATACCTCTGTCTCAAACCCGCGCGAGACCACAAGGCCATGCACCATGGTACACGCCGCGAGTGATGCCGCCCGCGCGCACGCCGAGAGAACCGTGGTGAATGTGGCGTGGTCGCACGAGACGCGCGTGGCACTGCCGTAGGAGAAGGGCGAGCGCAGCATCCGCCGGAACTGGACAAGCGCGTCTTCAGCGCTGGAGGAGGAAGCGGAGGCGATGAGCGAGTTCCAGGACACGGAGTCCCGGACGCGCATTTCGTCGAACACCCTGGCGGCGTCCTCGTGGCGGCCGCACCTTGAGTACATGGAGACGAGCGCGTTCCAGGCGACAAGGACGTGGCGGAGGGAGGGGCGGAGCGGGCATAGTAGGAAGTGGGTGGGGTTCTTGACGACGGTGGCGTGGAGGGCGGCGCCCAGTCGGTGGTCGGCGGCGCGGCCGCAGCGGGAGAGGAGGCCGCTGAGGTAGGCGTAGTTGAGGAGCGCGGGGACAGACATTTTCTCATGTCCTGCCGTGCCGGGAATTAATTCTTCAGGTACGCTCAAGTGCCGAATCCTTTTGTGCAATATATGCCCGTACGTCACGTTGCAACACTAATGTTGATGTTATTTTTCTTTTTATTAAACTTACGCCAATCATAATAATGCCAAATTTAATACAAATGAAAACGATTTACATATTTATACTGGCTTTGTATAGTATTGTTCGTCGCAAAGGTGATACCATTGCTACCGTCATGGCTACCCCACCTCCGAATGTGACGTTCAGACGGGTTTTACTTGGACAAAGGCTAACAGCATGGAATACTCTAGTTCAACGATTGGGTGATATTCAATTATCCCCTGAACCGGATGAATTTAGATGGAATCTTCATGTAGATGGCTCTTTCTTAGTTAAATCTTTATACAATGCAATCCTTCATTCTGATTTACCAGTTGATAATAATAAGAAAATTTGGAAGATGAAGATACCATTAAAAATTAAGATTTTTGGATGGTACCTTCGTCGAGGAGTTATTCTTACTAAAGATAATCTTGTTAAGCGGAATTGGCACGGAAATTCACGGTGTGTTTTCTCCATCAAACACCTATTCTTCCAGTGCAGTTTTGCGAAATCTATATGGTCAGTCATCCAAGTAGCGTCTACCCTGTATCCCCCGACTAGTGTGGCAAATGTCTTTGGCAATTGGCTTCATGGTGTTGATTCAAGGTTTAAGTTGCTTCTTAGGGTGGGGGCGCTAGCAGTTATCTGGGCGCTATGGCTATGTAGAAATGACAAGATTTTTAACTATAAAAACTGTTCTTTGTTGCAGGCCATCTACAGATGTACAGGTATTCTCCGTTCATGGTTACCTTTTCAACGGGCGGAGAACCGAGACCTATTTACGGAGGTCTGTACACGGTTGGAGGCTACGGCGAGGGATACTTTTTCCCGACATGGGTGGCAGCATAGTCTACGGATTGAAGCTCCACACTCGTCTTAGGCGTTATATAGTTTATCGTCTCGATATGTATTTCGCCTTTTTTCATTTATTGCTCGTTCTGGACATTTGAACATTTGAAACAGCTGTGTGCATCCTGGTTATGCAGAGGCTAGATGTAATTGCTTATCAAAGTAATAAAACATCCTTTATCGAAAAAAAATTATACTGGTGTTATATGAATTCTTTTTTCCACTGAAGTTCCGTAATCCGAGTACTAAATAAAGTTAAACGATTGGATGTCAATAGTTCGGTACATCTGATATATAAAAAGAAGTTCAATACATCTTGTTCTGGTACAGCCATAAAAGAGAAGTGTATTTACATAGAAGGTTTGCTCTACAACAACATTTATAGCTAATCCAACAAAAATTCTGATGATTTATTGCACTTCCAAGAATTTAAAGAATATGCGGTGCTCAAATAAGGAGGACAGAAGGGATGCTGCACAACCCACAACGCAGTCCACCATCCCCCACAAAAAAAAAAGGTTTATGAATGAAACGTTCTATGAGTTTAACATACAACATACCCTAAATTTTTCCTAAGCTAACTTTCCAGCATTGAGATATAAATACAACATGGCTCGGCTTTTGCCGCTATGAAGTGTATGTCCAAATTGACCGGTGCTCTTTGTTGCCACAGGGCACAAACAAAAATACCATTTCAACAGAAACCCCCCATGCTTTGCGTGGTTGGCTGGAGCACTGCCAGTTCCTCAAGCCCACAGCAAACAATCAACTCCCAATTCAAAGTTCGTGACTGGACTGTCACCGAAATCCTCCCCTTGGTTTTGGACCTCATGGTTTGTGTCGACGTAGGGCTCCAATAGATCTGATGACCTTACAGAGGGGATGGCATGCTCCTTCTGAATATCTGATGATGCGGCCACTGCTTCTTCCCGGTCCAAAACAACGAGGAAGTCGTCTTCGAATTCGAATGTCAAGAACTTGTCTTGACATGCTACAGATATGTATTGAACCATGATTAAGACTAGCATGAATACATGGATTTAGAAGGTTACTCAACAGGAGGCAGACAGTACTTACTGTCCACTAGATGAGCAAGGTGGTGGATATTCTTTACCATGGTTCCATTTAGCTTTATGACCTGGCAAAATTATTGGTTAGAGGATCACATTAGCTAAATGCAAAATCATATCAACATAGCTAGAAGTGGAAGATACAAAGAGGTTTACTTGTTGATTGCCCATGTGCTCATACCCGATGTTGACATCGTTCGCAAGTACCTGGAAAAAAATGATGAATTAAGAACAAGATACTATTGTGCAGCAAGGACTAGTCAATTGATCTAACTACAAATTACAGCAAACCTGCGATACAATTACGATTTGCTCCCCTTCGAAGGTTGATAGAGAGTATCGTGCCTTTGCCAACAACTTTAACTGTAAAACAAAGGTAAGATGTCAATAACACATCTTCCGAAAAGGTAAAACTGCAACAAGATGGTCATGTAGAATGATCTTACCCCCATAGTATCTTCACACTCTTCTCTGCAAATGAGCATAAATTTATGTGTTAGTACCTACAAGCTTTGCAACACCAAGCAGCAGTCGAAAGAGAAAACCACTGGTTACTTACTCTATAAATGGTTCTGTTAAAGGCGTGAAGACAAGGCCGGCAACTATCAGATAAGAAGGTTGACCCCCTTCAACATTGAACGGCACCTTATTCGAGGAAGATGAAGATTCTTAGAGTTGCAAAATAGGTGAAATTTTATTTTGAGTTTTTAGTTCATGAAAGGATGATGGATTCTAGTATCTTACTAAATGTTTTCTTGGATGCAAAATAGTTGGCACTTTCATGAAGTTGCCTTCCCGAATGATACCTAATTGGGCAACATCACCTGCATACCTGATCAATAAAACACCAATAGTTTAGTGCAGTCCATGCTATCATGTTGGAACACTCTAGTTTTTGCACATGCTAAGGATATCACTAGTGTCAAAACGAGATCCACATACAGATCAATGAACAAAATTGCAATGCCTCAGATGGAACAAAGTCATAACTTCAGTATACAGGTCCAGATGGAGCTTTGTATGCATCACACTTCATGGGATGAAGCAAATCAAGACCAGCACGCATATAATCAAAGACTGTTTAGCGCTATGCGATTCTGAACTACTGAATCACTAATGGAGGTTTGGAAGAGGTAACATCAAATAGATACATGTTGGTGGGAGAGGCATGATTTCATTTTACCCATCCAAACCTAACTGATAGAGAATGTGACATGTATACCCATCTGTACACAAGTTGACGTAAAATCCACCGGTTATGGTTGTTGAAATATAGAATTGGGGTATTTTGTCATTATCTAATTTCATATCAATAGAAATTGGTACTGTTAGGTGCACATGCATGTATTTTATATATTAAACACACAAAAAATACTCTGCTGTCCAACAGATACTAAATAAATTAGCATGTTTAGGATAAGGCACTTCAAGAGGATTAGGGGACAAATAAAACTTGTAAGGAATAACACAAACGCTTACTTTTGACTTGTGAGATAACGGAAAGCAATACGTTCCGTGGACCGAAATGGTACTGTTCCTTCACATCCTACCGAGACACCATCAAAACTTGTTATCACATCTCCCTGGTGAAACAAACATCTGGTGAACTTAAACATGTAAAGCAAATGTAGAAAATACTGTTTTGACATTCATTAATTCAAAAGGATTGATGTGCAGAAACAAAATCAAAAGGGTAGTCAATATGTGAATACCATCTAAGAGATGATGTTTACCTTTCGCAGAACACTGCTTGCTGGAGCAGTAGGCTCAACTCGGCGGACAAGAATACCCTTAAACCAATTAAAATGGCGTGTTATAGGATAAAAAAAGAAGAAAAAAAACTTGAGTAGTATTCAATGCTAAGGGCAGTAATGTGAGCAGTTTGTACAAAGTAGTTTTTCGATTCTAGATAAAAATCGATATCTCTTATTAAACTGTAACATTGTGTTGTATAGGGAAAATTGGTAGTTCAAGGTGCTTGAAGTTATTATTTTTCACAAGCTAAGTTCAACAAATATAGGTAGCATACCTCACTTGAAGGTACCTTCAAACTTTCACGTAGTGCTGGGTTTTCCAATTTTTGAAGTAGGACACCAAGGCAAGGAAATCCTACATAACATTAGAAACATTGAGGACAATAACTTTAAACATACTGCAGCAATCTCACACCATTAAACCAGCATCTTGTATTACAGTTGTCCTAATTAATGCATACTTGATACTTACACAGTGAAAAGACTTCTCGAAATATATTTTAAGGGGTAAAAATGCTCTAGCAAAAATTAATACATACACCAAAGCAATTTATCATAGATTATATAACTATATATAATCAAGTACAAGGCATAGTTCCTGTGTAACTTTTTTTGCTTGCAATGATGACTACACTTTACCTGTGTATTTTCCGTTTTTCCGATAGTCGTTCAAGAAATGCGATACAACTGTAGTTGGAATAACATATCCAATATTTTCAGCTTCATCAGATCTAAACACCTAAACAAAATACAGCATGACAAAACAGAATAGGAAGACGAGAGGATAAACATTACTCTAGTATTTTACTTAGGAGACAACAGTAAAACCAACTCTTATATGGTTCATGTTAAATCTGGATTTGGATTAAGGTAGCTAACTCATTAGGAAGTTCTACTATCTTTAGAAGCAAAGGGAGTGAGTTCCATTCGCACCAATATGAGAAATACGATGCATTAATGTTGCAGGTCTCAAATATGCATAATATATGACTCAATTTATATGACAACTTTTGGCTATTCCTCACACAAGTATGCCCAAGCTCAGGTTGTCTTTCAGCATTTATAGCATAGTATAAATAGTAAAGACGAAAATGCCATTTCTCTAGTATACTACTAGCATTTTAAAATTACTTTTTGGCTTCAATATATAGTAGCAAATTAGTCAATGTCAGTGCTTTCAGAAAGTCACTGCATGGGCAAAGGAAATATATTAAAGTGCCACACACATATTTGGGTTATCATACCAAAGTTGATTGTTACCCTTGCGATTTACCTTAACCCTTTGATGTTCATAAAAATTACATATTAACATGGCTTTAATTGCGCCTACATATTTGCTAACAAAAATTTGAGAAAAGATTGTATTTTATGTAAGTACAAAAAAGAAGTAGCTATTGCTTATGAAATGTGAAATGGATATAATTCTAATTCATAATCAAGTAAAATACCATCTGAACTGATCCAACAGACCCAATATAACCTATGGATTTCTGAACCTAAGTCCGCTTTACTAATTTGAATTGGTATTTGGTTTCACGCCTGGTATTTTTTAGAAAACTGTTATGTACATCAGTTATGTCCACAGTTCCATGTATCAGCTACCTAACTAAGTAACCAGTAAAAGTACCTGAAATGCTACTCCAATGCATTCCCCCTCCTCATTAAAAGCTGGTCCACCACTGTTTCCTGCAACAAATCAAACAAAACAAAACTTATCTGGCCATTTATCAGAAGTAAATTTAGGTTAAGATAAGGCAGAAGCAAGACACATCGATCCCTCGTTTCTTCTTATACAAAACGACTCACGTTTGCGTGCGTGTTCGACAAAAGATACATCGATGACCTAAGAAATCCAGCAAGACATATAGATGCTCTAAACATCCTCTTAAAAATCAAACGAGAAAGTCCTTCCTAAGAGAAATCACAAGTGCCAAGGTAAAAGCGAACCTGCATTTATTGCTGCATCAATTTGAACACCAAGAAGGTCTGATGTTCCATGTGCATATGGTGTGACCTGGGCTATTCCAAAGGTAAAATTGTATAAGTTCAACTACGTAAATAAAGTAATATTAAATATGATTGCTTAGAAACATACATAAAGTTGAGCCTAGCGTATCAATATATGCATCTAAAGTAATATTGAATTTACTGTAACTTCCACAAACAGGCTTGACATAGAACATAATGACCTTTATTTTGTACGCCCTTCGTTTATTTCATAAGGTATATTTTGGTCAAACGAAATCATGAGACCAGGAGAATATTAGTGGGAAATAACAGTTATATCTGCCATGATTGTCTTGGAAATAACATAGAAATACTTAGTTAGTATGTGTGTTTACTCATAAAGTCATAAATGTTGAAGAGAATAAGAGAGAGGGAAGAGAAGTGAAGGCAGAATAGTGAAAAGGCCATTAAATATGCAGGCACGATATATATATATTGAAATGTAACTGCACAGATTATATGCGTAATATCCTGAGACAGAGGGAGTAACTGATAACTACTTGAGTACAAAACTAGTGGACCTAGCTAGTATTACAAGATGAGGGTGGTTTTCTGACAGCAACAAAAGCTAGTGTGCCAATATTCCAAAAACCATGTTCAGAATTGAACAAAGAAAGCAAACTAATTTGTTTCCACGTTCTAGAAACATGTGTTGCAAAAAAGAGAAAGTATTAGTTAGCGAACAGCAATAGACATTCAAGGACTTCGTTGGTAGTTGAGAAATAGGATGATCATTGCATGCATGACACATCATCACTTTTGTCCTTGTTAAGGAATGAGTCCATTCAAAATGTACAATGTAAAAAAAGAATGTTCCAAGAATAGCACCTCAATGCGTGAAACAACACCTTTTGTGACAGATATTGTATCTCCACCAAGAGGATATCCGACAACAGTCACTGAATCCTGGGATAAACCATAAAAACATTAACCAATTATAGTATTTGTTTTTTGGCAGATGTTGCTACACATAGTATAACAAAGGCCTGCTTCATTTGAGGCTATTGTCATGCTCCAAGTAAGTACTTGCTACATTAGAACATTACATAGATAATTACCTGAAGGCATGGCAAACGACCAAATTGAAGTGGTTCTGTACCACACCAGAACTCTTCGTTCTCAACAGAGAGCAACGCAAGGTCGCATTCTGTGCCCCTAGCTAGAACCTGCAACAAAAAAATCAGACGACATTCTAGCAAACAAGATTTTCAAAAAATTAATTAAAGCAGTAACTAATAACCCAAAAATATTATTTCAAAATATATTTGTAAACTTTTCAAAAATTAACTAGTACTCCCTCCGTTCCATATTAGTTGTCACTGTTTTAGTACAGAGATAGCTAATATGGAACAGAGGGAGTAACAACATAGTCAGTACTGAGTACCTACACCTGCATGTATTTAGAGACCTATCCATATGAACATTTCTTATTTTCCTCTTCACAATTGTAAAGAATCCTAAGTTCCTACAAGGTACAATCTTACAAATATAGTGGATTCTAGACAATCAGCAAATTTGACAAGCCAAGTTTGATATGCAACCGAACATTTACAGTAGTAATACCAGGACCCAAGAGTAAAAGGTTCACTCAATGGTGCAAGGGTGTCTTCTATAAGAAATTAAGAACTTTAGACATGTCTCCACGTTCAAGTAATCCAGATAAAGTGAGCAACGGTTTGGATAAAATCTCTAGAAAGCAGCACAATTGCAGGGAAAATACCTTGGCAACGTACTTTTTGTCATCTCCTCTTCGCTTTACTTTAATCTGTATATAAAAGAAGACTTAGTTTGAAGGTGCAAATGGCATAAATAAACTATTACCCATAAAAAAAATCATGTGGCAACATTGGCAGAAATTTTGAGTTAGCCCAACCAGCATTCATAATTCAAAACTCCAGAAATAAATCAGCCCAAAAATTTCAGAGGAAAGAATAGAATAAAGCCATAATATATGTTAACAATTGAACTGAACTTCAAAATTTTAGAGGAACAACAAGATTTCGGCCAAGTTAGTGTAGTGTTCCTGCATTATTGGAAAGCATCAGACTTGAAATTGGCTTGATCTGTTTATATCCCATGCTATGGTATGATCATGTGGATAGTACTCCCAGCTAAATAAGAATACACAAATATTTAGCCTGGTTTTTGGACAACTTAGAAGACATGCAAACTAAAATGAAATAAAATTTTGATTGATCTTGCTAAGAAGAATGTTAAGAAGCAAATGCTTATTCAGAAAGAGATATATTGAAAAAATGTGGATCCGTGACTCCACTGCAAAATAAAATTTAGAAATTCATATGCATGACTAGTTAGTTAAGCACCTGGGTGTCATGTTCAACGCAATGCGCATTTGTCAATAATTTACCATCGGCGATCATAAAAGCGCTGCAAAAGAAGTTTGTAGTAAGATAAGCAGAGATTCTAGAATCAAGTGTGGATCACCACTCATATTATACTGAAAATTGCATCCAAATATGCAGATAAAGGATAAGGTACAAATGAGAGACATCCTTGTCCATGACTTCAGTAAGTAGGGAGCCTTTCAAAATGAAACAGCCACCACATATGTTTACGATATACTTCTGAAGTTGTCAAAACAGATTATGAAATATAACAGCAACAGGGAGGGGGGACTACAGCGTCCATCTGACATCATTAAAAATTGAAGCATATTGAATGCACAATTAAGCCCAGTCCCTCTCCCACCCACACACAGGACAACAGAATGCAGTAGTCCGTACTGAATATAAAAAAGTTCAAAAGAAAGAGCTCAGATACAAATTTTAATAAGAAATAAGTATTAGGTCAATACTTGCCTCCCAGTGCTCGAGTGTTGCCTTTGCTTCTGCCAAGGAAGCCCATAATCAGGTCTAATATGAGTGCAGTAGACCTAACAAGAGATCAGATAGTTAAACCCAACGGCATGATGTAATTAAAAAAAAAGCAGAATACTGCAACACAAAATCAAGGTAACATGACCCTTAACTTTGAACAGGTTATAGCAGTATGCTTGACAGACATACTATACCAATGTGCATTTCTAATACCATAAGCAGTATGTAGCACACATATTAGGTTCTGTTTGAAACTATTGAGTAGCTAAAGTAAGGAACAGTTACAAGAAGAGGCATAATTGATAGCCAGGACATATATTCTTGAGACCCCACCTTAACAACAGCATTCAGGAATTTGTCCTCTTCAAGGTCCTCGAAGTCAGCAACCTATCAAAACAGCAGAGTTAGCATGAAAATCATGCAACTTGTATGATGTGACGACCACAATACTCTCGGCAATAAAACTCGCCAATTGGAAATATCCATTGCAATCCAAATCAGTTCTACTTTGAGGTCTTATCATATACGCACAATTTGCACAACGCAAGGCACATTGCGCCTCTCACCTGCGGCTCCTTGAAGTCGACGGAGAGGCCCTTATCCTTGCGCGTCGACGACGCCAGCGAGCCCCCTCCTCCACCACCGCCATTGCCGCCCCGCCGCTTTTTGGACGCCCCCTCCACCTGCGAACCAACACGTCAGGTCGTCAACGACGGTGCCCCTGGACCCGTTCCTCGGCAAACGAACGAACGGACGAAGAAAGCGCTACCTCGTCGAAGCGGCGCATGACGCGGCGGGAGGCGGGCGGGTGGCGCGGCGCGCATGCGACGGCGGGGCGGAAGCGGCAGGAGCATGAGGAGGAGGAGGAGGCGGAGGTGGAGGGGAAGGGGAAGGCGGGGGAGGCGAAGAGGCCGGCGAGGGCCGCCATTGCTGCTGCTTCGGCCGGGCGCGGTTTGATTGATTTGGGTTGCTTTCGTTTCCCTCTCGCTGCGTTTCCTTATCCTCTCTTCAGTCTTCAGTCTTCAGAGAGTGTAGAGGAGCACGTGCTTGTCGCGTGAGTTTCTTTTGGGTTTTGGGTAAGAATAATGGGCCTGAACTCTGAAGTCCAAGAAGTAGCATCTCCCTCATTCAGCCATTGTACACCCACACTCTATCTACAACAGTACAATTCCTCCATCTCATAAATCTTCATTAACTCTCTTAGAAAGGATTAGTGAGGCCTTGGGGTTCGTCAGTTTTACAACCATGTAGATCTGTCGTGGGTTAAATTAAAACTTGGGTGTTATACGATTCTTCAGCTCTGCCACCGGCTAGACCTGGAGAGATTTTATAGGGATTGTCTCAAAGTTCTGCTCACCTTTAAGAATATTATTGTCTGCACCTTTGTGCAAGGAAATTCCATTATGCTATGGAAAGATAAATGGGCAGATGAACCTTTGCGAGAGACATGGCCACATCTCTTTTCTTTTGCCAAGAATGATTCCATCTCTCTCAAGGAGGCCATTGCTATTACTGATCTCAAGGAGGCCATTGTTGATACTAATCTCTCTGAACTTGAAGGCACATCAAAACTAGATCTCGGTGGAGATGAAGTGGTTGTCACAGGTGGCGGTGATGTACCATCTCCAGCCAAGGCCATAGCAAGTCTCCTACAATTAAACATCGGGTTAGAAAATAGTTTCTTCCCCCATGATTTTGTGCATATGAAAGCAAGGAAGAGGATTACCTCTGTGTAATAACCCTAGGCTGTCTTGAAGGCTAGGAAGGATTGTGATAGTAGTTCTTTTTGGTGTCCCAACGTCAGCTGAAAAAACCTCTTGATCAACCACCTCTCTGGAAGTTCATCCTCACCTATATTAACCTTTTTCGCCCTTTTCTTTCTGTTTCAATACACAAGACATTAGGAAGAGAGACTAATACAAATGTGATATCAATAGAACAATACAAATGTTACATTTCTCTAGGTTCATTTTATGGACATGTTGTTTTCCTATGGCCCAACCCTCCACATTTTTTTGCATCTGTCTGTGGTGTCAAATCTCTTTTTCTCTTTTGCATTCCCTTTGCCTTTATTGTCTTGTGCCTTCTCTTCGCCACCATCTTCCTGCTCTTTCCCTTTGCCATCTATCTTTTTCTTCCTTTTATTGATACTACCACCGTCTTGAAGGCAACCTTTAATTCTCAGTTTCCTCTGTCTTCCTATGGGTCTTTTTGAAATCGGTGGCACCATCTCAAAATCTAGTGTAACCGAGGCCACTAAGACTTGTTTGTGATGGGTTCATTCTCTCCAGCATAGGCTGCTCGAAACATAGTTACCGAGTAGTATGGATGCACATATGGATGAAAGTTTGTATTTGTCGGCTGACAAAGGGTTAATTTTGTCAATGCCCATGATGATGGACTTGTGTTTCTAGGAAGGAGGACACTGACGAATTAACAAACCGGTCAGCCAAACTAGGCAGCTGACGAAAAGTATGATCAAGGCGAGTCGCTGAGATTATATTGTATGAAAATTAGGTGTCAACACCCGGATTTTTAAGTCCAGATGCCTATTATGCCATACATCGCAATCCCTGGAATATTGTTTTTGCGAGACATAATAGATTGATATCACAGAACATCATTCATTACAAACCATAATGGTCTTACAACAAGGGATCACATGATCCAGTCTTACAACATAGTTGATCTAAAGATCAAATACAAAACACATAGCGGAAGAAGCGTAGTAGCGGTCTATCTGTTTCACAGGCAACGCTTGACGTCAGGAGTAGTCCTAATTATCATAGACGTCCTGCTGTCCATCATCCTGGTACTGGTTCTCCTCTTCATAGTCTGGCCATTTGAATAGCCAGGGACAAAGCCATGAGTACTTTTAAAGTACTCGTAAACTAATACTAGTGTAATGTAACATCCCAAATCTCAAATCAATGAAAAAGAAGAATTCCAAATACTCAAAATTTAGAACCAACAAAAACTTTGAATTGCATATAGTGCCATGCATAGGATTTGTGCATTATTGTGTGAAATTGCAATGATGAGTGCTTGTGTGCTTATGTGTTACAACTCAAAACCCGAACTTGATCATGAGAAGATCATCAAGCAAATCAAAGAAAAAGAAATAAAATGAAATGAAAAATTCACAAAACCCTCACATATGGTCTATGTCATTTTTGCAAATCTTTAACCTAGACCAATTTGGCTTGCACCATTAGTTGTATTATGTTACTAAACACTTATTAACACTTTTGGAATCAAAGAAACTCAAATCAAATCAAATTTGAAAGCAATTTGTGCTCACATGCACTAATGGTCAAATCTGCCATTTTTAATCTGATCACTACTTTGAGCCTCTGTATTTAGAGATTTTCAAACCAAACCATTCCAACTCTTTGCACCTCATCCAAGTACACATCAAGGTGAACAACTTTGGTAAAGACTACCAGTACAAATTCATCCTAGATCAAAAGTTATGCTCAAGCAAAGTTGGGACTTTTTAACAGATTCTAGTTCTTACCCAATTTGAAATTCTTCAATTCTTTTTATTTTTGAATGCCACCACCACCTTTGTGTGTTGTTGATCATCTGAAGCAAGTCCACTTCATCTCATTCAAAATTTTCAAATGCACTTACATGAGGCAAAATTGGACAAACACTTGGTGCTCAAATCTAACCCAAATCCAAAATCACTATTCTCAATAGTGTTTGGCCAAACCCTCTCACCACTTGTCTCCACCATGTTTCCTGGTTCCCTCTAGCCCTAACCCAAGCATTTATACCCTAGGAGGAGGGCCAAACATGGCATAGCCATGGCCATGCCGACCATGTCCCCCATGGACACCCTCCCCTCTCTCCTCTCTTCTCCAGCCCTGGCCACCGTGCCAAACGGCGCCACCTCACCCTACTGCACCCACCTGCCCTAGCCCTGGTCGAGGAAATACCCCACAGGCCCCTGAACGCGCGCGCCCACGACGCCCTGCGCATGCCAACGACGGCATGGACGCGCCCACGGGCACGCGCAGCACACCCGTCGCCACGACGATGTGCAACACCCCTGTCCCCCTTTTCTTCACCTTGAGCCTCCTCGTCGCACCAGGAACCCCGCAGACACGCTCGCGTCGCCGACCCGCGCCCGCCGCTGCCGGAGATGACGACCGCATCACGCCAGAGCCGCGCAGATCCTCGCGACCACCCGACAGCGTTGGGCACCACCTAGCCTAGCCATCGCCGCCCAGAGAACCGCCAGGAACCGCAGCACAATGCCGCGCCATCGCCTACCTCCCTATGCCGCCGCAGCGCCCGCGCCATGGTCGACTTGCCGCAGTACCCTGCCCCCTCTTCTGCGCCTATAAAAGGAGACCACCCCTCGTCGATTTGTTCACAGCACCACACTCCCATCTCCTCCCTCGACCTCCTCTACCACCTCCCCGCCTCGATTAGCCACCAGAGCTCGCCAATTTCACCACTGGAGGCCGCCAATACCGCAGCTCGCCGCCGTCGATTGGAGCCATCCCCGGAGCTGCCGCCAGTACCTGGTGTCGAGGGTACTCCTCGGCAATGCCCTCCGATTGGGGCTTAGGGTTGACGGAATCCTGCAAGCTGACACGAGACATCGGTTCACAAACAAGCGGGGAGAGCGATTTACCCAGGTTCGGGGCCCTCGATGAGGTAAAACCCTTACGTCCTGCCTGTCTGTTCTTGATTATGAAGATAATGGGTTACAATGGGGTGTCGAATAGTTCGGCTGAGATCTCATCGAGAGGCTAAGTGCTACGGCGACCTAGCTCTAGACTTTTGGTGGCTTAGGCTGCTAAGATTGATTGTGTCCCTCGGCAGCCCCTCTCCTGGCCTTTATATAGGAGGCCAGGTCTCAAGAGATCTAACTGAGTATGACTAGGTTTACAGCAGTTTTGAATCTAATCTTTCCTTCGTCGGCTGCTTCCTTGTCTTGCCCGTCAAGGAATCTTCTGGTGTGCCGCCCAGGTAGCCCATCTCGCCTCCAAGTGTCTTCATGGGCCTCCAATTAGTCAATACAGGGTAGGGCAATGTCGGTTACCCGAAGGGTAATGCCCACGTCAGTAGCCCCCGAGTGTTTAGCCGAACATTGTTCGGGTAGAGACTGAAGCATATCTCCTTCTGATGTTCTTCTCCTTGATTATCCTTGTTCATCTTGAATCAGCATCGTCCTCTTTTGTCGGGTGCGCGTCAGTGCTCCCGATGGGAGTAGCCCCCGAGTCTAGGTACGGATGCTTGCAATCCGTGCGTAGACTCAAGTTGTACCACTCGAACATTCTTCTCTGCCAAAGTTTTCTGCAGGTCTTCATAGGTCATCCGATATATTTTTTGCTTGCAAGGGATGATGAGTAACGTGCCCAACTTTTGTTGGTTAACTACCGATGGCAAAACAACGTTACCCTACACAGAATCAAGTCCCCGGGGATGATCCTGGAGTACAAAAAAGTTCTATCGGGTGCGCGTCCAGTGCTCCCGATGGGAGTAGCCCCCGAGTCTGGGCACGGGTGCTTGCAACCGGGTGCAGACTCGAGCTGAACAAACACCTTTTCCTTCATCCTATTTTTCCTTCGAGTCCTCAATCTGTCGGGTGCGCGTCAACGCTCCCGATGGGAGTAGCCCCCGAGTCTAAGCGCAGATGCTTCGCAATCTGTGCATAGACTCAAGTTCACCATCCGATAGCTTTTTATTCCTTCGAGTGCTTCAAGCATTCTTCATGATGTCATTGATGATGTTTTACCGATGTCTTGATTTTGACTGACAAGACGCGACCCGCTGGGCCCATTCTCTCTCTATCTGGTCCTATTTTCAAGCAATTTCCGCCCTTCTCGCACAGTTACCAAGGCGTCTCCTCGATTCCCGCAACCATCAATCGGAAAAAGGTCCACTTGATGAACTGGCATCAACGACACGTGCCCACGCAGTTCTCCTTCTCTTAAGATCTCCAAAGGACGAAAATCCCTAATCTTCTCCCACATCTGCCTTTGCCTTTCTTCTTCTTCTTCCTTCCGCAACTGCTGCGCCGCCACCACCGCTTCTCCAATCTTTCCCAGATCTCGCAATGGTGAAGAAGAAGAGCCTTACTGCCGCCGGCAGCTCCACGACTGGTGGCGCCGCCGCCAAATCTTCCTCTACTCTTCCGAAGAAGAGTTCTGCAGACGCTCCTCCTCCAGCTCCGGTGCCGCCAGCGCCGCCAGGCTCAATAGCCAAACCAGGGGATTGGCTAGCGTCCTCCATCACGAAACATGATGAGAAGAGGGCCCGAATCCTTGGATTAGTCTCCTCCGACGAGGGGAACGTGATCCTTCCAGGTGCGATTTCTCGGCCCAATCCCCCTGCTGGTTTTACTGTGGTGTTCCTATCATTCTTGTATCGGGGTCTTTCGCTTCCTGCCCATGAGTTCCTTCTTCGTCTTCTACGGACTTATGAAATCCAACTGTGGCAACTCACTCCCAACTCGATCCTTCACGTTGCTGTGTTTATCACCCTCTGCGAGGCATTTTTGGGCATTGAGCCTCATTTCGGGTTGTGGAAGAAGATCTTCTATGTTAAGAGGTACAGCAGTAGCAATGGATCCTTTGTCATTGGAGGCGTGGGATTTGTGGCTCGCTCGGAGGTTAACTATTTCAGTTTCCCAATGAGAGAATATGTGCAAGGATGGAGACTGAAATGGTTTTATGTCAAGGATTCCTTGACAACCGAGTCCCAACTCCCTCGCTTTGCCGACGTCCTTGAAGCCAAGCCGAAAGATTCCTGGAAGAACACTCTCTCTCCCGATGAAAGGGTAGCAGCCGACGAATTATTCGCCAAATTCCTTCGGATCAAAGAGGCCGATGGTCAAACTATGATCGGCACAAAGGTAGCAGCGGTCTTCTTGAAACGTCGAGTCCAACCAGTCGTGGCCAGAGTTCGCCCGATGTGGTTGTATTCGGGTCCAAAGGATGCTACCAGGATAAATATTGCTGAACTGTCGGAAAAGGAGTTGCTTGACGAAGTCCGTCGACTTACTCTCTTCAGTCAGGAAGACTCGATCCCATTGATATCTTCTTATACTCCTCTTGATGCCAACCATCCACCGTCAGAGGTAATTCCCCTTCTCATACTCTTATTACGCTGCCTCCACTTAGTCGACATATTTTCCATTGTTTTTTACTTGCTCTTTTCTTCGGCAGGTCCCCATAGTTTCTGGAAACTTACATGATTCGCCAAATGACACCTCTGAAGGAAGAGGCTCCTCAGTCCCTGTTGATTTTCATACTGCCAAACATATAGACCCAGAGGACGAACACGATGACCTGATAGATTCGGAAGCTGCCCATGCCAACCCTCCTTCCTCAGCTGACGATGCTTGCGACACAGAGGGATCAGTGCGTGATGATGACGCTGATCGTGATGCTTTTATTGATGCAGCTGTGGAGGAGGCCAGGGCTTCACCCGCGAAGAGATCGACCGGCGGCTTTGCCGATGAAGACGACCTCTTCGATATGTAAGTACCTTCTTCCCTGAAGCCGTATTTCATCCTTTTACTTCTTGCATTCCTTTCATAACTTTTTTTGTCAATCATTTCCTTTCACAGTGACGAAGGTTTTGTTGAGCCGCCGACTAAGAAGGCCAAATCCGGAGCTGCTCCGCCGGACGTTGCTGCTTCCAAAGCGTCGGTTCCTAAAGCGCCCCCCGCAGCTCAGGTATCGACGGCTTCCTCCCTTTCTAAAGGGAAAGACGCTCCTTCAACTGCCGCCGCCAGGACTCCTCCTTCCGTAAGTCCTTTTCGATTACAACATGAACTTTTCTGATGTGTATCTTGATTAATGATTCTTCATCGAATATCCTTTTTCCTTTAGGACCTGCGAGGAGTTATCTCCTCTTTGGAGGCCTTCGCTTCCCAATTCACTTCTCTGGAGGCAGAGAAGGTTCAGCTGCAAAAGGAAGTTAAATCTTCCTCCTCGAAGTTGGACGGTGCAGTCAAGATAGCTGCCGAGGCCCGCCAAGAAATTGACTCCCTGAAGGAGGAACTGGGCAAGCTAAGGGAGAAGCTGAGAGAAGAGGAGGCAACCAGGCTGGCTGCCGAAGCTCGGGCGGCTGAAAAGGATGAACTCCTTCGTCAGTCTTTCTTGGCTTTACTTGGTAATCTCCTTTGTACACCTCTGTCGATTATTGCACTTGTGGGTTCGGCCTTTTGTCAATGACCTTTCCCATT
Organism: Lolium perenne; assembly: GCF_019359855.2. Taxonomy (NCBI): domain Eukaryota; kingdom Viridiplantae; phylum Streptophyta; class Magnoliopsida; order Poales; family Poaceae; genus Lolium; species Lolium perenne. The sequence goes on along the minus strand of NC_067244.2, from coordinate 41,513,919 downwards.
TTACTCTCTTGCAGGTGTTCCCCGTGCCTGCACTTGTCGAAGAGTCTTCGAGTGCCCTTTCTGAAGATGATCGGATCCAACGTATGAAGGATCAGATTACGCAGTTGGAGAAGGATCTGCGCAGCACCTACGCCTTGGCTGCTATCATCAAGAAGAAGGGCGAGATTGCAGCTGACGTAGAGCGCTATGCTCTTACTGAACTTCATAAAGCCACTGAGAGTTTAAACTGTAAGTTCCCTGATCCTTGCTTTTATTGCTCTTCCGTTTAAAAACGTATCGCCTGATCTTCCGTTAATTGCTCTGCTAGTCATATCTTTGAACCGTGCGGAAGAGAACAAGAAGATTCACGAGCGTGTACACGCGTTAACCCAGTTATCATCAACCGAAGAAATTTTCTGGCGGGAGCAGTCGAAGGCTTCGGCTGTTGCACAATTTCAAGATCGGGTCCAACAGGTCCACCATTTCTTCGACAAGTGCTATAAAGCCCTGAGGGTAGTTTGGAGGACGATGTTTCCCTTGAACAGGGTTCCTCCTACGCTACTAACTCTGATGTCGGAGTTTGGAAATACCAAGAAGATTCGAGACTTCGTGCGAGCTCAGGTCTTTGCAGGGGCCAGGTTTACACTTGCCCTTGTCATTGCGCGTTATCCTTCCGCGAATTTGCTGTCTATCGCCAATGCAACTGGTGATTTGGAGACGCTGTATCCGAAGGTATTGCTGCCCGCCAACATGATTGTCGACAAGCTTGAAAAGGATTCAAAGGTACCTGAAGAAAAAGAGACTCCGCAAGGGTGACTTCAGGAATTAAAGTTGTTTTGTAAATAGATATTCTGGCTACTTGATCCAAGTGCTAGGATTGTTTAGCCGAGGTTTGTTATTTGGTAGATACATGTATATGTATTTTTACCGTGTTGATGCCGTTGGCAAATTTTTGAAGGAGCAAATCTTAATTGCTCGTTTAGTCGTATGTGTATTCGTTGGTCAACAAATCTTTTGAGTGATCAGCTCGTGTTGCGGGTTTTGCTAATCCCGTTGTATGCGCAACTTTGCCTTCAACCGATGTATGCTTCGACAGTCACTCCCGAATATTTCGGGTGTAATGACTGCCGGTGAACCCGTTGTTCTTTGATATTTCCATAAGTAAAATATCGAACGTGGGTTGTGTTCATGTGTACTTCCAGACTCTTGCTATTTGCGACGCTCGTAGAGGCATCTATAGCAGAGGGAAGAGTTAATGTCCTTGTTTGTTTTGCATCCTGTAGCACTCGTAGAGGCTTTTTTCGCAGCACGATCCTTTGCCGCGTACTATGTTGTACCATCGTTCACCACGGGGCGTGGGCAAGGTTTACAAAGATGCGGTTTAGGTGCTCCGGTCAACTGCAATGATTTTCAAGGAATCAAAACTTAAGTTCTCATTAATAAAAAACGCGGGACTAAAGGGCGAAAAAAGGGAGAGCCCTGCTTGAAAAGTAAAGGGAAACTAAACACTAGTAGATTGCTTAAGTATTGAGGGGGTTCTTCTCATCTTCTGGCTTGGTCACCGTGTTGGTGTTTTTCGAAGCGTCGTTGATTTCGCCAGAGGTCTGGGCAGCGATTGTCAGTGTCTTGCTGCCTCCTATGTCTTCTGCACCATCAACTGCCGAAGCTTGGGCTGCCGAAGTTTGTGCTGCCGAAGCTTCAAGGGCGAGGTCGGCTGACTTTTTCTTTGCTCCTCTGACGCGTTCTTCTTCCTTGTTACTGCGTGACAATGTCTTCGACGGAAGGTCAGTAATTTCCTGCCTCAGGCCAAACTTAGCAGCAATCCTCTGAAAGTCCCGATTACAATTGTCCGAGCGTGAGAAACTTCCATAGACTGTAATGTTTGTCCCATTGTTCCCAGGCATTTTCAGCTTGAGGTATGCGTAGTGCGGTATAGCCATGAACTTGGCATAAGCTGGTCTCCCGAGTATAGCGTGATACTGCGATTCCCAGTTCACGACTTCGAACTCGATCTTTTCCTTCCTGAAATTGTCAGGTTTGCCAAAGACGACGTTCAGGTAAACTTTGCCAAGAGAGTACGCCGGTGAAGTGGGGAGGATCCCATGAAAGCGGGTGTCTGATTCTTCTAGCATTCTCATGGTGATCCCCATACTCTTAATTGTGTCGAGGAATATCAGATTGAGTCCACTTCCACCATCCATGAAGACTTTGCTCATCTTGAATCCTCCGACCTGCGCCTCAACTACTAGGGCATCGTGTCCAGGTTTTGGTATAGTCATCGGGTGATCCGCTCGGCTGAATGTGATGTTCTGAAATGACCACTCGACATACTCAGGGATGTTCGCCATGATGCTTTCTGCCAGGTTGATTTCTCGAGTGAGCTTCTTCATTTCTCTTCTTGAAACACCTGTCCTGTGGATCATACTCATCTGCCCACGTGGTGGTGGAAATGCCTTGTTGGGTTGATGAGGTTGAGCATGCTGGACCTGATGTTGCGGTGGAGGTGGTGGTGGTGGCGGTAGCTGTTGCTGGCCTGCCTGCTGGATGAGTTTGTGCATGTCAATGAACTGCCGACAGTCCCTGAGCAAGTGGCTGGACTTCGTTTTACCGTCCTTGGAATCGGTGTACGAGTGCAAGTAACAGGGAGCATTGATCTGCTCAGCGTAGGGCAGTTCGGGAGTCCTCTATTGTCGTGCTTTATAGTTGCCACCGTTCCTAGAGTTGTTCCGATTACCGTCCTGTCGATCATCTCGCATGTCGTCATACCGATCGTCCTGCCGATCAGAGTACCCTGCGGCTACCAGGTTGTTGTCGTCATAGCTGCGGTTCTTCCTTCTCTTGTTGCAATCCCTTTGACCACCCGAGTCATGCTTCGGCTGGTCATCGTCTTCGTCGTCACTGCGCTGTCGCGGCTTTCGAACGTTGTCCTCGCCATCAGCCCAGTTGTTGGCGATTTCCATTAACTTGGTTATGGTTTTTGGCTTTTTGCATCCGAGTTCTTCTATGTAGCTTTCACGTCGGATGCCATCGCTGAAGGCGTCGATTGCTCTGTCGACAGATACGTCCTCTGCAGCGTTTAGGAGTTTGGTGAATCTCCCGATGTATGAGAGCATCGATTCCTTCTGCTTTTGCTGGCAATGCCGTAACTCTTCGATCCCGATGGGCCTTTTGTACGTTGCTTGGAAGTTGGCAACGAAAGCCTCTACTAGGTCGTCCCATGATTTGATGGAACCCTTCAGCAGACCCCTTAACCAGGCTCGCGCTGAGTCCTTTAGGTAAAGCTGCAAGCACTGCATTGCTGCTATCTGGTTCCCCTTTTGCAGAATCACAGTCTGCAGATAGTCGTCTATCCAGGACCTTGGCTCCTGCTGCCCATCGTATTTTGCAGCGTCAGTAGGGGTGGGTTTGAACTTCCTGGGTGGCATCACCTCCCAAATTTTGTAGCTTAAACAATCGGCTCCCCTAAGCTCGCCGTCGTTCTCCTGACTCTCATCCGAAGAATCACTGTCGTATTCCTCCCTGGTGGCGCGTCACCACCTTGCTTTGTCGATCCTGCTCTGGGTGATCTCGTCCCGAGCATCTCTCGCATGATGCTTTGAGCCACTAGCTTGCAACGTGGTCTTTTCCTTTCTCGGGACCAGATTGTCTCCCAATATCGCGAGACTTTCTAGGGAACCTCGGTGGGCTTGAGCCATGGAACCTTCAGGGCACTGATTGATGAGGTATGCAACGAGGTTGGCGGTCGCTCCCGCGACGGTTTTTGGCCGTGGCATGCCCGCGGTGTCCGTGGTCATAAAGGACTTGGTCAGATTCGATGTTATTTCTCTAGCATCGTCTTCCGAGAGCCTGGACATTCTTGGTCGGTGTTTGCCTGCCCCATGAGTACTTCGAGAGGCGCTTCCTTGTGAGCCTCTTTGTCGTTCGCTGGATTGGTCTGCCGCAGATAGGCGTCTCTCGAGGGTGGCTTGTTCTTTGGATAATCGTTCCCGGTTTTTCTCCAATATGGAGCGGTAAGCGTTGAGGGTGCCAACCGTGGTTCCTGCCGGGAGCGGCGTGTTGTTAAGCACGGCTGCCTTGGCTGCTGCCCACTCCTCCTCTGCGATGGTGTGGTCGCTGTTGTTGTTGCTGGCGCTGTTCTCAAAACTAGCTCGCCTGCTGGAATGAGGGGTGCGATCTCCGTCTCCCCTGTTAGCAACATAAATCTGGTGGGGCGCCGAACCTCGGGTGACACCTCGGACGATGCTGTCGACGCTGTCTTCTCCCGATGAATAATGAGCATTGCAGATGGACGGTGTGTCGTTCGATCCCAGCCCGTGCCTGGTGTCGCAGTTCAAGCAGTAATACGAAGTTAACTCCGAAGAAGCGGGATTGTCGGATCCAACCGACATGGAAGACGCCAAACAGGGAGTCGAGGGCGCGAGCGAACTCGTCGAGCCTGTTGGGCCAGTCGAAAGGTCGAGTGATGATGACGCGCTTGGGCTCGTCGATCTGGAGATGGGCGATTCCAGCAGCTGAAGAATCCCTTCCGAGTTGACGTTGTAGTGGACGCTCCCGAAGGTCATCTCCATGTTGCCTTGCAGATCGGAGAAGGTCGAGCGAGACGAGTCGCTGTGCGGGGTGAATTCGTAGGAGCCGAAACGAATCGGGCTTCCCAGGTGAGGCGATGATGGTGTTGATGAAGTTGCGGATGACATGACGGGCTCCGCCGATGTCCGATCTTGTGCCGACAGGGTTCCCACAGACGGCGCCAATTGTCGAGGGTACTCCTCGGCAATGGCCTCCGATTGGGGCTTAGGGTTGACGGAATCCTGCAAGCTGACACGAGACATCGGTTCACAGACAAGCGGGGAGAGCGATTTACCCAGGTTCGGGGCCCTCGATGAGGTAAAACCCTTACGTCCTGCCTGTCTGTTCTTGATTATGAAGATAATGGGTTACAATGGGGTGCCGAATAGTTCGGCTGAGATCTCGTTGAGAGGCTAAGTGCTACGGCGACCTAGCTCTAGACTTTTGGTGGCTTAGGCTGCTAAGATTGATTGTGTCCCTCGGCAGCCCCTCTCCTGGCCTTTATATAGGAGGCTAGGTCTCAAGAGATCTAACCGAGTACGACTAGGTTTACAACAGTTTTGAATCTAATCTTTCCTTCATCGGCTGCTTCCTTGTCTTGCCCGTTGATGTCTACGTTCCCCCTCCTTTCCTGTAGACAGTGTTGGGCCTCCAAGAGCAGAGGTTTGTAGAACAGCAGCAAGTTTTCCCTTAAGTGGATCACCCAAGGTTTATCGAACTCAGGGAGGAAGAGGTCAAAGATATCCCTCTCATGCAACCCTGCAACCACAAAGCAAGAAGTCTCTTGTGTCCCCAACACACCTAATAGGTGCACTAGTTCGGCGAAGAGATAGTGAAATACAGGTGGTATGAATAAGTATGAGCAGTAGCAACGGTGCGTAAAATAGCTTCTTTGGCGTGTAGTTGATGGTGGTAGTATTGCAGCAGTAGTAACGCAGTAAAACAGTAAACAAGCAGCGATAGCAGTATTTAGGAACAAGGCCTAGGGATTACACTTTCACTAGTGGACACTCTCAACATTGATCACATAACAGAATAGATAAATGCATACTCTACACTTTTGTTGGATGATGAACACATTGCGTAGGATTACACGAACCCTCAATGCCGGAGTTAACAAGCTCCACAATTAATGTTCATATTTTAGTAACCTTATAGTGTAAGATAGATCAAAAGACTAAACCAAGTACTAACATAGCATGCACACTGTCACCTTCATGCATATGTAGGAGGAATAGATCACATCAATACTATCATAGCAATAGTTAACTTCATAATCTACAGGAGATCATGATCATAGCATAAACCAAGTACTAACACGGTGCACACACTGTCACCTTTACACACGTGCAGGAGGAATAGAACTACTTTAATAACATTGCTAGAGTAGCACATAGATAAATTGTGATACAAACTCATATGAATCTCAATCATGTAAAGCAGCTCATGAGATTATTGTATTGAGGTACATGGGAGAGATGAACCACATAGCTACCGGTACAGCCCCGAGCCTCGATGGAGAACTACTCCCTCCTCATGGGAGCAGCAGCGGTGATGAAGATGGCGGTGGAGATGGCAGCGGTGTCGATGGAGAAGCCTTCCGGGGGCACTTCCCCGCTCCGGCGGTGTGCCGGAACAGAGACTCCTGTCCCCAAGATCTTGGCCTCGCGATGGCGGCGGCTCTGGAAGGTTTCTGTGGTTTTCGTCGAACGTATCAGGGTTTTCGATCCAGGGGCTTTAAATAGGCGAAGAGGCGGCGCAGGAGGGTCGAAGGGGCGACGACACCATAGGGCGGCGCGGCCAGGGCCTGGGCCGCGCCGGCCTATGGTCTGGGGGCCCAGTGCCCCCCCCTCTGGTCCTTCCCGGGTGTTCTGGATGCTTCCGGTGAAAATAGGAACTTGGGCGTTGATTTCGTCCGATTCCGAGAATATTTCGTTACTAGGATTTCTGAAACCAAAAACAGCAGAAAACAGGAACTGGCACTTCGGCATCTTGTTAATAGGTTAGTTCCAGAAAATGCACGAATATGACATAAAGTGTGCATAAAACATGTAGATAACATCAATAATGTGGCATGGAACATAAGAAATTATCGATACGTCGGAGACGTATCAGCATCCCCAAGCTTAGTTCTGCTCGTCCCGAGCAGGTAAAACGATAACAAAGATAATTTCTGGAGTGACATGCCATCATAACCTTGATCATACTATTTGTAAAGCATATGTAGTGAATGCAGCGATCAAAACAATGTATATGACATGAGTAAACAACTGAATCATATAGCAAAGACTTTTCATGAATAGTACTTCAAGACAAGCATCAATAAGTCTTGCATAAGAGTTAACTCATAAAGCAATAATTCAAAGTAGAGGTATTGAAGCAACACAATGGAAGATTAAGTTTCAGCGGTTGCTTTCAACTTATAACATGTATATCTCATGGATAATTGTCAATGCAAAGCAATATAACAAATGCAATACACAAATATGTAGGAATCAATGCACAGTTCACACAAGTGTTTGCTTCTTGAGGTGGAGAGAAATAGGTGAACTGACTCAACAATGAAAGTAAAAGAATGGTCCTCCATAGAGGAAAAGCATCGATTGCTATATTTGTGCTAGAGCTTTGATTTTGAAAACATAAAGAGAGCATAAAAATAAAGTTTTGAGAGGTGTATGTTGTTGTCAACGAATGGTAGCGGGTACTCTAACCCCCTTGCCAGACAAACCTTCAAAGAGCGGCTCCCATTTTATTTTATTTTGGGTGGCACTCCTTCCAACCTTTCTTTCACAAACCATGGCTAACTGAATCCTCGGGTGCCTGCCAACAATCTCATACCATGAAGGAGTGCCTTTTTATTTTAGTTTTATTATGATGATGACACTCCCCCCAACCTTTGCTTACACAAGCCATGGCTAACCGAATCCTTCGGGTGCCGTCCAACAATCACATACCATGGAGGAGTGTCTATTTTTTGTTAATTAATTTGGGACTGGGAATCCCATTGCCAGCTCTTTTTGCAAAATTATTGGATAAGCGGATGAAGCCACTAGTCCATTGGTGAAAGTTGCCCAACAAGATTGAAAGATAAACACCACATACTTCCTCATGAGCTATAAAACATTGACACAAATCAGAGGTGATAAATTTTGAATTGTTTAAAGGTAGCACTCAAGCAATTTACTTTGGAATGGCGGAGAAATACCATGTAGTAGGTAGGTATGATGGACACAAATGGCATAGTGGCTGGCTCAAGTATTTGGATGCATGAGAAGTATTCCCTCTCGATACAAGTTTTAGGCTAGCAAGGTTATTTGAAACAAACACAAGTATGAACTAATACAGCAAAACTTACATAAAAGACATATTACAAGCATTATAAGACTATACATCGTCTTCCTTGTTGTTCAAACACCTTACTAGAAATTATCTAGACCTTAGAGAGACCAATTATGCAAACCAAATTTTAGCAAGCTCTATGTATTCTTCACTAATGGGTGCAAAGTATATGATGCAAGAGCTTAAACATGAGCACAACAATTGCCAAGTATCACATTACCCAAGACATTAATAGCAATTACTACATGTATCATTTTCCAATTCCAACCATATAACAATTTAACGAAGAAGAAACTTCGCCATGAATATTAAAAGCTAAGAACACATGTGTTCATATGCAACAGCGGAGCGTGTCTCTCTCCCACACAAGCATGATGTAATCCAATTTATTCAAACACAAACAAAAATAAGAAACATACAGACGCTCCAAGCAAAGCACATAAGATGTGACGGAATAAAAATATAGTTTCAGGGGAGGAACCTGATAATGTTGTCGATGAAGAAGGGGATGCCTTGGGCATCCCCAAGCTTAGACGCTTGAGTCTTCTTGATATATGCAGGGGTGAACCACCGGGGCATCCCCAAGCTTAGAGCTTTCACTCTCCTTGATCATGTTGCATCATACTCCTCTCTTGATCCTTGAAAACTTCCTCCACACCAAACTCGAAACAACTCATTAGAGGGTTAGTGCACAATAAAAATTAACATATTCAGAGGTGACACAATCATTCTTAACACTTCTGGACATTGCATAAAGCTACTGGACATTCATGGATCAAAGAAATTCATCCAACATAGCAAAAGAGGCAATGCGAAATAAATGGCAGAATCTGTCAAAACAGAACAGTTCGTATTGACGAATTTTATTAGGCCACCAGACTTGCTCAAATGAAAATGCTCAAATTGAATGAAAGTTGCGTACATATCTGAGGATCATGCACGTAAATTGGCTTAATTTTCTGAGCTACCTACAGGGAGGTAGACCCAGATTCGTGACAGCAAAGAAATCTGGAACTGCGCAGTAATCCAAATCTAGTACTTACTTTTCTATCAACGGCTTTACTTGGCACAATAAAACACTAAACTAAGATAAGGAGAGGTTGCTACAGTAGTAAACAACTTCCAAGACACAAATATAAAACAAAGTACTGTAGCAAAATAACACATGGGTTATCTCCCAAGAAGTTCTTTTCTTTATAGCCATTAAGATGGGCTCAGCAGTTTTAATGATGCACTCGCAAGAAATAGTATTTGAAGCAAAAGAGAGCATCAAGAGGCAAATTCAAAACACGTTTAAGTCTAACATGCTTCCTATGCAAAGGAATCTTGTAAATAAACAAGTTTATTAAGAGCAAAGTAACAAGCGTAGGAAGATAAAACAAGTATAGCTTCAAAAATTTCAGCACATAGAGAGGCATTTTAGTAACATGAAAATTTCTACAACCATATTTTCCTCTCTCATAATAGCTTTCAGTAGCATCATGAGCAAAATCAACAATATAACTATCACATAAAGCATTCTTATCATGAGTCTCATGCATAAAATTATTACTCTCCACATAAGCATAATCAATTTTATTAGTTGTAGTGGGAGCAAATTCAACAAAGTAGCTATCATTATTATTCTCATCAAGTGTAGGAGGCATAGTATTATCATCATAAAAATTACTCTCCATAGTAGGCGGCACTAAAAGACCAATATCATTATAATCATCATAAATAGGAGGCAAAGTATCGTCAAAGTAAATTTTCTCCTCAATGCTTGGGGGACTAAAAAGATCATGAAAACCAGCTTCCCCAAGCTTAGAACTTTCTATATCATTATCAACAATGGTGTTCAAAGCGTTCATACTAATATTACTACCAGCATGCAAATAAGATTCCATAGGTTTTTTAATTTTCGCATCAAACAATCCATGTTTTAAATCAGGAAATAGAATAAGAAGCTCATTCTTGTCCATTATGCCAAACTAGTGTAAACAAGAAACAAAAAGATGCAATTGCAGGATCTAATGGAAATAGCTTCGAGTACTTACAGTGCCGGAAAATAGCTTGGTAGCCGAGGTCCGGAGTGTGAGTACCTTTTACCTTTCCTCCCCGGCAACGGCGCCAGAAAATAGCTTGATGTCTACGTTCCCCCTCCTTTCCTGTAGACAGTGTTGGGCCTCCAAGAGCAGAGGTTTGTAGAACAGCAGCAAGTTTTCCCTTAAGTGGATCACCCAAGGTTTATCGAACTCAGGGAGGAAGAGGTCAAAGATATCCCTCTCATGCAACCCTGCAACCACAAAGCAAGAAGTCTCTTGTGTCCCCAACACACCTAATAGGTGCACTAGTTCGGCGAAGAGATAGTGAAATACAGGTGGTATGAATAAGTATGAGCAGTAGCAACGGTGCCAGAAAATAGCTTGCTGGCGTGTAGTTGATGGTGGTAGTATTGCAGCAGTAGTAATGCAGTAAAACAGTAAACAAGCAGCGATAGCAGTATTTAGGAACAAGGCCTAGGGATTACACTTTCACTAGTGGACACTCTCAACATTGATCACATAACAGAATAGATAAATGCATACTCTACACTTTTGTTGGATGATGAACACATTGCGTAGGATTACACGAACCCTCAATGCCGGAGTTAACAAGCTCCACAATTAATGTTCATATTTTAGTAACCTTATAGTGTAAGATAGATCAAAAGACTAAACCAAGTACTAACATAGCATGCACACTGTCACCTTCATGCATATGTAGGAGGAATAGATCACATCAATACTATCATAGCAATAGTTAACTTCATAATCTACAGGAGATCATGATCATAGCATAAACCAAGTACTAACACGGTGCACACACTGTCACCTTTACACACGTGCAGGAGGAATAGAACTACTTTAATAACATTGCTAGAGTAGCACATAGATAAATTGTGATACAAACTCATATGAATCTCAATCATGTAAAGCAGCTCATGAGATTATTGTATTGAGGTACATGGGAGAGATGAACCACATAGCTACCGGTACAGCCCCGAGCCTCGATGGAGAACTACTCCCTCCTCATGGGAGCAGCAGCGGTGATGAAGATGGCGGTGGAGATGGCAGCGGTGTCGATGGAGAAGCCTTCCGGGGGCACTTCCCCGCTCCGGCGGCGTGCCGGAACAGAGACTCCTGTCCCCAAGATCTTGGCCTCGCGATGGCGGCGGCTCTGGAAGGTTTCTGTGGTTTTCGTCGAACGTATCAGGGTTTTCGATCCAGGGGCTTTAAATAGGCGAAGAGGCGGCGCAGGAGGGTCGAAGGGGCGACGACACCATAGGGCGGCGCGGCCAGGGCCTGGGCCGGGCCGGCCTATGGTCTGGGGGCCCAGTGCCCCCCCTCTGGTCCTTCCCGGGTGTTCTGGATGCTTCCGGTGAAAATAGGAACTTGGGCATTGATTTCGTCCGATTCCGAGAATATTTCGTTACTAGGATTTCTGAAACCAAAAACAGCAGAAAACAGGAACTGGCACTTCGGCATCTTGTTAATAGGTTAGTTCCAGAAAATGCACGAATATGACATAAAGTGTGCATAAAACATGTAGATAACATCAATAATGTGGCATGGAACATAAGAAATTATCGATACGTCGGAGACGTATCACCCGTCAAGGATTCTTCTGGTGCGCCACCCAGGTGGCCCATCTCGCCTCCAAGTGTCTTCATGGGCCTCCAATTAGTCAATACAGGGTAGGGCAATGTCGGTTACCCGAAGGGTAATGCCCACGTCACCTGGAGCTTCGCCGTCGACCACTTCACCGCGCAGCCTGCCCACCCTCGCTGGAGCCACGATGAGCTCGCCGGACCCCCACCTGCGCCGCGCCAGTGACCCTCTCTCGCCTTCGAGGACGACGATTGTGATCCGTTGGATCCACGTCTAATCGTGCGACTGTGTTTAAAACGTACCGTTTCGGATTAGTTAAGTCATTGACGCGTGGGTCCCCGCTGTCAGTTGGCCCGCGTGCATTTGGGCATAGCTGGGCCGGCCCGTTTATTTTTCCCGCGCGTTCGAATTTCAGTTATTTCTTCCAAATTGCTTACAGATGCTTTTTTCAAATTTAAATAGAATTAGTTTGGCTCAACCAAATTTAATGAATTGCATATGGTTAGAAAGCTAGAGAAAAGATCTACACAACTACACTGGTCTCAGCATAAGATTCTTTGTAGAAATAATGTGAAAAAATAACAAGGCAGGGACTTTTGCAACTTCAAACCTTATTTAAAAATCAACCAAAAATGTTATTGAGTTGATTTCAACTCTCATAGATCACATTTCACATACTCTATTTGATTATGTAAAAATATGGCATGGTTACTTTGTGTGATCATGGCCTAGTTGAAATAAAGGACTATATGGCTATTTCTAGTCAAGTGATATTGTCCAAAACTATATAATAAATCATATGAGGTGTTTGACCTCATTTAAATCTTGTCCGAAGTAACTTCTAATGAGGTTGTGACCTTGGTCTACTTACTCTCACATTGAATTACTTGGTGATGTTAAATCATAAGTGGTATTGTTAAATGGTATGAGGTATTCTACCTCATTTAACTCATTTCTCCAAAATGATGATTATGAATGGTTGACCTTGGTCAACATGGGTTCATACATTACTTACTTGAGGAGATTAAATCTTAACAAGATTCAATGAGAGGAAATTATTTCCTCCAAGAACTAAATAGAAACTCTAATATATATATGTAATGAGAGGAAATTATTTTTCTTAAAGAAAGAAAACCAATTCAACCCATATGTTATGTCTGTCATGATACTAGCATAGTTTGTGTGAAGCCATTGTATGCTTCTAGCACTTGAGACTTGTTTGGTGCTTGTTATCTCGTATCTGTATTTAGACGCTAGTACCGAGGAGTACCAAGAGGAGGAGGTCTACTTCCAGGAAGAGGAAGACCACTTTGATCAGTACACCAACCAAGGCAAGCTAATATTCTTGCAAGTGCAAAGATCTATTGAGCAAGGCAACTCTACTTCTATTTTATGTGCAAGGATCTCATCCCAAGTTTTTACTTTAAAAGCTTTTGCTTGGTTTATCAAAGATTACTTTTATAGTTAACTTTGGTCTAAGTATAGAATGCTACAAGAGTAGTAAAGTTATCCTCCAAGCTTGACAAGCTAGATAGCACCCCTCATGATTAGTTGCTAGTTCTAATAAATAAAAGTGACTACTCTAGATGGGAACTTGTGATTTTGAAGGGAATTTGAAACCTTGGAATGATGATTCATTCTATTGAAAGATCTTTGAAGGTGAATATGACTTGAATGACATGGTGAATTTGGTAAAAACTGATGTTGGTTTGGATGCGATACCTTTCCAATTAGTTAGTACCCCCACAATACTTGATTATGGGTAGGGCTTAACTGGAAGTTTATGCATCTTAGTATGGGTTCCCTCTGAACAAGCATCATAGGGGTTATGCCGAGGCTGCCTCCGTCAAAAGTGAAATGATGTGAAATGAGGTGAATTGTCCGGCCCAAGCCCTGTGCAGTTCCCAGGCTGACGGTTTGTCTTCATTGGGAGGCCAAGCTCATGGGGATAGGTGCCTATACTAGGGTATGTAAGTGAAAGGTTATGGTTGATGATCCGCGCACTGAGTTACGATGATTCAGGGTTATCCCTGACGGATGTAATCAAATGTTGTGGCACAAGTGTGCAACCTCTGCAGAGTGTAAATCTATTCGAATAGCCGTGTCCACGGTTACGGACAGTTGGAAAGGCCATATTGTTTCTGGTGTCAGATATTTCTTGAAAATGGTTGATGAACTGAATAGTGACTTGACTTGAATCACAACTGAGTTGTGGGAATGAGACTAATGTTCCCACCTGAGTTAGTTAGCATATGAAGAGTCTTTATCAAATACTTGTGAACTAAAACTGGCTATATGCAAAATAAACTAGAGCTTAGCACCCCCTTACTAGAATCGATAGTACTTACACTATTATTAGTTTGCGAGTACTTAAAGTACTCACGGCTGTGTCCCTGGCTATTCAAATGGTCAGACTATGAAGAGGAGCAGCACTACCAAGGTGACGACCAACAGGACGCCTACGACAACTAGGAATCTTCTGACGTCAAGCGTTGGCCTGTGGACTAGATAGTCCCCTTCTATTACGCTTCCGCTATGTATTGTGTTCGTTGATCATTAGATCAACTATTTGTGTAATATTGGATCATGTGATCTGAATTTGTAAGACAAGTATGGTTTGTAATGAATGATGACTTATAATATCGACTGTTATGTCTCACAACAACAATCTTCCCGGGATTGCCATGTATGGCATAATAGGCATCTGGACTTAAAAATCCGGGTGTTGACAAGTTGGTATCAGAGCCATTGTTTGACCTTAGAAGACCCTAGTTATAATGGACGTTCAGAAAAACTTAGTTTTGAAACCGAATGAAGGGAATATTTATGAAAAATTATTCACACTCTTCTCCTTGAGATCTTTTCAAAATTGATGAATCATGCTCTTCCTTATGAATCTACATAAAATTTTGACACACTTGTTCACTTCTCTAACTTACTCATCCAATTCACTTTCAGATGGAGCCAATGGAGCCAATCAACACCAAGTTTTACCAGCTTGGGAATGGCGGGAGTCTGATTTTTGAGCATGACCTTAATGCCCTCTCGGATTTCCTTGGACGCCCTCACCCCGAGTTTCATGGAATCGAGGTCAACGACCAGCCCGGAGGGGAGCTTTAGTGGATCATCACCGCTGATCTGAGGGGCAAGATGGAGCCTCCTACTTCTGAGAGGATCCTCTTCTCCTTCAGGGAGAGCAACTGGCTGGACGGACTCGCTCGTTCTCTTCAGGAAGCACTTGCCCGTCTGTGCGGGAAGAACATGGTGGCGATCTTAGCGTCTCGCTTTGCGCACCTCGTGAGGTGTGATTCTATGGGAGTGCCCATGGAGCTGCAGCCCCACCCCGAGCTGAGACACCACGCGGAGTATCTGGACTTTATGTTGTACCAGACACAGAAGGACCTGGACAACGCCCGGGTGTACGCCAACCAGACTCACGCTCACATAGCTGAGCAAGGAGAAGCCATCAAGATACTTGCAAGGGACCGCAAGTCACTCCGCCAACAGCGTGCCAAGAAGGACGCTACCATCGCGCGCCTTCACGCAAAGATAGCATCCTTGGAGGCCACTGTCAAGGCCCAAGAGGACCAGCTGAGGGAAATGGAAGATGAAGGTGAAGACATTCAGGGAGGAGAAGCCTTCCTGAGTGATGACGATGACTTCGAAGAAGACGAGGACACCGATGTGGAGGACTATGAGTTTCTGGAGGCCGGAGCAGATGACTTCGTCCCGATAGATGTGGATGATGAGTAGTAGTTGCACTTGATTACTGGAGTAGGTGTGAGTTGTATCCCGTCCCTTGTATCATAGAGCGAGTAAAATGCTTCTTAAAACCATGGAAGTGTTAGCTTGTAATGTGTGATGTTTGAATGAATGAATGTGTGTTTGTGTTCAACATCAAAAGAATTCAAGTTTTAAATTTGTGAACTTACCCAAAATAAGCCATAGACAATTCCCTCTTATCTCATGATCTATCTCAATGTTCAGATGGCCCCTCCAACCCGCGGTGCAAATCAAGATGCCATGATGCAACTGCTGCAGACTTTGATGGCAGATCGAGAGACTGAAAGAGCTGAACGCCAAGCCAACATAGCTGCACTGCACTACCTCGCTAACCAAGGTCATGGAAACCATGATCACCCCAGATCAAAAATCAAGAATTTCCAGAACACCAACCCTCCCATGTTTAGCAAGACCGAAGAGCCACTCGATGCAGTCGACTGGCTCCAGACCATGGAGAACAACTTGGAAGTAGCGGGAGTCGAAGCCGCAGAGAAGGTCCTGTTTGCAACCCATTATCTTGCAAGACCAGCCCGAGCCTGGTGGACCAGCACCTGTGCCATGAACGCAGGACAAGTCATGACTTGGGCAAATTTCAAGCTCAAGTTCAGCAAGTACCACGTGCCCCCGGGTCTAATCAAGAAGATGAGGGATGAGTTCCGAGAACTCAAGCAAGGACGGATGTCGGTGGTAGAATACCGCGACAGGTTCCTTACACTATCAAGGTATGCCCCCGACGAGACCGACACCACCGAGAAGAGGAAGGAGAGATTCCTGAACGGACTGCATGATGAGATGCAGACAGTGCTAGTCAACATCCCCTTTGCCGACCTTGAAGCCTTGGTGGACTCCGCCATCCAGATGGAGGGCAAAATCCACCAAACCAACGAGAACCGCAAACGCCGCATGATGCACCAGAGTGGGCCCAGCAATACTCCGAAGTATCGCCCCAGCTCAAGCGGAGGTTTTGCCCCAAGAAACAACAAGCCCCAGATGCAGACTTCACGTCCGGGATTTCAGAAACGGAGTGGAGGAAACCCCAGGCCAGGAGGCCACAACTACAACAACAACAACAACAACTTCAACCGTGCCCCGCCCAGAGCCCCCAACAACAACACCAACATTGCTCCGAGGACTGGGAGCAACGCCATCCCCGTCGCCCCCAAGGACAAGTCCACCATCACTTGTTATGAGTGTGGAGTGGTAGGACACTACTCCAACGAATGCCTCAAGAGGTTAGCCAAGAATGTCACCAACACCGCTGCACCTGCTCAGCAGCAACGCCGCATCTCCACCGGCAGAAAGTTCACCCCCAACAACCCCAACAACCGCACCGGCCGTCTCTTCCACATGAACGCTGAAGAAGCCCAGGAAGCACCAGATGTTGTACTGGGTATGTTTTCTGTTAACTCACTACCTGCAAGAGTGTTGTTTGATTCCGGAGCATCGCATTCCTTTGTCACTGAAGACTTTGCATGCACAAGTAAAATTCAACCCATCAGTTTGAAGCATGTCATGATAGTACAAATACCTGGGTCAACCACCAAAGCTAGAAAATTTTGCAAAGATGTGCCTATCAGAATCCATGAAGTAGATTTTTATGCCAACTTGATTGTTCTGGGATCCAAAGGTTTGGCAGTCGTGCTAGGAATGGATTGGATGTCAAGACATCATGGATTGATTGACTGTGCCAAGAAAGCCATCACCACGACTAGTAGCACCGGTGTGTTAGTAGAGCACATATCTGAAAGGTGATACGTCCAAAAGGTATCTACTTTCCCGAACACTTTTGCTATTGTTTTGCCTCTAATTTGTGTATTTTGGATACAACTAACACGGACTAACGTTGTTTTCAGCAGAATTGCTCTGGTGTCTCGTTTTTGTGCATAAATTCAATTTTTAGGAAAATCCCCAGAATTAATGTCAAAGAGCTTATTTTCACAGAAGATTCACGGAGCCAGAAGGGCAGGCCAGGGGGGCCCACGGCCCCCACACCATGGGCCGGCGCGGCCTAGGAGGGGGGCGTGCCGCCCTATGGTGAGGCCGCCTCGGCCAGCCTCTGACGCCCCCCTCTGGACTATTTAAGGGTTTCGATCTAAAAACGCGAGACGGGAAGTCGAAATCGCCAGAAACCATCCAGAACGCCGCCACCATCGCGAAACTCCGTCTCGGGACCAGAAACTCCGTTCTGGCACTCCGCCGGGACGGGGAATTGGAGGAGATCATCGCCATCATCACCACTGACGCCTCTCCATCGACCAGCAATGTTTCCCCCATCCATGTGTGAGTAATTCCCCCGCTGTAGGCTGAAGGGGATGGTAGGGATTGGATGAGATTGGTCATGTAATAGCATAAGATTGTTAGGGCATAGTGCCTAGTGTCCGTAATTGGTACTTTGATGATATTGTTGTAACTTGTTATGCTTAATGCTTGTCACTAGGGCCCGAGTGCCATGATCTCAGATCTGAACATGTTATTGTTTCATGATGATATTCATTGTTTTATGATCTTACCTGCAAGTTGTATACACATGTCGCTGTCCGGAACCCGAGGCCCCAAAGTGACAGAAATTGGGACAACTGGAGGGGAAGGCGGTGATGTGAGGATCACATGTGTTCACGGAGTGTTAATGCTTTGCTCCGGTGCTCTATTAAAAGGAGTACCTTAATTTCCAGTAGATTCCCTAGAGGCCCGGCTGCCACCGGCTGGTAGGACAAAAGATGTTGTGCAAGTTTCTCATTGCGAGCACGTACGACTAAATATGGAACACATGCCTATGGATTGTTTAGTACTTGGACACCGTTTTATTACTATCTGCAAATGCCCTACTTTGATTGTTACATGAGTTTCTCTCATCCATGCAAAGCCCGTTCATCCATCCCTGTGCCTACAGTATTTTAATCCTGTTGTTTACTATAATCACTACTGCTGTCTTTGTTACACTGCTGCTGATATTTCACTACTGCTACTGCTATAAAACTATTACTACTGATAAACTCTTGCGAGCAAGTCTATTTCCAGGTGCAGCTGAATTGACAACTCCGCTGTTAAGGCTTTCAAGTATTCTTTGTCTCCCCTTGTGTCGAATCAATAAATTGGGTTTTACTTCCCGCGAAGACTGTTGCGATCCCCTATACTTGTGGGTCATCAAGACTATTTTCTGGCGCCGTTGTCGGGGAGCATAGCTTTATTTGGAAGTTCACTTGGATTGATATTGTTCGCTGCAAATTCTCCATCATGGGTAAATCTCGCGATCCTAAAGTCGCCATATTACCACCCACTACAAGAAAAGGTACAACTCTGAGTACCTCTGTTGCTCTTGATTCACCATCTGTGATAAGTCAACTTGTTTCACCACCACAAGCTTCACATGCTGGTACTTCTGCTGAATCTGAAAACTCTTATAATTTTGATGATGCTTCTGCTGTGCTTGATGATAGTGGTTCATTGGGATCTTTTCTAGATGCTACAATTGCTAGGTCTAGACAAACTGAAAATACTGAAACTCCTAATGAAAATACTACTACACCTATTAATTCACCTGAGTCTGTTGAATACTCTAGTGATGATCCTGATGAGGATTATGTGGAACTTGATGATGATTTTATTGATAAATGCAATGCTACTACTGATGCAAGAAAAATTAAAAAGTTTCTTGCACAACATACTGTTAGATATAAGCTATCTCCCGATCCTAAATTTGCCACATCTCCTATAAATATTAAGGATAAGGATTATGATTTTTCTCTTGATTTATCTCATATAGCTATTGTTGAGAAAACACCCTTTTGTGGTACTGAAAAAGAAAGTGCTGTAGAACACATGAATGAACTTTCTACTTTAAGTAGCTTGTTTTCTGATGATGTCAAGATGCGTACTTATTTTGTTGCTAAATTTTTTCCTTTCTCATTAAAGGATGATGCTAAAACTTGGTATAATAGTTTGCCTCCTGGTTCTATTGTTAGTCCAAGTGGTTTGCTTGATGTTTTCTTTCGGAAATATTTTCCTGCTAGTGCTCAACATGTTGCTTTACAGGAAATTTATAGCTTTGACCAGGAAGATGGAGAGAAATTGCCTGAAGCTTGGGCAAGATTTTGCTCTCTTATCAGAGCTCGACCTGGACATGATCTTGAAAAGCATGATTTACTTGATATATTTTATAGTGGACTAACCATTGAGTCTAGAGCATATTTGGATAGTTGTGCTGGTTGTGTTTTCAGGAAAAGAACTCCAGACGAAGCTGAAGAATTATTGGCTAAAATAGGCCGGAATCATGATGATTGGACTACACCTGAACCAACTCCGACACCAATATTGAAGAAGAGGGGTTTAATTAAATTAAATGATGAAGATATGAGGGAAGCCAAGAAATCTCTTAAGGAGAAAGGTATTAAATCTGAAGATGTGAAGAACTTACCTCCCATAGAAGATTTATGTAAGATAATTCCCCCTTCATCCATGATTGAGGTAAACTCTCTTCAACGCTTTACTAGGGAAGATATTCCGTATTCAAAACCTCCTGCTCAATGCTTAGATGAGTTTGATAATTATATTATTAAGCAAGATAATTTTAATATGAGAGTAGAGAATCATTTAATGGAAAATTCACAAGCTATTAGTAATTTGCATGATATTGTGGAGAGAACCTCCAATAATGTTAAGATGCTTGTTAAACATTTTCATATGGTTCAAACTCAAATTGATCAAATCACTAAAGTGCAAAATGACTTGTTAAAAAATAGTTCTAAAGAAAAACATGCTTATGAAGTAACAACTAGAGGCGGTGTTTCTACTCAGGATCCTCTATATCCTGAAGGGCATCCCAAAAGAGTTGAACAAGATTCTCAACGAATTGAACCTAGTGCTCCTTCTAAGAAAAAGAAAAAGAAACATAAAAATGTTGTAGAATCCTCTGAACCTGTTAATGATCCTAATAGTATTTCTATTTCTGATGCTGAAACTGAAAGTGGTAATGAACATGATAAAGATAATGATAAGAATGATGCTTCTGATAAAGAAGAGGTTGAAGATGAACCTGAAAAGCATGCTAAAAAGAAAAAGTATACTAAAGAAGATTTTATTGCTAAGAAACATGGTAATGAAAGAGAACCGTGGGTTCAAAAGCAAATGCCTTTTCCTGCTAAGAAACTAAAATCAAAGGAAGAAGAACACTATAATAAATTTTGCGATTGGATGAAACCTTTATTCTTGCAAATCCCTTTGACTGATGCTATTAAATTGCCTCCTTATTCAAAGTATATGAAAGATATTGTCTCTAACAAAAGGAAAATTCCTAATGAGGAGATTTCCACTATGCTTGCTAATTACTCTTTCAATGGCAAAGTTCCAAAGAAGTTGGGCGACCCAAGTATACCGACCATTCCTTGTTCTATTAAGAATAATTATGTTAGAACTGCTCTATGTGATTTGGGAGCGGGTGTTAGTGTTATGCCTTTTTCTCTTTACAAGAGACTTTATTTAGATAAGTTGATACCAACTGATATATATTTGCAAATGGCTGATAAATCTACTGCTATTCCTGTTGGTATATGTGAGGATGTTCCTGTTCAAGTTACTAATAACTGCTTGATATTAACTGATTTTGTTGTGTTGGAAATGCCTGAAGATGATAATATGTCTATTATTCTTGGGAGACCTTTTCTTAACACCGCAGGGGCTGTTATTGATTCCAATAAAGGAAAAGTTACTTTCAATGTTGATGACAAGGAACATACCGTTTATTTCCCCAAGAGGATTGATAAAGTATGTGGAGTTAATACAATTTCTAATGTGAGAACTATCAAAGTGGGATTTATTGATTGTCCTATATATGAGCCTAAAGAAGGATATCAAAATATTATGATTGGATCCATATCAATACAATTCAAGGTAACATGATTGATTTGAGGTTTATTTCTTCATATGCTATGTAAAATTTATTTGGTGGCAAGACTTGATCAACCTTGTTAACAAATTCATTTTATATGCATAGAGGAGCTAAACAACATTTCTTTCTTCCTCCACTTGTTCTACTTGCTGTAGCACTTTTTGTTTTGCAAAGTTCTTTAGTTAATTAGAGATTTCAAAATCTTTTTCTGCCCAGTAATAATAATTTTAACACCTAGAAATGTGCATTTTTCAAAGTTTTCAAAAATTCACAAAAATTATACTGTTGGTCTTATTTTTCGAAGAGGCATCTGGGAGCACCTGGGAATGACCAGTGGGGCACCCCAGGGCTGCACCCCACCAGCCGGCGCGGCTAGCAGGGGGCGCGCCACCCTGTGGTGTGGGCCCCTCCTTGCCCCACTTATTCATCTCTTCCTCCCATCTCACTCTCTCTCCCGAAAAAACTCGTACCAGCTTTCTCTCACTCGCGTTTTTGCTCAAGAGCTCAGGATTTCTCGATCTCTTTGCTCAGCCCAGATTTATGTCTGAAATTTGGCACATTTGCTCTCCGGTATGTGACACCTCCGATTATCCAAGTAGAATTTTGTTTGGTTGAGTATATCTTGAATATTTTGCTGCTGTAGGTAACATGTTTAGTGATCTTGCATGCTTGTTCTAAGTTGTAAAACCAGTTTTGATGCATGCTTAGTACTCTACCAAATTCCTATAGTAGTTTCCCTCAATTATATGTCACCAAATCAAATTTTATAATGTTTGTTGAAAAATTTCAGAAAATGGAGTGGAATAGGCATCAACTAAACCAACAAGAATTGGAGGTGCAACAAGTTATGAGAGTTCACCGCGAAGAGGGAGTATACCCCTCTTACTACCCGTGCACAGATTTTATGAGGAGTGCAGAAATCTTGCGAGATGTTCAAAATCTGATTTCCAATGCAGGGTTGGAAAGTTTTGTTGTTGGTGAACCTTACCAATATGCAAAACTGACCATGTCAGTGGTGCAGGATTTTGAATTCAATTGGTCTCAATCTAACCCCGTGGTTCGATACAAAATTTATAATAAAATTGTCAACTTGCCTTTTGATGATTTTTGTGCAGTAATTAGAGTGCCACAATGGGGATCATGCGAGAAGATTAGGGGACTACCGCAGGAGCTCTTAAGTCTATACAAGATGATTTGTCAAGGGAGAAGCTTCTCAGATGATAGTGGTAAAATCAGTAGTATTCAACTCCCAGCTATTCGCTACTTTGCTTATTTCATCACCAAGTGCGTTCTTGCTAGAAAGAATGCAAGTAAGTTATCTATCCAAGACTTGGCTTTCCTAGCTGCTGCATTGCAAGGTGATAGGACTTATAATTTGGGTGCTTTGATAGCCTATAGACTTGCCACTAACCGTGAGAAGGGGGGAATTTGTGGAGGTCTCATCGCCTCTCGTTATTAGCTATGCACGGTGTAGAACCTCATCATCTTGATATTCAACTCTCCATAGAGAAACTTGACATAGTCTCCATGATTAAACATGAATTTGTTTCTGATTTGTCTAATTTGAGTAACCTGTCTTACAAGATAACATTTTACAAGAAAACTTGGAGAACAACTAAGAAAACTGAAAGGCTAGTAGGATTGCCTGCACCTGTTCTGTTTAACCTTGATTCCAGGAGGATTGGTCAGTCACGGAAGGTGAACTGAATGCATACATAGAGGGGGATGGCCATCATGCAGGGGACGGCACGGAGGAGGCCGAGGAACACCTCGACTTATCATCCGATGCAGTGAGTTCTTCGCATCAGCATTTTGGGCATGAGGAGCCTTCGCCCTTTTCTTCTGCACCGGGACCTTATTATGACTACGCCATGTATGATCCACCGGCGTGGAACCCTGACCCTCGCTGGGGTTGAACTCCACTTAGGCCAAAAGCCTAAGCTTGGGGGGAGGTATACCGGCGTCACTCATTCTTTGCATATTATAGTTGCTGGATACTTGTACATACTTGTTTAGTTTCTTAAAGTGGTTTTCTAATAAGAGGGAGATGATATTTGGGGAAGTGCTGATTGAAAACAGATTCTGGACTGATACCAAAAAAATTCTAAAAAACAGCCAGAACGTTATTTTGTGAAGCCAATTTTTGTGCATGTTCCCCAGGTTGTTATCTAACTTTCATTAGTTGAACACTTTTCGAGCTGAGCAGCGGAAGAATTTCTTAAAAATAGATTACTGTACTTCTATCAAGTTTAACGAATTCCTGCTGCTTTGTGTTTATGTGACTCTTCTAGTTTTCATTTCTTGTTTTTGCTTTGTTTCTTTCCTAAAACACAAAAAGACCAAAAATATTTCTGTTGTTTCTCTTCACCATTTGCCTATTTTGGTTTCTTGCTTTAATTTTGCTTTGTTTGCTATCGTTGGTTTGCTATAAGAAAATCCAAAAAGATTTTGCTTTGTTTGCTTGTTTCCTTTTGTTCTTGTTTCCAATTCGAAAACACCAAAAATATTTGCTGTTCTTCTTTGGTTTTGTAAAGTTCATTATGGAGTTCAATGGTCTTCGGTGGCTGGAGCGTGGTTTTCATTTCATATTATTCAAGCTACACAAGTGAAAGGCAATAATGACGATCTACGACAATTCGACTGTGGTGAGAGGCTGGTATGAACTCTATTTGTTTTCATTTTTGTACATATACTCATCCATGTGAGCATGCTTAGTTGGTTCATGTGAGGTATATGTCATTTAAGAAAGTCTAGTAGTTCATGATCTCTCATGTTTAGCTCCAGTTTATTAATATGAGTAGCATGTCATAGATGTTTGCTTGCATTGTTTTATTCATAAATAGGTATGACATTGTGGTATCCTCCTCTGAATAATTCATTTGAATCGACTTGGCACATGCTCACGCATGCATATGAATGAACAAAAGTCAATTAAGCCTTGATGATTTACTTTGCCTCAGAGTTCTTGTATCACTTTTATGCCTCCGTCAATTTATTTTGCCGCAAGCATGATTATGACAGTTACTGCTCTCTTGATTGTCGCTCCCCAGTCTATTGCTAGCCTTCACTTGTACTGAGCGGGAACGCTGCTCGTGCTTCCAAACCCCTGAAAACCAAGTGTCCACCATAAATACCTATGCATGGCATTTCAAACCATTCCAAGTAAATTCTCATGCGCTACCTTTAAACCTTCAAAATGCTTCTCAATTTGTGTCAATGTTTTATAGCTCATGAGGAATTATGTGGTGTTTATCTTTCAACCTTGTCATTTACTTTTGACAGACTTTCATAAAAAGAGCTGGCAATGGGGTTCCCAGCCCCAATTAATTAACTTTCATTAATAATTCTCTTCACATGTTTTTCCCTGATTCATCAGTAAGCAACTTAATTTTGCAAATAGGCACTCCTCCATGGTATGAGATTGTTGGAAGGCACCCGAGGATTCGGTTAGCCATGGCTTGTGTAAGCAAAGGTTGGGGGGAGTGTCACCCATAATAAAACTAAAGTACGTGTGTAAACAAAAGAGAAGAGGGATGATCTACCTTGCTGGTAGAGATAACATCCTTCATGGGAGCCGCTCTTGAAAGTCTGGTTGACGAGGTAGTTGGAGTACCCATTACCATTCGTTGACAACAACACACACCTCTCAAAACAATTTTACTCCTGTTTTAAAAATGAAAAGCTCTAGCGCATGTTAATCCCTGCTTCCCTCTGCGAAGGGTCAATCTTTTACTTTTATGTTGAGTCACCATCCTTTCTTTGAGCACTTTCTTGAGAGCACAACTGTCATTCTTAGTATAATATGCTTGTCCCAAAATGTGATTTACTGTGGTATAACTTTGATGCTTTTATCTTTGATAATCTCTACTTCTAGTCTTTCCATGAACTTCAAAGGTGCCCGAGCATTTATGTTTTGCTGTACAAATACGGGCAAGCGAGATACCACTTTATCATATCCTTTTATGAACATTGCAATCCTGCTGATAGACATGATTCATGATGCTTATTATTAATTTGTTGGTACCTTTTCCATGATTGACATAGCTATTAGGTGATTTTATTTGCATGTATCTTATTATGAATTGCCTAAGTACTTGTCCATATCATGAGAATATTTACATCATATGAACAAATGTGTTCGTGAAAGTTCTTTTATCGCACTCAGTTGTTAACTGAATTGCTTGAGGACAAGCAATAAGCTAAGCTTGGGGGGAGTTGATACGTCCAAAACGTATCTACTTTCCCGAACACTTTTGCTATTGTTTTGCCTCTAATTTGTATATTTTGGATACAACTAACACGGACTAACGCTGTTTTCAGCAGATTTGCCTTGGTGTCTCGTTTTTGTGCAGAAATTCAACTTTTAGGAAAATCCCCGGAATTAATGTCAAAGAGCTTATTTTCCCAGAAGATTCACGGAGCCAGAAGGGCAGGCCAGGGGGGCCCACGGCCCCCACACCATGGGCCGGTGCGGCCTAGGAGGGGGGCACGCCGCCCTATGGTGAGGCCGCCTCGGCCAGCCTCTGACGCCCCCCTCTGGACTATTTAAGGGTTTCGATCTAAAAACGCGAGACGGGAAGTCGAAATCGCCAGAAACCATCCAGAACGCCGCCACCATCGTGAAACTCCGTCTCGGGACCAGAAACTCCGTTCTGGCACTCCGCCGGGACGGGGAATTGGAGGAGATCATCGCCATCATCACCACCGACGCCTCTCCATCGACCAGCAATGTTTCCCCATCCATGTGTGAGTAATTCCCCCGCTGTAGGCTGAAGGGGATGGTAGGGATTGGATGAGATTGGTCATGTAATAGCATAAGATTGTTAGGGCATAGTGCCTAGTGTCCGTAATTGGTACTTTGATGATATTGTTGCAACTTGTTATGCTTAATGCTTGTCACTAGGGCCCGAGTGCCATGATCTCAGATCTGAACATGTTATTGTTTCATGATGATATTCATTGTTTTATGATCTTACCTGCAAGTTGTATACACATGTCGCTGTCCGGAACCCGAGGCCCCAAAGTGACAGAAATTGGGACAACCAGAGGGGAAGGCGGTGATGTGAGGATCACATGTGTTCACAGAGTGTTAATGCTTTGCTCCGGTGCTCTATTAAAAGGAGTACTTTAATTTCCTGTAGATTCCCTAGAGGCCCGGCTGCCACCGGCTGGTAGGACAAAAGATGTTGTGCAAGTTTCTCATTGCGAGCACGTACGACTAAATATGGAACACATGCCTATGAATTGTTTAGTACTTGGACACCGTTTTATTACTATCTGCAAATGCCCTACTTTGATTGTTACATGAGTTTCTCTCATCCATGCAACGCCCGTTCATCCATCCCTGTGCCTACAGTATTTTAATCCTGCTGTTTATTATAATCACTACTGTTGTCTTTGTTACACTGCTGCTGATATTTCACTACTACTACTGCTATAAAACTGTTACTACTGATAAACTCTTGCGAGCAAGTCTGTTTCCAGGTGCAGCTGAATTGACAACTTCGCTATTAAGGCTTTCAAGTATTCTTTGTCTCCCCTTGTGTCGAATCAATAAATTGGGTTTTACTTCCCGCGAAGACTGTTGCGATCCCCTATACTTGTGGGTCATCAAAAGGCTGCCCAGAAAGTTTACCTACAACCAAAGTGTAGCCAAGCCAACTCTGAATCAGATCAGGGTCTTCTGTCGATACCCTGATGTGTTTCCGGATGATCTACCCGGTATGCCCCTTGATCGGGATATCGAGTTTATCATCGAGTTAATCCCCGGAACCGGACCTATAGCCCAGAGAGCCTATAGTATGAACCCAACAGGGCTAGTGGAGCTGAAGAAACAACTTGATGATATGTTAGCCAAAGGTTTGATTCAACCTAGTGCATCACCCTGGAGAGCGCTAGTTTTATTTGTGGACAAGAAGGATAGTGCCACTCGTTTATGTACGGATTACCGTAAGCTTAACGATGTCACCATCAAGAACAAGTACCCCCTACCCAAGATAGAAGACTTGTTTGATCAGTTGACCGGTGCCAAAGTGTTTTCTAAGATTGATCTTAGGACTGGTTATCATCAGCTGAAGATTCGTGCCACTGATATCCCAAAGACTGCCTTTACCACCAGATATGGGTTGTATGAGTACAACGTCATGTCATTTGGATTAACCAATGCCCTAGCTTATTTCATGAACCTCATGAATAAGATCTTCATGAACTTTTTGGATAAGTTTGTCGTTGTCTTCATCGATGACATCCTTATCTAATCCAAATCCGAAAAGGAACATGAGCAACATTTGGAGATTATCCTAGAAACCCTTAGACATCACAAGTTGTATGCCAAGTTCAGCAAATGTGAGTTTTGGTTGAAGTAAGTAGGATTCCTGGGACATATCTTGTCTGCAGGAGGAATTGTCGTAGATCCCGCCAAGATCAAGACCGTTACAGAATGGCAAGCCCCAACCACCCAGACCGAGGTCCGCGCATTTCTTGGATTAGCCGGATATTACCGTAGATTTGTCAAAGGCTTTTCAAGCATAGAAAGACCAATGACCCAACTATTGAAGAAGGACAAGAAGTTTGATTGTACAGATAAATGTGAAGAAAGTTTCTAGCAGCTCAAGAGCAGATTGACCTCAGCCCCAATTTTGATCATGCCGGATATCACCAAGCCCTTTGACGTCTACTGCGACGCCTCCAAGATTGGTCTTGGATGTGTGTTGATGCAAGAAGGCAAAGTGATATCATACCTGTCAAGACAACTGAAGCAACATGAGTAGAATTACCCAACCCATGACTTAGACCTTGCATCTGTAGTCTTAGCCTTGAAAGTTATGGGTAATCGATGCGAGATCTATTCAGATCACAAGAGCCTGAAGTACATTTTCACCCAGAAGGAGCTGAATATGAGGCAGAGGAGATGGATAGAATTGATCAAGGATTATGATATGGAAATTCACTACCACCCCGGCAAGGCCAATGTGGTAGCGGATGCCCTGAGTAGACTGCCGTGTCAGTTGAACTCCATGATCGCAATAGAACAACCCAGCCTGTTTCGAGAGTTTGAGCAGTTTAGACTTGAACTAGTTAGTGAAGGATTCCTAGCCAGCATAGAGCTTCAACCCACCTTGATTAGCCAGATCAAAGAAGCCCGGAAAGGAAATGCTAGTATCGACGGAATCAAGAGCCAAATAGCTGCAAGAAAGGCACCGGGATTTACCGAAGATGAAGCAGGAGTTCTTTGGTACAACAGACGCCTTTGTGTACCATCAAACTCAGAGTTGAAGCAAGTCATCCTGAAAGAAGCCCATGACACCCTTTACTCCATTCACCCCAGAGGGACCAAGATGTATCAAGATTTGAAGGAACAATTTTGGTGGCATGGAATGAAGAGAGAAATTGGAAGCTACATTGCCAAGTGTGACATCTGTCAGCGAGTCAAGGCGGAACATCAGCGACCCGCAGGATTGCTGCAGCCACTGGAGATTCCAGAATGGAAGTGGGACTCAGTAGGAATGGACTTTATCACTGGTTTGCCCAAATCAAGCAAAGGAAATGATTCTATTTGGGTAGTTGTTGATAGATTGACCAAGGTAGCCCATTTCATCCCTGTCAAGACCACATACCAAGGTCCAAGGCTAGCTGAGTTATACATCTCCAGAATAGTCGCCCTGCACGGAACCCCGAAGTCAATTGTGTCATATAGAGGATCCCAGTTCAACTCAAGATTCTGGCAGAAAGTGCATGAAGGCCTAGGAACCCAGCTAAATTTCAGCACCGCATATCACCCGCAGACCGATGGACAGACTGAAAGAGTCAACCAGATACTAGAAGACATGTTGAGAGCATGCGTACTGGAATATGGATCTAAGTGGGAAGACTGCCTGCCTTACGCAGAATTCTCTTACAACAACAGTTACCAAGCCAGCTTACAAATGGCCCCCTTTGAAGCCTTGTACGGAAGGAAATGCCGTACCCCTCTGAATTGGTCGAAAGTCGGAGAGAGCCAAGTCTTTGGACCAGATGTTCTTTGAGAAGCCGAGGAGAAAGTGCACAAGATCCGAGAATACCTCAAGACTGCACAATCGAGACAGAAGAGTTACGCCGACAAGAGACGCCGAGAGATGACCTTCGAGATCAGAGATTTTGTCTATCTGAAAGTATCCCCCCTTAAAGGAATGCACAGATTCCAGCTGAAAGGAAAGCTTGCACCCCGATATGTTGGACCCTTCAAAGTTCTGAGCCGCCGAGGAGAAGTATCTAATCAACTGGAGTTGCCGTAAGAAATGTAAGCCGTGCACGATGTGTTTCACATCTCACTACTCCGGAAGTGTCTAGAAGTGCCCGAGAAGACCGAGATTTTCAAGAACATCGATCACAGATCGGTGGATATCAACAAGGACCTAACGTACCGCAAAGTGCCTATTCGCATCCTGGAAGAAGCTTTCAGAACCACCCGCACCCGGAGTATCAAGTTCCCGAAGATTCAGTGGAGCAACCATACCGAAGACGAAGCCACTTGGGAGCGAGAAGACTATATGAAGAAGGAGTACCCAGATCTCTTTAGTACCTAATTTTTCTTTAAGATCTCGGGACGAGATCTTTTGTAAGGGGGAAGGGTTTGTAACATCCCAAATTTCAAATCAATGAAAAAGTAGAATTCCAAATACTCAAAATTTAGAACCAACAAAAACTTTGAATTGCATATAGTGCCATGCATAGGATTTGTGCATTATTGTGTGAAATTTCCATGATGAGTGTGTGTGTGATTATGTGTTACAACTCAAAACCCTAACTTGATCATGAGAAGATCATCAAGCAAATCAAAGAAAAAGAAATAAAATAAAATGGAAAATTCACAAAACCCTCACATATGGTCTATGCCATTTTTGCAAATCTTTAACCTAGACCAATTTGGCTTGCACCACTAGTTGTATTATGTTACTAAACACTTGTTAACACTTTTGGAATCAAAGAAACTCAAATCAAATAAAATTTGAAAGCAATTTGTGCTCACATGCACTAATGGTCAAATCTGTCATTTTTAATCTGATCACTACTTTGATCCTCTGTATTTAGAGATTTTCAAACCAAACCATTCCAACTCTTTGCACCTCATCCAAGTACACATCAAGGTGAACAACTTTGGTAAAGACCACCAGTACAAATTCATCCTAGATCAAAAGTTATTCTCAAGCAAAGTTGGGACTTTTTACAGATTCTAGTTCTTACTCAATTTGAAATTCTTCAATTCTTTTTATTTTTGAATGCCACCACCACCTTTGTGTGTTGTTGATCATCTGAAGCAAGTCCAATTCATCTCATTCAAAAATTTCAAATGCACTTACATGAGGCAAAATTGGACAAACACTTGGTGCTCAAATCTAACCCAAATCCAAAATCACTATTCTCAATAGTGTTTGGCCAAACCCTCTCACCACTTGTCTCCACCATGTTCCCTGGTTCCCTCTAGCCCTAACCCAAGCATTTAAACCCTAGGAGGAGGGCCAAACATGGCATAGCCATGGCCATGCCGGCCATGTCCCCCATGGACACCCTCCCCTCTCTCCTCTCTTCTCCAGCCCTGGCCACCGTGCCAAACGGCGCCACCTCACCCTACTGCACCCACCTGCCCTAGCCCTGGTCGAGGAAATACCCCACAGGCCCTAGACACGCGCGCGCCCATGACGCCCTGCGCATGCCGACGATGGAATGGACGCGCCCACGGGCATGCGCAGCACACCCGTCGCCACGACGATGCGCAGCACCCCTGGTCCCCTTTTCTTCACCTTGAGCCTCCTCGTCGCACCAGGAACCCCGCAGACACGCTCGCGTCGCCGACCCGCGCCCACCGCTGCCAGAGACGACGACCGCATCCCGCCACAGCCGCGCAGATCCTCGCGACCACCCGACAGCGTTGGGCACCGCCTAGCCTAGCCATCGCCGCCCAGAGGACCGCCAGGAACCGCAGCACAGTGCCGCGCCATCGCCTACCTCCCTACGCCGCCGCAGCGCCCGCGCCATGGTCGACTTGCCGCAGTACCCTGCCCCCTCTTCCGCGCCTATAAAAGGAGACCACCCCTCGTCGATTTCTTCACAGCACCACACTCCCCTCTCCTCCCTCGACCTCCCCTACCACCTCCCCGCCTCTATTAGCCACCAGAGCTCGCAAATTTCACCGCCGGAGGCCACCAGTACTGTAGCTTGCCGCCGTCGATTGGAGCCATCCCCGGAGCTGCCGCCAGTACATGTAGCTTCGCTGTCGACGACCACTTCACTGCGCACCCTACCGACCCTCGCTGGAGCCACGGTGAGCTCGCTGGACCCCCACCTGCGCCGCGCCAGTGACCCTCTCACGCCGTCGAGGACGACGATTGTGATCCGTTGGATCCACGTCTAATCGTGCGGCTGTGTTTAAAACGTACCGTTTCGGGTTAGTTAAGTCACTGACGCGTGGGTCCCCGCTGTCAGTTGGCCCGCGTGCATTTGGGCATAGCTGGGCCGGCTCGTTTATTTTTCCCGCGCGGCCCTTTTTAATTCAAATTCGAATTTCAGTTATTTCTTCCAAATTGCTTACAGATGCTTTTTCAAATTTAAATAGAATTAGTTTGGCTCAACCAAATTTAATGAATTGCATATGGTTAGAAATCTAGAGAAAAGACCTACACAACTACACTAGTCTCAGCATGAGATTCTTTGTAGAAATAATGTGACAAAAATAACAAGGCAAGGACCTTTGCAACTTCAAACCTTATTTAAAACTCAACCAAAAATGCTATTGAGTTGATTTCAACTTTCATAGATCACATTTCACAAACTCTATTTGATTATGTAAAAATATGGCATGGTTACTTTGTGTGATCATGGCCTAGTTGAAATAAAGGACTATATGGCTATTTCTAGTCAAGTGATATTGTCCAAAACTATATAATAAATCATATGAGGTGTTTGCCCTCATTTAAATCTTGTCCCAAGTAACTTCATATGAGGTTGTGACCTTGGTCTACTTACTCTCACATTGAATTACTTGGTGATGTTAAATCATAAGTGGTACTATTAAATGGTATGAGGTATTCTACCTCATTTAACTCATTTCTCCCAAATGATGATTATGAATGGTTGACCTTGGTCAAGATGGGTTCATACATTACTTATTTGAAGAGATTAAATCTTAACAAGATTCAATGAGAGGAAATTATTTCCTCCAAGAACTAAATAGAAACTCTAATCTATATATGTAATGAGAGGAAATTATTTTTCTTAAAGAAAGAAAACCAATTCAACCCATATGTTATGTGTGTCATGATACTAGCATAGTTTGTGTCAAGCCATTGTGTGCTTAGTCTAGCACTTGAGACTTGTTTGGTGATTGTTATCTCGTATCCGTTTTTAGACGCTAGTACCGAGGAGTACCAAGAGGAGAGGTCTACTTCCAGGAAGAGGAAGACCACTTTGATCAGTACACCAACCAAGGCAAGCTAATATTCTTGCAAGTGCAAAGCTCTATTGAGCAAGGTAACTCTACTTCTATTTTATGTGCAAGGATCTCATCCCAAGTTTTTTCTTTAAAAGCTTTTGCTTGGTTTATCAAAGATTACTTTTATAGTTAACTTTGGTCTAAGTATAGAATGCTACAAGAGTAGTAAAGTTAGCCTCCAAGCTTGACAAGCTAGATAGCACCCCTCATGATTAGTTGCTAGTGCTAACAAATAAAAGTGACTACTCTAGATGGGAACTTGTGATTTTGAAGGGAATTTGAAACCTTGGAATGATGATTCATTCTATTGAAAGATCTTTGAAGGTGAATATGACTTGAATGACATGGTGAATTTGGTAAAAACTGATGTTGGTTTGGATGCGATACCTTTCCAATTAGTTAGTACCCCCACAATACCTGATTATGTGTAGGGCTTAACTGGAAGTTTATGCATCTTAGTATGGGTTCCCTCTGAACAAGCATCACAGGGGTTATGCCGAGGCTGCCTCCGTCAAAAGTGAAATGATGTGAAATGAGGTGAATTGTCCGGCCCAAGCCCTGTGCAGTTCCCAGGCTGACGGTTTGTCTTCACTGGGAGGCCAAGCTCATGGGGAGAGGTGCCTATACTAGGGTATGTAAGTGAAAGGTTATGGTTGATGATTCGCGTACTGAGTTACGATGATTCAGGGTTATCCCTGATGGATGTAATCAAATGTTGTGGCACAAGTGTGCAACCTCTGCAGAGTGTAAATCTATTCGAATAGCCGTGTCCACGGTTACGGACGGTTGGAAAGGCCATACTGTTTCCGGTGTCGGATATTTCTTGAAAATGGTTGATGAACTGAATAGTGACTTGACTTGAATCACAACTGAGTTGTGGGAATGACACTAATGTTCCCACCTGAGTTAGTTAGCATATTAATAGTCTTTATCAAATACCAAAATAAACTAGAGCTTAGCACCCCCTTACTAGAATCGATAGTACTTACACTAAGCTAGTATTAGTTTGCGAGTACTTAAAGTACTCACGGCTGTGTCCCTGGCTATTCAAATGGCCAGACTATGAAGAGGTGAAGCACTACCAAGGTGACGACCAGCAGGACGCCTATGACAACTAGGAATCTTCTGACGTCAAGCGTTAGCCTGTGGACTAGATAGTTCCCTTCTATTACGCTTCCACTATGTATTGTGTTCGTTGATCATTAGATCAACTATTTGTGTAATATTGGATCATGTGATCTGAATTTGTAAGACAAGTATGGTTTGTAATGAATGATGACTTATGATATCGACTGTTATGTCTCGCAACAACAATCTTCCTGGGATTGCAATGTATGGCATAATAGGCATCTGGACTTAAAAATCCGGGTGTTGACATGTAAGCACTATCAACTATAGTAAGGAGGTTCTAAGCTCTAGGTTCATTTGCATAAAGCCAGTTTTATTTCATAAGCACTTAGTAATAAAAGACTCTTTAGTTGCCTAACTAACTTAAGTGGTAACATTAGTGTCATTCCCACAACTCTGTTGTGATCAAGTCAAATTCACCTTTCAAGTTCAAGTCACAAGTCACCCGTCATATGTCACATTTTGAAATTGTCTGATGATGGAACAGTATGGCCGTTCCAACCGTCCATAACTGTGGACACGGCTATTTGAATAGGTTTACACTCTGCAGAGGTTGTACACTTGTGCCACAACTTTTGATTACATCCGTCAGGGTTAGCCCTGAATAGTCACACTCAGTATGCGGATCATCAACCATTAACCTTTCACTTACATACCCTAGTATAGGCACCTCTCCCTGTGAGCTTGGCCTCCCAGAGAGGGCAAACCGCCAACCTGGGAACTGCACAGGGCTTGGGTAGGACATTCACCTCATTTCACGTCATTTCACATTTCACGGAGGCAGCCTCGGCATAACCCCTATGACGCTTGTTCAGAGGGAACTCATACTAAAGTGCATAAATTACCAGTTAAGCCCTACCCATAATCAGGTATTGTGGGGGTACTCTAAAATTGGAATGGTATCGCATCCGAACCCAACCATCAGTTTTTGTCAAAGAGTCACCTTTTCATTCAAAGATCATAGTCACCTTCAAAACTTTCAATAGAATGAATCATCATTCCAAGGTTTTCAAAATCATTTTCTTCACAAGTTCCCATCTAGAGTAGTCAATTTTATTTTAGCACTAGCAACTAATCATGAGAGGTGCTAACCAAGTTTTAGCTCTCTAGGCTAAGTTTGAAGCTCTTGTAGTATTCTACCTCTAGACCAATATCAATTATAAGAAAAAGCTTTGGTAAACAAAGTAAAGTTAAGGCAAGATAAAACTTCGGTTTGGATGAATAAGACTTTAAATACCAATACTAGTGCCATAGTATCTTGCACTAGTAACTTGGCAATAGTAGAACTTGCATTGGTAATAGCTTGCCTTGAGTGGTACAGTGATCAAAGTTTTCTTCTTCTTCCTCGTAGAAGGCCTCCTCTTCTTTGAAGCCCTCGGTACTAGCATCTATACACGTATACGAGGTATACAATCACCAAACAAATCTTAAGCACTATACTTAACACACAAATGGTTCACACAAGCTAACTTAGCATCACAACATTATTAACATGGTGGTTTGCTTTGTTTTCTTTTAAGAAAAATAATTTCCTCTCATTGAAATATTTATTAGGGTTTCTATTTATTTCCTTTGAGAGGTAATTTCCTATCATTGAATCTTGTTAAGATTTAATCTCTTCAAATAATAAAGTACGAATCATGTTGACCAAGGTCAATGATGGGATTCGTAGCATAGAAAACAAAAAATTTCCTACCGCAAGAACGAAAACACAAGCCAAGATCTAATCTAGAAGACGGTAGCAACGAGGGGATCACGAGACTAACCCTTGAAGATTTCCAAAGCCTACGAGATTAGATCTCGTTGTTGCAGAAGATGATCACTTGCCGCTTTCAAAAGCGCGTAGAAGATCTTGACGGCGCCACAATCGGGCAGCACCTCCGTACTCGGTCACACGTACGGTGTTGATGAAGACGACGTCCTCCTCCCCGTTCCAGGGGGCAGCAGAAGTAGTAGATCCTCCTCGGAATCCCGGCAACACGACGGCGTGGTGGTGGTGGTGGTGGAGATCTTCGGCAGGGCTTCGCCTATGCGCTGCGGGAGAGATATGTGGATGATGGGCGCTAGGGTTTGGGGAGAGGGGGTGTGTTGGGCGCCGGCCACTTGGGGGCTGCGGCCAACTATGGCTTGGTGTGGCCGGCCCCTCCCCTTGGCTCCTCATTATATAGGTGGAAGCCCCCAAGAGTTGTAGTCCAAGTCTTCGAATAAGACCCCAACAACAAAACTTGCCATAGGTGGGAAACCTACTCAAGGGGGAAGTCCTACTCAAGGTGGGACTCCCACCTTTCCTTGAGGGGGGGGGGGTGGCCGGCCACCTTTGGGTGGAGTCCACCTAGGACTCCTCCCCTTAGTGTTGGCCGGCCATGCTAGTGGAGTCCCTCCGGGACTCCGCCTTCCATAGTGATTTCTTCCGGGCTTTTCTAGAACCTTCTAGAACCTTCCATAAATGCACTAGATCATTTTCAAACTTGTAAAATGACTTCCTATATATGAATCTTATTCTCCGGACCATTCCGGAACTCCTCGTGATGTCCTGGATCATATCTGAGACTCCGAACAAAACTTCAAACTCCATTCCAAATTCCATATCTACTTAAACGACATCAAATCTTAAGTGTGTCACCCTACGGTTCGCGAACTATGCAGACATGGTTGAGACTTCTCTCCGACCAATAACCAATAGCGGGATCTGGAGATCCATAATAGCTCCCACATATTCAACGAGGACTTAGTGATCGAATGAACCATTTACATACGATACCGATTCCCTTTGTCACACGATATTTTACTTGTCCGAGGTTTGATCATCGGTATCTCTATACCTTGTTCAACCTCGTCTCCTGACAAGTACTCTTTACTCGTACCGTGGTATGTGGTCTCTTATGAACCCTTCATATGCTTGCAAGCTAATTAGACGACATTCCACCGAGAGGGCCCAGAGTATATCTATCCGTCATCGGGATGGACAAATCCCACTGTTGATCCATATGCCTCAACTCATACTTTCCAGATACCTAATCCCACCTTTATAACCACCCATTTACGCAGTGGCGTTTGATGTAATCAAAGTACCCTTCCGGCATAAGTGATTTATATGATCTCATGGTCAAAAGGACTAGGTAACTATGTATCGAAAGCTTATAGCAAATGAACTTAATGACGTGATCTTATGCTACGCTTAATTGGGTGTGTCCATTACATCATTCACATAATGACATAACCTTGTTATTAATAACATCCAATGTTCATGATCATGAAACTATGATCATCTATTAATCAACAAGCTAGTTATACAAGAGGCTTACTAGGGACTCCTTGTTGTTTACATAACACACATGTATCAATGTTTCGGTTAATACAATTATAGCATGATATATAAACATTTATCATAAACACAAAGATATATAATAACCAATTTATTATTGAATCTTGGGCATATCTCCAACAGTCTCCCACTTGCACTAGAGTCAATAATCTAGATTACACTGTAAGGTACCTAACACCCATGGCATTCTGGTGTTGGTCATGCTTTGCCCTTGGGAGAGCTTTAGTCAACGGATCTGCCACATTCAGATCAGTGTGTACTTTGCAAATCTTTACTTCTCCATCTTCGATGTACTCGCGAATCGAATGAAAGCGCTGCTTGATATGCTTCAGCTTCTTGTGTGACCTTGGTTCTTGTGCATTGGCGATGGTACCCATGTTGTCACAATAGATGACTAGTGGGTCCAATGCACTAGGAACCACACCAAGCTCAACAATGAACCTCTTCATCCATACCGCTTTCGATGAAGCCTCCGAAGCCGCTATGTATTCCGATTCCGTTGAAGACTTCGCCACTGTGCACTGCTTGGAGCTGCACCAGCTTACTGCAGCACCATTCAATATAAACACGTACCCAGACTGAGACTTAGAGTCATCAGCATCAGTGTTCCAACTTGCATCGGTGTAACTGGTTACAACGAGCTCATCGTCACCGCCATAACAAAGAAACATATCCTTAGTTATTTTCAAGTACTTCAGGATATTCTTGACCGCTATCCAGTGTTTCATTCCTGGATCACTTTGATATCTGCTAGTCAAACTAACAGCATGTGCTATATCCGGTCTAGTACACAGCATGGCATAGATGATAGAGCCTACTGCCGAGGCATAGGGGATCTGCTTCATCCTCTCTCTTTCTTCTGCCGTAGCCGGACCTTGAGTCTTACTCAAGACCTTACCTGGCAACATCGGTAAGAATCCTTTCTTACTTTCATCCATTCTAAACTTCTTTAGAATCTTGTCCAGGTATGTACTTCGTGAAATCCCTATTAGGCGTCTTGATCTATATCTATAAATCTTGATGCCTAAAACGTACGCTGCTTCACCAAGTGACATGGGCATACCCTTCGGGTACCCATTATTAGTATACCTGGCTCGGCCCAAGATGGAGAAGACCAAATATGGAGAAGGCCCAACAAGGCAACCCGAAGAAGTAGTCGACTAGGACTCTTGTAAAACCCTAGGCTGGTTGCATATATAAAGCTAGCCAGGGCACCCGAAATAGGGAGGAGGAGAGATAGACAGAATATAGACAACATAGCTCCGCTACGGCGACACCCTGTAACCACATCTATGATCATATACTGGATTGCTAGCAGCACGTAGGGATCCTCCACCGAGGGGACCCGAAGCTGGGTACGTCGTGTGCCTAATCTCGTCCCCGGAATCTCCATCGTCGCTCTTTCCCGAAACCCTAGTCTACAATACGTAGGCATTGCCGAGGTGATCCCTCGTCAATTGGCGCCGTCTGTGGGAATCGTGACGACTGGATTTTGTTATCTGGGCGGGATCCATCATCATCAACAACGATCAGATCACATCTGACCGGCGGCACGTTCAACAACTTCGTCGACAAAGCATGGCGATTCCATCATCATCAACAGTGGCGTTTTCTCCATTGTCGCGCCAAGCCAGAGAACACGGATTTCTGATATGATATACAATGGTCTATGTGGATTTGGCTATGAAGCACCAAGTACAATGGCCGTCTTTCTCGTTCTTCGACTACACGTCGGGGCAGCTCCCTCAGCGAATCTCTGCTGGAATTCATTGATTGAGCACGTTGTCTCAGGCACCCAACATATCATCAATCCATCAAGTTCCAAGAAGCTGCTGCAACCCACGTGGTTTGGTCTCAAAAAAAAAAAAAAAAAAAAAAAAACTCAAGATTGATTCAATTACTCTTTGCCAGCGATACCTTACAAGCAAAGGAAAAGAAAAAATACTACGGAGCAGGAATTCGATCCTAGGAGTCGGGCGTGAACAAGACGCTTGCCGCTGCGATATTGCGGAAAAGGAAAAAAATTCTCCGAGAGGAAGCCGGGGAAGAATATGCTAGGAGAAGAATTCTGGTCGGTGCACACACATCAATATCATCAAGGCATCAATCACCGTCAAAAGTCCATGTCGTTTCAGAGCTAAGTATTCTTACATACTACATATATCTTTTGATTTGTCTACATTATACTGACCCAAAGATATAGCTAACGGCTCAGCGGAACGAGATAGGTAAACTATGGCATGAAACGTCGCAGCCGAGACTACGAGCACGCGTCCGCGAGCAGAACAATCAAGATCGACTGCCATCGTGCACCCGCTGTCGTTCACCTGCCAGCGCGTGCCCGACATCACGAACTCACCATCCGACACAAAAAATTATCAGGTGTTATATTTTCAATTAGTTATTACTTGCAAAAAATATTTGGCCAAATATTTTTTCGGCTTGTGCCGCTATTTGCATGTAGTTTTTGCGCCGTAATATAACTGCAGATTGGAACAAGTTTCGACTGCTTCGCCAAGCACATTCGCCATACTCGGGGGCTTGCCCGCTGTAAACCCGATAAAGCGCACTCGCCTCGCTCGGGGGCTCGCCAGCTGCGAACTCAATGATTCTCTCCTCCAGGCCGACTACTTTCACCATGTCGAATATTTTCGGCTAGCCGCACGGTTTCGCTGCATCGGCTGCGTTCACTTCATCAACTCCGTCTACCGGACAATCTACTTCCACGTTGGCTCCGCCGCATCCAATAAAAAAGCTAAGTGTTTCTCTTCCGAGAGTTAATTATTATTCCCTTTCGTCACACCCGAATACTCGGGGGCTGCACCATTACATCATTAGAGCAAATTCACCCCAAATATCCGGGGGCTGCGCCATTACTTCGTAACCACAAATATACTCAGTTACTTGGTGAATTTCTTTTCTTCGGCTCTGGATATATCTTCTCTGGCTCAGTGGAATTATTTTCTCCGGCTCAGTGGAATTATTTTCTTCGGCTCAGTGGAATTATTTTCTTCGACTTAGTGGCTTTATCTTCGGTTCAGTGGATTTAATTTCTTCGGATTACTGGATTGGTTTTCTTTGGTTAATAATTGGTTCACTTATACAATATTACCCGATGTGTTTCCGGGTCAATGGACTCATCTTCTATGGTTATTACTGGAACTATTTTCTTCGGGTCTATGAATTCATCCTCTATAATATCAACGGATTCATCTTCTGTGGTTATTACTGGATTCTTCGCTTCAATGGATTCATCCTCTATGATATCGGCGGATTCCTCTTCAAATATATGCTCTATATTTAATGGCGTCATCTTCAATAAAGATTCATCTCAAAGACTTCATCTTGGATTCTTCTTCATGGACTCATATTAGATTATTGACAATGGCTTCATCCTAAATGGCTTCACCTTATATGACGCCGCGACTCCATCAACTTATTTCGACGTCACGCCTAAACGTTCGGGGGCTCGACAACGATTTCGCCTTGGGTCACGACTGCGACACAACAATCATGACATCACCTCAGCAACGCTCGGGGGCTTGGCTATTTCTTCATCAACAATTTCGCGGCATCCACTTTTGCTATTTGGTAGTTTCTACTTTGGCTGGATTTCTTATCTACACTCGAAGACTTCATCATGCATCGACTTCATCGTGGCCAAAAAGCTAAGTGTTCTTTTATTTTTGCACAAAGTTGATTATCATTTACTTTTGCCGCACCCGACGCTCGGGGGCTGCACGGCATATATTCACTTTACATATCATCAAATCCGAGCATCTAACACCGCATGCGAAAAAGAGAGTCAAGGAAAAGATAGAAAAAGTTTGTTTATTTGTGCAGGAGATAGCAAATTTCAAAGTATATAAAATAGCACCCGACGAAATCTTCTTCAGGGAGGAACCCGATAAAATTGTGAGAGAACCCGACGAAATTTTCTTCAAAAGAGAACCCAATGAAATTTTATTCAAGGAGGACCCGAAGAATTATCTTCAAGGAGTTGCCGAAGAATTATCTTCAAGGAGTTGCCGAAGAATTATACTCAAGGAGGTGCCGAAGAATTATACTCAAGGAGGTGCCGAAGAATTATACTCAAGGAGGTGCCGAAAAATTATCCTCAAGGAGGACCCGAAGAATTATCTTCAAGGAGGTGCCGAAGAATTGTCCTCAAATAGGACCCGAAGAAATTTTCCTGAAGGAGGAACCCGAAGAATTGTCCTCAAAGAGGACCCAAAGAATTGTCCTCAAGGAGGACCCGAAGAAATTTTCCTGAGGGAGGAACTCGACGAAATTATCATCAAGGAGAAACCAAAAAAAAAAAAAAAAAAAAAAAAAAAAAAAAAAAGAGGAGTAGAAAAAAAAAGGGAGGAAAAAAAAAAGAGGATGGATAAATCTTCGGGTCCATTGACTCGTCATTTGTTCTGAGCAAGAGCATCGGCGATGTGCCTGACGACAATATAGAAGAACCAATATATTCGGCTGTCTCATCAAGCCCGAGAGAAAAATATAGAAGAACCCGCAAAATGGGTCATTGCATCAGCAGAACAAGGCACTCGACAATATATTCTCAGAACGCCAAAGTTGCGATCAATTTCTGAATGCCGCAGATTTGCGAAGGTAAGACCCCAGATCCGTTCTGCTGGGCGTGGCATCGCCGAAGACTGCGCTCACATTTTTATCCGTATCAACAGATACGAAGAAAAATCCTAACGGACGCGTTAGGTACCCGATAAAATATGACTGGGACTCGACAGAATGGTAAGACCTTAAGCGGCACCTGTCGAGTTAGCACCAGTATCCCGAGATCATGTCCAGGGACGTGATCTTGAAGTAGGTTTTTGCGGATTGCCACTAGAGCAGTTAACTAGTACCTGATCCGTCAGATGAACTAGCCCCAACTACCATTATCCCTGTACAATATAGATATGGATGTCAAATAAAAATAGCAACGGCCCGGAGTAAATAAAAAGAGGGGCTGCGCCAAGTTCTTTATTGAGTAGTACAACTTGAGCCTATGCCAGGTGCAAGCACCTGCTCATAGGCTCGGGGGCTACTCTTATCGAGAGCATTGTTTACCCTCTCGATAAGATACAAGAAAGAGAAAAATTGTGGAGTCGATTAAAAGCAAGTTGAGCCTACACCCAAGTGCAAACACTTGGCTGTAGCCTCGGGGGCTACTCCCATCAGGAGCGCTGGTCGCGCACCCGATAGAAAATAACTTCGACAGCATCTATGACAATCAAGGTTTGCAGACTCAACTCGATTCTACGACTCGAGTGGAGCCTACTCCCATCGGGAGCACATGGATTTCATCGAGTCCTCCAGAAATATAGTTAAGTTCTTCATCGAGTAGTACAACTTGAGTCTATGCCCAAGTGCAAGCACTTGCCCATAGACTCGGGGGCTACTCCCATCGGGAGCGCTGCCGCGCACCCGATAATTTCAAGAATCGTCGACATCATCTACGCTACATATGATCTACGACATG
The DNA here is from genome assembly GCF_019359855.2 of Lolium perenne. Taxonomy (NCBI): domain Eukaryota; kingdom Viridiplantae; phylum Streptophyta; class Magnoliopsida; order Poales; family Poaceae; genus Lolium; species Lolium perenne. Next base: position 41,471,331 of record NC_067244.2, on the reverse strand, counting down.
GACCTCGCCTTGTATTTTCTTCAACTCCGGAGATGATTATGCTTGGAGTTTCTACGCAAGTCTTCGACTTCCCTATAAACTCGGGGGCTACTGACATGGGCATACCCTTCGGGTACCCATTATTAGTATACCTGGCTCGGCCCAAGATGGAGAAGACCAAATATGGAGAAGGCCCAACAAGGCAACCCGAAGAAGTAGTCGACTAGGACTCTTGTAAAACCCTAGGCTGGTTGCATATATAAAGCTAGCCAGGGCACCCGAAATAGGGAGGAGGAGAGATAGACAGAATATAGACAACATAGCTCCGCTACGGCGACACCCTGTAACCACATCTATGATCATATACTGGATTGCTAGCAGCACGTAGGGATCCTCCACCGAGGGGACCCGAAGCTGGGTACGTCGTGTGCCTAATCTCGTCCCCGGAATCTCCATCGTCGCTCTTTCCCGAAACCCTAGTCTACAATACGTAGGCATTGCCGAGGTGATCCCTCGTCACCAAGGTCCTTCATTGAAAAACACTTATTCAAATAACCTTTTACACTGCTTAATAGTTCTATATCATTCCCAATCAATAATATGTCATCTACATATAATATCAGGAATGCTACAGAGCTCCCACTCACTTTCTTGTAAATACAGGCCTCTCCATGACACTGTATAAACCCGAAGTCTTTGATCACCTTAGCAAAGCGTCGGTTCCAACTCCTGGATGCTTGCTTCAGTCCATAAATGGAACGCTAAAGTTTGCACACCTTGTCAGCATTTTTAGGATCGACTAAACCTTTGGGTTGTACCATATACAACTCTTCCTCAATGTCACCATTAAGGAACGCCGTTTTGACATCCATCTGCCAAATCTCATAATCAAAAAATGCAGCTATTGCTAACAAAATCCTCATAGACTTTAGCTTCGCTATATGTGAGAAAGTCTCATCGTAGTCAACACCTTGAATTTGTCGGAAACCCTTTGCGACAAGTAGAGCTTTATAGACACTAACATTACCATCAGCATCTGTTTTTCTCTTGAAGATCCATTTATTCTCGACAGCCTTTCGGCTATCAGGTAAGTCAACCAAAGTCCACACTTTGTTATCATACATGGATCCCATTTCGGATTTCATGGCTTCTTGCCATTTGTTGGAATCTGGGCTCATCATCGCTTCTTCATACGTCGCGGGGTCCTCATCATTGTTGTCCACAATCATGACATTTAGACAAGGATCATACCAGTCAGGAGTGGTACGTTCCCTTGTCGATCTGCGAGGCTCAATAGCTACTTCGCTCGAAGTTTCATGATCATTATCATTAGCTTCCTCTGTTATCGGTGCGGGCGGCACAGGAACATCTTCTGGTACTGCGCTACTCTGATCAACGAGAGAAGGTTCAGTAACCTCGTCGAGTTCTACTTTTCTTCCAGTCACTTCTTTAGTGAGAAACTCTTTCTCAAGAAAGGTTCCGTTCTTAGCAACAAAGATTTTGCCTTCGGATCTGTGATAGAAAGTATACCCAATAGTTTCCTTAGGGTATCCTATGAAGACGCATTTCTCCGCTTTGGGTTCTAGCTTGTCCGGTTGTAACTTTTTTACATAGGCTTCGCAACCCCAAACTTTAAGGAATGACAGCTTAGGTTTCTTATTAAACCATAATTCATACGGTGTCGTTGCAACTGATTTAGATGGTGCCCTATTTAAAGTGAATGCAGCTGTCTCTAATGCATAATCCCAAAACGATAACGGCAAATCAGTAAGAGACATCATAGAACGAACCATATCTAAGAGAGTTCGATTACGACGTTCGGACACACCATTACGCTGTGGTGTTCCCGGCGGTGTCAACTGTGAAAGTATTCCGCATTTCTTTAAATGCAGGCCAAACTCATAACTCAGATATTCGCCTCCGCGATCAGAACGCAGAAACTTGATCTTCTTGTTACGTTGATTTTCTACTTCACTTTGGAATTCCTTAAACTTCTAGCAAGTTTAGGATTTATGTTTCATGAAATAGATATACCCATATCTACTCAGATCATCTGTGAAGGTTAGAACATAACGATAACCACCGCGCGAGGCTACACTCATTGGTCCGCACACATCGGTATGTATGATTTCCAATAAGTCTGTAGCTCGCTCCATAATACCAGAGAATGGAGTCTTAGTCATTTTTCCCATTAGACATGCTTCGCATCTATCAAGTGACTCAAGTAGTCCATCGGAATGGAGTTTCTTCATGTGTTTCACTCCAATATGACCAAGACGACAGTGCCACATATAAGTAGAATTATCATTCAATTTAATTCGCTTAGCATCAATGTTATGAACATGTGTATCACTACTATCGAGACTTAATAGAAATAAACCATTCTTCTCAGGCGCATGACCATAAAAGATATTATTCATAAAAATGGAACAACCATTATTCTCAGACTTGAATGAATAACCGTCTTGCATTAAACAAGATCCAGATATAATGTTCATGCTCAACGCAGGCACTAAATAACAATTATTGAGGTTTAAAAATAATCCCGAAGGTAGATGTAGAGGGAGCGTGCCGACAGCGATCACATCGACCTTGGATCCATTTCCAATGCGCATCGTCACTTCGTCCCTCGTAAGGCTTCGTTTATTCCGTAGTTCCTGTTTCGAGTTACAAATGTGAGCAACTGAACCAGTATCAAATACCTAGGCACTAGTACGAGAACCAGTAAGATAGACATCTATAACATGTATATCAGATATACCTTTCTTCTTCTTGTCAAGGCCGCTCTTCAGATCAGCCAAGTACTTGGGGCAATTACGCTTCCAGTGCCCCTTCCCATTGCAGTAATAGCACTCAATATCAGGTTTAGGGCCACCCTTAGGCTTCTCAGGAGGAGGCGCGACAGCTTTCTTGCCGCCCTTCTTGATGTTGCCTTTCTTAGGTTTGCCTTGTTTCTTGAAACTGGTGGTCTTGTTGACCATCAACACTTGGTGCTCTTTCTGTATCTCAATCTCAGCAGATTTTAGCATGGAGAAGAGTTCAGGTAACTCCTTGTTCATGTTCTGCATATTGTAGTTCATCACGAAGTTCTTGTAACTTGGTGGCAGTGATTGGAGAACACGATGAATACCCAGCTGGTTAGGGATGATTATCCCCAAGTCACTGAGCTTGTTCGCCTGTCCGGACATAGCGAACACGTGCTCACTAACGGAGCTGCCCTCTTCCATCATACAACCAAAGAACTGTTTTGAGGCCTCATAGCTCTCCACAGCCGCATGAGTTTCAAAGATAACTTTGAGCTCATTGATCATATCACAAGGGTCATGGTGCTCAAACCGCTTTTGGAGCTCTGCCTCTAGGCTGCACAGAATGGCACACTGAACTTGAGAGTAGCGAGTCATCCGAGTCTCGTAAACATTTTTCTCATCCTCGGATACTGCAGGGGGTGGTGGGGAACCTAGCGGTGCATTAAGCACATATTGCAGATTTCCGCCATTGAGGAAGATCCTCACATGACGGAACCCGTCGGTGAAGTTTCTACCATTGCTTTTAAGCTTTTCTTTCTCTAGGAACTGGTTAAAATTGATTGATGGGGACGCCATGATCTACAACATATATTTGCAATAGTTTAGACTAAGTTTATGACAAATTGAGTTCAAATTTTAATTCAACAAAATTAAAAAACTAGGTGAACTCCCACTCAAAACAATATCCCTCGCATTGCTTTAGTGATCACACGAACCAAATCCACCACACCAAGTCCGATCATCACATGACAAGATGTAACTTCAATGGCGAACACTCAAAGTGTTCATCATATCAATCATATGACTCATGCTCTACCTTTTGGTATCCCGTATTCCGAGACCATGTCTGTACATGCTAGGCTCATCAAGGCAACCTTAGTATCCGCGTGTGCAAATCTGGCTTGCACCCGTTGTATGCACATGTAGAATCTATCACACCCGATCATCACGTGATGCTTCGAAACGACAAGTCTTAGCAACGGTGCTACTAAGGATGAACACTTCATTATCTTGATATTTATTGAGAGGGATCATCTTATAATGCTACCGTCGCGATCTAAGCAAAATAAGATGCATAAAAGGATTAACATCACATGCAATTCATATGTGATACGATATGACCCCTTTGATCTTCATCTCCAAAGCACGGACATGATCTCCATCATCAACGGGCATGATCTCCATCATCGTCGGCGTAGCGTCAAGGTCAATGGCGCCATCTTCATGATTGTTCTCCCATGTAGCTACTATTACAACTTCTTTGAAATACTACTCAACATGAAATTTAAAGACAACCATAAGGCTCCTACCGGTTGCCACAATACAATAATTATCATCTCATACATATTCATCATCACATTATGGCCATATCACATCACCAAACCCTGCAAAAACAAGTTAGACGTCTCTAATTTGGTTTGCATATTTTACGTGGTTTAGGGTTTTCGAGTAAGATCCAATCTACCTACGAACATGATCCACAACGGTGATACTAGTTGTGTAAGAGCAAAATTCACACCCCAAGTTTTGTGTGTTTGATGACAACACTTGAGTAATCTCACCGTGTACCTTGAGTATCATTATTAGATTTGCAAGAGCACGGTGACCTCGCCGGACGCGTCAAGATCGGAAGACTGAAGCGTAGTTGATATGTTTTCTGGTTTTGTGTGTGTTTAGCGAGGTGACATGGTTGGAGAGAAAAAGGTAAGAAAACCAGATTTAGCTAGGCCGGTACTACCGGTACCTGTAGCGGTAGTACCGCTACCCCTATAGGTACCGCCCTCGGTACCGCTCTGAGTCTGCGCTGATTTCGTCCTCCAGAACACGCTGCGGTACCCCTGCAGTACCTAGGGCGGTAGTACCGCTCACGAGCGGTAGTACCGCTCACGGTACCGCTTAGGTACCGTAACCGAGTTACGGTCGTACCGCCCTGGTACCGCTCTGGTACCGCTTTGGACCCTGTGAGTCTGGACCCTATTGCGGTACCTCAAGCGGTACCTCGTGCGGTAGTACCGCTCTGCGTCCTTTGACCAGATCTGGAGGGATTTCAAACTCAGAGCGGTAGTACCGCTTCCATGAAGCGGTAGTACCGCTTAGGCCAAATCTGGACATAACGGTTGGATTTGGAGGAGCCTATTTAAGGGCCCCTTCTTCCCCAACACGATTTTATCTCTTCCCTCTCTCTCCTCCATTGTTGCTGAGCTTAATCCTTGAGGATCTCCTTCCCCATCCAACCAATCTTTCCCAAACTTTGAGGATAGGTGGAGGAGACCCCGGTCTATAGTTCTACCAAGAGAGATTTCACCAATACTAGCTATTCCTTAGTGGATCTTCGTGGTAGGGTTCCTTAGTGGGGCATTGGAGAAGAGTTCCTTTGGTGGAGCATTGGAAGAGTTCCTTGGTGGGGCTTTGGAGAAGAGTTCCTTTGGTGGAGCATTGGAAGAGTTCCTTTGGTGGAGCATTGGAGATGGGTTCCTATGTGGAGCATTGGAGATGTGCAGCTATGGAGTCTAGCTTGGTGATGTACTAGATCCATAGGGTGTTGGGAGCATCCTTGTGTGTGGAGCTCGCCCCAACCTTGTGAAGGAATCACCGCCTCGACCAGTGCCTTAGTGGAAGAGGGAGAGCACCTCCGTGGAGCTCTCTCGAGTAAGAAGGTGAGGCCTTCCTTCGTGGTGTGGCCGCCTAGTCTCTTGTGTGAGACTAGCACCTCCTCAACGCAGACGTACTTCCTTTAGTGGAAGGAACTGCGGGAAACAAACCTCGACTCGCCTCGCGCCCCCCGGTTGTCTCGCTCCTTACTCTCATTATCTTGTTGATTCCTTTACTTGTTGCACTTGTCCGATATTCATTGTAGGATCACCCCTCTTGCTAAAGTTCACACCTTTACCTTCCGTTGCATAAAAATTGAAAAACCTAAAACTTGCAGTAGCGCCATTCACCCCCCCTCTTGTTCGCTACGATCCATTCAAGTGGTATCAGAGCAAGGTTTTCTTGCTCGGGCTTTACCGCCTAAGAAATGGCCGAACAAGAGGTGGACAAGAATGGGTCACCTTCCCTTGTGCCACCCGCTCCATCATCGCCCATCGATTCCACGACGGCTACGTTGGATGACCTCAAGAAATTGGAGTCATCCATCGTTGCCCAAATGAAGGCGATGATGATGGAGTTGGTTGTACACAAACCAAACCCTCCACCAAAAGCAAGTGCCGAGGATCCGCCACCAAAAGCTAACCCCCTTCCTCTTGTTGATTTTGTCGCGCAAGTGACAAAAGATCCACAAAAGGAAGGGCTTGGGGATACCGGCACTTCAACAAAAGGGAAGGATGATGACACACCGGTTGCGGAACGTCAAGGAGGTTATCATGCGGTGCCACCACCAAATGATTACACCATAAACGTTCCAATACCGATGCCGCATATCTTGTCGCATGGTTCACCACCGTTACTCGAGTCAAACAACTTTGAGAATTGGCGATTCTTAATGCGTTCTCATGGGCGCAGCGCTTCTACCGAGCTTTGGCGTATCATTGAGGAGGGCTATTCACCACGAGATCCAAAGAGTTTGACAAGAAGAGATGTGGTGGATGACCAACTCAACGCCACCGCCATCAACATGATTCATATGGCCATCACCCCCAAGGACCGCGCTCATATCCGCTCGCTCAAGACCGCCAAGAAAGCATGGGACAAACTTGAGAAGCTCTTTCTTGGAAATGCAAGCATCCAAAGCTCTCGTTTTGATGAAGTGAACAACATGGCCGACAACTTCGTCATGATTGAAGGAGAGTCCCCCGAAGAAATGTATCGGCGCCTCATCGCTCTTGCCGTGCAAATGCAAGATCTTGGAGCAATGTTCGTGGATGACCATTGGATCAAGCGCAAGTTCTACAACGCTCTCCTCCCTTATGAGGAAGTGAAGTTGACGGCCATCCGCCAAAACGCCTCCTTCCGTGCTATGACATCCGATGAAGTCCTTAGCGAAGTCATTGCTTTGGACATCTCCAAGAAGAATGCGGAGGATCTTGTTGCTCGCGCCCACAACTCCCGCAAGCCCAACCTTGCGTTGAAGATGAAGGTGCATGAAGCTAGTGAAAGCGATGAGGATCCCGTTGAGTGGGGATCGGATGATCTCAAGATCAACTACCATGAGCACATGGCTCTAGCCGCCAAGAAGTTTTGGGATGGAAACATGTCCCGAAACATAAGACCAAGAAGATCACGTGATTCTCCAAGAAGACTCTCCAAGAGCCCAAGAGAAGGGACAAAGGGAAGAACATGCTACAATTGCGGCGACAAGAATCATTTTGTCGCGGATTGTATGTTTGAGAGAAGAGAAGATCATGGTGGAAGGCTTATCCCAAAGGATAGGTACAAGCCACTCTCCAAAGGATTCTCCAAGTTCTCCCCAAGGTCCGATGACGACAAGGTCTCCTCCAACAAGAAGCCTAGAGCCTTCATCATTCGAGAAGAGTACTCCTCCGATGAAGATGGAGAGCATGAGGACAAGCGCTCCAACAAGGAAGGAGAGGGAGTGGCCGCCATCGCCATTTCAACTCCCTCTATCTCACTCTTCGACTCTCCTAATGAGAACCTCGTCACCAACAATGCAAGTTGCCTTATGGCAAAGGTATCCACGGAGGTAAAATCCCCTTCCAAACCATCATCTTCGACTAATGCCTTATATATTGATGATGCCACTAGTCTCACCGTTAAACGTGAGATTATGGGTTTGGATTCCTTGGATTCTTTTCTCACTAACATGAAGGGGGACACCAAGATTCATGTTGGGGCTCTCTTAGCCCAACTTGGTGCGGCACAAGATCTTATTGAGAAGAGGTAGAAGTTGGAAAGGGAAGCGGCCTTCGAGCTTGCCAATCTCAAGGAGGAGCTTGATGATGAACGGAATCTTCGCATGTCTCTCGAAGCTAGTGTCATCGTCCTTGAAGACAAGAATGAGGTTATTGTTTCACGACTCATCAAGGATCGAGACCATGCTCTTGAGTTGGTTGGTGACTGATACGTCTCTGACGTATCGATAATTTCTTATGTTCCATGCCACATTATTGATGATATCTACATGTTTTATGTACACTTTATGTCATATTTATGCGTTTTCTGGAACTAACCTACTGACGAGATGCCGAAGGGCCAGTTGCTGTTTTCTGCTGTTTTTGGTTTCAGAAATCCTAGTAAGGAAATATTCTCGGAATCGGACGAAATCAACGCCCAGCATCTTAGAATCCCCGGAAGCATCCAGAACACCCGAGAGTCGCCAGAGGGGGGCCACATGGGCCCCAGGAGGTAGGCCAGCGCGGCCCAGGCCCTGGCCGCGCCGCCTTATCGTGTCACCACCTCTTCGACCCTCTGACGCCGCCTCTTCTCCTATATAAAGGTCCCTGACCTAAAACATCGAGACGGAAAAAGCCACGGTACGAGAAACCATCCAGAGCCGCCGCCATCGCGAAGCCAAGATCTGGGGGACAGGACTCTCTGTTCCGGCACGCCGCCGGGACGGGGAAGTGCCCCCGGAAGGCTCCTCCATCGACACCACCGCCATCTTCATCACCTCTGCTGTCTCCCATGAGGAGGGAGTAGTTCTCCATCGAGGCTCGGGGCTGTACCGGTAGCTATATGGTTCATCTCTCTCCTATGTACTTCAATACAATAATCTCATGAGCTGCCTTACATGATTGAGATTCATATGATGATGCTTGTAATCTAGATGTCGTTATGCTAGTCAAGTGAGTTTTACTTATGTGATCTCCGCAGACTCCTTGTCCCACGTGTGTAAAGGTGACAGTGTGTGCACCGTGTGGGTCTCTTAGGCTATATTTCACAGAATACTTATTCACTGTTATGAAGAGCATAGTGAAGTGCTTATTTATATCTCTTTATGATTGCAATGTGTTTTGTATCACAATTTATCTATGTGCTACTCTAGTGATGTTATTAAAGTAGTTTATTCCTCCTGCACGGTGTAATGGTGACAGTGTGTGCGCCGTGTTAGTACTTGGCGTAGGCTATGATTGTGATCTCTTGTTGATTATGAAGTTAACTATTGCTATGATGGTATTGATGTGATCTATGCCTCCTTTCGTAGCGTGAAGGTGACAGTGTGCATGCTATGTTAGTACTTGGTTTAGTTGTGTTGATCTGTCATGCACTCTAAGGTTATTTAAATATGAACATTGAATTGTGGAGCTTGTTAACTCCGGCATTGAGGGTTCGTGTAATCCTACGCAATGGTGTTCATCATCCAACAAGAGAGTGTAGAGTATGCATTTATCTATTCTGTTATGTGATCAAAGTTGAGAGTGTCCACTAGTGAAAGTATGATCCCTAGGCCTTGTTCCTAAATACTGCTATCGCTGCTTGTTTACTGTTACTGCGTTTCTACTACCTGCAATATTACCACCATCAACTACACGCTAGCAAGCACTTTTCTGGTGCTGTTGCTACTGCTCATATATATATTCGTACCACCTGTATTTCACTATCTCTTCGCCGAACTAGTGCACCTATTAGGTGTGTTGGGGACACAAGAGACTTCTTGCTTTGTGGTTGCAGGGTTGCATGAGAGGGATATCTTTGACCTCTTCCTCCCTGAGTTCGATAAACCTTGGGTGATCCACTTAAGGGAAACTTGCTGCTGTTCTACAAACCTCTGCTCCTGGAGGCCCAACACTGTCTACAAGAATAGAAGCACCCGTAGACATCAAGCACTTTTCTGGCGCCGTTGCCGGGGAGGAAAGGTAAACGGCACACACACACTGGACCCCGACAACTAGCCACTTTTCTGGCGCCGTTGCCGGGGAGGAAAGGTAAAAGGCACTCATACTCCGGTTCTAGGTAATAGTACTTTTCTGGCGCCATTGTGTGTGTGCTCGAAGCTATTTCCTTTAGATCCTGCAATTGCATCATTTTGTTTCTTGTTTACACTAGTTAGGCATAATGGAAAACAACAAAAATATGAGAGATCTTTATGAACTTTATCTTGAATTAGGACATGATGTGTTTGAAGAGAGAATTAAAAAACCCATGGAACTTTATATGCATGCTAATGGGAATGTTATTAATATGAATGCTTTGAACACTATTGTTGCTAATGCTATGGAAAATTCTAAGCTTGGGGAAGCTGGCTTTGATGAGCATGATCTTTTTAGTCCCCCGGGCATGAAGGAGAAAATTTACTTTGATGATACTTTGCCTCCTATATATGATGATTATAATGATAGTAGCCTTCTGGTGCCGCCTGTTATGGAGGATAAATTTGATTATGATTACAATATGCCTCCTATATTTGATGATGAGAATAATAATGATAGCTACTTTGTTGAATTTGCTCCCACTACAACTAATAAAATTGATTATGCTTATGTGGGTAGTAATAATTTTATGCATGAGACTCATGATAAGAATGCTTTATGTGATAGTTATATTGTTGAGTTTGCTCATGATGATACTGGACATTATTATGAGAGAGGAAAATATGCTTGTAGAAATTTTCATGTTATTAAAATGCCTCTCTATGTGCTGAAATTTTTGAAGCTACACTTGTTTTATCTTCCTGATCTTGTCACTTTGCTCTTCATGAATTTATTTGTGTACAAGATTCCTTTTCATAGGAAGCATGTTAGGCTTAAATGTGTTTTGAATTTGCCTCTTGATGCTCTCTTTTGCTTCAAATACTATTTCTTGCGAGTGCATCATTAAAACTGCTGAGCCCATCTTAATGGCTATAAAGAAAGAACTTCTTGGGAGATAACCCATGTGTTTATTTTGCTACAGTACTTTTATTTTGTATTTGTGTCTTGGAAGTTGTTACTACTGTAGCAACCTCTCCTTATCTTATTTTATTGCATTGTTGTGCCAAGTAAAGTCTTTGATAGCAAGGTTCATACTAGATTTGGATTACTGCGCAGAAACAGATTTCTTTGCTGTCACGAATCTGGGCAAAATTCTCTGCAAGTAACTCAGAAAATTATGCCAATTTACGTGAGTGATCCTCAGATATGTACGCAATTTTCATTCAATTTGAGCATTTTCATTTGAGCAAGTCTGGTGCCTCAATAAAATTCGTCTTTACGGACTGTTCTGTTTTGACAGATTCTGCCTTTTATTTCGCATTGCTTCTTTTGCTATGTGGGATGGATGTCTTTGTTCCATTGACTTCCAGTAGCTTTGGGCAATGTCCAGAAGTGTTAAGAATTATTGTGTCACCTCTGAACATGTGATTTTTTGATTATGCACTAACCATCTAATGAGTTTGTTTCGAGTTTGGTGTGGAGGAAGTTTTCAAGGGTCAAGAGAGGAGGATGATACAATGTGATCAAGAAGAGTGAAAAGTCTAAGCTTGGGGATGCCCCGGTGGTTCATCCCTGCATATTTCAAGAAGACTCAAGCATCTAAGCTTGGGGATGCCCAAGGCATCCCCTTCTTCATCGACAAATTATCAGGTTCCTTCTCTTGAAACTATATTTTTATTCGGTCACATCCTATGTACTTTACTTGGAGCGTCTGTATGTTTCTTGTTTTTGTTTTTGTTTGAATAAATGCTTGTGTGGGAGAGAGACACGCTCCGCTGGTTCGTATGAACACATGTGTTCTTAGCTTTTAATATTCATGGCGAAGATTGAAACTGCTTCGTTAATTGTTATATGGTTGGAAACAGAAAATGCTACATGTAGTAATTGGTAGAATGTCTTGGATAATGTGATACTTGGAAATTGTTGTGCTCATGTTTAAGCTCTTGCATCATATACTTTGCACCTATTAATTAAGAAATACATAGAGCTTGCTAAAATTTGGTTTGCATAATTGGTCTCTCTAAAGGTCTAGATAATTTCTAGTATTGGGTTGAACAACAAGGAAGACGGTGTAGAGTCTTATAATGTTTACAATATGTCTTTTATGTAAGTTTTGCTGCACCGCTTCATCCTTGTGTTTGTTTCAAATAGCCTTGCTAGCCTAAACCTTGTATCGAGAGGGAATACTTCTCATGCATCCAAAATACTTGAGCCAACCACTATGCCATTTGTGTCCACCATACCTACCTACTACATGGTATTTCTCCGCCATTCCAAAGTAAATTGCTTGAGTGCTACCTTTAAATTTCCATTCTTCACCTTTACAATATATAGCTCATGGGACAAATAGCTTAAAAACTATTGTGGTATTGAATATGTACTTATGCACTTTATCTCTTATTAAGTTGCTCGTTGTGCGATAACCATGTTCCTGGGGACGCCATCAACTACTCTTTGTTGAATATCATGTGAGTTTCTATGCATGTTCGTCTTGTCTGAAGTAAGGGCGATTTACCACCTTTATGGTTAGAGCATGCATATTGTTAGAGAAGAACATTGGGCCGCTAACTAAAGCCATGATCCATGGTGGAAGTTTCAGTTTTGGACATATATCCTCAATCTCATATGAGAAAATTAATTGTTGCTACATGCTTATGCATTAAAGAGGAGTCCATTATCTGTTGTCTATGTTGTACTGGTATGGATGTCTAAGTTGAGAATAATCAATAGCGAGAAATCCAATGCGAGCTTTCTCCTTAGACCTTTGTACAGGCGGCATAGAGGTACCCCTTTGTGATACTTGGTTAAAACATATGCATTGCAATGATAATCCAGGTAATCCGAGCTAATTAGGACAAGGTGCGGGCACTATTAGTATACTATGCATGAGGCTTGCAACTTGTAGGATATAATTTACATAACACATATGCTTTATTACTACCGTTGACAAAATTGTTTCTTGTTTTCAAAATCAAAGCTCTAGCACAAATATAGCAATCGATGCTTTCCTCTTTGAAGGACCTTTCTTTTACTTTTATTGTTGAGTCAGTTCACCTATTTCTCTCCATCTCAAGAAGCAAACACCTGTGTGAACTGTGCATTGATTCCTACATACTTGCATATTGCACTTATTATATTACTCTATGTTGACAATATCCATGAGAAATACATGTTATAAGTTGAAAGCAACCGCTGAAACTTCATCTTCCTTTGTGTTGCTTCAATGCCTTTACTTTAATTTATTGCTTTATGAGTTAACTCTTATGCAAGACTTATTGATGCTTGTCTTGAAGTACTATTCATGAAAAGTCTTTGCTATATGATTCACTTGTTTACTCATGTCATATACATTGTTTTGATCATTGCATTCACTACATATGCTTACAAATAGTATGATCAAGGTTATGATGGCATGTCACTCCAGAAATTATCTTTGTTTATCGTTTACCTGCTCGGGACGAGCAGGAACTAAGCTTGGGGATGCTGATATGTCTCCGACGTATCGATAATTTCTTATGTTCCATGCCACATTATTGATGATATCTACATGTTTTATGTACACTTTATGTCATATTTATGCGTTTTCTGGAACTAACCTATTGACGAGATGCTGAAGGGCCAGTTGCTGTTTTCTGCTGTTTTTGGTTTCAGAAATCCTAGTAAGGAAATATTCTCGGAATCGGACGAAATCAACGCCCAGCATCTTAGAATCCCCGGAAGCATCCAGAACACCCGAGAGTCGCCAGAGGGGGGCCACATGGGCCCCAGGAGGTAGGCTGGCGCGGCCCAGGCCCTGGCCGCGCCGCCTTATCGTGTCACCGCCTCTTCGACCCTCTGACGCCGCCTCTTCGCCTATATAAAGGTCCCTGACCTAAAACATCGAGACGGAAAAAGCCACGGTACGAGAAACCATCCAGAGCCGCCGCCATCGCGAAGCCAAGATCTGGGGGACAGGACTCTCTGTTCCGGCACGCCGCCGGGACGGGGAAGTGCCCCCGGAAGGCTCCTCCATCGACACCACCGCCATCTTCATCACCTCTGCTGTCTCCCATGAGGAGGGAGTAGTTCTCCATCGAGGCTCGGGGCTGTACCGGTAGCTATGTGGTTCATCTCTCTCCTATGTACTTCAATACAATAATCTCATGAGCTGCCTTACATGATTGAGATTCATATGATGATGCTTGTAATCTAGATGTCGTTATGCTAGTCAAGTGAGTTTTACTTATGTGATCTCCGGAGACTCCTTGTCCCACGTGTGTAAAGGTGACGGTGTGTGCACCGTGTGGGTCTCTTAGGCTATATTTCACAGAATACTTATTCACTGTTATGAAGAGCATAATGAAGTGCTTATTTATATCTCTTTATGATTGCAATGTGTTTTGTATCACAATTTATCTATGTGCTACTCTAGTGATGTTATTAAAGTAGTTTATTCCTCCTGCACGGTGTAATGGTGACAGTGTGTGCGCCGTGTTAGTACTTGGCGTAGGCTATGATTGTGATCTCTTGTAGATTATGAAGTTAACTATTTCTATGATGGTATTGATGTGATCTATGCCTCCTTTCGTAGCGTGAAGGTGACAGTGTGCATGCTATGTTAGTACTTGGTTTAGTTGTGTTGATCTGTCATGCACTCTAAGGTTATTTAAATATGAACATTGAATTGTGGAGCTTGTTAACTCTGGCATTGAGGGTTCATGTAATCCTACGCAATGGTGTTCATCATCCAACAAGAGAGTGTAGAGTATGCATTTATCTATTCTGTTATGTGATCAAAGTTGAGAGTGTCCCCTAGTGAAAGTATGATCCCTAGGCCTTGTTCCTAAATACTGCTATCGCTGCTTGTTTACTGTTTTACTGCGTTTCTACTACCTGCAATATTACCACCATCAACTACACGCCAGCAAGCACTTTTCTGGTGCTATTGCTACTGCTCATATATATTCGTACCACCTGTATTTCACTATCTCTTTGCCGAACTAGTGCACCTATTAGGTGTGTTGGGGACACAAGAGACTTCTTGCTTTGTGGTTCCAGGGTTGCATGAGAGGGATATCTTTGACCTCTTCCTCCCTGAGTTCGATAAACCTTGGGTGATCCACTTAAGGGAAACTTGCTGCTGTTCTACAAACCTCTGCTCTTGGAGGCCCAACACTGTCTACAAGAATAGAAGCACCCGTAGACATCAGTGACCTAAAAAAGAAGATGCTCTCTCTTGAGGAAGCCAACAAAGGAAAAGATGATGAAGACCCCACTCCTTGTCACGATGAGCTTGTGGATCAAGTTACTTCCTTGAGGAGGCACAATGCTCTTCTCTTGGAAGTCAATGCTCTTCAAGAAGAAGCCTTGGATGAATATTACCGTTTGTTCAAAGAGAAGACCTCATGTTGCAACCATGAATAAGAAATTGCCGTTCTTGAGATCACCAAGGCCAAGCTATTGAGTTTGAGTAGCAAGCAAGAAGAGTCGTTGGTGGAGTGTCTCCGCATGAGCAAAGAGAAGGACACGTGTTGTGATCATGAGGAGGAAATAGCCGCCTTGAAGAGAAGGGAAGCCAAGCTCATGGAAGTCAATTCCATGCAAGAGGAAACATTGAAGGAGTACTTTCCTTTGAGCAAGGATCGTGCATGTTGCACTCATGAAAGCGACATTGCCAAGATGGAGAATGACAAGCGCTTGCTCATGAAGTTGAACGCTCTCCAAGAAGAAGCTTTGATGGAACACTTCCGGGTGAACAAGGCAAAGGAGGTCCAAGTGTTTGATATTTGCCATCCCCACCCGGAGCATGAAGATGAAGTCAATCGCTTGAAGGCCAAGGTTGACAGACTCCAAGTTCAAGCCAAGTACTTGGAAGGAATCATTGAAGCTAAAGATGGAGCCAAAGAGGGCTTGTGCAATGAAGGAGGAGTGGCTACCAAGCCAAAGAGAAAGAGGAAGAGGAGGACCAAGAAGAAGAAGAACAAGGAGAACATGGAGACCAACCTTGAAGGGAGCAATGCTAGCTCAAGAAGAGATGGAGTACCCAACTCCGCCTCGACGGGTTTCGCCGGCTCTAACAACCCTTCTCATGTTCTTTTTGTTGATTACTATGGACATATTCGTGCTCGCTTTATTGGTCCTCAAAAGGACAATGTTAATTGGACTATTTGGGTTCCCAAACCCCTTGTTACTAACATACTAGGACCCATTGAAAAAATGGTACCTAAATCCAAGACTTGATTCCTTGTAGGACTATGCTTCCGGTGGCGCTAAATGGGTGGTTGATAGTGGAGCCACAAGTCATATGACCGGAAGCAAGGATATTGTTGTCGACCTCATGCCTTCACTCTCTACCGTATCATATGGCGACAACACGTGCTCTAAGGTATTGGGTCTTGGCAAGGTGGTGGTAACACCTGACATCTCACTTGTGAATGTCCTCCTTGTCGAGACCCTTGGTTACAACTTACTCTCCGTTCATCAAATTGCTCGTATGGGTCTATGCACATTCTTTTATGAACATATGGTGGTCCTCTTGTGGAGCAAGACACTCAATGTAGCTTTTGTTGGATATGTAGAGAACGGTTTATATGTTGTCAATTTCTCCGGAAAGACAACGTCTTCCGCTCTTTTCCTATTCGCCAAAGGTGACAAGGGTTGGTTATGGCATCGCCGACTATCCCATGTCAACATGAGGACTTTGCAAAGTCTCCACAAGGGTGGCCACATTCTCGGACTAAAAGAAGATGTCTCTTTTTGCAAGGATCGTGTTTGTAGGGCTTGCGTACAAGGAAAAATGCATGGAGCTCCTCACAAGGCCAAGACTATCATCTCTACCACAAGATGCTTGGAGCTCCTACATGTTGATCTCTTTGGTCCACCATCTCATGAAAGTCTTGGAGGAAAGAAGTATTGCCTCGTCATCGTTGATGACTATTCACGCTATTGTTGGGTATTCTTCTTCAAGTACAAGAGTGAGACTCAACAGACCATGATGGAGTTTGCCAACCAAGTTCAACGCAAGTACGACAACAATATCCTCGCAATAAGGAGCGACAATGGAACGTAGTTCAAGAACTACACTTTGGATGACTTCCTCGGTGAAGAAGGAATCCAACACCAATACTCCACGCCATATACTCCCCAACAAAATGGGGTCGCCGAAAGGAAGAATCGAACCTTGATCGAAGCCGCTCGAACCATGATGATGGAATACAAGTCCAACTACAATTGTTGGGCGGAAGCTATCTCTACCGCATGCCATGCTACTAACCGCCTCTACTTTCGCAAAGGTCTTGAGAAGACACCATATGAGATCCTCACCGGCAACAAGCCAAATGTGTCATACTTCAAGGTCTTCGGATGCAAATACTACATACTTGTCAAAGACACGCGCCTATCCAAGTTTGATTCAAGAGCTCAAGAAGGGATTTTCGTTGGCTATGCTACGGATTCTCACGCCTATAGAGTCTTCAACAAGTCAAGTGGACGTGTTGTAGAATCTTGTGATGTGACATTCGATGAAGATGATAGATCTTTGGAGGAGTGAAGTGCTTCTTGTGAGAATGGAGATGAAATCCCCCCGGATACCATAGGAAGGATGGGTGTTGGCATTCGCCTACCTCAAGAGCTACCTTCTATGAGTACCGGGGAAGGACCAAGTTCCACCCAAGTGGAGCCATCTACACCACAAGGCCAAGCTTCTTCCGTTGATCTAACAAATGCAAGTCAACATCTACAACAACAATCAAGTCCAAGTTCACCTCAACAAGCTCAAGAACAACATACACCGCAAGCTCATCTACCACAACAACCAATATCAAGTGACCAAGGTCAAGCTTCAAGTTCTTCACCGAGTGGTTCGAGGATGATCCTTATGGACAACACTACTCCTAATACCCCCGAACTATCCGGCTCTCATGACAATGATGCCCCTTTAAACGACAATGGAGGTCAAGGCGAGGACCTAAACCGTGATGAAGGCCAAGAGGACTCACAAGAATCATCTTCTCCAGCCGACTCTCGCCGTGAAGATCCTACTACAAGACACTTGCGTCTCAAGTCTCATTCCTTGCAAAATATCATTAGTGATCTAAAGAGAAATGTTACCACTCGGAGGCAACTTGCAAACTTTTGTGCGCACCACGCCTTTGTCTCTAAGGAGGAACCACTCAAAGTTGATGATGCTCTCAAAGATCCCGATTGGTTGAATGCAATGCAAGAGGAACTCAACAACTTCAAGAGGAATGATGTATGGACTCTCATGAAGCGACCCTATCATTGCCTCAATGTTATCGGCACCAAGTGGATCTTCAAGAACAAGCAAGATGAAAGTGGCACGGTCATCCGCAACAAAGCAAGATTGGTGGCACAAGGCTATTCTCAAGTCGAAGGCGTGGACTTTGGTGAAACCTTTGCACCCGTTGCAAGGCTTGAGTCCATCCGTATCCTTTTGGCCTTTGCCTCACATCATGGCTTTAAGTTGCAACAAATGGATGTTAAGAGTGCTTTTCTTAATGGTCCTCTACATGAGGAGGTATATGTGAAGCAACCCCCGGGGTTCGAGGACCCCCATTTCCCGGACCATGTCTTCAAGCTCAAAAAGGCCCTATATGGTCTCAAACAAGCTCCTAGAGCTTGGTATGAGCATCTCAAGGAGTTGCTTGAAGACCGTGGTTTTGAAGTGGAGAAAATCGATCCCACTCTTTTTACTAAGAAGGTCAATGGAGAGCTTTTCGTATGCCAACTCTATGTAGATGACATCATATTTGGCTCTACTAACACAAAATTCAATGATGAGTTTGCTATGTTGATGACAAATAGGTTTGAGATGTCAATGATGGGTGAACTCAAGTACTTTCTTGGGTTCAAGATCAAGCAAATGCAACATGGCACCTTCATCAATCAAGCAAAGTACCTCCAAGACATGCTCAAGCGCTTTGATATGAAGGGTGACAAGGGGATTGGAACTCCGATGCAACTCAAGTGTCAACTCACTCTTGACGAGGCCGGCAAGGCGGTGGATACCAAGCTCTACCATTCGATGATAGGTTCGCTTCTCTACCTTTGTGCCTCTCGCCCGGATAAAATGTTAAGCGTTGGTATGTGTGCACGGTTTCAAGCAAGTCCGAAGGAAAGCCACCTTGTGGCGGTCAAGAGGATCTTTCGATATTTAGTTGATACCCCACACTTCGGATTATGGTACCCAAGGGACACGGACTTTGCTTTGGTTGGTTTTACCGACTCCGATTGGGCGGGCGACAAGATTGATAGGAAGTCTACCTCCAGAGCATGTCACTTTCTAGGAAGATCTTTGGTGTGTTGGTCCTCGAAGAAGCAAAATTGTGTCTCCGTCTCCACCGCGGAAGCCGAGTATATTGCCGCGGCGAGTAGTTGTGCTCAAATCTTATGGATGAGGCAAACCTTGCGGGATTATGGACTCGAGTATAGCAAGGTGCCTCTTTTGTGTGAAAATGAGAGCGCAATCAAGATCGCCTACAATCCGGTTCTTCATGGCAAGACGAAGCACATTGAGATACGGAACCACTTCATCCGGGATCACATTGCTCGCGGAGATATTGTACTATCCTATATTGGCACCAAGGAGCAATTGGCGGACATCTTCACGAAGCCCTTGGATGAGAAGCGTTTCATTGAGTTGAGGCATGAGCTAAATATCATTGATCCATCGAACTTTGCTTGACCATCGTACGCACATACCACTCCTAACCTTTATATCTAGATGAAAGGCACGCATGGACATAGGGGGAGTGCGGTTTAAATCCATTGAGCTATCCATCCCCCATAATGCATAAAGAAATCCAAAACATTTGCTATTTGTCAATTAAGTGACTTATGAGCTTCATGTTGAGTTGTAGTCCGTGAGTCCTAGATACATCTACGCGACCTCACAACTACTATACTCTTACACGGTGGCTTCGGCCACCAACACCCCCTCTTTGAGGGTTTTTTTCGGTTTCTTGTGACCTTGTTTTGTCTTTCTTCTTTGCTTTCTTCTTCTTGTTTTTTGGAGAACCTCATTCAAACTTGTTTCCTCGTGATTTTTGCAAGCTTGGTTGTATGTTCTTTTTCTCCATCCTTCTAGTTCCGTTACCCTCCTTTTTGGTGTTCCGATGCCAAAGGGGGAGATGTTCCTAGGTGGATGGGGACATTTGTTTTTTATAGCCATTTGGTTCTAGTTGCTTATCTTGTCTTGTGGCTACATCAACAACCCTATGGAGGCATCATATTGTGAGTTTGGGTATTCTCAAGGCTATGGTATGATAACTTCACCCAAATCTTCGTGCATGATCTTATGTTGCCTCCATATTGTGCATATTCTTCTTGAACATGTCATTTATCTATGTTGCATATGTGCTTGGTTTGTAAAAACTAGGGGGAGTAATGTCTCTATAACATGTGTATTTGTATTCAAAATACACACTCTTGATATGCACATGTGTAGGGGGAGCTCCGTAGAGTTTTTGCAAATCTAATGATCTCATCATAATATCTTATGTTATTGTCAACTCTTGTGTTGTCATCAAACACCAAAAAGGGGGAGATTGTAAGAGCAAAATTCACACCCCAAGTTTTGTGTGTTTGATGACAACACTTGAGTAATCTCACCGTGTACCTTGAGTATCATTGTTAGATTTGCAAGAGCACGGTGACCTCGCCGGACGCGTCAAGATCGGAAGACTGAAGCGTAGTTGATAGGTTTTCTGGTTTTGTGTGTGTTTAGCGAGGTGACATGGTTGGAGAGAAAAAGGGAAGAAAACCAAATTTAGCCAGGCCGGTACTACCGGTACCTGTAGCGGTACCGGTAGTACCGCTACCCCTATAGGTACCACCCTCGGTACCGCTCTGAGTCTGCGCTGATTTCGTCCTCCAGAACATGCTGCGGTACCCCTGCAGTACCTAGGGCGGTAGTACCGCTCACGAGCGGTAGTACCGCTCACGGTACCGCTTAGGTACCGTAGCCGAGTTACGGTCGTACCGCCCTGGTACCGCTCTGGTACCGCTTTGGACCCTGTGAGTCTCGACCCTATTGCGCTACCTCAAGCGGTACCTCGTGCGGTAGTACCGCTCTGCGTCCTTTGACCAGATCTGGAGAGATTTCGAACTCAGAGCGGTAGTACCGCTTCCATGAAGCGGTAGTACCGCTTAGGCCAAATCTGGACATAACAGTTGGATTTGGAGGAGCCGATTTAAGGGCCCCTTCTTCCCCAACACGATTTTATCTCTTCCCTCTCTCTCCTCCATTGTTGCTGAGCTTAATCCTTGAGGATCTCCTTCCCCATCCAACCAATCTTGCCCAAACTTTGAGGATAGGTGGAGGAGACCCCGATCTATAGTTCTACCAAGAGAGATTTCACCAATACTAGCTATTCCTTAGTGGATCTTTGTGTTAGGGTTCCTTAGTGGGGCATTGGAGAAGAGTTCCTTTGGTGGAGCATTGGAAGAGTTCCTTGATGGGGCTTTGGAGAAGAGTTCCTTTGGTGGAGCATTGGAAGAGTTCCTTTGGTGGAGCATTGGAGATGGGTTCCTATGTGGAGCATTGGAGATGTGCAGCTATGGAGTCTAGCTTGGTGATGTACTAGATCCATAGGGTGTTGGGAGCATCCTTGTGTGTGGAGCTCGCCCCAACCTTGTGAAGGAATCACCGCCTCGACCGGTGCCTTAGTGGAAGAGGGAGAGCACCTCCGTGGAGCTCTCTCGAGGAAGAAGGTGAGGCCTTCCTTCGTGGTGTGGCCGCCTAGTCTCTTGTGTGAGACTAGCACCTCCTCAACGCAGACGTACTTCCTTTAGTGGAAGGAACTGCGGGAAACAAACCTCGACTCGCCTCGCGCCCCCCGGTTGTCTCGCTCCTTACTCTCGTTATCTTGTTGATTCCTTTACTTGTTGCACTTGTCCGATATTCATTGTAGGATCACCCCTCTTGCTAAAGTTCACACCTTTACCTTCCGTTGCATAAAAATTGAAAAAGCTAAAACTTGCCGTAGCGCCATTCACCCCCCTCTTGTTCGCTACGATCCATTCATGTTTTCAATAGAAAGAGTAAATTGGATCTTCACTATAGTAGGAGAGACAGACACCCACAAAGCCACTTATGCAATACAAGTTGCATGTCGAGCGTGGAGCAAGTCTCATGAACGTGGTCATGTAAAGTTAGCCCGAGCCGCTTCATCCCACTATGCCACAAAGATGCAAAGTACTCGAACTAAAGACAACAAAGCATCAACGCCCACAAAACAATTGTGTTCTACTCGTGCAACCAATCTATGCATAGACACGGCTCTGATACCACTGATGGGATTTGTAGCGTAGAAAACAAAAAATTCCTACCGCAAGAACGAAAACACAAGCCAAGATCTAATCTAGAAGACGGTAGCAACGAGGGGATCACGAGACTAACCCTTGAAGATTTCCAAAGCCTAGGAGATTAGATCTCGTTGTTGCAGAAGATGATCACTTGCCGCTTTCAAAAGCGCATAGAAGATCTTGACGGTGCCACAATCGGGCAGCACCTCCGTACTCGGTCACACGTACGGTGTTGATGAAGACGACGTCCTCCTCCCCGTTCGAGCGGGCAGCGGAAGTAGTAGATCCTCCTCGGAATCCCGGCAGCACGACGGCGTGGTGGCGGTGGTGGTGGAGATCTCCGGTAGGGCTTCGCCTATGCGCTACGGGAGAGATATGTGGAGGAGGGGCACTAGGGTTTGGGGAGAGGGGGTGTGTTGGGCGCCGGCCACTTGGGGGCTGCGGCCAACTATGGCTTGGTGTGGCCGGCCCCTCCCCTTGGCTCCTCATTATATAGGTGGAAGCCCCCAAAAGTTGTAGTCCAAGTCTTCGAATAAGACCCCAACAACAAAACTTGCCATAGGTGGGAAACCTACTCAAGGGGGAAGTCCTACTCAAGGTGGGACTCCCACCTTTCCTTGAGGGGGGTGGCCGGCCACCTTTGGGTGGAGTCCACCTGGGACTCCTCCCCTTAGGGTTGGCCGGCCATGCTAGTGGCATCCCTCCGGGACTCCGCCTTCCATAGTGATTTCTTCCGGGCTTTTCTAGAACCTTCTAGAACCTTCCATAAATGCACTAGATCATTTTCAAACTTGTAAAAATGACTTCCTATATATGAATCTTATTGTCCGGACCATTCCGGAACTCCTCATGATGTCCTGGATCACATCCGAGACTCCGAACAAAACTTCGAACTCCATTCCAAATTCAATATCTACTTAAACGACATCAAACCTTAAGTGTGTCACCCTACGGTTCGCGAACTATGCAGACATGGTTGAGACTTCTCTCCGACCAATAACCAATAGCGGGATCTGGAGATCCATAATGGCTCCCACATATTCAACGATGACTTAGTGATCGAATGAACCATTTACATACGATACCGATTCCCTTTGTCACACGATATTTTACTTGTCCGAGGTTTGATCATCGGTATCTCTATACTTCGTTCAACCTCGTCTTCTGACAAGTACTCTTTACTCATACCGTGGTATGTGGTATCTTATGAACCATTCATATGCTTGCAAGCTAATTAGACGACATTCCACCGAGAGGGCCCAGAGTATATCTATCCGTCATCGGGATGGACAAATCCCACTGTTGATCCATATGCCTCAACTCATACTTTCCGGATACCTAATCCCACCTTTATAACCACCCATTTACGCAGTGGCGTTTGATGTAATCAAAGTACCCTTCCGGCATAAGTGATTTATATGATCTCATGGTCGAAAGGACTAGGTAACTATGTATCGAAAGCTTATAGCAAATGAACTTAATGACGTGATCTTATGCTACGCTTAATTGGGTGTGTCCATTACATCATTCACATAATGAAATAACCTTGTTATTAATAACATCCAATGTTCATGATCATGAAACTATGATCATCTATTAATCAACAAGCTAGTTATACAAGAGGCTTACTAGGGACTCCTTGTTGTTTACATAACACACATGTATCAATGTTTCGGTTAATACAATTATAGTATGATATATAAACATTTATCATAAACACAAAGATATATAATAACCAATTTATTATTGCCTCTTGGGCATATCTCCAACAGTCAACACTTCATATTTATCATTTGAGGAAAATGATTTAAATGAGGTATTATACCTCATGCAATTTAAATACTACTTGGAACAATTTAATATCACCAAGTAATTTAATATCAGGTTCTATATACTAAAGTTATTACCTCACATAGAATTACTTGAGACAATGATTTAAATGAGAGGATACCTCTCATAATATTTAATAAATAAATTTGAGTAATTTAAATGGACTAGAAATAGCCACATAGCCATTATTTTGCTCTAGTCCATGATCATGGTAAACATTGTTAAAATATATAGCCTAGCCCTTTCCAACAGTTCGGACTTTTGGAAAACTTGGCTAGTGCATCAATCTAATATGGTATCAGAGCCAGGAGGTCTCAAGTTCAAACCCCAGCTTACGCACTATTTAATCTAAAAATAGTTGCAGCCTCCCGTTTATCCCACGTCTAGTGTCTTTCCGTTTGTCCAGCCTAGACGTGAGGGGGGTGTTAAAATATATAGCCTAGCCCTTTCCAACAGTTCAGACTTTTGGAAAACTTGGCTAGTGCATATATTTTAACAGAGACCTCCTGGCTCTGATACCATGCTGCTGAGTGAAGCCACGTGCAACAAGGCGCGCCTTGTACTTATCAACGGAGCCATCCGGTCGCTGCTTGGTCTTAAAGACCCACTTACTGCCAACAATATTAACACCGGGAGGACGAGGGACAAGCTTCCAGGTATGTGTCTGCTGCAAGGCGGTGAACTCCTCAGTCATAGCGGCACGCCACGCTGAGTTATGAAGGGCATCACGGTGAGACGCCGGAGTCACAAAGAAAGCCCGGCGAGATGCATCATAGCGGATGGTGCCGTCCGTGTACTCCTTGGCACGGCGAGTGTGATCACGCGTACGAGTGACCATGGTGTGTACAGGGACAACCGAAGGTGTCGCGGTCGAGGGAGCGGCAGTGCTCTCGACTGTAGGCGACACGGGCTGAGCAGGAGAGGGCGCCGCGGGCGCGGGAGTCCCAGCAGGAGAAGGCGCCGCAGGCGAACCCGACCCAGCAGGGGGCGCGGCAGAGGTGAAGCCCGGGGCTGGCGACGTGGAGCCCGGGGCTGGTGACGAGGACACCTTAGGGCAGGGGCCATGCATGGCTGTGCCATGCACGTCGATCACGGAGGGAGAGCACTCCGGCATGATGTCCTGCACAGAAACAGAACTACCAGGCACATCAATCGGTAAATGAGATAAGTCATATTTACGCATACAGTCACTCGTAACCGGTTCATCGGAGGGAAACGAAATTGCTTGTTTCAAAGTGGAGACATCGATGGTAACACCAGGAGTGGAGTAAGGAAAGACGGACTCATCAAAGACGACATCACGGGAGATATAAATACGACCCGTGGAACGATCGAGACACTTGTACCCCTTGTGCATTGGACTATAACCCAGAAAGACACACATTGTGGAACGAAAAGACAACTTGCGAGCATTGTACTTTCGCAAGCTAGGCCAGCAAGCGCATCCAAAAACACGAAGGAAGGTGTAGTTGGGTTGGATTTTAAGAAGATGAAAAATAGGTGTATCTTGCTGGAGCACATGTGTAGGCATGCGATTAATGAGATAGCAAGCGGTGAGAAAATCTTCATCCCAGTACCTAAGGGGAAGAGAAGAGTGGGCAAGCAAAGCAAGTCCGGATTCCACCAGATGACGATGCTTGCGTTCAGCAATCCCATTTTGCTGCGACGTGTGAGGACACGAGATGCGATGTGAGATGCCATGGCGCTGGAAGTAGCGGTGCAACTTATGATACTCGCCACCCCAATCCGACTGAACGGCTTTGATTTTAGTGTTCAACAGACGCTCCACATGCGCCTGGAAGGTATAAAAGACATGCTCAACATCAGACTTATGCTTGCGGAGGTAAATCCAACAGAAACGGGAATAATCATCGACAAAGCTAACATAATATTTATACCCTCCCGAAGATGCAATAGCTGGACCCCATACATCCGAATGAATTAACTCGAGAGGTGCAGTAGAAACACGATGAGAATTATTATAAGACAATTGTCGACTTTTAGCACACTGACAAGCATCACAAACTGAAGTCTGATTATTGGAAGAACACACTAAATCATTTTGCCTAACAATGGTTTGAACGACATTATTTGTGGGATGACCGAGGCGACGATGCCAATGAGGCGAGGAGATCTTCACGCCAGAGGACGCCCGACGTGGCGTTGGAGGAGGAACTCGGCCAAACGGAACGGGGTACAGTCCATCTTTGCTTCTACTGTGTAGAAGAACTTTCTTCGTGACCTTGTCCTTTACAAGGAAAAAGAACTTATGAAACTAAAAAAAAACCTTATTGTCGGAAACAAGACGATAAACTGAAAGAAGATGTTGATGAATATATGGAACATGGAGAATATTTTTCAGTATCAAAGATGAACCAGGTAAGGAAGAATGACCAATATGCGAAATAGACAAACCTGCACCGTTGGCCACCTGAACTTGGTCCTTCCCGTGATAGCAATCATGAACGTGGAGGCGCTCGAGATCACTCGTCAAATGATTGGATGCACCAGAGTCGAGGTGCCAGTACTGTTCGTTGGAGGATGTCGATGCAGAGTTGCCGGTGCGCTGCTGCTTTTGATCATAGAGCCGGCGACAATCACTCGCGTCATGCCCCCATATGTCACAGATCTGACACCGGGGGGCGCCACCTGCGACGTCCTCTTCCATTGCGGCCGTTGTTGCCACCATTGCCGTCGTTGCAACGACGGTCTTGGCCACCTCCACCGTGCACGCCAGACCCCTGTCCGTAGCCTCCTTGGACAGGGCCGTGCTGTCCCTGCGGGCCACCACCCGTGGGACGACCGCCACTAGGGCGAGGCGAGTCGCTCGCACGCCCATAATTGTTGGTGTAGGGGCGATTTGCGGCGTTAGCCGAGGAGGTCCAGTCCTCGGGATCTGCCTGCTGCTACTTCTGGAGGCCCTCATAGTTGAGGACATTCTTGTAGAACATGGCCAGCGTGACAGGCGTAGGCGCGAAGTCCATGGACGCCGCGATCGGGTTGAAAGCAGTTCCCAACCCGGTGAGCATGTAGTCGATGATCTCTTCATCGCGGAGAGGGGACCCGGCGGCGGCCATGGCGTCGGCGAGGGCCTTCACCTTCTGCATATTCTCGCCGGTGGACTTGTCTCCCTTCTTCAGCCCTTGAATCTCGTGTCGAAGAGCACGTATGCCGGCGCGGTTTTCGGCGGAGAACATGGTGTGAACGGCGCTCCAGGCTGCCGTTGCCGTGATGCGACCGATGAGCTCGGCCGAGACATCTTCGTGCATCGACCCGAGGAGGTGGCCGAGGACGCGCTGGTCCAAGGTCCACCACTGCGCGTACGCGTGATTAGCGACTGATGTCTACGCACGCTTCTATTCCTGTAGACAGTGTTGGGCCTCCAAGAGCAGAGGTTTGTAGAACAGCAGCAAGTTTCCCTTAAGTGAATCACCCAAGGTTTATCGAACTCAGGGAGGTAGAGGTCAAAGATATCCCTCTTAAGCAACCCTGCAAATAAGATACAAGAAGTCTCTTGTGTCCCCAACACACCTAATACACTTGTCAGATGTATAGGTGCACTAGTTCGGCGAAGAGATAGTGAAATACAAGTAATATGGATGATTGTAAGTAGTAATTGCAATCTGAAATAAAAATGGTAGCAAGCGAACATGTAGCAGAACTTGTTGGAAACGGTGTTTCAATGCTTAGAAACAAGGCCTAGGGATCATACTTTCACTAGTGGACACTCTCAACAATGATCACATAAATAAATAACTTCTCTTCACTTGTGCTACTCTGAATTACTCTCCTATTGGAATCACTAATCATGTAGTGGCTACAAAATCTCCGCTCAATGTTCATCAAGTACTTGACAAACACCATTCATAGGGATATCCTCATCAAATCATAATCCAAGACAATACCATTGCAATTTAGACCGAGTACTAACATAGCATACACACTGTCAACAATAGCTATGAAAGGGGGAATAGATCACATCAATACTATCATAGTAATAGTTAACTTCATAATCCACAAGAGATTACAATCATAACCTACGCCAAGTACTACATGATGCACACACTGTCAACTTTACATCATGGAGGAGGAATAGACTACTTTAATAACATCACTAGAGTAGCACATAGATTAATAGTGATACAAAGCTCATGATCACATAAAGATCACACCATGGGAGAGAGAGATGAACCACATAGCTACCGGTAGAGCCCTCAGCCTCGGGGGAGAAATACTCCCTCCTCATCATGGGAGACAGCAATGGCGATGAAGATGGCGGTGGTGTCGATGGAGATGACTCCGGGGCAATTCCCCGTCCCGGCGGCGTGCCGGAACAGAGACTTCTGTCCCCCGAAACTAGGTTTAGCGATGGCGGCGGTGCCCCTGGAGTCTTTCTGGAATATGATTGATTGATCTCGGGTTTTCGCGTCGCGAGGGATTATATAGGCGAAAGGGTAGCGTCGGTGGAGTCCCGAGGGGCCCACACCATAGGGTGGGGCGGCCCCTCTCCTGGCCACGCCGGCTGATGGGGAGGAGGCACTGGGCCTCCTCTGGCCTGGCCCTTCTGGCTCCGTGAGTCTTCTGGCGAAATAGAATTTCTGTGATTTTTCTGGATTTTTCTGAGCACTTTGGTTTTTGGGCCTTTTCTGCAATAAACAGACATAATAAACAGAAACTGGCACTGTGGCATCTTGTTAATAGGTTTGTCCAATAAATGCCAAAATATGATATAAAGTGCATATAAAACATGTAGCAATTGGTATAATATAAGCATGGAACATCAGAAAGTATAGATACGTTGGAGACGTATCAAGCATCCCCAAGCTTAGTTCCTACTCGCCCTCGAGTAGGTAAACGATAACAAGGATAATTTCTGAAGTGACATGCTACTATCATAATCTTGATCAATACTATTGTAAAGCATATGAGATGAATGAAGTGATTCAAAGCAATGGTAAAGATAATGACTAAACAACTGAATCATATAGCAAAGACTTTTCATGAATAGTACTTTCAAGACAAGCATCAATAAGTCTTGCATAGGAGTTAACTCATAAAGCAATAGATTCTTAATAGAAGGTTTTGAAGCAATACAAAGGAAGATATAAGTTTCAGCGGTTGCTTTCAACTTCAACATGTATATCTCATGGATAATTGTCAACACAAAGTAATATGATGAGTGCAAATAAGCAAGTATGTAGGAATCAATGCACACAGTTGACACAAGTGTTTGCTTCTAAGGTAGAAAGAAGTAGGTAAACTGACTCAACATAAAGTAAAAGAAAGGCCCTTCGCAGAGGGAAGCAGGGATTACTTATGTGCTAGATCTTTTTATTTTGAAAACATGGAAACAATTTTGTCAACGGTAGTAATAATTCATATGTGTTATGCATAAAACATCCTATAAGTTGCAAGCCTCATGCATCGAATACCAATAGTGCTCGCACCTTGTCCTAATTAGCTCGGATTTCCATGGATAATCATTGCATTACATATGTTTCAACCAAGTGTCACAAAGGGGTACCTCTATGCCGCTTGTACAAAGGTCCAAGGAGATAGATCGCATTTGATTTCTCGTTTTTGATAGATCTCAACTCGAGGACATCCATACTGGGACAACATAGAAAATAGATAATGGACTCCTCTTTAATGCTTAAGCATTCAACAACAGATAATATTCTCATAAGAGATTGAGGATTAATGTCCAAACTAAAACTTCCACCATGATACATGGCTTTGGTTGGCGGCCCAATGTTCTTCTCTAACAATATGCATACTCAAACCATTTAATCATGACAAATCACCCTTACTTCAGACAAGACAAACATGCATAGCAACTCACATGATATTCAACAAAAGTGTAACAGTTGATGGCATCCCCAGAAACATGGTTACTGCTCAACAAGAAACTTATAAGAAATAAGATACATAAGCTACATATTCTTTACCACAATAGTTTTTTAGGCTACTTTCCCATGAGCTATGTATTGCAAAGACAAGGAATGAAATTTTAAAGGTAGCACGCAAGCAATTTACTTTGGAATGTCAGAGAAATACCACATAGTAGGTAGTTATGGTGGACACAAATGGCATAGGTTTTGGCTCAAGGTTTTGGATGCACGAGAAGCATTCCCTCTCAGTACAAGGATTTGGCTAGCAAGGTTGTTTGAAGCAAACACAAGTATGAACCGGTACAGCAAAACTTACATAAGAACATATTGCAAGCATTATAAGACTCTACACTGTCTTCCTTGTTGTTCAAACACTTTTACCAGAAAATATCTAGACTTTAGAGAGACCAATCATGCAAACCAAATTTCAACAAGCTCTACAGTAATTCTTCACTAATAGGTTCAAACGACATGATGCAAGAGCTTAAACATGATCTATTTGAGAGCTCAAAACAATTGCCAAGTATCAAATTATTCAATATAAGATACCAATTACCACATGAAGCATTTTCTGTTTCCAACCAAATAGCAATGAACGAAGCGGTTTTCAACCTTCGCCATGAACATTAAAAGTAAAGCTAGGAACACCAGTGTTCATATGAATAAGCAGAGCGTGTCTTTCTCCCACACAAGGAATGCTAGGATCCGAATTTATTCAAACACAAACAAAAATAAAAACATAAATACGCTCCAAGTAAAGCACATAAGATGTGACGGAATAAAAATATAGTTTCACTAGAGGTGACCTGATAAGTTGTCGATGAAGAAGGGGATGCCTTGGTCAACCCCAAGCTTAGATGCTTGAGTCTTCTTGAAATATGCAGGGATGAACCACGGGGGCATCCCCAAGCTTAGACTTTTCACTGTTCTTGATCATATATCATCCTCCTCTCTTGACCCTTGAAAACTTCTGCCACACCAAACTTCTCATAAACTTCATTAGAGGGGTTAGTACTCAAAAACTTTAATCCACTTTAGTCCTGTAGTGACACATTGCAAGAACTCAATAAAACATTAGCTACAGCTCTCCACGTCTAGAAAGCCTTTCTTAAAGTCCACAAGAGACAATGCAAAAAACAGAGACAGAATCTGTCAAAACAGAACAGCCAGTAAAGACGAATTTTTTAGAGGTACTTCCGTTGCTCAAATCAGAAAACTGAAAACTAATGAAAGTTGCGTACATATCTGAGGAACACGCATGAATTTTGGCAGAATTTTGTGGTTCTTCTACAGAGAGATCTACTCAAATTCGTGACAGGTAAAAATCTGTTTCTGCGCAGAAATCCAAATCTATTGTCAACCTTCTATTAGAGACTTTACTTGGCACAACAATGCAATAAAATAAAGATAATGAGAGGTTGCAACAGTAGTAACAACTTCCAAGACACAACAAAACAGTAGAAAAATAAAAACATGGGTTATCTCCCAAGAAGTGCTTCCTTTATAGCCATTAAGATGAGCTCAGCAATTTTAATGATGCTCTCGCAAGAAATAAGAGTTGAAGCAAAAGAGAGCATCAAAAAGCAAGTTCAAAACACATTTAAGTCTAACCCACTACCTATGCATAGGAATCTTATACACAAATAAATTCATGAAGAACAAAGTGACAAGCATAGGAAGATAAAACAAGAGTAACTTCAAAATTTTCAGCATGTAGAGAGGTATTTTAGTACCATGAAAATTTCTACAACCATATTTTCCTCTCTCATAATAATTTTAAGTAGCATCATGAACAAACTCAACAATATAACTATCACATACAGCATGCTTTTCATGATCTACAAACACATAATTTTTATCAAGCTCAAAAATAATGGGATTAAAACTTTCAAACCCACTGTTATCAATAATATAACAAGATGATTGATCAATCTCAAAAGATATGGGACTCCTAGATAAAGTCAAGACCTCTCCAATCCCATTTTCATTAGTAGTACAATTAATATTATCAAGTAACATAGGACCATCATCTAGAGCTTTATCATAAACATTTGCCAAGCAAAACTCTTTAGTACCATGCATTTCGATATCAGGCACAAACAAAGCATTATCATAAGATTTATCAAAATAGCATGGATTATCATAGATAACAGTAGCATAATTATTCTCACAAGTTTTACTCATAGGGAATATTGCAAGAGAATCCACAGGAACATAACATTCATCCTCCTTTGGTAAGCATGGAGGACAATCAAATAGTGTAAGAGATAAAGAGTTACTCTCATTAGAAGGTTGGCATGGGTAGCTAATCCATTCTTCCTCCTTTTGTTCATCACTCTCCTCCTCTTTTTCATCCAATGAGCTTTCAGGTTCATCAATTTCTTCTTCCACAGGTTCCTGCAAATTGTGAGTGCATTCTTGTGCATTAATGAGTCTCTCTTTATAATCAATGATATAAGGATTATTGCTGTAACTTTCTATGCAAAAATCAAGGATAGAAGAGACATAATCTTTAAGGTTCTTACAAGCAATACAAGTTTCATAATTTTTAGCCATGAAGGATTCTATCTCAGAGGCTCCCATAAATAAAACAAATTGTTCTACTTCTTCGAACCCAAGATGAATATAGTTATTCAAATGATAGTTTATAATTAAAACTTTTTCACTAAAGCCACATTGGAATTTAAGATGTTTAGTATCCTGTTTAGAGCAACAGTTTATATCATGGCGTTTAAGCAAGATTTTAGCAATTGTATTCAATTTTTCTAACACGGCACTCATGACTTTACCCTTTCTTGATTCTCTATAATTCTTATATAATTCTATAAGCTCCCTAATGGTTATGAGTTCTTCCATAACAACAATTTTTAATTTTTCAGTTTTTCAAATTTTTATGGATTTTCGGGTATATAAGGAAAATAAAACAAAACAAAAACAAACTAGACAAAAGTAAACTAAGCAAAATAATACTAGACAGAAATAAACTAACCACAAATAAACTAGACAAAAGTAAACTAAGCAAAACAAAATAAAATAAAACAGAGAGAGAGGTACAGTGTACTCCCCAGGTGAGCTTATGAGTAGAGCTATGCCTCCCCGGCAACGGCGCCAGAAAATAGCTTGA
Organism: Lolium perenne; assembly: GCF_019359855.2. Lineage (NCBI taxonomy): Eukaryota > Viridiplantae > Streptophyta > Magnoliopsida > Poales > Poaceae > Lolium > Lolium perenne. Next base: position 41,438,369 of record NC_067244.2, on the reverse strand, counting down.
TGTCTACGCACGCTTCTATTCCTGTAGACAGTGTTGGGCCTCCAAGAGCAGAGGTTTGCAGAACAGCAGCAAGTTTCCCTTAAGTGAATCACCCAAGGTTTATTGAACTCAGGGAGGTAGAGGTCAAAGATATCCCTCTCAAGCAACCCTGCAATTAAGATACAAGAAGTCTCTTGTGTCCCCAACACACCTAATACACTTGTCAGATGTATAGGTGCACTAGTTCAGCGAAGAGATAGTGAAATACAAGTAATATGGATGATTGTAAGTAGTAATTGCAATCTGAAAAAAATGGCAGCAAGCGAACATGTAGCAGAACTTGTTGGAAACAGTGTTTCAATGCTTAGAAACAAGGCCTAGGGATCATACTTTCACTAGTGGACACTCTCAACAATGATCACATAAATAAATAACTTCTCTTCACTTGTGCTACTCTGAATTACTCTCCTATTGGAATCACTAATCATGTAGTGGCTACAAAAGCTCCGCTCAAAGTTCATCAAGTACTTGACAAACACCATTCATAGGGATATCCTCATCAAATCATAATCCAAGACAATACTGTTGCGATTTAGACCGAGTACTAACATAACATACACACTGTCAACAATAGCTATGAAAGGGGGAATAGATCACATCAATACTATCATAGTAATAGTTAACTTCATAATCCACAAGAGATTACAATCATAACCTACGCCAAGTACTACATGATGCACACACTATCAACTTTACATCATGGAGGAGGAATAGACTACTTTAATAACATCACTAGAGTAGTACATAGATTAATAGTGATACAAAGCTCAGGATCACATAAAGATCACACCATGGGAGAGAGATGAACCACATAGCTACCGGTAGAGCCCTCAGTCTCGGGGGAGAACTACTCCCTCCTCATCATGGGAGACAGCAATGTCGATGAAGATGGCGGTGGTGTCGATGGAGATGACTCCGGGGCAATTCCCCGTCCCGGCGGCGTGCCGGAACAGAGACTTCTGTCCCCCGAAACTAGGTTTCACGATGGCGGCGGCGCCCCTGGAGTCTTTCTGGAATATGATTGATTGATCTCGGGTTTTCGCGTCGCGAGGGATTATATAGGCGAAAGGGCAGCGTCGGTGGAGTCTCGAGGGGCCCACACCATAGGGTGGGGCGCCACCCCTCCTGGCCGCGTCGGCTGATGGGGAGGAGGCCCTGGGCCTCCTTTGGCCCGGCCCTTCTGGCTCCGTGAGTCTTCTGGCGAAATAGAATTTCTGTGATTTTTCTGGATTTTTCCGAGCACTTTGGTTTTTGGGCCTTTTCTGCAATAAACATACATAATAAACAGAAACTAGCACTGTGGCATCTTGTTAATAGGTTAGTCCAATAAATGCCATAATATGATATAAAGTGCATATAAAACATGTAGCAATTGGTATAATATAAGCATGGAACATCAGAAATTATAGATACGTTGGAGACATATCAGCGACATCGCGCGCTGCGTCACCGGTGCCTTCCCGGATGGTGCGCGGGGGTGCCGGGGCCGAGCCGTCGAGGAAGCCATGAAGACGTGCTCCGGCGAAGGTGGGAAGGATAAGCGCCTTCCACAGCATGAAGTTGCTGCCGTTTAGGCAAACGGCGATGGCCGGAAGGACCGGCACTGCCGCCATGTCGGTCGGCGGTGCGATGACAGGGCCAGCCACGGTGGTGGAGAGGTTGGTGCTGGAGGAACTCGTCAGCACGAGGCTGGAATCATGCTGAGCCATCGCAGCGGCGGCGACGGACTAGATGCGGCGGCAGCTAGCTAGGGTTTGCTAGCGGCGGCGGAAGGAGCCAGGCGGCTCTTGCATCAATCTAATAAAAACCACTGTCATATTTTTACATATTCATGTAGAGTATGTGAAATGAGAATTATGAGAGTTGGAATCAACCCAAAATCATTTATGGTTGATTTTTAATAATTTTTTGAATTTTGAAAATGTGCTGATTTGTTATTTTTACTACATGAGTTCTAAAAGGAATCTAGGTTTGAGACCAGTGTAGTTGGTTAGAGATTTTCATAAGCTATCCAACGATATCAAATTCATAAAATTTGGCCCAGTAGATTTTGTTTTATTCCAATTTGAAAATGGCACCAGTATGGAATTCAAACTAAATGAATTAAATCAAATTTGAATAACTGGGCTTGGCGGGAAAAGGAAATGGGTCTTTGAGAGAAAAACAAGAGAAAGGCTGGCCCAGCAGTGTGTCTCGCACACGCGGTCCGCCTGACAGGGGGCTCCACCGGTCAGCGACTTATAAACGCCGAAACGGTAAGTTTTAACGTGGGCCGCACGATTAGAGATGGATCCAACAACTCACAGTTATCGTCGTCTCCGACGAGAGTGTGTACTGGCCGCGGCGAGGGTAGGGGGTTCGAGGCTCAGCGGCGCTCCGGTGATCATCGGAGAGGTGCTGCAGCGACGTTGTGGACGACGGCGGTCCTCCTGGTACAAGCGGCGGCTCCTGGGGTGGCGCCAATCCTCTTCTTCTTCCGCGGTGGCTCCGCAGCACTTCGGCGAGCAATTGGTGGTCTACGGTGGAAATTGAGGCGAGGCGAGGCTAGAGGAGGGGTTCTGAGATGGGAGAAAGCGAATGGTGTGGAGATTTGAGGCGAGGAAGGCCTCCTTTTATAGCGGCGACGAGGGCCGAGGTGCGCGGGGCAGGTCGCTCATGGCGTCGAGGCTACCGTGGCGGAGGGAGTTGGGCGATGATGCAGCAGTGTTGGCGATTTCATGGCGAGTACGGAGCGCTTGACGACACAGAAAATGGTTGTCCGTGGCGAGCAGGAGCGTGACGTGAGCTCACTGTACCGTGGCGGAAGTCCTCGACGGTGACGACGGCGACCGTCCTCTCCGGCGCAGGAGAGCGTGTCTGGGAGGTTGCTGGGGTACTGTTGCGTGCGTGTGCGAGAGGAGGGGTCAAGGGGAGGTCAGCCGTGACGAGGGGCGATGATACGTTCATTTTGAATCATTATTTTATATCATAATTTACTGTTATTCATTCATATATTTCATATTTAGAGATGATACTTATGTTATTTCACCTATTTTGCATGTTTCATGATTATTGGAGAATTACTCACCGGAGTCAGAATTCTGCTGGAAAAAGCACAGTCAGGATACAATATTTCTGAAGATCAACAATTGACGGAAAATATAGCGAAGCTCCTATTTTGCCAGATGACGGAGCCAGCCAAAAGGGGAGGCCGAGGAGGGCCTCCATGGGCCCTCCCCATGGGCCGGCACGACCACCAATGCCGACGCGCCGCCACGTGGGGAGGGGGCCCACGACCCCCTCGGCCATTGCCCTTTCGCGTACTTCATCTCCCAGAAACCCTAAGGTGCGAAGGAACATCGAGGATAGTCATCGCCGCCTCCTCGAGGCGGAAAACACCAGAGAGAAGAGAGCTCTCCGGCAGGCAGAAATCTGCCGGGGAAATTCCCTCCCGGAGGGGGGAAATCATCGCCATCGTCACCGTCATCGAGCTGGACTTCATTGGGATCATCATCATCATCATCTCCACCACTGACACCGTCATCTCCACCGCTGCACCTCATCTCCGCTGTAACATCTAGGATTGAATCTTGAGCATTTCATAGGGGAAACTCTCCCGGTGACAAGGTATTAACTTGTCAATGCCTACGGGTTGTAGACTAGGGTTTAGTTGGAAGTAGAGGGCAAGTAGATCTCGAAGGTTTCAGCCGAAAAGTACTCGACGATTGTGATAACTAGGGTTTGAGAGACAATGATTCGATGCTTTCTTTGTCCCTCGACTCCCCCTTATATAGGAGGCGGAGCCGAGGGATTCGTATTGTACAAGTTTATAGAGTCCGGGAGGGTTTCTAACTCATCCCGCAAGATTACAAATAATGCTTCCTATTACAACTCTAGCTTTCCTTAATAATATCTTGGGCTTCCGAATCTTCTTATTCTTCGGGTTGTGGGCCTTCAGTAAACCCCGGGTACTATCTTCGGCAGGCCCATTTGGGATGCCTATGTCAGTAGCCCCCGAGATTTTGCTTGAATCGTAGAGTCAGGGAAAATCTCCACTGTTTATTTTTACTCGACAACTTAAAACTTTTCTATATTTCTTCACATAAATTTCTATATTGTACAGGGATAATGGTAGTTGGGGCTAGTTCATCTGACGGATCAGGTACTAGTTAACTGCTCTAGTGGCAATCCGCAAAAACCTACTTCAAGATCACGTCCCTGGACATGATCTCGGGATACTGGTGTAAACTTGGACAGGTGCCGCTTAAGGTCTTACCATTCTGTCGAGTCCCAGTCATATTTATCGGGTACCTAACGCATCCGTTAGGATTTTTCTTCGTATATGTTGATACGGATAAAAGTAGCAAACCGACGTCAGAGACGGCGCCACGCCACACAGAACGGATCTGGGGTCTTACCTTCGCAAATTTGCGGCATTCAGAAATTGATCGCAACTTTGGCGTTCTGAGAATATATTGTCGAGTGCTTATTCGGCTGTTGGAATGACACATTTTATTGAGTCAAAGATGACTTATATTGCTCTCCTGATGGGAGTATATGCAGAGTTATTTATAACTTGAAATATACTCTTTTGTTTTTCTTATCTTTCTTCTTTTCATTCATTCTTTCTTTCTTTTTTATAATCTCATCGGGCACGCGAACAGCGTTCCCGATGGGAGTAGGCCCCCGAGGCTACAACCAAGGACTTGTGCTTGGCTGTAGGCTCCACGTCTTATGCCGCTATATTTTGTTTCTTTCCCGAAGTTTTACAATTTTCTCGGGTGCGCGAACAGCGCTCCCGATGGGAGTAGCCCCCGAGGCTATGAGCAAATATTTGTATTTGATCATAGGCTCACGCCATTTCTATTTTGTCTTTCTTGATCTTTTCATTTTTTTCAAAGTAGCCCCCGAGCATTTGATCAAAAACTTGTATTTGATCAAAGGCTCTCAATATTTATTCATGTCGCCTTTTTACGAAACTGTTGAGGCGAATTTTTTCCTGCAAAGGTGACGTTATTGCTGACGATAGCCACGATTTCGAGTCCGAAAATCGCGAGAAGTCTTCTCCCGCTGCCTTGCGGGCCCAAATTATCTATTATCTTGACACGTCGTGCAGGTGGGGGACACACGTCCTCCGCTTTTCCTGGCGCTCGTACCGTAACTTCTCCAATGTTAAAATACTTTTTTACCCCTGTTTCCACGTGGTTATCATCTACCACACACATTTTTCATCGAACGGTCCGTCGCTTCACCGCACCTCTATATAAGATCTCCTTCTTCTTCCTCGAGCACTTCCGCTCGCGCCGTTCCCCTGCTCTCCTCTGCAAAACTTCCTCCTGCGCCCCACAACTTCCTGAGCTCATCCTCTCCAAGCAGCATTCCCACGCCATTGTTGATGCCACCTCGTCGGTTGATCAAACACAGCACGCCGGAGTCGTCAATGGCTGCCATAGATCTGGGAAGCGCGGAGTGTGAAAGGTCCAAAATTTCCACCCAGGACATCAATCTCTTGAAGAAGCTGGGGATCAGCAAGAAGCCGAAGGCGCTGTGCTTCCCCAGTGAAGAAAGCTACCCAACCCCTCCAATGGGGTATCGGGTAAGTTTTGTCGACCATCTCATCCGCGGTCTTTCCGCCCCCATTCATCCTTTCCTCCGCGGACTGCTTTTTGTTTATGGTCTGCAACTTCACCACCTCACGCCCAATTCTATCCTCCATATCTCCATTTTCATCACCCTCTGCGAGGCCTTCCTTGGCGTCCAGCCTAACTGGGCGCTATGGAAGCGCATTTTCTTTTGTCGCCGTAATGGCTCTCTCAATGTCGCCTATAATATAGGCGGCGTTGTTATTTCCGTCTGCCCCATAGTTGACTACTTCGACGTCAAACTCCCTGACTCAGTTCAGGGGTGGCGCAAGAAGTGGTTATACATTCAGGAAGAAAACCATGGATGTGCTGAAGACAACATCCCTCCCTTCGATGGTGCCGATAAAATCCTTCGTCGCCGCTCCTGGGATGTAGAGGCTACCGAAGAAGAAAAAATGTCGACAGAGGCCCTGATGACTCGCATCCATGAGTTACAAAATACTCGCGGCAAGGAGCTGTCAGGTATTCAGATCACAGCGTATTTTCTTAGAACCAGGGTGCATCCTCTTCAAGCTCGCAAATACCCTCTCTAGAAGTATGCTGGCGACAAGGACGCAGATCGGTTGTCGGCGGAATTAGAGGTCAAGGATTTAGAAAAGCTTGTCCGAAAAATCTCCTCCCTCAGCAAAAAAGATCCTGTCCCTTCTTCTTGTCGTGTAAAACCGTACAACGCCACCAATCCGCTTCCCAAGGTAAACTTTGTCGATTGATTTGTTATTGCCTTGCTATCTTTTTTGTAACTCCTTTGTTGACACTTTCCATTGTTTTTTATATAGAACCACCCAAATATTATCTCGTTTCCTCCCCTTCCTGAAGGTGGAAAAGTCGAGGAAAGGGCCGTTGTCACCGACGACAACCAAGATGCCCCCTCTTTTGTGAATGAACCCGTAGATTCTCAAAAATCTGCGGGATCTTCTGAAGGTACTGCATCGGCACAATCTCTTCCTCCTGCTGTTTCTCCAAGGAACAAAAGGAAAAGGGACGATGTCGAAGATTCCGGCACCTCCAAAGCCGAAGAAGTTGTTCCTTCACGCCAGAAGGCAGCTTATGATCCATACCTTGAGTCCCTCATCAGCTCGTAAGTTACCTTTTATTTAATTTTATTTTGTACTCGAAGATTTTTGTCTATCTTGCTTTTTATGCTGCCGACATTTAACCGCAGGGATGATGAGGAAGAAGTACCAGCTGTTGATGTGGCCGCTCGAACGAGTACGTCACATACTCTGGTTGTTTCGGAGACGCCAGTCGAAGGAGAGGAATCCTCGCCTCCTCAACAAAACGTCGGCGCTCCTACTCCTCTTTCAAGCCCTCTTGTCCCTTCACCAAAAAGGACAATGGTTGAAACAATCCCGGAGCCTACCCTCCAATTGGGTAGCTCCTCTAGCCCTCTCTTGGATGATGTAAGTTCTTAATTTTCTTGTCACTGTTTATATTTCCTCTGTTTGCTTCTTTATGCCATCATATTTTTCCCATACCGACATTTTCTTTCTTTGTCCTTCTTTGACAGCCTATGATCAAAGAGCTTGTGCGCATCGGTGCCCAATTCATTGGGTACCGTGAGTATGCCAGCAAGACTGAAGGTAATAATTCTTTGCTGACCCTTGTTTATAACTTCTTGCTCCTGTTTTGTCGCAATTTTGATGATTCTTAACTATTTTGGCAGAAAAACTTGCGGAGGCCAACAAGCTTGTCGACACGCTTGCTCAGAAGTTAGAGCAAAGTGAAGCGGCTCGCAAGAAGGCTGAACTTGATGCTAGCAAAGCTAAAGCGGAGGCTGATAAGGCCAAGGCAGAAGCTGCTGGTGTCGAAGATCTGCAAAAAAGACTTGATGATGCCGAAACTGCTTTGAACGAGCACAAAGCCGCACAGGCTACTCGTGAAAAGGCGATCATCAAGCGCTTGAACACGCAGAATCAGCGTTTTGTCGGTAATTTTGTCGATCCATTCTTTTTTCTTAGACTTTTGCTTTTCTTTACTTGCTGTCGACCAAGATATATTTTCTGCGACAGGTAAAACAAACCAAGAATTTGAGCTTGAAGATCCCGACAACGATCCTCTTCTTGACGCACTCTCTATCCTTGAGTTTCATGGAACCGAAGCTCGCGAAGGTAATGGACATGCTGACTCAGGATTGTTGCGGCTGTTCCCCTACTTCTTCCCGAAGAAAGCGGAACCCAAGACTTTCCTTGCTCTTGCCAAGGACTTCAATCCACCAGAGGATCTTGGACTGAAGATGCGTCAAGAGAACATGAAGATTGCTATTGAAAACACTGTTGCCTTGGTCGCTGATAGCCAACAAACTATCGACTGGGCGAAAGTAGGCGACACAGAACAGATAGAGCAAACAAAATGGCGATCGCTGATCAAGGCGGCAAAGCCCAACACGAAGAAAATTCTGGCCTATCTCGGAATCAAGCCATCTTCAACTCCTAGCTCATCAAAGCCGGAGGTCTAGTTGAATGCCCCTTCTTTTTTATTTTTTCTGTTTCTTTAGCTATTGTCGCCATATTAGCTTTGGCGACAGTTACCTTAGTAGTCCTTTTGAAGAACTCCTTCTGTAATATCCATGTAAATTTCCTGAAGATCAATGGAATTCTGTCTTGCGCAATCATTTGATATTAAAATTTTCCTTTCCAGTTGATATTTGATAACTACTCCGCCAACCCTTGTTCTGCCGATACTTCGCCTGCTTCTTCATTCTCGAAGAAAACCCTTATCGAAGATTTTTCCAGTAAACATTTGTCGCAAGATTTGCAAGAACTTCGCAAACAACTCCAATCCATGAAGAAACAAACTCTTGCGATGATGGAGCAATCTCGACAAGCATCCGAGAGAGAGAAAATTGCTCTTCAACAGGCGAAAGAAGCCATTGCTGCAAAGGATGCTGCTGTTGCTGAGGCTACCGAAGCTTCTTCTCGAGAAAATTATATGCTTCAGCTAATGACTGACGCCAGCCTGGACATGACAGGTATGTTTCATGTTCATAACCATGCTGGACGTTGTTTTCTCTATTTTTTCCTTCCTTGACTGTTTATTTGCTGTACCAGGCTCATTTTTGGATACTGCTGCCGAAGATCAACGTGTTGAAGCCCGAGCCAATGTTTTGCTCAGACTGGCTGCGCAACATGGTTCTAATTTTTGGGTTACCCCTGAGCGTACCCGCCAAATTGTCAGATTCCAAGATCGCGCGGCTCAGGTCCGTGACTTCCTTGACTTCTGTATGAAGACTTTGTTTTTGGTTTATGGAACCATGTTCCCTCGCAACAAGATGCCAGAAACTCTTCCTGCTTTAATGGAAAAATTTCGAGATGCTCCTCGAATCCATGGCTTTGTGCAGGCTCAACTCTCTGCTAGCGCAAGATTTGCTATGATGATGATAAAGATTTGCTATCCAAAATTGCCCATGAATCAAATTGTTCCCACGTGCCTGGCTAAGATGTCGAAGAAAAAGAGAAACATGGGCAAGATTGATGATCTGGTGACTCCTGTAGCCGAAGATATGATGGATGAACTTCTTCGGATGGATGCTGAGTTCTTTGTGAAGGGTGGCTATGCCGAGCATATTACTCGTCCTTCCAATGAGCGAATAACCATAGACCATGTGCTAGGTATCCATTGAGGGTTTTCTCCTTTTTCTTGCTGTAGTTTTACCATTGATATGTCTTTGTGTATTTGAAAACATGATCTATATTGTAAAGCTGTCAACTCTGAAAATATGTATTGTTTCTATTTTTGATCGTCAAGCCCCCGAGCCTTTGGCTGGAGTTTATACTGCTTTGTTATCCCGAAGATTTTTCTCTTGTTACAAGGAGATATATATATATTTTGCTGTCGATGGATTACGAGACCCCGAGTGTCTTGGTGGCGAAGTTCTATGTTTTTGTAGCGAGGTTTTCAGACCAAAGCAATAGGGTTTTGACGAGTATACTATATTTGTAGTTGTTAGCTCCCGATGTTCTACTTAGCGAGGTATTCTTGTACCAAAGCGAAATATTTCGGTAAGTCTATTTTATCTATATTGTGTATATTTTGTAACTTGAAATCATTGAGCCCCCGAGCGTGTCGAAGAATAAGAAGTATATCTCCACTATCTTTATTATATTGCAGCACCGCGAGCCCGCCTCATTAAAAACCTTTCCGGCCCCACTCGGTGCCCCGAAAAGGAAAAGAGTGCGTCTGAAAACTCGCGGGCGTTTCAGTACATTGTATTTTTACAGAGGAGGACTATATTTCGACTCTAGGCGTAGAACCGCCTGAGCTGCGCCACGTTCCAGGGGTTTTTCTCGGGAACCCCTGTCTTCTTGTCCTTGATCCTGTATGCACCTCCTTCGATTACTTCTGTGACGATGTAAGGGCCTAGCCATGGCGATTCGAGCTTTTCAGTACTTTTTTGATTTAACCGTAAGACCAAATCTCCGACCTGGAAAGATCTTGGCCTTAACCGTCGACTGTGGTAGTTTTTGAGGTCCTGCTGGTATTTGGTGACTCGTGAAAGTACTTCATCTCGAGCTTCATCGAGTGCGTCTACGTCGTCCTCCAAAGCTTTTCTTGAAGTTTCCTCATCATACTCTGTCACTCTTGGAGAATCATGCTCTATCTCAATTGGCATTACTGCCTCAGCTCCGTGGACGAGGAAGAACGGAGTTTCTTGTGTCGCCGTATTTGGTGTTGTTCGGATGCTCCATAAAACACTTGGCAATTCTTCTGGCCAGGTATGTCGAGCCTTTTCAAGCGGTCCTAGCAAGCGCTTTTTGATACCGTTGCAGATGATGCCATTGGCTTTCTCGACTTGGCCATTGGTTTGCGGGTGCCCAACTGACGCAAAGTGCAATTTAATGCGTACTTCTGCGCAGTACTCCTTGAATTCCTTGGACGTAAAGTTGGTACCGTTGTCTGTGACAATGCTATGAGGCACTCCGAACCGAAAAACGAGGCCTTTCACAAACTTTATTGCCGATGCTGCATCTGGTGAATTTATTGGCTTCGCTTCTACCCATTTTGTGAATTTGTCGACAGCAACCAACAGGTACTCATATCCTCCTGGCGAAGCTTTGTGCAACTTGCCCACCATATCGAGTCCCCATTGGGCAAAGGGTCACGACAATGGTATTGGCATCAGCTCTGCCGCAGGAGAGTGAGGTTTTGCGGCGAATCTCTAGCACGCGTCGCAGGTTCTTACTATCTCTTTTGCATCCTCGATTGCTGTCAACCAGTAAAATCCTGCCCGAAAAACCTTGGCTGCAATAGCTCGATTGCTCGCATGGTGACCACATATTCCTTCTTGCACATCCTTTAGGATTATCCTTCCTTCTTCGGGTGTGACGCACCTTTGCAGGACGCCTGAAATACTTCGCTTGTATAACTCCCCTTTGACCACTGTGAAAGCTTTGGACCGTCGAATAATTCACCTTGCCACAACTGGATCGTCGGGTATTTCTTTCCTAAGGATATACGATATGTACGCTTGCATCCAAGGAACTTCTACCATCATCACAAGCTCTTGGTCTTCTTCGTCCTCCACGGCCTCTTTGAGGGGCGCCGAAGTTTTTTCTTCCTTTGCTTTTTTCTGCGCCTTCTTCGGTTTTGTGGATCTCTCCGCTATTTCTTCCCAAAATACACCTGGCGGGATTGGGAGGCACTGCGACCCGATGTTTGCGAGAACGTCGGCTTCATCATTGCTCAACCTACTGATATGATTTACCTCGCATTCATCAAACAGCTTCTCAAGCTCCTTGTACACCTCCTTGTATGCTATCATGCTATCATTGACTACATCACATTGGTTCATAACTTGCTGAGCCACCAATTGTGAGTCGCCAAAGATTTTTAGTCGAGTTGCGCCGCAAGCTTTCGCCATCTTCATCCCGTGTATGAGGGCTTCGTATTCTGCTTCATTGTTGGATGCGTTTGGGAACGTCATCCGTAGGACATACTTTAACTTGTCGCCTTCAGGTGATATAAGTATCACTCTTGCGCCAGCTCCTTCTACTCTCTTGGATCCGTCAAAGTTCATAGTCCAAGTTCTCGACAAATCTGGGGGTCCCGTGTTTTGCAGCTCCATCCACTCTGCAATGAAATCTGGCAAAACTTGCGACTTGATTACCTTTCTTTTTTCATACGTGATGTCCCGAGGGGAAAGTTCTATTCCCCAAAGGGAGACACGCCCTGTAGCTTCTGGATTGTTCAGTATATTTGAGAGAGGTGCTTCATTGACTACTTTTATCGGGTGTGCCGAAAAATAGTGGCGCAACTTTCTTGCCGTTGTAATCACTCCATATGCTAGTTTCTGGTACTGCGGGTACCGCTGTTTGGAAGGCGATAAAACTTCACTGATGAAATATACCGGCCTTTGCACTCCATGGAGTTTCCCTTCTTCTTCTCTTTCGACGACTAGCACCGTGCTAACCACCTGGGGTGTGGCTGCAATGTACAGCAGGAGAGGTTCCTTTTCCTTCGGCGCCACCAAGATTGGTGGTGTCGAGATTGTGCGTTTCAAATCCTCGAAAGCTCTATCGGCTTCTTCGTTCCACTGGAATTTCTCCCCTTGCATTATTAAAGCGTAAAACGGTAACGCTTTTTCTCCCAGCCTGGCGACGAATCTGCTTAAAGCTGCGACTCGCCCAGTTAATTGTTGTATTTCTTTCAACTTTGTTGGCTTCCTCATTGTTACGATAGCTTGTATTTTGTCGGGATTTGCTTCAATCCCTCTTGCTGAAACTAGAAACCCAAGAAGTTCTCCTGCTGGGACGCCGAAGGAGCACTTCGTCGGGTTCAGCTTGAGGCAGAATTTGTCGAGGTTGTCAAAGGTTTCCTTGAGATCCTCGATCAGCGTCGCCCCCTTTTTTGACGTTATGATGACATCGTCGATGTATACTTGCACATTTTTCCCAATCTGTGTCGCCAAACACTTCTGCATCATCCTCTGATATGTTGCTCCCGCGTTTTTCAGACCAAAGGGCATTGTTCTGTAGCAAAACACGCCGTAAGGTGTGATGAACGCTGTTTTTACTTCATCTTCTTCTTTTAACCTGATCTGGTTATAACCAGAATATGCATCCAAAAAGGAAAGACGTTCACATCCTGCCGTGGAGTCGATAATTTGGTCGATCCTCGGGAGGGGAAAGTGATCATTTGGACAATGTTTATTGAGACACGTAAAGTCGACGCACATGCGAAGGACCTTAGTGTTTTTCTTCGGCACCAACACTGGATTAGCTACCCATGTGGCCTCTGTGTGCAGCTCCTTGATAAAACCAGCTTCTCTTAGTCGATCAATTTCTGACAGCATAGCCTTGCGGTTTGGTTCCGAAAAACGTCGCAAGGGTTGTTTGATTGGTCTCGCTAGTGGATCCAAGTTTAGGTGGTGCTCGGCAAGTTCCCTGGGTACTCCTGGCATGTCAGCTGGACACCATGCGAAGATTTTCCAGTTCTCACGGAGGAACTCGACGAGCGCGCTTTCCTATGCGAGGTCCATGTCGTTTGCGATGGATGTCGTCTTTTTCGGGTCTGTCGGGTGAATCTGCACCTCCTTAGAATTTTTCTCAGTGTTGAAAGTTGATTCTTTATTTGGCCTTCCAACGTCTGGCAGCACGTCGTAGTCAGTCATGAGCCTTGACACCAAATACTCAGCTTGCATTCCGAAAGTTTCTGATATTCGATGAAAATCCTTATCACATTTATCGGCTAGGGCGAAGCTTCCTTTGACTGTGATTGGTCCCTTAGGTCCAGGCATCCTCCACAACAGGTACGTGTAATGTGGTACCGCCATAAATCTAGCATATGCTGGTCGTCCCAACAGAGCGTGGTACTGTGATGGGAAATCTACGACTTCAAACTCCAACTTCTCGATTCTGTAATTTTCTCGGGTCCCAAACTGAACGTCGAGATTAATCTTCCCCAGCGGATAGCTTGGCTTCTCTGGTGTGATACCGTGGAATCTCGTGTCTGTTGGCTTCAGGTTTGCTAGGGATATGTTCATCTTCCTTAATGTATCTGCGTACATAAGGTTTAAGCTGCTGCCACCATCTATAAACACGCGAGATACGTCAAATCCTGCGATAACCGCTGGTAGTATGAGTGCTGACTGCCCTGGTCGAGGAACTTGCTGTGGATGGTCCGCTATGGTGAAGCCAATGTCTTGCCCTGACCAATTAAGGTACTCGACTGTTGGTGGAGGCATTTTTTCTGCCATGAACACCTGCCGCGAGATTACTTTCTGAGCTCTATTGGATGGCCTTCCCTTCTGAATCATCGAGACCGCTCCGTTAGAGTTAGGGTCCACGTAAGGCGGTGGTGGAGGTGCTGCCGCTATTCTGAGCTGATGTCGATTGTTGTCCGTAATCGCGGGAGGAGGTGGCAAGTGAATCTCACTCCTGGGTTCTCGAGGATTTCTCTGTGCTGCCTGAGCATTAGCATGCCCTGCATACCTTAGCATTGCCTGGAAATTGCGACAATCCTTCTGCAGATGTCCTGACTGTCTTTTTTCGTTGCTGTCGAGGAAAAAGTGCATCTGACATGGCCCGTTCATCATCTCTTCGGGAGACACAAAAGGTCTCTGGAACATTGGCCCGCTATTTTGCCTATTGTTTCGAGAGTCATCTCTATTGTCGCCTCGTTGCTCGTTGCTTCTCTGGTACTCATCTCTATTGTTTCCTCCTGCGCTTGCTCGGAAACCAGCCGAGATTTGTCCTGGAGCATCATAGCTCGAGTACTGCCGAGGAAATCGTCGCCTTGGTTGGTAATTTCGACCGCGGTCTTCCTCTGGCGACCTATGCCGTTTGTTGTGAACAACATCTTCTCCATCTGCCCATCTGTTTGCTATTTCCATTAATGCGGATACTGTCTTTGGATTGGTCCTCCCCAGATCCTCGACAAAATCTCCGCGCCTGATTCCTGCGACAAACACATCTATTGCTCTCTCGTCAGATATATTTTATGCCGAGTTTTTGATGATATTCCACCTTTGGATATATTTTCTCATAGGCTCGTCTGGCTTTTGTCGGCACGCTCTTAGCTCCTCTAATGACGCAGGTTTTTTACATGTGGACCGGAAGTTCTTGACGAACACGTCCTCGAAGGTTTCCCAGCTGTCGATAGATCCTGGAGGAAGTTTCTTTATCCAAGATCGTGCGGCTCCACTCAGATGCACCTGGATGCTTTGCATAGCTGTTGCTCTGGTTCCTCCTGTGAGCTTCACCGTCTCGAGATAATCGATTAGCCAATCCTCTGGATCTTGAAGGCCGTCGAATTTCTTGAAGTTATCGGGTAACTTGAATCCTGAAGGGACTCGAGTTTTTCGAACTCTCCTTGTGAAGCATGGCAACCCACACATATCCTCGTCGTTTAGCTCTGGGGACTGCCGATGTTCCCTTCTGCTTTGTCGCGCTCTGTCGACCCTTGCTTGTGCTGCCGTGTCCCTTGCTCCACTTGGTCCTTCGGGAGCTGCTGCTGTTGCTGCCGCAGGTCGTGGACTATTTTGCCTTGCTGTTCCTTCGGGAGGTGTTGATACAAACGCCGTCCCCATGGCTCCAACTCCTGCCATTGCCATGTTGTACAATGCCTCCATTGGATCTCCTGGGGGTGGTCTAGATGCAAGGATGAAAGCTTGTGTCGCCATATATCCAGCTTCTGGTGTCTTGGGGATGATGTTCACTCTCGTGTCTATCGACATAAAAGACATGTCGAGGTTTTGCACCAAGTGCTCTCTTTCTCCTTCAGGTACGTTTTGCAACCTTGATCTTGCTCTGTTCCGAGCTTCCCTGTGGCTATCACCCGAAGTTCTAGATTGTCGACTCAGCTCTGCCCTTCGCCTACTTGATGCAGAGGCTGCCTCCTTTCTTCTGTTTAGCTCAGCTGTCTGTTTTTCCAATTCCCTTGCAGCTCGTGCGAGCCTATATTGATATGCTTGTAATTCTTCTGGCGTGGCTGTGGTGGCCATTGGTTCTGAGCCATCCATAGCCCTTGCGGCTCTATCCCATGCTGCTTGCGGGAGTCGGACTCTGTCTCGCGGCTGTGGCCCGATATATTTATTGCCTAGGCCTCGTCGCAAATCAGAGGGATCAACGTATGGATTTCCCAAATCGTCGAAAGCCTCAGATGTTTCCTCCTGATCACGACTTGGCTCTCCGATGACATAAATCTGATGATACTTTGTATTCAGATCTATGTTGGGTTTGGTGACACCATCATGAAGATTGGCGAAGACCTTGCCCACTGTAGTAGATTTGTCGATGAAGTCGTAGCTGTCGACACTGCTTGAGCCACCGCTTATATAGGAGTCCGCAGACGACTCAAACGACATGTCGCTGAAGATCTTGGCAAGTTTTTTCTCTTGCCCTGGTGCTGATGAAGCGTGACGTCGAAGTTTCTTCTTCTCCTGACTCGGTTGACGATGTATAGCTTGAAAAATCGGAATCGACCGCCGACGATCCCGACGAAATCGGAATTTCGATACAATACGCGAAAGTGAAATCTTCCGAACATCATCTCCATAGGCTTCTCCAGATACGCATATGCATCCAACCGGGAGGGCGGGTGAGGAACAAAATCGACAAGACCAGTTGCGATCTGTTTACCTCGATCCATCGCGTTGCTTGCGGTTGATGAAGTCGACGATCTTGAACGCGCCATCGAGATCAGATCCTTGACGCCTCTAGTTCCCATAGACGGCGCCAATTGACAAGGTATTAACTTGTCAATGCCTACGGGTTGTAGACTAGGGTTTAGTTGGAAGTAGAGGGCAAGTAGATCTCGAAGGTTTCAGCCGAAAAGTACTCAACGATTGTGATAACTAGGGTTTGAGAGACAATGATTCGATGCTTTCTTTGTCCCTCGACTCCCCCTTATATAGGAGGCGGAGCCGAGGGATTCGTATTGTACAAGTTTACAGAGTCCGGGAGGGTTTCTAACTCATCCCGCAAGATTACAAATAATGCTTCCTATTACAACTCTAGGTTTCCTTAATAATATCTTGGGCTTCCGAATCTTCTTATTCTTCGGGTAGTGGGCCTTCAGTAAACCCCGGGTACTATCTTCGGCAGGCCCATTTGGGATGCCTATGTAACCCGGTGTTGATTACTCCTTGTTATTGATGCTATTGAGTGAAACCGTTGAATCAAGGTTTATGTTCAGATTGTTATCCATCATCATATCACCTCTGATCATGTTCCATATGATGTCTTGTGAGTAGTTCGTTTAGTTCTTGAGGACATGGGTGAAGTCTAAATGTTAGTAGTGAACTATCTTGAGTAATATTTAATGGTTTGATATTTAAGTTGTGGTGTTATTCTTCTAGTGGTGTCATGTGAACGTCGACTACATGACACTTCACCTTTATGGGCCTAGGGGAATCCATCTTGTATTCGTTTGCTAATTGTGGGGTTGCCGGAGTGACAGCAACCTGAACCCCCGTTGGTATATCGATGCATGAGGGATAGCAGGATCCCAGAGTTTAAGGCTGTGGTTAGATTTATCTTAATTACTTTCTTGTATTTGCGGATGCTTGCAAGGGGTTTAATCACAAGTATGTATTAGTCCTAGGAAGGGCGGTGCATTAGCATAGGTTCACCCACACAACACTTATCAAAACAATGAAGATTAGTCAACTATATGAAGCGAAAGCACTAGACTAAATTCCCGTGTGTCCTCAAGAACGTTTGGTCATTATAAGTAAACAAACCGGCTTGTCCTTTGTGCTAAAAAGGATTGGGCCACTTGCTGCAATTATTATTCTCGCATTTTACTTACTTGTATTTTATTTATCTGCTATATCAAAACCTCCTGAAAACTTGTATGTGAGCATTTACAGTGAATCCTTCATCGAAACTGCTTGTCAACACCTTCTGCTCCTCGTTGGGTTCGACACTCTTATTTATCAAAAGTACTACGATACACCCCCTATACTTGTGGGTCATCAGGCGACGATGCTCTGGCGTGCTCCGGGCGTGCACACGTCGGCGTATGGCGCGCTGGACGTCATGCGCACGTCCTGGGCTGGCTGTTGCACGCGTCTCTGTGGCAAATGCTGGTGTCCATCGTGATCAGGGGAGTGAGTAGAGGCTCAAGGACATGGTGACATGGGTTAGATGTGAGTGGAGAGGGAAATGACATGGAGATTCCATGAGCACCACGGCATGGCCAAGTTTGGTCAATTTCACCAAGGTACAAGGGGTACCAAGGCCTGGCATTATCCAAGGATTTATCCAGGAAGGTAATGCTGACCTAAGTTTGATGGTTGAGGCAAAAATCTGCTGGTTAATAGCATGTAGGGAGTTGGCAGATTGGTGCTCACCATGTGCTCGATGAAATGGCCGCAAGAACTTTACTTTTGAATTTTGCCAAACTTTTTGGTGGATGTGATTCATTTAATATTTGGCACCTGTTGTTGGTGGTGGTGTGCAAAAAGAAGCTGGTTTGAGAAAATCCAAAATGGGTATGATCTTAATTCTGATTTGGGGTTGCCACTTTGCTTGATTATATTAAGAAATTGAAAAGGAACTAGTCAAAGTGGTCAACATAAAAAGTGTTCAACTTGATGAGGTCTTGGATGAGGTGCAAAGAGTTGAGAGAGTTTAGTTTAAAAGTTTCTTAATACAGGGGCTCAAAGTGGGTACCCTGATATAAATTGTCAAAATGACCATTATCACATGTTGCATGGTTTTTTATTTTCCTTTGATTTGATTTGGGTTCCTTTGATTCAAAAGGTATTCTTTTGAGTTTAGTTATGTTTCCAAACCATTGGCACAAGTTAATATGGCCTAGGTTAAAGATTTGCAAAAATGGCCATAAGCTCATATGCGATGCAAATTTTATTTTATTTTTCTTTGTTTCTCTTTGATCCAAATGATCATGGTTTAGGGTTTAGTTAGTGTTAGGTTGGGTTTAACAATGGTTCACCACCATTTTGGTAAAGTAAAAAGGGCATAGGTCAAGATTTGTAATTATGGCTAAAGGCCCACATATGCCTTTTCTTTTCCTTTGTTTTCTTTTTATTTGTTCCTCTTTGGTGTTGAGAAGTGTAGGGTTTAGGGTTTAGAAACATGTTCAATACATCAAACAAACTATCATGGCAAAAATCACATCATTTAGGCATGAGCAATATGCACATTATAGAACTCAAATAAAGTTTTTGTTGGTTCCAATTTTTCAAATAAGTGAAATTCATTTTATTCTTTGTTTTAAAATTTGGGATGTTACAAACCCTTCCCCCTTAAACAAAATCTCGTCCCGAGATTTAAGAAAAGTTAGGTTCCTAAGAGAGATTGGGCAAATGGGTTAACAGGAAAACATACTTTGCATGGCATTGGGTGCTTCCTGGGCTTCGGTTGCACTCATGCGGTAGTATCGACCGTTGCAGTTGCTCGGGTTCCTTCCAGTTGAGACTCGGCATTGTTGCTGGGCAGGTGCAGCGGTGTTGGGGACAGTCTTGGCAAGCTTCTTAGGGCACTCATTGGAGTAGTGACCCACAACTCCACATTCATAACAAGTCACAGTTGATCCTTTGGGGTGACGGGGACAGCATTGCTTCCAGTCCTTGGAGCAGTGTTAGGGTTGTTGTTGTTGTTACCATTCTGGGTGTGGTTGTTGTTGTGGTGGTGGTTGTTGTTGTTGTCGTGGTTGTTTCCTCCGGGCTTTGGGTGTCCTCCATTGTTGTTGATGTAGTTTGGACGGAGAGTCTGAGCAGGTGGCTTGTTGTGTCTTGGGGTAAATCCTCCACTTGAATTGTTGCGGTACTTTTATGCATTGCCGGGTCCATTCTGGTTCATCATTCTACGCTTGCGATTCTCATTGGCTTGGTGAAGCTTTCCTTCCATCTGGATGGCAGAGTCCACTAATGCTTCCAAGTCAGCAAACGGTATGTTCACAAGCAAAGTTTGCATCTCATGATGATGATGCCTCCTTCGACAACAATGGAGGTCAAGGCGAGGACCTAAACCGTGATGAAGGCCAAGAGGACTCACAAGAATCTTCTCCTTTAGCCGACACTCGCCGTGAAGATCCTACTACAAGACACTTGCGTCTCAAGTCTCATTCCTTGCGTAATATCATTGGTGATCTAAAGAGCAAAGTAACCACCCAGAGGCAACTAGCAAACTTTTGTGAGCACCACACCTTTGTCTCTATGGTGGAACCACTCAAAGTTAATGAAGCTCTTGAAGATCCCGATTGGTTGAATGCAATGCAAGAGGAACTCAACAACTTCAAGAGGAATGATGTGTGGACTCTCATGAAGTGACCCGATCATTCCGCAATGTTATCGGCACCAAATGAGTTTTCAAGAACAAGCAAGATGAAAGTGGCATGGTCATCCGCAACAAAGCAAGATTGGTGGCACAAGGCTATTCTCAAGTAGAAGGCGTGGACTTTGGTGAAATCTTTGCACCCGTTGCAAGGCTTGAGTCCATCCGTATCCTTTTGACCTTTGCCTCTCATCATGGCTTCAAGTTGCAACAAATGAATGTTAAGAGTGCTTTTCTTAATGGTCCTTTACATGAGGAGGTATATGTGAAGCAACCCCCGGGGTTCGAGGACCCCCATTTCCCGGACCATGTCTTCAAGCTCAAAAAGGCCCTATATGGACTCAAACAAGCTCCTAGAGCTTGGTATGAGCATCTAAAGGAGTTGCTTGAAGACCGTGGTTTCGAAGTGGGGAAAATTGATCCCACTCTTTTTACTAAGAAAGTCAATGGGGAGCTTTTCGTATGCCAACTCTATGTAGATGGCATCATATTTGGCTCGACTAACACAAAATTCAATGATGAGTTTGCTATGTTGATGACAAATAGGTTTGAGATGTCAATGATGGGTGAACTCAAGTACTTTCTTGGATTCGAGATCAAGCAAATGCGACAAGGCACCTTCATCAATCAAGCAAAGTACCTCCAAGACATGCTCAAGTGCTTCGATATGAAGGACGCCAAAGGCATTGGAACTCCGATGCATCTCAAGTGTCAACTCTCCCTTGACGAGACCGGCAAGGCGGTGGATCCCAAGCTCTACCGTTCGATGATAGGTTCGCTTCTTTACCTTTGTGCCTCTTGCCCGAATATAATGTTAAGCGTTGGTATGTGTGCACGGTTTCAAGCGAGCTCGAAGGAAAGCCACATTGTGGCGGTCAAAAGGATCTTTCGATATTTAGTTGATACCCCACACTTCGGACTATGGTACCCAAGGGACACGGACTTTGCTTTGGTTGGTTTCACCGACTCCGATTGGGTGGGCGACAAGGTTGATATGAAGTCTACATCCGGAGCTTGTCACTTTCTTGGAAGATCTTTGGTGTGTTGGTCCTGGAAGAAGCAAAATTGTGTCTCCGCCTCCACCGCGGAAGCCGAGTATGTTGCCGCGGCAAGTAGTTGTGCTCAAATCTTGTGGATGAGGCAAACCTTGCGGGATTATGGACTCGAGTATAGCAAGGTGCCTCTTTTGTGTGACAATGAGAGCGCAATCAAGATCGCCTACAATCCGGTTCTTCATGGCAAGACGAAGCACATTGAGATACGGAACCACTTCATCAGGGATCACATTGCTCGCGGAGATATTGTACTATCGTTCATTGGTACCAAGGAGCAATTGGCGGACATCTTCACGAAGCCCTTGGATGAGAAGCGTTTCATTGAGTTGAGGCATGAGCTAAATATCATTGATCCATCGAACTTTGCTTGACCGTCGTGCGCACATACCACTCCTAACCTTTATATTTGGATTAAAGGCACGCATGAACATAGGGGGAGTGCGGTTTAAACTTATTGAGCTATCCCTCCCCCCATAATGCATAAAGAAATCCTAAACATATGCTATTTTTCAACTAAGTGACTTATGAGCTTCATGTTGAGTTGTAGTCGTGAGTCCTAGATACATCTACGCGACCTCACACTACTACACTCTTACACGGTGGCTTCGGCCACCAACCTCCTCTTTGAGGAGTTTTTCGGTTCTTAGTGTTTCTTTGTGACTTTTTTTTGTCCTTCTTCTTTGCCTTTTTTTAGAACCTCATTCAAGCTTGTTTTGCCTTTTTGGTTTTTGCAAGCTTGGTTGTGTGTTCTTTTTCTCCATCCTTATAGTTTCCTTACCCTCCCTTTTTGGTGTTCCGATGCCAAAGGGGGAGAAGTTCCTATTTGGATGGGGACCTTTGTTGTTGATTGTAGCCTTTTGGTCCTAGTTGCTTATCTTTTCTTGTGGCTACATCAACTCTATGGAGGCATCCTACGGTGAATTTTGGTATTCTCAAGGCTATGGTATGATAACTTCACCCAAATCTCCTTGCATGATCTTATGTTGCCTCCATATTGTGCATATGCTATTTGAACATGTCAATTATCCGTGTTGCATATGTGCTTGGTTTGTAAAAACTAGGGGGAGTGATGCCTCTAGAACATGTGTATTTGTATTCAAATACATATTCATAATATGCACATGTTTAGGGGGAGCTCCGTCGAGCTTTTGCAAATCTAAGTATCTCATCATAATATCATATGTTATTGCAAAGTCTTGTGTTGTCATCAAACACCAAAAAGGGGGAGATTGAAAGAGCAAAGTCTAAACCCCGGGTTTTGTGTGTTTGATGACAACTCTCGAATAATCTCACCGTATGCTTTGAGTATCATTGTTAGATTTGCTAGTGCACGGTGACCTCGCTGGACACGTCAAGATCGGAAGACTGAAGCGTAGTTTATAGGTTTTCTGGTTTTATGTGTGTATCGCGAGGTGACATGGCTGGAGAGAAAAAGGGGAGAAAACCAGTTTTTGCCAGACCGGTACTACCGGTACTAGTAGCGGTAGTACCGCTACCCCTACTAGTACCGCCCACGGTACCGCTCTGAAGTTCTGCGCTGGATTCGACCCACAGTACGAGTTACGGTACCTCTGCGGTACCAGGAGCGGTAGTACCGCTCACGAGCGGTAGTACCGCCCATGGTACCGCCCAGGTACCGTAACTAGTTACGGCAGTACCGCTTCAGTACCGCTCCAGTACCGCTTTGAGTCCAGTAAGGTTTGGACCCTATTGCGGTACCTCGAGCTGTACCGCGAGCGGTAGTACCGCTCTGTGTCCACGTGGACCAGATCTGTGGGATTTCGAACTCAGAGCGGTAGTACCGCTTACCCAAAGCGGTTGTACCGCTTAGGCAAAAACTGGACATAACAGTTGGATTTGGAGGAGCCTATTTAAGGGGCCCTTCTTCCCCAACTCGTTTTTATCTCTCCTCTCTCTCTCCTCCATTGTTGCTGAGCTTAAACCTTGAGGATCTCCCCAACCATCCAACCAATCTTGCCCAAACTTTGAGGAGTGGTGGAGTGATACGTCTCAAACGTATCTATAATTTCTTATGTTCCATGCTACTTTATTGATGATACACACATGTTTTATACATACTTTATGTCATATTTATGCATTTTCCGGCACTAACCTATTAACGAGATGCCGAAGAGCCAGTTGCTGTTTTGTGCTGTTTTTGGTTTCAGAAATCCTACTAAGGAAATATTCTCGGAATTGGACGAAATCAACGCCCATGATCTTATTTTTCCACGAAGCTTCCAGAAGTCCGGAGGAGATACGAAGTGGGGCGACGAGGCGCCCACACAACAGGGCGGCGCGGCCAAGGCTTCTTGGCTCCTACTGGTTCGATAAACCTTGGTCTCTTACTGAGGGAAACTTACTGCTGTACGCATCACACCTTGCTCTTGGGGTTCACAACGGTCGCGTGCTGAACGGAGAGACACACGCCAGCTGCGCGCAGCATGGAGGAGACCCCGATCTATAGTTCTACCAAGAGAGATTTCACCAATACTTGCTATTCCTTAGTGGATCTTGGTGTTAGGGTTCCTATGGTGGGATCTTGGAGAAAGTGCAGCTATGGAGGCTAGCTTGGTGTTGTACTAGCTCCATAGGGTGTTGGGAGCCTCCTTGTGGTGTGGAGCTCGTCCCAACCTTGTGAAGGAATCACCGCCTCGACCGGTGTCTTAGTGGAGAAGGGGGAGCACCTTTGTGGAGCTCTCTCAAGGAAGAAGGTGAGGCCTTCCTTCGTGGTGTGGCCGTCTAGCCTCTTGTGTGAGGCTAGCACCTCCTCAACGCAGATGCACTCTCTTTTGTGAGAGGAACTGCGGGAAACAAACCTCGCCTCGTCTCCGCGTCATCCGGTTGTCCCGCTCCTTACTCTTACTATCTTGTTGATTCCTTTGCTTGTTGAATTTGTCCTATGATCATTGTAGGAACACCAACACCATTAAAGGATTCACCTTTACCTTCCGCACCGCTAAAATTGAAAAAGACTAAAACTTGACGTAGCGTCCATTCACCCCCCACCCTCTTGTTCGCTACGATCCATTCACGTAGGTAGTCCTGTGAGAAGCAGCAGGTTTAAAACCATTGGACATGAATGCGGCACGTTTTGCTATGACAGTTGCATCAGGAACGAGTTTAGAATCTTGTGGGAGCTGATTAACTAAATATTCTTGCTCGCTTGACCTAGAGTTTCTGGAGGTTAGGAATATGCAGAGAGCCGGAGACTCATGTGCTCTGAGATTTGAAACATAGAGTGGAGCGGTCCGAGGTACAACAACGGTGGACGGTAGAGAGGGCGGCAGGGATCCATGGGGAAGGAGGAGCTGAGAAGGCAGCCACGATGGCGTGTGCTCGGTCAGCAGGCGGCGGCGGCGTTTTACTTGGGAGGAAGAAACGAATTAGATCGAGTCTGATACCCCTTCATTACAATCGCAAAATGTCCAAACTGCCCTAATGAACCAAGGGCCAGATTCTGGTACTCGTAGTAATCATTAGGGAGTACAAGGGTACCATAAAAAACTCTCTTGTAAAGGCTGGTTTCAGATAATATAGGCTTTATTCCTTTTTCGCAAAAGAAAAGAAAACTGCAGGCTTACATGCATTGGTTTTACATGTACAAATATAATTGATCGAAAATTTAACAGCCACTGGGCACTACATAGAGTGTTCAACTACATATAATGTTCTACTTGTGATGCATGTACGTGACCACTTTTAGATGCAACACTACATGTATATTCCGTGTATCGCACCGCACTTTGGCGTCGTTTACCTTCCTAGAGGCGTTGTTGTTGAACTCCGTTTCTCGCCCTGGTGGGGTTGTGGCTCTTCGGGAGAAATCCCTATATTTGGTTTGCCAAAGCTAGCGATGGTGACGGATACGCCATCGTTGGAGGCATCACCTTGGAGAGTCAGCATGTGGTTGCTTGGTTGGTCTCGCTTGTGGACGAGGTGGTGGACGTCGGGGTGGCGGACCCGAGAAGTTGTGCTTGTGCGCCAAGGCGGCAGCCTCGGGAATCATCACGTGTGGTGGCCCTATGAGGTTGGGTCACCGCTCGTCATGGCTTGGGTGGCAATGTTGTGCGGCTAGTGCGGCGGGATTGTCGGCTCGGTAGTTGGGCTACAGGTTGTTGGTTCGTGCGGCATTGCAGCTCGAGAGCAAGTGGTGGTATGTCAGGGAGGCGGCCCCGGAATGTGGTTCTCATGGTTGACCGTGTAGGGCATGTCGGAGCAGTGGAATGTCGGGGCAGCGGCTCTAAGTGTTGGGCAACTTTGAGGGTGTTCTCGTGGTTGACCGCGTAGGGCATGTCGGAGCAGCGGAATGTCGGGGCGGCGGCTCTGGAGTGTTCGGCAACTTTGAGGGTGTTTGACCTTGTGTCGTGTGGGCGACGAGGTGACTCTCAATGTTGGTCGACGTTGTGTTGGGCACCACTTCTGTCGCATAGTCTTGTGGATGTAGGTTTCTTCACCTTTATGGGAGCGGCCCGAGAATTCTCCTCCTATAGCAGATGTGGCTTCTCCTCTTCGATGTGTCGTCGGCGAGGGTGGGCGTGACCCTATTGAGTTGTTGGGTGGGCTTGGTCCTGTTTGTATCGATTTTTGCCCAGTTTCCCTCTAAATTTGGGCACCTTCTTCTATTAATGAATAAGACAAAGTTTTTGTCTTTATTTTTTTAAAATATATATACATTTAAATTTAGTCAAATCTTCGACAAGTTTCATGGGACACGAACGTCCTTCATGAATTTACACAGTGGAATCTCCGTTGGTTTTACACAACGGATTTGCGATAGTGTAAAATATAGTAGGAAATACAGTCTCACATCTGAGAGTATCAAACATGGTAAGAAACACAGACAAACTAGTGCTGACTGTCAAAACCGCGTCTCACTTCCAAAACTAGAAAGAAATCTCCACGCCAAACCCCATAGCCGTTGGACGCCAGGGTTTCCAGCTTGGCAGAAGCAAAGCACAACGCTTCCACACACATGCCTTCATATTTATCATACGTGGTTCGTCCATCTTTAAATACCCCGTTCGACGAAGATGAACATCCTAGCTACCACCCAAGAAATCAACCCACGTACCACCGCCATGGATCGAAGGATCAAACCACGTACCTCCGCGCTTGAGGTCATCTGGTCTTTGCTCCTCGCCGACCTCGTCATCGGCATCGGGAACAGCTTCCTCGCCAAGGGCGACGTCGACTATTACATGGCCATGCGTGCCGTCTGCCGCAGCTGGCGTGCCGTCATGGTCGACCCCAAGAAGCACCCAGCAGATCCCCGCTTCCTCCTCTGGGAGTGGGTCATGCTGGACGAGGAGCTCCCGAGGGGCCGCAAAACCGCCCCCTTCGGCCGTCTCTTCCTCAACACCGCCACGGGACGGTTCCTCCATAGAGATCTTCCCGAGCTAGCCAACTACTACCTCATCACCAGCACGGGTGGCCTCCTCGTCCTCGCAAGAAGGAGCTCTCCACACACCGTCCTCGTCGTCAACCCTTTCACGGCATCCTGCATCACGTTCAAGGTGCCCATGCCCGATTCCCTTCTCCACACCGTTACCCATCTGCGGGTGGCTGGCACTGCTCCGACTCTAGTCCTAGAGCACCCGACATATCGTATGGCGTACTTGGCCAAGCCAGACGACGAGCACTTCGCCGAGGTAAAGTACAACCTGCTGGACAAGGCACACAACATCTTGGGCATCAGTGATGACAAGGTTGATGATCTCCTGAGCAGCATCATTACCCCTCGTTTCTGGGAAAAATACTTCCGTTTCTACTTTGTCCAATCTGCCGGGGAGATGTTGCTTGTCCTCAGTTGTAAACACCCAGACCGCGGCATGGACATCTTCAAGGTGAACTTTGAAAAGAAGGTGATCGAGCCAACAACAAGGATTGGTAGCGGTGCTCTCTTCCTTGGTGAAAGGTGCGTGTATGTCCATGCCGATAAGCTCCCTTCCATTGACGGCAACTGTGTCTTTTACCTTGGTAGAGGCCAGCATGATGGACAACCCGATGGCATCTACATGTATGACCTCAAGACTGAAAAGGAGGAGAGGATCGCGAACGATTTTATCCAATTCATCGGATTGTATGGTAAACCGGTCACTCCCTCCTTAGTTCAGATACTCATGAACTACTGCACCAACATCCCATGGTCTCAGCTAGAGAGTGAACGACGTTATGGATTCTTGGAAGAGGAGCACATCGAAGAATAATATATATATGCTGCGCCTCTGGCCGGAGCACCATTTCATATGCCATGGCACCAGATTGAGCAGCTGTCGGCCTAAAGATGTTTCGTTCCTTGTTTTTTAATTAATTCCGAATTCGTGTGAGTTGTAATTTGTTCCATCTATGTAATCAGTTTGAACGTTGTTGATTCATATGAGCTGAAGTGGTTGTTAATTAGCTTGTTGATCAGCGTCAGCCTAAAAATGTTTCGTTTCTTGTCGTTCTATTTAGTAAATTTGAATTGAATTGTGAAAGTATGAACTCGTTCAATTGTTTGAGTGCTTGGGGGCAAAAATGACAAAGCATTAGCGTATCTCTAGCCGATCCCTTAAAACCAGTTAGATTTATACCTTGACCACACTCGGTTCCTTGTTTATAATCGTCAAACGAGCGCCCGAGTATAATTTTTGCACTATGCCACTCTTCTCTCACTTGACGCCGTAGATGGCCAGATCCCTCCCGTCGTTGACCCCCTCAGTCGATTTGGAGAGTGAATCAGGCCGCCTTTCGAGGTTGCGGCGGCTCCTCCCGCACCGGCTTGGCCTCCTTGCGGCACCGCGACCTTCCGCAGCCGGAGAGGGAGTACCTCGGCGTGCATCAACGGACGTGGGGGCGTGGGTGGCATAGATCCCCGACCGCACCACCCACAATTGTTTTTTCTTGATATCGACCTTTCACTCGGCGGCGAAGGTGGCGAAGGCGTACGACATATAGTCGATGCGCCTCCACGTTCAGATGCGCAACTAAATTTCTCCTTCGGCGGCCCAAATGGCTGGACTTGGGGCCGGTCGACCCTCGAGTGGCTTCCGCGCGTGACCTGCGGGAGGATAGAGAGGCCCGCTAGCGCCTCGAGGAGGAGTACGCCTAACGAGGGGTACATGCCGGGGCTCCGCTGCTAGTACCCGGAGCACGTCAAGGAACAACGCTGACCCTACGAACTCTACACGGTGGGGAATACCAATGAAACTGATAAGGGGATCCCAGCAGATCCTCCTACGGTATTGCCCGATCTTTCACAGTGAGAACCCGGGTAGATAGAATCTCCCAACAACACAATGAACGCAGCCTGGAGAAGAGGGACGAATACAGCAAGCAACAGATCAATGAACGATACGCCTCAAACCTGAGCTAGACAATCTTTGATGAACACAAGAACCTTCGCAGCGGATCTTATTACGAACGAGATAAACGGCAGCGCCGTACCCCCAGAGGGATGATACACGTGAACACACGCAGTAGTTTTAACCTAAACTTGTCTAACCCTAAACCCTAGCCGTGCCAGCCCTTATATGAGGGTGTGGCCAGACAAGCCCTTGTGGGCTTGCCTAACTTGGTTTGGACATGCCCAAACAAAAACTAACTCGACTTATTAAATACCCTAATTGGCCCATATATGATCATTACATAAAATAAGATAACTAGGCTGGTGAGGTCTTGAAATTGGGCTTCACATCGGCCTTCATGCTCATATCATCCTCCCCTCTTCAAGAAGTGTTGTCCCCAACGCGTGAGGGTCTTCTGGAAAAGGTGACGTGATATGAACATCACACGTCCGCGCCGTCCTCAAGTCTTGCCTGCCTACCACACCACATCCTCCATCTCGGCGTGCTTGACTTGATACAGCACTTGGCGCCTCCTTTCTTCTCCATATGAGCTTAAACTTCGGCGCCAACATATCTTCTTATCAACTCTTGATGGACCCCTGTGTTGCTGAGCATGACCCTGCACAAGATGTGTAATGCCTGGGCCACATAAATATCGAACACGTCCATCCTTGCCTCTATGCATCTGCGGTGTCTCGGATAACTGCGCTGCAATACTCCTAGCACGGTAGTGCCGTTGCCCAATGTCTCCACTGACGCGCTCACCTCCCACTCCTCCCACACGCATCTGCGCCATGTGCACTGAAACACTATCAGTACAAACATCATCATTCTGTATACTGGCATCAACACAAACTGGAACTGTAGCACATGTTGTAACATCCACATCAGCAACAAGTGTAGCTTCATCCGGCTTGTCACCAACAAGAGCTGGCTTGTCATCTACAGGCAAGGCTGAAACATCACCAACATCAATGCTTGGAATATCATGCACCTCATGCTGCACTTTAGGCTTGTGCAACTTCTTCTTGCGCACCACTAACTCTACATCGGACTTGATATGATCATGTTATCACCAGATTTTGGACAAATCCATAGGTGGGCCGTAAGAGAGGTGGGCTTGGAAGACTACATGTGGAAGATCTCTGAAGCGGCCTTGCACGGAGAATTTGGGCTAGTTTGCCCGTGTATCTTTAATTATAGTAGGTTATGTTTTAGATCAAGGTTAGAGTTTGTATCGTGCACGGTGGGATATTCCCACGTTAGAAAGTCCCCTGGACTATAAATATGTATCTAGGGTTTATGGAATAAACAACAACTCACGTTCAACCCAAAACAAACCAATCTCGGCGCATCGCCAACTCCTTCATCTCGAGGGTTTCAATCAGGTAAGCGACATGCTGCCTAGATCGCATCTTGCGATCTAGGCAGCACAAGCCCCACGTTGTTCATGCGTTGCTCGTACTGAAGCGTCTTTGATGGCGAGCAACGTAGTTATCATAGATGTGTTAGGGTTAGCATAGCTCTTCGTATAACATGCTTACGTAGTGCAGCCCTTGCATGTCTAGCCGCCCTCACGCCTATCTTAGGCGTGGGGGCGGCACCCTGCTTGTTCATCATCTAGTAGATCTGATCCGTTATGATTGCTCCTTGCTCTGCAAGGATTAGTTTAATATCTGCAATAGTTAGGCCTTACAAAGGGGTGGAGGATCCAGCGGCACGTAGGGTGGCGTCCGCAAGTCCTAAACAGGATGTTCCGAGGATCAACGTCATGTTGGTTTTTAGGCCTTGTTTAGGATCAGCTTATGAGCACCGTGCGTGGCCGCGAGGCCCAACCTGGAGTAGGATGATCCGATTATGCGGTGAAAACCCTAAATCGTCGTAGATCTCATTAGCTATATTTTGATCAAGCAGGATCACCAAGTATTCGTGCACCCCGTACGGATCATGGGTGAATCGGCTCTTTGAGCCGATTCACAGGATAACCTGAGAGCCGATCGAGGCTCGTATTTAATGTTTACGTGTATGCCATGCAGGAATTAAGCGAGGCATCCCCATCACCTTCCTGACCAGGTATAGGTCAGGTGGCACGCCCTTGCACTTCGCATCGCCGCGTGTGACCAGAAGAGCATTGCGGGCCGTCGCTCGGAGGGGTCTCAGCCAGCCGCAGCTCTAGGCTCTTCCCGGCTCTCCACTGTGTTGACAGGCCGCTGCCCGCCGGTGGGTTTTGGCAGTCAACACATTCGCAGCACGCCCGGTGGGACAATCGTCTACATCAACCACATCGCCATCTACATCTGAGATGGCGGCGGACGGCACGCCAGTCACCTACGAGGAGCTGCCTGACGAGCTCAAGAAGAGATACGACGAGATCAAGGTCACCCTCGAAGCCGACCTCATCGGCTCTTTCCAGAGAACCCGTTCCCATGGCATCAGATGGAAGGGATTCTCACCGCAAGGTGCACTCGATGGGATAGATCTCTCTGCCCCGTCGGAGGAACGCACCAGGGGCCTACGGCAGGAGATCAACTACTTGGTGGCTCACTCGCTACACCGCCACTCTGAAAACCTGGTCAACGTGTTGGAGCGTCTCGCTCTGCGCGTGATCCAGGAGATCATGAGCCACCAGTACTCGCCGTCAGGACCAGCTCTCGGGACGCATCAAGGAGAGTTGCCGCTCCAGTCCCGTCCACCGCTGCCATATGCGTTGGCAGCACCACCTGAAGTGCCGGCTACACCGGCATTCGTCGTCTACAAGATTGGTGGTGATCCTAGTGACTACCAGTTCTTGACCGAAGCGCCTAAGGAGATCCCTCAAGGATACGCGTGCACGTATGTGCCAGATTGTGGCAACTGGGCACTCTCAAACCAGGCCACAACATCAGGGACTCCGGCGAAAACAGGAGAAACGTCAGCAACAGAGCTTGAGAAGCAGACGTGGCTAACTAAGTACGCCACCCCGACGAAACTCCCGAGCCCAGCTCCTGCAGTTGGCTCAGAGCTGGAAAAGCAAGCATGGCTGGCTAAGTACGCCACCCCGGCGAACCTTCGAGTGCAACTTCGCAGCCAGCACAAGCGGACCGCATCGTACCATGCGAGAGACCAGTTCGGCATGGTGCCGAAAAGAAGGGCAATCGGCTATTCCAAGCCGTACCACGAGTACGAGATGATCCCGCTGCCACCTAAATATCGGCTCCCTGACTTCTCCAAATTCAGTGGATCAGATGGCTCCAGCTCCATCGAGCACGTCGGCCGATATTTGGCGCAACTAGGACCGGCTTCAGTGTCGGATCAGCTACGCGTGAGGCTCTTTTCACAGTCCCTCACAGGATCGGCTTTTGGATGGTACACCTCTCTGCCAGCAAACTCCATCCAGTCTTGGAAGCAATTGGAAGAACAATTCCATACGCAATATCATTCAGAAGCTTCCGAGTCTAGCATTGCCGATCTAGCACAACTACGTCAGAAGCGCGGAGAAATGGTGACAGAGTACATCCAGCGCTTCAGGAATCTTAGGAACCGATGTTATTCGGTTCGTATAACTGAAAAGGAAGCAGTCGAGTTGGCAGTAGCTGGCCTTGCAACACAGCTCAAGGACATGGCCTCCCAAGCAAATTATCCCTCGCTGGCGCACATGGTTCAGAAACTATCAGCATATGAACAGCGCCACCCAGACCTGTACCAAGACAAGTTCAAGCGTGCAGTAGTCATGGTCGATACAGAGGAAGATGAGGTGCCTGCAGGAGACCAAGAAGTAGCAGTGGCTGAGTGGACTCGGGGAGGAACCCCCGTATCCTGCAAATGGGTAAAGCCACCAGGGCCGCCCAGGGGATTTGATTTTGACGTGACCAAGACTGAACAAATCTTCGACCTCCTGCTCAAGGAGAAACAGTTGACGATTCCTGAAGGTCTCAAGTTCCCCACGGCGCAAGAGCTAAACGGAAAGCCGTACTGCAAATTCCACAACTCGCTTTCCCATGCCACCAACGACTGCAGGGTGTGGCGTCAGCACATCCAAGCGGCGATAGAGAAGGGGCGTCTAATTTTCAACCAGTACGCCATGAAGGTTGACACCCAACCCTTCCCCGCCGTTAACATGGTGGAAGTCACCTACCCTGAGGGTTGCCAGCCAGGTCCCACGTTCAGCATCAACATGGTAGGACCTGGGAACCACTCTGGCAAAGATGGAGATGAGGGCAGCTGCTCTCATAGCAAGGACACAGAGGAGGCCGCTCCACGCGATCGGCTCCATCATGATGGTAAGCGCTACGTCACAGAGGGAGAAGTGAAGAACATAAGATATCAACGACCTCTCTCTGATCACCTCCTCAACAAATATGTGAGTCAGTATGACCAACGCCGACGGTCCAACTATGATGATGAAGGAGATCGTCTGGCTAGAGAAGCCAGAAGACATCGTCGGCAGGATCGCGATGAGGAGGAACACGAGCGCCGTACCACGGACAAGTCAAGGGAGCAAGATGACAACGCCAGACACTGGGACTGCCCTTTCTTCAGACACTGCTGGGATTCAGGAATGAGCCGATTGCCCACAATCGGCAATTGCCCAGAATGCAACCAGAAGAAGAAGGAGGCAGCCAACGTGTCTGTGTTCAAGCGCTTAGGGCCTCTCCCGCCACAGAGCAAACGTGCTGAGTCACCTCGTTGGGCAGATCTTGAGGATTCCGAAGACGAGGGACTAGAAGAAGAAGAAGACAGGTACCACCGTCCAAGGTGGTGCCCTGACGGACTCAGCCGTTCACAAAAACGCAGGGTTCAGCGGTTGCGCGGCCTGGAGGAAGCCGAAAGGTTATACTTGCACACGCTAAGGAAGGCACGACCTGATCTGGCTGCAAAGGTTCAGCGAGCCCTGGATAAAGAGGGTCGTCCACGGAGAATGGAGTGGCGTCCCAAGCAAAAGAAAGCCGATGATGAAACATCGGCTGGCACAAACATGGTGCTCGTCTTGCCGACAGAGCTTAGTGCTCCACGATTATATGATGCACTCAAGGTGGACGAAAGCAGGCGCATCAAGTCAGAGGTTGGGTTGGTTTTATCCAGCCTGACCGAGTAGCAAGATTAAACCAATGAGCGAACCGTGTGAGGCTGATCCTTGTGATCGGCCCCAAAAAATTTATGGAGGGACATTACAAAACCTTCATCGAGCAAGCAATGTGGAGGCCGATTCCAGCAATCGGCCAAAGTTATCTTCTGCACATATTCTGTTTGTGGTCAGCAACGATCTACTGGGCAGCGGCCACGTCGGCAGATGAAAGTCAGCATGAATCTTTGCGAAGCCGACGTGCAAGTACAGTGCCCTGACTAACCATGAAAGCCGATATCTGCAGTCATTTGGCAGATTCGGCTCGGGGGGCATATAGTCAGATGAACATGTGCAGATAAACATGTGCAAACTTGCGTGCAGTGGAACATTGGGGGCCGATTAAGGAGAAAAATCGGCCAAATAAAAAACAAAATTTTCAGCCGATGGAAGGGCATCGGCTTCAAAATGTTCAGAAGCGGAGCAAGACCGGCATCGACGGTCAGTGACCTACAAAGCGCGGAGTAGACTGAAGAAGCCCGGGGGGCAGCTCACCCTGAAGGTTCTCTGCTTTGGGGAGCCGATTTTGTTGAAATCGGCTAACTCTGCGTAGGCGGCACATTCGGCTGATCCATTGCTGTTCTCGCCTCGACTGGGACTCGGGGGGGGGGGGGGGCAGTTGGCTGGTTACTGCTATGTTTTGGGAAGCCGATTGGAGTCGCATCGATCGGCGGCCGCATTGTGATCTCCTCTGAATCGGGGTAGGAGGCCGTCAGTTTTTACAAGTTTGGACCGTCTTGTCACTGCAAGAGGAAGAAAGGGACTAGATTCTCAAAATAGCCGATGAATAGTCATCGGCTAAGGAATTGCGAAAAATTGTGGTCAGATATCAAATCGCAGCCTGAAATTGAGAAGTTCTTGGCCTACGAGTTTATTGACATGAGGGTCCGGCTTCATGGGTGTCCAGAAGAAAGATCCGATACATTGCTATCGGCCTTGACGAGACAGGCGGAAGGAATGAAATTGGGGCAATTGAAGGATGAATCAAAAGAACAATTTCATTAATTCAGAGGAGCGGCTTTACAAGAAAGAGCCGATTGGCTCTCAAAAGAGGGATCTGGTACCTAGCGCACTACTACTACTAGTCCTATTCTACTAGCCGTCGCTTTCCTCGTCGTCACCGCCGTCGATGTCGTCGGCGCTGCTCCCAGGGAGCTCCTCGTCGCTGCTACCCCAGCCCGTGGCCGGAGCCTCTTCCTCCTCGTCATCATCATTGTCCTCGCTGTCCGCCCAGGAGCGGAAGCGTTTGGTTGGCGGGTACCCAGCGGAAGAGGAAGATTCATCTTCCTCCTCCTCTTCTTCTTCTTCGTCGTCATCTTCATCCTCGCTGTCCGCCCACTTGCGGGAGCGCTTCTTCAGCGGGAGTTT
Source organism: Lolium perenne (assembly GCF_019359855.2). NCBI lineage: Eukaryota > Viridiplantae > Streptophyta > Magnoliopsida > Poales > Poaceae > Lolium > Lolium perenne. The sequence continues at coordinate 41,403,620 of NC_067244.2, read as the reverse complement.
GGCGGAGGGGAGGGTCTTGGCCTTCGCTACTTCTCCTTCTTTCTTCTCATTATCGGAGGGGAGGGGGTTCACCTCGGAATGAGGCTTGTCCTCGTTCTTCTTCGGCGAGAATGGGGGGAAGAGGTTTGAGAAGGAGGAGGAAGAGGAAGACATGGCTGGGGGAGAAGAGGGTTTTTTGGGTGCCGATGGCTGGAACAGAGGAAGGGGACGAAGAAAGCTAGTTGATCGGCACAGTTAAATAATGAGAAGCCTGGTGGAAATTTAATGTCATTACAGTTTTCAAGGATATGACGCCGGAGCTATCGAATTTTGCAGAGAAGCTGAGAAGACAGGGCGTAATGATAACGGATACTGCAACAACTCTGCTCTGCCACGACATGACCCGACGAAGGAGAGCATAATGATTTTGGAAAAATTATTTCCAAAACCAGGGGGGCATGTGTTATCACCAGATTTTGGAAAAATCCATAGGTGGGCCGTAAGAGAGGTGGGCTTGGAAGACTACATGTGGAAGATCTCTGAAGCGGCCTTGCACGGAGAATTTGGGCTAGTTTGCCCGTGTATCTTTAATTATAGTAGGTTATGTTTTAGATCAAGGTTAGAGTTTGTATCGTGCACGGTGGGATATTCCCACGTTAGAAAGTCCCCTGGACTATAAATATGTATCTAGGGTTTATGGAATAAACAACAACTCACGTTCAACCCAAAACAAACCAATCTCGGCGCATCGCCAACTCCTTCATCTCGAGGGTTTCAATCAGGTAAGCGACATGCTGCCTAGATCGCATCTTGCGATCTAGGCAGCACAAGCCCCACGTTGTTCATGCGTTGCTCGTACTGAAGCGTCTTTGATGGCGAGCAACGTAGTTATCATAGATGTGTTAGGGTTAGCATAGCTCTTCGTATAACATGCTTACGTAGTGCAGCCCTTGCATGTCTAGCCGCCCTCACGCCTATCTTAGGCGTGGGGGCGGCACCCTGCTTGTTCATCATCTAGTAGATCTGATCCGTTATGATTGCTCCTTGCTCTGCAAGGATTAGTTTAATATCTGCAATAGTTAGGCCTTACAAAGGGGTGGAGGATCCAGCGGCACGTAGGGTGGCGTTCGCAAGTCCTAAACAGGATGTTCCGAGGATCAACGTCATGTTGGTTTTTAGGCCTTGTTTAGGATCAGCTTATGAGCACCGTGCGTGGCCGCGAGGCCCAACCTGGAGTAGGATGATCCGATTATGCGGTGAAAACCCTAAATCGTCGTAGATCTCATTAGCTATATTTTGATCAAGCAGGATCACCAAGTATTCGTGCACCCCGTACGGATCATGGGTGAATCGGCTCTTTGAGCCAATTCACAGGATAACCTGAGAGCCGATCGAGGCTCGTATTTAATGTTTACGTGTATGCCATGCAGGAATTAAGCGAGGCATCCCCATCACCTTCCTGACCAGGTATAGGTCAGGTGGCACGCCCTTGCACTTCGCATCGCCGCGTGTGACCAGAAGAGCATTGCGGGCCGTCGCTCGGAGGGGTCTCAGCCAGCCGCAGCTCTAGGCTCTTCCCGGCTCTCCACTGTGTTGACAGGCCGCTGCCCGCCGGTGGGTTTTGGCAGTCAACAGATCATTACCCATAGGCTTCAAAGTCCGATGTTTGCCACCATGCATAAAAGAATATGTATTTTCTCTCCCAGCATGTGTCACATTACGATCATACTGCCATGGACGTCCAAGTAGCAATCCACACGCCTCCAATGGCAACACATCGCACTCTATCTCATCAAGATAATCATCAACTGTAAATGGCACACACACCTTATGAGTAATCTTCAGCATACCACAGCTATTCAACCACTCAAGACGTTTAGGTTCAGGAAGACGCCATGTAGACAACCCCAGTGCTGCCACCATCGCCTTGCTTATGCCATTAGTATAGCTACCGCCATCAATCATCAACTTGCAAGCCTTGCCCTTTATAATGCACTGAGTCTGAAACAAAATCCATCGATGTTCCTTGTCAACTGTCTTGCAAGCAACATCTTGTACCTTCTTGAGTTGCATATTCAACCCGCTCAATGGTACATCCTCCTCAACAGTAACAACAGTACACATGGAATCAGAGCCAGGTTCCTTCTCCTCAGTGACTGCCTGTACTGGAACAACCTCCTCCACGGTAGTGTTAGAGCACATCACCTCCTTGTCCACCTCGGTGGACTTGACCACAAATCTTGCACGCAGAAACTACTTGAAATCTGCCCAACTAGAACTTACACCAACGATACCTTGGACTATCAGAACATCATGGTACTAACGAGCCAAAACATCATCAACACGCCGGTATGCAATAATAAATTCAGTTTGGCCACCGAACGTACTATCAAACGCCTTGCATCTCTCAAAACCACTGTCAATGTGTGACTCCCAAAGCTGAAATTCCACCGGTGTCGCAGAGCTAACCAACCTCCACTTGATGGTAGATGCATCGAAGTGAGAACCCGTCACAATATGAAGGTAGTCGTGGTATACATCTTCCTTCCGAACCACAACACCAAAACGTGAAGAAACAGGAACAGAAACAGCATCAACAGTCAAAACAGTAGGAGCAGGTGAAACAACAGCAGCAGGGCCGGTTAGATGCCCGGTTTGGCCAGCCTGGGTGCCGGCCTGGCCGGTCTGTTGTCCGGTCATGCCGACCTGGGTGCCGGTCTGGGGCCCGGTCATGCCGGCATAAGCCCCTGGAATTAGCCCGGATGGCACCGGCCTGGGGGCCGGTTTTGGCCGGGTTGGCCGGCCTGGGGCCCGGTCTGGCCGGGTGTGGCACCGGCCCGGCCGGTCTGGACGCCGGATCCTGTCACGATCTGCCTTCTTCTTCTCGACTCAAACACCAAAATTCGCGATTTTGACACCTGGAACAACCATGGATGATAGGAAAACTGCACCACAACATCACCAATCTTCCTCCACCCGACCTCCTTCAAGTTTGAGCCAATATCCTCCGATGCAAACCGATCCAATGAGATCGATCAACACAACCTCGCCGTGAGCAACCCAGTAATATGATACCACATGATAAGAGGATCCTAGCAGATCCTCCTACGGTGTTGCCCGATCTTTCACAACGAGAACCCAGGTTGATAGAATCTCCCAACAACACGATGAACGCAACCTGAAGAAAAGGGACGAATCCAGCAAGCAACGGATCGATGAACAATACACCTCAAACCTAAGCTAGACAATCATTGATGAACACAAGAACATTCACAGCGGATCTTATTACGAACTAGATAAACGACAGCGTCGTACCCCCGGAGGGATGATACACGTGAACACACACAGTAGTTTTAACCTAAACTTGTCTAACCCTAAACCCTAGCCGTGCCAGCCCTTATATGAGGGGGTGGCCGGCCAAGCCCTTGTGGGCTTGCCTAACTTGGTTTGGACAGGCCCAAACCAAAACTAACTCGACTTATTAAAAATCATAATTGGCCCATATATGACCATTACATAAAATAAGATAACTAGGCTGCTGGAGTCCTGAAATTGGGCTTCACATCGGCCTTCATGCCCATATCAGAAACCATTCTATCAACCTAAAAATGTTTTGATTCTCCTTTTTTTTATTAATCCCGATTTCATGAGTTTATTTAGTCCATTATCTATATAAGTTCGAAATTTATGGATTCATATGAGCTGAAGGCTGTTAATTAGCTTGTTGACGTGTCAGCCTTAAAATGTTGGCACGTTGTTTTTGAAAACTATTTCCGAATTGTGCAAAAATGACAATGCATTAGGGCCTCTCTAGCCGATCCGTTAAAACCTTGTATGCTCATCTAAATCATGCTTAACTGAACCCTCAAACCGGTTAGAGAAGTAAAAAATTTACTCCTCGATCACTTGGTCCCTTATTTATTCTCGTCGACCGAGTGGACGAGTATAATTTTTCCCTTCGCCTCCCTCCCCCCGCTGTCTGAAAATAGGTGACTCGGATTTCTCTAAATTCGCATATATTCAGCCACATATGTGATCGACAGCTTCACCAACCGTGACATTGACCGAACACGGGCTTGTTTAATCGTGGATGAAGCGATCAAGGTGGCTCTTAAATTTGTAAAAGTCCACAGAACTGGTAACATTGCAGCTCACAAGGTAGCAGCTTTTAGTAGACATGTGTTGAGTAGTGGTGTCTTGCATTATTCTGTTCCGACCTGTGTAATGGAACAAGTAATATGTGATTGTAATGTGAAACAGTTTGAGTAATCAATACATAACACCTTCCAAAAAAACAAAAATTCGACTCACTTATTTCCAGACGGAAGAATTAGTAAAGATAGCATAAATTCTTTCTTTTTAGTTCAGGCTACATGTATAATGTTTATCTTTTAAAAAGAATAAAATTGGCATTTCAAAGTTCCAAAAACATCTGAAAAAACCCTTTGATGTAGTCAATGTGCTCACCCATATTTAGATCCAATTTTTTTCAATTTTATATAGCATAAAATATAAAGAAATTTTTATTGAGATTTTACAAACATGTATACACATCATTGGCTATATTTAGAAAAATCGAAAAACTTTTGAAATTTCAAATCCAGCTTTTATATTTTCTCGATAGGTCAGTATCTCGAGCTCTAATAAGCCGCACGCAGAAAGACAGTCGGTAAACATAAAACCACTAATAGGGCTTGGGCCTTTAATTACCTGTCTTTTGGCGACAATTTTAAGTTTAGTCCCGGATCTGCTAGTTGGGCCATGTACTGAAGGATATTTTGAAAAATTTCTAGGATGGGGTGGAGGTTCAGGGCCTGAACCTCAGCCATTGCATACAACTGCAGGCATGTGTAGAGTCATTGCACCAAACTGTCAGATACCGAACAACTTTTTTTTCCAGGGCTCTCGTGAGAGAGGCCATTGAAAAGCGATCTAGTTACCCTCGGCTGCCGGCGCCACCGCCGCTAGTTCCTCTGCCCTCCGTTGGCCGCTTCGGTGGCCAGAGGGTGGGGGAACCTTGGATCGGATGACCGGTTTCCCTAGGGTGTTCGAGTTCTTCGTCTTTGATGTAGGAGCATTGCCGGCGACGAGAATAAGGGTCCTTCAACCTGCACCGAATCGAGGTTTTTTATGAAGGAGCATCGACGAGTTAATAGCATGTAGGGAGTTGGCAGATTGGTGCTCACCATGTGCTCGATGAAATGGCCGCAAGAACTTTACTTTTGAATTTTGCCAAACTTTTTGGTGGATGTGATTCATTTAATATTTGGCACCTGTTGGTGGTGGTGGTGTGCAAAAAGAAGCTGGTTTGAGAAAATCCAAAATGGGTATGATCTTAATTCTGATTTGGGGTTGCCACTTTGCTTGATTATATTAAGCAATTGAAAAGGAACTAGTCAAAGTGGTCAACATAAAAAGTGTTCAACTTGATGAGGTCTTGGATGAGGTGCAAAGATTTGAGAGAGTTTAGTTTAAAAGTTTCTTAATACAGGGGCTCAAAGTGGGTACCCTGATATAAATTGTCAAAATGACCATTATCACATGTTGCATGGTTTTTTCTTATTTTCCTTTGATTTGATTTGGGTTCCTTTGATTCAAAAGGTATTCTTTTGAGTTTAGTTATGTTTCCAAACCATTGGCACAAGTTAATGTGGCCTAGGTTAAAGATTTGCAAAAATGGCCATAAGCTCATATGTGATGCAAATTTTATTTTATTTTTCTTTGTTTCTCTTTGATCCAAATGATCATGGTTTAGGGTTTAGTTAGTGTTAGGTTGGGTTTAACAATGGTTCACCACCATTTTGGTAAAGTAAAAAGGGCATAGGTCAAGATTTGTAATTATGGCTATAGGCCCACATATGCCTTTTCTTTTCCTTTGTTTTCTTTTTATTTGTTCCTCTTTGGTGTTGAGAAGTGTAGGGTTTAGGGTTTAGAAACATGTTCAATACATCAAACAAACTATCATGGCAAAAATCACATCATTTAGGCATGAGCAATATGCACATTATAGAACTCAAATAAAGTTTTTGTTGGTTCCAATTTTTGAAATAAGTGAAATTCATTTTATTCTTTGTTTTAAAATTTGGGATGTTACAAACCCTTCCCCCTTAAACAAAATCTCGTCCCGAGATTTAAGAAAAGTTAGGTTCCTAAGAGAGATTGGGCAAATGGGTTAACAGGAAAACATACTTTGCATGGCATTGGGTGCTTCCTGGGCTTCGGTTGCACTCATGCGGTAGTATCGACCGTTGCAGTTGCTCGGGTTCCTTCCAGTTGAGACTCGGCGTTGTTGCTAGGCAGGTGCAGTGGTGTTGGGGACAGTCTTGGCAAGCTTCTTGGGGCACTCATTGGAGTAGTGACCCACAACTCCACATTCATAACAAGTCACAGTTGATCCTTTGGGGTGACGGGGACAGCATTGCTTCCAGTCCTTGGAGCAGTGTTAGGGTTGTTGTTGTTACCATTATGGGTGTGGTTGTTGTTGTGGTGGTGGTTGTTGTTATTGTTGTGGTTGTTTCCTCCGGGCTTCGGGTGTCCTCAATTGTTGTTGATGTAGTTTGGACGGAGAGTCTGAGCAGGTGGCTTGTTGTGTCTTGGGGCAAATCCTCCACTTGAATTGTTGTGGTACTTTTGTGCATTGCCGGGTCCATTCTGGTTCATCATTCTACGCTTGCGATTCTCATTGGCTTGGTGAAGCTTTCCTTCCATCTGGATGGCAGAGTCCACTAATGCTTCCAAGTCAGCAAACAGTATGTTCACAAGCGAAGTTTGCATCTCATGATGATGATGCCTCGTTCAACAACAATGGAGGTCAAGGCGAGGACCTAAACCGTGATGAAGGCCAAGAGGACTCACAAGAATCTTCTCCTTTAGCCGACACTCGCCGTGAAGATCCTACTACAAGACACTTGCGTCTCAAGTCTCATTCCTTGCGTAATATCATTGGTGATCTAAAGAGCAAAGTAACCACCAAGAGGCAACTAGCAAACTTTTGTGAGCACCACACCTTTGTCTCTATGGTGGAACCACTCAAAGTTAATGAAGCTCTTGAAGATCCCGATTGGTTGAATGCAATGCAAGAGGAACTCAACAACTTCAAGAGGAATGATGTGTGGACTCTCATGAAGCGACCCGATCATTCCGCAATGTTATCGGCACCAAATGGGTTTTCAAGAACAAGCAAGATGAAAGTGGCATGGTCATCCGCAACAAAGCAAGATTGGTGGCACAAGGCTATTCTCAAGTCGAAGGCGTGGACTTTGGTGAAACCTTTGCACCCGTTGCAAGGCTTGAGTCCATACGTATCCTTTTGACCTTTGCCTCTCATCATGGCTTCAAGTTGCAACAAATGAATGTTAAGAGTGCTTTTCTTAATGGTCCTTTACATGAGGAGGTATATGTGAAGCAACCCCCGGGGTTTGAGGACCCCCATTTCCCGGACCATGTCTTCAAGCTCAAAAAGGCCCTATATGGACTCAAACAAGCTCCTAGAGCTTGGTATGAGCATCTAAAGGAGTTGCTTGAAGACCGTGGTTTCGAAGTGGGGAAAATTGATCCCACTCTTTTTACTAAGAAAGTCAATGGGGAGCTTTTCGTATGCCAACTCTATGTAGATGGCATCATATTTGGCTCGACTAACAGAAAATTCAATGATGAGTTTGCTATGTTGATGACAAATAGGTTTGAGATGTCAATGATGGGTGAACTCAAGTACTTTCTTGGATTCGAGATCAAGCAAATGCGACAAGGCACCTTCATCAATCAAGCAAAGTACCTCCAAGACATGCTCAAGCGCTTCGATATGAAGGACGCAAAAGGCATTGGAACTCCGATGCATCTCAAGTGTCAACTGTCCCTTGACGAGACTGGCAAGGCGGTGGATCCCAAGCTCTACCGTTCGATGATAGGTTCGCTTCTTTACCTTTGTGCCTCTCGCCCGGATATAATGTTAAGCGTTGGTATGTGTGCACGGTTTCAAGCGAGCCCGAAGGAAAGCCACATTGTGGCGGTCAAAAGGATCTTTCGATATTTAGTTGATACCCCACACTTCGGACTATGGTACCCAAGGGACACGGACTTTGCTTTGGTTGGTTTCACCGACTCCGATTGGGCGGGCGACAAGGTTGATATGAAGTCTACATCCGGAGCTTGTCACTTTCTTGGAAGATCTTTGGTGTGTTGGTCCTCGAAGAAGCAAAATTGTGTCTCCGTCTCCACCGCGGAAGCCGAGTATGTTGCCGCGGCAAGTAGTTGTGCTCAAATCTTGTGGATGAGGAAAACCTTGCGGGATTATGGACTCGAGTATAGCAAGGTGCCTCTTTTGTGTGACAATGAGAGCGCAATCAAGATCGCCTACAATCTGGTTCTTCATGGCAAGACGAAGCACATTGAGATACGGAACCACTTCATCAGGGATCACATTGCTCGCGGAGATATTGTACTATCCTTCATTGGTACCAAGGAGCAATTGGCGGACATCTTCACGAAGCCCTTGGATGAGAAGCGTTTCATTGAGTTGAGGCATGAGCTAAATATCATTGATCCATCGAACTTTGCTTGACCGTCGTGCGCACATACCACTCCTAACCTTTATATTTAGATGAAAGGCACGCATGAACATAGGGGGAGTGCGGTTTAAACTTATTGAGCTATCCCTCCCCCCATAATGCATAAAGAAATCCTAAACATATGCTATTTGTCAACTAAGTGACTTATTAGCTTCATGTTGAGTTGTAGTCATGAGTCCTAGATACACCTACGCGACCTCACACTACTACACTCTTACACGGTGGCTTCGGCCACCAACCTCCTCTTTGAGGAGTTTTTCGGTTCTTAGTGTTTCTTTGTGACTTTTTTTTGTCCTTCTTCTTTGCCTTTTTTTAGAACCTCATTCAAGCTTGTTTTCCCTTTTTGGTTTTTGCAAGCTTGGTTGTGTGTTCTTTTTCTCCATCCTTATAGTTTCCTTACCCTCCCTTTTTGGTGTTCCGATGCCAAAGGGGGAGAAGTTCCTATTTGGATGGAGACCTTTCTTGTTGATTGTAGCCTTTTGGTCCTAGTTGCTTATCTTTTCTTGTGGCTACATAACCTCTATGGAGGCACCCTACGGTGAATTTTGGTATTCTCAAGGCTATGGTATGATAACTTCACCCAAATCTCCTTGCATGATCTTATGTTGCCTCCATATTGTGCATATGCTATTTGAACATGTCAATTATCCGTGTTGCATATGTGCTTGGTTTGTAAAAACTAGGGGGAGTGATGCCTCTAGAACATGTGTATTTGTATTCAAATACATATTCATAATATGCACATGTTTAGGGGGAGCTCCATCGAGCTTTTGCAAATCTAAGTATCTCATCATAATATCATATGTTATTGCAAAGTCTTGTGTTGTCATCAAACACCAAAAAGGGGGAGACTGAAAGAGCAAAGTCTAAACCCCGGGTTTTGTGTGTTTGATGACAACTCTCGAATAATCTCACCGTATGCTTTGAGTATCATTGTTAGATTTGCTAGTGCACGGTGACCTCGCTGGACACGTCAAGATCGGAAGACTGAAGCATAGTTTATAGGTTTTCTGGTTTTGTGTGTGTATCGCGAGGTGACATGGCTAGAGAGAAAAAGGGGAGAAAACCAGTTTTTGCCAGACCGGTACTACCGGTACTAGTAGCGGTAGTACCGCTACCCCTACTAGTACCGCCCACGGTACCGCTCTGAAGTTCTGCGCTGGATTCGACCCACAGTACGAGTTACGGTACCTCTGCGGTACCAGGAGCGGTAGTACAGCTCACGAGCGGTAGTACCGCCCATGGCACCGCCCAGGTACCATAACTAGTTACGACAGTACCGCTTCAGTACCGCTCCGGTACCGCTTTGAGTCCACTAAGGTTTGGACCCTATTGCGGTACCTCGAGCTGTACCGCGAGCGGTAGTACCGCTCTGTGTCCACGTGGACCAGATCTGTGGGATTTCGAACTCAGAGCGGTAGTACCGCTTACCCAAAGCGGTTGTACCGCTTAGGCAAAAATTGGACATAACAGTTGGATTTGGAGGAGCCTATTTAAGGGGCCCTTCTTCCCCAACTCGTTTTTATCTCTCCTCTCTCTCTCCTCCATTGTTGCTGAGCTTAAACCTTGAGGATCTCCCCAACCATCCAACCAATCTTGCCCAAACTTTGAGGAGTGGTGGAGTGATACGTCTCAAACGTATCTATAATTTCTTATGTTCCATGCTACTTTATTGATGATACACACATGTTTTATACATACTTTATGTCATATTTATGCATTTTCCGGCACTAACGTATTAACGAGATGCCGAAGAGCCAGTTGCTGTTTTGTGCTGTTTTTGGTTTCAGAAATCCTAGTAAGGAAATATTCTCGGAATTGGACGAAATCAATGCCCAGGATCTTATTTTTCCACGAAGCTTCCAGAAGTCCGGAGGAGATACGAAGTGGGGCGACGAGGCGCCCACACAACAGGGCGGCGCGGCCAAGGCTTGGGCCGCGCGGCCCTGGCGTGTGGGGCCCTCGTGGCGCCCCCTGACCCACCCTTCCGCCTACATAAGCCTTCGTCGAGAATAGTTCCAGAACCAAGAGCCACGATACGGAAAACCTTCCAGAGACGCCACCGCCGCCAATCCCATCTCGGGGGATTCAGGAGATCGCCTCCGGCACCCTGTCGGAGAGGGGAATCATCTCCCGGAGGACTCTTCACCGCCATGGTCGCCTCCGGAGTGATGAGTGAGTAGTTCACCCCTGGGCTATGGGTCCATAGCAGTAGCTAGATGGTCATCTTCTCCTAATTTTGCTATCATTGTTAGATCTTGTGAGCTGCCTAACATGATCAAGATCATCTATTTGTAATGCTACATGTTGCGTTTGTTGGGATCCGATGAATAGTGAATGCTATGTTATGTTGATTATCAATCTATTATCTATGTGTTGTTTATGATCTTGCATGCTCTCCGTTGCTAGTAGAGGCTCTGGCCAAGTTTTTACTTGTAACTCCAAGAGGGAGTATTTATGCTCGATAGTGGGTTCATGCCTCCATTAAATGCAGGACAAGTGATGAAAGTTCTAAGGTTGTGGATGTGCTGTTGCCACTAGGGATAAAACATCAATGCTATGTCTAAGGATGTATTTGTTGATTACATTACACACCATACTTAATGCAATTGTCTGTTGTTTGCAACTTAATACTGGAGGGGGTTCGGATGATAACCTGAAGGTGGACTTTTTAGGCATAGATGCATGCTGGATAGCGGTCCATGTACTTTGTCGTAATCCCCAATTGAATTTCACACTACTCATCATAACATGTATGTGCATGATCATGCCCTCTTTATTTGTCAATTTCCCAACTGTAATTTGTTCACCCAACATGCTATTTATCTTACGGAGAGACACCTCTAGTGAACTGTGGACCCCGGTCCATTCTTTTACATCGAATACAATCTACTGCAATACTCGTTCTACTGTTCTCTGCAAACATCATCATCCACACTATACATCTAATCCTTTGTTACAGCAAGCCGGTGAGATTGACAACCTCACTGTCACGTTGGGGCAAAGTAATTTGGTTGTGTGCAGGTTCCACGTTGGCGCCGAAATCCCTGGTGTTGCGCCGCACTACACTCCGCCGCCATCAACCTTCAACGTGCTTCTTGGCTCCTACTGGTTCGATAAACCTTGGTTTCTTACTGAGGGAAACTTACTGCTGTACGCATCACACCTTCCTCTTGGGGTTCCCAACGGTCGCGTGCTGAACGGAGAGACACACGTCAGCTGCGCGCAGCATGGAGGAGACCCCGATCTATAGTTCTACCAAGAGAGATTTCACCAATACTTGCTATTCCTTAGTGGATCTTGGCACTACTAGGGAAAAGCCTATAGGTGGAGGCAAGTTGTGCCGGCGCACCACCTTGTGCATGCGCCGGTGGAAAGGATTGCCGGCGCACCACATTTCAGCCGCGCCGGCGATGAAGGGATACTGCCGGCGCACCTCGGGGAAAGGCTCGCCGGCGCTATTTCCTGGCATGGCCCGGGCCGATTCGGGCCAGGCCCAAGAATCATTGCCGGCGCACCGGCCCAGTGGTGCGCCGGTGGAAAGTTTTCTATTGCCGGCGCACCCCTGGGCCGGTGCGCCGGCAATGATTCTTGGGCCTGGCCCGGTTGTGATATAGCCGAAAGGGGTATATGTTGCCGGCGCACCATGGTCCAGGTGCGCCGGCAATAACCTGGCAGTTATTTCAGCCACCAACCAGCCCACTCACTCACACACTCACTACACTCCACTTCTCCACACAAACCCGAGCCTTCTCCCAACCCAGCTCATTTTTGCCCATTTCTATCCCCAATTTCACCAATTTGACCAAACAAAATCAAAATTTTTGAGCAAATCTTCCCTTCCTACATGCATCTCCCACATCCCCCTATGTAGATCTAGATCTACTATCCCGCATTGACCGCTCAATCTAGATCTAGATCTAGAAAGTCGGCTTCCATACGCCATTGTCGCGGCGCGTCGTCTCGATCTTATCGACGAATATATCAAACAAATAGGTGATTAATGAACAAATTAAGGAATGAAATCGATGTATGTTGGACATTTGAAGAAAATCTCTCGTGTGTGGCATATATATATGTTGTGCTTGTGCTTGTGTGTGTGTTGGCGTTGAAAATGAGTTGCCAACGTTGCGCCGAAATGTTGATTCTTCAAGTTTCCGTTTCGGCACATTTCTGCGCTCCTATGTCCTACCGTGTAGGAAGGTCATGCCGAAATTTTCCGTGAAAACTACCGACGGATGCATGGTTCTAATGAATTATGTAATCTTACCATGCAGGCGATAATGGTTATCGAGATGAGTGAAAGCATCGTGATGAGATATCTGAAACACGCGATCATCGACATGTATGAAAATAACCGCACGGAGGTATTGTGTCCGTGCCGGAGATGCAAACGAGGGAAATGGTTTGACCCGTATTCAGGCAAGTTGCAGGGCACCTGCTCACTAATGGTTTCATGCATGGACACACTCAATGGATGAGTGATGATGGCGCGGAGGTCAATGGGGCGACGGCGGCAGGTGGTAAAAATGGCCGGCAAGAAGGAGGGCATCATGATACTGATGACGATGAAGAGTTTGTCGCACATGACGATAACCTTGACGACGACAATAACCTTGACGACGACAATAACCTTGACGACGACGAAGAGGTGCCGCTAGCTTCAGTCGTGCGGGACCCTCATCTTCAAGATCTGCTTCTCGAAAAGACGAAAGGCGCCAAGCGGAAATCAAAGCTTGAGCAACTCGAGATAGACTCGAATACTCCGTTGTACGACTCAGGTCGCGGGTTGGGGGAGTCTCGCTTGAGAGTAGCTCTCGATGTGCTGCAGATGAAGGCGAAACACGGATGGACGGACACAAGCGTCGACGACATCCTGGAATACGTGAAAGATCTCCTTCCTGCCGGGAACACGTGTCCTGGTAGTCTAGCCGAGGCCAAGAGAATCACGTGCCCTCTCGACTTACCCCACGAAAAGTATCACGCCCTGCATCAACGACCGTATCATGTATCGCAAGGAGCACATGGACAAGACCAAATGTCCTGTGTGTGAAGCTGATAGGTACAAGATAGGGTAGAAGACAGCTCCTCGTATAGTTGTGTGGTACTTCGCGCTGCCCCGGCTTCAACGGTTCTACGCGGACCGCAAGGAAGCAAAGCTCATGCGCCGGCACGCGAGAAGAAAGGAGGCGGTGTTGAATGATAAAGAGCGGATTGAGCACCCGGTCTTTGACGCACCCTTCGGATGCAAGCCGATGGAAAGCATTAGACAATGAATTCGGAAGTTTTGGGGCAGATCCCGTAAACATCAGGTTGGGTGCGAGCACGGACGGATTCAATCCGTTCGGAAACAGAGCAGCACACATAGCACATGGCCCGTGTTTGTATGGATCTACAACCTCCCGCCCTGGCTGTGCATGAAGAGGAAGTACATACAGATGAGTATGCTAATTCAAGGGCCGACACAGCCAGGAAACGATATCAACATGTATCTCGAACTATTAAAGGAGGAGCTTGAAACGTTGTGGGCGGAGGAAGGGGTAGATACATGGGACGCCGTCAGCGGAAAGAATATTTCCCTTTGAGAGCCGCGTTGATCACGACGGTGCAGGACTACCTCGGATACGGTTACATTTCGTTCCAGTTGTGCCATGGACACAAGGGATGTGTCATGTGCATGGAAGAGACGATGTTTTTGCAGCTTGGTAAGGATGGCTCTTCGAAAACAGTTTACATGGGGCATCGAAGGTGGCTACAGAAAACTGACCCGTGGAGAAAGCGTGGAGATCTGTTCGATGGTACAAATGAACCCCGAGGACCTCCACGTAAGAAGAGCGGCGAAGAGATCGATACATTGCGAAAGGTTGGAAGGAGTGCCCTGCGCCGGGAAAGATTCGTCAAAAGCCTGGAGAGAAGAAGAAGAAAAAGGAAACGACGCCGCTCATTGGTGTATGGAAAAGGAGGTCCGTGTTTTGGGACTTGCCGTCTTGGAAAATTCTCGATACACCTCACCGCCTTGATGTCATGCATATTACAAAGAACGTGTGCGAGAGCTTGCTTGGCACTCTTCTCAACATGCCGGACCGGACCAAAGATGGGCCGAAAGCAAGACGAGACCTGAAAGTTTTGGGCATCGGGGAAGAGCTTCAGATCCCGCCGGCCCAAGAGGGACAATCGGAGGAGGAGGCGGACGGCGGTCGAAGCGCAAAGGATTAAGCAGCCGGACTATTACTGTCCCCCTCCTGCTTCACTTTTAGTCCGGCCGAGGTCGATCAATTTTTCAATTGCCTTGTAGGAGTCGAGTGCCCTTCGGTTACTCCGGCTAATAGCAGATACCTGGACCCCAAGAAACGAAACTTCAGCGGCATGAAGTCTCATGACTTTCACGTGATGATGACGAAGATTCTTCTGGTTGCCATCCGAGGTATAATGGATGACCATGTCCGTGCAACGCTGATTGGGCTCTGTAACTTCTTCGACGTCATAACTCGGAATTCGATAAGCGTGAAGAAACTCGCAAGGCTCCAGGAAGAGATCGTGGTGATCCTATGTGAGATGGAGATGTACTTCCCGCCCGCATTCTTTGACGTGATGGTCCATCTGTTGGTCCATATCATGGATGATATCGTCAGTCTAGGGCCGGCATTCTTACACAACATGATGCCGTTTGAAAGAATGAATGGGGTCATTAAAGGATACGTTCGTAACAGGTCACATCCAGATGGAAGCATCGTACAGGGCTGGCTCACCGAAGAGTGCATCTCTTTCTGCACGAATTATCTAGACATCGAGGACCCTGTTGGTTTGCCTCAAAACAAGTACCTCCGTAGGTTCGAGGGAGTAGGCCACAAAAATGGAAGGAAGGAACTGCACGTGCACATGTCTGGTCGGAGTTCCGACTTTGACAGGGCCAACTTAGTAGCGCTACAACACATTGACTTGATCGATCCTTGGTTGAAAGAGCACAAAACCATGATAGAGAACAGTGGCAAGCCGATGATGACGGAAGCAGAAATATACAGAGAGCACAACTCCTCTTTTGCGCGCTGGTTCAAAGACCACATTGATGCTAATCCCCCACCAATGGATTCTGACAAGGATAAACTAGTATTGGCCTTGTCACATGGCCCCGCGCCCAACATCATGACTTACCAAGCGTACGATATCAACGGGTACACATTCTACACGGAAGAAAAAGACAAGAACAGTGTTTACCAGAACTCAGGGGTAACGATGGATTCCTGGACGGGTGACGTAAAGACTAGATACTACGGAAGAATCGAGGAAATCTGGGAGCTTAGCTACGCTGGGGAGAAAGTGCCGATGTTCCGTATCAGATGGGCTAAGAGCGTCAGAAAAGAAGACCGGTATTTCACCACCATGTTTCTACCCGAAGCCAACAAATCAAAGTCCACGAACGCCACCGCGCGAGAATGAGCCATGGGTGCGGCAGAACACGTGCACCAATGCTTCTTCATAACCGACCCATCCAGGCCTAGCCGTGTTATCGTGAGGAGAGGCAAGAGGACCATCGTCGGAATGGATGGAGTCGCCAACGAGGAAGACTTCGAAGGACAAGTCGGAGACCCAATGATGGAAGAATCCGAGGACGAAGACACAACATACACCACAAGAAGAAGCAGGACCACGCTACCGAGGTCAGGTCGACCCTTCAAAAGAAGAAGTCACGACACGGGGCTAAATTATTCAACGACGAGCAAGAAAAGCAAGAAGAAAGCGAAACACTCTTCTCAATCGATGATGTAAAAATTTATTTGCAAACTATAACTCATATTTTGTGTAATTCATAACTACTCATATGGTCATGGCCAATATTTTATGTATGACTAATTAATATTGTGTTGGTCAATATTTTGTGTATGTATATATAACTCATATTTTTTTGTAATGCCTAATTAACTCATATTGCTTTGTTATTATCTTGAAAAGAGAAGGAAAAAAATAGTATAGGATTTGTGGGAAAAGAGAATAAACATAAAAGAAAGTGAAAAGAAATAAAGAAAAGAAGAAAAATAAAATAAAATAGAAAAAGGAAATGTTTTAGAAAAGGAAAAAAATAGTATAGGATTTGTGTTGGTCAATATTTTATGCATGCATGTATATATAACTCATATCTTCATGTTTTTACATAACTCATGCATATTGCTTTGTTATTATCTTAAAAAGATAAGAACATAAATATAATGCATAACTCATTTTTTGTAGATGATTTGGGAGGAAAGAAAATAAACATAAAATAAAGTGAAAACAAATAAAGAAATGAAGAAAAAGTAAAAGTAAAATAGAAAAGGAAATGGCCAGCCAGGGGCTGGTGGGGGCTAAGTCCCACGTATAGCCGGACCCATGTTATTGCCGGCGCACCACCTGTTTGGTTCGCCGGGGGTAGAGTTGTCCCCGGCGAACCAAACAGGTGGTGCGCCGGCAATAACATGGGTCCGGCTATACGTGGGACTTAGCCGCGCACCGCGTGTGTCGATCCTCTTCCCACCAGTCACAATCTCACGCGCCCTAGCACACGCCGAACCCTAGCACCGCCCCTGCGCCGTCGTCGACCTCGCAGCACGCCGGAGCCGCCACGCAAGGAGGAGCAGGGCGTCGCCGCGGAGAGGAGGGGGAGGGCGTCACGCGCCGGCCACCGTCGCGGAGAGGAGGAGGAGGCCGTTGCGCGCCACCATCGCCGGCCACCGTCGCGGAGAGGAGCAGCAGGGCGTCGCCGGCCATCGCCGTTGGTAAGAACCTCTCTCCCTTCCCCTCTTCCTTCCCCTCTCCATCCCCCTCTTCCTTCCCTCTCCATCCCCCTCTTCCTTCCCTCTCTCTGCGCCGTTGTTCTTGCAGTAGTTGAATTCGATCTTGCGCCGATTCTTGTATTACTCATAGAAAATTTGATTTGATGCCCTGTACCCTTGCAAATTTGCTACTGCTCATGCTCAATTTGCTATATATTCATGCTCAATTTGCTACTGCTCATGCTCAATTTGCTACTGCTCATGCTCAATTTGATTTCAATTTGCTACTGCTCATGCTCAATTTGCTATATATTCATGTTAAAGAATTAAATAAATGCAATAGCAGGTGAAAGAGTCAATTTTGAAGTTCAAATTTGAAAAATTAAGCACATCATTGTCTATATGAGTTAAGTACTTAGGTTGATTAGTTAGTTTTACTCAATGTTGTGCTCATGATGAAATGCAGTAATCAGGGTTCATAAAATGATGAAATGCAGTAGCAAATGATGAAATGCAGTAGAAAATGATGAAATGCACTCATATTCATTCTCTGGTTTGAAATTTTGAGAGAGCACTAAAATAAATTGCTACTGGTTCATTTAAATGTAGTGCCTTCTATGGCAATGCTATTAAATGTTGGCTGCCTGAAATTCTATAAATTCTCTAGATGTTGGCTGGTTGATATAGCAATAATGCTCTCTGGTTCATTTAAAAAATGATGAAATGAACACTTTAGGGTTCAATTCATTCTGTGTTTCATTTAAAACAAAATAAAAATGATGTACATGGTTCTCTGGTTCATGCTTATGCTACTGGAATCAAGTTGAAAATGAACTTTATATATGTTGGTTTAGTTGGTTTAGATGAAATGCAAATGAAGTAGCTAGCTAGGTTCATGTTTCTTAGGTATGTTCATAATAATATGATGGTTCTCTGGTCAAAATAATTTAGTAGGTTTAGTTAATAAAATTTGCTAGCAGTACATGGTTCATTTAAATTAAATGAACACTAGTTATGATAGCAAATGCTACTACTGGTTTAGCTACTGGTTTACTTAATTTAAGAAGAAGAAGTGCTATGTTCATTCTCTGGTTCATTTAAAATTGTGTTTTTGCAAATATATGATGTGCTGTTGCAAATGGACAGTAGCTAGCTAGGTTCATTTAGTTGATTTATAATTGGAGCTTTCTGATAATCCACAAATGAGAAATGACACATGTGAGCTTCTCTGGTTCATTTAAAAGAAAATGAAAATTGGTGCTATGTTCCTTATCTGGTTCATTTAAAACAAAATGAAAATGATAAGGTACCTAGTGTATTTTGTATAAGTGTGGGTACAAGCTCTCTGCCATTTATGCTCTCATGCTCATGCTACTGTCAAATTATGTTAGCAATAAAAATAAAATGCTTTAATAAAATGCTTTATATACTAAGTGCTGTTGAAAAAAGAAATTGAGTTGGGCTGTGGAAATGCTACTGGTTCCAGAGAAAATGCTCTCTGCCATTTATGCTCTCATGCTCATGCTACTGTCAATGCAATGAAAATTGATTTTGTTTATTATAGTGTAAATGAAATGTAGCTGATATGTGAATTTCTGTTGTAATTAAGCAGTAATGCTGCCAGGGATGCCAGGGATGTAAAATGCTCACTATACTGGTTGTAGTACATGCAATGCTGCTGCTACTATTTGCTACTATTGTTGCTGCTACATTTTGAGTTATGTAACTTGAGAGTTAAGATGTTTCTGCTACTATTGTTGCTGCTACATTTTGAGTTATGTAATTGGAGAAAATTCCTATATGTGAATTGCATTTCTGTTACAGGGATTGAGTTGCTATTGAGTGCCGGAATGTCGATTCATTTCCGTTCCGGCAATTCTAGCACTCGGCATGACCAATTTTTAGCAAAGGTCATGCCGAATTTTTCCGTGAATTCTAACTCTTTTTCGTCTTCTATTAGTGCAAGCCACCATGTCGTCTCAAGAAGAGTTAGAGGAGCACTACAATCGGCACTTCTTTAGGACGGAGGAGGATGCCGAGGCCGCTGGTGTTGGCGGCGACGAGGACCATGAGATGGAGGATGCCGCTGGGGGTAGTGCCGACGAGCCGAGCGGCAACGAGGCAAGCGCCGCCGCCGGGGGTAGTACCTACGAGCCTAGCGGCGATGAGGCAACCGGCGCCGCCGGGGGTGGCGGCGAGACAAGCGGCGACGATCCTAGCGCCGCCGCCGGGAGTAGTGGCACCGGGACAAGTGGAGCCAAGAGGCCGCGGAAGGCAAGGCGCCAAAACACGGTCGGCACCGGCAGAGACACAGTCACAGAGGTGGACCCCGCCAGTGGTTTGCCGGTGTTGCCTAAGGATGTTGCCAAGGGGTACGGCAACCAACTGGCATGTATCCTCCGAGAGGTCGTCAATCTCAACGAGACGGACCTCCGAGCTGAGAGCAAAGCGCCTTTGCGAGCCCAGCTCATTGCGAGGTTGCACGCACGATACAAGTTCCTAGGCGACTACGCCTCCAGTCATCAAACCAACAACATTGTGAACTCACAAGCCCTCCTGAAGTTCACCAAACACCTCAGCAGCTATAAGTACATGGTGCGGAGGCTGATTGCTGAGGGCAAAGGTTTCGAAGAGGTCCACTCCGCCTTTCCGCATGTCACCCAGGCGGACTTTGATGCTTTTGTGGCCAATGAAGAGCTACAAGCAACCAAGAATCGCAAGTTGTGGGGGAAGGAAATGCGGGAGCTTAACATCGGCAACCACAACCTTGGGAGCCGTGGGTACGAGGGAAAGGAGCCCTATTGGGCGAAGGAGGATGAGGCGTATGTAAATGCCGGCATTGAGAACCCCTGGCTCAAGTACAAGGACCCGCTTGAAAGAAGATTCATCAGGTCCCGGTACCATAAGAAGAAACTAACCGGGGAACTTGTCACGGACCCGAAGGTCGTAACCGACATAATTTGGTTCACGAACGACCAGAAGGTCCTGGCGTTGGAGAAAAAACTGGTAAGCAATTTACCGGTTTTATTAGATCAAGTATCGTTCATATAATAGTAGCAACATTTCTAAATGGTTCGCGTTTCTTCCGCAGGAAGAAGAAAGACAAAGACTTTCTCAATCCTCCCAAGGTGACGAAGGCTCCTCGTCCCAGCGTCGACGGGCAGGGTAGCACAGGACAAGCCTCTCGTACGGGCGCTAAACATCGTTAATGAGCATTCACCGACGAGAAGGCCGCATAGAGGCCGTGTGGCTGGCGCCGGTACAGGCTACAAGCATGGTCACTATGGCTTGTCGTCTGCGGCCGATAAAAATGCGCGTAATGAGAGGAAGCAGCGGGAGGCGGAGGAAATGAGGGAGTCAATCCTAGCCCAAGTCCAAGCTGGTTTGGTACCGCAACCGGTACCGCAACTCAAAGCTACACTCGTACACTGAAGTCAAAGCTGAAGTCGCCGCTGGAGTCCAAGCAGATTTCAACGCTATGCAAGCGTGGTATGAGGGTGGCAAACAAGGCCCCCCCCCCCGAAAATGCAAGTGGTTAGCTTCAACGGCAGCAACTCGATGGTGCCGCCGTCCGCCGGCAATGACAATGTTATAATGGAGACTCCTCCGGCCGCCGGCAATGTCGCTGGTGCTAGGGATTCACCGTCCATGCCGGGTAGCAGCCCCTCCGTCACTTGCACGCCCGCCGCCGCATGTGCTGGCCCGTCGACATTAGCCGAGCTCAACGCCCTCACGGTAATTAACTAATGTGTACATCAAGTTAATATATTAGTTTCGTCATCCTTGCCCTCTCTCTAACGCCATACACATGTTCTCGCAGGCGCTCTCGACGCCATGCACCTTTTTGATGAGAGTAAACGACGAAATCAAAGACGTCGCGAGGGGGTCCATCATTCGGCCCCTGGATAAGAAGTGGCACACACGAGATATGGCGGATGACGTTTACCGGGTTGAAGTGGATCGGGCGTTACCGGGCTATGAGGATTTGTTTCCTCCTAATCAACCGCATGGTGCCGATGACGATAGCCCGTTGAATCTGGCCTCACTGAAGGGTTGGGTACTGCTATGGCCGAAGACCCTAATTCGGATCAACACCTACTCGGGGTCGACGGCAAGCAAAGACAAGCACCTTGCGGCGCCACATGTCAGCGTCCCTCCACGACAGCCAGCGGCGCCCGTGGTCATCGCCCCACCAGAACGGCCGGTGCGCCGGAGGTCAGCGCCCCACCACAACAGCCGGCTGCGCCGGAGGCCGAGGAATATGAACGTGACAACTTCCAATGGGATATTCCTACGTCTTCACAAGTTGTCCATGAGGATGCGCCGGGCTTCAACTATGTGTGCTCCAAGAAGCTGTTCGATTCTCAAGACACGGCGGTTGTGGAGGAAAATCCTGAGGAGGTCGCCACCGCCGCCGTCAAAAATATGTTGAGCCCAAACACACTCCGTGCTACGGCCACTACGGCGATGGATGGTCCAGCACTACAACCCAAGAAGAGGAAGAGGGCAAATAAGAAGGACGCCCAAGACAAGGCGGCGGCGGCCAAATCCAAGGACAAGGTCCCACTCCTTGACAAGTTGCCAAACAATTGGCGACCTCTGCATCACTTGGGTCAACCGATGCTGCCGGAGCATGTCGTGAAGAAACTCACCCCGGATATGAGGAGCTTGCATGAGACTGTCTTGCATGTGGAGAACCTTCTTCTCAAATCAAAAGATCCTGGTTACCCTCTCTTCGTGGCGAAGGTGCCAAGCGGCATGAACTTCGTCGAGAAGTACCCCGCGGACTTGTGCTTCATCCGGTTCAACGACATCTTCAGCATCTATCGCATGCAAGCGCTCCACTTTAGTGTGGTTCGCCTAGTTGCTCTTAGCATGTCTTCCCAGATTGTTAAGGAGGGGACGCCGACCATCGCGATCATGGACCCCTTCTATATGCGGGAGAGCATCATCTCGCAACCCCGGGGATCGCGCGATTGCCACCCAGCAGGTCGAGGATTTCATGCTGGCGAACATTAAGAAGGGCGCCATTCTCATCCCTTACTTCCCGAGTAAGTAATCACTCGCTAGTCCCCCATCACCATTCTATCCTATATCTCCATTTGCATTTCCAAAGGTTAATCCGTGTGTTTTCCGCAGAGACAAGTTCTGCACCCTCATCGTCGTGCACCCGCAACACTCGCATGCAGTCTATCTCGACTCGGGTAGGGACCGCAAGAAAGACTACTCCCACATCAGGGCCCTTCTCAATGATGCTCTCACCGGCTTCGCCAACAAGGCAGGCCCCTCAAAGTAGAGAGGAAATCCCGAGGAGGCTTCGTCTTAACCCACACAACCAACTTCCCCGCCTCGTGCGATCGACGCCCGACAATGGGATGGACGCGTGGTACGCCATCCTTCAGATGCAGGAGTACATAAAGTACGCAGATGACATGTTGCTGCCAGATAATCTCAGAAACAGGTTTGCAAACATGGCGGATGTCCCTGATAGAGAGATTAGAAAGAACTGGGGTCGCATCCAGCAGTTCATTTGCACGATAATCCTGCAGGATGTCAACAATAGGTCTGGCGAGTTCTTCTACGGCTATGGTCTACCACCTAATGACGAGATAGACCTCCGCTTGGAGATGTCGCGTGATGAGAGGCCGTTCAACTCGCTTGAGGGCTGCCGTCCATTCCCCCCTAGGCGTACAACCTGATCCTATGACGGGAACACTTGCTAAAGCTTGAACGATATGTCCTTGAACTTCCGTACTGTAATAATTGTTATATATTCCCATAGAATCGACTAGTTGCTTTTATTTAGTTGTATGAATGTGCATGTGAACATGTGTCTGTAGTTTCATTTACTTTGCTATATATTTCAAGATTATGGCGTACATAGCTTAATAATTATTTGCATTTACTCGACCACTACTTGCCTCGTATTTGGAGTTCGCCGATGATTAGAATGTTCGGTCAATCGTACACTGGTGGAGCCAGTGAGCCTTGGTGCGACGGCCACAAGTATCAATCTATTGTGCATCCTACCTAGCCTCACTGACTCCATCCCTGGATGTTAATATTTGTTTCGACCGACAAAGTATGAGGCACGCTATTTAATTCGTACTACTTGTCTTCTATTTGAGTTCGCACTTCTTAATTGCATTGGCCGATGATTAAAATGTTCGGTCACTTGTACACTCCGGGGTGGGGCCAGTGAGGCTTGGTGTGAAGGCCACAAATATCAATCTATTGTGCATCCTACCTAGCCTCACTGACACCATCCCTGTATGTTATTATTTATTTCGACCAACAAAGTATGAGGCACATGCTATTTAGTTCATACTACTTGTCTCTTATTTGAGTTGGCACTTGTTCATTGCATTGGTACTAACGTTTTACTTGTCTTGTGAATGGAGATGCCGACGACATATGTCGTGTACAAGGGGAGGGTTCCTGGAGTCTACGACGACTGGGAGGACTGTCGGAGACAGGTGCACCGTTTCAGCGGCAACAGCTACAAGGGATACCCCACTAGGGTGGAGGCGGAAGGAAGATACGCCCGTTATCTAGCGGGAGAGATGAGGGACATGAGGAGGAACCGGATGAAGACCATGGCCTTCGTGATGATGGTCATGACCATGTTGGTCATGTTCTATGTGATTCTAGTTTAGGTTAGGACCTACATTGTGAGGTGTATGACGATACTTGTGACGACTATGTACCAAGACTTCTAACTTTGTGAAACTTCGCCGTTCGGTGTTGCATATGCACATGTGTTGTATGAAATCAACACATTCCGAAACGAGACTTGCGTATTTGTGTACTGATACCGAAATGAAACTTGGCTCTCTATGTGCTTCTCATATTGCATGTAATACTGTATAAATATGAACTGCGTTGTAAATATATACTGCTGTCAAAATTGTATTGTAATATGCTGGAAAAAAGTGGAAAAAAGAATTTTCGAATTAATTGCCGGCGCACCTAAATAACACATTGCCGGCGCACGTGGCATGCGCCAGTGCTGGAAGCACTACTGCCGGCGCACCTGATAGTGCGCCGGTGAAATAGATCTTTGCCGGCGAAGCAGGGTGGTGCGCCGGCAGTAGCTGAGATATCGCCGGCGCACAACCTGGTGCGCCGGCAGTGTCCGTTTATCACCGGCGCGTTCGCACCGGCGGGCTTGTGGTGCGCCGGCAATGGGGGTTTTAGGTGCGCCGGCAATGGCCCTTTCCCTAGTAGTGTGGTGTTAGGGTTCCTATGGTGGGCTCTTGGAGAAAGTGCAGCTATGGAGGCTAGCTTGGTGTTGTACTAGCTCCATAGGGTGTTGGGAGCCTCCTTGTGGTGTGGAGCTCGCCCCAACCTTGTGAAGGAATCACCGCCTCGACCGGTGTCTTAGTGGAGAAGGGGGAGCACCTTTGTGGAGCTCTCTCGAGGAAGAAGGTGAGGCCTTCCTTCGTGGTGTGACCGTCTAGCCTCTTGTGTGAGCCTAGCACCTCCTCAACGCAGATATACTCTCTTTTGTGAGAGGAACTGCGGGAAACAAACCTCGCCTCGTCTCCGCGTCATCCGGTTGTCCCGCTCCTTACTCTTACTATCTTGTTGATTCCTTTGCTTGTTGCATTTGTCCTATGATCATTGTAGGAACACCAACACCATTAAAGGATTCACCTTTACCTTCCACACCGCTAAAATTGAAAAAGACTAAAACTTGACGTAGCGTCCATTCACCCCCACCCCTCTTGTTCGCTACGATCCATTCACGTAGGTAGTCCTGTGAGAAGCAGCAGGTTTAAAACCATTGGACATGAATGCGGCGCGTTTTTCTATGACAGTTGCATCAGGAACGAGTTTAGAATCTTGTGGGAGCTGATTAACTAAATATTCTTGCTCGCTTGACCTAGAGTTTCTGGAGGTTAGGAATATGCAGAGAGCCGGAGACTCATGTGCTCTGAGATTTGAAACATAGAGTGGAGCGGTCCGAGGTACAACAACGGTGGACGGTAGAGAGGGCGGCAGGGATCCATGGGGAAGGAGGAGCTGAGAAGGCAGCCACGACGGCGTGTGCTCGGTCAGCAGGCGGCGGCGGCGTTTTACTTGGGAGGAAGAAACGAATTAGATCGAGTCTGATACCCCTTCATTACAATCGCAAAATGTCCAAACTGCCCTAATGAACCAAGGGCCAGATTCTGGTACTCGTAGTAATCATTAGGGAGTACAAGGGTACCATAAAAAACTCTCTCTTGTAAAGGCTGGTTTCAGATAATATAGGCTTTATGCCTTTTTCGCAAAAGAAAAGAAAACTGCAGGCTTACATGCATTGGTTTTACATGTACAAATATAATTGATCGAAAATTTAACAGCCACTGGCACTACATAGAGTGTTCAACTACATATAATGTTCTACTTGTGATGCATGTACGTGACCACTTTTAGATGCAACACTACATGTATATTCCGTGTATCGCACCGCACTTTGGCATCGTTTACCTTCCTAGAGGCGTTGTTGTTGAACTCCGTTTCTCGCCCTGGTGGGGTTGTGGCTCTTCGGGAGAAATCCCTATATTTGGTTTGCCAAAGCTAGCGATGGTGACGGATACGCCATCGTTGGAGGCATCACCTTGGAGAGTCAGCATGTGGTTGCTTGGTTGGTCTCGCTTGTGGACGAGGTGGTGGACGTCGGGGTGGCGGACCCGAGAAGTTGTGCTTGTGCGCCAAGGCGGCAGCCTCGGGAATCATCACGTGTGGTGGCCCTATGAGGTTGGGTCACCGCTCGTCATGGCTTGGGTGGCAATGTTGTGCGGCTAGTGCGGCGGGATTGTCGGCTCGGTAGTTGGGCTACAGGTTGTTGGTTCGTGCGGCATTGCAACTCGAGAGCAAGTGGTGGTATGTCAGGGAGGCGGCCCCGGAATGTGGTTCTCATGGTTGACCGTGTAGGGCATGTCGGAGCAGCGGAATGTCGGGGCAGCGGCTCTAAGTGTTGGGCAACTTTGAGGGTGTTCTCATGGTTGACCGCGTAGGGCATGTCGGAGCAGCGGAATGTCGGGGCGGCGGCTCTGAGTGTTCGGCAACTTTGAGGGTGTTTGACCTTGTGTCGTGTGGGCGACGAGGTGACTCTCAATGTTGGTCGACGTTGTGTTGGGCACCACTTCTGTCGCATAGTCTTGTGGATGTAGGTTTCTTCACCTTTATGGGAGCGGCCCGAGAATTCTCCTCCTATAGCAGATGTGGCTTCTCCTCTTCGATGTGTCGTCGGCGAGGGTGGGCGTGACCCTATTGAGTTGTTGGGTGGGCTTGGTCCTGTTTGTATCGATTTTTGCCCAGTTTCCCTCTAAATTTGGGCACCTTCTTCTATTAATGAATAAGACAAAGTTTTTGTCTTTATTTTTTTAAAATATAGATACATTTAAATTTAGTCAAATCTTCGACAAGTTTCATGGGACACGAACGTCCTTCATGAATTTACACAGTGGAATCTCCGTTGGTTTTACACAACGGATTTGCGATAGTGTAAAATATAGTAGGAAATACAGTCTCACATCTGAGAGTATCAAACATGGTAAGAAACACAGACAAACTAGTGCTGACTGTCAAAACCGCGTCTCACTTCCAAAACTAGAAAGAAATCTCCACGCCAAACCCCATAGCCGTTGGACGCCAGGGTTTCCAGCTTGGCAGAAGCAAAGCACAACGCTTCCACACACATGCCTTCATATTTATCATACGTGGTTCGTCCATCTTTAAATACCCCGTTCGACGAAGATGAACATCCTAGCTACCACCCAAGAAATCAACCCACGTACCACCGCCATGGATCGAAGGATCAAACCACGTACCTCCGCGCTTGAGGTCATCTGGTCTTTGCTCCTCGCCAACCTCGTCATCGGCATCGGGAACAGCTTCCTCGCCAAGGGCGACGTCGACTATTACATGGCCATGCGTGCCGTCTGCCGCAGCTGGCGTGCCGTCATGGTCGACCCCAAGAAGCACCCAGCAGATCCCCGCTTCCTCCTCCGGGAGTGGGTCATGCTGGACGAGGAGCTCCCGAGGGGCCGCAAAACCGCCCCCTTCGGCCGTCTCTTCCTCAACACCGCCACGGGACGGTTCCTCCATAGAGATCTTCCCGAGCTAGCCAACTACTACCTCATCACCAGCACGGGTGGCCTCCTCGTCCTCGCAAGAAGGAGCTCTCCACACACCGTCCTCGTCGTCAACCCTTTCACGGCATCCTGCATCACGTTCAAGGTGCCCATGCCCGATTCCCTTCTCCACACCGTTGCCCATCTGCGGGTGGCTGGCACTGCTCCGACTCTAGTCCTAGAGCACCCGACATATCGTATGGCGTACTTGGCCAAGCCAGACGACGAGCACTTCGCCGAGGTAAAGTACAACCTGCTGGACAAGGCACACAACATCTTGGACATCAGTGATGACAAGGTTGATGATCTCCTGAGCAGCATCATTACCCCTCGTTTCTGGGAAAAATACTTCCGTTTCTACTTTGTCCAATCTGCCGGGGAGATGTTGCTTGTCCTCAGTCGTAAACACCCAGACCGCGGCATGGACATCTTCAAGGTGAACTTTGAAAAGAAGGTGATCGAGCCAACAACAAGGATTGGTAGCGGTGCTCTCTTCCTTGGTGAAAGGTGCGTGTATGTCCATGCCGATAAGCTCCCTTCCATTGACGGCAACTGTGTCTTTTACCTTGGTAGAGGCCAGCATGATGGACAACCCGATGGCATCTACATGTATGACCTCAAGACTGAAAAGGAGGAGAGGATCGCGAACGATTTTATCCAATTCATCGGATTGTATGGTAAACCGGTCACTCCCTCCTTAGTTCAGATACTCATGAACTACTGCACCAACATCCCATGGTCTCAGCTAGAGAGTGAACGACGTTATGGATTCTTGGAAGAGGAGCACATCGAAGAATAATATATATATGCTGCGCCTCTGGCCGGAGCACTATTTCATATGCCATGGCACCAGATTGAGCAGCTGTCGGCCTAAAGATGTTTCGTTCCTTGTTTTTTAATTAATTCCGAATTCGTGTGAGTTGTAATTTGTTCCGTCTATGTAATCAGTTTGAACGTTGTTGATTCATATGAGCTGAAGTGGTTGTTAATTAGCTTGTTGATCAGCGTCAGCCTAAAAATGTTTCGTTTCTTGTCGTTCTATTTAGTAAACTAGCATTGTGGCCCTCGCAATTGCGAGAGCACCATCCTTAATGTGTCAAAAGTGTTTGTGTGATAATTCAAAATTTTATGGATCAGTTTTTTACTACGGGAACAATTTTCATGGTTTTTGCAAGTTAAAAGTACAAATAGTATATTTCATCTTTTGATTCCATTAATGAGGTCATGCATGGTATCAAATACCAAGTTATCAACTCTCAGAAGAATTTATGTTGTACATCTAGCAGGCTATTTGAACCGGACATCCGAATTGAGTCCGATCAGATTTTATGCAAACTATTATATAATCGCCTTAATTTCCTTAGAAGTACAAGTCTTTTATAACGGTTATTTGATGACATTTCTCTTTGATATTTGAATTTTGATACAAAGACCATGTCAAGCCAGATTATACAACTACATAACTATTAATATCTTCTTATAATCATAGCAATATACTTTAGATCTAACTATCAAAATAATTAGGGTGATGTGTCGTCTCAATTTTAGAACTCATCTATCTTAATTTTGGTTGATATATAATAGATATATAAATAGATAAATATGGTAGGTGATCGGTATTTTCTTAGAAACACTCAAGAATCTTCAAGATTTAACCATGAAATGCTTGCACTAACTCTGTGCGCGCGTACCCAATGTTTGCATAGATCATGTATGATCATAAAACCAACGCGGTTATCGTAAATTATAGAAATTAATAGATTCATGTAATCGGTGTAGATCATGCAATTTTTGCCTAATTTTTTTCATGTCCATACTAACATTAAATATGCCGTTATTTTCTAAAAGATGTTGTTAATACACCAACGATGCTCATGTAAGAGATTGTTTTTACATCGACTTATTAAAATTTTAGATATGCTAAAAGAAGTTGCACCAAGAGTCCTATGAAGATAGGACTTTACCATAGACCGTGTCAAGTTTGTTTTTTCACATTTTATCTTGACAGTGTCACTTTTTGTGTTAACATTTTATCTCGTACAACCATAGAGCATGTCAAGTCTGTCAAATCGAGCTACTTCCAACATTACGTCACATCTTTCAATAAATCCTAGCCTTATATTTCAGATATAACTATTAAAATAAATTTAGATGATGTGATCTCACATGACGTCTCTATTTTAGATGTGTATATTGCTTTTATAAGTATATAATAGTAGATCTTTCTGTCCAAAATCACAATTTAAGGGCTCTAGCTAGCTAAGTTAGTGCATCACATCATTTTTTTTGGACGGACTGAGCTATTCATAAGGACCTAGCTATAAGCTAGTGCATCGTATCTATTTTTCTGAACAGAATGAGCTGTTACGATTGTATGGAATAGGTCTAGTGAATCCCCATTTTTTAAACGGATCTGTATCTGTATTCCAAACGGACTCAGCCATTTATTGTTTTTTTTTCTGAACTGACTATGCTATTCCCATGGGCATCTTTCACGGAAATAATTCGCTGGACATTAATTCATACGGGAGTCTACACGTATCAAAAGCACATAACTTTCTAGATATATATCGTGTCAACCAGGGAATTACACGGTTACGTTACTAATAATTTTGCATTAAATCTCAGCCATAAAATTTAGATCTAACCATTAAAATAATAGAGATGATGTGGATTAATGTGGTGTCTCTATTTTAAACTTTCGTATTGTGCTTTTAGTATATAATAGATAGATTTGAATTGAATTGTGAAAGTATGAACTCGTTCAATTGTTTGAGTGCTTGGGGGCAAAAATGACAAAGCATTAGCGTATCTCTAGCCGATCCCTTAAAACCAGTTAGATTTATACCTTGACCACACTCGGTTCCTTGTTTATAATCGTCAAACGAGCGCCCGAGTATAATTTTTGCACTATGCCACTCTTCTCTCACTTGACGCCGTAGATGGCCAGATCCCTCCCGTCGTTTACCCCCTCAGTCGATTTGGAGAGTGAATCAGGCCGCCTTTCGAGGTTGCGGCAGCTCCTCCCGCACCGGCTTGGCCTCCTTGCGGCACCGCGACCTTCCGCAGCCGGAGAGGGAGTACCTCGGCGTGCATCAACGGACGTGGGGGCGTGGGTGGCATAGATCCCCGACCGCACCACCCACAATTGTTTTTTCTTGATATCGACCTTTCACTCGGCGGCGAAGGTGGCGAAGGCGTACGACATATAGTCGATGCGCCTCCACGTTCAGATGCGCAACTAAATTTCTCCTTCGGCGGCCCAAATGGCTAGACTTGGGGCCGGTCGACCCTCGAGTAGCTTCCGCGCGTGACCTGCGGGAGGATAGAGAGGCCCACTAGCGCCTCGAGGAGGAGTACGCCTAACGAGGGGTACATGCCGGAGCTCCGCTGCTAGTACCCGGAGCACGTCAAGGAACAACGCTGACCCTACGAACTCTACACGGTGGGGAATACCAATGAAACTGATAAGGAGATCCCAGCAGATCCTCCTACGGTATTGCCCGATCTTTCACAATGAGAACCCGGGTAGATAGAATCTCCCAACAACACAATGAACGCAGCCTGGAGAAGAGGGACGAATACAGCAAGCAACAGATCAATGAACGATACGCCTCAAAACTGAGCTAGACAATTTTTGATGAACACAAGAACCTTCGCAGCGGATCTTATTACGAACGAGATAAACGGCAGCGCCGTACCCCCGGAGGGATGATACACGTGAACACACGCAGTAGTCTTAACCTAAACTTGTCTAACCCTAAACCCTAGCCGTGCCAGCCCTTATATGAGGGTGTGGCCAGCCAAGCCCTTGTGGGCTTGCCTAACTTGGTTTGGACAGGCCCAAACAAAAACTAACTCGACTTATTAAATACCCTAATTGGCCCATATATGATCATTACATAACATAAGATAACTAGGCTGGTGAAGTCCTGAAATTGGGCTTCACATCGGCCTTCATGCTCATATCATCCTCCCCTCTTCAAGAAGTGTTGTCCCCAACGTGTGAGGGTCTTCTGGAAAAGGTGACGTGATATGAACATCACACGTCCGCGCCGTCCTCAAGTCTTGCCTGCCTACCACACCACATCCTCCATCTCGGCGTGCTTGACTTGATACAACACTTGGCGCCTCCTTTCTTCTCCATATGAGCTTGAACTTCGGCGCCAACATATCTTCTTATCAACTCTTGATGGACCCCTGTGTTGCTGAGCATGACCCTGCACAAGATGTGTAATGCCTGGGCCACATAAATATCGAAAACGTACATCCTTGCCTCTATGCATCTGCGGTGTCGGGGACAACTACACTGCAGTACTCCTAGCACGGTAGTGCCGTTTCCCAATGTCTCCACTGACGCGCTCACCTCCCACTCCTCCCACACGCATCTGCGCTATGTGCACTGAAACACTATCAGTACAAACATCATCAGTCTGTATACTGGCATCAACACAAACTGGAACTGTACCACATGTTGTAACATCCACATTAGCAACAAGTGTAGCTTCATCCGGCTTGTCACCAACAAGAGCTGGCTTGTCATCTACAGGCAAGGCTGAAACATCACCAACATCAATGCTTGGAACATCATGCACCTCATGCTGCACTTTAGGCTTGTGCAACTTCTTCTTACGCACCACTAACTCTACATCGGACTTGATATGATCATTTCCCATAGGCTTCAAAGTCCGATGTTTGCCACCATGCATAAAAGAATATGTATTTGCTCTCCCAGCATGTGTCACATTACGATCATACTGCCATGGACGTCCAAGTAGCAATCCACACACCTCCAATGGCAACACATCGCACTCTATCTCATCAAGATAATCATCAACTGTAAATGGCACACGCACCTTATGAGTAATCTTCAGCATACCACAGCTATTCAACCACTCAAGACGTTTAGGTTCAGGAAGACGCCATGTAGACAACCCCAGTGCTGCCACCATCGCCTTGCTTATGCCATTAGTGCAGCTACCGCCATCAATCATCAACTTGCAAGCCTTGCCCTTTATAATGCACTGAGTCTGAAACAAACTCCATCGATGTTCCTTGTCAACTGTCTTGCAAGCATCATCTTGTACCTTCTTGAGTTGCATATTCAACCCGCTCAATGGTACACCCTCCTCAACAGTAACAACAGTGCACATGGAATCAGAGCCAGGTTCCTTCTCCTCAGTGACTGCCTGTACTGGAACAACCTCCTCCACGGTAGTGTTAGAGCACATCACCTCCTTGTCCACCTCCGTGGACTTGACCACAAATCTAGCACGCAGAAACTGCTTGAAATCTGCCCAACTAGAACTTACACCAACGATACCTTGGACTATCAGAACATCATGGTACTAACGAGCCAAAACATCATCAACACACCGGTATGCAATAATAAATTCAGTTTGGCCACCGAACGTACTATCAAACGCCTTGCATCTCTCAAAACCACTGTCAATGTGTGACTCTCAAAGCTGAAATTCCACCGGTGTCGTGGAGCTAACCAACCTCCACTTGATGGTAGATGCATCGAAGTGAGAACCCGTCACAATATGAAGGTAGTCGTGGTATACATCTTCCTTCCGAACCACAACACCAAAACGTGAAGAAACAGGAACAGAAACAGCATCAGTAGTCAAAACAGTAGGAGCAGGTGAAACAACAGCAGCAAGGCCGGTTAGAGGCCCGGTTTGGCCAGCCTCGGTGCCGGCCTGGCCGGTCTGTTGTCCGGTCATGCCGACCTGGGTGCCGGTCTGGGGCCCGGTCATGCCAGCATAAGCCCCTGGAATTAGCCCGGATGGCACCGGCCTGGGGGCCGGTTTTGGCCGGGTTGGCCGGCCTGGGGCCCCGTCTGGCCGGGTGTGGCACCGGCCCGGCCGGTCTGGGCGCCGGATCCTGTCGCGATCTTCCTTCTTCTTCCCGACTCCAAACACCAAAATTCGCGATTTTGACACCTAGAACAACCATGGATGATAGGAAAACAGCACCACAACATCACCAATCTTCCTCCACCCAACCTCCTTCAAGTTTGAGCCAATATCCTCCGATGCAAACCGATCCAATGAGATCGATCAACACAACCTCGCCGTGAGCAACCCAGTAATATGATACCACATGATAAGAGGATCCTAGCAGATCCTCCTACGGTGTTGCCCGATCTTTCACAACGAGAACCCAGGTTGATAGAATCTTCCAACAACGCGATGAACGCAACCTGAAGAAAAGGGACGAATCCAGCAAGCAACGGATCGATGAACAATACACCTCAAACCTAAGCTAGACAATCATTGATGAACACAAGAACCTTCGCAGCGGATCTTATTACGAACTAGATAAACGACAGCGTCGTACCCAGAGATGATACACGTGAACACACACAGTAGTTTTAACCTAAACTTGTCTAACCCTAAACCCTAGCCGTGCCAGCCCTTATATGAGGGGGTGGCCGGCCAAGCCTTTGTGGGCTTGCCTAACTTGGTTTGGACAGGCCCAAACCAAAACTAACTTGACTTATTAAAAATCATAATTGGCCCATATATGACCATTACATAAAATAAGATAACTAGGCTGCTGGAGTCCTGAAATTGGGCTTCACATCGGCCTTCATGCCCATATCAGAAACCATTCTATCAACCTAAAAATGTTTCGATTCTCCTTTTTTTTATTAATCCCGAATTCATGAGTTTATTTATTCCATTATCTATATAAGTTCGAAATTTATGGATTCATATGAGCTGAAGGCTGTTAATTAGCTTGTTGACGTGTCAGCCTTAAAATGTTGGCACGTTGTTTTTGAAAACTATTTCCGAATTGTGCAAAAATGACAATGCATTAGGGCCTCTCTAGCCAATCCGTTAAAACCTTGTATGCTCATCTAAATTATGCTTAACCGAACCCTCAAACCGGTTAGAGAAGTAAAAATTTACTCCTCGATCACTTGGTCCCTTATTTATACTCATCGACCGAGTGGACGAGTATAATTTTTCCCTTCGCCTCCCTCCCCCCGCTGTCTGTAAATAGGTGACTCGGATTTCTCTAAATTCGCATATATTCAGCCACATATGTGATCGACAGCTTCACCAACCGTGACATTGACCGAACACGGGCTTGTTTAATCGTGGATGAAGCGATCAAGGTGGCTCTTAAATTTGTAAAAGTCCACAGAACTGGTAACATTGCAGCCACAAGGTAGCAGCTTTTAGTAGACATGTGTTGAGTAGTGGTGTCTTGCATTATTCTGTTCCGACCTGTGTAATGGAACAAGTAA
The DNA here is from genome assembly GCF_019359855.2 of Lolium perenne. Taxonomy (NCBI): domain Eukaryota; kingdom Viridiplantae; phylum Streptophyta; class Magnoliopsida; order Poales; family Poaceae; genus Lolium; species Lolium perenne. Next base: position 41,368,942 of record NC_067244.2, on the reverse strand, counting down.
TATGTGATTGTAATGTGAAACAGTTTGAGTAATCAATACATAACACCTTCCAAAAAAACAAAAATTCGACTCACTTATTTCCAGACGGAAGAATTAGTAAAGATAGCATAAATTCTTTCTTTTTAGTTCAGGCTACATGTATAATGTTTATCTTTTAAAAAGAATAAAATTGGCATTTCAAAGTTCCAAAAACATCTGAAAAAACCCTTTGATGTAGTCAATGTGCTCACCCATATTTAGATCCAATTTTTTTCAATTTTATATAGCATAAAATATAAAGAAATTTTTATTGAGATTTTACAAACATGTATACACATCATTGGCTATATTTAGAAAAATCAAAAAACTTTTGAAATTTCAAATCCAGCTTTTATATTTTCTCGATAGGTCAGTATCTCGAGCTCTAATAAGCCGCACGCAGAAAGACAGTCGGTAAACATAAAACCACTAATAGGGCTTGGGCCTTTAATTACCTGTCTTATAGCGACAAGTTTAAGTTTAGTCCCGGATCTGCTAGTTGGGCCATGTACTGAAGGATATTTCGAAAAATTTCTAGGATGGGGTGGAGGTTCAGGGCCTGAACCTCAGCCATTGCATACAACTGCAGGCATGTGTAGAGTCATTGCACCAAACTGTCAGATACCGAACAACTTTTTTTTTCCAGGGCTCTCGTGAGAGAGGCCATTGAAAAGCGATCTAGTTACCCTCGGCTGCCGGCGCCACCGCCGCTAGTTCCTCTGCCCTCCGTTGGCCGCTTCGGTGGCCAGAGGGTGGGGGAACCTTGGATCGGATGACCGGTTTCCGTAGGGTGTTCGAGTTCTTCGTCTTTGATGTAGGAGTATTGCCGGCGACGAGAATAAAGGTCCTTCAACCTGCACCGAATCGAGGTTTTTTATGAAGGAGCATCGACGAGTTAAAGTTTGGAGTCGATCGTCGGTCATTAGGTCTAGCGTGTTAAAGTTTTGTCTACAGGGACGGAGTTCAGTGGAGGGGATGATTTCACAATGTATTGGTGCCCTCAAGTTCCGCCTCCAGCTAATGAAGCTCAGCCAGGTACTGAAGCGACCGGATCTGGTAGGGGCCAAGCTTCTGTTCTTTTTAGTGCTAGTCCCTGGATCGACTTGCTAGCACACACAATTCAAGATTTAATATCAAGAAACAAAGGTCATAATCTATTACATCATATGATCCAGAATTAAAATAGTTTGATACCACTTGCAAAGCCGAAGGGCTAGCTCAAACACAAATAGAGTTCAGCAGCAGAAATCAAATAACATAAGGAGTCCCATTCTGTGCCACGTGCAAAACATGTCGAGTGGAGACTTGCGATCGTACCTCACTCTTCTTCAGAGAAGTCTGCAACAGGTAAAGTTACAGCCAAAACCATTTAATCAATACTTTGAATGTATTAGCAAGTTCAAGGAGAGTGGTGAAAGACCTATCAACTACATGCATATTTGCCAAGGTGGGGTTTTGCTTTAATTTGCAGAAAGCAAGTTTTGTCTTATCCTTTCAAATAAGTTTTTTCATCATTTAGAAAAATCTTTCGGACACTTGGATAGACATCCAAAGTGCTCCTAATTCATGTTGAGCCCATCAAATTTTAAGTTAAGAAATTGGGATGAGGAGATCTTCCAAACAATTCCAGGTCTAGTTGCTCATAGTTGTCTGTAACCGGGGACATGGCTAACTACTTAGTTTTGATATTCTGCAAAGGTGGTACACTTTACCCACATGATTCAATCATCCCCTTCTACCATGATGCTCAATTTGCTCAAATGGTCGGATGCAGAGCAAGACAAGACCTTTCAGAAGCAATTCCCCAACCACAACGGACGCGCTCCCACATATACCACCCTCTATATGTTGGGTTGGGTTCAAACAACATACCTAGTCAGGACAGCGCCCATATGACACGTTGTTGTACCAGAAGCTACTAAAATAGAAACTTGTCTAATCTCCTTTGTTCCTGGGTGCTTTCCGCGGGTGTGCATAAGACAGAAGTAGGCTAATAGAAATGGCCCCATAGAAATGCCCCACATAGAAATGGCGGTAAGACACATAGAAATGGTCATGATTGTCACTCAACCAAAAAATATCAATGCCATTCACCCAGGTGGTTCATTAATTAAGTTTTTTTTGCCCCATCCAAAACATAATTTTCTCTATCACATAACTATGACATGAATTCCCTCCCACGTCACTATTCAGCATAGCTAAGCAGATCTACCTACATTGGCGACGACAGAATCAAGTCATGGAAGTTGATATGGACATTTTACCTGGGTGTCATAGCAAAGCAATACTATAGTAAAACACCTAAACATGCATTCTAAGAAAGCATCTAAGTGCAAGAAAATATTAGATATTCGTGAACAAAGTGAACTTGCCTTGGTCACAGTAATCAGCACACTCACAACAATCACAAGGGTAGCACCGGTTCTCTTCACAATCTAACAAGAATATAAACACCAAATAAATACACAATTCAAGTTGAACAATCATAGACATGTATGCATGCATGAAATGCACCATTTAATTTCACACAAGGTAATTATGTGAAAATGTTGCATTTGGTATTCTCTGATGTTTATAATGTTGGTGAAGGGTTCTGAATATTTTCATTGTATTAAGATTTCAATTATAGCAATTCTAGTGATTCAATTAAGGCATGAACTCTAATTAAATTGCTACTGCAAAGTTTTATGTTCTGCAAAAATTATATTTTAACCTCTATGGGTAGGGTACTGAAATACAAAGTTAAAGCAATTGGAATTATTCAAAAATTATTGTTAGATTTTAAACCATGGCTAGAACACTGATTTGAACAAAATTTAATCTAGCAAGTGTGTGCACATATCAAATTTGGAAATATTTAGTTCCATAGTGTTCTACATGTTATACGGATTCCAGAGACAAAACATTTACAATTTTTGGATCAGTAGATCAAAAGTTACAAATTTTATGGTGTAAAAGGGCCAAATTAACCATTTAAATTATATATCAAAATTTTATACTGTACATGAAATATTTTTACATATTTCAGTTCTACATGCTTTTCTGAGTTTAGGGGTATATCATTTGTAATTTTTTCAATTTTTTGGAAATCTGCCTATGATTTTTACAAAGCGCGGACTATTGAAAATCAGTTAAAACGAATTTTAGGGTTGTTCTGGACACGTGGTGCAATTCTATTGGTCAGTGCCTGTGTCTCGCGGATCAGCATTGACAGCCGTTGGATCTAACTAGAATCTACGGCTGAGATTTTTTTGACAGGGAAGAAAAGAAAAAGAAAAACAGGGGGTGTGGACCTGCGTGGTGCTGAGGTGGCGGCGGCGTGGCAGCGACCTGGAGGAGGATGTGGCGATGGTGAGGAAGTGCTCGATGGCGGCGACTCGGTTGTTCTCGCCGGCGGCGCTCGGACGGTCTCCGACGGCCGCGGTGTGGTGGACGAGGTGCGGCGCGCTGTGGCGGTTCGGGAGGTGGCGGCAGTGTTGGGCGGGGCTCCCTAGAACGGCTTCGAGGGGCAGCCAGAGGTGATGCAGCGGCGGCGGACTCCGGCGAGGTATTCCAGCAGCCTGGCGGCGCGGTTCGGTGCGGGGTGAGGGGAAAAACAGAGAGGAGGGGTGCGGCTTTAATGAGGGCGCTTGGACGAGGGAAGGTGAGGCTCGGGCTGTTTTCCTGGCTGGGCCGCTGGGTCGACCCAGTTGGGCTGCCCTTTTTTTAATTCCATTTTCCTTTTCTTTTTCTGTTTTCTTTTATTGTAAAGCTTTTGGGCATTAAAATAATTCAGAAAAATTGCAAGCGAAATAACGATGGATTCCTTACAAAAAGGACATCATTATAGAACCACTTTTAAAGGAAAATGAAATTTTTATAAAAACAAAGTCGGGCATACATGCCTACGTGGCTACGTGGGCCATATTTTTGCAAGTAGAACTTCTAGGGTTGTGTTTTCTCGAATAAAAAATTCATTAATCATTTAAAATATGTTTGATTTGAAAATACTTTGAAACAAAAGTCTTTGGAAACACCATTTTGAAGATCAATTTTGAATAACTTCAAAAGTTTTAATTCTTTTTAAATCTTCAATCAAGTTTAAAAAATCAAGTGTTAAATTTATTTTTATTTTACATTCCAAAATTTAGAGAATTTTGGGATGTGACAGGTACCGCTTTGTTGGGGAACTTGCGAGTTTGCTGTCCCCCATCTTCGTCTGGCCAGAGTTGGGATTATCTCCCGGCCCTTATCGGTACTAGCTTCTCCAGGACGGCGATCTCTCGAGATCGTAGTCATCGACATATTTTGGTCTACGTCGACGACATCATGGCCGCTGCTTCTGTGAGTGCCTGGATTTTTTCAAGATTTTTCCAACACAAGCTTTGCTACATTGCATCGAACTTTGCTACGTTGGAGGCCCAGAAGTGGCATCGAGCTTTGCTCACTGCGCGCGCCGTCGAGGGATACAGGAGGAAGATGATGCTGAACTTTTCAAGAACTTGTGGTTTATTTCTTTTTGTAAGAATGTTCTTGTAAGGGATAGTTTCAGATAATATATGGCTTTATTCACACACAAAAACTGCAGGCATGTGTGCATGGTTTTTACATGTACAAAATTAATTGATCAAAAATATAACAGCCGCTGGACACTACATATAGTGTTGAACTACATATAGGGCGATTTTGGTAGTCTGCATCCATTTCGTGCACCACTGGCACAGTGGGAAGAAGCCTCCTTCGCGTTCAAGATGGGTAATGGGCAGAAAAGCCACGTTGTTCGGTGGTCTGAACAGAGTTTTTTTTAGCCCCGTGGAGATTTGGGCTCTACTCGTTTGCTAGGTCGGTTTTCAGGCCTAGTAGTAGCCCATAACGACGCCACTATTGTTTGGTTGCAACTCAAAATCCGCTTCTGGTTACCTCTTCCCTTCAGTGGTGAGGTTACTAGCGATCAACAACAGAAGCAAGAACACAATCATAGATGATACACAACTTAGCACTGATCATAGACGACACAAGTTCATGACACACCGTTGTTCAGACACGATCATAGTTCTGGACACAGCAGATAGGATCATAGTTTAGCACACTTGACACGAACATCAACTAGACACGACATGGTAGCAGGTTAGCTTCAGACATGATGCTTGGAGATGACACGCCTGATGTCATCACCATTGTACGGGCACCTGCTCACCACCTCAGTGCAGGTGTGGTCGAAGATGACCACAATGTACTCGAAGGAGGACACCTTCTTGAAGGTGAGGAACTAGCCTACCTTTAGCTCATGAGTGATGGCGAAGGCTTCCCACCCCTGGTCGATGAATGCATCACTGCCTTCTCTCCTCGTAGTCATCCTCCAGTTGCATCCAGTGTTAGTGGTGACGATGATGTTGGAAGAGATTTCTCCGAACCACTTGACGAAAGCTTGAGGGATCATGAGCCCGCCGAAGGTGGGCATGAAGATGATGCCGGAGAAGTGGTCCGGCCCTACGTCCTCATGGAAGTGGCCGATGTTAGCCGACCTTCCACGACGCTTCTTCGCCGGTCCCTCGCCGGGAACCTCAGCAGGTGACCCAAGCATGTTATCATTCTGCCACAAGAACACATGCCATTAGAGGTGTGCCTGCTCACAAGTAGTTAAGATGAAAAGGGATATTGATAACATTACTAAGGCCTTATACATTTCCTCACACGACCGTCATAGGGAGTGGCCACAAACTAAGTGTAGTGTGCAACGACGGTGGCACACATGAGTAACTTTGAGGCCACCACCTAGCCTTCCATTGTGTCTTTGTTGAATCATTGGCCAACGCAAATGAGGCCTCATACATTTGGTCACATGGCAGGCAGCGGGATTGTTCCCAAACTAAGTCTAGTGTGCAACGAATATGGCACACATGACTAAGTTTGAGGGCAACACCCTGCCTTCCGTTGTGCCATTGTTCAGTCATTGGCCAATGCAAAACTGAAGAAGCAGAAACACGCAAAGCAAGGTAGCAGAGGCCTCATACTATGAGGACATATGGAGGAGATGTTTGATTAGAACCAATGGCATGGTCATGTTCAGTCATGCCATAGGTTCTAATCAATTATCTTCTCATACTATGATCCGAGGTTATAATCATCGGCCTAGTTCAATCAGAAACAACACAAGTAGCAGTTCAAATTGAGTATATTACGAGTGGTATTTAGGGTACATTACAAATTCTACTTAGGGTACACTACACATTCTCCTAAAGTACATCTAGAACACATTCATCACTCATCACAAGTAGTCATGATCCTCTTGAGCTTATCCTTCATTGCAAATTTCACTTGAAGCAGATCATATATGTCATACTCTAGCTTTCTCTTCTTAGCCTCCAAAACCTTTCTTTCTGCCTCCCATTCATGTTACTTAGCCGTCATCACTTGAGCTTGTGTTCTCTACAGATTCTTGAGCATAGCAACTTTGTTCTTCAAGTCCTCCCACTCCTCTTGTGTCTAAATAAACTAGTGTGACTCAGCTTAATCTTTCGCACAACAATCACAACATGCTAAACCCAACACAAAAAAACCTTCCCCTCTCTGCATGCACAGTAAAATCTGACAGTTTGACGAATCGACAGTCGGATCTAAGATGGATCTACTGTGATTGGAGATTAGAGTAACAGATCTAACCAAATCGAGACCGTGAACTCCAAGAACTGGACAAGAACAACAAGCAATAGCAAGGAACACCTTGCAAACATTAATCCGAACCCTATCCTAATGGAAACCCTAGCTGATCTAATGTGGATGTCGTCGCAACTGCCCGAGAATGGCCTATTCTGGCACAACGAGTAAGAAGGTGACAAGAAGAGGTCGTTACCTCCATTGTTCCGGCTGAGAACGAGCTCGAGTTCGCGGCCGAACTCGAGATGCCGATGAAGACTGCCGAGCAGGTTGAGGCCGATGTCGCGGTGCTGATCGCCGACGTCTCCTCCTCCAGTACCGGTGCTCCTCCTTACGACGGTGTGGCGGATTGGTCGACGGGAGGGGAACCGCCTGGTGATGTGATAGTTTGGGGGTGGTGAGAGTGAAGTCACGAGTGAGAGGAAAGAGAGGGGAGCGGTGAGCCTAATTATGATGCGTGTTCCCGAAGGGACGCGACATTACCGTCTCCCTTCCTCACTCGTGCAGCCTTCTGGCCGCAACGGGCCTGGCTCCAGAGAAACTGTCATTCCGGGCGTTCCTCCAAGGTATGTCCCAGGGATGCTTTGAGACCTAGTTCATGCAACAACGCGGTGGCCTGCAGGCAACCAAACGGGTCGAAAATTGTTAGGCCGATGCGAGCCAAGGTCCATCGAGGCTACCAAATGCGCCCATAATGTTCTACTTGTGATGCATGTACGTGACCACCTTTAGATGCAACACTACATGTATATTCCGTGTATCACACTCTGGCTCAGTCTATGATTTTCTTTAGACAACTCGGGTACAAACTAATTAACGCAGCCATATACTCCTCTGTCCCAGGAAAGTTGTGTAGAATTTGTTAAAACTTGGATGTATCTAGACATTAAGGTGTATTTACTCTTGTTGCGGCGGGAGGTGCTGCAGCCGGTGAATCACAAGGTGGAGCTTGGCAGACGTCCGTGGAGCGAGTTCCTCTCGCTCGTCCTGATTGCTACATGCTTCAGAGATCTAGGTATTGTTTGGTTCTGTCCATCTACCCGGACATTCACCCCATTGCGCCGGTGGAGCCCTGGCATCGTTTACCTTCCTGGAGGCGTTGCTGTTGAACTCTGTTTCTCCCACTCATGGGGTTGTGGCTCTTCGGGAGAAATCCCTAGATTTGGTTTGCCAAAGTGAGTGATGGTGACAGATACATCACTACCTCGTTGGAGGCATCACCTTGGAGAGTCAGAATGTGGATGCTTGCTTGGTCTCGCTTGTGGACGAGGTGGTGGACGTCGGGGTTGCGGACCCGAGAGGTTGTGCTTGTGCACCGAGGCGGTGGCCTCGGGAATCATCACGGGTGGTGGCCCTATGAGGTTGGGTCGCCGCTCGTCATGGCTTGGGTGGCAATGTTGTGCGGCTAGTGCGGCGGCTTTGTGGGCTCGGTCGACGCGTCTGATACGTCTCAAACATATCTATAATTTTTGATGCTCCATGCTTGTTTTACACCAATTCATATATGTTTTCCTCACACTTCGTTGCACTTTTACATGATTTCCGGCACTAACCTATTAACAAGATGCCACAATACCAGTTCCCTATTTTCTCCTCTTTTATATTTCAGAAAAGTTGTACAGGAAATATTCTCGGAATTGGATGAAACAAAAGCCAAAGTCAATATTTTACCGAAACGAAGACGAAGTCCAGTGGGGGGTCTAAGAGGCGCAGCAGGGCGGCCAGACCACCCCTAGGCGCAGCCTGGACCTGGCCCGTGCCTAGGTCGGGTCTGGGCCCACTAGGCGTCCCACCAACCTAAATCCTCCACCTATTTATACATCTTCTTGGGAAAATCCTGGATACCCGAGTGTGGTGACCCGTCATACCACTGCATGGTGTAATATGCAAGTCTGATATAACACCAGTGAAACACCGTTCCACTAGTATTATATCGCTCAGAGTGGTACAACAGAAACATATGCGGGTCCAAGGCATGTCTATAGAATTACAACATTGACTCTGTTACATAAGATCATCATAGCCTCCTACTTTACAATGAGGTAAAACTGCAAATAAATTCCAGAAGAATGACTCGTAGTCTAGTCTTATCATGAACTCTATTTGTAGAGTATCTAACTAGCTATAGAGGCTATGAATAGATTCTAGCTAAATAGGAGCTAGTTTTAGGAAACTAGTTCCTTTCTATTGCTAAGCTAAGTTTTATCCTTGTTGGATGTGGTGTTTGACTCTTCTGACAGGTTCCTGTCCCTTGAAGTAGTTGTTGACTCCTCGAGCTTCGAGTTGCACTGTAGATCCTCCTTCGATGCCTCCATATCTAAGCAGGGGATTTAAGAGTGGGATGAGTACGAGCGTACTCAACAAGTTCATTATAGGAAAAAGGTGTTTAATGCACTAGTTACAGCATTAGACTAGAAAGTCTAATACAAATGCAGGTTTTCATAACCATTTCTTCAAAAGGTTGCTTTTATTCAGAAGAACTATGTCCGTCAGCCTTCACCGGTTTACTAGAATTTCATGGAGTTCCTTTCCGGCAGCGTTCGCAGTTCCATATCCCGGAACAGGGAGTGACAGGTCACGATTCATTACACTCTGCAGAGGTGTGTTGCTTTATCCATAAGAGATCTTAACCTTGGTGCCAACCGGGTGTACATTCCCGTCCACACTTCCTTTGGTGTGAGGCCCGGTATAAGGTCTAACCAATCATGTTCCTCCGCTACCTCGAACACCCACCCTTTGTTGCAATTCCGACCTTGGGTCCTCGCCGGCCAGCGTATCCAAAGGATACCATCCGACCTCGACTAATATTAGGCATCACGGCCATCAACCTTCGCCGGTCGTTGTAACCCATCATAGACCGCATTACCGTGGGGACTTTAACGGGTTCCCCACCCTACCGCTTGTCCCTCAGGATTCAAGTGTCTATGTTAAGCTCATCCGTTGATGAACGAGAGGTGGAAATACTTTTGATTACTCTGTCCCACTCCAGATCTTATGGTTAACACGGGTATGACGGCACAAGATTCACTGGACGACATTTGTTGTTTAATCCTAGATGGATATAAACCCTTGCAATGGAACCTCCACCATATCAACACATACCATGGTTCCATTGCCCACCACATAGTCATATTCATAGTTATGAAAATAGTACTTTTGCTTTTTATGCAAGAGTGATAAAGATAGTACTTTGCAAGTAATTTGGTAAAAATACTCAGATGACATGAGCAAGCGATGAACTTGCCTTTCTTGACTGCAAGATTATGCAGGCAAGGTCTTTGATACGCAATAACTCTAAATTCTGAAATAGCATCATCGTCCGGTAAGGACGATGTTTAAAAGGTAGGCAAGGATGCAATAATGCATAAGTATGAGGTGCACAATATTGGTATAACTATTCTTGGAGTTCATCACAATGGTGTGATGCTAAATAGGTATGATTAAGGATGATGGTTTTGGGAATAGGAACTAGGGTTTAGACTTGGTTGATCCTACTTGATCAACTAGGTCTGATTAAGATGAACACATGGGATGCTAATTTTGCAGTGGGAGGATTCCCATATTTTATGTGGACATAGTCATGCATTTAGTTGCTAATTATGGATCTATGAATGATAATGGAGTAACATGATCACATGTTATACTGCAGGGTTTTGGTTTATAAACAACTTAGGGTTCATATGATTTAATGGAGCTAGAGTTCCTAATGGCATTAGGGTTTTAGAGTTGAAAAAAATTTAGGGTTTTCACATAAAATAATAGGGTTAAGGTCTTTACACATATTAGAACTAGGTTTCCAAGTTATGATACAATTATTACAGTATTGATTGATAATAGAGTTGGAATTATTAATAACCTTGAAATAGAAATAATAGTTGATCTAACATTATATTATTTTAACAGACTTAATAAAATATTGATAAATACTATTAGGGTTTAGGGTTTTAATTAATAGTTGAAGTAATGATCAATTAAGATTCTTATATGATTAAACATAACCATATGGAACAATTGTGGTACTTTAATACAAAGTAATATTTACTATTTTCTTGAGGTGAAACATAGAAACAAGAACATTATATTTTTAGTATTTAGGTCTTAATGGCTTAAGATTAAAATTGGTCTTCTAAAATTTAGAGGAAAATTCACATTATGGTTCTTTTGATTTTAAAGTATTTGTATTTGTATTATTTTTATTATAGAGGTCATTTGCTGATACTCATCTTTGTTTGTTAATTAATTAGTTCTTTTAATGATAAAATTTCTAGGAAAAAGAAGAAAAAAATAGACCAAATGGCCTGTTCGATTGGCCCAATGGCCTAGTCAACCAGACCCGGCCCGATTGCCTGAGTCAGTTGGGTCGAACCCACTCCGACCCCTACTCTCCTTCTCTTACCGCACTCGCACGCGAGGACAACCTCGCTCGTTCCCCTCCGGGCGATGACGCCGATGCCATTCCGGCCGTCATCGCCGGCCAGCTGCTGGCCGACTCCGGCGCTGATACGTCTCCAACGTATCGATAATTTCTTTTGTTCCATGCCACTTTATTGATGATACCTACATGTTTTATGCATACTTTATGTCATATTTATGCATTTTCCGGCACAAACCTATTAACGAGATGCCGAAGAGCCAGTTGCTGTTTTCTGCTGTTTTTGGTTTCAGAAATCCTAGTAAGGAAATATTCTCGGAATTGGACGAAATCAACGCCCAGGATCTTATTTTTCCACGAAGCTTCCAGAAGTCCGGGGAAGAAACGAAGTGGGGTGACGAGGCGCCCACACGCTAGGGCGGCGCGGCCCAAGCCTTGGCCGCGCCGGCCTGCTGTGTGGGGCCCTCGTGGCGCCCCCTGACCTATCTCCTCCGCCTACTTAAGCCTTCGTCGATAATAACTCCAGTACCGAGAGCCACGATACGGAAAACCTTCCAGAGACGCCGCCGCCAATCCCATCTCGGGGGATTCAGGAGATCGCCTCCGGCACCCTGCCGGAGAGGGGAATCATCTCCCGGAGGACTCTTCACCGCCATGGTCGCCTCCGGAGTGATGAGTGAGTAGTTCACCCCTGGACTATGGGTCCATAGCAGTAGCTAGATGGTCGTCTTCTCCTAATTGTGCTTCATTGTTGGATCTTGTGAGCTGCCTAACATGATCAAGATCATCTATCTGTAATGCTATATGTTGTGTTTGTTGGGATCCGATGAATATGGAATACTATGCTATGTTGATTATCAATCTATTATCTATGTGTTGTTTATGATCTTGCATGCTCTCCGTTACTAGTAGAGGCTCTGGCCAAGTTTTTGCTTGTAACTCCAAGAGGGAGTATTTATGCTCGATAGTGGGTTCATGCCTCCATTAAATCTGGGACAGTGACAGAAAGTTCTAAGGTTGTGGATGTGTTGTTGCCACTAGGGATAAAACATCTATGCTATGTCTAAGGATGTAGTTGTTGATTACATTACGCACCATACTTAATGCAATTGCCTGTTGTTTGCAACTTAATACTGGAAGGGGTTCGGATGATAACCTGAAGGTGGACTTTTTAGGCATAGATGCATGCTGGATAGCGGTCTATGTACTTTGTCGTAATGCCCAATTAAATCTCACAATACTCATCATAACATGTATGTGCATGGTCATGCCCTCTTATTTGTCAATTGCCCAACTGTAATTTGTTCACCCAACATGCTTATTCTTATGGGAGAGACGCCTCTAGTGAACTGTGGACCCCGGTCCATTCTTAACATCGAATACAATCTACTGCAATACTTGTTCTACTGTTTTCTGCAAACAATCATCATCCACACTATACATCTAATCCTTTGTTACAGCAAGCCGGTGAGATTGACAACCTCACTGTCACGTTGGGGCAAAGTAATTTGGTTGTGTTGTGCAGGTTCCACGTTGGCGCCGGAATCCCTGGTGTTGCGCCGCACTACACTCCACCGCCATCAACCTTCAACGTGCTTCTTGACTCCTACTGGTTCGATAAACCTTGGTTTCTTACTGAGGGAAATTTACTGCTGTACGCATCACACCTTCCACTTGGGGTTCCCAACGGTCGCGTGCTGTACGCGTGTCAAGCTAAATTTCTGGCGCCGTTGCCGGAGAGATCAAGACACGCTGCAAGGGGAGTCTCCATTTCCAATCTCTTTACTTTGTTTTTGTCTTGCTTTATTTTTGTTTACTTCTTTGTTTGCTGCATTATATCGAAAACACAAAAAAATTAGTTAGTTGTTTTACTTTACTTAATATCATGCATGTTTTTATTTCACTAGTTAAGCATAATGGAAAGTAACAGTGAGCTTTTGAAGCTATTTCCTGAGTTAAGACATGGATTGTTTGATGCGAAAATTAAAAAACCTATTGAACCTTATTTGCATGCTAGTAGCAATGTTATTAGTATGAACACTATTATTTCTAAAGCTATGGAAGAATCTAAGCTTGGGGAAGCTGGTTTTGATGAGCATGATATTTTTAGTCCCCCAAGCATTGAGGAGAAAATTTTCTTTGATGATACTTTGCCTCCTATTTATGATGATTATAATGATAGTGGTCTTTTGGTGCCACCTACTATGGAGAGTAAATTTTATTATGATTATACTACGCCTCCTACATTTGATGAGAATAATAATGATAGCTACTTTTTTGAATTTGCTCTCACTACAACTAATAAATTTGATTATGCTTATGTGGAGAGTAATAATTTTATGCATGAGACTCATGATAAGAATGTTTCATTTGATAGTTATATTGTTGAGTTTGCTCATGATGCTACTGGATATTATTATGAGAGAGGAAAATATGGTTGTAGAAACTTTCATGTTACTAAAACACCTCTCTTTTTGCTGAAAATCTTGAAGTTGCGCTTGTCTAGTCTTTCTATGCTTGTTGCATTATGCTTCATGAACTTGTTTATTTACAAGATTCCTTTTCATAGGAAGTGGGTTAGACTTAAATGTGTTTTGAATTTGCTTTTTGATGCTCTCTTTTGCTCCAACTCTTATTTCTTGGGAGTGCATCATTAAAATTACTGAGCCCATCTTAATGGCTATAAAGAAAGCACTTCTTGGGAGATAACCCATGTGTTTATCTTACTACAGCACTTTTATTTTATATTTGAGTCTTGGAAGTTGTTATTAATGTAGAAACCTCTCCTTATCTTAGTTTTGTTGCATTGTTGTGCCAAGTATAGTCTTTGATAGTAAGGTTCATACTAGATTTGGATTACTGCGCAGAAACAGATTTCTTTGCTGTCACGAATCTGAGCCTAATTCTCTGTAGGTAACTCAGAAAATTATGCCAATTTACGTGAGTGATCCGCAGATATGTACGCAACTTTCATTCAATTTGAGCATTTTCATTTGAGCAAGTCTGGTGCCTCTTAGAAATTCATCTTTACGGACTGTTCTGTTTTGACAGATTCTGCATTTTATTTCGCATTGCCTGTTTTGCTATGCTTGATGGATTTTTCTATTCCATTAACTTTCAGTAGCTTTGTGAAATGTCCAGAAGTGTTAAGAATGATTATGTCACCTCTGAACATGTGAATTTTGATTATGCACTAACACTCTAATGAGTTGTTTTGAGTTTGGTGTGGAGGAAGTTTTCAAGGATCAAGAGAGGGAGATGATACAATATGATCAAGGAGAGTGAAAGCTCTAAGTTTGGGGATGCCCCGGTGGTTCACCCATGCATATTTCAAGAAGACTCAAGCGTCTAAGCTTGGGGATGCCCAAGGCATCCCCTTCTTCATCGACAACATTATCAGGTTCCTCTAGTGAAACTATATTTTTATTCCATCACATCTTATGTACTTTGCTTGGAGCGTCTGTTTGTTTTTATTTTTGTTTTGTTTGAATAAAATGGATCCTAGCATTCATTGTGTGGGAGAGAGACACGCTCCGCTGTTGCATATGGACAAATATGTCCTTAGGTTTTACTCATAATATTCATGGCAAAGGTTGAATCTTCTTCGTTAAATTGTTATATGGTTGGAAACGGGAAATGCTACATGTAGTAATTGGTAGAATGTCTTGAATAATGTGATACTTGGCAATTGTTGTGCTCATGATTAAGCTCTTGCATCATCTACTTTGCACCTATTAATGAAGAAATACATAGAGCTTGCTAAAAATTTGGTTTGCATAATTGGTCTCTCTAAGGTCTAGATAATTTCTAGTAAGGGTCGAACAACAAGGAAGACGGTGTAGAGTCTTATAATGTTTACAATATGTATTTTATGTGAGTTTCGCTGTACCGCTTCATACTTGTGTTTGTTTCAAATAGCCTTGCTAGCCTAAAACCTTGTATCGAGAGGGAATACTTCTCATGCATCCAAAATCCTTGAGCCAAACACTATGCCACTTGTGTCCACCATACCTACCTACTACATGGTATTTCTCCGCCATTCCAAAGTAAATTGCTTGAGTGCTACCTTTAAATTTCTATCCTTTACCTTTGCAATATATAGCTCATGGGAAAAATAGCTTAAAAACTATTGTGGTATTGAATATGTACTTATGCATTTTATTTCTTATAAGTTGCTTGTTGTGCGATAACCATGTTCCTGGGGACGCCATCAACTACTCTTTGTTGAATATCATGTGAGTTGCTATGCATGTCCGTCTTGTCTGAAGTAAGGGCGATTTACCATGAGTTGAATGGTTTGAGCATGCATACTGTTAGAGAAGAACATTGGGCCACTAACTAAAGCCATGATCCATGGTGGAAGTTTCAGTTTTGGACAAATATCCTCAATCTCATATGAGAAAATTAATTGTTGTTGAATGCTTAAGCATTAAAGAGGAGTCAATTATCTGTTGTCTATGTTGTCCCGGTATGGATGTCTAAGTTGAGAATAATCAAAAGCGAGAAATCCAATGCGAGCTTTCTCCTTAGACCATTGTACAGGCGGCATAGAGGTACCCCTTTGTGACACTTGGTTAAAACATATGTATTGCGGTGATAATCCAGGTAATCGAGCTAATTAGGACAAGGTGCGGGCACTATTAGTATACTCCCTCCGTTCCTTTCTATAGTGCCTATAGAATTTTGACATTTGTTTCAGAATATAAGGTTGTAGCTTAGCTTTTTTTCAATTACCCCCTCCTCGTTCAGCTCCCAAATCGTTCAGCTCCGAAATTTGTTATGATAAATTAGTAAGATATGAATTTTCCAAATTTTACGTTGATCTCAAATCGTTCAGTTAGGGGTCTTGTATAAAAAATACTCTTGCGCTAATTTCCGTGCCAAAAAACTATAGGCACTATAGAATGGAACAGAGGGAGTACTATGCATGAGGCTTGCAACTTGTAGGATATAATTTACATGATGCATATGCTTTATTACTACCGTTGACAAAATTGTTTCTTGTTTTCAAAACCAAAGCTCTAGCACAAATATAGCAATCGATGCTTCCCTCTGCGAAGGGCCTTTCTTTTACTTTTATGTTGAGTCAGTTCACCTATTTCTCTCCATCTCAAGAAGCAAACACTTGTGTGAACTGTGCATTGATTCCTACATACTTGCATATTGCACTTGTTATATTACTTTATGTTGACAACATCCATGAGATATACATGTTATAAGTTGAAAGCAACCGCTGAAACTTAATCTTCCTTTGTGTTGCTTCAATGCCTTTACTTTGAATTATTGCTTTATGAGTTAACTCTTATGCAAGACTTATTGATGCTTGTCTTGAAAGTACTATTCATGAAAAGTCTTTGCTATATGATTCAGTTGTTTACTCATTACATTTACCATTGCTTTGATCGCTGCATTCATTACATGTGCTTACAATAGTATTGATCAAAGATTATGATGGCATGTCACTTCAGAAATTATCTTTGTTATCGTTTACCTACTCGGGACGAGCAGGAACTAAGCTTGGGGATGCTGATACGTCTCCAACGTATCGATAATTTATTATGTTCCATGCCACTTTATTGATGATACCTACATGTTTTATGCATACTTTATGTCATATTTATGCATTTTCCGGCACTAACCTATTAACGAGATGCCGAAGAGCCAGTTGCTGTTTTCTGCTGTTTTTGGTTTCAGAAATCCTAGTAAGGAAATATTCTCGGAATTGGACGAAATCAACGCCCAGGATCTTATTTTCCACGAAGCTTCCAGAAGTCCGGGGAGGAAACGAAGTGGGGCGACGAGGCGCCCACACGTTAGGGCGGCGCGGCCCAAGCCCTGGCCGCGCCGGCCTGCTGTGTGGGGCCCTCGTGGCGCCCCCTGACCTATCTCCTCCGCCTACTTAAGCCTTCCTCGATAATAACTCCAGTACCGAGAGCCACGATACGGAAAACCTTCCAGAGACGCCGCCGCCGCCAATCCCATCTCGGGGGATTCAGGAGATCGCCTCCGGCACCCTGCCGGAGAGGGGAATCATCTCCCAGAGGACTCTTCACCGCCATGGTCGCCTCCGGAGTGATGAGTGAGTAGTTCACCCCTGGACTATGGGTCCATAGCAGTAGCTAGATGGTCGTCTTCTCCTAATTGTGCTTCATTGTTGGATCTTGTGAGCTGCCTAACATGATCAAGATCATCTATCTGTAATGCTATATGTTGTGTTTGTTGGGATCCGATGAATACGGAATACTATGCTATGTTGATTATCAATCTATTATCTATGTGTTGTTTATGATCTTGCATGCTCTCCGTTACTAGTAGAGGCTCTGGCCAAGTTTTTGCTTGTAACTCCAAGAGGGAGTATTTATGCTCGATAGTGGGTTCATGCCTGCATTAAATCTGGGACAGTGACAGAAAGTTCTAAGGTTGTGGATGTGCTGTTGCCACTAGGGATAAAACATCGATGCTATGTCTAAGGATGTAGTTGTTGATTACATTACGCACCATACTTAATGCAATTGTCTGTTGTTTGCAACTTAATACTGGAAGGGGTTCGGATGATAACCTGAAGGTGGACTTTTTAGGCATAGATGCATGCTGGATAGCGGTCTATGTACTTTGTCGTAATGCCCAATTAAATCTCACAATACTCATCATAACATGTATGTGCATGGTCATGCCCTCTTTATTTGTCAATTGCCCAACTGTAATTTGTTCACCCAACATGCTTATTCTTATGGGAGAGACGCCTCTAGTGAACTGTGGACACCGGTCCATTCTTAACATCGAATACAATCTACTACAATACTTGTTCTACTATTTTCTGCAAACAATCATCATCCACACTATACATCTAATCCTTTGTTACAGCAAGCCGGTGAGATTGACAACCTCACTGTCACGTTGGGGCAAAGTAATTTGGTTGTGTTGTGCAGGTTCCACGTTGGCGCCGGAATCCCTGTTGTTGCGCCGCACTACACTCCGCCGCCATCAACCTTCAACGTGCTTCTTGACTCCTACTGGTTAGATAAACCTTGGTTTCTTACTGAGGGAAACTTACTGCTGTACGCATCACACCTTCCACTTGGGGTTCCCAACGGTCGCATGCTGTACGCGTGTCAGGCGCCGCGGCTCGCCCACTAGGCTTCACCGTCCTCTCATATTTCTTCTCCATCATAACCCCCTCGCCGCGGCGCCCCTGTCGCTCACACCCACGCGCCCCTCTGTGAACCCTAGCCGCCTCCTATTACGGCCGTCTCCGGCCGATTCTGGTGCCGCCGTTGGTCAGCCCTGCTCAGCCTCCTCTTGAACTTCAAACCCCCCTGCTCGATTTGTCTTGGGTGCTCGCTCTTCGTGGTGCTGCGGGTCTGGTGTTGCTAGTCTGATGTTGCGGGTGAAGTGATGGGGATGTGGTGGTGGTGTGGTGCTGCGGTGACTACTTCATCCTCGTCGCCGGTGGGACGGTGCCGTAGGCGCAACCCCGGCGTCGACTACTTCCTCTTCGATGGAACTGTGAGCTAATCTTCTTCCCTTCTCTGCATATGCCCAATTGTTGGTGTGCTCCAGTGTTATGATTTGATTATGTGCTGGATATGCTTATGGTCTAGCTCCTAGTGGTTTATGTGCATACTGAATCAGTGAGGTGTGGGCTTAAGATAGTAATACTCTGATTCGATGATCATTGCTATATGTTCTATGTGGTGCCTGACATACTATCTCTGTCAAACTGAATATACACTACTCACACCTACTACTGTGTAATCCTTGTTGAGCTTAGTCATGTAAGATGCAACTATTATTGCCTGCTGATAGATGCTTTGCTTGGTGGCTTAATTGTGAGCTTACATACAATTTATTATGGCTTTGATTCGGTAAAACAAGTGCAACTATGCTGCCTGGTAGCTCTCAATGGCCAGCTGATATTGTACATGGAGGTGCTTTGATACTGTTGTGATTTACTTGGGCTTGGTTAAACTGATAAGAACACATTTTGTGCTTGATCTATTGGCCCTGCTTGCGTATATTTTTATTGGCATTGCTGTTGGATTCAGATGATTCAATGATCATGTGATCAGCTTGTGTGTGAAATATCCTATATGTGTATGTGGTGGTGCAAAGGAATTGCTTGGCCAACTCCCTGGCTTTCTCTCTTTTGGCTAGTAACTGATAAGAACATACATTATCTTGATTTGGTTGCCACGCCAATGATGCAAAGGCCGAGGCACTTCCTTTTGATAAGAGCAGATACTATTTATAGTCTACAAAATTCTCTGTGAGGAATATTGCATAGCACCACTATGCAGATCTGAGGGAAAATAATCCTTCTAATCCTCCTGGACTAACTCCAGTTGCAGGGTGGTTGGATTTAAGTGATGTGTATTATTTCCCTGATGTTCCTGGTGTGGCTATGTAAATCTAAGAACAGATACTGCATGATTTATTGATTTAAATGTTGGTTTCTACCTGCTACACTTTTGTAGTTTGGTAGCTGGTTCTGCCGGCCCTTGAGCTATTCTTCTTCTTGTGGATAACCTCCACCTCCTAGCTTCTTGCTCTTGCTTGATCTGCTTCCCAGTGATCTAGTTACTGATCTTGGTGTGCTAGTTTCTAAATACGAGTGTGCCCTTCTTGGCAGATCATGCATATGACTGATAATAGGATTTATTGATGTTGTTCTTGATATCTTGGTGTCTTTTGCTAGTGCAAATGATGTCTAGCTGGGCTGCTGCGTTTGTGAGTGTCAAAGGAACTGCTGGTACAGCCTATGTGTTGTTTATATACCGTTGGCTATTTGCTGTGAGGGTGACAACACACAGTTTGCATGTGTTGAGTATGCTGCTTGCAAGTGGCCCCTATTCTAGTGTATGCTACAAAGTTGAATTTTTCTTCTTCCTTGTGCAAGCAACGGCTGGGTTGATCCTTATCCCTGCCTTCCTTTCTTTCTTGACTACTAAGTGGATTAACCTTGTTGGGTGTGGATATTTTGTTGTGCTTTGAACTATTGCTTTAAAACATGGACTGAAACAAATAATGTAGGCTTTGGTTTGTGTGGCTATAAATTCATTTTGACCATTTTATGTCAATGGTGAATTAGTGGTTTTAAATATGTGGGCTTGTTTAAATAGGAACTTGACTAGGTTAGAGGGATTAATTAGTTGCCTTTGTTGCCTAAAATAAGTAGATCAAATATTGTTGCCCTTGTCCCTTCTTTGATATGGATCAAATGTTGTCACTTAACCCTGTTGTCTATTTGCTCATTATTTCCTATTGATACAAAATGATCCATTTATCCCTCTTATGATCCAGAGATGATACATGATTCCCAAAGCTATTATAGATTGAAATTGACCCCTCTAATCTACAATTTAGATATTAGGAAAAATTCCTAATGTCTATTAGTTGAGTTCCAATATCAAAATGCCTCATCCTTGATGATGGCGACATTTTAATCGTATCACCATTCTCTTTTGTCTTTGTTGTTTGTTTTACAGGATGGAATAATAAGAAGATGAATAGAAGATTTAGTTTAGGGTTTACTTTTATTGTTTTGTAATTTCCTTTTTCTTTTGTAACTTTTAAATGATTAAATTTTAATAAGTTTAAATTTTTGTTATGAATCATCAAAAGTGTTAAATTTTACATATTGTATTTCATATTATAGTTTGGAATTAAAATTCAATTCAATTTCTATTTGAATTCGTATTATTCATATTTGATTTGAATTCAAATTTGTTCTCCCCAAAACACAGGAATTCACAAAGGTCATGTCGAAATTTGTTGCACTCACATCGATGACTAACTCAATTCCACCGATGCAAGTTATACCTCGATCACTTTGATAGTTTTAAACAAAAGCGCGAAAATTCCCCGGATTTTCTATGCATGAATGCAATGCACACATCTGTTTCCTCTCTTTTTGTAACCCCAAATCTTGGGATATTACACCGAGCCTCCATCCACGAAAAGTTCCATAGCAGCCGCCATCGTAGAACCCATCTCGCGGGGGTTCTGAAGCTCTTCCCGGCACCCTGCCGGAGGTGGAAATCATCGCTGGAGGCATCTACATCGTCATGCCCACCTCCGAAGTGATGCGTGAGTAGTTCATCCCTGGACTATGGGTCCGTAGGAGTAGCTAGATGGTTGTCTTCTCCACTTTGTGCTTCATGTATCGATCTTGTGAGCTGCCCTACATGATCAAAATCATCTTTATGTAATCCTATATGTTTGGTTTGCTGGGATCCGATGAATATTGTAAACTATGTTGAGATTGATTATGTCAACACCCGGATTTTTAATTCCAGATGCGTATTATGCCATACATCGCAATCCCAGGAATATTGTTTTTGCGAGACATAATAGATTGATATCACAGAACATCATTCATTACAAACCTTAATAGTCTTACATCAAAGGATCACATGATCCAGTCTTACAACAACAGTTACTCTAATGATCAATTACAAAACACATAGCGGAAGAAACGTAGTAGCGGTCCATCTGTTCCACAGGCAACGCTTGACGTCAGGAGTAGTCCTAGTTATCATAGACGTCTTGTTGTCCATCTTCATGGTACTGGTGATCCTCTTCATAGTATGGCCATTTGAATAGCCAGGGACAAAGTCATGAGTACTTTAAAGTACTCGCAAACTAATACTAGTGTAAGCACTATCAACTATAGTAAGGGGGTTCTAAGCTCTAGGTTCATTTGCATAAAGCCAGTTTTATTTCATAAGCACTTAGTAGTAAAAGACTCTTTATTTGCCTAACTAACTCAAGTGGGAATATTTATGTCATTCCCACAACTCTGTTGTGATCAAGTCAAAGTCACCATTCATGTTCAAGTCACAAGTCACCCTTCACATGTCACATTTTGAAATTGTCTGATGACGGAATAGTATGGCCTTTCCAACTTCCCATGACCGCGGGCGCGACTATTTGAATAGTTTTACACTCTGCAGAGGTCGCACACTTTTGCCACAACATTTGCAATAATCCGTCAGGGGTAACTAGCCCTGATTTACCACACTCAGTGTGCGTACTACCAACCATAACCTTTCACTTACATACCCTAGTACAGACACCTCTCCCCATGAGCTTGGCCTCCCAGCCATGGCAAACCGCCATCCTGGGAACTGCACAGGGCTTGGGTCGGACATTCACCTCATTTCACGTCATTTCACTTTCAACGGAGGCAGCCTCGGCATAACCCCTATGACGCTTGTTTAGAGGGAACCCATACTAAAGCACATAAATTTCCAGTTAAGCCCTACCCATGATCAGGTATTGTGGGGGTACTCTAAAACTGGAATGGTATCGCATCCGAACCCAACCATCAGTTTTTGTAAAATTCACCAGGTCATTCACAAGTCATATTCACCTTCAAAATCTTTCAATAGAATGAATCATCATTCCAAGGTTTAAAGTCATTTGATTCACATGTTCCCATCTAGAGTAGTCAATTTTAGTTTAGCACTAGCAACTAATCATGAGGGGTGCTAACTAAGTTTTTGCTCTCTAGGCTAAGTTTGAAGCTCTGGTGATACTCTACTCTTGTACTCAAATTCACTACAACAAGTAAATCTTGGTAAATCAAAGTAAAGTTAAAGAAAGATAAAACTTGGGTTTGGATGAATAAGACTTTAAATATCAATACTAGTGCCATAGTCTCTTGCACTAGTAACTTGGCAATAGTAGAACTTGCATTGGTAATAGCTTGCCTTGATTGGTACAGCGGTCAAAGTTTTCTTCTTCTTCGTAGAAGACCTCCTCCTTTTCGAAGCCTTCGGTACTAGCGTCTATAAATGGATACGAGGTATACAATCACCAAACAAATCTTAAGCACTATACTTAACACACAAAGGGATCACAAAAGCAATCCTATCATCACAACATTATTAACATGGTGATTGGTTTTGTTTTCTTTTTAAGAAAAATAATTTCCTCTCATTGAAATATTTATTAGTGTTTCTATTTATTTCCTTTGAGAAATAATTTCCTCTCATTGAATATCACTAAGGTTTAACATCCTCAAATAATAAAACATGAACATATGTTGACCAAGGTCAACACTTCATATTTATCCATTTGAGAAATTGATTTAAATGAGATACTATATCTCATACAATTTAAAGACTACTTGGAACAATTTAATATCACAAAGTAATTAAATATAAGATTCTAAATACTAAGCTATTATCTCATATTTAATTACTTGAGACAATGATTTAAATGAGAGCATACCTCTCATAGTATTTAATAAATAAATTTGGGTAATTTAAATGGACTAGAAATGGCCACATAGCCATTATTTTGCTCTAGCCCATGATCATGGTAAATACCACTGTCATATTTTTACATATTCATGTAGAGTATTTGAAATGTGAATTATGAGAGTTGGAATCAACTCAAAATGAATCCTGGTTGATTTTTAATAAATGTTTGAAGTTTGAAAAGGTACCGCCTTGTTATTTTTAATACATGAGTTCTACAATGAATCTAGGTTTGAGACTAGTGTAGTTGGATAGACAATTTCATAATCTTTCCAACAACATCAAATTCATAAATTTTGGCTCAGTAGATTTTGTTCTATTAAATTTGAAATATGGCACCAGTATTGAATTTGAGTTAAACGAATTAATTCAAATTTGAATTTATTGGGCTGCGCGGGAAAACTAAACGGGCCGGCCCAGCTTCGCTTCAGTGCGCAGCAGGCCGCCTGACAGGGGGCTCCACCTGTCAGCGTGTTATAAACGGCGAAGCGGTAAGCGAGAGAGGGGGCCGTCAGATTATTAGAGTGAGATCGAACGGCGCATGTTTGTCACCATCCGCGACGGCGAGCAAACCCTGGGCGCGGTAGAGGGGGTCGACGACGGCTTATCGGAGGCTCGGCGAGGGTTGGCAACGCGGTCAAACGAACTGGTTGATGACGGCGAGTCCAGCGAGGGTCACGGCGGCTCCAGGGGTGCTCGGGATCGTCTTCCCGATGTCGCAGCTACTGCGGCACACTCCGGTGAAATTCCGGTGAGCTAGGGCTCAATCGGAGAGGGGAAGGAGTCAGGGAGGCTCAGTGAGGAGAGGAGAGGGTGATGGTGTGAAGAAACAGCAAGGGGGAGGCCCCCTTTTATAGCCGGCGAGCGAGGGCGGAGGGCACCGGCAGGTTGACTATGGCGACGGTGCTACAGAGGGGGAAGAGTGTGGGCGAGGGTGCGGTCTTGTTCACTGTGTCACGGCGATCACGACGCGCGTCATGGCGCAGCAGGAGGGGGACGAGGGCGTGCGGGCGATGTCGTCGTCCTCACAGTACCGGGGCGGAGAGCGTCGACGGTGACAACGGCGACAGTGCACGCGCGGGCAGGTGAGGTTGTCTAGGAGGTTGCTGGTGACGTGCTGAGTGTGCGGGAGAAAAGAGAGGGCGAGGGGAGGTCAACTGCGTCCGGGCGAGGCCGTGCATCGTCGCGTCCAGGGACGTGTCCTGGCGCGCTCTAGCACATTCTGGGCGGCATGGGCGCGGGCTGGCCAGGTCAGTGCACGCGTCTCTCCGGTCGATGGCGTGCACGAGAATGCTCAGGAGGGTGAGGTGAGCGTCCAGGACATGGTGAGATGGGCTGGAGTGGATGGGAGAGGGAAATGGCATGATGAGTGCCATGATGCCACGGCATGGTGGTGTCCTTGATGTTTTCATGCATGATCACTGGTCTATAATGCTTGGTAATGTTCACTGGGTGCAAGGGGAGACTGGTGATGACCTAAGGCTCGATGGTTTAGTCCAAAACATGTTGGATATAAGTATGTATGGGGTTGGCAGATTAGTGCATGCCAAGTGTTCGATGAAATGGCCGAAAGAGATTAACTTTTGAATTTTGGCACAAAATTTTATGGGTGTGTCTCACATAATGTTTGGCACCTCCTGAGGGTGTTGGTTTGAAATTTGGAAGAGATTTGGGAAAAATCAAATTTGGGTTGATCTTAAATCTTAAATCTTATTAATCAAATGAAAAAGAATTTGCAAGGTTGGTCTTTACCAAAGATGATCCTCTTGATGAGTTCTTGGATGAGGTGCAAAGAGTTGAGAGAGTTTAGTTTAAAAATTTCTTAATATAGGGGCTCAAAGTGGGTAACCTGATATAAAATGTCAAAATGACCATTATCATATGTGAGTAGGTTTTGCTTTGTATTTTGATTTGTTTGGTATTTCCTTGATTCAAATATTGTTATTATTGGTTTAGTTATGTTATCCGACCATAGAAACAAAGTAAAAAGGCCTAGGTTGAGATTTGGCAAAAATAGCCATAGGCTCATATGTGATGTTATTTTTAATTCCCTTTCTTTTATTTTCATTTTCTTTCACCAAAATTTAGTCCTTTGGGTTGCTTGAGGGTTAGGTTGAGTTCATTTAGGGTTTCAACCCATTTAATCAAAGCGGATCATGGCATAGGCCAAGATTTGCAAATATGGCTATATGCCCATATGTGCTTCCCTTTTTATTTTCTTTTCTTTTTCTTTGTTTCTATTTGATCCAAGTGATCATGGTTTAGGGTTCTGCAACTTGGTTTAACACTCAAGCAAACATCATGGCAATATTACACATACATGCATGAGCACTATGCCCATAAATTAATTTAATTAAAGTTTTTGTTGGCTCCAAAATTTGGAAAAAGGAAAATTCATTTTCTTCTTTGTTTTGAATTTTTGGGATGTTACAGATTATATATTCATGTCATATGTTATTTGTGATCTTGCATGCTCTTCGTTGCTAGTAGAAACTCTGGACAAGTGGACACTTGTGACTCCAAGAGGGGGTATTTATGCTCGATAGTAGGTTCATGCCTCTAGTTTTCTGGGAGAGTGACTTTATAACTCCTAAGATTGTAGATGTGTTGTTGCTACTAGGGAGAAAACAACAATGTTTTATCCGAGGGTAATTCTATTGTTTACTTTACACACATTGATTAATGCGATAATCTGTTGCTTGCAACTTAATACTGAATAGGGTGTGGATGCTAACCGAAAGGTGGATTATTAGTCATAGACGCAGTTGGATTACGGTCTATGTATTATGTTGTAATGCCCATATCAAATCTCATAGTAATCATCTTGTCATGTATTGATCGATATTGTATCAATTGTCGAGCTGTAATTTGTTCACCCAACAAGCTATTTCTTTATGGAGAGACACCTCTAGTGAACTGTGTACCCCGGTCCTATTTCCTTTACTAATAAATTCAACTGCAATCTTGTTCTGTTTTCTTTCTGCAAACATCTCTTTCCATTCTATACGTCTAATCCTTTGCAAGTTGGGGCAAAGTACTTTGGTTGTGTTGTGTGCAGGTTCCACGTTGTTGCTGACGCCGGTAGTGCGCCCTGCCACTAGTCAGCCAACAACACCTTCAGAAGTCACGCCTTTCTCCTATTGGTCGATTAAACCTTGGTTTCGTACTGAGGGAAAACTTGCTGTTGTGCTCATCACACCTTCCTCTTGGGGCTTCCCAACCGCTTCCACAATAACTGCCAACAAGATTGGCTGGCGCCATCACCGGAGCACCATCATCATCCCAGATGGGACAATCGAAGTTTATGTTGGGGCGGCGGCCCCAGATGAGTTGGTGTGATGACCGTGGTCTGCGGCCGTCTGCCCTGTGTAGCTTGGGCTACATGTTGTTGGTTCGTGCGGCATTGCAGCTCGAGAGTGAGTGGTGGTACGTCAGGGAGGCGGCCCCGGAAGGTGGTTCTCATGGTTGACCATGTAGGGCATGTCAGAGCAGTGGAATGTCGGGTCGGCGGCTCCGAGTGTTCGGCAACTTTGAGGATGTTTGGCCTTGTGTCGTGTGGGCAACGAGGTGACTCTCAATGTTGGTTGTCGTTGTATTGGGCACCACTTCTGTCGCATAGTCTTGTGGAGGCAGGTTTCTTCACTTTTATGGGAGCGTCCCGAGAATTCTCCTCCTATAGCAGATGCAACTTCTCCTCTTCGACAACGGTGAGAGACTAGATAGTTTGGCGGAGCGGTCCGCCCTTGTTTGTATTTGTGTGGTCGGTGTATGTTTGAGGTATCCGATGTGTCATCGGAGAGGTGGGTGTGGCCCTATTAAGTTGTTGGGTGGGCTTGGCCCTGTTTGTATCAGTTTTTTCCTAGTTTCTCTAACATCCCAAAAATTTCAAAACAAAACAAAGGAATTTCCCTAGTTCCAAATTTTGGAACCAACAAAAACTTTTATTAAATTAAGTTTGATACATAGTGATCTTGCTTAACTCTTGTGCTTTTGCCATGATTGCTTGTTAAAGTATTTTGAAATGATCTTAAACCCTAAACCTCACCCCTCTTTTCATCACCCAAGTTAAAATAAAATAAAAGGAAATTAAATAAGAAAAAGGTATATGTGCCTATGGCTATTTTTATAAATCTTTACCCTAGACCTTTCTACTTTGTTTAGAGGTTTGGAAAACCTTCATACACCTTACCTAGTACTTATCAAATCAAATCCAAGTTGAACCCAAAGAAATTAAAAAGAAACTAAAAATGCCATAGAAGCATATGAGAGTAAAATAGTAAATATGTGAATTTAGGAATCTTGACCCTAAGACCTGTTGTGAATGGTTGGATCACTCCTCTATACCGTTTCAACACTCAACAACACCATTTGGGACAAGCCAAGTCAAATTAAAACTCAATTTGCAACATATGCATAGAGGCATATGTTACACATAGCCATAATACCCAATTCTTGTTCTATGCCTCTAAACCTTGACCAAATGATGTGCAACCATCTCCAAACCTAATATAACATTAAATTGACCCTAACCCATTCCCAATTAAAGCAAGATGAACAATTTACAAGTTTAATGAAATTTGACACATCACCTCTTATGTGTTATGGCCATTTTTGCAAATCTTTGATCTAGACCTTTTGAAATAGTTTCAATGGTTTGAAAATGTTTCTAAACTAATAAGAATCACATTAGAGTCAAGAAAAGTATAATCAAATGGAGAGAAATCAAATAGAGAGAAAATCCCAATTTCACTCACATACACATAAGGCCAATTTTGCAAATCTTCACCAAAGGCCACCATTGCTTGATCTATTGCTTGGAGAATACTAATATGTGATAAACAAACACAAATGCATCAAAGAAACTAGAATCAAATCCAAGAAAATCTCAAAATCAACTTACATATGATAATGGTCAAAATTGAGTTTTATAAAATGTTCCTCACTTTACCCCTCTGGTTTTGACTTTTCTTCAACCAAACTTGGTCAACTATTGCCATGTCATCCAAGACCTTGTCAAGGTGAACAACTTTCATGTTGACCACACATGCTAACTTTGACCAGGTTGACCAGAATGAATTTGACAAGAGGTGACTTTGAAATAAAGAGAAGATAACCCCAAATTTGAATTCTCACAAATCTTCACCAAAATGAACACCACCACCACCATTCCATCACATTAATTATATAAATGAACTCCACCAAAAAGAATTGCAAAATTCAAACATTTTTCCCATGCGGCCATTTCATCGAGCACATGGCAGGCAGTTTTCCAGAATTGGGTTACCTCCTTTTACACATTGGATTTTTGCCTAAACCTACTTTACCCTGTGATGATCACCTTCTCATGCAACCCCTGCACCACGCCATGTCCTTGCCCCGTTGTTTAAAGTGTGGAGAAAAACCTAAACTAAGCTGGTCGTGCACCATGCCGGCCACCCATGCACTTGATCGATCCAAGCCTCCCCTCTCTCCTCCACCATGTCTCAGAGCATCCCTGGAACACAAGGACGCTGCCAATGCACGGCCCTAGCTCGCCAAGACACGGCATTGGCCAGAACGCACACGCCTAGCAGCACGCCAGAACCATGCCAGGCCACGCGGTGAGCGCGCACGGGCACCTCCTGGACGCGCCAGAGCACGCACGCGTGCAGTCGCCTCAGCCCACCCCTGCATCCCTACGCCTGCGTCAAGCACCACCACCCTCACCTCTACCCCGTAGACATGCTCTCCAGCTCGCGGAGGAAACGTCGTCGTCGCCATGATCCAAGAACTGTCGCGCCCATACTGCAGGCACTCGAGCGTCGCATGCACGCTCTCGTCCTCCCTCTGCTGTCCCTTCACGTGCGTTAGCTCCGCCTAGCCGTCGCCTACCTCCTGCGCTCCCTAGCTTGCCCCTTCACGCCCTGGACAGCCATCGCCGTCGACGAACCCTTGCAGCACCCACGGCACCATCACCACTCTATAAATAGAGACCTCCCGCGGCCAATTCATTCACACCAGCACGATCGCCTCATCTCACCGGTTCGCCTCGACCAAACCACACACCAAATCATCAACAGAGCTGCTCCAATTTGAAGCCGAAGGTCGCCGGAGCCCGCAGATCACCATCGCCGATTCACGCCGCCCCGAGCCTCGCCACTGCTACCAGACGCTTCTTCACTGTCAACAACATCGCCTCGCACCCAGCAGAGCCCCGCGGGAACCTCGGTAAGCCCTCCGACCCCCTAGGCTCGCCGCCAGCTCGTCGAATTCTCGCCGGGGAAGACGACCCCCGTGCGCCGTTGATCTCCCTTCTGATCCAACGGATCCTAGCGCGCGTACCGTTTCGCTCTTTAAGAGCCCCTGACTGGTGGAGCCCACACCGTCAGATGGCCCACGTGTGCGAGTCACACTGCTGGGCCGGCCCAGTCCGTTTCGCCTGTGTAGCCCATCTAGTCTTCCCGCCAAGCCCAATAATTCAAAAACCAAATTTCTGTTTAATTCCAAATTCCCTGCTGGTGCTTAATTCAAAATTGAATAGTTTAAAATCTACTGAACCAAATTTAGCAAATTTTATATATTCGGAAAGCCCATGAAATTATCTAAATAATGCCAATGGCCTCATTTCCAAATTCGTAATTAAATTCAAATGATGAAAATAACAAGGCAGAGCCTTTTCTAACTTCAAATAAATATTAAAAATTATCTACAAATGATTTTGAGTTGATTCCAACTCTCATAAATCACATTTGATATAATGTAATTGTTTCTGCAAAAATATAACATAGTGTTTTGTATGATCATGGGCTAGAAGCAAAATATTGGCTATGTAGTCAATACTAGTCCATTCAAACTATATTAAATTTTTAGGAATTTAAACCTATGAGGTGTAGCACCTCATTTAAATCATTTTCTCAAGTGATATGAAGTAATTTGATGAACTCTACTACTTAGGTTCATATTTGCTCACTTGTGAAATTTAAATCAATGTAGTATTTAAATTGCAATGGTTATTTAAATCACATGAGATGATGAATCTCATTTAAATCATTTTTCTCAAATGATAAGTGTGAAGTGTTGACCTTGGTCAACTTGTGATCATCCCTGGTTATTTGAGAAGATTAAACCTTAAAAAGATTCAATGAGAGGAAATTATTTCTCCAAACCAAAGAGAAACCCTAATTCCAATTTTCAATGAGAGGAAATTATTCTCCTAATATTAAATAAGGAAACCCTAGCATAATTTGGGAATAAATGTTAAGTAGTGATGCTAGATCATTTGTGTGAGCCAATAAGGCTAATTAAGACTACTTAAGTGTTGTTTGGTGATTGTATCCTCGTATTCGTTTATAGACGCTAGTACCGGAGACTGTCAAGAGGAAGAGGTCTTCTACCAAGAGGAAGAGCAAGAGAACTTTGATCACATCACCAATCAAGGAAAGCTATTACCAATGCAAGCTAGACTAATGCAAACTATTTTGGTTGCAAGTTTATATCCTTGCCAAGTGCAAAGCTCTACAAGAGCAAGGCACCATTACATTTTACTTCATGAACCTATCCCAAGTTTTTACTTTACAAGCTTTACTTGATTTTATTTATCAAAGTTACTTTTGATTTATGATTCACTTGGTTTAGCTATGGAGTAGTACAAGAGCCTCACAATTAGATTAGCAAGCTCCAAGATACTTAGCACCCCTCATAACTAGTTGCTAGTGCTCAATATTAATAGTGACTACTCTAGTTGGGAACTTGTGAATTGAAATGACTTTGAAAACCTTGGAATGATGAGTCATTCTATTGAAAGATTTTGAAGGTGAATATGACTGGTGAATGACTTGGTGAATTTTACTAAAACTGATGGTTGGGTTCGGATGCGATACCATTCCAATTTTACAAGTACCCCCACAAAACCTGAATCTGGGTAAGGCTTAGCTGGAAACTTATGTATTTTAGTATGGGTTCCCTCTGAACAAGCGTCATAGGGGTTATGTGGTGACCCGGCATACCACTGCATGGTGTAGTATGCAAGTCTGATATAACACCAATGAAACACAGTTCCACGGGTATTATATCGCTCAGAGTGGTACAACAGAAACATATGTGGGTCCAAGGCATGTCTATAGAATTACAACATTGAGTCTGTTACATAAGATCATCACAGCCTCCTACTTTACAATAAGGTAAAACTGCAAATAAACTCCAGAAGAACGACTCGTAGTCTAGTCTTATCACGAACTCTATTTGTAGAGTATTTAACTAACTACAGAGGCTAAGAATAGATTCTAGCTAAATAGGAGCTAGGTTTAGGAATCTAGTTCCCTTCTATGGCTAAACTAGGTTTTCTCCTTGTTGGATGTGGTATCTGACTCCTCTGACAGGGTCATGTCTCTTGAAGTAGTTGTTGACTCCTCGGCCTTCGAGTTGCACTGTAGATCCTCCTTCGATGCCTCCATATCTAAGCAGGGGATTTAAGAGTGGGATGAGTACGAGCGTACTCAACAAGTTCATTATAGGAAAGAGGTGTTTAATGCACTAGCTACAGCATTAGACCAGAAAGTCTAATACCAATGCAGGTTTTCATAACCATTTCTTCAAAAGGTTGCTTTTATTTAGAAGAACTATGTCCGCCAGCCTTCACCGGTTTACTAGAACTTCATGGAGCTCCTTTCCGGCAGCGTTCACAGTTCCAAATCCCGGAACAGGGAGTGACAGGTCACGATTCATTACACTCTGCAGAGGTGTGTTGCTTTACCCATAAGAGATCTTAACCTTGGTGCCAACCGGGTGATCTTCCCGTCCACACTGCCTATGGTGTGAGGCCTGATATAAGGTCTAGCCAATCATGTTCCTCCGCTACCTCGCACACCCACCCTTTGTTGCATACCCCGACCCTGGGTCCTCGTTGGTCCCATTATTCCCATATATTTCAGGTGGACCCCGACCACGACAACAGTTTGGGACTCGTTAACCAAACTCCTTCGCCAGTAGCTGCAACCCATCATAGACCGCAATACCGTGGGGAACTTAAGGCTTCCCCAGCCTACCGCTTGTTCTTCGGGCGACAAGTGTCTACGGACAATGCCATGGGGACTTAAGGCTTCCCCAGCCTACCGCTCGCCCCCCGACAGATACAAGTGTCAACGGTAAAGTGCGTCCGTTGATGTACGAGAGGTGGAAACACTTTTGACTACTCCGTCCCACTCCGGATCTTATGGTTAACACAGGTATTACGGCACAAGAATCACTGGACAACATTTGTTGTTTAATCCTAGATGGATATAAACCCTTGCAATGGAACCTCCACCATATCCACACAATCCATGGTTCCATTGCCCACCACATAGTCATATTCATAGTTATGAAAATAGTGGTTTTGGTTTTTTATGCAATAGTGATAATCATAGTACTTTGCAAGTAATTTGATAAAGATACTCAAATGGTATGAGCAAGCGATGAACTTGCCTTTCTTGACTGCAAGATTATGCAGGCAAGGTCTTCGATACGTAATAACTCCAAATTCTGAAATAGCATCACCGTCCGGTAAGGACGATGTTTAAAAGATTGGCAAGGATGCAATAATGCATAAGAATGAGATGCAATCGCTCTAAGCGTGACCTAACCCCGATGATTTAGGATCAGTGAGTTGTAATGATTGGTTTAGGGTGTGTTGCACTTTTAGAGTGATTCACATACAAGGTTCTGATTCAATTGTGATTACTTGGTATAATAAACAGGTAGATAATAAAGCATAGTAATCAATTAAGCACGCAAAGAATGATATTTGGCATAATGTTAACATGTAAAGAACAGTTGTCAGTTTTAGTACTATATGGCATGGTTAATGATTAATTATTATATGATTCAAAAGAATAACTTTTGAAGAACATGTTCTTTAATAAAGAACAAGTATGATAATTAGGTTGGTGGGTTCTATGGTTAACTATGGTTCCAATTGGCTCTGGAGTAGATATTAGATGGATCCTAACAAGGTTGGATTCATTAGCAACTAGGCTTGATTGATTTTATTTAAGCATAAGCAACTTAAGCAATTAATTATTCATGGTTGCTATCATGGTTGGTATACCTTGCTGGTGATAGCTGGTTATTGGCTATAGGTTCTATTAGGTAGGATTGATGATGATTTCCTTATTTTCTTCAAAAGAATAACTTTTGAAGAACATACTTCTTAAGTATTAAGAAGTATTGCAATTAGGGTTGAGGTTGTGTAGTATTAGCCATTGGATCTCTAAGTAGAGAATGGTTGGTTCCTAAATAAGATGGTTCATAAGTATCTCACACTAGTAGGGTTTAGTGGAACAGGGTTATGTAAAGTAAAATAGCAGGTATGGTTGCTGTTAGGGTTCATCACAATGGTGTGATGCTAATTAGGGATCAATAAGGATGAGGGCTTTGGTAATAGGATGTAGGGTTTTCACTTGGTTGACCCCACTTGATTAGTTAGGTCTGATGAGGATGAACACATGGGATGCTAAAGTCTTAGTGATAGGCTCTTATATTTTATGTGGACCTAGATATGCACTTGGTGGCTAATTATGGATCTAGGTATGAAAACAAGGTCTCTTGATTACATGTCCTAACCTAGAGTTTAGGTTTAGAAGCAAATTAGAATTCACATGTAATAATAGAGCTAGGTTTCTAAATGAATTTAGGGTTTAGGATTACACATGAAATGATGAGTTCCTAGTTTTCTCCCTTATGGAACTAGGGTTTTCTAATTACCCTAAAATTCTTGAATTAGTAACTTGTTTGCAAAATTAAAGTTATTAATAATTTTGAAATAAAAAAATAATATTGGATTTGGCATTTTTCTATTTTTAAAGATTTTAATATTTAGGGTAATTATTAATTAGGGTTTAAATCCCCTAATTATGATTTAATAGGATAGCAAATAAAGAAAATTAGTTTTCATGTTTTCTTTATTTGCTTACTGGTTTTATTTAATTTATAAATGGTTTCTTAATTTCTGAATTTTTAATTGTATTTGGAATTTAAAATTAAAGGCTTAAATAACAAGTATTAAACAATTGAATTTTTATTAAAAATAAAAATTTCATTTTATATTTTTATTGGATAGAGTTTTCTTTTCTAAGAATTTTAATATCTCATTTATATTTTTCTGACTTAAATTGGATTTTCTAAATTTATTTGAAGTTGCAGTAATGTACTGGAATTAAATTTAAAACAGGATTGACTAAAGCTACCCGGGATTCTACCCAAATAGCCACTGGCTGGTGGGTCCGTGTCCACGCTGGAGGCCACATGGCGCCGAGGTGGCAACCTTGTGCCTTACCGGCGGCCAGTCGTCGACGCCGCCGGCGTTGGAGGCCTCCCACGGACTCATGCGTGTGCGCAATCGCGAGAGGACATCTAGGCGAACCTAATAGTGGTGGCGCCGCCGGCTAATCGTCACCGGAGCTTCGCCGGCGACGAGGCCGAGCAGAAAAACTTGCGGGTGTACGGTGCTAGGGCGTTGCAGGATGCTAGGGAGAGGGCTAGGAGGCTCTGGGGACTCAGTAGCTCACCGTGAGCACGACGCGCTTGACGGCGTGGCTTGCCGGGGCCTGTTTCGCTGGAATCGCCCGCTCCCGTTGTCGGAGAAGACGACCTCAACGGCGGCGCTACGATCCAATCGGGGTCGATTCCTCTTGCAGGAAGAGCATGTCGAGGACAGCGGTCTCAGCGGTTGTAACGGCGAAGCTCGGGGATGCTCCGAACGGCGGCAATGGTCGATGTCTGAGCGGCTAGGGTTTCGGTAGGAAAGGGGAAAATCGAGCAGAGGGAAAAGAATTGGGGCTAGGGTTCGTCGTGGGGATTTATACGGCGCCTGGACGCGCCTCGTCACGCCTTCGGTCGAGGAGGAGCCGCCAGCGACGAGACGAAGCCGAGCACGGCTTCGTGCTGTCGTCCATGCGGAGGAAGATGATGAGGACGGCCCCCTCTCGTTGATATTTCAACAAAGAGGTACTGGGCTGGTGTTGGGCCGATGCTGCTGGGCTACTAGTGGGCTGCTCGGCCAGGTAAGGTCCAGGTGAGGCCCTTCTTCTTTTTCTCTTTTTCTGTTTTCATTTTCTATTTTATAATTCAATTTTGAATTCAGATTTAAATTCTTTTCTGTTTTGCAGGTGTTTGATAATTTGAATTTCATTAGGACTAATTACAGGATCATTGTAACACTGAATTGTTTTTGAATGAGCATTTAATATATGTGAACCTTTATTGCAAATTTTTAATTAAGCATGATTTATGCTCCCATTTTAATTTCCATTTATCTTGTGAATCAGATCTATTTGGAAGTATTGGAGTTGATACTTTAAACTGAAAGTATTTCAGAGGTTGTATTAGAACTTGACTTCCATTTGGGGAATTGGTCACTTGCACATGATCTTATGTGATTACTGGTTTGTTAAGATTTTGTAGGTTTAATTATAGCCCTATTTCAAGGTTAGCACTATTATTGTATTTTACTAGTACCTTGAAGTACTTAGAGTAATTCTACTCTCATCACGGTTTGATCTTGGTTAATAGGTTAAGTGGTTGATCACCATACATATGGTTTCAATTATAAAATGTAGCACAAGATTTTGCTTATGTTCAAGAATTGAAGCATAAGATTTATTTGATGTGCAAATCTAGGGTTCCAATGCTATTTACCTAATGACACATGGTTTGAATCTTAATTGTGTTTTAGGTTTTATTTGTGATCACTCAAGTGATACACAAACTTGGGTTGAGATTTAATTCTGGGTTGTACAGATGAGATGACACCATATTGCATGTGCTAGGGTTTAATCTCCCCTAACCATGATAAGGTGGTTGTTTACTTAACATTTTATGTTCTCCTCTAGTTACTATGATATTGAGAATTAGTTTTATCTTCTACCAATTGGCTTCTATTGTTAACCTCAATTTGTCATTTAAGTAACTACATTGGTTAAAGTTCTTTTTTATAGTTAACTTTGGTCATATGGATATATGGTTTCTCACCATATAAAGTATAGAGTTTAACTCTAAGGTTTTCTTAGGTTGTTTAATTTCTGAAGTATGGATATGGTAGGATTCTACTTATGATCACCAAGTGGTTCACAAGTTAAGGTTGGGATATAAGCCTATGGTTGATTACTAGTTACCTCCCTATTATTTCATGTGGTGAATGATATTTACTTATCCTATTTGGGTTTAACTTATCCTCACATACCTCAAGAACATGATCATGGATTAGGCATGATCAACTTGTTCTTAATATCTCTTCCTCAAGTTCTTAGGGTTTATGATCATCACTCAATTTATAATGATCAAGGTTTGGCTTCCTAATAAGGTATCTCTCATTAAATGGGTTTCTCACTTCCATGATCAAGCATTGTCTTGATCAACTAAGGTATAGCACTTCTATTTCACTTTATAGGATGGACAGGGCTATGGTTGCCTTATTAGTTTATATCCCAGGAGAATGCCTGAGATATTACTTAGGGTTGTTCTCATGAATGATGATATAACCATTTGGATATATATAATAGGTCTCTCCCTTAAATCTAAGTGTTTCCTCAACTAACTTGAGTGTAACACTATATCTTGAGCTCTCTTATATAGGAATGGATTATTCTAGGGTTTATGGTATGTTCACAAGATCTCATTAGATAATAAAGGGTTAAGTCTCCACATAGATTCTTTAGTTGGATTAGTTTCTATTTTACTTCATCATTTCATAAATATGATCTTACTCCATTTGGTATTGGCTATCTCACCACTCCCAAATGAAATGGTTTAACTCCTAATACTTTAGTTCAATGGTGTCCTTGATTCTTAAGTAGGTAAAGCTAAGGTTAGTATGAATGGTCTCCCTCATTTGGGAAGGAATTCAATGATAACCTAAGTTTAGGCTCCCTAGAGGTTGATGTGGTCATCAATATCTAGGTTTAACATAATTAGGTTCTCTCTCTAGGAATTGTCTTGAATAATATCCTAGTGTTCCTCTTAAAGATGATGATTTGAAGACTTGGATGTATATCCAAGGTTTAGCTCCAGGTTTGTTATTGCTTCTCTAATAAATAATATAGAACTCTCACCTCTCTAGGTTTGATGTATAATAATTTGAAATAGAGAAGAATTATGTTCCTTAGTTGGATCTCCTTGTCTTGTTTCCAAGATTAAAGTAGAATGGGTATCATAGGGTTTATGGTAAGAGCATGGATTAGTTTAAGACATGGAGAAGATAAGTGAAGAATAGTTTCTCCAATTATTGTTACTTGATTTCCAATTAATTGTAGGTTCATATGTTATGGCAAGGAATTCCATGTTATGATCTTTTATAAGATCAAGCAATTGATCATTGAGTAAAGTGTTGTTGTGTTGGTTATTAGTTCCATGTGATCTAACCCCTTAGATCAAATCATCTCTACCCAAAACAAGGTTTTATCAAAGTCACATTGAGGTTTATAGCACTTGACTTGATGAGCTACTTCAATTCCACCAAGGTCAAGTGAAACTTCAGTTACGGTGACTGTTTTACTTTAAAGCGCGAAAATTCCCCAGATTTTCTATGCATGAATGCAATGCACACACCTGTTTCCTCTATTTTTGTAACCCCATTACCTGGGATATTACAGTCTCTACCCCTTAAACTAAACTTCGTCCTCGAAGTTTGATCTCTCTCACTTTTCCGGAGTGTGGATCTGACTTGTGCAGATTATGACTTCTCTCGAACTCCGTATTGATCTTACTAGATATAATTGAATATATCCCTTGTCCAGATTCTTCCTGGAATCCATTAGTGTTTGTCTCTGAACATTAGTTTCTTACTCCAGTTCTATGATTTTTCTCTGGAATCTAATAATACTTGTCTCTGAGCCATGGCTTCTAACGTTAATTAGTCTTTTAACTCTATAAGGTTGTTTCCTTTCTCATTGAAGATTCAATGATTGGGACTTATTCTGATGCTGCTAGTCTCAACTGAAGACTAATTTGATAATATACTCCTAATTGGTAAAATAAGTCTTTTGTTTTCCCTTACTACCAAAACTGCAATAATGGTACTAAGTAAGGTACTTAACATGGAATGGTTGTGATGGTTTATTGTCCTAAGAATGGATTAGACTCATTTAGTCCATCCAATCATGGTTTATAGTTGATACTTATAACTATTTTGGATTATTTAGGTTCCATGAAAGGAATCATTCTATTAGTCTTTGGTATTGGTATATTCAATCGTCTTCATTCTTTGGCCATCTTGGGCTTTACTAGTCTACGGTATTTCCTTCGTCCAACTTCATTAAACTTAGCTTACTTGAGCTTTCGTACTTCTGAGTAAATACTACTCACTTTCTCAAGTTATAGTCCACTTCTTACTTTCTCGAGGTATGAACCTCGGCTTCTGGTCTGACATCCTCCTGAAAGTAGTGTTCGATAATCTTTTGAAAATAAGATCGAACTTCCTCTTGGTTCAGACCTTCTGCTTCTAACTAGCTTAAAGTATTGAGTAATTGTACATCCAACTCAATCTTTACTCTACCCCTTAGAGTTTTCTTATGGTCTTCAACTCCTTTTCTTCCAACCATTGGATTGATGGTTAGAATATTGGTCTAGGTGTAGCTTATGGTTTTTATTCTTCTAAGGTCTCGCGAAGAATATCTGTGGTGTATCCACTCAATTGTGGACATCCAACATGAATCCTTCGACTGAATGTTTATAGGTCATTGTTATTTGGCTGACAAAATTTTGTTTATTCTCAACTTTCTTGGTATAAATAATCCAATGGTGGACTACTTGATACCAATTGTGGCTATTTGTTATCTAAAAAATAGATTATATTATTGGTTCTGATCAACTGAATGAGACATCTTCTACTTTATCTCGCAGTATTGATTCTATACCAATTGGGGTCTTCTGATATCAACTATGGTCTTCTTATATCTGCTATGGTTTCAGATATCATCTTCCTTTATACAGGGTTTATTTTGCAAGAAAACCACTAGCTGACACTATGAATATAGTATTCTGAGTGATTTCCCATGCATTCCCTCTTCTGTAATAATTATGGATCTGCTGCAGCTTCACCATAATCATTATTTTTCTCACCTTCATGCTTCTTTCGTACTAAAGTACTCCTCTGTTGAGGTAAAGCATGAGTTTTGATTGGTACTTCCTTCTAAATATTGTGGTTGCTTCCCACAACTTTACTCCTTTCTTCTAATGAACCTTCAGCTTGTCTTCGGAATCTTCAGAATTCGTCACTTCCTCACACGGATACCATTACCCTCTAGATCTATAGCATCAAGTAAGAACTTGATATTGCAACATGCATTTGCATATCATAGTCAAACTTCATGTATGGATCTAGTCAAACAATGAAAATCCAATAAAATCCAAGAAGATTCAGCTTTGTGCATATAATACACACCATCATAAGCCTGAATATACTAGTTGAGTAAGACATCTCTAAACATCAGACTGAGATGTGTAGTATATAACACCACATAAGATAGGTTTATATCGTGATACTTAGCACGAGTATATGGGATTCTACTATATGTCTCAACATTTACCTTAATTGCACAATTGCAATGAGATAAACTTGACACAAAGTGGTCTGGGATAGTTGAAGTTAACCTAGTTTTGTTTGGAAGTACTAACAAAGTATGATACCATATATAAGTGCTATTGAGGACTACTTCCTATGATACATTGAGTTCTAACACATGGCTACTCTGAATACATATCTATTAAGATATATTTCCTATACTTCCAAGTGTTTCTATCATAAAACTATGGTCATGATGTGCTTGGCACACTTCCCATTGTTTTGGAACACAATTCTTGCACTATTGTTTAGCACTTGGCTTCTTATTGTACTCCTCTTAATTAATTATGAGGTTCTAGTCCATCACATAATGATTCTCAAGTGAATGATATATGATTTCTATCACTACTTTGTAAGTAGACATGTTTTATTTATATCTCTCTTACTTACCTCCCATGATTGACTCATCATGGTCAATACTACCTCATATAACTCATAGTTATCACTTACTATCAATTGTTTCACATGACTAGATAATTTTTCTTACTCATTACTTAACTTGGTCTACATCTTCTATTATGATATCTTAATTATCTTTATCACTTGATATTACTTCTATTACAGGTCTAGATAATTCTTACTTAACTGTAACAGGTGTTGGTACACATCTTCCAATAGGATATCCTCCTTATGGTTGTATCCTCTATTTGGACTACCATGTATTGTATACCAACTGTGATCTACTCATCTTTATTGTTTTAAGGACTTAATGGTATGCTACATACTTGGGATTAGCTAACTATCTTTACTTAGAAAAGATAGATTGAAAAGGTTAACTCAAGTGTGTCAGGATTATTCCCAAGTGAATATCCATCTCAAGTCATAAGAATATTTGGTTTAACTAAGACAACTTCCTATAGACACTTCCAATCCTATAGGTCTCCTTTAAAGGGTTTTAATCCTAGGGTCAAAGCATTTGCTCTGATACCAACTGTGGTGACCCGGCATACCACTGCATGGTGTAGTATGCAAGTCTGATATAACACCAATGAAACACAGTTCCACGGGTATTATATCGCTCAGAGTGGTACAACAGAAACATATGCGGGTCCAAGTCATGTCTATTGAATTACAACATTGAGTCTGTTACATAAGATCATCACAGCCTCCTATGAGGTAAAACTGCAAATAAACTACAGAAGAACGACTCGTAGTCTAGTCTTATCACGAACTCTATTTGTAGAGTATTTAACTAACTACAGAGGCTAAGAATACATTCTAGCTAAATAGGAGCTAGGTTTAGGAATCTAGTTCCCTTCTATGGCTAAACTAGGTTTTCTCCTTGTTGGATGTGGTATCTGACTCCTCTGACAGGGTCATGTCTCTTGAAGTAGTTGTTGACTCCTCGGCCTTCGAGTTGCACTGTAGTTCCTCCTTCGATGCCTCCATATCTAAGCAGGGGATTTAAGAGTGGGATGAGTACGAGCATACTCAACAAGTTCATTATAGGAAAGAGGTGTTTAATGCACTAGCTACAACATTAGACCAGAAAGTCTAATACCAATGCAGGTTTTCATAACCATTTCTTCAAAAGGTTGCTTTTATTTAGAAGAACTATGTCCATCAGCCTTCACCGGTTTACTAGAACTTCATGGAGCTCCTTTCCGGCAGCGTTCGCAGTTCCAAATCCCGGAACAGGGAGTGACAGGTCACGATTCATTACACTCTGCAGAGGTGTGTTGCTTTACCCATAAGAGATCTTAACCTTGGTGCCAACCGGGTGATCTTCCCGTCCACACTTCCTATGGTGTGAGGCCCGGTATAAGGTCTAGCCAATCATGTTCCTCCGCTACCTCGCACACCCACCCTTTGTTGCATACCCCGACCCTGGGTCCTCGTCAGTCCCATTATTCCCATATATTTCAGGGTGGACCCCGACCACGACAACAATTTGGGACTCGTTAACCAAACTCCTTCGCCGGTAGCTGCAACCCATCATAGACCGCAATACAGTGGGGAACTTAAGGCTTCCCCAGCCTACCGCTTGTTCTTTGGGCGACAAGTGTCTACGGACAATGCCGTGGGGACTTAAGGCTTCCCCAGCCTACCGCTCGCCCCCGACAGATACAAGTGTCTACGGTAAAGCGCGTCCGTTGATGTACGAGAGGTGGAGACACTTTTGACTACTCCGTCCCACTCCGGATCTTATGGTTAACACGGGTATTACGGCACAAGAATCACTGGACGACATTTGTTGTTTAATCCTAGATGGATATAAACCCTTGCAATGGAACCTCCACCATATCCACACAATCCATGGTTCCATTGCCCACCACATAGTCATATTCATAGTTATGAAAATAGTGGTTTTGGTTTTTTACGCAATAGTGATAATCATAGTACTTTGCAAGTAATTTGATAAAGATACTCAAATGGTATGAGCAAGTGATGAACTTGCCTTTCTTGACTGCAAGATTATGCAGGCAAGGTCTTCGATACGTAATAACTCCAAATTCTGAAATAGCATCACCGTCCGGTACGGACGATGTTTAAAAGATTGGCAAGGATGCAATAATGCATAAGAATGAGATGCAATCGCTCTAAGCGTGACCTAACCCCGATGATTTAGGATCAGTGAGTTGTAATGATTGGTTTAGGGTGTGTTGCACTTTTAGAGTGATTCACATACAAGGTTCTGATTCAATTGTGATTACTTGGTATAATAAACAGGTAGATAATAAAGCATAGTAATCAATTAAGCACGCAAAGAATGATATTTTGCATAATGTTAACATGTAAAGAACAGTTGTCAGTTTTAGTACTATATGGCATGGTTAATGATTAATTATTATATGATTCAAAAGAATAACTTTTGAAGAACATGTTCTTTAATAAAGAACAAGTATGATAATTAGGTTGGTGGGTTCTATGGTTAACTATGGTTCCAATTGGCTCTGGAGTAGATATTAGATGGATCCTAACAAGGTTGGATTCATTAGCAACTAGGCTTGATTGATTTTACTTAAGCATAAGCAACTTAAGCAATTAATTATTCATGGTTGCTATCATGGTTGGTATACCTTGCTGGTGATAGCTGGTTATTGGCTATAGGTTCTATTAGGTAGGATTGATGATGATTTC
The DNA here is from genome assembly GCF_019359855.2 of Lolium perenne. NCBI lineage: Eukaryota > Viridiplantae > Streptophyta > Magnoliopsida > Poales > Poaceae > Lolium > Lolium perenne. The sequence goes on along the minus strand of NC_067244.2, from coordinate 41,325,999 downwards.
CTTATTTTCTTCAAAAGAATAACTTTTGAAGAACATACTTCTTAAGTATTAAGAAGTATTGCAATTAGGGTTGAGGTTGTCTAGTATTAGCCATTGGATCTCTAAGTAGAGAATGGTTGGTTCCTAAATAGGATGGTTCATAAGTATCTCACACTAGTAGGGTTTAGTGGAACAGGGTTATGTAAAGTAAAATAGCAGGTATGGTTGCTGTTAGGGTTCATCACAATGGTGTGATGCTAATTAGGGATCAATAAGGATGAGGGCTTTGGTAATAGGATCTAGGGTTTTCACTTGGTTGACCCCACTTGATTAGTTAGGTCTGATGAGGATGAACACATGGGATGCTAAAGTCTTAATGATAGGCTCTTATATTTTATGTGGACCTAGATATGCACTTGGTGGCTAATTATGGATCTAGGTATGAAAACAAGGTCTCTTGATTACATGTCCTAACCTAGAGTTTAGGTTTAGAAGCAAATTAGAATTCACATGTAATAATAGAGCTAGGTTTCTAAATGAATTTAGGGTTTAGGATTACACATGAAATGATGAGTTCCTAGTTTTCTCCCTTATGGAACTAGGGTTTTCTAATTACCCTAAAATTCTTGAATTAATAACTTGTTTGCAAAATTAAAGTTATTAATGATTTTGAAATAAAAAAATAATATTGGATTTGGCATTTTTCTATTTTTAAAGATTTTAATATTTAGGGTAATTATTAATTAGGGTTTAAATCCCCTAATTATGATTTAATAGGATAGCAAATAAAGAAAATTAGTTTTCATGTTTTCTTTATTTGCTTACTGGTTTTATTTAATTTATAAATGTATTCTTAATTTCTGAATTTTTAATTGTATTTAGAATTTAAAATTAAAGGCTTAAATAACAAGTATTAAACAATTGAATTTTTATTAAAAATAAAAATTTCATTTTATATTTTTATTGGATAGAGTTTTCTTTTCTAAGAATTTTAATATCTCATTTATATTTTTCTGACTTAAATTGGATTTTCTAAATTTATTTGAAGTTGCAGTAATTTACTGGAATTAAATTTAAAACAGGATTGACTAAAGCTACCCGGGATTCTACCCAAACAGTTACTGGCTGGTGGGTCCGTGTCCACGCTGGAGGCCACATGGCGCCGAGGTGGCAACCTTGTGCCTTACCGGCGGCCAGTCGTCAACGGCGCCGGCGTTGGAGGCCTCCCGCGGACTCGTGCGTGTGCGCAATCGCGAGAGGACATCTAGGCGAACCTAATAGTGGTGGCGCCGCCGGCTAATCGTCACCGGAGCTTCGCCGGCGACGAGGCCGAGCGGAAAAACTTGCGGGTGTACGGTGCTAGGGCGTTGCAGGATGCTAGGGAGAGGGCTAGGAGGCTCTGGGGACTCAGTAGCTCACCGTGAGCACGACGCGCTTGACGGCGTGGCTTGCCGGGGCCTGTTTCGCCGGAATCGCCCGCTCCCGTCGTCGGAGAAGACGAGCTCGACGGCGGCGCTACGGTCCAATCGGGGTTGATTCCTCTTGCAGGAAGATCATGTCGAGGACGGCGGTCTCAGCGGTGGTAACGGCGAAGCTCGGGGATGCTCCGAACGACGGCAATGGTCGACGTCTGAGCGGCTAGGGTTTCGGTAGGAAAGGGGAAAATCGAGCAGAGGGAAAAGAATTGGGGCTATGGTTCATCGTGGGGATTTATATGGCGCCTGGATGCGCCTCGTCACGCCTTCGGTCGAGGAGGAGCCGCCAGCGACGAGACGAAGCCGAGCACGGCTTCGTGCTGTCGTCCATGCGGAGGAAGAACATGAGGACGGCCCCCTCTCGTTGATATTTCAACGAAGATGTACTGGGCTGGTGTTGGGCCGATGCTGCTGGGCTACTAGTGGGCTGCTCGGCCAGGTAAGGTCTAGGTGAGGCCCTTCTTCTTTTTCTCTTTTTATGTTTTCATTTTCTGTTTTATAATTCAATTTTGAATTCAGATTTAAATTCTTTTCTGTTTTGCAGGTGTTTGATAATTTGAATTTCATTAGGACTAATTAAAGGATCATTGTAACACTAAATTGTTTTTGAATGAGCATTTAATATATGTGAACCTTTATTGCAAATTTTTAATTAAGCATGATTTATGCTCCCATTTTAATTTCCATTTATCTTGTGAATCAGATCTGTTTGGAAGTATTGGAGTTGATACTTTCAACTGAAAGTATTTCAGAGGTTGTATTAGAACTTGACTTCCATTTGGGGAATTGGTCACTTGCACATGATCTTATGTGATTACTGGTTTGTTAAGATTTTGTAGGTTTAATTATAGCCCTATTTCAAGGTTAGCACTATTATTGTATTTTACTAGTACCTTGAAGTACTTAGAGTAATTCTACTCTCATCATGGTTTGATCTTGGTTAATAGGTTAAGTGGTTGATCACCATACATATGGTTTCAATTATAAAATGTAGCACAAGATTTTGCTTATGTTCAAGAATTGAAGCATAAGATTTATTTGATGTGCAAATCTAGGGTTCCAATGCTATTTACCTAATGACACATGGTTTGAATCTTAATTGTGTTTTAGGTTTTATTTGTGATCACTCAAGTGATACACAAACTAGGGTTGAGATTTAATTCTGGGTTGTAGAGATGAGATGACACCATATTGCATGTGCTAGGGTTTAGTCTCCCCTAACCATGATAAGGTGGTTGTTTACTTAACATTTTATGTTCTCCTCTAGTTACTATGATATTGAGAATTAGTTTTATCTTCTACCAATTGGCTTCTATTGTTAACCTCAATTTGTCATTTAAGTAACTACATTGGTTATAGTTCTTTTTTATAGTTAACTTTGGTCATATGGATATATGGTTTCTCACCATATAAAGTATAGAGTTTAACTCTAAGGTTTTCTTAGGTTGTTTAATTTCTGAAGTATGGATATGGTAGGATTCTACTTATGGTCACCAAGTGGTTCACAAGTTAAGGTTGGGATATAAGCCTATGGTTGATTACTAGTTACCTCCCTATTATTTCATGTGGTGAATGATATTTACTTATCCTATTTGGGTTTAACTTATCCTCACATACCTCAAGAACATGATCATGGATTAGGCATGATCAACTTGTTCTTAATATCTCTTCCTCAAGTTCTTAGGGTTTATGATCATCACTCAATTTATAATGATCAAGGTTTGGCTTCCTAATAAGGTATCTCTCATTAAATGGGTTTCTCACTTCCATGATCAAGCATTGTCTTGATCAACTAAGGTATAGCACTTCTATTTCACTTTATAGGATGGACAGGGCTATGGTTGCCTTATTAGTTTATATCCCAGGAGAATGCCTGAGATATTACTTAGGGTTCTTCTCATGAATGATGATATAACCATTTGGATATATATAATAGGTCTCTCCCTTAAATCTAAGTGTTTCCTCAACTAACTTGAGAGTAACACTATATCTTGAGCTCTCTTATATAGGAATGGATTATTCTAGGGTTTATGGTATGTTCACAAGATCTCATTAGATAATAAAGGGTTAAGTCTCCACATAGATGCTTTAGTTGGATTAGTTGCTATTTTACTTCATCATTTCATAAATTTGATCTTACTCCATTTGGTATTGGCTATCTCACCACTCCCAAATGAAATGGTTTAACTCCTAATACTTTAGTTCAATGGTGTCCTTGATTCTTAAGTAGGTAAAGCTAAGGTTAGTATGAATGGTCTCCCTCATTTGGGAAGGAATTCAATGATAACCTAAGGTTAGGCTCCCTAGAGGTTGATGTGGTCATCAATATCTAGGTTTAACATAATTAGGTTCTCTCTCTAGGAATTGTCTTGAATAATATCCTAGTGTTCCTCTTAAAGATGATGATTTGAAGACTTGGATGTATATCCAAGGTTTAGCTCCAGGTTTGTTATTGCTTCTCTAATAAATAATATAGAACTCTCACCTCTCTGGGTTTGATGTATAATAATTTGAAATAGAGAAGAATTATGTTCCTTAGTTGGATCTCCTTGTCTTGTTTCCAAGATTAAAGTAGAATGGGTATCATATGGTTTATGGTAAGAGCATGGATTAGTTTAAGACATGGAGAAGATAAGTGAAGAATAGTTTCTCCAATTATTGTTACTTGATTTCCAATTAATTGTAGGTTCATATGTTATGGCAAGGAATTCCATGTTATGATCTTTTATAAGATCAAGCAATTGATCATTGAGTAAAGTGTTGTTGTGTTGGTTATTAGTTCCATGTGATCTAACCCCTTAGATCAAATCATCTCTACCCAAAACAAGGTTTTATCAAAGTCACATTGAGGTTTATAGCACTTGACTTGATGAGCTACTTCAATTCCACCAAGGTCAAGTGAAACTTCAGTTACGGTGACTGTTTTACTTTAAAGCGCGAAAATTCCCCAGATTTTCTATGCATGAATGCAATGCACACACCTGTTTCCTCTATTTTTGTAACCCCATTACCTGGGATATTACAGGTTATGCCGAGGCTGCCTCCGTTACTGGTGAAGTGATGTGAAATGACGTGAAATGAGGTGAATGTACGGCCCAAGCCCTGTGCAGTTCCCAGGCTGATGGTGTGTCTTCACTGGGAGGCCAAGCTCATGGGGAGAGGTGCCTATACTAGAGTATGTAAATGAAAGGTTAGGATTGGTAGTTCGCGTACTGCGTACGATAAATCAGGGCCAGTTACCCCTGACGAACTATTGCAATTGTTGTGGCACAAGTGTACAACCTCTGCAGAGTTAAACCTATTCGAATAGCCGCGTCCGCAGTTATAGACAGTTGGAGAGGCCATACTGTTCCGTCATCAGAACTTTTCTAAAAATATGAATGGTGACTTGTGATTTGAATTGAAAGGTGACTTTGACTTGAATCACAACCAAGTTGTGGGAATGACACTAATGTTCCCATTTGAGTTAGTTGAGCAACTGAAGAGGCTTTGATTATTAAAAGTGTTTTATGAAATAAAACTGGCTTTATGCAAATGAAACTAGAGCTTAGAAACCCCTTACTATAGTTAATAGTATTTACCTTAGTATTAGTTTGCGAGTACTTTAAAGTACTCATGGCTATGTCCCTGGCTATTCAAATGGCCAGACTATGAAGACGAGTACCAGAACCCGGAAGAAGGACAGCAGGACGTCTACGAAAACTAGGATCACTCATGACGTCAACAGTTGCTTGTGGAGTAGATGGACTACTACTACGCTATTTCGCTTTCGCTATGTGTTATGTAATGGATCAATAGAACTTCTATTATTGTAATGAGACTGGATCATGTGATCCTTTATTTGTAAGACGATTATGAGTTGTAATGAATGATGTGTTGTGATATCAATCTATTATGTCTCGCAAAAACAATATTCCTGGGATTGCGAGGAATGGCATAATAGGCATCTGGACTTAAAAATCCGGGTGTTGACAAGTTGGTATCAGAGCCATTGTTGACCATAGGAGACCCTAGTTAGAATGGACGTCTGAAAAATTTAGTTTCAAAACAAATGAAGTGACTATTTAAGAAAACTTATTCTCCCTCTTATCATTGAGATCTTTTTCAAAATAAGAAAGTTATGCTCTATTCTTCTTATACCCTTACATAAAATTTTGACACACTTCTCTAACTTACTCATCATAATTCTTCACAGATGGAGTACACCTGCAAGTCTTATCAGCTTGGCCACGGAGGAAACCTCATGTTCGAGAAGGATTTGAAACAACTGGTTGAGTATTTAGGACGCCCGTATCCCGAATTCTTCGGAATACCCCTCAACAATCCATCGGGAGGACCACCTCGGTGGGAAGTTACTACAGATCTGAGAGGAAAGCTTGGAGCCCCAATATGGGAAACCATCTGGTTTTCTGTAACGGGAAGCACTTGGAAGGAAGGACTAGTCAGAGCGATGCAAGAAGCAATTGCCCGTCTGTGCAGACAGAATATAAACAAGCTCGAGAATACCCGCTTCATTTACTACCCAGGACATGACACCATGGGAAGACCAATAATCATGCCCCCGCACCCGGAGATGAACCACTATGTTGCCTACCTCGACTACATGCTGTACAAGACCCTGATACGTCCAAAACGTATCTACTTTCCCGAACACTTTTGCTATTGTTTTGCCTCTAATTTGTGTGTTTTGGATGCAACTAACACGGACTAACGCTGTTTTCAGCAGAACTGTTCTGGTGTATCGTTTTTGTGCAGAAATCCAACTTTCAGGAAAATCCTCGGAATTTATGCGAAAGGTCCTATTTTTCCAGAAGACTCACAGAGCCAGAAGGGCAAGCCAGGTGGAGGCCCGAGGGCTCCACACCATAGGGCGGCGCGGCCCAGGAGGGGGGCGCGCGGCCCTAGCGTGTGGCTCCCTCGGCCGGCCTCCGACGCCCTCCTCTGGACTACTTAAGGGGTTCGATCTAAAAATCGCGACCAAGAAGTCGAAGTCGCCAGAAACCCTCCAGTACGCCGCCACATCGTGAAACTCCGTCTCGGGGGCCAGAAGTCTCCGTTCTGGCACTCCGCCGGGACGGGGAATTGGAGGAGATCATCGCCATCATCATCACCGATGCCTCTCCATCGACCAGCCATGTTTCCCCCATCCATGTGTGAGTAATTCCCCCGCTGTAGGCTGAAGGGGATGGTAGGGATTGGATGAGATTGGTCATGTAATAGCATAAGATTGTTAGGGCATAGTGCCTAGTGTCCGTAATTGGTACTTTGATGATATTGTTGCAATTTGTTATGCTTAATGCTTGTCACTAGGGCCCGAGTGCCATGATCTCAGATATGAACATGTTATTGTTTCATCATGATATTCATTGTTTTATGATCTTACCTGCAAGTTGTATACACATGTCGCTATCCAGAACCAATGGCCCCGAAGTGACAGAAATCGGGACAACCGGAGGGGATGGTAGTGATGTGAGGATCACATGTGTTCACGGAGTGTTAATTCTTTGCTCCGGTACTCTATTAAAAGGAGTACCTTAATATCCAGTAGATTCCCTTGAGGCCCGGCTGCCACCGGCTGGTAGGACAAAAGATGTTGTGCAAGTTTCTCATTGCGAGCACGTACGACTATATATGGAACACATGCCTATTGATTGATTTGTACTTGGACACCGTTTTATTATTATCTGCAAATGCCCTGCTTTGATTGTTACATGAGTTTCTCTCATCCATGCAACGCCCGTTATTCGTCCCCGTGCCTACAGTATTTTAATCCTGCTGTTTACTATAATTACTACTGCTGTCTCTGTTACTCTGCTGCTGTTATTTCACTACTGCTACTGCTATAAAACTGTTACCACTGATAAACTTTTGCGAGCAAGTTGATACGTCCAAAACGTATCTACTTTCCCGAACACTTTTGCTATTGTTTTGCCTCTAATTTGTGTATTTTGGATGCAACTAACGCGGACTAACGCTGTTTTCAGCAGAACTGTTCTGGTGTCTCGTTTTTGTGCAGAAATCCAACTTTCAGGAAAATTCTCGGAATTTATGCGAAAGGTCTTATTTTTCCAGAAGACTCACGGAGCCAGAAGGGCAAGCCAGGTGGAGGCCCGAGGGCCCCAGACACTAGGCCGGCGCGGCCCAGGAGGGGGGCGCGCCGCCCTAGCGTCTGGCCCCCTCGGCCGGCCTCCGACGCCCTCCTCTGGACTACTTAAGGGGTTTCGATCTAAAAATCGCGACCAAGAAGTCGAAGTCGCCAGAAACCCTCCAGAACGCCGCCACATCGCGAAACTCTGTCTCGGGAGCCAGAAGTCTCCGTTCTGGCACTCCGCCGGGACGGGGAATTGGAGGAGATCATCGCCATCATCACCACCGACGCCTCTTCATCAACCAGCCATGTTTCCCCCATCCATGTGTGAGTAATTCCCTCGCTGTAGGCCGAAGGGGATGGTAGGGATTGGATGAGATTGGTCATGTAATAGCATAAGATTGTTAGGGCATAGTGCCTAGTGTCCGTAATTGGTACTTTGATGATATTGTTGCAACTTGTTATGCTTAATGCTTGTCACTAGGGCCCGAGTGCCATGATCTCAGATCTGAACATGTTATTGTTTCATCATGATATTCATTGTTTTATGATCTTACCTGCAAGTTGTATACACATGTCGCTGTCCGGAACCAATGTCCCTGAAGTGACAGAAATCGGGACAACCGGAGGGGATGGTAGTGATGTGAGGATCACATGTGTTCACGGAGTGTTAATGCTTTGCTCCGGTACTCTATTAAAAGGAGTACCTTAATATCCAGTAGATTCCCTTGAGGCCCGGCTGCCACCGGCTGGTAGGACAAAAGATGTTGTGCAAGTTTCTCATTGCGAGCACGTACGACTATATATGGAACACATGCCTATTGATTGATTTGTACTTGGACACCGTTTTATTATTATCTGCAAATGCCCTGCTATGATTGTTACATGAGTTTCTCTCATCCATGCAACGCCCGTTATCCGTCCCCGTGCCTACAGTATTTTAATCCTGCTGTTTACCATAATCACTACTGCTGTCTCTGTTACTCTGCTGCTGTTATTTCACTACTGCTACTGCTATAAAACTGACCTCTTGATAAACTCTTGCGAGCAAGTCTGTTTCCAGGTGCAGCTGAATTGACAACTCCGCTATTAAGGCTTTCAAGTATTCTTTGTCTCCCCTTGTGTCGAATCAATAAATTGGGATTTACTTCCCACGAAGACTGCTGCGATCCCCTATACTTGTGGGTCATCAAGACTGTTTTCTGGCGCCGTTGCCGGGGAACATAGCTTTATTTGGAAGTTCACTTGGATTCATATTGTTCGCTGCAAATTCTCCATCATGGGTAAAACTCGCGATCCTAAAGTCGCCATATTACCATCCACTACAAGAAAAGGTACAACTCTGAGTACCTCTGCTACTCTTGATTCACCATCTATGATAAGTCAACTTGTTTCACCGCCGCAAGCTTCACTTGCTGGTACTTCTGCTGAATCTGAAAACTCTCATAATATTGATAATGTTTCTGCTATGCTTGATGATAGTGGTTCATTGGGATCCTTTCTAGATGCTACAATTGCTAGGTCTAGACAAATTGAAAATACTGAAACTCCTGATGTTACTACACCTATTAATTCACCTGAACTTGATTATTCTAGTGATGATCCTGATGAAGATTATGTGGAGCTTAATGATGATTTTATTAATAGATGCAATGCTACTGCTGATGCAAGAAAAATTAAAAAGTTTCTCGCACAATATACTGTTAGACATAAGTTATCTCCTGATCCTAAATTTGCCACATCTCCTATATGCATTAAGAATAAAGATTATGATTTTTCTCTTGATCTATCTCATATAGCTATTGTAGAGAAAACACCCTTTTGTGGTACTGAAAAAGAAAGTGCTGTAGAACACATGATTGAACTTTCTTCTATGAGTAGCTTGTTTTCTGATGATGTCAAGATGCGTACTTACTTTGTCGCTAAATTTTTTCCTTTCTCATTAAAGGATGATGCTAAAACTTGATATAATAATTTGCCTCCTGGTTCTATTAAAAGTCCCACTGATTTGCATGATGTTTTCTTTCGAAAGTACTTTCCTGCTAGTGCTCAACATATTGCTTTACAGAAAATTTATAGATTTGACCAGGGAGATGAAGAGAAATTGCCTGAGGCTTGGGCAAGATTTTGTTCTCTTATCAGAGCTCGACCTGGACATGATTTAGAAAAAAATGATCTACTTGATATATTTTATAGTGGACTAACCATTGAGTCTAGAGCATATTTGGATAGTTGTGCTGGTTGTGTTTTTAGGAAAAGAACTCCAGATGAAGCTGAAGCATTATTGGCTAAAATAAGTCAGAATCATGATGATTGGACTACACCTGAACCAACTCCAACACCAATATTGAAGAAGAGGGGTTTAATTGAATTGAATGATGAAGATATGAGGGAAGCTAAGAAGTCTCTCAAGGAGAAAGGTATTAAATCCGAAGATGTGAAGAATCTACCTCCCATAGAAGATATATGTGAGATAATTCCCCCTTCATCCATGATTGAGGTAAACTCCTTTCAACGCTTTACTAGGGAAGATATTCCGTATTCAAAACCTCTTGCTCAATGCTTAGATGAGTTTGATAATTATATTGTTAAGCAAGAAAATTTTAATATGAGAGTAGAGAATCATCTAATGGAAAATTCTCAAGCTATTAGAAATTTGCATGATATTGTGGAGAGAACCTCCAATGATGTTAAGATGCTTGTTAAACATTTTCAAATGGTTCAAACTCAAATTGATCAACTCACTAAAGTGCAAAGTGACTTGTTAAAAAATAATTCTAAAGAGAAACATGCTTATGAAGTAACAACTAGAGGTGGTGTCTCTACCCAGGATCCTCTATATCCTGAAGGGCATCCCAAAAGAATTGAACAAGATTCTCAACGCATTGAACCTAGTGCTCCTTCTAAGAAAAAGAAGAAGAAGAAACATAAAAATGTTGTAGAATCCTCTGAACCTGTTAATGATCCTAATAGTATTTCTATTTCTGATGCTGAAACTGAAAGTGGTAATGAACATAATAATGATAATGATAATGATAAGAATGATGCTTCTGATAAAGAAGAAGTTGAAGATGAACCTGAAAAACATGCTAAAAATAAAAAAGTATACTAAAGAAGATTTTATTACTAAGAAACATGGTAATGAAAGGGAACCTTGGGTGCAAAAGCAAATGCCTTTTCCTGCTAAGAAACTAAAATCAAAGGAAGAAGAACATTATAATAAATTTTGCGATTGGATGAAACCTTTATTCTTGCAAATCCCTTTGACTGATGCTATTAAATTGCCTCCTTATTCAAAGTATATGAAAGATATTGTTACTAACAAGAGGAAAATCCCCAATGAGGAGATTTCCACTATGCTTGCTAATTACTCTTTCAATGGCAAAGTTCCAAAGAAGTTGGGCGACCCAGGTATACCTACTATTCCTTGTTCTATTAAGAATAATTATGTTAAACCTGCTCTATGTGACTTGGGAGCCGGTGTTAGTGTTATGCCTTTTTCTCTTTATAAGAGACTTTATTTAGATAAGTTGATACCTACTGATATATCTTTGCAAATGGCTGATAAATCTACTGCTATTCCTGTTGGTATATGTGAGGATGTTCCTGTTCAAGTTACTAATAACTGCTTGATATTAACTGATTTTGTTGTGTTGGAAATGCCTGAAGATGATAATATGTCTATTATTCTTGGGAGACCTTTTCTTAACACCGCAGGGGCTGTTATTGATTGCAATAAAGGAAAGGTTACTTTCAATGTTGATGATAAGGAGCATACCGTCTATTTCCCCAAGAGGATTGATAAAGTATGTGGAGTTAATACTATTTCTAATGTGAGAACTATCAAAGTTGGAACTATCGATTGTCCTATATATGAGCCTAAAGAAGGATATCAAAGTCTTATGATTGGATCCATATCAATACAATTCAAGGTAACATGATTGATTTGAGGTTTATTTCTTCATATGCTATGTAAAATTTATTTGGTGGCAAGACTTGATCAACCTTGTTAACAAATACATTTTATATGCATAGAGGAGGTAAACAACATCTCTTTCTTCCTCCACTTGTTCTACTTGCTGTAGCACTTTTGTTTTGCAAAGTTTCTTAGTTAATTAGAGATTTCGAAATTTTTCCTATCCAGTAATAATAAACTTAATACCCAGAAATGTGCATTTTTCAAAGTTTTCAAAAATTCACAAAAATTATACCGTTGGTCCTATTTTTCGAAAATGCACCTGGGAGCACCTGGGGATGACCAGTGGGGCACCCCAGGGTGGCACCCCACAGGCCGGCGCGGCCAGCAAGGGGGGCGCGCCACCCTGGTGTGTGGGTCCCCCTTTGCCCCACTTCAGCATCTCTTCCTCCCACACTCTTCTCTCTCCCGAAAAAATCAACACCAGCTTTCTCTCACTCGCGTTTTTGCTCAAGAGCTCAGGATTTTTCGATCTCTTTGCTCAGCCCAGATTTCTGTCTGAAATTTGGCACATTTGCTCTCCGGTATGTGACTCCTCCGATTATCCAAGTAGAATTTTGTTTGGTTGAGTATATCTTGAATATTTTGCTGCTGTAGGTAACATGTTTAGTGAGCTTGCATGCTTGTTCTAAGTTGTATAAACTAGTTTTGATGCATGATTAGTACTCAAGCAAGTTCTTATAGTAGTTCCCCTTGATTATATGTCACCAAATCAAATTTTATATTGTTTGTTGAAAAATTTCAGAAAATGGAGTGGAATAGATATCAATTAAACCAACAAGAATTGGAGGTGCAACAAGTCATGAGAGTGAACCGTGAAGAGGGAGTATACCCTTCTTACTACCCGTGCACAGATTTCATGAGAAGTGCGGGAATATTGGAAGATGTTCAGAATCTAATTTCTCGTGCAGGGTTGAATGATTTTGTTGACGGAGAACCATGCCAATATGCAAAATTGACTATGTCTGTTGTGCAGGATTTTAAGTTCAATTGGTCGCAATCTAACCCTATGGTTCGGTACAAGATTTATAATAAAACTGTCAACTTGCCATTCAATGATTTTTGTACAGCAATTAGAGTACCGCAATGGGGATCATGTGAGAAGATAAGGGGATCGCCGCGAGAGCTTTTAAGCCTCTTTGAGATGATTTTTCATGGAAGGAGTTTCTCAGAGGATGGTGGTAAAATCACTAGCATTCAACTCCCAGCTATCCGCTACTTTGCTTATTTCATTACTAAATGCGTTCTTGCTAGAAAGAATGGTAGTAAACTATCTATCCAGGATTTAGCTTTTCTAGCTACAGCACTGCAAGGTAGTAAGACTTATAATTTGGGGGCATTGATAGCTTATAGACTTGCTACTAACCGTGAGAAGGGCGGAATTTGTGGAGGTCTCATCGCCTCTCGTTTACTAGCTTTGCATGGTGTAGAACCTCACCATCTTGATATTCGACTTTCCGTAGAAAGACTTGACATAGTCTCCATGATTAAACATGAATTTGTTTCTGATTCATCTAACTGGAGTAACCTGTCTTACAAGATAACATTTTACAAGAAATCTTGGAGAAAAACTAAGAAAACTGAAAAACTAGTAAGATTGCCTGCGCCTGTTCTATTTAACCTTGATTCCAGGGAGGATTGGTCAGTCACAGAAGGTGCACTGAATGCACACATAGAGGGAGGAGGCCATCATGCAAGAGACAATAGGGAGGAGGCCGAGGAACACCTCGACTCGTCATCCGATGCAGCAAGTTCTTCGCATCAATATTTTGGACATGTGGAGCCTCCGCGCTTTTCTTCTGCACAGGGACCTTACTATGACTACGCCATGCATTATCCACCGGCAAGGAACAGCGACCCTCGCTGGGGTTGAACTCCACTTAGGCCAAAAGCCTAAGCTTGGGGGGAGGTATACCGACATCACCCATTCTTTGCATATTATGGTTGCTGGATACTTGTATATACTTGTTTAGTTTGTTTGAGTGGTTTTCTAATGAGAGGGAGATGATATTTGGGGAAGTGCTGCCTGAAAACAGATTCTGGACTGTTACCGAAAAAATTCTCAAAAATAGCCAGAACGATTTTTTGCGAAGCCAATTTTTTTGCATGTTCCCCAGGTTGTTATCTAACTTTCATTAGTTGAACACTTTTCGATTTGAGCAGTGGAAGAATTTCTTAAAAATCGAGTACTGTACTGCTGTCAAGTTTGACGAATTTCTGCTGCTTTGTGTTTATGTGACTTTTCTAGTTTGCCATTTCTTGTTTTTGCTTTGTTTCTTTCCTAAAACCCAAAAAGACCAAAAATATTTCTGTTGTTTCTCTTCATCATTTGTTTGTTTTGGTTTCTTGCATTTATGTTGCTTTATTTGCTATCGTTGGTTTGCTATAAGAAAATCCAAAAAGATTTTGCTTTGTTTGCTTGTTTCCTTTTGTTCTTGTTTCCAATTCGAAAACTCCAAAAATATTTGCTGTTCTTCTTTGGTTTGTAAAGTTCATCTTGAGTTCAATGGTCTTTGGTGGCTGGAGCGTGGTTTTCATTTCATATTATCCAAGCTACACAAGTGAAAGGCAATAATGACGATCTACGACAATTGGATTGTGGTGAGAGGCTGGTATGAACTCTATTTGTTTTCATTTTTGTACATATACTCATCCATGTGAGCATGCTTAGTTGGTTCATGTGAGGTATATGTCATTTGAGAAAGTCTAGTAGTTCATGATCTCTCATGTTTAGCTCCAATTTATTAATATGAGTAGCATGTCATGGATGCTTGCTTGCATTGTTTTATTCATAAGTAGGTATGGCATTGTGGTATCCTCCTCTGAATAATTCATTTATATCGACTTGGCACGTGCTCACGCATGCATATGACTGAACAAAAGTCAATTAAGCCTCGATGATTTACATTGCTTCAGAGTTCTTGTATCACTTTTATGCCTCCGTTAATTTATTTTGCCGCAAGCATGATTATGACAGTGACTGCTCTCTTGATTTGTCGCTCCCCAGTCTATTGCTAGCCTTCACTTGTACTGAGCGGGAACGCTGCTCGTGCTTCCAAACACCTGAAAACCAAGTTGTTCCAAAGTGTCCACCATAAATACCTATGCATGGCATTTCAAACCATTCCAAGTAAATTCTCATGCACTACCTTTAAAACCTTCAAAATGCTTCTCAATTTGTGTTAATGTTTCATAGCTCATGAGGAAGTATGTGGTGTTTAACTTTCAACCTTGTCATTTACTCTTGACGGACTTTCATTATGGACTAGTGGCACATCCGCTTATGCAATAATTTTGCAAAAAGAGCTGGCAATGGGATTCCCAGTCGCAAATTAATTAACCTAAATAGACACTCCTCCATGGTATGTGATTGTTGGAAGGCACCCGAAGGATTCGGTTAGCCATGGCTTGTGTAAGCAAAGGTTGGGGGAGTGTCATCATAATAAAACTAAAATAAAAAGGCACTCCTTCAGGGTATGAGATTGTTGGCAGGCACCCGAGGATTCGGTTAGCCATGGTTTGTGAAAGAAAGGTTGGAAGGAGTGCCACATAAACATAAAAATAATTCATTGGAGCCGCTATTGCAAGTCCGGTTGGCGAGGTAGTTGGTGTACCCATTACCATTCGTTGACAACAACAAACACCTCTCAAAATACTTTTACTCCTGTTTTAAAAATGAAAAGCTCTAGCGCATGTTAATCCCTGCTTCCCTCTACGAAGGGTCAATCTTTTACTTTTATGTTGTGTCTCCATCCTTTCTTTGAGCACTATCTTGAGAGCACAACTGTCATTCTTAGTATAATATGCTTGTCTCAAAATATGATTGATTGTGGTATAACTTTGATGCTTTTATCTTTGACAATCACTATTTCTAGTCTTTCTATGAACTTCAGAGGTGCCTGAGCATTTATGTTTTGCTGATCAAATATGGGCAAGCGAGATACCACCTTATCATACTCTTTTATGAACATTGCAATCCTGCTTATAGACATGATTCATGATGCTTATTATTAATTGTTGGTACCTTTCCATGATTGACATAGCTATTAGATGATCTTATTTGCATGTACCTTATTATGATCTGCCTAAGTGTTAGCCATAGCATGAGAATATATACATCATATGAACAAATGTGTTCGTGAAAGTTCTTTTATCGCATCAGTTGTTAACTGAATTGCTTGAGGACAAGCAATAAGCTAAGCTTGGGGGGAGTTGATACGTCCAAAACGTATCTACTTTCCCGAACACTTTTGCTATTGTTTTGCCTCTAATTTGTGTATTTTGGATGCAACTAACGCGGACTAACGCTGTTTTCAGCAGAACTGTTCTGGTGTCTCGTTTTTTGCAGAAATCCAACTTTCAGGAAAATTCTCGGAATTTATGCGAAAGGTCTTATTTTTCCAGAAGACTCACGGAGCCAGAAGGGCAAGCCAGGTGGAGGCCCAAGGGCCCCAGACACTAGGCCGGCGTGGCCCAGGAGGGGGGCGCGCCGCCCTAGCGTCTGGCCCCCTCGGCCGGCCTCCGACGCCCTCCTCTGGACTACTTAAGGGGTTTCGATCTAAAAATCGCGACCAAGAAGTCGAAGTCACCAGAAACCCTCCAGAACGCCACCACATCGCGAAACTCCGTCTCGGGAGCCAGAAGTCTCCGTTCTGGCACTCCGCCGGGACGGGGAATTGGAGGAGATCATCGCCATCATCACCACCGACGCCTCTTCATCAACCAGCCATGTTTCCCCATCCATGTGTGAGTAATTCCCCCGCTGTAGGCCGAAGGGGATGGTAGGGATTGGATGAGATTGGTCATGTAATAGCATAAGATTGTTAGGGCACAGTGCCTAGTGTCCGTAATTGGTACTTTGATGATATTGTTGCAACTTGTTATACTTAATGCTTGTCACTAGGGCCCGAGTGCCATGATCTCAGATCTGAATATGTTATTGTTTCATCATGATATTCATTGTTTTATGATCTTACCTGCAAGTTGTATACACATGTCGCTGTCCGGAACCAATGGCCCCGAAGTGACAGAAATCGGGACAATCGGAGGGGATGGTAGTGATGTGAGGATCACATGTGTTCACGGAGTGTTAATGCTTTGCTCCGGTACTCTATTAAAAGGAGTACCTTAATATCCAGTAGATTCCCTTGAGGCCCGGCTGCCACCGGCTGGTAGGACAAAAGATGTTGTGCAAGTTTCTCATTGCGAGCACGTACGACTATATATGGAACACATGCCTATTGATTGCTTTGTACTTGGACACCCTTTTATTATTATCTGCAAATGCCCTGCTATGATTGTTACATGAGTTTCTCTCATCCATGCAACGCCCGTTATCCGTCCCCGTGCCTACAGTATTTTAATCCTGCTGTTTACCATAATCACTACTGCTGTCTCTGTTACTCTGCTGCTGTTATTTCACTACTGCTACTGCTATAAAACTGTTACTACTGATAAACTCTTGCGAGCAAGTCTGTTTCCAGGTGCAGCTGAATTGACAACTCCGCTGTTAAGGCTTTCAAGTATTCTTTGCCTCCCCTTGTGTCGAATCAATAAATTGGGATTTACTTCCCACGAAGACTGCTGCGATCCCCTATACTTGTGGGTCATCACAAGTCTGTTTCCAGGTGCAGCTGAATTGACAACTCCGCTGTTAAGGCTTTCAAGTATTCTTTGTCTCCCCTTGTGTCGAATCAATAAATTGGGATTTACTTCCCGCGAAGACTGCTACGATCCCCTATACTTGTGGGTCATCAAGACTGTTTTCTGGCGCCGTTGCCGGGGAGCATAGCTTTATTTGGAAGTTCACTTGGATTGATATTGTTCGCTGCAAATTCTCCATCATGGGTAAACCTCGCGATCCTAAAGTCGCCATATTACCATCCACTACAAGAAAAGGTACAACTCTGAGTACCTCTGCTACTCTTGATTCACCATCTGTGATAAGTAAACTTGTTTCACCGCCGCAAGCTTCACTTGCTGGTACTTCTGCTGAATCTGAAAATTCTCATAATATTGATAATGTTTCTGCTGTTCTTGATGATAGTGGTTCATTGGGATCCTTTCTAGATGCTACAATTGCTAGGTCTAGACAAATTGAAAATGCTGAAACTCCTAATGAAAATGCTGCTACACCTGTTAATTCACCTGAACTTGATTATTCTAGTGATGATCCTGATGAAGATTATGTGGAGCTTAATGATGATTTTATTAATAGATGCAATGCTACTGCTGATGCAAGAAAAATTAAAAAGTTTCTCACACAATATACTGTTAGACATAAGTTATCTCCTCATCCTAAATTTGCCACATCTCCTATATGCATTAAGGATAAAGATTATGATTTTTCTCGTGATATATCTCATATAGCTATTGTAGAGAAAGCACCCTTTTGTGGTACTGAAAAAGAAAGTGCTGTAGAACACATGATTGAACTTTCTTCTATGAGTAGCTTGTTTTCTGATGATGTCAAGATGCGTACTTACTTTGTCGCTAATATTTTTCCTTTCTCATTAAAGGATGATGCTAAAACTTGGTATAATAATTTGCCTCCTGGTTCTATTAAAAGTCTAACTGATTTGCGTGATGTTTTCTTTCGAAAATACTTTCCTGCTAGTGCTCAACATATTGCTTTACAGAAAATTTATAGATTTGACCAGGGAGATGAAGAGAAATTGCCTGAGGCTTGGGCAAGATTTTGTTCTATTATCAGAGCTCGACCTAGACATGATTTAGAAAAGAATGATCTACTTGATATATTTTATAGTGGACTAACCATTGAGTCTAGAGCATATTTGGATAGTTGTGCTTGTTGTGTTTTCAGGAAAAGAACTCCAGACGAAGCTGAAGAATTATTGGCTAAAATAGGCCGAAATCATGATGATTGGACTACACCTGAACCAACTCCAACGCCAATATTGAAGAAGAGGGGTTTAATTAAATTGAATGATGAAGATATGAGGGAAGCCAAGAAGTCTCTCAAGGAGAAAGGTATTAAATCCGAAGATGTGAAGAATCTACCTCCCATAGAAGATATATGTGAGATAATTCCCCCTTCATCCATGATTGAGGTAAACTCCCTTCAACGCTTTACGAGGGAAGATATTCCGTATTCAAAACCTCCTGCTCAATGCTTAGATGAGTTTGATAATTATATTGTTAAGCAAGAAAATTTTAATATGAGAGTAGAGAATCATCTAATGGAAAATTCTCAAGCTATTTGCAATTTGCATGATATTGTGGAGAGAACCTCCAATGATGTTAAGATGCTTGTTAAACATTTTCCAATGGTTCAAACTCAAATTGATCAACTCACTAAAGTGCAAAATGACTTGTTAAAAAATAATTCTAAAGAGAAACATGCTTATGAAGTAACAACTAGAGGTGGTGTCTCTACCCAGTATCCTCTATATCCTGAAGGGCATCCCAAAAGAATTGAACAAGATTCTCAATGCATTGAACCTAGTGCTCCTTCTAAGAAAAAGAAGAAGAAACATAAAAATGTTGTAGAATCTTCTAAACCTGTTAATGATCCTAATAGTATTTCTATTTCCGATGCTGAAACTGAAAGTGGTAATGAACATGATAATGGTAATGATAATGATAAGAATGATGCTTCTGATAAAGAAGAGGTTGAAGATGAACCTGACAAGCATGATAAAAATAAAAAGTATACTAAAGAAGATTTTATTGCTAAGAAACATGGTAATGAAAGGGAACCTTGGGTGCAAAAGCAAATGCCTTTTCCTGCTAAGAAACTAAAATCAAAGGAAGAAGAACATTATAATAAATTTTGCGATTGGATGAAACCTTTATTCTTGCAAATCCCTTTGACTGATGCTATTAAATTGCCTCCTTATTCAAAGTATATGAAAGATATTGTTACTAACAAAAGGAAAATCCCCAATGAGGAAATTTCCACTATGCTTGCTAATTACTCTTTCAATGGAAAAGTTCCAAAGAAGTTGGGTGACCCAGGTATACCTACTATTCCTTGTTCTATTAAGAATAATTATGTTAAAACTGCTCTATGTGACTTGGGAGCCGGTTTTAGTGTTATGCCTTTTTCTCTTTATAAGAGACTTTATTTAGATAAGTTGATACCTACTGATATATCTTTGCAAATGGCTGATAAATCTACTGCTATTCCTGTTGGTATATGTGAGGATGTTCCTGTTCAAGTTACTAATAACTGCTTGATATTAACTGATTTTGTTGTGTTGGAAATGCCTGAAGATGATAATATGTCTATTATTCTTGGGAGACCTTTTCTTAACACCGCAGGGGCTGTTATTGATTGCAATAAAGGAAAAGTTACTTTCAATGTTGATGATAAGGAGCATACCATCTATTTCCCCAAGAGGATTGATAAAGTATGTGGAGTTAATACTATTCCTAATGTGAGAACTATCAAAATTGGAACTATCGATTGTCCTATATATGAGCCTAAAGAAGGATATCAAAGTCTTATGATTGGATCCATATCAATACAATTCAAGGTAATATGATTGATTTGAGGTTTATTTCTTCTTATGCTATGTAAAATTTATTTGGTGGCAAGACTTGATCAACCTTGTTAACAAATACCTTTTATATGCATAGAGGAGGTAAACAACATCTCTTTCTTCCTCCACTTGTTCTACTTGCTGTAGCACTCTTGATTTGAAAAGTTCCTTAGTTAATTCGAGATTCCAAGATTTTTCCTGTCCAGTAATAATAAACTTAATACCCAGAAATGTGCATTTTTCAAAGTTTTCAAAAATTCACAAAAATTATACCGTTGGTCCTATTTTTCGAAAATGCACCTGGGAGCACCTGGGGATGACCAGTGGGGCACCCCAGGGTGGCACCCCACAGGCCGGCGCGGCCTGGAAGGGGGGCGCGCCACCCTGGTGTGTGGGTCCCCCTTTGCCCCACTTCAGCATCTCTTCCTCCCACACTCTTCTCTCTCTCGAAAAAATCAACACCAGCTTTCTCTCACTCGCGTTTTTGCTCAAGAGGTCAGGATTTCTCGATCTCTTTGCTCAGCCCAGATTTCTGTCTGAAATTTGGCACATTTGCTCTCCGGTATGTGACTCCTCCGATTATCCAAGTAGAATTTTGTTTGGTTGAGTATATCTTGAATATTTTGCTGCTGTAGGTAACATGTTTAGTGAGCTTGCATGCTTGTTCTAAGATGTATAAACTAGTTTTGATGCATGATTAGTACTCTAGCAGGTTCCTATAGTAGTTCCCCTCAATTATATGTCACCAAATCAAATTTTATATCATTTGTTGAAAAATTTCAGAGGTGGAAGATGGATAATTTCAACTTTGGAGAAGTGTTTGAGAGAGAGACAACCAGCACCGGAAGGCCCTCTAGGACCGCCACCCGATTCAGGCGATCCTACAATGAGGATGTCATCGCGCCAAGCTTCGAGCCCGAAGAAGACAATGGAATCCCTAATGCTTCATCTTTCCCATGTTATGATTTTTTGAGTAATGCAGGGTTGTTGGATGATTTCTTTACCTCGTCAACAAGGCGGGCTTAGCCGCCTACGTGGGAGATGAAAGGGAGCAATACTACATGCTCACCAAAATGTTTGTTGAGAGCTTCAAGTTCCACAACAAGCACTATGGCCCGACAGTTGCATTCAAGATTTATGGTGATGCTATTACTATGACATTGGAAGAATTTTGTGTTGCATTGGGTATTGCCCCTGTAGGTACAGCAAGGAAGATTGAGGACAACCCCAGGGTCTTGTTGGAGCTCTATCGAGGGATCACCAATGATGACTGTCGCACCATTCAGCGTGGCAAGATAAGGAACATCCAACTCCCCGCCATTAAATATTTTGCCTATTACATTGCTACTAGCATTCTTGGTAGGGAGAACACTAGCAATATTTCTAGCTACCATCTTGCTTTCTTAATTGCTGCACTTACTGGAGAGACACCTTATCATCTTGGTTCTCTTATTGCTCGCCGCCTGTCTAACAGGGGGCCTATTTTTTGGAGGAACCATTGCATCACGCATTTTAGCACATTTAGAACTTCCTCTTGACTCTAATGATGTGACATTAACTCCTAGGAGGCTTGATATTGCTGCAATGAAGAGCCATCATTTTGTTACCGCTGATTCCACTTCAGATAATTTGGTCTATAGAATGTTGTTTGCTGACGGGGATGAGAAGGAAATCCCTTTGCCCCAGCCAGATTTGTTCAGTATTGACAGGAAACCATGGTCGCGCTCTAAGGAGGAGGTGGAGGAGAAACTGAAGATACAAGGCTTCCACCAGAAGCATGACTCCGAGGACGCCGAGCCCTCCTACGACTACACCATCACGTATCCGGGTGCTTCTTCTAGCACATACCCGGAATATGATCCGTCTTCGTACTACGGAGGTGCTACTTCCTGGACACCATGGGATTGAACTCCACTTAGGTCAAAAGCCTAAGCTTGGGGGGAGGTATACCGGCATCACTCATTCTTTGCATATTATGGTTGCTGGATACTTGTATATACTTGTTTAGTTTCTTTGAGTGGTTTTCTAATGAGAGGGAGATGATATTTGGGGAAGTGCTGCCTGAAAACAGATTCTGGACTGTTACCGAAAAAATTCTCAAAAATAGCCAGAACTATATTTTGCGAAGCCAATTTTTGTGCATGTTCCCCAGGTTGTTATCTAACTTTTATTAGTTGAACACTTTTCGATTTGAGCAGTGGAAGAATTTCTTAAAAATCTAGTACTGTACTGCTGTCAAGTTTGACGAATTTCTGCTGCTTTGTGTTTATGTGACTCTTCTAGTTTCCATTTTCTTGTTTTTGCTTTGTTTCTTTCCTAAAACACAAAAAGACCAAAAATATTTCTGTTGTTTCTCTCCATCATTTGTTTGTTTTGGTTTCTTGCATTTATTTTGCTTTATTTGCTATCGTTGGTTTGCTATAAGAAAATCCAAAAAGATTTTGCTTTGTTTGCTTGTTTCCTTTAGTTCTTGTTTCCAATTCGAAAACACCAAAAATATTTGCTGTTCTTCTTTGGTTTGTAAAGTTCATTATGAGTTCAATGGTTTTCGGTGGCTGGAGCGTGGTTTTCATTTCATATTATCCAAGCTACACAAGTGAAAGGCAATAATGACGATCTACGGCAATTGGATTGTGGTGAGAGGCTGGTATGAACTCTATTTGTTTTCATTTTTGTACATATACTCATCCATGTGAGCATGCTTAGTTGGTTCATGTGAGATAAATGTCAATTAAGAAAGTCTAGTAGTTCATGATCTCTCGTGTTTAGTTCCAATTTATTAATATGAGTAGCATGTCATGGATGTTTGCTTGCATTGTTTTATTCATAAGTAGGTATGACATTGTGGTATCCTCCTCTGAATAATTCATTTATATCGACTTGGCACATGCTCACGCATGCATATGACTGAAGAAAAGTCAATTAAGCCTCTATGATTTACATTGCTTCAGAGTTCTTGTATCACTTTTATGCCTCCGTTAATTTATTTTGCCGCAAGCATGATTATGACAGTTATTGCTCTCTTGATTTGTCGCTCCCTAGTCTTTTGCTAGCCTTCACTTGTACTGAGTGGGAATGCTGCTCGTGCCTCCAAACACCTGAAAACCAAGTTGTTCCAAAGTGTCCACCATAAATACCTATGCATGGCATTTCAAACCATTCCAAGTAAATTCTCATGCGCTAACTTTAAACCTTCAAAATGCTTCTCAATTTGTGTTAATGTTTCATAGCTCATGAGGAAGTATGTGGTGTTTAACTTTCGACCTTGTCATTTACTCTTGACGGACTTTCATTATGGACTAGTGGCACATCCGCTTATCCAATAATTTTGCAAAAAGAGCTGGCAATGGGGTTCCCAGCCCCGATTAATCAAACTTCATTAATAATTCTCTTCACATGTTTTGCTCTGATTCATCAGTAAGCAACTTAATTTTGCAAATAGACACTCCTCCATGGTATGTGATTGATGGAAGGCACCCGAGGATTCGGTTAGCCATGGCTTGTGTAAGCAAAGGTTGGGGGGAGTGTCGCCCATAATAAAACTAAAATACGTGTGTAAACAAAAGAGAAGAGGGATGATCTACCTTGCTGGTAGAGATAACGTCCTTCATGGGAGCCGCTCTTGAAAGTCCGGTTGGCGAGGTAGTTGGTGTACCCATTACCATTCGTTGACAACAACAAACACCTCTCAAAATAATTTTACTCCTGTTTTAAAAATGAAAAGCTCTAGCGCATGTTAATCCCTGCTTCCCTCTGCGAAGGGTCAATCTTTTACTTTTATGTTGTGTCTCCATCCTTTCTTTGAGCACTATCTTGAGAGAACAACTGTCATTTTTAGTATAATATGCTTGTCCCAAAATATGATTGATTGCGGTATAACTTTGATGCTTTTATCTTTGACAATCACTATTTCTAGTCTTTCTATGAACTTCAGAGGTGACTGGGCATTTATGTTTTGCTGTTCAAATTCGGGCAAGCAAGATACGACTTTATCATACTCTTTTATGAACATTGCAATCCTGCTTATAGACATGATTCATGATGCTTATTATTAATTGTTGGTACCTTTCCATGATTGACATAGCTATTAGATGATCTTATTTGCATGTACCTTATTATGAACTGCCTAAGTATTAGCCATATCATGAGAATATTTACATCATATGAGCAAATGTGTTCGTGAAAGTTCTTTTATCGCACTCAGTTGTTAACTGAATTGCTTGAGGACAAGCAATAAGCTAAGCTTGGGGGGAGTTGATACGTCCAAAACGTATCTACTTTCCCGAACACTTTTGCTATTGTTTTGCCTCTAATATGTGTGTTTTGGATGCAACTAACACGGACTAACGCTGTTTTCAGCAGAACTGTTCTGGTGTCTCGTTTTTGTGCAGAAATCCAACTTTCAGGAAAATCCCCGGAATTTATGCGAAAGGTCCTATTTTTCCAGAAGACTCACGGAGCCAGAAGGGCAAGCCAGGTGGAGGCCCGAGGGCCCCATACCATAGGGCGGCGCGGCCCAGGAGGGGGGCGCGCGGCCCTAGCGTGTGGCTCCCTCGGCCGGCCTCTGACGCCCTCCTCTGGACTACTTAAGGGGTTCGATATAAAAATCGCGACCAAGAAGTCGAAGCACCAGAAACCCTCCAGTACGCCGCCACATCGCGAAACTCCGTCTCGGGGGCCAGAAGTCTCCATTCTGGCACTCCACCGGGACGGGGAATTGGAGGAGATCATCGCCATCATCATCACCGACGCCTCTCCATCGACCAGCCATGTTTCCCCCATCCATGTGTGAGTAATTCCCCCGCTGTCACTACAAGAAAAGTTGCCATGGCCGACGAAGTTGAAGTCGCACCGTGGTTGCTGGTGTACCATGGCCGACGATTTTGGGTATGTCCGTTGTGCATGTCAAAACGTTTTTTTTCTCGTTTTTGAGGCCACCTAGCCCGACGAAACCGGCCAAAACGTTGCGTATGGTGGCCCGGGACGTGGTGCATCTCAAATTCTCGGGTTCGCCGGCCGAGTCAACGCAAATCCGCACCGCCGAGGGATGTAGGGCCCAGATGGCAGCCTCTCTGGCATTGTTTTTTTTTCTCGATCGCGCCATCTCATTCAACGCTCTTCGATCGAGCCGTTTACGATGCAGGATCATGGGTCCCGCATGTCATCCTCTATGAACTGAAATTCTTTCTATTCTTGGATTTTTTTGACCCCCTGATTTCTGGCTACTTCCTTTTTCTTTTGATCCCTTGCCGCCTTGGAAATGTTGAGACCGCTGCTGCTAAATGGGACCCGCATGTCATCCTCTATGAGCAATCAACTTTCTTTTCTTGGAGTTTTTTTTGGCACCTCAAATTTGGTCACTTGCCTTTTTTCTTTCGATCCCCTGCCGCCTCTCAAACGGTGATACCGCTGCTGCTAAATGGGACCCGCATGTCATCCTCTATGTACTATAAAACTTTCTTTTCTAGGATTTTTTTTGGAACCTCATATTTGGTCACTTGCCTTTTTCTTTCGATCCCGTGCAGCCTCTCAAACGATGATACCGCTGCTGCTAAATGGGACCCGCATGTCATCCTCTATGTACTATAAAACTTTCTTTTCTTGGATTTTTTTGGCACCTCATATTTGGTCACTTGCCTTTTTCTTTCGATCCCCTGCCGCCTCTCAAACGGTGATACCGCTGCTGCTAAATGGGACCCGCATGTCATCCTCTATGTACACTCAAGTTTCTTTTCTTGAATTATTTTTGGCTCCTGATATTTGGTCACTTGCATTTTTCTTTCGATCTCATGCCACGTTTGAAACGTTGAGGAACCTGCTGGCTCATGGGACCCGCATGTCATCCTCTATGTGCTATAAAAGTTTATTTTCTTGGGTTTTTTTTCACCTTCTGGTTTTTGGCTATTTCCTTTTTCTTTTGATCCCCTGTCGCCTTGGAAACGTTGAGTAAGCTGCTGACTCATGGGACCCGCATGTCATCCTCTATGTACAATCAACTTTCTTTTTCTTTTGATCTCAAGCCGCATTTGAAACGTTGAGACCGCTGCTACTAATTGGGACCCGCATGTCATCCTCTATGTACAATAAAGTTTCTTTTCTTGGATTATCTTTGGCTCCTGATATTTTGCCACTTGCCTTTTTCTTTCGATCTCATGCCGCCTTTGAAACGTTGAGTAAGCTGCTGGCTCATGGGTCCCGCATGTCATCCTCTACGAACAATAAAAGTTTCCTTTCTTGGAGTTAGTTTTGACCCCTAATTTCTGGCTATTTGCCTTTTTCTTTTGATCTCCTGCCCCCTTTGAAACAATGAGGACGCTGTTGGTAGGTCGGTCCCACATGTCATCATCTGTGAACAATAAAAGTTTCCTTTGATGGATTTATTTTGAACCCCTAATTAATTTCGGGATATTTCCTTTTTTTCTTTTCTTTGATCCCCTGCCGCCTTGGAATCGTTGAGGTGCTGCTGCCTCATGGGTCCCGCATGTCATCCTCTCAGAACGGTAAATGTTTCTTTTCTTGGATTTTGTTTACCAAATGATTTTTGGCTAATTTTTTCTTTCGATCTCCTGCCGCCTTTAAAACGTTGAGGACGCTGCTGGCTCACGGGTCCCACATGTCAGCCTCTATGAAAAATAAACGCTGAGGATGCTGCTGCCTCATGGGTCCCGCATGTCATCCTCTTAGAACAAAAATGTTTCTTTTCTTGGATTTTGTACCAACATATTTTTGGTTTATTTTTTCTTTCCATCCCCTGCCGTCTTTAAAACGTTGACGACGCTGCTGGCTCATGGGTCCCCGATGTCAGCCTCCCCGTACAAGAAACATATGATATCTTGATTATTTTGCAGACAATAAACAGTGTATTGCGCTCTGAGCTATATCAAACGGATAATTAAATCTTTATTTTTACATAAAAAAAACTTGTATGTTGAATCTCCTTGTTTTTTTGTCTTTGCGAAGCATAGGACTTTCCTGTTTTTTTTAGAAAATTCGGAACTTTCCTGTTTTGGAGTGGGCTGAAATTGTACGAGTCAAAAGGCCAAGCAGGATAGTTCGAAGGCCCAGATGTCCAGATGCAGCCCAATTGAAATCTTTCTTCTTGGATTTTTTCACCCCCGATTTACGGCTACTTCATTTTTCTTTTGGTTCTGTGCCGCCTTGGAAACGTTGAGACCGCTGCTGCAAAATGGGACCCGCATGTCATCCTCTACGTACAATAAAATTTCTTTTCTTGGATTATTTTTGGCTCCTGATATTTGGTCACTTGCCTTTTTCTTTCGATCCCGCGCAGCCTCTCAAACGGTGAGACCGCTGCTGCTAAATGGGACCCGCATGTCATCCTCTATGTACAATCAAGTTTCTTTTCTTGAATTATTTTTGGCTCCTGATATTTGGTCACTTGCCTTTTTCTTTCGATCTCATGCCACGTTTGAAATGTTGAGGAACCTGCAGGATCATGGGACCCGCATGGCATCCTCTATGTACTATAAAACTTTCTTTTCTTGAATTATTTTTGGCTCCTCATATTTGGTCACTTGCCTTTTTCTTTCGATCTCATGCCACGTTTGAAACGTTGAGGAACCTGCTGGCTCATGGGACCCGCATGTCATCCTCTATGTACTATAAAAGTTCATTTTCTTTGTTTTTTTCACCCTCTGATTTTTGGCTATTTCCTTTTTCTTTTGATCCCCTGCCGCCTCGGAAACGTTGAGTAAGCTGCTAGCTCATGGGACCCGCATGTCATCCTCTATGTCCATCAACTTTATTTTCTTGGATTTTTTTGACCCCCTAATTTCTGGCTACTTTCTTTTTGTTTTGATCTCAAGCCGCATTTGAAACGTTGGGACCGCTGTTGCAAAATGGGACCCGCATGTCATCCTCTATGTAAATAAAGTTTCTTTTCTTGGATTATCTTTGGCTCCTGATATTTTGTCACTTGCCTTTTTCTTTCGATCTCATGCCGCCTTTGAAACTTTAAGTAAGCTGCTGGCTCATGGGTCCCGCATGTCATCCTCTACGAACAATAAAAGTTTCCTTTCTTGGAGTTATTTTTTACCCCTAATTTATGGCTACTTGCCTTTTTCTTTTGATCTCCTGCCCCCTTTGAAACGATGAGAACGCTGTTGGTAGGTCGGTCCCACATGTCATCCTCTATGAACAATAAAACTTTCCTTTGATGGATTTATTTTGAACCCCTAATTAATTTCTAGATATTTCCTTTTTTTCTTTTGATCCCCTGCCACCTTGGAATCGTTGAGGATGTTGCTGCCTCATGGGTCCCGCATGTCATCCTCTCAGAACGATAAATGTTTATTTTCTTGGATTTTTGACCAACTGATTTATGGTTTATTTTTTCTTTCCATCCCCTGCCGCCTTTAAAACGTTGACGACGCTGCTGGCTCATGGGTCCCCGATGTCAGCCTCCCGTACAAGAAACATGTGATATCTTGATTATTTCGCTCTGAGCTTTGCAAACGGATAAATTAAATCTTTATTTTTACATAAACAAACTTATATGTTGAATCTCCTTGTTTTTTGTTTTTGCGAAACATAGGACTTTCATGTTTTGTAGTGGGCTGAAATTGTACGAGTCAAAAGGCGTCCAGCACGATAGTTCTTGGATTTTGTTTTGACCCCCTAATTTCTGGCTACTTCCTTTTTCTTTTGATCCCTTGCTGCCTTGGAAACGTTGAGGCCGCTGCTGCTGAATGGGTCCCGCATGTCATCCTCTATGTACAATAAAATTTCTTTCTTCGATTATTTTCGGGTCCTGATATTTGGTCACTTGCCTTTTTCTTTCGATCTCATGCCGCCTTTGAAACGTTGAGGAAGCTGCTGGAGCATGGGTCCCGCATGTCATCCTCTATGAACAATAAAAGTTTCCTTTCTGGGAGTTGTTTTTTACCCCTAATTTCTAGCTACTTCCTTTTTCTTTTGATCCCCTCCCGCCTTTGAAACGTTGAAGACTTTGCTGGATCATGGGTCCCACATGTCAGCCTCTATGAACAATAAACATTTCCTTTCTTGGAGTTATTTTGTACCCCTAATTTCTGGCTATTTGCCTTTTTTTCTTTCGATCCCCAGTCGCCTTCTAAACGTAGAGGACGATGCTGGCTCGTGGGTCCCAGATGTCAGCCTCCATGGACAATAAACCTCTCCTTTGTTGGATTTATTTTTCACCCTCTGATTTTGGCTATTTCCTTTTATTTTGATCCACTGCCGCCTTGGAAACATTGAGTAAGCTGCTGACACATGGGGCCCGCATGTCATCCTCTATGTACAATCAACTTGCAAGATCTTCGAGCGAAAGAGCTTGTATTAGTGGGACCCATATGTCAACCTCTATGTACAATAAAAGTTTCATTTCTTGGATTATTTTTAGCTCCTGATATTTGGTCACTTTCCTTTTTCTTTCGATCTCAAGACGCCTCTGAAATGTTGAGTAAGGTGCTGGCTCATGGGACCCACATGTCATCCTTTATGTACAATAAAGTTTCTTTTCTTGGATTTTTTTTACACCTGATTTTTGGTCACTTGCCTTGACGCTGCTGGCTCATGGGTCCCACATGTCAGCATCTATGAACAATAAACCTTTCCTTTGTTGGATTTATTGTTTACCCCTAATTTCTGGCTATTTGCCTTTTTCTTTCGATCCCCAGCGGCCTTTGAAAACGTTGAGGAACTGATACGTCTCTGACGTATCGATAATTTCTTGTGTTCCATGCCACATTATTGATGTTATCTACATGTTTTATGCACACTTTATGTCATATTCGTGCATTTTCTGGAACTAACCTATTAACAAGATGCCGAAGTGCCAGTTCTGTTTTACTGTTTTTGGTTTCAGAAATCCTAGTAACGAAATATTCTCGGAATTGGACGAAATCAACGCCCAGGTTCCTATTTTGCCCGGAAGCATCCAGAACACCCGAGAGCCACCAGGGAGGGGGCACAGGCCCACCAAACCCTAGGCCGACGCGGCCAGGGGGGCCCGCGCCACCCTATGGTGTGGGCACCCCTTCGACCCTCTGGCGCCGCCTCTTCGCCTATTTAAAGCCTCCGTCGCGAAAACCCTGATACGTTCGACGAAAACCACAGAAACCTTCCAGAGCCGCCGCCATCGCGAAGCCAAGATGCGGGGACAGGAGTCTCTGGTCCGGCACGCCGCCGGAACGGGGAAGTGCCCCCGGAAGGCTTCTCCATCGACACCGCTGCCATCTCCACCGCCATCTTCATCACCGCTGCTGCTCCCATGAGGAGGGAGTAGTTCTCCATCGAGGCTCGGGGCTATACCGGTAGCTATGTGGTTCATCTCTCTCCTATGTACTTCAATACAATAATCTCATGAGCTGCCTTACATGATTGAGATTCATATGATGATGCTTGTAATCTAGATGTCGTTATGCTAGTCAAGTGAATTTTACTTATGTGATCTCCGGAGACTCCTTGTCCCACGTGTGTAAAGGTGACAGTGTGTGCACCGTGTGGGTCTCTTAGGCTATATTTCACAGAATACTTATTCACTGATGAATGGCATAGTGAGATGCTTATTTATATCTCTTTATGATTGCAATGTATTTGTATCACAACTTATCTATGCGCTACTCTAGCAATGTTATTAAAGTAGTTCTATTCCTCCTGCATGATGTAATGGTGACAGTGTGTGCATCCGTGTTAGTACTTGGTTTATGCTATGATCATGATCTCTTGTAGATTGCGAAGTTAACTATTGCTATGATAGTATTGATGTGATCTATTCCTCCTACATATGCATGAAGGTGACAGTGTGCATGCTATGTTAGTACTTGGTTTAGTCTTTTGATCTATCTTACACTATAAGGTTACTAAAATATGAACATTAATTGTGGAGCTTGTTAACTCCGGCATTGAGGGTTCGTGTAATCCTACGCAATGTGTTCATCATCCAACAAGAGTGTAGAGTATGCATTTATCTATTCTGTTATGTGATCAATGTTGAGAGTGTCCACTAGTGAAAGTCTAATCCCTAGGCCTTGTTCCTAAATACTGCTATCGCTGCTTGTTTACTGTTTTACTGTGTTACTACTGCTGCAATACTACCACCATCAACTACACGCCAGCAAGCTATTTTCTGGCACCGTTGCTACTGCTCATATATTCATACCACCTGTATTTCACTATCTCTTCGCCGAACTAGTGCACCTATTAGGTGTGTTGGGGACACAAGAGACTTCTTGCTTTGTGGTTGCAGGGTTGCATGAGAGGGATATCTTTGACCTCTTCCTCCCTGAGTTCGATAAACCTTGGGTGATCCACTTAAGGGAAAACTTGCTGCTGTTCTACAAACCTCTGCTCTTGGAGGCCCAACACTGTCTACAGGAAAAGGAGGGGGAAGTAGACATCAAGCTATTTTCTGGCGCCGTTGCCGGGGAGGAAAGGTAAAAGGTACTCACACTCCGGACCTCGGCTACCAAGCTATTTTCCGGCGCATTGTAAGTACTCGAAGCTATTTCCTTTAGATCCTGCAATTGCATCTTTTTGTTTCTTGTTTACACTAGTAAGGCATAATGGACAACAATGAGCTTTTTACTCTATTTCCTTATTTAAGACATGGATGGTTTGATCCGAAAGTTAAAAAACCCATGGAACATGTTAGTATGAACACTTTGAATACCATTGTTGCTAATGATATGGAAAATTCTAAGCTTGGGGAAGCTGGTTTTGATGAGCATGATCTTTTTAGTCCACCAAGAATTGAGGAGAAAATTTTCTTTGATGATACTTTGCCTCCTATTTATGATGATTATAATAATAGTAGTCTTTTGTTACCACCTGTTATGGAGGATAAATTTGATTATGATTACAATATGCCTCCTATATTTGATGATGAGAATAATAATGATAGCTACTTTGTTGAATTTGCTCCCGCTATTACTAATAAAATTGACTATGCTTATGTTGGGAGTAGTAATAATTTTATGCATGAGACTCATGATAAGAATGTTTCATTTGATAGTTATATTGTTGAGTTTGCTCATGATGCTACTGAAAGTTATTATGAGAGAGGAAAGTATGGTTGTAGAAATTTTCATGTTACTAAAATACCTCTCTATGTGCTGAAATTTTTGAAGCTATACTTGTTTTATCTTTCTATGCTTGCTGCATTATGCTTCTTGAACTTGTTTATTTACAAGATTCCTTTTCATAGGAAGCATGTTAGACTTAAATGTGTTTTGAATTTGCCTCTGGATGCTCTCTTTCGCTTCAATTACTATTTCTTATGAGTGCATCATTAAAACTGCTAAGCCCATCTTAATGGCTATAAAGAAAGAACTTCTTGGGAGATAACCCATGTGTTATTTTGCTACAGTACTTTGTTTTATATTTGTGTCTTGGAAGTTGTTTACTACTGTAGCAACCTCTTCTTATCTTAGTTTTGTGTTTTGTTGTTCCAAGTGAAGCCTCTAATCGAAGGTTGATACTAGATTTGGATTTCTGCGCAGAAACAGATTTCTATCTGTCACGAATCTGGGCTGTTTTCTCTGTAGAAAAATCATAAAAATTTGCCAATTTACGTGCGTGTTCCTCAGATATGTACGCAACTTTCATTAGTTTTGAGTTTTCTGATCTGAGCAACGGAAGTATTTATTAGAAATTCGTCTTTACGGACTGTTCTGTTTTGACAGATTCTGCCTTTTATTTCGCATTGCTTCTTTCGCTGTGTTGGGTGGATTTCTTTGTTCCATTACCTTCCAGTAGCTTTGAGCAATGTCCAGAAGTGTTAAGAATGATTGTGTCACCTCTGAACATGTGAGTTTTTGATTATGTACTAACCCCTCTAGTGAAGTTTATGAGAAGTTTGGTGTGAAGGAAGTTTTCAAGGGTCAAGAGAGGAGGATGATATACTATGATCAAGAAGAGTGAAAGCTCTAAGCTTGGGGATGCCCCGGTGGTTCACCCCTGCATATATCAAGAAGACTCAAGCGTCTAAGCTTGGGGATGCCCAAGGCATCCCCTTCTTCATCGACAACATTATCAGGTTCCTCCCCTGAAACTATATTTTTATTCGGTCACATCTTATGTGCTTTTCTTGGAGCGTATGTTTGTTTGTTTCTATTTTTGTTTTTGTTTGAATAAATGCTTGTGTGGGAGAGAGACACGCTCCGCTGGTTCATATGAACACATGTGTTCTTAGCTCATAATATTCATGGCGAAGTTTCTTCTTCGTTAAATTGTTATATGGTTGGAATTGGAAAATGATACATGTAGTAATTGCTATTAATGTCTTGGGTAATGTGATACTTGGCAATTGTTGTGCTCATGTTTAAGCTCTTGCATCATATACTTTGCACCCATTAATGAATAAATACATAGAGCTTGCTAAAATTTGGTTTGCATAATTGGTCTCTCTAAGGTCTAGATAATTTCTAGTATTGAGTTTGAACAACAAGGAAGACGGTGTAGAGTCTTATAATGTTTACAATATGTCTTTTATGTGAGTTTTGCTGCACCGGTTCATCCTTGTGTTTGTTTCAAATAACCTTGCTAGCCTAAACCTTGTATCGAGAGGGAATACTTCTCATGCATCCAAAATACTTGAGCCAACCACTATGCCATTTGTGTCCACCATACCTACCTACTACATGGTATTTCCTGCCATTCCAAATTAAATTGCTTGAGTGCTACCTTTAAAAAATTCAAAATTTATCACCTCTGATTTGTGTCAATGTTTTATAGCTCATGAGGAAGTATGTGGTGTTTATCTTTCAATCTTGTTGGGCAACTTTCACCAATGGACTAGTGGCTTCATCCGCTTATCCAATAATTTTGCTAAAAGAGCTGGCAATGGGATTCCCAGTCCCAAATTAATTAACAAAAATAGACACTCCTCCATGGTATGTGATTGTTGGACGGCACCCGAAGGATTCGGTTAGCCATGGCTTGTGTAAGCAAAGGTTGGGAGGAGTGTCATCATAATAAAACTAAAATAAAAAGGCACTCCTTCATGGTATGAGATTGTTGGCAGGCACCCGAGGATTCGGTTAGCCATGGTTTGTGAAAGAAAGGTTGGAAGGAGTGCCATCCAAAAATAAAATAAAATGGGAGCCGCTCTTTGAAGGTTTGTCTGGCAAGGGGGTTAGAGTACCCGCTACCATTCGTTGACAACAACATACACCTCTCAAAACTTTATTTTTATGCTCTCTTTATGTTTTCAAAATAAAAGCTCTAGCACAAATATAGCAATCGATGCTTTTCCTCTATGGAGGACCATTCTTTTACTTTCAATGTTGAGTCAGTTCACCTATTTCTCTCCACCTCAAAAAGCAAACACTTGTGTGAACTGTGCATTAATTCCTACATACTTGCATATTGCACTTATTATAATACTCTATGTTGACAATATCCATGAGATATACATGCTACAAGTTGAAAGCAACCGCTGAAACTTAATCTTCTTTTGTGTTGCTTCAATGCCTTTACTATGAATTATTGCTTTATGAGTTAACTCTTATGCAAGACTTATTGATGCTTGTCTTGAAGTGCTATTCATGAAAAGTCTTTGCTTTATGATTCACTTGTTTACTCATGTCATATACATTGTTTTGATCGCTGCATTCACTACATATGCTTTACAAATAGTATGATCAAGGTTATGATGGCATGTCACTCCAGAAATTATCTGTGTTACCGTTTTACCTGCTCGGGACGAGCAGAACTAAGCTTGGGGATGCTGATACGTCTCCGACGTATCGATAATTTCTTGTGTTCCATGCCACATTATTGATGTTATCTACATGTTTTATGCACACTTTATGTCATATTCGTGCATTTTCTGGAACTAACCTATTAACAAGATGCCGAAGTGCAGTTCTGTTTCTGCTGTTTTTGGTTTCAGAAATCCTAGTAACGAAATATTCTCGGAATTGGACGAAATCAACGCCCAGGTTCCTATTTTGCCCGGAAGCATCCAGAACACCCGAGAGCCACCAGGGAGGGGGCACAGGCCACCAAACCCTAGGCCGGCGCGGCCAGGGGGGCCCGCGCCACCCTATGGTGTGGGCACCCCTTCGACCCTCTGGCGCCGCCTCTTCGCCTATTTAAAGCCTCCGTCGCGAAAACCCTGATACGTTCGACGAAAACCACAGAAACCTTCCAGAGCCGCCGCCATCGCGAAGCCAAGATCTGGGGGACAGGAGTCTCTGTTCCGGCACGCCGCCGGAACGGGGAAGTGCCCCCGGAAGGCTTCTCCATCGACACCGCTGCCATCTCCACCGCCATCTTCATCACCGCTGCTGCTCCCATGAGGAGGGAGTAGTTCTCCATCGAGGCTCGGGGCTGTATCGGTAGCTATGTGATTCATCTCTCTCCTATGTACTTCAATACAATAATCTCATGAGCTGCCTTACATGATTGAGATTCATATGATGATGCTTGTAATCTAGATGTCGTTATGCTAGTCAAGTGAATTTTACTTATGTGATCTCCGGAGACTCCTTGTCCCACGTGTGTAAAGGTGACAGTGTGTGCACCGTGTGGGTCTCTTAGGCTATATTTCACAGAATACTTATTCACTGATGAATGGCATAGTGAGGTGCTTATTTATATCTCTTTATGATTGCAATGTATTTGTATCACAATTTATCTATGTGCTACTCTAGCAATGTTATTAAAGTAGTTCTATTCCTCCTGCACGATGTAATGGTGACAGTGTGTGCATCCGTGTTAGTACTTGGTTTATGCTATGATCATGATCTCTTGTAGATTGCGAAGTTAACTATTGCTATGATAGTATTGATGTGATCTATTCCTCCTACATATGCATGAAGGTGACAGTGTGCATGCTATGTTAGTACTTGGTTTAGTCTTTTGATCTATCTTACACTATAAGGTTACTAAAATATGAACATTAATTGTGGAGCTTGTTAACTCCAGCATTGAGGGTTCGTGTAATCCTACGCAATGTGTTCATCATCCAACAAGAGTGTAGAGTATGCATTTATCTATTCTGTTATGTGATCAATGTTGAGAGTGTCCACTAGTGAAAGTCTAATCCCTAGGCCTTGTTCCTAAATACTGCTATCGCTGCTTGTTTCTTTGTTTCTTTGTGTTACTAGTGCTGCAATACTACCACCATCAACTACACGCCAGCAAGCTATTTTCTGGCACCGTTGCTACTGCTCATATATTCATACCACCTGTATTTCACTATCTCTTCGCCGAACTAGTGCACCTATTAGGTGTGTTGGGGACACAAGAGACTTCTTGCTTTGTGGTTGCAGGGTTGCATGAGAGGGATATCTTTGACCTCTTCCTCCCTGAGTTCGATAAACCTTGGGTGATCCACTTAAGGGAAAACTTGCTGCTGTTCTACAAACCTCTGCTCTTGGAGGCCCAACACTGTCTACAGGAAAAGGAGGGGGAAGTAGACATCAGGAACCTGCTGGCTCATGGGACCTGCATGTCATCCTCTATGTACTATAAAAGTTCATTTTCTTTGTTTTTTTCACCCTCTGATTTTTGGCTATTTCCTTTTTCTTTTGATCCCCTGCCGCCTCGGAAACGTTGAGTAAGCTGCTAGCTCATGGGACCCGCATGTCATCCTCTATGTCCATCAACTTTATTTTCTTGGATTTTTTTGACCCCCTAATTTCTGGCTACTTTCTTTTTGTTTTGATCTCAAGCCGCATTTGAAACGTTGGGACCGCTGCTGCAAAATGGGACCCGCATGTCATCCTCTATGTAAATAAAGTTTCTTTTCTTGGATTATCTTTGGCTCCTGATATTTTGTCACTTGCCTTTTTCTTTCGATCTCATGCCGCCTTTGAAACTTTAAGTAAGCTGCTGACTCATGGGTCCCGCATGTCATCCTCTACGAACAATAAAAGTTTCCTTTCTTGGAGTTATTTTTTACCCCTAATTTATGGCTACTTGCCTTTTTGTTTTGATCTCCTGCCCCCTTTGAAATGATGAGAACGCTGTTGGCAGGTCGGTCCCACATGTCATCCTCTATGAACAATAAAACTTTCCTTTGATGGATTTATTTTGAACCCCTAATTAATTTCTGGATATTTCCTTTTTCTTTTGATCCCCTGCCGCCTTGGAATCGTTGAGGATGCTGCTGCCTCATGGGTCCCGCATGTCATCCTCTCAGAACGATAAATGTTTATTTTCTTGGATTTTTGACCAACTGATTTTTGGTTTATTTTTTCTTTCCATCCCCTGCCGCCTTTAAAACGTTGACGA
Source organism: Lolium perenne (assembly GCF_019359855.2). NCBI lineage: Eukaryota > Viridiplantae > Streptophyta > Magnoliopsida > Poales > Poaceae > Lolium > Lolium perenne. Next base: position 41,288,754 of record NC_067244.2, on the reverse strand, counting down.
CGCTGCTGGCTCATGGGTCCCCGATGTCAGCCTCCCCGTACAAGAAACATGTGATATCTTGATTATTTCGCTCTGAGCTTTGCAAACGGATAAATTAAATCTTTATTTTTACATAAACAAACTTATATGTTGAATCTCCTTGTTTTTTGTTTTTGCGAAACATAGGACTTTCATGTTTTGTAGTGGGCTGAAATTGTACGAGTCAAAAGGCGTCCAGCACGATAGTTCGAAGGCCCAGATGGCAAGATGCAGCCCAATTGAAAAATATCTTTTCTTGGATTTTGTTTTGACCCCCTGATTTCTGGCTACTTCCTTTTTCTTTTCATCCCTTGCTGCCTTGGAAACGTTGAGGCCGCTGCTGCTAAATGGGTCCCGCATGTCATCCTCTATGTACAATAAAATTTCTTTCTTCGATTATTTTCGGGTCCTGATATTTGGTCACTTGCCTTTTTCTTTCGATCTCATGCCGCCTTTGAAACGTTGAGGAAGCTGCTGGAGCATGGGTCCCGCATGTCATCCTCTATGAACAATAAAAGTTTCCTTTCTTGGAGTTATTTTTACCCCTAATTTCTGGCTACTTCCTTTTTCTTTTGATCCCCTGCCGCCTTTGAAACGTTGAAGACTTTGCTGGATCATGGGTCCCACATGTCAGCCTCTATGAACAATAAACATTTCCTTTCTTGGAGTTATTTTGTACCCCTAATTTCTGGCTATTTGCCTTTTTTTCTTTCGATCCCCAGTCGCCTTCTAAACGTAGAGGACGGCTGGCGGCTCGTGGGTCCCGATGTCAGCCTCCATGGACAATAAACCTCTCCTTTGTTGGATTTATTTTTCACCCTCTGATTTTGGCTATTTCCTTTTATTTTGATCCCCTGCCGCCTTGGAATCGTTGAGGATGCTGCTGCTAAATGGGTCCCGCATGTCATCCTCTATGTACAATCAACTTGCAAGATCTTCGAGCGAAAGAGCTTGTATTAGTGGGACCCATATGTCAACCTCTATGTACAATAAAAGTTTCATTTCTTGGATTATTTTTAGCTCCTGATATTTGGTCACTTTCCTTTTTCTTTCGATCTCAAGACGCCTCTGAAACGTTGAGTAAGGTGCTGGCTCATGGGACCCACATGTCATCCTTTATGTACAATAAAGTTTCTTTTCTTGGATTTTTTTTACACCTGATTTTTGGTCACTTGCCTTGTGGCTTTGGCTCATGGGTCCCACATGTCAGCATCTATGAACAATAAACCTTTCCTTTGTTGGATTTATTGTTTACCCCTAATTTTTGGCTATTTGCCTTTTTCTTTTGATCCCCAGCGGCCTTTGAAAACGTTGAGGAACCTGCTGGCTCATGGGACCCGCATGTCACCCTCTATGTACTATAAAATTTCTTTTCTTGGTTTTTTTTCACTCTCTGATTTTTGGCTATTTCCTTTTTCTTTTGATCCCCTGCTGCCTTAGAAACGTTGAGTAAGCTGCTGACTCATGGGACCCGCATGTCATCCTCTATGTACAATCAACTTTCTTTTTTTATAGTTTTTTACCCCCTAATTTCTGGCTACTTTCTTTTTCTTTTGATCTCAAACCGCATTTGAAACGCTGAAACCGCTGCTGCAAAATGGGACCCGCATGTCATCCTCTATGTACAATAAGTTTCATTTCTTGGATTATTTTTGGCTCCTGATATTTAGTCACTTGCCTTTTTCTTTCGATCTCATGCCGCCTTTGAAACGTTGAGTAAGCTGCTGGCTCATGGGTCCCGCATGTCATCCTCTACGAACAATAAAAGTTTCATTTCTTGGAGTTATTTTTGCCCCCTAATTTCTGGCTACTTCCTTTTTTCTTTTGATCCACTGCCTCCTTTGAAACGTTGAGGATTCTGTAGACTAATACAAGCTTTTTCTCTCCAAGATCTTGCAAGTTGATAGATTATATCATAGAATTATTAGGATATGTTTTAAATTTTAAATCCACTTTATGAATTATTAAAAATACCGTTATCCATGTGGGTATGAAGCGATCAAGGATTTTCATATTGGGCATGAGCAGTTTCAAAAATTGGAACCCAATAATTCAAAATAAATAAAAACAACTTTTATGTATAATCTCTGCGTTTTTTTTTTTTGCCATTCATAGGGTCTGTGTTTCATTAGAAAAGGGCCAAAATTGCATGAGCAGAAAGGCCCATTTGTAGTTATTGGGCTTCGACAGCCAGAGCAAGTAGGCCGATAGCAATTACCATGTAGATGGCCGTTGGCAACCCAAAGTGAAATATTGGGCCCAATAGGGGAAGACTGAACAGTACTATTTTCTAATTGGAAGGTGGTACATGGCGTAATCCTGCCAAAAAAAAGATGGACACGGGTTGCTGAAATTTGCCCATCTGCGCCTAATATCGCCGCCGCGGCTCCGCTTCCGCCGCCGCCATGCCTCGTCTCGCGTCGAGCTCGCGGTACTGCCGCGTCTCGGGCACGGGGTACCGCGGCGTCCGCGCGCGCCCCAAAGGTACGTATTACGCGGAGATACGTGACGGCGGCGAGCGCATCGGCCTCGGCACCTATGAGACCGCGCACGAGGCCGCGCGCGCGTACGACGCCGTGGCGTGGCGGCTCGGGCGCCCGCGATCGTCGATGAATTTCCATGACGTGTGGACGCGCCAGCAGGCCGAGGATCTCGCGCCGCCACCGTACATCGTTAGACAAGAGGAACAGTGCCGCCGCAGCGAGATGGAGCGTCGTTTGCGCATCGCCGAGCGGGACGAGCGCGCGGCGCGCGAGTGGGCGGCCCGCTTCCCCGAGGACGTTGCCGCCGAGAACGAGCACTTTCGCAGACGGAGGGCGGAGAAGGCGACTAGGCGGGCTGCGAAGAAGGAGGACCGCGCACGACGGAGGGCGGAGAACGCGACGAAGCGGGCCTTCATCGAAGCGCAGCCCGCCGGGCCGACCACCATTGGCGAGGACGACCCCCGTTGGATTGACCTCTTCTCGTCGGATCCGGTGTCGGGCACGACACCGGACTCGTCAGATGTCGAGTTTTAGTTTAGTTTTATCGCACTACTTTGTAAAAATATGAACTACGGAGTATCTATCAAGCTAATTTTATCCTATTTTATGTCTATTTCTAGTCTTTGTTTGATCTTCTGTTTTACTGCACTCTATTTTTCATTATATTCTGTTTTTGGCGCTGCATTTATAGCGCCTCTGAAAATACGCTGTTTCAGCCCTGCATTTGGCCGCCACAGTTTGCAGCTTCCGGTGAAGCTATTGCCGGCTCCATGCACAGCATCAGCCCACAGCGCCAAAATATAGAGCCACTGCTGGAGTTGCTGTAATATGTTTGTCAGCAGGAGCTTACCTAATTAGTGAAAAAGATGTTCAGCGTGGGATTCGAAAAAAAGATCTTCATGTTTTTTTTCCTAGCGATCCTAGTTCGGACTTTTGATTGTGTTGGCTAGTGCATGTAGCTTGACACCTGTATTATGTGATCCTGATATGAGGATAAGAACACCTTCAGCTTGCATTGCTAATGGTGTCTACTGCAGCAGTGGCGTACCTTCAATGGAGACTGATGCAAGAGAGTTGGTACTGGTGAGCCTGCACTTGACATCATCGTGCCACCTGAAGTAGATGGTGTATTGGGATTAGACTGATAAGCATAGCACCTTGCAAAGAACAAGATGATGCTAGTGTTGGTTAACGTGATTTTACGCCAAAAGTCATGTATGCTCAACAGGTGCCGTACCTAGTTTGGATATTGTGTTGTTACCCTTTTGTGGTTTGGTGTTTGTCCAACAGAGAAAGCTACTCTTTTCCCGTGTAAGTGTTATTATGTGAACAAAAGTTGTATGTAAATATATATCGGTCAGAGAACCAAGATTGCATATTCTTGCCTGGTTATAACACATAAATCATAATAACAATTAAAGAGAAAAGGAACATTTGCCTTTGCAATGTGATTGTGCCAAGTAGATTAGACAACCAACCACAAACATTACAGGTCAACAGCCAAACGCATGCGAAAGTCCTAAGGTAAGCTCCATAATACATGTTGAAACCAAAAGCCTAGAAACCATAAGAAAGGTAGCTCCACATCACAGTTCCACGACAGCAACATACTGATCATAAAACATATATCAAGTCGGGACAGCTGCACCCTTTGGGTAAGCATCCATGGGGTCTGGCTCAAGAGCAAAAACTGTGTGAATGCTGCAAAATGTGGCTCTTGCCTCACCCCACCCATACATCTTATCATGGAACCTTACCAAATCAGCATGAATCATCTTGACATAAACATAGCTCCTCTCTCCATGCTGATGGGATTGAACAATGCGCCAGTTGGAGTGCTTCAGCTTGTCAAACAGTATGCAGGAGATGACGAAGCATGCTGGCTGGTCTTTTGTAGTGACAATGGCTTGGAGTAGCTGGTCCTGTGAACCACCCAACTGGATCTTTAGAGCTTGAAGGACAGTCCGTGCCATATAAGCTACCGTTGCTGACTCCAGCTCGGGTTCAGGTGAATGACAGCTGACATCTTGTCCTCGAGATGCAGATCCTTCTTGATCAGATTCAGCGGAATCATCACCACTACTTACAGGTGCATCAGGTTCTATAGAAGGCACATCAGGTACATGCTCCAGTTCATAGGAGTTGGGTGGGACAGCACCGTTTGCTAAAATCTCTACAATACCAGCTCCAGGTAGACCACCAGTCTCTACAGAAGGTAAACCACCAATATCCACTTCAGAGGATTCTCGTGGCACGACACCTTTCGCTAGAGGCTCTACCCTACCAGCTCCAGGTCCACCACCGATCGATCTTGTGGGCATAGTCATGACGGGTTCTACCAATACAAAACCTCCTTCGGGTGGCGTGGAAACTTCGGGTGCGGGATCATCGGTAGCAACTCCGGCATCAGCACCGGTTACATCGGTCTTGACAATAGGTAAACCGTCTTGCTCCGATTCGAGAGAATTCCCGTGGCACGACACATTCACTAGAGGCTCTACACTAGCAGCTCCAGTGCACCACCGATTTCTACAGCGGGGGTAAACCCAATCCACAACCTTCTTCATGTGGCACGATGATGCTAGGTATAGGCTCATCGATGCAGGTCCAGCTGCATCAGTCTCCATAGACAGTAAACAAGGTGGCATCGGAGGTTTAAAAGACTGGCATGCCATTTCACCTTTGTCATCAGACAATATAGAGTTTTCTTCAACTCTATGTTTCTGCAATAATAAGCACATGAACAGAAATTAGACCAGAGCATCTAGCCATCTAACAGGGGCAGCGGCAAAACAAGCATCGGTCCATATGTTTACCTTGTCATCTGGGATATCAGAACACACAGATTTAGAAGTCATTTCACACAGCATCCGCTTTTTCGTTCCTTCCCCTACGTCCATCTGGAATAAGTAATACTATTGATCACATAAAACTAATTAATCAAATATATGCATATGTTGAGAAGTTTGCATGGTAAAATTGTGGATTCTGCTTTTATCACCTACGAATCATCGTTCTATATATTTACCTTGTCATCTGGGATATCAGAAGTCACAGAATGAGAAGTCATCTCACTAAGTATCGGTTTTTTCGCTCTTTCCCCTCCATCCATCTGCAATAAGAAGTACTATTGATCACATAAAGCTAATTCATTGAATATATGCATATGTTGAGAAGTTTGCACAACAAATTGTGGATTCTACTTCCAATCACCAAGTAATCTCGTGAGAAATGCATGATCAAGATATGTTTCTCCCTCTTGTTCGACATCTGCATCTCCATTAATACTAATCATCATGCGATGGTGCTCTTCATAAGAGCGCATACACTTCCAATCACCAGACAAGCAAAAAATTGTTGATTCTAGTAATGCTTAATCAGCAGTGGCCATGGAACGACCACAGATCGACCAAGCAAAAAAAAATCATCAGCCTACTGACCACCAGACAAAACAAACTAGGCCCATACATGGCCTCACAAATCATCATCAAACGTCGATCAAACTAGCAAGTTTGAACATGGATTACTAATTTATTTTCTGATAAAGTGAGTATATTAATATCGAAAGATATTGATTACACTGAGCCTCTGCAACAACGCAATACCTTACTGGTAGTACGGATGCACATGGATTCCTAATACTCCCTCTGTTCGGTTTTAATTAGTCGACGCGAGGGAGAGAAGAACATGAACTGTCGATGCTTTCAACTAGAGTCAATTAAATACGAACGGAAGAAGTACGTAGTAGTATTGACAAATATCCGGATCTAGTCTAAAAACAAATTGGCATGTAAATCCTAGTAGTTTACTAAACTAGGATCAATACCCTAGATTAGGGTTGCAAGCGGCGTCCGCGAATCGTCCTACAAAGCAGAAAATTAGAGCAAATAGTGGTTGAGATTAGAGCAGATTTAAAGCACTCGCACTGAAACTAGCTAGCCCGCTACCCACCCCGCTTGACACCCTGCCATAGTTGTGAATCTACACCAAATATTCAAACAAGGATGAGCAACCGCCAATAAAATTTTATCCGCACATCATCATCTCTACCATACACAAGGGTATGGCGATTTCACATACAGCCATTGTTGCCGCGGGACGAGGATGAGTGATGCGCCGCGGAGAAGGTGCCTCACGCCTCTGTCGCCGCCGCCGTCGAAGAGGAAGTCGAAGCCGCGTGATTGTGGTCCGTCGCCGATATGGAGGTGGAGCTACTAGGGAAGAGGTGGAGGTGGAGGTGGAGATGGAGTGATGGTTTGTACTAGTGGCGGCCGGTGAGGTAGTTATAAATACAGCCTCTCTCTCTTTTTTGGCAAGGAATGCAGCTTCTCTTGGAAGGCAACGAGGCAACGCACTCCAGATTTCGTATATTACTATAATATAATATGGGCGGAGAAATTTGGACGCATCTGTGTTGTCTTGTCAAATGAATCACCAGGATTTGCTTTTAGTACTCCAGATTTGGGTGACCCAAGGAAGTAGAGATAGTAATGTACGCCATCTAGCTGCACGCTATCAAATCAAATAAATGGTCATGCCATTTACTTTTAAGATGGTGCAGCAATTATTCTGACCAAAGAAACATGCACATCTGCTGATTATTTTGATAGTACTACTACGGAGTAATATTTCTGATGGGTATACATTTACCGTCCGCTAGCAAAGATTGTTTAGCACATTGTTCTTATGGCTTTCAACATCACACCCCTTAATAATATTATTAATCAATGTTTGGGCAATTAATTGAGTGTGTTAATAAAAAAATAAAACCCACAAATCCAAATGTACTATTTTTAGGGCCATATGAAGGACAAAGGAATGATTTTAAATGCCATATGGAGTACCTCCAACCATGTGAAATATGGTTCTGTCATGCAGGTGATACCCATGGCTTTGCATTGGATCCGTATGTTGTCCTACATACAGTCAACTATGAAGTACCACGATTTGGTTTTTGGGTGCAACCGGCTAGAGAATGATGCACGGGTTTGTACAGCCAGTACAATTCACATTAAGATTTTCTGATAGGATGTTGATGTGTATATGTAAGAATCATACACTAGAATGTCTTCTATGTTTAGATGGCTGATCTTCGTTTATACTTTCTGTGAACCATGAGGTTAAGACCTTTGTACTGTAATAAAGATTGCTAAATAACAGTATATATGTATGCCTCTAGGGACACTGAAATAGCCAAACAACCATGCATGTGTATAGACCGTATTTGATCAAATTACCAGAAGCACCTGGGTTCATGCAAATAGCATCAATTTATCACCTAAGTACATTAGCTATAAATAGTTAAATAGGAGTCAAGACCAACTGAGCTAGCTAGTAGTATGATCCTACTATTACATAAATATCCCTAACTCTGATTGTCTTTGTTCCAGTCCAGCGCGTTGGTGTAGCTTGGGATGAACCAAAACCCCGTATGCCAGTTGGCCGCTGGACCGCTGATACGTCTCCGACGTATCGATAATTTCTTATGTTCCATGCCACATTGTTGATGATATCTACATGTTTTATGCACACTTTATGTCATATTTATACGTTTTCCGGAACTAACCTATTGACGAGATGCCGAAGGGCCAGTTGCTGTTTTCTGCTGTTTTTGGTTTCAGAAATCCTAGTAAGGAAATATTCTCGGAATTGGACGAAATCAACGCCTAGCATCTTAGAATCCCCGGAAGCATCCAAAACACCCGAGAGTCGCCAGAGGGGGGCCACGGGCCCACCAGATGATAGGCCGGCGCGGCCCACCCCCTGGCCGCGCGGCCCTATGGTGTCACCGCCTCGTTGACCTTCTGACGCCGCCTCTTCACCTATAAGAAGCCCCTCGACCTAAAACCTCGAGACGGAAAAGCCACGGTACGAGAAATCTTCCAGAGCCGCCGCCATCGCGAAGCCAAGATCTGGGGGACAGGAGTCTCTGTTCCGGCACGCCGCCGGGACGGGGAAGTGCCCCCGAAAGGCTTCTCCATCAACACCACCGCCATCTTCATCACCGCTGCTGTCTCCCATGAGGAGGGAGTAGTTCTCCATCGAGGCTTGGGGCTGTACCGGTAGCTATGTGGTTAATCTCTCTCCTATGTACTTCAATACAATAATCTCATGAGCTGCCTTACATGATTGAGATTCATATGATGATGCTTGTAATCTAGATGTCGTTATGCTAGTCAAGTGAATTTTACTTATGTGATCTCCGGAGACTCCTTGTCCCACGTGTGTAAAGGTGACAGTGTGTGCACCGTGTGGGTCTCTTAGGCTATATTTCACAGAATACTTATTCACTGTTATGAATGGCATAGTGAAGTGCTTATTTATATCTCTTTATGATTGCAATGTGTTTTGTATCACAATTTATCTATGTGCTACTCTAGTGATGTTATTAAAGTAGTTTTATTCCTCCTGCACGGTGTAATGGTGACAGTGTGTGAATCCGTGCTAGTACTTGGCGTAGGCTATGATTATGATCTCTTGTAGATTATGAAGTTAACTATTGCTATGATGGTATGGATGTGATCTATTCCTCCTACATAGTGTGAAGGTGACAGTGTGCATGCTATGTTAGTACTTGGTTTAATCGTGTTGATCTTTCATGCACTCTAAGGTTATTTAAATATGAACATTGAATTGTGGAGCTTGTTAACTCCGGCATTGAGGGTTCGTGTAATCCTACGCAATGGTGTTCATCATCCAACAAGAGAGTGTAGAGTATGCATTTATCTATTCTGTTATGTGATCAAGTTGAGAGTGTCCACTAGTGAAAGTCTAATCCCTAGGCCTTGTTCCTAAATACTGCTATCGCTGCTTGTTTCTTGTTTTCTTTGCGTTACTACGCTTGTTTCTTGTCCTGGGCAAAGCACTTTTCTGGTGCCGTTGCTACTGCTTATTCATACCACCTGTATTTCACTATCTCTTCGCCGAACTAGTGCACCTATTAGGTGTGTTGGGGACACAAGAGACTTCTTGCTTTGTGGTTGCAGGGTTGCTTGAGAGGGATATCTTTGACCTCTTCCTCCCTGAGTTCGATAAACCTTGGGTGATCCACTTAAGGGAAACTTGCTGCTGTTCTACAAACCTCTGCTCTTGGAGGCCCAACACTGTCTACAGGAAAAGGAGGTGGCGTAGACATCAAGCTATTTTCTGGCGCCGTTGCCGGGGAGGAAACGTAAAAGGCACTCATACTTCGGTTCCAGGTAAAGTACTCTTCTGGCGCCACTGTGTTTGTGCTCGAAGCTATTTCCTTTAGATCCTGCAATTGCATCTTTTTGTTTCTTGTTTTACACTAGTTAGGCATAATGGAATATAACTATGAGCTTCTTAATTTATTTCCTAAGCTAAGACATGAATTGTGTGATGCGAAAATTAAAGAACCTATGGAACCTCATTTGCACGCTAGTAGCAATATTATTGGTATGAACGCAATCACTGCTAATGCTATGAATAAGTCTAAGCTTGGGGAAGCTAGTTTCTGTGATCTTTTTGGCTTCCCATCTTTAGGGGAGAAAATTTGTTCTGATAATGCTTTATCTCCCATATGCGATAACTCTAATAATGCTTGTGATACTTTAAATCCACCTACTGCAAGTACTTCTTTCAAGATACCCATGAAAATTATTGAACGTGTTATGGATAACCGCTATAAAGGGGATGGAACTGTCCATCCTGGAGATCATTTACAGTTTTTGCATGAATTATGCGGGTTATTCAAGTGTGCAGGTATCTCTATGGATGAAGTGAAGAAGAAGCTATTCTCTTTCTCGCTGACTAGTAAAGCGGCGCATTGGTATAAATTGTTGGAGAATAGTCATTCTCTTGATTGGGAGGAAATTGCATCTCTCTTTTATTCTAAATTTTATCCTCCTCATGAAGTGCATATTGATAGGAATTATATTTATAACTTTTATCCTCATGATGGAGAGAGTATTTCTCAAGCGTGGGGGAGATTGAAGTAACTAATGCTCAAATGTCCCATTCATGAGCTCCCCCGTAATCTTATTGTTAACAATTTTTATGGATGCCTGTTCGGAAGGATCTTTCACAAGCAAAGAGGTTGAAGCTAGGTGGGATCTTCTTGATCGGATTGAGGAGAACGCTGAAGGATGGGAGAACAATGAAGGTAAAGAGTCAGGTATAAATTATGATTATGAATGCATTGAAGCTTTTATGGATACTGATAAATTCCGAAATATGAGTGCTACTTATGGCCTTGACTCTCAAGTTGCTGCAAATCTTTATAAAGCCTTTGCTTCTCATTTTGAACTGCCTAAAAAGAATTTTGATAAGTATCATGAACCTTTTAAAGAGGCTTGCATGAAGAATGAAATTGTTGTTAATTATTGCAATAAGCATGCTCAAACTCCTAAGAATGCTATTTCCTATAAGCATGTTAATTTTTGTGGAATACATAGACCTTGTGGAATTAATCAAATCAAAGATGAATATTGTATCCATCATGCTAATGAAAAAACTAGAAAGTGGTTTAGGGCTCTAGATGATCTTGGTAAAAAAAGTTTGTGCCCTCTATCCTTTTATTTGTGAAGTTTGCCATGAAGTGGGTCATTTTAATTTTCAATGCTCCTCCAATGATAATTTGAACCCAATGAGTGCTGCAAATTTGTATTGTGATGATGAAATTATTCCTAATCAGCATGATGAACTTACTTTATTTTTGGGGTGTGAAGAACTGTCGAGAAAAATATCTTTGTTACATATGAGTTATCTTGATATTGATGATGTCCTGCATGGGTGTTTTTCTTATTGCATTGATAATAGACATACAAATACTTACATACAAAATATTTTAGAAGATGACACCTTGCCAAAATATGATAGGACCGCTGTGTGTTTTCAACTAATTAATGAAAAGGAGGGATCCTCCCAAGTTTCTTCTATTGTTTCTGAAAGTAAATCAGGTTATGCGGACAAGCCACCCTTCAAGCCTCTTCCCCCTAAAGAAGGGAACGAGGAGAAGGAAGAGAAGAAGAAGAAGAAGAAGGGAACGAAGAAGAAAAAGAAGAAGAAGGAGAATAAAAAGAAAGAGGTAACGGCGTATCCTCGCGTGAATGAGATAACGCTAGGTAACCGTAAGTATGTTGCTCCTAATAATTATTGTGATAATGAATCTGAATACGATGATCTTCCTATGCCCTTTACATACATTAGCGATCATGATTTGAATGGGCACATTACTTTTGATATTGCAAATCTCTGGGAAACTAATTCTGAAAATGATGATGATAATAATTGCCATAGTGTCAGTGCTACCCATGCTTCCTCCCATAATGATATAGAAAGCTCTAAGCTTGGGGAAGAGGTGTTTGAAAATCCTTTTGCTACTGATCATTATGTGTTTGATACATCTCCTTCTAATAAAAATGATGGTGTGGTCATAGATAAACCGACTGTGAAAGATAACTATTCTATTTCTTATGATGACACTGTGCCTCCGATCTTTGATGATTATTATAAAGAATGCTATGATATAGGTTATAACTACCCTTATGAAACTTGTCATAGTCATGATTGGATTACCAAAAACAATTCTTTTAATATGCAACTTGTTTACCATGTTCAAATTCTTGATAATAATCTTGCTCCAATTACTATTAATGAGAATAACTCTTCTTATGCCAAAATTAATGATACTTCTATGCATATGAACCATGATAAGAATGTTTTAAGTGATGGGTATATTGTGGATTTCATCAATGATGCTACTGAAAGTTATTATGAGAGAGGGAAATATGGTTATATGCATCTTAATAATATTAAGTTTCCCCTCTTTATGTTGAGAATCTTGAAGTTACTCGTGTTTTATCCTCTTATGCTTGTCACTTTGTTCTTCATGAATTCATTTGTGTACAAGATTCCTCTACATAGGAAGCATGTTAGGCTTAAATGTGTTTTGAATTTGCCTCTTGAAGCTCTCTTTTGCTTCAAATACTATTTCTTGCGAGTGCATCATTAAAACTGCTGAGCCCATCTTAATGGCTATAAAGAAAGAACTTCTTGGGAGATAACCCATGTGTTATTTTGCTACAGTACTTTGTTTTATATTTGAGTCTTGGAAGTTGTTTACTACTGTAGCAACCTCTCCTTATCTTAGTTTTGTGTTTTGTTGTGCCAAGTAAAGTCGTTGATAGTAAGGTTCATACTAGATTTGGATTACTGCGCAGAAACAGATTTCTTTGGTGTCACGAATCTGGGAAAAATTCTCTGTAGGTAACTTAAAAAATTATGCCAATTTACGTGAGTGATCCTCAGATATGTACGCAACTTTCATTCAATTTGAGCATTTTCATTTGAGCAAGTCTGGTGCCTCAATAAAATTCGTATTTACGGACTGTTCTGTTTTGACAGATTCTGTCTTTTATTTCGTATTGCCTCTTTTGCTATGTGGGATGGATTTCTTTGTTCCATTAACCTCCAGTAGCTTTGAGCAATGTCCAGGAGTGTTAAGAATGATTGTGTCACCTCTAAACATGTGAATTTTTGATTATGCACTAACCCTCTAATGAGTTTGTTTCGAGTTTGGTGTGAAGGAAGTTTTCAAGGGTCAAGAGAGGAGGATGATATACTACGATCAAGAAGAGTGAAAAGTCTAAGCTTGGGGATGCCCCGGTGGTTAATCCCTGCATATTTCAAGAAGACTCAAGCATCTAAGCTTGGGGATGCCCAAGGCATCCCCTTCTTCATCGACAAATTATCAGGTTCCTTCTCTTGAAACTATATTTTTATTCGGTCACATCTTATGTACTTTACTTGGAGCGTCTGTTTGTTTTTGTTTTTGTTTTTGTTTGAATAAATGATTGTGTGGGAGAGAGACACGCTCCGCTGGTTCGTATGAACACATATGTTCTTAGCTTTTAATGTTCATGGCAAAGGTTGAAACTGCTTCGTTAATTGTTATATGGTTGGAAACGGAAAATGCTACATGTAGTAATTGGTATGATGTCTTGGATAATGTGATACTTGGCAATTGTTGTGCTCATGTTTAAGCTCTTGCATCATGTACCTTGCACCCATTAATGAAGAAATACATAGAGCATGCTAAAATTTGGTTTGCATATTTGGTCTCTCTAAGGTTTAGATAATTTCTAGTGTTGAGTTTGAACAACAAGGAAGACGGTGTAGAGTCTTATAATGTTTACAATATGTCTTTTATGTGAGTTTTGCTGCACCGGTTCATCCTTGTGTTTGTTTCAAATAACCTTGCTAGCCTAAACCTTGTATCGAGAGGGAATACTTCTCATGCATCCAAATACTTGAGCCAACCACTATGCCATTTGTGTCCACCATACCTACCTACTACATGGTATTTCTCCGCCATTCCAAAGTAAATTGCTTGAGTGCTACCTTTAAACAATTCAAAATTTATCACCTCTGATTTGTGTCAATGTTTTATAGCTCATGAGGAAGTATGTGGTGTTTATCTTTCAATCTTGTTGGGCAACTTTCACCAATGGACTAGTGGCTTCATCCGCTTATCCAATAATTTTGCAAAAAGAGCTGGCAATGGGATTCCCAGTCCCAAATTAATTAATAAAAATAGACACTCCTCCATGGTATGTGATTGTTGGACGGCACCCGAAGGATTCGGTTAGCCATGGCTTGAGAAAGCAAAGGTGGGGAGGAGTGTCATCATAATAAAACTAAAATAAAAAGACACTCCTTCATGGTATGAGCTTGTTGGCAGGCACCTGAGGATTCAGTTAGCCATGGTTTGTGAAAGAAAGGTTGGAAGGAGTGCCACCCAAAAATAAAAATAATTCATGGGAGCCGCTCTTTGAAGGTTTGTCTGGCAAGGGGGTTAGAGTGCCCATTACCATTCGTTGACAACAACATACACCTCTCAAAACTTTATTTTTATGCTCTCTATATGTTTTCAAAACCAAAGCTCTAGCACAAATATAGCAATTGATGCTTTCCTCTTTGAAGGGCCATTCTTTTACTTTTATTGTTGAGTCAGTTCACCTATTTCTCTCCATCTTAAGAAGCAAACACTTGTGTGAACTGTGCATTGATTCCTACATACTTGCATATTGCACTTGTTATATTACTCTATGTTGACAATATCCATGAGATATACATGTTACAAGTTGAAAGCAACCGCTGAAACTTAATCTTCCTTTGTGTTGCTTCAATGCTTCTACTATGAATTATTGCTTTATGAGTTAACTCTTATGCAAGACTTATTGATGCTTGTCTTGAAGTACTATTCATGAAAAGTCTTTGCTATATGATTCATTTGTTTACTCATGTCATTTACATTGTTTTGATCGCTGCATTCATTACATATGCTTACAACAGTATGATCAAGTTTATGATGGCATGTCACTCCAGAAATTATCTTTGTTATCGTTTACCTGCTCGGGACGAGTAGAAACTAAGCTTGGGGATGTTGATGCGTCTCCGACGTATCGATAATTTCTTATGTTCCATGCCACATTGTTGATGATATCTACATGTTTTATGCACACTTTATGTCATATTTATGCGTTTTCCGGAACTAACCTATTGACGAGATGCCGAAGAGCCAGTTGCTGTTTTTGGTTTCAGAAATCCTAGTAAGGAAATATTCTCGGAATTGGATGAAATCAACGCCCAGCATCTTAGAATCCCCGGAAGCATCCAGAACACCCGAGAGTCGCCAGAGGGGGGCCACGGGCCCACCAGATGATAGGCCGGCGCGGCCCACCCCCTAGCCGCGCGGCCCTATGGTGTCACCGCCTCGTTGACCTTCTGACGCCGCCTCTTCGCCTATAAGAAGCCCCTCGACCTAAAACCTCGAGACGGAAAAGCCACTGTACGAGAAACCTTCCAGAGCCGCCGCCATCGCGAAGCCAAGATCTGGGGGACAGGAGTCTCTGTTCCGGCACACCGTCGGGACGGGGAAGTGCCCCCGGAAGGCTTCTCCATCAACACCACCGCCATCTTCATCACCGCTGCAGTCTCCCATGAGGAGGGAGTAGTTCTCCATCGAGGCTCGGGGCTGTACCGGTAGCTATGTGGTTAATCTCTCTCCTATGTACTTCAATACAATAATCTCATGAGCTGCCTTACATGATTGAGATTCATATGATGATGCTTGTAATCTAGATGTCGTTATGCTAGTCAAGTGAATTTTACTTATGTGATCTCCGGAGACTCCTTGTCCCACGTGTGTAAAGGTGACAGTGTGTGCACCGTGTGGGTCTCTTAGGCTATATTTCACAGAATACTTATTCACTGTTATGAATGGCATAGTGAAGTGCTTATTTATATCTCTTTATGATTTCAATGTGTTTTGTATCACAATTTATCTATGTGCTACTCTAGTGATGTTATTAAAGTAGTTTTATTCCTCCTGCACGGTGTAATGGTGACAGTGTGTGCATCCGTGTTAGTACTTGGCGTAGGCTATGATTATGATCTCTTGTAGATTATGAAGTTAACTATTGCTATGATGGTATGGATGTGATCTATTCCTCCTACATAGTGTGAAGGTGACAGTGTGCATGCTATGTTAGTACTTGGTTTAGTCGTGTTGATCTTTCATGCACTCTAAGGTTATTTAAATATGAACATTGAATTGTGGAGCTTGTTAACTCCGGCATTGAGGGTTCGTGTAATCCTACGCAATGGTGTTCATCATCCAACAAGAGAGTGTAGAGTATGCATTTATCTATTCTGTTATGTGATCAAGTTGAGAGTGTCCACTAGTGAAAGTCTAATCCCTAGGCCTTGTTCCTAAATACTGCTATCGCTGCTTGTTTCTTGTTTCTTTGCGTTACTACTGCTTGTTTACTGTCCTGGGCAAAGCACTTTTCTGGTGCCGTTGCTACTGCTTATTCATACCACCTGTATTTCACTATCTCTTCGCCGAACTAGTGCACCTATTAGGTGTGTTGGGGACACAAGAGACTTCTTGCTTTGTGGTTGCAGGGTTGCTTGAGAGGGATATCTTTGACCTCTTCCTCCCTGAGTTCGATAAACCTTGGGTGATCCACTTAAGGGAAACTTGCTGCTGTTCTACAAACCTCTGCTCTTGGAGGCCCAACACTGTCTACAGGAAAAGGAGGGGGCGTAGACATCAACCGCTGCTTGAGAAAGAGATGCTTTGGTGGTCTTCGCCATTTAGACTGAAGCGGAAAATTTCTTGATGTGATGTGTCAAACTGAGAGCCAATGGCCTGAGGCGTGGTGTAGATGCAGTTTCTTCTTGTCAAATATCCTGGGGGAAATGTTGCACCACCCACTGGCATGAAAATCGGATAGTTCAACCCAAGAAACATAGAATAGTCTCCAAGATTAGTAACGCTTTCCCACGGGTTGGCTGGAAGTAACCGACTAGTGTCATTCGAGAATACCATGCAGGTATACCCCGAATAGCTGTGAGCAATAACGACCGCAATGGACAGAAGGGATACTATCATAATAAGTTGGAGCACCGTCAGCGTCAAAATCCATTGCGCCACGTGCATAGACCAGGAGAAGTCTAGAACGATCTTGAGATCTTGCCAGCCACCACGTACGACTATTAAAGTCAAAATCATCATCGATATCAAATCCAGCCGTCCACGGAATGAATGGAGCAGGGAGCACTATAGGACCTTGAAAAAGGAAAGAACACGTCACATGAAAATATATTTCATGATTTATCTACTAGTGATATTGATTTGATATTGTAGATGCCAATACTAGTACTTTATAAAATCATGGTCGAACATAAGATGGTTTGAAATATATTTCGAACATCTTGGTAAAACTTCATATGGATTTAAAACATGTTCCCCAAAATATTGGTCCAAATTTTAGATGGTTTGAATATAGTACTCCTTATTCTCTAGAACCGGGGGAATATAAACAAATGAAAGTCTTTATCAATATTGCATGGCACCTTTTTTGATTCTATTTCTACTCTACCTTAAATTTTCCAGGGAGTAATAATAAAGAAACTTAATTACTAGGGGGCCTTTTTCCTACGGAACAACATGCACATTAGACCATACTAAAATTCCTATAGATGTTAAATTCTATAAGTATATATGTCCATACCACAAGAGGGTTATGGTGTGCGCCTATGGAATTCCTTTAAGCCAAAAGATGCCAAGACAGTTCAGCAAATAAGAGGTGAAATGCTGTATAAGTTACGTATATGAAAAAGATAGGGAGAAAATGTTACCAAATTGATTAGGATCCCATGCATAAACATTTCCATTCTCAGTAACGGTGAACACAAGTTGTTTATGTATAATTGCATCGCAGTATATAGCGTCGTTCTCAAACTGGTTTTCAAGAATTATCCATGTACCAGGATATTCGCCATTGAGGTAGGCAATTGCAAAGTCGAAGATTGCGACAAGGGAGAAATCTGCATACCCCCGAGCAGCTGTAGGAACTTGGCAAATAGCTATCTTCTGCAGTTGAATAGCATCACCCTGATACTTGAATATAAGTGGATTGCGTGTGGTTTCAAACTTCTTCCTCAAAGATGGAAGCTTAATCTTGCGATGAGTGTAGACATTGAGGAGGTTCCACTTGCCTTTGGGGCCAACCATGGCGATCCAATCTCCATTGGCGCCTGCCCGCTGACTGAAGAATACTTTTGGAGGAACCGACTAGGGACGCGGCGGTGATGGCGTCGCACTGGCTGATGAGCACTTCAAGGGGGCCTTCCGTAAACACCTTGTGAAACAGCCCAGATCCACAGACCCTGCTCGATTTCGACATCGCAATGAGGCAGGTGGTACAACGGGGTTGGGATTTTCTTGGGAGATTTACTGATTCGAACTTTGGGAGAGAGATGGCGATCAATGGCGGCAGGTGGGGGTTTGAGTTGGAGAACATAGGCTCTCAAACTGGGCACTGCTGGATAGGACGCGAAAGCGCCATGGCGGAGACGCAGGCGCGTGCTATGGAAGCTGGGCGGAGTGGGGATAGACGACGGAGGTGAACCGAGACGCTCCTCCTCTTATGCATATACTGCCTACTGCAGTTTCGAGGAGAGTGTGAATGTGTTCAAAAAAAGAGGAGAGTGTGAATGTGTTCAAAAAAAGAGGAGAGTGTGAATGTGTTCAAAAAAAGAGGAGAGTGTGACTGTGACCCGACACACGAGTAGGAGCAGACGGACTATAGGAGTAGCCCCATCATTACAGTCCATTAATCGTGCTTCCCACAATAAATAAGTGAAACGTCCCAGGCTTGTGTTGTCTAATCAAATCGATGGCCATGTCAGTATTATGGTGAACAAATAAAACAAATACACCAACCTTGTTCTTTTTGCAACGTACACCAACCTAGCAAGGCATCAACCTTCTCGCCATCAACTAGGACTCCGTGGCTCCGTCCCACCAAAGTTGTCTCAACTTTGTAAAAAAAATACATCTATCCATCTAAATTTTAACAAAGGTGAGACACTTTTGGTGGGACCGAGGGAGTACAAAAAAACTTTACTACTCCATGCTAGTATCGGCCACTTTTCGAAAAGTAATTCAAATTTCAACTGAAGGCGTGCTATTTTATGGTCCTGAAAATTGACAAAAAAAATACAACCAAAAAATGCAACAGATCCATGTTAAGGGGGTACACCCTACGCAGTATACATTAAGAAACTTCGAAACTTCAGCGACCTTGTAAGAATGCCCATGACAGTGCCGTTTTGCAAATTAGGAAGAGACGAAATATGAATTCAACCAAAGAAATCTAAACGAATCCTTAGACAATAGCATAGTTAACACGTTCAGAAAAAAATGATGACTCCAAAAGAACAACATTAGCAATAAATACTCCATTTTAGTTTGAACTTGCAGTCACATACATATACTAGTAGTACTGCCAAAATACTATAATACTCCGAGCTGCATTCTAGCACTCCAACTAGCTAGCTAATAGTTCTGGAGTAGTAGTACTACTATACAAGTCCAAAATACATCCGAACGAACCCTACTTCGAACTAAACTACTCCCTCCGATCTTCGAGTAACTACATTGCAGTATGACTAAACGAAGATTATTGTATAACCTTCTTGTTGATGCAAACGCAGATAGGCAACACACGCTGCCCTCCATTCTGCTTTGCGTAACGGGGCGGCACCGCCAGGAAAGAAGTGAGCTGCTGCAACATGATCGAGCTAGGCGTCGGGGAGCTCGTCGGCTCGATTACCGCCATCAAGGTGTCCGTCGAGAGGTCACTGGTCCAAGCCGGCGCCGGCGCCGGCGGACCAATCACCAGCAGCTGCGCCTTGTACATCGGAAACAAGCACGCGGCCGACCTGATGCACACATAGGACACAATGGTGGTCGGGCCGAGCGCGCCAACGGTGATGGCGAACACGCTACCGTCTTCTTCCCCACTGCCGATGAACAGGTGTCCCCGCGGTTGTACCGGAACACGAACTATGCACCAGGCGGGTATGCCATACTGGAATGTAAACACTGGGATGGAGTGGGACGCTTGGAGGTGTACCATTAGCTCCCGCGGCGGGCCGGTGAAGCTGCAGCCGGTATTGATGGCCTCTGTGCAGCCGCACGGACCATGCGGGCACGCGATATAGTGCTTGTAGGACTCCGTGGAGGCGACCAAGCTCTGGCAGCCGACGCACTTGACCATTGCCCCAGATCGATTCGACGGCGGCAATCTTGCCCCAGATCGATTCGACGGCGGCAACCTCGCCGGCTGCTCGCACTTCTTGCACGGGTTCGGCGCAAGCTCGCCGACGCAGCGCTGACAGCCCATATGACCGCCCTTGCATTGCACGGAACAACGTACGTGGCATCAGTTGTCATTAAAATTTCTCACATGTGAACCTAAGAATGAAATCGGAAGGGAGCGACCTTGGATATGGGGGGTTTGAAGGGCAGCAGGCAGAGGGGGCACAAGAAGAGGGCCTCCTCCATCTTCAGAGAAGAGTGATCGGGAAAACGAGAACGGGATGGGTTCTGTTTTTTATACATGCCTTGGAGTAGAGTATGGATACTACTACTTATAGGAAGAACTTCCTTGCTAAGAATCGGCGTCGGCCGTACGCAACCATAGATGCACCAGCGGCTCTGCAGTTTGTCAAAATAAAAGGACAGAGCTGCAGTGACTTGAAGTCTCCAAATCTCATTGTGACTTGGTGCCACCATCTACCAACCATTTGAGATCCAACGTTCCAAACTATCTCTTATTTCGAACCTAAAAACAAAAATTATTCAGAAAATTATGAAAATAATCCAGTAAAATGTAGATGCCTTGTTCTAAAATCTGTGAATATTTCATCCCACTCGGATGACTAGCTTGTGATTAAAGAGCTTTTTACGTATACGAGCACAAGTTTAAACTAAATACTCCCTCTGATTCATATTAATTGACTTCAATATGGATGTATCTAGAACTAAAATGAGTCTAGTACATCCATATTAGAGTCAATTAATATGAACCGGAGGGAGTATATATTTGCTCACAAACCTTTGATTCAAATCGAATGAAACTTCACCAAAATATAAATCGAAATATGCACGATTAACTGGAAGTTCTTGAAATATTTCTGAGCAATTATAATAATTATTTAGTTTAAATTCTAAGTCGATCGCATACATTGGATTTGAGATGGATGGTGGATGGTGGCACCAAGTCACTGTGAGACTTGGAAGTATCAAGTCAGTGAAGCTCTATCCCAAAATAAAAGCTTCGTGAAGGGGGCAGTTTGGTTCAAAAAAGAAGACAATGCCAAGCAGTTGTCAAACAGTACCCATATAGTCAAATGTACTCCCTCTGATTCAAATGAATTGACTCAACTTTGTCTAGATATATATATATATGGATGTATCAAGTCACTGAAGCTCTATCCCAAAATAAAAGCTTCATGAAGGGGGAAGTTTGGTTCGAAAAAAATACAGTGCCAAGCAGCTGTCAAATAGTACCATAACGTCAAATGTACTCCCTCCGATTCAAACGAAATGACTCAACTTTGTATTTTGCATGTTAAAGGTTTTTCGTAAAACTTGGCCAATCTTAACATAGTTTGCCTTTCTAAAAAAAGATATAAGCCCTGAGGCTCCTTTGATTCATAGGATGGGAAAACCATAGAAATATGAAAAACATGGGATTGAGATTTAATGGCTAGTTGAATCATATAGGAAGATGAGTTGTGTTTGATTGTGCAGAAGGAAATTTTCCATGAGGTATGACCTAATGTTTTATTCTTATAGGATTTGCACTGCAAGATTCCTGTAGGATATGTTCCTATGAATCAAACAACTAGTGTGGGGAAAATTCACATGTGATCTAAATCCTACATAATTCCTATACAAATCCTATATATGAATTTTAGTTGTTAGGTCACTTAAAATGACTTCACTTGAAGGGTTACATTTTTGTTTTTTCTGAATTAGTAGTGATGCCTAACCATATATATACCTAAACCAAGAGAATCAGCATAAACTTATGTATATTAATAGTAGGCACATATATGAATGTTTTTTTATCTACAAACCCAGGGTCATATATATGTACATAGAAACATGCATATATGCTAGTTTTTGTACCTTGGTGTGTTCCTCTTTTGGGCTATCTTTTTTGTTCACCGGTTCACAACCAACGCCCTAGATTAATTTGGCACTTAGAAAATAACATTTTATTTTTCGCGCACTAACACAAATAGTAGTAGCACGGTCAACACTGTAGAGAAGTACAAAATAAATGTGTGTGGGAAAAATTGACTTAAAGTGACCATTACAATGAGAAAAAGGGTAGAACCAAGCATTGCACAGGGAAAAAGCAGTGTAGTGCCCAGAAGAAAAAAAACAAGTTGGGCTATACTCCCTCCATCCTGAAATAATGGGTGTAGAGTTAAAATTTGTCCATAAAAGAGTGTACTTCTCGTTTTGCAATGCACTTCAAAATTTGTCCACAAAAGAGTGGTACTCCTAGTAAAAAATATTTCTTTCTCGTCACGAGGGATATAGTTTCTTCACGACTAGTACGTACTACCTCCATCACAAAGCTTAAGGGTTCCTTTGATTCAAAGGATTTGCATAGGAATTGTGTAGGATTTGGTTCCTATGGGAAAATTTCCTATACATGTTGTTTGATTCATAGGAACATATCCTATAGGAAAAAATCCTATAGGAATCTTGTAGTGTAATTCCTATAGGAAAAAAGCATTAGCTCATGCCTCATGGAAAAATTCCTTTGCTACAATCAAACAAACTTCATCTTCCTATAGGATTCAATTAGACATGCCATTCCAATCCTAAACCTTTCCTATTCCTATGCTTTTCCTATCCTTTAAATCAAAGGAGCCCTAAGTCTTTTTTTTAAGAGTCAAAGCAAGTAAAGGTTGACGAAAATTTAGAACAATCTATCAACTAATATAATATTTTGTAGATGCCATACCAAAAAAAATTCATTGTCTAAGTATTGATATTAATTTTGTATTTTGCATGATAATGATTTTTGGTAAAATCTTAGTTTACCTTGACATAGTTTGAGCTTCTAAAAATAATATAAGCCTTACGCTTTGGGATGGAGGTAGTAGTATTTAGCATAATATGGTTTTCTTATTTGCTACATGCATTTAGCTCATTGGAGGTGGAAAAGTTGAAGAGGAAAGTGATGGTCGATGACAGTTTCCCAATGTAATAATAAAATCCTTAATATGCCTTGAAAACCCACACGTACGCTCTTTCTAGGACAGAGGCAGTATGAGGTAATGCACCCACGCGCTGTCATCTACCCGTTCGTGCTATGTCTCCCAAATCTTGAAATATCGTCAGTTATCCATTTCACGTCCACACTTCTCCCTCTCTCCACGGACTAGGAAAAAACCCTCTCTTCGCTTCCCCTTCCCATTCCACCGATGGAGAGCCCAACCGACGCCGTCAACGCAGCGAAAGCGAAAGCCGCGCGGCTGGCCTTAGCCGCAGAGGAGGCGTCCAGAGCCGCGACCGCGGCACGCATGGCCGCAACGGCGGCGATCATCGCCACAGCGGATGCCAAAGACGAAGCGGAGGCCATTGCCGAAGGTCGGGCCATCGGTCGCTCATCGGCATCTGATGCTGTTGGTAGATGGGTCCACTCTCTTGGGAAGCATCCCCTAGATGACGAGGACGAGGTTGAACTCATCTTTGAACCGCCGCCGCCGACCTTCGACGAGAATATCGTCGACGAGGGGGAGGAAGTATGTTCCGATTCACCTCTCTCCCTTATTCAACATAGCCACGTATCGATTTGCGCTATGGTCTCTCCCTCTTTTTTTTGCGCTATAGCGTTTTGAATTAGCGTCAGAATCTTTTTAGATTCATATTCAGTAGTTGCAACTGCTACATATTTGCTTCACATCCGATTCACCTCTCTCCCTTATTCAACATAGCCCTGTATCGATTTGCTCTATGGTCTCTCCCTCTCTTTTTTGCGCTATAGGGTTTTGAATTAGCGTCAGAATCTTTTTAGATTCATATTCATTATTAGTTGCAACTGCTACATATTTGCTTCACCTGTTTATTTGGCATGTATCAGGTTGCTGCGATGAGGTTGACAGCGATGTCGAGTCGCGTCATAGGAAGGCCAGGGCCACTCTCAACAAGCTTAAGGCGGGAAGTTCGACAAGTATTGGAGTGAACCCTGGACTGGTGCCGAGAACAGCTGCCCCTTACGCACACAGAGCATAAAGGTTGACTTTCAAAGCGTCCCGCAGCATGCCGAAGCCGGTGGGTCCGGCTGTCTCAAAGTTGGGGAAACTGTTAACCGATCCGGCTTCATAGCCAACCACATGGCCTATGGGCTATTCCTAAGGAAGAAATTGAACCAAGCTATCGAGACCGGTCGTGTGCCTCCTCCCAAGCCCAAGCCACCAAAGATTAAAGGTATGGGCAGCAAGAAGCAAAAGAAGCGGGACCGGGAGGAGGCGACAGGAAGAAGATGGTAAATATACTCCGTAACTGCTGTGCATGTTTGTCTCTCCTACTGCTTCAAAAGCAGCATCTTTTGTTGAACTCTGTTTATGTTTGCTGCTCGGCGGCGTTTGTAGTGAACCTATTAGCTTAATTAGGGGTTCTTGAACTATATATGTCTGTGTTGAACCTTGCTTAATTAGGTTGTGTTGAACTCTGTTTGTGTTGGCGTGGGAAGGGGGGCATGATGCTACCCTGAATTTGCGGGACCCCCAAAAAACTTGCAAATACGAGTGATGCATCCAAAAGGAACAAACTTTTACATGGTAGACCCCAGTCTGAAAGCAAGAAATGCGATCGGGTCCTTAACATCCACCGCCCGGATTGATCGGGGATTTTGCCTGCCTACCGCATGTGACTTGTGCTCACTGAAGTTTGGGACCTCATGCATGGGCACCACACGTAAGTGACAGACCTGTTGGTGTAAAAACTCGGGTGATTATTATACTGCATTAGTACAAAGTTTCCTATGGATTCAAGGGTTGGAAAGCCAAGTTAACTCATTTTCATGACTAAGAAGGAGCCAGGCTTACTTTTTCATTTTCATGTTTTAACTTGTTTAAATCTCGGTCAAACAAAGGATTTGACCAGGATTCAAATGGGCATAAAAATTCAAAAAAGAAATAAAAAAATCACATAAGCTTCTTATGTCATCTAGTAAGCATTACAGTTGATCAACGAAGTCTAGACATATTCAAACCAAAAAAATCATGTATATACCCCCTAACCCTAAACTCTGTCTTATGAAGTCAAACATGAAGAAAAGTGGTTTTGGGTTTCAAACATTGGAAATTAAAAAAACTCCCAAAATCTTCATTTTGGAGTGACTATGAAGAATCCAGGCTTACCTTTTCATTTTCATGTTTTAAACTGGTTTAAATCTTGGTCAAACCTAGGATTTGACCAAGATTCAAATGGACATAACAAATTCAAAAAAATCAAAACCAAAACACATAGTCTTTTGATGTCATATAGTAAGCATTCAAGTTGATAAACAAAGTCTAGACATATTTAAACAAGAAAAATCATGTATATACTTGGCCCCTAACCCTAAACTCTGTCTTATGAAGTCAAGCATTAAGAGAAGTGGTTTTGGGTTTCAAACATGGAAATTTAAAAAACCTCCCAAAAGCTTCATTTTGGAGTGACTAAGAAGAATTCAAGCTTACTTTTCATTTTCATGTTTTAAACTGGTTTAAATCTTGGTCAAACCTAGGATTTGACCAAGATTCAGATGGGCATAACAAATTCAAAAAAAAACATAGTCTTTTGATGTCATATAATAAGCGTTCAAGTTGATAAACAAGGTCTAGACATATTCAAATCAGAAAAATCATGTATCTACCCCCTACCCCTAAACTTTGTCTTATGAAGTAAAGCACGAAGAGATGTCATTTTGGGTTTCGGACATGGAAAATTAAAAAACCCTCCCAAAAGCTTCATTTTGGAGTGAATAAGAAGGATCCATACTTACTTTTCATTTTCATGTTTTAAACTTGTTTAAATATTGGTCAAACCTGCTAGGATTTGACCAAGATTCAAATGGGCATAAATTTTTTTAAAAAAAGAAATAAAAAATTAAACCGAAAACCACTTCTCTTCGTGCTTGACTTCATTAGACAGAGTTTAGGGTTTGGGGTATATACATGATTTTTATTGTTTAAATATGTCTAGACTCCGTTGATCAACATGAATGCTTACTATAACTTAAGAAGCTTATGTGTTTTGGTTTTTCATTTTTTGAATTCTTTATTGAATTTTTATGCCCATTTGAATCTTCGTCAAATCCTAGGTTTGACCAAGAATTAAACAAGTCAGTAACATGAAAATGAAAAAGTAAGCCTGGATCCTTCTTGTTCACTCCAAAAATGAAGCTTTTGGGAGGGTTTTTGAATTTTCCATGTTTGAAACCCAAAACCATTCCTCTTATATGCTTGACTTCACATGACAGAGTTTAGCCTTAGGGGGTAGATACATGATTTTTCTGGTTTGAATATGTCTAGACCTTGTTTATCAACTTGAATGCTTACTATAAACAAAAAATTCATGTATCTACCCCTAACCCTAAACTATGCACGAAGAGAAGTGGTTTTGGGTTTCAAACCTGGATATTTCAAAAACCCTCCCAAAAGCTTCATTTTGGAGTGAATAAGAAGGATCAAGACTTAATTTTTCATTTTCATGTTTTAATCTTGTTTAAATCTTGGTCAAACCTAGGATTTGACCAAGATTCAAATGGGCACAATTTAAAAAATCGAAAATCAAGGCACATAGTCTTCTTATGTCATATAGTAAGCATTCAATTAAGTTGATAAACAAGCTCTAGACATATTCAAACCAGAAAAATCATGTATCTACCCCCTATATATCCCTAAACCCTGACTTATGAAGTCAAGCATGAAGAGAAGTGGTTTTTGGTTTCAATCATGGAAATTTCAAAAACCCTCCCAAGAGCTTCATTTTGGAGTGACTAATT
Source organism: Lolium perenne (assembly GCF_019359855.2). Taxonomy (NCBI): domain Eukaryota; kingdom Viridiplantae; phylum Streptophyta; class Magnoliopsida; order Poales; family Poaceae; genus Lolium; species Lolium perenne. The sequence continues at coordinate 41,261,858 of NC_067244.2, read as the reverse complement.
AAGAAGCATACATGCTTACCTTTTCATATTCATGTTTTAAACTTGTTCAAATCTAGGTCAACAAACCTAGGATTTGTTGACGAAGAATCAAATGGGTATAAAAAAATTAAAACCAAGGTCTGCTCATGTCATATAGTGAGCATTCAATTAAATTGATAAACAAGGTCTAGACATATTAAAACTAGCAGGAAAATCATGTATCTATATACCCCCTAACCCTAAACTATGTCTTATGAAGTCAAGCATGCATGAAGAGAAGTGGTTTTTGGTTTTCAAGAGCATGGAAATTTCAAAACCCCTCCCAAGAGCTACATATTGGAGGGACTATAAGAAGGATAGATGCTTAATTTTTCATATTCATGTTTTAAACTTGATTAAATCATGGTCAAACCTAGGATTTGACCAAGATTCAAATGGGCATAAAAATTCAAAAAAAATGAAAAACCAATGCACATAGTCTTTTATGTCATATAGTAAGCATTCAATTAAGTTGATAAACAAGGTCTAGACATATCAAACCAGAAAAATCATGTATCTACCCCCTATATATCCGTAAACCCTGACTTATGAAGTCAAGCATGAAGAGAAGAAGTGATTTTTGGTTTCAAACATGGAAATTTCAAAAACCCTCCCAAGAGCTTCATTTTGGAGTGACTAATTAAGAAGCGTACCTGCTTACTTTTTTCATATTCATGTTTTAAACTTGTTCAAATCTAGGTCAATAAACCTAGGATTTGACGAAGAATCAAATGGGTATAAAAAAAATTAAAACCAAGGTCTGCTCATGTCATATATAGTAAGCATTCAATTAGATTGATAAACAAGGTCTAGACATATTCAAACTAGCAGGAAAATCATGTATCTACCCCCTAACCCTAAACTATGTCTTATGAAGTCAAGCATGCATGAAGAGAAGTGGTTTTTGGTTTTCAAGCATGGAAATTTCAAAAACCCTCCCAAGAGCTACATATTGGAGTGACTAAGAAGGATATATGCTTAATTTTTCATATTCATGTTTTAAACTTGATTAAATCATGGTCAAGCCTAGGATTTGACCAAGATTCAAATGGGCAAAAAAATCAAAAAAAATGAAAAACCAAAGCACATAGTCATCTTATGTCATCTAGTAATTAAGTATTCAATTAAGTTGATAAACAATGTCTAGACATATTCAAACCAGAAAATTTATGTATCAAGCTACCCCTAACCCCAAACTCTATCTTATGAAGTCTAGCATGAAGAGAAGTACGTGGTTTTTTGGTTTCAAACATGGAAATTTCAAAAACCCTCTCAAGATCGAGCTTCATTTTGGAGTGACTACGAAGGATACATGCTTAATTTTTCATATTCATGAGAAGTACGCGGTTTTTTGGTTTCAAACATGGAAATTTCAAAAACCCTCCCAAAAGCTACATTTTGGAGTGACTAAGAATGATACATGCTTAATTTTTCATATTAATGTTTTAAACTTGTTTAAATCATGGTCAAACCTAGGATTTGACCAAGATTCAAATGGGCATAAAAATTCAAAATAAATCAAAATAAATGAAAAACCAAGGCACATAGTATTCTTATGTCATATAGTAAGCATTCAATTAAGTTGATAAACAATGTCTAGACATATTCAAACCAGAAAAATCAAGTATCTAGCTACCCCTAACCCTAAACTCTGTCTTATGAAGTCAAGGCATGCATGAAGAGAAGAGGTTTTTGGTTTCAAACATGGAAATTTCAAAAACCCTACCAAGATCTACATTTTGGAGTGACTAAGAAGGATATATGCTTATTTTTTCATATTCATGTTTTAAACTTGTTTAAATCATGGCCAAACCTAGGATTTGACCAAGATTCAAATGGGCATAAAAATTCAAAAAAAACAAAAAATAGAAAATCAAGGCACATAGTATTCTTATGTCACATAGTAAGCATTCAATTAAGTTGATAGACAAGGTCTAGATATATTCAAACCAGAGAAATCATGTGTCTACCCCCTAACCCTAAACTCTGTCTCATGAAGTCAAGCATGAAGATATGTGGTTTTTGGCCGGTTTCAAACATGGAAATTTCAAAAACCCTCCCAAGAGCTTCATTTTGGAGTGACTAAGAAGGATATATGCTTAATTTTCATATTCATGTTTTCAACTTGTTTAAATCATGGTCAAACCTAGGATTTGACCAAGATTCAAATGGGCTTAAAAATTAAAAAAAAACAATAAAATGAAAAACCAATGCACATAGTCATCTTATGTCATCTAGTAAGCATTCAATTAAGTTGATAAACAAGGTCTAGACATATTCAAACCAGAAAATTCATGTATCAAGCTACCCTTATCCCGAAACTCTGTCTTATGAAGTCAAGCATGAAGAGAAGTACGCGGTTTTTTGGTTTCAAACATGGAAATTTCAAAAACCCTCTCAAGAGCTTCATTTTGGAGTGACTACGAAGGATACATGTTTAATTTTTCATATTCATGTTTTAAACTTGTTTAAATCATGGTCAAACCTAGGATTTGACCAAGATTCAAATGGCAAAATTTAAAAAAATGAAAAATCAAGGCACATAGTCTTCTTATGTCATATAGTAAGCATTCAATTAAGTTGATAAACAAGGTCTAGACATATTCAAACCAGAGAAATCATGTATCTACCCCGTAACCCTAAACTCTGTCTCATGAAGTCAAGCGCATGAAGATATGTGGTTTTTGGTTTCAAACATGGAAATTTCAAAAACCCTCCCAAGAGCTTCATTTCAAAGTGATTAATTAAGAACCATACATGCATGCTTAGTTTTTCATATTCATGTTTTAAACTTATTCAAATCTTGGTGAAACCTAGGATTTGACCAAGATTCAAATGGTTTATAAAAATTCAAAAAAAAAGGTCTTCTTATGTTATATAGTAGGCATTCAATTAAGTTGATAAATAAGGTCTAGACATATTCAAACCAGAAAAATTATGTATCTACCCCCTAACCCTAAACTCTGTCTTATGAAGTCAAGCATGAAGAGAAGTGGTTTTGGGTTTCAAACATGGAAATTTCAAAAACCTCCCCAAACTTCATTTTAGAGTGACTAAGAATACAAGCTTCCCTTTTTTCATTTTCATGTTTTAAACTTGTTTAAATTATCTTGGTCAAATCTAGGATTTGACAAGATTCAATTGGGCAAACATATGATAAGTGATGCAAAAATCATTTTGGTATGCATCGTTTGGTACTTTTCATAGCTAGAGTGCTTACTCCCTCCGTTAGCAAATAGTCTTCGTATGTCATATAGTAAGCATTCAAGTTGATAAACAAGGTTTAGACATATTCAACCAGAAATATCATGTATCTACCCCCTATCCCTAAACTCTGACTTATGAAGTCAAGCATCAAGAGATGTGGTTTTTGGTTTCAAACATGGAAATTTCATTTCTAAGTGCGGGCAAACCAGCCTTTAGCTTAACATATTTCTAAGTACAGTACAAGGTTTCAGAAAAATTGAGTGGGGCGGCTGCCCCCCTTGGCTATAGTCTGGATCCGCCCATGCTATAGTTTGAGGCCATTTGGATGACATCGAAAAAATTCTTTGATTAGAAATGGGGTTGTTCGAACCCCGTAGTTGGATTTTTTTGAACCTTAGTACTGGGCAAAACCCTAGTTTAACCTATTTAATTATAGATTCGTAGGTTGATTTTTCTACGTACCTTTTTATTATTACTCTACTATGCAGCACATATGTGTTTGCCCATCGAGTGAAACTCGAAAGGAGAGAAGAAGGAGGGAGAGCATTATGGTGTCTCCCCTTTTTCGGGCGATGATGTTGACTGTTGTGTAGGGTTTGTCAGTGAGCAGGAGGTGCGAGCGAGCGAGCGAGTCGAGCGAGGCCGAGAATGAGAGATATTTTTTTTGTGAGAGGGACAACCGAAGGATCCTGAAGGACCCAGAGACTTCCAATACTCATCCTGATGCGTCTTCTCTTGACAATGAAAATGGCTGGGAGTTTGCGTACCTATTGCACGTGACTTGTGCTCACTGAAGTGTGGGACCTCACGCATGGGCACCACACGTAAGTGACAGACCTGTTGGTGTAAAAACCTCGGTTGATTATTATAGTGCATTAGAACAAAGTTTCCTATGGATTCAAGGGTAGGAAATCCAAGTTAACTCATTTACATGACATTATTTTTTCCATGAAGCAAAGTTAACACATCTATCAATTGGTACATTTTGGAGTGACTAAGAAGGATCCATGCTTACCTTTTCATTTTCACGTGTTAAACTTGTTTAAATCTTGGTCAAACCTAGGATTTGACAGAGATTCAAATGGGCGGAAAATTCAAAAATAAAAACAGAAAAATGAAAAAGCAAAGCACATACGTAGTTTTCTTATGTCATATAGTAAGCATTCAAGTTGATAAACAAGGTCTACACATATTCAAACCATACAAATCATGTATCTACCCCTAACCCTAAACTCTGTCTTATGAAGTCAAGCATGAAGAGAAGTGGTTTTGGGTTTCAAACATGGAAATTTCAAAAACCCTCCCCAGAGCTACATTTTGGAGTGACTAAGAAGGATAAATGCTTAATTTTTCATATTCATGATTTAAACTTGTTCAAATCTTGGTCAAACATAGGATTTGACCAAGATTCAAATGGGCATAAAAATTCAGAAAAAACAATAAAATGAAAAAACAATGCACATAGTCATCTTATGTCATCTAGTAAGCATTCAATTAAGTTGATAAACAAGGTCTAGACATATTCAAACCAGAAAAATCATGTATCAACAAGCTACCCCTAATCCCAAACTCTGTCTTATGAAGACAAGCATGAAGAGAAGTGTTTTTTGGTTTCAAACATGGAAATTTCAAAAACCCTCCCAAGAGCTACATATTGGAGTGACTAAGAAGGATAGATGCTTAATTTTTCATATTCATGTTTTAAACTTGATTAAATCATGGTCAAACCTAGGATTTGATCAAGATTCAAATGGGCATAAAAATTCAAAAAAAAAATGAAAAACCAATGCACATAGTCATCTTATGTCATCTAGTAATTAAGCATTCAATTAAGTTGCTAAACAATGTCTAGACATATTCAAACCAGAAAATTTATGTATCAAGCTACCCCTAACCCCAAACTCTATCTTATGAAGTCTAGCATGAAGAGAAGTACATGGTTTTTTGGTTCAAACATGGAAATTTCAAAAACCCTCTCAAGATCGAGCTTCATTTTGGAGTGACTACGAAGGATACATGCTTAATTTTCATATTCATTTTTTAAACTTGTTTAAATCATGGTCAAACCTAGGATTTGACCAAGATTCAAATGGGCATAAAATTAAAAAAAAAATGAAAAACCAATGCACATAGTCATCTTATGTCATCTAGTAAGCATTCAATTAAGTTGATAAACAAGGTCTAGACATATTCAAACCAGAAAATTCATGTATCAAGCTACCCCTATCCCCAAACTCTGTCTTATGAAGTCAAGCATGGAGAGAAGTACGCAGTTTTTTGGTTTCAAACATGGAAATTTCAAAAACCCTCTCAAGAGCTTCATTTTGTAGTGACTACGAAGGATACATGCTTAATTTTTCATATTCATGTTTTAAACTTGTTTAAATCATGGTCAAACCTAGGATTTGGCCAAGATTCAAATGGGAAAAATTGGAAAAAAATGAAAAATCAAGGCACATAGTCTTCTTATGTCATATAGTAAGCATTCAATTAAGTTGATAAACAAGGTCTAGACATATTCAAACCAGAGAAATCATGTATCTACCCCCTAACCCTAAACTCTATCTCATGTAGTCAAGCGCATGCATGAAGATATGTCGTTTTTGGTTTCAAACATTGAAATTTTAGAAACCCTCCCAAGAGCTTCATTTCGAAGTGATTAATTAAGAACCATACATGCATGCTTACTTTTTCATATTCATGTTTTAAACATATTCAAATCTTGGTGAAACATAGGATTTGACCAAGATTCAAATGGGTATAAAAATTCAAAAAAAACAAAAAAGGTCTTCTTATGTTATATAGTAGGCGTTCAATTAAGTTGATAAACAAGGTCTAGACATTTTCAAACAAGAAAAATCATGCATGTATCTACCCCCTAACCCTAAACTCTGTTTCATGAAGTCAAGCATGAAGATATGTGGTTTTTGGTTTCGAATATGGAAATTCAAAAACCCTCCCAAGAGCTTCATTTTGAAGTGACTAAGAAGCATACATGCTTACTTTTTCATATTCATGTTTTTAACTTATTCAAATCTTGGTGGAACCAAGGATTTGACCAAGATTCAAATGGGTATAAAAATTAAAAAAAACAAGGTATTCTTATCTTATATAGTAAGCATTCAATTAAGTTGATAAACAAGGTCTACACATATTCAAACCAGGAAAATCATGTATCTACCCCCTAACCCTAAACTCTGTCTTATATATGAAGTCAAGCATGCATGAAGAGAAGTGGTTTTTGGTTTCAAGCATGGAAATTTCAAAAACCCTCCCAAGAGCTTCATTTTGGAGTGACTAAGAAGCATACTTACGTGCTTACTTTTTCATATTCATGTTTTAAACTTGTTCAAATCTTGGTTAAACCTATGATTTGACCAAGATTCAAATGGGTATAAAAAATGAAAACCAAGGTCTTCTTATGTCATATAGTAAGCATTCAATTAAGTTGATAAACAAGGTCTAGACATATTCAAACCAGAAAAATCATGTATCAAGCTACCCCTAACCCCTAACTCTGTCTTATGAAGTCAAGCATGAAGATAAGTACGTGGTTTTTTGGTTTCAAACATGGAAATTTCAAAAACCCTCTCAAGATCGAGCTTCATTTTGGAGTGACTACGAAGGATACATGCTTACTTTTTCATATTCAGGATTTAAACTTGTTTAAATCATGGTCAAACCTAGGATTTGACCAAGATTCAAATGGGCATAATTTAAAAAAAAACAAAAAATGAAAAACCAAGGCACATAGTCTTCTTATGTTATATAGTAAGCATTCAATTAAGTTGATAAACAAGGTCTAGACATATTCAAACCAGAGAAATCATGTATCTACCCCCTAACCCTAAACTCTGTCTCATGAAGTCAAGCATGATGATATGTGGTTTTTGGTTTCAAACATGGAAATTTCAAAAACCCTCCCAACAGCTTCATTTTGAAGTGATTAATTAAGAAGCATACACGAATGCTTACTTTTTCATATTCATGTTTTAAACTTATTCAAATCTTGGTGAAACCTAGGATTTGACCAAGATTCAAATCCGTATAAAAATTAAAAAATAAAATAAAAAACAAGGTCTTCTTATGTTATATAGTAAGCATTCAATTGAGTTGATAAATAAGGTCTATACATATTCAAACCAAAAAAAATCATGTATCTACCCCTAACCCTAAGCATGTATCTCGTTGTTTGCGCTATGATACAATATCTACCTATGTTACACTAATCTCCTCTCTCCTACTTAATTAGCTGCCACATCAGCAGTTTTGTGGGACCAATGTGTATGATACTAGCTATGATACTAGCACTATCATGTGGGTACCTAAATCTCGAGTCAAAGTTTGACACGAAACCGATGTGGACTTTATTAATGGGGGAAGGGAGTAACAATCATAAGCAAATTATTATTATTGATTGAACAACATTTTATTTGATGTGCCATAAGAAGTTTAGAAACTCCTAGCCCCTGGAGGTGGCGTTTTGGCACACGCGTGCATATGCACCCATTATTGAAAATAATAAAAAAAACAATTATATAAATGTTAAAAAAATCTGACATAATTTTTTTGGTATACATTGTGACATCCTATGTTCGTTCATAAGTTTTTGTGGAAAAACAACATTTTGTGTGGTGTGTACAAAAAAGGCAAAAAATGTGCTGTACGTAGTCGTGTTACAGCATCAAAATTTGTCTTTTTTACTGGAAAATTTTAGTTTAGAATTTTTTGACACTTTGAAATGTGGATTCACATAATGGATTCCTCTACCTCGACCCCCTTGGATTCCTGAACAGACTTACAGTACTACTAGTAGGGCCTACTATTTTTTATTATTATTACCTACTGCAGCCAAAATTTAATCTCATCGAGCGGTAAAATTCCCCGCCAACGCCCAAATATCTCGCGCCGCAAAGTTTCAGATCTGCGAATATTTTTTCCCCTCAAAAGAAGGACTGCGAAATTCCCTTTTTCTCCTCTATCGCCCAGCTTCGACCTAGTTTCTCCCGCAAGCCCTCAGAGAAATCGCCCCTCTTACCTACCTCCCACCTTCACGGCCGCCGCTCCGGAAAATCACCGCCGCACTTCGCCGTTCAAGCTGCCACGGCTTCAAACCTCGAGGCTGCCCTATCCGCTTGATCCGCACCTACTCCGGCGTCCACTGCACCGTATCTCTTTCGCCGACTCTATCGACCACCGCACCTGACCAGCTTCGCCGACACCGATGTCCCCATGCACTGTACATCATCTACTTCACCGACCTTCTACTTCGGCCGGCGCGCTGAACACTTCATCGACCGCCCAGCATGTCCTTCTCCGACCCCCCAAGATCTGCTTCCCCGGCACCCACCGCAATAGCAGTCCCCTCGCCGACCTCCACGTCACCCGTAAGAACGCGGAACACGTCTAAACGCCGCCCAGAAATAGGTAACCAGACATCCCTGCGTGTTTTGTTCTGTTAGGAGTATTGCAGCTGACTGTATTTCTGAATTCTTGCTATATTTTTAACTTACAAGTGCTTTCGTTGGTAACCACCTCATCCTTTAGATTTAAACACGACGCATAAGTATTTTTTCCCTGACCTAACCCACCCATTTGCTGAAACTCTACATGGTATCAGAACCTAGGTTTCCTTCCTGCTAGTGCTAGCCGCCCCAAACAGTACCATACAAGTTCTTCCTTTGACCACAAAAACCACCGTTGAGATGTAGAAATCCCGGCGGCGGGAGGCTACATCAGGTGCTCTGCGTGGGTTGCGGCTATCACACACAGCGATGTGAGTTGTGTGAGATCGGCGGCTGCTCGCGCGGGGACAAAGAAGAGGGTGAAAATCATTTTGGTTTAGAAAGGAGAGAAGAGGAAGTTAATCCGTGGCAGAGAGATCTGGATCCGTGCGAGGGGGAGATGTTGGAGGCGTGCGGAGTGGGCCGAGCCTTTGAGCACAGGGCGGAGCCGGAGGTTGGTGCTGGACGTTGACCAGCGCGAGCCGGTCGATGTGGCCAGGTGCGGTCTGCCAGGTTGGCCAGGGCGCGCAGACGAGGCGCCATCCGAGTGGAAGTGAGGAGAAAATGGAGATGTGAGGCTGTGAGGATATGTTGTGATGGAGTTGATGAGGCTGCGGTTGAGTCGTGATGGAGTTGATGAGGCTGCGGTTTAGTAGTGATGGTGATGGTTGTGGATATGTCCAGGGGAAAGGCATGCGTGCCTGAGGTGAGACTGGTTGAGGCCTGACCGGGGGATAGGCATGGGTGCTTGAGGAGTGGATGGTTGAGGCAGGAGTTGGCTGGGGGTTTGTGGGAGAGACGGAAGAGGTCAGTGGCCGGGCAGTGGAGAAGAGAGGCTGAGGACATTGAGGCGAGTGTGGATGGTTCTGCGGAACTTGTGTGGTGAGGCAGCCGGGGTTGTTGAGGACGTGTATGGTTAGGAGTTGTGCCTATCCCAGATGGTTGAAGCTGGATGTCTTCGCTGCTGATGAAGAGATGAATCGAGATGACAAGATGATGGAAAGTGCAATGCTGTCATGTATCCTAGGAGTTATGCTGAAAGTTCATTACTCGTCGTTGTCATATGTGTCATGTTGTTGTTGCAACATGGCCATGGTTGTTTACCCATGATCATCTTGAGGGGGTGTGTTGGACCATGAGTGAGTTTAGTAGTAGCGCTGTAGTAATATTGTATCCAGTGTGAGGCCCATAGAGGCCCATGTCCAGTGGTATTGTAACCCTAACTCAGATGATATAAATACAGAGTGTGGTGGTCTGAGTGATTTAACCCACCCATTCGCTGAAACTCTACAAAATATGAGCCACCAATCATGAACCGTTGAATGCTCTACATGTCCACGATTGACAACAACAAAGCCTTTATTCCCAAACAAGTTGGGGTAGGCTATACAAGTCCACCATTGACACGATTACAATTTCTCACTATTTGGCCGTAGGCTACTGCTCTAGTTACATCATGTTTGATATCTTTCTGCGATCCTGTATTACATGTTTATGTACGTCATAATGCTTCTACTACTCTTTGGTGTCAATTTAATTATAGCAAATCCTTGACTCGTAACTGTTTGTTGTTATTACACGTGCAGCAGGCACATCTTACACTCAGAAACGTAGAGTAAAGCTCGCCTATAATCATGTAAGTACCTGCTGTTTTTTGTATATTGCTTAATGCAAACTTCTATAGCTTGGATCCTGTTTCTGTTTACAATTGGCCTCTCCTTCATGCAGAGGAGAAACAGTGAGGCACCAGGTTCTTCTGTCCAAGTACCTGATGAGGTCCGTGTGACTCAAAAAAAGCTCATGTAAGTTCCCTGTTTTTTTTGGAATGTTAATTTACCTCATGTGCGTAGTTCAATTGCATCATTTTTGTGTATGTTGCACTACCTAAGTTTCCTAATGGAATCTAATAAAATATAAACAATTACCATATGGAACATTGCACACTGCCTTTGACCCATCTGGCATCCGGCATGCCTGGGTATAAGTTACATGATTTGGCTATGTTAAACAAGTCCTGAAATTCTATTATGTTAATTTTTTGCCTGTTGCTTCATTGAGTTTGCCTGTTGTTCCATGGCTAGTGCATGAAGTTTGATAGAAATGATCCTAGCTGAAATGATGCACTTCGTGTTTTTTTATTGCTTTATTCCTAACCTAGCTTCCTATTCTACTTGAAACATGATTGCTTTATTCCTAACCTAGCTTCCTATTCTACTTGAAACATGATTGCTTTATTCCTAACCTAGCTTCCTATTCTACTTGAAACATTGTGAAAAAAATAGTTATATTACTTGTTTAAATGTCTAGCTTTGTTTTTCTGAGTCCCATTGACATGATGTGGTATATCCATATTCAAATGATCTGGTTGTTTATATAATACGCTCCATGTTCAATTGCTTCATTCATTTTCTAGTAATCTACTAGTAAGTAGCACGTGCTTTGCACGTCACGACATATATAATTTTAAAATATATTTCCATATTTTATTTGATGTTGATAATTATTATTTTTTGCTAAAATTACTCACAAAGCCTAAAGTTTGGCTTTTGAAAAACTAATACACCCTAAAAGAAGTAATGGAAGGAGTAATATGTGAGTTCACTACAATTAAGTTTTTTAGTCAGTATGAAATAGAAGTATACCCTAATACGAAAGTGACAAAACTTTTTCATGGACACCCCACTAGGATTATGTATATTTTTGTGATTAGAGTCAAGAATTTTTAAGGATCTATCTTACCTTTTGCGGCATGCATATTGCACGGCAAGAATATCTAATTTATATATTTCTACTCCGTACCATATTTTTTGAAATTTCAAATACATTATCCAATATCTATGTATAAATTTACTACCTCAATACTTTTTATGTGACCCACACATGGCCACCGTTAGATTTTATATCAAAACTGGTTTGTCATGGGGAAAAAAGTTAGACCTTAATATGAGTAAATACGAAATATTAGTACTAAATTAATATATAATATTTTATCAGCCTTGGTTGGTGGACCAATGAACTTCGTATCTTCGAGCTTGAAGATGGTTCTTGTAACATAGTAATTGCTATTTGTTTTCCTAGCACAGAATTATATATCAATATCTTCACATAACCATGTACGATGAAGATGATATTTTTCATAACACAGTGCCAATGTAGACGATGGCTTGTGCTTCTATAAACTCCCAAAACAAAAATGTTTTCTTGAGTAAAACAAAAGAACGGCTGAGATTAAATGATACATGTTTGGTATTAGGGGTGAGATGGCTGAGATTAAATGATACCATGATACTCTTTCGGGGGATTACACTATTTTAAATTTTGATGGTATATGAAAGCTAAAGCCTTAGATTTTGTTGGCAAGTGAATGTTGTCATTGGCCCTGTTATGGATTTTGCATTTCTATTGCCACTACTTGTACTGACATCTCGCTTCATTCGTGTTTAATTCGGTCCCATTGGTACTCGAACCCGGGTGGGCTGGCTGTGCACTCGCAAGCCTTGCCACTGAGCTAGTACTCAGTTCTCAGATTAAGCAAAGCCTTGTTATGCTTAATTTAAATGTAATGGCACTTCATACAAGCCATACAATTAATTGTTGCATTGACCTTCTACGTTGTCGAAGGCACTATCTGAGTCATGCTTAAATCAATCATACATTATTTTCCTAATTGTATCCAATCCAACATGCACATGTTTTGACTGTATTTGGCTATTTGCTAGATTTCTTCTGTGCAGTGACCTGGCTTCGTTATTGGGCACATGCTGTCTAGTTGCTTGGTTCATTGTATACATCATCGCCATGATCTAGTTTGGTTTGTTCTAAGAGGCATGTGGCTTAACTGGTTTCTTTGTTATATCTGCCCATGGTTCTTTCAAAATTATGTCAACAGTGTTGTTTGTTTGCCGTGTATTGTATTGCATTTTAACTTGTTTTGTCTTAGTTTCAGCCTGCAAACAAAGCTGTAATGTCAGTAGGGACAACCCATTTATCAAGTGTTGCGATCATTTCACGAGCAACGGATGGTGGCATGTGCTCTCATTGGTCCACTGAGTCCAGTACACCAACCGTTCCGGAAGAAATAGATGTACGAGGCTCTATTTTGGATTGCTTGCTATGTTATATCAGCTCAATGATGCTCTTGAAATTGGAGGTCTTTTGTTGCATCATATGATGTTGTAACTTGTTTTATCTAAATTTCAGGCTTCAAATAAAGCTACAAAGCCAGAAGCAAGGGCCAATGCCTCAAGTATTGATGTTTCACAAAGCAGCAGTGAGAGTGCATATTGCTCGCATAGGCCCATGGTATCTATTGCTCAACTTAATCCGGCACAAAGAGATTTGGGGGATGCACTCCAAGAGGCAGTTGATATATTTGGGCGGGAAAACAAAGATACTGATGAAATAATTGCCAACACACGCCAAGAGATACATGAATTGAAAAATAGGCAAACTTTGACAGAAAATGTTCTAAAGAATCTCCTATGCACTTGTCATGGTAAGCCAGTTGTGATGTGTCTGGGAATTGAAGGTGTCTAAATAAACTTTGATTACATTGTTCGAGTCAAGTGGACTGCTGATGCCAATGCTGTAATTACTTACTGCTCAAAATTTCGTTCAAAATTTCGTGGTCTGTAATAATTGCAAATTTTGTTGTTGTACTAAAATTAGATATGTTCCATGTGGCTGCTGTATTTTGTGTGAAATAATATCCTGTTGTGTACTTCAATTAAACCATAAATCGGCTGCATGCTAAAAATTTGAATCTGAGCGCACGTGTGAACTGTTTTCTGCTCATAATGCAATAAAGGCTGTTTCTTCGAAGACTATGAACATGGTAGCCCATTAATAATACCTTAATAATTATGCCTGCTAGCAAGATAGATGGTCCTTATTATAGTCAGGCATGCCAACTTGTATGATTAAAGTCATTCCTACACATTAAATCTACCATCTGCATTTTTCTCTGTAATAACTTTTCTTTTAACACAACTCAAAACTTGTCATGCTAATATGAAATTCGAGATGGCAAAACATGGGAAAGATAAAGATATCACCAAAAACTCTTTCCTGCGAAATGCTGGGTTTTGAAGCCCAAGTCCAAGTCTTTCTCTGCTCAAGTTTTGGAGGAACAACTCCAAGTAGAACGAGTTGCAACAGCTATGCTAAGAACAAAAGTTGACATGTTGAGATCGAGATTAGAAGCATGTGATGCCCTACTGCACGAGGCCAATCAAGTTCGTTATAATCTCCCAAAGACTAAGAAAATGCCATAGATGATTGGAGATGAACACTACATAGTGAGTACATTGGTCTTGTGAAATGTTTCCTTAGATTATGGCACCTTTCCTACTTTTGTTGGTGGATGCATTTATCTGCGGTTGGGATCAACTTGGTAGTTGTTCCTATGGATGTTATATAAATTAATTGCATAGCCTTTTTCAATCAGTTCGAACTTAAATGGTATCATAGCCAAGGTCTCAAGTTTGAATTGTCGAACGTGTGGTTTAATTTAATCTCAGTCGGGCGGCAAAATCTCCCACCAATCCTGAAATATTTCAAACGCATTTTTGAATTGGATTAAGAAGATAGGGACAGAGATCCAGTGCCCCCACGTTCACAGGGCACAACGTGACCTGAGGCTTCCCATCCACCATTCGTTTCAATCCAACGTCAAGGAAAGCAACAACGTGACCCGATTAATTTCTGCTGAACTGAAGAGCTGCAGTGTTCTCTCGAACCTGAAGAAATAGAGAAGAGAACAGAAGATGATTTCGGTCCGAGCGCATCTGGCCGGGCCAAAAATGCGTCTGGTACACGCTCCAGCGGAGCGACGCATAGTGACTGGGCCGTTCACAGCGACGCAAACATGCCTAAATATGCGCCTCAGATCCGTCGCTTGGACGCTGCATGGACGCGTAAAGTGTCCGCTCGCGTCTGGCTGACGTTTCGTTGGGCCCGCCTGGAAGTGACCTAGCGTCGATGCGTCTTCTCAGTGGCGCCGCTTCGGCAGTCCGCAGTCGCGTAAAATGGCGATGCCTCGCGTGGCACGAGCTGTCACCTACCTCTGCGAATGGCGATGCCATGCGTGCTGCGGCCGCCGCGTGCCTCCGACCTATATAAACAGGAGCGCACACATATCATCTCCTCCCACACTAAACAGCGGTGAGTAGGAGGTTGAGCGACATCGGCTAGGGTTTAGTGTGGGAGGAGACGATATGCGCGCACCCCTGTATATATATGTCGGAGGCAGGCGACGGCCGCTGCACGCGTGGCATCGCCATTCGCAGAGGTAGGTGACGGTGCGCTCCACGCGAGGCATCGCCATTACGCGGCCGCAGACTGCCGAAGCGGCGCCCTAAGAAGACGCATCGACGCTGGGTCACTGCCAAGCGGGCCCGACGAAACGTTCGCCAGACGCGAGCGGACACTTTACGCGTCCACGCATCGTCCGCGCGATGGATCCGAGACGCATATTTGGGCATGTTTGCGTCGCTGCGAACGGCCCAGTCACTATGCGTCGTCCCGCTGGAGTTTGTACCAGACGCATGTTTGGCCCGGCCAGATGCGCTTGGAACCGAAATCATCTTCTGTTCCCTTCTCTATTTGTTCAGGTTCGAGAGAACACAGCAGCTCTTCGCTCAAAGAGAAATTAATCGGGTCACGCTGTTGCTTTCCTTGCCGTTGGATTGAAACGAATGGTGGATGGGAAGCCTCAGGTCACGCTGCGCCCTGTGAACGTGGGGGCACTGGATCTCTGTCCAGAAGATAGATGATGATCATGGTAGTAACCAGTATTTAATGTGATGATGATTTGATTTTGCACTCGGCCATGAACAGAGGTACTAGTACGGTCTCACAATTTTTTATCATTATAGTTGGACCTTAGCCAAATTCAAAATCTCATAGCAGCAAAACTTCCCGCCCACAGAATACAAAAATTTCACACGCATCCAAATTCCCATTCTACCCCTGTGGAGATGACAGCAAAGTCGGTTGGTGGGGGGGTCTGCCCGTCATTTTTTGGATCACCACCTCCCTAGCCCGGAAACCCTCCCAAAAAAAATTCATTTCCCTCAGACCACCCACCGGAACTTCCCAAGTCCCTCTCTCCCACCTCCACGACCACCGCACCGGAACATCCCCGCCGGACTTCCCTGGCCTACCCGAGGCCTCGCGATCCTCGTCTTTCGGCTGCCTGCCGGAGCCGCTTCATCGACGTCGTCATCAACCGGACCGGATCATCCCCGCCGAACCTCGAAACCATATGCTCATCCAGCAGTCTACCGCAGTCGCTTCAGCTGCGGTATCGTCCACCCCACCGGAGCCGCTTCGCCGGATCCGTCGTCCACCGCATCGGATCTTGCTCACCGACACCGTTGTGCATGAACCGGATCTGCTTCACCGGCGCCGTGCATGATCTAAACTCTTCTACTGTCGCTTTTCTATTGCTTGCCTACAAGTTCTTGTTTAATCTTGGGGGAACCTGTTTGTGCTAACGACGCGCCGTTATGTTTTTGCAGATGAGATGAGTAACCATGAAGTGTAATGGCCGTCTCTCCAACTCCAAGTAGCACATGTTGCGTACTTCATCACCGGATCTATCAACCCCAGGAAGATCTGCTGTGACTCCCACAGAGTGCTTCTCCTAATGTAAGTCCCTTGTTTTAGCGCCATGTTCTGGGTTCAGATGCTTGTTTGTCTGAAGCTCTTTTAGTTCATTCCTAGCTATGACCGTAACACCTTGCTATTTTCTAGTTCATTGCTAACTTTAAGCGATTGAACATTTTGGTTTGCATTCCCTGCTCTGTAGATGTAGCCATCATAACTTCTATCTTGCTCAGTCGTTGTTACAAAAATTATAGGTATTATAGTAACATCCTGCTATTATTTAGTTCATGGCCAATTTTAAGTAATTGCACATGTTGGTTCGCATTCCCTGCTCTATAGCTTTTGGCATCGTAACTTCTATATTTGGTTTACATTGCCTGCTCTGTAGATCTAGCAATCATAACTTTATCTTGCTCAGTCGTTGTTACAAAAATTATGGCCTGCTACTATGTTGTTTGTGCCAATTTTTTACTCCATGAACATGTTGGCTTGCATTCCCTGTACTACAGGTGATGCCATTGTTTTGTATCTACTTCATTGTAAGCTAACAAAGTAAGGACTTAGTTTGGCATGCTATCACTCTGCTATCTAGCATGTAGTACAAATAAACTTGTCATATTACTAGATAATAATTTTGCGTGCCATCTTGTTCTTCAAAAGCTGCATTATTGACTTGTTTCTCTGACTTGGCATGACGCTCACATATGGAATGCTGAACATATTGGTTTGCATTCCCTCTTATACAAGTTCATAGGTGATCCCACTATATTCTGTATCTGGTCCATCCTAAGCTCCAGCATTAACTATCCTCTATGTGTTGCTCATTACAAGTTTATATCCCGAAACATCTTGATTTGCATCCCCTTCACTATAAGTTCAGGAGTATTATTTAGTTCACAGCCAAAATGAAGTAATTGCACTTGGCACATGTTGGTTCACATTCCCTCCTCTTTAGCTTTTGCCATCGTAACTTCATCTTGCTCAGTCGTTGTTGCAAAATTTATAGCCTGCTACTATGTTTGGTTTACATTCCCTGCTCTGTAGATGTAGCCATCATAACTTCATCTTGCTCAGTCGTTGTTACAAAATTTATAGCATGCTACTATGTTGTTCATGCCAATTTTGTACTCCCTGAACATGTTGGTTTGCATGGGACTCGACAGTAGTAAGTCTATTTGTTTCATTCTAACATGCTCTGTTATATTGGCTGTTGGTATGCGGCATGCACTCTTTGTTTGCTTATTGTGCGCATTACAATGATCTTGTTATAACGACGAAATGATGACTTCCAAATTCTTTGGCAAACAATATTGTAGTGTATTTGCCTTTCCATTGTTGATGTCTTAACTTGTAATGTCTTTATTTCAGATATAGGTGCTGCATGGACAACTTAAAAGATTGCCGGATCGCTTCATTGTATTGCTAGGTTTAATTACCATTCAATTTCGCTGGGTTCTGTAATATTTTTTCAAAGCCTTGCAGCTGATGTAATATTTAGTTAGTTTTTATAGTTCTTTCGCGCATTTTTTCTTTGGTGCTTGTGGTAAGTGAGGCTATCCGACAGAAATCAATGCTGCGTAAATACTCTAAGTATCTAAATCACGAATTCCCATCCCTTAAATGGCCCAATTAAGCGAAATCACATATGTGCCGGCCCCCAAAATCCTAAAGCGCCTATTATGCCGGCATATAAACAGCAACTAAACGGGCTGGCCCACTTACTTATTGGGCCAGCCCACTTGATTTATGGTGGACCCCACACACTAATTGGGCCAGCCCACTTACTATAAGGTGGACCCCACAAACTACTGGGTCGGCCCACTAACTAGTTGGGCCAGCCCAATTGCTTTTGTGATGGACCCCACATACTAAATGGGCCGGCCCTTTAAGAGGAAAGTGGGACCCACCTGTGCTTTTGGCCCGGCCCACTATCTTGTTGGGCCGGCCTACTTGCTATATGGTGGACCCTACGTTCTAAATGGGCCGGCCCTTTAACAGGAAGGTGGGACCCACCTGTGCTTTTGGCCCGGCCCACTATCTTGTTGGGCCGGCCCACTTGCTATATGGTGGACCCCACATACTAAATGGGCCGGCCCTTTAACAGGAAAGTGGGACCCACCTGTGTTTTTGGCCTGGCCCACTTGCGTGTTGGGCCGGCCCACTTGCTATATGGTGGACCCCACATACTAAATGGCCGGCCCTTTAACAGGAAAGTGGGTCCCACCTGTGCTTTTGGCCCGGCCCACTATCTTGTTGGGCCGGCCCACTTGCTATATGGTGGACCCCACATACTAAATGGGCCGGCCCTTTAACAGGAAAGTGGGACCCACCTGTGCTTTTGGCCCGGCCCATTTGATCTAATGTGGACCCCACGTACTAAATGGGCCGGCCAGATAGTAGGAAAGTGGGACCCACATGCTAATTGGGCCGGCCCAATAACTTCTTGGGCCGGCCCACTTGCTTTAAGGTGGACCCCACTTGGTAAATGGGCCGGCCCGATAACATGAAAGTGGGTCCCACATGTTTTTGTGGGCCGGCCCTTTTGCCTGTTGACCGGTCAAACGAGTGCATTCGGCCCGGCCCACATGCTTAGTGGGCCGGCCCATTAATGTTTTGACCAGTCAACCTTAGAGGTTAGGCCCGGCCCACGTAACTAATGGACCAGCCCAGCTATATAGTTGACCGGTCAAACTAAGTCAGCTGGCCCGGCCCGCAAACTTAATGGGCCGGCCCGCTTAAGACGTGGCAGGCCTCGTGTGGGCCTACCATCTACCACAGGGTTTCAGCGGTTAACGCCGTTAAGCGCGATTAACGACGTACGCCACGTGTCAGTTTGCATGACGTCAGCAGTCAACGGGCTCCCGGAAACACTTCTGCAACGGTCCGATTTTCCGTGGCGGAAGGGCGCCCAAGCGCGACGGACCGGAAAAAACGTGGTAGGACTTTGCCTGACGCAGTTTCGACAACAGAACCCATATCGTCGGGTTAGGCCCATAGGCGACGAAAAACACCCCTTAGCGGACGATTTTGAGACGTTGCCTATCAGAACTTTTCTTGTAGTGTGTAGGCTGAAGGGGATGGTAGGGATTGGATGAGATTGGTCATGTAATAGCATAAGATTGTTAGGGCATAGTGCCTAGTGTCCGTAATTGGTACTTTGATAATATTGTTGCAACTTGTTATGCTTAATGCTTGTCACTAGGGCCCGAGTGCCATGATCTCAGATCTGAACATGTTATTGTTTCATCATGATATTCATTGTTTTATGATCTTACCTGCAAGTTGTATACACATGTCGCTGTCCGGAACCAATGGCCCCGAAGTGACAGAAATCGGGACAACCGGAGGGGATGGTAGTGATGTGAGGATCACATGTGTTCACGGAGTGTTAATGCTTTGCTCCGGTACTCTATTAAAAGGAGTACCTTAATATCCAGTAGATTCCCTTGAGGCCCGGCTGCCACCGGCTGGTAGGACAAAAGATGTTGTGCAAGTTTCTCATTGCGAGCACGTACGACTATATATGGAACACATGCCTATTGATTGCTTTGTACTTGGACACCGTTTTATTATTATCTGCAAATGCCCTGCTTTGATTGTTACATGAGTTTCTCTCATCCATGCAACGCCCGTTATCCGTCCCCGTGCCTACAGTATTTTAATCATGTTGTTTACTATAATTACTACTGCTGTCTCTGTTACTCTGCTGCTGTTATTTCACTATCAAGCTCTTGCTATAAAAGCTGCCACTGATAAACTCTTGCGAGCAAGTCTGTTTCCAGGTGCAGCTGAATTGACAACTCCGTTGTTAAGGCTTTCAAGTATTCTTTGTCTCCCCTTGTGTCGAATCAATAAATTGGGATTTACTTCCCGCGAAGACTGCTGCGATCCCCTATACTTGTGGGTCATCAGACCCGCAAGGAGTTGGACAACGCCCTCGCCTTTCGCCAAGCACATTACCCGTGAAGATGAAGCATTCCCCCCCGGAAGAGTAGTTTCATGTAAGCACTTTCGTATGTGTGAGTTGTATCAGGATCCCCTTGTATTGTAGAGCGATGAATGGTTCTTCAAACCAACGATGTGTTAGATTTGTAATGTATGATGCCCGGTATGAATGAAAAAGTGTTGTTGGTTTTTACCCCCGCAACACTACTCAAGTTTTAAATATTATGAACTTTTTAAACTTTAACCAAACAAACCATAGAAATTTCCCTCTTATCTTATCATCTACCTCAATGTTCAGATGGCCCCACCAACCCGCAACGCCACCCAGGATGCCATGATGCAACTGCTGCAGACGATGATGGCAGACCAAGAAGCCGAAAGAGCTGAACGCCAAGCAAACATTGCTGCACTGCAACAGATAGCTCAGAACAATCAAGGCCACGGAAACCACGATCACCCTGGATCAAAGCTGAAGAACTTTCAGCACACCAACCCTCCGATATTCAACAAGACTGAAGAGCCCCTTGATGCTGATGACTGGCTCCAGACCATGGAGAACAACCTCGAAGTTGCGGGAGTTGAAGCTGCAGAAAAAGTACTGTTTGCCACCCACTACCTATCAGGACCTGCTAGAGCCTGGTGGACAAGTGCCCGTGCAATGAATGCGGGACAGATAATGACCTGGGAAGACTTCAAGCTGAAGTTCAGCAAATACCATGTGCCCCAAGGACTGATCAAGAAGATGAGGGACGAGTTCCGTGAACTCAAGCAAGGAAGGATGTCCGTGGTGGAATACCGCGACAGGTTTCTCACTCTGTCAAGGTACGCCCCGGATGAGACCGACACCAACGAGAAAAGGAAGGAGAGATTTCTGAACGGACTGCACGACGAGATGCAAACTGTGTTGGTGAACATTCCGTTCGCTGACTTAGAACCCCTCGTGGACTCAGCCATACAGATGGAAGGAAAGCTGCATCAGGCCAACGAGAACCGCAAGCGCAGAATGATGAACCAGAATGGACCCCACCACACCCAGAAGTACCGCAATAACTCCTCTGGAGGATTCACCCCAAGATACAACAAGCCCCCTGCTAAGAGTTATCACCCCAACTACACCAACAACAACGGAGGACCCCTGAAGCCCGGAGGCAACAACAACAAGAACAGCCACAACAACAACAACCACCACAACAACACCAATACTGCCCCAAGGACTGGAAGCAATGCTACCCCCGTCATCCCCAAAGACAAGGCAACAATCAACTGCTACGAATGTGGAGTTGTGGGTCACTACTCCAACGAGTGCCCCAAGAAGCTTGCTAAGATTGCCGCCAATACCGCTGCACCTGCTCAGCAACAGCGTCGCTTCGCAGGTAGAAGGAACCAGAACAACAACAACGGCCGTCTCTACCACATGACTGCCACTGAAGCTCAGGAAGCACCCCAGACCATGCCAAGTATGTCTTCCTGTTAATCAAAATGCCCAATCTCTCTTAGGAACCTAACTTTTCTTAAAATCTTGGGACGAGATTTGTTTAAGGGGGAAGGGTTTGTAACATCCCAAAAATTTCAAAACAAAACAAAGGAATTTCCCTAGTTCCAAATTTTGGAACCAACAAAAACTTTTATTAAATTAAGTTTGATACATAGTGATCTTGCTTAATTCTTGTGCTTTTGCCATGATTGCTTGTTAAAGTATTTTGAAATGATCTTAAACCCTAAACCTCACCCCTCTTTTCATCACCCAAGTTAAAATAAAATAAAAGGAAATTAAATAAGAAAAAGGTATATGTGCCTATGGCTATTTTTATAAATCTTTACCCTAGACCTTTCTACTTTGTTTAGAGGTTTGGAAAACCTTCATACACCTTACCTAGTACTTATCAAATCAAATCCAAGTTGAACCCAAAGAAATTAAAAAGAAACTAAAAATGCCATAGAAGCATATGAGAGTAAAATAGCAAATATGTGAATTTAGGAATCTTGACCCTAAGACCTGTTGTGAATGGTTGGATCACTCCTCTATACCATTTCAACACTCAACAACACCATTTGGGACAAGCCAAGTCAAATTAAAACTCAATTTGCAACATATGCATAGAGGCATATGTGACACATAGCCATAATACCCAATTCTTGTTCTATGCCTCTAAACCTTGACCAAATGATGTGAAACCATCTCCAAACCTAATATAACATTAAATTGACCCTAACCCATGCCCAATGAAAGCAAGATGAACAATTTACAAGTTTAATGAAATTTGACACATCACCTCTTATGTGTTATGGCCATTTTTGTAAATCTTTGATCTAGACCTTTTGAAATAGTTTCAATGGTTTGAAAATGTTTCTAAACTAATAAGAATCACATTAGAGTCAAGAAAAGTCAAATCAAATGGAGAGAAATCAAATAGAGAGAAAATCCCAATTTCACTCACATACACATAAGGCCAATTTTGCAAATCTTCACCAAAGGCCACCATTGCTTGATCTATTGCTTGGAGAATACTAATATATGATAAACAAACACAAATGCATCAAAGAAACCAGAATCAAATCCAAGAAAATCTCAAAATCAACTTACATATGATAATGGTCAAAATTGAGTTTTATAAAATGTTCCTCACTTTACCCCTCTGGTTTTGACTTTTCTTCAACCAAACTTGGTCAACTATTGCCATGTCATCCAAGACCTTGTCAAGTTGAACAACTTTCATGTTGACCACACATGCTAACTTTGACCAGGTTGACCAGAATGAATTTGACAAGAGGTGACTTTGAAATAAAGAGAAGATAACCCCAAATTTGAATTCTCACAAATCTTCACCAAAATGAACACCACCACCACCATTCCATCACATTAATTATATAAATGAACTCCACCAAAAAGAATTGCAAAATTCAAACATTTTTCCCATGCGGCCATTTCATCGAGCACATGGCAGGCAGTTTTCCAGAATTGGGTTACCTCCTTTTACACATTGGATTTTTGCCTAAACCTACTTTACCCTGTGATGATCACCTTCTCCTGCAACCCCTGCACCACGCCATGTCCTTGCCCCGTCGTTTAAAGTGTGGAGAAAAACCTAAACTAAGCTGGTCGTGCACCATGCCGGCCACCCATGCACTTGATCGATCCAAGCTTCCCCTCTCTCCTCCACCATGTCTCAGAGCATCCCTGGAGCACAAGGACGCTGCCAATGCACGGCCCTAGCTCGCCAAGACACGGCATTGGCCAGAACGCACACGCCCAGCAGCACGCTAGAACCATGCCAGGCCACGCGGTGAGCGCGCACGAGCACCTCCTGGACGCGCCAGAGCACGCACGCGTGCAGTCGCCTCAGCCCACCCCTGCATCCCTACGCCTGCGTCAAGCACCACGACCCTCACCTCTACCCCGTAGACATGCTCTCCAGCTCGCGGAGGAAACGTCGCCGTCGCCATGATCCAAGAACTATCGCACCCGTACTGCAGGCACTCGAGCGTCGCATGCACGCTCTCGTCCTCCCTCTGCTGTCCCTTCACGCGCGTTAGCTCCGCCTAGCCGTCGCCTACCTCCTGCGCTCCCTAGCTTGCCCCTTCGCGCCCTGGACAGCCATCGCCGTCGACGAACCCTTGCAGCACCCACGGTACCATCACCACTCTATAAATAGAGACCTCCCGCGGCCAATTCATTCACACCAGCACGATCGCCTCATCTCACCGGTTCACCTCGACCAAACCACACACCAAATCATCAACAGAGCTGCTCCAATTTGAAGCCGAAGGTCGTCGGAGCCCGCAGATCACTGTCGCCGATTCACACCGCCCCGAGCCTCGCCACTGCTACCAGACGCTTCTTCACAGTCAACAACATCGCCTCGCACCCAGCAGAGCCCCGCGGGAACCTCGGTAAGCCCTCCGACCCCCTAGGCTCGCCGCCAGCTCGTCGGATTCTCGCCGGGGAAGACAACCCCCGTGCGCCGTTGATCTCCCTGCTGATCCAACGGATCCTAGCGCGCGTACCGTTTCGCTCTTTAAGAGCCCCTGACTGGTGGAGCCCACGCCGTCAGGCGGCCCGCGTGTGCAAGTCACACTGCTGGGCCGGCCCAGTCCGTTTCGCCTGTGTAGCCCATCTAGTCTTCCCGCCAAGCCCAATAATTCAAAAACCAAATTTCTGTTTAATTCCAAATTCCCTGCTGGTGCTTAATTCAAAATTGAATAGTTTAAAATCTACTGAACCAAATTTAGCAAATTTTATATATTCGGAAAGCCCATGAAATTATCTAAATAATGCCAATGGCCTCATTTCCAAATTCGTAATTAAATTCAAATGATGAAAATAATAAGGCAGAGCCTTTTCTAACTTCAAATAAATATTAAAAATTATCTACAAATGATTTTGAGTTGATTCCAACTCTCATAAATCACATTTGATATACTCTAATTGTTTCTGCAAAAATATAACATAGTGTTTTGTATGATCATGGGCTAGAAGCAAAATATTGGCTATGTAGTCAATACTAGTCCATTCAAACTATATTAAATTTTTAGGAATTTAAACCTATGAGGTGTAGCACCTCATTTAAATCATTTTCTCAAGTTATATGAAGTAATGTGATGAACTCTACTACTTAGGTTCATATTTGCTCACTTGTGAAATTTAAATCAATGTAGTATTTAAATTGCAATGGTTATTTAAATCACATGAGATGATGAATCTCATTTAAATCATTTTTCTCAAATGATAAGTGTGAAGTGTTGACCTTGGTCAACTTGTGATCATCCTTGGTTATTTGAGAAGATTAAACCTTAAGAAGATTCAATGAGAGGAAATTATTTCTCCAAACCAAAGAGAAACCCTAATTCCAATTTTCAATGAGAGGAAATTATTCTCCTAATATTAAATAAGGAAACCCTAGCATAATTTGGGAATAAATGTTAAGTAGTGATGCTAGATCATTTGTGTGAGCCAATAAGGCTAATTAAGACTACTTAAGTGTTGTTTGGTGATTGTATCCTCGTATTCGTTTATAGACGCTAGTACCGGAGACTATCAAGAGGAAGAGGTCTTCTACCAAGAGGAAGAGCAAGAGAACTTTGATCACATCACCAATCAAGGCAAGCTATTACCAATGCAAGCTAGACTAATGCAAACTATTTTGGTTGCAAGTTTATATCCTTGCCAAGTGCAAAGCTCTACAAGAGCAAGGCACCATTACATTTTACTTCATGAACCTATCCCAAGTTTTTACTTTACAAGCTTTACTTGATTTTATTTATCAAAGTTACTTTTGATTTATGATTCACTTGGTTTAGCTATGGAGTAGTACAAGAGCCTCACAATTAGATTAGCAAGCTCCAAGATACTTAGCACCCCTCATAACTAGTTGCTAGTGCTCAATATTAATAGTGACTACTCTAGTTGGGAACTTGTGAATTGAAATAACTTTGAAAACCTTGGAATGATGAGTCATTCTATTGAAAGATTTTGAAGGTGAATATGACTGGTGAATGACTTGGTGAATTTTACTAAAACTGATGGTTGGGTTCGGATGCGATACCATTCCAATTTTACAAGTACCCCCACAATACCTGAATCTGGGTAAGGCTTAGCTGGAAACTTATGTATTTTAGTATGGGTTCCCTCTGAACAAGCGTCATAGGGGTTATGCCGAGGCTGCCTCCGTTACTGGTGAAGTGATGTGAAATGACGTGAAATGAGGTGAATGTCCGGCCCAAGCCCTGTGCAGTTCCCAGGCTGACGGTGTGTCTTCACTGGGAGGCCAAGCTCATGGGGAGAGGTGCCTATACTAGAGTATGTAAATGAAAGGTTAGGATTGGTAGTTCGCGTACTGCGTACGATAAATCAGGGCCAGTTACCCCTGACGAACTATTGCAATTGTTGTGGCACAAGTGTACAACCTCTGCAGAGTTAAACCTATTCGAATAGCCGCGTCCGCGGTTATGGACAGTTGGAGAGGCCATACTGTTCCGTCATCAGAACTTTTCTAAAAATATGAATGGTGACTTGTGATTTGAATTGAAAGGTGACTTGGACTTGAATCACAACTGAGTTGTGGGAATGACACTAATGTTCCCATTTGAGTTAGTTGAGCAATTGAAGAGGCTTTGATTATTAAAAGTGTTTTATGAAATAAAACTGGCTTTATGCAAATGAAATTAGAGCTTAGAAACCCCTTACTATAGTTAATAGTATTTACCTTAGTATTAGTTTGCGAGTACTTTAAAGTACTCATGGCTGTGTCCCTGGCTATTCAAATGGCCAGACTATGAAGACGAGTACCAGAACCCGGAAGAAGGACAGCAGGACGTCTACGACAACTAGGATCACTCCTGACGTCAACAGTTGCCTGTGGAATAGATGGACTACTACTACGCTATTTCGCTTCCGCTATGTGTTATGTAATGGATCAATAGAACTTCTATTATTGTAATGAGACTGGATCATGTGATCCTTTATTTGTAAGACGATTATGAGTTGTAATGAATGATGTGTTGTGATATCAATCTATTATGTCTCGCAAAAACAATATTCCTGGGATTGCGAGGAATGGCATAATAGGCATCTGGACTTAAAAATCCGGGTGTTGACAGTTTCCCTCTAAAAATTTGGGCACTTTCTTCTTAATTAATGAATAAGACAAAGATTTTGTCTTCATTTAGAAAAATATAGATACATATGAATTTAGTCAAATCTTTGACAAGTTTCATGAGACGGAGGGATACTATGCATTTCTAAGATGTATCAGTTAATTTGGGCAGGGAGAAATAGCAAAAAGTTTAATTATCAAATCTATAGCACACTGTTAAAACTTGGTTTGTGAATTTGTGCTAATTAAGCAAAATAGTTTAAATTTTTGCACGAAGCAAACATGTTCTAAACGTGTGAGAGATGCATGCGGAGAGCTTTGCCCCCTTCGGATAAAACGCACCCACCATGCTTTCTGGCCATACATCATTTGGTAGAAACTATGACGGGAACGAGGTGGATCTTGGAGATGGATATGGTGATGATGATGGTGCTGATGGAGATGATGATGGAGGGGCCTCCCCCTATGCCAAGGAGGAGTGGTGGTGATGATGGCCTCAATTTCCCCCTCACCAGAGGCTCCGATGTTGCAGGAGATGCACTCTCCCATAGTAGGAGAGAAACTTTGCATCCGTCGCCGCCTCTGTAAATCTAGGAAAAAAATATGGCGTAGGTTTTCTGGCGAGGCGGAGGCTCTATCAAACGAAGGGGTCGAGATGGTGCTCAAGGCCCAAACGGGGATGGGTGGCGCGCCTAGCAGAGGGGGGCGCGCCACCTGGGCTCTTTTAGCCCTTGTGGATCCTCTCTCGTACTTCTTTGACCCATGGTCTTTATCTTCATGAAAAACTGATCATGTATTTTTTTCTTTTGATTTTTAGGCGTCCAGAAGGTACCTGAAACAGAAAAATACGAAAAAGGAGGTTTTTTGCCTTCCAAAAATTGAATACCAATTAGGCCTTGTTTGGCGCTAGAGTAATAGTGGGGATAATCCGCAGCAAAATCTAAATCCCCACTTATTCTAAATGCATGTTTGGTGCCAGAGTATTGAGCGGGTTTAATTCCCGGTTATCCCCATTTTCCCCCAAATCTTAGTGTATTTTTTCAATCCCCAATACTCTACCCCTACCTAGTGGATTGGGGATGGGTTTTTGCCGGGATTGGGTGACGATAGGGGTTCGCCTAATACTCTAGAGTATTATTCCCACTAATCCCCACAAACACTCTAGTACCAAACAAGACCTAAAGGTACTGTATATGAACTCCCATAAATCAACTAAAAAGGCATAAATAAGGTTGAATCATGTAAAATATCATTCAAAGCTAATCATATAAGTCACTATATTGATGATGTAAAATACACCTATCAACCCCCAAGCTTAAACCTTTGCTCATCCTCAAGCAAATAAGTGAATAGATCATATCATGTATCAATGAGCTTATGGCTAATAATAGAATACGAGCATGGCATCATCAACTTATGTATATTCACTACTACCATACAAATATGGGCTACATAGATAGGAGTTCTAGCAATTACCCCTTGCTTTGGAACAAGACTAATCATTCCATGTTTGCACGTCGGGCCGGGCTCGGGCTTGAATTTTTGGCCCGACAATCAGGCCAGGCCGGGCCTCGGGCCGAAGGAATTTGCATTTTACCGAATGTCGGGCCGGGCCGGGCTCGGGCCTAAATTCTTGGCCCAACGTTCGTGCCGGGCAAGTCTTGGGCCTATACATTTAGCTTTGGGCTTTTTTGGCCTAGCCCAGAAAATGCCCGAGTATAGATGTGATCAACAACACATCTCATCATGGACTTTTTGCATTTTGAAAACTGCATATATAAGTGCAATATCAATCAGTACCAAATACATGCTAGAATCCATACTACATTAATAAACTAGAGATTCAGATACAACCACATATATATATATATATATAAACATAAAAAAATAAACAAAATAAACATAGTCTTCCACCGCAAAAAATCAACATTCCAACATAAGGAACATAGTCTTTCACCTACAGTCGTATACCTAAACAACATCATAAAAACTAAGGCATGGTCTTCCTTAGTGTTCTTTAGTCGTCAATGTTCTCCACGAAGAGGCCAATGCAGTTTTTCCTCTTATCAACCTTGACAATAAGCAGTGAACCAACAACAATGTTGTTGGCGTTGCAGAAATTCTCCATAGCTTGTTGGTTCATCGAGAACTCAACCTTGTTGTCGTTGCCATGGTAAATTGATTACTGCCCAGAGATTGCCTCATCCTTACCCCTGCTAAAGTACAGAGTTATGCCCATATGTTGGTAACTGTAACAACTTAAAATGTGTGATGGCATGACCTGAAAAACGAAAGAAAATGTACAAATATTTAGGTATGGAAAAATCACACTTTCAAAAATAGACAAATGAACTCACACCAAGCCTCGAAAGGCAATGTAAAAATCATCACCTCTATGGATGAAGTACTGAAGCTCAGAAACTTCATCTTCATCATTTCTCAGGTTGTATACATCCTTCATCATTTCAAAGGTTATGCCAACCATGTCTGCCCCACCAACAGAGTGCATATCCGTGAATGGTCTTGTAAAATGGGACTCTAATGCATTGAAGCACATTCAAGTCTCATGCATGAAAATACATGATATAATTAAAAAAAATAAGAAACAAAGAACCAGCAATATTCACTTATAGCGGCATAAATTTGAAATAACACATACCAGGAATATTGTGGAATGGTTTACTTTTTCCATCAGGGTCGGCAACAGTACTTAAAAAACATGTTCAGCCATGACTTCTTCGTATTCCATATTTTCAGCATATTCTTCATCGACCTCATCATCATTGTCATCTAATGCAGGTAGTGTAAAGGTGACAACATCACTGACAACAATATTGTATGCCATCAGAAAGTATAACCAAAATGGTGCATACATAGTAGTGCCAGTTTCCTTCTTCTCAAAGTAAAACTCAAACCTATGGCCTCTAACCAAAGCATGCAACCACTTTTCTTGTGTACTTGTTCAGATGTTCCTTGAAGTAACAAGGAACAGTCTGAGAAAAACATGAAAGCAAACAATAGAAAAAATAAGCCTAGTACATGAAAAGGTAATGAAGTTATATGGAAGAACACAAGCAAAATATTAAATTAAATTGATGGTTAACATTACACACCATGAATTCTTCATAGTTCGATGGCATGATGATCCTGAACGATGACACACGTCTGTTAGAACGACCACAATTGTCGATTGGCTGAGCGCAACCATGACACTCTACTTGTTCCATTTCCTTCAATAAAAAATCAAATTCATTGATAGAAACAATCTGAATAACTAACAAAAGATATCATAAAAGCAGAATCTAACTAGAAACAGTATTACATTGCATTTGAGAAAGCATAATCTAGAAAGCACAGAAACCCCAACTAAGTAATCCAAGAACAAGTAAAAAATAATTATCTAGGGTGACAATAATTGGCTAACCAAGCCTGGCAACTATTGGCTATGTCCAAGAACATGAACATACCTTAAATACAAATCCTAACTAAATAACAATAAACTAGAATGAATTATTGTATGATACCATGCACAGTAAAAAAATACACCACCAGTATAGTAAAAGCTACCTTTTCTGAAGTCAAAAACTTATTCATTATGTCTGAATAACTTAACACAATATTGCATTTTGGATTTTTTGGTATAAATTTAATTGCAGAACCAGAAACCCCAACTTGAATGAAAATGTTTCTTTTATATTGTTGACATGTCGAGCAGGTCAGCTGGAACAATCGCTATCTACATTATTTTGTGCAAACGATATGATTAGTAAGTTTTCCTCGGTGTCTTTTTTTAGCCGGCAAAAACCCATGTCAAGCTCTATATACTCTCGGGTAGATATACTAGGTGTACTCAATGTTTCTATCGGCTGATGTGGCCGACGAAATATTTTACCCACGGATATTTTGGTTTTCAGCGTACACCGTTGTCTACGTGTCTGACTACTGAGTAATATAGACTTAAACGGATCGTACGGGCTACAGCTTGTACTTATGTTTTCACTTTTAATCATTGTGCCCCTGATTACGAAGAGGTGAAGAGATCTGGCTGTTCATGTGTTTCAGTTCATCAAAGTTTGAAGAAGGGGGGACACCAAAGCAAAAGTGATTATTAGAGAGAGTGATGTGGCAGTATATAGCCATCTTAGTGATTTAGAAACTTGTTTTCTCTTAGCCACGTCCATGCTAACAAACGTTTTTACGGTACACTAGCATATACCCGATAAAAAAACCAACACCTATTACCGTGCATATTATTAGATCATCCATCTCACAACAAATACTTGTGTATGAAAGATTTAATACACGATGCATGTAAGATTTCCTTTTGAAGAAGATGTAACCATGTTACCCGTGTCCTGCAACCTAGTGAAAAGTAATCACTACTGTGCCAATGCCGAGCACCAGAACACTCGTGGACGATGCTAAAAAAAGAGGATGTAACAGGTCAAAATAGGCACAAACTACAACAGCTATTGGTACGAAACTTGATCTTTGGAAGTATGACTTATCCCCATTACTTGCACCCAAACATTTGATTTATACATTTTAGAAAAGATATAAGAAATATAACTAGATTATATTATACAAAAACTAGATCTTGGTAGAAAACTAGAACCTATGGAGTATGAGTATGACACACAAGAAACAATTCTAAGAAATAAAAATTTGATGTAGGAACGAGCCTCTCACCTGTATAGATCGATCCAACCATGGTGGTGAGGAGTGGGGAAGGAGGATATCAGGCAGGTGGGAACCCGAGAGGAGCAAGGGCCTCCTCCTCCCAGTGTTTTGGTGCGACACCAGCGAGCGGCCGAGTAGCGGCGAGGTCAAGCCCCTCAGGTGGGGGTGGAACTCGTTTACTCCTCTTGTCGAGACCCTCCGCAATAAGCACTGTTGACGGCAAAGCAGCGTCCTCGACATCCTCAACATCGACTTGGCCGACTGTGGCGGCGAGGAGGAATATGAAGACGGTGTTGACGGTGTTGACTTCTGCGACCAATTTATGCCGAATCCTCGCAGCTCCGACCATCTCTGCGCCTGCCTTCTCCCATCCGTGGCAGGAGTGTTGTGATGGAGGGCGGACCACTCGACATTGAAGGAGCTTTTGAGAATTCCTGTATCTAGGCTTTCCGAAGCATGGAAGCATTTTCGGCGAGCACCATCTCGACAGCTGCATGCCGTTTGTTAACGCCGGTGAGCTCCGACATCCTTTCAACCTCCATCGGAGGCCTTCATTTAGGTCAGCGGCCGCACCCAATGTCGACATTGCAGCAAGTGGTTTTTTCCCCGCGGCGGTGCTCGGCGGCGGTGCAGCTGACCTCTGGCTCGGCAGAGGAGATAGAGAGGGAACTGATTGCTTTTTACATGTTTCAGCGAGGTCTCCTCCACATATACTGGGGACTCATGTTTTATTTTCTCTTTCTTTTGGGGTCCTCTGTTATAATGTACACCTCCACTGTTTGCATATTAATATAAGCTTCCAGGCCCTTCGGGGTTCTTCTTGTTCAAAAAAAAAAGAGTAGGCGGAGATGAAGCAGATGAGACTTTGATTTCTCTGTCGCAACTTCCCCGCTTAAGAGCATCTCCAGCGACGTCCCCCAAAGCGACCCCCAAAGGTTTTCGGGGGGCGCCGGATATTTTTTCGTTCCCAGCCGCGCGTCCCAAAGCCTCCTTCCGTCCGTTGTGGCCCAATACGTTGTCCTACGCCCTGAGCCCGTCCCTAGTCCACGGGGGACGCTTCGGGCATGCCGGACACAGCGAGAAGCGAGGCGGGGAGTGGCGAGCCCGACGCGTTATTGGCACATTCAAGTTTAACCTAACCGTCGCCTACCTCCTGACGAAAGTTATTGGCGCAGCGACAATGCAGTTTCCGCAGAGGCGTAGCGATGCGTCTCGTCGCGCCTAGCTCTCCGTGCCGGCGCTAATGACCGCCACCGCTCCCCGCCTCCCTCCGGCCTATAAAAAGGGATGCTCTCGCATCGTCCCTCGCACACAAACCCTAGCACCTCTCTCCCTAACCCTAGTCGCCACCATCTCAAGAGTCGAGTGCCTTTCCATGGTTGGTAGAGGCAGAGGATGAGGCCGTGGATGCAGCCGCGGCCGTGCTGGAGCATCAAGGGCTGCACGGTCGCTGTCGCCTGCGACGTTGTCGTCTTCCGAGGGAGAGTGGGAGTTTGAGTTCATCGTAGTCCTCAATGGCGACCCACTCGACATCCAGAGGCCGCCGGAAAATTTCGCCGAGTTCTTATGGCAGCCAAAACGTAACACCCTAATGGCAGTACGGATGCACACATCCAAAAAAGAGAAAAAAAAATAAGAAACAAAAGTCCCGCTACAGCATCCCAGACCTAGCAACAGTAATACATCCACCACCAAGACAACACTTGAAATACAAACTCTCCAAAAGCGATGCCTCCAAGAAGGGAACGGTGCACCAGCGCCGTCGTCACCTGACCAAAGATCTTAGGTTTTCACCCTGAAGATAGTCCTCACTCTCAAAACAATGCCTCCAACAAGGTCATTGCCAGGCACAACCAGTTCAGGCAAAACCTTTGATTTTCACCCTGAAAGGTAGGACTCTGAACTTCACCTGTGCTGCCGCACCCACTTTCATACCACTGTCGCGCAGCCTGGAACGCCAAGCAAGTCCCTTAACATCGCGGAGACTTGAACCTCCCTTAGCTAGTCCTCCGATCCGGTTTTCATGATATTCCTTCTTCTGACTTCACCATGGACCAAAAGCTATTTGATGTAAACACAGAATAGAGCTTCGCGCCGCTCCCTCCAGAACCGAACGGTCGGAATAAAAGCATGGGTGCATGCGACCGAATACCACCCGATCTAGCAAACTTCAAGCAAAATATGCACTGTTCCATTCGCCAGAGAAGCTTTCCGGAACTCATCACTCCAGCCAGATCGAGGCAGACTGGCCTCCGGCATCTTCGCATGAGAGAAACCCGAGGACCGACACCATTATTGCTAGACTAGCAGCCCCCACAATGCCAGACACTCCTGCCGGATCAGTAGAGAAGAGTAAGGCGGCACGGAGCACCAACGATGGCTTGACCGAAGCCATGGATCATGCATCGATTGGGACCAAGAGGACCCAAATCATGTGTAGATCGCCGCAACAGCCGAACTGCCGCAGGGGCGAAGGCCGCCACGCTCCACCTACTCCTCCATGACGACCGGCGAAGTGCATCAATTCACGGCCATCGCAGCTGTGCCGCCCGGCATCCTCAGCCTGCGCCTCACCGCCTCCCATGAAGCACCGTCGCGGAGCCCTCTCCACCCCAGCGTCCTTCGACGGGAGGGGCGCCACCACTGCCACCGGAGATGGCAGCAGCGGTGGCCTGAAGGGCGGATGTTGTGGGCCGCTGGGGACTTGAGGATGGGGGGCCTCCGCCGCCGCCCGAGAGGGGGCGCCAGGGGAGGGTACGGTTTCGGTGGAGGGTCTCCTCCCAATTTTGTATTAGTTTGTGTAATGTTCCTCCTTTGAAATGAAGATACAAAAATACAAAAAAGAGTATTTTAATGTTAAAACAAGATTGGGGACCGACGTCCCCAAACGCAACACAAAGAAAACGTGTCCTCAAACGCTCGATCTGGCACGGTCTGAGTCCTGCTCCGGTGCTCCCCCTAACACAAGTTGAGAGACTTTTTTGTGTTCCAAACTTAGGCCCGCTGACCAATGTCCATCCAATGTATGTCTATATGTATAGATAAGGTATTTCCGTTCTGATTTGGGGACAAACTGGTGGGGCGACGTATGTGAAGACGTCCACGACAATTTTATATGTCATGCCTATTATGTACACGCACGTCACCGTAGTAGTACACTATATGTACAAGACAACGCGGGCCATACGGGCCTCTAGAGGGTCGTACGTACATATCAGATTTTTAAATTTTACGATCATAACGGCGGCCTAACATTTGCCAAGGGGGGAGCACCGGAGTAGAAGTGCCGTTTGAGAAACACGCTGCTGGAGATGCTCTAAGCAGTCATGACCGCAACGCACCCACTGGGAAAGGAGGAATGGAGTGCGAGACGATGCCGGAACTGCAAGTTTTATTTTCTCGTCGGGGAAGACCGAAGACGGTCATGTAGTGGTCAGGAATTCTGGACACAAACGACCTTCATGAATTTACACAGTGGAATCTCCATTGGTTTTACATAACGGATTTGCGATAGTGTGAAAAATAGTAGGAAACACAGTCTCGCACCTGAGAGTATCAAACATGGTAAGAAACACAGACAAACTAGTGCTGATTGCTGACTGTCAAAACCGCGTCTCACTTCCAAAACTAGAAAGAAATCTCCACGCCAAACCACATAGCCGTTGGACGCGAGGGTTTCCGGCTTGGCGGAGGCACAACACAACGCTTACACACACATGCCTTCGTATTTATCATACCTGGTTCGTTCATCTTTAAATACCCCGATCGAAGATGAACATCCTAGCTACCACTCAAGAAATCAACCCAAGTACCACCCGCCATGGAACGAAGGATCAAACCACGTACCTCCGCGGTGGAGGTCATCTGGTCTTTGGTCCTCGCCGACCTCGTCATCGGCATCGGGAACAGCTTCCTCGCCAAGGGCGACGTCGACTACTACATGGCCATGCGTGCCGTCTGCCGCAGCTGGCGTGCCGTCATGGTCGACCCCAAGAAGCACCCGGCAGATCCCCGCTTCCTCCTCCGGGAGTGGGTCATGCTGGACGAGGAGCTCCCGAGGGGCCGCAAAACCGCCCCCTTCGGCCGTCTCTTCCTCAACACCGCCACAGGAAGGTTCCTCCATAGAGATCTTCCCGAGCTCGCCAACTACTACCTCATCACCAGCACCGGTGGCCTCCTCGTCCTCGCAAGAAGGAGCTCTCCACACACCATGCTCATCGTCAACCCTCTCACGGCATCTTGCATCATGTTCAAGGCGCCCATGCCCGATTTCCTTCTCCACACTGTTGCCCATCTGCGGGTGTCTGGCACTGCTCCGACTCTAGTCCTAGAGCACCCGACATATTGTATGGCGTACTCGGCCATGCCAGACGATGAGCATTTCGACGAGGTAAAGTACAACCCGTTAGACAAGGCGCACAACATCTCGGGCATCAGGGATGACATGGTCGATGGTCTCCTGAACAGCAGCATCACCCCTCGTTCCTGGGAAAAATACTTTCGCTTCTACTTTGTCCAATCTGCCGGGGAGATGTTGCTTGTCCTTAGTCGCAAACACCCAGACCGCGGCATGGACGTCTTCAAGATGAACTTTGAAAAGAAGGTGATCGAGCCAACAACAAGGATTGGTAGCGGTGCTCTCTTCCTTGGTGAAAGGTGTGTGTCTGTCGATGCCAATAAGATCCCTTCCATTGACGGCAACTGTATATTTTACCTTGGTAGAGGCCAGCATGATGGACACCCCGATGGCATCTACATGTATAACCTCAAAACTGAAAAGGAGGAGAGGATCGTCAATGATTTGATCCAATTTATTGGCTTCTATGGTAAACTGGTCACTCCCTCCATGGTTCAGATACTCATGAACTACTGCACCAACATCCCATGGTCCCAGCTAGAGAGTGAACGGCGTTATGGATTCCTGGAAGAGGTGCACATGGAAGAATAGCATATATATACTAAGCCTGCTGAGCACTATATATTTTATATTCCATGGAACCAGAATTATCAACGTCAGCCTAAGAATGTTTTGGTTCTCCTTGTTTTTTGAGGAATATCAAATTCGTGAATTGTTTGTCCCATCATCAATGTCTTTGAACGTTGTTGATTCATGTGAGCTGAAGGTTATTAATTAGCTTGTTGAACAGAAATTCAGAATCAGCATAAAAATGTTTGGTTTCTTGATGTTTTATTAGTAAATTGGAATTGTGGAAGTATGAACTCCTTCAAAGGTTTGATTTGTTCGGGGTAAAAATGACAATGTATTAGGGTATCTCTAGCGATCCCTTAAAACCGGTAAGAGGAGTAAAATATTCGTTTTCACTAGTAGAAAAAAGGCCTTCCATCCCCCAAATACTTTGACCCGGGACTAATGGGGTCTTTAGTCCCAATTCTGGTGAACCGAGACTAATGCTCCACTAACTGGGACTAAAGGGCTATGGTGGGCTGCGACCGGCGCAGGCATCTTTAGTCCCGGTTGGTGTTACCAACCGGGACTAAAGTGTACCCTTTAGTCCCGGTTCGTGTCCCCAACCGGGACTAATGGTTTTTCCTTGTTTTTTACTCCCCAACCGGGACTAAAATAAAATGATAGAAAATTCAAAAAAATAAATGTTTTCAGTGAAATTAAGAAATTTGAATTTTCACTTTTTTGCAAAAAAGTTTGAAAAATGGTAAAACCACATTAACTTTTGCATACGACGTCGGAAAAAAACGTATAATATATCAAAATCATCGTGGGAAAATGCATTAACTTTTGCATTCACCGGGGTTTACCCGTTTTGCCAAATTTTAGATTCTCAAAATTCCAAATGAAAATACGAAAGAAGGAAGATTTTAGTTTTTGCTATAAATTCTGGTTTTTATATATTTTTTATTTTTTAAAAAATTAAAATTAATAATTGCATTCTGCACAAAGATTACTTTTACCTAATTTTTAGATTTTCAAATATTTTGGGTTTTAGGTTTGGCAAAAAAAATACAAATTATTAAGTTAATGTTTATTTATTTATTCAAGATTATTATTACATCATTACTTTTGTTTATTAAAAGAATTATTTGAAATTCAAACAATCAAGAAATGTGACATCGACCAACATGTTAATAGGATTGATATGATACTAGTATCACATACATGCGCGCGAAGCACTTGGATGCGGGATGGGATGAAACTCGGAAGTTAAGCGTGCTAGTGCTAGAGTAGTGGGAGGATGGGTGACCGAGCGGGAAGTTTTGACCACGAGTAAAGTAATTTGACTAGAGATAAGTGTAGTTAATAACTGAAATAATAGAAATTCTAAAAAAATAGAAAAAAATGGAGTGGAAAAAAATTAGAAAAATTCACCCGGGGAGATATTTTCGCCCCGACGCACAGAACCCACGCGGATGGACCTTTAGTCCCAGTTCGTAAGCAACCGAGACTAAGGGGGGGGGCCTCTAGTCTCGACCCTTTAGTCCCGGTTGCACAACAGAGACTAAAGCCCGTTGTGAACCGGGACTAAAAGCCTTTTTCTACTAGTGTTTACTCCTCTAAAATGGACCTAACCTTTACTCCTCGACCACTTGGTCCCTTATTTATACATTGAATGAGCGCCCGAATACGATTGCACTACACCCGACTATAAGAATGAGATTGCACAAATAGTGCCTCTTGCAATGATGCAGCCCCTCCACCCTGGTTCTGTTGGCACCTTCTATTTGTTGTGCCTCTGCCAGCTAGTGGAGGAGGAGATTGAGAACAATACCCACACTCCGCATCGCCACGCCATATGCGTGCATTCTCATTCTCCGCGTTGTGAGATTCATGGCACAATACCGGCAAACTACAGATAAGAATCATTGGAGGTAGGCATAAGCATAGAAAAGTTAAAATTAAATAGATGCAATTTCAAATAACTTGTCTTCTTACTCATAGGTGATTGTGCAAAGCCGAGGCTGTCCAACTATTATGTAGTGTCACCAAATTATCATTCCTATTATAAGAACATAGCTCAAGTTAATAATGTGAAACAAATACATAAAAGTAGTTAACTATAGATCTACCTAGCTTACACAATAGAACATATAGATCGAACAAAAGCTAAGGTCCATTCTAGACTAGATATGTCCTATAAACACGCAAGTGCCTAGATTGGTAGATCTGTGATATGAACATCCAACTGTGCTTAGAGTAGATCTGTGATACAAACAGAGCTTACAATCTATAGATAGATCCATTCATATAGTATAACCATGCTCTAAATATAAGATAAATATGCCGAAAAAATAAGATTGTAAACCTTACGGAACTAGCCGAGGTGGAGCGCGAGAACGGGTTCATCCGTGGAGGAGGGCGAGGACGAGCCAGCTTGACCGGTTTTATCGGTGGCAGGCCCGACCAACATAATGTCTAGTAGGTCATCGGCATTCCGTTGAGGAAAATATCCGGCCAGAAGCTAGCTTACGCCTCGCCGACCAGGTGAGTTTTCTGGGGTCTAGTGGGTGGCGGCTGCGAAGCGGACGCTTATTTATACGAGAAAGTTTGTAGGGTCTGTAGTTGTTGGGCCACAATGAGCCTGCAAAATGGCACACGATAAGTAACAGAGAAGCGTTATGTACAACTCACAAACGTTCTTTTCTATATTAACTTTGTCTAAACTATTTCCAAGTTTTTTCCCAATTTTTTTAGCTGCAACATTATTTTTCTCTGCTTTCTTCTTCTCCTCAACATCGATGTTCAGCCCTTCAACACATAGCTTTATCTCAGCATGTAGATATGTAGATCCTCGCAGTTGCAATTGGGAAGCTAGAACCAAAAGGATCGGAATTAGAAAACTCAAATCCCGAACTAGAGTGGATCCCTAATTAAGTCTGGAACTATACCTCGATCGAATCGGCGATGTCGCCGCTGCCAATAGAACCGGCAGGCTCCATGACCATGGCGACGGCCGACACGACCAGCTCGGAGGGATTCGGCGGCGGGCCCCCAAAGAAGATAACCCAAAGTAACGTCTAGAAATTACTGACAAGGGCGGAAGGAAGGGGTCCGCTATTTAAAGGCTAGATGTGCACATCGCACAGGGTTTTGTTTGAACAAAACCCGTGTGATGTCTAATTTTGATGTATGCCATTTGGCTAGGCACACACACAGTTTGTTACTAACCATGTGCGGTAAACACTTTCATATACGATTTTTTCGCCCATACTACACATAGAAAATCTAATAAGTAAATAAACTAAATGTCATTGTGCCTGTGTCGGAGCGCGAGGCAGCAGCAGATCCTGAGGCGCCCTTCCTAGACGTACGTTTTTATCTCGCATGGTATAACATGTATGCCCATGAACGCACGTTGGGCAGAGCCTCATAGACATCCACGGGACTCACATGGTATTCTTCATGGCTCGATGAAGACGCCAGACGACTCTTCGTCATCCAACGACGACACGATACTAGGGTCGGACACCGGTGATGCGCCTTCACCAGGCATGAGGACAGCATGAACAGCACAAGAATGGCCAGGCGGAGAGGCGGAAAGCGGAGCCAACAACGCCGCCTAAATCTTAGCTCTAAGTGTCTACAGTACTTGGTTAGTTCCTGGCGGAGAAACAGAAAGCGGAGCCGCTAGCGTCGCCTCCATCCTTGCTCTGAGCGTCTACGGTGCTTGGTAACTGGACACATAACTGCGCCGGTGACCCATTGTTCCTCCAGTATTTTGATTTATTTTTGCAGGTATAAGCTATGCGGCCCTCGCTGAATTTATAGATGAGCCAGCAGTGCCGGGAAGCCAGCTAAACGGTGGGAAAAATTTGCGTAAAAGGCAAAAGAAGCGCGAAAAAATCACACACGATTTGACCGCAACAACAAGTCTGTAAAGGCAAATGGTACACACACACGACTTGCGCTGGACCAATCGTTTGCGTTATAGCGCATACGTTTTCTTCTCTGGTAACCGTGTGCTTTCTTCTCACTGAGCGGGTAGGTGGCGGGCCAGCAAACGGTAGGCTTTTCCGGTGGTCAACGTTCTATCACACATCACACGAAAAGAGCCTTCCGTGTGCCACTGGATCCTTAAAATGTCCGATGTGTCCTAGTGTTCCATGAGAGATGAATGCCAAGAGCTTTCTAGAGCTCAGCTTTTTTTGGAGGTTGATTTTTTTGCCAATGCTCAGGAGAACGAGAACTGCAGAATGCTTTAATTCTGTGCTAAAGTTGTCTTTCAAGTAGACTGATCTGTAATGTTAAATTTAAAATTAAAGCAAGTTTAAAATTTTGTATGCACAAGTGAAGAAATTAGTAAGTAGTAACACTTTAAATTTATGAGAGTATAATGCCTTCTAAGTACCTAAGTACCTTGTTATACACGATAGAAATATACAGTTATAGTAAAAAACCAGTTAGCTCAGGAACTGTTTGTTATTCGAAGACCCTGTTTATTGGGCCTCATGCTTTAGCTTTTTTTTTCTTGAAACGCGGGCAAAAGCTTTGCCCATTCTATTAATTAAGGAGAAGTTTTACAAAAAAATAAAAAGTCTTAAACTTATTACATGATCACTCTCCCGGCATCAAATAGCCAAATTATTTGCACCCGCTAACACCCATAGTCTAGCCTCGTACTTAACCCTATCGAAGACGACTTGCGAAGGCGCACGCTTGTTGTTGAACACCCTATTGTTCTGCTCCTTCCACACCTCCCAAAGAATTAGCATGGCAAGGGATGCCACGCCTTGGCGGTTTTGCCCAATAGACATGATGTTCCACCATTCCGAAAAAGATTATCCCCCCATGGGTGTAGAGTGAAGGTCGAGGGTGCCAAGCCATTCCTTTGACTTGTCCCAAATCCTCAAAGTGAACCGGCAATAAACGAATAGGTGGTCCACGGATTCCGTACATCGCGTGCAAAATGGACATTAGCCGCAATTCGGCCACCCCCTCTTCTCCAAGTGGTCGGCTGTCCAAACCCTATTTTGGTAAAGAACCAAATAATATTTTTTTTGTCTTGGGCGGTGTCCAATTCTTCCTGTGGAGGCAAGAAAGGTGGAGCCTAAGAATTGCACTTCGTAGGCGGATTTCGTGGTGTATTGCCCATTTGAGGTAAGCTTCCTGTTGGAGATATGCCCAAGAGGCAATAATAAAGTGGTTATTATTATATCTTTGTGTTTATGATAAATGTTTGCATCCCATGCTATAATTGTATTAACCGGAAACATTAATACTTGTGTGTTATGTAAACATAAAAGAGTCCCTAGTAAGCCTCTTGTTAAACTAGCTTGTTGATTAATAGATGATCATGCTTCCCTGATCATGAACATTGGATGTTGTTAATAACAAGGTTATGTCATCGGAATAATGATATAATGGACACACACCCATAATAAGCGTAGCATAAGATCAAGTCATTAAGTTCGTCTTGCTATAAGCTTTCGACCATGATATCATGTAAATCACTTACACCGGATGGGTACTTTGATTACATCAAATGCCACTGCATAAATGGGTGGTTATAAAGATGTGATTAAGTATTAGGAAAGTATGAGTTGAGGCATATGGATCAAGAGTAGGATTTGTCCATCCTGATGACGGATAGATATGCTTTGGGCCCTCTCGGTGGAATGTTGTCTAATTAGCTTGCAAGCATGTGACAAGGTCACAAGAGATGGCATGACATGGTACGAGTAAAGATTACTTCTCGGTAACGAGGTTGAAATAGGTATAGAGATACCGATGATCAAACCTCGGATAAGTAAAGTATCGAGCGACAAAGGGAATCGGTATCGTATGTTCATGATTCATTCGATTACTAAGTTATCGTTAAATATGTGGGAGCCATTATGGATCTCTAGGTCCCGCTATTGGTTATTGATTGGAGAGGAGTCTCGGTCATGTCCGCATAGTTCACGAACCGTAGGGTGACGCGCTTAAGGTTCGATGTCGTATAGTAGGTTTGGAATATGAGATGGAGACCTAATGTTTTTCGGAGTCTCGGATGGGATCCAGGACATCACGATGAGGTCCGGAATGGTCCGGAGAATAAGATTCATATAAGAAAAGTTAATTTCTGGGGTTCAAAAAAGTTCGGGAATTTTCCGGTGGAAGACCGAGAAGGTTCTAGATGGTTCCGGAGGGTCCACCAGTGGGCCCACGACCCCGGGAGGGGCCACATGAGCTGATGGGGTGCAGCCCAG
Organism: Lolium perenne; assembly: GCF_019359855.2. Classification (NCBI taxonomy): domain Eukaryota; kingdom Viridiplantae; phylum Streptophyta; class Magnoliopsida; order Poales; family Poaceae; genus Lolium; species Lolium perenne. Next base: position 41,219,143 of record NC_067244.2, on the reverse strand, counting down.
CCCTAATGGGCTAGGCGCAGCACAACCTCAAGGCCCAGGCCGGCCACCCTTTACGGTTTCCCCAAAAACCCTAGGGGGGAAAGACTTGGGGGGGCAAGTCTCCTCCCTCTCTCTTTGGCCGCCGGCCCTAGGGCTTGGGGGAGGGGCCAAGGCAACCCTGGCCGGCCTCCCACTATATAAAGAGGGGAGGGGGCAGGGGTGCAACCCTCCTTGACCCCTCCAACCCTAGCCACCCCTCTCCTCCTCCACCACAATCTGCACCGGCTTGGCGAAGCCCTGCAAACTCTTCTCCTCCTCCACCATCACCACGCCGTCGTGCTGCTGGGATTCTGAGGAGATCTACCACACATCCACTTCCCGCTGGAAGGGGGAGAGGAAACATTTCATCGACACCGTACGTGCGACTGTGGTGACCCTGCATACCACTGCATGTTGTAGTATGCTAGTAGTTGATATAACATTCACGAAGTACCATTCCGCAAATATTACATCCCTCAGAGTAGTACAACAGAACATAGCAGGTCCATAACTCATTCATTTAATATTACAAATATCATACACATATCGTCTTGGAGCTCCTCTTGGGTCCTAAGAGGAATACTCCTGGGTTCGAGGCGAACCCAACTTAGCTTACAATATAGATGTCTCATTAAGTTGTACATTTATTCTCTCGAGCAGCTGAATACTAAGAGTTCGGGCTGCTCGGCTACTACTACTACTTGATGTTTCTAGGCTTGATCTCCTCCGGAAGCCTCCCCGGTTCCGTAGACTATGAGATAGTCTACGCCTTCAACACCTCCAGAGAGGTCTGGTTCTTCATAGCCGATGATCTCGGCTCCTTCAGTGTGGTCGTAGTCCTCCTCCAGACGATTCAGACAATCTAAGCAAGGGATTTAAGATTGGGATGAGTACGAGCGTACTCAACAAGTTCATTATAGAGAAGAGGTGTTTAATGCACTAGCTACGATATTAGACCAGAAAGTCTAATACCAATGCAAGTTTTGATAAACATTTCTTCAAGAGATTGCTTTTATTTCCAAGAGCTATGTCCGTCAGCCTTCACCGGTTTACTAGAACTTCATGGAGCTCCTTTCCGGCCGCGTTCGCAGTTCCTTATCCCGGAACAGGGAGTGACAGGTCACGGTTCTTTACACTCTGCAGAGGTGTGTTGATTTACCCATAAGAGATCTTAACCTTGGTGCCAACCGGGCAGCTTTCCCGTCCACACTTCCTTCGGTGTGAGGCCCAGTATAAGGTCATAGTCAATTATATTCCTCCGCTACCTCGCACACCCACCCTTTGTTGCAAACCCCGACCCTGGGTCCTCGCCGGTCCCATTATTCCCGTAATTTCAGGGTGGACCCCGACCACGACAACAGTTCTGGGCTCTACCATAAACTCCTTCGCCGGCAGCTACAACCCATCATAGACCGCATTACCGTGGGGAATTAGAATGGGCTCCCCACCCTCCGGTTGTTCCGCAAGACACAACTGCTACGGTAAGCATTGCATTACCGTGGGGAATTAGAATGGGATCCCCACCCTCCGGTTGTTCCGCCAGATACAACTGCTACGGTAAGCGCATCCGTTGATGTACAAGAGGTGGAAATACAATTGACTATTCCGTCCCACTCCAGATCTTATGGTTAACACGGGTATTACGGCACAAGAATCACTGGCGACATTTGTTGTTTAATCCTAGATGGATATAAACCCTTGCAATGGAACCTCCACCATATCAACACAATCCATGGTTCCATTGCCCACCACATAGTCATATTCATAGTTATGAAAGTAGTGGTTTTGGTTTTTATGCAATAGTGATAACCATAGTACTTTGCAAATAATTTGATAGAAATACTCAAATGACATGAGCAAGTGATGAACTTGCCTGAACACTGCAAAGTTTTGCAGTTGGAATGTGTGGACTGACCCTTGTCCTCTGTCTCTGAAAAATAGCATCATTGTCCGATAAGAACAATGGTTAAAGAAGCAATTATGCATGATTCTAGTTTTAGGGTTTGTTCCCCCCTTCCGATGTCGTTGTTATTTCATGTGAGAGGTTAATACTAAGAACAACTTGGAGATACTTGATTTAGGGTAAATACAACCTTGAAATATTGTCAAGGTGTTTTTAAAGTCCAGATGCATTAATGGACTTATTTTCTTTATTAAAAATAATATGTGTGATTTAAATCTTTATTTAAATCATCAAATTAAGACTTATTCTTGTTTGTCTTCAAAAATTCTCTTTGATATTTTATTTAAATAGAGAATTTTATGCTGATCAATTTTCATATTTTTAATTATTTTTTTAGAGCTCTTATCAATTTTCTATTTAATTTCAAAGTTTCTGGTTTTTAATGGATTTATGAAAAGACTGTTTTGCCCCTTGGGCCCACCTATCAGGGTGGCCCAACGGTTTAGGTTTGGCCGACCCACCTGGTCCGGCCCAACCCACTCACTCTCTCCCTCTCTCTCTCGCGCGTGTCCGAACCCTAACCCTAACGAGCTCTGGCGACTCGCGTCGCCGCCATCTTCTCGGGATTGTTCCGGCCAGCTCCGGCCGTCGCCGCCGGCGAGATGCTGCGGATCTGGTCCGCCTCTCGACGGCGGACCTGATGGTCCGCGTCGATCTGACGCTCGCTGCTTCCTCGTCTCGCCCCCAACGCCACCACTCGCCTGCCGTGATGTGCTGCGGCGATTTCGTCGCCGCCGACGCGTCTGTCGTCGTGGCGCCGCCGTGGCTTCGCCACCGTGTGCGCGAGCTACCGTGGTACCGCCATGGCCCGGCTTGGCATGGCGCCGCCGTGCTCCGGCGCGTGCCGCCGTGGCCGCCATGGCTACACCGTCCTGCTCAGCTCCAAGTAAGTGCGCCACCTTTCTCCTTCTCCGGTGCATGTTCTTCTTCCTCCTCCAGTAGCTCTGGTCATGGCTTCCCTCCTCGTGCCTATGCTGCTCTGTGGCTGGCCTTACTGCTGCTGCGCTACTGCTATACTGCTTGTGCTGCTGTGTTGCTCATGCTGATGTGCTGCTTGTGCTGCTGTGCAAAATTGCTAAGCTATGTGCTTGTTAAAGCTTGCATTTCTTGCTAGAATTCTTCCCTGTGCCTCTGTTCTTGTTTCTATGCTTGCCTGACACTCATGTGTATTCATCTATGCTTCAATGGCTTGATTGCAGTATGCAATTCTTGCAAATTTGCAAGTGCCTGAGCTTCTGTGGCTAGTTCTTGTGCTCAAATTCATGAGCATGCTCATCTGAGCATTGCTGTTGGCTTACTGGTATGATTCAGTGATGAGCACTAAGTGGTTTACTTGTTTATCATGATCCAGTGGTTCATCAAACCTTTGATGTGCTTCTGGATACAATCATAAGGTTATTAATTGATTATCTGTGAAGCAATTCATTAAGTAATGTGTATGTTTATTTTATATGGTCAATGTGATGCTAGAATTGGTTCTAGCATGCTTCAGCAAGCTCTGGTGATCCAGTGATCATCAGCTGCTTGTTTATTGCTTGCTTTACTTACTGCCTGTGCTTGTCTGGCTTATTCTCGTGATCGTGCATCACCATGCCTTGTCTTTGGTGTGTCTTTGTGATTGGCTCAAGCAATTGCTGTTGCTTGCAGTGATCAATTGGATCATGTGTAAGTGTTCAAGTTACTGGTGATTTGTGAATTTCGTTTATCTATATAGCTTGTCCTTGTTTATTGGATAAATGAGATGAACTGCTTGCAGTGATGACTCTTATGATTAGCTTGATTGAGCTAGAGGGATGCCAACAGTGGTTGGGAACCCTAGCTCCTCTCTGAACCCAATCTGGGTAATTATACAATTGCTTGGCTTGGTGGTTTGGCTGTTTTAGTGGTTGAGGTGACCCTGGCAGTAATCATATGCTGCCCTAGGGTAGCTCCCCTCTTGTTGGCTTGCTGTGGCTCACTAGATGCTTTCTGGGTGATCCTTTTGTGGGATTGCCAGTAGCTTTTGATGTTGAAATCAAATAGACAATGATTTGTCTATGTCTGATGGCCTGACTAGCTGTAGGTGCTAAGTGTGTAGCTAGGCTAGCTGTGTTTTCATCTCTTGCTGGATTTCTTCAGTTATGCATTGGTTTTCATAGCTGCTGTTCCCATTAGATGATTTCCTAGTGGCCTTACTACTTTTGCTTGCACCATATGGCTTAATAGCCAGATGATGACACAAATTGGGTATCACACCCTTTTGCTTGTGTGTGATTGGTGCATATGCTTATGTATGAACAAAACCATCTGGTTTGTTCATGATGATTTGTATACCTCACTCCAGCTCCTAGAATTTGGTGTTGGTGTAGAGGTTTTGCTTCTGGTGGTTTGTTTGGCTTGCCCTGCTACTCCTTGTGAGCTTGATGCTTCTTGGTTATTTGCTGTGGTGGTGAAGATGTGTTGAACAGCAGTGGCTGTTCAAGCTATTCTTGTGTTCTTGTGTTCTTGTGACTTACTCTGTGAGGCTGCCGTCGATGAATGAAGCAAGTTTGCTGGTGAAAAGCTTATATCTGGTCCTCTACTTGCTCTCCTGGTCGACAGCACTGCCTGGCTGTTATGGTGACTCCCCTAGCCTGGTGTGTTGTTACACATGCAGCAGGCCTTGTGTGCTGCCTGTGTGTGTGTGGCTTGGGACTTGGGCTGGTGGGATGGATCAGCTCGGCAGCTTGGTCATATCCACTCTATGTAATATTTGCTAACCTGCCAAGTGGCTTTGCCACTTGGCTTAATGCTTTGTTTGTTGTGTATGTGTGCAGGGATCAAGTTGATGATCAAGATGAAACTCAAGATCATCTTGATCAAAGAATTCATGAAGATCACAATGTAGTTTAGGTCATTTGAATTCCTTGTAATTTTCCTTTTTCTTTTTCTATTTCTCCAATTCTTGTAATGTGTTGTAAATTTATTTATCTATTCTGGATATTGTAATGACATTGTATTATGTGTGTGATTATCAACAAAGCTCAAGTTTTCCTTAATGAGCTTTATGTAATTGTTGTATTACTTATATTCTTGCTTAATGATAATTGTTTGTTAAATTATCTCAAATTTGAATTATGTGATAACCATTTGATGTTTGAATTTGAAATTCAAATTCAAATTTGGTTTGAATTCATTCAAACAACTTAACTTGTAATTTAATCATGCAACTTATGATTTCAATGCAATTTCACTTCTCTCTTCTCAAAACCCTAATTTAGACAAGTAGGAACAAGTTCATCGCACTCTCGAAACCCTAACCCTGTAAGATGTCGAGAGAGAAACCTGTCCCCCTTTTGATGCAGTTTTGTTTTAAAAGCGCGAAATTTCCCCGGAATTTACAATGCAATGCACATCCCTTTCTAAAATCTACCCCTCGATCGCCTCTAAACCTGGGACATTACAGCCTTTCCCCCTTAAAGAAAACTTCGTCCCGAAGTTGTGGTTGTAATACCTGAAGAGTTCGGGGTATGTTTTCCTCAGGTCTTCCTCCTTTTCCCAGGTGGCTTCCCTCTCGGAATGATGCTTCCATTGTATCTTGCAATACTTTATAGCTCGATTCCTGAGTTGTTTCCAGTTCTCCTCGAGAATCTTCGCTGGCTTCTCGATGTATGTCAAATCTGGTTGTAACTCAAGCTCTTCATGTGATACTGGTTCATCTGGGGTCTTCAAGCATTTTCTGAGTTGCGACACATGGAATACGTTGTGAACCTAGGATAACCTTCCCGGTAGTTCTAATTCAAAGGCTAACCCTCGGTTTTGACTCAGAATCTTGAAAGGTCCAATGTACCTAGGGCTTAGCTTTCCTTTTACTCCAAACCTCTGAAGTCCTTTCATCGGGCTCACCTTAAGATATACCATGTCTCCAACTCGTGGCTCCCATGTTCTCCTCTTTTGATCGGCATAACTCTTTTGTCGGCTCTGGGCTATCTTGAGCCTATCCCATATGATGTCAATGATTTGTTGCTTTTCCTTGACATAATCAGGATTGAACTCCTTGCTTGCTTCGGCTTCATACCAACATATCGGTGATCTACACTTTCTTCCGTACAGAGCTTCGAACGGTGCCATCTTGATGCTACTTTGATAGCTGTTGTTGTATGAAAACTCTGCTAGTGGTAAATGTTCTTCCCATGATCCTCCGAAGTCTAAGGCACAAGCCCTAAGCATATCTTCTAAGATCTGGTTAGTTCTCTCGGTTTGTCCGCCTGTCTAGGGATGATAGGCGGTACTATAATCCAACTTGGATCCTAAAGCTTCGTGTAGTTGCTTCCAAAATGCTGACGTGAACACGGATCCTCGATCCGACACGATCTTCTTGGGCACTCCATGTTTACTCACGATCTCTTTGATGTAAAGATCGATGAGTTTCTCTCCTTTATCCTGCTGATTTACCGCTAAGAAGTGTGCACTTTTCGTCAACCGGTCCACGATTACCCATATCATGTCCTTCTTTTTATTGGTCATGGGTAGTCCGGTGATGAAATCCATTCCTATCTCCTCCCATTTCCATTCTGGAATGGGTAAAGGTTGTAACTTTCCTGCCGGACGCTGGTGTTCAGCCTTCACCTTTTGGCAGGTATGGCATTCCGCCACATATTGTGCTATTTCTCTCTTCATGTTATTCCACCAGAATAGCTCCTTTAGGTCCATGTACATCTTTGTACTACCCGGATGTATGGAGTATGGTGTTTGATGGGCTTCCCGGAGTATTACTTCCTTGATTTCAGCAATATCCGGAACACAAATTCTCTTCTGGAACCATAATGATCCTGATTCTCCGCGGTGAAATTCTGATGGTCTTTCCTCATCTATTCTTCTCATCTCCTCCACGATGAATGGATCATCCAGCTGACCCATCATTATCTCATTCTTCAGGTTAACATTTAGCTCATCGGCTACTTGCAAAGCCGATAGTCCTTCATGAGCTTCCTTCTCCCAAAGTTGTATTTGGGCTTGACTTATTTCCTTCCTCAACTCCGGTGATATCTGTTGTTCCACTCCTCCGGTGCTCTTCCTACTCAAGGCATCTGCTACAACATTGGCCTTTCCTGGAGTGTAATTGATGGTCAAATCATAATCCTTGATCAGTTCAAGCCATCTTTTCTGCCTCATGTTGAGTTCCTTCTGGGTGAAGAAATATTTGAGACTCTTATGATCTGTATAGAGCTCACACTTGGCTCCATAGAGAAAATGTCTCCAAGTTTTGAGTGCAAATACAACTGCTGCTAATTCTAAATCATGTGTTGGATAGTTCACTTCATGAGGTCTGAGTTGCCTCGATCCATAGGATATTACCTTCTGATCTTGCATAAGTACGCAACCCAATCGATGCTTGGATGCGTCACAGTACACGGTGTAATCCTTGCCAACTTCCGGAACTGCTAACACCGGTGCCGTGGTGAGTTTCTCCTTCAGAGTTTGAAAACTCTTCTCACACTCCTCTGACCACACGAATGGTGTGTTCTTTCTTAACAGCTTCGTCATTGGTCCTGCTATCTTGGAGAATCCTTCAATGAATCTCCGATAGTATCCTGCCATTCCTAGGAATCCTCGGATTTCCTTGACAGTCTTGGGTGCTTCCCATTCTAGAACTGCTACCTTGCTCGGGTTAACAGCTATTCCATCTTTACTAATGACATGCCCAAGAAATTCCACTTGATCTAGCCAAAATTCACACTTGCTGAATTTGGCATAGAGTTGGTGTTCTCTTAGTGTTTGCAACACTAACCTCAGATGTTCAGCATGTTCGGCTTTGTCTTTGGAATAGATCAAAATATCATCAATGAATACGATGACAAACTTGTCCAGATATGGCATGAAAATCTTATTCATGAGATTCATGAAAATTGCTGGGGCATTGGTTAATCCAAAAGGTACTACAAGGTATTCATGATGTCCATACCTTGAAACAAAGGCAGTTTTCGGAACGTCTTCCTTCTTGATCTTTATCTGGTGATAACCGGATCTTAGATCAATTTTGGAAAAGACTCCCACGCCTCTAACTTGATCGAATAGATCTTGTATTCTTGGAAGTGGATACTTGTTCTTGATTGTGACGTTGTTTAGATTCCTGTAGTCTCCACACATCCTTCTTCCTCCATCTCTTTTATCCACGAAGATCACAGGTGATCCCCATGGTGAAACACTTTCTTGTATGAATCCTTTCTGTTCCAAGTCGTCCAGTTGCTCCTTAAGTTCTTTCAACTCCTTAGGCCCCATCTTATATGGTGCTTTTGCAATCGGAGCTGTTCCTGGAATTAGGTCGATAGTGAATTTTATCTCCCTATCTGGTGGCATACCTGGTAATTCTGTAGGAAACACATCCTGGAATTCATTCACTACAGGTATATCCTCTAATTTCACCTCCGTCATGCTGTTCAGCTGTAGCTCAACTTTTATCTGTGTATGTTTGTCGCCTTGGTAGATCATTCTACTTCCATCGGGGCTTTTCAAAGATACGGTCTTGTTCACACAGTCGATCAATGCTCCGTTAGCTTCTAACCAGTTCATACCAAGAATGACATCAATGTCCTTCATCGGTAAAATGAACAGGTCTGCGTCAAACACGCACTTATTGATCATGATGACTTGTTTTTGTTTGGTATGGGTTACTACTATCGTTCCCCCCGCAGAAAGTATGGTTATGGGTGTATCTAACTTAGTGCAACTAATCCCATGTTTGATGATGAATTGCTGAGAAATGAATGATGTAGTTGCACCAGTATCAAAAAGTACTTTGCCAGGATGGGTGAGTATCTGGAGCGTACCTATCACCGCCTGATCGGAGTTGACCACCTCCTCCAGACTAGTGCAGTTCAGCTTGCCGAAGGGCTTCTTATTCTTCCGGTTCCCTCCATTATTTCCTCCTCGGTTTCCTCCTCCTCCTGACTGACCTCCTCCCGTATTTCTCTTGGGACAGTCCTTCAGCATGTGCCCCTCCTGGCGACAACCAAAGCATATGATCTTTGGCTTCTTGCAATCCTTCGCAAAATGCCCTGTGAATCCACAGCTTCTGCAAACAATTTGATTTGCAGTCTGAAAGGCTTGGTTCTTCCTGCTACCGTAGTAGTTGCTGTTGTTGTTGTTGTTGTTGTTGTATCTTGGCTTGAAACTCAAGCTGGTATTGGGCTTGTTACTAACAAACCTCTTAGGCTCAAACTTGGCCTTCTTCCTCTTTTCTTCTTGCAGTTGCTTGAAATCATCTTCAAGAGTGATGGCTGCATCCACCAACTCTTGGAATTCTGTCGCTCTCATCATACGGAGCTGTACCTTGAACTGGGGACTTAACCCCCTCAAAAATCTCTTCTTTTTCTTGTCCTCGGTGTTGACTTCCTCAACAGCATACCGGGACAGCTTTGAGAATTCCCTGACATAAGTCAGAATGGCCTTGTCCTTCTGCTCGAGACTTTCAAACTCTCGACGCTTTAATTCCACAATACTTTCAGGGACATTGGATTCCCTGAACTTCCTCGCAAACTCCTCCCAGGTAAACACTTTTCCAGCCGGATAAACGGCTACGATGTTGTCCCACCATGATGCGGCAGGTCCACACAACATGTGTGTAGCATAACGGACCTTCTCCTGGTCGTTACAACCAACAGTATTGAGCTTTCGCTCGGTATCCATAAGCCAATCATCCGCGTCCATTGGCTCGGGCGCGTATGCGAAAGATATAGGCTTGGTGTTCTGGAAGTCTGATAAAGTGACTCCCTGATTCTCGGGTCTCTCCACCCAATTCTGTTGCAGTAGCTCCTGGAAGAATTTATTCTGCTGCTCCAACGTGATACGTTGCCTTTCCTCCACCATTTGCATGTAATGGATGAAATTTTGCTGCATCATGGGTGGTGGTGGTGGAAACTGATTCCTGGCTGCTTCATCAGCCTCTTCCTTTTGCTTTGCTTCGCACTCCATGCGCTGCGCTTCGGTCTCCTCTCCTAACGCTCCCGACATAACCCCCTAGTTCTGCAACACAAGATGATACTCATAATTACTCCATGCGCAAGTTTTCTGAGCTCAACTTTGTGCACAGAACTAGTCACGCAATGGAAATCAAGAAGCAAATCCAAATCATACAAAACATATACCATGTATATACATACTTAAGTGGTCTTATTACAATACTCAAGTCGATGTGAGTATGCAAACTCACTTATTAAAGTATATGTACAATTTTCTACAAATATTACACACTACAATACACGTGGTACTTGTGTATTGTAGTCCCGCCTTCCTTGGTGGACTCTAGTCGATCTTCACTCCCGGTACATCCCAGGCTTCCATCCGGTCGAACGTGTCGTCCTCCTGATAGACCCTGGAACATAAGGTCTTCCCGTCGGCTGGTAATCAGAATCGGACGATGATCCTAGGGAGAAATCAGTGTTCACGAACTGGTCATTAAGTGCATCATAGTCCACCCATCGGGTGTACTCCCCTGTAGCTCCACCATAAGTATTTCCAACATTTGTATCCGACTCAACCTGTGTCGGATACCCTCCATCAACTCCTCCATTACTAGGATAACTCTGGTTCTGGGTCGTGGCGTCTTCATTCATCTCCCCGTCATAATACACTGATGTACTATGAGTTCCAGTATCAGATCCCCAACGCCAACCCGTGGAGTTTTCTATAGGAGTCACGGAACGCTGATTGTTTCCGGATTCCTCTCCACCCTCATATCCCCCATAGGAACTACCCAGATAGTTCCCAGGTGTAACGGGTGTAGTTTCACGCTCAAGAGGATCAATACTAATGTAGTCACCAGCTGAGTAAACTGGTATGTGCACCACATTCTCCATAGGTTCTTTCCCCCTAGTCTCCTCCTTGGGTTCAGTAAACTCCTCTAGCATCGTATCAATTGCTCCCGTCAAATGATGGTTCAACTGAAAGAGAAATGATATTAGGTTGCGGCTATTATCCATGTATTTTGCAGCTGCTATTGGTTTGCGTTTTGCATATTTGTAGTGGTGAAGCATGGGATCCTCTTCCTCCTGATTATGAGGAATGTGGGTGAATTCGGAACCCATAAGCTCTTTCGTCTTATGCTCCCGAATATCGGTGATGGCTCTCATAACAGCTATATGGTAGGCTGTGTTGATAGTTCTGGCTTCACCTGCTGGCATTACTACGCTCATTCCCAAAGATTCGGGAAGTCGCAGTCCTACCCTACACTTTGCCAATACAGTACCATCGTAGTACATGTATTTCTTTACTTGGATCTGGGGATCACACCCAAATTCAAGTAACATGGCACGTAGAATATCTGCAAGTCCTCCTTCATATTCACTCAGTGTGGAATCCATCACTTTCACGTTTCGTCCCGGACGTGAACTTGCCATGTTGGCTGTAGAAATAGAAAGAATATAAGATTAGTAATAATGCATCATAATAGAGATAATAAAGAATTATCGCACTAAAAGATATGATTGTTGTATTCTCAATTGAATATACACCATATTTTTAGAGAATTCTTTACTAGTCCTATTTGACTCCTAATGTTTGGTCCCATTTACTAGGTTCCAACCTAAGGTCAAAGCTTTTGCTCTGATACCAACTGTGGTGACCCTGCATACCACTGCATGTTGTAGTATGCCAGTCATTGATATAACATTCACGAAGTACCATTCCGCAAATATTACATCCCTCAGAGTAGTACAACAGAACATAGAAGGTCCATAACTCATTCATTTAATATTACAAATATCATACACATATCGTCTTGGAGCTCCTCTTGGGTCCTAAGAGGAATACTCCTGGGTTCGAGGCGAACCCAACTTAGCTTACAATATAGATGTCTCATTAAGTTGTACATTTATTCTCTCGAGCAGCTGAATACTAAGAGTTCGGGCTGCTCGGCTACTACTACTACTTGATGTTTCTAGGCTTGATCTCCTCCGGAAGCCTCCCCGGTTCCGTAGACTATGAGATAGTCTACGCCTTCAACACCTCCAGAGAGGTCTGGTTCTTCATAGCCGATGATCTTGGCTCCTTCAGTGTGGTCGTAGTCCTCCTCCAGACGATTCAGACAATCTAAGCAAGGGATTTAAGATTGGGATGAGTACGAGCGTACTCAACAAGTTCATTATAGAGAAGAGGTGTTTACTGCACTAGCTACGATATTAGACCAGAAAGTCTAATACCAATGCAAGTTTTGATAAACATTTCTTCAAGAGATTGCTTTTATTTCCAAGAGCTATGTCCGTCAGCCTTCACCGGTTTACTAGAACTTCATGGAGCTCCTTTCCGGCCATGTCATAGCAGCTCCTTATCCGGAACAGGGAGTGACAGGTCACGGTTCTTTACACTCTGCAGAGGTGTGTTGCTTTACCCATAAGAGATCTTAACCTTGGTGCCAACCGGGCAGCTTTCCCGTCCACACTTCCTTCGGTGTGAGGCCCGGTATAAGGTCATAGTCAATTATATTCCTCCTCTACCTCGCACACCCACCCTTTGTTGCAAACCCCGACCCTGGGTCCTCGCCGGTCCCATTATTCCCGTAATTTCAGGGTGGACCCCGACCATGACAACAGTTCTAGGCTCTACCATAAACTCCTTCGCCGGCAGCTGCAACCCATCATAGACCGCATTACCGTGGGGAATTAGAATGGGCTCCCCACCCTCCGGTTGTTCCGCGAGACACAACTGCTACGGTAAGCATTGCATTACCGCGGGGAATTAGAATGGGATCCCCACCCTCCGGTTGTTCCGCCAGATACAACTGCTACGGTAAGCGCATCCGTTGATGTACAAGAGGTGGAAATCAATTGACTATTCCGTCCCACTCCAGATCTTATGGTTAACACGGGTATTACGGCACAAGAATCACTGGCGACATTTGTTGTTTAATCCTAGATGGATATAAACCCTTGCAATGGAACCTCCACCATATCAACACAATCCATGGTTCCATTACCCACCACATAGTCATATTCATAGTTATGAAAGTAGTGGTTTTGGTTTTTATGCAATAGTGATAACCATAGTACTTTGCAAGTAATTTGATAGAAATACTCAAATGACATGAGCAAGTGATGAACTTGCCTGAACACTGCAAAGTTTTGTAGTTGGAAGGTGTGGACTGACCCTTGTCCTCTGTCTCTGAAAAATAGCATCATTGTCCGATAAGGGCAATGGTTAAAGAAGCAATTATGCATGATTCCAGTTTTAGGGTTTGTTCCCCCCTTCCGATGTCGTTGTTATTTCGTGTGAGAGGTTAATACTAAGAACAACTTGGAGATACTTGATTTAGGGTAAATACAACCTTGAAATATTGTCAAGGTGTTTTTAAAGTCCAGATGCATTAATGGACTTATTTTCTTTATTGAAAATAATATGTGTGATTTAAATCTTTATTTAAATCATCAAATTAAGACTTATTCTTGTTTGTCTTCAAAAATTCTCTTTGATATTTTATTTAAATAGAGAATTTTATGCTGATCAATTTTCATATTTTTAATTATTTTTTTAGAGCTCTTATCAATTTTCTATTTAATTTCAAAGTTTCTGGTTTTTAATGGATTTATGAAAAGACTGTTTTGCCCCTTGGGCCCACCTGTCAGGGTGGCCCAACGGTTTAGGTTTGGCCGACCCACCTGGTCCGGCCCAACCCACTCACTCTATCCCTCTCTCTCTCGCGCGTGTCCGAACCCTAACCCTAACGAGCTCTGGCGACTCGCGTCGCCGCCATCTTCTCGGGATTGTTCCGGCCAGCTCCGGCCGTCGCCGCCGGCGAGATGCTGCGGATCTGGTCCGCCTCTCGATGGCGGACCTGATGGTCCGCGTCGATCTGATGCTCGCTGCTTCCTCGTCTCGCCCCCAACGCCACCACTCGCCTGCCGTGATGTGCTGCGGCGATTTCGTCGTCGCCGACGCGTCTAGCGTCGTGGCGCCGCCGTGGCTTCGCCACCGTGTGCGCGAGCTGCCGTGGTACCGCCATGGCCCGGCTTGGCATGGCGCCGCCGTGCTCCGGCGCGTGCCGCCGTGGCCGCCATGGCTACACCGTCCTGCTCAGCTCCAAGTAAGTGCACCACCTTTCTCCTTCTCCGGTGCCTGTTCTTCTTCCTCCTCCAGTAGCTCTGGTCATGGCTTCCCTCCTCGTGCCTATGCTGCTCTGTGGCTGGCCTTACTGTTGCTGCGCTACTGCTATACTGCTTGTGCTGCTGTGTTGCTCATGCTGATGTGCTGCTTGTGCTGCTGTGCAAAATTGCTAAGCTATGTGCTTGTTAAAGCTTGCATCTCTTGCTAGAATTCTTCCCTGTGCCTCTGTTCTTGTTTCTATGCTTGCCTGACACTCATGTGTATTCATCTATGCTTCAATGGCTTGATTGCAGTATGCAATTCTTGCAAATTTGCAAGTGCCTGAGCTTCTGTGGCTAGTTCTTGTGCTCAAATTCATGAGCATGCTCATCTGAGCATTGCTGTTGGCTTACTGGTATGATTCAGTGATGAGCACTAAGTGGTTTACTTGTTTATCATGATCCAGTGGTTCATCAAACCTTTGATGTGCTTCTGGATACAATCATAAGGTTATTAATTGATTATCTGTGAAGCAATTCATTAAGTAATGTGTATGTTTATTTTATATGGTCAATGTGATGCTAGAATTGGTTCTAGCATGCTTCAGCAAGCTCTGGTGATCCAGTGATCATCAGCTCCTTGTTTATTGCTTGCTTTACTTACTGCCTGTGCTTGTCTGGCTTATTCTGGTGACTGTGCATCACCATGCCTTGTGCTGGTGTGTGCTGTGATTGGCTCAAGCAATTGCTGTTGCTTGCAGTGATCAATTGGATCATGTGTAAGTGTTCCAGTTACTGGTGATTTGTGAATTTCATTTATCTGTATAGCTTGTCCTTGTTTATTGGATAAATGAGATGAACTGCTTGCAGTGATGACTCTTATGATTAGCTTGATTGAGCTAGAGGGATGCCAACAGTGGTTGGGAACCCTAGCTCCTCTCTGAACCCAATCTGGGTAATGATACAATTGCTTGGCTTGGTGGTTTGGCTGTTTTAGTGGTTGAGGTGACCCTGGCAGTAATCATATGCTGCCCTAGGGTAGCTCCCCTCTTGTTGGCTTGCTGTGGCTCACTAGATGCTTTCTGGGTGATCCTTTTGTGGGATTGCCAGTAGCTTTTGATGTTGAAATCAAATAGACAATGATTTGTCTATGTCTGATGGCCTGACTAGCTGTAGGTGCTAAGTGTGTAGCTAGGCTAGCTGTGTTTTCATCTCTTGCTGGATTTCTTCAGTTATGCATTGGTTTTCATAGCTGCTGTTCCCATTAGATGATTTCCTAGTGGCCTTACTACTTTTGCTTGCACCATATGGCTTAATAGCCAGATGATGACACAAATTGGGTATCACACCCTTTTGCTTGTGTGTGATTGGTGCATATGCTTATGTATGAACAAAACCATCTGGTTTGTTCATGATGATTTGTATACCTCACTCCAGCTCCTAGAATTTGGTGTTGGTGTAGAGGTTTTGCTTCTGGTGGTTTGTTTGGCTTGCCCTGCTCCTCCTTGTGAGCTTGATGCTTCTTGGTTATTTGCTGTGGTGGTGAAGATGTGTTGAACAGCAGTGGCTGTTCAAGCTGTTCTTGTGTTCTTGTGACTTACTCTGTGAGGCTGCCGTCGATGAATGAAGCAAGTTTGCTGGTGAAAAGCTTATATCTGGTCCTCTACTTGCTCTCCTGGTCGACAAGATCGCCTTTGCGGGCTGTTATGGTGACTCCCCTAGCCTGGTGTGTTGTTACACATGCAGCAGGCCTTGTGTGCTGCCTGTGTGTGTGTGGCTTGGGACTTGGGCTGGTGGGATGGATCAGCTCGGCAGCTTGGTCATATCCACTCTATGTAATATTTGCTAACCTGCCAAGTGGCTTTGCCACTTGGCTTAATGCTTTGTTTGTTGTGTATGTGTGCAGGGATCAAGTTGATGATCAAGATGAAACTCAAGATCATCTTGATCAAAGAATTCATGAAGATCACAATGTAGTTTAGGTCATTTGAATTCCTTGTAATTTTCCTTTTTCTTTTTCTATTTCTCCAATTCTTGTAATGTGTTGTAAATGTATTTATCTATTCTGGATATTGTAATGACATTGTATTATGTGTGTGATTATCAATAAAGCTCAAGTTTTCCTTAATGAGCTTTATGTAATTGTTGTATTACTTATATTCTTGCTTAATGAAATTATCTCATATTTGAATTATGTGATAACCATTTGATGTTTGAATTTGAAATTCAAATTCAAATTTGGTTTGAATTCATTCAAACAACTTAACTTGTAATTTAATCATGCAACTTATGATTTCAATGCAATTTCACTTCTCTCTTCTCAAAACCCTAATTTAGACAAGTAGGAACAAGTTCATCGCACTCTCGAAACCCTAACCCTGTAAGATGTCGAGAGAGAAACATGTCCCCCTTTTGATGCAGTTTTGTTTTAAAAGCGCGAAATTTCCCCGGAATTTACAATGCAATGCACATCCCTTTCTAAAATCTACCCCTCGATCGCCTCTAAACCTGGGACATTAAGCGACCGAGTACGAAAGTGCTGCCGGATTGCATCACCAGAACGATCGTCTACATCAACCACGAGATCTGATCTCGTTAAGGCTTTGGATCTTCGAGGGTTAGTCTCTCTTCTCTGTTGTTGCTCCGATCTCATAGATTATTGGCTTTTCCATAGATTGGATCTTGGATTTATTCGTATTTGTGGTAGAATTTTTTTGTTTTCCATGCAACGAACCCATCACTTCCAAGTAATATCATCCTCCTCGTCCTCATCATGTTCGAAATTGTTGATGAGGCCCAGAAGCTCCACAAATTGAGATAGATGGTCCATAGAGAAACCTTGGTCCAAGTCAACCTTACTAACCCATGCATTACCATTAAGAGCTTGGGCCACTTTCCAATTCTTCCTCTTGGAGGAGGCGAAGATAAAGAGGTGCAATGTCGATGGGCTTTCGTCCTCCAAGCCATGGTGCTTGCCAAAATGGTGTTTTCTTCCCGTTCCCAACCTTGATAGAAGTAGCGGTGTAAAAAATTTCCATGTCTTCAAGAGAGCAAGGGTTACCGTAACCCACCCATATCTTTCTAGGATCCTTCCACTCAAGCCAAGGCCAACGGAGGCGAAGGGTCGTAGCAAACTTTTCCATGTAAAGCACCCCGAGGCCGCGAAGCTTTTTTGGCCGACAAACCGTCTCCCAATTTACCTTGCACTTTGCACCCGTAGTGTGCTCCTTGGCCGACCAAAGGAAGACGCGCTCCACCTTGTTGATGTAGGCGATGGTGCTTGCCGGAATGGAAAGAGGTGTCAAAAAAATGGCTTGGGATGCAAGGACTGATTTAACCAAGACGGCATGGCCGGCCGTAGTGATGTATTTGCCATGCCAAGACGGGAGCTTCTCGTCACACTTGTCCTCAAGATGTTGAACAACCTGCCTTCGTAAGCATCTCACCTTGAGTGGAAGGCCAAGGTACCGCAGCGGGAACGAGTCACTTTTAGCCAAAATACCATTTAGGATGTCGTCAAGGTTAATGTTGGCACACCTTATGGGGACGATGGAGCTCTTGAGGAAGTTTGTACAAAGCCTGGTAACCTTTCCGAAGTCATTGAGGATGTGGGCGAGGTTTTGAATGTCTTCTTTAATAGGGGGTACAAAGACCGCCGCATCATCCGCATAAAGAGATGTGCGTAGGATGGTACCCCACCCTCGGATCTTATGAAGGTGCCCATGCCCCGTTGCCTTTTCCAACATGCTTTAGCTTGTGATGCTTCGCACCAACTCAACAAACACCTAATGTTTTTAACTGGGCTTGGTAAAAGCACTTGTCAGTTTTACACTAGAGTGGAGAATCACATCAAGAAACTGTAGTAATTTGATGAACCATCAAGAAACTCTAGTAATTTGATATGAGAAGAAAAATCCGGAATTAACAAGTATATATAGAGAAAAAACACAGAGTACTTCTAGACACTTTCTAATAAACAGGATAATTTCATAATGTTGTTCTGTAATACTTATCCTCTAAGCATTGAAACACTACTAGGTTACAACCCAGAAATTTTGTTTAACGCCCTCTCACTTTCAAATAAACAGGATAATTTCATAATGTTGTTCTCTGGACTATGTCTCTTTCCATTAGGTATATGCCAACTAAACTTCATAAATATTTATAGTGCAAAGATGCTTCATATTACTTTCAGAAAACCAACATGTATGAAGCATATACATACACGCATACCGCCATTGGTAGGTTAATGATTTGGTGGTAATCTAAACCGTAACTTATAATTTACTGAACATATTTCCTCAGTCACAGAAGATAAGGTGACTGTAAGAGAATTTCTGGCTGTGGTGTTGACGGAAATACTTGATTTTTATTTACTGCCAGTTCATACCTCCAATATACATGCACACATTGGTGAGCGAGAAGATGGCTAAAGATGAATGTCAATACAGTAAAGTGGCAATGGCATTATCGGCTAAGCTCCTGGTCATCCTTTTTTTTAAATAAAATGCATGAGGGTCCGACTTTAAATTAATAAAGTCCGGAAGGTCAGGAATACTGTCTTACAATGCTGCGGCATACGACTTATCCAAAAGAAACTAACACAAAGATAAAACACTAGCACAAGAAAAAAGAAGAGGCAGGGATCGGCCTCCCCATCCAACAGACCTAAAGGACTGGGTGCTTGTAGCGATTGCTCTCAAGGATGAGTACAGCTCCCTAAGCTCACTTGTCATCCAGTCAATCCTTCTTTGTCCCTGGGTGAACTGTCCGAATGAAATGCAATTTCGTCTTGCGCGCGTTTTTTTTTAAAATATCTAGTTCTATATGCTGTTTTTGAACTGCGTGTGTGTTCTTCGAGCCCCAAATCAGCTATGGATGCCCTGGATACGCGGATTTGGGGTTGGTTTGCCGCTTCTGCTAGAGATGCTCTAAGGATGTATTTGTGTCCTACGAATCACTTCATCGTTTACTCAGTTGGACTCGTCATGAAGTGGCAGTCACTTTTGACATAGACGCTCAGATGTACCGTACATGTATCCCTAGCTATCACATGTCGGGTAAATAAAAATACCGGAAGTAGGTAATGAACAGAATTTATCTGATTTAATATGACAAGGGATACATCATATATACGTGAAAAAGACAAGGGACCAGAAGTTATACATAAGAACTCTTAACAATGGTTTCAAGCTTCTCTTTCCTCTTAGTCTGACTACGGTAAAAAAGGAAAAAGCAGCTTCATAATTGTTAGGTCAGTGCCGGCGGGCATAGCTGTTTGACTATGCAGGGAGGCTATACATACCATTAATTGTTATTTTCTTTTGTGCGTGATGATGAAGGGAAAACACGCGAAGCTGAACAACACAAGAATATCCTTCCTCGAGATGCCAGATGTGAAAAAGAATTACAAAATGACGAGTTATGTTCCTGGTCTCAGGATAGGTTTATCAAGGTGCCGCTGTCATGCTGGAAAAGACAAAAACAGTAGGTTGCAACTGGCGACATAATTTTCGTTCCTGATTAGCGTTAGTACTTATCCTTCTGTAGTCCTGATTGCATTGCATGGAACAAATAATTTGGTACAATCGTTGCTTCAAAGGCCATCAGGCCAGAAGTACACCATAACCTAAAAGAAAATGACGAACACCGGCCGGTCGTCAAGCATATTTAACGGTTACGGCCGGATACTATATGATCGAGATGCCTATAAATGGAACCCCTGCATTCACGTATCTCTCACAGCACATCCAAAAGAAAGTAGGCAAGAAAGTAAGTCAGGATTTGAGTACGGATCCTCTGCCCCTCAAGCATTTCCTTCCCATAGCCATGGAAAGTAGTCCTCAAAATGTTCTGCCCCTGCTACTCATCTCCAGTTTCATCCTAGCCATGGTCAGTCCATCCTTGTCATGTCCCACTTATTGTGAAGCCAAGATAGATGAGACCTGGTACCTGCGTCAAGTTGGCAGTGGACCAAACCAGAACCAAGATATAGTAGTTAACTCAACGGCCCCAGCAACAACTAGCTTTGGCGTGATCGCCGTGAACAATTGGGCAGTGCTTGTTGCACCCGATCCCAACGCTGTTGTCCTTGCTCATGCGAGAGGCCTGCATGTGCAGGCTGGCCAAGCTGGTACTGTTTCCTGGTACACCACTTTCAGCTTGGTGTTTGAGGGGCCTAGGTACGTAAACTTCTTGCCAACCATTTTGTAGAGCTTGATTGGAGTTCTCAGTTTGCTCGGCAATACTTATATGTGCATATGTATGTATATATATGTTGGATGCTGCATATACATGATATTTAATAAATTGCGCATGTAAAACAGGTTCAATGGGTCAACATTACATGTAACGGGGATCACCGGCTTCGAGGGCCAGTGGGTTGTTGGTGGTGGGACTGGAGAACTGGCATCGGCACACGGCGTCATCAAGCACAAAATACTAACAGGCTTGGGCTCGGCCGTTGAGAATTATAGACAGCTAGATATACAGGCATTCTACACCCCGCCAACGGTAAGTAGAACGTGTGAGAAGGCGGATGTGCATAAATTAAAATTAGATTATCTATGTCACACACCATGTGTTAAGAGTTTGCTATATACAAGATGTGATTCTTCGCTGTCCCTCTTAAATTCAACAGCTAGAGTTTCTTTTATGTTTATAGAAAACTCGACTTGTTTATATTTCAATTTAGTAACATGATTCCCAAGTAAGGCTGGACGTTCGGGCCGATCTTTTTGCTCGGCTCGAGCTTTTGCTGGCTCGGCCCGAGTTGGGCTTGGCCCGCAGAATATCTAGACCGAGTCGAGCCCAAAAATCCGGCCCGCAGCAAGCTCGTGGCTCGTCCAGCTCGGCTCGGTCCAGCCCGTCAGCTCGACAATTTTTTTTCTGATTAACCAGAGAAGTTGATAAGTAGGCAAACTGGGCTGCTGCAGCCCGTTACATCCGAGCGAGACACTTAGGGATTGAGTCGTCTTCCTCCATTGTTTCTTCTGTGACGCCTCTACCGCCGCCCCGCACCTCGCCCCCTGGTACTCCCCTCCCAGCTCCTTGCCTCCTACTACACCAAGCCAACTCGTCCGTCCTCACGCCGTTGCGCTGCACCAGGTAGACGCCGTCGGGTTCAGTCATGCAAGATCCTGCTGCGCCTCTTAGCTCCTCGCCTCAATGGCGCCGAGCTCGTCGCCACTGCTGCTCCACCGTCTTCCCCTTGCTGCTCCACCGTCGTTGCCCTACTGCTTCACCATGGGCCCACATGGCAATGTCATGGTCAGCTTGGCTCGCGAGCCAGACCGAGCCAGACCGAGTTTTCGTGAAGCTCGGGCCGAGCTCATTTTTCCAGCTCGTCACAGAAACGAGCCAGCCAGCCCGAGCCGAGCCGTTTTAGAGCGAGCTAAAGACTGGCTCGCACCGAGCCCAGCTCGAGCTGGCTCGTGTCCAGCCTTATTCCCAAGCATCTATAATGGCATAATAAAGCTATATTTCAACAGCTAGAGTTGTCAACTTTATATAATACCAGACTTTTGACTAATTTATTCATATTATCTAATACTGCATAATAAAGGTAGTCTATGTGAAGAGAGAGCAACATGTACATGATTCCCAGGAGTCTAAATGAGTTTACAATCATAGGTAGTCAAAGCTTCCGGAGTTTTACAAGCTTATTGATGATTCATCTTAGTGTTAAATTGAAATGGAACAATAAATATATATTTCCATAAAATTGTATTATTTCATTATTAGCATAGTTGATTTATCTCTCATAGTACATGCTCCCTCTTTCTGAATACGGGGCCACTACTAAATAAATACAATTTGCAGCTATACAAGGCCACTATCTCTTCACGAGAAGAACTGGTTACATTTCTTCCTTGTCCCATGGTGCTTATTAATTCGGATGTTGCATGCAGTCAGTGGCGGAGCATGGGCCAAATTCAACACTAGGTCATTTCAATATTGTACTATAGAGACTGGATCAAAAGTGGAATATCTGTGTCTGGTGGGCTGGAATTCATGCTAAATCCTGAGAGAATGTTAGAAAAAAGGGTGAGCGACGGTCCAGTATGGCCCACCTGTAGAGCCACCCCTGCATGCAGTCATAGAAAATAGGCACCACATACGAGAGGGTTTCCACATAATTAATCGTGAAATTTATTAGTTGCCTTTGTTTTCTTGGTATAGTAAAAATACTGTAGCGTTAGGTACAAAGACCAAACCATGGATTTTATGATTCATTGACTATCCCAGTGTAGAAAAATCCCAAAATATTATAGCAAAACCCTTTTCAATATTTGGTAACTAATTGAAAAAAAAATTATACACTCGCATTTTTTCTTTTTTTCACACTAATGTGTTTTAGTCCTCGAGTTGTAGGAGTATACCATAAAAAAGTTAATAGTCAAATAATCATATCCAATGATTTATAAATTTGCATTAATTTGGTTTTGTATATCACATAAGATATTCTGGGGCAGATAGAACAATAATTAATCTAATGTTAGTCTTGTTTGTCCATTGTTTTATACAGGTTAATGAAAAGGGTCTTTCCATCATGTAATTTGATAAAGCATGTGTTAAGGGTTGCATGCCCTGGGTAGATGTGACAAGCTACATCAAGAGGTTGTGAAATAATGCGTGGATTTCTACACTGGGATGGTCTATTAATCCTAAGATCCATGGTCTGGTCTTTGTTTTTGTAAAGTATATTGGTTGCTTTTGTGTGATCGCTTGCTCGAATATGGAATCCGCTAGTCTTTGTTGTTGTATTGGTTGTTTCTTTGTGACCGCGTCCTTGAATATGGCTTGGAAATAATGAAAATCTACTCTCTGAGGAGTAGTGAGTTGGCAATGACTAACGATGGTCTCTTAAGTCATTTCCGTGGTATCACCATAAGATATCTTTTGGTATGCGTCTGCCCCATGCGACAATACACTTTAGACATCAACAATATAGTCGCGTTGGCATAAATGACTAGAGATGCACACAAACCGATTCTTGGTTGTAATTACAGTTAAGAACCCAATAAGCTAGGGTACTGTAACATCCTAACTTTGCAAGACCTAAAACAGAGGAGCTCGTTCCATCTGCTAGATGTGATGTTTGAGTAAATAAAAGCACCCTTTAAAAAAAACCCTCACTTTATACAGGTTAATGTAAATGGTATGGGTCATCGAGTAATTTGATAAAGGCCGGCCGAGTTGTTGTTGTTGTTGGTGGTGGTGGTGGTGGTGGTGATGGTGATGATCATGATGGTAGTGTGGTGGGTTCACTAAAAGTACTCCCTCCGTCTAACAAAGGATGACTCAACTGTTTCTAAATTTAGATGTATCTAGACGTGATTTAGTGTATAGATACATTCAAATTTTAACAAAGCTAAGACATCCTTTGTTAGATGGAGAAAGTAGATACATTTTTTTTTGAAAGGTTGCCTAACCGACCTTTTATTCAGAAGATAACAGTGTTACATCTCGAATTACATCACCTAAGATAAAATCGGGTGGACTACCATCCCAACAGAAACCATTACTCGACTCATAGGCAACCTTAGCTAGACTATGAGCTACTACATTTGCATCACGTGGGCAATGTTGGAAGACCACCATGTCCATTAAACTCGCCTTCTAGAAACAATCTGTCAGAACAGCTGTGTAAGGGCTCCATAATTCTATGTCTCCATTGCAAGTTTTGATCAACTCCAAAGAGTGCGACTAGACATAAGCTGAAGAACACCCCATCTGCTCAAGAAATTCCAAACCTCTGAGCAGCGCCGTTGGTTCCGCATTTACAGCACTCATCATGTTGTTCAACCAACAGGCTTTGCCAGCAATGGCTTCTCCCTTATCATACCGCAACACGATACCAGCTGCGCCAGATCCATTAGGATAATATGAAGCATCAACATTTAATTTGCGATATCCTTTCGGTGGTTTGGACCATCTTATCTCTTTCTCCACAGGCTTATTCTGAGAAAGTAGATACATTATTCACTTTGCAGTGGAAGTATAACTAACTTAGACGGTGTATACCGCACACCAGGTTACTACTTTTATTCCGGCCGTCTGAGATTCATGGGTTCACTAAAAGTACAGACAGTATACTCATAATCTTCGATTACTGTTTCAGCGAAGCCACTTGTGATAGTGCTGTGTGCAGTCCCGACATCGACATCTTTGATTTGTGCCATAGCTGGGGTGGTATAGTGTCTATGGCTTTGATTAATTAAATGTTCACTGAACAGATTGTAGTCCAAATGTTGGAATGCCGTTTATGACGTCATGGTGAGTTGGACACCAGTATGATGTTATTATTGTATAACAAGTTGGCGATCTGATATTTCCATCGTAATTGGATTGGTGCTTGCTTGTGATATTGGAGAACATAATCTCTGGTGATTTGTCAGATAAAAATAGTTTTGGTTTCTGCTAACACAAACGGCAAAATTCGGTCAAAAAATTCTTTTTGATGCAGTAGGTAGTGGGAGCATATATATCCAGTTATGCATGGCAGGAGCTGGGAGGCTGCCATGTCCACTTCTATTTTTGGAGCATCAGATTCCACCTCATCTGTTGCCCCCCAGATCGATGGAGATGGCTGCAACCAAACGGATTCCCCTGTCCCCATCCTACAACATCAGCAAAACACTCAATTCCATCTGCAAACAGCGGAGAAATCCTGTCTCTACACCGCAGCTGCACCCCTGTAGGTGATGATCTACACATAAACCTGCAATTCAGTATGCATTACTCCATCATCTTGCATGCATAAACATGTTTCAGGTTTGCAGGGATGGGAGGTGCAGCTTCCAGGTTCGCTGCCCCGATGAAGCAGCGGCGGGTGGAGAGGGACCTCGACAACAAGGTGGTGGAGGCACTCCGGGAGAGGGCGAGGACCAGGAAGAAGACATTCAAGTCGGTGAACAGCATCACCATGCGCCTCCCTCGCTTCAAGGATGGCCTCAGGGACATGAGGGACGTCTTCGACCACTACGGTAAAAATGCTTTCAGCATGGGACAGGCTAAATTTAGCATGGATCAGACTCGAGAGTTTGAACTGAAGTGTGTGATTTCTTTCCACTGATTGGGAGAGCAGACGGGGACTCGAACGGGTCGATCGACAATGAGGAGCTGAGGAGATGTCTGAGGCAGCTCCAGGTTCAGATGTCGGAGAAGGAGGTCGACGATGTCCATCGCTATTGCGATATAGACAATAGAGAGGGGATCCAGTTCCAGGAGTTTGTCGTCCTCCTATGCCTCATGTACCTTCTATTCGGCCCAAACGTCACACGACAGGTAACTAGGTTTTCCTATCCCTAGAAAAATTTCTTGGCCATTTACTGAATCTGTTTCGTGCTGTTTGGTGTCAGGTTTCTGAGTTTGAATCGGCGAAGCTCAACTACGTATTTGATGAGCTCATCGACGCCTTCCTGTTCTTCAACAAGGAAGGGGACGGCAAGATGAGGAGGAAAGACGTCACTCAGAGGATGAACGAGGCATCTCATCAGGAGAGGACACCCAGCCACATTACAACACAGCTATTCAGTCAGTACTGTTGCTGCCCCTTTTTCATGCATATTTTCTGCATGGTCTGAACACAACTATTTTCATGTAAACAAGAAGATTCGTGTGAAATTCAAACAGAACCAAAGTGTCAAAATTTAATTTGTTCATGTACCTTGCTGCAGAGGAGATGGACCTGGACAGGAATGGCAAGGTGAACCTGAAGGAGTTCCTCTTTGCGATGATAAGATGGGCAGGGCTTGAAACTGATGAAGATGATAGCAATGACACTTCTCCTTAGTACTTGCTTAGACTTTCTTTTTATCAGTTTGACAGAATAAATCACCATTTGAAAGTTGGTATCTGTTTTATGAGAAGGTGAAAACATCTGTTATGGCATTAGCTGGTGAGCTCACAAGTTACCACTCACCAGGTTTGCCTGTAATTAACCTCAAATGTTCAGGAATACATGACAGCGAATATACTTGCTATGAAATGGCATCTCAAAAGTTTCTATATTCATCATCATCAAATTTCTGGAACAATACTGTGTATACAAGTTTGCATCATTGACTTCAGAAAATCATTCTAATAGTGTGGATGCAACTTACAAAAATAATTCGTCTTCATTTCCTCAGAACAGGAAATGAAAACTGCAAGCCGTGTGTCACATAACGAAGAAAAAATAGGCAGCTAAGCCACCTTGAACTGCTGGAAATATTACATCAAAACACCAGCAGAATTATCAAGCGCCTTCTTTGCGATCTTGAACTTCCCAGCCAAGTCCTTCTCTGTGTCCTTAGTCATCACATACTGTTTGACGAACATCACAATTCCATCTCTCAAGATTTCAAGCTCTGGAGCCCCAGCGATACGGGTAAAGACGTTCCACACAAGCGAGTCTTCTTTCTGTATCAAGGTCTCAAACACCATTCGGAAATGCATGATCTTTTTTGGGGTCATCTCCACTGGGTTTGCCAGATTGACGACCTTCAACGTCGCGAGTGACAAGGAGAAATTTGCAAGCATCTCTGCAACTAGTTTTGCAAGGTTCATGGATCGATTCAACTCCATCGTATCTAGCTCCTTAAAACGATCCCAGATGCAGTACTACAATGAAACCATAATAAAGCCGGAAACACAAATGTTAAATTCACCCAACTCTACGATATCAATTTGTATTATCCTAGAAAAGTATCTACATGCGCTGCAAACGAGGCAGTAAATCACTAACTTGTGAAGCAGAATAGCTTACTGTAGATATAGAAAATGGTAAAAATACAATGTCATACCTGTAAACTGAACTTATGATTTTTGTCATGGCTGCATAGCTTGGAGGCAAGAACAGCATAATATTTATTGAAAGTCTTCTCTTGCAGACAACAGTCAACAATGACTCTCATAATTTCCCGATCCTACACAACAATAAAGAAAGAGATAACAGTTAAGAATTACTGACAAATGTACATACAGAAAACTCCCATCTTACAAAACAAAAAAAAAATGCATACCTGCTTTCCGGATAGGTCCAGCCTCAGAATCTTGTCAAAAGCATCTATGTAGTCTTCAGCACTCATTATGATGCAAAAGATTGCTCTTCGTATGTCAGTGTTCATCCGCTGGGCAGCTGCAAGTTGAACCAGTTTTTGTGCCTCTACGACCTCCTTGCTGATAACTGTTGCAACATCTTCAATATTGCCTGGTGTGGATGAAACATCCCC
Organism: Lolium perenne; assembly: GCF_019359855.2. Classification (NCBI taxonomy): domain Eukaryota; kingdom Viridiplantae; phylum Streptophyta; class Magnoliopsida; order Poales; family Poaceae; genus Lolium; species Lolium perenne. The sequence continues at coordinate 41,191,913 of NC_067244.2, read as the reverse complement.
GGACAACCACCACTGCCCTTTCTTTTCAGGGTCCAAAAGCTTACTCCATTTTAGCCCACGCAGGAGGATATCTTCTGACTTCAGCTGCAGGCAAGTAAAAAAGGAACAATATATTAAATGAACAGGAAAAGTCTTCTTTTCAGTGTCGGGTGATGAAGCTCTCTGGTACAAACCTTTTGAAGCCACTTTTTTATACGGGTATGGTGAGAAGGATCCTCTTTGGGCCTTTTTTTGTTGTTCTTAATGTCACATATTGTCTCGAGCATAAACTCCATCTGCATGGCAAGTTAAACCAGATAAGAAACTCAAAACTACTCTGACATGAATTACTTCTTAAACAGGCAGCACAAATCAAGGCAACTTACTCTTTTACTGTGAATATCTGCTTTTCCATCTTGGCCAGCTGAGCACGATTTCAACTGACTTACAGAGTTCTGAATACTTAGTACAAAATCTTTCATTGCACCTGGGTCATCTCCCCTCAGCTTCATTCCACAGCCTGTCCATAGAGATATCCCGAGGTTCACTCAGAACAAGAATAACATGGAGTGGTGTTTTGACAGTCTTATGATGGTTCAATACATGAGTTGACTATTATTCAGAAGTAATATGATTAAGACATTGTATAGGGTCTTTTTGGCGCGAGAAGACATTATAAACGTTACATACATTGTAGGATTGTTAATACTGTTGAGACATCCAGCTCTGTCAAGCGCTTGCTCAGCACTGACAGAAGATCATACACAATATCACTGCAATAATAGACAAGATCATCAGAACTTACTGTGACATGGTTCTACATATATATAAAAAAGGATAATATAGATTCCATTTAAATAACAAACCTTGCAATGACGTCAAATATGCACAAATATGAGAGAAGTAAGGTAATATTTCTCAGAGATAACCCATCATCTTTTGAGTACTCATCCTGTCACAAAGGGAAAAAATATATAAAAGATAAACATGAGTTAAGTATCCTGAAACAAAGCAGATACACTGCAAGGAAAAAGAGATCAAAATATACTTAGGAAGCAGAAACATAGCAAGTCTTTTTTATCTTAAAATCAGAATAGTCATACCTCAAAAGAATTGGCAAGAGAAGAAAGGATTTTGGCACTGAAGTCCATACCAACCAAGCACGTCATACCAGCAACAAAGGCTGCAAATACAGCAGCATACCTGCACAAATGAAACAGCATCTTCCATTAGTTTGGTGGTAAGAGCCATCTATCAGTCCACCAATTCATATCTTAAAGTAGAACACAGTAACAAAAGAAGTATGGGGTTTATCTAAACAAGGAACCTATGTTTATGATTTGCCTGACAAAGTTAGTAAACTATTGATAAGTTTCAATGACGTCAAATAAGCATGCACCACAAACAAGGTTCTACGGCAAGGATAACCTTGATATGTCAAGACAACAATCCTTCCATCTTTAAGAATCTCTCCAGCACTAAAACCATCAGTTCAGGTCACCAGATGAAACAAGTATATAGTCACGTCATTCCAGGATAGATTCAGGCTTTATACAAAACTGAAGGTTGGGCAAAACTAAATGTTATGATATCAATTCTCTCCAGTTTATCACCTTGTCTACACATGTGTCTTAAGGTTGATCACTCGAACTCATTCTAAAACAATTACTTAGAACCACTTTGCTAATTCTCCAACAGATATTTGAAATCTAATATGTGAGATTATATTTAAAAAACATGATAACATTCCATATTAAGATATCAATCAGATAAATGTGACTTATATGGAAAGTCCTTAACTGTTCGTTGCCACGAGGTCCCCGGGAACAACTTGCCAAAACTTCATCGCCAATTAACTGACAGCCAACACCTCGAGGAACTGACTGAGAATAGATAAATAGCAATAGAACCAGAAGCACTACGCAATTAGTGAAGCTATAAAATAAAAGATCTGAAAGAAATTTGGCAAGAAAGTATCATGTGAATGAAAAAGGAATAGTATAGAATTATACACGAAAAAGTGCAGCAATTTCCTGAGTAATAGACTCCACATTGGACTCCGAAAGCCTGTTTAGAAGTCCTGATGCATACAAGAAATAAAGCCATCTATGAGAATACGCTCACAAATAAAACGGATAATGAAATCAGAAACATTCTGCATAGAAGCGGAAAAAAAAGACAGGATCGGAAGTCAGACCTCTTACTCTCCGGCGTAAAACGGAGATTTCTTCTGCTTCTGAACTAGGAACAGCACGTAGACTAGGAGGCACATACTTCGCCTTTGAGGCTGAGCGTGTTTCAACCACATTAAGCTCTTCACCCTCAGATTCGTGAACCGATACATCGCTTTCTTCAGCCATTTCCACACCTCCACCACCTGGTTCCTCCGTGGCATCATCCTTCACTTTCCTCTTGTCTTTCCTCTTCTGTTTCTTCTTGTCCGCCTTACTGTCATCCATCACATCCCCATCACCGTCCTCTGAGTCATCATCCTTCACTTTCTTATTTTTCTTTTTCCGTTTCTTCTTTTCTGGTTTACTGTCATCCAGCATGTCCTCACCATACTCCCTCGTTTCAGCATCCGAACCATAGTCACCACCAAATCCGAGGTCCCCGAAAAGATCATCCATACCGTCATCCGGCCCCCCCAGCTTTCCTTTCTTCACTTTAAGCTTCTTTGCAAGCTTCCTCTCAGTCTCCAGATCCTCCTCTCTGCCCGCAGCGCCACCCATCTCCAGTTCAAGATACTCCTGGAACTTAGACTTGGACTTGACCTTGTGGCCTTCGTCGGGCTCACTTCTCCTCCTCTTCTTATGCTCTTTCTTCGGTTTCTTCTCCTCTACCGGACTCGGTTGCACGGATGGCTTTGCCGGCTTCTTATTTTTGCCACCCTAAATTCCAGAAATTTCTACACTTCATCAGCAAACTAAAATAGTAAAGCTACCATGAAAGCATTTTTTTTCTTTTCTCTACACTTGTGCTTGATGATTTTGGTGAGCTCACCTGGTGCTGAACCCAGGAGAGAAACCGCTGCTTGTTCTTATTGGACCTCGCTTCTTTTCGCTTCTCCTTGCGGGACTTGGGTTCTTCTTGCCCTGAGGAAAAAAACCACAACCGAACAGATAGCTAGCTCAGTTCACGGCAGGACATGTCCGGCCTCACGGCGGATTAAAGCTCACTGGCGCGGAAAGACATTTACCTGCCATTATTTCTCCTCCGAGTCTGCTTCCACCACCTGCCCTCCTCGCTCGCTACTCAATCAGAGCTGCAAAAACAACCATGAAAGATTAAGGGGGACTTCTTTTGGGCTTGTGCTTATGCATAAGCCAGCTTACAGAAAACGGTGGTGGGAAACTGTGGTGGGAAGAAAGCTCCTAGAAACTAGTTCCTCTCATTCTTTTGGGCTTATAGAACCTTGGCTTATTTGATGTGTTGAGATGTAAAATCTCTGTAATGCCCCTTAATTTAGATATGTGCTCTAGACAAGTGCTGATTATCAGAAATTTACAGCGACATACATGTGTTATTTCATATGCTGTGTTTGGATGTTCGAAATTTAGCTCGGAATTGAATTGCCCTGAAAAGTCCAAATCCAAGTTGGAAAGGAATTGAATTGCCCTGAAAATTCAATTGCTCGCAGGGAATTATGCTACCTCTCCTCAATACTGCATTTCATCATGATTAGGCAAACAAAAAAATTGACAGAGAAGGGGAAGAGAAGGGACATGGAGAGGAAAAGCTTGGGGATGGATGGGGAGGGCCGGTGAGCCGCCGTCGTCCCACCATACCGCGGCCGCTTCCCCTGCCTCAGGCGGCCGCCGTTCTCCACATCCCGTGCTCGATCCAGGGTTAGCAGGGTCGGGGCGGGTGCGGGTGCGGGGGCGTGGAGGGGAAGCAGCGAGGGAGCGCCATGGGTGAGGGACACGGCGGCGGTGACTACTGCGGGGAGGGAAGATGAACGGCGGCGGGGAAGGGAGAGAGGATGGAACTCACCGCCGGTCGCCTCCAGGTCGCCTCGAGTGAAAGCAACAGCGGCGGCCGTGGCAGTGCGCTCCGGCGGCGGCGGCGGCGGCGGCAATGCTAGGAACCCTTCTTCGTTTGGGGAAGGGTTTCAGTTTTACAGGTAAGCCCCTGAAATCTCTCAGTTTCCGCCCAACCGCTGCCTCATCTAACGGTCGATTCCCCATCGGACGGTTGCAGTTCCGCCTGGCTTTTCCCTCCCAAAACAAAAGAAAACCTAAAACCCCACTCCGATTCCGGCCCCGAATCCAAAAGAAAGCTCGCATTTTTATCGCCGGATCCCCCGTCCTCCCCCCATCCTCTCCCTGTTCCTCTTCCCATCCACTATCTCCACCATCGCGGAGACGCCGCCGCTCCTGGAGTCGGTCCCCCGGTCTCCCCGCAGATCTCCGGCGAACCCTAGGTACGGCGGTTGGTTATTTCTCGGCCCTCCGATTCTTTCCCCAAATGCTTGTTCCCTTTCCCGTTTATTATCTTTTTCTTTTGGGAGGTCTAATCTGATTAGGGTTGGTGTTGATTGCCGAGGTGCGTGTGCAGGTCGGTGGTTGCGTCCCGATGGCCCGCGGGGAGACCCAGGTCCTGGACGACGGGGGGACGCCGCCGCTGGGTGAGTTTTGCCGCCCCGGTTGATTTCTTGATTTGCTCCTTTAGATAGAGGTTGGTGTAAATGTTGCTGACTTGGGTCGCCTGCGTGTTTGCGATTAGGGTCTCCGGTTGGCTCCGGCGATACAACGCGGAGCGAGGGCGGAGACGACGACGACGACAGTGGCATGTTGTACGGCGATACACAGGCACTGGACGACGACGATGAGACCCAGGCAGTTGATGATGAGTTTGAGGAGCAGGAGGAGGAGGGGGCGGCTGGCGAGACGCAGTTGGTCGAGGATTCAGAGGAGGAACGCGTTGATGTCGCCGGGCAGACGCAGGCGGTAGAGGTGGAGGAAGATGAAGATGAAGACGGCGGCAGCACGGAGGATGAAGCCGGTGACCTGGCTAAGACCCAGTTGCTTGAAGAATGTGAGGCGGAGGGTGGAGGGAACAAGACCCAGTTGGTTCAGGAATGTCAGGAAGAGGAGAGAGTGAATGACAGCGCTTTCGAGGCGGATGCCATCGATTGGGGGATGACCCAGCGGGTTGAAGACACTGATGAAGAGGTAGGTGGCGATGGCGACGATGAGTTGAGCGAGGGCACTCAGGTGCAGAGCGATGATGAGGGCATCCAGAATGATGAGAGGGATGTGGAGGAGCATGATGATGTGGCAGATTCCGATGCTTCCACGGATGAAGAGGGTGGCACAGGTTAGTTACCAATGGCTAAGTATGCCTTTCCGACTCACACATCTCTGTGTTGTTTCTTTACCTGGCAAATTTCAGTGACTTCATATTTTTCTAAGCTGTGTAGGACAAGACAAATACATGTGGTTGCACATTGTGCTTGTTACTCGGTTAGAAAATTTAGTCTCCTAAGACTACATTGGCCCCACTACATTTTTGTTTCTTATCTTTGTTATTTCCTGGCAAAGAAATGATTAAGCTTTAGGTCTCTTACAGTTATACCCATGCTTTTTCTTTCTTCATGCAAGATAAGTAATATGAGAAACTATTTTCATTAGTAAAAATGTTCTAAATATCCCCAATTTCACATCATAAAGAATTGCACGCTCTCATTGGTTTAACCTTACACGTTGGAGATATCTAATAGCTAAAGCTACTCCGAGGGCAATGCAATAGTCAGCAATTAGGCACACGTTTCCATAAGTACACATGAATGTTTTTGGGCGTAAATTTATGTGGTAATTTGATCTTCCATGTGGTTGCTTCAATATGGTTTCTCTAGCTTTCAATCAAGAGATACCCCTTGTTGCAAAATTATAGGCACTATAGGCTCTTGTTCGTGTTCTGTGGAAATCAAGGGGTGTTCTCTATATTGTGAATTGATGCTTGTAAATCATTATTTCATATTGGTGCTTTGAGTTCAATAGGGATATCTTGATGTTATGCAGTTCGATAATCAAGATATCCCATTGGTCATCAAATGTATTTCCTGGATTAGAACATGAGAACATTTCTGTTGATGCTTTAATTTAGTTTCTCAACTAAATGTCTACCATATACCGTAGCCTGATTTTTGTTTTCTGACATGTTCACCTATGACGACATGATCTTGCCACAGCCCGTGAAGCATTTACGATTAAAAGTTTGGAACAAGGAAAAAGGCAACCTATGGCCAATGGAACATTTCCCCTGACAGAAATTGTAGAAAACTCTACCTCAGGTGGTACATCCTTAGGTGGTTGCCCTGATCGTGGGATTGATGATGGATCTTATGGTTATGTACAGAGCCATGGCAAAGATGGGAGTAAAAGCAAAGGCAGGTGCTCAACGGCAAAGAAGCTTTTTGCTGACACAGCAATGGAACAGAGTGAAAGCAAGAGCAGGCGTTTTTCTGGACTAAGCTATCTTAACTCACAGGAGCCGGGTGATCTATCTCAAGCGAATGCTTTGGAAGTTGTGGAGGGGTTGATCTCAATTAATGGCGGCCTATCGTCTCAAGAACCGACGCCAAAGAAATTAGGAAAGGCAAAGCCACCTGTTTCAATAAAGATGGGAACTTTACTACTGGCTGAGAAGGTTGACCGCTGTAGAAGTTCCAATGGAAAGCCAGAAACCTTTGCTTGGGTGGATAGTCAGGAGGATGATGGTGGAGGTGAGTTTTTCAGTAAAAACAAGGATGTCTTGTTGCACCAATCAACCGGTAAATGGAAATCAAAAATTCCCAGGCCAAAGAAGTGCTCCACAAAAATTGCTCCTGTTGACAATAAAAAAAGGGAATACAAAAGAAGAACGGATTCCAATGTTCGTGGGAAAATTGAAACTTTACCTTCATCTGATTCGAGACTAGTCGAAAGTGAGGTCAAGAGTAAGCGGACTTCTGGAAAGAGGAGTAAGAAAAATCTTTTGAATGACTTGGGATGTCTATCAAATGCCAAACCTGTCGAAAGACAGCAGGAAAAGGTCAGTGTGAATTTGCACGATGTTGGTCTGGATACTCAAATGGCTGTCTTAGCTATAGAAGCACTGGCACAAAGTTCACCTGCTGAAAACTTATCAGCTGAAGATGAACTTCCAGTGAACAGAGACCTGAGAGTTGGATCTAGAGCAGAAAAAAGTCAATTAAAGAATGGCCCTCCACGAAAGAGAACTAGCAGCATCCAGGAAGGTGTCATGACACGTTCAAAAAGAATAAAAGTAACTGAGTTGAACCAAAAGCCTCAGAAAAAAAGACAGAGAGGAATACAGTCGCAACAAAATTCAGAAGATTGTGGAACAAAGACGAAAAATAAGCAGGCAAAGTCAGTACAACAGAAGAATAAAATTGCGAAGATAGTTGATGGAAATAAGTATGCCAGTACACCTATTGCTCATCGCACAAGGCACACTGGGAGAAATAATCTCTATGAGTATTCTGAGTTAGGTCCTAATAAGCACTTGAAGAAGGGCATGAATTTGACAGGTGACAACTCCACGACTAGAGAAGTAAGAAACAATCATGCTGCACATGAACCTGAGAGACCGATGCTTAGTGAGAGAATCACAGGATATGGTTCCGGTTCTGTTGTAAAAGAAAGCACAAAGCATACATGTGCAAATCATGCTCAGAATCTAGAGCAAAATAACGGTGCAAGCATACAGCATACCAGTGCAAATGTTTCTGAGAACCTTGAACCATTCAGAGATGAACCAGCAACTCATGTCTCTCGCAGAGAACCCTCCTCTCACCCCAAACAGAGAAGAACACCTACAACAAAGCTACAGGCAAAGGCTCCTGCAGTTACCCAAACGGCTACAGATCATGAAATACAGCCAGAAGTGGTGAGGTCACCCAAGAAAAGACGGGTGTTCATTAAGAGATCTGAATTACTGACGTATGCAAGGAGGGAGCCCTCCAAGGGATCAATGTCTATGCTGTCTAGTATTATCCCACAATCATCAGCTGTTTCCCCTATACTTAATTCTTCTAAGGGAGTTAACAACAAAAGTTCTGGTTTCGGTAGCTCTGATCAGCGACGAAAGGAACCATCCGGTGTAAGGGATGCAAGCAACACACCAGAGTGTAACTCTCCTGTTCTGAATAGTGCCCTGAAAACACCTTCTAAAATGGTAAATAAACTGTCGCCAACTTTCAGTCCTCTGAATCCTTCAAAAGCTTCAAGTAGGAGCTTGTCAAAACCCTCTATTGCCAGAGAGCTGCTGGAGTTAGATCCTGAAAATACTCTATCAAGTCGACATCGAAAAGATTCTAGGAGGAAAGATATGGCCAGTGCCAGTATTTTATTCAGCCATCATTTGGATGAGGATGTGATCAAGCGTCAGAAGAAGGTAACTATATTTCTATGTTGGTACATTCTAGCCTTTAATTATTTGGTATTTGGTATGTTTGTAATAGTCCATGTTGTAGATCTTGGCACGCTTAGGAGTCCGTGAAGCATTTTCTGTTTCGGATGCAACACATTTTGTGGCGGATGGTTTTTTCCGCACAAAGAATATGCTAGAGGCAATAGCACTTGGCAAACTGGTAGTGACATCAATGTGGCTTGAAAGTTGTGGAGAAGCAGGCTGTTATGTTAATGATAAGAAGTATATTCTGAGGGATGCCAAAAAGGAAAAGGAGATAGGTTTCAGCATGCCTATATCACTGGCCTCAGCTTCCCAGCATCCTCTGCTGTTGGTAAAGTGAATTGTGTAGTTTCCTTTTTTTCTCAAACTTTTCCTGAACATTTTCAAATTATATTTATTGAAAACACTTGCAGGGAAAAAGAGTGTTTGTAACACAAAATGTGAAGCCCAGTCGACAAGTGCTGACTAGCTTGGTTTCGGCATCTTCTGGGCAGGTTATTGCTACTCTTTCTAGAGATACTTTATGTTGTTGTTTCCTGTGTATGCTAGAAATGCATGTTCACATGGACTGTATGATAGTATATAGGATTGTGCTGAGGAATTGTTTTCTAGTGTCTACTTTGCTGTTTGCGTGTGAAGCTCATGTGAAGCCAGTAAACCAAGGCAAACATATATTGTTCGTGAATAAAGCCCTCAAAAAATATTCGTAGACCTTAATCCCATGTTTATATGGTTTTGCATGTAGTAATAACTTAAGTATGTTTGTACCACTCAAGGATTCATGAGGTTACGCAAAACACGCTTCCAACTTGCATATTTACCTTGGGATCTAACTTCTCATGACCATGCATCCTGCTGCTTAAAATAGAGTTTTTGTGCCACAAAGTCCTTGACTGTTTGCAGAAAGATGCAGTTTCGTCTCTCATTTTGTGGATAATCACTGTGGTGCGACACTTGCTTGTGCATTTACTGTGTCATTCTCCATGGTACAGTAAGTGCAAAATATGGGAAGAGTTATAGTAGTTACCTGGTCCAACTCAATATCTTAGTTCTCCTTGTGAGTACTCCATCACAAATCAAATCCGTTAGATGTGTGTTTGAGCCTGCAATTTGTCCCTGGATGACTAGCACATTCTTTTTGACCAGGAAACCCCCCTATGGTAGGTGACCAGTAAGTTCGTCTCAAGAATTAACTGTCCCACATATCCGAACACTTCAATTTTCTTTTTCTTGCAGTATCACTTTTTCCTCAATATTAAGCATTTTATATTGATGTTCTTCATTTTTGTACTTTGTGCAGCCATTAGAAAGGATCGGAAGGTCCATAAATAAGGAAAGGGAAGCACCAGATGACCTACTGGTCATCTCATGCGAAGAGGACTATGAAACATGCGTGACACTCCTTGAAAAAGGTTATAATTGATCTCGATACTAGTACATGCCAGTCTGCTTCGTATTGTCATCAAGATTTGGACTGCCAGCTAACATACACAATTAACCTACAGGTGTCAATGTTTATGAGGCGGAACTTATACTGAACGGTATAGTCACCCAGAAGCTGGAGTATGACAGGTTTGTGACGAAACCTTGATCCTAGGCTTGTTTTCAAACAATTCAGACCTGATTTCTACCTCTGTAGACCAACGTGGCTTTTCTTGTTGATCCGCATGCAGACACCGCCTTTTCTCCGACTGTGTCAGGCAGACCCGCTCGACGAGGTGGCTGAAAGATGATGCCCGCGGGCGGTTTGTGCCCGTATCAAGGAGTTGATCCTGCCAGTGTAAATGTAGTATGGTGCTGCGGCCGATGCCTGTTTTATCCCCAGCCGAGTTCTAGAAGATGTTTTAACTTTAGCTTGGTTGTAATTAAAGTCCGTAATCTGTAAGTGTTTATATGTGTCTAGCCTTGTTTCACTTCTGAACCTGTGTGTTTGTCGTTTTGCTTGCAGCTGATCATGAATTATGGTCAGGTTTTAATGGATGCTTGCAGACGATTTCTCTGCGAGGTGAACTTGATGATGTAGGATGTAGAGTGGAAAAAGCCGCATCATCTGCGTGGGGACAACAGTGAGGTAGAATCTAATGCCCCCAATTCAAGCACGAGATGACTACATAGTACTGACTCTACATCAAGGCTGTTTATCAAAAAAAAAAAAAAAGACTCTACATCAAGGCTAGTCCAAAGACAACCACAACAGACAAACCAACTACAACACACAGAACTTGGGGCATACCGTTTTCATCCCCTGGCACCACCTCCAGCAGGGTGACGCAAAGTGATCGGAGCGTCCGCGGAGACGCAAACGCGACGCAAATGTGCGCCAGGTTTGCGTATCCGCGGACGCTGCGTGGTCACGCCTAGCGTTCGCTCGCTTCCCCACGGGCCCTCATGGCAGTGACCCAGGTTCGATCGGCCTCGAATTCACAGCAAGCGCGCGAATGTCAACCGCCGGTGTGGTAACCGCGATGATCAACCCGCCAACCGCCGCAATGGAGCGATGAACCGCCGCGGAAGAGCAACCGCTGGCCTCTTTGTTATACGCGCTGCCGTTAATCCCCGCAGATTATAACCCCTACGTCTATGGTAATTCAAGTTGAATCGCCTCCTTCTTCTTCCTCCTCTTCTTCGTCTCCAACACCGGCACGCCATGAGCGACTACACGCTGCCGTCGAACTCGGAGAGCGAGGGCAAGTCGCCCAGATTTCTGCATTGGTGGGAATCCCATGCGACGCCAAGCGATCCGGGCTCCACGCCCAGTGACCCTGCCTCCACGCCGAGTGAGGAGGAGGAGGAGGACGGAGGCGGCAATGCCAGCGAAGGCCAGGAGGAGGACGGAGGCGGCGCTGGCAGTGACACCGAGGACGAGGAGGATGGGCAGGAGGAGGAGGAGGAGGACTCCGACACCAAGTTCGCCCTGTTGGAGGCACAGGAGGCGGCAGACGACAAGGCGGCGGCAAGGAAGAAGTCCAAGGCCCGGGCAAGGGCGGCGCGTCGTCGTCGTCGTCTGTTCACCGACGACGACGACGACGACGAAGACGACATTTCTTCCTGTTTCAACTCCTCGACGGGCGCGTCGTCCTCCAGTTCCTCTTCCGACGAGGAGGTGACAAGCAAGAGGCGCAGGAGTTTCGACGACGAGGCAGGGCCTTCTAACAAGAGGGCCAAAAATTAGTTTTAGTTTATATGTTTTTAAATTTGTTCTTCTTTGTATGTTAAATATGTTTGAACCTATTCTATTGAAGTATCCGGTGAATTGTTTAGGCTATAATCTATTCGATTGGAACTTCCTCATTCAACAAAAATGAAAAGAAGTAGCACCAAAAAAAAACACTTGCATGTCCAAAATGCGTCGGATCGCTGGAGGTAGCCCCCGACGCAAACGGACATTTCGCCCCTCGCGGTCATTTTGGCGTCCTTCTGGCGACGTAAACGGACGCTCGCGGACAATTTGAACGTCCGAAATGCGTCACGTGGCTCCCTTATCCTAAACTGAGCAACAAAGCAGTGTCCCAACTTTCATCCTACGCCGGACACCTTAAATCGATAACTCTGGCTGAACCTTTGATGTTGGTGCACCATTCAGGAGACTGAGATGCCCCAAAATAGAATTGTACAATGTGGCCTCCCTGACAAACTTGCAAGAGATCCATTCTTCCAAAATTATGTATCTTTATCAACGATCTACCCACGGTGGAGAAATTTGAGCGTCCAACCTGGTTCAACATGTTGGATAATTAGGAATAATTTTCATGATGATTAATTCCAGAATATAAAACATGATGACACCAACTACTAACATGTGAAACTTGAACATACTAGATGAATTAATCAATATAAATAGTAGCAGCGCAAACGGTAAAGCATCCATCGCTAAACAGATCGAGATATATCGCACGTACCGATCTGGTGGAGGTGGCGGTGGAGGTGTAGCAGATGATGTCGCAGCAGTAACGTTGTTGATTACAACATTGTTGACGATAGGTCGAAGTAAACGGCGTTGAAGACGATGGTAGACAACACCGTCCGACTCGGATGGAAGACGACCCGTGATGAAGAACTTGAGCAGTCGCGCAGAGCGTTTCCCAAAAACATAATTCGCCCTCTCCCGTACAGGATCGCAAGGGAAAGCGGTTCCGGAGACCTGCTCTCCCGTTCGCCAATGCACGTCGGCGCGCGGGATGGAGTAGGTTACGATGGCAGCGCAAGCAAAGAGAGGTGGCAAAATCCTATCTCGTGTATTAGATGTGTTTCTGCGGTAGCCGGGCAAGAGATTATATAGGCTCAGGTAACCCTAGGCAACGTGGGCCACGCCCACGTCGCGCGCACGTTTCGAGTCGGTTACTGATAGCCCACGGTCCGGGACCGACCCGAACCGACTAACTGCGGCGCGTCCGTCTAGGACTCTGTTCGTTTTCCTGAACTGCAAAAAGTAAGGAAAGTCTCGGCTCAATCCCCTCACCACGAGCGTGGCGCACGTCGTGACGTGTCGAGTCGAGTCGAGACGAGCAAGCGAGAAGGAGGAGGAGCGCGCGTGAACCACTCCTCTTCTCACTCACTTACTAGTGGTGGAACAACCCACCTTATAAGGTGGTCTAACTTCCTCCCAACTTTCCATGTGGGATTAAACTTCTCACCGCTTGTCACTTCCTAGTGAGCTGCCACCCACTTGGGCTCAAACTCACATGGGCTGCCACTACGTGGGCTTTGAGATTTATAGGAAAATATGAAATCTAATATGGGCCACTAAATGTGGGCCCAATATTTCAACAATCCTCCACCAGATCTCAAATACCCATTTAGAGATTTACCAATACTCGCTGCTTGTCTATATTACAGTGTTTCAGCAGAGACTGTTAAGTTGAACTTCCTCCTAGAACCTTATGTTACATCTATTCACACTTGAACAATGGACTAAGCCTTAAATTGGAAGTTTTGGGTGAACAGGTTTCACTCAAAGTCATAATCAGTACATGGCTGCATGCAGTCTACCCTACGGGTGAAGCATATGCGTCATACTTCGTGGTCTCTTCATGAGTTTACTAGAGATCACCCAAATCTCATAGACTGCAACGTTTAACAATCGGACTCACATAGGTGTGTTCTTTCAAGAGTGCTCTATAGGACAACATCTTTGTTTGATCTCAAAAAAAGGACAACATCTTTGCTAGAAATAGCCAACATAAACACATTAAGGCTTGTTGCAAACCTGCCTTATAGCAACTGAGAGTTCTGCATCTTCACATAGAGAGGGTTACATAATACTCTCCTCAATTAAACCACTAGTTTATTCTTCTCAGGTCCTAATTCATGGGATCTCCGATCACAAAGGTTGGGTTACTACTATGGTGTAACATCAATGGGTCTCAAACCCATCTCTCTTGATGCACTTTCTATCACATTACGTGATAGTCCCTTTGTAAAGGGATCTGCCAAGTTTTTGTCTGTTTGAATATACACAATAGTTATTACTCCGGAGTTTCGCAATTTCCTGACAAACTTCAAATGTCTCTTTACGTGTCTTGACAACTTAGAATTGTTTACTTTGACAATTACAGTTTGATTGTCACAATTCAAAAGGATTATTGGTACAGGTTTTTCAACCACAGGCAAGTCCATCAAGAGCTCACACAGCCATTCTGATTCAACAGTGGATGTGTCTAAAGCAGTATAGTTCTGCTTCCACAGTTGACCTCGTCAATATGGTTTGTTTGCAAGATCTCCATGACACTGCGCCACCTTGATGGCGTGTAACTCACACGTTCGTTGGGAACCCCAAGAGGAAGGTATGATGCGCACAGCAGCAAGTTTTCCCTCAGAAAGAAACCAAGGTTTATCGAACCAGGAGGAGCCAAGAAGCACGTTGAAGGTTGATGGCGGCGGGATGTAGTGCGGCGCAACACCAGGGATTCCGGCGCCAACGTGGAACCTGCACAACACAACCAAAGTACTTTGCCCCAACGAAACAGTGAGGTTGTCAATCTCACCGGCTTGCTGTAACAAAGGATTAACCGTATTGTGTGGAAGATGATTGTTTGCAGAAAACAGTAGAACAAAGTATTGCAAGATGATTGTATTTCAGTATAGAGAATTGGACCGGGGTCCACAGTTCACTAGAGGTGTCTCTCCCATAAGATAAACAGCATGTTGGGTGAACAAATTACAGTTGGGCAATTGACAAATAAAGAGGGCATGACCATGCACATACATATTATGATGAGTATAGTGAGATTTAATTGGGCATTACGACAAAGTACATAGACCGCCATCCAGCATGCATCTATGCCTAAAAAGTCCACCTTCAGGTTATCATCCGAACCCACTCCAGTATTAAGTTGCTAACAACAAACAATTGCATTAAGTATTGCGCGTAATGTAACTAGTAACTACATCCTTGAACATAGCACTAATGTTTTATCCCTAGTGGCAACAGCACATCCACAACCTTAGAACTTTCTGTCACTGTCCCAGATATCAATGGAGGCATGAACCCACTATCGAGCATAAATACTCCCTCTTGGAGTTACAAGCATCTACTTGGCCAGAGCATCTACTAGTAACGGAGAGCATGCAAGATCATAAACAACACATAGACATAACTTTGATAATCAACATAACAAGTATTCTCTATTCATCGGATCCCAACAAACGCAACATATAGAATTACAGATAGATGATCTTGATCATGTTAGGCAGCTCACAAGATCCGACAATGAAGCACAATGGGGAGAAGACAACCATCTAGCTACTGCTATGGACCCATAGTCCAGGGGTAGACTACTCACACATCACTCCGGAGGCGACCATGGCGGCGTAGAGTCCTCCGGGAGATGATTCCCCTCTCCGGCAGGGTGCCGGAGGTGATCTCCTGGATCCCCCGAGATGGGATCGGCGGCGGCGGCGTCTCTGGAAGGTTTTCCGTATCGTGGCTCTCGGTACTGGGGGTTTCGCAACGGAGGCTTTAAGTAGGCGGAAGGGCAGGTCAAGAGGCGGCACGAGGGCCCCACACCACAGGTCCGCGCGGCCAAGGGGGGGGCCGCGCCGCCCTAGGGTCTGGGCACCTCGTGGCCCCACTTCGTCTCCTCTTCGGACTTCTGGAAGCTTCGTGGCAAAATAGGACCCTGGGCGTTGATTTCGTCCAATTCCGAGAATATTTCGTTACTAGGATTTCTGAAACCAAAAACAGCGAGAAAACAAGAATCGGCACTTCGGCATCTTGTTAATAGGTTAGTTCCAGAAAATGCACGAATATGACATAAAGTGTGCATAAAACATGTAGATAACATCAATAATGTGGCATGGAACATAAGAAATTATCGATACGTCGGAGACATATCAGCATCCCCAAGCTTAGTTCTGCTCGTCCCGAGCAGGTAAAACGATAACACAGATAATTTCTGGAGTGACATGCCATCATAACCTTGATCATACTATTTGTAAAGCATATGTAGTGAATGCAGCGATCAAAACAATGTATATGACATGAGTAAACAAGCGAATCATAAAGCAAAGACTTTTCATGAATAGCACTTCAAGACAAGCATCAATAAGTCTTGCATAAGAGTTAACTCATAAAGCAATAATTCAAAGTAAAGGCATTGAAGCAACACAAAGGAAGATTAAGTTTCAGCGGTTGCTTTCAACTTGTAACATATATATCTCATGGATATTGTCAACATAGAGTAATATAATAAGTGCAATAAGCAAATATGTAGGAATCAATGCACAGTTCACACAAGTGTTTGCTTCTTGAGGTGGAGAGAAATAGGTGAACTGACTCAACATTGAAAGTAAAAGAATGGTCCTCCATAGAGGAAAAGCATCGATTGCTATATTTGTGCTAGAGCTTTTATTTTGAAAACATGAAACAATTTTGCCAACGGTAGTAATAAAGCATATGTATCATGTAAATTATATCTTACAAGTTGCAAGCCTCATGCATAGTGTACTAATAGTGCCCGCACCTTGTCCTAATTAGCTTGGACTACCGGATCATCACAATGCACATGTTTTAACCAAGTGTCACAAAGGGGTACCTCTATGCCGCCTGTACAAAGGTCTAAGGAGAAAGCTCGCATTGGATTTCTCGCTATTGATTATTCTCAACTTAGACATCCATGCCGGGACAACATAGACAACAGATAATGGACTCCTCTTTTATGCATAAGCATGTAACAACAATTAATAATTCTTCTCATATGAGATTGAGGATATATGTCCAAAACTGAAACTTCCACCATGGATCATGGCTTTAGTTAGCGGCCCAATGTTCTTCTCTAACAATATGCATGCTTAACCATAAGGTGGTAGATCGCTCTTACTTCAGACAAGACGAACATGCATAGCAACTCACATGAAATTCAACAAAGAGTAGTTGATGGCGTCCCCAGTGAACATGGTTATCGCACAACAAGCAACTTAATAAGAGATAAAGTGCATAAGTACATATTCAATACCACAATAGTTTTTAAGCTATTTGTCCCATGAACTATATATTGCAAAGGTGAATGATGGAATTTTAAAGGTAGCACTCAAGCAATTTACTTTGGAATGGCGGGAAATACCATGTAGTAGGTAGGTATGGGCTCAAGTATTTTGGATGCATGAGAAGTATTCCCTCTCGATACAAGGTTTAGGCTAGCAAGGCTTATTTGAAACAAACACAAGGATGAACCGGTGCAGCAAAACTCACATAAAAGACATATTGAAAACATTATAAGACTCTACACCGTCTTCCTTGTTGTTCAAACTCAATACTAGAAATTATCTAGACCTTAGAGAAACCAAATATGCAAACCAAATTTTAGCATGCTCTATGTATTTCTTCATTAATGGGTGCAAAGCATATGATGCAAGAGCTTAAACATGAGCACAACAATTGCCAAGTATCACATTACCCAAGACATTAATAGCAATTACTACATGTATCATTTTCCAATTCCAACCATATAACAATTTAACGAAGAAGAAACTTCGCCATGAATATTATGAGTAGAAACTAAGGACATACTTGTCCATATGCTACAGCGGAGCGTGTCTCTCTCCCATAAAGTGAATGCTAGGATCCATTTTATTCAAACAAAACAAAAAACAAAAACAAACCGACGCTCCAAGAAAAGCATATAAGATGTGATGGAATAAAAATATAGTTTCAGGGGAGGAACCTGATAATGTTGTCGATGAAGAAGGGGATGCCTTGGGCATCCCCAAGCTTAGACGCTTGAGTCTTCTTAATATATGCAGGGGTGAACCACCGGGGCATCCCCAAGCTTAGAGCTTTCACTCTCCTTGATCATGTCGCATCATACTCCTCTCTTGATCCTTGAAAACTTCCTCCACACCAAACTTAGAACAACTCATTAGAGGGTTAGCGACAATAAAAATTAACATGTTCAGAGGTGACACAATCATTCTTAACACTTCTGGACATTGCATAAAGCTACTGGACATTAATGGATCAAAGAAATTCATCCAACATAGCAAAAGAGGCAATGCGAAATAAAAGGCAGAATCTGTCAAAACAGAACAGTTCGTATTGACGAATTTTATCGAGGCACCAGACTTGCTCAAATGAAAATTCTCAAATTTAATGAAAGTTGCGTACATATCTGAGGATCACTCACGTAAATTGGCATAATTTTCTGAGTTACCTACAGGGAAAACAGCCCAGATTCGTGACAGCAAAGAAATCTGTTTCTGCACAGTAATCCAAATCTAGTATGAACTTTTCTATCAACGGCTTTACTTGGCACAACAAAACACTAAACTAAGATAAGGAGAGGTTGCTACAGTAGTAAACAACTTCCAAGACACAAAATAAAAACAAAGTACTGTAGGTAAAAAAAACATGGGTTGTCTCCCATAAGCGATTTTCTTTAACGCCTTTCAGCTAGGCGTAGAAAGTGTGTATCAAGTATTATCAAGAGATGGTGCATTGTTATCATAAGCTCCTCCATCTGTAGTGGTACTAAGGGCTTTGTCAATTTTAGGCCTATAATAATATTTCTTTGGTTTGGGCACTTTAGAGGCATACATAAACTTTTGCTCCTTACCCACATAAGCTTTCTCCTTATATTTAAGAGAAGAAAATGTTGAACTCAAGGTTCCCATAGCTTTTTCAAGTTCGCCAATCCTATTGGTTTGATCATCATGGACAACACAAGTTCCTAGGACACTAATTCTTTCATCAATTCCTCCTAAGGATTTATCAAGTTCATCAGTTTTATCAAGTAACATTTCCAATTTAGTTTCAATACTTGGAAAAATTTTCTCTAAGGTTTCCAATTTTTTCATAACATCTTCAAGAGAGATTTCAATTTTAACTTCATCAACAGGTGGTATTCCAAATAGACTCTCAATAATGCAGCTAGCTTCTAATGCAGGAGTACTTAGGAAGTTACCTCCCGCGAGACAATCAAGAACATACCTATTCCAGCTAGAGATACCAACACAAAAATTCCTGAGTAAAATAGTGGTGGAGTGTTTCTTAGTGCACCTATTATGGGCAGTACTAATTCTATACCAAGCATCTCTTAAACATTCTCCCCCTTGTTGCTTAAACGAACGAACTTCAACTTCAGGATTACTCATTTTAGCAGTAGTAAATAATGCAAACTAGATAAAGTAAATGCAAGTAACTAATTTTTTGTGTTTTTGATATAGCAAACAAGATAGCAAATAAAGTAAAACTAGCAACTAATTTTTTTGTATTTTGATTTAGTGCAGCAAACAAAGTAGTAAATAAAACTAAGCAAGACAAAAACAAAGTAAAGAGATTGAGAAGTGGAGACTCCCCTTGCAACGTGTCTTGATCTCCCCGGCAACGGCGCCAGAAAAAGAGCTTGATGGCGTGTAACTCACACGTTCGTTGGGAACCCCAAGAGGAAGGTATGATGCGCACAGCAGCAAGTTTTCCCTCAGAAAGAAACCAAGGTTTATCGAACCAGGAGGAGCCAAGAAGCACGTTGAAGGTTGATGGCGGCGGGATGTAGTGCGGCGCAACACCAGGGATTCCGGCGCCAACGTGGAACCTGCACAACACAACCAAAGTACTTTGCCCCAACGAAACAGTGAGGTTGTCAATCTCACCGGCTTGCTGTAACAAAGGATTAACCGTATTGTGTGGAAGATGATTGTTTGCGTAAAAACAAGAGAACAGTATTGCAGTAGATTGTATTTCAGTATAGAGAATTGGACCGGGGTCCACAGTTCACTAGAGGTGTCTCTCCCATAAGATAAACAGCATGTTGGGTGAACAAATTACAGTTGGGCAATTGACAAATAAACAGGGCATGACCATGCACATACATATTATGATGAGTATAGTGAGATTTAATTGGGCATTACGACAAAGTACATAGACCGCCATCCAGCATGCATCTATGCCTAAAAAGTCCACCTTCGTGTTATCATCCGAACCCTCCGTATTAAGTTGCTAACAACGAGACAATTGCATTAAGTATTGCGCGTAATGTAACTAGTAACTACATCCTTGAACATAGCACTAATGTTTTATCCCTAGTGGCAACAAGACATCCACAACCTTAGAACTTTCTCACATCCTTGTCCCAGATATCAATGGAGGCATGAACCCACTATCGAGCATAAATACTCCCTCTTGGAGTTACAAGCATCTACTTGGCCAGAGCATCTACTAGTAACGGAGAGCATGCAAGATCATAAACAACACATAGACATAACTTTGATAATCAACATAACAAGTATTCTCTATTCATCGGATCCCAACAAACGCAACATATAGAATTACAGATAGATGATCTTGATCATGTTAGGCAGCTCACAAGATCCGACAATGAAGCACAATGGGGAGAAGACAACCATCTAGCTACTGCTATGGACCCATAGTCCAGGGGTAGACTACTCACACATCACTCCGGAGGCGACCATGGCGGCGTAGAGTCCTCCGGGAGATGATTCCCCTCTCCGGCAGGGTGCCGGAGGCGATCTCCTGGATCCCCCGAGATGGGATCGGCGGCGGCGGCGTCTCTGGAAGGTTTTCCGTATCGTGGCTCTCGGTACTGGGGGTTTCGCAACGGAGGCTTTAAGTAGGCGGAAGGGCAGGTCAAGAGGCGGCACGAGGGCCCCACACCACAGGGCCGCGCGGCCAAGGGGGGGGGCACGCCGCCCTAGGGTCTGGGCACCTCGTGGCCCCACTTCGTCTCCTCTTCGGACTTCTGGAAGCTTCGTGGAAAAATAGGACCCTGGGCGTTGATTTCGTCCAATTCCGAGAATATTTCGTTACTAGGATTTCTGAAACCAAAAACAGCAGAAAACAAGAATCGGCACTTCGGCATCTTGTTAATAGGTTAGTTCCAGAAAATGCACGAATATGACATAAAGTGTGCATAAAACATGTAGATAACATCAATAATGTGGCATGGAACATAAGAAATTATCGATACGTCGGAGACGTATCACACCTCCAATGGTAAATACATACCCACTAGTGGCGTAGAGATCAGCTACATCAGAAATCCAATTCGAATCACTATATCTTTCAAGCACAGCTGGATGCCCTGAATAGTGAATTCCATAACTCATTGTACCACATAGGTAGCGCATGACCCTATCAAGTGCATGTCAATGATATCAGTAACCGGGTTTGACATGAACCTACTCAACTTGCTAACAACAAAAGAGATATCTGGTCTAGTCGCGCTCGCTAAGTACATGAGTGAGCCAACAATATGAGAATATCTCAATTGATCTATGGCAATTCTCCGGTTCTTGCGTAATGTCACACTGGGATCATAAGATGTTGGAGAAGACTTGCTATCAATATAGCCGAACCGGCTCAAGATCTTCTCAACATAATGGGATTGCGTTAAAGTAATCCCACTCTCATTCTTAATCAACTTGATGTTAAGAATCACATCAGCTTCTTCTAGATCTTTCATATCAAAGCTCTTTGACAAGAAAGTCTTGATCTCGTTCACTAATTTCATGTTTGTACTAAAGATGAGCATATCATCCACATACAAACACAGTATAATACCTTCACCCCCACCATGGCGATAGTAAACGGACTTGTCTGCGTCATTGACGATGCCAAGCTTGAGCGCCGCCTCCCGCAGCTCGGGCACGATAGATTCGCACCCGGTGACTTCGTCGAAGAGCGCGACCTCGCCACCGTGGTCAGCCTCGTTGAGCGTTCGAGCGCGCGACGCAGACAAGGTCGCCGAATGGAAGCGCATCACCGAGGAGCAGGGTCACGTCTTCGTCGACCTCGGCAGCGACACGAAGTGATGACGATGATCCAACGCGCCGCCGCCACGGCGCATGGCTCCGGTGAGTATCTCGGAGCCGATTTTGCTATTTTAGGTTGCCGTGGCGATGGATTTCAACTCGAATTTAGCTAATTCGATTCTTTTTGCTGTAATGTAGTCGAATCTAGGGTCAATGTACATATGAACTATCCGGATGAATTGCAATTCCGTGTTGCACGCTTTTTAAAAAAAAATTGCAGTTCTATATACCGTAGCTAAACAGTGGTGTGTTTTTTAAACCCAAATCAGTGTTGGGATGTCCCGGATATGCGGATTTGGGATTTGGGTGCTAAGGGCATCTCCAGCGCGGAGACCCAAACCCAAAAACGGAGACCACTTTCGTCCGTTAGGGTAAAAACGCGTCCCAACGCGCAGACCCAAATGCAAAACGGACGGCCATTAAAGTCCGGGGCGACCCAAACCTGACTTAAATTTGGGCGGACTTTGCGTCTGTCCGGCTGGCTCGGGACAGCTCCGCACGTCCGTTTTTATCCGCATGGCCCCACATGTTCTCTCTCCCGTGTCTTCTTTTTCCCACGAATCTGGCCGGAATAGCCACCGGAGTTCGGCTGGCCTGGCCAACTGCAGCCACCGCCCACACATGGAGCACCCTGGTGCCGAGTTCTTCTTTTTTTCATCCCTACCAGAAGTTGCCGCTGCCAAAACGAGCTCCGGCGGAAAAGCACGTCGACGGCGACGCGTAGAGCGACGGGCAAGGGCGCGTGCACGGGCGCCGGTGGCGTCTGCTGCAAGGGGCCGCTGCCAGCTTGAAGTCTGCTGCAAGGGGCCGCGCCCGCGGCGAGGAGCAGGGTCGCGCCCGCGGCGGCGGATGGCCCACGGCGGAAAGGGGCACCGCACCCGCGGACAGGAATCGGGACGCGCCGCGTCGGCAAGGGGCAGCGCCTGCGAAGGTGCGGCGCCCGCGACGACGAACGGGCCGCGCCCGGGCGGCGAACGGCTGCGGGCGAGAGGCCGAGCGGCTGTCCGAGGTGCGGCAGCGAGGCAGAGCTCGCCGGGCGAGCCGTGGCGGGGCGGAGCTCGCCGAGCCGTGGCGGGGTGGGGCGGAGGTCGCCGGGACCGGGGCACGACAGGGCTTGCCGGGCCGTGGCGTGGCGGGCGGAGGTCGCCGGGCCGTGGCTGGGTGGAGGCGGAGGTCGACGGGGCTTGCCGGGGACGTGGCGCGGCGGGGCGGAGGTCGCCAGGGCCGTGGCGCGGCGAGGCGGGGACGGAGGCTGATACGCGTGAAGCACACGTCCGTTGGAAACCCCAAGAGGAAGGTGTGATGCGTACAACAGCAAGTTTTCCCTCAGTAAGAAACCAAGGTTATCAAACCAGTAGGAGTGAAGGACCACGTGAAGGTTGTTAGCGGAGGAGTGTAGTGCGGCGCAACACCAGGGATTCCGGCGCCAACGTGGAACCTGCACAACACAATCAAAATACTTTGCCCCAACTTAACAGTGAGGTTGTCAATCTCACCGGCTTGCTGTAAACAAAGGATTAAATGTATGGTGTGGAAAATGATGTTTGTTTGCGAAGAACAGTAGAGAACAATGTTTGCAGTAGATTGTATTCAGATGTAAAAGAATGGACCGGGGTCCACAGTTCACTAGTGGTGTCTCTCCAATAAGATAAATAGCATGTTGGGTGAACAAATTACAGTTGGGCAATTGACACATAGAGAGGGCATAACAATGCACATACATATCATGATGACTACTATGAGATTTAATTAGGGGATTACGACAAAGTACATAGACCGCTATCCAACATGCATCTATGCCTAAAAAGTCCACCTTCGGGTTAGCATCCGCACCCCTTCCAGTATTAAGTTGCAAACAACAGACAATTGCATTAAGTATGGTGCGTAATGTAATCATCACAAATATCCTTAGACAAAGCATCGATGTTTTATCCCTAGTGGCAACAGCACATCCACAACCTTAGAACTTTCTATCACTGTCCCAGGTTCAATGGAGGCATGAACCCACTATCGAGCATAAATACTCCCTCTTGGAGTTACAAGTATCAACTTGGCCAGAGCCTCTACTAGCAACGGAGATCATGCAAGATCATAAACAACACATATATGATAGATTGATAATCAACTTGACATAGTATTCCATATTCATCGGATCCCAACAAACACAACATGTAGCATTACAAATAGATGATCTTGATCATGATAGGCAGCTCACAAGATCTAAACATGATGACACAAGAGGAGAAGACAACCATCAAGCTACTGCTATGGACCCATAGTCCAAGGATGAACTACTCACACATCAGTCCGGAGGCGATCATGGTGATGAAGAGTCCTCCGGGAGATGATTCCCCTCTCCCGCAGGGTGCCGGAGGCGATCTCCTGAATCCCCCGAGATGGGATTGGCGGCGGCGGCGTCTCTGGAACTATTTCCGTATCGTGGCTCTCAGTAATAGGGTTTTCGCGACGGAGGGTATAAGTAGGCGGAAGGGCAGAGTTGGAGGCGGCGCAGGGGCCCCACACCATAGGTCAGCGCGGGGCCCATACCGGCCGGGCCACCCTATGGTTACGGCCCCTCGTGGCCCCACTTCATATGCTCTTCGGTCTTCTGGAAGCTCCGTGGAAAAATAAGACCCTGGGCGTTGATTTCGTCCAATTCCGAGAATATTTCCTTTGTAGGATTTCTGAAACCAAAAACAGCAGAAAACAGGAACTGGCGCTTCGGCAGCTCGTTAATAGGTTAGTGCCGGAAAATTCATAATAATGACATAAAGTGTGTATAAAACATGTGAGTATCATCATAAAAGTAGCATGGAACATAAGAAATTATAGATACATTTGAGACGTATCAAGCATCCCCAAGCTTAGTTCCTACTCGCCCTCGAGTAGGTAAACGATAACAAGGATAATTTCTGAAGTGACATGCTATCATAATCTTGATCAATACTATTGTAAAGCATGTGAGATGAATGAAGTGATTCGAAGCAATGGTAAAGACAATGATTAAACAGCTGAATCATATAGCAAAGACTTTTCATGAATAATACTTTCAAGACAAGCATCAATAAGACTTGCATGGGAGTAAACTCATGAAGCAATAGATTCTTAGTAGAAAGTTTTGAAGCAGCACAAAGGAAGATATAAGTTTCAGCAGTTGCTTTCAACTTCAACATGTATATCTCATGGATAATTGTCAACACAAAGTAATATGATGAATGCAAATAAGCAAGTATGTAGGAATCAATGCACACAGTTGACACAAGTGTTTGCTTCTAAGATAGAAAGAAGTAGGTAAACTGACTCAACATAAAGTAAAATAAAGGCCCTTCGCATAGGGAAGCAGGGATAAAATCATATGCTAGAGCTTTTCAAGTTTTGAAATCATAAAGAGAGCATAAAAGTAAAGTTTTGAGAAGTGTTTGTTGTTGTCAACGAATGGTAGTGGGCACTCTAACCCCCTCATCAAACAGACTTTCAAAGAGCGGCTCCCATGAAGGACGTTATCTCTACCAGCAAGGTAGATCATCCCTCTTCTCTTTTGTTTACACATGCATTTTAGTTTTTTTATTTATTTATTTATGGATGACACTCCTCCCAACATTTTGCTTTCACAAGCCATGGCTAACCGAATCCTCGGGTGCCTTCCAATCATTCACATACCATGAAGGAGTGTCTATTTGTTTACACATGTATTTTAGTTTTATTTAGATATGACACTCCTCCCAACCTTTTACTTTCACAAGCCATGACTAACCGAATCCTCGGGTGCCTTCCAACATTCACATACCATGGAGGAGTGTCTATTTGCAAAATTAAGTTGCTTACTGATGAATCAGAGCAAAACATGTGAAGAGAATTATTAATGAAAGTTAATTAATTGGGGCTGGGAACCCCATTGTCAGCTCTTTTTGCAAAATTATTGGATAGGCGGATGAAGCCACTAGTTCATTGGTGAAAGTCTGCCCAACAAGATTGAAAGATAAAACACCACATACTTACTCATGAGCTATAAAACATTAACACAAATAAGAGATAATAACTTTTGATTTTTTTAAAGGTAGCACATGAAGTATTTACTTGGAATGGCAGAAAAATACCATGTAGTAGGTAGGTATGGTGGACACAATAGGCATAGGTTTTGGCTCAAGGATTTGGATGCACGAGAAGTATTCCCTCTCAATACAAAGCTTTGGCTAGCAAGGTTGTTTGAAGCAAACACAAGTATGAACCGGTACAGCAAGACTTACATAAGAACATATTGCAAGCATTATAAGAATCTACACTGTCTTCCTTGTTAATCAAACACCTCACCAGAAAATATCTAGACTTTAGAGAGACCAATCATGCAAACCAAATGTCAACAAGCTCTATGGTAGTTCTTCATTAATAGGTGCAAAGTACATGATGCAAGACCTTAAACATGATCTATTTGAGCACAACAATTGCCAAGTATCAAATTATTCAAGACATTATACCAATTACCACATGAAGCATTTTCTGTTTCCAACCATATAACAATGAACGAAGCAGTTTCAACCTTCGCCATGAACATTAAAAGTAAAGCTAAGAACACCAGTGTTCATATGAAACAGCGGAGCGTGTCTCTCTCCCAAACAAGGAATGCTAGTATCCGATTTTATTCAAACAAAAACAAAAATAAAAACATACAGACGCTCCAAGTAAAGCACATAAGATGTGACGGAAAAAAAATATAGTTTCACTAGAGGTGACCTGATAAGTTGTCGATGAAGAAGGGATGCCTTGGGAATCCCAAGATTAGATGCTTGAGTCTTCTTGAAATATGCAGGGATGAACCACGGGGGCATCCCCAAGCTTAGACTTTTCACTCTTCTTGATCATATTGTATCATCCTCCTCTCTTGATCCTTGAAAACTTCCTCCACACTAAACTCAAAATAAACTCATTAGAGGGTTAGTGCATAATCAAAAATTCACATATTCAGAGGTGACATAATGATTCTTAACACTTCTGGACATTGCACAAAGCTACTGAAAGTTAATGGAACAAAGGAATCCATCCAACATAGCAAAACAGGCAATGCGAAATAAAAGGCAGAATCTGTCAAAACAGAATAGTCCGTAAAGACGGATTTTTCTGGGGCCCTTAACTTGCTCAGATGAAAAAGCTCAAATTGAATGAAAGTTGCGTACATATCTGAGGATCACGCACGTAAATTGGCAGATTTTTCTGAGTTACCTACAGACGGGGCTACTCAATTTTGTGACAGCAAGAAATCTGTTTCTGCGCAGTAATCCAAATCTAGTATCAACCCTACTATCAAAGACTTTACTTGGCACAACAATGCAATAAAATAAATATAAGGAGAGGTTGCTACAGTAGTAACAACTTCCAAGACTCAAATATAAAACAAAAGTGCAGAAGTAAAATAATGGGTTGTCTCCATAAGCGTTTTTCTTTAATGTCTTTCAGCTAGGCGCAAAAAGTGTGAATCAAGTAACATCAAGAGATGAAGCATCAACATCATTACCAGGGGCGTTGGGAGTTTTCTCAACTATGCATTGTATCTTATCTATGTAAGTTTCAGAGGCTCCTCTTTCATTACTCTTAGGCTTGCTATTCTCATCAAACAAATTTTCAGGAACAATCCAATCAAAATTCTTTTCTGGTGCCTCGCACATTCCTAAGAGCTTGCAAGGTATTGATGTTTTAATCTCCCCCTCACAATTAACTTTATTAGTGTACTTTAATCTATCTTTTTCCATCTTTTCAATGGTATTTGCAAAATTTGTATAAAAGCCAAGCATCTTATGTTGAATAAAGACTTTTCTAGCTTCTCTTGCTACATCACCAAATTCTTTAAGAAGGGTTTCTAAGACAAAATCTTTCTTTTCTCCTTCTTCCATATCACAGAGGGTAAGAAACATATGTTGCATTACGGGGTTGAGATTAACAAATCTAGCTTCCAACATGTGTACTAAAGCAGCAGTAGCAATTTTACATGGCTATAAAGAAAGAGCTTTATGGGAGACAACCCAATATGTTTATATTTTTGTTATTTACTGCTTTGTTGAGTCTTGGAAGTTATTACTACTGTAATGATCTCTTCTTATCATGTTTGTTTTGTTTTTGTGCCAAGAATTGCCTCTAATGGTAAAAAAGTGGTATTTGGGAGATTTGCAATCTTGTTTACTGTTTCTGGTTTGTCACGAGAAAAATCGCCAAAAATCACCAGAACGTAAGTTTGAGCTGCCAATTTACGAGCATCTTCCCCAGGTATTTATCTAACTTTCATTAGTTCAGAGTTTTTCGAGTTATTCAGCGTAACTATTTTTCAAAAATCAATTTTTACGAACTGTTCTGTTTTGACAGATTCTTGCACTGTTTTGCATTTGCATCTTTTTGCCCACCTTTTTGAGTTCTCTTGATCAAAGAACCTTATTGAAGTTGTGCTACAGTACCTAATGCTTATTAAAATGTTTTTCATATGTGATAACCCACAAGTATAGGCGATCGCAACAGTCTTCGAGGGAAGTAAAACTCAAATTTATTTATTCGACAGAAGGGGAGGTAAAGAATACTTATAAGCCTTAACAACTGAGTTGTCAATTCAGCTGCACCTGGAAAAGCACTAGTAACAGGGGTGATATGAAAGCAGCAGTAATATGAGAGCAATAGTAACAGTAACACAGAAGCAGTAGCAATAACACAGAGGCGATGGCACCAGAAAATAGTTGATACTACTTCCAATGACATATAGAACGAGTATATGATGATGAGATATGGACCGGGGTTCCCAGCGATCTACACTAGTGGTAACTCTCCAATAATAAGTGACAAGTGTTGGGTGAACAAATTACAGTTGGGCAATTGATAGGATTGAAATAGCATTAAGACAGAACATCAAGATTATTAATTATGTAGGCATGTTTTCCATATATAGTCATACGTGCTCGCAATGAGAAACTTGTACAACATCTTTTGTCCTACCAGCCGGTGGCAACCGGACCTCAAGGGAATCTACTGGCTATTAAGGTACTCCTTTTAATAGAGCACCGGAGCAAAGCATTAACACTTGGTGAAAACATGTGATCCTCATATCACAGCCTTCCCCTCCGGTTGTCCCAATTTCTGTCACTTTGGGGCCTCGGGTTCCGGACAGCAATATGTGCAAACAACTTGTAGATACAATCTAAGCAGTAATTATAGAGCTTAAATCTAAGATCATGCCACTCGGGCCCTAGTGACAAGCATTAAGTATAACAAGATTGCAGCAACAATAACTTCACAAACTTTATAGATCCATCGGATCCCAACAAACACAACACCGATTACGTCAGATGGATCTCAATCATGTAAGGCAGCTCATGAGATCATTGTATTGAAGTACATGGGATAGAGAGTACCAACTAGCTACTGCTAGAACCCGTAGTCCATGGGGGAACTACTCACGGAGCATGATGGAGGCGGTGGCGTCGATGGAGATGGCTTCCGGGGGCACTTCCCAGTCCCGGCGGAGTGCCGGAACAGAGATTATGTCCCCCGAATTGGAGTTTCGCGATGGCGACGGCGCCCCTGGAGTCTTTCTGGAGTTTCGTCAATTCGTATCGCGTTTTTAGGTCGAAAGGGGTCTTATAGGCGAAGAGGCAGCGCAGGAGGGGCACCAGGGCGCCCTCCCCATAGGCCGGCGCGGCCCTATGGTGTGGGGGCCCCAGGCCTCCCCTCTGACTCCCCTTCGGTGTCCTGGTCCGTCTCGGTGAATTATGATGTTTGGTCTTTGTTTCGTCGAATTCCGAGAATATTGCCCGAACAGCCTTTCTGGAACCAAAAACAGCAGAAAACAGGAACTGGCACTTCGGCATCTTGTTAATAGGTTAGTTCCGGAAAACGCATAAAAACATTATAAAATGTGAGCAAAACATGTAGGTATTGCCATAAAACAAGCATGGAACATCAGAAATTATAGATACGTTGGAGACGTATCAGCATCCCCAAGCTTAGTTCCTACTCGTCCTCGAGTAGGTAAACGATAAAAAAGAATAATTTCTGTAGTGACATGCTACTTACATAACCTTGATCATACTATTGTAAAGCATATGAGATGAATGCAGTGACTCAAGGCAATGATCTATAGTTGCTAACAAATAGATAACATATATCAAAACTTTTCATGAATAGTACTTTCAAGACAAGCATCAAAAGTCTTGCATAAGAGTTAACTCATAAAGCAATAAATTCAAAGTAAAGGCATTGAAGCAACACAAAGGAAGATTTAAGTTTCATCAATTGCTTTCAACTTTCAACATGTATATCTCATGGATAATTGTCAACACAAAGTAATATAATAAGTGCAAATAAGCAAGTATGTAAGAATCAATGCACAGTTGACACAAGTGTTTGCTTCTAAGATGGAAGGAAGTAGGTAAACTGACTCAACATAAAGTAAAAGAAAGGCCCTTTGCAGAGGGAAGCAGGGATTAAATTGTAGGATAACGTTGCATAGAAAACAAAAAAATTCCTACCGCGAACACGCAATCCAAGCCAAGATGCAATCTAGAAGACGGTAGCAACGAGGGGGTATCGAGTCTCACCCTTTAAGAGATTCCAAAGCCTACAAGATGAGGCTCTTGTTTCTGCGGTAGACGTTCACTTGCCGCTTGCAAAAGCGCGTAGAAGATCTTGATCACGATCGCTTCCGGCGCCATGAACGGGCAGCACCTCCGTACTCGGTCACACGTTCGGTTGTTGATGAAGACGACGTCCACCTCCCGTTCCAGCGGGCAGCGGAAGTAGTAGCTCCTCTTGAATCCGAAAGCACGACGGCGTGGTGTCGGTGGCGGTGGAGAATTCCGGCAGAGCTTCACTATAGCTACGCGGGAGATATGGAGGAGAGGGGGGCGGCTAGGGTTTGGGAGGGGGTGGCCGGCCACTTCAATGGGGCGGCCAGCTTGTGGTCTTGGGGTGGCCGGCCCCCTCCCTTGGCCCCTCATTATATAGGTGGAACCCCAAGTGTTGGACTCCAAATCTTCGAATAAGACCCGAAACCAAAACCTTCCATATGAAAAGGAAACCTACCTAGGGTGGGAATCCCACTTGGGGTGGGATTCCCCCCTTCCATATGGGGGGGTGGCCGGCCCCCTAAGGGGGAGTCCACTTGGGACTCCTCCCCCACTAGGGTTGGCCGGCCATGGAGGTGGAGTCCCACCGGGACTCCACCTTCCTTGGTGGTTTCTTCCGGACTTTTCTAGAACCTTCTAGAACCTTCCATAGAACCTTCCGCATCATTTTAATTCACATAAAATGACATCCTATATATGAATCTTATTCTCCGGACCATTCCGGAACTCCTCGTGATGTCCGGGATCTCATCCGGGACTCCGAACAAATATTCGAACTCCATTCCATATTCAAGTTCTACCATTTCAACATCCAACTTTAAGTGTGTCACCCTACGGTTCGTGAACTATGCGGACATGGTTGAGTACTCACTCCGACCAATAACCAATAGCGGGATCTGGAGATCCATAATGGCTCCCACATATTCAACGATGACTTTAGTGATCGAATGAACCATTCACATACAATACCAATTCCCTTTGTCACGCGATATTTTACTTGTCCGAGGTTTGATCTTCGGTATCACTCTATACCTTGTTCAACCTCGTCTCCTGACAAGTACACTTTACTCGTACCGTGGTATGTGGTCTCTTATGAACTCATTCATGTGCTTGCAAGACATTAGACGACATTCCACCGAGAGGGCCCAGAGTATATCTATCCGTCATCGGGATGGACAAATCCCACTGTTGATCCATATGCCTCAACTCATACTTTCCGGATACTTAATCCCACCTTTATAACCACTCATTTACGCAGTGGCGTTTGGTGTAATCAAAGTACCTTTCCGGTATAAGTGATTTACATGATCTCATGGTCATAAGGACTAGGTAACTATGTATCGAAAGCTTATAGCAAATAACTTAATGACGAGATCTTATGCTACGCTTAATTGGGTGTGTCCATTACATCATTCATACAATGATATAACCTTGTTATTAATAACATCCAGTGTTCATGATTATGAAACTAATCATCCATTAATCAACAAGCTAGTTAAGAGGCATACTAGGGACTTCTTTGTTTGTCTACATATCACACATGTACTAATGTTTCGGTTAATACAATTATAGCATGATATATAAACATTTATCATAAACATAAAGATATAAATAATAACCACTTTATTATTGCCTCTAGGGCATATCTCCTTCAGTCTCCCACTTGCACTAGAGTCAATAATCTAGTTTACTGTAACACCCCAAATTTCAATAAAAAGAAAGTTAGAGGATTCCAGAAATACAAAATTTCAAACCAACAAAAACTTTTCTTTTGCATATAGTACCATGCATAGGACTTGTGCATTTGAGTGATATGCCATGATGATTGTTATTACTGGTATTTGATTGGCTCTAAAACCCTAGGGTGATCATATGAAGATCACCAACCAAATAAATCAAAAAGGAAGAAATTCCCATAATTGAAAAACCCTAAAAACCCTCACATATGCCCTATGGCATTTTTATAAATTTTGACCCTAGACCTATTGAGTCTTCACCATTAGTTGAATAATGTTACTAAACACTTATTACAACTTTTGGAAGCAAGGGTTCACAATTCAAATGAATTTCAAACACTTTTCCCACTCACATGTGATGATGACCAAATCTGCCAATTTTAGCCTGATCACCACTTTGAGCCCCTGCAATTCAATTTTCTCAAACCAATTCTTGCTAACTCTTTGCACCATTTCAAAGTCAACATCAAGGTGAACAACTTTGATGAAGACCACCCTGCCAAATTCATCTTTGATCATTAGCTATGCTCATCCAAAGTTGCAACTTTATAACAAGTTCAACAATCTTCACTTAGCCATTTTGGCCAAATTTTGAAATCTAATTTTTCCACCACCACCTCAATTCATCTCTGGTCATTTACAACTTATCTCCACCTTCACATATCACAAACTTTTCCCTTTTGAATTATTTCCAATTTGGATAATTTTGTATTTTCCAAATTTGAACACTATTCACACACTATAGCAAATAGTGATCTACTCAAACTAACCTACCCCAAATTGCACCAAATGGTTCCCCTGCCCCCTCTAACCCTAAAGGAAACATAGTGGAGCTAAGGAGGAGGAGCTAGATTGCATGGCATGGCCATGCCGGCCATGGCATCACCATGCCGAGCCTCCCCCTCTCCCTTGCTTGCCAACCCCTGGCCCCCTCGCCACAAAGCACGCCACCCCACTGCCTAGCCTCGCCTAGCACAGCCCTGGTCGAGGATGAGCTCGACCGTCGCCGGAACACACGCACCCAGTGGTGGCCGCGCCATGCCGAGGACGTCGCGAGCGAGCGCCGCGGACGCGCCCTGGACACGCGCTGCCTGGCCACCTCGAGCACGCCCTGGACCACCTAGCCGCGAGTTGAGCATCGCCGTGTCGCCACGCAGCCACCAGACACGCCCAAGACCACGACCCGTGCCCGCCGTCGCCGTAGACGACGACGCGATCCCGCGACCAGCACGGCAGACACGGAAGCAATGCGTCGCCTACAGACGCCGCCCGACCACGCCATTGCCACCTACAGATTCGCCTGGACGAGGAGAACGTCGTAGCACCCTTGCCTAGCCCAACACCTCGCCGGAACCGCCGCACCTCGGTCGACTTCTTCACGGCCACGCAGCACCCTTGGCCATCTATAAATACGGCGTTCCCTGGACGAAGTTGAGCACACCGTCTCGTTCACCATCCTCCACTGCTTCTCCTCCACCCAACCACTCGCTCGATTGTCGCCGGAGCTGCCCCAATTTGAGGATCGGAGCCCGCCAGTACCGCACCTCGCCGCCGTCGATTGGAGCCGCCCCAGGACGAGCCGCCGGTGCCAGGAGCTTCGCCGTCGTCCACATCTACATCACGCACACTGCCAGCCACCGCGGGAGCCCTGGTTAGCACTCCCACCCCCTACCCGAGCCGCCGGCGAACCTCTCTCTCGCCGGCGAGACGATGCACCTCAGCCGTTAGATCCCTCTCTAATCCTACGCTCCACGTCGCCTCGTACCGTTTCGGGTTTTAAAGGAGGCTGACAGGCGGACCCCACCCTGTCAGCAGGCCCGTGCGCACTGGATGCGCTGCTGGGCCGTTTTCCTCTATTTAAACCGTTTCGGCCCACGTTGGTTTCCCGCCGGCCTGTTTAATTCAAATTCGATTTAAACTTTTCCAAACATTTTCCAATACTGCACAAACTTTGAAATTCAACCATTTCAAATTGGCTAAACCAAATTTAGTGAATTTTATATTGTTAGAAAGCCACTGAAATTCTCTATCCAATGCCACTGGCCTCATGGTCAAATTCCTTGTAGAATTAATGTGACAAAAATAACAAAGCAGGGACTTTTCCCTATTCAAATAGTTATTAAAAATCAACCAAAATAGATATTAAGTTAATTCCAACTCTAATAGCTCACATTTGCCTTACACTAATTAGTTATGCAATAAAATGGTGTGGTCACTTTGCATGATCATGCCATGGTTTAATGAATGGATATTTTGACTAGTTTAACTAGTTGATATTATCCAAAACTATTAGAATTAAATTGTGTGAAGTATTACACTTCATTTAAACTTGTCTCACATGAATTCATGGGATGTTTGGACCCCTGGTCCCAAACTCTCTTATATGAATTACTTGAGAATTAAATCAAAGGTAGAGTTATTTAAATGGTATGAGGTGATCCACCTCATTTAAATCATTCTCCCAAATGATGATGAAGATGAACATTTGACTTAGGTCAAGATGAGTTCATCCATGATTGTTGGAGAAATTAACTCTTAAGAAGATTTCAATGAGAGGAAATTATTTCTCAAGAACCCTTTGGAAACTATCATTTACATATGGAATACACATTCTATTTAAATCCCACAACCCATGCACCCTAGTTTATTTATGTGTGTGCATAGAGTAGTTTGTGTGTTTATTTGTGATGTGTGGAATAGCCATTGAATTAGTGAGTAATTATACTCGTATTCAAATTTAGACGGTAGCACCGGAGAGTACGCCGAAGAAGAAGGTTGCTACCAGGAGGAGGAAGAGGAACAGTTTGAGAACTACCAAGGCAAGCTAAATTACTATGCAAGCTAACATTCTTGCAAAGTGCAAAGCCTTTGGGCAAGGCACCATGTTCTTACCTTTTCTTATGTGAACCCATCCCAAGTTTTACTTTACAAGTTGTACTTGTTTTCTAAAAGAGTTACTTTTATAGTTAACTTTGGTCAAAGTACAAGTTGGTTAGTAGAGTAGTGAGTTAGTCTTTTCCAAGCAAAGCAAGGTAGCACCCTCATGAATTAGAGCTAGTGCTAATGAACTAAACTTGACTACTCTAGATGGGAACAACATGTTTTTGAAAGGATTTTGAAACCTTGGAATGAAGATGCATTCCATTGAATGATTTTTGAAGGTGAATATGACCAAGAGAAGATGGTGATTTTTGATAAAACATGATGTTGGTTTGAATGCGATACCTTTCCAATTAGTAAGTACCCCCACAATACCTGATTATGGGTAGGGCTTAACTGGAAGTTTATGCGTCTTAGTATGGGTTCCCTCTAAACAAGCGTCATCGGGGTTATGCCGAAAGCTGCCTCTACCACAAAAGAAACGATACGATATGATGCGAAACGAGGTGAATGTCCGGCCCAAGCCTCGTGCGCTCCTGTGCCGACCGACCGTCTTCACTGGGAGGCCAAGCTCATGGGGAGAGGTGCTCATACTAGGGTTCGTAAGTGAAAGGTTATGGTTGATGATCCGCGTCTTCGTGTTACGATTATTCGGGAAATCCCGACGGATGAAATCAAATGTTGTGGCACAAGTGTGCAACCTCTGCAGAGTGTAAACCTATTCGAATAGCCGCGTCCACGGTTACGGACGGTTGGAAAGGCCATACAGTTTCCGATGTCATATCTTTGAAAATGATGTTGAAAAGGTTGATGGTGAAATGACTTGTGGTGAATTGAATTGAAATCACCACTTGAATGGTGGGAATGACACTAATGTTCCCCCTTGAGTTAGTTAGTTCTTGGGTAAGCTTTTTTTTCTCAAAACTTTGTGAACTAAAACTAGCTTTATGCAAAGAAACTAGAGCTTAGCAAACCATACTAGAATGTCTAGCACTTACATTAGTATTAGTTTGCGAGTACTCAACATACTCACGGCTTTGTCCCTGGCTATTCAAATGGCCAGAGTATGAAGATGACCAAGGAGATGACCAGCAGGACGCCTACGACAACTAAGCGCCTTCCGACGTCAAGCGTTGGCCTGTGGACTAGAGAGTCCTTGTATCTTACGCTTCCGCTATGTTGAACTATGAACTTGTGTTGTTCGTTGATCGATAGATCAACTATTCGTGTAAAATGGATCATGTGATTCCAATTTGTAAGACTTATGGTTTGTAATGAATGATGACTGTGATACTTAACTATTATGCCTCGCAACAACAATATTCCTGGGATTGCGATGTATGACATAATAGGCATTCGGACTTAAAAATCCGGGTGTTGACAAGTTGGTATCAGAGCCATTGTTTGACCTTAGAAGACCTTAGTTAGAATGGGCGTTCTGAAAAATTTAACTTTGAAATCAAATGGAAGAAATTATTTGTGAAAATTTACTACATTCTTGCCTTTGAGACTTTGCCAAAATTTGAGGAATCATGTTCGATCTTATTTGAATCAACTTAAAACTTTGCCACACTTTGCACTCTCTAACTTACTCCTCCAATTCTCTTTCAGATGGAGCCGAATGAACCCCTCAACACCAAGTTTTATCAGCTTGGAAACGGAGGAAGCTTGATCTTCGAGCATGACCTCGACTCCCTGTCGGATCACCTTGGCCGCCCACACCCCGAGTTTCACGGGATTCAGGTGGACGACCAGCCGGGAGGGGAACTGCAGTGGATTATCACTGCCGACTTGAGGGGCAAGCTGGAGCCTCCCACCTCGGAGAGGATCCTTTTCTCTTTCAGGAAAGCAACTGCTCGACGGGCTTGCACGTGCTCTTCAGAAGCACTTGCTCGTACGTGTGGACAGAATGCGGAAGCACTTCGTGAGGAACGCTGCGCATCTCGCGAGGCGCAACTACGACGGAAGACCCATGGATGTGCCACTGCACCCCCAGTTGAGGCACCATGTGGATCACTTGGACTTCATGCTCTACCAGACTCAGAGGGACCTCGACGCCTCTCGCGCTTACGCGAACCAGACCCATGCTCACATCATCGAGCAGGGCGAGGCGATCAAGCTACTCAACAACGACCGCAGAAGCCTTCGCCAGCAGCGTGCCAAGAAGGACGCTACGATTCGCCGCCTTCGCGACCGGATCGCGTCACTTGAGGCCACTGTCAAGGCCCAGGAGGATCAGATTCTTCAGCTGGAGGATGACGATGGAGGCATCGATATTCAGGGAGGAGACGCCTTTCTGAGCGATGACGACGACTTTGAGGAGGACGAGAACACCGAGGAGGAGGACTACGAGTTCGTGGAGGCAGGAACTGATGACTACGTCCCGATCGATATAGATGATGAGGAGTAGTTGCACTAATTTCACTTATAGTAGGTGTGAGTTGTATCCCGTCCTTTGTATCGTATCATGAGAATGGTTCTTAAAACCATTGGAGTATGTGTGTAGTGTGTACTATGTGTTGCATGAATGAATGAATGTTATGTTTGTCATGAAAAGTTTG
Source organism: Lolium perenne (assembly GCF_019359855.2). Classification (NCBI taxonomy): domain Eukaryota; kingdom Viridiplantae; phylum Streptophyta; class Magnoliopsida; order Poales; family Poaceae; genus Lolium; species Lolium perenne. Next base: position 41,154,479 of record NC_067244.2, on the reverse strand, counting down.
CAAGTTTTCAAGTGTTTTTCAAACTTAACCCAAAATGAACCATAGAATGTTCCCTCTTATCTCATGATCTTCTATATCTTCATATGGCCCCTCCGAATCGCACCAACGACGCGATGATGCAACTTCTGCAAACCCCGCTGCGTGCACCGGGAAACCGAGAGAGCCGAGCGCCAAGCCAACATCATCGCCTTGCAGAACATCGCCAACCAAGGCCATGGAAATCATGACCACCCCGGATCCAAGCTCAAGAACTTCCAGAACACCAACCCTCCGGTGTTTAGCAAGACCGAGGAGCCCCTCGACGCCGATGATTGGCTCCAGACTATGGAGAACAATCTGGAAGTAGCTGGAGTGGAAGCCAACGAGAAGGTGTTGTTCGCCACTCACTATCTCGCTGGACCAGCTCGCGCTTGGTGGACAAGTACCCGTGCCATGAACGGAGGTCAATTCATGACTTGGGAGGATTTCAAACTCAAGTTCAGCAAGTACCATGTACCCCCGGGTCTTATCAAGAAGATGAGGGATGAATTCCGTGAACTGAAACAAGGTCGCATGACGGTGGTTGAGTACCGCGACAAGTTTCTCACCTTGTCAAGGTATGCACCTGATGAGACTGACACCGTTGAGAAGAGGAAGGAGAGATTCCTGAACGGACTGCATGATGAGATGCAGACTGTCCTCATCAACATCCCCTTCGCCGACCTCGAAGCCCTTGTTGACTCCGCCATCCAGATGGAGGGCAAGTTGAACCAAGCCAATGAGAACCGCAAGCGCCGCATGGCGAATCAGAGTGGATCAAGCCACCCCCAAAAGTTTCGCCCTAGCTCAAGCGGAGGATTCACTCCGAGACACAACAAACCCCCGATGCAGAACTCTCGCCCCGGTTATCAGAACCGGAGTGGAGGAAACCCCAAGCCAGGAGGCTACAACACCAACTACAACAACAACAACAATTACAACCGCGCTCCACCCCGAGCCCCTAACACCAACAACACCAACCCCAACACCAACCCCAGAACCGGGAGCAATGCCATTCCCGTTGCGAACAAGCAGACAAGAGCACTATCACTTGTTATGAGTGTGGTGTAGTGGGGCACTACTCCAACGAGTGTCCCAAGCGTCTTGCCAAGCTCGCCGGCAACACCGCTGCCCCTGCTCAGCAGCAACGCCGTGTCTCCACCGGCAAGAAGTTCGTCCCCAACAACCCCAACAACCGCAACGGCCGCCTCTACCACATGAACGCCGAAGACGCCCAGAAGCACCAGATGTTGTGCTGGGTATGTTTTCTGTCAACCACACCCCTGCTAGAGTGTTGTTTGATTTGAGCATCGCATTCCTTTGTCACCGAAGATTTTGCATCAACAAGTAAAATTCAACCCCTCGATTTGAAGCATGTTATGATAGTTCAAATCCCCGGATCAACCACCAAAGCCAGAAAATTTTGCAAAAATGTGCCAATCAAAATCCATGATGTAGATTTCTTTGCAAATCTAATCATACTTGGAACCAAAGGTTTGGAAGTTGTCCTAGGAATGGACTGGATGTCCAAGCACAATGGATTAATAGATCGCGCCAAGAAAGCCATAACCATGACTAGCAGCACCGGTATCGTAGTTGAGCACGTCTCTGAAAAACTACCCGGAAAATTTACCCGCAACCAAAGTGTATCCAAGCCAACTCGGATCAAATCAGGGTCGTTTGTCGCTACCCTGATGTGTTTCCGGATGATCTACCCGGTATGCCCCCGGACCGGGATATCGAGTTTATCATCGAGTTAATCCCCGGAACTGGACCCATCGCCCAGAGAGCCTACAGCATGAACGCAGCCGAACTTGTGGAGCTGAAGAAGCAAATAGATGACATGTTAGCCAAAGGTTTGATTAGACCAAGTGCATCCCCCTGGAGATCCCCAGTCCTGTTTGTCGACAAGAAGGATGGTGCAAATCGTTTATGCACGGACTATCGTAAGCTTAACGATGTCACCATCAAAAACAAATACCCCTTACCCAAGATCGAAGACTTGTTTGACCAACTCACCGGATCCCGAAGTTTTCTCGAAGATTGATCTTAGAACTGGATACCACCAATCAAGATCCGAGCCACCGACATTCCAAAACTGCCTTCACCACCAGATATGGGTTGTATGAGTACAACGTCATGTCGTTTGGATTGACCAATGCCCCTGCTTATTTCATGAATCTCATGAATAAGATCTTCATGAACTTCTTGGACAAATTTGTCGTTGTTTTCATCGATGACATTCTGGTCTACTCCAAGTCCGAAGAGGAACATGAACAGCATTTGGAGATTGTCCTCGAAACCCTTAGACAGCACCAGTTGTACGCCAAGTTTAGCAAGTGTGAGTTTTGGCTGGAAGAAGTTGGATTCCTCGGACACATCTTGTCTGCAGGGGGAATTGCCGTAGATCCCGCCAAGATCAAAACTGTTATGGAATGGAAAGCCCCAACCACACAAACTGAGGTCCGCGCTTTTCTTGGATTAGCCGGATATTACCGCAGATTTGTAGAAGGTTTCTCGAGCATCGCTCGACCAATGACCCAACTGCTGAAAAAGGACAGAAAGTTTGAGTGGACCGACAAGTGCGAAGAGAGTTTTCAACAGCTCAAGAGTAGACTGACAACAGCCCCAATCCTGATCATGCCGTATATCGCAAAGCCCTTTGACGTATATTGCGACGCCTCCAAGATCGGACTTGGATGCGTGCTTATGCAAGAAGGCAAGGTTGTGTCCTATCTTTCAAGACAACTCAAGCAACATGAACAGAATTACCCAACCCACGACCTCGAGCTTGCAGCCGTGGTCTTGGCCCCGAAAGTCCAAGCGTCATTACCTCATGGGTAATCGATGCGAGATCTACTCCGACCACAAAAGCCTCAAATATATTTTCACCCAGAAGGAGTTGAACATGAGACAACGCCGATGGATCGAATTGATCAAGGATTACGACATGGAGATTCACTACCACCCCGGCAAGGCCAATGTGGTAGCGGATGCTTTAAGTCGATCGCCGTGCCGCTTGAACTCCATGCTCGCAACCGAACAGCCCGCTTGCACCAAGAGTTTGAACAGCTTCAGACTTGAACTCGTGAGTGAAGGATTCCTAGCCAAATGCATAGAACCGCAACCCACCTTGGTTAGTCGGATCAAGGAAGCCCGTAAGGACAACGCTAGCATTGACGGAATCAAGAAACAGATAGTCGCAGAAAAGCCCCGGATTCACCATAGACGAAGCCGGAGTGCTTTGGTACAAGGAACGTCTCTGCGTACCATCGGACTCTGACTTGAAACAAGTCATTCTGCAAGAAGCCCATGACACCCTTTACTCAATCCACCCCGGAGGTACCAAGATGTACCAGGACCTGAAAGAACAATTTTGGTGGCACGGAATGAAGAGAGAGATCGGTAGCTATATCGCTAAGTGTGACATCCGTCGTAGAGTCAAGGCAGAGCACCAAAGACCCGCCGGATCGTTGCAACCCCTTCAGATTCCGTAATGGAAATGGGACTCCGTAGGAATGGACTTTATCACCGGACTGCCTAAATCCAGCAAAGGCAATGATTCCATATGGGTAGTGGTCGATAGAATGACCAAAGTCGCCCATTTCATCGCCGTCAAAACCACCTATCAAGGCCCCAAGTTAGCTGAACTCTACATCTCAATAATAGTCTCTTTGCACGGAAACCACAAATCGATAGTGTCGATGCAGAGGATCACGGTTCACCTCAATGTTCTCGCGTAAGGTGCATGAAGGACTAGGCACTCGCCTAAATTTCAGCACCGCCTATCACCCTCGTGACCGACGGACAGATCGAGAGAGTAAACCAGATACTGGAAGACATGCTTAGGGCATGCGTACTGGAATACGGATCCAAGTGGGAAGACTGCCTACCTTACGCCGAATTCTCGTACAACAATAGTTATCAAGCCAGCCTACAGATGGCCCCCTTTGAAGCCTTGTACGGAAGGAAGTGCCGTACCCCCCTGAACTGGTCAGAAGTCGGAGAGAGTCAAGTTTTCGGGCCCAGACGTTCTTCGTGAAGCCGAAGAGAAGGTTCACAAGATCCGCGAGTACCTCAAGACCGCGCAATCCAGACGTAAGAGCTACGCCGACAAGAGACGTCGGGAGATGACCTTGAGATCGGAGATTACGTCTATCTCAAAGTATCCCCCTTGAAAGGGATGCAAAGGTTTCAGCTGAAAGGAAAGCTTGCACCGCGCTATGTGGGACCTTTCCAAGTCCTCAGCCGCCGAGGTGAAGTATCTTATCAACTGGAGTTGCCTGAAGAAATGTCGGCTGTGCACGACGTTTTTCACATCTCACTCCTCCGAAATGTCTTGAAGTCCCCGAGAAGACCGAAGTGTTCAAGAACATCGATCACCGATCGGTAGATATCAACCAGGATCTGACTTACCGCGAAGTGCCGATTCGCATCCTAGAAGAAGCTTACAGAACCACCCGCACCCGAAGCATCAAATTTTTGAAGGTCCAATGGAGCAATCATACCGAGGATGAAGCCACCTGGGAACGCGAAGACTTCATGAAGAAGGAGTACCCAGATCTCTTTAGTACCTAACTTTCGTTTCGATCTCGGGACGAGATCTTTTGTAAGGGGGAAGGGTTTGTAACACCCCAAATTTCAATAAAAAGAAAGTTAGAGGATTCCAGAAATACAAAATTTCAAACCAACAAAAACTTTTCTTTTGCATATAGTACCATGCATAGGACTTGTGCATTTGAGTGATATGCCATGATGATTGTTATTACTGGTATTTGATTGGCTCTAAAACCCTAGGGTGATCATATGAAGATCACCAACCAAATAAATCAAAAAGGAAGAAATTCCCATAATTGAAAAACCCTAAAAACCCTCACATATGCCCTATGGCATTTTTATAAATTTTGACCCTAGACCTATTGAGTCTTCACCATTAGTTGAATAATGTTACTAAACACTTATTACAACTTTTGGAAGCAAGGGTTCACAATTCAAATGAATTTCAAACACTTTTCCCACTCACATGTGATGATGACCAAATCTGCCAATTTTAGCCTGATCACCACTTTGAGCCCCTGCAATTCAATTTTCTCAAACCAATTCTTCTAACTCTTTGCACCATTTCAAAGTCAACATCAAGGTGAACAACTTTGATGAAGACCACCCTGCCAAATTCATCTTTGATCATTAGCTATGCTCATCCAAAGTTGCAACTTTATAACAAGTTCAACAATCTTCACTTAGCCATTTTGGCCAAATTTTGAAATCTAATTTTTCCACCACCACCTCAATTCATCTCTGGTCATTTACAACTTATCTCCACCTTCACATATCACAAACTTTTCCCTTTTGAATTATTTCCAATTTGGATAATTTTGTATTTTCCAAATTTGAACACTATTCACACACTATAGCAAATAGTGATCTACTCAAACTAACCTACCCCAAATTGCACCAAATGGTTCCCCTGCCCCCTCTAACCCTAAAGGAAACATAGTGGAGCTAAGGAGGAGGAGCTAGATTGCATGGCATGGCCATGCCGGCCATGGCATCACCATGCCGAGCCTCCCCCTCTCTCCCTTGCTTGCCAACCCTGGCCCCCTCGCCACAAAGACGCCACCACACCGCCTAGCCTCGCCTAGCACAGCCCTGGTCGAGGATGAGCTCGACCGTCGCCGGAACACACGCGCCCCGTGGTGGCCGCGCCATGCCGAGGACGTCGCGAGCGAGCGCCGCGGACGCGCCCTGGACACGCGCTGCCTGGCCACCTCGAGCACGCCCTGGACCACCTAGCCGCGAGTTGAGCATCGCCGTGTCGCCACGCAGCCACCAGACACGCCCAAGACCACGACCCGTGCCCGCCGTCGCCGTAGACGACGACGCGATCCCGCGACCAGCACGGCAGACACGGAAGCAATGCGTCGCCTACGTACGCCGCCCGACCGCGCCATTGCCACCTGCTGTATTCGACCGGACGAGGAGAACGTCGTAGCACCCTTGCCTAGCCCAACACCTCGCCGGAACCGCCGCACCTCGGTCGACTTCTTCACGGCCACGCAAAGCACCCTTGGCCATCTATAAATACGGCGTTCCCCGGACGGTTGAGCACACCGTCTCGTTCACCATCCTCCACCGCTTCTCCTCCACCCAACCACTCGCTCGATTGTCGCCGGAGCTGCCCCAATTTGAGGATCGGAGCCCGCCAGTACCGCACCTCGCCGCCGTCGATTGGAGCCGCCCCAGGACGAGCCGCCGGTGCCAGGAGCTTCGCCGTCGTCCACATCTACATCACGCACACTGCCAGCCACCGCGGGAGCCCTGGTTAGCACTCCCACCCCCTACCCGAGCCGCCGGCGAACCTCTCTCGCCGGCGAGACGATGCACCTCAGCCGTTAGATCCCTCTCTAATCCTACGCTCCACGTCGCCTCGCACCGCTTCGGGTTTTAAAGGAGGCCGACAGCGGACCCCACCCTGTCAGCAGGCCCGCGCGCACTGGATGCGCTGCTGGGCCGTTTTCCTCTGTTTAAACCGTTTCGGCCCACGTTGGTTTCCCGCCGGCCTGTTTAATTCAAATTCGATTTAAACTTTTCCAAACATTTTCCAATACTGCACAAACTTTGAAATTCAACCATTTCAAATTGGCTAAACCAAATTTAGTGAATTTTATATTGTTAGAAAGCCACTGAAATTCTCTATCCAATGCCACTGGCCTCATGGTCAAATTCCTTGTAGAATTAATGTGACAAAAATAACAAGGCAGGGACTTTTCCCTATTCAAATAGTTATTAAAAATCAACCAAAATAGATATTAAGTTAATTCCAACTCTAATAGCTCACATTTGCCTTACACTAATTAGTTATGCAATAAAATGGTGTGGTCACTTTGCATGATCATGCCATGGTTTAATGAATGGATATTTTGACTAGTTTAACTAGTTGATATTATCCAAAACTATTAGAATTAAATTGTGTGAAGTATTACACTTCATTTAAACTTGTCTCACATGAATTCATGGGATGTTTGGACCCCTGGTCCCAAACTCTCTTATATGAATTACTTGAGAATTAAATCAAAGGTAGAGTTATTTAAATGGTATGAGGTGATCCACCTCATTTAAATCATTCTCCCAAATGATGATGAAGATGAACATTTGACTTAGGTCAAGATGAGTTCATCCATGATTGTTGGAGAAATTAACTCTTAAGAAGATTTCAATGAGAGGAAATTATTTCTCAAGAACCCTTTGGAAACTATCATTTACATATGGAATACACATTCTATTTAAATCCCACAACCCATGCACCCTAGTTTATTTATGTGTGTGCATAGAGTAGTTTGTGTGTTTATTTGTGATGTGTGGAATAGCCATTGAATTAGTGAGTAATTATACTCGTATTCAAATTTAGACGGTAGCACCGGAGAGTACGCCGAAGAAGAAGGTTGCTACCAGGAGGAGGAAGAGGAACAGTTTGAGAACTACCAAGGCAAGCTAAATTACTATGCAAGCTAACATTCTTGCAAAGTGCAAAGCCTTTGGGCAAGGCACCATGTTCTTACCTTTTCTTATGTGAACCCATCCCAAGTTTTACTTTACAAGTTGTACTTGTTTTCTAAAAGAGTTACTTTTATAGTTAACTTTGGTCAAAGTACAAGTTGGTTAGTAGAGTAGTGAGTTAGTCTTTTCCAAGCAAAGCAAGGTAGCACCCCTCATGAATTAGAGCTAGTGCTAATGAACTAAACTTGACTACTCTAGATGGGAACAACATGTTTTTGAAAGGATTTTGAAACCTTGGAATGAAGATGCATTCCATTGAATGATTTTTGAAGGTGAATATGACCAAGAGAAGATGGTGATTTTTGATAAAACATGATGTTGGTTTGAATGCGATACCTTTCCAATTAGTAAGTACCCCCACAATACCTGATTATGGGTAGGGCTTAACTGGAAGTTTATGCGTCTTAGTATGGGTTCCCTCTAAACAAGCGTCATCGGGGTTATGCCGAAAGCTGCCTCTACCACAAAAGAAACGATACGATATGATGCGAAACGAGGTGAATGTCCGGCCCAAGCCTCGTGCAGTTCCTGTGCTGACTGACCGTCTTCACCGGGAGGCCAAGCTCATGGGGAGAGGTGCTCATACTAGGGTTCGTAAGTGAAAGGTTATGGTTGATGATCCGCGCATCGTGTTACGATTATTCGGGAAATCCCGACGGATGAAATCAAATGTTGTGGCACAAGTGTGCAACCTCTGCAGAGTGTAAACCTATTCGAATAGCCGCGTCCACGGTTACGGACGGTTGGAAAGGCCATACAGCTTTCCGATGTCATATCATTGAAAATGATGTTGAAAAGGTTGATGGTGAAATGACTTGTGGTGAATTGAATTGAAATCACCACTTGAATGGTGGGAATGACACTAATGTTCCCCCTTGAGTTAGTTAGTTCTTGGGTAAGCTTTTTTTCTCAAAACTTTGTGAACTAAAACTAGCTTTATGCAAAGAAACTAGAGCTTAGCAAACCATACTAGAATGTCTAGCACTTACATTAGTATTAGTTTGCGAGTACTCAACGTACTCACGGCTTTGTCCCTGGCTATTCAAATGGCCGTAGTATGAAGATGACCAAGGAGATGACCAGCAGGACGCCTACGACAACTAAGCGCCTTCCGACGTCAAGCGTTGGCCCGTGGACTAGAGAGTCCTTGTATCTTACGCTTCCGCTATGTTGAACTATGAACTTGTGTTGTTCGTTGATCGATAGATCAACTATTCGTGTAAAATGGATCATGTGATTCCAATTTGTAAGACTTATGGTTTGTAATGAATGATGACTGTGATACTTAACTATTATGCCTCGCAACAACAATATTCCTGGGATTGCGATGTATGACATAATAGGCATTCGGACTTAAAAATCCGGGTGTTGACAAGTTGGTATCAGAGCCATTGTTTGACCTTAGAAGACCTTAGTTAGAATGGGCGTTCTGAAAAATTTAACTTTGAAATCAAATGGAAGAAATTATTTGTGAAAATTTACTACATTCTTGCCTTTGAGACTTTGCCAAAATTTGAGGAATCATGTTCGATCTTATTTGAATCAACTTAAAACTTTGCCACACTTTGCACTCTCTAACTTACTCCTCCAATTCTCTTTCGTATGGAGCCGAATGAACCCCTCAACACCAAGTTTTATCAGCTTGGAAACGGAGGAAGCTTGATCTTCGAGCATGACCTCGACTCCCTGTCGGATCACCTTGGCCGCCCACACCCCGAGTTTCACGGGATTCAGGTGGACGACCAGCCGGGAGGGGAACTGCAGTGGATTATCACTGCCGACTTGAGGGGCAAGTCGGAGCCTCCCACCTCGGAGAGGATCCTTTTCTCTTTCAGGGAAAGCAACTGGCTCGACGGGCTTGCACGTGCTCTTCAGGAAGCACTTGCTCGTCTGTGTGGACAGAATGCGGAAGCACTTCGTGAGGAACGCTTTGCGCATCTCGCGAGGCGCAACTCTGACGGAAGACCCATGGATGTGCCACTGCACCCCGCTTGAGGCACCATGTGGATCACTTGGACTTCATGCTCTACCAGACTCAGAGGGACCTCGACGCCTCTCGCGCTTACGCGAACCAGACCCATGCTCACATCATCGAGCAGGGCGAGGCGATCAAGCTACTCAACAACGACCGCAGAAGCCTTCGCCAGCAGCGTGCCAAGAAGGACGCTACGATTCGCCGCCTTCGCGACCGGATCGCGTCACTTGAGGCCACTGTCAAGGCCCAGGAGGATCAGATTCTTCAGCTGGAGGATGACGATGGAGGCATCGATATTCAGGGAGGAGACGCCTTTCTGAGCGATGACGACGACTTTGAGGAGGACGAGAACACCGAGGAGGAGGACTACGAGTTCCCCGGAGGCAGAACCGATGACTACGTCCCGATCGATATAGATGATGAGGAGTAGTTGCACTAGTTTCACTTATAGTAGGTGTGAGTTGTATCCCGTCCTTTGTATCGTAGCATGAGAATGGTTCTTAAAACCATTGGAGTATGTGTGTAGTGTGTACTATGTGTTGCATGAATGAATGAATGTTATGTTTGTCATGAAAAGTTTGCAAGTTTTCAAGTGTTTTTCAAACTTAACCCAAAATGAACCATAGAATGTTCCCTCTTATCTCATGATCTTCTATATCTTCGTATGGCCCCTCCGAATCGCACCAACGACGCGATGATGCAACTTCGCAAACCCCCGCTTGGCACCGGGAAACCGAGAGAGCCGAGCGCCAAGCCAACATCATCGCCTTGCGTAACATCGCCAACCAAGGCCATGGAAATCATGACCACCCCGGATCCAAGCTCAAGAACTTCCAGAACACCAACCCTCCGGTGTTTAGCAAGACCGAGGAGCCCCTCGACGCCGATGATTGGCTCCAGACTATGGAGAACAATCTGGAAGTAGCTGGAGTGGAAGCCAACGAGAAGGTGTTGTTCGCCACTCACTATCTCGCCGACCAGCTCGCGCTTGGTGGACAAGTACCCGTGCCATGAACGGAGGTCAATTCATGACTTGGGAGGATTTCAAACTCAAGTTCAGCAAGTACCATGTACCCCCGGGTCTTATCAAGAAGATGAGGGATGAATTCCGTGAATCGAAACAAGGTCGCATGACGGTGGTTGAGTACCGCGACAAGTTTCTCACCTTGTCAAGGTATGCACCCGATGAGACCGACACCGTTGAGAAGAGGAAGGAGAGATTCCTGAACGGACCGCATGATGAGATGCAGACTCGTCCTCGTCAACATCCCCTTCGCCGACCTCGAAGCCCTTGTTGACTCCGCCATCCGCATGGAGGGCAAGTTGAACCAAGCCAATGAGAACCGCAAGCGCCGCATGGCGAATCGTAGTGGATCAAGCCACCCCCAAAAGTTTCGCCCTAGCTCAAGCGGAGGATTCACTCCGAGACACAACAAACCCCGATGCAGAACTCGCCCCTTATCGTAACCGGAGTGGAGGAAACCCCAAGCCAGGAGGCTACAACACCAACTAAAACAACAACAACAATTACAACCGCGCTCCACCCCGAGCCCCTAACACCAACAACACCAACCCCAACACCAACCCCGTAACCGGAGCAATGCCATTCCCATTGCGAACAAGCAGACAAGAGCACTATCACTTGTTATGAGTGTGGTGTAGTGGGGCACTACTCCAACGAGTGTCCCAAGCGTCTTGCCAAGCTCGCCGGCAACACCGCTGCCCCCTCGCTCAGCAAAGAACGCCGTGTCTCCACCGGCAAGAAGTTCGTCCCCAACAACCCCAACAACCGCAACGGCCGCCTCTACCACATGAACGCCGAAGAAGCCCAGAAGCACCAGTATGTTGTGCTGGGTATGTTTTCTGTCAACCACACCCCCGCTAGAGTGTTGTTTGATTTCGGAGCATCGCATTCCTTTGTCACCGAAGATTTTGCATCAACAAGTAAAATTCAACCCCTCGCTTTGAAGCATGTTATGATAGTTCAAATCCCGGATCAACCACCAAAGCCGTAAAATTTTGCAAAAATGTGCCAATCAAAATCCATGATGTAGATTTCTTTGCAAATCTAATCATACTTGGAACCAAAGGTTTGGAAGTTGTCCTAGGAATGGACTGGATGTCCAAGCACAATGGATTAATAGACTGCGCCAAGAAAGCCATAACCATGACTAGCAGCACCGGTATCGTAGTTGAGCACGTCTCTGAAAAACTACCCAGAAAATTTACCTGCAACCAAAGTGTATCCAAGCCAACTCTGGATCAAATCAGGGTCGTTTGTCGCTACCCCGATGTGTTTCCTGGATGATCTACCCGTATGCCCCCGGACCGGGATATCGAGTTTATCATCGAGTTAATCCCCGGAACGGGACCCATCGCCCAGAGAGCCTACAGCATGAACGCCGCCGAACTTGTGGAGCTGAAGAAACACATAGATGACAGGTTAGCCAAAGGTTTGATTAGACCAAGTGCATCCCCCGGAGATCCCCAAATTCCGTTTGTCGACAAGAAGGATGGTGCAAATCGTTTATGCACGGACTATCGTAAGCTTAACGATGTCACCATCAAAAACAAATACCCCTTACCCAAGATCGAAGACTTGTTTGACCAACTCACCGGATCCCGAGTTTTCTCGAAGATTGATCTTAGAACTGGATACCACCAACTGAAGATCCGAGCCACCGACATTCCAAAAACTGCCTTCACCACCAGATATGGGTTGTATGAGTACAACGTCATGTCGTTTGGATTGACCAATGCCCCTGCTTATTTCATGAATCTCATGAATAAGATCTTCATGAACTTCTTGGACAAATTTGTCGTTGTTTTCATCGACGACATTCTGGTCTACTCCAAGTCCGAAGAGGAACATGAACAGCATTTGGAGATTGTCCTCGAAACCCTTAGACAAAGCACCAGTTGTACGCCAAGTTTAGCAAGTGTGAGTTTTGGCTGGAAGAAGTTGGATTCCTCGGACACATCTTGTCTGCAGGGGGAATTGCCGTAGATCCCGCCAAGATCAAAACTGTTATGGAATGGAAAGCCCCAACCACACAAACTGAGGTCCGCGCTTTTCTTGGATTAGCCGGATATTACCGCAGATTTGTAGAAGGTTTCTCGAGCATCGCTCGACCAATGACCCAACTGCTGAAAAAGGACAGAAAGTTTGAGTGGACCGACAAGTGCGAAGAGAGTTTTCAACAGCTCAAGAGTAGACTGACAACAGCCCCAACTCCTGATCATGCCGTATATCGCAAAGCCCTTTGACGTATATTGCGACGCCTCCAAGACTGGACTTGGATGCGTGCTTATGCAAGAAGGCAAGGTTGTGTCCTATCTTTCAAGACAACTCAAGCAACATGAACAGAATTACCCAACCCACGACCTCGAGCTTGCAGCCGTGGTCTTGGCCCTGAAAGTCTGGCGTCATTACCTCATGGGTAATCGATGCGAGATCTACTCCGACCACAAAAGCCTCAAATATATTTTCACCCAGAAGGAGTTGAACATGAGACAACGCCGATGGATCGAATTGATCAAGGATTACGACATGGAGATTCACTACCACCCCGGCAAGGCCAATGTGGTAGCGGATGCTTTAAGTCGACTGCCGTGCCAGTTGAACTCCATGCTCGCAACCGAACAGCCCAGTTTGCACCAAGAGTTTGAACAGTTCAGACTTGAACTCGTGAGTGAAGGATTCCTAGCCAGCATAGAACTGCAACCCACCTTGGTTAGTCAGATCAAGGAAGCCCGTAAGGACAACGCTAGCATTGACGGAATCAAGAAACAGAGATAGTCGCAGGAAAAGCCCCTGATTCACCATAGACGAAGCCGGAGTGCTTTGGTACAAGGAACGTCTCTGCGTACCATCGGACTCTGACTTGAAACAAGTCATTCTGCAAGAAGCCCATGACACCCTTTACTCAATCCACCCCGGAGGTACCAAGATGTACCAGGACCTGAAAGAACAATTTTGGTGGCACGGAATGAAGAGAGAGATCGGTAGCTATATCGCTAAGTGTGACATCTGTCAGAGAGTCAAGGCAGAGCACCAAAGACCCGCCGGACTGTTGCAACCCCTTCAGATTCCGGAATGGAAATGGGACTCCGTAGGAATGGACTTTATCACCGGACTGCCTAAATCCAAAGAAAGGCAATGATTCCATATGGGTAGTGGTCGATAGATTGACCAAAGTCGCCCATTTCATCGCCGTCAAAACCACCTATCAAGGCCCCAAGTTAGCTGAACTCTACATCTCCAGAATAGTCGCTTTGCACGGAACCCCCAAATCGATAGTGTCGAGATGAGGATCACAGTTCACCTCAAGGTTCTCGCGTAAGGTGCATGAAGGACTAGGCACTCGCCTAAATTTCAGCACCGCCTATCACCCTCGGACCGACGGACAGATCGAGAGAGTAAACCAGAGCATCGGAAGACATGCTTAGGGCATGCGTACTGGAATACGGATCCAAGTGGGAAGACTGCCTACCTTACGCCGAATTCTCGTACAACAATAGTTATCAAGCCAGCCTACAGATGGCCCCCTTTGAAGCCTTGTACGGAAGGAAGTGCCGTACCCCCCTGAACTGGTCAGAAGTCGGAGAGAGTCAAGTTTTCGGCCCAGACGTTCTTCGTGAAGCCGAAGAGAAGGTTCACAAGATCCGCGAGTACCTCAAGACTGCGCAATCCAGACAGAAGAGCTACGCCGACAAGAGACGTCGGGAGATGACCTTTGAGATCGGAGATTACGTCTATCTCAAAGTATCCCCCTTGAAAGGGATGCAGCTCTTGCCATCTTTGAAGGAATTGAATCATCAACTGACTTACTTGAGGAATAAAGAAATCTGCAGCTTTCGATTCTTGTCTATCGGATTCTATTGAGAAGAAGGGACAACCATCCATCCTCCCCGAAACTAGTTTAGTGCCTGAACGAGGTTTCAGCTGAAAGGAAAGCTTGCACCGTGCTATGTGGGACCTTTCCAAGTCCTCAGCCGCCGAGGTGAAGTATCTTATCAACTGGAGTTGCCTGAAGAAATGTCGGCTGTGCACGACGTTTTTCACATCTCACTCCTCCGGAAATGTCTTGAAGTCCCTGAGAAGACCGAAGTGTTCAAGAACATCGATCACCGATCGGTAGATATCAACCAGGATCTGACTTACCGCGAAGTGCCGATTCGCATCCTAGAAGAAGCTTACAGAACCACCCGCACCCGAAGCATCAAATTTTTGAAGGTCCAATGGAGCAATCATACCGAGGATGAAGCCACCTGGGAACGCGAAGACTTCATGAAGAAGGAGTACCCAGATCTCTTTAGTACCTAACTTTCGTTTCGATCTCGGGACGAGATCTTTTGTAAGGGGGAAGGGTTTGTAACACCCCAAATTTCAATAAAAAGAAAGTTAGAGGATTCCAGAAATACAAAATTTCAAACCAACAAAAACTTTTCTTTTGCATATAGTACCATGCATAGGACTTGTGCATTTGAGTGATATGCCATGATGATTGTTATTATTGGTATTTGATTGGCTCTAAAACCCTAGGGTGATCATATGAAGATCACCAACCAAATAAATCAAAAAGGAAAAAATTCCCATAATTGAAAAACCCTAAAAACCCTCACATATGCCCTATGGCATTTTTATAAATTTTGACCCTAGACCTATTGAGTCTTCACCATTAGTTGAATAATGTTACTAAACACTTATTACAACTTTTGGAAGCAAGGGTTCACAATTCAAATGAATTTCAAACACTTTTCCCACTCACATGTGATGATGACCAAATCTGCCAATTTTAGCCTGATCACCACTTTGAGCCCCTGCAATTCAATTTTCTCAAACCAATTCTTGCTAACTCTTTGCACCATTTCAAAGTCAACATCAAGGTGAACAACTTTGATGAAGACCACCCTGCCAAATTCATCTTTGATCATTAGCTATGCTCATCCAAAGTTGCAACTTTATAACAAGTTCAACAATCTTCACTTAGCCATTTTGGCCAAATTTTGAAATCTAATTTTTCCACCACCACCTCAATTCATCTCTGGTCATTTACAACTTATCTCCACCTTCACATATCACAAACTTTTCCCTTTTGAATTATTTCCAATTTGGATAATTTTGTATTTTCCAAATTTGAACACTATTCACACACTATAGCAAATAGTGATCTACTCAAACTAACCTACCCCAAATTGCACCAAATGGTTCCCCTGCCCCCTCTAACCCTAAAGGAAACATAGTGGAGCTAAGGAGGAGGAGCTAGATTGCATGGCATGGCCATGCCGGCCATGGCATCACCATGCCGAGCCTCCCCCTCTCCCTTGCTTGCCAACCCCGCCCCTCGCCACAAAGACGCCACCACACCGCCTAGCCTCGCCTAGCACAGCCCTGGTCGAGGATGAGCTCGACCGTCGCCGGAACACACGCGCCCAGTGGTGGCCGCGCCATGCCGAGGACGTCGCGAGCGAGCGCCGCGGACGCGCCTCTCGGACACGCGCTGCCTGGCCACCTCGAGCACGCCCTGGACCACCTAGCCGCGAGTTGAGCATCGCCGTGTCGCCACGCAGCCACCAGACACGCCCAAGACCACGACCCGTGCCCGCCGTCGCCGTAGACGACGACGCGATCCCGCGACCAGCACGGCAGACACGGAAGCAATGCGTCGCCTACAGTCGCCGCCCGACCGCGCCATTGCCACCTCACGTATTCGCTGACGAGGAGAACGTCGTAGCACCCTTGCCTAGCCCAACACCTCGCCGGAACCGCCGCACCTCGGTCGACTTCTTCACGGCCACGCAGCACCCTTGGCCATCTATAAATACGGCGTTCCTCGGACGAAGTTGAGCACACCGTCTCGTTCACCATCCTCCACCGCTTCTCCTCCACCCAACCACTCGCTCGATTGTCGCCGGAGCTGCCCCAATTTGAGGATCGGAGCCCGCCGCACCGCACCTCGCCGCCGTCGATTGGAGCCGCCCAGACGAGCCGCCGGTGCCAGGAGCTTCGCCGTCGTCCACATCTACATCACGCACACTGCCAGCCACCGCGGGAGCCCTGGTTAGCACTCCCACCCCCTACCCGAGCCGCCGGCGAACCTCTCTCTCGCCGGTGAGACGATGCACCTCAGCCGTTAGATCCCTCTCTAATCCTACGCTCCACGTCGCCTCGTACCGTTTCGGGTTTTAAAGGAGGCTGACAGGCGGACCCCACCCTGTCAGCAGGCCCGCGCACCGGATGCGCTGCTGGGCCATTTTCCTCTGTTTAAACCGTTTCGGCCCACGTTGGTTTCCCGCCGGCCTGTTTAATTCAAATTCGATTTAAACTTTTCCAAACATTTTCCAATACTGCACAAACTTTGAAATTCAACCATTTCAAATTGGCTAAACCAAATTTAGTGAATGTTATATTGTTAGAAAGCCACTGAAATTCTCTATCCAATGCCACTGGCCTCATGGTCAAATTCCTTGTAGAATTAATGTGACAAAAATAACAAGGCAGGGACTTTTCCCTATTCAAATAGTTATTAAAAATCAACCAAAATAGATATTAAGTTAATTCCAACTCTAATAGCTCACATTTGCCTTACACTAATTAGTTATGCAATAAAATGGTGTGGTCACTTTGCATGATCATGCCATGGTTTAATGAATGGATATTTTGACTAGTTTAACTAGTTGATATTATCCAAAACTATTAGAATTAAATTGTGTGAAGTATTACACTTCATTTAAACTTGTCTCACATGAATTCATGGGATGTTTGGACCCCTGGTCCCAAACTCTCTTATATGAATTACTTGAGAATTAAATCAAAGGTAGAGTTATTTAAATGGTATGAGGTGATCCACCTCATTTAAATCATTCTCCCAAATGATGATGAAGATGAACATTTGACTTAGGTCAAGATGAGTTCATCCATGATTGTTGGAGAAATTAACTCTTAAGAAGATTTCAATGAGAGGAAATTATTTCTCAAGAACCCTTTGGAAACTATCATTTACATATGGAATACACATTCTATTTAAATCCCACAACCCATGCACCCTAGTTTATTTATGTGTGTGCATAGAGTAGTTTGTGTGTTTATTTGTGATGTGTGGAATAGCCATTGAATTAGTGAGTAATTATACTCGTATTCAAATTTAGACGGTAGCACCGGAGAGTACGCCGAAGAAGAAGGTTGCTACCAGGAGGAGGAAGAGGAACAGTTTGAGAACTACCAAGGCAAGCTAAATTACTATGCAAGCTAACATTCTTGCAAAGTGCAAAGCCTTTGGGCAAGGCACCATGTTCTTACCTTTTCTTATGTGAACCCATCCCAAGTTTTACTTTACAAGTTGTACTTGTTTTCTAAAAGAGTTACTTTTATAGTTAACTTTGGTCAAAGTACAAGTTGGTTAGTAGAGTAGTGAGTTAGTCTTTTCCAAGCAAAGCAAGGTAGCACCCCTCATGAATTAGAGCTAGTGCTAATGAACTAAACTTGACTACTCTAGATGGGAACAACATGTTTTTGAAAGGATTTTGAAACCTTGGAATGAAGATGCATTCCATTGAATGATTTTTGAAGGTGAATATGACCAAGAGAAGATGGTGATTTTTGATAAAACATGATGTTGGTTTGAATGCGATACCTTTCCAATTAGTAAGTACCCCCACAATACCTGATTATGGGTAGGGCTTAACTGGAAGTTTATGCGTCTTAGTATGGGTTCCCTCTAAACAAGCGTCATCGGGGTTATGCCGAAAGCTGCCTCTACCACAAAAGAAACGATACGATATGATGCGAAACGAGGTGAATGTCCGGCCCAAGCCCTGTGCAGTTCCCAGGCTGACTGACTGTCTTCACTGGGAGGCCAAGCTCATGGGGAGAGGTGCTCATACTAGGGTTCGTAAGTGAAAGGTTATGGTTGATGATCCGCGTACTGTGTTACGATTATTCGGGGAAATCCCGACGGATGAAATCAAATGTTGTGGCACAAGTGTGCAACCTCTGCAGAGTGTAAACCTATTCGAATAGCCGCGTCCACGGTTACGGACGGTTGGAAAGGCCATACAGTTTCCGATGTCATATCTTTGAAAATGATGTTGAAAAGGTTGATGGTGAAATGACTTGTGGTGAATTGAATTGAAATCACCACTTGAATGGTGGGAATGACACTAATGTTCCCCCTTGAGTTAGTTAGTTCTTGGGTAAGCTTTTTTTCTCAAAACTTTGTGAACTAAAACTAGCTTTATGCAAAGAAACTAGAGCTTAGCAAACCATACTAGAATGTCTAGCACTTACATTAGTATTAGTTTGCGAGTACTCAACGTACTCACGGCTTTGTCCCTGGCTATTCAAATGGCCAGAGTATGAAGATGACCAAGGAGATGACCAGCAGGACGCCTACGACAACTAAGCGCCTTCCGACGTCAAGCGTTGGCCTGTGGACTAGAGAGTCCTTGTATCTTACGCTTCCGCTATGTTGAACTATGAACTTGTGTTGTTCGTTGATCGATAGATCAACTATTCGTGTAAAATGGATCATGTGATTCCAATTTGTAAGACTTATGGTTTGTAATGAATGATGATCGTGATACTTAACTATTATGCCTCGCAACAACAATATTCCCGGGATTGCGATGTATGACATAATAGGCATTCGGACTTAAAAATCCGGTGTTGACAAGTTGGTATCGTAGCCATTGTTTGACCTTAGAAGACCTTAGTTAGAATGGGCGTTCTGAAAAATTTAACTTTGAAATCAAATGGAAGAAATTATTTGTGAAAATTTACTACATTCTTGCCTTTGAGACTTTGCCAAAATTTGAGGAATCATGTTCGATCTTATTTGAATCAACTTAAAACTTTGCCACACTTTGCACTCTCTAACTTACTCCTCCAATTCTCTTTCGTATGGAGCCGAATGAACCCCTCAACACCAAGTTTTATCAGCTTGGAAACGGAGGAAGCTTGATCTTCGAGCATGACCTCGACTCCTGTCGGATCACCTGGGCCGCCCACACCCCGAGTTTCACGGGATTCAGGTGGACGACCAGCCGGGAGGGGAACTGCAGTGGATTATCACTGCCGACTTGAGGGGCAAGCGGGAGCCTCCCACCTCGGAGAGGATCCTTTTCTCTTTCAGTGGAAAGCAACCGGCTCGACGGGCTTGCACGTGCTCTTCAGAAGCACTTGCTCGTCCGTGTGGACAGAATGCGGAAGCACTTCGTGAGGAACGCTGGCGCATCTCGCGAGGCGCAACTCGACGGAAGACCCATGGATGTGCCACCGCACCCCCGGTTGAGGCACCATGTGGATCACTTGGACTTCATGCTCTACTGCACTCGAGAGGGACCTCGACGCCTCGCGCTTACGCGAACCAGACCCATGCTCACATCATCGAGCAGGCGAGGCGATCAAGCTACTCAACAACGACCGCAGAAGCCTTCGCCAGCAGCGTGCCAAGAAGGACGCTACGATTCGCCGCCTTCGCGACCGGATCGCGTCACTTGAGGCCACTGTCAAGGCCCAGGAGGATCAGATTCTTCAGCTGGAGGATGACGATGGAGGCATCGATATTCGGGGAGGAGACGCCTTTACGAGCGATGACGACGACTTTGAGGAGGACGAGAACACCGAGGAGGAGGACTACGAGTTCCCGGAGGCAGGAACCGATGACTACGTCCCGATCGATATAGATGATGAGGAGTAGTTGCACTAGTTTCACTTATAGTAGGTGTGAGTTGTATCCCGTCCTTTGTATCGTAGCATGAGAATGGTTCTTAAAACCATTGGAGTATGTGTGTAGTGTGTACTATGTGTTGCATGAATGAATGAATGTTATGTTTGTCATGAAAAGTTTGCAAGTTTTCAAGTGTTTTTCAAACTTAACCCAAAATGAACCATAGAATGTTCCCTCTTATCTCATGATCTTCTATATCTTCGTATGGCCCCTCCGAATCGCACCAACGACGCGATGATGCAACTTCGCAAACCCGCTTGCACCGGAAACCGAGAGAGCCGAGCGCCAAGCCAACATCATCGCCTTGCAGAACATCGCCAACCAAGGCCATGGAAATCATGACCACCCCGGATCCAAGCTCAAGAACTTCCAGAACACCAACCCTCCGGTGTTTAGCAAGACCGAGGAGCCCCTCGACGCCGATGATTGGCTCCAGACTATGGAGAACAATCTGGAAGTAGCTGGAGTGGAAGCCAACGAGAAGGTGTTGTTCGCCACTCACTATCTCGCTGGACCAGCTCGCGCTTGGTGGACAAGTACCCGTGCCATGAACGGAGGTCAATTCATGACTTGGGAGGATTTCAAACTCAAGTTCAGCAAGTACCATGTACCCCCGGGTCTTATCAAGAAGATGAGGGATGAATTCCGTGAACTGAAACAAGGTCGCATGACGGTGGTTGAGTACCGCGACAAGTTTCTCACCTTGTCAAGGTATGCACCTGATGAGACTGACACCGTTGAGAAGAGGAAGGAGAGATTCCTGAACGGACTGCATGATGAGATGCAGACTGTCCTCGTCAACATCCCCTTCGCCGACCTCGAAGCCCTTGTTGACTCCGCCATCCAGATGGAGGGCAAGTTGAACCAAGCCAATGAGAACCGCAAGCGCCGCATGGCGAATCAGAGTGGATCAAGCCACCCCCAAAAGTTTCGCCCTAGCTCAAGCGGAGGATTCACTCCGAGACACAACAAACCCCCGATGCAGAACTCTCGCCCCGGTTATCAGAACCGGAGTGGAGGAAACCCCAAGCCAGGAGGCTACAACACCAACTAAAACAACAACAACAATTACAACCGCGCTCCACCCCGAGCCCCTAACACCAACAACACCAACCCCAACACCAACCCCAGAACCGGGAGCAATGCCATTCCCATTGCGAACAAGCAGGACAAGAGCACTATCACTTGTTATGAGTGTGGTGTAGTGGGGCACTACTCCAACGAGTGTCCCAAGCGTCTTGCCAAGCTCGCCGGCAACACCGCTGCCCCTGCTCAGCAGCAACGCCGTGTCTCCACCGGCAAGAAGTTCGTCCCCAACAACCCCAACAACCGCAACGGCCGCCTCTACCACATGAACGCCGAAGAAGCCCAGGAAGCACCAGATGTTGTGCTGGGTATGTTTTCTGTCAACCACACCCCTGCTAGAGTGTTGTTTGATTTCGGAGCATCGCATTCCTTTGTCACCGAAGATTTTGCATCAACAAGTAAAATTCAACCCCTCAGTTTGAAGCATGTTATGATAGTTCAAATCCCCGGATCAACCACCAAAGCCAGAAAATTTTGCAAAAATGTGCCAATCAAAATCCATGATGTAGATTTCTTTGCAAATCTAATCATACTTGGAACCAAAGGTTTGGAAGTTGTCCTAGGAATGGACTGGATGTCCAAGCACAATGGATTAATAGACTGCGCCAAGAAAGCCATAACCATGACTAGCAGCACCGGTATCGTAGTTGAGCACGTCTCTGAAAAACTACCCAGAAAATTTACCTGCAACCAAAGTGTATCCAAGCCAACTCGGATCAAATCAGGGTCGTTTGTCGCTACCCCGATGTGTTTCCGGATGATCTACCCAGATGCCCCCGGACCGGGATATCGAGTTTATCATCGAGTTAATCCCGGAACTGGACCCATCGCCCGTAGAGCCTACATGAACGCAGCCGAACTTGTGGAGCTGAAGAAGCAAATAGATGACATGTTAGCCAAAGGTTTGATTAGACCAAGTGCATCCCCCCGAGATCCCCACCCCGTTTGTCGACAAGAAGGATGGTGCAAATCGTTTATGCACGGACTATCGTAAGCTTAACGATGTCACCATCAAAAACAAATACCCCTTACCCAAGATCGAAGACTTGTTTGACCAACTCACCGGATCCCGAGTTTTCTCGAAGATTGATCTTAGAACTGGATACCACCAATCAAGATCCGAGCCACCGACATTCCAAAAACTGCCTTCACCACCGGATATGGGTTGTATGAGTACAACGTCATGTCGTTTGGATTGACCAATGCCCCTGCTTATTTCATGAATCTCATGAATAAGATCTTCATGAACTTCTTGGACAAATTTGTCGTTGTTTTCATCGACGACATTCTGGTCTACTCCAAGTCCGAAGAGGAACATGAACAGCATTTGGAGATTGTCCTCGAAACCCTTAGACAGCACCAGTTGTACGCCAAGTTTAGCAAGTGTGAGTTTTGGCTGGAAGAAGTTGGATTCCTCGGACACATCTTGTCTGCAGGGGGAATTGCCGTAGATCCCGCCAAGATCAAAACTGTTATGGAATGGAAAGCCCCAACCACACAAACTGAGGTCCGCGCTTTTCTTGGATTAGCCGGATATTACCGCAGATTTGTAGAAGGTTTCTCGAGCATCGCTCGACCAATGACCCAACTGCTGAAAAAGGACAGAAAGTTTGAGTGGACCGACAAGTGCGAAGAGAGTTTTCAACAGCTCAAGAGTAGACTGACAACAGCCCCAATCCTGATCATGCCAGATATCGCAAAGCCCTTTGACGTATATTGCGACGCCTCCAAGACTGGACTTGGATGCGTGCTTATGCAAGAAGGCAAGGTTGTGTCCTATCTTTCAAGACAACTCAAGCAACATGAACAGAATTACCCAACCCACGACCTCGAGCTTGCAGCCGTGGTCTTGGCCCTGAAAGTCTGGCGTCATTACCTCATGGGTAATCGATGCGAGATCTACTCCGACCACAAAAGCCTCAAATATATTTTCACCCAGAAGGAGTTGAACATGAGACAACGCCGATGGATCGAATTGATCAAGGATTACGACATGGAGATTCACTACCACCCCGGCAAGGCCAATGTGGTAGCGGATGCTTTAAGTCGATCGCCGTGCCAGTTGAACTCCATGCTCGCAACCGAACAGCCCAGTTTGCACCAAGAGTTTGAACAGTTCAGACTTGAACTCGTGAGTGAAGGATTCCTAGCCAGCATAGAACTGCAACCCACCTTGGTTAGTCAGATCAAGGAAGCCCAGAAGGACAACGCTAGCATTGACGGAATCAAGAAACAGATAGCCGCAGGAAAAGCCCCCGGATTCACCATAGACGAAGCCGGAGTGCTTTGGTACAAGGAACGTCTCTGCGTACCATCGGACTCTGACTTGAAACAAGTCATTCTGCAAGAAGCCCATGACACCCTTTACTCAATCCACCCCGGAGGTACCAAGATGTACCAGGACCTGAAAGAACAATTTTGGTGGCACGGAATGAAGAGAGAGATCGGTAGCTATATCGCTAAGTGTGACATCTGTCAGAGAGTCAAGGCAGAGCACCAAAGACCCGCCGGACTGTTGCAACCCCTTCAGATTCCGGAATGGAAATGGGACTCCGTAGGAATGGACTTTATCACCGGACTGCCTAAATCCAGCAAAGGCAATGATTCCATATGGGTAGTGGTCGATAGATTGACCAAAGTCGCCCATTTCATCGCCGTCAAAACCACCTATCAAGGCCCCAAGTTAGCTGAACTCTACATCTCCAGAATAGTCGCTTTGCACGGAACCCCCAAATCGATAGTGTCAGACAGAGGATCACAGTTCACCTCAAGGTTCTGGCAGAAGGTGCATGAAGGACTAGGCACTCGCCTAAATTTCAGCACCGCCTATCACCCTCGCATCGACGGAGACAGACTGAGAGAGTAAACCAGATACTGGAAGACATGCTTAGGGCATGCGTACTGGAATACGGATCCAAGTGGGAAGACTGCCTACCTTACGCCGAATTCTCGTACAACAATAGTTATCAAGCCAGCCTACAGATGGCCCCCTTTGAAGCCTTGTACGGAAGGAAGTGCCGTACCCCCCTGAACTGGTCGTAAGTCGAGAGAGTCAAGTTTTCGGCCCAGACGTTCTTCGTGAAGCCGAAGAGAAGGTTCACAAGATCCGCGAGTACCTCAAGACTGCGCAATCCAGACAGAAGAGCTACGCCGACAAGAGACGTCGGGAGATGACCTTTGAGATCGGAGATTACGTCTATCTCAAAGTATCCCCCTTGAAAGGGATGCAGCTCTTGCCATCTTTGAAGGAATTGAATCATCAACTGACTTACTTGAGGAATAAAGAAATCTGCAGCTTTCGATTCTTGTCTATCGGATTCTATTGAGAAGAAGGGACAACCATCCATCCTCCCCGAAACTAGTTTAGTGCCTGAACGAGGTTTCAGCTGAAAGGAAAGCTTGCACCGTGCTATGTGGGACCTTTCCAAGTCCTCAGCCGCCGAGGTGAAGTATCTTATCAACTGAGTTGCTCGAAGAAATGTCGGCTGTGCACGACGTTTTTCACATCTCACTCCTCCGGAAATGTCTTGAAGTCCCTGAGAAGACCGAAGTGTTCAAGAACATCGATCACCGATCGGTAGATATCAACCAGGATCTGACTTACCGCGAAGTGCCGATTCGCATCCTAGAAGAAGCTTACAGAACCACCCGCACCCGAAGCATCAAATTTTTGAAGGTCCAATGGAGCAATCATACCGAGGATGAAGCCACCTGGGAACGCGAAGACTTCATGAAGAAGGAGTACCCAGATCTCTTTAGTACCTAACTTTCGTTTCGATCTCGGGACGAGATCTTTTGTAAGGGGGAAGGGTTTGTAACACCCCAAATTTCAATAAAAAGAAAGTTAGAGGATTCCAGAAATACAAAATTTCAAACCAACAAAAACTTTTCTTTTGCATATAGTACCATGCATAGGACTTGTGCATTTGAGTGATATGCCATGATGATTGTTATTATTGGTATTTGATTGGCTCTAAAACCCTAGGGTGATCATATGAAGATCACCAACCAAATAAATCAAAAAGGAAAAAATTCCCATAATTGAAAAACCCTAAAAACCCTCACATATGCCCTATGGCATTTTTATAAATTTTGACCCTAGACCTATTGAGTCTTCACCATTAGTTGAATAATGTTACTAAACACTTATTACAACTTTTGGAAGCAAGGGTTCACAATTCAAATGAATTTCAAACACTTTTCCCACTCACATGTGATGATGACCAAATCTGCCAATTTTAGCCTGATCACCACTTTGAGCCCCTGCAATTCAATTTTCTCAAACCAATTCTTGCTAACTCTTTGCACCATTTCAAAGTCAACATCAAGGTGAACAACTTTGATGAAGACCACCCTGCCAAATTCATCTTTGATCATTAGCTATGCTCATCCAAAGTTGCAACTTTATAACAAGTTCAACAATCTTCACTTAGCCATTTTGGCCAAATTTTGAAATCTAATTTTTCCACCACCACCTCAATTCATCTCTGGTCATTTACAACTTATCTCCACCTTCACATATCACAAACTTTTCCCTTTTGAATTATTTCCAATTTGGATAATTTTGTATTTTCCAAATTTGAACACTATTCACACACTATAGCAAATAGTGATCTACTCAAACTAACCTACCCCAAATTGCACCAAATGGTTCCCCTGCCCCCTCTAACCCTAAAGGAAACATAGTGGAGCTAAGGAGGAGGAGCTAGATTGCATGGCATGGCCATGCCGGCCATGGCATCACCATGCCGAGCCTCCCTCTCTCCCTTGCTTGCCAACCCTGGCCCCCTCGCCACGACACGCCACCACACCGCCTAGCCTCGCCTAGCACAGCCCGGTCGAGGATGAGCTCGACCGTCGCCGGAACACACGCGCCCGGTGGTGGCCGCGCCATGCCGAGGACGTCGCGAGCGAGCGCCGCGGACGCGCCCTGGACACGCGCTGCCCGGCCACCTCGAGCACGCCCGGACCACCTAGCCGCGAGTTGAGCATCGCCGTGTCGCCACGCAGCCACCAGACACGCCCAAGACCACGACCCGTGCCCGCCGTCGCCAGTGACGACGACGCGATCCCGCGACCAGCACGGCGGAACACGGAAGCAATGCGTCGCCTACAGTCGCCGCCCGACCGCGCCATTGCCACCTACAGATTCGCCTGGACGAGGAGAACGTCGTAGCACCCTTGCCTAGCCCAACACCTCGCCGGAACCGCCGCACCTCGGTCGACTTCTTCACGGCCACGCAGCACCCTTGGCCATCTATAAATACGGCGTTCCTCGGACGAAGTTGAGCACACCGTCTCGTTCACCATCCTCCACCGCTTCTCCTCCACCCAACCACTCGCTCGATTGTCGCCGGAGCTGCCCCAATTTGAGGATCGGAGCGCGCCGGTGCCGCACCTCGCCGCCGTCGATTGGAGCCGCCCCAGACGAGCCGCCGGTGCCAGAGCTTCGCCGTCGTCCACATCTACATCACGCACACTGCCAGCCACCGCGGGAGCCCTGGTTAGCACTCCCACCCCTACCCGAGCCGCCGGCGAACCTCTCTCTCGCCGGTGAGACGATGCACCTCAGCCGTTAGATCCCTCTCTAATCCTACGCTCCACGTCGCCTCGCACCGTTTCGGGTTTTAAAGGAGGCCGACAGCGGACCCCACCCTGTCGGCAGGCCCGCGCGCACCGGATGCGCTGCTGGGCCGTTTTCCTCTGTGTAAACCGTTTCGGCCCCCGTTGGTTTCCCGCCGGCCTGATTAATTCAAATTCGATTTAAACTTTTCCAACCATTTTCCAATAATGCACAAACTTTGAAATTCAACCATTTCAAATTGGCTAAACCAAATTTAGTGAATGTTATATTGTTAGAAAGCCACTGAAATTCTCTATCCAATGCCACTGGCCTCATGGTCAAATTCCTTGTAGAATTAATGTGACAAAAATAACAAGGCAGGGACTTTTCCCTATTCAAATAGTTATTAAAAATCAACCAAAATAGATATTAAGTTAATTCCAACTCTAATAGCTCACATTTGCCTTACACTAATTAGTTATGCAATAAAATGGTGTGGTCACTTTGCATGATCATGCCATGGTTTAATGAATGGATATTTTGACTAGTTTAACTAGTTGATATTATCCAAAACTATTAGAATTAAATTGTGTGAAGTATTACACTTCATTTAAACTTGTCTCACATGAATTCATGGGATGTTTGGACCCCTGGTCCCAAACTCTCTTATATGAATTACTTGAGAATTAAATCAAAGGTAGAGTTATTTAAATGGTATGAGGTGATCCACCTCATTTAAATCATTCTCCCAAATGATGATGAAGATGAACATTTGACTTAGGTCAAGATGAGTTCATCCATGATTGTTGGAGAAATTAACTCTTAAGAAGATTTCAATGAGAGGAAATTATTTCTCAAGAACCCTTTGGAAACTATCATTTACATATGGAATACACATTCTATTTAAATCCCACAACCCATGCACCCTAGTTTATTTATGTGTGTGCATAGAGTAGTTTGTGTGTTTATTTGTGATGTGTGGAATAGCCATTGAATTAGTGAGTAATTATACTCGTATTCAAATTTAGACGGTAGCACCGGAGAGTACGCCGAAGAAGAAGGTTGCTACCAGGAGGAGGAAGAGGAACAGTTTGAGAACTACCAAGGCAAGCTAAATTACTATGCAAGCTAACATTCTTGCAAAGTGCAAAGCCTTTGGGCAAGGCACCATGTTCTTACCTTTTCTTATGTGAACCCATCCCAAGTTTTACTTTACAAGTTGTACTTGTTTTCTAAAAGAGTTACTTTTATAGTTAACTTTGGTCAAAGTACAAGTTGGTTAGTAGAGTAGTGAGTTAGTCTTTTCCAAGCAAAGCAAGGTAGCACCCCTCATGAATTAGAGCTAGTGCTAATGAACTAAACTTGACTACTCTAGATGGGAACAACATGTTTTTGAAAGGATTTTGAAACCTTGGAATGAAGATGCATTCCATTGAATGATTTTTGAAGGTGAATATGACCAAGAGAAGATGGTGATTTTTGATAAAACATGATGTTGGTTTGAATGCGATACCTTTCCAATTAGTAAGTACCCCCACAATACCTGATTATGGGTAGGGCTTAACTGGAAGTTTATGCGTCTTAGTATGGGTTCCCTCTAAACAAGCGTCATCGGGGTTATGCCGAAAGCTGCCTCTACCACAAAAGAAACGATACGATATGATGCGAAACGAGGTGAATGTCCGGCCCAAGCCACTGTGCGGTTCCCGGAGTTGGTGACCGTTGTCTTCACCGGGAGGCCAAGCTCATGGGGAGAGGTGCTCATACTAGGGTTCGTAAGTGAAAGGTTATGGTTGATGATCCGCGTACTGTGTTACGATTATTCGGGGAAATCCCGACGGATGAAATCAAATGTTGTGGCACAAGTGTGCAACCTCTGCAGAGTGTAAACCTATTCGAATAGCCGCGTCCACGGTTACGGACGGTTGGAAAGGCCATACAGTTTCCGATGTCATATCTTTGAAAATGATGTTGAAAAGGTTGATGGTGAAATGACTTGTGGTGAATTGAATTGAAATCACCACTTGAATGGTGGGAATGACACTAATGTTCCCCCTTGAGTTAGTTAGTTCTTGGGTAAGCTTTTTTTTCTCAAAACTTTGTGAACTAAAACTAGCTTTATGCAAAGAAACTAGAGCTTAGCAAACCATACTAGAATGTCTAGCACTTACATTAGTATTAGTTTGCGAGTACTCAACGTACTCACGGCTTTGTCCCTGGCTATTCAAATGGCCAGAGTATGAAGATGACCAAGGAGATGACCAGCAGGACGCCTACGACAACTAAGCGCCTTCCGACGTCAAGCGTTGGCCTGTGGACTAGAGAGTCCTTGTATCTTACGCTTCCGCTATGTTGAACTATGAACTTGTGTTGTTCGTTGATCGATAGATCAACTATTCGTGTAAAATGGATCATGTGATTCCAATTTGTAAGACTTATGGTTTGTAATGAATGATGACTGTGATACTTAACTATTATGCCTCGCAACAACAATATTCCTGGGATTGCGATGTATGACATAATAGGCATTCGGACTTAAAAATCCGGGTGTTGACATTTACATTTGTAAAGATATAACACCTTGGCCTTCCGGTGCTTTATCATGTTTTGCTCACGAGAGAGGTTTTAGTCAACGGATCTGACATGCTCAGAACCGTATGTATTTTGTAATTCATTTGCGTCTCAACGCATCACTCATTTCCAAATGAGTCGGCATTAAATATGTTTGGTCTTCTGGTGGAACCTTAATTCCGCGGTCTGAAATATGTCACTAATATTGTCACACACAATATAGCTTCAAAGTTCTGACTTTGTCGGAACTACACCAAGTTCTAAAAGAACCTCTTGACTTAACATCCTTTGTCATTGTCAAAACAACGACATACTCTGCCTTCTTTTGTAGAATCTGTTACAATATTTAGAACTCTTCTAAATCTAGCATAGACAACTTCTAGCTCATTGTACTACCTTTTAAACAACACTTAGTCTAATTTGAAATTGAAATTTTATTTTCATATGTGACAAAACAAATATCGGTGCAACACTTTACAGCGATTTGTTTATCATTTCTTCATACAAAAACTATATATATATATTCTTGGTTCTTCTTAAGTACTCAAGAATATTCTTACTGTTTTTCAATGATCATCACATGAATCATTCTGGTATATGCTCCTAACTTTTTAGAGCACAAGATATCTGATTATGTACATATTATTCATGATCTAAAATCACTCATGTGTTTTTACTCATCGAGTGTCAGATACACTCAAGTCTTGTTAAACCTTCACATGACAAGAACATTTTCTTAATATTTCTATATTGAACTACTTCAATATCCATTCTATGTACTTTGACTTAAACTTATTATGTGTTTCAATCTATCTTCATAGATCTTGACACTAAATTTGTTTCAGTCCATATCCTTTCATTGAAGTTAATTTCTCAATGAAACATTTTTTAATCAAGTATATAATTACATCATTTATAACCAACTATATGTCATCTACATAAAGTATTATAAATATGTCTCAGCGCTCCCACTTAATTTCTTGCAAATGCAAGTCTCTTCATCGTCTCTGATGAAATCAAAAACTCTTTGACTATTTCATCTGGTGAAGATTCCAACTCCATGATACTTACTTCATCCAATTGAAGTTTGTATACCTATCTAGTATTCCACGGACCAGCAAAACTCTTGGTTGTATCTTGTATACACCTTTAATACACACTTCTGATAAGTAATGTATTTTGCCATCCTACTATCATATCTCATAAAAGAAAAATGTAGTGATTACTAGAATAATCCACATAGACTATAAGCATTGCTACAGAAGATCTAATCTTATTGTATTCAACTCTTTGAACTTTGTCGCAAACAACTTTTCGACAAGTCAAGCTTCATCTATTTTATAGATCCATTTACTTTCAATAAGTATTCATCTATTTTGGATTTCATGGTGTATCACCATTTTAAACGGAGTCAAGGCCCATCATAACTTCTTTGTTTGTAGTTGGTTTATCATTGTTCAAAATCAATCCTTTGTCCACAAATCATTTATTTGATCACAAAGTAAACCATACCTACAAGGTTTAATAAGTACTTCGATCTCCATGGCTAAAACACTTTGTAGTCATGGGAGCTATGATTGTCGTGGCCGCTTCCGGAACCAATTCCGATGCTGCGCTACTCTGATCATTATGCTCAGGTTCATAAACCTTATCAAGTTCTATTGTCCTCCCACTCAAATACTTCGCTAGAAACAATTTCTTGGAAATAAGAAACATTGACAAACACTTTTGTCTTTGTCTACATAGTGGGAAGAATTCCCAATCAATTCTCTGGGATAACCAACAAAGACATTCATCCGATTTTGGTTGTAAACTTATTTACTTATGCTATGCATACCAAAATTTTAAGAAAGGACTATTAGGATTCATACCCATGCCATAACTCGTATGGTGTCATTTCAACGGATCATGATGATGCTCTATTAAGTGTAAAAGCGGTAGTCACTAAAGCATAATCCACAAAAAATATAATGGCATCAATATTTTATCTCATCATTGATCCAACAAGGTTTGGATACATCTCTCGGGTACTATATCATCATTATGATACTCCAAGAAATGTGAGTTTTAGAACAATTTCATGACTCTCTTAGATGTTCGCTAAAACTCGTAATTCAAATATTTTCCCAATGATCCAATCATAAATATTTGATTTTTCTATTACGATGATTTCCACTTAATGCTGAAATTTATTTGAATCCATTCAAATGTTTCAAACTTCTTCCTTATCGAATATATCCACATATATATACTCAATTTATTGTTGGAAGTTTTCATGAAGTAGAAGAATCTCCCGCACACAACTATGCCTAGTGAACCACATATATCATCATGTATGTTTTCACTAAGTTAGTTGCCCGTTCAACTCTTGGCCTATGAACGGTATTTTAATCATTCTCTTTAGAAAAGATTTGCAAGCGCCAAATGATTCAAAAATCAAATGACTCCAAAAATCCATTTGCATGGAGTTCCTTCATGCGTTCCTTTCTAACATGACCTAAATGGCGGTTCCACAAATAAGTGGAATTCAAATCATTTGCCTTATGGAATTTTAGCGTCAGTGTTATGTATGTGTGTTTCACCATTTATAATAACTTATCCATCGTATATGGAGTAATGTCATAATTTGAACAACTCATTGTTTTCATTTGACCAGAGCAAAATAACAATTATTAAGTTCTTTATTATAAATTCTAAGGGCTAGATAGAATGCTAATGACGAACATAATAACACTTTATTTTGTTGCAGTCGTGCATTCCTATCATATTCCTTGTCAGTCACTTAGGCCATTGTATTCTTGTATTGCGTTGTTTTCTATGACACTTCATACCAACCAATATGGTACAAATACCCAAGAATTTCATTGTGTGACCTAACTAGGAATATAACCATAACATGTATATCATTTATATACACCTGAGCTAGACATTCTAGTCTTTTCTTTCTTTCTGCCAATAATCTTTTGTAGTTTCTCTTTTAGCTTTCCTCATTATTCAGAAAAACACATCAACTTCAATAACTTCTCGGTTTGTTAGTCAAATACCAATAACCTTGAGGTTCTTACTTTGAAGTTGATCATCATATGACAAGTGTTCCGGATTTCACTATTAGTAACCTTGTAATATGATGAACAATTTCACTCATAATTTTATCCATTGTATCATGATGACTTTCTGAGACCATGTCTGTACATGCTAGGCTCATAAAGTTTTAACCTTGGTATTCGCATGTGCAAATCTGGCTTGCACCCGTTGTATGCACACGTAGAATCTATAACACCCGATCATCACGTGATGCTTCGATACGACGAGTCTTAGCAACGGTGCATAGTAAGGATGAACACTTCATGGATATGCGAATATTATTAGTGCCCCAATAGTTGGAGGATTGTGACGCCTGGCGTCTTCAACCTTCATACATTCCCATAAAACTTATGAGTTTATGTAGTCTCACCAAATTATATTCTATCATCTTGTAATAAGGTTTTAGATATCATATATATCTCATACCTTGATTATTTCTGAAAACTAAATTTTTAGCTCCTTACTTTTCAAACAGATTTGAACTTCAAGTTTCACGGAGACAAGATAGCTTTAGGTACTAATTGAAACCATAGCTTATTGAATCAACAATATGAGGTTTACTAAAAGTTTGCAATAGGACTTAATCAATTCTTGATTCTTTAACAATACGGTACCAATCCGTAAAGTTTCTTATCAGATTTTAACAGTATTTCTATCTCAATTACAAGACTAGCGCATAGTAGTAAACGGATGCCAATACTACAAAATTAATTCAAAATACTACTCAGACTAAGTTCATGATAAATAGTTCATGTTTTAATCTAATTACTAATGAACTCCTGCTTAATACAACATCCCTCATAGTTGTTAAGTGGTACACGATCCACATCCACTACACCAAAACCGATCATCACGTGAGATGATGTAGCTTCAATGGTGAACATCAACATGTTGATCATATCATCCATATGACTCGTATTCAACCTTTCGGTTTCCGTTGTCCCGAGGCCATGTCTGTACATGCTAGGCTCGTCAAGCAAACCCAAGTATTCCGCGTGTGCAACATGGCTTACACCCATTGTATGTGAACGTTGAGTCTATCACATCCGATCATCACGAGATGCTTCGAAACGACGAACTATACAACGGTGCATACGAGGGTAGAACACTTTATTATCTTGATATTAATGTGAGGGATCATCTTATAATGCTACCGTCGCGATCTAAGCAAAATAAGATGCATAAAGGATTAACATCACATGCAATTCATATGTGATATGATATGGCCCTTTTGTCTTTGCGCCTTTGATCTTCATCTCCAAAGCACGGACATGATCTCCATCATCAACGGGTATGATCTCCATCATCGTCGGCGTAGCATCAAGGTTCATGGCGCCGTCTTCATGGTTGTTCACCTCATGTAGCAACTATTACAACTACTTTGAAATACTACTCAACATGAAATTTAAAGACAACCATAAGGCTCCTGCCGGTTGCCACAATACAATAATGATCATCTCATACATATTCATCATCACATTATGGCCATATCACATCACCAAACCCTGCAAAAACAAGTTAGACGTCTCTAATTTGGTTTGCATATTTTACGTGGTTTAGGGTTTTCGAGTAAGATCTAATCTACCTACGAACATGAACCACAACGGTGATACTAGTGTTGTCAATAGAAGAGTAAATTGAATCTTCACTATAGTAGAAGAGACAGACACCCGCAAAGCCTCTTATGCAATACAAGTTGCATGTCGAACGAGGAACAAGTCTCATGGACGCGGTCATGTAAAGTTAGTCCGAGCCGCTTCATCCCACTATGCCACAAAGATGCAAAGTACTCAAACTAAAGATAACAAGAGCATCAACGCCCACAAAACCATTGTGTTCTACTCGTGCAACCATCTATGCATAGACCTAGCTCTGATACCACTGTAGGATAACGTTGCATAGAAAACAAAAAATTTCCTACCGCGAACACGCAATCCAAGCCAAGATGCAATCTAGAAGACGGTAGCAACGAGGGGGTATCGAGTCTCACCCTTGAAGAGATTCCAAAGCCTACAAGATTAGGCTCTTTTTGCTGCGGTAGACGTTCACTTGCCGCTTGCAAAAGCGCGTAGAAGATCTTGATCACGATCGCTTCCGGCGCCACGAACGGGCAGCACCTTCGTACTCGGTCACACGTTCGGTTGTTGATGAAGACGACGTCCACCTCCCGTTCCAGCGGGCAGCGGAAGTAGTAGCTCCTCTTGAATCCGACAGCACGACGGCGTGGTGTCGGTGGCGGTGGAGAATTCCGGCGGAGCTTCGCTATAGCTACGCGGGAGATATGGAGGAGAGGGTGATGTCTACTTCCCCCTCCTTTTCCTGTAGACAGTGTTGGGCCTCCAAGAGCAGAGGTTTGTAGAACAGCAGCAAGTTTTCCCTTAAGTGGATCACCCAAGGTTTATCGAACTCAGGGAGGAAGAGGTCAAAGATATCCCTCTCATGCAACCCTGCAACCACAAAGCAAGAAGTCTCTTGTGTCCCCAACACACCTAATAGGTGCACTAGTTCGGCGAAGAGATAGTGAAATACATGTGGTATGAATATATATGAGCAGTAGCAACGGTGCCAGAAAATAACTTGCTGGCGTGTAGTTGATGGTGGTAGTATTGCAGCAGTAGTAACACAGTGAAACAGTAAACAAGCAGTAGTAACGCAGCAGTATTTAGGAACAAGGCCTAGGGATTAGACTTTCACTAGTGGACACTCTCAACATTGATCACATAACAGAATAGATAAATGCATACTCTACACTCTTGTTGGATGATGAACACATTGCGTAGGATTACACGAACCCTCAATGCCGGAGTTAACAAGCTCCACAATTCAATGTTCATATTTAAGTAACCTTAGAGTGTAAGATAGATCAATACGACTAAACCAAGTACTAACGTAGCATGCACACTGTCACCTTCATGCTAAGAAAGGAGGAATAGATCACATCAATACTATCATAGCAATAGTTAACTTCGCAATCTACAAGAGATCATGATCATAGCATAAGCCAAGTACTAACACGGATGCACACACTGTCACCATTACACCGTGTAGGAGGAATAAAACTACATTAATAACATTGCTAGAGTAGCACATAGATAAATTGTGATACAAAACACATTGCAATCATAAAGAGATATAAATAAGCACTTCACTATGCCATTCATAACAGTGAATAAGTATTCTGTGAAATATAGCCTAAGAGACCCACACGGTGCACACACTGTCACCTTTACACACGTGGGACAAGGAGTCTCCGGAGATCACATAAGTAAAACTCACTTGACTAGCATAATGACATCTAGATTACAAGCATCATCATATGAATCTCAATCATGTAAGGCAGCTCATGAGATTATTGTATTGAAGTACATAGGAGAGAGATGAACCACATAGCTACCGGTACAGCCCCGAGCCTCGATGGAGAACTACTCCCTCTTCATGGGAGCAGCAGCGGTGATGAAGATGGCGGTGGAGATGGCAGCGGTGTCGATGGAGAAGCCTTCCGGGGGCACTTCCCCGTTCCGGCGGCGTGCCGGAACAGAGACTCCTGTCCCCCAGATCTTGGCTTCGCGATGGCGGCGGCTCTGGAAGGTTTCTATGGGTTTCGTCGAACGTATCAGGGTTTTCGCGACGGAGGCTTTAAATAGGCGAAGAGGCGGCGCCAGAGGGTCGAAGGGGTTCCCACACCATAGGGTGGCGCGGGCCCCCCCCTGGCCGCGCCGGCCTAGGGTTTGGAGGGCCTGTGCCCCCTCTCTGGCGGCTCTCGGGTGTTCTGGATGCTTCCGGGCAAAATAGGAACCTGGGCGTTGATTTCGTCCGATTCCGAGAATATTTCGTTACTAGGATTTCTGAAACCAAAAACAGCGTAAAACAAAGAATCGGCACTTCGGCATCTTGTTAATAGGTTAGTTCCAGAAAATGCACGAATATGACATAAAGTGTGCATAAAACATGTAGATAACATCAATAATGTGGCATGGAACACAAGAAATTATCGATACGTCGGAGACGTATCAGCATCCCCAAGCTTAGTTCTGCTCGTCCCGAGCAGGTAAAACGATAACAAAGATAATTTCTGGAGTGACATGCCATCATAACCTTGATCATACTATTTGTAAAGCATATGTAGTGAATGCAGCGATCAAAACAATGTATATGACATGAGTAAACAAGTGAATCATATAGCAAAGACTTTTCATGAATAGTACTTCAAGACAAGCATCAATAAGTCTTACATAAGAGTTAACTCATAAAGCAATAATTCATAGTAAAGGCATTGAAGCAACACAATGGAAGATTAAGTTTCAGCGGTTGCTTTCAACTTGTAACATGTATATCTCATGGATAGTTGTCAATGCAAAGCAATATAACAAATGCAATAAGCAAGTATGTAGGAATCAATGCACAGTTCACACAAGTGTTTGCTTCTTGAGGTGGAGAGAAATAGGTGAACTGACTCAACATAAAAGTAAAAGAATGGTCCTCCATAGAGGAAAGCATCGATTGCTATATTTGTGCTAGAGCTTTTATTTTGAAAACATAAAGAGAGCATAAAAATAAAGTTTTGAGAGGTGTATGTTGTTGTCAACGAATGGTAGCGGGTACTCTAACCCCCTTGCCAGACAAACCTTCAAAGAGCGGCTCCCATTTTATTTTATTTTGGGTGGCACTCCTTCCAACCTTTCTTTCACAAAACATGGCTAACCGAATCCTCGGGTGCCTGCCAACAATCTCATACCATGAAGGAGTGCCTTTTTATTTTAGTTTTATTATGATGACACTCCTCCCAACCTTTGCTTACACAAGCCATGGCTAACCGAATCCTTCGGGTGCCGTCCAACAATCACATACCATGGAGGAGTGTCTATTTTTGTTAATTAATTTGGGACTGGGAATCCCATTGCCAGCTCTTTTTGCAAAATTATTGGATAAGCGGATGAAGCCACTAGTCCATTGGTGAAAGTTGCCCAACAAGATTGAAAGATAAACACCACATACTTCCTCATGAGCTATAAAACATTGACACAAATCAGAGGTGATAAATTTTGAATTGTTTAAAGGTAGCACTCAAGCAATTTACTTTGGAATGGCGGAGAAATACCATGTAGTAGGTAGGTATGGTGGACACAAATGGCATAGTGGTTGGCTCAAGTATTTTGGATGCATGAGAAGTATTCCCTCTCGATACAAGGTTTAGGCTAGCAAGGTTATTTGAAACAAACACAAGGATGAACCGGTGCAGCAAAACTTACATAAAAGACATATTGTAAACATTATAAGACTCCACACCGTCTTCCTTGTTGTTCAAACTCAATACTAGAAATTATCTAGACCTTAGAGAGACCAAATATGCAAACCAAATTTTAGCATGCTCTATGTATTTCTTCATTAATGGGTGCAAAGTATATGATGCAAGAGCTTAAACATGAGCACAACAATTGCCAAGTATCACATTACCCAAGACATTTATAGCAATTACTACATGTATCATTTTCCAATTCCAACCATATAACAATTTAACGAAGAAGAAACTTCGCCATGAATACTATGAGTAGAAACTAAGGACATACTTGTCCATATGCTACAGCGGAGCGTGTCTCTCTCCCACACAAGTATGATGTAATCCAATTTATTCAAACACAAACAAAAATAAGAAACATACAGACGCTCCAAGCAAAGCACATAAGATGTGACCGAATAAAAATATAGTTTCAAGAGAAGGAACCTGATAAATTGTCGATGAAGAAGGGGATGCCTTGGGCATCCCCAAGCTTAGATGCTTGAGTCTTCTTGAAATATGCAGGGATGAACCACCGGGGCATCCCCAAGCTTAGACTTTTCACTCTTCTTGATCGTAGTATATCATCCTCCTCTCTTGACCCTTGAAAACTTCCTTCACACCAAACTTCTCATAAACTTCATTAGAGGGGTTAGTACATAATCAAAAACTCACATGTTCAGAGGTGACACAATCATTCTTAACACTTCTGGACATTGCTCAAAGCTACTGGAAGGTAATGGAACAAAGAAATCCACCCAACATAGCGAAAGAAGCAATGCGAAATAAAAGGCAGAATCTGTCAAAACAGAACAATCCGTAAAGAAGAATTTCTAATAAATACTTCCGTTGCTCAGATCAGAAAACTCAAAACTAATGAAAGTTGCGTACATATCTGAGGAACACGCACGTAAATTGGCATATTTTTCGGATTTTTCTACAGAGAAAACAGCCCAGATTCGTGATAGATAGAAATCTGTTTCTGCGCAGAAATCCAAATCTAGTATCAACCTTCGATTAGAGGCTTCACTTGGCACAACAAAACACAAAACTAAGATAAGGAGAGGTTGCTACAGTAGTAAACAACTTCCAAGACACAAAATAAAATAGAGGTACTGTAGCAAAATAAACACATGGGTTATCTCCCAAGAAGTTCTTTCTTTATAGCCATTAAGATGGGCTCAGCAGTTTTAATGATGCACTCGCAAGAAATTGTATTTGAAGCAAAAGAGAGCATCAAGAGGCAAATTAGAAACACATTTAAGTCTAACATGCTTCCTATGCATAGGAATCTTGTAAATAAACAAGTTCATTAAGAGCAAAGTAACAAGCATAGGAAGATAAAACAAGTGTAGCTTCAAAAATTTCAGCACATAGAGAGGCATTTTAGTAACATGAAAATTTCTACAACCATATTTTCCTCTCTCATAATAACTTTCAGTAGCATCATGAGCAAACTCAACAATATAACTATCACATAAAGCATTCTTATCATGAGTCTCATGCATAAAATTATTACTCTCCACATGAGCATAATCAATTTTATTAGTTGTAGTGGGAGCAAATTCAACAAAGTAGCTATCATTATTATTCTCATCAAGTGTAGGAGGCATAGTATAATCACAACAAAATTTACTCTCCATAGTAGGTGTCACCAAAAGACCACTATCATTATAATCATCATATATGGGAGGCAAAGTATCATCAAAGAAAATTTTCTCCTCAATGCTTGGGGGACTAAAAAGATCATGAAAACCAGCTTCCCCAAGCTTAGAACTTTCTATATCATTATCAATAATGGTGTTCAAAGCGTTCATACTAATATTACTACCAGCATGCAAATAAGATTCCATAGGTTTTTTAATTTTCGCATCAAACAATCCATGTTTTAAATCAGGAAATAGCATAAGAAGCTCATTCTTGTCCATTATGCCAAACTAGTGTAAACAAGAAACAAAAAGATGCAATTGCAGGATCTAAAGGAAATAGCTTTGAGTACTTACAACGGCGAAAATAGCTTAGTAGCCGAGGTCTGGAGTGTGAGTACCTTTTACCTTTCCTCCCCGAGCAGCGAGCGCCGAGAAAATAGCTTGATGTCTAATTCCCCCTCCTTTTCCTGTAGACAGTGTTGGGCCTCCAAGAGCAGAGGTTTGTAGAACAGCAGCAAGTTTTCCCTTAAGTGGATCACCCAAGGTTTATCGAACTCAGGGAGGAAGAGGTCAAAGATATCCCTCTCATGCAACCCTGCAACCACAAAGCAAGAAGTCTCTTGTGTCCCCAACACACCTAATAGGTGCACTAGTTCGGCGAAGAGATAGTGAAATACATGTGGTATGAATATATATGAGCAAAGAGCAACGGTGCCGTAAAATAGCTTCTTTGGCGTGTAGTTGATGGTGGTAGTATTGCAGCAGTAGTAACACAGTGAAACAGTAAACAAGTAGTAGTAACGCAGCAGTATTTAGGAACAAGGCCTAGGGATTAGACTTTCACTAGTGGACACTCTCAACATTGATCACATAACAGAATAGATAAATGCATACTCTACACTCTTGTTGGATGATGAACACATTGCGTAGGATTACACGAACCCTCAATGCCGGAGTTAACAAGCTCCACAATTCAATGTTCATATTTAAGTAACCTTAGAGTGTAAGATAGATCAATACGACTAAACCAAGTACTAACGTAGCATGCACACTGTCACCTTCATGCTAAGAAAGGAGGAATAGATCACATCAATACTATCATAGCAATAGTTAACTTCGCAATCTACAAGAGATCATGATCATAGCATAAACCAAGTACTAACACGGATGCACACACTGTCACCATTACACCGTGTAGGAGGAATAAAACTACTTTAATAACATTGCTAGAGTAGCACATAGATAAATTGTGATACAAAACACATTGCAATCATAAAGAGATATAAATAAGCACTTCACTATGCCATTCATAACAGTGAATAAGTATTCTGTGAAATATAGCCTAAGAGACCCACACGGTGCACACACTGTCACCTTTACACACGTGGGACAAGGAGTCTCCGGAGATCACATAAGTAAAACTCACTTGACTAGCATAATGATATCTAGATTACAAGCATCATCATATGAATC
This sequence comes from Lolium perenne, assembly GCF_019359855.2. NCBI lineage: Eukaryota > Viridiplantae > Streptophyta > Magnoliopsida > Poales > Poaceae > Lolium > Lolium perenne. Next base: position 41,113,498 of record NC_067244.2, on the reverse strand, counting down.
TCAATCATGTAAGGCAGCTCATGAGATTATTGTATTGAAGTACATAGGAGAGAGATGAACCACATAGCTACCGGTACAGCCCCGAGCCTCGATGGAGAACTACTCCCTCTTCATGGGAGCGGCGGTGATGAAGATGGCGGTGGAGATGGCAGCGGTGTCGATGGAGAAGCCTTCCGGGGGCACTTCCCCGTTCCGGCGGCGTGCCGGAACAGAGACTCCTGTCCCCCAGATCTTGGCTTCGCGATGGCGGCGGCTCTAGAAGGTTTCTGTGGGTTTCGTCAAACGTATCAGGGTTTTCGCGACGGTGGCTTTAAATAGGCGAAGAGGCGGCGCCAGAGGGTCGAAGGGGTGCCCACACCATAGGGTGGCACGGGCCCCCCTGGCCGCGCCGGCCTAGGGTTTGGTGGGCCTGTGCCCCCTCTCTGGCGGCTCTCGGGTGTTCTGGATGCTTCCGGGCAAAATAGGAACCTGGGCGTTGATTTCGTCCGATTCCGAGAATATTTCGTTACTAGGATTTCTGAAACCAAAAACAGCAGAAACAAAGAATCGGCACTTCGGCATCTTGTTAATAGGTTAGTTCCAGAAAATGCACGAATATGACATAAAGTGTGCATAAAACATGTAGATAACATCAATAATGTGGCATGGAACACAAGAAATTATCGATACGTCGGAGACGTATCAGAGGGGGGCGGCTAGGGTTTGGGAGGGGGTGGCCGGCCACTTCAATGGGGCGGCCAGCTTGTGGTCTTGGGGTGGCCGGCCCCCTCCCTTGGCCCCTCATTATATAGGTGGAACCCCAAGTGTTGGACTCCAAATCTTCGAATAAGACCCGAAACCAAAACCTTCCATATGAAAAGGAAACCTACCTAGGGTGGGAATCCCACTTGGGGTGGGATTCCCCCCTTCCATATGGGGGGTGGCCGGCCCCCTAAGGGGGAGTCCACTTGGGACTCCTCCCCCACTAGGGTTGGCCGGCCATGGAGGTGGAGTCCCACCGGGACTCCACCTTCCTTGGTGGTTTCTTCCGGACTTTTCTAGAACCTTCTAGAACCTTCCATAGAACCTTCCGCATCATTTTAATTCACATAAAATGACATCCTATATATGAATCTTATTCTCCGGACCATTCCGGAACTCCTCGTGATGTCCGGGATCTCATCCGGGACTCCGAACAAATATTCGAACTCCATTCCATATTCAAGTTCTACCATTTCAACATCCAACTTTAAGTGTGTCACCCTACGGTTCGTGAACTATGCGGACATGGTTGAGTACTCACTCCGACCAATAACCAATAGCGGGATCTGGAGATCCATAATGGCTCCCACATATTCAACGATGACTTTAGTGATCGAATGAACCATTCACATACAATACCAATTCCCTTTGTCACGCGATATTTTACTTGTCCGAGGTTTGATCTTCGGTATCACTCTATACCTTGTTCAACCTCGTCTCCTGACAAGTACTCTTTACTCGTACCGTGGTATGTGGTCTCTTATGAACTCATTCATATGCTTGCAAGACATTAGACGACATTCCACCGAGAGGGCCCAGAGTATATCTATCCGTCATCGGGATGGACAAATCCCACTGTTGATCCATATGCCTCAACTCATACTTTCCGGATACTTAATCCCACCTTTATAACCACCCATTTACGCAGTGGCATTTGGTGTAATCAAATTACCTTTCCGGTATAAGTGATTTACATGATCTCATGGTCATAAGGACTAGGTAACTATGTATCGAAAGCTTATAGCAAATAACTTAATGACGAGATCTTATGCTACGCTTAATTGGGTGTGTCCATTACATCATTCATACAATGATATAACCTTGTTATTAATAACATCCAATGTTCATGATTATGAAACTAATCATCCATTAATCAACAAGCTAGTTAAGAGGCATACTAGGGACTTCTTTGTTTGTCTACATATCACACATGTACTAATGTTTCGGTTAATACAATTATAGCATGATATATAAACATTTATCATAAACATAAAGATATAAATGATAACCACTTTATTATTGCCTCTAGGGCATATCTCCTTCATAAATCATGTGCTAGAGCTTTTTAAGTTTTGAAATCATATAGAGAGCATAAAAAGTAAAGTTTTGAGAGGTGTTTGTTGTTGTCAACGAATGGTAGTGGGCACTCTAACCCCCTTGCCAGACAGACCTTCGAAGAGCGGCTCCCATGATGTAGTTTATTTTTATTTTTGGGTGACACTCCTTCCAACCTTTGCTTTCACAAGCCATGGCTAACCGAATCCTCGGGTGCCTTCCAACAATCACATACCATGAAGGAGTATCTATTTATTTTAGTTTTATTTAGATGACACTCCTCCCCACCTTTGCTTTCTCAAGCCATGGCTAACCGAATCCTCGGGTGCCTTCCAACATTTCACATACCATGGAGGAGTGTCTATTTGTGATTAATTGGGGCTGGAACCCCGTTGCCAGCTCTTTTTTGCAAAATTATTGGATAAGCGGATGAAGCCACTGGTCCATTGGTGAAAGCTGCCCAACAAGATTGAAAGATAAAACACCACATACTTCCTCATGAGCTATAAAACATTGACACAAATTGAGAAGCATTTTGAAGATTTAAAGGTAGCACATGAAGTATTTACTTGGAATGGCAGGAAATACCACATAGTAGGTAGGTATGGTGGACACAAATGGCATAGGTTTTGGCTCAAGGTTTTGGATGTACGAGAAGCATTCCCTCTCAGTACAAGGCTTTGGCTAGCAAGGTTGTTTAAAGCAAACACAAATATGAACCGGTACACACCCAACCCCGTAAAATAACCGCTAAAATACGGGGTAGGACTCTACCCGGCCGTCTAGCAGGCCCCGTAAATTAGCCCCCCGTCTTGAATTTTTACAGTTTCGGCTATGGGGCGGCTCCTCGCCCCTTACAAGTACAGGGTGGGAGGCCAAATACAGGGCCAACCCCTCACTCGTGGCGGGCTGAAGTTTCAGAAAATCTAACCGCTTTCGCGATTCGCCTCACCGGAATCCGGCTAAATTCCGGTGAGCTGCAGCTGGGGCGGGCGGCGCGGCTGGTAGCAAGGCGGCGCGAGCACGGCCGGGGACTGGGCGGCGCGAGCATAGCCAGGAGCAGGGCGGCGCGAGCATGGCCGGAGCACGGCCGGAGCGGGGTTGGGCGAGCACGACCGGAGCACGGCCGGGCGGGGCTGGGGAGCACCGCCGGGGCCGACGCGAGCACGGCCGGAGCGGGGTGGGGCTAGCCGGAGCGAGGCGGGGCTGAGCGAGCACCGCGTGGGCCGGGGCAGCGCGGTCGGGAGCGGGGCGGGGCGAGGGCGGCCGGGGCGGGGCGAGGAGAGGGCGGTCGGGGGCGGCGCAGCCATGGCCGGGGCGGGGAGCACGGTGGCCAGGCCAGCAGTTGGCTAGAGGAGGAAGATGGGAGGAGATTTTTTTTTCATTTGGCATATTCTAGGAATATTTCATTTTACAGGGTGAGTTTACAGGTTCTGCTAGCTTGGACGCATTTTTGGCCGATGGAAAACGAATACAGGGCCCTCTACTCGCTAGATACGAGACATAAATTTAAGCGGTCTGTTAGACATGCTCTTAGAGTAACTCCATTTGGTGCCATGCTCTCTTATACAAAATCTAGTGCAGAACGATTATTCAGTCCAAATGAGATGGGTCGATCTTGAGGCATTGCTTAAATACATTGAACTATGTTAGTTTGCCGCATACAGATGAGCAAATGAAATTCCTTCTTTTATGTATGACGAATAATGGCTACCCAAAGCAGTACTGAAAATTCTTAAATTGCAAAGTGTGTCTCACTTCCAGAGGATGAAACTTGAAAGTTGAAACCCAGTACTTGTCAAATTAAGCTCACAAAGGCCGTGAGATGGGACATCATCTTTACTATTATATGCTAGTGTTATAGTTGTGATGTGTGTCACATCACTTATATCCTGACGGTCCTTTCGCAAAAAAAAAATTTATAACGTGACGGGAATACCGCAGGTGAATGGATGGAGGCCTGGGCACAACTTAAACAATTCTAGCCGTCCTGTGGGCGGGGCACCAAATTACTTAACGTTTCCACCGACTTCGACCCTCAAAAACAAAGCGCTTCTAACCTCTACACTTCGAAAAAAAAAACTCTACACTTTGTTCTTCCGGAATCCGAAGAAAACATAGACGCGCACGATGATGACCCGATCGAGAACAGGAAGGCGGCGGCCCAGGTCGCCGGAACCCCCTCCAACCCCCAGGAAGAAGACGAGCACGACCTCCGCTGCCGCATCCATGCCCACGGCTACGACGGCACAGCCCAGAGCATGCCCACGGAATCCGGCTGTAGAGGCAGCGCCATCGGATCAACCCAGTAAGCGACCTAGCACGGTATCCAAGAAAGCAAAGATGGCCTGGGTCGACGAGTGGATCAACAACGGAGATTAGGAGCAGAAGATGAACCATAACGCCTCTGAGGAGGAGGATGAGGAGCAGCTGAAGGATGACGATGTCGTCGCCGTAGATGAGGAGGAGGAGGAAGCGGTCTCCTCTGCACCCAGCTCTCCGCTCTGCGAGCCGTACATCCCCAGCGAGATCAGAGGACTTGGCTCTGACAATGAGACATACATGGCCTATAAGCAGGCCCTCGAGCCTGCAAGATCCAAATACAACGCGAAAAGAGGTTTGCTATAATCTACGAAAGTACTTAATTTATGCCCATCAATCAATTTCACCATGAGGCCATGCATCTTAGGTCTTCTAATTAATTGCAGCTCGCCAGAATAAACTACCAACGCTTGATCTTGACACACCCGGATGCGGCATGCGTCTCGGGTTTGAGGGTGGGGATAGAAAGCATATTCCCGCCTATGGGGCTGAGGCGAGGAAGGCGGTGAATGCCGCCGCTAGATTTGTACTAGGAGTTTCAGCCTCCATTGGTATAATATATATATACCACCGATCTATCTAACTTAAAAGTATGCCATAAAAATGTGGTTTTATTTGCTATTATTAATTTGCGTGAGTTTGTTTGTACTTACAGGTGTTAAGCATGGTGTTAAGCGGATAGGACGGGGCACTTGTTTCTGGATTGATTGGGATGAGCACGAAAAAACCGGTATTGTTTTGACAACGGCCCGTTTAATTCTTACAGAATCCATATTATCAATTTTCGGCACAGAAGGCCATCCCGACGATGTTGATGAGTATGCAGATGATGCCGAGGTGAGAGTTCCTAAGGACACCTCAACTGACAATTTTCGTTTATTTGGTCATTACTTTGCCAATGACAAATGAGTTATGCGAATGTAGTCTTCCCAGTTGGTTATAGGTTTGTAGCCACACTGGCAAAAAAAAAGTAACATCATTCTTTTTGAAACGATCTTTTCAGGTTATCGTTCACTTGCGGGATAAAACCACGGCAAAAGCCCAGTTGCTCTACTACCAAAAGCATTATAATCTTGCTTTATTCAGGGTTAAGGTGGACCAACCTGTTCAATTACCCTCTTTTAATGATAAAGTGCAATGGGGTCAACACATTTTTCAGCTTGGAAGAGAAAAGTATATGAGTCTAACGATACACCAAGGTAGAGTAGAATATTCAGATCCACACTTGATTGAAAAATATCATTGCTTGTCTATCACTGGCGGACAAGTAGATTTTAAGGTACACCTTTTTTGTGGCATTGCATTAGTTTTATATATTATTCTCATCTGATTTGTGTAATGATTTTTTTATTTTGCTAAGTAACTCTATATATTACTCACAAATTCTAACATAAAAAATACAACTATTTTAGGATGGCCATGGAGGTCCAGTCATTGACTTTGATGGAAATGTTGTGGGAATGGTCGATACACAGGGAACTTTTGTACCATCTGCTATTTTACTCAAGTGTTTTCATTTGTGGAGGAATTATAGGTATGTTTTTTTTCTCCTTTCGGGGTTATCTTAGTGCTGCTAAACTAATTTTCCCTACTGTTTTTGATTGTTTATGGGAGTCAAACTATGTATATTACCTGATACAAAGTAACAAAACTAGAAATAATTGTGACATCATTCTCATTTATCATGTTGATAAATTTATACGCTTGTATATTTTATTGTTTTGTAGTTAACTCATTTCATTCTCTTACCTCGGTTGATTAAATGACTACAGGGATAAATTTATTTTTTGGGGGCTCTAATTATATTTAAGTTCGTAGGCACATATTTGAGAAAAAAAGTCATAACAAGACTAAGGTTAGGGGTGGTTTGTATGCAACTTGATGGAGCCAAGGTCCACACAAGGCATGAAGCGAAACAAACATGTTGACTAAAGCCACAAAATGATTCACCATAATATTTTTATTTTTATGGGAAAATGGGTGATTAGTCTCGGTACCTCAGTTCTACTGAAAGTTGTTGTATTTGAAGAATGAAGATAGACCCATATCACATACTTCATCAGGCTTTAAAATCTTTACTCTAGCTAAAGTATATAGTATGGGTTAGTTTTTAACTTGCTACCTGAATTGGGAACATGATCATTTTTACTTTTTAGAATGCACTAGGAAACATACCCGTGCGTTGCACCGGAACAATTTTTTACAAAACCATGAGAACATCGTCAGTGGAAGGGGCTTATGTCACATGTACAGTTGTTGAACGAACGTCTACCCATCATAAAAAATATCTTGACTCATCCAGCTTGAACCCGCTTACCCTCCTATGATTAGCCGCCTTTCGACCAATGTCTTGCTTACCACCAACAAGGTTTCGGTGTCGTGCCCTCCCTTGGATCCTCCACGCGGTTGTCTCCCATGTGCCTCCATCGTGCGGGCACCTGTTCGGTAAAAATTAATTATAATTTCTAATTTTTATTTTGGTATATTGAAAATAATATTATGTTGGAAATACTCGATGCAAAATGAGGAAGAATAAATGGAACTTTCTAGTGTGGGGCATCGTGTTTAACAAAAGAAGCATGCCCCACATGTCACTAAAACGTTTTATGTGTATTTATGGAAATACTTGCTGAAAAATGAGAATGAAAAAATTTCTGTAGTGTGATGGAACATGTAAAGCAGAAGAAGCAGGTGTGAATAACACGTGCTATGGCAAATTAAAAAAGAGATCCGTATGACCTGTGGTGTAGAGGAAAGGATAAGGCTTCCTTGCAAAGGCAAAGGGGATCGATGCTCCCCATTCCATTTCTCTGAATTCTATCGCACCTGCGGCTCCCGGTGCTTTGGGCGTGTATTCTCTCCATCGCGCCGCGCGACGCTCGCACCTTTTTCCTCCTTCCTGGTAAATTTCCTTCTCTGAATTTCTAGCGCGCCGCGCGGCTCCCGGTGGTTTGGGCGTGTTCTTCTCTGCTCCATCGTTCTACTGCCCCCATCTATCGCTCAAGCGCCGCGCCTGCGCTCACCTTTTTTCTTTGGTCCTCTCCAACGGATCAATTCCCGCAGGTATATTTTTCAATCCTTCCTTTTCCTCTCTTTAATTTATGTAGGCAGCAGATTTCACAGCATTGTGAGAGCGGGAGTACTTGATTCACCTTGCTGATATTTCAAGCAAAATCCAACGTATATAAACCGGTGGCACCCATTGTAAGGAAACGATGTGGGACTATTCGAATCTGAGTATCGATGCTATGTTTGCTGGATGGATTTGATCGGATTGTTTGTGAATCTCTCTTATGGGCCTGATTTGAGAAAAAGTCGTGGTCGCATGGCCGCGCGACCCGCGTGGGTCAGCTGGTTTGTTTGGTTCGTGCGGAACCAGGGACAATCGCGGGGCATTGTAATTCCAACCGAAAAATTGGGGAAATTTCAAAGCGGTAAAGCGCCCAGGAGGAGCACCGACGGCGCGGGCCTGGCCAGTGGCGTGATGCGCGCGGCTCGTATCTTTTGGGCAGAGCAGCTCTCTCTCGGCTAGAGAAGAAGAAAAGAAAAAAACGAAACGAACCGGTACATGCCAATTTGATGTATTATGTATGTTGGTGGGAGGGTAAAACGGTCCTAAAAATTGTTGGACGAAAATTTTGGCAGAAACCTTAGCTCCTTTATTATTAGGTATAGATTAAATTCATTTTTTTTTTGTACAGATGCATACCTCGCCCCCACCTTGGATTGGAGCTTTGTGCCATCAGTCTTTTAGACATTTCTCATATTGATAAGATATTGCATAAATGTAAGATTGATACAGGTCTAATTGTGAAAGAGGTATACCATGCTTATGGCCTCTTATTAGTAGAATTGTGTTAGCTATCTTGAAGGTGTTTATGTTATGCATAACTTCAAGTGAACCTTAGGTGTCAGGAGGATCTTATGCCGAGAAAATTGGAATAAGAGTTGGAGATGTTATTGAATGCTCAAATGGAGAGGATATCCGAACCATCTTTGAGGTAAGGGTACTATTTCTTATATATTGTATTTGTTCATTTATTAAGTACCAGATTAACGTGAAAGTTTATTTCTGTATCTCTTGACTTTGTTGATTTTTTTGTTTATGTTATTAGTTGGAGAACATGTTATTGAGCATATGCAAGGAGCATTTTGACAGAGGAAATGACCTTAATTCCAAAGTGGATGTTGCGGTATGTTAATTTTGCAGAGTGTTAGCTATTGTTTTTGCCTTTATGCAAACTTTAATCGATTATTGAACTTTTGACACAAAAACTATATTGCATTGACCTTATAGATTAGGGTATTTCATACGCGCAAAGGTCTCAGAAGCATCAAGACATTGTCTGCAAACTTATCTGAACGCAAAGAAGTGGTTCAACGAGGTCTATATCCCCTTTCAACCTATTTCTGTTTAACTATAAGCCCTTTAAATCACATTTTGATTAATATTTGAGCCTCTTGTCTTGTGCTATACTAATACGTAGAGTTGTAGGTTGATCACTAGACACTACTCTAGTGCTAGTGAATACATAACATTTTTCTTAACTTAGTTATTTTTCGTTTTTGTAGCCCGTTATCCTATTACTATTGGAGAAGGGCTTTTGTATTAGGTGCCACATGACCATGCTTGACAAATGGGCCCATGCAAGTGGCATTTGATGTACTTTCACTAATTGATGCAACATATGGGGACGGTTGATGTCTTTCAAGTTGCATTTGTACAATCCATGTACTTCATGTTGCAGATTAAACGAAAATCGTATGCCACTTCATGAGCTATCGATATAGAGAAAGGGAATCATTTGTACATATACTCTGCATATGCAGTCTCGATGTACACTACCGGATGTGGTTCTGTTCTTATTTTCTATTTTATACCCGATTAAACCTTTTTTTTGCTTGGATGTTGCACTATGCCATGCAGGATCAGTGGGGCTTTGCTTTTGCCCTTGCTACATGCCATCTTTTGACAAGCCAGCACACTCACCATATGATTGAATTAATTGGATGCAATGTTAACTTAATAGTAGCCTCTCCCTTGCATGCCATAGAAGGTGTTTCATTTCATTTTGGTAGCTTAACTCTGTAGTGATTATTAATTCGGTAGCTATATCGACACTGCAAATTTGTAATTCATTCATTGATGATAATGCAAATGGGAATCTCGATCATCAAATTTTGTCACTGAAACTCGATCATTAAACTACCTTTGCTCAGCCGACGCATGGATGCATTACTGGAGTGTGAACTCCTCCACTGGTAGCTATAGACAGGACACCATGAGTTTCCTAGCCGTAATCTTGACACGGTATATAGAGGAACTCTATGTAACTTAGTGTGGACGGTCCCACTTAGAAAGCATTTTCATGTGACCCATGTGTGGACGGTGATGGGATTCGTAGCATAGAAAACAAAAAAAAATTCCTACCGCAAGAACGAAAACCAAGCCAAGATGCAATCTAGAAGATGGTAACAACGAGGGGATCACGAGACTAACCCTTGAAGATTTCCAAAGCCTACGAGATTAGATCTCGTTGTTGCTGTAGTCGATCACTTGCCGCTTTCGAAAGCGCGTAGAAGATCTTGACGGTGCCACAGTCGGACAACACCTCCATACTCGGTTTTCGGTGTTGATGAAGACGTCCTTCTCCCCGTTCCAGCGGGCAGCGGAAGTAGTAGATCCTCCTCGGAATCCCGGCAGCACGATGGCGTGGTGGCGGTGGTGGTGGAGAACTCCGGCAGGGCTTCGCCTATGCGCTGTGGGAGTAGTATGTGGAGGAGGGGCGCTAGGGTTTGAAAGAGAGGGAGGTAGGGGCGCCGGCCAGGGGCCCCTATGGGTGGTGCGGCCAAGTCATGGGGCTGCCCCCTCCCTCTCCTCCTCATTATATAGGTGGAACCCAAGGGTTTGCCCAAAGTTTTCGAATAAGACCCCAACAGAAAAACTGCCTTATGGACGAAACCTAGAGGGACAGGGACTCTCCCCTTCCCCCTTTGTTGGCCGGGCAAGGAGGTGGAGTCCACCATGGACTCCACCATCCCACTTGGTTGGCTGGTTTGGGTTGGTGGAGTCCAACCGAGACTCGTCCTTCCATAGTGATTTATTCCGGATAATTCTAGAAACCACCTTCTATAAATTCACCGGATCATTTCCAAACTTGGAAAGTGACTTCCTATATATGAATCTTATTCTCCGGACCATTCCGGAACTCCTCGTGATGTCCTGGATCCCATCCGAGACTCCGAACAAAACTTCGAACTCCATTCCATATTCCAAATCTACTTAAATGACATCAAACCTTAAGTGTGTCACCCTACGGTTCGTGAACTATGCAGACATGGTTGAGACTTCTCTCCGACCAATAACCAATAGCGGGATCTGGAGATCCATAATGGCTTCCACATATTCAACGATGACTTAGTGATCGATTGAACCATTTACATACGATACCGATTCCTTTTGTCACGCGATATTTTACTTGTCCGAGGTTTGATCATCGGTATCTCTATACCTCGTTCAATCTCGTCTCTGACAAGTACTCTTTACTCGTACCGTGGTATGTCATCTCTTATGAACCATTCATATGCTTGCAAGCTAATTAGACGACATTCCACCGAGAGGGTCCAGAGTATATCTATCCGTCATCGGGATGGACAATATCCCACTCTTGATCCATATGCCTCAACTCATACTTTCCGAATACTTAATCCCACCTATATAACCACCCATTTACGCAGTGGCGTTTGATGTAATCAAAGTACCCTTCCGGTATAAGTGATTTACATGATCTCATGGTCGAAGGACTAGGTAACTATGTATCGAAAGCTTATAGAAAATGAACTTAATTACGTGATCTTATGCTACGCTTAATTGGGTGTGTCCATTACATCATTCATCAATGACATAACCTTGTTATTAATAACATCCAATGTTCATGATCACGAAACCATGATCATCTATTAATCAACAAGCTAGTTATACAAGAGGCTTACTAGGGACTCCTTGTTGTTTACATAACACACATGTATCAATGTTTCGATTAATATAATTATAGCATGGTATGTAAACATTATCATAAACTCAAAGATATATTATAATAACCATTTTATTATTGCCTCTTGGGCATATCTCCAACAGACGGTCCCACGCAAGTTCAAGATCTCCCGGCTAGTGAGAATCGACCAGAGAGCAGTCAGATTGACAAGTTAGCTGAACGCTACTGCCTGGCCATTTCCAAATTTCGATGTCCATAGTGCTAGAGGTGGACATATTGTACGAATCGTTCATTGCCCGAGTACGCTCACGAGTGCCCAAGAGATTCCGATCCCCGCAGTTATATCGAGCACGACCGCGTAGCATTCAACTGTTTAGAGAAGTTGTCTTCCCTTGTTCAGTTGGGATCATACCATATCTTACCAGGAGATCAAAGACCTGGAGACCTTCATCAAGATCAATCCCATTTTTTCACAAATGAAGATCAACCCCATCTTCCTCGGAATTCGGAAGAACACCCATGTTAATAATAATGACGTAGCAGGACGTTGGAATATTACTCATTGAATAACTTGAATCGGAATAAACCACAGATGTTATCTCCGACATGATCCCCTCGTGCTTTCTTAGTTCTTACCTCTCTCTCTACTCCCTTTTATATCATAATCAGATATTCAGATGAAACTCATGCTCCAACCTTTTCTAAAAATTCAAAGGTAAATTAAAAAATATTTTTTGCAGGTAAGAATGTTACTTACTACTTATTTTGGAATAATACTATGCAAATACTGTTTTTGAGCATTTGGGATAAAATCTGGAAACCAGTGTAGAAAGAATATGCAAAATTGTAACATTGGCCCATGAGACAGAACCAAAACCTGGTTACCTGACCATCGAATGAAATGTGCTTCAGGCCCATCGGCCTCAGTCCATACCCATCTCGGCCATCTTCTCAGTAACTCCTAAACCCTCCTCCCCTTTCGTCTCGCCTCTTCCTCAGTCGACGCAGCGCCACCACCTCCCCCCATCGTCGCCATGGGCCTCCTCAAGAGCTCCCTCCTGCTGCAAGGTCTCCCTCCCCTCCTCTCCCAAGATCCCGTATCCTGCGCCAATTCGCGGGGCTAACCTCTGGATCTGGTGGTGCAGGGCAGCTGCGCCACGCTACGGCGGCCGCGGCCGCGGGGGTGGGGCGGCGCGGCGTGGCGACGGCGACGGCGACGTCGACGGAGGAGTACATGCGCCGCAACTACGCCAACAATGTCTCCGAGTACAACACCGTCATCGGCTCCCTCGTCCAGCAGCGCAGGCACGTCGTTTCCGGTTCTTGCACACCACCTGTTCGACGCACTTCCTAGCAGTGCCATTTCCTGTTTACCCGTAGTTTCGTCGAGCCCTTGTTGCGTTGGTGATCTAGTGTGGCAACGAACGGTACCGTGCTAACCTCCGCCGGGTCTGAATGAATGTTCTCGCAACTGTTTCCAGGCCCTACCTGCTCCGTGACGCCTACGAGGACATGCTACTCGACGGGGTGCAGCCTGTGCGGGACACCTTCCACAACCTCATTGTTGGTACCATGAAAGGCAGCCGGCTACAAGATGCTTTCTACTTCCGTGATCAGATGAGGGAAATGGGCTTGCAGCCTGATGTGAGACCACTCTCTTCTTCACATCCATTCATCTTTTCCTGTGGCAAATTCCTTTTTTTCTGTCGGTCCCGTTAGCGTAAGGCCTTAATTTTTGCAGGTTAACCTTTACAACTTCTTGATCTCTACTTGCGGGAAGTGCAAGAACTCGGATGCAGCGATCATGGTCAGTTATTTTCCGACATATAGTTGTGATTTTGTCATTACAGTGCCATTCCCATCTTTATGGTGTGCTCACTAATGCTCCAATTCTTGTTACCTTAACGAAGCTTTTAGAAGAAATGAAAGCACATGGCGTTAAGTTGAAAGGGGAAACATACATTTGTCTTCTGAATGCACTTGCCGCAACTGGGCGTACTGATCAAGTGTAAGGGCTCCTTCTGATCGACTTTATTGTTTCTCTGATTGTAGAATAATACAGCCTTTATACTGCAATACTGAGTTACATTGTGGCTGGCTATCTTTAGCATGAGGCCGTGACTGGTGAACTGGAGAATAGGGCAAATAAGCCAAGGCCTAACAGATTGTGCATAATTTATTTCATTGTTTTCTTCGGTAAACTACCATTTAAACCACTAAATACTGGATAAGTAACTACTAGTCTCACAGATTTGAAGACTACACTAAATGGGACGTGTTGGTATATGTATCCAGAGTTATAAGAGCCTCTGGAGTGCAAGGTTGTTGAGTATGATTGTCAGTTTTATTTGAGGAATGTGGATACATTATCTAATACACCAATTCCATCAGTGCCTACATTGTCTCTTCAGCTTGTGGCAAGTATTTATGTAGAATAATACTCCCCCTGTTCCTTTTTGTTAGGTGTATTTGTTTTTAGGTAAATTCTGAACTGTTACGTGTATTTCCTTTTTGTCACAGTAGATGCCTATTCTACCCCTCCCAAACTGGAAGGGCCATTAATTAGCTGCTGGCAGTTACTCCTCTAACCAGCGATGTAACCAGGGGCCTTTCTGTCCCAAACTATCCTCAAATTAGTGTCTTGGTCACCTTGCACAAAAATAAATAGATCTAATCAAATGTGTACGGAGGGAGTATTATGCTAGTTAAGCATGTCTTTCCAATTTAATTTATACCTTACAGTCAAGTCTTTCCAGCGTTTCAATGTCGCTCTCTATGTCGGGAGAAACTCTTAATGTAATTCTTTTAACAGTTATGCTATAGTTAATGATATGACTGCTGCTGGACTTGGATTAAACAAGTATTGTTATGCTGGACTAATAACTGCATTCAAGAACAAGGCACCGGCCAGTGAGGATACTATGGCGAAAGTATGTTATGCATTTAAGAAAATTTATTATGGGGTCGTATCTAACATGACTGTACTAATTTTTTTCTTTGCTTTACTATTTTACCAGATTCTTGAGTTTGTACAGCAGTCAAAAGGTTGGCAGTATGTTGAAAGAATAGCAAATGACAGCGCTGAGAATATAATGATGAATGTCTCAGAGGAAGAGCTATACAATCTGCCGACAGCAGAATATGTACACAGACGAGGATTTGTCTTTAAGCAGCTGACGATTTATCATGTTGCTGTCCATGCTTGTGCAGACTTGCAGAGCAAAGAGGTTTGCTATGTTATGTTGCATTTGCATTGCCTTCTTTACTGCCCAGAGTTGACTGTTGACATGACCATAATTGTGTTATCTTTCATATCCTAGTTTGCATGTCATTAAAGTTGAGCTTTTACCTCTTATGAAATTTAATCTTCTGTACCATTTTACAGACACTTGAAGCACTTCTTGAAATGTTCACTAAAGAGGGATTTACTTATGATGCCTTCACTGTGATGCATGCTGTAAGGTAATCTGTGGTTCTGCATGCTGAACAGTTTGGTCTAATGATCCATTTCATGGTTATTAGGAAGTTTTAATGATCAGTTACTCCCGATTTTTTCAATTTGGAACTATGTCCCAGTGATAACTCATTATTTTAGACTATCAAGGAATCTTCATCTTTTAGAGATACAATGATATAAGCTTTGCCATACAAATTTGTATGCCTGTGCATTATACTTACTGGAAAGCCTCTTGATTACGTATTATTGAATTAACAATCTTATGAAGTGGACATCACAAATCACATCATGTACCCCCATTTTAGTGGTAACTATACATAGTATTTGTGAATTCCATTTTTGTCTACTTTTGCAATCCCTGTGGTTGTATTTTGGCAACCTCCCATGTGTGTCCTTTTTTATGGTCATGCTTTCTAGCAACTTCTCGATTTATTTGTTAATTTATTGTCCTTCAATTGAAAGGTGTTATCTTCGATGTGGAGATATTGATTCTGCTGTTAAGATGTTCGAAGAGTTCTCAAGCTCAAAACCCACACCAGCGGAGTTGTATGTGGTGAGTATCTTGTTGAAATTATAAAGTGAAATTTAATAATGTGGTTGATAGCAACATAAGTTTACGAATTTTCTAATCCCATAAATGAACATGTTTAACTGTAAAAATAGGGCCATGTGCCGTGGACTATTTTGAACTGAAACTTTAGTTTGGTCTTCAGATATCTTTCGATTGTTCCTTGTTAGCCACTACAAGCTTTACTGTTTCCTTATTTGTCAAAGGCTCTATATTACTATTATACTGCTGCCTACTGACTTTAAGCTCACTGCCACCTTCTGATTAGAGAGCATATTTCAGTAGTAGATCCTAATTGCAGTGATGTCTGTTGGATTTCATAGATCACAATTGCTGGTCACTGTATTTAAAGACAGGAAACCCTCGAAGTTTGAATTTGGTACCACTTACGATAACATTTTTCCTATGCTGGAACAAAAGTTAGCCACATACCCAGAACTGAGTATGTAAGGATAATGCTTCATACTATGTAAGGATAATGCTTCATACTGAATAATGTAGATAACTTTACCACAATGGAGCTAATAAAGACTTAAATAGAACTAGTGTAATGATAATCCTTATCTGTGAGAAATCTGTGTACCTCTCTCTTATTCCACACTATGAGTTCTCAATTTCTCATATACTTTTACTATATTATATCAATATCAATGGCATTCAGACCCTTGCCGAGGGAGCTATGATTGGGCATACTCCAACAGGAATGCAAGTTGCTCAAGAAACCTTGGTAATTCTTTCCTTCTGGTTTTGTTGCATAGTTTGACTAACTCGGGAGTTCACAACTTATAGGTTATGATATTTTTCAGGAGAAAATGACTTCAAGAAATTTCTTCTTGAATCCCAAGATGGGAACCGATCTTCTTCTTGCAGCCTCTGGTGAAAAGGTAAGGGGCAACGACTACTGCTTTCCAGTACTCAACTTACAGAAAGACAAATGCATTAAAAGTGCACATTTTTTTACCTACTCAAGTCAGCTTCTTGAATTAAATCCAAACTGCACCCCAAATGACTGTTGCAATTCCGTGGGTTTTTACAGACTGGTGGATATACAACTGCAAACTATGTATGGGATCTCCTGCAAACCCGTAATATAGTTCCAGCACTTCCTGCTGTTGAAGCATACCACAGGGGATTGAAGGTAAGCTTCACTATCATAATTATGCCATCACCTTGGAGCCCTGCGTGATTTTTTCTTGTACCATTGGATTTTGTTAAGTTTTCTGAGATTGTTTGAGATCATTGAAATGATTAGCTTGCAGCCATTATGTTATTAGCAACAGAATATAGTTTTCCTATTCTGATCAAGGCTTGCTTCCATATATATCAGCGTGCTTGCCTGAACTAACGAGAATAAAGTTGTCCATACGGGAACCTTTTGAATTGTTGTTTCTGATTCTAATAATTGTCCTCTCTATTCCTAATATAGGACCGAGAAATTCCTTCAGACGATCCACGGCTTCTGAACGTTGCCCGTGTTTTGGACAACCTGCAGCTCCGGTCTGGACCAAGGAGATTTGCCCAGAACACACAGCAGTAGTCCCTGAGCCAATAATACAAGTTGGAACATGCTTTTGGTGAGGCTGCTGGCTGCATCAGTACGCATACACTCAAGAAAACCAAATAATTCTTTAGGATGGTGCAAAGCGAAGGAGGAACCATCAAGAATGTGCATCTTCGGCAACCACGGCTTGAGAGGAATGGACTGGATACAACTGGAACAGAAGTGGATTGTTCTTACAATGTGGAAGCATTTTTTTTTCACCGCCATCGCTAAAATCATAGTAGTCGAGTTCTGTTTTACAATCATCATTTCAGTCTGTCGCATGTTATATTACCTACCGTCGTCAGAACTTCCTCACAAACTTCGTGGTTTTGAGATTCTGTAGTGATTGTATCCAAATCTGGCATTGCTTAGCTGCCACCTGTTAATTCCTTGTTGTTTGTACGAGGATGATATTCCGTGGTTTTCAAACTAAGAGGTGGTTTTTCCTGCTTCAGGCATATTGCTCCACATCTTTCCTCATTTTCCAACACCGGCAACGCCTGATTCCGAGCGCTACTCAGGAGCAATCTCCAGTGGCATGGCGTATTGGCATGCAGGTGTTGTTCTGTGGCCGCTCATGGGTAAGGGAGAACATATGCTCTTCACCTGGAGTTGTAATCTATGCAACTATTTTTTTTGGAGACCCAAGCTAAATTTTGTTTCGATTTTTGTGTGGAGAATTCTGAGTTACATAGACATAGCAAGCATCTATCCAAAAAAGACATAGCAAGCATCTAACATATCGCAAGCCTCAGTAGCAAGCATCTCTTAGTCTGGAAACAACAATAACAAATTTAACGGGCCTCATTCGTAATGCCACTCTTTATACCGGTTTATAGGTCTTGCATGTATCCTATAAACTGGTAGTAAGTACTCTGGATAAATATTTTCATTAAATCTGTTCATTTCTTTCAAAAACAATATTTATGGAATTGTAGGCACGAAAGATGGTGATAAAAGAATTGCATTCCGTTATTTCATCAGATTTTGCAATGGCGGGCTCATGTCTTTCAATCAAATGATCAATACCTTCATTATTTTAGCCTTGCAATCTGGCTTTATCATATGGTAGTATCTGTCTTTCTTAATAATAATTCAATAATGTGAAACATGATAAAGATCCATTCACCACATGGTGTATGTGGTGAGCAACCTAAACAAACAAATATCAAGATAAAGATCCATTTCTCAGATGAATGAAAAAATTCTATTGAAGTACATCTTAGGATTCTTAGGATAGAAGTAAGAAATCTTGGTTTTAATATTATTCTACTGAAATAGAAGTAAGAAATCATGTTTTTTTTACAACTTGAAAGTACATGGGCTTAGCCCACATACGTTTCCCGAAAGAAGAAAGTCCACTTTTGGTCCTTGAATTTTAGTGAAAGTTCACTTTCGGTCCTAGAACTTCTGTCTGGTTCAAAATGAACCTTGAACTCTCAGAATCATTCACTTTTAGTCCTTACCCCGATTGAGCTAGGCAAATATCTGCCATAGGTGCCCAAAAACTCAAGGTAACGGTGCAAGGGTAGAGAGACGGGACAATATTGATAAGCAAACAAGGAGAACTTTGTGGCGCAACGCTTCACGTGAATTAAAAGAGAGAGAAATCAAGCGAGAGACTGGTTCAGGGACCCAAGGGTTTGGTTGTTTTTTGCATTGTGACATTTGGTTTAACATCAGGTAGTTTGGGCTTGGTCTGGTTCTAAACCAATTTGGTTGGTTCCCTATTTTTTCTTTCCACGCCAGTAATTTTCTCAACTCAATTGCAAAGGGATGAAAAATGAACTATTATGAGAGTTCAAGGTTCATTCTAGACTAAATTTTTTTTTTTGGAACTGAACTTTCCCAAGAGTTCAAGGATGAGAATTGGACTTTCTTCTTCCCGAAATGCCACCAACTCCTCTCGTTTCTTTTTTTGTTGATTGAAAGATGAAAGAACAGAAAAGAAAATGGGAAGTGCTAGCCGTCGGGCGACTGACCCCGGGACTGAAAATCGGTTGTTGTTCCCACCATTAGATTAATATCGTACGTTCCGTAATTAGTACCGAGCTCCCGTCGCTTTCAATCATGTTGTACGTTGCACATGGCATTTCTGTCGCATGTGGCTTTCGTGCTGTTCCGCTGCATGCACACTTCCAGTGTGGCTAGGAGCCCACCACCATGTGCCACCGTTGGATATTTACAACAAAACTAATCCAACAAAATAAGATATTTACAACAGGTTTTGGCACTAAAATAATTACTGTGCCAAATTATCTTTACAACAAATCATTAATATATTTACAACAAATAATTAACAGCAAAACCTACATTTTTTATTCGGGTCTTCACAAAAGTACTTATGCCGAAAATTATTTACAACAAATCGATAATATATTTACAATATTAATTAACAATAAAAACAATAATTAATTTGGGTGTTTACAACAATAGCCAGCAACAATTTTAACAGAAAAACAATAATTCCCGTGCTAAAAAATATATTTACAACAAATAGACAATACATTTACAATATTTATTAACAATAAAAACAATAACTAATTTAGGTGTTTACAACAATAGCAAACGACAATGTTAACAAAAAGCCAACAGTTCTCGTGCCAAAACAAATATTTACAACAAATAGAACATATATTTACAACATTAATTAGGGAAAAAAGCTACAAAAAACTACCATACCTGCGCCCGAAACGTGATCGGCGCCCGGTTGTGCGCTTCGCCGGAGAAGGCGCTGGGGCGACGAAGCGCTCGCCTGTGGAGGATTTGGGGCGGCGCGCTCGTCGGGCCACATGCTCGCAGGGGCGGAGCTGGGGTGGCGATGTGCTCTCCGGTGGTGGAGCAGGGCGGTGACGTGCTCTCCGGCGAATGAGCATGGCGGCGAAGTGCTCGCCTGTGGAGCAGCATGGTGGCGCGCTCACCGGAGGGTGCACTGGGGCGGCGACGTGCTCGAGCATCTGGGCGGCGCGCTCGCCGGGCCACGTGCTCGCCGGGGTAGGAGCTGGGGCGGCGACGTGCTCTCCGGGGAAGGAGGAGGAGCGAAGCGACGTGCTCGCCGAGGGACTGGGGGAGGAGCAAGGAGGCGCGCTCGATCTCTTGGCGGAAACCACGGCGAAGTAGGATTTGGAATTTTGGATAACTAGAAGAGGAAGGAGAGCTTGGCCAGCCTTAAAATAAGGAATGGTGGGCCCATCCACTATGCGGGTCGGACGGACGACCGATTTTTCCATCGATGATCGGTCGGCTGATCTGCAGCGTTTCCCAAAGAAAAACTCCTCTGGTTCCTGAGATTGGATCCCCACCGGCGACCATGGCGAAGGTCGCAAGTGCAGGAGGAGCGACGCCTCTCCGCAGCGGTCTCCCGGAGGAGGTCATCGTCTGGGAGATCCTCGTCCACCTGCCCCTAAATCCCTCCTCCGCTGCCGCTCCGTCTGTCGCGCCTGGCGACGCGCCACCTCCGCCCGCGACTTTCTCCTGGCTCACCACGGCCGGCAGCCCAGCCTCCCCATCGTCTCCGGCTACGAATACCGAGGCAGCGGCTGTGAAAACATCCACCTTTTCGATCACCGGCCGCCGACGCCCAGCTCCAACCCGTCGTCAGGCTTGGCGGCTCATGTCTGGAGGCCTCCTGCGACGGCCACCTCATCCTCTCCAAACGTGGCATGGCTCGCACCTGCTACTCCTTCTGTAACCCAACCACGCGTCAGCATGCTCCCCTGCCGCAATTGTCGGGCTACCGTTTCCTGGGGATGTATCAACATCGCCCAAGTGGTGAGTACCGGCTATTACTGCGCTGGACTCTATCAGATTGGCATCAAATCTCCACGTTGGGCTGCTATGTCTTCACGTTGGGCTCCGACCAGCCGCCGAGGTACATCGAGGGGCTAAAGGTGGAAGTTTCAGCATACCTACACACGCCTGCCCTAGTCCGCGATAGCCTGCATTGGTACCTAGGTCAGAAGGCAAGCAAACTGGTAATTGTATTTGACAACACATCCGAGTCGTTCCGGCAGATGCGTGCTCCAGCTGTTCCCACCTACTCATACATCTTTGAGATGGATGCCACGCTCGGCATCTATAGCTATAGCCATTACGGGAGAAATGCTGATATATGGGTGCTGCAGAACTACGAGAGCGAGGTCTGGGAACACGAGTACCGCGTCCAATTGCCGGTCACGAAGCTTGACAGGTTGAATGAAAGTTGGACTGTCAGCGTGGTGTCGGTGGACGATGCCATCCTCTTGCTGGTTAGTCATGGCGGGTGGATGTTTTACGTCAACACTGACGGTAAACTGGTTGACAGCTTCCATCGTGATGGCCAGGCCTTCTATGCTTGTGGACTTCGGCTGAAACAGACCCTTGTTCCGCATACCGTCTTCACTGCACCAGAAAGTTATGATGCGAACGCTTCGCCTTTCGTTTGAGTGAGGTGGTTCTTCTCAAGGGCCTAGCTGTCGTATCCTCATGAGTTTGCTAGGAATTGGATCAAGTATGAGCCTTAGAAGCTCTGACTGTTTTGTGGCTGCATCAAATATATGCTTGTTTCGGTGCCTGCTCGGGCTGAAGTGTCTAATACATGTATTCAAGCATCCTAAAATTACCAACTCATTTTGCTCTGCTTTTGAAATATTTGCCAACTATCCTGCCTTGTTTCTCTGTTTATTGTTCGGCTGAGGAACTGACTTTTTTTTTGTCTTGTAGTCAACTGTTAGCAATCTATATGCCTCTAGTCCTTGAACTGAAGAACGGAACTTACCTTATTATCTTGTGGTTTCTTATAATAGTCAATATTTTGTCGTGTCTCCTGTTTCCACCCTTTGTAGCTGATGATAAAAAGAGGCAGATTTTCCTCTCTCTTGACTTGCAGGCTGCATGAAATCTATCAGCCTCGGAAGCTCTGCCTGTTTTGTGGTTGCATGAAATCTATGTTTTGTGGTTGCATGAAATCTATGCTTGTTTCAATACCTGTTCGGGCTGAAGTGTCTACTGTGAGTATTGAAGTATTCTAAGATTACCAAGTCATTTTGGTCTGCTTTTGAAATTTTTGCCAACTGTTCTGCATCGTTTCTCTATTTATTCTTGGGTTGAGGATTTGACTTGGCTTTATTTGTTTATCCAGTGTTTCCGCTTAGTAGTCAACTGTTAGCAATATATATGCATCAAGTCCTTGAACTGAAGAATTGAACTTACCTTTTTATCTAGTGGTTTTCTTTATAGACAATCTTTTGGGGTGTCTCCTGTTTCCATCCTTTGTTGTAGGTGTTGATAAAAAGAGGCAGATTTTCCTTTTTATTGACTTGCAGGCTACATCTGATTTCTAGAAGGTCTTCGGTTTGTGTGTCCTTGTGAGGTGTTGTACTCCCTCCGTTCTCCGTTCCAAATTAATTCACTCAGTGGAATGGAGGCAGTAGTATTCTAGAATAGACTGGCACTGCAACCTGAAAACTTTTTGTGCTACCATCCTGACAGCTTTTGTGTCGCATTGTTTGGAGAAGATCTCTTGTTATTTTCTTCACCTGCTAACCAGTTAAGGATTATTGCTTCATGGGATGTTCGATCTTAACATAAGTCTGGGAAAGAAAACATGTACTATTGTGCATATTCTGTGCTTGCCTGCTTGGAAGTTTCCTCTGCACTGGGTGCGCTGAATCTTGGTTCGAAGGAGTTGGTCACTGTAGGGATTTGGTACATCTGGTGGGAGAGACGGTGATTTGTTAGAGGCAAGCAAGTCTTTCAAGCCGGCTCAGCCTGCTGCTCCGGCCATCCATCCATTCAGTCCGTAGTGGCAAACCATGGACAGGGCAAAGAGGATGGGAAAGGGGATGAGCAAAGTAAAGTGCCTGCCTTCGGCAACGTGAAGCTAAACGTTGATGTTGGGTTTGATCTGGGTACGCGGAGACTGACGGTGGGAGCGGTTGTCTGAGATGAGCGGGGGCACCTTTGCTGCTGCAGCAAACTGGACAAGTGATCAGGTGGTCGATGTTCAAAGCTGCTGTACTCTCCGATAGGCTGGATTTAGTAGAATATATTGGCGCCAGCTATGTTGAGGTTGATTATGAGTTTATGGCTGTTATCGGGTGATTGAAAAGGTGGAGAACTGGGGATGAAGGTCACATTGGCTGCTAAATTTCCTGCGAAAACCCCTCCTAGAGAATGTACTTCTGTTTAAAACAGTACAGGAATGGAGCCATACGCCAACGGCCGGAGTCTACGCCGAGGCTTTTTATCGGGGCCGTCAGCGTACGGCCTCGCCGGGGCAGCTCGGAACGCCGGCCGTCGGCGTAGACATACCGTCGGCGTAGAGGTTGCTACGCCGAGGGCAGCCGTCGGCGTCTACCTGGCCCTCGGTGTAGGTACCAGTATAGGGCCTGCTCCATCCACGCCGTCACTGCCCTCTCACGGCGTCAGGTAAGACGTCGAGGGCTACCCTCGGCATAGGGCATGGCCCCCCTATGCCGACGGCCACCCTCGGCATATAGCTTATTTTTATTTTTTCCTTTTTTCTCTCTCTCATATTACTTTATATTATGTTTCTATTATTTATTTACTAGTATGAATTATGTAAAAAAGGTTCTATTTTTTAAGAATTCGTAGATGGCATATATGTAGGTCCCACGGGTGACGCTCTTCGCAGACGGGTCTACCGGAGCCACTAGGCCCAACTTCTGCTATCGATGTACATATGTCCTTAAACATTTAGGAACAATTCCATTGCTAACCCTAACTCCAACCCTAACCCTAACCGAGGCCATTCCCGCCCTAGGGTTTCCCGCTTCTGCGGGCCAACTTTCTATTTTGCGAATATTTTGGTAACCCTAAACCTCACCCGATCCTATCTCTAACCCTAACCCTAGGGGTAGATCTGCAGGGTCCCCGCCCTAGGGTTTGGCTAACCTTGCCTGTACCCGGCATTGACGATTTCCACATACATGGGCTAGCACTTGGTAAAATCCAGGATCTGTATGTCGAAACTCCCGCCACGGCTCAAACGGAGCCTATTTTATGGTAAAGTATGTCCAACCTATGGTTTCCATGTACATATGTCCTAAACAAAGCAAAACAAATAAAAAAGTCCACTGGTAAACCCTCGCACGGAGAAAGCTATAGGGGTAGACCTGCGGGGTCCCCGCCCTAGGGTTTTCCAAGATACAGACCACCGGAGCGTCGGAATCACTGGAAAACTTGTGTGTGTCCACATGGCATGCACAAAAGTGATTTGAGATGGTTTTATATCCAAGGCTACCCCCAAGGTGTGTCCGGCTTCTCGGACAGGGGGTTCCTACACTTAGGCAGATTCTGGATGTATAGGGGGAAACTCCCTCGGAGGTGAACTAGAGAGAAAAGTGATACATTTAAGAACTTAAGACCCACACACGATACAAAACACTTAAATAACTAGACCCACACACATACCAAAGCGCTTAAAGAACTAGACCCACACACGAACCGAAACACTTAAAGAACTACACCCACACACATGAACCAAAACACTTAAAGAAACTACACCCACACAGGAATCAAAACACTTAAAGAACTAGACCCACACACAAACCAAAACATTTAAAGAACTACACCCACACACGAACAAAGCACTTAACACTGGGTCGACGCATGACCCGCTAGACACACGGACTCGACACGCACCATATTAATCAGAGAAGTCGAAATCAGGCAGGTTCCACACTGTTTACTTTTAGAACTCAGGCAGTACAGCACCAGCCCAACAATTGTAGAAGCACTCAGACACTTATCACTGCGTACACTCCGCTGCTCACTTTCATGCAGTGTCAATTTTTTGTGACTGGAATGTCCTGCTTTCATGTCCCTACTAGAGAAATAAACAGTATATTCTTGCCTGACCACATTCTTTCTGATCCTTCAACAAAGCATTATTTCCCCTAACCTTCATCCTGCTCAAGTACATGGCAGTTCTATTGCTTGCTTTCAAGGCTTTGTTTGCTACTACCCCCGCCTCAGTTCCAAAAATGTAAGACCTTTTAGAAAGCTATAAATTTTAAAGCGTAGGTAATATATACAAGAGGTTTTGCATTTGGCTCAGTGGTACAACATTGCATGTTATTGCGGAGTTGTGAGAGAGAGAGAGAGATGCTGTCAAAATGGATGTTTAGGTTCCCACTCCGTGCCCTGATGAGAAGAGCATTTTGCTTGCCTGTGCATTTGGGCTTTGCGGTTTTACATCGAGCACTTTTCACTAGTGGAGAAGAGGCCTTTGGTCCCAAGCAAATGTCCCACTGCTGAACCAAACCGGGTCCAATGTCCCCATTGGACCCGGTTCGTTTCTGCCCAGGACGACCCCACCCGCTGGCGCCTGTCCTGTAGCGGCCTTTGGACCCGGTTTGTCATACAAACCGGGACTAAAGGGTCCACCGCAGGGCGCGGCAGGCCGTGTCAGTCGTGGGGAACCCTTTAGTCCCGGTTTGTATGACAAACCGGGTCCAAAGGCCCCCCTCTGGCTATATAACCTTGCCCCTGCCCAAGTGTGAGCCACACTTAGCCATTTTTTCACTATCTTCACAAGAGGGGTGTATTGCTTTCCTCTCTTCTTCACATGCACAAGAGGTGTTCGATGAAATGCTTAAGAGGATTTGCCACTTGAGTTTACACAAATCAAGCCACACTTAACTTGCTTTTTTCTTCTTCATCGAGGTTAACAACTTTATCCTTTTCATCTGCAATTGATAAAATGCATGTGTATATATACATCGTGATGTTCTGTAATGGTTTTGATCAGCTTAATTATATCATGCAGATGAATCGGCAATGGATGTACATTGACCGACGGTTTGACGAGTTCACTGCGGGCCTGGATAATTTTATGGCCGTGGCGGAGGCAAACAAACATGGTGGCTTCATGTATTGTCCATGTGTGGACTGCAAGAATACCGTAAATTACGCTCACTCGAGTCTCATTCACAGCCACCTTCTGCGATCCGGTTTCATGCCCAGTTACTATTGTTGGACCAAGCACGGAGAAAGAGGGGTTATGATGGAAGACAATGACGAAGAGGAAGAGGATGATGACGGTTATCCCAATTTCCCTGAATACGATGATACTGCAGAAGGCAATGAAGACAATGAAGTAGAAGATCAAGAGGCACCAGATGAGCCTGCGATGATGATCTTGGCCGGGCCATTGCTGATGCAAGGAGAGAATGTGAAACTGAAAAGGAAAGGTTGGCCTTCGACAAGATGATAGAAGATCACAACAAATTGTTATACCCAACTTGCGAAGATGGCCATAAAAAGCTAGGCAGCACACTGGAATTGTTGCAATGGAAGGCAGAGAACGGTGTCACTGACTCAGGATTTGGAAAGTTGCTGACAATAATTAAGAGGAAGCTTCCAAGGGGTAACGAATTGCCCGCCAGTACGTACGAAGCGAAGAAGATTGTCTGCCCTCTAGGATTAGATGTGCAAAAGATACATGCATGCATTAATGACGGCATCCTCTACCGCGATGAGTACGAGAATTTGGATGCATGTCCGGTGTGCACTTTGCATTGCGGTATAAGATCAGACGAGATGACCCTGGTGATGTTGAGGGCGAGCGCCCCAGAAGAGGGTTCCTGCCAAGGTTATGTGGTATGCTCCTATAATACCACGGCTGAAACGCTTGTTCGTAAATAAAGAGCATGCTAGGTTGTTGCGATGGCACAAAGAAGACCGTAAGAAAGACGTGATGTTGAGGCACCACTGCTGATGGCTCCCAATGGAGAAAAATCGATAGAGAGTTCCCAAACTTTGCACAGGATGCAAGGAACTTACGGTTTGGTCTCGGTCTGAGATGGCATGAATCCTTTTGGAGAGCAGAGCTGCAGCCATAGCACCTGGCCCGTGACTCTTTGTATATATAACCTTCCTCCTTGGTTGTGCATGAAGCGGAAGTTCATTATGATGCCAGTGCTCATACAAGGCCCGAAGCAACCCGGGAACGACATTGATGTGTACACTGAAGCCATTAGTCGAAGAACTTCTACAGCTGTGGTCCCTAGCAGGTGTACGTGTGTGGGACGAGCACAAGCAGGAGGAATTTGACCTAAGAGCGATGCTTTTCGTAACCATCAATGACTGGCCTGCTCTTGGTAACATTTCAGGACAGTCAAACAAGAGATACAATGCATGCACACACTGTTTACATGAGCTCGAAGGTGATTATTTGGAAAAAGGTCGAAGGTCGTGTGCACGGGCATCGTCGATTTCTTAGGCTTACCCATCCCGTAAGAAAGAAAGGCAAGCATTACAACGGTGAGGCTGATCACCGGAGGAAGCCTCCCCATCGTGATGGTGTTGATATATTTGGTATGGTCAAGGATCTAGATGTAATATTTGGAAAGGGTCCTGGCGGACGGTCTGTTCCGAATGACGATGCCGGACACGCGCCCATGTGGAAGAAGAAATCTATATTTTTGGATCTACCCTATTGGGAAGTCTTAGAGGTCCGCTCTTCAATCGATGTGATGCACGTGACGAAGAATCTTTGCGTGAACCTGCTAGGCTTTACGGGTGTGTACGGAAGACAAAAGATACACCGTGAAGCACGGGAGGACCAGCAACGTTGGAAAGACCCCAAAAAGCTGCATGAGAGAGTTAAAGGACGTCATTTATTCAGCTACGCTCTTACAAAAGCAGAGAAGGAAATATTTTTTGAATGTCTTAGCAAAGATTGCAAGGTCCCGTCTGGCTTCTCCTCCAATATAAAGGGAATAATAAATATGGAGAAGAAAACATTCCAGAACTTGAAGTCTCATGACTGTCACGTGATAATGACACAGTTGCTTCCGATTGCATTGAGGGGGCTTCTACCGGAAAATGTTCGACCGCCCATTCTCAAGCTATGTGCATTCCTCAATGCAATTTCTCGAGAAGGTAATAAATCCAGAAATTCTACCGAGGTTGCAGAATGATGTGGTCCAATGTCTCGTTAGTTTTGAGCTGGTGTTCCCACCATCCTTCTTCAATATTATGACACATCTCCTCGTTCACCTCGGTCGATGAGATTTCCATTCTCGGTCCTGTGTTT
The DNA here is from genome assembly GCF_019359855.2 of Lolium perenne. Taxonomy (NCBI): domain Eukaryota; kingdom Viridiplantae; phylum Streptophyta; class Magnoliopsida; order Poales; family Poaceae; genus Lolium; species Lolium perenne. The sequence goes on along the minus strand of NC_067244.2, from coordinate 41,085,496 downwards.
CTACACAATATGTTCCCCTTCGAGAGGTTCATGGGAGTCTTGAAGAAATATGTTCATAACCGTGCTAGGCCAGAAGGAAGCATCTCCAAGGGCTATGGAACCGAGGTGGTCATTGAATTCTGTGTTGACTTTATTCCTGACCTTAAGCCGATTGCTGGTCCAGAATCGCGGCATGAAGGGAGACTAAGTGGAAAAGGCACGCTAGGAAGGAAATCAATGATATGTAGGGACGGGATTTCTTTGACTCAAGCACACTACACAGTCCTACAAAGTTCCACCTTGGTGGCTCCGTATATCGGTGACCACAAGAACTTTCTACGCTCCCCGAACCCGGCGGTCGAACGATTGGATTAGACGTGAACACATGTCGACTTTCGGCGGTTGGTTGCAAAAACATCTCCTGAATAACAAACATATTGAAGATCAGTTGTACTTGCTGGCCCAGACACCATCTTCGACTGTAGTGACTTTCCAAGGGTACGAGATAAATGGGAATACATTTTACACGATCGCCCAAGATAAAAAGAGCACCAACCAAAACAGTGGTGTCCGGTTTGATGCAATAATGAATGAAGGCCCAAATGACACATATTATGGTTACATAGAGGATATATGGGAACTTGACTATGGACCTTCTTTTAAGGTCCCTTTGTTTAGGTGCAAATGGGTCAACAAAACAGAGGCGGGGTTCGTAGACAAGTTGTATGGAATGACAACAGTGGATCTCAACAATCTTGGGTATAGAGACGAACCATTCGTCCTAGCCAAGGATGTGGCCCAGGTTTTCTATGTGAAGGATATGTCTACCAAACCAAGAAAAAGGAAACATAAGGAAACAAATACATCAAACGATGAGCCAAAGCGCCACATAGTTCTTTCTGGAAAAAGAAACATCGTGGGAGTGGAGGACAAGACAGACATGTCAGAAGATTATAATCAGTTTGATGAAATTCCACCCTTCAGAGTGAACATTGATCCAAGCATCAAGTTAAATGATGAAGATGCTCCATGGTTACGGCCGAAGAAGATTAATTAAATGATGAAGATGCTCCATCATCAAGTTAATTGAAGAATGTTCATGGCACAAATGAGTATCTCAACATGGCAATCAATTTCCCATTTATTTTTGTTTAATTATGTATTTTTATGTAAGATATTAAAAGTGGAGATGCGCCACGGGAGATTTCCCAACCCTTTCCCCAACACTGTTAGATGAGATGTAGTCGTTCAGGGGCTTGGCAAGGCGTATCGATGCTCCTTTTATAGGCACGGCACCTCTTCTACTTTGTCTTGTTCCTTCGACAGGGCGCGGCGTCGTGCGCTACATGCTTTATCTCATCGAGTAGTGCGTCCACCCATGCGTTCTTATCCTGCCGACATCTTTAGTCCCGGTTGTACCCACCAGCCGGGACTAAAGGTTACCCACACGTCCTTATCCCACCGACAGTTTTGTTAGATGACACAAAAAAGGATCTTTAGTCCCGGTTGTACCCACCAGCCGGGACTAAAGGTTACCCACACGTCCTTATCCCACCGACAGTTTTTGGCGCCACTGCGTTCCCGCCTATTTTTCTTCCCGCGCTTTCCACTGCTTCCCGCCTCCGTCCTCCCGCCATTTTTTCACTATATATATGTTGGCTTGGCCTCCATTTACATATCACATCTAGACTCATATCTGCAAACCTCATCACCAGGTCACATGGCTTCCATCGTATCTCTAACCCTCCGGGAGGCGGAGGCGCTTTGCGCGTCGAACTACCCCTGCCCGCCGGGCTACCGCGTCCCTACCGGCTGGTTGCTGAGCGTCGGAGGGGTACCGGTCCCTCCTGTCCCTCTAGGTGTGGCGCGCGAGATGGCCATCACGAACCACTACTACTTCGAGCTCACGCCAGAGCAGCGGAGGAATCCCCAGTGGCATCCCGACTACAGCCCGACTTGGGAGAGCTTCTTCATCAATCGGCGTGAGAGGGCGCTCGCCAGGCACGAGGACGGCGGCCCGCCTCCTTCGAACTTCAACGAGGCCGGCCGTCGGCTGTGGTGGCGCGACCGAACTCTCCAGGGCGTCATGGCCCACCGTGGCCCCCGCCTGCGCTACCCTCAGTCCCAGCCCACGCGTGCTCTCCCGCCGAGGTTTGACTACCGCGACCCCGATGCCAGCGACGATGATGACGGCGACTACGACGACTACAGTGGCGAGTACTATAGGGCTAGGCACGAGTATGACTGAATGACTCGAACAGTCGAATCTGGCCATGTATCTTAATTAATTTTCAGTTGAGCTAGGCACGAGTACTATAGGGCTAGGCACGAGTACTATCTGGCCATGTATCTTAATTAATTTTCAGTTGAGTTCTGTACTTTAATTCCACATGTAATCTGGCGGGAAACTTTTCTCATCATCAGCGTCTGCCACAACGACTTTATTGAAAATACAATAAAATAGATAAACAACTAGTCTAGTCGATCTACTCGTCGTCGGAGGTTGTCTCGGTCCAAATGTCGTCCCACCGAGGGTCGTTGTCGGCCCAAGTTGTATTCGGGTTATCGAGCTCGAACACGGCGACGGCCCGACGATGGCGCCTGTTGGACCTGCGTTGTGCCCGGAGGTCAGCGAAGAACGCGGCGGTGTTGTCGATGTCATTGGGGAACTGCGCCCTCCACTGGCGCATCAACTCCTCGTCGTGCTCGGCGATTGCGATCCGGCGCTGCACCTGGCGGTGGCGGCGACGGTCCTCGTCGTCGACGAGGCACAGCATCGGCGCGAGGAACTCCGCCTCCTCTAGCGATTCGACGTCTGGGAAGTTCATGTCGCACCGTGGCTGCCGAAATCACCATGCGGCCGCGTCGTAAGCGCGCGCCGCCAGCTCCGGGGTGTTGTACGTGCCGAGGGTCAGCCGGAAGCCACCGGCACGCATCTCAGCGTAGAACCTACCGTTCGGCCGCGCTCGGACGCCACGGAAACCGGACGAGCCGCGACGGCGCGGCGGCATCCCGGCGACGAATGAACGGAGGCGACGGCGACGTGTGGTTCCGCGCGCACGCGGCGCTTTATAGCACAGCGATGCGGCAAGTTTGGCGACAGGTGGCGCGGGGAAGCGGCGGGGCGTGGCACGTGGAAGCGGCGGCGACAGGTGGCGCGGGGAAGCGGCGGGCCGTGGCACGTGGAAGCGGGATCTACACGTCGCACGGTGGTGGCGGCGGGGCGAGGCACGTGGAAGCGGCGGCGACACGTGGCACGGGGAAGGGACACGTTTGGCGGTGGCGGTGGTGGGCAGTACACGGCGGTGGCCCGTACATGGCGGTGACGGTGGTGGCCAGGCGGTGGCGGTGGCGGTGGTGGGCAGTACACGGCGGTGCCGACGGTGGCCAGTACACGGCGGTGGCGGTGGTGGGCAGTACACGGCGGTGGCCCGTACATGGCGGTGACGGCGGGGCGAGGCACGTGGAAGCGGCGGCGACACGTGGCACGGGGAAGGGACACGTGTGGCGGTGGCGGTGATGGCGACATGGCGGTGGCGGTGGTGGGCAGTACACGGCGGTGGCCCGTACATGGCGGTGACGGCGGGGCGAGGCACGTGGAAGCGGCGGCGACACGTGGCACGGGGAAGGGACACGTGTGGCGGTGGCGGTGGTGGCCAGTACATGGCGGTGGCGGTGGTGGGCAGTACACGGCGGTGGCCCGTACATGGCGGTGACGGCGGGGCGAGGCACGTGGAAGCGGCGGCGACACGTGGCACGGGGAAGGGACACGTGTGGCGGTGGCGGTGGTGGCCAGTACATGGCGGTGGCGGTGGCGGTGGTGGGCAGTACACGGCGGTGGCCCGTACATGGCGGTGACGGTGGTGGCCAGGTGGTGGCGGTGGCGACAGTGGCCACTACACGGCGGTGGCGGCGGTGGACACGTGTGGCAGTGCGGTGGCTTTTTTTCATTTGAAATAAGGCGGGAATGAAATTTTTTAAAAAAAGTGGCCTTTGGACCCGGTTTGTAATACAAACCGGGACTAAAGGCCTTTTTGCGCGCAGCGAAAAAAACGCAGCAAAAATGGCCTTTAGTCCCGGTTTGTATTACAAACCGGGTCCAAAGGGGGGTCTTTGGACCCGGTTTGTAACACGCACCGGGTCCAAAGGGGGGGGCACTATAACTGCAACTCCTTCGTCTCCGCGGAGATCAATCCCGCGGAGACGAACGAGCGCACGCCGCCAGGCCGCCCAATCGCCGCGCGCGCCGTAGCCGTCGCCGTCGCCGTCCACCGCGCTGCCGCGCCGCCGCCCGCCGCCCGCGTCACCGCCACCGCCGCGCGCACGTCACACGCCGCCCGCCCCGCGCCTCTTCTCTCCCGCGCGCGTGCGGCGCGGGCCCTCGACCGCCGCCGGCCGCCACTCCGCTCTCCGCCGCCACTCCTCCACCGCCGGCGCCGCTTCCTCCACGCCCGCCGCCGCCTCCTCTCTCCTCCACCGCCGCGCGCCTCCTCTCCGCCGGCAAGCAATCAAGGTGAGAGCCCCGGCCGGCCACCCGGCCTTTTTTTTTTTCTTTCTTTTTTAGTCTTTTTTTTTTAGATTAGTTTGTTAATTAGTTAGAAAAATTAGATTAGTTTGTTAAGTTAGAAAAATTAGTTTAGTTTGTTAATTAGTTAGAAAAATTAGATTAGTTTGTTAAGTTAGAAAAATTAGTTAAAACAATATAGTTAGAAAATTAATTAGTAAAATTAGTTAGTAAAATATTTAGTTAGTGTGTTAGTGAAAAATAGTTAGAACTTTAGTTAAAACAATAGTTAGTGTGTTAGTGTAAAATAGTTAGCGCGCAAAAACGCCGGCACCCCCCCAAATAGAGATGTACGCCGGCGCCCCCTAGAGATGTACGCCGCGCGGTGCCCCCTTACGCGGTAGTGCCGGCGCCCCCCAAATAGAGATGTACGCCGGCGCCCCCTTACGCGGTAGTGCCGGCGCCCCCCAAATAGAGGATGTACGCCGGCGCCCCCTTACGCGGTAGTGCCGGCGCCCCCCAAATAGAGGATGTTGTGCCGGCGCCCCCTTACGTGGTGTGCTGACGCTCTTGCCGGCGCCCCCAAATAGAAGCAGTGGTGCCGGTGCCCTCTTACGCGGTAGTGCCGGCGCCCCTGCCGGCGCCCCCAGAATAGAGTATGTAGTGCCGGCGCCCCCCAAATGGTAGTGCCGGCGCCGACTAACATATAGTGAAGTTATTTTTTAATTTATGTTAACGTTGGTACATATATATATGATTTGTTTTCGTAGCTACGATGCCGCGACAGCCGCCGTGCCGTGGTCTGACTCTTCTAGAGGAGATGGAGCAGATGGGGGAGGTCCGGGACTGGGCTCCACCGGGGTGGCACTGGGAGGTCTTAGCTTCCGGGTCGCGCACCTTGGTGCGGAATCCGGGTCCCGTTGTCGACCCGGATATTCTTTGGTGGAGGTCTTATGGGCTACGGTCGTTTCAGAGGGAGCCAGCCCCGCCGGAGGAGGTAGCTCAGCGCATTGAAGCGGAGGACCAGCACGTTCGCCGTTACATGTACGCGTTAGACAACATGTATAGGACCGGATGGAGCGTTATGCGGGGATCTCATGTTAGCTATGCTCCCGTTGTTGTTCCGTGGCTTTGGGGGCACACCCAGCGCGGCTCAGGACCCGGTCGGCGCCCTTTAGGACCCGGTCTGCGCGGTTGAGTGGTTGTAGTAGTGATTGATATGTATTAGGGTTAAATAAACATGAACCCGATCTATGTATGCATGTAATCAGATTCTGCTTTCAGCACTATATTATCGATCCTTAGTTAAGAACTACACATATGTAACTCCATTTTCAGTTTTCTGCATTATCCTTAATTTGATCATATGATGGTTCCTATGTATAGCTTGCAGGTCGTTGTAGAAAGCATGGACAGAGATGAAATTCAAGAAAATTTCATGGAGGAACTCATAGCAAACGGTACTCTGGATGATCGCGACGACGACGTTATTCCAGATGATGGCGGTGACGATGTCACCGCAACTTATTTGAATGACTCCGGTGAGGGAGCGGAGGATATTGAGGAAGAAGATCCTAGTGGCGCCGGTGAGGAACAAGATCATCATAATGGCTCCCGAACTGTAGTTATCACCGAGGTATATAAATTAATTAAGCCGCTGTTGATCGACTAGATGCATTAACTAATGAAATTGTACCGACTATGAACTATTTCTTTTTAGCCCTCCGGATCGAGCACTTCTTCTGTAAAGTCGAGGAAGCGAGGCCCGGCCAAAAAGTTGGATGACGGTGTTAGGCACGACATCACCCACATCGAGAAGGATGGTAAACCGATTGCTCCAGAGAAAGGTGCAAAGTCATTTATAGCTCAATGCGGAGTGCTTGTTAGGGACCACGTCCCGATCACCGTTCGAGAATGGCACAAGCCGAAGGGACTAGTGCTGTCTGCAGAGGAAGAAGCTCAAGGTCTTTATATCGATGATGTAGCCAAAAACAGCATTATGAACAAGCTCATGTCACATTTCAACATAGTACCCGAAGAGGGGGGTGACGCTGAAAAGGCCAGGATGGAGCAGGCCCTCCGCGAGTTTGGCAAGAAGAAGATGGCCGAACTATTCAAGAGCCACAAGAAAAGATTGCGCCGCCTTATCAAGTTAAAGAAGACTCGGACAAAGTGAGAAGGTAAAAAATCACCGGGACGAATTCGTGAAGTACAAAGACGGAGTCGAAGAATTTTTGAGAAGGTCGGAAATAAATAAGGCAAATGCTGCGTTGAAGCTATATCACCAAATTCTGGGTCCAGGTGGATACAGGGCTAACCGTCCTAAGTGGCGTAGCTGAGGCGGAACCGACCAAGAAAGGGATCAGATTAGGGACACACGGTTGGATCGAACGGTGCAAGGAGTGGTTCTACGGGATTGGGGGAATGTTGGATCCAGAAACAGGGAAGTGCATCTATAAGAAAGCTCATCTGAAGGTTCCCATTGATGCCCTGGAAAAAGCACATAGGGACGTGGAGGCGGGGTTGTTCCAGCCCGAAAGAGAGAACGATGAGCTGACACGCGCCCTTGGGAACAAAGAACACGGCGGACGAACACGAGGCACAGCAGGCTCCGTTCCGTGGAAGTATGGCTTTCCTGCGGAAAGGAAGAGATTTCCTGATAAAAGCCATGAGAGGAGGAAGGCAAGGGAAACAGACCGCCTGGCTAACTTAGAGGAGGGTATGAGCACCATGCAAGCCCAATTAACCATGGTAACCCAAGTACTTACATCTCAGATGGCTCGGGGGCAGGCTGTAGATCCTGCACTGCTCAATGCCCTCGCCCGCCGCAATCTCAACCACACCGGAAAAGCAGCGTGGCTTCCTCTCGACAGTGGATAATGATGATGATGATGACCAGGTGGTCGAGCCTCCTCGCTACCCCCCCGTGGATGATCTCACTGAGAGCCGTCCTTGTGAGCTGCATGTTAAAGTTTTCAACCTATCCTTCAAGGCGGCGGTCGGCATCCTCTTACCTACAAGGTCTTACCATTGCCGTCCGGTCCAAGACGACTTTGTTGTTGTGAGGGTGGATGATGGGTTGAGAGAGTATGAGGGGTTGGTGCTTGAGCACCCCGCAGGTGAAGATGGGGAAATCAAAGAACCGGGAGAAGCCCGTAGAACCACCGTGCAATGGCGGAAGGAGAACATTGTGTTTCCGGGTGAGAAGCCAACAAGCGTGCCACCTCCGCCTCCTCCGCCACCTCGTGCAGGCTCCTCCGCGTGATGATTCTCCTCTGCGCGATGATGATTCCCCTATCCATGACCAGTCTCCTCCGCGTGAAAATACTCCGCCGCCTCCTCCTCCTCGTCAGGAGACTCCGCCGCTTCCACCTAAGCAAAAGAGGAAGCGGTCCGCGGCACCTCCTACAGCTCCGAAGAGATCATCAACTCCAGTGAGGGCACAGACTCCAGAGTTGTTACCACATGAGCAGACTGAAGAGCAAAAGGCGTTTCTTGCGCCGAAGAAGATGTTTATTCCACCGCAGACAGTGAAGCACTTTGCCGAGACGAGAATGAAGAGACCTGAGCTGAGAGCTGATTATGACCGCTCTCTTGGACAGTCCTCTAGAGCGAGGAAAGAAGCAAAAAGTCGCCCACCTTGGACAGCAGACATTCAGGCCGCACCCCACTTCATCGTGGAGCCATATCATGATCCAGAGACGGCATCGATGATCGAACGGGCGGCTAGAGCTCAGGAGCATCGGTTGAGTACGAAGATTACTATCCAACGGCTCAAGTGGTAAACAAGTATAGATACGGATCTGATCTCATCAAACTCACAGCGAGCTCGCGCGTCTAGGGACTCGGATGCGAAGGTTGCATGACTGGTACCTGAAAGCCTGTCGAAGATGTGAAAGCTACATCACGGTGTATCTTAGAGATGAGCATTACTTCCTGGGAAGACGAGATAAACCTTGAGTTAGAAGAACTGCTTCGCTTATTCAATCAAGACGCCTCGACAAAGCTGTCATCCGCTTGCTACCGCTCGTAAGTGATTTATTTGTGTAATTAAGTTTGTAGCTCATTCATTTGCACTAACAATTATCCTCATTATATTCTTTGTGTACGCTATACATTTAATTATGCAGAATGAAGAAGCTGGAATACAAAAGAGGCAAGCTCCTACCGCTGGGGTTCATAGACCCAAACACAGTTCATGAAGTTACGGTTCGACGGTACCCCAAGGACACAGAGGACAACATCGTAATGTTTTTAGAGAAGCAAGCAGACAAAGAGGATATATTCTTTCCCTACAACTTCAAGTGAGTGTTATATATAATATACATTATGCTTGTGCACCTTCCACTTTATTCTCGTAATCATTAAGCTATGCTTGTGCAGTTTCCACTTTATTCTCCTAATCATTGATCTTCACCTTGGAGTCGTAAACGTCATGGACTCGAAACGTAAAGAATATGCGGAATGGGCGGACATGGCTGCCATCCTCCAGAGGTAGTTTCAATCAATTTCGTATTGGCATCTTCATCTGCTCTAATTCGAAGATATCATCAACTAATCAATTACTCATTTACTCATTATTTTTTGTCGGGCAGGGCTTGGAAACGGTTCATCAATACTGTTCCGGGTGAATGGAAACCGGAGCTTACATTTAGAGATTACCCTGTAAGTAGTACTATATATATAGCTATGTCCGTGAAACTTTATATATGATATTTACTTTCAATACGATGCTTGATTATTAGTTTGATCGAACTATTTTTTCGTAAAGTGTATGAGGCAGGAACAAGGGAATAACTTATGTGGATACTACGTCTGCACCTTCATGTGTGACATGTCCTGTCCCAAGGGTGGGGATGCCCAAATACACCACACTCGTGTACGATAACAAATTTTCACAATTAATATTAATTAGTACCATCTATTGTATTGAGTTCCATTCATATATTGATCTCCTTTTTTAAATATAGATGACACGCCTGTGGGACACTCTCATAACAGCGGATCAAATAAAAGCAATTCAAGAGGAAATCGCGGGATTCTTTATTACCGAGGTCCTTACCCCAGGTGGAGAGCACTATCGGAAGATCGTGACGGTGGAGGATATTCGTTCAGGAGATGTTGTATTGTAAATATGCATGCATTACGTGTACTGTGTTGACTATGTCGTGTACTGTTGACGATGTCTATATATATTCATGACGATTTTTTGTGGTTTCTTGAATGATATATATATGCATTGCTGAAACTCTGCCGCGGCAGAGAAACGCCCTGTTTCTCTGCCGCGGCAGAGAAACGCTGGTACAGCCTAAATCTGTGCCGCGGCAGAGAAATAGCAATTCTCTGCCGCGGCAGAGAAACATAGGCCCGGTTCGTACCACGAACCGGGACCAAAGCCCTTCCACCGCGAGCTCCCTGGCCGCACCACGTGTCGAGGCCTTTAGGCCCGGTTTATCTTTGAACCGGGACTAAAGGGTACCCCCTTTAGTCCCGCCTAGTTGGTCCCGGTTCGGGAACCGGGTCTAAAGGCCCAAATGGACCGGGCCTATTGCCCCGTTTTCCACTAGTGTTTGGTGCATGGTGAATTTTGGTCGGGGCTGGCCGCCGCGGCCGCCTTTCGCTTTTCCTCCAATGCCGTGGTTGTTCGTCGGCCGGACAAGATGCCCACCGGCTGCTCTTCCGAGCTTTTTTTTAGGGTAAGACATAGCTCTTTATTACTCAATATTGTTCATGATACAAAGACCATCAGGTGGCTGAAGGAGCCACAGCTGACGTCCCAAACTAGAAGAAGTAGCAAAACGAGCTAATTTATGAGCTTCTGAATTTGAAGCCCTATTTTCATGTCTGAACAAGACTTGCACGAAGGAAGCTTTCTGCGCCGCTATTTCATGCAACACCGTGCAGTACCTCCCCGCATAGGGTCTCGTCATATTGTTAACTACCTCGAGGCAGTCTGTGGCAACTGTGATTCTCTGAAGAGAAAGGTCCCGAGCAAGCGTCAGTGCTTCTCTGCACGCGATCGCCTCCAAGGTACCCGGATCGGAGACCCCGCCGATTCTCAGCATTGAGGCTCCCAGGAAAACGCCCTCCGCTGATCTGTAGACAACTCCCACCGCTCCACCTCCCGTAGACTTTGACACCGCCGCATCTACGTTCAGCTTCGCACATCCCTCAGCAGGAGGGATCCATCATCGATGAACAGGTTTTGGCCCTACTGACACCGATGCTTTGTGTGGAGATGTGACCGCCAAATCTTGAAGGTAACGTTGGATGAACGCATGGGTCGACAACGGCGATTGGAACTCATCCTCGTGGATGATCTTTCGATGCGCAAACCAAATCGCCCATAAGCTAACAACCACTTTAGCAAACTCATCTCGTGGCATGGACTTCATCATTGCAAACAGCCAGCGCTTTGCAGATGGATCATCACTGGAGCAGATGTGTTCCGTGCTCCCCTCCTCTGCTAGGGCCCACACGCATCTGGCAACGCGAGTGCCTCCAAGAATCCTCTGCTCCGCATATAGAACACGCTTTGTCTCTGCCATCCTCCTATGACACCGAACATCAGCAGTAGGAAGAGAATGGTGAGCGAGGCGCCAAAGAAAGACTCGCACTTTGGTAGGAACCTGAGACCTCCAAAGGCGAAGCCATGCTTTCCCCTCTCCCTCCGTATTTGAGCCTGCTGCGCGCTCCTCTACCCAGTCCTCTCGCTGCTTCTTGGTTCGAACTAGCATGCGATAGACGGACTTGACAGATAGTAAACCATTTTTCTCACAGTGCCACGCCCAGAAATCCTCCACCCTGCGAGTACTTAAGGGAGTTGAGCAAATGGCATCCACATCCATACGGTAGAACCACTCCTCCAGGTGATCCATCCGCCAAGTTGCAGTGGTATGGTCAATAAAGTAGGCCACGTTCATAGGTGGATCTGCCTTCAAGCAAGTCAGGGGGCGTAGCATGAAATCACGTGGGATCCAGTTTTGGTTCCACGCGTGTGTGCTCGCTCCCATCCCAATTCTTCTCACTAGGCCTTGCTTCATGATGTCGCGGCCTTCCACCAAGGCTCTCCATACTTGAGAGGGAGCCGAGCCCAGTGTTGCATCAATGAAATCAGCTGCTGGAAAATATACTGCCTTAAGAATTCTTGAGCTGAGAGCCTCCGGATTTTGTAAGATCCTCCATGCTTGACGGGCTAACATCGACAGGTTGAATAGCTCGATGTCTCTGAAATCCATCCCGCCACAGAACTTGGGAGAGCACATTGTCTCCCAGGAGACCCAGCAGGTTTTCCTCTTCCCAACTTTACTCCCCCACCAAAAGTTTCAGAGTATTGTATTGATGGCCCGACATAAACCTGCCGGCAGCTTAAAACACGACATAGAGAAGGTGGGTATAGCTTGTGCCACAGACTTGATCAGGACCTCCTTCCTTGCCGAGGCAAGCAGCTTCTCGAGCCACCCATGAACTTTCCTCCACACACTATCCTTAAGGTATTTACAAGCCCCATTAGTGGACCTCCCCACATCTGAAGGCATACCTAAGTATTTTTCCTTCAAAGTTTCATTTGGAACATTTAGGATGCCCTTGATTGCCAGGCGGTGACTCTCCGGGCAGCCTTTGCTGAAGAACACTGACGAATTATCTAGGTTTATTCTCTGGCCTAAAGCGTTGCAATACTTGTTTAATAGACTGACAACCTCCATAGACCCTTCTTCACTAGCTTTCACGAACAGCAGGCTATCATCAGTGAAGAGGAGGTGATTGACAGCAGGAGCTGTGGGATGAGATGCAGACTGTGCTGGTAAACATTCCCTTTGCCGATCTAGAAGCTCTGGTGGACTCAGCCATCCAGATGGAGGGAAAACTCCACCAAGCTAATGAGAACCGCAAGCGTCGGATGATGCACCAGAGTGGGCCCAACAATACCCCAAGGTATCGCCCCAACTCAAGTGGAGGATTTGCCCCAAGAAACAACAAGCCCCCAATGTCGATGTCACGTCCCAGTTTCCCCAACATGAGTGGAGGACACCCAAGGCCAGGAGGCCACAACAACAACAACAACAACAACAACAACAACAACAACAACAACAACAACAACCACAACACCAACAATCACTTCAACCGTGCCCCGATGAGAGCCCCCGGCAACCACAATAACACCAGCACTGCTCCAAGGACTGGGAGTAACGCTGTTCCCATCACCCCCAAGGACAAGTCAACTGTGACTTGTTATGAATGCGGAGTTGTGGGACACTACTCCAATGAGTGCCCCAAGAAGCTAGCCAAGACTGCCCCCAACACCTCTGCGCCTGCTCAGCAGCAACGACGTGTCTCAACCGGCAGGAAGTTTGCCCCGAACAACCCAAACAACCGCAGCGGCCGCCTCTTTCACATGAGTGCCGAAGAAGCCCAGGAAGCTCTAGATGTCGTGCTGGGTATGTTTTCTGTTAATTCAGTACCTGCAAGAGTGTTGTTTGATTCTGGAGCATCGCATTCGTTTGTTACTGAAGATTTTGCATGCACTAGTAAGATTCAACCAATCAGTTTGAAGCATGTCATGATAGTTCAAATCCCTGGTTCAACTACAAAAGCTAGAAAAATTTGCAAAAATGTGCCTATAAGAATACATGAAATAGAGTTTTTTGCAAATCTGATTGTTCTGGGAACAAAAGGATTGGAAGTAGTACTGTGTATGGATTGGATGTCAAAACATCATGGATTGATTGATTGTGCCAAGAAGGCCATCACCATGACTAGTAGCACCGGTGTGTTAGTAGAACACGTGTCTGAAAGGCTGCCCAGGAAGTTCACCTGCAACCAGAGTTTAGCTAAGCCAACTTTGGATCAGATTAGGGTAGTCTGTAGATACCCCGATGTGTTTCCTGATTATCTACCCGGTATGCCCCCAGATCGGGATATCGAGTTTATCATTGAGTTAATCCCTGGAACATGACCCATAGCTCAGAGAGCCTATAGCATGAAACCAGTTGAGTTAGTGGAATTGAAGAAGCAATTGGATGACATGCTGCATAAAGGTCTGATTCGACCAAGTGTGTCGCCTTGGAAATCCCCAGTTTTGTTTGTAGATAAGAAGGACGGTGCCACTCGTTTATGTACGGATTACCGTAAGTTGAACGATGTCACCATCAAGAACAAATACCCCTTGCCAAAGATAGAAGACCTGTTTGACCAGCTGACTGGTGCCAAAGTGTTCGCTAAGATTGATCTTAGGACTGGTTACCATCAACTGAAGGTTCGTGCAACGGATATCCCCAAAACTGCCTTCACCACCAGATATGGATTGTATGAGTACAATGTCATATCATTTGGATTGACCAATGCCCCAGCTTATTTCATGAATCTCATGAATAAGATCTTTATGAACTTTTTGGATAAGTTTGTCGTTGTCTTCATCGACGACATTCTAATCTACTCCAAGTCAGAAGAAGAACATGAGCAACATTTGGAAGTTATCCTAGAGACCCTTAGGAGGCATCAGTTGTATGCAAAGTTTAGCAAATGTGAGTTTTGGTTAAAGGAAGTAGGATTCCTGGGACATATCTTGTCTGCAGGAGGAATTGTTGTGGATCCCGCAAAGATCAAGACCGTTGAAGAATGGAAAGCCCCAACCACTCAGACTGAAGTCCGTGCATTTCTTGGATTAACGGGATATTACCGCAGGTTTGTTAAAGGATTTTCTAGCATAGCAAGACCAATGACCCAACTATTGGAGAAGGACAAGAAGTTTGAATGGACTGATAAATGTGAATAGAGTTTCCAGAAACTCAACAGCAGACTGACCACAACCCCAATATTGATCATGCCGGACATCACTAAGCCATTTGACATCTATTGTGACACCTCCAAGATTGGTCTTGGATGTGTGTTGATGCAAGAAGGCAAAGTGATATCATATCTGTCTAGGCAACTGAAGCAACATGAGCAGAATTATCCAACCCACGACTTGGAGCTAGCAGCAGTAGTTTTAGCCTTGAAAGTATGGCGTCATTACCTCATGGGTAATCGATGCGAGATCTATTCAGATCACAAGAGCCTGAAATACATTTTCACCCAGAAGGAGCTGAATATGAGGCAAAGAAGATGGATTGAGTTAATCAAAGATTACGATATGGAAATTCACTACCACCCCGGCAAGGCCAATGTGGTAGCGGATGCCTGAGTAGACTGTCGTGTAAACTGAACTCCATGATCGCAGAAGAGCAACCTAGTTTGCATCAAGAATTTGAGCAATTTAGACTAGAGCTAGTTAGTGAAGGATTCCTAGCAAGCATTGAGCTCCAGCCTACCTTGATTAGTCAGATAAAGGAAGCACGGAAAGGAAATGCTAGCATTGATGGAATCAAGAGCCAAATAGCTGCAGGAAAGGTGCCTGGATTTACCGAAGATGAAGAAGGAGTTCTTTGGTACAATGGACGCTTATGTGTGCCGGCAGATTCGGAGTTGAAGCAAGTCATTTTGAAGGAATCCCATGACACCCTTTACTCCATTCATCCCGGAGGAACCAAGATGTACCAAGAATTGAAGAAACAATTTTGGTGGCATGGAATGAAGAGAGAAATTGGCAGCTACATAGCCAAGTGTGATATCTGTCAAAGAGTCAAAGCAGAACATCAGCGACCCACCGGATTACTGCAGCCATTACAGATCCCTGAATGGAAATGGGATTCTATAGGAATGGACTTCATCACGGGATTGCCCAAGTCAAGTAGAGGAAATGATTCTATTTGGGTAGTGGTCGATAGATTAACCAAGGTAGCCCATTTCATACCAGTCAAGACCACATATCAAGGCCCTAAGTTAGTAGAGTTATACATCTCCAGAATAGTGAGCCTGCATGGAACACCAAAGTCAATTGTATCAGATAGAGGATCCCAATTTACCTCAAGATTTTGGCAGAAGGTACACGAAGGACTCGAACCCGTCTGAATTTCAGTACAACTTATCACCCGCAGACTGACGGACAGACCGAAAGAGTCAACCAGATACTGGAAGATATGTTGAGAGCCTGTGTGCTCGAATATGGATCTAAATGGGAAGACTGCCTGCCTTACGCAGAATTCTCATACAACAACAGTTATCAAGCCAGTTTGCAAATGGCCCCCTTTGAAGCATTGTACGGAAGGAAGTGCCGTACCCCTCTGAACTGGTCAGAAGTCGGAGATAGTCAAGTCTTTGGACCCGATATTCTCCGAGAAGCGGAAGAGAAAGTTCACAAGATCCGTGAATACCTCCAGACTGCTCAATCAAGACAGAAGAGTTATGCCGACAAGAGACGCCGAGAAATGACTTTCAATATCGGAGATTTTGTGTATCTCAAAGTATCACCCCTCAAAGGAATGGAGAGATTCCAACTCAGAGGAAAGTTTGCACCTAGATATGTTGGACCCTTCAAGGTTCCGAGTCACCGAGGAGAAGTATCATATTAGCTTGAACTGCCAGTGGAAATGTCAGCTGTGCATAATGTGTTTCACATATCATTACTTCGGAAGTGTTTAGAAGTTCCTGAGAAGACGGAGGTGTTCAAAAACATCGATCACAGATCGGTGGATATCAACAAGGACTTGACCTATCGTGAAGTACCCATTCGTATCTTGGAGGAGGCATTCCGAACCACCCGCACCAGAAGTATCAAGTTCCTGAAGATTCAGTGGAGCAATCATACTGAAGAGGAAGCCACTTGGGAGCGAGAAGAGGATATGAAGACTGAATTCCCATATCTCTTTAGTTCTTAATTTTCTTTAAGATCTCGGGACGAGATCTTTTGTAAGGGGGAAGGGTTTGTAACATCCCAAGTTTTCAAGTAATGAATAAAATAGAATTCCCTTTCCCAAATTTGAGAACCAATAAAAACTTTTATAGAATTAATATGTGTGAATAGTGTTAATGCATGATCCGTGTGTTATTGCCATGATGAGTGTTTGAAATACTTGACATTGGGCTAAAACCCTAAATCATGAGGTTTGTGATCAAAGAGAGAGCAAAGGAGAAAAAGAGAAGATGCAAATAAACCTCACATGTGTGCTTATGGCCATTTTTGCCAAATCATAACCTAGGCCATTTGAACTTGTGTCAATGGTTTGGAAAGGTTATTAAACACTTAAGAACCACTTTTGAATCAAAGAAACTCAAATCCAACCAAAGGAAAATTCAAAATCCACTCACATGTGATAATGGTCATTTTTTACTTTCACACCAGGGTACCAACTTTGAGCCCCTGGATTAAGAAATTTCTAAACTAAACACTCCCAACTCTTTGCACCTCATCCAAGACCTCACCAAGATGAACAACTTTGGTAAAGACCAACCCTGCAAATTCTTCCTAAATTTATTATTTTCATCAAGCAAAGATGCAACATCCAAACATATTTAAGATTAGGTCAAATTTGGATTTTCACAAACCACCTACAATTTTCAAACCAAGACCACCATTATGTTTCAAACATTATTTGAATCATCTCCATAAATTATTTTTGCAAAATTCAAAAATTTACCTCATGCGGCCATTGTGTCGAACACTTGGCAGGCAGGAATTTGCTTTTTAAACACATGCTATTACCCACTGGTTTTTGGCCTAAACCAGAGACAAAACTGAAGGAGATATGCCCTAGAGGCAATAATGAAGTGGTTATTATTTATATCTTTATGTTTATGATAAATGTTTATATATCATGCTATAATTGTATTAACCGAAACATTAGTACATGCGTGATGTGTAGACAACAAAGAGTCCCTAGTATGCCTCTTAACTAGCTTGTTGATTAATGGATGATTATGAAGGAGATATGCCCTAGAGGCAATAATAAAGTGGTTATTATTTATATCTTTATGTTTATGATAAATGTTTATATATCATGCTATATTTGTATTAACCGAAACATTAGTACATGTGTGATATGTAGACAAACAAAGAGTACCTAGTATGCCTCTTAACTAGCTTGTTGATTAATAGATGATTAGTTTCATAATCATGAACATTGGATGTTATTAATAACAAGGTTATATCATTGTATGAATGATGTAATGGACACACCCAATTAAGCGTAGCATAAGATCTCGTCATTAAGTTATTTGCTATAAGCTTTCGATACATAGTTACCTAGTCCTTATGACCGTGAGATCATGTAAATCATTTATACCGGAAAGGTACTTTGATTACACCAAACGCCACTGCGTAAATGGGTGGTTAGAAAGGTGGGATTAAGTATCCGGAAAGTATGAGTTGAGGCATATGGATCAACAGTGGGATTTGTCCATCCCGATGACGGATAGATATACTCTGGGCCCTCTCGGTGGAATGTTGTCTAATGTCTTGCAAGCATATGAATAAGTTCATAAGAGACCACATACCACGGTACAAGTAAAGAGTACTTGTCAGGAGACGAGGTTGAACAAGGTATAGAGTGATACCGAAGATCAAACCTCGGACAAGTAAAATATCGCGTGACAAAGGGAATTGGTATCGTATGTGAATGGTTCATTCGATCACTAAAGTCATCGTTGAATATGTGGGAGCCATTATGGATCTCCAGATCCCGCTATTGGGTATTGGTCGGAGTGAGTACTCAACCATGTCCGCATAGTTCGCGAACCGTAGGGTGACACACTTAAAGTTGGATGTTGAAATGGTAGAACTTGAATATGGAATGGAGTTCGAATATTTGTTCGAAGTCCCGGATGAGATCCCGGACATCACGAGGAGTTCCGGAATGGTCCGGAGAATAAGGACTCCACCTCCATGGCCGGCCAACCCTAGTGAGGGAGGAGTCCGAAGTGGACTCCCCCTATGGGGGCCGGCCACCCCCCACATGGAAGGGGGGAATCCCACCCCAAGTGGGATTCCCACCTTGGGTAGGTTTCCCTATCACATGGAAAGTTTTGGGTTCGGGTCTTATTCGGAGACTTGTAGTCCAACACTTGGGGCTTCCACCTATATAATGAGGGGCCAAGGGGAGGGGGCCGGCCACCCCAAGACCACAACCTGGCCGCCCCCCTTGAGTGGCCGGCCACCCCCTCCCAAACCCTAGCCGCCCCCCTCTCCTCCATAAGCTCCCGCACGCTTAGCGAAGCTCCGCCGGAGTTCTCCACCGCCACCGACACCACGCCGTCGTGCTGTCGGATTCAAGAGGAGCTACTACTTCCGCTGCCCGCTGGAACGGGAGGTGGACGTCGTCTTCATCAACAACCGAACGTGTGACCGAGTACGGAGGTGCTGCCCGTTCGTGGCGCCGGTGATCAAGATCTTCTACGCGCTTTTGCAAGCGGCAAGTGAACGTCTACCGCAGCAACAAGAGCCTCATCTTGTAGGCTTTGGAATCTCTTCAAGGGTGAGACTCGATAAACCCCTCGTTGCTACCGTCTTCTAGATTGCATCTTGGCTTGGATTGCGTGTTCGCAGTAGGAAAATTTTTGTTTTCTATGAAACGTTATCCTACAGATTAGTTTCATAATCATGAACATTGGATGTTATTAATAACAAGGTTATGTCATTGTATGAATGATGTAATGGACACACCCAATTAAGCGTAGCATAAGATCTCGTTATTAAGTTATTTGCTATAAGCTTTCGATACATAGTTACCCTAGTCCTTATGACCATGAGATCATGTAAATCACTTATACCGGAAAGGTATTTTGATTACACCAAATGCCACTGCGTAAATGGGTGGTTATAAAGGTGGGATTAAGTATCCGGAAAGTATGAGTTGAGGCATATGGATCAACAGTGGGATTTGTCCATCCCGATGACGGATAGATATACTCTGGGCCCTCTCGGTGGAATGTCGTCTAATGTCTTGCAAGCATATGAATGAGTTCATAAGAGACCACATACCACGGTACGAGTAAAGAGTACTTGTCAGGAGACGAGGTTGAACAAGGTATAGAGTGATACCGAAGATCAAACCTCGGACAAGTAAAATATCGCGTGACAAAGGGAATTGGTATCGTATGTGAATGGTTCATTCGATCACTAAAGTCATCGTTGAATATGTGGGAGCCATTATGGATCTCCAGATCCCGCTATTGGTTATTGGTCGGAGTGAGTACTCAACCATGTCCGCATAGTTCGCGAACCGTAGGGTGACACACTTAAAGTTGGATGTTGAAATGGTAGAACTTGAATATGGAATGGAGTTCGAATATTTGTTTGGAGTCCCGGATGAGATCCCGGACATCACGAGGAGTTCCGGAATGGTCCGGAGAATAAGATTCATATATAGGATGTCATTTTATGTGATTTAAAATGATTTGGAAGGTTCTATGGAAGGTTTTAGAAGGTTCTAGAAAAGTCCGGAAGAAACCACCAAGGAAGGCGGAGTCCCGGTGGGACTCCACCTCCCATGGCCGGCCAACCCTAAGGGGGAGGAGTCCCAAGTGGACTCCCCAAGGGGGGCCGGCCACCCCCTCCCAAGGAAGGTGGAACTCCCACCTCTAGTGGGAGTCCTAGCTTGGGTAGGTTTCATGAGTTATGGAAGGTTTTGGTTTGGGGTCTTATTCGAAGACTTGTAGACCAACTTTTGGGTGTTCCACCTATATAATGAGGGCCAAGGGGAGGGGGCCGGGCACCCCAAGACCATAGCCTGGCCGCACCCCCTAAGTGGCCGGCCACCCCCTCCCAAACCCTAGCCGCCCCCTCTCCTCCATAGCTCCCGCACGCTTAGCGAAGCTCCGCCGGAGTTCTCCACCGCCATCGACACCACGCCGTCGTGATGTCGGATTCAAGAGGAGCTACTACTTCCGCTGCCCGCTGGAACGGGAGGTGGACGTCGTCTTCATCAACAACCGAACGTGTGACCGAGTACGGAGGTGCTGCCCGTTCGTGGCGCCGTGATCAAGATCTTCTACGCGCTTTTGCAAGCGGCAAGTGAACGTCTACTGCAGCAACAAGAGCCTCATCTTGTAGGCTTTGGAATCTCTTCAAGGGTGAGACTCGATAATCCCCTCGTTGCTACCGTCTTCTAGATTGCATCTTGGCTTGGATTGCGTGTTCGCGGTAGGAAAAATTTTGTTTTCTATGCAACGTTATCCTACAGTGGTATCAGAGCCGTGTCTATGCATAGATGGTTGCACGAGTAGAACACAATGGTTTTGTGGGCGTTGATGCTCTTGTTATCTTTAGTTTGAGTACTTTGCATCTTTGTGGCATAGTAGGATGAAGCGGCTCGGACTAACTTTACATGACAGCGTTCATGAGACTTGTTCCTCGTTCGACATGCAACTTGTATTGCATAAGAGGCTTTGCGGGTGTCTGTCTCTCCTACTATAGTGAAGATTCAATTTACTCTTCTATTGAAAACATTAGTATCAACGTTGTGGTTCATGTTCGTAGGTAGATTAGATCTCTCTCGAAAACCCTAAACCACGTAAAATATGCAAACCAAATTAGAGACGTCTAACTTGTTTTTGCAGGGTTTGGTGATGTGATATGGCCATAATGTGATGATGAATATGTATGAGATGATCATTATTGTATTGTGGCAACCGGCAGGAGCCTTATGGTTGTCTTTAAATTTCATGTTGAGTAGTATTTCAAAGTAGTTGTAATAGTTGCTACATGGAGGACAATCATGAAGACGGCGCCATTGACCTTGACGCTACGCCGACGATGATGGAGATCATGCCCGAAGATGATGGAGATCATGTCCGTGCTTTGGAGATGAAGATCAAAGGCGCAAAGACAAAAGGGCCATATCATATCACATATGAACTGCATGTGATGTTAATCCTTTTATGCATCTTATTTTGCTTAGATCGCGACGGTAGCATTATAAGATGATCCCTCACTAAAATCTCAAGATAATGAAGTGTTCATCCTTAGTAGCACCGTTGCCAAGACTTGTCGTTTCGATGCATCTCGTGATGATCGGGTGTGATAGAATCAACAAGTGCATACAACGGGTGCAAGACAGTTTTGCACATGTGGATACTAAGGTGGCCTTGACGAGCCTAGCATGTACCGACATGGTCTCGGAACACGTGATACCGAAAGGTAGAGCATGAATCATATGGTTGATATGATGAACACTTTGAGTGTTCGCCATTGAAATCACACCTTGTCTCGTGATGATCGGACTTAGGTGCGGTGGATTTGGTTCGTGTGATCACTAAGACAATGCGAGGGATATTGTTTTCAGTGGGAGTTCACCTAGATTTTTAATTATGTTGAATTAAAATTTGAACTCAATTTGTCATAAACTTAGTCTAAACTTTTGCAAATATATGTTGTAGAGATGGCGTCCCCAATCAATTTTAACCAGTTCCTAGAGAAAGAAAAACTTAAGAGCAACGGTAGCAACTTCACCGACTGGTTCCGTCATGTGAGGATCTTCCTCTCTGGCGGAAATCTGCAATATGTGCTTGATGCACCGCTAGGTGACCCTCCTGCAGGAACTGAAACCGATGAAGTAAAAGCTGTTTACGAGACTCGGAAAACTCGGTACTCTCAAGTTCAGTGTGCCATCCTGTGCAGTCTGGAATCCGATCTTCAAAAACGTTTTGAGCACCAGTATCGTCATGAGTTGATGAAAGAGCTGAAAGCTATTTTTGAGACTCATGCGGCCGTGGAGTGCTATGAAGCATCGAAACATTTCTTCAGCTGCATGATGGAAGAAGGCAGCTCCGTTAGTGAGCACATGCTCGCCATGACCGGGCATGCGAAGAAACTCAGTGACTTGGGAATAGTGATTCCTAACAGACTGGGGATTAATCGTGTCCTTCAATCACTGCCACCAAGTTACAAGAACTTTGTGATGAACTACAATATGCAGAACATGAACAAGGAGTTACCTGAACTCTTTGGCATGCTAAAAGCTGCTGAGATTGAGATCAAGAAAGAGCACCAAGTGTTGATGGTCAACAAGACCACCAGTTTCAAGAAACAGGGCAAGTCTAAGGGAAAATTCAAGAAGGGTGGCAAGAAAGCTGCCACGTCTCCTATGAAACCTAAGAATGGCCCTAAGCCTGATGCTGAATGCTATTACTGCAAGGAGAAGGGACACTGGAAGCGTAATTGCTCCAAGTATCTGGCTGCTCTGAAGAGCGGCCTTGTCAAGAAGAAGAAAGAAGGTATATCTGATATACATGTTATAGATGTTTATCTCACTGGTTCTCGTTCTAGTACCTGGGTATTTGATACTGGTTCGGTTGCTCATATTTGTAACTCGAAACAGGAACTAAAGAATAAACGAAGACTACTGAAAGATGAAGTGACGATGCGCGTTGGAAACGGATCCAACGTCGATGTGATCGCTGTCGGCACACTTCCTCTACATCTACCTTCGGGATTAGTTTTAAGCCTAAATAATTGTTATTTTGTACCCGCGTTGAGCATGAACATTATATCTGGATCTTGTTTAATGCAAGACGGTTATTCATTCAAGTCTGAGAATAATGGTTGTTCTATTTTTATGAATAATATCTTTTATGGTCGAGCACCTAAAAAGAATGGCTTATTTCTGTTAGATCTCGATAGTAGTGATACGCATATACATAACATTGATGCTAAGCGAATTAAATTGAATGATAATTCGACTTATATGTGGCACTGTCGTCATGGTCATATTGGAGTGAAACGCATGAAGAAACTCCATACTGATGGATTACTTGAATCACTTGACTTTGAGTCACTTGATAGATGCGAAGCATCTCTGATGGGAAAAATGACTAAGACTCCATTTTCTGGTATGATGGAGCGAGCTATTGACTTATTGGAAATCATACATACTGATGTGTGCAGACCAATGAGCGTAGCATCGCGCGGTGGTTATCGTTATGTTCTAACCTTCACAGATGATCTGAGTAGATATGGGTATATCTATTTCATGAAACATAAATCCGAAACTTTCGAGAAGTTTAAGGAATTCCAAAGTGAAGTAGAAAATCAACGTAACAAGAAGATTAAATTTCTATGATCTGAT
This sequence comes from Lolium perenne, assembly GCF_019359855.2. Classification (NCBI taxonomy): domain Eukaryota; kingdom Viridiplantae; phylum Streptophyta; class Magnoliopsida; order Poales; family Poaceae; genus Lolium; species Lolium perenne. The sequence goes on along the minus strand of NC_067244.2, from coordinate 41,062,075 downwards.
CGTGGAGGTGAATATCTGAGTTATGAGTTTGGCATGCATTTAAAGAAGTGCGGAATACTTTCACAATTGACACCGCCGGGAACACCACAACGAAACGGTGTGTCCGAACGTCGTAATCGAAATCTCTTAGATATGGTTCGTTCTATGATGTCTCTTACTGATTTGCCATTATCATTTTGGAGTTATGCATTAGAGACAGCCGCATTCACTTTAAATAGAGCACCATCAAAATCCGTAGAAATGACACCGTATGAATTATGGTTTAATAAGAAACCTAAGCTGTCGTTCCTGAAAGTTTGGGGTTGCGAAGCCTATGTAAAGAAGTTACAACCGGACAAGCTAGAACCCAAAGCGGAGAAATGTGTCTTCATAGGATAGCCTAAGGAAACTATAGGGTACACTTTCTATCACAGATCCGAAGGCAAAATCTTTGTTGCTAAGAACGGAACCTTTCTTGAGAAAGAATTTCTCACTAAGGAAGTGACTGGAAGAAAAGTAGAACTCGATGAGATTGATGAATCTATACTCGTTGATCAGAGTAGCGCGATCGAAGTTGTACCTGTACCGCCTACACCGGCAACAGAGGAAGCTAATGATAATGATCATGAAACTTCGAACGAGGAAACTACTGAACCTCACAGATCGACAAGGGAGCGTGCCACTCCTGATTGGTATGATCCTTGTCTAAATGTCATGATTGTGGATAACAATGATGAGGACCCTGCGACGTATGAAGAAGCGATGATGAGCCCAGATTCCAACAAATGGCAAGAAGCCATGAAATCCGAAATGGGATCCATGTATGATAACAAAGTATGGACTTTGGTAGACTTACCTGATAGCCGAAAGGCTGTCGAGAATAAATGGATCTTCAAGAGAAAAACAGATGCTGATGGTAATATTACTGTCTATAAAGCTCGACTTGTCGCAAAGGGTTTCCGACAAATTCAAGGAGTTGACTATGATGAGACTTTCTCACCTGTAGTGAAGCTAAAATCTGTGAGGATTTTGTTAGCAATAGCTGCATTTTTCGATTATGAGATTTGGCAGATGGATGTCAAAACGGCGTTCCTTAATGGAGACATTGAGGAAGAGTTGTATATGGTACAACCCAAAGGTTTTGTCGATCCTAAAAATGCTGACAAAGTATGCAAACTTCAGCGTTCAATCTATGGACTGAAGCAAGCATCAAGAAGTTGGAACCGACGCTTTGATAAGGTGATCACAGACTTCGGGTTTATACAGTGTCATGGAGAGGCCTGTATTTACAAGAAAGTGAGTGGGAGCTCTGTAGCATTCCTGATATTATATGTTGATGATATATTATTGATCGGGAATGATATAGAACTATTAAGCAGTGTAAAAGGTTATTTGAATAATAGTTTTTCAATGAAAGACCTTGGTGAGGCATCGTATATATTAGGCATCAAGATTTATAGAGATAGATCAAGACGCCTAATAGGGCTATCACAGAGTACATACCTGGACAAGATTATAAAGAAGTTTAGAATGGACGAAAGTAAGAAAGGGTTCTTACCTATGTTACCAGGCAAGGTCTTGAGTAAGACTCAAGGACCGGCTACGGCAGAAGAAAGAGAAAGGATGAGTAATATCCCCTATGCCTCGGCAGTAGGATCTATCATGTATCATGCTATGTACTAGACCGGATATAGCACATGCTGTTAGTTTGACTAGCAGATATCAAAGTGATCCAGGAATGGAACACTAGACAGCGGTCAAGAATATCCTGAAGTACTTGAAAAGAACTAAGGATATGTTTCTTTGTTATGGAGGTGACCAAGAGCTCGTTGTAAGTGGTTACACCGATGCAAGTTGGAACACTGATCCTGACGACTCTAAGTCACGGTGCAGGTACGTGTTTATATTGAATGGTGCTGCGATGGCTGGGCAAGCTCGAAGCAGTGCACGGTGGCGAAGTCTTCAACAGAATTAGAGTACATAGCGGCTTCAGAGGCTTCATCAGAAGCGGTATGGATGAAGAGGTTCATTGTAGAGCTCGGTGTGGTTCCTAGTGCATTGGACCCATTAATCATCTACTGTGATAACATGGGTGCCATCGCCAATGCACAAGAGCCAAGGTCACACAAGAGGCTGAAGCATATCAAGCTGCGTTACCACTCGATTCGCGAGTACATCGAAGATGGAGAAGTAAAGATTTGCAAAGTTCACACTGATCTGAATGTAGCAGATCCGTTGACTAAAGCTCTCCCTAGGGCAAAGCATGACCAACACCAGAATGCCATGGGTGTTAGGTATATTACAATGTAATCTAGATTATTGACTCTAGTGCAAGTGGGAGAGTGAAGGATATATGCCCTAGAGGCAATAATAAAGTGGTTATTATTTATATCTTTATGTTTATGATAAATGTTTATATATCATGCTATAATTGTATTAACCGAAACATTAGTACATGTGTGATGTGTAGACAACAAAGAGTCCCTAGTATGCCTCTTAACTAGCTTGTTGATTAATGGATGATTAGTTTCATAATCACGAACATTGGATGTTATTAATAACAAGGTTATGTCATTGTATGAATGATGTAATGGACACACCCAATTAAGCGTAGCATAAGATCTCGTCATTAAGTTATTTGCTATAAGCTTTCGATACATAGTTACCTAGTCCTTATGACCATGAGATCATGTAAATCACTTATACCGGAAAGGTATTTTGATTACACCAAATGCCACTGCGTAAATGGGTGGTTATAAAGGTGGGATTAAGTATCCGGAAATTATGAGTTGAGGCATATGGATCAACAGTGGGATTTGTCCATCCCGATGATGGATAGATATACTCTGGGCCCTCTCGGTGGAATGTCGTCTAATGTCTTGCAAGCATATGAATAAGTTCATAAGAGACCACATACCACGGTACGAGTAAAGAGTACTTGTCAGGAGACGAGGTTGAACAAGGTATAGAGTGATACCGAAGATCAAACCTCGGACAAGTAAAATATCGCGTGACAAAGGGAATTGGTATCGTATGTGAATGGTTCATTCGATCACTAAAGTCATCGTTGAATATGTGGGAGCCATTATGGATCTCCAGATCCCGCTATTGGTTATTGGTCGGAGTGAGTACTCAACCATGTCCGCATAGTTCGCGAACCGTAGGGTGACACACTTAAAGTTGGATGTTGAAATGGTAGAACTTGAATATGGAATGGAGTTCGAATATTTGTTCGGAGTCCCGGATGAGATCCCGGACATCACGAGGAGTTCCGGAATGGTCCAGAGAATAAGATTCATATATAGGATGTCATTTTATGTGATTTAAAATGATTCGGAAGGTTCTATGGAAGGTTCTAGAAGGTTCTAGAAAAGTCCGGAAGAAACCACCAAGGAAGGCGGAGTCCCGGTGGGACTCCACCTCCCATGGCCGGCCAACCCTAAGGGGGAGGAGTCCCAAGTGGACTCCCCAAGGGGGGCCGGCCACCCCCTCCCAAGGAAGGTGGAACTCCCACCTCTAGTGGGAGTCCTAGCTTGGGTAGGTTTCACGAGTTATGGAAGGTTTTGGTTTGGGGTCTTATTCGAAGACTTGTAGACCAACTCTTGGGTGTTCCACCTATATAATGAGGGCCAAGGGGAGGGGGCCGGGCACCCCAAGACCATAGCCTGGCCGCACCCCCTAAGTGGCCGGCCACCCCCTCCCAAACCCTAGCCGCCCCCCTCTCCTCCATAGCTCCCGCACGCTTAGCGAAGCTCCGCCGGAGTTCTCCACCGCCATCGACACCACGCCGTCGTGCTGTCGGATTCAAGAGGAGCTACTACTTCTGCTGCCCGCTGGAACGGGAGGTGGACGTCGTCTTCATCAACAACCGAACGTGTGACCGAGTACGGAGGTGCTGCCCGTTCGTGGCGCCGTGATCAAGATCTTCTACGCGCTTTTGCAAGCGGCAAGTGAACGTCTACTGCAGCAACAAGAGCCTCATCTTGTAGGCTTTGGAATCTCTTCAAGGGTGAGACTCGATAATCCCCTCGTTGCTACCGTCTTCTAGATTGCATCTTGGCTTGGATTGCGTGTTCGCGGTAGGAAATTTTTTGTTTTCTATGCAACGTTATCCTACAAAAACCTGATGATTACTGTACTTCTATGACTGCTGGACCAAACCATGCCAATTCCTTTGATGATTAAAGGGAGGAGAGGACCAGATCATCTCCATGCCGTGCACCATGCCATCCTCCATGCCATCTCTCCTCTCTGCCCCCTCTTTGCACTTTAAACATGTCTAGCAGCATCCCCTGGTATCACTGAGCAGGACCATGCCAGCCCTTGGCACGGGAGAGGCCAGCATTGCCCAACCCCGTACGTGCCCAGAGCGCCTAGGTATGCCAGTCGTGCACGCTCACCACGCCCTGGACGCGCAAGAGCACGGGCAAGCCCCGTCGCTTCAGTCCTCCCCTACCTCTCTGCCTCTGCACACATCATCAACATGAAGGAGATATGCCCTAGAGGCAATAATAAAGTGGTTATTATTTATATCTTTATGTTTATGATAAATGTTTATATATCATGCTATAATTGTATTAACCGAAACATTAGTACATGTGTGATATATAGACAAACAAGAAGTCCCTAGTGTGCCTCTTAAACTAGCTTGTTGATTAATGGATGATTAGTTTCATAATCATGAACATTGGATGTTATTAATAACAAGGTTATGTCATTGTATGAATGATATAATGGACACACCCAATTAAGCGTAGCATAAGATCTCGTCATTAAGTTATTTGCTATAAGCTTTCGATACATAGTTACCTAGTCCTTATGACCATGAGATCATGTAAATCACTTATACCGGAAAGGTACTTTGATTACACCAAACACCACTGCGTAAATGGGTGGCTATAAAGGTGGGATTAAGTATCCGGAAAGTATGAGTTGAGGCATATGGATCAACAGTGGGATTTGTCCATCCCGATGACGGATAGATATACTCTGGGCCCTCTCGGTGGAATGTCGTCTAATGTCTTGCAAGCATATGAATGAGTTCATAAGAGACCACATACCACGGTACGAGTAAAGAGTACTTGTCAGGAGACGAGGTTGAACAAGGTATAGAGTGATACCGAAGATCAAACCTCGGACAAGTAAAATATCGCGAGACAAAGGGAATTGGTATTGTATGTGAATGGTTCATTCGATCACTAAAGTCATCGTTGAATATGTGGGAGCCATTATGGATCTCCAGATCCCGCTATTGGTTATTGGTCGGAGTGAGTACTCAACCATGTCCGCATAGTTCACGAACCGTAGGGTGACACACTTAAAGTTGGATGTTGAAATGGTAGTACTTGAATATGGAATGGAGTTCGAATATTTGTTCGGAGTCCCGGATGAGATCCCGGACATCACGAGGAGTTCTGGAATGGTCCGGAGAATAAGATTCATATATAGGATGTCATTTTATGTGAAATAAAATGTCGCGGAAGGTTCTATGGAAGGTTCTAGAAGGTTCTAGAAAAGTCCGGAAGAAACCACCAAGGAAGGTGGAGTCCACATGGGACTCCACCTCCATGGCCGGCCAACCCTAGTGGGGGAGGAGTCCCAAGTGGACTCCCCCTTAGGGGGCCGGCCACCCCCCATATGGGAGGTGGAACTCCCACCTTTGGTGGGAGTCCTAGCTTGGCTAGGTTTCCCCCTCTTATGGAAGGTTTTTTGGTTCGGGTCTTATTCGAAGACTTGGACACCAACACTTGGGGATCCACCTATATAATGAGGGGCCAAGGGAGGGGGCTGACCACCCCAAGACCACAAGCTGGCCGTCCCCCTTGAAGTGGCCGGCCACCCCCTCCCAAACCCTAGCCGCCCCCCTCTCCTCCATATCTCCCGCGTAGCTTAGCGAAGCTCCGCCGGACTTCTCCACCGCCACCGACACCACGCCGTCGTGCTGTCGGATTCAAGAGGAGCTACTACTTCCGCTGCCCGCTGGAACGGGGAGGTGGACGTCGTCTTCATCAACAACCGAACGTGTGACCGAGTACGGAGGTGCTGCCCGTTCGTGGCGCCGGAACCGATCGTGATCAAGATCTTCTACGCGCTTTTGCAAGCGGCAAGTGAACATCTACCGCAGCAACAAGAGCCTCATCTTGTAGGCTTTGGAATCTCTTCAAGGGTGAGACTCGATAATCCCCTCGTTGCTACCGTCTTCTAGATTGCATCTTGGCTTGGATTTCGTGTTTGCGGTAGGAAAATTTTTGTTTTCTATGCAACGTTATCCTACAGTGGTATCAGAGCCGTGTCTATGCATAGATGGTTGCACGAGTAGAACACAATGGTTTGTGGGCGTTGATGCTTTTGTTATCTTTAATTGAGTACGTTGCATCTTTGTGGCATAGTGGGATGAAGCGGCTCGGGCTAACTTTACATGACCGCGTTCATGAGATTTGCTCCACGCTCGACATGCAACTTGTATTGCATAAGTGGCTTTGCGGGTGTCTGTCTCTCCTACTATAGTAAAGATTCAATTTACTCTTCTATTGACAACACTAGTATCACCGTTGTGGTTCATGTTCGTAGGTAGATTGGATCTTACTCGAAAACCCTAAACCACGTAAAATATGCAAACCAAATTAGAGAACGTCTAACTTGTTTTTGCAGGGTTTGGTGATGTGATATGGCCATAATGTGATGATGAATATGTATGAGATGATCATTATTGTATTGTGGCAACCGGCAGGAGCCTTATGGTTGTCTTTAAATTTCATGTTGAGTAGTATTTCAAAGGAGTTGTAATAGTTGCTACATGGAGGACAATCATGAAGACGGCGCCATTGACCTTGGTGCTTTGCCGACGATGATGGAGATCATGCCCGTTGATGATGGAGATCATGTCCGTGCTTTGGAGATGAAGATCAAAGGCGCAAAGACAAAAGGGCCATATCATATCACATATGAACTGCATGTGATGTTAATCCTTTTATGCATCTTATTTTGCTTAGATCACGACGGTAGCATTATAAGATGATCCCTCTCACTAAAATCTCAAGATAATAAAGTGTTCATCCTTAGTAGCACCGTTGCCAAGACTTGTCATTTCGAAGCATCTCGTGATGATCGGGTGTGATAGAATCAACAAGTGCATACAACGGGTGCAAGCCAGTTTTGCACATGCGGATACTAAGGTGGCCTTGACGAGCCTAGCATGTACAGACATGGTCTCGGAACACGTGATACCGAAAGGTAGAGCATGAATCATATGATTGATATGATGAACACTTTGAGTGTTCGCCATTGAAGTTACATCTTGTCTCGTGATGATCGGACTTGGTGTGGTGGATTTGGTTCGTGTGATCACTAAGACAATGTGAGGGATATTGTTTTGAGTGGGAGTTCACCTAGTTTTTAATTATGTTGAATTAAAATTTGAACTCAATTTGTCATAAACATTAGTCTAAACTATTGCAAATATGTTGTAGATATGGCGTCCCCAATCAATTTTAACCAGTTCCTAGAGAAAGAAAAGCTTAAGAGCAACGGTAGCAACTTCACCGACTGGTTCCGTCATGTGAGGATTTTCCTCAATGGCGGAAATCTGCAATATGTGCTTGATGCACCGCTAGGTGACCCTCCTGCAGAAACTGAAACCGATGAAGTAAAAGCTGTTTATGCAACTCGGAAAACTCGGTACTCTCAAGTTCAGTGTGCCATCTTATGCAGTCTGGAAGCCGATCTTCAAAAACGTTTTGAGCACCACGATCCACATGAGTTAATCAATGAGTTGAAGACTATATTTGAGACTCATGCGGCCGTGGAATGCTATGAAGCATCGAAACACTTCTTCAGTTGCATGATGGAAGAAGATAGCTCCGTTAGTGAGCACATGCTCGTTATGATCGGGCATGCGAAGAAACTCAGTGACTTGGAAATAGTTATTCCTAACAGACTGGGGATTAATCGTATCCTTCAATCACTGCCACCTAGTTACAAGAACTTTGTGATGAACTACAATATGCAGAACATGAATAAAGAGTTACCTGAACTCTTCTCCATGCTTAAAGCTGCTGAGATTGAGATCAAGAAAGAGCACCAAGTGTTGATGGTCAACAAAACCACCAGTTTCAAGAAACAGGTCAAGTCTAAAGGCAAATTCAAGAAGGGTGGCAAGAAAGCTGCTACGCCTCCTGTGAAACCTAAGACTGGCCCTAAACCTGATGCTGAGTGCTATTACTGCAAGGAGAAGGGACACTGGAAGCGTAATTGCTCCAAGTATTTGGCGGATCTGAAGAGCGGCCTTGTCAAGAAGAAGAAAGAAGGTATATCTGATATACATGTTATAGATGTTTATCTTACTGGTTCTCGTACTAGTACACAGGTATTTGATAATGGTTCGGTTGCTCATATTTGTAACTCGAAACAGGAACTAAAGAATAAACGAAGACTACTAAAGGATGAAGTGACCATGCGCGTTGGAAATGGATCCAAAGTCGATGTGATCGCTGTCGGCACACTTCCTCTACATCTACCTTCGGGATTAGTTTTAAGCCTCAATAATTGTTATTTTGTACCCGCGTTGAGCATGAACATTATATCTGGATCTTGTTTAATGCAAGACGGTTATTCATTCAAGTCTGAGAATAATGGTTGTTCTATTTTTATGAATAATATCTTTTATGGTCGAGCACCACAAAAGAATGGCTTATTTCTGTTAGATCTCGATAGTAGTGATACACATATACATAACATTGATGCTAAGCGAATTAAATTGAATGATAATTCTACTTATATGTGGCACTGTCGTCTTGGTCATATTGGAGTGAAACGCATGAAGAAACTCCATACTGATGGATTACTTGAATCACTTGATTTTGAATCACTTGATAGATGCGAAGCATGTCTGATGGGAAAAATGACTAAGACTCCATTTTCTGGTATGATGGAGCGAGCTACTGACTTATTGGAAATCATACATACCGATGTGTGCGGACCAATGAGTGTAGCATCGCGCGGTGGTTATCGTTATGTTCTAACCTTCACAGATGATCTGAGTAGATATGGGTATATCTATTTCATGAAACATAAATCCGAGACTTTTGAGAAGTTTAAGGAATTCCAAAGTGAAGTAGAAAATCAACGTAACAAGAAGATTAAATTTCTACGATCTGATCGTGGAGGTGAATATCTGAGTTATGAGTTTGGCATGCATTTAAAGAAATGCGGAATACTTTCACAATTGACACCGCCGGGAACACCACAACGAAACGGTGTGTCCGAACGTCGTAATCGAACTCTCTTAGATATGGTTCGTTCTATGATGTCTCTTACTGATTTGCCGTTATCATTTTGGAGTTATGCATTAGAGACAGCCGCATTCACTTTAAATAGAGCACCATCGAAATCCGTAGAAATGACACCGTATGAATTATGGTTTAATAAGAAACCTAAGCTGTCGTTCCTGAAAGTTTGGGGTTGCGAAGCCTATGTAAAGAAGTTACAACCGGACAAGCTAGAACCCAAAGCGGAGAAATGCGTCTTCATAGGATACCCTAAGGAAACTATAGGGTACACTTTCTATCACAGATCCGAAGGCAAAATCTTTGTTGCTAAGAACGGAACCTTTCTTGAGAAAGAATTTCTCACTAAAGAAGTGACTGGAAGAAAAGTAGAACTCGATGAGATTGATGAATCTATACTCATTGATCAGAGTAGCGCAGTACTGGAAGTTGTACCAGTACCGCCTACACCAACAACAGAGGAAGCTAATGATAATGATCATGAAACTTCAAACGAGATAGCTACTGAACCTCGCAGATCGACAAGGGAACGTGCCACTCCTGATTGGTATGATCCTTGTCTAAATGTCATGATTGTGGACAACAATGATGAGGACCCTGCGACGTATGAAGAAGCGATGATGAGCCCAGATTCCAACAAATGGCAAGAAGCCATGAAATCCGAAATGGGATCCATGTATGATAACAAAGTATGGACTTTGGTAGACTTACCTGATAGCCGCAAGGCTGTCGAGAATAAATGGATCTTCAAGAGAAAAACAGACGCTGATGGTAATATTACTGTCTATAAAGCTCGACTTGTCGCAAAGGGTTTCCGACAAATTCAAGGAGTTGACTACGATGAGACTTTCTCACCTGTAGCAAAGCTAAAAGCTGTAAGGATTTTGTTAGCAATAGCTGCATTTTTCGATTATGAGATTTGGCAGATGGATGTCAAAACGGCGTTCCTTAATGGAGACATTGAGGAAGAGTTGTATATGGTACAACCCAAAGGTTTTGTCGATCCTAAAAATGCTGACAAAGTATGCAAACTTCAGCGTTCAATTTATGGACTGAAGCAAGCATCAAGAAGTTGGAACCGACGCTTTGATAAGGTGATCAAAGACTTCGGGTTTATACAAAAGGTCATGGAGAGGCCTGTATTTACAAGAAAGTGAGTGGGAGCTCTGTAGCATTCCTGATATTATATGTAGATGACATATTATTGATCGGGAATGATATAAAACTATTAAGCAGTGTAAAAGGTTATTTGAATAATAGTTTTTCAATGAAAGACCTTGGTGAAGCATCGTATATATTAGGCATCAAGATTTATAGAGATAGATCAAGACGTCTAATAGGGCTATCACAGAGTACATACCTGGACAAGATTCTAAAGAAATTTAGAATGGACGAAAGTAAGAAAGGATTCTTACCTATGTTACCAGGCAAGGTCTTGAGTAAGACTCAAGGTCCGGCTACGGCAGAAGAAAGAGAAAGGATGAGTCAGATCCCCTATGCCTCGGCAGTAGGCTCTATCATGTATGCCATGCTATGTACAAGACCGGATATAGCACATGCTGTTAGTTTGACTAGCAGATATCAAAGTGATCCAGGAATGGAACACTGGACAGCGGTCAAGAATATCCTGAAGTACTTGAAAAGAACTAAGGATATGTTTCTTTGTTATGGAGGTGACCAAGAGCTCGTTGTAACTAGTTACACCGATGCAAGTTGGAACACTGATCCTGATGACTCTAAGTCACGGTGCAGGTACGTGTTTATATTGAATGGTGCTGCGATGGTGGGCAAGCTCGAAGCAGTGCACGGTGGCGAAATCCTCAACAGAATCGGAGTACATAGCGGCTTCAGAGGCTTCATCAGAAGCGGTATGGATGAAGAGGTTCATTGTAGAGCTCGGTGTGGTTCCTAGTGCATTGGACCCATGAATCATTTACTGTGATAACATGGGTGCCATCGCCAATGCACAAGAGCCAAGGTCACACAAGAGGCTGAAGCATTTCAAGCTGCGTTACCACTCGATTCGCGAGTACATCGAAGATGGAGAAGTAAAGATTTGCAAAGTACACACTGATCTGAATGTAGCAGATCCATTGACTAAAGCTCTCCCTAGGGCTAAGCATGACCAACACCAGAATGCCATGGGTGTTAGGTACATTACAATGTAATCTAGATTATTGACTCTAGTGCAAGTGGGAGACTGAAGGAGATATGCCCTAGAGGCAATAATAAAGTGGTTATTATTTATATCTTTATGTTTATGATAAATGTTTATATATCATGCTATAATTGTATTAACCCAAACATTAGTACATGTGTGATATATAGACAAACAAGAAGTCCCTAGTGTGCCTCTTAAACTAGCTTGTTGATTAATGGATGATTAGTTTCATAATCATGAACATTCGATGTTATTAATAACAAGGTTATGTCATTGTATGAATGATATAATGGACACACCCAATTAAGCGTAGCATAAGATCTCGTCATTAAGTTATTTGCTATAAGCTTTCGATACATAGTTACCTAGTCCTTATGACCATGAGATCATGTAAATCACTTATACCGGAAAGGTACTTTGATTACACCAAACACCACTGCGTAAATGGGTGGCTATAAAGGTGGGATTAAGTATCCGGAAAGTATGAGTTGAGGCATATGGATCAACAGTGGGATTTGTCCATCCCGATGACGGATAGATATACTCTGGGCCCTCTCGGTGGAATGTCGTCTAATATCTTGCAAGCATATGAATGAGTTCATAAGAGACCACATACCACGGTACGAGTAAAGAGTACTTGTCAGGAGACGAGGTTGAACAAGGTATAGAGTGATGCCAAAGATCAAACCTCGGACAAGTAAAATATCGCGAGACAAAGGGAATTGGTATTGTATGTGAATGGTTCATTCGATCACTAAAGTCATCGTTGAATATGTGGGAGCCATTATGGATCTCCAGATCCCGCTATTGGTTATTGGTCGGAGTGAGTACTCAACCATGTCCGCATAGTTCACGAACCGTAGGGTGACACACTTAAAGTTGGATGTTGAAATGGTAGTACTTGAATATGGAATGGAGTTCGAATATTTGTTCGGAGTCCCGGATGAGATCCCGGACATCACGAGGAGTTCCGGAATGGTCCGGAGAATAAGATTCATATATAGGATGTCATTTTATGTGAAATAAAATGTCGCGGAAGGTTCTATGGAAGGTTCTAGAAGGTTCTAGAAAAGTCCGGAAGAAACCACCAAGGAAGGTGGAGTCCACATGGGACTCCACCTCCATGGCCGGCCAACCCTAGTGGGGGAGGAGTCCCAAGTGGACTCCCCCTTAGGGGGCTGGCCACCCCCCCATATGGGAGGTGGAACTCCCACCTTTGGTGGGAGTCCTAGCTTGGCTAGGTTTCCCCCTCTTATGGAAGGTTTTTTGGTTCGGGTCTTATTCGAAGACTTGGACACCAACACTTGGGGATCCACCTATATAATGAGGGGCCAAGGGAGGGGGCCGACCACCCCAAGACCACAAGTTGGCCGCCCCCCTTGAAGTGGCCGGCCACCCCCTCCCAAACCCTAGCTGCCCCCCTCTCCTCCATATCTCCCGCGTAGCTTAGCGAAGCTCCGTCGGACTTCTCCACCGCCACCGACACCACACCGTCGTGCTGTCGGATTCAAGAGGAGCTACTACTTCCGCTGCCCGCTGGAACGGGGAGGTGGACGTCGTCTTCATCAACAACCGAACGTGTGACCGAGTACGGAGGTGCTGCCCGTTCGTGGCGCCGGAACCGATCGTGATCAAGATCTTCTACGCGCTTTTGCAAGCGGCAAGTGAACATCTACCGCAGCAACAAGAGCCTCATCTTGTAGGCTTTGGAATCTCTTCAAGGGTGAGACTCGATAATCCCCTCGTTGCTACCGTCTTCTAGATTGCATCTTGGCTTGGATTTCGTGTTTGCGGTAGGAAATTTTTTGTTTTCTATGCAACGTTATCCTACACAACACGCCAACGGCTAGCACCTAGACACGCTCAATCGCCTGCGCAAGCCCTGTCGCCGCCGCCCGCGCCGAAAGTCTTCGCCGGACCCGTAGCAGATGCCGCATCATCCCGAGCGATCCCATCTCCCTTTCTCTGCTCCAGCACGCTCCCGAGCATCGCCATGATGCTAGCAAGCCCACGCTGTCCTCGCCTTGCCCTTTCGCGGCCCAGAGAAGCCACGCCATGGACGACCTCCCGGACACCCGCAGCACCCTCGCCCGCTATAAATAGGGGCCTCCCCTTCTCAAATTCTTCACACCAGCAGCTTCTCCTCCCATCTCTGATTCTCCTCGAGCACAGCCCAGCACCAATTTGATCCACAGAGCTCCAATCGTGCGCTGGAGTGCCGTATAGCCGCCGCGGAAGAAGACGACGCTAGGCGCCACCCCCGGAGCTGCCGCTTGTACCTGGAGCTTCACCGTCGACCACAACTTCACCGCAGCACCTCGCCGACGAGCGCCGGACCGCCGGTGAGCCTCTGACCCCTACCCTCGCCGCGCCAGTGAGCCATGCTCGTCGTCGACGACGATGCACGAGGGCCGTTGGATGGCCATCTAATCCTGCGGCTCTGGTTAGAACTTACCGTTTCGGCGTTTAAACATCGCTGACGAGTGGACCCCGCTGTTAGGCCGCCCCGTCGTGCGAGACACGCAGCTAGGCCGGCCCTTTTCTTATTTCTCTCGCTGGCCCGTTAATTTTCCCGTGCGAGCCCACCCATTCAAATTGGAGTTAATGAATTTAGTTTGAATTCAATACTGGAGTCAAATTCAAATTTAAAATTAGGAAGATCTACTGAGCCAAATTTTATGAAATTGGTATTGTTGGAAAGCTTATGAAAAGCTCTAACCAACCACACTGGTTTCAACCCTATACCTATTGTAGAATTAGTATAGCAAAAACAACAAGTCAGTACCTTTTTCAAATTCAAACATTTATTAAAAATCAACCATAAGTGTTTTTGAGTTGATTCCAACTCACATAAATCACATTTCACATACTCTACATAAATATGTAAAAACATAACTTAGTTGTTTGAAAGATCATGGGCTAGAGAAAAATAGTGGCTATGTGGCCATTTCTAGTCCATTTAAATTACCCAAGGTTATTTCTTAAATAGTATTAGAGGTTCCCTCTCATTTAAATCATGGTCCTAAGTAATTCAATAGGAGGTAATGACTTTGGTCTATAGCACCTCATAGTTGATTACTTAGTGATGTTAAATTTTGCTTAGTAGTGTTTAAATGGCGTGAGGTTTAGTACCTCATTTAAATCCTTTTTCTCAAATGATAAAGGTGAAGTGTTGACCTTGGTCAACATAATCCCACACTTATTATTTGAGGAAATTAAATCTTAATAAGATTCAATGAGAGGAAATTATTTCTCTTACAAGTTTCCTTGAAAACAAATCCAACCCCCTTGTGATTAATGTTGTGATGATATGATGGCTTGTGTGACCCACTTGGGTGTTAAGATTAGCACTTAAGCCTTGTGTGGTAATTGTATACCTCGTATCCATTTATAGACGCTAGTACTAGGAGGAGGAGGTATTCTACCAAGAAGAAGAAAGCTTTGATCACTGTACCAATCAAGGCAAGCTATACTCTTGCAAGTTACCCAAGTGCAAGCTCTACTTGAGCAAGGCACCAATACATACTACTTTGTGTTTTACTTTCCAAGTCCCAGTTTTTATCTTACAAAGCTTTTACTTTGATTATCAAGGTTTACCGTTATAGTTAACTTAAATCTAGATATGGAGTAGTACAAGAACATCAAGGTTAGCCTAGAGAGCTACAAGCTAGTTAGAACCCCTCATGACTAGTTGCTAGTGCTAAAACTAAAATTGACTACTCTAGATGGGAACATGTGAATCTTTGATTTTGAAAAACCTTGGAATGATGAGTCATTCTATTGAAAGAGTTTGAAAGTGAAGGTGACTGGAATGACTTGGTGATTTTGATAAAAACTGATGATTGGGTTCGGATGCGATACCATTCCAATTCTTGAGTACTCTCACAATACCTTATTATGGGTAAGGCTTTCGCTGGAAACTTATGTGTCTTAGTATGGGTTCCCTCTGAACAAGCGTCATAGAGGTTATGCCGATGCTGCTTTCGTTGAAAGTGAAATGACGTGAAAAGAGTTGAATGTCCTACCCAAGCCCTGTGCAGTTCCCGGGATAGTGGATTGTTATCACCGGGAGGTCAAACTCATGGGGAGAGGTGCCTATACTAGGATTTGTAATTGAAAGGTTAAGGGTTGATGATCCGCATACTGAGTTATGATTATTCAGGGTTATCCCTGACAGATGTAATCAAATGTTATGGCACAAGTGTGCAACCTCTGCAGAGTGTAAACCTATTCGAATAGTCGTGTCAGCGGTTATGGACGGTTGGATGGCCATACTGTTCTGTTGTCAGATGATTTCTAAAAGATGAAAGATGGCTTGAAAGGTGATTTTTACCTGATCACAACAAAGTTGTGGGAATGACACTAATGTTCCCACTTGAGTTAAGTTAGGCAAATGAAGAGTCTTTGTTTACTAAATGCTTATGAACTAAAACTGGCTTTATCCAAACAAACCAAGAACTTAGAACCCCTTAAGCTAATAGATAGTGTTTACACTAGTATTAGTTTGCGAGTACTTTAAAGTACTCATGGCTGTGTCCCTGGCTATTCAAATGCCAGACTATGAAGAGGAGCAACAGTACCAGGATGACGGACAACAGGACGTCGATGATAACTAGGATCGTCTTCTAGCGTCAAGCGTTGCCTGTGGATTAGATGGACTACTACTACTTCGCTTCCGCTATGTGTTTTGTTTGTTGATCATTAGATCCACTATTATTGTAAGGGTGGATCATGTGATCTATTGTTGTAAGACGACTATGGTTTGTAATGAATGATGACTCTATGATATCAACTGTTATGTCTCGCAAAAATAATCTTCCTAGGATTGCGATGTATGGCATAATAGGCATCTGGACTGAAAAATCCGGGTGTTGACACCCAGCGAGCAAAAACCCTCCACCGGCGACATTAGCGCCCCGGTGACAGTTTTACTCACTCCGGGGACTAAATCTAGCTTAATTAGGTCCCTAGTTCGTAATGTAGGTGAAATTTGCATTTATTTTGCCCTAGTATTGTAAATATTTTGAGCGAATTCAGTTTGATTCGATGAACTCGATTGCGATCGCAAATTTCTATTTCCCGCGACGTTTGATTTCACCGAGTTCGGTTCAAATTTTCGGTTTCTGTTCTGCGCCGTCGCTAAATCCGCAACCAAATGATTTTTTGGAAGACTGAACTCGTTTTTTTCGGTTCCGAGAAATAGGGGCTCTGTTAGAGATGCTCTAAGCACCTGTAAGCCGAATTGAATTTATGTGCGGGTTTCTTGGCTTCAATTTGCTACGAATGCTTACATAAAAATTTCGGTAATCACCGTGTAAAAATAATCACGAAGCAGAGTAGAGAACAGTCGGCTGCTTACATAAAATTTTTGGTAATCGCCGTGTAAAAATAATAACGAAGCAGAGTAGAGAAATGGACATGTACTTCTCACAGAAAAAACGTAGATCAGAGAAAATTGAGGCGTTATTGCATGGCTTAGACAAAAGAATTTGAGAAAGAAAAAAAACACAGCTACATCTCCCCACTTGTAATTGGGTGAAGGGCCGACACGACCGGGCCCAGACACCAGCTGTGGTACCGCTCCCCACTTGTAATTGGGCTAGGGCCGACACGACCGGGCCAGCAGTGTGCCCCCTCATCATCTGGGTTACAAGTTCGTGCCACCGAACTCGGCGAACCAGTTTTCCAAACTTCGCTATATAAACTGGCCGTAATGCTCGTAGCGTTCCGAGGTGGGACTATTTCCGTTGAACGACCAGCACCAAAGGGGCTGAGAGAGAATATTTACCGGGCCTGAACACAGGCCGTCCTCGTCGTCGAAAGAAACGGGTTCGTATAAATTGGCGACCACCGGAACTGCCCCCGCCTCCTCCCGGCGATGTGTAGCTCGACGGCGACCCCTCCCCTTTCCCTGCGGCCGTGACTCCCCTCCTTCATCTCCCTGGATCCTCCCCCCACTCTGCTTCTCTGTCTTGGTGGATCTTGATTTCCTGATGAACACACCCAGGACGTTCAGTACCCTTTCTCGTTGCTGCAGCCACCTCGCTCCACCAGCAGCATCAGCTAGAGCCAACAGACAAGAACCAGCGTCGGCGGCAAGAAGAGGTCGCTGCTCCTAGATTTCGCACCTACGCAAGCTGCAGGTGAGAGCAAACACCCCACCTCTCCTTCGCTCCCTAAACGACGACTGGATTTTCAACTGTTTTTGGCATATTTTTCAGTTGCTCTTGTCCTATTAGTACTTCTGGCACTTCACATGTAGTAGTTCATCATTTGCGGATTATTTGAATTTCTTCCGGAAGTTTAGAGATATATTTGATATAGATATATTTGATTTGATAGTATATGATTTGTAGTCTTTACCTTCTACATTACCATAGTCTTCTTAGCCTTCAAATCGGGAAACTCTCATTTGCAACTAGTTGCGTCCGCACCCCATTTTTTGTTGTGACATTTCTAAGTTTCCAAAAAATGCAAACTAAAATTCTAGACATACATTATGTTGTGTCTTGTGCATCTGTGAAGTTTCATCCAAAAATATATCAAAATGTGACCTGTGTAAAAAAGAGAAGACATACGAAAATAGTGTCACGTACTATTTACAGATCATTTGTTCTTTTTGTGTAGGCCACATTTTGACATATTTTTGGATGAAATTTCACAGATGAACAAGATACAATAGAATGTATGTCTAGAATTTTAGTTTACATTTTTTGGAAACTTGAAAATGTCAGAACAAAAATGGGGTGCGGGCGCAACTAGTTGCGGAATATCCCCTCTCCTTCAAATCTGTACTTCTATATATACTTGCCCCATAGGCTTAATATAACATCCATCACATTCCATCCTTCTACATGGTATCAGCCGCAAGATCCTAGACCTAGCCGCTGCCACACGCGCTTCCGCTCGCCCCGCACCGCCCCGGGAGGTCGATCTTCATGATCTCCGCCGAGGGCCACGCGGACTGTAGCAGGATTCGTACGTTGATCCGTCATCTACTGCATTGGTGAGTCTTTTTCCGATCTCCATGATAGGTTTTTCTCGCCGCCGGTCGCTTGGCCGGTTCTTCCTTTTTGGTTTATCGATCTATGATGATTGGATTGAGTCGCCGACCATCGTCGTCATCACACGCCTCTATTATGACAGCAGCATCGACAGTCCACACCCACGAATCCCTGCCTCCCTCGGCAGGCTGCCGCGGTCTCTACGTCGGGGTGTCGTAGCCCTCGGCGGCTGTTGCGCCTACCTCGATAGGCTATCGCAGTCATCATGTTGCGTCTGTCCTTGTCGTCATCGCCCGGGACATCACCAACAACGTCGTCAACGACTCCGATCTCCGGCGCGTCGTCCCCGCCATGGCACGTCCAACACCACCGTCGGTCTGGTCAACCGATCTCACGCACATCTCTACCAAGCACGTTTCCGAGCACGCGATTACCTCCGATCGAGCATTGGGCTGCCGCTGTGTCGTCCCTTCGGGCCGCAGAGCCGCCGCCTTTTGGTCCATGCTACCGGCCTCTGACGCGCCTTCCGCCGCTGCACCGACTCGCGCCCTGCAGCTACGTCGTCCCCTTGGGTCATGATGCCGCCGCATGCATCGTACTTTGCCACCCCACGCCGCCTCCCTTGGCCCGGGTCGCCGTCGTCCGCACGTGGTCTTCTTTAAGTAAAGAAAGACTACCAGATGTTTTCATGAACAAAAACATTTAAAGTAAAGAAAGACCACTAGATGGAAAGAGTTTTAATTCCCTTTGCTTTGTTCACATCTTTAAAACTTAATCTAGATAGTAGTTATTGTTTTACTTCCATGCATCTACAACATAAAATAGGTAATGTAAATCTCAAGTAGGCAGAGCATGCTTCAAACTTTGTTTCAACGTAGCCATAGACTAATAGACTAATATAGTGCTTCATGTCTCACTAAATTGGAATTGGTATTGCTAAAGGACAATTAAATGCATCTATGCATGTCTCTGTAATACTCAAAGACCATTGGTAGCATGATTGACCAATCTACTTAGATCAAAGCTTCTTGTTAGCACTTCATGTTCCTGCTTAGATCAAAGCTGACAAGGTACACTACTTGTTCTGGTTTAGGTGGGCTTTTCTTCTGACAAAGTACAGTACCCACGCCACGCGCGGTTGGCGGAAGCTGAGGTTACCGCCGGTGAGTGTGGCGGGGTTTCCGCTACTATTGGAGCTGCCGGCGAGAAGTGGGGCATGGCCGGAGATAACGTCTTGACGCCCCGCGTGCGCAGAGCAGCTAGTTGGATCGCTAGATCTCCGACTAGGAGCTTGTGCAGGGCGCGTAATCTCTAGCGAGGAGCTGAACTTTTTTTTTGTAAACATTGTAATATATTGTAAACATTGCTTTTGTAATATAATAGTAGAAAGCAACAGCCGTTAATTTTCTTTTGATAAACATTGTAATGTGTTGTAAACATTGCTTTTGTAATATAATAGTAGCTAGCAGGCAGCAGGCGTGAACTTTTTTTTTGTTTTACCAAATTAATAGCGGTACAACTTTAGAGTGGTATAACTTCCCTATGATTCAAATACGGAGAAAAGCAAATATAGAGTATTAAACTTTAAGCCATCGTCTTCCCATAATTTTTGTTTTTTGGGAAACCGCAGGACTCAGCTGCGAGTTTTATTAATTAAATAATAGATACATCGTCAGTTAACAAGAAAATGATTAAAATAGGCGGATCATCTACCCAAACACTGACGAGAGTGAATCCGTCTCTCTCTGGATAAGCAATCAGCAACAAAGTTTACTTCCCTATTAAAGAAACTAAATTCACAACTAGAAAATAGTAGAAGCTTGGATGTAAATATCATCAAAAAGAGAAGCCGCCACTGTTGAAGGAAACTTCCCGTCTGGAAGAGTTCTAGTCACCTGTAAACAATCGGATTGAATAATAGACGCGAAAAGCCCACCTTATTGGCTAATGCAATGTCTGTGCTGATCGTTTAAGCTTCTAAGATATTTGCATCGATGGCATATTGAACCGGATTATTACATGCGGTGACAAATCGCCCGTGATCATCTCGGATGACCGCCTGTTCCACCGATAAGATTTTCTAGATTGAAACTTGCATCAACATTGATCATAACGTGTCCTTCTTTTGCTTTTGTCCATACACTTTTCTTATTCACTGAATTCTTTTTCATTGCTCTTATATTATTTGGTGTAATTACTTAAATGGACATCGCGATAATTGAACTTGTAGGTACTTTCTCACCATGAACAAGTTGGCGACGCATCCACCATATATAACAGGATCCTGTAAGAATCAACCGCCTATCAATTCTTCAAGAACAACACTACCAGCTAGCATTGTATCTTCTATCTTACAAGCTAGTACAAGTTTCCTCCAAACTTCCAAAGCATGATCACAGCCAAATTGTGTAGGGGATTTTCAACCATTAACCTTTTTATCCTTTATTTTTCGATAGGGACTAAAACATGTTGTCATACTTGCTAAATCATGAGGTATTACCAACAAATCCGCACATGAATCGAATATGTCTTTAGTCCAGGTTCTGCACATTTCGATGTGGAAAACAACCAAAAACTTTACATGTCCTGGTCATATAGATTTCCCCGAAGAAACCAAGGAGGCTGCTTCTAACCCATTCCGGGTTTGGACAGTCCCCCACCCCACCCCCCCCCCATGCATCGAGCAACTTCTCAGTTCATCTGCTCAAGAAAATCTGAACAACATGATGATGCGAATCCCATAAGATGATTTCTACAATTCAGTATAACATTTAATTCAAAGAAACAAGTGGCAGCACAAAGGGATCGCAACGATGCTACAGCCTACACGCAGCTTCTGGAGGTGCTTACAACTGCTATCACCAAATAAGGATCCGTGATGTCTCACAAAATCAGTATAGGGCTATTTATTTTCTGACTTGAATGTCACAACCTTACATGCTCATATGCGACATCATGTTGTCTCCATGGCCTTTTGAGTATGCTTGATTGTACTTCACGACTTTGTTCTCTTGCTTGCTATCTAGACACTGTATACCTATTTTCATTTTAAAAAAAAGACATCGTAAACCTGACCAGTAAAATTGTTTCAGAAAAAAAGAGTAAAATCAGGATAATAAGAAGAATTTCTGATACTTTGAGCAAGAAATCTAAACTCTGACAAAATGGTATAAGTACGGGTGGAGATTTCTGTTATGTAGTTTTTGAGAGGAGAAGCACGCTTCCGGTTCAGAAATACAGTTACAACATAATCATGATATCAAGTTACTAACGCTAAAGCTTCCAAAAACATACACAGTTTGTATGGCAGCAGTGCCAATTCTGCATCTCAATACATAGGTAGACGGAGAGTTTATTGCATGCTCGATTTTAGATGGCAGAAAATAAACACAAACAATACTTTTCTGAAAATAAAATAAAGCACTTCTAACTGGACACTTATAAAACACTCCCTATAGATTTGAAGGCATCTTGATTTTTTTTCTCCCCAAAAATAACTGTTTCCAAGAAAATAAGGCTTATCGTCAGTACATACAAAATTGATCTCTAACAACAGTCACATGCTCGGCCAGAATCATAACTGGAGGGATCAGGCTATGAGCCTATGAGAAAGCACATGAAAGGAATGACAGGGCTTTAGCACCTGCTGCGGTAGCACTACGGATTGAAGTGCAAAAGGGAATAAAGTGGCTAGGTTGGTTTAAAGCGATGTTATGGAACGTGAAGATGTACGTGCGAACTTTTAATTTCAATTTTTTAAAATTTAAAATGTATGTAAGATGCATTTCGAAATATAGAGAGCATATGGACCCATGTTCCAAAACACCGCTCCCACACTATTTAGCTTATACAGTGCGCGCTCACTGTGTATCTACGTCCATAATTATATCGCAGATCTTTATCGTGATCCGGTGTTCTCTATGTAGTCATTCCTCTGATTCTCGTCTTCCTCGCGACTGGACTTGTCGGCAGCCAGGTGAGGTGGGGGTCCGGTGCTCCACTGCCGCAAGGCATCGATCTGTTCTTTCGGTCCCATCCAATTCTCTCCACCCTTGCGTCGTCTGACCATTTGTTGCCTCGCAGCCCCGACCACGCCCGTCACCTGTTCGACGGAATGCCTCGTATGAAGAAGCGCCAGAGTGCACCACCGGTGAGCGTCGCCGACCGCATCGGCACCCTCCCCGATAGTCTCCTCCACCACGTGCTCTCATTCCTCCCAGTGCAGGCCGTCGTGCGGACTTGCGTGCTCGCCAGGCGGTGGCGCCATCTTTGGAGGTCAACCACAAGCCTGCGCATCGTCGGCCTTGACGATAATTACTATGTTGATGTCGTAGAACTCCGGAAGTTCGTGGACCATTTTCTGTTACTGCGTGAGCGCACCGACCTAGACCTTGTCGAGATCAAATTCAATGAATTCTGTGAAGAAGACCAACCCTATGTGAAAACGTGGGTCCGTTTCGCCTTGATGTGCAAAGTCCGCAGGCTCACCCTTCATGTTCGTGGATCTCAATATCTCTACCTAGACCCGTCTCTTGTCTCTCGGCATCTGAGAACATTAGACCTTGATGGTGTAGGCCTACAAGAGACCTTTCTTGATTTTGGTAGCTGCCCAGTATTGGAGGATCTGAAGATAAGTCATTGCATTATAAATGCTTGTAGGATGTTGTCCCATTCCCTAAAGCATTTGAGCATCTATTGCTGCCACAACGAATTCACTTGCCGGATCCATGTTTCTACTCCGTGCCTTGTCTCTCTGAAACTTGATCATTTTATTGGTAGAACACCGTTACTTGAAAACATGGCGTTGCTAGAGAGTGCAGATGTGTATCTTAGTGATTACTGCAAAGATGTCTGTTTGAATTATGACTCTGGTGTGCTCTGTGGATCTAATAATAATGCATGTCAGAATTGTGTTCCTATTGAAGACGATTGCAGCAGAGAATGTGTTCTTCTGGGTGGTATCTCAAATGCTAAATACCTGAAGTTGCTACCTGGGAGTAAAACGGTATGGCACCCATCTTAAATCCTTTATTTTATGTCCCTTTTGTGTTCCAATTTCTACATTGTTGCTGGACATCAGCGAAAAAACAGGTTAGATGTGCATCATTCACATTGTGAGTATTGTTTACTTGATTTTCTGACTTTTCGTGTTTTCTTTCCAGTTCGTTTTCACAAGAGATTTGAAACACTGCCCCACATTTATCAAGTTAAAGACTTTATTGCTCAACGAGTACTGGTACGAGGCTCCTGATTTGGATCCACTAGCTTGCATTCTGAAAAACTCACCAGTTCTAGAGAAGCTCACGCTTCAACTTTTTTCCGAGGTATAAATCTTCTAATTGGACAATTGCTGCAATGTTAAAGTTATTATTAATTATCCATCCATGTTAAATGTTCTTTTCTTACCATAGGGACCAAATCATAAAGTGGAAATTAAAGGACGCTACAGTTCAATGGAGCGACCGTCTGCAATATCTGAGCACCTTAACATAGTTGAAGTCAAGTGCAGTGTGGTCGACGAGAGAATTCTCAAAGTTTTGAAGTTCCTGTCTGCACTTAACATCTGTAAGCTAACCATAACACGTTCCATGCTCCCTGTATTCTGAAATTAGTTTTCATGTGTGGGGAAGAAACTAAGAAAGCAAGTAGTGAAGACGAAAATTCTGAATTATGTAGCAAGGACAGTTCATAGGGACACCAAGCTATTTTACTCATGATTTGTTTTTTGCCCACTTCTGGTGAGACACCAAAAGAAAAAAAAGAAGATTATAAGACATTTATTTGCTGTGGAAAAAATTCCTTATTGTTTTGTTTGATATAATAGGCTGACTAGATTTTGAACAGCTCCTTTCCCTTATGGGTTGACTTATGTGGCACTCAGTTTGCTTATCGTTCCAGCACTAAATTATTTGCCATTTTTAGACTTGCCTGGGAAGTCTTCACAGCTTGCATAACACATAACATATATAGTAATGTAGGTTGTCATTGCTTGTTTCACATTTTGTTTATATATATGAAGTAACTGATAACATTTTCTGCAGTCTCTCTTTGGAGCAGTTCAGTTAGATCTTTTTTGTTAGATTACCATCCAGAAATGTCCATAGCAATTATAAACAAAGTGTGTGTCCAAATTCATGTTTCTATAAGTTGCACTTGGCAAAGTGAATCTGCTTCATATTTACTGAACTCTTTACTAGTATCTTCATTTTCATTGTTGTAACTGAGATTTCTTTCTCAATGCAAATACACCAGACTCTTATAGTGTCTTTTCATTTGTGTACAGGCTTCATTTTCTGAGTAAGTGTGACAAGATGCCTGTGGATCTGCCATCCCTCCTTGGCTATTCAGAGATCCAAGGCTTAAGCGTATATGCTGTGTGGATGTTTCTATCTTGTTTTTTTTTCTTGTGCATCTTATGCTGATTTGAGGTACGGTGTAGAATCCGTGATGCATACAACTTATGAACTCTAGAGAGTGAAGACTGCAGACCATCTGGCTAGACTTCGCTTTACCGTATCCTGTAATATCTATTGCACTTTCGGTTCATGCTTAATTTACTTAGCTCTGAAGGCTGGTTAGTACTCTCTTTGCTTTAGTGCATAACTCATTCTGTTATGGTGTTATGCGTTTTTTTTTCCGCGTGTCAAGATTTTGATGTTTGGAAAAGTGAAACAGAGGTGTTAGGTTCCATTTGGGCTGGATACCAAATCTGTTGTTTGTTCGATGTTTCTCCTATGCAGAGAAAACTGAAAACGAGCTGCAGTTCTAAACATATGTTACCAGCAGGGGAAAGGGGGATACCCTGTAGTTGCTAGAGAAAATTACATGTACCAATAACTCTTGGGGCAAGTTTTGCACACACCAGTGACTTAAATCTCCTTTTGCACAGACCAACAACTCTAGACGCGATTCATTGCAACGAGCTGTTAATGATCCAATTGCAGAGTTTAACAGCATATCTGACAAGAAGCCCACTATGAGGTGACCTGGCTGCCAACTTGGAGAGGGATCTCTCGGGCTGGTACTCGTACACGGACGACGCAAATTGAATCCTAAAATCGACCGGTTGCATTTGTTTGTGTCGACTCGTGGACACGAAAATGATCAATTTTTACCGCGCGCCGGTTTGCGTGTGGGTGTGCCTCCAACCACTCGACGCATATTATTTTTCCAACATTTTTTTATTCAACTGAAAAGCATAATTTAGATACGAAGTAAAGGAAAACAAGAAGGAGCGAGGCCTCTAGACTACTTGTCGCCCTTCGGGGCGGTTGACGGCCCGGCCCTGCTGTTGCCTCCCTCCCTCCTCGACTTCTCCACCGTCCACAGCTCCATCCACCGTGCGGTCGCTAGAGTTCAGTGGGCAGCCGCGTCCTCAAGTAGCCGCTGCCGCATGGCCTCGTTGGCGTCATCTTTAGCCTTCCTTAGCGTCTCGAAGGACACGAGTGGCGTCTCGACGCGACTAAGGCCCTCTACTCCGCCGCCTTATCCTTCGGGCCAAGCCCGCTTCAGTCAAAGGCGGCGGCATCGTTTGAATCCTCTTGTGCGGCCGCCGCCTCCCTGCAGTGTTGCTGCTCTGCGTCACATTAACATGGCACAGACCTGGTCAGTATGCTCCCAAGCTTGCAGTCAAACCTATGTGTCCCTTCAACATATCAGATTATAACCATCAAATTTTGGTTCTATTAGCCCATTATAATATCCACAAATTTGTGCCGCTTCGGTCTACTAGCGGAAAGATTGGAATGAGATAAGGAACTCCTTGCCCAACTCTACTACGTGGACCAGTGCCATCTCAAGCCTTCTTCCACCGCCCCGTCGTCTTCGGTGGTCGCATCGGGGCCCCGCCACTGCTTGGGCTCAAAGGGAAAGGGTTAGTTTTCTTTCTCATTTTCCTAAAGGGCATCTCCAAGTACCCAACGCAAATGGACACTTAGCGACCGCGCGGTCGAAAAATGCGCGTACACCTAGGCCCAGCGGCCACATGCCAACGAGGCGCTGCCGGCAGCGGCTACTCGAGAATGTGGCTGCCCACTGAGCTCTGGCGACCGCACGGCAGATGGAGCGGTGAGCGGTGGAGAAGTTGAGGAGGGAGGGAGACAACGGCGGGGCTGGGCCATCAACCGCCCCGAGGGGCGAACAAGTAGTCTAGGGATCTTGTTCCTTCTTGTTTTTCCTTTATTTCGTATGTAAATTATGCTTTTCAGTTGAATGAAAAAATATTGAAAAAATAATATACGTCGGGTGGCTGGAGGCACACCCACGCGCGAACGGTCACGCGGTAAAAATTGACCATTTTCGTATCTACGTACCAATGCAAACGAACTCGCAATCGGTCGATTTTAAAATTCAATTCGCGTCGTCCATGTACCAGCCTGAGAGATTCCTCTCCAAGTTGGCAGCCAGGTTTTTTTTTGAAATGGGGCATAACCCAGCCTCTGCATCAGATTGATGCAGATGGCTTTTGTAGATATGCTGTTAAACTCTATAATTGGATCATTAACAGCTTGTTGCAATGAATCGCGTCTAGAGTTGCTGGTCTATGCAAAAGGGGATTTGCCAAAACTTGCTCCAATAGTTACTGGTACATGCAATTTTCTCTAGTTGCTACTTCCAGGGTAATATCAGGACTTGTTCAGAACCTCTTGTTTCACTTACAAGTACCAACCTTTCCAGGTTTTCAATATTAGGCAAATTTTACATGATTTAATTTTTTACCTGCTTTTTTTCGAAACGGAGGCAAAAGCTTTGCCTCAATGTATTAATTAAGAAGAAAGTGTCCAATTTTTAGGAGAAAATTGAGCGAAAACCAACAACACACACCTAGCACCCCGCCAACCTGGCTACCCACATGAAGCACAGACGCCATCGAGGAGAAAGACCATCGTTGAGGATGTCATCGAGCGTCATCGTCGTCACTCCTCCACGAGACAGTGATTCCGACTTCACCTTAGACATCCGCCATCGAGACCCTCGCCGCAAACGACATCGGAGCCCAAGTGAGCCTATGCCAAACAGTCGACCCCCAAGCACGTCGAGGAGGAGGCAGCTCCGACTTCAACCGTGACCTTCATAGGAGAAGTTGCACGCCTTGCACCGACGCAAGCACCAATCAAGTGGCATCGTTGCCACAAGTCGCCTCGCAGCTCCGACTTCACCATCATGGCAGGGGTGACGAAGAACATGCCGCAACTCCGATCCGCTCACCATTGTCATCGTCGCCACGCAATCCATGACGCCAACACTATCCAACTTCCACGGGTCCCTCCGACCTAAGCAACTCCAAATCGATGCCCTTGATGGCGTGTAACTCACACGTTCGTTGGGAACCCCAAGAGGAAGGTATGATGCGCACAGCAGCAAGTTTTCCCTCAGAAAGAAACCAAGGTTTATCGAACCAGGAGGAGCCAAGAAGCACGTTGAAGGTTGATGGCGGCGGGATGTAGTGCGGCGCAACACCAGGGATTCCGGCGCCAACGTGGAACCTGCACAACACAACCAAAGTACTTTGCCCCAACGAAACAGTGAGGTTGTCAATCTCACCGGCTTGCTGTAACAAAGGATTAACCGTATTATGTGGAAGATGATTGTTTGCAGAAAACAGTAGAACAAGTATTGCGATGGGTGTATTTCAGTAAAGAGAATTGGACCGGGGTCCACAGTTCACTAGAGGTGTCTCTCCCATAAGATAAACAGCATGTTGGGTGAACAAATTACAGTTGGGCAATTGACAAATAAAGAGAGCATGACCATGCACATACATATCATGATGAGTATAGTGAGATTTAATTGGGCATTACGACAAAGTACATAGACCGCCATCCAACTGCATCTATACCTAAAAAGTCCACCTACAGGTTATCATCCGAACCCCCTCCAGTATTAAGTTGCAAAGCAACAGACAATTGCATTAAGTATGGTGCGTAATGTAATCAACAACTACATCCTTAGACATAGCATCAATGTTTTATCCCTAGTGGCAACAGCACAACACAACCTTAGAACTTTCTGTCACTGTCCCAGGTGTCAATGCAGGCATGAACCCACTATCGAGCATAAATACTTCCTCTTGGAGTTACAAGCATCTACTTGGCCAGAGCATCTACTAGTAACGGAGAGCATGCAAGATCATAAACAACACATAGATATAACTTTGATAATCAACATAACAAGTATTCTCTATTCATCGGATCCCAACAAACGCAACATATAGAATTACAGATAGATGATCTTGATCATGTTAGGCAGCTCACAAGATCTGACAATGAAGCACAATGGGGAGAAGACAACCATCTAGCTACTGCTATGGACCCATAGTCCAGGGGTAGACTACTCACACATCACACCGGAGGCGACCATGGCGGCGTAGAGTCCTCCGGGAGATGATTCCCCTCTCCGGCAGGGTGCCGGAGGCGATCTCCTGGATCCCCCGAGATGGGATCGGCGGCGGCGGCATCTCTGGAAGGTTTTCCGTATCGTGGCTCTCGGTACTGGGGGTTTCGTCACGGAGGCTTTAAGTAGGCGGAAGGGCAAGTCAGGAGGGGGCACGGGGGCCCCACACCACAGGCCGGCGCGGCCAAGGGGGGGGGCCGCGCCGCCCTAGGGTTTGGGCACCCCGTGGCCCCACTTCGTTTCGTCTTCGGACTTCTGGAAGCTTCGTGGCAAAATAGGACCCTGGGCGTTGATTTCGTCCAATTCCGAGAATATTTCGTTACTAGGATTTCTGAAACCAAAAACAGCAACTGGCACTTCGGCATCTTGTTAATAGGTTAGTTCCAGAAAATGCACGAATATGACATAAAGTGTGCATAAAACATGTAGATAACATCAATAATGTGGTATGGAACATAAGAAATTATCGATACATTGGAGACGTATCAGCATCCCCAAGCTTAGTTCTGCTCGTCCCGAGCAGGTAAAACGATAACACAGATAATTTCTGGAGTGACATGCCATCATAACCTTGATCATACTATTTGTAAAGCATATGTAGTGAATGCAGCGATCAAAACAATGTATATGACATGAGTAAACAAGTGAATCATAAAGCAAAGACTTTTCATGAATAGCACTTCAAGACAAGCATCAATTAAGTCTTGCATAAGAGTTAACTCATAAAGCAATAATTCAAAGTAAAGGCATTGAAGCAACACAAAAAAAGATTAAGTTTCAGCGGTTGCTTTCAACTTGTAACATGTATATCTCATGGATATTGTCAACATAGAGTAATATAATAAGTGCAATAAGCAAATATGTAGGAATCAATGCACAGTTCACACAAGTGTTTGCTTCTTGAGGTGGAGAGAAATAGGTGAACTGACTCAACATTGAAAATAAAAGAATGGTCCTCCATAGAGGAAAAGCATCGATTGCTATATTTGTGCTAGAGCTTTGATTTTGAAAACATGAAACAATTTTGTCAACGGTAGTAATAAAGCATATGTATCATGTAAATTATATCTTACAAATTGCAAGCCTCATGCATAGTATACTAATAGTGCCCGCACCTTGTCCTAATTAGCTTGGACTACCGAATCATCACAATGCACATGTTTTTACCAAGTGTCACAAAGGGGTACCTCTATGCTTTGTACAAAGGTCTAAGGAGAAAGCTCGCATTGGATTTCTCGCTATTGATTATTCTTCAACTTAGACATCCATACCGGGACAACATAGACAACAGATAATGGACTCCTCTTTTATGCATAAGCATGTAACAACAATTAATAATTTTCTCATTTGAGATTGAGGATATATGTCCAAAACTGAAACTTCCACCATGGATCATGGCTTTAGTTAGCGGCCCAATGTTCTTCTCTAACATTATGCATGCTTAACCATAAGGTGGTAGATCGCTCTTACTTCAGACAAGACGGACATGCATAGCAACTCACATGAAATTCAACAATGAATAGTTGATGGCGTCCCCAGTGAACATGGTTATCGCACAACAAGCAACTTAATAAGAGATAAAGTGCATAATTGCATATTCAATACCACAATAGTTTTTAAGCTATTTGTCCCATGAGCTATATATTGCAAAGGTGAATGATGGAATTTTAAAGGTAGCACTCAAGCAATTTACTTTGGAATGGCGGAAAATACCATGTAGTAGGTAGGTATGGTGGACACAAATGGCATAGTGGTTGGCTCAAGTATTTTGGATGCATGAGAAGTATTCCCTCTCGATACAAGGTTTAGGCTAGCAAGGCTTATTTGAAACAAACACAAGGATGAACCGGTGCAGCAAAACTCACATAAAAGACATATTGAAAGCATTATAAGACTCTACACCGTCTTCCTTGTTGTTCAAACTCAATACTAGAAATTATCTAGACCTTAGAGAAACCAAATATGCAAACCAAATTTTAGCATGCTCTATGTATTTCTTCATTAATGGGTGCAAAGCATATGATGCAAGAGCTTAATCATGAGCACAACAATTGCCAAGTATCACATTACCCAAGACATTAATAGCAATTACTACATGTATCATTTTCCAATTCCAACCATATAACAATTTAACGAAGGAGAAACTTCGCCATGAATACTATGAGTAGAAACCAAGGACATACTTGTCCATATGCTACAGCGGAGCGTGTCTCTCTCCCATAAAGTGAATGCTAGGATCCATTTTATTCAAACAAAACAAAAAACAAAAACAAACCGACGCTCCAAGAAAAGCACATAAGATGTGATGGAATAAAAATATAGTTTCAGGGGAGGAACCTGATAATGTTGTCGATGAAGAAGGGGATGCCTTGGGCATCCCCAAGCTTAGACGCTTGAGTCTTCTTAGAATATGCAGGGGTGAACCACCGGGGCATCCCCAAGCTTAGAGTTTTCACTCTCCTTGATCATGTTGCATCATACTCCTCTCTTGATCCTTGAAAACTTCCTCCACACCAAACTCGAAACAACTCATTAGAGGGTTAGTACACAATAAAAATTAACATATTCAGAGGTGACACAATCATTCTTAACACTTCTGGACATTGCATAATGCTACTGGACATTAGTGGATCAAAGAAATTCATCCAACATAGCAAAAGAGGCAATGCGAAATAAAAGGCAGAATCTGTCAAAACAGAACAGTTCGTATTGACGAATTTTAAAATGGCACCAGACTTGCTCAAATGAAAATGCTCAAATTGAATGAAAGTTGCGTACATATCTGAGGATCACTAACATAAATTGGCTTAATTTTCTGAGCTACCTACAGGGAGGTGGACCCAGATTCGTGACAGCAAAGAAATCTGGAACTGCGCAGTAATCCAAATCTAGTACTTACTTTTCTATCAACGGCTTTACTTGGCACAACAAAACACTAAACTAAGATAAGGAGAGGTTGCTACAGTAGTAAACAACTTCCAAGACACAAAATAAAAACAAAGTACTGTAGGTAAAAACATGGGTTGTCTCCCATAAGCGCTTTTCTTTAACGCCTTTCAGCTAGGCGCAGAAAGTGTGTATCAAGTATTATCAAGAGACGAAGTGTCAACATCATAATTGGTTCTCATAATAGAATCAAAAGGTACCTTCATTCTCTTTCTAGGGAAGTGTTCCATACCTTTCTTGAGAGGAAATTGATATTTTATATTACCTTCCTTCATATCAATGATAGCACCAACAGTTCGAAGAAAAGGTCTTCCCAATATAATGGGACAAGATGCATTGCATTCAATATCCAAGACAACAAAATCAACGGGAACAAGGTTATTGTTAACGGTAATGCGAACATTATCAACTTTCCCCAAAGGTTTCTTTGTAGAATGATCAGCAAGATTAACATCCAAATAACAATTTTTCAGCGGTGGCAAGTCAAGCATATCATAAATTTTCTTAGGCATAACAGAAATACTTGCACCAAGATCACATAAAGCATTACAATCAAAATCTTTAACCTTCATCTTAATGATGGGCTCCCAACCATCTCTAGCTTTTTAGGAATAGAGGCTTCGCGCTCTAGTTTCTCTTCTCTAGCTTTTATGAGAGTATTTGTAATATGATGTGTAAAAGCCAAATTTATAGCACTAGCATTAGGACTTTTAGCAAGTTTTTGCAAGAACTTTATAACTTCAGAGATGTGGCAATCATCAAAATTCAAACCATTATAATCTAAAGCAATGGGATCATCATCCCCAATGTTGGAAAAAATTTCAGCGAGTTTTATCACAAAGCGATTTAATGATTTTAGCAGTTTCAGGCGGTTTCTCGCTTTGCATTAGAAGTGGAAACATTGCTAACACCAATTCTTTTATTATTATTAGTAGGAGGTGCAGCAACATGTGTAGCATTAGCATTACAAGTGGTGGTAATAGTCCAAACTTTAGCTACATTCTTCTCTTTAGCTAGTTTTTCATTTTCTTCTCTATCCCACCTAGCACGCAGTTCAGCCATTAATCTTATATTCTCATTAATTCTAACTTGAATGGCATTTGCTGTAGCAACAATTTTATTATGATGATTCTCATTAGGCATAACTTTCGATTTCAAAAGATCAACATCAGCAGCAAGACTATCGACTTTAGAAGCAAGTATATCAATTTTCCCAAGCTTTTCTTCAACAGATTTGTTAAAAGCAGTTTGCGTACTAATAAATTCTTTAAGCATGGCTTCAAATCCAGGGGGTGAATTCCTATTATTGTTGTAAGAATTACCATAAGAATTACCATAGCCGTTGCCATTATTATAAGGATATGGCCTATAGTTGTTACTAGAATTGTTCCGGTAAGCATTGTTGTTGAAATTATTATTTTTAATGAAGTTTACATCAACATGTTCTTCTTGTGCAACCAATGAAGCTAATGGAACATTATTAGGATCCATATTAGTCCTATCATTCACAAGCATAGACATAATAGCATCAATCTTATCACTCAAGGAAGAGGTTTCTTCGACAGAATTTACCTTCTTACCTTGTGGAGCTCTTTCCGTGTGCCATTCAGAGTAGTTGATCATCATATTATCAAGAAGCTTTGTTGCTTCACCAAGAGTGATGGACATAAAGGTACCTCCAGCAGCTGAATCCAATAAATTCCGTGAAGAAAAATTTAGTCCTGCATAGAAGGTTTGGATAATCATCCAAGTAGTCAGTCCATGGGTTGGGCAATTTTTAACCAGAGATTTCATTCTTTCCCATGCTTGAGCAACATGTTCAGTATCTAATTGTTTAAAATTCATTATGCTACTCCCCAAAGATATAATTTTAGCAGGGGGATAATATCTACCAATAAAAGCATCCTTGCATTTAGTCCATGAATCAATACTATTCTTAGGCAGAGATAGCAACCAATCTTTGGCTCTTCCTCTTAATGAGAAAGGGAACAATTTTAATTTTATAATATCACCATCTACATCTTTATACTTTTACATTTCACATAGTTCAACAAAATTATTAAGATGGGCAGCAGCATCATCAGAACTAACACCAGAAAATTGCTCTCGCATAACAAGATTTAGTAAAGCAGGTTTAATTTCAAAGAATTCTGCTGTAGTAGCAGGTGGAGCAATATGTGTGCATAAGAAATCATTATTATTTGTGGTTGTGAAGTCACACAACTTAGTATTTTCAGGGTTGGCCATTTTAGCAACAGTAAATAAAGCAAACTAGATAAAGTAAATGCAAGTAACTAATTTTTTTGTGTTTTTGATATAGCAAACAAGATAGCAAATAAAGTAAAACTAGCAACTAATTTTTTTGTATTTTGATTTAGTGCAGCAAACAAAGTAGTAAATAAAACTAAGCAAGACAAAAACAAAGTAAAGAGATTGAGAAGTGGAGACTCCCCTTGCAGCGTGTCTTGATCTCCCCAGCAACGGCGCCAGAAAAAGAGCTTGATGGCGTGTAACTCACACGTTCGTTGGGAACCCCAAGAGGAAGGTATGATGCGCACAGCAGCAAGTTTTCCCTCAGAAAGAAACCAAGGTTTATCGAACCAGGAGGAGCCAAGAAGCACGTTGAAGGTTGATGGCGACGGGATGTAGTGCGGCGCAACACCAGGGATTCCGGCGCCAACGTGGAACCTGCACAACACAACCAAAGTACTTTGCCCCAACGAAACAGTGAGGTTGTCAATCTCACCGGCTTGCTGTAACAAAGGATTAACCGTATTGTGTGGAAGATGATTGTTTGCAGAAAACAGTAGAACAAGTATTGCAGTAGATTGTATTTCAGTAAAGAGAATTGGACCGGGGTCCACAGTTCACTAGAGGTGTCTCTCCCATAAGATAAACAGCATGTTGGGTGAACAAATTACAGTTGGGCAATTGACAAATAAAGAGAGCATGACCATGCACATACATATCATGATGAGTATAGTGAGATTTAATTGGGCATTACGACAAAGTACATAGACCGCCATCCAACTGCATCTATGCCTAAAAAGTCCACCTTCAGGTTATCATCCGAACCCCCTCCAGTATTAAGTTGCAAAGTAACAGACAATTGCATTAAGTATGGTGCGTAATGTAATCAACAACTACATCCTTAGACATAGCATCAATGTTTTATCCCTAGTGGCAACAGCACAACACAACCTTAGAACTTTCTGTCACTGTCCCAGGTGTCAATGCAGGCATGAACCCACTATCGAGCATAAATACTCCCTCTTGGAGTTACAAGCATCTACTTGGCCAGAGCATCTACTAGTAACGGAGAGCATGCAAGATCATAAACAACACATAGATATAACTTTGATAATCAACATAACAAGTATTCTCTATTCATCGGATCCCAACAAACGCAACATATAGAATTACAGATAGATGATCTTAATCATGTTAGGCAGCTCACAAGATCTGACAATGAAGCACAATGGGGAGAAGACAACCATCTAGCTACTGCTATGGACCCATAGTCCAGGGATAGACTACTCACACATCACACCGGAGGCGACCATGGCGGCGTAGAGTCCTCCGGGAGATGATTCCCCTCTCCGGCAGGGTGCCGGAGGCGATCTCCTGGATCCCCCGAGATGGGATCGGCGGCGGCGGCGTCTCTGGAAGGTTTTCCGTATCGTGGCTCTCGGTACTGGGGGTTTCGTCATGGAGGCTTTAAGTAGGCGGAAGGGCAAGTCAGGAGGGGGCACGGGGGCCCCACACCACAGGCCGGCGCGGCCAAGGGGGGGGCCGCGCCGCCCTAGGGTTTGGGCACCCCGTGGCCCCACTTCGTTTCGTCTTCGAACTTCTGGAAGATTCGTGGCAAAATAGGACCATGGGCGTTGATTTCGTCCAATTCCGAGAATATTTCGTTACTAGGATTTCTGAAACCAAAAACAGCAGAAAACAGCAACTGGCACTTCGGCATCTTGTTAATAGGTTAGTTCCAGAAAATGCACGAATATGACATAAAGTGTGCATAAAACATGTAAATAACATCAATAATGTGGCATGGAACATAAGAAATTATCGATACGTTGGAGACGTATCAGCCCTCAAGAGGGAAGTCGACACAAAAGTGCCGCCATCGACCGATCACGGCGGATCTAGGGATTTCCCCGGAGCAAACCCAGACAAGAAGCCACAACGTCACCTCGGTGATGCCTTCAAGAAGGGAGCGGCGCCCGAAGCCGCCACCATCGCCAGCCTCGGCCAGCTGCCGGCCGGCCAGCAACCGAGACAAGGCGTTAGCCCGGGACTTGTCGCGCCATCCTGCTTCGTGCCCAAGACCGGACCACCTTCTTCCACCTTGCCCACCAACACCTCGCCGCTGCCCGGGACCGCCGCCCCCGGAACTCCACCAGCACCTACCACTGCACCATTTTTTTTACCTGCTTTGAACCATACATATATAAGCGAAAAGAATCGGATCGAGTTTAGCAGTTTTGCTATTTCTGAACCAATGTTGAGAACTGGCCAATCCAACTTCAGTAGACGCCGTAGAAGGCTCGTGCGCTGCAGCTGGGGGGCGCTCTCAACACCTCATGTACGAGCGCATCATATCTACGGAGGCTGCTGATAGGCGATTCACGGTGACGCCCCGTTGTATGTATGGCCGGATCCTCTTGCGTAGAGCACCTCGTGTACGAGCGCACCATTTTTTTCCTTGCCCTCGTGCTTTTCTCCTTCTTCTGACTCACTGCGCTTGCCACCTACCGGACGAAGAGGAGGCAGTTAGGCACCACGGCCAAGCACCGTGTAATGTCTGCGGGGCGGCAATGTCGACCGTCAACCTTCCCACCGCGAATGACCAGCGAGGTTCAGCAATGATCCAGGTGCTGCGGCCAGCGAGGTTCACAGAGCTCACCGGCGAGGACGAAGATATTCCTGTCTGTCTGTCTGTCTGTCTGTCTGTCTGTGAGGACGTGTGTTGGCGAGCAAATTGGTTACTAGCTAGGTGAAGAGCATTTTCCTCCAACGCCGCTTGTTGCTCGTCGGCCGGACGAGGTGCCCATGGGCTGCCGCTCTTCCTAGCTGCGACGCCAACCACGACGTACTCGAATTTGTTTTTTTTTTGTTGAAGTGGCTGTACTCGAAATTTGGGCCTGTGGTTTGGCTTGCTAGATTTCAGCCCGACCAAGAACGCTTCCATTTTAAGAACGGGAGGCCCACTACGGCCCATCTCTTCATCTTCTTCCTCGTCCACATCGTGGAGCTCCCTCGTCTGGAAAGAAAGAAATCTCTTGGCCAGCGCCACCGCACATCACACGGCCGCCGCCGCCCTTCTCGCCGGATGCGCGACGTGATCCCATTCCTCCTCATCCTCCTACTCCCATGGCGCCGCCCATCGCTCGCCTCCGCCCCCTCTCCCTCCTCCTCCTCCACCCGCGCGCCGCCGCCGCCCACCTCCTCCCCGCCTTCTCCTCCTCCTCCTCCGCAGCCACCAACTCCATCCCGCCACCCCACACCCCACAACCTCCTCAACTCCCCACGGACTCCCAGCGGCCTCCCCTGAGCCAGACCCGAACAGCGCAGCAGAGCCGGCGCCGGAAGCAGAAGAAGCAGCTGGAGCGCCGCTGGCGGCACAGCGCCGTAGTCACCGCCCTCACGCCCGCGCAGGCCGCCTCTCTCGCGACCACGCACGCGGACGCCACCAGCGCGCTCGACCTCCTCGTCTTCCTCGCGCGGGAGCGCTCCCACGAGCACTCCCCGGACACCTTCGCCGCGCTCGCGCTGCGGCTCGTGGAGGCCCGCAGGTGCCCCGCCGACGTCGGCCGCGCGCGCGTCCACATGATCAGGGCCTGCCGCACCCCGCTGGAGATGACGCGGGCCATGGACGACCTGGACACGCTCGCCCGGAGAGGGCCCCGGATGGATCTCGTGGCCTACGGCGCCCTGCTCGTCCAGCTCAACACCCTCGGCATGACGGCCACCCTCCTGGACAGGTACCGCCGCCTTCTTAGGGAAGGCCTCAAGCCCAATTTGCTCATCTACAACACCGTCATCAACGCGCTGTGCAAGGATGGTAATGTCACGGATGCGCTGTCACTCGTGTCCGAGTCCGGGATGAAGCCTGACGCGTTCACCTACATGTCGATGATCATCGGGTATTGCAAGAACAGTGACCTGGGTTCGGCAATTGAGGTTTTCGCTCGGATGGGTGAAGAGGGGTGCGAGCCGAACGCTGCAACATACTCGAACCTCATCAACGGGCTCTGCGACAGCGGGAGGGTGAACGAGGCGTTGGATTTGATGGGGGAGATGGCGCGGCGTGACGTTCTGCCCACAGCGAACGATTTCACTGCCCCTATCGCTGCATTGCTTGACAAGGGGCGCACCGAAGATGCCGGGAGGCTGTTTGTCGATATGAAAAGGAAGGGATGCAGGCCAACTGTGTACACATACACGTCGCTCATAAGCGGGCAGCGTGCGCCAAGGCTGGCCATTGGGCTGTTCCACAGGATGGCAAGAGATGGCGTGCTCCCTGATACGGTGACATATAGCGCCCTCGTAAATGTTCTGGTGGAGGATAGCAAAATGGATTCTGCGCTTATCGTGTGCAATGCGATGCAGAGACATGGTTGTTTGCCCAACACCATCACGTACAATAAAATGATCAAGGGGTACTGCAAAATTGGTGATACCGACAGGGCAATGGCAATGCTGATCAGTCTGTTGAAGGGCACACCTACAGCTACACTCGTGACATACAACACCATCATCAAAGGATACTGTGACTCGGGGAATACCAGTGCTGCTCTTAAGATTCTAGAGCTTATGGAGGCTAATGGGTGTGAACCTGATGAGTGGTCTTATAATGAACTGATCGCTGGTTTCTGCAATGTAGGCGAAATGGAATCGGCTTCTAGGTTGTTCAGTGAAATGGTGGGTCGTGGGCTACGCCCAGATGAAGTTACCTACAATACACTCGTAAGTGGATACTGCACGGACGAGAAACTGGACCGTGCAGCAGAAATGTTGGAGCACATGAAGGAAAGTGGTTGCAGACCAACCGTTCGAACTTATAATGCTCTAATCCATGCTCTAACCAAGCAGAACAATTTTTCTGCTGCGGAGAGACTGTGTGAAGTGATGCTTGAAGAAAAGATATCTCCGAATGTAGTCACTTACAATACTATGATTGATGGGTTGTGCAGAAATGGTGCCACATCTTTGGCCCTTGAAATGCTCAACAGGATGGTTGAGAACAGTTGCCTACCTGATTTGCGTACTTACAGTTCTCTTATCCAAGCTCTGGGCCAAGAAGGCAAGGTAGAGGAAGCTGAGAAACTGTTTTCAGATTTACTCAGGCAAGGGCATACTCTCGATGAAGTTGCTTATATCAAGATGATTGAAGTGTATATAATTTCAGGCCAAGTTGATCGTGCCTTTGATCTCTTAGGCAAAATGATAAATGCTGGATGCCAACCAACCTTGTGGACATATGATGTTTTGATTAAAGGCTTGAAAAATGAGTACCTGATGGGTGACCAGAAACTTGTGTCCTTGCATGATTCGGTCTCAAACTGTAGTTTTGATGACCAAGCCATTAAAGAATATGCCATTTCAGTTTTATCTTCTAAGTTAGCAGACGTAGATCTTGGGCTATCTCGGCAGTTGAATGATGCATTTTTGTCTGGATTAAGCAGAAGTGGGAGATGGTATGAGGCGTATAAGCTGTACAGAAGCACAGTTGGTCAGGGTTTATGCCCAAACCAGGAGGCATATAATTATTTCATTATTTCAATATTAAGAGCCCGGAAAGTTGACCTGGCTATGGGCGTATTCAGACATATGTCTGCTCAACATCGTGAACTACATCTTGTTGGTTATAAAGCACTAATATGCGCTTTATGCCAATTTAACAGAAGGAAAGAAGCCCAATTTATTTTTGAACACATGCTGTCGAGGCCTTTCGATCCTGATAATATTGTATGGACTGTCCTCATCGATGGACTGCTTGGGGCCGGATACAAAGACTTGTGCATGGAATATCTGCACATCATGGAAAATAATCATCGTGAGCCTAGTTTCCGTTCATACAACATTTTAGCAAGAGAAGCATTGAAAAAGCAGCCATCACTAGGATCAGTTGGACCTGATGCACATCAGTAATTTGGGGATTTTTCTTGTGATACCTGATATATGCCAGAGCTATCCATCCTGGAGTTAGTTAGATGGCTAGACGGACCTCTTCATTGTTTGTGATCTTCCTCATGGTTATCTATTTCCAAGCCTTTGGTATTGTGCTTCCAGATGAGCTTCATTACAATGGTTATGCTTTGTGTCCTGCCTGTTCATTTGCAACCAATATCTGGTGAGTCTATTGAACATCATTTCTTTTCTCTTGGTGGAATATTGGTCTGTGATGGCTTGGCGCAGTGCAAACGTGTGTCATACAGTGACAATATCATCTGGGACACGTTTAGCCACACAACCAGCAATAATGGCCATGGTGCTGAATTTGAAGATGTTGTGATCCTGTTATCACATCTCTTGATAATAGAACTGGTAATGTCTGTCCTAAGGGAGGCTTTGTACGGCCATAATCTTCCAGACATGACCAATTGCCTGCTGCTGTTTTGGTCCTCATTGGTATGTATTTCCAAGGCTTCAGTGTTGTGCTTCTAATGATATCAAGGAATGGCCGTAGGCAGCAAGCTTAGTACCCAATTTAGCTGTTTTACACGTCTAATATGCCCATTACCAACCTCTCTGTCGCATCTGTTAGGTTTAGACTTCAATTTAAGTGCTTCAGTTCTAAATCTTTTAATGTATGTGCAAGCGCTAACATGGTTTATCGCTATTGCAGCGTCTCTGCAGGAAGCACAGCGTCTCTATCCATTCTGTTCCTGCTGATGGTCATGCTTATGAAGGTGAACACTCAATTTCTGTTACATCGCACCTATTTGTTACGATCGTGCCTCCTTCTCAGTTCCCTGTTTTTAATAATACTTACATGAACATGTTGGAAGGCATGCAGTTTGGCAGATATTGTCGCAAATTCCTTGATGCGCTCGTCCAAGATGAGAGGGGCGCCTTGATTGCTGCATCGAATTGGAGACATGATCAGGTGGTCAATGTTCGATGTACTGAAGCTGCCGCACCCCACGATGGGCTGAATTTAGTCGAATATATTGGCACAGCTATGTTAAGGCTGATTCTGGCTGCTATGAGATGATTGAGATGATGCAGAATTGGGGATGAAGCCTTATGGTCACTGCTAAATTTCCTGGAGGATGTACTGCTGTTGAAAAGTTAATGAAGGCTTGTTATTCTGTCAGGCTCAGGTCTCAAGCTGCTGTGTACCTGTAGAACTCAAGCAGGACGGCACCAGCCCAATTGCGTGGCAGTACAACTGTAGAAGCACTCTGATCACTTGTCACTGCATACATCCTATGTGCCATTGTTAGTGTAGGGCGCTCTCAGCTGCTCACATTCAGGCAGAGTGCCCTGACAGTCATAGACTGGATATTTTGAGCGCCTGCCTGGTTACATTTTTTCTACTCCTTTAATTAAACTGGTGAGTATATGCAATGCAGAGTACATATAAGCAAGTATCTTCACCTTAATTAATTAACTGTATCCTGTTCTCTTTGCTGCAATCTTGCTGGTACAGGTGAATGACCAGACGGTGTGCTTCGTGTTCGTCCTGACCGGAGCCTCCATTCCAGGTGTCATCGTCTGGTTGTTCCATTGGCCGGCTGATATTCGATCTGTGGAAGGGCATGTTCGCCGGTGTTCAGCGGGCTGCTCTCCTGAATCCGCACTGGGTTCAGTAGTAGTACTTAATTAGTACCACCATATTGTATGCCCATTTCTACTGGTCGTACCGTTTTGTTTCAAGTGCAGCTAGCGGTGTTTACTAGTGCCCTTACTTCTTGGTCCGAACCAAGGAATCCGTTAGTATAATTGAGCTCAAATCGATGGTGATGTTTGCTGCCCAATTCAAATTCAAATAGATGTGGTTTAGCCTTAACCAAGTAGATGAGTATCACATGAGTTGTCTTCTGATTTTAAACGATTCGGTGAAAAATAAATTAGCTCCACCAAAATATTTGAGTTGGGGCAAATTATCTGTGTTTGAGTGGGACCAATCTTTTGTAAGTTTAAATAACTATGTATATTCTTACAGCACAAAGAACGCACTGGAAATTTGAGCGAGCCATGGGTCGTGCTCATTGGCCCCGTCCCAGCCCCCCATGTTACGAATTCTGTTTCTAGGGCTTTAAGATAGAGGGGATTTATTCGTAGTTTCGATAGGGTTCATGAAATTAAATATTCTATTGTAGGCAGCAAGAAAAGGTAGTCTTGGCAGAAATTCCGGTCAAATTTGAAAAATCCCAATCATCACA
Source organism: Lolium perenne (assembly GCF_019359855.2). Taxonomy (NCBI): domain Eukaryota; kingdom Viridiplantae; phylum Streptophyta; class Magnoliopsida; order Poales; family Poaceae; genus Lolium; species Lolium perenne. The sequence continues at coordinate 41,019,912 of NC_067244.2, read as the reverse complement.
GCTCTACAAAATACAGTCATCATGAAATGTATTTATCTTCAGTTCATATTGGACGCATTTGATATTCTCTCCTATATACTCTATCTTCATAACTAAAATGCAACATAATTTTACAAATGAGTGGTATATAGACATAGCAAACATCTACGCCACAAAGTTTCAGTTGCGGGTCAACTCACAATTTTGAGAAACAAGAATAACAAATTTAGTTAGTACTACTGTTAATGGAACAAATGTTGGAAGGTGGAGTGCCAGCACACCCCAATGGAAGCGCCCTAGCGCTGCCGCTAGGTTTTGCTATATTTGTAAGAAATTCATGTAATTAGGTCGATCAGTCTGGTAGGCACCTTTTTTGAATTGTTGGTTTCTATCTTTTTTATAAAATTCGCAATAAAGCTATGCCATCCCTTTAGAAAACGAAATTATTTAGAATGCAAATGGTGTAGTTGTACATCAAACAATGGCAGGCTGACGGTACAACGTTCGTCCACGTGGACAACAGCCCATCCAACGGACAGTAGAAGCTCCTCGCAGCAACCCAGCCTCTCCAGGGTTTTTCGCCCGAGCCGCCGCCGCCGACCTAAACCCGCCCCCCTTCCGCCCACCTCGCCGCCGCCTTCCACAACCACCGGCGGCAAACCATGTGGGCGCTGCGAGGCCTCCGCCGGAACCTCCCGAGGGCAGCCTCCGCGTCGCTCCACGGGCGGTGCGCCCCATCGATAAGCTCCGCGGCCTCCGCGGCGGCGGCGAGGGGAGGAGGGGGCGAGGCGGCGGCCTCCGCGGCGGCGACGGCGGGCGCGGGAGTGCTGTGCCGGCGGCTGATGTCGACGAGCAAAGGGAGGAGCATGCGGAGCAAGGTAGAGAAGCGGATGGCCAAGGAGACCGGCCGCACGCAGCGGGAGCTGCGCCGCGCCGTCAAGCTCAGGAAGAAGCTCATGACCGAGGACGAGAAGCTCATCTACAGCATGCGGAGGGTAAGCGCCGTTTCCCCTCGCTTCCCACCCCCTCCAACGCCCATTCCGGCGCAGGCGAAATGCTCCCCTCTCTCTTGTGGCGACGGTGCTTGCGGCATTTCGCTGTGATCCACTTTTTACGGTGAGATTTGTTCGATAGTGAATTGGGGATGCATTGTGATATTTGTTCAAGTAATGATGAATCAAAGAAAGAAGATGGTATAAATCCAACTCTGTTGCCTGTAAACTAGATATTTTGATACAGATAATAAGGCTATCTCTAATAAAACACATCAGCTAACTCTGCTAGAAAACTAAGACCTGTGGCTTCCCATTGTACTCATGATGCATGCACACAATCAATCGTGTGTTTAGGTGATCACCAACAACCGTACGGTTTCACAATTAACAAAATAAAACTTAAATAACCTATTGCCGGTGCCAATTGTTTGGACAGTTTGGTTTCTCAGATAAATATCAACATTTACATTTGTCCTGATTGCCCGGTGAAGAATAGGTCACATCAGAGCTTGTAGAATATGCTTACCTTCTTTCTGAAATATAGGACATAGGCACGTTGTTCTCAGGATCTAAACAAGCGGTCCTCTAGTTGCTGCATTGAAGCATCTACTGAAAAAGGATTACGTTTGCCAGATCTATCAAGAAATTTTGTTTACACCACTTCCCCATTTTTTCTTTTCTTTTGCTGCACGCATTTGGTGAGGAATTAGGTACTCCTTGCCTCATCATTTCATTCCTTCTCTATAGAGATCAAACTAAGTACGATATCTATTTTATTTGCCATGTTTCTGTTTACTCAGCTTGTGTTGTAATCTTGATTTTATTTGAACCGAAGAATCATACTTAGTATAGCAAATTCAGGTGGTGAATGTTCGTTGTACTGAAGCTGCTGCACCCCATGATGGGCTGAATTTAGTCGAATATATTGGCGGCAGCTATGTTAAGGCTGATTCTGACTGCTATGAGGTGATTGAGACGATGCAGAATTGGGGATCAAGCTTTATGGTCGCTGCTAAATTTCCTGGTAAAACCCATCCTGGAGGATGTACTGCTGTTTGACAGTTAATGAAGTCTTTGTCATCCTGTCAGCCTCATGTCCCAAGCTGGTGTGTACCTGTAGAACTCAACCAGGACGGCACCAGCCCAATTGTGTGGCACTATAACTGTAGAAGCACTCTGATTGTCACCGCATACATCCTACTACTATGTGTCATTGTTAGTGTAGGTAATTGCTCTCAGCTGCTCACATTCAGGCAGACTGCCCAGCGTCAATTTTCTGAAACTGTCATAGACTGGATATTTGGAGCGCCTGCCTGGTTACATTCTTTCTACTCCTTTAATTAAACTGGTGAGTATATGCAATGCAGAGTATATATAAGCAAGTATCTTCACCTTAATTAATTAACTGTATCCTGTTCTCTTTGGTGCAAGCTTGCTGGTGTGAATGACCAGATGGTGTGCTTCGTGTTCGTCCCGATGGGAGCCTCCATGCCAGGTGTCATTGTCTGATGGTTCCAATGGCCGGCTGATATTCGATCTGGGGAAGGGCACGTCGCTGGTGTTCAGCGGGCTGCTCTCATGAATCCGCACTGGGTTCGGTAGTAGTACTTAATTAGCGCCACCATATTGTATGCCCATTTCTACTGCACGTATCGTATTGTTTCAGGTGCAGCTAGCGGTGTTTACTAGTGGGTATAAGAGCATCTCCACCGGCGTCCCATAGCGGCCCCGATAGCTTTTTGGGACCGGGAGCGAAAATGGGCTCGAACCGGCGCGCGACGGAAGGCATCGTCAATGAAAGGGTCCTCGCGTGGGACTTAGTTGGAAAGGTAGGTGTTCGGCATGTCCCTTGCTTGCGAACATCTTTAGTAGGGCGGGTAGCTTTGGAGATCCCATTTTTTACGTTTACAGTTGTCCCCAGACTTCACTCTTTCAACACTTGTCTACTTTCAAAATAGTCAGGCGGGTCCCTGTCCCTGTCTCCAAGTGTGTGATCCACCGATTCACTGAGTGGGTCTTTCTTACCGCAATTTTCCCTGTTAGGTCAATATGCTTGTTGTATTACCAGGGGGCCAAAGGCCACAATATATAGTACATGTACAGGTGCACATATGCAGAAAGCCCCCTAACATAGGGAGAAACTACAGTATACAGATATATACATCTAACATCCCCCCTCAAACTCATGGTGGATCCACAACACTGAGTTTGGAGAGTAAGAAATCATGCTGCGCTCGAGTCTATGCCTTCGTAAAGAAATCCGCCAACTGCAAATCTGAAGGCACATAATGAACCGCAACAACATCATCATGTACCTTAGCACGTGTGTAAAAAGCATCAACACCAATAAGCTTGGTCAGCTCATGCTTGACCGGATCACGTGCAATACTGATAGCACATGTACTGTCAGACAAAAGTGGAGTGGGTGTCGTAACAGAGACCCCAAAATCTGCAAGCAACCACCGTAACCAAGTCACCTCAGCAATCAACAAAGCCATAGCCCGCAACTCAGCCTCAACACTCGAACGGGAAACTGCGACATGTTTCTTCGTCTTCCAAGCAACAAGCGAACCACCAAGAAACACACAGTAAGCAGAAAGTGAACGATGATCCGTAGGATCACTCGCCCACGTAGCATCCGAATAGCACTAGAGCTGGAGAGAGCTGGAACGGGGAAAGAAAAGGCGACGAGTGATCGTGCCACGAAGGTAACGAAGAACACGTAGGAGATGACTATAGTGAACAGTGGTAGGAGCTGAGACAAACTGACTCAGAATATGAACATGATAAGAAATATCAGGACGAGTGACAGCAAGATAAACAAGACTCCCAACAAGATGGAGATAACGGGTGGGATCAGGAAGAGGATCACCATCAGTAGGACAAAGCTTAACATTAAGCTCCGTAGGAGTATCAACCGTGCGCTCATCCCCAAGAGCAGCACGAGCAAGAAGATCCTGAATGTACTTTTCCTGAGAGATAGAAAAGCCATCAGAAGTGGAGAAAACCTCAATGCCAAGAAAATAGCGAAGAGGACCGAGATCAGTCATAAGAAACTGATCACGAAGACGAGTCTTGACGAAGGCAATATACTCAGGATCATCACCAGTAATGATCATGTCATCAACATAGAGAAGAAGAAGAGTACGTCCACTAGGAGAAGTGTGAACAAAAAGTGCTGGATCATGAAGACTAGGAGAGAAACCAGCAGCAGTCACCACAGAGGCGAAGCGCTCAAACCAGGCACGAGGGGCCTGTTTGAGACCATAGAGAGAACATCGAAGACGACAAACCATCCCATCGGGAACAGAATACCCAGGAGGAGGTTGCATGTAAACCTCCTCACTCAACTTGCCATTAAGAAAAGCATTCTGAACATCAAGCTGGGAGACATACCAGCGGCGAACAGAAGCAACAGCAAGAAGGGTACGCACAGTAGTCATATGAGCCACAGGGGCAAAAGTCTCATCATAGTCACGGCCGTGCTCCTGTTGAAAACCACGAGCCACAAGACGCGCTTTATAGTGCTCAAGAGATCCATCAGAGCGAGACTTAATTTTATAGACCCACTTACACGTGATGGGACGAACAGCAGAAGGGGGAGAAACAAGATCCCAAGTGCCAGTACGCTCAAGCGCAGCGATCTCCTTAGCCATGGCAAGCTGCCATTCAGGATGACGCTCAACATCCCGATAAGAAGTCGGCTCGGAAACGACAGAGAGACCATACTGACTAGGAGAGTAACGAACTGGAGCACGACGCTGACGAACAGGCCGTGAAGGAGGAAGCTCATCTGCAGAAGACAAGTCATCAGCAGAAGAGGAAGAAGGGATAGCATCGGAAGGAGCCAAAGCCGGAGAACGAGGAGTACTAGGTGGACTAGACGAACGAGAAGATGGCGCCGAAGAGGGCGCATCAGCAGTAGGAGGGAGGGGAGGAGGGACAGCAGGGGTGCATCCGGAAAAAGAAGAAAAGAGATATCATCCACCGGGTAAGTACCCGAGGTGGGGCGAGGATAGAAGGGACGCGTCTCATCAAACGTGACGTCACGAGAGATGCGCATCTGACGACCAACGGGGTCCCAACAGCGATAGCCCTTATGCTCATCACTGTATCCGAGAAAAACACACTCAACAGATTGAGCGGTCAGTTTGGTGCGTTCGCGAGGAGGCAGAAGAACATAGCAGACGCAACCAAATGAACGAAGAGTCGAGTAGTCTGGAGAAACACCAGAGAGACGCTCGAGAGGAATGCCACCAGCAGAGCGGCGGAAGGCTGAATGTTAATGAGGTGGGCCGACGTAGCGACGGCCTCGGCCAATGTGGCGGAAGAGAAGAAGCAATCATCATAGCACGGGTGGTCTCAAGAAGATGACGATGCTTACGCTCGGCGGCGCCATTTTGAGCATGCGCGCCGGGACAAGAAAACTGAGCGAGGGTGCCCTCCTCAGCAAGGACACCAAGAAGGTGCTGGGAGATATACTCACCAGCAGAATCAGCACGGAACACGCGAATGGGTGAAGAATACTGAGTGCGGACCATGGCCGCAAAACGCTGATAAATAGAGAGCACCTCACTGCGAGAGCGCATGAAAAACACCCAGGTGTACCGTGAAAAATCATCAATGAATAATATATAGTATCGATGGCCCCCTTTCGAAGCTTTCGAAGCGAAGGGAGCCGGACCCCAAACATCTGAATGGACTAAATCGAACGGTCGCTGAGAGACAGACACACTAGTAGGATAGGGAAGCTGAATCTGTTTGCCTAACCTACAACCCTGACAGTGTAACGACCCATCTTCAGAGACAGACCCCAGAAGGCCACGATGAACCAAAGACGACAGGCGAGAGTCACAAAGGTGACCAAGGCGATGATGCCACTGCTGAAAAGAGTCGGTGATAGAGGCAACAACCGGAGGAGAACTGGCAGATGAAGTGACAGCGGAAGGAACACGAAGCCAGTCTAACTCCCAAAGCCCCGGAGACTTACGGCTACGAGGGCCAGCTCCAACCAGGGTCTGTGTGCGACGAACCTGAACCGCACAAGACTCAGCGTCAAGAATGACGCGACAACCAGAATCGGTGAGCTGGCTAGCAGAGAAAAGGTTCATCTGAAAGCGAGGAACATGAGAAACATCAGGGACAGAGAAAGAGGGAGTAGAAAGGGTGACTCTACTAGAAACAGGAATAGAGGTACCATCAGCCGTGACAATACGGACAGGAGAAAGAAGAGACCGAAGAGCAGACACAATAGAAGACTCAGAGGTCATATGAAAGGAAGCTTCAGAATCCAGATACCACGGGGACGTACCTGACTGTGTAGAAAGTGGTGGTCGCGCAGTGCCAGAAGAGCCGATCCACAAACCAGCAGCGCCCGGCGAGGAAGAGTCTGTAATAGCGAGCCGACCACGAAGACCCATGAGAATGTCCTGATCAGAGAGTGCAACTGCAGAAGATCCTGAAGAGCCAGCCTGCTGACGATCCTGGAACTGCTGACGTAAACTGGGATCCCGCGTCCAGTAGGTGGAGGAAGTGTGGTCAACCTTGCCATAGTAGGTGCAATGAGGACGAGGGCGGAGACTCGGACCGCGAGGCTGCTGATGTAAACTGGAATCCCAAGCATCAAGCAGGTAGTGAAGCTGCGCTATCTCATGCGCAGAGAGGGACGCGACTGGAGAGGTCGACGTACAATCAGATGCCGACGAGGAGCTATCACCCACACGCACAGAGGCCACCAAAGGGGGCGACGGAGAGCAACACGCCGATGAAGACAGAGTCGGCAAAGCGCGGTCATAACCACGTGAAGAGGCCGTGAAAGTCGATGTAGAGCGGCAGGCCGACGTAGACGGAGTCGACGAAGCGCGGCCATAACCGCGGGAAGAGACCGCAAAAGTCGATGTAGAGCGGCGGGCCGACGTAGACGAAGTCGGCGAAGCGCGGGCAGAGCCGCATGAAGAGGCCGCAAACGGCGACGAACAATGGCTAGCCGTCATACACGGAGGCAGCGGACAAATACCAAGTACCGAAGGGAGGCCCAAAGATAAGGCGGGATCAGCGGAAGAAGACATCGGATAACAACAGCTGACGACAATATTTTTTTTAATTTGCTTTTTTTTTTTGCTTTTTTTTAGATCGAAGTCAGAGAAAACGGATCGGGGGCGACCGGTGCGAGAGAGCAGGGGCTGGCGCGAGCGAAGTCAACAGCAGGAGAAACCGGCACGGGAGAGCAGGTGCCGATCGGGGCGGGGCGGCGCAGGATGAGCAGGCAGGGGCGGGCGGATCCTGGCGCGCGGTCCAATCGGGACACAAGGAAGATCGGGGCGGAGCGGCACTGTTCTTCCGGTGAAGGGCGTCGGGCGGAGACGTGCGAGCCCTGGCATCAGGCAGCAAGCGGGAGCGCTGCGAGTCCTGGCGTCGGGCGGAGTCGGCGGGAGCTGATACGCGTACAGCACGCGACCGTTGGGAACCCCAAGAGGAAGGAGTGATGCGTACAGCGGCAAGTTTTCCCTCAGTAAGAAACCAAGGTTTATCGAACCAGTAGGAGCCAAGAAGCACGTTGAAGGTTGATGGCGGCGGAGTGTAGTGCGGCGCAACACCAGGGATTCCGGCGCCAACGTGGAACCTGCACAACACAACCAAAGTACTTTGTCCCAACGTAACAGTGAGGTTGTCAATCTCACCGGCTTGCTGTAACAAAGGATTAGATGTATAGTGTGGATGATGATTGTTTGTAGAGAACAGTAGAACGAGTATTGCAGTAGATTGTATTCGATGTAAAAGAATGGACCGGGGTCCACAGTTCACTAGATGCGTCTCTCCCATAAGAATAAGCATGTTGGGTGAACAAATTACAGTTGGGCAATTGACAAATAAAGAGGGCATGACCATGCATATACATGTTATGATGAGTATTGTGAGATTTAATTGGGCATTACGACAAAGTACATAGACCGCTATCCAGCATGCATCTATGCCTAAAAAGTCCACCTTCAGGATATCATCTGAACCCCCTCCAGTATTAAGTTGCAAACAACAGACAATTGCATTAAGTATGGTGCGTAATGTAATCAACAAATACATCCTTAGACATATCATTGATGTTTTATCCCTAGTGGCAACAGCACATCCACAACCTTAGAGGTTTCTGTCACTCCCCCAGATTCAATGGAGACATGAACCCACTATCGAGCATAAATACTCCCTCTTGGAGTTACAAGCAAAAACTTGGCCAGAGCCTCTACTAGTAACGGAGAGCATGCAAGATCATAAACAACACATAGATGATATTGATAATCAACATAACATAGCATTCATTTATTTATCGGATCCCAACAAACACAACATGTAGCATTACAGATAGATGATCTTGATCATGTTAGGCAGCTCACAAGATCCAACAATGATAGCACAATTAGGAGAAGACGACCATCTAGCTACTGCTATGGACCCATAGTCCAGGGGTAGACTACTCACTCATCACTCCGGAGGCGACCATGGCGGTGAAGAGTCCTCCGGGAGATGATTCCCCTCTCCGGCAGGGTGCCGGAGGCGATCTCCTGAATCCCCCGAGATGGGATTGGCGGCGGCGGCGTCTCTGGAAGGTTTTCCGTATCGTGGCTCTCGGTACTGGAGTTATTCTCGACGAAGGCTTAAGTAGGTGATACGTCTCCGACGTATCGATAATTTCTTGTGTTCCATGCCACATTATTGATGATATCTACATGTTTTATGCACACTTTATGTCATATTCGTGCATTTTCTGGAACTAACCTATTAACAAGATGCCGAAGTGCCAGTTCCTGTTTTCTGCTGTTTTTGGTTTCAGAAATCCTCGGAACGAAATATTCTCGGAATCGGACGAAATCAACGCCCAGGTTCCTATTTTGCCCGGAAGCATCCAGAACACCCGAGAACCGCCAGAGAGGGGGCACAGGCCCACCAAACCCTAGGCCGGCGCGGCCAAGGGGGGCCCGTGCCCCCCTATAGTGTGGCCACCCCTTCGACCCTCTGACGCCGCCTCTTCGCCTATTTAAGCCTCCTCGACCTAAAACCTCGATACGAAAAAGCCACGGTACGAGAAACCTTCCAGAGCCGCCGACATCGCGAAGCCAAGATCTGGGGGACAGGAGTCTCTGTTCCGGCACGCCGCCGGAACGGAGAAGTGCCCCCGGAAGGCTCCTCCATCGACACCGCTGCCATCTCCACCGCCATCTTCATCACCGCTGCTGCTCCCATGAGGAGGGAGTAGTTCTCCATCGAGGCTCGGGGCTGTACCGGTAGCTATGTGGTTCATCTCTCTCCTATGTACTTCAATACAATAATCTCATGAGCTGCCTTACATGATTGAGATTCATATGATGATACTTGTAATCTAGATGTCGTTATGCTAGTCAAGTGAATTTTACTTATGTGATCTCCGGAGACTCCTTGTCCCACGTGTGTAAAGGTGACAGTGTGTGCACCGTGTGGGTCTCTTAGGCTATATTTCACAGAATACTTATTCACTGTTATGAATGGCATAGTGAAGTGCTTATTTATATCTCTTTATGATTGCAATGTGTTTTGTATCACAATTTATCTATGTGCTACTCTAGCAATGTTATTAAAGTAGTTTTATTCCTCCTGCACGGTGTAATGGTGACAGTGTGTGCATCCGTGTTAGTACTTGGTTTATGCTATGATTATGATCTCTTGTAGATTATGAAGTTAACTATTGCTATGATAGTATTGATATGATCTATGCCTCCTTTCTTAGCATGAAGGTGACAGTGTGCATGCTATGTTAGTACTTGGTTTAGTCTTATTGATCTTTCATGCACTCTAAGGTTATTTAAATATGAACATTGAATTGTGGAGCTTGTTAACTCCGGCATTGAGGGTTCGTGTAATCCTACGCAATGTGTTCATCATCCAACAAGAGTGTAGAGTATGCATTTATCTATTCTGTTATGTGATCAATGTTGAGAGTGTCCACTAGTGAAAGTCTAATCCCTAGGCCTTGTTCCTAAATCGCTATCATTTGCTTGTTTCTTGTTTCTTTGCGTTACTACTCTTGCGTTACTACGCTTGTTTATCTGGGCAAAGCACTTTTCAGTGCCGTTGCTACTACTTATTCATACCACCTGTATTTCACTATCTCTTCGCCGAACTAGTGCACCTATTAGGTGTGTTGGGGACACAAGAGACTTCTTGCTTTGTGGTTGCAGGGTTGCATGAGAGGGATATCTTTGACCTCTTCCTCCCTGAGTTCGATAAACCTTGGGTGATCCACTTAAGGGAAAACTTGCTGCTGTTCTACAAACCTCTGCTCTTGGAGGCCCAACACTGTCTACAGGAAAAGGAGGGGGCGTAGACATCAGTAGGCGGAAGGGTAGGTCAGGGGGCGCCACGAGGGGCCCACACCAAAGGCCGGCGCGGCCAGGGCTTGGGCCGCGCCGCCCTGGTGTGTGGCGGCCTCGTCGCCCCACTTCGTTTCCTCTCCGGACTTCTGGAAGCTTCGTGGAAAAATAAGATCCTGGGCGTTGATTTCGTCAAATTCCGAGAATATTTCCTTACTAGGATTTCTGAAACCAAAAACAGCAGAAAACAGCAACTGGCTCTTCGGCATCTCGTTAATAGGTTAGTGCCAGAAAATGCATAAATATGACATAAAGTATGTATAAAACATGTAGGTATCATCAATAAAGTAGCATGGAACATAAGAAATTATCGATACGTTGGAGACGTATCAGCATCCCCAAGCTTAGTTCCTACTCGTCCCGAGTAGGTAAACGATAACAAAGATAATTTCTGAAGTGACATGCTATCATAATCTTGATCATACTATTGTAAGCACATGTAATGAATGCAGCGATCAAAAGCAATGGTAAATGTAATAAGTAAACAATTGAATCATATAGCAAAGACTTTTCATGAATAGTACTTTCAAGACAAGTATCAATAAGTCTTGCATAAGAGTTAACTCATAAAGCAATAAATTCATAGTAAAGGCATTGAAGCAACACAAAGGAAGATTAAGTTTCAGCGGTTGCTTTCAACTTGTAACATGTATATCTCATGGATATTGTCAACATAAAGTAATATAATAAGTGCAATATGCAAGTATGTAGGAATCAATGCACAGTTCACACAAGTGTTTGCTTCTTGAGATGGAGAGAAATAGGTGAACTGACTCAACATAAAAGTAAAAGAAAGGCCCTTCGCAGAGGGAAGCATCGATTGCTATATTTGTGCTAGAGCTTTGATTTTGAAAATAAGAAACAATTTTGTCAACGGTAGTAATAAAGCATATGCATCATGTAAATTATATCCTACAAGTTGCAAGCATCATGCATAGTATACTAATAGTGCCCGCACCTTGTCCTAATTAGCTCGGATTACCTGGATTATCACCGCAATACATATGTTTTAACCAAGTGTCACAAAGGGGTACTTCTATGCCGCCTGTACAAAGGTCTAAGGAGAAAGCTCGCATTGGATTTCTCGCTTTTGATTATTCTCAACTTAGACATCCATACCGGGACAACATAGACAACAGATAATGGACTCCTCTTTAATGCATAAGCATTCAACAACAATTAATTTTCTCATATGAGATTGAGGATATTTGTCCAAAACTGAAACTTCCACCATGGATCATGGCTTTAGTTAGCGGCCCAATGTTCTTCTCTAACAGTATGCATGCTCAAACCATTCAACTCATGGTAAATCGCCCTTACTTCAGACAAGACGGACATGCATAGCAACTCACATGATATTCAACAAATAGTAGTTGATGGCGTCCCCAGGAACATGGTTATCGCACAACAAGCAACTTATAAGAGATAAAATGCATAAGTACACATTCAATACCACAATAGTTTTTAGGCTATTTATCCCATGAGCTATATATTGCAAAGGTAAAGAATGGAAATTTAAAGGTAGCACTCAAGCAATTTACTTTGGAATGGCGGAGAAATACCATGTAGTAGGTAGGTATGGTGGACACAAATGGCATAGTGTTTGGCTCAAGGATTTGGGATGCATGAGAAGTATTCCCTCTCGATACAAGGCTTAGGCTAGCAAGGCTATTTGAAACAAACACAAGTATGAAGCGGTACAGCAAAACTCACATAAAATACATATTGTAAGCATTATAAGACTCTATACCGTCTTCCTTGTTGTTCGACCCTTACTAGAAAATATCTAGACCTTAGAGAGACCAATTATGCAAACCAAATTTTAGCGAGCTCTATGTATTTCTTCATTAATAGGTGCAAAGCATATGATGCAAGAGCTTAAACATGAGCACAACAATTGCCAAGTATCACATTATTCAAGACATTCTACCAATTACCACACGTAGCATTTCCCGTTTCCAACCATATAACAATTTAACGAAGCAGATTCAACCTTCGCCATGAACATTATGAGTAAAGCCTAAGGACATATTTGTCCATATGCAACAGCGGAGCGTGTCTCTCTCCCACGCAATGAATGCTAGGATCCAACTTTATTCAAACAAAACAAAAACAAAAATAAACAGACGCTCCAAGCAAAGTACATAAGATGTGATGGAATAAAAATATAGTTTCACTAGAGGAACCTGATAATGTTGTCGATGAAGAAGGGGATGCCTTGGACATCCCCAAGCTTAGACGCTTGAGTCTTCTTGAAATATGCAGGGGTGAACCACCGGGGCATCCCCAAGCTTAGAGCTTTCACTCTCCTTGATCATATTGTATCATCCTCCTCTCTTGATCCTTGAAAACTTCCTCCACACCAAACTTAAAACAACTCATTAGAGGGTTAGTGCACAATCAAAATTCACATGTTCAGAGGTGACATAATCATTCTTAACACGTCTGGACATTGCACAAAGCTACTGAAAGTTAATGGAATAGAAAAATCCAGCAAGCATAGCAAAACAGGCAATGCGAAATAAAAGGCAGAATCTATCAAAACAGAACAGTCCGTAAAGACGAATTTCTAAGAGGCACCAGACTTTCTCAAATGAAAATACTCAAATTGAATGAAAGTTGCGTACATATCTGAGGATCACTCACGTAAATTGGCATAATTTTCTGAGTTACCTACAGAGAATTAGGCCCAGATTCGTGACAGTAAGAAATCTGTTTCTGCGCAGTAATCCAAATCTAGTATGAACCTTACTATCAAAGACTTTACTTGGCACAACAATGCAACAAAACTAAGATAAGGAGAGGTTGCTACAGTAGTAACAACTTCCAAGACTCAAATATAAAACAAAAGTGCAGTAGTAAAATCATGGGTTGTCTCCCATAAGCGCTTTTCTTTAACGCCTTTCAGCTAGGCGCAGAAAGTGTGTATCAAGTATTATCAAGAGATGATGCATCTACAGCGGGGTTTGGAGTTTTCTCAACCATGCGTTGTATTTTGTATACATAAGTTTCAGAGGCTCCCTTTTCATTAATCTTGGGCTTGCTACTCTCATCAAACAAATTTTCAGGGACAAGCCAAGCGTAATTATCATCTAGAGCTTCATGCATTCCTAGGAGCTTACAAGGTATTGGTGCTTTAATCTCCCCACCATCATTAACATTATTAGTGTACTTAATTCTATCCATATCCATCTTTTCAAGTGTTCTTTTAAAATCGGTGAACATACCAAGCCTCTTATGCTTAATAAAAACTTTTCTAGCTTCTTTAGCTATATCCTCAAATTCTCGCACAAGGACTTTTAAAACAAAATCTCTCTTTTCTCCCATCTCCATATCAGAAAGTGTAAGAAACATGTGTTGTATCATGGGGTTGAGACTAATAAATCTAGTTTCCATCATGCGTACCAAACAGACAGAGGCATCTTCATAGGTAGGGACAGTTTTTGCCAGGGGTATATCTTCAAGATCTTCATGCATACTAACATGGGTGAAAAATTCTTCTATATTATCTCTTCCAATTATAGACCCTTGTCCTACCGGTATATCTTTTAAAGTAAAATTGGGAGGAAACATGATGAAATAAGTAAGGCAAATGCAAGTAACTAATTTTTTGTGTTTTTAATATGGAGAACAAGATAGCAAATAAAGTAAAACTAGCAACTAATTTTTTGTGTTTTGATTTAGTGCAGCAAACAAAGTACTAAATAAAATAAAGCAAGACAAAAACAAAGTAAAGAGATTGGAAGTGGAGACTCCCCTTGCAGCGTGTCTTGATCTTCCCGGCTACGGTGCCAGAAAACAGTCTTGATACGCGTACAACACGCGACCGTTGGGAACCCCAAGAGGAAGGTGTGATGCGTACAGCGGCAAGTTTTCCCTCAGTAAGAAACCAAGGTTTATCGAACCAGTAGGAACCAAGAAGCACGTTGAAGGTTGATGGCGGCGGAGTGTAGTGCGGCGTAACACCAGGGATTCCGGCGCCAACGTGAAACCTGCACAACACAACCAAAGTATTTTGTCCCAACGTAACAGTGAGGTTGTCAATCTCACCGGCTTGCTGTAACAAAGGATTAGATGTATAGTGTGGATGATGATTGTTTGCAGAGAACAGTAGAACGAGTATTGCAGTAGATTGTATTCGATGTAAAAGAATGGACCGGGGTCCACAGTTCACTAGAGGCGTCTCTCCCATAAGAATAAGCATGTTGGGTGAACAAATTACAGTTGGGCAATTGACAAATAAAGAGGACATGACCATGCACATACATGTTATGATGAGTATTGTGAGATTTAATTGGGCATTACGAAAAAGTACATAGACCGCTATCCAGCATGCATCTATGCCTAAAAAGTCCACCTTCAGGTTATCATCCGAACCCCCTCCAGTATTAAGTTGCAAACAACAGACAATTGCATTAAGTATGGTGCGTAATGTAATCAACAAATACATCCTTAGACATAGCATTGATGTTTTATCCCTAGTGGCAACAGCACATCCACAACCTTAGAGGTTTCTGTCACTCCCCCAGATTCAATGGAGACATGAACCCACTATCGAGCATAAATACTCCCTCTTGGAGTTACAAGCAAAAACTTGGCCAGAGCCTCTACTAGTAACGGAGAGCATGCAAGATCATAAACAACACATAGATGATATTGATAATCAACATAACATAGCATTAATTTATTCATCGGATCCCAACAAACACAACATGTAGCATTACAGATAGATGATCTTGATCATGTTAGGCAGCTCACGAGATCCAACAATGATAGCACAATTAGGAGAAGACGACCATCTAGCTACTGCTATGGACCCATAGTCCAGGGGTAGACTACTCACTCATCACTCCGGAGGCGACCATGGCGGTGAAGAGTCCTCCGGGAGATGATTCCCCTCTCCGGCAGGGTGCCGGAGGCGATCTCCTAAATCCCCCGAGATGGGATTGGCGGCGGCGTCTCTGGAAGGTTTTCTGTATCGTGGCTCTCGGTACTGGAGTTATTCTCGACGAAGGCTTAAGTAGGCGGAAGGGTAGGTCAGGGGGCGCCACGAGGGGCCCACACCACAGGCCGGCGCGGCTAGGGCTTGGGCCGCGCCGCCCTGGTGTGTGGCGGCCTCGTCGCCCCACTTCGTTTCCTCTCCGGACTTCTGGAAGCTTCGTGGAAAAATAAGATCCTGGGCGCTGATTTCGTCCAATTCCGAGAATATTTCCTTACTAGGATTCTGAAACCAAAAACAGCAGAAAACAGCAACTGGCTCTTCGGCATCTCGTTAATAGGTTAGTGCCGGAAAATGCATAAATATGACATAAAGTATGTATAAAACATGTAGGTATCATCAATAAAGTAGCATGGAACATAAGAAATTATCGATACGTTGGAGACGTATCAGGAGCGGGACCGGCCTGGCATCTGGTGGAATCGGCCAGGCGTCGGGCGGAATCGGTCCGGCCTCCCGAGCGGAATCGGCGAGCGGGAGCAGCTCCCAGATCGAAGACGGGGAATCGGGGAGAGATTGGGAGCAGGTCGCGACCAGAGACGGGGATCGAAGACGGGAATTGGAAGAGCAGCACGGACGATGGATGGGAGACTGGAAGATGAACAAGCAACGTCGGCCGGGAGAACTAGAGGATCAAATTTTGCTCTGATACCATGTTAAGCTTCATGCACTAGCCACTTGAACCAAAAGTCCGAACTGATGGAAAGGGCTAGGCAATTCACATATACACTTCACAACATTGTTAAGCTTCATGCACTAGCCACTTGAACCAAAAGTCCGAACTGATGGAAATGGCTAGGCAATTCACATATACACTTCACAACACCCCCACTCGCGTGTGACGGGAGAAGAGAAAGTCAACACGTGAAAGAAGAAGAGCACACCGAAACAGCGGTGGCTAAAGAGGGGGCAACAGCAATTTTTAGGCTTAATTGCGAAAACCATGTGAAAGCCAGGATTTGAACTCGAGACCTGGGGCTCTGATACCATGTTAGGGAAATATGCTTGTTGTATTACCAGGGGGCCAAAGGCCACAATATATAGTACATGTACAGGTGCACATATGCAGAAAGCCCCCTAACATAGGGAGAAACTACAGTATACAGATATATACATCTAACATTCCCTATCTCTTAAAGCCCTATCAGACTTCGATCCATACGGCGCCGGCCAATTTTGGAGCCCAATAGAATCGCCGGCAACCCCGTGCCGGCCCCTTTGCCAAGGGCACGAATCGGGCGCGCCGGGGTCTCGCAAGGCTGAAAATTTTGGGCGTGGGAGCCGCCTTTCAGTGACGCTAGGCGGGATATTTTATCGCCACGACGCCTGGCGGGAAACTCTCCCGTCACGGTGCCGCGCGGGAAAGTCTCCCGCCACGACACCGGGCGGGATGTTTCCCGCCTCGCCGGCGATCTATATTATCCCTCCTCCCTCGCCATTGCTGCAAAAACCCTAGAAAAAAGCACAATGTGGAATTCGTGGGATGAGGCGGAGGTAGAAGTGTTCGAGGTGGACCCGTAGCTCGCAGAGTACGAGGTGTGGGAGGAGGCGGCGCTAGCGGCGACCATAGATGCCTACGACGCGGGCGAGCGGCAGCGACGGGAGCGGAGGGAGTGCGTGGAGGCGCGACGGGAGGCGGAGCGGCAGCGGCAGGAGGCGGAGCGGCGGCGCCATGAGGAGGAGAACCGGGTGGCGCTCGAGGAGGCGGAGAGGCTGGAGATCCTGGAGGCGCTGCGGCGGCGGGAGGCGGCGAGCGAGCGCCGGTGGGAGGCGCGATGGCAGAAGGGGTGGGAGGAGCTTGCGCTACGGCGGTTGCAGCGGGAGGAGACGCAGCGTCAGGATGAAATCTACGAGGCGCGTCGTTTGGCGGAGATGCCGCTCCGGCTACAGTGGCAGGAGTTGGATCACCGTCGGCGACGGGAGGAGCTGGAGCAGCAGCTGCGTCAGGAGGCAGTGGCCGCGGATAGAGCCGCTTACTTGACGTTCGTGGCGGAGAGAGCAGGGGATTATCGACGGAGGAGCAGCGGAGAGAGCAGGGGAGAGACCACCGGGCGAAAATATTATTCATTCCTCGATCCTGAATGACATTAAAATGGAACTCTAAGCATAATATGTAGTTTGTGTAAAAAAAAAAAATATCTATCGGAGCCGCTGTTTTGGGGGCGCCGGTGTGGGAACAGCTCCCCCAAATAGAGGATGTTGTGCCGGCGGCCCCCAAATAGAGGTGTCGACGCCCCTGCCGGCGCCTATTTTGCGGCTACCGGTAGAGATGCTCTAATTGAGCTCAAATCGATGGTGATGTTTGCTGCCCAGATCGAATTCAAATAGATGTGGTTTAGACTTAACCATGTAACTGAGTATCACATGAATTGTCTTGTGATTCCCAACGATTCGGTGAAAAAAATTGATGGCACCAAAATATTTGAGTTGGGCAAATTATGTGTGTTTCAGTGAGACCACTCTTTTCTAAGTTCAAATAACTAATTATTTTCTTACAGGACGAAGAACTCAATGGAAATTTGAGCGAGCCATGGGTCGCGTGGTTCATTGGGTTCGTCCAAGCCCCCCATGTTATGAATTCTATTTCTAGGGCTCTAAGATAGGGGGAAAAGTTTCGATAGGGTTTGTGAAATTAAATGTTTTTGGTAGGTAGTGAGAAAAGCTATTCTTGGCTGTAAATTCCGGTTAAATTTAAAAAATCCCCATCATCACAGTTTTACAAAACATAGCAAGACATCAGGAAATATATTTTCGTATTGTATGCAGCTGATATTTTCTCCTATAGACTCGATCAAACTTCATATGTTCATCAAAACTAAAACGCAACATAATTTTAGAAAAGAGGGGACATGTAGACATAGCAAACATCTACGTCACAAAGTTTCAGTTACGGGTTCAACTCGCAATTTTGAGAAACAGGACTAACAAATTTAGTTAGTCCGTACTAGTATTTGATTTATTTGAGATAATAACTACCGGAATTCATTGACGAAACCGATTACAAACAACTCTAAAAATAAAGGAAAATACAATATGATCCTAGACTTTTGCAACGTCACCAAACAAGTATAGAGACCGGATCAAGAGGCAGCATATCTTCCAACAACATCGAATCACCATCGCCACACTGGGCTTTGAACAGCGTAGGAGTGCCCATCCCGGAGGGTGAGAGCTAATTGCTAATATTCTTTTCCAGACCATCGGGCAGGCAGGAGATGGGGAAGAGCCAGCAGTACCTCCAGACAAAGATCCCCGAGCAGTAGACCCATGCCACCCGTAGAACACTCCACCATCTAGTAGGTTCAGGCGTCGACACGCCAAGACGCTGCAGTCGCAGACCACCAGAAGAGCACACACGACCCTAAAAAGGAGGATGGTGGTGCCATCCCCTTCCTCTCCCTCGCCACCACAACCGGCCAAGGGGAAGACAACATCATCAGCACTCCTGAATAGACTCCACATACCCCACGGCGGGGTCGAAGATCGGCCGCACCCGGGGAGACCACCCTCCCCAGATCCACAGATCTGATAGAATACCTGGCCAGCAGCTCGCCAGCGCTGCCACAAGTGGCCTTGGCGAGATGAGGATCGAGCTCCAACCCTCTTATTCTGATGCGACGCCGCCTCCACCATCCCGACGACGTCCCTCCAAAAACCAAGCCGAGCAGCTACCCGGCGCAGCAGGAGAGGATCCCCTGCCGCCGCCACGCCACCGGGGCTTTGCCCGACGGTGCCACCGGCGGCGGTAGGAGGAGGAGGGAGTTGGGGGCTAGGGTTGGGAGGGGGTGGGTTTCTTCGTGTGTGTTTTGCTTCATGCCGTTAACTCCGTACTAGTGTTAATTGACCAAATGTTGCGGCAATCTTTTGTAGATTCCACAACTCAAGGTGGTGAGCATCGGAAGATCGAGTTCGACCACACCCAAATTGGAAGCCAATGGAGCTACTCGTGACACCGCTAGGTTTTGCTGTATTTGTAAGAAATTCATGTACTAATTTGTTTGATGGGCACCTTTTTCGAATTGTGAGTTTCTACCTTTTATTTTGATAAAATTCGCAATAAACCTCTGCCATCCCTTTAGAAAATGAATTTATTAAGAATGTAAAATGGTGTAGCCCGACATCAAACAATGGCAGGCTGACGGTACAACGTTCGTCCACGTGGACAACAGCCCATCCAACGGACAGTAGAAGCTCCTCGCAGCAGCTCAGCCCAGGGTTTATCGCCCGAGCCGCCGCCGCCGCCGCCGACCTAAACCCGCGCCCCTTCCGCCCACCTCGCCGCCGCCTTCCGCAACCACCGGCGGCAAACCATGTGGGCGCTGAGAGGCCTCCGCCGAAACCTCCCGAGGGCAGCCTCCGGGCCGCTCCACGGGAGGTGCGCCCCATCGATAAGCTCCGCTCGCTTCGAGGCGGCGAGGAGAGGAGGGGACGAGGCGGCGGCCTCCGCGGCGGCAAGGGGAGGAGGGGACGAGGCGGCGGCCTCCGCGTCGGCGACGGCGGGCGCGGGAGTGCTGTGCCGGCGGCTGATGTCGACGAGCAAAGGGAGGAGCATGCGGAGCAAGGTGGAGAAGCGAATGGCGAAGGAGACCGGCCGCACGCAGCGGGAGCTGCGCCGCGCCGTCAAGCTCAGGAAGAAGCTCATGACCGAAGACGAGAGGCTCATCTACAGCATGCGGAGGGTAAGCGCCGTTTCCCCTCGCTTCCCGTCCCCTCCAACGCCCATTCCGGCGCAGGCGAAATGCTCCCCCCTCTCTTGTGGCGATGGTGCTTGCGGCATTTCGCCGTGATCCACTTTCTACGGTGAGATTTGTTCGATGTGCGCCTGCCTTTTATCAAGGGAATTCAGGATGTTTTTCCGCTTGTAAGAGCGAGAAATGCATCATTTGCATTGTGATATTTGTTCAAGTAATGATGAATCAAAGAAAGGAGATGGTATAAATCCAACTCCATTGCCTGTAAACTAAGATATTTTGATATAGATAACAAGGCTATCTCAAATAAAATACATCAGCTAACTCTGATAGAAAACTAAGACCTGTGGCTTCCCATTGTACTGATGATGCATGCACACAATCAATCGTGTGTTTAGGTGATCACCAACACCCGTACGGTTTCACAGTTAACAAAATAAAACTTACATAACCAATTGCCGGTGCCAATTGTTTGGACAGTTTGGTTTCTCAGATAAATATCAACATTTGCATTTGTCCTGATTGCCCGGTGAAGAATAGGTCACATCAGAGCTTGTAGAATATGCTTACCTTCTTTCTGAAATATAGGACATAGGCACGTTGTTCTCAGGATCTAAACAAGTGGTTCTCTAGTTGCTGCATTGAAGCATCTACTGAAAAAGGCTTACATTTGCCAGATCTATCAAGAAATTTTGTTTACACCGCTTTCCCATTTTTTCTGTTCTTTTGCTGCACGCATTTGGTGAGGAATTATGTACTCCTTGCCTCATCATTTCATTCCTTCTCTATAGAGATCAAACTAAGTACGATATCTATTTTATTTGTCATGTTTCTGTTTACTCAGCTTGTGTTATAATCTTGATTTTATTTGAATTGAAGAATCATATTTAGCATAGAAAATTCACTGGCTTGCCATGTTTTCTGGTTAATTTTATTTAGGCCAAGAAAAAAGTTGCTTTACTTCTACAAAAGCTCAAGAAGTACGAGCTACCAGACCTGCCAGCTCCTCGTCATGATCCAGAGCTTTTAACAGCTGAGCAGCTACAGGCTTACAAGAAGATTGGATTCAGAAATAGAAACTATGTCCCTGTTGGAGTTCGTGGAGTCTTTGGAGGTGTTGTTCAAAACATGCATATGCACTGGAAATTCCATGAGACGGTACAAGTTTGCTGTGACAACTTTCCAAAGGAAAAAATTAAGGAAATGGCATCAATGCTAACAAGATTGAGTGGTGGTATAGTGGTTAACATTCACAATACCAAAACAATTATCATGTTTCGAGGAAGGAACTACCGTCAACCAAAGAACCTCATACCTTTTAACACGCTTACCAAAAGGAAGGTCAGTCCCTTGCAATTACTTTTTCCTGGTAAATGATGCTTTGGATTATACCACTCTGCAATGACATTTGGACACTCCTATGGATTACTCTAAAAAAAATCAGTTGATAGTTCAACCCAGTTTTCCTATTGTTTCTCACTGTTTTTGGTTTTGTCCATTTTGTATTTATTTGGTTATATTGTTGGCTTTGTGCTATGATTAAATGTGATCATCCTTACTGCAGGCTTTATTCAAGGCTAGATATGAGCAGGCTCTTGAGTCTCAAAAACTAAATATCAAGAAAATAGAGACAAACCTTCGTCGCAAAGGTATCAACCCAGAGGACCCAGTTGCAATGGCCAGTATCCAGCGAGTTGCCTCGACATTCTTTAGAGCCATAGATGAGCAGCAGGGTACTCCCTACGTCTTCCGTGGAGATAATCAACCTCCTGCCGGGACTACTGAATTAAAAGAACCGCATGATCATCCATCTGAGGATAGCGACCAGGAGGAGCTTGACCACTTCATTGCAGAAATAGAGAGTGCAGCAGAGAAACAATGGGAGGAAGAGGAGGCAGCAGAGAAGGAAGAAACTTCAAGGCTGCAATATCGCTACAGAGAAGAGATGGGTGAGCGGAGGGGTTTCAGTAGAAGCTATGACAACTCAGATGGTGATGATAGAAGCCAGGGAAGATACAGGAGAGATAACAACAGCAATAAATGGACAACTGATAAGAGGAGATGGGATGATGATAGTGACATAGAAGCGTCAGGCGAGGATTTGGATGATCGCAGGGGTTTCAGTAGAAGCTACGACAACCCAGATGCCGAGGATAGAAGCCAGGGAAGATACAGGAGAGATAACAATAACAATAACAATAAAAGGACATCAGATTCAAGGAGGTGGGATGATGATACTGAGGCGTCAGGTGAGGACTGGGACTCTGATGATGGCAGGGATAATGCAGTTGGGTTTGACAATGAGAGGGGTGCACCTGATGAACATCCTCGGCGATTTGAAAGCATGAGACCTGAGAGGAGCAGATCTAGTCACACGCAGAACTACACGCCTGGGGCCTCCAGAGGTTCCAGTCAGACTCCAAAAAGATCAGTTACTGTTTCTGATGACAGTGAGGATGACGATTCGGACACTGAAAATGACGATGTGTGGGGATCGGATTACAAGGAAGAGACTAGCTCAAGAGCCCAAAAGGTGAATTTCTCTAATTACGAGAGCAGCAGCAGCAGTGAGGAGGAGGGTACCAGTGACAATTGGAAGCGCAGCGGCAGTACCGGCCAGATGAAGAAAAATACTGATGAGGACTGGGACAGTGACTGAGAAATAAAAGAAACTGTCAAACCTGGATGTTCCATGGCTGATACTGTCGCATTTCATCCACCTGAGTTACTTTAGGAAGGAGTATGATAAGCTTGTTTTGTGGTAGCTTCTGTTTCAACGGTCCAGACAGTTGCTGCTCTGATTCCACTCGACATCGCGGCAAGTGATTGTGAACTGTTTGAATTGCATCTCGAAGCACGTAGTTGACACATCCCAGGCACATTCCTAAAGCAGTCTCTACATGTTACATGTTGCCACCAGCCGTGTGGTGACCATAATGGGAGGCCAAGGTGTTGAATGCGTTCCTTGCCTAATTTGTTTGGCAAATTCCTAGGTTAAAGGGGTCTCTGATGGTTCATCATTTATAAGAACACATCTGCTGTGGACAATAACTTGCACATAGAAGAAATATTGTTTGAAGGCCCTGCTTGTTGTATCCCCTTGAGTAATAATAATTTTATTCTTTCATTGGGATGCTCTTTTTTGAGAGGAAATAGCTGCGAATTTATTATCCGAAGACCGCAGCCTTCCTTAGCTAGCTTATGGGCAACATTGTTCCCAGAACGACTTGCCCATCTGACCAAATGGTCATCTACCGAATGAAGAAGTCCTTAACCTCCTCTATTAGAGGACTGCGTACCGATATGTCCAGCTCCCCGCTTGTCAGCTTCATCATCACACCCTTCTATCCGTTTCCAAAACGATCTTTTTTTAACAAGCCAGAACGACCTTAGACAGGTTCAGATACTTTACCAGTTCTATCGCTAGCTCTCATAGCTCCACCTCCTCTGGATTAGCAACCGAAGGAGAAAAAAATGGTAGGCCCCCGCATGGTAACCTCCATGGTGATCGCCACTTCTCTGCCTCCATTTCCAGTTGATTTCGCCTCCTCTGGATCTGCAACCGAAGGGGGGAAAATGGCAGGCCCCCGCAAGGTAACCTCCATGGTGATCGCCACTTCAGATGATTTCACCACAGCACCATCCGCGTTAACTTTTACCCAGCTTTCCATCAGAGGGCCGGTTGCAGTTTTGGGTTCTGAATGTTGAGCCACTCAATAAGAGCATCTCTAACAGACGCGCTATATCACGGCGCGCTAAAACCAAGAATTTGCGCGCGGTAAACAGATAGCGCGCGCTGTGCCGATTTTTCCTCCGCCGGACGCGCTAATATGCAGCGCGTGCGCGGGCTGAAAAAATGGTCCTCCGCTAGGCGCGGCAAAATACAGCGCGCGCGGGCGCGGAAAATAGATTTCTAGACTATTTTGCATTCACAAAGATCAAATAAACACACATAATTCATGAAACAAATGACACAAAGTGCAACAACATCACATAGTTCAACAACGACACACAAAATGACGTAGTTCAACAATGACACACGACATATGGTTCAAATGGACAAAGTGGAACACATAATGCATATCACAAATGCATATCACACTTCCGTATTTTCCAAGTCAACACCTTCTTCTTCCTCCTCGTCATCTTGGGTTGAAAGAGTAATAGTAGCATTCATGGAAGACACGAAGCTTCCCGGTGGTGCTCCCATACTCCCATACACACCACTCACCGAGCCTCCCATGGTCCCTCCAAACACTCCTCCATAGCTTGGTCCTCCCATGCCGGCCATGCCTCCATAGCCTCCCATGCCGGCCATGCCTCCCATGCCGGCCATGGGTATGCTTCCCATGCCGGCCATGCCTCCCATGGTGGGCATGGGCATGCTTCCCATGCCGGCCATGCCTCCCATGCCTCCTCCAAACGTCGGCATGCCTCCTCCAAACATGCCGGTAGTGGAAGTGTTCATGTTGGCTACCAACAATCTCTTTTTGGCCAACACTTCATCGCGAAGAAGGTTGATGTACTCCTTTTGCCTCTCATCCATATGGGAAGTATCCATCAAGAAAAGCTTCCTCTCCTCCTCCGCTAGGCGTGCATGCTCCTCGGTGGCTTGCCTCTTCTCCTCCAAAGCCAACTTCCTCTCCTCGTTAGCGGCAATCCTCTCCTCCAAAGCGGCTCTCCTAGCTTCAATAGCATCCATAGCCTCTTTCTCCAAGTTTTGTTGCATCTTTCTATCTTCATTTGCTTGCAACCTTGCATTTGCAATCCTTTCCATAGCCATGGCAATGTCATCATCTCCGGCCTTCTTTCCCTTCATTTCCTTGACGGTCTTCCTACCATGCACATTCCTCCGCCCATTGTTGACGGAGTGAGGAGTGGAGCTTCTCTTCTTCCCTTCATCACTTGAATCATCATCATCGATGATTGTTGCATCACCGGTAGCATTGGCCGCCATAGTTGCCGCATCCAACTTGCCGCGCGTCTTCCACTTCTCTTCATTCCCTAGCACGTCATAGCAATGATGCAAGGTGAATGGCTTGCCAAGAATCTTGTTGCCTTTCTTGTTCTTCTTTCCCACATCCCTAAACAATCCTTGAGCCATGGAGTTCTACACATATGCGGAAAAGAAAATAGATGAGCCATATGAAGTAGAACCGTATTCTTCTCATATGAGCCATATGGTGAACATAGTAGAATGACTTACCCTATCATTCTCATTAGTGCCACTTGGATTGAGAACATCGATGTTGGCTTGCACGCTCGCCCATTTTTGGCAATCGGTGTTGATATCGGACCAACGGGACCGAAGTGAGCGCATGGTTCGCTCGATCCCACTTGTGTTGTGTGTGTTGAAGTACTCCGTCATCCTCATCCAATATGTTTCTCTTGTTTGATCGGTACCGGTTGTTGGATCCATTCCAATTGTCAACCACGTCTTGCAAAGCAACTTGTCCTCCGCTATGGTGTAGTTGGCGGACCGGCCGGAAGGGCGAGGTTCAATCAACCCTTCTCCTTCCTCATCTACATCCTCATATTCCTCCTCCCCATCGGCGGCTTCATCATGCAAGAACGAGGATCCAACATTCATTGTCTCCATGAATGCCGCATCATCCACTCTACATTGCAATGAAATTCATTACTATACGGCTAGGTATGCATCTAATAAACTACAATTCGACAAAAACTAGTGTTTTTTACCTCTCGGACATTTCATCATCCACCATATGTGCGCCCGCGCGGTTGCCGGACGGAGGCGTCGGCTGGGTCGGCGGAGGAGGAGGAGGAGGAGGAGGCGCCTGGTTCGGCGCCGGAGGAGGAGGCTGCCGGCGGGGGACGGGCGCCTTCGCTTTCTTCGGCGGGGCCGAGGTGCGGCCATTTGTTCGACGGCGCCTTCCCCCTCCTCGGCGTGGGTCGCGCGTTGCCGGTGCCCTGCGCGGCCATCTGCGCCGCGGCAGCGCCGCGTGCGCAGCCCGCGCGCGGCGGACGAAGAGCGCGCGCAGCAGCCGTTGGGTTGCCGCTGTCGGCGCCGCCGCTAGGGTTTGGCGGTGGCGCGGCGGAAGTGGCGGCGGCGGAGGGTGGGACGAGAATAGGGAGGGTCGGCGGGTTGCCGGAGGGTCGTCCATCGTCGGGATCGCCGCGGCGCGCGGAGACGACGGATTGGGCGCTCGGGGCAGCGACGCGGAAGAGGAAGTTTCAGCGCGGGGGATTTTCGCGCTTGGACGAGCGTTGCCGCGCGCTGTAGCCGACGCGCCAGATATGCCGCTCCGGTTTGTGCAAAACGCCACGCGCTCTAAAATTTTTACAGCGCCGCGCCGTTTACCGCGCCTGCTGGAGCGCCACATTCCCTCCCGCGCGCGCTATATCGGACGTTTTTATGCCGCGCGGCCTATATAGCGCGTCTGTTGGAGATGCTCTAAGATATACTATCTCTGTTTCAAGGAATAAGGCGTCCTCGTTTTACGTGTTTTTTGTTTGAACAAAAATTACTTTAAATATATAAAGATTGTTTGTATAAAATTAGCATTATTAGAAAGTGATTTTCAATACGAATTCAACGGTGCTAATTGCATATAATATAGTCAAGATTTTATTGCTCAATTTTTATGGTCAAAGTTCATCTTGAAAAACGCATGCGTCTTATTCCTTGAAACGGAGGTAGTACTCCGTAGCAATCAACTTCATTGGGATGCTGTTTTTTGTCATGTTTATAACATCTGTGATCAGTTAGTCTGAGCCAGATATCAGGAATTGTTATAAAACCTTATTATTCTCCTAGCACTACCTTTCCTTCCCCAGCTCATCTGCCTCACCGTCAGCCTGATATCACCAATACACCACGTCCCTCTGCCACAGATAGTGAGCCATGATCAGTGGGGACAAGGAAAACCCACAGTATGTTTGCTAGTGCCCCCTGGAACACCTCCGCCAGCGATAAATTTTGAGCATATGAACGATTTATACCAACCAAATATATAAGGCAGCCTAGCCAACAAATAGTACCAAGACACTGGTATCAAGCAGATGTAAGCCATACATGACATCATATAAGATTGTTCCAGTACTCTGACAGAAAACTAAAGTACTAAACAGAAAAGAAGAGGAAATTATTTCCACTATTTCTTTGTGGAAAGGGAATATTCCAATGCAATCTATTTTCTCCCTAAAATAATTTTCCTAAGTAGAATTATGAAGATAGGAATTTCTAAGTAAACCAAAAATCCTATTTCCACAGGCTCGGAATGGCAATGTTGA
The DNA here is from genome assembly GCF_019359855.2 of Lolium perenne. NCBI lineage: Eukaryota > Viridiplantae > Streptophyta > Magnoliopsida > Poales > Poaceae > Lolium > Lolium perenne. The sequence goes on along the minus strand of NC_067244.2, from coordinate 40,992,596 downwards.
TGTATGAAAATTGTGCACGTTCTGATCTGGTATGGAATGAACTGAACGAGCATTCTCATTCCGGGCGATCAAAAGCAATCAGATTTCACTGAATTTGATCTGAAAACTGTAGATTATCAATGAGTTAGTGAAATCTCGAGTTTATCTTTTGTCCAAATGGCATAGCTCATTGCAGAGACCTGTTTTCGGTCTCTTGCAGTTTACAATTTCTCCAAAAGAATCAACAAGCTGCTCAGCCAGGCAACTTGGTTCCTTATTTAGTGTTTTGATGAATGTGCTGACGACCCTATGTTCATTCTCCGTCGACCTTAGACTCAGCCAAGTCAAAAACTTCATTCGGAAATCAGTCTCTATGTGTCCCTCGCACTCCAACGACCGTATCACCTTCACGCAGTGCTCGTAGTCCTCATCCAACTCTGTAGGTCTTTTCTGAAGTTGTTTTTGGCGGCAGATGGCCAAAACTCCATCCTGCTCACAGCTTGCATTATGCACATCATGGCGTTGCTTTGCCTTGCCCCCTGGACGAGATTCAACAGCAGGCAGTTCCGCACTCCTGGCTGCTGCACAAGCCTCAGAGCCACCACTGCCATTTGATTTTAGAAGTCCGTTATTTAAATCATGGCACTTGTCAGGGGAAGAGTCTATGTCCATGGGCATGGGCGCCTCGACATTTAGGTCAGGAACAGAAAATGTATTGAACTGAAGCCTGCGACAAGCACCAGATAACATATGACCCTGTTCACTGTCTTCTTGTTGCTCTGCTTCTGTGGCACTTCTGTCACAAGAACCTTCATACACATCCTCAAAATAGCCTTCTTCAGCCCAAGCTCGACGCAAGATCCTTCCAACATCTCGGATCCTGAATCCACTGGACTTAGAAGCCTGGTTCCCATCTCTTCTCTGCTTCTGCAGGCATATAGCCATTGCATTCTGCGTCGCACGATTGGTAAGTAGCTCGTTGCTCCCAGTATAACATTTAGCTTCAGAATGCCCAAGGATCCCATCATCTGTGAATGATATAACTCTAAAGGAATACTCTGTGCATGTAGCAAGGTTATAAACAAGTATTTTTCGTTGATCTTTCGACAAAATTACAGGCTCATCCATGTTTGGTTGCTCTCTGCTCTTCCAGTGCCATAGCTTATAACCTTTGATGGTGTCCGATGATGCTACTTTAGTTTCCTTTAAGATGATAACAAGGGAAGAAGATGCAATGTCTTCAAATCTGAATCTGCACGCAGCAGGTAATGAATCTGCACAAGAAGTGTGTACGTGTAATTTGCAAAATCAGATGACCATTATTATGACAGTCTTTTCCCAGAAAATTTTATCATGGCAGTATAGGTCATTACCTCGAAGATGCAAATCTGGAGAACTCAACCACTCATCAGCTCTTTGAATTGCTAGAGAGCAAAGTTTCAGTATATCACTACCACCAGACAACCTGCTTACAATACCACGTGCCATCTTTGCCGACATTCCATCAAGTGGACCAACCTCACATTCGAGTTTTGCTTTTGCATTTTCAATAATGTCATGCAATTCTTTATGACAGCTCGTCCCCTTCAATAGCCGATAACTGACATAAATGCGATGGCAGAGAATATCTACTCGACGAGCCTCTTTTGCAACCACTAGTTGCCTTCTCCAATAACTGCAGGACATAACATTCAAGTCAACTTTACAAATTGATCAATAATCATGGAAAATGTGACAAGCATTTCAATTTTTTAATAATGCCATAAGTGCATACTGCATGTACATTGATGCTAAGAAACCTAACATGCGACGGTGATGCCAAAAACCAAAATTAATATTTTTAATAATTATGAGTGTGCATCTCTTGTACAAGAAGTACAGAGTAGAATATTTGGACAATCTGAAAAAAGAGAGAGAATGAACTTCATAAAAGGGAATATACTGGGTATAGAGTATCGTGCATGCTACAGCTTGTCCAAACAGTTGAGGTTTATTTATCAAGCAAGATCATTTGAACTAACAGGAGACGACTGCTTCTAGTGAATAAAGATGATGAGAGAACTGTTCTTGATTCCTAGTTGAGTTGAACGGTACATGTCAGCTATAAATAGTGATACAAAAAATCTAGCATCTCTCCTTTTGTGTTTCGGATACAAGTTCTGAGAAATATCATTTATCGGCTAACATTGAAGAAACCCACAGTCTATCAATCAAGAAAGAAATGCATAATGTTTCTGAAGTACTCCCTCTGGTCCCTTTTAATTGGCTTGAATTTAGTACAACTTTAAATTAAATCTGAGTCAATTAAATAGGACCGGAAGGAGTAGTTACTGGCTAGTTTGAACTGCATTGTGACATAAGCAAATTTAAAACAATATGGCTATATGTATCCAAAGCAACTTCATTTTAGTACAAGACTCCAAGGTTCTAAGGATGTAAGTGTAGCAAGCACAAGAATGGGGAGAACGAGATTTGCATTAACATGTACTTACCTTAGTATTCCAGAAACCTTCCCACATGAAGCACAAGAATAACTCCCATCAAGATGAATAATTTTCCCTATATCAAAGCATCCCACCCTCTTGTGTCGGAAGGCACACTCAATATGGCAAGAAGAACCACAACACTGTTTGTCATCATTTTCAGATGCACAAACCAACCATAGACTAGGATCCTTATTGTCATCAAACTGATGGCAAATACAACATGAGCACCTCTTGCAGAAAGAATCTTCAGATGTTATAACAGCTTTGCAGGCCAAATTTCTACAGATCCAAGTGCTAGTGCATTTGACATCATGGCCAGTATCCTCTCCATTAACCGCTTCCTTCTTACTACCATGGCCATTTGCTATTGGTAAGACGGCTGCAGATTGTTTCTTCAATTCAACATTCTTGCTTGCTTTAACAGGTGTAGATTTGGACATGTCTTTACTTCAATTCAGCAAGCCTTTCTCTTTTTACTCACAAGCATGGGTAGTATTGTTCTAGGTTAGTAACTTCTGAACTCTCGAGTAACTGAAATGGAACATGATAATTCTTTTATCAGCAAGAGCAGCTAACCAGAATACAAAATCCAAAACTCTGCAGTAGATGCTACATAATCAACAGAGGGATGCACAAGAAATCCATAAGAAAGGAGTTTTTGGGATAAGAATATTAACTCGTGAAGAATCTTTATCAATCTTGAATACACGACTATGAAATATGAATCCAAAAGGAAACCAATGATATAGCACATCATAAACAATTGGTTCAGAATACAGATAGACTTTAGAATGACTGCTAATATCAAACCATTTCTTGTGTTAAAGAAAGTATGTCAGTAGTTATACGGAGTAACATATTCAAAAAAAATAGATCCCTTATTGAGGAACTTCAAGGTGAACTAATGAACAATGAAAGTACTAAATTGGCCTTTTGGTGACAACAGTGTACTAGATAGTGTAAAAGAATTCATAATACTAGATTTGAGCAGCTTTTACTAACATATTCTGGTCACAGTCCATTGTTAAAGTATATTGCAGAACATGAGAAGGCAACAAAGAACCTGTTTTATAGGAATAATAAACAAAATAACTAGAGCTACAGTGGACTAGCCAGGTGGCTACTTGTTATAAAGGAGAGACAACCTTGAGCTCCCAGCAGAAGTGCAGAGTCCAAGAATCAAGGGCTGGTTGGTTGGGCATGCATCAAGCAGAGCAATGCTAAGTTCTTAGGGGGAGTAATAAATAACTAAAATCGTTTAGCATCATGTAACATGTACTCCCTCCGTCCCATAATATAAGATACAACCTCCTATATTGGATGAAATAACATCTTATATTGCTGGACGGAGGAAGTAGCAAATAGCAGAAAGAAAGCAAAATTGGCATATACAGTTTAAGAACAAATCTTCTTCCCCTAATGGAAAGAGAACAATAAAAAGTTACACATCCCCTTTTAAACATTTCAAAAATGCTAAAACAACTAACCGAACATCAACTCTACAATTCCCCATAACAGAGCAATGCTCAACAAACCTAACAAAGCACCTTAAGAGTTAATCACATAGATAACACATAAGGATCCGACTGAATGTGGTTCAGGTGTGAGAATGGGGAATACAATCCCCTAATTCAGGACTTCGGATTGACAGGGATTTGTCAAAGATCCTCACTGGCAATATGGGCAGTGTTTTTGTTCCTGCTAAAAGAGTAACTCCCCATATTACTCTGGGGCTATCTGCTGACTTTGCAGATCAATTACATGGTTAGTCTATATAAAGAAAAATTTACTGAAGAGCTTGTATGATTGTACATCTTCTCTGAACAAGACACTCAATATCCTTAATCATGCCTTAGCCTTACTGCACATGACTAGTTTTCTAGAAATCACTGAAAATCAGAGTTTAACTAGAAATCGACTAATCGTAGCAAGTAACTACTTAACTAGAGCAAGACATGCCAAGTTGGCAAATCAAGTTCCAGAAATAGCAAATATTAACTATCAATAGCTAAGAAACTTATTGCTTGACCCTGTTATACACAACCACATAGCTTATTGACCAAATACTGAGGTAGCCATAATGCAGTCGACGCCACCAATCTATCTACAGTTAAACAAGCGCCAAGGAGAGAAAAAAGAGGGATCATAGCAGAACAGAATAGCAAGGCACCGCCCTTGTGTGCTAGCTAGCTAGCTCGAACAAAAATCTGCGAGGAGGATTGAGCAGCGCATGGGGTAGCAGAGCAGGATTCGATTCCCGTACCATTAGATCTTGCTGCCGCTGGTGGCGGCTAGGGTTTGGGCGCGCGAGCGCGCAAGAGACCAGCCGCAAAATCCGTGCACGACGCGGGCTGGAAGGTGGCAGCAAGGGTGGCCAGTAGAGTGAGGTGGTCTTGCTCCGGTGGTTAGCGGGCAAGGTTGTCTGGCCTCCCCTGGCGCGGCGACCAAAGAAGAAGAAAAGGGGGAAGGGGGAAGGGGCGTCGGATGGGAAAGCTATGGGCTGTGTCAAAGATCCTGATCGGCAAGGAGGTCAGGGCTCATTAATAGAAAAATAATGGGCTGTGATGCTTTGTTTGTTTCCTGCAAAAGGAGTAACTCCTCCGATTTCTCTGGGGCTATCTGGTGACTTTGCAGATCAATTACTTGGTTAGCATGTATAAACAAAATTGTAACCACGAGCTTATAAGAGTGCATCTCCCCTAAAACAAGACACCGAATATCATGCCTCGGCCTTACTGCACGTGGCTAGCTTGCTAGAAATCGAAGAAAAATAGAGATTAACTAGAAACCGACTAACCGTAGCAATTAGCAAATGCTAACAAGGAGGCTACTAAACTAGAACGAGACATGTCAAGTTGGTAAATTAAGTTCCATAAACAGCAAAGCTAATTATCAATAGCCAGAAAACTTAGTGCTTGACTCTGTCATGTTGCATCGTTGGGCTTAAGTAGCAAGTAATGACAGTGTGGGAGGCATACAGAAAAGGCAGTACCAAGAGGAAGCGGCGGCAGGTGAAGCCGTGGAGGTATGGTGAGAGGTGGAGGAGGTGGCAACTCAATGTTTTGACTACAGTTCAAGGCAAAGGGGTGATTATATTTGGGCACGAAATTAGAAATGGCAGCCCGACATTTTGACTACAGTTTGAGGCAAAGGGATGATTTGATTTGGGCCTGAAATCAGAAACGACTTCTGGTCAGAGATGTTATGGTCAGAAAAGTAAAACAGGGGATAATTGTACCCTTGTATACCACTTGTGGGAACATCGGATCCTTGATGTATCCATACAACATATTATAGACCATCAAGTTGTACACTAAACTTAAACTTAATCCCATCAAAGAATGATATTAAATCAGCATATATGTACTCATGTAACCCCCTTCATCGGTTTAGGGAGCCAACGCAACAGAAAAGGAAAGGAACACATGACGAGTTTTAAACCTGTGATTGTGAAGCTGGCAATATCTGTACTCCCTCTGATCCATATTACTTGCCACTGAAATAGATGTATCTAGAATTAAAATGTGTCTAGATACATCTATATTACTGTCAACTAATATGAATCGGAGGGATTAAGAGATTTTGTGTGATTAATCCAGTGAATTCATGAATGGCAGGCGCAAGAGCAAACCCTTCTCCAGGTATGGTAATGACTATCCAATTCCAATCAAACGATCCTAATACAGTATAGTAATTCGAGCAGCAGCCAGATCTATTTACTGCAGCTACCGTTTGCCTCGATCTCATCAATGCTGCGTGTTATAAAAAAAGGCAGCCGCTAGTATCCTTGATTAGTGAGGCAGCCATATGTATGTATGTACAGTTGAACACACACCCATGGAGCTAACGGTAGCAGGCAGCACACAATAGCAGTATAGCACGGCAAGGGATTCGATCTATCTGCGAACTAAAATCCGCAACACGTCGCCAGCTGAAACAGAGCAGCGCCCCGTCGCCGGGCCGTTTGTGGCACGAAACGGAATCCGCGGAGAGAATTGAGCGGCCCGTGGGGTGGGGGGGAGCAGGGCGGGACGAGAGTTCCGTACCGTTCGATCCTGGTGCTGCTGGCGGCGGCTAGGGTTTGAGCGGGCGAAGGGACGCGTCGGGGGGGGGGGAGCTCCGGCGGTTAGCGGGCAAGGTTGTCTGGCCTCCCCTGGCGCGGCGACCAGAGAAGAAGAGAATGGGGAAGGGGAAGGGCGTCGGATGGGAAACTATGGGCTGTGTCAAAGATCCAGATCGGCAAGGAGGTCAGGGCTCATTAATAGAAATAATGGGCTGTGATGCTTTGTTTGTTTCCTGCAAAAGGAGTAACTCCTCTGATTTCTCTGGGGCTATCTGGTGACTTTGCAGATCAATTACTTGGTTGGCATGTATAAACAAAATTGTAACCAAGAGCTTATAAGAGTGCATCTCCCCTAAAACAAGACACCGAATATCATGCCTTGGCCTTACTGCACGTGGCTAGCTTGCTAGAAATCGAAGAAAAATAGAGATTAACTAGAAACCGACTAACCGTAGCAAGTAGCAAATGGTAACTAGGAGCTACCAAACTAGAACGAGACATGTCAAGTTGGTAAATTAAGTTCCATAAACAGCAAAGCTAACTATCAATAACCAGAAAACTTAGTGCCCGACTCTGCCATGTAGCATCGTTGAGCTTAAGTAGCAAGTAATGACGGCGTGGGAGGCATACAGAAAAGGCAGTACCAAGAGGAAGCGGCGGCAGGTGAAGCCATGGAGGTGTGGTGAGAGGTGGAGGAGGCGACAACTCAATGTTTTGAGTACCCAGTTTGAGGCAAATGGGTGATTATATTTGGGCCTGAAAATTAGAAATGACAACCCAATGTTTTGACTACAGTTTGAGGCAAAGGGGTGATTTGATTTGGGCCTGAAATCAGAAACGGCTGCTGCCCTTCATCAAGTTGTACAGTGAACTCAATCCCATCAATGAATGATATAAAATCAGCATATACAAGTACTCATGCTGCCCCCCCTTCATTGGTTTAGGGAGCCAATGCAACAGAAAAGGAAAGGAACACATGATGGGATGTACCATCTCGGAGCTTAGGTACCAAGTAAGTGGGAGGCACGCAGAAAAGGCAGTGTCAAAAGGAAGCGGCGGCAGGTGAAGCCATATGGAGGTGCGGTGAAGTAGAGGAGGCAGCAACTCAATGTTCTGACTAGAGTTCAAGGCAAAGGGGTGATTACATTTGGGCCCGAAATTAGAAAAATGGCAACCCAACGTTTTGACTACGGTTTGGGCCTGAAATCAGAAACGACTTCTGGTGGGAGAAGTTCTGGCCAGAAGGATCCCAGCGAGTGTCCCCCCCATTTACAAGGCAGAGAAGTAAAACAGGGGATAATTGTACTTGTGGGAATGTCGAATCCTTGATGTATCCATACAGCATAGGTTATAGACCATCAAGTTGTACACTAAATTTGATCCCATGAATGAACTATATTAAATCAGCATATATGTACTCATGCTACCCCCCTTCATCAGTTCATAGGGAGCCAACGGAACAGAAAAGGAAAGGAACACATGACGAGCTGTACACCTGTGATTGTGAAGCTGGCAATATCTGTAAAAGATTTTGTATGATTAATCCAGTGAATTCATGAATGGCAGGCGCAAGAGCAAACCCTTCCCCAGGTATGGTAATGACTATCCAATTCCAACCAAGCGATCCTATTACAGTAGTAATTTCGCGCAGCAGCCAGATCTATTTACTGCAGCTACTACCGTTTGCCTCGATGTCATCAATGATGTGTGGTATAAAAGGGGGCAGCCGCTAGCATCCTTGATTATATGTATGTCCAGCTAAACACACACCGATGGAGCTAACGGCAGCAGGCAGCACGCAGTAGCACTGCAACGGATTCCATCTACTATCTGCGAACTAGAATCCGCAGCACGTCGCCAGCTGAAACAGAGCAGCGCCCCGCCGCCGGGCCGTTTGTGGCTCGAAACGGAATCCGCGGGGAGAATCGAGCGGAGCGTGGGGGGAGCAGAGCGGGAGGAGAGTTCCGTACCGTTCGATCCTGTTGCGCTGGCGGCGGCTAGGGTTTGAGCGGGCGGGCGGACGCGTCGGGGGGCAACTGCGAGATCCCAATGCGCGGCGGGGGGGCGGTGAGGAGGAGGAGGCGGCGGGGGTGGCGCGGTTGGTGGCCGGGCGGGGTGGCCGGCGAGGTGGTGTGGGGTGGTCCGGTCTCCTCCCGCGCGGCGACCGGGGAAGCAGGGGGGGAAGGAGGGCAGGGGCGTCGGGTGGGAAAAGGAAAGAATTGAAGACAAGTCCAATTATCTCCCTACACACAACACAAGTGGGCGTGGAAGAGACCAACCGGCGAGGTCGTAACGGAATGGAACGGGAGAGGAGGGCCGCCCACCGTGTCGCGTGGGGCGTGGACGGGTGCGGCCGTGCAGCGTACGTGAGGGGTTGGTGCACCTGATCGCTTCTGGCTAGGGGCATCTCCACCGGCCGAAAAATACTTCAGCTCCATCCTCCAATCTCGGGGTGACGTAATGTGATCGGCCGGTCCGTGACGATGCAAACCTGGTCCAAATATATACAGGGCCGTACCTGAAAAATTGGAGGCCCGGTGCAAAACTAAAAAAATAGATCTTAGTTACCAAAACATACTTTTAGTCTATGTTTTACCAATTTTAAGACCAATTGGCAAGTCATTTAATAGTACCCCCCCCATATCGGTTTACTATTCTTGGGTGGGTACCTAGGTCTCAAACTTAACTCATATAGCGTAAATTATATAATTAAACTGTTTTATACTGAGTATTTTCTAGGGTTTGGTATTAGGCCAATGCAAATGCAGCATCCATTAGCCCAACACTACTTTAATATATTAAATCACACTTATAATACCCTCTCTGTTATATATAAGACCACTAAGTATTCCTAGCCAAAACTTTGACTAATAATTTGATATAAATGTAAGTTATATAACATCAAAAATATGTCGAAACATCTGTCAAATATGAATCAAATGGTATACTTTTGACGACATATAACTCATATTATGTTAATCAAATTATTAGTGAAAAACCTACCTCAAAATGTGCGATAGCCTTGTATATAAAAATATAGGAAATACGATAAATGAGTCTACAAAAGAAATTTTAATACAGTATACTCATTGGAGTAGGTGAACAGACGGCACCAAGGTGGAATACAGGAAGCACTAATGCAATAACTTGAACTGGATCCAAACAATTAAACTCAGGGAGCAGCGAGTCTACTCATGACCGAAAGTTTCTATGCGTGTGCACATTCCTAGAAAGGAGTAAGCGCTACATATTTTTATTGCCTACACTTCATTATTTACATGTAATCTTAGGATTAACATAGCTAAGTTGTAAAATTTGGGGCCCCAAATATTAGGAGGCCATGTGCGAGTGCACACTCTGCACATGCTCCATATACAGGCCTGAATGAGAACCAACCTGAGGTTGGGTGGTTAGAAGGATGGTTGTATGCCCAGCCCACCAGAGTTCAAACCCCAGGTTTGACATCTGTGTGTCTCATAAAAGGTGGAATATTCATGCAGTGGGAGGCGGTGCTCCCGTCGACAGCGAGGCGTCTGTGGTGACTTCGTCAATTTCAAGATCCAATCCACCGGCTCAGTCTGGAGGTGCTCATAGGGGTAGGGTGTGCGTGTGTGCGTTCATAGGGGTGAGTGTATGCGCGAGTATGTGAGCATCTACGTTTGGACTGTGTTTCTCAAAAAAAAATATACGGGCCTGAATATATATCAGATTGCGTCTCCACGGACGTTGTGCGATCGCGGAAAGTGTCCGCGTTGGTTGCATCCGGGCCTGATTGGCAGTGACTAGGTAACCAAATATTTCTTCATTATTATTGATTGGTCGGGTACGATATTGTCGTCGGCGCCGATGTCGTGGATGACGGCGTCCGCAGGTGGGGCCGCCGGAGCGGCCACCATCACCGCTCGCGCCTCAGCGAGGGCCGCCCAGGCCTCGGCGAGCTTGGCCCTGGCGTCGGCGATTTTCTCCCTGGTCGCAGCAAGGCGCTCACGCCCTTGCGCGCGCTTTGCCGCCTCCACCGCCTCCAGGTCTAGCTGCTCAGTCTGAAACGCGTCGGTGGCTAGCTGCTCGTCCTCCTCTGGGTGAGCTTGGCGGCTAGCTGCATAGTCCCAAAATTTATTATTAATTGATTCATGATTATGATTATTGCTTGTTCTCAAATTATTTGTATTTAGTCACCCTCTAAACTTTAAAGGTGTTCTGGTATTTATGTTTTGCTACTCCATAAAGTTTTGCTACTCCATAAAGGACAAGCTGAATACCACTTTGCTATGTTTTCGCTATGCTCATAAACAAACAGTTGCTTTCAGTGCATTATTATTCACGATCTTTTGTTGGAGTTACTTCTCATGTTATAACATAGTTGCTAGTTCTATTCAATCATATCTATCATGTCCATGTTTAGAGTACTTTAATCCCAGCTCACAATGATTTACAATAACTTGATCAAGATTGTGTTGGCTTCATGTCACCTCAAAAATTATTTTGATATCACTTACCTACTCGAGGATGAGAATGAGTTAAGCTTGGGGATGCTTGATACGTCTCAAACGTATCTAAATTTTTTGATGCTCCATGCTTATTTTACACCAATTTCAATATGTTTTGTTTACACTTCGTGACACTTTTATACATTTTCCGGCACTAACCTATTAACAAGATGCTACAACGCCAGTTTCCTATTTTTCTGTTGTTTTGTATTTCAGAAAAGTTGTACAAGAAATATTCTCGGAATTGGCCGAAACAAAAACCAAAGTTGCTATTTTTTCAAAACAAAGATGGAGTCTAGAGGAGAGACGGAGGAGGGCCAGGGGCCGGCCAGACCATGCCTAGGCGCGGCCTGGCCCTGGCCCGCGCCTAGGGGTGGTGTGGGGCCACCTGGTGCCCACCGACCTCGCCCTTCCGTCTATAAACTCCCTTCGATGAGAAAACTCTGAAACACCCAGCCTCCATTCACGAAAAGTTCCATCGCTACCGTCATCGTCCAGACGAGTTTCGGGGGTCAGAATTTCCTGTTCTGGCACCCTGTCGGGACGGGTTTTTTGGCGCCGGTGACGCCTATGCGAGGACGACTGCGGCCACCTTGAACGGCGCCGCCTCCGCCGAGCTCCCGCAGGTGAGAGCCGGTACGTCTTCCTCGTAGTTGACATTCTATTTACAGCGGGATATGTACACTATATACACTATTTACAAGTTTTTAACGAAAAGCTTCCATGGAAAGAATTGTTTTGGTTTCGCAAGCATGAACACAAGTGTTCAAGGTCGACCCCCACATCACCATTACTCATCTTTCCAATCACTTTTCTTTTCTGAAAACATTTTTTATTTTTTTATATATAAGAAGTACAACTAACTTTTTTGTAATTTGCATTCCCTATCCATACAAGAGATAGAGAACAACTAGGTAGAGGAAGTAAAACTACTTAGAGATAAAGCAAATAAGTGCACACGAAAATATTCATCTACGCTATGGCTCCCCGGTAACGACGCCAGAAAAGGTCTTGATAACCCACAAGTATAGGGGATCGCATGTAGCCTTTTTGATAAGTAAGAGTGTCGAACACAACGAGGAGCTAAAGGTAGGATAAACATTCTCTCAAGTTCTATCAACCACTGATACAACTCTACGCACACTAAGCGTTTGCAATATCTAGGAAATAAAACTAGAGCGATAACAGGTATGAGAGGTGACTTTGCAGAACAATAAAATACACGGAATAAATGTTAATGCTGCAACAATAAAACAAACTAAACTAACAGTACCATGAGTGTGGAAAGGCGGTGATAATAGTGGTGGCTTTGTCCAAGATCAATTAGTGAGGATCTTGGTTTCAATGTCTTCGATGCACCTTTCTATGTAGGAGAGGCTAAATATACATGCTCCCCCTCCGGGATTACAAGTACTATATGATTGGCTTGCTAGCAAACATCCGTAAATACTAGCAAGCATTAAGGTTTCCCCAACCATAGCCTTAAGTAAATGGTCCTCTTACTCCCATACATGCAACTATCCGGTTCGCGTCCTCAGGTTTCTGTCACTCCGGCAGAATTTCCCCCTTCTAGTATACAAGTACTACCAACCCTATGGTGCTTGATACATGCGCGCACAAATATAATGAGCACCAAGGACGGTAACATATCAACATACAACTCTAATGAACCAAAGAGAAACAACCAATCAATCAATGAACAAATAAACTATGGCAACATGACATAGATCATAGGATTATAACTTATAGCATCAAACACCATGTTTACATAGGGAGGTACAGAGGTTTGTGAGAGGATGGACCATTGAATACAATGAGTAGTTGGTGATGGAGATGGCGGTGAAAACGTCGGAGAGGGGCTCAGCGAGGAGCGTCGGGAGGCGGAGGCGTGGGCGGCGCCAGCGGCGGCGCGGGGGACTCCTTCCCCGCCGCCGGCATCATGGGGGAGCGCCGCCCCTTAGCCTTCTTCTTCCTTGAGTTGATGCTGGTGTAGATGAGTGTTTCCCCCTCCTTGGCTGCTGTCAAGGAGGAGGATTTTCGTGACAATGCTTGGGGGCCTTCAAAAATAGGGTTTCCCATCAATATATAGTGTTGGAGATGCAATCTAGGCCATGGGATGGATGCCCCTTTGATCCAAAGGCTCTTGGGCACCTCTAGAACTTCCTACGACTCTCCTTTTTCCTTCATGAGCCTCACAACTCGTGGCTGGGCCGAAATATCCAGGTATGGAAAGAGTTTGTGTCAAATACGTCACCAACTTTCGGAGTCCCGAGACTGCACGAACCTCCGCAATAATTCTGCTCTGCCGGATGCATCCGTTGTCCGTTCTGGACGAACAAGATATCTAAATTGTTCGGTTTGAAATTTTCTACAACTTTGTAGTTTACGACTTTTCCATTGGACGTCGTTTTGATGGAGTTTCGAAGCGATCTTTGAAAAGTGTTCAGCAGAGACAGATTCCGGGAAATTCCAGATTTCACCATAATGAGCTATTTCCTTCCATATTTACCTATTTCCTGCACAACAAAGTTGAAACCAAGAACTTATGCACTTTTACAACTATTAATAGGTTAGTCCCTTAAAACATATAGTAATTGATGTAAAACAAGCATGGAAAATCAAAAATTATAGATACGTTTGCGACGTATCAACGATTTCTCCAGAAGAGTTCCGTAGCTCCGCCGCCACCAAAAACCCTAATTCGGGGGACAAAAGTCTCTGTTTCGGCACCCTGCCGGGACATGGAATTGCCCAAGAGCTATCTCCATCGACTCCATCGCCATCTTCATCGCCGTTGTTGTCTCCCATGATGAGGAGGGAGTAGTTCTCACCCGAGGCTGAGGGCTCTACCGGTAGCTATGTGGTTCATCTCTCTCTCCCATGGTGTGATCTTTATGTGATCATGAGCTTTGTAATCTAGTTGAATATGTAGATGTTACTTTTGTCTACTATGCACTCTAGAGGTTACTTTAATATGAACTCCGGAGTCACTCTCCACGGTGTGATGGTGACAGTGTGCGCATCGTGTGTGATTCCTTTATGACGTTGTTGAGCTTGTTTACTCCGGCTTGAGGGTGCTTTTGCAACCTACACAATGAATGGTGTTTGTTATCCAACAAGAGAGTGTTTGAGAGTAGCATTTATTTATTCAATTATGTGATTATTGTTGAGAGTGTCCACTAGTGAAAGTATGATCCCTAGGCCTTGTTTCTAAGCATTGAAACACCGTTTCCAACAAGTTCTGCTACATGTTCGCTTGCTGCCATTTTTATTTCAGATTGCAATTACTACTTATAATCATCCATATTACTGGTATTTCACTATCTCTTCGTCGAACTAGTGCACCTATACATCTGACAAGTGTATTAGATGTGTTGGGAACACAAGAGACTTCTTCTATCTTAATTGCAGGGTTGCTTGAGAGGGATATCTTTGACCTCTACCTCTCTGAGTTCGATAAACCTTGGGTGATTCCCTTAAGGAAAACTTGTTGCTGTTCTACAAACCTCTGCTCTTGGAGGCCCAACATTGTCTACAGGAATAGAAGCGTGCGTAGACATCAAACATCAGCAGCTACTTTCTTCATTTGCTGCTATTTGAATCCCATGTTGAAACAGACGCCGCTACGGACGAGCTGAACCAACCGGTTGAGCACAAACTCTAAAAGCTCACGTTTCTAAACCGTGGCTGGTTTGATTGAAATCAGACATTGCTCAGCATTGACAGTAGGAGCGGAAAGATCAGGGGAGCCCAATGATATGATCGCCTACATGACAAACATTAGCAGATCAATGAACTACCATGTGGTGACCTAGCATACCACTGCATGGTGTGGTATGAAAGTCGTTGATAAGATATTAATCCTTTTGCACAACCGAGTCGCGTGCTCATCCACACTTCATTGGTATTGGGCCAGGTATAAGTCCTAGCCAATCACTCGGCCTTCCCGTGACCCCGCATATCCACCCTTTTGTAAACCACCGTGAAAGAACATCTCTCACATTATGTTTTGTGTGTTTGATGTCAATATATGTGATACACTAATGTTTGTTTAAGTGGTATAGAGATTTCATATATGTCAAAAGGAAGCAGCAAAAAGTTGGTCAGGCCGGATAATCCGGGCCGGATATTGTGGAAATATCTGGCCCCCAGTTTTCGGCTAAGTCTTTGAGGAAAAACAAGTCAGTATAGGGGCCGGACATTTGCCCGGATATTGTCCCGGTTTTGTCCCAGGGCCGGAATATCCGGCCCCCTCGATTTTGGCTAAGGACCTGAAGAAAAACAAGTCTGGCATGGGGCCGGACATTTGGCCGGATTATGTCATAGTTTTGTCCCTGAGGCCGGATTATCCGGGGGGGGGGGGGCGGATTATCCGGCCCTTACTTAGGCCGGAATATCCGGCCCCCCGGAAGCTGCAACGGCTCATTTTCTGGGGGGAAGGGGTATAAATATCCCCCTTCTTCTACCTTGGTTGCTTGCTCAATCATTGCACAAGAAATCTGCCAAGCCACCTCCATTAGAGCCACCTCAAGAAACACAAGATTTGCAAGATCTCCTTCCTCCCCCAACCAAAGCTCTTGATCTTTGGAGATTCAAAGGAGAAGATACCGATCTACATCCTCACCGAAGCGTTCTTCATTTCCCCCTCTCTTGTTTGAGGGATCTCATGCTAGTGTTCCTATTTGGTTCCCTAGTTGATTTGTGTTGATGTGTTGTTGTTGATTGTTGTATTGTTACAGATTTGGGAGCCTCCAATTCAGTTGTGGATGTGTGCCCCAAGAACCTTGTAAAGGCCCAGTTTCCGCCTCGAGGAAATCCCTTAGTGGAAGTGGGCTAGGCCTTCGTGGCGTTGCTCACCGGAGATCTGAGTGAAGCCTTCGTGGCTGTTGGTTTGGCTTTCGTAGCAACCACACTCCTCCAAACATAGACGTACCTTCTTGCAAAGGAAGGGAACTACGGGAATCATCTCTGTGTCATCGCGTGCTCCACTCTCGGTTACCTCTATCCTATTCTATCTCTTATATTGCTTAGCTATATCTTGTTTAGTTGATAGCCTTGTCATATAGGTAAATTCACTTAGTTGCATATCTAGAGAATTTACCTTTGTGTCAAGCCTAAATTGAAAAAGAACTAAAAATTGGTTAGCACCTATTCACCACCCCCCCCTCTAGGTGCGGCATACGATCCTTTCAATTGGTATCAGAGTCTCGGCTCTTATTTCGGGCTTAACCGCCTAAGAGTATGCCGGACGATGGACCTTCGGAAGGGGAGGCTAGGTCGGTCACCATGGATGATATCAATTCGTTGAAGTCATCCATGCATGCTCAAATGGAAAGCATGAGAAAAATGATTTCCGAGCTTTTGACTCCTCCCCGCCCCGTGGCTCCCACCATAGAGGTTAATGTCACGGATGCGGTTGTAGAGGGTGATACTTCGGTATTACCCTCCGCTACCACACCCATGGATGGTGATAACTTAAACACTATCAAACCCCCCATTGCATCTCCCAAGGGAACTAGTGGAAGTGAGAGCTACAATCGAGTACCTCCACCTTTCCAATCACCCGATATACCGGTTCCCCATCCTCATATAAACATCCGGGGCGACCCACCTAAGTTTTTCGTTAATGATTACGATACTTGGCAATTTGAGTTTAGCTCTCATGTTCGCAGTGCCTCCAATGAACTTTGGAGAATCATCGAGGAAGGCTTCAAGCCTTACAACCCCAACAAGTTGACTAGAAGAGAAGCGGTTGATAGTCAACTCAACAACACCGCCTTGCACATGATTCAAACTGCCGTGGGGACAAAGGAGTTGTCTCGTGTTCGGCATTTCACCACCGCCAAGGATGCTTGGGATGGTTTGGCCGCGAGTTGCATTGGAAGTGAGAGCACAAGAAGGAACAAGTATAATGCTCTTCGGAATAAAGCCGAAGGATTCATGAGGCTTCCGGATGAAGATCATGAAGACATGTATGGAAGACTTCTCACCGTTGCTGGCGCCTTCCGGAATGTTGGAGCCACTCACATTAATGACTCTTGGATCAAGGAGAAGTACATTGAGTGCATGATGTCGTTCGAGCCTATTGATGTCAAGACTCTTGTAGGAAGAGAATGCTATGCCTCTCTCACCTCTCAACAAGCCGGGCACGAGATGCAAGCTCTCAAGGTGCTTGAGCAAAACTCTCATGATTCCCGCAATCGTGCCATTGGGATGACAAAAGGGTCCAACCTTGCCTTGGTGGTCAACCCCGTGCAAGAAGTTGAAGGAGATATGCCCAAGAGGCAATAATAAAAGTGGTTATTATATATCTTTATGTTTATGATAAATGTTTATATATCATGCTATAATTGTATTAACCGAAACATTAGTACATGTGTGATATGTAGACAACAAAGAGTCCCTAGTATGCCTCTTAACTAGCTTGTTGATTAATGGATGATTAGTTTCATAATCATGAACATTGGATGTTATTAATAACAAGGTTATATCATTGTATGAATGATGTAATGGACACACCCAATTAAGCGTAGCATAAGATCTCGTCATTAAGTTATTTGCTATAAGCTTTCGATACATAGTTACCTAGTCCTTATGACCATGAGATCATGTAAATCACTTATACTGGAAAGGTACTTTGATTACACCAAACGCCACTGCGTAAATGGGTGGTTATAAAGGTGGGATTAAGTATCCGGAAAGTATGAGTTGAGGCATATGGATCAACAGTGGGATTTGTCCATCCCGATGACGGATAGATATACTCTGGGCCCTCTCGGTGGAATGTCGTCTAATGTCTTGCAAGCATATGAATAAGTTCATAAGAGACCACATACCACGGTACGAGTAAAGAGTACTTGTCAGGAAACAAGGTTGAACAAGGTATAGAGTGATACCGATGATCAAACCTCGGACAAGTAAAATATCGCGTGACAAAGGGAATTGGTATCGTATGTGAATGGTTCATTCGATCACTAAAGTCATCGTTGAATATGTGGGAGCCATTATGGATCTCCAGATCCCGCTATTGGTTATTGGTTGGAGTGAGTACTCAACCATGTCCGCATAGTTCGCGAACCGTAGGGTGACACACTTAAAGTTGGATGTTGAAATGGTAGAACCTGAATATGTAATGGAGTTCGAATATTTGTTCGGAGTCCCGGATGAGATCCCGGACATCACGAGGAGTCCCGGAATGGTCCGGAGAATAAGATTCATATATAGGAAGTCATTTTATAAGATTTAAAATGATCCGGAAGGTTTTATGGAAGGTTCTAGAAGGTTCTAGAAAAATCCGGAAGAAACCACTAAGGAAGGCGGAGTCCCGGAGAGACTCCACCTCCATGGCCGGCCAACCCTAAAGGGGGAGGAGTCCCAAGTGGACTCCCCAAGGGGGGCCGGCCACCCCCCCACATGGAAGGGGGGAATCCCACCCCAAGTGGGATTCCCACCTTGGGTAGGTTTCCCTATCACATGGAAGATTTTGGGTTCGGGTCTTATTCGGAGACTTGTAGTCCAACACTTGGGGCTTCCACCTATATAATGAGGGGTCAAGGGGAGGGGGCTGGCCACCCCAACAACCACCAAGGTGGCCGCACCCCTTGAGGCCGGCGCCCCCCTCTCCCAAACCCTAGCGGCTCTCTCTCCTCCACCACATCCCGCACGCTTAGCGAAGCTCCGCCGGATTTCTCCACCACCACCGACACCACGCCGTCGTGCTGTCGAATTCAAGAGGAGCTACTACTTCCGCTGCCCGCTGGAACGGGAGGTGGACGTCGTCTTCATCAACAACCAAACGTGTGACCGAGTACGGAGGTGCTGCCCGTTCGTGGCGCCGTGATCAAGATCTTCTACGCGCTTTTGCAAGCGGCAAGTGAACGTCTACCGCAGCAACAAGAGCCTCATCTTGTAGGCTTTGGAATCTCTTCAAGGGTGAGACTCGATAATCCCCTCGTTGCTACCGTCTTCTAGATTGCATCTTGGCTTGGACTGCGTGTTCGCGGTAGGAAAATTTTTGTTTTCTATGCAACATTATCATACAGTGGTATCAGAGCTGTGTCTATGCATAGATGGTTGCACGAGTAGAACACAATGGTTTTGTGGGCGTTGATTCTCTTGTTATCTTTAGTTTGAGTACTTTGCATCTTTGTGGCATAGTGGGATGAAGCGGCTCGGACTAACTTTACATGACCGCGTTCATGAGACTTGTTCCTCGTTCGACATGCAACTTGTATTGCATAAGAGGCTTTGCGGGTGTCTGTCTCTCCTACTATAGTGAAGATTCAATTTACTCTTCTATTGAAAACATTAGTATCAACGTTGTGGTTCATGTTCGTAGGTAGATTAGATCTCTCTCGAAAACCCTAAACCACGTAAAATATGCAAACCAAATTAGAGACGTCTCACTTGTTTTTGCAGGGTTTGGTGATGTGATATGGCCATAATGTGATGATGAATATGTATGAGATGATCATTATTGTATTGTGGCAACCGGCAGGAGCCTTATGGTTGTCTTTAAATTTCATGTTGAGTAGTATTTCAAAGTAGTTGTAATAGTTGCTACATGGAGGACAATCATGAAGACGGCGCCATTGACCTTGACGCTACGCCGACGATGATGGAGATCATGCCCGAAGATGATTGAGATCATGTCCGTGCTTTGGAGATGAAGATCAAAGGCGCAAAGACAAAAGGGCCATATCATATCACACATGAACTGCATGTGATGTTAATCCTTTTATGCATCTTATTTTGCTTAGATCGCGATGGTAGCATTATCAGATGATCCCTCACTAAAATCTCAAGATAATAAAGTGTTCATCCTTAGTAGCACCATTGCCAAGACTTGTCGTTTCGAAGCATCTCGTGATGATCGGGTGTGATAGAATCAACAAGTGCATACAACGGGTGCAAGACAGTTTTGCACATGCGGATACTAAGGTGGCCTTGACGAGCCTAGCATGTACAGACATGGTCTCGGAACACGTGAGACCGAAAGGTAGAGCATGAATCATATGGTTGATATGATGAATACTTTGAGTGTTCGCCATTGAAATCACACCTTGTCTCGTGATGATCGGACTTAGGTGCGGTGGATTTGGTTCGTGTGATCACTAAGACAATGCGAGGGATATTGTTTTGAGTGGGAGTTCACCTAGATTTTTAATTATGTTGAATTAAAATTTGAACTCAATTTGTCATAAACTTAGTCTAAACTTTTGCAAATATATGTTGTAGAGATGGCGTCCCCAATCAATTTTAACCAGTTCCTAGAGAAAGAAAAACTTAAGAGCAATGGTAGCAACTTCACCGACTGGTTCCGTCATGTGAGGATCTTCCTCTCTGGCGGAAATCTGCAATATGTGCTTGATGCACCGCTAGGTGACCCTCCTGCAGAAACTGAAACCGATGAAGTAAAAGCTGTTTACGCGACTCGGAAAAATCGGTACTCTCAAGTTCAGTGTGCCATCCTGTGCAGTCTGGAATCCGATCTTCAAAAACGTTTTGAGCACCACGATCCTCATGAGTTGATGAATGAGCTGAAAGCTATATTTGAAACTCATGCGGCCGTGGAATGCTATGAAGCATCGAAACATTTCTTCAGTTGTATGATGGAAGAAGGCAGCTCCGTTAGTGAGCACATGCTCACCATGACCGGGCATGCGAAGAAACTCAGTGACTTGGGAATAGTGATTCCTAACAGACTGGGGATTAATCGTGTCCTTCAATCACTGCCACCAAGTTACAAGAACTTTGTGATGAACTACAAGCTGCAGAACATGAACACAGAGTTACATGACCTCTTTGGCATGCTAAAAGCTGCCGAGAGTGAGCTCAAGCAAGAGCACCAAGTGTTGATGGTCAACAAGACCACCAGTTTCAAGAAACAGGGCAAGTCTAAGGGAAAATTCAAGAAGGGTGGCAAGAAAGCTGCCACGCCTCCTATGAAACCTAAGAACGGCCCTAAGCCTGATGCTGAGTGCTATTGCTGCAAGGAGAAGGGACACTGGAAGCATAATTGCTCCAAGTATCTAGCTGATCTGAAGAGCGGCCTTGTCAAGAAGAAAAAAGAAGGTATATCTGATATACATGTTATAGATGTTTATCTCACTGGTTCTCGTTCTAGTACCTGGGTATTTGATACTGGTTCGGTTGCTCATATTTGTAACTCGAAACAGGAACTAAAGAATAAACGAAGACTACTGAAAGATGAAGTGACGATGCGCGTTGGAAACGGATCCAAAGTCGATGTGATCGCTGTCGGCACACTTCCTCTACATCTACCTTCGGGATTAGTTTTAAGCATAAATAGTTGTTATTTTGTACCCGCGTTGAGCATGAACATTATATCTGGATCTTGTTTAATGCAAGACGGTTATTCATTCAAGTCTGAGAATAATGGTTGTTCTATTTTTATGAATAATATCTTTTATGGTCGAGCACCTGAAAAGAATGGCTTATTTCTGTTAGATCTCGATAGTAGTGATACGCATATACATAACATTGATGCTAAGCGAATTAAATTGAATGATAATTCTACTTATATGTGGCACTCGCTGTCTTGGTCATATTGGAGTGAAACGCATGAAGAAACTCCATACCGATGGATTACTTGAATCACTTGACTTTGAGTCACTTGATAGATGCGAAGCATGTCTAATGGGAAAAATGACTAAGACTCCATTTTCTGGTATGATGGAGCGAGCTACTGACTTATTGGAAATCATACATACCGATGTGTGCGGTCCAATGAGCGTAGCATCGCGCGGTGGTTATCGTTATGTTCTAACCTTCACAGATGATCTGAGTAGATATGGGTATATCTATTTCATGAAACATAAATCCGAAAGTTTCGAGAAGTTTAAGGAATTCCAAAGTGAAGTAGAAAATCAACGTTACAAGAAGATTAAATTTCTACGATCTGATCGTGGAGGTGAATATCTGAGTTATGAGTTTAGCATGCATTTAAAGAAATGCGGAATACTTTCACAATTGACACCGCCGGGAACACCACAACGAAACGGTGTGTCCGAACGTCGTAATCGAACTCTCTTAGATATGGTTCGTTCTATGATGTCTCTTACTGATTTGCCGTTATCATTTTGGAGTTATGCATTAGAGACAGCCGCATTCACTTTAAATAGAGCACCATCAAAATCCGTAGAAACGACACCATATGAATTATGGTTTAATAAGAAACCTAAGCTGTCGTTCCTTAAAGTTTGGGGTTGCGAAGCCTATGTAAAGAAGTTACAACCGGACAAGCTAGAACCCAAAGCGGAGAAATGCGTCTTCATAGGATACCCTAAGGAAACTATAGGGTACACTTTCTATCACAGATCCGAAGGCAAAATCTTTGTTGCTAAGAACGGAACCTTTCTTGAGAAAGAATTTCTCACTAAAGAAGTGACTGGAAGAAAAGTAGAACTCGATGAGATTGATGAATCTATACTCGTTGATCTTAGTAGCGCAAAGATCGAAGTTGTACTGCATCGCCTACACCGGCAACAAGAGGAAGCTAATGATAATGATCATGAAACTTCGAACGAGGAAACCATCGAACCTCGCAAATCGACAAGGGAACGTACCACTCCTGATTGGTATGATCCTTGTCTAAATGTCATGATTGTGGATAACAATGATGAGGACCCTGCGACGTATGAAGAAGCGATGATGAGCCCAGATTCCAACAAATGGCAAGAAGCCATGAAATCCGAAATGGGATCCATGTATGATAACAAAGTATGGACTTTGGTAGACTTACCTGATAGCCGAAAGGCTGACGAGAATAAATGGATCTTCAAGAGAAAAACAGATGCTGATGGTAATATTACTGTCTATAAAGCTCGACTTGTCGCAAAGGGTTTCCGACAAATTCAAGGAGTTGACTACGATGAGACTTTCTCATCTGTAGCAAAGCTAAAATCTGTGAGGATTTTGTTAGCAATAGCTGCATTTTTCGATTATGAGATTTGGCAGATGGATGTCAAAACGGCGTTCCTTAATGGAGACATTGAGGAAGAGTTGTATATGGTACAACCCAAAGGTTTTGTCGATCCTAAAAATGCTGACAAAGTATGCAAACTTCAGCGTTCAATCTATGGACTGAAGCAAGCATCAAGAAGTTGGAACCGACGCTTTGATAAGGTGATCAAAGACTTCGGGTTTATACAGTGTCATGGAGAGGCCTGTATTTACAAGAAAGTGAGTGGGAGCTCTGTAGCATTCCTGATATTATATGTAGATGACATATTATTGATTGGGAATGATATAGAACTATTAAGCAGTGTAAAAGGTTATTTGAATAATAGTTTTTCAATGAAAGACCTTGGTGAAGCATCGTATATATTAGGCATCAAGATTTATAGAGATAGATCAAGACGCCTAATAGGGCTATCACAGAGTATATACCTGGACAAGATTCTAGAGAAGTTTAGAATGGACGAAAGTAAGAAAGGGTTTTTACCTATGTTACCAGGCAAGGTCTTGAGTAAGACTCAAGGACCGGCTACGGCAGAAGAAAAAGAAAGGATGAGTAATATCCCCTATGCCTCGGCAGTAGGATCTATCATGTATGCCATGCTATGTACTAGACCGGATATAGCACATGCTGTTAGTTTGACTAGCAAATATCAAAGTGATCCAGGAATGGAACACTGGACAGCGGTCAAGAATATCCTCAAGTACTTGAAAAGAACTAAGGATATGTTTCTTTGTTATGGAGGTGACCAAGAGCTCGTTGTAAGTGGTTACACCGATGCAAGTTGGAACACTGATCCTGATGACTCTAAGTCACAATCTGGGTAAGTGTTTGTATTGAATGGTGCTGCAGTAAGCTGGGCAAGCTCGAAGCAGTGCACGGTGGCGAAGTCTTCAACAGAATCAGAGTACATAGCGGCTTCAGAGGCTTCATCATAAGCGGTATGGATGAAGAGGTTCATTGTAGAGCTCGGTGTGGTTCCTAGTGCATTGGACCCATTAATCATTTACTTTGATAACATGGGTGCCATCGCCAATGCACAAGAGCCAAGGTCACACAAGAGGCTGAAGCATATCAAACTGCGTTACCACTCGATTCGCGAGTACATCGAAGATGGAGAAGTAAAGATTTGCAAAGTACACACTGATCTGAATGTAGCAGATCCGTTGACTAAAGCTCTCCCTAGGGCAAAGCATGACCAACACCAGAATGCCATGGGTGTTAGGTATATTACAATGTAATCTAGATTATTGACTCTAGTGCAAGTGGGAGACTGAAGGAGATATGCCCAAGAGGCAATAATAAAAGTGGTTATTATATATCTTTATGTTTATGATAAATGTTTATATATCATGCTATAATTGTATTAACCGAAACATTAGTACATGTGTGATATGTAGACAACAAAGAGTCCCTACTATGCCTCTTAACTAGCTTGTTGATTAATGGATGATTAGTTTCATAATCATGAACATTGGATGTTATTAATAACAAGGTTATATCATTGTATGAATGATGTAATGGACACACCCAATTAAGCGTAGCATAAGATCTCGTCATTAAGTTATTTGCTATAAGCTTTCGATACATAGTTACCTAGTCCTTATGACCATGAGATCATGTAAATCACTTATACTGGAAAGGTACTTTGATTACACCAAACGCCACTGCATAAATGGGTGGTTATAAAGGTGGGATTAAGTATCCGGAAAGTATGAGTTGAGGCATATGGATCAACAGTGGGATTTGTCCATCCCGATGACGGATAGATATACTCTGGGCCCTCTCGGTGGAATGTCGTCTAATGTCTTGCAAGCATATGAATAAGTTCATAAGAGACCACATACCACGGTACGAGTAAAGAGTACTTGTCAGGAAACAAGGTTGAACAAGGTATAGAGTGATACCGATGATCAAACCTCGGACAAGTAAAATATCGCGTGACAAAGGGAATTGGTATCGTATGTGAATGGTTCATTCGATCACTAAAGTCATCGTTGAATATGTGGGAGCCATTATGGATCTCCAGATCCCGCTATTGGTTATTGGTTGGAGTGAGTACTCAACCATGTCCGCATAGTTCGCGAACCGTAGGGTGACACACTTAAAGTTGGATGTTGAAATGGTAGAACTTGAATATGTAATGGAGTTCGAATATTTGTTCGGAGTCCCGGATGAGATCCCGGACATCACGAGGAGTCCCGGAATGGTCCGGAGAATAAGATTCACATATAGGAAGTCATTTTATAAGATTTAAAATGATCCGGAAGGTTTTATGGAAGGTTCTAGAAGGTTATAGAAAACTCCGGAAGAAACCACTAAGGAAGGCGGAGTCCCGGAGAGACTCCACCTCCATGGCCGGCCAACCCTAAAGGGGGAGGAGTCCCAAGTGGACTCCCCAAGGGGGGCCGGCCACCCCCCCCACATGGAAGGGGGGAATCCCACCCCAAGTGGGATTCCCACCTTGGGTAGGTTTCCCTATCACATGGAAGGTTTTGGGTTCGGGTCTTATTCGGAGACTTGTAGTCCAACACTTGGGGCTTCCACCTATATAATGAGGGGTCAAGGGGAGGGGGCCGGCCACCCCAACAACCACCAAGGTGGCCGCACCCCTTGAGGCCGGCGCCCCCCTCTCCCAAACCCTAGCGGCTCTCTCTCCTCCACCACATCCCGCACGCTTAGCGAAGCTCCGCCGGATTTCTCCACCACCACCGACACCACGCCGTCGTGCTGTCGGATTCAAGAGAAGCTACTACTTCCGCTGCCCGCTGGAACGGGAGGTGGACGTCGTCTTCATCAACAACCGAACGTGTGACCGAGTACGGAGGTGCTGCCCGTTCGTGGCGCCGTGATCAAGATCTTCTACGCGCTTTTGCAAGCGGCAAGTGAACATCTACCGCAGCAACAAGAGCCTCATCTTGTAGGCTTTGGAATCTCTTCAAGGGTGAGACTCGATAATCCCCTCGTTGCTACCGTCTTCTAGATTGCATCTTGGCTTGGATTGCGTGTTCGCGGTAGGAAATTTTTTGTTTTCTTTGCAACGTTATCATACAGAAGTGATTCCTCAAGAATCTTATAGGGCATCTTGGAGCATGACCTATCCGGAAGACTTGGAACACCACTACCATGACCACATGGCATTCCATGCAAACACCTTTTGGATTGATCCTTCCAAGGCCAAGGAGGACAACATCAAGAGAAACAACTCAAGGGGTCCCTCAAGCTCGGGCCCAAGAACAAGATCTTGCTACAATTGCAATGACAAGCGCCATTTCATTGCTGAATGTCCCTATGAGAATAGGGAGACTCATGGTGGAAGGCTCATCCCCAAGGACAAGAGCAAAGACTCAAAGGGCAAATATTCAAAGCCCCCCAACAAGAAATTCTATAACAAGAACAAGAAGGAAAAAAGGCCCTCAAGGATTGTGCTAGTGGCTAATGAAGAATACTCTTCTGATGAGATTGCAAGTGCTAGTGATGATGATGAGGAAAGCTCAAGAGAAGTGGCCGCCATTGTCACCACCAACATTCCATCTTCCTCTCTCTTTGATTCACCCAATGAGAACCCTCAACGCAAGAATGCACATTGCTTCATGGCAAGGTCCACCTTGGACACATCTATTGTGCTATCAACTCAAGAAGAGTATACCTCCGGAGATGAAGATGTTGATGATGAAGAAGATGCAACCTCAAATGGATTGGTTGCCCTTGCCTCCCTCTCTACTAACTCTTCATCAACAAGTGAATCTCCCAATGAGGTCATTCATGTGGAGGAAGAAAGTTGCCTCATGGCTAAATCTTCCAAGGTATCATCTCCTAACCCCTCTATGCCTAACCTTTCTAGTGATCTAGGGGTTGACCCCGCTAGTCTAAAAGTGAAACAAGAAATGCTAGAGTTTGATGATTTCATTAGTAACCTACAAGGTAACACTAAGAAGCATGTTTCAAGTCTCATGGTACGTATAGCTCAACTAAATGATACTCTTGAGAAAAAGTGCCAAATTGAGAGAGAAGACTCTCTAGAAATACATGCTCTTAAAAATGCTCTTGAGGAATGTCAAGAAACTATAGCATCTCTTGAAGAGAGGCTAGAAAATCTTGAAAAACCTCAAGATAAACTTAACAAGCTCACTAAAGCTAGAGATCTTGCTAGAGCTAAGACTAAAGTGCTTATAAAGGAAAAGGCCAAATTTGGTGTTGATCATGAGAAACTTGTGAAGGATCTAGATGAACTAGACAAGGCTCACAAAGCCTTGAAGAGTGAATACTCTCTCCTCTCCGAGTCTTATGAGCAACTTCAAATTAGGCTTGCTTCATATGACATACCTAGTACCTCTACTCCTTCATGTGATCATGCAAATATTATTGAGGAAAATGCTAGGTTGAAGGATGAACTTGCTAAGGCCTCCTCTCCTCAAAGTAAACTTTCCTTGGATGATCTTTTGAGTAGGCAAAGGTCAAACAGTGGGAAGGAGGGACTTGGTTATAATACCAAGGCTAAAAAGGCAAACAAGAAAAAGACCAAGCCCGCACATGAGAAAGCTAATGGTGAAACCCGAAAGGGCAAAACCATTAATGATGATGGTGCGGGAATAGATAAACCTCACTATGTTCTCTTTAAAGATTATTATGGTGATGTTTATGCTAAATATGTTGGTCCATATGATGGTTATGTTGCTTGGTCTATTTGGGTTCCAAAGACCCTTGTTGCTAACAAAAGAGGACCCATTGAAAAATGGGTACCTAAATCCAAGAATTGATCTCATATAGGACTATGCCGCCGGAGGTTCGAAATGGGTACTTGATAGTGGATGTACAAGTCATATGACCGGCGGCAAGAACCTCGTCAAGGAGTTGAGGCCCAACATAAATCATATCACCGTCTCCTTTGGCGATAATTCTACATCCGAGGTATTGGGTTTTGGCAAGGTTGTGGTTGCACACAACATTACTCTTGTGGATGTCATGCTTGTCAAAACCCTTGGTTACAATTTGCTTTCCGTTTCCGCCCTTGGCAAGATGGGTTTCGCCGTCTTTATTGATAATGATATTGTGGTCCTCTTGTGGAGCAAGACTCTAAAAGTCGCATTCGTTGGGTATCGCGAACACAACTTGTATGTGGTGGACATTTTGGGGACCACCATGACAAGTGCGATGTGCCTATTCGGAAAGGCGGACGTGGGTTGGTTGTGGCATCGCCGCCTAGCCCATGTCAACATGAGAACTTTGCAAAGTCTTCACAAGGGGAACCATATTGTGGGACTAATGGAAAATTTGTCTTTTGCCAAAGATCGTGTTTGTAGGTGATGTCTACGGGAGCTTCTATTCTTGTAGACAGTGTTGGGCCTCCAAGAGCAGAGGTTTGTAGAACAGCAGCAAGTTTCCCTTAAGTGGATCACCCAAGGTTTATCGATCTCAGGGAGGAAGAGGTCAAAGATATCCCTCTCATGCAACCCTGCAACCACAAAGCAAGAAGTCTCTTGTGTCCCCAACACACCTAATAGGTGCACTAGTTCGGCGAAGAGATAGTGAAATACAGGTGGTATGAATGTATATAAGCAGTAGCAACGGCGCCAGAAAAGTGCTTTGCTGTCCAGGACTGGCGTGTAGTTGATGGTGGTAATATTGCAGACAGTACAAATGCAGTAAAACAGTAAACAAGCAGCGATAGCAGTATTTAGGAGCAAGGCCTAGGGATTATACTTTCACTAGTGGACACTCTCAACATTGATCACATAACAGAATAAATAAATAGATGCTAGACTCTACACCCTCTTGTTGGATGATGAACACCACTAACTGTGTAGGATTACACGAACCCTCAATGCCGGAGTTAACAAGCTCCACAATATTCGATGTTCATATTTAAATAACCTTAGAGTGCACGACAGATCAACATAACCAAACCAAGTACTAACATAGCATGCACACTGTCACCTTCACACTACGAAAGGAGGCATAGATCACATCAATACTATCATAGCAATAGTTAACTTCATAATCTACAAGAGATCACAATCATAGCCTACGCCAAGTACTACACGATGCACACACTGTCACCATTACACCGTGCAGGAGGAATAAACTACTTTAATAACATCACTAGAGTAGCACACAGATAAATTGTGATACAAAACACATTGCAATCATAAAGAGATATAAATAAGCACTTCACTATGCCATTCATAACAGTGAATAAGTATTCTGTGAAATATAGCCTAAGAGACCCACACGGTGCACACACTGTCACCTTTACACACGTGGGACAAGGAGTCTCCGGAGATCACATAAGTAAAATCCACTTGACTAGCACAATGACATCTAGATTACAAGCATCATCATATGAATCTCAATCATGTAAGGCAGCTCATGAGATTATTGTATTGAAGTACATAGGGAGAGAGATGAACCACATAACTACCGGTACAGCCCTTAGCCTCGATGGAGAACTACTCCCTCCTCATGGGAGACAGCAGCGTTGATGAAGATTGCGGTGGTGTCGATGGAGGAGCCTTCCGGGGGCACTTCCCCATCCCGGCGGCGTGCCGGAACAGAGACTCCTGTCCCCCAGATCTTGGCTTCGCGATGGCGGCGGCTCTGGAAGGTTTCTCGTACCGTGGCTTTTCCGTATCGAGGTTTTAGGTCGAGGGGCTTCTTATAGGCGAAGAGGCGGCGTCAGAAGGTCAACGAGGCGACGACACGCTAGGGGGGCGCGGGCCACCCCCAGGCCGCGCCAGCCTACCTCCTAGGCCCCCTGTGGGTCCACTCTGGCGACTCTCGGGTGTTCTGGATGCTTCCGGGGATTCTAAGATGCTGGGCGTTGATTTCGTCCGATTCCGAGAATATTTCCTTACTAGGATTTCTGAAACCAAAAACAGCAGAAAACAGCAACTGGCCCTTCGGCATCTCGTCAATAGGTTAGTTCTGGAAAACGCATAAATATGACATAAAGTATGCATAAAACATGTAGATATCATCAATAATGTGGCATGGAACATAAGAAATTATCGATACGTCGGAGACGTATCAGCATCCCCAAGCTTAGTTTCTGCTCGTCCCGAGCAGGTAAACGATAACAAAGATAATTTCTGTAGTGACATGCCATCATAACCTTGATCATACTATTGTAAGCATATGTAATGAATGCAGCGATCCAAACAATGTAAATAATATGAGTAAACAAATGAATCATATAGCAAAGACTTTTCATGAATAGTACTTCAAGACAAGCATCAATAAGTCTTGCATAAAAGTTAACTCATAAAGCAATAAATCAAAGTAGAGGTATTGAAGCAACACAAAGGAAGATGAAGTTTCAGCGGTTGCTTTCAACTTATAATATGTATATCTCATGTATATTGTCAATGTAAAATAATATAACAAGTGCAATATGCAAGTATGTAGGAATCAATGCACAGTTCACACAAGTGTTTGCTTCTTGAGATGGAGAGAAATAGGTGAACTGACTCAACATAAAAGTAAAAGAAAGGCCCTTCGCAGAGGGAAGCATTGATTGCTATATTTGTGCTAGAGCTTTTATTTTGAAAACAAGAAACAATTTTGTCAACGGTAGTAATAAAGCATATGTATCATGTAAATTATATCCTACAAGTTGCAAGTCTCATGCATAGTATACTAATAGTGCCTGCACCTTGTCCTAATTAGCTTGGATTACTGGGATTATCATCGCTATGCACATGTTTTAACCAAGTGTCACAAAGGGGTACCTCTATGCCGCCTGTACAAAGGTCTAAGGAGAAAGCTCGCATTGGATTTCTCGCTTTTGATTATTCTCAACTTAGACATCCATACCGGGACAACATAGACAACAGATAATGGACTCCTCTTTAATGCATAAGCATGTAGCAACAATTAATGTTTTCATATGAGATTGAGGATATATGTCCAAAACTGAAACTTCCACCATGATTCATGGCTTTAGTTAGCGGCCCAATGTTCTTCTCTAGCAATATGCCTGCTCTAACCATTAAATAAGTGGTAAATCTCCCTTACTTCAGACAAGACGGACCTGCATAGCAACTCACATGATATTCAACAAAGAGTAGTTGATGGCGTCCCCAGGAACATGGTTATCGCACAACAAGCAACTTAATAAGAGATAAAGTGCATAAGTACATATTCAATACCACAATAGTTTTTAGGCTATTTGTCCCATGAGCTATATATTGTAAAGGTAGAGGATAGAAATTTTAAAGGTAGCACTCAAGCAATTTACTTTGGAATGGCGGAGAAATACCATGTAGTAGGTAGGTATGGTGGACACAAATGGCATAGTGGTTGGCTCAAGGATTTTGGATGCACGAGAAGTATTCCCTCTCGATACAAGGTTTAGGCTAGCAAGGCTATTTGAAACAAACACAAGGATGAACCGGTGCAGCAAAACTCACATAAAAGACATATTGTAAACATTATAAGACTCTACACCATCTTCCTTGTTGTTCAAACTCAATACTAGAAATTATCTAGACCTTAGAGAGACCAATTATGCAAACCAAATTTTAACAAGCTCTATGTATTTCTTCATTAATAGGTGCAAAGTATATGATGCAAGAGCTTAAACATGAGCACAACAATTGCCAAGTATCATATTATTCAAGACATTTTAGCAATTACTACATGTAGCATTTCCCGTTTCCAACCATATAACAATTAACGAAGCAGTTTTAACCTTCGCCATGAAAATTAAAAGCTAAGAACTGATACGCGTACAGCACGCGTCCGTTGGGAACCCCAAGAGGAAGGTGTGATGCGTACAGCGGCAAGTTTTCCCTCAGTATGAAACCAAGGTTTATCGAACCAGTAGGAGCCAAGAAGCACGTTGAAGGTTGATGGCGGCGAGATGTATTGCGGCGCAACACCAGGGATTCCGGCGCCAACGTGGAACCTGCACAACACAAACCAAGTACTTTGCCCCAACGAAACAGCGAGGTTGTCAATCTCACCGGCTTGCTGTAACAAAGGATTAGATGTATAGTGTGGATGATGATTGTTTGCAGAAAACAGTAGAACGAGTATTGCAGTAGATTGTATTTCAGTAAAGAGAATTGGACCGGGGTCCACAGTTCACTAGAGGTGTCTCTCCCATAAGATAAACAGCATGTTGGGTGAACAAATTACAGTTGGGCAATTGACAAATAGAGAGGGCATGACCATGCACATACATATTATGATGAGTATTGTGAGATTTAATTGGGCATTACGACAAAGTACATAGACCGCTATCCAGCATGCATCTATGCCTAAAAAGTCCACCTTCAGGTTATCATCCGAACCCCCTCCAGTATTAAGTTGCTAACAATGTACAATTGCATTAAGTATTGCGCGTAATGTAATCAGTGACTACATCCTCGAACATAGCACCAATGTTTTATCCCTAGTGGCAACAGCACATCCATAATCTTAGAGGTTTCTCTCACTCCCCCAGATTCACGGAGACATGAACCCACTATCGAGCATAAATACTCCCTCTTGGAGTTACTAGCATCAACTTGGCCAGAGCATCTACTAATAACAGAGAGCATGCAAGATCACAAACAACACATAGATATAAATTGATAATCAACATAACATAGTATTCTCTATTCATCGAATCCCAACAAACAAAACATATAGAATTACAGATAGATGATCTTGATCATGTTCGGCAGCTCACAAGACCCGACAATTAAGCACAATGGGGAGAAGACAACCATCTAGCTACTGCTATGGACCCATAGTCCAGGGGTAGACTACTCACACATCACTCCGGAGGCGACCATGGCGGCGTAGAGTCCTCCGGGAGATGATTCCCCTCTCCGGCAGGGCGCCGGAGGCGATCTCCTGAATCCCCCGAGATGGGATTGGCGGCGGCGGCGTCTCTGGAAGGTTTTTCGTATCGTGGCTCTCGGTACTGGGGGTTTCGCGACGAAGGCTAGTTGTAGGCGGAAGGGTAGGTCAAGGGGCGTCACGAGGGGCCCACACCCTAGGTCGGCGCGACCAGGGCTTGGGCCGCGCCGCCCTGTGGTTTGGCCACCTCGTGGCCCCACTTCGTTGACTCTTCGGTCTTCTGGAAGCTTCGTGGCAAAATAGGACCCTGGGCGTTGATTTCGTCCAATTCCGAGAATATTTCCTTACTAGGATTTCTGAAACCAAAAACAGCAGAAAATAGCAACTGGCACTTCGGCATCTTGTTAATAGGTTAGTTCCAGAAAATGCACGAATATGACATAAAGTGTGCATAAAACATGTAGATATCATCAATAATGTGGCATGGAACATAAGAAATTATCGATACGTCGGGGACGTATCAAGAACACATGTGTTCATATGAACCAGCGGAGGGTGTCTCTCTCCCACACAAGCATTTATTCAAACAAAAACAAAAACAAACAGACGCTCCAAGTAAAGTACATAAGATGTGGCCGAATAAAAATATAGTTTCAAGAGAAGGAACCTGAGAATTTTGTCGATGAAGAAGGGGATGCCTTGGGCATCCCCAAGCTTAGATGCTTGAGTCTCCTTGAAATATGCAGGGATGAACCACCGGGGCATCCCCAAGCTTAGAGCTTTCACTCTCCTTGATCATATTGTATCATCTCCTTCTCTTGATCATACTATTTGTAAGCATATGTAGTGAATGCAGCGATCAAAACAATGTATATGACATGAGTAAACAAATGAATCATATAGCAAAGAGTTTTCATGAATAGTACTTCAAGACAAGCATCAATAAGTCTTGCATAAGAGTTAACTCATAAAGCAATAATTCATAGTAAAAGCATTGAAGCAACACAAAGGAAGATTTAAGTTTCAGTGGTTGCTTTCAACTTGTAACATGTATATCTCATGGATATTGTCAACATAGAGTAATATAACAAGTGCAATATGCAAGTATGTAGGAATCAATGCACAGTTCACACAAGTGTTTGCTTCTTGAGGTGGAGAGAGATAGGTGAACTGACTCAACAATAAAAGTAAAAGAATGGTCCTTCAAAAAGGAATGCATCGATTGCTATATTTGTGCTAGAGCTTTGATTTTGAAAACAAGAAACAATTTTGTCAACGGTAGTAATAAAGCATATGTATCATGTAAATTATATCTTACAAGTTGCAAGCCTCATGCATAGTATACTAATAGTGCCCGCACCTTGTCCTAATTAGCTTGGACTACCGGGATCATCGCAATGCACATGTTTTAACCAAGTGTCACAAAGGGGTACCTCTATGCCGCTGTACAAAGGTCTAAGGAGAAAGCTCGCATCGGATTTCTCGCTATTGATTATTCTCAACTTAGACATCCATACCGGGACAACATAGACAACAGATAATGGACTCCTCTTTTATGCATAAGCATGCATCAACAATTAATTTTCTCATATGAGATTGAGGATATTGTCCAAAACTGAAACTTCCACCATGGATCATGGCTTTAGTTAGCGGCCCAATGTTCTTCTCTAACAATATGCATGCTCTAACCATAAGGTGGTAGATCTCCCTTACTTCAGACAAGACGAACATGCATAGCAACTCACATAATATTCAACAAAGAATAGTTGATGGCGTCCCCAGTGAACATGGTTATCGCACAACAAGCAACTTAATAAGAGATAAAGTGCATAAGTACATATTCAATACCACAATAGTTTTTAAGCTATTTGTCCCATGAGCTATATATTGTAAAGGTGAAGAATGGAAATTTAAAGGTAGCACTCAAGCAATTTACTTTGGAATGGCGGAGAAATACCATGTAGTAGGTAGGTATGGTGGACACAAATGGCATAGTGGTTGGCTCAAGTATTTTGGATGCATGAGAAGTATTCCCTCTCGATACAAGGTTTAGGCTAGCAAGGTTATTTGAAACAAACACAAGGATGAAGCGGTGCAGCAAAACTCACATAAAATACATATTGAAAACATTATAAGACTCTACACCGTCTTCCTTGTCGTTCAAACTCAATACTAGAAATTATCTAGACTTTAGAGGGACCAAATATGCAAACCAAATTTTAGCAGGCTCTATGTATTTCTTCATTAATGGGTGCAAAGTATATGATGCAAGAGCTTAAACATGAGCACAACAATTGCCAAGTATCACATTATCCAAAACATTTTAGCAATTACTACATGTATCATTTTCCAATTACAACCATATAACAATTTAATGAAGAAGAACTTCGCCATGAATATTATGAGTAGAGCCTAAGGACATACTTGTCCATATGCTACAGCGGAGCGTGTCTCTCTCCCACACAAAGAATGCTAGGATCCATTTTATTCAAACAAAACAGAAAACAAAAACAAACCGACGCTCCGAGAAAAGCACATAAGATGTGATGGAATAAAAATATAGTTTCAGGGGAGGAACCTGATAATGTTGTCGATGAAGAAGGGGATGCCTTGGGCATCCCCAAGCTTAGATGCTTGAGTCTTCTTGATATATGCAGGGGTGAACCGCCGGGGCATCCCCAAGCTTAGAGCTTTCACTCTCCTTGATCATGTTGTATCATCTCCCTCTCTTGATCCTTGAAAACTTCCTCCACACCAAACTTAGAACAACTCATTAGAGGGTTAGTGCACAATCAAAATATACATGTTCAGAGGTGACATAATCATTCTTAACACTTCTGGACATTGCACAAAGCTACTGAAACTCAATGGAATCAAAATATCCATCGAACATAGCAAAACTGGCAATGCGAAATAAAAGGCAGAATCTGTCAAAACAGAACAGTTCGTATTGACGAATTTTATTGAGGCACCAGACTTGCTCAAATGAAAATGCTCAAATTGAATGAAAGTTGCGTACATATCTGAGGATCACTCACGTAAATTAGCATAATTTTCTGAGTTACCTACAGAGAATTTTGCCCAGATTCGTGACAGCAAAGAAATCTGTTTCTACGCAGTAATCCAAATCTAGTATGAACTTTTCTATCAATGACTTTACTTGGCACAACAAAACACTAAACTAAGATAAGGAGAGGTTGCTACAATAGTAAACAACTTCCAAGACACAAATATAAAACAAAGTACTGTAGTAAAAACATGGGTTGTCTCCCATAAGCGCTTTTCTTTAACGCCTTTCAGCTAGGCGCAGAAAGTGTGTATCAAGTATTATCAAGAGATGGTGCGTTGGCATTCTTACCAGGGGTGTTGCTCTTACCTTTCTTACTCTTATTCCTACTCTTTGGTCTAGGGAATACATGACCGCATCCGGGTGTAGAGGTAAAATTTAGAGTGCCTTTCCCAACATCTATGACTGCTCCCATGAGTTTCAGCAGGGATCTTCCAAGCGTGATTTGTCCTGTCCCTACACATTCAATAACGAGATAATCAGTGGATACCGTCCTTCCAAGAAAGGTTGTGAAAACGCCTTCAGCTATACCCTTAGGAATTACAACAGAGTTATCCGCAAGAGTTATTTCTTCTCCCCCTTCAGTAAGTCCCCAAAGTGTCAAAGATTTATAATTTTTTTCAGGCATGAGGCAAAACTCAGACATAATATCACAACGAGCAGGAAAAGTTTCACCACCAATAGTCGCTTTAACGGTAGGCACCCACATTGAAGGTTCGAAGCTTAATGGAACATAATCATAGTATTCGCGAATTTGGTTATACACTTCTTTTAAACAGGATATATTTGTTTCAATAGTGTTTAATCTATTATGCATGCTAGCATGAGATGGATCAAAATTATTATCGGAGCTAAATGATGTAATCAATTTCCTTATAGCATTAAAAGCTTGATCCCCATCACAATGAAGGAAATCTCCTCCCACTACAGCATCTAAGGCATATCTATAGCGAAGAATAAGCCCAAAATAGAAATTACTAAGAAGCAAACTCAAGGTCATTTTAGGTTCAGTTTTACTATAAGAATCAAAAATTCTAGACCATGCTTCTTTAAAATTCTCTTCACCTCCTTGTTTAAAAGTGAAGATTGATTCCTCAGGTGATAGAGTAACAACTACGGGACTAGACATGATAATAAAGTAAATGCGAGTAACTAATTTTTTTTGTGTTTTTGATATAGCAAACAAGATAGCAAATAAAGTAAAACTAGCAACTAATTTTTTTGTATTTTGATTTAGTGCAGCAAACAAAGTAGTAAATAAACTAAGCAAGACAAAAACAAAGTAAAGAGATTGGGATGTGGAGACTCCCCTTGCAGCGTGTCTTGATCTCCCCGGCAACGGCGCCAGAAAAAGTTGCTTGATACGCGTACAGCACGCGTCCGTTGGGAACCCCAAGAGGAAGGTGTGATGCATACAGCGGCAAGTTTTCCCTCAGTATGAAACCAAGGTTTATCGAACCAGTAGGAGCAAAGAAGCACGTTGAAGGTTGATGGCGGCGAGATGTAGTGCGGCGCAACACCAGGGATTCCGGCGCCAATGTGGAACCTGCACAACACAAACCAAGTACTTTGCCCCAACGAAACAGCGAGGTTGTCAATCTCACCGGCTTGCTGTAACAAAGGATTAGATGTATAGTGTGGATGATGATTGTTTGCAGAAAATAGTAGAACGAGTATTGCAGTAGATTGTATTTCAGTAAAGAGAATTGGACCGGGGTCCACAGTTCACTAGAGGTGTCTCTCCCATAAGATAAACAGCATGTTGGGTGAACAAATTACAGTTGGGCAATTGACAAATAGAGAGGGCATGACCATGCACATACATATTATGATGAGTATTGTGAGATTTAATTGGGCATTACGACAAAGTACATAGACCGCTATCCAGCATGCATCTATGCCTAAAAAGTCCACCTTCAAAGTTATCATCCGAACCCCTCCGCATTAAGTTGCTAACAACAGACAATTGCATTAAGTATTGCGCGTAATGTAATCAGTGACTACATCCTCGAACATAGCACCAATGTTTTATCCCTAGTGGCAACAGCACATCCATAATCTTAGAGGTTTCTCTCACTCCCCCAGATTCACGGAGACATGAACCCACTATCGAGCATAAATACTCCCTCTTGGAGTTACTAGCATCAACTTGGCCAGAGCATCTACTAATAACGGAGAGCATGCAAGATCATAAACAACACATAGATATAAATTGATAATCAACATAACATAGTATTCTCTATTCATCGGATCCCAACAAACACAACATATAGAATTACAGATAGATGATCTTGATCATGTTCGGCAGCTCACAAGACCCGACAATTAAGCACAATGGGGAGAAGACAACCATCTAGCTACTGCTATGGACCCATAGTCCAGGGGTAGACTACTCACACATCACTCCGGAGGCGACCATGGCGGCGTAGAGTACTCCGGGAGATGATTCCCCTCTCCGGCAGGGTGCCGGAGGCAATCTCCTGAATCCCCCGAGATGGGATTGGCGGCGGCGTCTCTGGAAGGTTTTCCGTATCGTGGCTCTCGGTACTGGGGGTTTCGCGACGAAGGCTATTTGTAGGCAGAAGGGCAGGTCAAGGGGCGTCACGAGGGGCCCACACCCTAGGTCGGCGCGGCCAGGGCTTGGGCCGCGCCGCCCTGTGGTTTGGCCACCTCGTGGCCCCACTTCGTTGACTCTTCGGTCTTCTGGAAGCTTCGTGGCAAAATAGGACCCTGGGCGTTGATTTCGTCCAATTCCGAGAATATTTCCTTACTAGGATTTCTGAAACCAAAAACAGCAGAAAACAGCAACTGGCACTTCGGCATCTTGTTAATAGGTTAGTTCCAGAAAATGCACAAATATGACATAAAGTGTGCATAAAACATGTAGATATCATCAATAATGTGGCATGGAACATAAGAAATTATCGATACGTCGGGGACGTATCAAGAACACATGTGTTCATATGAACCAGCGGAGGGTGTCTCTCTCCCACACAAGCATTTATTCAAACAAAAACAAAAACAAACAGACGCTCCAAGTAAAGTACATAAGATGTGGCCGAATAAAAATATAGTTTCAAGAGAAGGAACCTGATAATTTTGTCGATGAAGAAGGGGATGCCTTGGGCATCCCCAAGCTTAGATGCTTGAGTCTCCTTGAAATATGCAGGGATGAACCACCGGGGCATCCCCAAGCTTAGAGCTTTCACTCTCCTTGATCATATTGTATCATCTCCTTCTCTTGACCTTTGAAAACTTCCTCCACACCAAACTCGAAATAAACTCATTAGAGGGTTAGTGCATAATCAAAAATTCACATGTTCAGAGGTGACACAATCATTCTTAACACTTCTGAACATTGCCCAAAGCTACTGGAAGTTAATGGAACAAAGAAATCCATCCCACATAGCAAAATAAGCAATGCGAAATAAAAGGCACAATCTGTCAAAACAGAACAGTCCGTAAAGACGAATTTTATTGAGGCACCAGACTTGCTCAAATGAAAACGCTCAAATTGAATGAAAGTTGCGTACATATCTGAGGATCACTCACGTAAATTGGCATAATTTTCTGAGTTACCTACAGAGAATTAGGCCCAGATTCGTGACAGCAAAGAAATCTATTTCTGCGCAGTAATCCAAATCTAGTATGAACCTTACTATCAAAAACTTTACTTGGCACAACAATGCAATAAAAATAAGATAAGGAGAGGTTGCTACAGTAGTAACAACTTCCAAGACACAAATATAAAACAAAATACTATAGCAAAATAAACACATGGGTTATCTCCCAAGAAGTTCTTTCTTTATAGCCCTTAAGATGGGCTCAGCAGTTTAAATGATGCACTCATAAGAAATAGTATTTGAAGCAAAAGAGAGCATCAAGAGGCAAATTCAAAACAAATTTAAGCCTAACATGCTTCCTATGAAAAGGAATCTTGTAAATAAACAAGTTCATGAAGAGCAAAGTGATGTCTACGAGAGCTTCTATTCTTGTAGACAGTGTTGGGCCTCCAAGAGCAGAGGTTTGTAGAACAGCAGCAAGTTTCCCTTAAGTGGATCACCCAAGGTTTATCGATCTCAGGGAGGAAGAGGTCAAAGATATCCCTCTCAAGCAACCCTGCAACCACAAAGCAAGAAGTCTCTTGTGTCCCCAACACACCTAATACACTTGTCAGATGTATAGGTGCACTAGTTCGGCGAAGAGATAGTGAGATACAAGTAATATGGATGAGTATGAGTGATAATAGCAATCTGAATGAAATATGGTAGCGAGTAAACATTCAACAAAACAGTAAACAAACAGAGATTCGATGCTTGGAAGCAAGGCCCAGGGATCCTGCTTTCACTAGTGGACACTCTCAACAATGATCACATAATAGGACTACTCTACACCCTCTTGTTGGATGATGAACACCATTGTGTAGGATTACACGAACCCTCAATGCCGGAGTTAACAAGCTCCACAATATTCAATGTTCATATTTAAATAACCTTAGAGTGCAAGATAGATCAACACAACCAAACCAAGTACTAACATAGCATGCACACTTCTACCATCACACTATGAAAGGAGGAATAGATCACATCAATACCATCATAGTAATAGTTAACTTCATAATCTACAAGATATCACAATCATAGCATACGCCAAGTACTACACGATGCACACACTGCCAACATTACACCGTGCAGGAGGAATAGACTACTTTAATAACATCACTAGAGTAGCATATAGATGATATTCAACTTGATCACAAAGAGAGAGAGATGAACCACATAGCTACAGCGGAGCCCTCAGCCCCGGGGCTGAATTACTCCCTCCTCATCATGGAGACAGCGATGGCGGTGAAGATGGTGGTGGAGACGACAGTGGAGATGACTCCGGGGGTAATTCCCCGTCCCGGCAGGGTGCCGGAACAGAGACTTCTGTCCCCCGAATTGGAGTTTCGCGATGGCGGCGGCTCTGGATGGTTTTCTCTGGTTTCGTCGAACTGGTCGAGGTTTTTAGGTCAGGGATGATTAAATAGGCGGAGAGGCGGAGTCGGAGGGGCCACGGGGTGCCCAGATGATAGGGGGGCGCGCCCCCCCTTGGGCCGCGCCGCCCTGTGGGGTGGGGCCCCCTGGCTCCCCTCTGACTTTTCTCCGGTGCTCTGGAAGCTTCCTGAAATTATAAGATCTCCGGTGTTGATTTTGTCCGATTCCGAAAATATTTCCTTACTAGGATTTCTGAAACCAAAAACAGCAGAAAACAACAACTGGCCTTTCGGCATCTCGTCAATAGGTTAGTTCCGGAAAACGCATAAATATGACATAAAGTGTGCATAAAACATGTAGATATCATCAATAATGTGGCATGGAACATAAGAAATTATCGATACGTCGGAGACGTATCAGCATCCCCAAGCTTAGTTTCTGCTCGTCCCGAGCAGGTAAACGATAACAAAGATAATTTCTGGAGTGACATGCCATCATAAACTTGATCATACTATTGTAAGCACATGTAATGAATGCAGCGATCAAAACAATGTAAATGACATGAGTAAACAAATGAATCATATAGCAAAGACTTTTCATGAATAGTACTTCAAGACAAGCATCAATAAGTCTTGCATAAGAGTTAACTCATAAAGCAATAATTCAAAGTAAAGGCATTGAAGCAACACAAAGGAAGATGAAGTTTCAGCGGTTGCTTTCAACTTGTAACATGTATATCTCATGGATAGTTGTCAATGTAGAGTAATATAACAAGTGCAATATGCAAGTATGTAGGAATCAATTCACAGTTCACACAAGTGTTTGCTTCTTGAGATGGAGAGAAATAGGTGAACTGGCACAACATAAAAGTAAAAGAAAGGCCCTTCGCAGAGGGAAGCATTGATTGCTATATTTGTGCTAGAGCTTTGATTTTGAAAACATATAGAAAGCAATAAAAGTAAAATTTTGTGAGGTGTTTGTTGTTGTCAACGAATGGTAGTGGGCACTCTAACCCCCTTGCCAGACAAACCTTCAAAGAGCGGCTCCCATTTTATTTTATTTTTGTGTGGCACTCCTTCCAACCTTTCTTTCACAAACCATGGCTAACCGAATCCTCGGGTGCCTGCCAACAATCTCATACCATGAAGGAGTGCCTTTTTATTTTAGTTTTATTATGATGACACTCCTCCCCACCTTTGCTTTCTCAAGCCATGGCTAACCGAATCCTTCGGGTGCCGTCCAACAATCACATACCATGGAGGAGTGTCTATTTTTTGTTAATTAATTTGGGACTGGGAATCCCATTGCCAGCTCCTTTTGCAAAATTATTGGATAAGCGGATGAAACCACTAGTCCATTGGTGAAAGTTGCCCAACAAGATTGAAAGATAAACACCATATACTTCCTCATGAGCTATAAAACATTGACACAAATCAGAGGTGATAAATTTTGAATTGTTTAAAGGTAGCACTCAAGCAATTTACTTTGGAATGGGGGAGAAATACCATGTAGTAGGTAGGTATGGTGGACACAAATGGCATAGTGGTTGGCTCAAGGATTTTGGATGCATGAGAAGTATTCCCTCTCGATACAAGGTTTAGGCTAGCAAGGTTATTTGAAACAAACACAAGGATGAACCGGTGCAGCAAAACTCACATAAAAGACATATTGTAAACATTATAAGACTCTACACCGTCTTCCTTGTTGTTCAAACTCAATACTAGAAATTATCTAGACCTTAGAGAGACCAATTATGCAAACCAAATTTTAGCATGCTCTATGTATTTATTCATTAATAGGTGCAAAGTATATGATGCAAGAGCTTAAACAAGAGCACAACAATTGCCAAGTATCACATTATCCAAGACATTTTACCAATTACTACATGTAGCATTTCCCGTTTCCAACCATATAACAATTAACGAAGCAGTTTCAACCTTCGCCATGAAAATTAAAAGCTAAGAACACATGTGTTCATACGAACCAGCGGAGCGTGTCTCTCTCCCACACAAGCATGCATTTATTCAAACAAAACAAAAATAAAAACAAACAGACGCTCCGAGTAAAGTACATAAGATGTGACCGAATAAAAATATAGTTTCAAGAGAAGGAACCTGATAATTTGTCGATGAAGAAGGGGATGCCTTGGGCATCCTCAAGCTTAGACGCTTGAGTCTTCTTAAAATATGCAGGGGTGAACCACCGGGGCATCCCCAAGCTTAGAGCTTTCACTCTCCTTGATCATGTTGTATCATCCTCCTCTCTTGACCCTTGAAAACTTCCTCCACACCAAACTCGAAACAAACTCATTAGAGGGTTAGTGCATAATCAAAAACTCACATGTTCAGAGGTGATACAATCATTCTTAACACTTCTGGACATTGCTCAAAGCTACTGGAAGTCAATGAAACAAAGAAATCCATCCCACATAGCAAAAGAAGCAATGCGAAATAAAATGCAGAATCTGTCAAAACAGAACAGTCCGTAAATACGAATTTTATTGAGGCACCAGACTTGCTCAAATGAAAATTCTCAAATTGAATGAAAGTTGAGTACATATCTGAGGATCACTCACGTAAATTGGCATAATTTTCTGAGTTACCTACAGAGAATTAGGCCCAGATTCGTGACAGCAAAGAAATCTGTTTCTGCGCAGTAATCCAAATCTAGTATGAACCTTACTATCAACGACTTTACTTGGCACAACAATGCACAAAACTAAGATAAGGAGAGATTGCTACAGTAATAAACAACTTCCAAGACACAAATATAAAACAAAGTACTGTAGCAAAATAACACATGGGTTATCTCCCAAGAAGTTCTTTCTTTGTAGCCATTAAGATGGGCTCAACAGTTTTAATGATGCATTCGCAAGAAATATTATTTGAAGCAAAAGAAAGCATCAAGAGGCAAATTCAAAACACATTTAAGTCTAACATGCTTCCTATGCAGAGGAATCTTGTACACAAATGAATTCATGAAGAACAAAGTGACAAGCATAAGAGGATAAAACACGAGTAACTTCAAGATTCTCAACATAAAGAGGGGAAACTTAATATTATTAAGATGCATATAACCATATTTCCCTCT
Organism: Lolium perenne; assembly: GCF_019359855.2. NCBI lineage: Eukaryota > Viridiplantae > Streptophyta > Magnoliopsida > Poales > Poaceae > Lolium > Lolium perenne. The sequence continues at coordinate 40,948,682 of NC_067244.2, read as the reverse complement.
CTCATAATAACTTTCAGTAGCATCATTGATGAAATCCACAATATACCCATCACTTAAAACATTCTTATCATGGTTCATATGCATAGAAGTATCATTAATTTTGGCATAAGAAGAGTTATTCTCATTAATAGTAATTGGAGCAAGATTATTATCAAGAATTTGAACATGGTAAACAAGTTGCATATTAAAAGAATTGCTTTTGGTAATCCAATCATGACTATGACAAGTTTCATAAGGATAGTTATAACCTATATCATAGCATTCTTTATAATAATCATCAAAGATCGGAGGCACAGTGTCATCATAAGAAATAGAATAGTTATCTTCCACAGTCGGTTTATCTATGACCATACCATCATTGTTATTAGAAGGAGATGTATCAAACACATAATGATCAGTAGCAAAAGGATTTTCAAACACCTCTTCCCCAAGCTTAGAGCTTTCTATATCATTATGGGAGGAAGCATGGATAGCACTGACACTATAGCAATTATTATCATCATCATTTTCAGAATTAGTTTCCCAGAGATTTGCAATATCAAAAGTAGTGTGCTCATTCAAATCATGATCACTAATGTATGTAGAGAGCATAGGAAGATCATCGTATTCAGATTCATTATCATAATAATCATTAGGAGCAACATACTTACGGTTACCTAGCATTATCTCATTCACGCGGGGATATGCCGTTACCTCTTTCTTTTTATTCTCCTTCTTCTTCTTCTTCTTCTTCTTCTTCTTCTTCTCTTCCGTATCCTCGTTCCCTTCTTTAGGAGGAAGAGGCTTGAGGGGTGGCTTGTCCGCATAACCTGATTTACTTTCAGAAACAATAGAAGAAACTTGGGAGGATCCCTCCTTTTCATTAATTAGTTGAAAACACACAGCGGTCCTATCATATTTTGGCAAGGTGTCATCTTCTAAAATATTTTGTATGTAAGTATTCGTATGGCTATTATCAATGCAATAAGAAAAACACCCATGCAGGACATCATCAATATCAAGATCACTCATATGTAACAAAGAGATTTTTCTCGACAGTTCTTCACACCCCAAAAATAAAGTAAGTTCATCATGCTGATTAGGAGTAATTTCATCATCACAATACAAATTTGCAGCACTCATTGGGTTCAAATTATCATTGGAGGAGCATTGCAAATTAAAATGACCCACTTCATGGCAAACTTCACAAATAAAAGGATAGAGGGCACAAACTTTTTTACCAAGATCATCTAGAGCCCTAAGCCACTTTCTAGTTTTTTCATTAATATGATGGATGCAATATTCATCTTTGACTTGATTAATTCCACAAGGTCTATGCATTCCACAAAAATTAACATGCTTATAGGAAATAGCATTCTTAGGAGTTTGAGCATGCTTATTGCAATCATTAACAACAATTTCATTCTTCATGCAAGCCTCTTTAAAAGGTTCATGATACTTATCAAAATTCTTTTTAGGCAATTCAAAATGAGAAGCAAAGGCTTTATAAAGATTTGCAGCAACTTGAGAGTCAAGACCATAAGTAGCACTCATATTTCGGATTTTATCAGTATTCATAAAAGCTTCAATGCATTCATAATCATAATTTATACCTGACTCTTTACCTTTATTGTTCTCCCATCCTTCAGTGTTCTCCTCAATCCGATCAAGAAGATCCCACCTAACTTCAACCTCCTTGCTTGTGAAAGATCCCTCCGAACAGGCATCCAGATAGTCCTTGTGTTGTCCTGAAAGCCTCGCATAAAAATTGTTAACAATAACATTACGGGGGAGCTCATGAATGGGACATTTGAGCATTAGTGATTTCAATCTCCCCCACACTTGAGAAATACTCTCTCCATCACGAGGATAAAAGTTATAAATATAATTCCTATAAATATGCACTTCATGAGGAGGATAAAATTTAGAATAAAAGAGAGATGCAATTTCCTCCCAACCAAGAGAATGACTATTCTCCAACAATTTATACCAATGCGCCGCTTTACCAGACAGCGAAACAGAGAATAGCTTCTTCCTCACTTCATCCATAGAGATACCTGCACACTTGAATAACCCGCATAATTCATGCAAAAATAGTAAATGATCTCTAGGATGGATAGTTCCATCCCCTTTATAGCGGTTATCCATAACACGTTCAATAATTTTCATAGGTATTTTATACGGAATACTTTCAGCAGGTGGATTTAAAATATCAGAAGCATCATTAGAGTTATCGCATATGGGAGATAAAGCATTATCAGAGCAAAATATTTCTTCCAAAGCTGAGGAGCAAAAAAGATTATTTTTATATAAACTAGCTTCCCCAAGCTTAGACTTATCCATAGTATTAGCAGTGATTGCGTTCATACTAATATGTTCCATGGGTTTTTTAATTTTCGGATCAAACCATCCATGTCTTAAATCAGGGAATAAAGTAAGAAGCTCATTGTTGTCCATTATGCCAAACTAGTGTAAACAAGAAACAAAAAGATGCAATTGCAGGATCTAAAGGAAATAGCTTCGAGCACAAACACAATGGCGCCAGAAAAGTACTGTTACCTGGAACCGGAGTATGAGTGCCTTTTACCTTTCCTCCCCGGCAACGGCGCCAGAAAATAGCTTGATGTCTACGGGAGCTTCTATTCTTGTAGACAGTGTTGGGCCTCCAAGAGCAGAGGTTTGTAGAACAGCAGCAAGTTTCCCTTAAGTGGATCACCCAAGGTTTATCGATCTCAGGGAGGAAGAGGTCAAAGATATCCCTCTCAAGCAACCCTGCAACCACAAAGCAAGAAGTCTCTTGTGTCCCCAACACACCTAATACACTTGTCAGATGTGTAGGTGCACTAGTTCGGCGAAGAGATAGTGAGATACAAGTAATATGGATGAGTATGAGTGATAATAGCAATCTGAATGAAATATGGCAGCGAGTAAACATTCAGCAAAACAGTAAACAAACAGAGATTCGATGCTTGGAAGCAAGGCCCAGGGATCCTGCTTTCACTAGTGGACACTCTCAACAATGATCACATAATAGGACTACTCTACACCCTCTTGTTGGATGATGAACACCATTGTGTAGGATTACACGAACCCTCAATGCCGGAGTTAACAAGCTCCACAATATTCAATGTTCATATTTAAATAACCTTAGAGTGCAAGATAGATCAACACAACCAAACCAAGTACTAACATAGCATGCACACTTCTACCATCACACTATGAAAGGAGGAATAGATCACATCAATACCATCATAGTAATAGTTAACTTCATAATCTACAAGAGATCACAATCATAGCATACGCCAAGTACTACACGATGCACACACTGCCAACATTACACCGTGCAGGAGGAATAGACTACTTTAATAACATCACTAGAGTAGCATATAGATGATATTCAACTTGATCACAAAGAGAGAGAGATGAACCACATAGCTACAGCGGAGCCCTCAGCCCCGGGGGTGAATTACTCCCTCCTCATCATGGAGACAGCGATGGCGGTGAAGATGGCGGTGGAGACGGCAGTGGAGATGACTCCGGGGGCAATTCCCCGTCCCGGCAGGGTGCCGGAACAGAGACTTCTGTCCCCCGAATTGGAGTTTCGCGATGGCGGCGGCTCTGGATGGTTTTCTCTGGTTTCGTCGAACTGGTCGAGGTTTTTAGGTCAGGGACGATTAAATAGGCGGAGAGGCGGAGTCGGAGGGGCCACGGGGTGCCCAGATGATAGGGGGCCGCGCCCCCCCTTGGGTCGCGCCGCCCTGTGGGGTGGGGCCCCCTGGCTCCCCTCTGACTTTTCTCCGGTGCTCTGGAAGCTTCCTGAAATTATAAGATCTCCGGTGTTGATTTCGTCCGATTCCGAAAATATTTCCTTACTAGGATTTCTGAAACCAAAAAGCAATGAGAAAACAGAATCGCCTTTCGGCATCTCGTCAATAGGTTAGTTCCGGAAAACGCATAAATATGACATAAAGTGTGCATAAAACATGTAGATATCATCAATAATGTGGCATGGAACATAAGAAATTATCGATACGTCGGAGACGTATCACAAAGTAACAAGCATAGGAAGATAGAACAAGTGTAACTTCAAGATTTTAAGCATATAGAGAGGTGTTTTAGTAACATGAAAATTTCTACAACCATATTTTCCTCTCCCATAATAACTTTCAGTAGTATCATGAGCAAACTCAACAATATAACTATCACATAAATCATTCTTATCATGAGTCTCATGCATAAAATTATTACTCTCCACATAAGCATAATCAATTTTATTAGTTGTAGTGGGAGCAAATTCAACAAAGTAGCTATCATTATTATTCTCATCTTCAAATATAGGAGGCATATTGTAATCATAATCAAATTTACTCTCCATAACAGGCGGTACTAAAAGGCTACTATCATTATAATCATCATAAATAGGAGGTAAAGTATCATCGAAGTAAATTTTCTCCTCCATGCCCGGGGGACTAAAAAGATCATGCTCATCAAAACCAGCTTCCGCAAGCTTAGAATTTTCCATATCATTAGCAACAACGGTGTTCAAAGTATTCATACTAATATGTTCCATGGGTTTTTTAATTTTCGGATCAAACCATCCATGTCTTAAATCAGGAAATAGAATAAGAAGCTCATTGTTGTCCATTATGCCTTACTAGTGTAAACAAGAAACAAAAAGATGCAATTGCAGGATCTAAAGGAAATAGTTTCGAACACTCACACAATGGCGCCAGGAAAGTACTGTTACCTCGAACCGGAGTATGAGTGCCTTTTACCTTTCCTCCCCGGCAACGGCGCCAGAAAAGTGCTTGATGTCTACAGGAGCTTCTATTCTTGTAGACAGTGTTGGGCCTCCAAGAGCAGAGGTTTGTAGAACAGCAGCAAGTTTCCCTTAAGTGGATCACCCAAGGTTTATCGATCTCAGGGAGGAAGAGGTCAAAGATATCCCTCTCATGCAACCCTGCAACCACAAAGCAAGAAGTCTCTTGTGTCCCCAACACACCTAATAGGTGCACTAGTTCGGCGAAGAGATAGTGAAATACAGGTGGTATGAATGTATATAAGCAGTAGCAACGGCGCCAGAAAAGTGCTTTGCTGTCCAGGACTGGCGTGTAGTTGATGGTGGTAATATTGCAGACAGTACAAATCCAGTAAAACAGTAAACAAGCCGCGATAGCAGTATTTAGGAGCAAGGCCTAGGGATTATACTTTCACTAGTGGACACTCTCAACATTGATCACATAACAGAATAAATAAATAGATGCTAGACTCTACACCCTCTTGTTGGATGATGAACACCACTAACTGTGTAGGATTACACGAACCCTCAATGCCGGAGTTAACAAGCTCCACAATATTCGATGTTCATATTTAAATAACCTTAGAGTGCACGACAGATCAACATAACCAAACCAAGTACTAACATAGCATGCACACTGTCACCTTCACACTACGAAAGGAGGCATAGATCACATCAATACTATCATAGCAATAGTTAACTTCATAATCTACAAGAGATCACAATCATAGCCTACGCCAAGTACTACACGATGCACACACTGTCACCATTACACCGTGTAGGAGGAATAAACTACTTTAATAACATCACTAGAGTAGCACACAGATAAATTGTGATACAAAACACATTGCAATCATAAAGAGATATAAATAAGCACTTCACTATGCCATTCATAACAGTGAATAAGTATTCTATGAAATATAGCCTAAGAGACCCACACGGTGCACACACTGTCACCTTTACACACGCGGGACAAGGAGTCTCCGGAGATCACATAAGTAAAATCCACTTGACTAGCACAATGACATCTAGATTACAAGCATCATCATATGAATCTCAATCATGTAAGGCAGCTCATGAGATTATTGTATTGAAGTACATAGGGAGAGAGATGAACCACATAGCTACCGGTATAGCCCTTAGCCTCGATGGAGAACTACTCCCTCCTCATGGGAGACAACAGCGCTGATGAAGATGGCGGTGGTGTCGATGGAGGAGCCTTCCGGGGGCACTTCCCCGTCCCGGCGGCGTGCCGGAACAGAGACTCCTGTCCCCCAGATCTTGGCTTCGCGATGGCGGCGGCTCTTGAAGGTTTCTCGTACCGTGGCTTTTCCGTATCGAGGTTTTAGGTCGAGGGGCTTCTTATAGGCGAAGAGGCGGCGTCAGAAGGTCAACGAGGCGACGACACGCTAGGGGGGCGCGGGCCACCCCCAGGCCGCGCCGGACTACCTCCTGGGCCCCCTGTGGGTCCACTCTGGCGACTCTCGGGTGTTCTGGATGCTTCCGGGGATTCTAAGATGCTGGGCGTTGATTTCGTCCGATTCCGAGAATATTTCCTTACTAGGATTTCTGAAACCAAAAACAGCAGAAACAAGAACTGCCCTTCGGCATCTCGTCAATAGGTTAGTTCCGGAAAACGCATAAATATGACATAAAGTATGCATAAAACATGTAGATATCATCAATAATGTGGCATGGAACATAAGAAATTATCGATACATCGGAGACGTATCAGTAGGGCTTGTGTTGAAGGCAAAATGCATGACTCTCCGCACCCAAGCAAGACCATCATCTCTTCCAAGAGGATCTTGGAGCTCCTTCATGTGGATCTCTTTGGTCCCGTTACTCATGCAAGTCTTGGTGCGAAGAAACATTGCTTGGTGATTGTTGATGACTACTCAAGATACACTTGGGTCTACTTTCTCAAGACGAAAGATGAGACTCAACAAATATTCATTGACTTTGCTACCGAGGTGCAACGCCAACACAACCTCCTCATTATGGCAATAAAAGTGACAACGGCTTCGAGTTCAAGAACTACACACTCAATGATTTTCTTAGTGATGAGGGGATTCGTCATCAATATTTCCGCTGCTTACACCCCTCAATAAAATGGTGTTGCGGAGAGGAAGAACCGGACTCTTATGGATATGGCAAGGTCTATGATGGCGGAGTATAAATCCCGCTATAACTTTTGGGCCGAAGCCATTGATGACCCACAAGTATAGGGGATCGCAACAGTCTTCGAGGGAAGTAAAACCCAATTTATTGATTCGACACAAGGGGAGACAAAGAACACTTGGAAGCCTTAACAACGGAGTTGTCAATTCAGTTGCACCTGGAAACAGACTTGCTCGCAAGGGTTTATCAAGAGGTAACAGGTTTATAGCAAGTAGCAGTAGTGAAATAACAAACAGCAGAGTAACAGAGACAGCAGTAGTGATTTTAGTAAACAGCAGGATTAAAATACGCAGAGGCACGGGGACGGATGACGGGCGTTGCATGGATGAGAGAAACTCATGTAACAATCATAGCAGGGCATTTGCAGATAATAATAAAACGGTGTCCAAGTACAAAGCAATCAATAGGCATGTGTTCCATATATAGTCGTGCGTGCTCGCAATGAGAAACTTGCACAACATCTTTTGTCCTACTAGCCGGTGGCAGCCGGGCCTCAAGGGAAACTACTGGATATTAAGGTACTCCTTTTAATAGAGTACCGGAGCAAAGCATTAACACTCCGTGAACACATGTGATCCTCACATCGCTACCATTCCCTCCGGTTGTCCCGATTTCTGTCACTTCGGGGCCATCGGTTCCGGACAGCGACATGTGTATACAACTTATAGGTAAGACCATAAACAATGATTATCTTGATGAAACAATAACATGTTCAGATCTGAGATCATGGCACTCGGGCCCTAGTGACAAGCATTAAGCATAACAAGTTGCAACAATATCATCAAAGTACCAACTACGGACACTAGGCACTATGCCCTAACAATCTTATGCTATTACATGACCAATCTCATCCAATCCCTACCATCCCCTTCGGCCTACAGCGGGGGAATTACTCACACATGGGTGGGGGAAACATGGCTGGTTGATGTAGAGGCGTTGGCGGTGATGGCGGCGATGATCTCCTCCAATTCCCCGTCCGGCGGAGTGCCGTAACGGAGACTTCGGCTCCCGCGACGGAGTTTCACGATGTGGCGGCGTTCTGGAGGGTTTCTGGCGACTTCGACTTCTCCCTGTGCGTTTTTAGGTCGAGGCCGATAAATAGTCCGAAGGAGGGCGTCGGAGGCCGGCCGAGGGGGCCACACCACAGGGCCACGCGGGCCCCCCCTGGGCCGCGCCGCCCTATGGTGTGGGGCCCTCGGGCCTCCACTTCAATTGCCCTTCTGGCTCCGTTAGTTTCCTGGGAAAATAGGGCCTTCTGCATAAATTCCGAGGTTTTTCCCGAAAGTTGGATTTCTGCACAAAACGAGACACCAGAGCGATTCTGGAAAACAGCGTTAGTCCGTGTTAGTTGCATCCAAAACACACAAATTAGAGGCAAAACAATAGCAAAAGTGTTCGGGAAAGTAGATACGTTTTGGACGTATCAACTCCCCCCAAGCTTAGCTTATTGCTTGTCCTCAAGCAATTCAGTTAACAACTGAGCGATAAAAGAACTTTCACGAACACATTTGCTCATATGATGTATATATTCTCATGCTATGGCTAATACTCGAGCAGTTCATAATGAGATACATGCAAATAAGATCATCTAACAGCTATGTCAATCATGGAGAGGTACCAACAATTAATAAGAAGCATCATGAATCATGTATATAAGCAAGATTGCAATGTTCATAAGAGAGTATGATAAAGTGGTATCTCGCTGGCCTGTATTTGGTTGGCAAAACATAAATGCCCGGGCACCTCTGGAGTTCATAGAAAGACTAGAAGTAGTGATTGTCAAAAGATAAATGCATCAAAGTTATACCACAATCAATCATATTTTGAGACAAGCATATTGTACTAAGAATGACAGTTGTGCTCTCAAGATAGTGCTCAAAGAAATAATGGAGACACAACATAAAAGTAAAAGATTGACCCTTCGCAGAGGGAAGCAGGGATTAACATGCGCTAGAGCTTTTCATTTTTATAAAGACACGAGTAAAATTATTTTGAGAGGTGTTTGTTGTTGTCAACGAATGGTAATGGGTACACTAACTACCTCGCCAACCGGACTTTCAAGAGCGGCTCCCATGAATTATTGCATATTTATTTGGCACTCCTTCCAACCTTTCTTTCACAAACCATGGCTAACCGAATCCTCGGGTGCCTGCCGACAATCTCATACCATGAAGGAGTGCCTTTTTATTTAGTTTTATTATGATGATGACACTCCCCCCAACCTTTGCTTACACAAGCCATGGCTAACCGAGTCCTTCGGGTGCCGTCCAACAATCACAAACCATGGAGGAGTGTCTATTTAAGTTAATTAATTCGGGACTGGGAATCCCATTGCCAGCTCTTTTTTGCAAAATTATTGGATAAGCGGATGTGCCACTAGTCCATATGAGAGTCCGTCAAAAGTAAATGACAAGGTTGAAAGTTAAACACCACATACTTCCTCATGAGCTATGAAACATAAACACAAATTGAGAAGCATTTTGAAGGGTTTAAAGGTAGCGCATGAGAATTTACTTGGAATGGTTTGAAATGCCATGCATAGGTATTTATGGTGGACACTCTGGAATAACTTGGTTTTCATGTGTTTGGAAGTACGAGCAGCGTTCCCGCTCAAGACAAGTGAAGGCTAGCAATAGACTAGGAGCGACAAATCAAGAGAGCAGAATCGTCATAATCATGCTTGCGGCAAAATAAATTAACGGAGGCATAAAAGTGATACAAGAACTCTGAAGCAATATAGATCATCGAGGCTTAATTGACCTTTTTGTTCAGTCATATGCATGCGTGAGCATGTGCCAAGTCGATATAAATGAATTATTCAGAGGAGGATACCACAATGCCATACTTACTTATGAATAAAACAATGCAAACAAACATACATTACATGCTACTCATATTAATAAATTGGAGCTAAACATGAGAGATCATGAACTACTAGACTTTCTCAAATAACATATACCTCACACGAACCAACTAAGCATGCTCACATGGATGAGTATATGTGCAAAAATGAAAGCAAATAGAGTTCATACCAGCCTCTCACCACAATCAGATTGTCGTAGATCGTCATTATTGCCTTTTCACTTGTGTAGCTTGGATAATATGAAATGAAAACCACGCTCCAGCCACCGAAGACCATTGAATTCATAAAGAACTTTATAAACTAGAGAAGAACAGCAAATATTTTTGGTGTTTTCGAATTGCAAATAAGAACAAGAGGGAACGAACAAACAAAACAAAATCTTTTTGGGTTTTATTATAACAAACTAGCAATAGCAAATAAAGTGAAACAAATGCAAGAAACCAAAGCAAACAAATGGTGAAGAGAAACAACAGAAATATTTTTGGTCTTTTTGTGTTTTGGGAAGGAAACAAAGCGAAATCAAGAAATAGCAAACTAAAAGAAACACAGAAAAGCGAGATGGCAGAAATCTGCCAAAACCTGACAGCAGTACAGAAATCGATTTTTAAAAAAATCTTACGTTGCTCAGATTGAAAAGTGTTCAACTAATGAAAGTTAGATAACAACCTGGGGAACCTGCACAAAAATTTGCAGCTCAAAATGACGTTCTGGCTATTTTTGACAATTTTTACGGTAACGTTCCAGAATCTGTTTTCAGGCAGCATTTCCCCAAATATCATCTTCCTCTCATTAGAAAACCACTCAAACGAACAAAACAAGTATGTGCGAGTATCCAGCAACCATAATATGCAAAGAATGAGTGATGCCGGTATACCTCCCCCCAAGCTTAGGCTTTTGGCCTAAGTGGAGTTCAACCCCAACGAGGGTCGTTGTTCCTCGCCGGTGGGTAGTCCATGGAGTAGTCATAGTAAAGCTCCTGTGCAGAAGAAAAGCGTGGAGGCTCCGCATATCCACCATGTTGATGTGAGGAACTTGCTGCATCGGATGATGAGTCGAGGTGCTCCTCGACCTCTATGTCGTCTCTTGCATGATGGCCTCCTCTCTCTATGTGTGCATCCAGTGCACCTTCTGTGACCGACCAATCTCCCCTGGAATCAAGGTTAGACAGAACAGGCGCAGGCAATCTGACTAGTTTCTTAGTTTTCTTAGTTATTCTCCAAACTTTCTTATAAAATATTATCTTATAATACAGGTTACCCAAGTTGGAGGAATCTGAAATAAATTCATGTTTAATCATAGAGGCTATGTCAAGTTTTTCTATGGGGAACGGAATATCAAAATGATGAGGTTCTACATTATGAAAAGCTAGTAAACGAGAGGCGATGAGACCTCCACAAATTCCACCTTTCTCACGGTTAGTAGCAAGTCTATAAGCTATTAATGCCCCCAAATTATAAGACCTACTATTTTGCAGTGCTGCAGCTAGAAAAGCCAAATCCGGGATAGAAAGTTTACCACCAATCCTTTTAGCGAGAACGCACTTGGTAATAAAATAGGCAAAGTAGCGGATAGCCGGGAGTTGAATACTAGTGATTTTACCACTTTCACCTGAGAAACTCCTTCCATTGCAAATCATCTTGTAGAGATCCGAGAGTTCTTGCGGCGATCCCTTTATCTTCTCACATGATCCCCATTGCGGTACTCTAATTGCTTTGCCTGAAAGCACTAAATGGCAAGTTGACAGCTTTATTGTAAATTTTATACTGGACCGTGGGGTTAGATCGCGACCAATTGAACTTGAAGTCCTGCACAAAATACATAGTTAATTTCACATATTGTCTTGGCTCTCCTTCAACAAAGTCACTCAGCCCTGCACGAGAAATTAGAGTTTGAACATCTTCAAATATCCCCGCGCTTCTCATGAAATCCGCGCACGGGTAGTAAGAGGGGTAAACTCCCTCTTCACGATTGACTATCATAACTTGTTGGACTTCCAATTCTTGCTGGTTCAAGTGATATCTATTCCACTCCATTTTCTGAAATTTCAACAACCAATATAGAAATTTGATTTGGTGACATATAATTGAGGGAAACTACCATAGGAACTTGCTAGAGTACTAATCATGCATCAAAACTAGTTTCTACCACTTAGAACAAGCATGCAAGCTCACTAAACATGTTACCTACAGCAGCAAAATATTCAAGATATACTCAACCAAACGAAATTCTACTTGGATGGGTGGAGGAGTCACATACCGAAGAGCAAATGTGCCAAATTTCAGACAGAAATCTGGGCTGAGCAAAGAGATCGAAAAATCTGGAGTTCTGAAGCAAAAACGCGAGAGAGAGGAACTTGGTACGAGTTTTTTCGGGAGAGAGACTGTTCTGGGCGAAAGAGATGACAAAGTGGGGCAGAGGGGGACCCACACCACATGGTGGCGCGGCCACCTCCTTGGCCACGCCGGCCTGTGGTCTGGCCCTCTCGGTGCCCCACAGTCATCCTCTGGTGCTCCCAGTGCCTCGTCGAAAAATAGGACCAACGGTATAATTTTTGTGAATTTTTGAAAACTTTGAAAAACGCACATTTCTGGGTATTTAGTTTATTATTACTGGCCAGGAAATTTTTTGAAATCTTCAAATAACTAAAGAACTTTGCAAATTAAAAGTGCTACAGCAACTAGAGCAAGTGGAGGAAGAAAGAGATGTTGTTTACCCTCTCTATGCATACAAAAAGTATTTGTTAACAAGGTTGATCAAGTCTTGCCACCAAATAAATTTTACATAGCATAAGAAGAAATAAACCTCAAATCAATCATGTTACCTTGAATTGTATTGATATGGATCCAATCACGAGAGTTTGATATTCTTCCTTAGGCTCATATATAGGACAATCAATAGTTCCCACTTTGATAGTTCTCACATTAGAAATAGTATTGACTCCACATACTTTATCAATCTTCTTGGGGAAATAAACGGTATGCTCCCTATCATCAACATTGAAAGTAACATTTCCTTTATTGCAATCAATAACAGCCCCTGCGGTGTTAAGAAAAGGTCTCCCAAGAATAATAGACATATTATCATCTTCAGGCATTTCCAACACAACAAAATCAGTTAATATCAAGCAGTTAGTAGTAACTTGAACAGGAACATTCTCACATATACCAACAGGAATAGCAGTAGATTTATCAGCCATTTGCAAAGATATATCAGTAGGTATCAACTTATCTAAGTAAAGTCTCTTATAAAGAGAAAAAGGCATAACACTAACACCAGCTCCCAAATCACATAGAGCAGTTTTAACATAATTATTCTTAATAGAACAAGGAATAGTAGGTATACCTGGGTCGCCCAACTTCTTCAGAACTTTGCCATTGAAAGAGTAATTAGCAAGCATAGTGGAAATTTCCTCATTGGGGATTTTCCTTTTGTTAGTAACAATATCTTTCATATACTTTGAATAAGGTGGCAATTTAATAGCATCAGTCAAAGGGATTTGCAAGAATAAAGGTTTCATCCAATCGCAAAATTTATTATAGTGTTCTTCTTCCTTTGATTTTAATTTCTTAGCAGGAAAAGGCATTTGCTTTTGCACCCAAGGTTCTCTTTCATTACCATGTTTCTCAGCAATAAAATCTTCTTTAGTGTACTTTTTATTTTTAGCATGCTTTTCAGGTTCTTCTTCAACCTCTTCTTTATCAGGAGTATCATTCTTATCATTATCATTATCATTATCATGTTCATTACCACTTTCGGTTTCAGCATCAGTAAATAGAAATACTATTAGGATCATTAACAGGTTCAGAGGATTCTACAACATTTTTATGTTTCTTCTTCGTTTTCTTCCTAGAATGAGCACTAGGTTCAATGCGTTGAGAATCTTGTTCAAGTCTTTTGGGATGCCCTTCAGGATATAGAGGATCCTGGGTAGAGACACCACCTCTAGTTGTTACTTCATAAGCATGTTTCTCTTTAGAATTATTCCCTAACAAGTCATTTTGCACTTTAGTGAGTTGATCAATTTGAGTTTGAATCATTTGAAAATGTTTAACAAGCATCTTAACATCATTGGAGGTTCTCTCCACAATATCATGCAATTCACTAATAGCTTGAGAATTTTCCATTAAATGATTCTCTACTCTCATATTAAAATTTTCTTGCTTAACAATATAATTATCAAACTCATCTAAGCATTGTGCAGGAGGTTTCGAATACGGAATATCTTCCCTAGTAAAGCGTTGAAGGGAGTTTACCTCAATCATGGATGAAGGGGGAATTATCTCACATATATCTTCAATAGGAGGTAGATTCTTCACATCTTCAGATTTAATACCTTTCTCCTTGAGAGACTTCTTGGCTTCCCTCATATCTTCATCATTCAATTTAATTAAACCCCGCTTCTTCAATATTGGAGTTGGAGTCGGTTCAGGCGTAGTCCAATCATCATGATTCCGGCTTATTTTAGCCAATAATTCTTCAAATATTGCCTGGAGTTCTTTTCCGAAAACACAACCAGCACAACTATCCAGGTATGCCCTAGACTCAATGGTTAGTCCACTATAAAATATATCAAGTAAATCATGCTTTTCCAAATCATGCTCAGGTCGAGCTCTAATAAGAGAGCAGAATCTCGACCAAGCCTCAGGCACTTTCTCTTCATCTCCCACGATTAAAATTATAAATTCTCTGCAAAGCAATATGTTGAGCACTAGCAGGAAAGTATTTGCGGAAGAAAACATCAAGCAATTCTTTTGGACTTTTAATAGAATTAGGTGGCAAATTATTATACCAAGTTTTAGCGTCATCCTTTAATGAGAATGGAAATATTTTAGCAACAAAGTAAGTACGCATCTTAACATCATCAGAAAACAAGCTACTAAGAGTAGATAGCTCAGTCATGTGTTCAACAACACTTTCTTTTTCAGTACCACAAAAGGGTGTTTTCTCAACAATAGCTATATGAGATAGATCAAGAGAAAAATCATAATCTTTATCCCTAATGTTTATAGGAGATGTGGCAAACTTAGGATCAGGAGACAGTTTATATCTAACAAAGATGTTCTGCAAGCAACTTTTTAATTTTTCTTGCATCAGTAGTAGCATTGCATTTTTCAATAAAATCATCATTAAGCTCCACATAATCTTCCTCAGGATCATCACTAAAATAACCAAGTTCATGTGAACTAACAGGTGTAGTAGCATTAGGAGTTTCAGTATTTTCAATTTGTCTAGACCTAGCAATTGTAGCATCTAGAAAAGATCCCAATGAACCACTATCATCAAGCACAGCAGAAACATTATCAATATTATGAGAGTGTTCAGATTCAGCAGATGTACCCGCATGCGAAGCATGTGGCGGTGAAACAAGTTTATCAATCACAGATGGTGAATCAAGAGCAGCAGAGGTATTCAGAATTGTACCTTTTCTTGTAGTGGATGGTAATATGGCGATCTTAGTATCGCGAGGTTTACCCATGATGGAGAATTTGCAGCGAACAATATTAATCCAAGTGAACTTCCAAATAAAGCTATGCTCCCGGCAACGGCGCTTAGAAAATAGTCTTGATGACCCACAAGTATAGGGGATCGCAACAGTCTTCGAGGGAAGTAAAACCCAATTTATTGATTCGACACAAGGGGAGACAAAGAACACTTGGAAGCCTTAACAACGGAGTTGTCAATTCAGTTGCACCTGGAAACAGACTTGCTCGCAAGGGTTTATCAGTAGTAACAGGTTTATAGCGATGAGTGATAGTGAAATAACAAAGCAGAGTAACGAGATAGCAAAGTAGTGATTTTAGTAAACAGCAGGATTAAAATACTGTAGGCACGGGGACAGATGACGGGCGTTGCATGGATGAGAGAAACTCATGTAACAATCATAGCAGGGCATTTGCAGATAATAATAAAACGGTGTCCAAGTACAAAGCAATCAATAGGCATGTGTTCCATATATAGTCGTGCGTGCTCGCAATGAGAAACTTGCACAACATCTTTTGTCCTACCAGCCGGTGGCAGCCGGGCCTCAAGGGAAACTACTGGATATTAAGGTACTCCTTTTAATAGAGTACCGGAGCAAAGCATTAACACGCCGTGACCACATGTGATCCTCACATCACTACCATTCCCTCCGGTTGTCCCGATTCTGTCACTTAGGGCCATCGGTTCCTGGACAACGACATGTGTATACAACTTATAGGTAAGACCATAAACAATGATTATCTTGATGAAACAATAACATGTTCAGATCTGAGATCATGGCACTCGGGCCCTAGTGACAAGCATTAAGCATAACAAGTTGCAACAATATCATCAAAGTACCAACTACGGACACTAGGCACTATGCCCTAACAATCTTATGCTATTACATGACCAATCTCATCCAATCCCTACCATCCCCTTCGGCCTACAGCGGGGGAATTACTCACACATGGGTGGGGGAAACATGGCTGGTTGATGTAGAGGCGTTGGCGGTGATGGCGGCGATGATCTCCTCCAATTCCCCGTCCCGGCGGAGTGCCAGAACGGAGACTTCTGGCTCCCGCGACGGAGTTTCGCGATGTGGCAGCGTTCTGGAGGGTTTCTGGCGACTTCGACTTCTCCCCGTGCGTTTTTAGGTCGAGGCCGATAAATAGTCCGAAGGCGGGCGTCGGAGGCCGGCCGAGGGGGCCACACCACAGGGCCGCGCGGGCCCCCCCTGGGCCGCGCCGCCCTATGGTGTGGGGCCCTCGGGCCTCCACTTCAATTGCCCTTCTGGCTCCGTTAGTTTCCTGGGAAAATAGGGCCTTCTGCATAAATTCCGAGGTTTTTCCCGAAAGTTGGATTTCTGCACAAAAACGAGACACCAGAGCAGTTCTGCTGAAAACAGCGTTAGTCCGTGTTAGTTGCATCCAAAACACACAAATTAGAGGCAAAACAATAGCAAAAGTGTTCGGGAAAGTAGATACGTTTTGGACGTATCAGCCATCTCCACCGCTTGTCACTCCTCCAACCGGCTCTATCTCCGCAAGGGCTTGAACAAGACTCCATATGAAATACTCACCGGGAACAAGCCTAATATCTCATACTTCAAGGTGTTCGGGTGTAAGTGTTTCTACAAAATCAAAGGGGTCCGTTTATCTAAATTTGCTCCTAAAGCTTTGGAGGGTATATTTGTTGGTTACGGTGCCGAGTCTCACACTTATAGAATCTTTGATATAGCCTCCGGGATTATCATTGAATCTTGTAGTGTGAGGTTCGAAGAAAATGATGGCTCCCAAGTGGGGCAAGTTGATGTATGTGCAGGTGATGAAATACCTCAATATGCCATAGTAAGAATGGGTGTGGGATTTTTCCGCCCCGTTGAGGGACACGGTGTGGCGTCTCGGGAAGGACTATGCTCTACCACGGTGGAGCCCTGATCTTCTCAACATCAACAAACCCCATCAAGTGAAGCAAATGATGCACCAACCCAAGAACAAGAACAAAACCCTCCCTCTAGTGTGCAAGATCAAGGACAAGATCAAGGGCAAGATCAAGGACAAGATCAAGGACAAGATCAAGGTCAAGATCAACCAAGAATTCATGATGGTTCCGGCGAGTATCCATTTGATATTTGTTCCGCACCAAATGATGTCCAAGATCAAGCACATGATGTTGAGCACTCACAAGAAATTGTAGTTGCTCAAGTTGAAGGTCAAGACGGGGACCCAAATGATCAAGTTGATCAAGTGACACCTCCAAGGCCAAGAAGAACCAAGGAGGAGATCGAGGCCCGTCGTCTAGCAAGAAGAGAAAGGTAACTTGAGCGTCTTGAACACACACATGACAAGGTTCTTGGTGATGTAAGGGCAAAGGTTTCCACAAGAAGGCAATTGGCTAATTTTAGCAACCATCATGCTTATATCTCCTTAGTGGAACCCAAGAAAGTATTTGAAGCCCTTGAAGATTCGGATTGGATGGAAGCTATGCACGAAGAACTCAACAACTTCAAGCGCAACAAAGTGTGGACCTTAGTAGAGAAGCCAAAGGAGTGCCGCAATGTTATTGGCACTAAATGGATATTCAAGAACAAGCAAGATGAGTTTGGCAATGTTGTGAGGAACAAGGCAAGATTGGTGGCTCAAGGGTTCTCTCAAGTTGAGGGAATTGACTTTGGAGAAACCTATGCTCCCGTGGCTCGCCTTGAGTCCATCCGTATCCTTCTTGCTTATGCATCGCATCATAACTTTAAGTTACAACAAATGGATGTGAAAAGTGCATTTCTTAATGGTCATTTGCATGAAGAGGTTTATGTTAAGCAACCCCCGGGGTTCGAGGATCTCAACTTCCCTAACCATGTCTACAAGCTCGATAAAGCTCTTTATGGTCTCAAACAAGCTCCTAGAGCTTGGTATGAGCACCTTAAGGAATTATTGGTAGACCGTGGGTTTGATGTTGGGCTAATCGATCCCACTCTTTTTACTAAGAGGGTCAATGGGGAGCTTTTCGTTTGCCAATTATATGTTGATGATATTATCTTTGGCTCTACTAACAAAGCTTTCAATGATGAATTCTCAAAGCTTATGACCGATAGGTTTAAGATGTCTATGATGGGAGAGATGAAGTTCTTCCTTGGTTTTGAGATCAAGCAATTGAGAGGAGGAACCTTCATCAACCAAGCAAAATATCTCCAAGACATGCTCAAGAGGTTCAAGATGACCGAGATGAAAGGTGTTGCCACTCCTATGGTTACCAAATGTCATCTTGCACTTGATCCCAATGGTAAAGAGGTGGATCAAAAGGTATATCGCTCCATGATTGGATCCTTGCTTTACCTTTGTGCATCTAGACCGGACATAGTGTTGAGTGTTGGTGTGTGTGCAAGGTATCAAGCTTCTCCTAAGGAGAGCCACATGATAGCTCTCAAGAGAATCTTTCGATATTTGGTTGATACCCCAAGATATGGTATTTGGTACCCCAAAGGCTCAAGTTTTATTCTCAATGGATACACCGATGCGGATTGGGCGGGAGACAAGGATGATAGGAAATCAACCTCCGGGGCTTGCCAATTTCTTGGTAGGTCCTTGGTGTGTTGGTCATCTAGGAAGCAAAATTGTATATCTCTCTCCACCGCCGAAGCCGAATATGTTGCCGCCGCAAGTGGATGCACTCAATTGTTATGGATGAGGCAAACTTTAAAGGAATACGGTGTCATTTGTGACAAAGTGCCTCTATTATGTGACAATGAAAGTGCTATCAAGATTGCCTATAATCCGGTGCAACATTCAAGAACGAAGCATATTGAGATCCGGAATCATTTCATTAGGGATCATGTTGCCCGTGGTGATATTGAGCTTATCTATGTTCCTACCAAAGATCAACTTGCCGATATATTCACGAAGCCTCTTGATGAAGCAAGGTTCACTTATTTGAGGAATGAGCTAAATATCATTGATTCAAGGAGTATAGCTTGACCATCTTGCAAACACACCTTCGTCTCAAAACTTTATTTGGTTTAGATGTGGGCATGGAAATAGGGGGAGTGCGGTTTAAATTATTGAGCTATCCCTCCCCCCATAATGCCAACATTAAGAAATCATTCTCTTTATATCATATGTTGATATGTGAGCTTCAATGATGAGTAGTGGCTTGGGCCCAAGATATATCTTCGCGGTGCCATGCCACAACACTCATATATGGTGGCCTAGGCCACCACACTCTTCTTTGTGAAGAGTTGGAGTTATTTGGATCTTATCGCCTTTTATTTGACAACTCCATGTTCTTATGGGAAATCACTCTAGTTTGGCCTTATTTGCTCATATCTTGCAAACTTGAGTGATCATGTACCATTAACAGTTTGTATCTTCTAAACCTAAGCCTACTCTCCCCTATAAGCCACTTCCATCTTGCTCATTTGTCATGTTTGGTAAAAACTTGGAGTTTTAGGTTTTTCGGTCGGATGATCTAGGTTGCCCCATCTTATTGCTAATATGCATCTTATATGTGACGTGATACATTATTGCATCACATATGGGTTTTGGCAAATAACCAACTAAAGATAGGCAGGATTTCTGGTGTTCTGGAAAATTCCAGAAAACCGGATAATCCGGCCCCCTGGCACCCCGGATAATCTGGCCCGGCCGGATTATCCGCCCTAAACTAGGGCCGGAATATCCGGCCTGGGCAGGTCTTGAAGGGGTTGAGGACGAGGCCGCGGGGGCAAACGGTTCAGAACCAGCCCCCACGCGCCACTCTCTCCTCTCTCTCCCCTCAAGGTCGCCGGAACTCCTCCTCCTCGCCGGAGACGCTCCGTCCGGTCCCTCTCGGAGTTTTTGGGTGGATCGGGTGCCTCTCCTCCCTAGCTACCTTCTCCTCCAAGCGGTTTCCACAATGGATGTGGGTATGATTCACAATCTCTAACCCTAGATGTTGTGTTTTATATGTGCTATTTTCTTGGTGGAATTGGTGTCTAGTTGTTCCAAATCAAGTGTAGTGTACTCATCTTGCATGCTATGAGGCCGATCTGGTCTTAGACAAGTTTTTGATTGGAAAACTGCAAGTTTCGCAGGGCCGGATTATCCGGCCCCCGCGCAGGCCGGATTATCCGGCCAGGCCGGATTATCCGCCCCCAGGGGACACCGGATTATCCGGCCTGGAGCTTCATCGCCGCTGCAGTTTTGTTTAAATCTATCATGTCTAGATTTGTACCGACTTATAGTATGTTTCTAGAGTATATTACTGTATCTTACATGACTTATGAGCATTACCTTCTCTTTGCTACCCGCCTTTGCTTCTCACAGGTGGTGCTTCTCGGGGTGGCCGGAGACGCCCTAGGCATGATCGCTCAAGTGATGAGTTCGCATCCAATGCACCTCGCAAGTCCGTCGCTTCAAGGCGGAAGAACAAGGAAGTGAGGGAGAACTACAAGACCATGGACATTATCTCTTATTCCGCTATCCGCATGAAGAACTGGTATGAAGACCTCCCAAGAGATGAAGAGATTGAGGGCAGGAGATACTGGTGCATGGAGCAGGAGTTCATCTACAAGGACATCTATGAGCCCATGAAGAATCCGAGACCCATGCAAGCTATAGATGTGGACCTTCTGGCAGTCAACAATCACTTTGAAGATGCAATCTGGGTAGCTGGCAGGATGGGCTTGAAGGATATCATGAAGATTCAATGTGACTATAGCCCAGAGTTGGTGAAGCAATTCTTTGCCACATTGGCAATCAAGAAAGATGATGACCGCACTATGGAATGGATGACGGGCTCCACTCACTGTAGTGCCACTCTGCGCCGATTTGCTGGTTTTCTTGGAGTTCCTGCAGAAGGTGGTCGTCGCCTTCATGGACCACAGAAGACAGATAAGAATGCACTGGTTCATCTCTATACCTCAGCGGGAACAGTTGGTTCTGCCAAGGGACTGCTTCCTATCTACAGTCAGTTGCTCCGGTTCTTTCGGGCCACCATTTGTCCAAGTGGTGGTAACAATGATGCTCTCCGGGGAACTCTTGTGGATCTTATGCACCTCAGCTTTGGGTGTGCTCGTGATGTCGATGAGGAACGGGACTTCACTCTTGATGTCATGGACTTCATCTTCCATGAGATCCATGATGCCATGGTCTCCCGGACCACCATACCTTATGCACCCTACATCCAGCTTCTCATCAACAACTCTGTGACTTTGGGTGGTGAAGACTTGAGTGGGTACCCTTTGGTGAAGCACAATGTCAAAAGGCCTACAGGCTTAAGCCAGTCTCTTCTGCTGTACCTGCACCTGACTCTTTCATGGGTGATGCTCGTTCTAGTGGTTTTGCTCCTGCTCGCCATCCTGATGTCCCGGCTATGAGGAAGCAAGTGAGCCGTCTTAGTTGGTTTCAGCGTCACATCCTTTGCATGAACATTGAGATCCATAAGGAGAACTATGCGGCCAGCCGAGAGCGTTCTGAGATTAAGCATACTCAGGCGGTTATTCTACACAAGCTCAGTGGTGATCAAGGACCCCGCCTCAGCCTCCAGCTCACCAAGGTTACAGTGGATGGCATTCTGCACAGGTTCCATGGAGTGATCTTGATGATTGCCTTCAAAGGTCCAACCTCACTCGCCGCTCTCCGGATGCACCTGACACTGAAGATGAAGATGAGGAAGCGGCATACCAGTCCGATGATGAAGATGCCTCCGAGTGATTCCCATGGGACGTGTAGCATCGCGCTTGTCCCCTTTTTGGCGTCTCGATGCCAAAGGGGGAGAAGTGTTCTATTAGGACTCTCGGGGATTTGCATGGTTTGGGCACAAGCATATGCGTTTATCATTCTTCTATTGCTTGTGTTCCCTCTTATTTGAACTATTTGGTTTGCTTGTGTGTTCCGTTCAAAACTATATGCTATGTGGTGTGAGACATTGTTATGGTTTTCGGATTTCTATTTGTTGAGATCAAGGCTATTATGCTATGTGTGATGCTATATCTCCGTATTATATATCTACACATGGGTATGATTTCTTGCATCCTATCTCAACTTCATATTTGTCGATGTCTATTGTTAGAGCTCATGTTGGATACCTCTTGTGTTGAGGCACCTCACTCCTATGTGTTGTGTATTTGTATTCAAATGCAAATTACTTATATGCACACATGTAGGGGGAGTGCCTCTATGTTTTGCCATCATGCTTGTCTCTATAGTGATTCTCTTGCAAATCCGTATATTGTCATCAAACACCAAAAAGGGGGAGATTGAAAGAACATCTCTCACATTATGTTTTGTGTGTTTGATGTCAATATATGTGATACACTAATGTTTGTTTAAGTGGTACAGAGATTTCATATATGTCAAAAGGAAGCAGTAAAAAGTTGGTCAGGCCGGATAATCCGGGCCGGATATTGTGGAAATATCCGGCCCCCAGTTTTCGGCTAAGTCTTTGAGGAAAAACAAGTCAGTATAGGGGCCGGACATTTGCCCGGATATTGTCCCGGTTTTGTCCCAGGGCCGGAATATCCGGGCCGGACATTTCGGAAATATCCGGCCCCCTCGATTTTGGCTAAGGACCTGAAGAAAAACAAGTCTGGCATGGGGCCGGACATTTGGCCGGATTATGTCATAGTTTTGTCCCTGAGGCCGGATTATCCGGGGGGGGGGGGGGGGCGGATTATCCGGCCCTTACTTAGGCCGGAATATCCGGCCCCCCGGAAGCTGCAACGACTCATTTTCTGGGGGGGGGGGGGGTATAAATATCCCCCTTCTTCTACCTTGGTTGCTTGCTCAATCATTGGACAAGAAATCTGCCAAGCCACCTCCATTAGAGCCACCTCAAGAAACACAAGATTTGCAAGATCTCCTTCCTCTCCCAACCAAAGCTCTTGATCTTTGGAGATTCGAAGGAGAAGACACCGATCTACATCCTCACCGAAGCGTTCTTCATTTCCCCCTCTCTTGTTTGAGAGATCTCATGCTAGTGTTCCTATTTGGTTCCCTAGTTGATTTGTGTTGATGTGTTGTTGTTGATTGTTGTATTGTTACAGATTTGGGAGCCTCCAATTCAGTTGTGGATGTGTGCCCCAATAACCTTGTAAAGGCCCGGTTTCCGCCTCGAGGAAATCCCTTAGTGGAAGTGGGCTAGGCCTTCGTGGCGTTGCTCACCGGAGATCTGAGTGAAGCCTTCGTGGCTGTTGGTTTGGCTTTCGTAGCAACCACACTCCTCCAAACGTAGACGTACCTTTTGCAAAGGAAGGGAACTACGGAAATCATCTCCGTGTCATCGCGTGCTCCACTCTCGGTTACCTCTATCCTATTCTATCTCTTATATTGCTTAGCTATATCTTGTTTAGTTGATAGCCTTGTCATATAGGTAAATTCACTTAGTTGCATATCTAGAGAATTTACCTTTGTGTCAAGCCTAAATTGAAAAAGAACTAAAAATTGGTTAGCACCTATTCACCCCCCCCTCTAGGTGCGGCATACGATCCTTTCACACCGGTTGCCGACTGATTATTTGATCTAGTTCTCGAGCCAGCCCGTTACAATCCATCATAGATACACGAAACCGTAGGAGCGATAGGGGCTCCCTCCCTTGTAGCGTCCGCTAGCCCATCGGCAGGTGTACCCGTTGATATGCGAGAGGGAAAAGAACAGCTGACTACTCCATCCCACTCCAGATCTTATGGTAAACACGAGTATTACCGATGCGAGCCAAGGCGAGACCAGGCTACCAAACGGCCATCTTATTTCGAGGAGCACGGTCATCTTCCTCCCTCCCACGCACCATACCCGTCGCCGTCGGCCGCCACTCGCCTCGTCTTCCTCCTCTCTTCCGATTCCCTCCTCCACCCAAATTCCGCCCGCTCGCAACTCTCGCCCCCTCGCTCCCCACAGTCCGCCGAGCCGGCGGCGGCGGCCACACCCGCCAGGCACCGTGACGCCGACCGGTTCCTTCCTCTGCCGGTAAGGAACCAACCAACCAATCCCCCTACTTGGATTGCTGCGAGAGTAGGTTTTGCTCCACGGATTCTCCACGTTGCTGCTCCAGCGAGCAACCGAGATCCGTACCTGTCTGTCGCCGACTCATTTGCCTCGGGGCTGATCCAACCCCTCACGTTTCGGGTGGTTCAGTTAGGCCGTTCTCCCTCTCCAGGGATCTATTCTGGGTTTGGCCGTATCAGCAGCGCAGGCGCCGGCGGGGATTGTTTACGGAAATTTAGGTGGTTCTCTTGTCTTCCCGTGGTGAGAGGAACTTCTTGAAAATTGGGGAATTAGGGTTTGCGTCGTGTGGAACTGTAAGGCAGACTCTGCTGAACTAGGTCGCTCTAGGTTAATTTTGTACGGAGTACTTCTTTTATGGTGTCTCTTACTTCTTTTTTGGTGTGGCTACTGGGTAGCACTTCGAAATTTGCCGCAGAACGTTGGTGGAGGATGCCACAGTTTACTACAGTACATTTCTTCAAATTTTACTGCTGGGTTTATTTCTTGTCTGATAGGATGTTCAAGAATATTTTCTTCACATTCTGCCTTTAGGGCATGTACAACGGGGACGTTTAGAGGGGACGCTAGGATCTCTATCCCGTCCGTTTTGGCTGATTCCCGGTCGATTTCAGGAATTTTCTTTGCGTCGACGCAAAACAGAACGTCGAGCGCTTAACAATTCGTTTTTTCTCCACTTGATTTCCGCGAAGTACGGTCTCTAATTTTGCTAATATTGTAGCGCAGAATCTGTTAAGTTTTTACGTGCGCTTGGTGTCCTGGCGTTGTACGGCTAGGGTGCTAGCTCTTTTCCTTTAATCTTGCAAGCGTCGATCCGTAGCTTTTAGCGTTGGAGGCACAGGCTCTTGCACGGATGCTAAGCATTAATTTTTCCTCAAGCGCCTTGCGCTGTACATGCCCTTATGTGTGATAGCGTAGTCTGTTCCGACTTCACCATTGGCTCTGTTCTGCACATATTTAATTGCTGGATCTACAAAGAGAAAATTAAGGGAATGCTGCTATCTCTAAGAATTCATGTTATGCATGTGAATACCAGCTTTCGTTTTGGGCTGACTATATATGTACACACACTTAGCAGCAGATAGATTATTCCCCCATTATTCATAAATTGCCAACAAAGAAATATATGGGAAGGCTGGCTATAGGATCGATCCTTTGGCTGTATCCTTCATGTTACTCTGCACTGATGAATGGACAACTTTCTTCATGCAATAGCACCATTTTTCTGTTGCCTTGCATTCCATTTGCATTATCATTTCGAGTTTTTAATCTAGCTATGTTCTGCTGCAGTGTAACAAACAGCAATGTCGGCTTCAACTGCTGCGATACCGGCTGCAGATACAAATGGAAACCATGCACTAAGTGTGGATTCACATTCCAGCCAAGATGTTAGGCGGCGAACGGTTGTTGCAAAGAAGGTAGCCGCGCCTGAGGTTCTTTCTGAAGGTGGAGTTAATGGGGTCTCGGGTGAGAAGACCGCTAGCAAGAAGGATGTTGCTCATGCGGTCCGTGGGGAGTCAGCTGTTGACAAGCCAAAGTATTCATCCGAGGCAAGGAAAGCTGCATTTCCTTCAGCAGCTACTCCTGAGCATCGAAGGAAAAGCGCTAGTAAACAAGGAAATGCCAAGTGGGAAACTGCCCTAAGTGTGCTTATGAAGCTTTGCCTTCTTATTACTGCAATTGCTTGGATTGGGCAGGTTCTCTGGAGATGGCAGAATGGAGATTTATCATTTGCCACACTTGATATGGAGAGCAGGCTATCCAAGGTGGAGGGGTTCAAGAAGACAACCAAGATGCTTCAGGTACAACTGGACATTTTAGATAAGAAGCTAGGAGATGAGATCGGCAAAGCAAAGATGGATATCACAAAGCAATTTGAAGACAAGGGCAATAAGTTAGAGACAAAGATGAAAGCGTTGGAAGGCAAGACTGACATGTTGGATAAGTCACTTGCTGAACTGAGAGACATGGGTTTTGTCTCTAAGAAAGAATTCGATGAGATTGTGAACCAGGTAAACAAAAAAGGGGGTTTAGATGGTACTGGTACTGAGATAACCTTGGACGATATAAGGTTATTTGCCAAGGAGATAGTGGAAATGGAGATAGCAAGGCATGCAGCAGATGGCCTTGGAATGGTTGATTATGCATTAGGATCTGGTGGCGGTAAAGTCGTCAAGCATTCAGAACCTTTCAAGAAAGCTAAGAGCATTCTTCCTCGTCGTAGTGAAGCTTACAAAATGCTGGAGCCAAGTTTTGGGCAGCCAGGAGAATGTTTTGCACTGGAAGGAAGTAGTGGATTTGTGGAAATCAAGCTCAGGACAGGAATCATTCCTGAGGCAGTCACTATAGAGCATGTTGATAAGGTAAGGTTATTTATCGTATTACCATAATCCACACAGTGTAGCTCACTATTTTCCATGTGACATACATCAGTTTCACTTTTGATGCCATGAATCGACTATTAGAAAGTTTCGGAAAATCTCATTATTTTTTGATTTCATCATCAGATAACATTACATTTAGCTTGGTCCTGATAGGGTCTAGGAACAAGTAGACTGAGATTATACAAAACAAAAGTATGAAAACTAGTTTGCATTTTATGAAATTAACTATTAGGAATAATCTGGTAGACTATGCAGGGAATATATATGTTACACTGGGAGCTGTGTAGTGTGAGGTTCTTGAATTAACGTGTGCTAGCAGTGTAACTGTTCTGTATCTATAAGAGTGGTTAAATACTTCTCGTGTTGAATGCACTGCTTGGTTATTTACTCTTCTTTTTAAGAATATAATTTTGATAATCTTCTTTGCTCAATGGCTATCTAGCTTGAATATCGTTATTTCTAGTTTCACTTTGAAAGTATAATCCTACCGTTCATTAAGAAACTGACTGATTTACAAGCCATGCGAGAAAGAAATCATAGTAAAAACAAAGCATGCTTAATTTGTCGTGTTTCAGTTTACATGGCTTCCACTTTGTTGGTTTGTTTCCTTTCTGGCCTTATTACTGAACAATTATTATTTCTGCCCTGTCTTTTACTCCTTTGAATCAGTTTTCTTCTTCATTCTGTTTGTAATATCTTATCGGGATCTTGAATTGTGCATCCAGAGTGTGGCCTATGACCTGTCTAGTGCTCCCAAAGATTTCCAAGTCAGCGGATGGTACCAAGGACTAGGCGATGATTCAGATAAGCAACAACCTACGGCTACAAATTTAGGAGAGTTTACTTATGACATTGAGAAGAGCAATGCCCAGACCTTCCAACTAGACAAAACCACCACTGATGCACAGGTCATCAACACGGTTCGGCTTGACTTCTTCTCGAACCACGGGCAGCCAGATCTTACATGCATCTATCGCTTCAGGGTGCACGGCAGCGAGCCTGGCTCTCTTGGTACCACGGCATCGAAGGCTTGATCTAGGTTGTAGGAACTACATGCCTGAGGCCATGTGACCTTTCCCTTAAATTTGAGTACTTCAAACCCATGTAATGTATACTAGGTTATGGTTGATGTTAATCTGTAGTGTAGTGGCATTATGCTAGCTAGACGGCCTATTTGTTCGTATCAGGCAATTGTGGTTGCTATTTGCGCTGCAATTGTTAGCAATATTGTAATTTAGCAATTGTGGAGTTTTATTTGTAATTTTCTGTGTTGTATATCTTGATGTACTACCTCCATATCGGTTTACAGGGAAATTATGTATTTCAAGAAAAAAAGTTGGCTACTAATTTGATCAACAAAATATAAGATATATATCAAAAAGTTAAATTATATTATTAAAAACCTTTTTTGAATACGAATTTAATGAAATAATTTTTATGATATATATTTTATATTTCGTTGATCAAATTTATAGTTAAATTTGTTTCTCAAAATACGGAATTGCCATGTAAATTGGTATGGAGGGAGTAATCCTTTTATCTGCTCCCTCCATTCCAATAAATAAGATGTTCTTATTTTCCATGTATTTTCTTTAACTAAGAATTTCTCAGCTGGACCCCAAGGTGTGGGACCTCAAATAGGTGTGGGACCTTAAATAGCGCGGAGTGAACCTTGAGAGCATCTCCACCGGTGACCCCAATAGCATTTTGGGTGACCCGATAGGATTTTGGGGGCTGACATCGAAACTGAGCTCGCACCGGCGCGCCTCAAAAAGCGCTAGCGTTTTTATCGAGTTCAATAGAAGCGCCAGCAACCCAGTGTCGGCCCCTTCACGAAGGGTGCGAATCGGGCGCGTCGATGACTCGCGACATGATGGTTTTGCCCCTTGTCAGTGAGAGAACGCGGCGGTTCACATCGGAAACCACACGAGAATGTTGGTTGTCGGCGTTAATGGCCTCCGGCACGGAAACCGAAGCGATGACTGGCCACGCAATGTCCACCCACCTTCCCCACGCGCCTTCAATGTGCGTCCGTCGCCTCCCTTAAAACCCCACCGGCGCGTACTTCCCTTCTTCCCCTTCTTGCAACCCTAGCCGCATTGTCGCAGACGCCGCGCAAACAACCACCTCTCCCACGCACCCCACCGACGCCATGTCGTACAACGATGAGGCCGGCGGCAGCGGCGTGCTCCGCTCGCTGCAACTCACCTACGATGAGGCAGATGTACTGTACTAGCAGCGCATCCCCGTGCCAGTATAGTATAAGCTGCCGCACGGTTGGCACGTCTCCAACGCTGGCTTCGCCGTGCCACCGCCGGCAGGACCAGAGATGCGCGCCCTCATCAAGGAGCGGCGGAACCATCTGACGCCGGTGGAGAGGAACCTACCGCGCGAACGACCGCTTCAACAACGTCGGCCGTCGTGCCTGGTGGCCCGGTCGCGACGTCGACGCCATGCTGCAGCAATATGGCTTCCGCCAACGCACCCGCGGCGATCCGCCGCGCGTCCCATTGTACTTCCCGTAGGCGGAGCGCATGGCGTCAGAGGCACCGCCTTTGCAGAGCACCGACAAGGACTACGACGTCCGGGAGCTCGCGCACCGGATCATTAGCAGCCGGCGACCGCATGCGATCAGCCGCGCCCGTGCCTCCTTCCGGAGGAGGAGGAGGAGGAGGACGACGACTGGTCCTTCGGGACATCCAGCGACGACAGCGATGACAACAACAACCTCGACTTCAACTCCTTCGACGCACGGTGCCGCTAGATTTTCGTTTTAGTTTTTTTAGTTTAAATTCAAGTTACTTTTGTATAAATTTTGTTCGAATTTTGTATGAATATCGTTTTCAAAATGTCATTTTAAGTTGAATTTCTACTGGGGCTGCCGTATGGGGGCAAGTGGCGCCCCCCATACGGTAGTACCACCGCCACTGCTGGCGCCTATTTGGAGGACCCCTTTTCTGTCAACTCTCATTCCTATCTCATTTTATCTCTCTTTGAACTTGTTCCTCCCTTTCTACCTCAACTATCAAACTCTAACTCAGACACTCAGTTGTATAGTTGAGGTTTGAATCAATGAGAGAACTAAGGAGAGCGGCGATTTTACCGGCGCCTGTAGGTGTAGTAGTGACATCAACCATTGAGCGATTGCTTTTTGATTCGTGCTCTAATTCCCGGGCCCAGACCCTTTGTTTGGCTTACCGTTTCGGAACCCGGAGTAGGAATCGTAGAATACGGCTGGGCGGCCGGACGCAAGTCAGATACATCCACTTACCTGGTCCATCCCCAACACACCGGCTTTCTCTTCCCCAAGATCCTCTTTCTCTTCCCCGGCGGTTCCTCGGTCAGAGGGCGACGCGGTGGAGGTTGGCGGCGGCGCCCCGTTCTAAGGGCGGCGAGGGTGAAGGTCGGCGGCGGCGCCCCGGTCAGAGGGCGACGCGGTGGAGGTTGGCGGCGGCGCCCCGGTCTGAGGGCGGCGAGGGTGAAGGTCGGCGGCGGCGCCCCGGTCAGAGGGCGACGCGGTGGAGGTTGGCGGCGGCGCCCCGGTGGAGGTTTGACTGCCTCAATCGATCTCGCACAAATCTTCAGTCAACCTAAACGTAGTTTCTCAAGCTTTAGCAATCGGTCCTAATAGTAATTTTTGGGGATTCACTGCCAACCTGATTCGGCACCGCGTTAAAAATGGTAAGTTATAAGCTTTAGATTCATAGATCAATTTGGTGCTTTGTTTCCTAGACAGTAGATAACAAAATTTACTACCCAGGAGGATTGTATGGAGACAGAGTTTGTGCCCCAGCCAGGATATTTCCTGGGCCTGCTAAACAGTGTACAGAATACTTGTAATCCAGAAATTAATGGGTAAGTAATTAACTAACCATTACTAAAAATCGAAATTAGCCTATTGGCCAACTCGGTCATAATTTTGTTTTACATATGTTGTAAGATTAAGTAGTTAGAGAATACTATAATCCAGTTCTTTTAATTTTCTGTTTACATTGCAACTTGAAGCTTCGCATTTATTTTTCCTTTCCCTTAATGTTTGTTCTGTTTTTTTTCCGATGCTACATATGTCTTAGAGAGGTATGCACTAATCCAGCGGATAATGAATGTCCAAGCACCGAACGAAATGAATCTTCTGATATCAACGAGGTTTTGTCGCTACCTAATATGAGGTACATGAAAGTGTCAATGTGGAACAAATAAGTAGATATGAACTTATTAATGAAATGCATGGATCTTATAATGTTCGTTTCTTGAAGGGTTTCAATTGATGATCTAAACGATGCCGAAAATGAAGTCCAATCAGAACCTGCTGTCATAAGATCCACCAATGAACAAACTGGTGAATGCTCAGAACAGTACGAACAAAACGATGAAAATATTTTCTCCTCTTTCAAGCAGATGGACACCGGGGAAGTGTCCTCCGCAAATTCATGTCTAATGGAGTAAGATGAATACGATCATTTTGTTCAAAGTTTCATCGGCTAGACTATCTTTCTAATTCAGTTATCAAACTATTGCAGAGGCGAGACGTCTGGACCCATGGAACAATCTATGAGAGAGTACTGTGCCGATAAGACCACTCAAATGTTTAAGCCTAGGATTGGAATGACATTCGATTCGTTGACAGAAGCATACCAATTCTACAACTCGTATTCATGGGTTGTGGGATTTAGTATTAGGTATGGCGACAGCTATACCTCAACCAAAAAAGTGAAGACCATGCAGGAATTAGTCTGCCAGCGTTCTGTGAGTTCGAATCCATACTGTTAGTGCTTTTATTTGCTGATAATCTATATATCAGCATCTGACTAATAGTAAGTAACCTAAATGCAGGGGAAACCAAGAACGCTAAGCAGTCAACCACCCGGTGTGGCTGCAAAGCTCGTTTCAAAGTTTGCTGTAATGAGCAATCAAAATGGTATGTGAAGTCCTTTTCAGAGGACCACAACCATGATTTAGTGGATAGTTGTGGTGAAAAGAAACATCTTTTTTCACATCAACACATTGACAAGCACACAAAGGATATGATTAGGTATCTTAGGGAGAACAATGTATCATTGAGTCGTGTAGACTCCATTATGGGTAGCTGGTTTGGTTCAGCGGAGAAAGTTCCTTTCTCAAAGAAGACCCTTCGTACTGTTTGTTCTCAGATTGCGAAAGAGTCCCTTCAGGATGATATTACGAAGACAATGGAGAGTTTCCGGGCTATGATATCAAAGGATGATAAATTTGTTTTTTCTGCTCAAGTTGATGATGACAACCGTCTTCGGTCATTAATGTGGACAAGTGGCAGGAGCAGGTCTTTGTACGAGCACTTCGGTGATGCAATTACATTTGATACTACTTATGAAACAAATATATATAAGATGCCTTTTGGCATGTTTGTGGGAGTTAGCAACCATTTTGAGAGTGTTATATTTGCTGGTGTTTTGCTTACAAATGAGAGGGCAGCGGATTTCAAATGGGCATTCAGCGAATTTGTTACAATGATGGGTGGCAAGGCTCCTGTGACAATGTTAACAGGTATGCATACCCCATATCAATTCTACTGTAATGATCATCCATCCAGTGTCTACGCAGACTAAATAACAATGTTAAAAGAATAATTATTTAACTGCAGACCAAGCAAGAGCAATGGCGATTGCTATTAAAGATGTTCTGCCTAAAACCAATCATAGATGGTGCAAATGGCATGTCCTCCGAAAGGCCCAAGAGGTCCTTGGGCATGTTTACAAGAAGCATCTTACATTCAGTGATGATTTCCACAAGTTGGTCAATCATATGCTCACGATAGAAGAGTTTGAGGCTGGTTGGCATGCCATATCCGAGAAGTACGACCTGCAGAAGAACCCTTTCATGATTAGAGCTTTCGAGTGTCGTGAAAAATGGGCTAAACCATATTTCAAAGGATTTTTTGTGCAAGGATGACTAGCACCCAGCGCAGCGAGAGTGCTAATCATGTGTTGAAAATTTATATTCCATGCAATTCTTCTATTAACAGATTTGTGGCTCAGTATTCAAAACTTATAAACGATCGAGAAAGTTCAGATCATGAGTGCGAGAAGAATACGAAACAGGTATAGATTATTGCTTTGCTAATCATAAAAACATCCAGATTACTGTATTTCGATCTTTAATCTAATTCTGTGTACTGTTTTTGTAGAAATCCATCGAGCTGCAGGTTGGGTATCCTATTGAGAAACATGCATCACTAATATACACAAGGAAGGTGTACCAACTTTTCAAGATGGAATTGTTGAAATCTACCAAATATGTTATTGTTCCCAGGAAAGAGAATAATATATTCGAGGTCAAACATGTTCAGGCTGAGCTTAGAGATTCTTGGTGCAAAGTAAACTACGTGATTGATGTGCAAGATCCAGTTGGTTTTTATAAATGTGAATGCGGTCTGTATGAACATTTTGGAATTGTATGCAGCCACATCATAGCGGTAAACCCTTTTTTTGTATCTAATATAATTGGCAGACAATGATATAAAAAAAATGTATTCACTACATTGTGAACTTCTTTTATTTTCAGGTTTTCATTCATAGAGGAGTGTGCAGTATTCCTGATTGCCACATCATGAAGCGCTGGACAAGGCAAGCTCGTATGTCAAAGTATAATCCCAATCTTAGGAATCTTGCCAAGGACAGGATAATGGAGAGTAGGTCTTTTCGCCACAAGGTTGTTTATATGTCAGCAATGGAGCTAGTAAATCAAGCAGAGGTGGATGAGAAATCTTGTGAAATCGCGAACCGAAATATTGAGCGAGGGAAGAAGGAAATTGAGGAATATAGGCTGTCAAAGTTGAGAACTTGCCAGGTTGGTTATGGTGACTGTTCAGGGACTTCCAATGCAGCAGACGCAAATGGAGCTGATGATACAATGGATTGTACCGAAGTAGGTAATCCGGGGCTGGAGATATTTGACAGGTCAAAGAATATAGGCATTCCTGTATGTTCAATCAAGGCTCCTTTGATAAAGAAGAAGGATGGTAGGCCGACTAACCGTAGATTTCTGTCTCGCCTTGATGCCAACATTAAAAAGAAGAAACCCGCTGGCAAGGCGAAGAGATCAAAAGATCCTGGTGGTCTATCAGGAGTAGTCCAGTCAAGGTTCTGCAGCAAATGTAAATCGCTGGCGCACAACATAACAGGCTGCCCCAAGATGATGCTAGAAGATGGTCCTAACTAGAACCTGGTTATGTTAACTACTAAATAGATCAGATGTCCCAGTATACTTATCGAAAGCTTTGTTGGAAGTGTTGATGTATGTTATTTAGTATCAGTCTGTTCAGACTTTTGGGCTCCTCTCTTTTCTGTTTATGTTCACTAATATTGTGGTAGCAAATTCTCTCTATT
The DNA here is from genome assembly GCF_019359855.2 of Lolium perenne. NCBI lineage: Eukaryota > Viridiplantae > Streptophyta > Magnoliopsida > Poales > Poaceae > Lolium > Lolium perenne. The sequence continues at coordinate 40,914,678 of NC_067244.2, read as the reverse complement.
TTTGGTGGCATGGTAAGAGTATCTATGTATGGCTACTCTAAGTTTATATGTATTGTGATTTATAAGTATGTATATTAATCCTTATATTGGACTTTCTTAATATCAATTTTTGTTACTCTCATTACTTTTGTATGTTGTTGATATTGTTTGGCTGTATGGGCAGACAAATATTTGTTGTGTCCTACCACTATAATTTTGTGTATGCAAGGCCCACATATCTTGAACTATACATTTGCATCGAAATAAGACTAATTCATATTGTTTCACGTAGAAGCAAGTTAACATCCATTTGTAAGTTATGTGTACAATGACTGAAGAACTCAAATACTAGTCTAGTTACATGGTGATTTATTGAAATACCTGAAAAATTACCTGCTCAACTTGTGAAACATAATGAAATAGACCATGCATTTGAAACTAAATGTCGAAGATGCAAGGTGAACTAAAGCAGTTGAAGGATAGCATGTTGAATTTGAGAAACATGATGTTGTACCTAACACATTTTTTTCATAATTTGTAAAACAATAGGAAAGTTGGTAAAATGGAAGTACTAGAATATTTAAATTGTTATCCATGTTGTGAAACAAAGCAAATAAGGAAATTTAATTATTGAAATATTGAGAATCCATTTGGAACTTTTGCGAAGCATGTGAGACGAAATGAAACAATAGAATGATTCCGTTGATAACTTGTGAAAAAACAGCCTATGTCCAATGCATGAAAGACAGTGCATCCATTTGTAAGTAATGTGAAACATGTCGGATTATATGAAACAATATCCTATAATGGTAAACTTTTGAAACCATTGAATGATCACATGTTAAACTTGTGATACACATTTCAATATGTCACATTATTGAAAAACCCTACATTTTAGTTGTAATATATGATACCTCGACGGTGAACTGAAAGACTACAAGGTTTGCGTGGTGAATTTGTGAAACAAGATGAAAAAAGAGATCCATCACGTTGATGTTGTGAAACACGAACTAAGACATCCCTTTTTGAATTGATACAATACAAAGTTGAACGGTCAACTTTGGGGAATATTTAAATGATTACATGTTAAACTTGTGTAAGACATTCAAATAGCCCATGCATCATTGAAAGATATTAAATTCATTTATAAAATTGGGTGTGAAACTTGGATTTTGAAGTGAAACATTGTAGGATACCATAGTGAATTTGTGAAACACCATGTTAAATAAGCCATACATCATTAAAAATAATAAATGGACATCCATTTATTGAAACACAAGTGTACTGACCATGCAATGTGAAATGATAGTCCCATGGTGAGGTTCTGAAACACATGTCTAGTGCCCATGCATTGTAAAACAGAACAATAAAGTGCCATGCATTTTATAAACTCCGTTGATCCATTGTTGAAAATGAAGTAAATAGATTTTTGAAATGATCATCCATGAAACAAGGTATAAAACCCAATTCAATAATGATCCACAGTCGAGCCATTTGCAATTATCGTGTAAGAGCCCATTAATTTCCACATTTATGGTGTTGCTTCAGAAGTGTTTCTCAAAACTTTCATAAATGGAATGTTTGAGTTCAATACTGCAAGACCTATTTGAAGGTGTGTGAATATTGCATTAACAGCGAATTGTTTGATTTAGTTGCACATGTTTTAGAAATGAACAGAATTCATGTTTTTGTTGCACTGCATGGGTGACGATTAGAATAATCGACTTGTATAATTTCCACAATTATGTTCTTGGTTCACAAATATTTCAAAGATGGATGACATTTTCGATAGTTTCAGTGCAACTTCTAGGTTTCACATAACTTATAACTAAATTTAGGTTGTTTCACATAAGTTACATAAGTTAAACATTTTAACATGTAATCGTTTAAAGGGTGCAGAAGATGACGATTCATCCATGTATTGTATCAATTCATAAATGTATTGTCTGTGTTTCAATAATGCATGGCCTAATTTAATGTTTTCACATATTTAACATGTAATCCTTTAATGGTTTTAGAAAGATGACAATTGATCCTTCTATTGTATTAATTCAGCACGCATTTTTTCTCAATGCATTGGTGATCATTTGAAATTTCGACTTGGGAAATTAGCACAATTAGGTTGTTGATTCGCAAAAATTTCAATGCTGGATGAGATTTTCGAAAGCATGTTTCACCTTTGTTCCAATTTGAAGGGCGGTGTTTCAATAATGCATGCTTAATCGGATGTTGTTTCATAAATGCACCATCGGATCCATCAACCGTTCCAGTTAAACTTCGAGGTTTCACATTAATTTCGTAAAATGTATTGATTGTGTATCATTAGTGCATGGGCCAACAGAATGTGTTTCAGTTAACTACGACGTTTCACATTAATTTCACTAATGTATTGAATAAGTTTTAATAGTGCATTGGCTATTGTATCAATCCATCTATTGTATCAATTCGGCAAGCATGTTTCACGTTTCTTTCAAATTGAAGGGCAATGTTTCACTAATGCATGCATAAATATTATGGTGTTTCAACAAAGAACCATCGAATCCTTGCACTCTTCCAGTTAAACGCAGATGTTTCACAATAATTTCAGGAATGTATTGTTTGTGTTTCAATAGTGCATTGGCTATTTCAAATTGTTTCACAAATTAAACATGTAATCAGTTAAAAGTTTCACAAGATGACCATTCAGCCTTCTGTAGTATCAATAGTATGAATTCGGCAAGCATGTTTCACATTTGTTTAATTTTGAAGGGCATTGTTTCAATAATGCATGCATAAAAAGGGCAGTGTTGTAGTTGAACTTGGCGGTTTCACAATAATTTCAAAAATATATTGTTCATGTTTCAATACAGAATGGTCTATTTGAATGTGTTTCACAAATTTAACATGTAATATTTTTAAGGTTTGTTTCAATTTGCGAAGAATGTTACGCCTTTGTTTCAATTTAAAGGGAAGTGGTTCAATAATGCATTAACTAGTAGGATGGTGTTTAAGAAATGAACCATCGTGTCCTTCCATTGTTCAAGTTAGGTTTGATGTTTCACATTTATTTCATAAATGCATTTCTTAGGTTCCAGTAGTGCATGGTCTAATTGAATGTGTTTCAGAAGGTAAACATGTTTCAGAAGATGACAATTCATCCTTCTAGTGTATCAATTCGGCAAGCATGTTTCACATTTGTTTCAAATTGAAGTGCAATGTTCCCCTAATGCATGCATAAATAGGATGATGTTTCAGCAAAGAACCATCGAATCCTTGCACTCTTCCAGTTAAACAACGAGGTTTCACAAAAAAATCAGGAATGTATTGTTTCTGTTTCAATAGTGCATTGGCTATTTGGAATTGTTTCACAAATTAAACATGTAATCAGTTAAAGGTTTCACAAAATGACCATTCAACCTTCTGTAGTATCAATTCGGCAAGCTTGTTTCACATATGTTTGAATTTGAAGTGAAGTGTTTCAATAATACATGCATAAATAGGATGGTCTTTCAGAAATGAAACATCGTAACCTTGCAATGTTCCAGTTAACTTCAAAGTTTAACATTAATTTCATAAATGTATCAGTTATGTTTGAGAAGATGACAATTCATCCTTCGATTGTACCAATTTGGCAAGCATGTTTCACATATGTTTGAATTTGGAGGGCACTGTTTCATTAATGCATTCATTAAAAGGATGGTGTTTCACAAATGAACCATCGGATCATTGCAATGTTGGAGTTAAACTACGAGGTTTCACATTTATTTCACAAATCTTTTGAATGTGTTTCAATAGTGCAATGGCTATTTGAAATTGTTTCACAAATTTAACATGTAATCTTTTTAAGGTTTCATAAGAAGACCATTCATCCTTCTAATGTATCAATAGTGCTTGAATTTGAATGGAAGAGTTTCACAAGATGCCCATTAATCCTTCCGTTGTATCAATTGAGCATGCATGTTTCACATTTGTTTCAATTGGAAGGGTAGTGTTTCAAAACTACTTGCATAAATAGGGTAGTGTTCCAGTTGAATTTGGAGGTTTCACATTAATTTCACGAAATTATTATCTGTGTTTTAGTAGTGTATGGGCTATTTGAAATTGTTTCATAAATTTAACATGTAATATTTGTAAGGATTGTTTCAATTTTGCTAGCATGTTTCACATTTGTTTTTGTTTGAAGGGTTGTGGTTCAATAAATCATTCAGAGAATGGAAGGTGTTTCACAAATGAACCATCTGATCCTTGAACTGTTCAAGTTAAACTTCTAAGTTTCACATACATTTCATAAATGTACTGATGGTGTTTCCATATTGCATGCACTAGTTTACTTTGTTTCACAAATTTAACTGGTAATCGTGTAAAGGTTTCACAAGATGACCATTCATCCTTCTATTGTATGAGTTCGGCAAGCATGTTTCACATTTGTTTTGAAGGGCATTGTTTCAATAATGCATGCATAAAAAGGGCAGTGTTGTAGTTAAACTTGGCGGTTTCACAATAATTTTAAAAATGTATTGTACATGTTTCAATACAGAATTGTCTAATTGAATGTGTTTCACAAATTTAACATGTAATATTTTTAAGGTTTGTTTCAATTTGCGAAGAATGTTTCACATTTGTTTCAATTTGAAGGGAAGTGGTTCAATAATGCATGAACAAGTAGGACGGTGTTTCAGAAATGAACCATCGTGTCCTGTTCAAGTTAGGTTCGATGTTTCACATTTATTTCATAAATGTTTTTCTTGGGTTTCAGTAGTGCATGGTCTAATTGAATGTGTTTCACAAGTTAAACATGTTGCAGAAGATGACAATTCATCCTTCTGAATGATACAATAGAAGGATGGTGTTTCAGCAATAGAAGGATGACAGTGCATGGTCTAATAGAATGTGTTTCACAAGTTAAACACGTTTCACATTTGTTTCAAATTGAAGGGCAATATTTCACTAATGCTTGCATAAATTGGATGGTGTTTCAGCAAAGAACCATCGAATCCTTGCACTCTTCCAGTTAAACAACTAGGTTTCACAATAATTTCAGGAATGTATTGTTTGTGTTTCGATAGTGCATTGGCTATTTGAAATTGTTTTACAAATTAAACATGTAATCAGTTAAAGGTTTCACAAGATGACCATTCAGCTTTGTGTACTATCCATTCGGCAAGCTTGTTTCACGTCTGTTTAAATTTGAAGTGAAATGTTTCAATAATACATGCATAAATAGGATGGTGTTTCAAAAATGAAATATCGTAACCTTGCACTGTTCTTGTTAACTTTGAAGTTTAACATTAATTTCATAAATGTATCGGTTATATTTCAATAGTGCATGGGGTAATTGAATGTGTTTCACAAGTTTAACACGTTTCAGAAGATGACAATTCATCATTCGATTGTATCAATTCGGCAACCATGTTTAACATATGTTCCAATTTGAAGGGCACTGTTTCATTTATGCATATATTAAAAGGATGGTGTTTCACAAATGAACCATCAGATCATTGTAATGTTCGAGTTAAAATACGAGGTTTCACAAATATTTCACAAAGGTATTGTATGTGTTTCGATAGTGAAATGGCTATTTGAAATTGTTTCACAAATTTAACATGTAATCTTTTGAAGGTTTCAGAAGAAGACCATTCATCCTTCTAATGTATCAATAGTGCTCGAATTTGAATGGAAGAGTTTCACAAGATGACCATTAAAACTTCCGTTGTATCAATTCAGCACGCATGTTTCACATTTGTTTTAATTGGAAGGGCAGTGTTTCAATACTACTGGCATAAATAGGGCAGTGTTCCAGTTGAATTTGGAGGTTTCACATTAATTTCAAAAAATTATTATTGGTGTTTTAGTTATGGGCTATTTTAAATTGTTGCATAAATTTAACATGTAATATTTGGAAGGATTGTTTCATTTTTGGTAGCATGTTTCTCATTTGTTTTTGTTTGAAGGCTAGTGGTTCAATAACGCATGCATAGAATGGAAGGTGTTTCACAAATGAACCATCGGATCCTTGAACTGTTCCAGTTAAAGTTCGAAGTTTCAAATACATTTCATTAATGTATTTATGGTGTTTCAATATTGCATGCACTAGTTGAATGTGTTTCGCAAATTTAACGGGTAATCCTGTAAAGGTTTCACAAGATGACCATTCATCCTTCTATTGAATGAGTTCGGCAAGCATGTTTCACATTTGTTTAATTTTGAAGGGCATTGTTTCCATAATGCATGCATAAAAAGGGCGGTGTTGTAGTAGAACTTGGCGGTTTAACAATAATTTCAAAAATGTATTGTACATGTTACAATACAGAATGGTCTATTTGAATTTGTTTCATAAATATAACATGTAATATTTTTCAGGTTTGTTTCAATTTGCGAAGAATGTTTCACCTTTGTTTCAATTTGAAGGGAAGTGGTTCAATAATGCATTAACTAGTAGGACGGTGTTTCAGAAATGAACCATCGTGTCCTTCCATTGTTCAAGTCAGGTTTGATGTTTCACATTTATTTCATAAATGCATTGCTTAGGTTCCAGTAGTGCATGGTCTAATTGAATGTGTTTCAGAAGGTAAACATGTTTCAGAAGATGACAATTCATCCTTCGATTGTACCAATTCGGCAAGCATGTTTCACATATGTTTGAATTTGAAGGGCACCGTTTCATTAATGCATGCATTAAAAGGATAGTGTTTCACAAATGAACCATCAGATCATTGCAAATTTGGAGTTAAACTACGAGGTTTCACAATTATTTCACAAATCTGTTGAATGTGTTTCAATAGTGCAATGGCTATTTGAAATTGTTTCACAAATTTAACATGTAATCTTTTTAAGGTTTCATAAGAAGACCATTCATCCTTCTAATGTATCAATAGTGCTTGAATTTCAATGGAATAGTTTCACAAGATTAATCCTTCCGTTGTATCAATTGAGCACGCGTGTTTCACATTTGTTTCAATTGGAAGGGTAGTGTTTCAAAACTGCTTGCATAAATAGGGTAATGTTCCAGTTGAATTTGGAGGTTTCACATTAATTTCAGAAAATTATTATCTGTGTTTTAGTAGTGTATGGGCTATTTGAAATTGTTTCAGAAATTTAACATGTAATATTTGTAACGATTGTTTCAATTTTGCTAGCATGTTTCACATTTGTTTTTGTTTGAAGGGCTGTTGTTCAATAAAGCATGCAGAGAATGGAAGGTGTTTCACAAATGAACCATCTGATCCTTGAACTGTTCAAGTTAATCTTCGAAGTTTCACATACATTTCATAAATGTATTGATGGTGTTTCCATATTGCATGCACTAGTTTACTTTGTTTCACAAATTTAACTGGTAATCGTGTAGAGGTTTCTGGAATAATGTGGGGGGCACATCTGTAACCAACAACAACAACCTGGAAAGGAAGAAAAGTTGAGAAGGACAGTCTTTCGTATGGAGAAGATGCATGTTTCAGGAAATTATTGGCAAACATGGAATGTACCCTGTGAACTACTGTTGTAGTTGTTTTGGGCCTTTTGGGACTGCAGTTTTTGGCGCCGCTAATTTTCCGTTTTCTTGAATTGAGAGTCGAAGTTGACACAGCATCTGTCCCTTTTGCTGATCCTACCATTAACCTGGGGGATGTCCGCCGTGTGGTGTTAGACTTCTGAACATCTTCGTCCATGTTGGAACCTGTGGGCAAGATATTTAGAAGGGATTAACAAACATTTAGAAATCCATTGAGTCGGTAGAAAGCAGTTAATAAGACGCAGCGAAATAACTAAAAGGGAATGTTTGCGAAGTTTTAAACTTCTGTTTGATATCCATCCATAGGTTCATGTGATTAGTGAATTGTAACCGAGATAGAGAGGGAAATGGTTATATTTTAGGATTAATTTGAAACTCTGTTACTGAAAATAGGCATTTGAAAGACTAAAGTGTAGGTACAAGATGATGACGAAAATATCTGTACAACTATCATATGTTGGAAACAGTTTTAATTCAACCATGGTGGGAAGCAGGGAGATATCTGTACTACTATCATCTGGTGGAAACAGTATTGATGCAACCAATTTGTAAAAAAGATGTGGTTATTGTACTTCCTTAGCTGTTATGCATAACACAAGTGAGTTCAGTCACTACACATAGTTAGCATGGTAATAACAGAAACAAAATGAAATTATATTCCCTGGTTGTGTAATCTATATCGATCATTTGGTTTCCTTGCATATGTTGGACATGTACTTAAATATTTTGCCTTCTCTGGAATTTAGGTGAAACACATAAAGCAGAACACCAGTGAGACACATAGAGGTGAAGGACATATAGTAGAAAAATTGAAACAAATTGTTTATTTTATCCTTCTATATACATAAAACAGCCAGTGATGTTGGAGATGTACTTAAATCTTTTGGTTTCCGTTCATGAAAATTCCATTAGTTTAAAATCAGTTTTGAAATAGTTCTGTTTATTTTAAATCTATTTGGAAGAGATTTCCATTAGTTTCCATGTACCAAAAAGGCTTCACGGAATTTTATCGGGATTTGTAGTATGTTTATTTTTGGAATTTCCTGTTTGCTATACTAAAATTAGTGAGTGTATGAGAGCTCATATTTAGAAGAAGATGATTCTCCAGCTGGTACTGAAGAAGTCCAAAAATATCCTGTTCCATATATACATAAACCAGCCAGTGATACATAAACTAGCCAGTGATGTTGGACATGTACTTAAATCATTTGGTTTCTATATTATATCATTCTATATACATAAAGCAGCAAGTGATGGAAGTGTAAAAAAGGTCAACAAATACAGAACAACAGCTAGGTATGCTGAATGAAGAAAACAAATAATGTGTAACTTTGCACCTGTCATGAATTTATGATTGCAAATACAGCTAAGGTAGAGTAATCCCTAAATATATGATACGAGAGTGAATAGAAATTAAAGGATCTGATGACACAAGTTCCCAGGAAAATCTGGCAGCTCCCAGGAGGAGTACCAAATTCGTGCAAGTGCCGCTATCCAAATTCGATCAAATGAGGCTATCCAAATTCGTGCAAACGAGGCTATCCCGAGTTCCAGTAAAAATCCAAGTGCAAATCGTCCTAAATCAGAGTACCTATTGCGAATCGTTCCAAATCGAATTAACTAAATATGGCAAACAGTGCGAATCGTCCCAGTTCGAATCGTCCAAAATCAGAGTATATAACCAGTCTTACCTTGTCCCCGCGACTGGAGAGTGCGGCTCGCCGGCAAATGGCGCGTCGGCGACACGGTGGAGCAGCGGCGGACCACCAGGCAGCCGGACGTCCGCCTACCGGAGGTGGAAGCGAAAGCGGCGGGGCGGCGTCAGACAATCTCGCCGGCGCCGGTCGAATCTCGGAGCTGGAAGAGAGAGCACCGGCAGTGGGAGTATTGAGTAAGAGAAGAGAGAGAAGCCATCAACAGATGCTGGAAGAGAGAGCGGCGGCGGCGACCAAAGTAATTGAAACGCGGCCGTATCTAACCACGAGTGTGGACTGGAATAATACGATAGGCTGCAACAGTGCGCCAGGGAATACGGGAGGGACGGGGGGAATGCCAGAGTCAGGCCGGGAACGGTGGCACTAATCTAAAAGCAAGCGGGCGGTTCGGACGACGCCGGCACCTACCGGCGCCTGTAAAAACAGGTTTTCGGAGAACTAAGGGTGTAGCAAAAACGATATTATCTATAGTATCCTATCCGGGACGAACTTCGTAAATTGTAATGATTTGATTTGATCAATTAAGTGCTGACATTCTCAAAAAAAAAAAAAAAAAAAATACCGACAACCTTGCCACCTTGGTAGCAATGAAGACACGTCGGGCGAATCATCTACTGGTACGAAATAAAACGAGGGCACTCGCGAAAAATCCACAAAAACTGCGCAAAAGATCAAATTCCCCCTTGTCGTCTGAGGGCTGCTCCGGTCAAGGGTTTGCTCCCGCCACCAAAATTTCACTTCCCCAGCCCTTCCGCACGGCCGCGGCGGAGGCACCGGCTCGCGAGCGTCCCCGGCGATCGTGAGGGGCCACCGGCTTGCTCCTCGCTAGGTCAACAATGCCGCTCGCCGCCACCCAAGAGGGACAAGCGTCGGTGTCCAGAGCCCCCGCGCGCCGCCGCGGCCGCTGCTCCACCGCAGCCGCCGCCGCTGCGCTCCGGCGCGGCCGCAGCTCCACCGCAACCGCCGCCGCTGCGCCCCGCCGCGGCCGCAGCTCCGCCACAGCCGCCGCCGCTGCCGCCATGCCCGCGACGACGGCCCGGTCGATGGCGCTGGTGCGTACGCGGCGGCAGTCCTCGGGCTCCCAATCGGCACAGCGAAAGAAGAGAAAGAGAAGGGCGGGTTCGAACCAGAGATCAAGCAAACGGAAGAGAACCAGCGAGGACGAGGAAAGAGAGGAGGAGGTCTCATCTGCAGGCAGCTCCCCGATTCGCGTTCCGCACATTCCCGATGAGGTGTATCGGAGATTTGACGATCCTGATACATGGAAAACCATTCAGAAAGCACAGGCGGACTACGACGCAAAATTAGGTGTGCTGCCCCTCGATTCCTTATAATTTCTGTTGGTCCAAGGTTTAGAAGATTATAATTTCCGAGATTGAGGTGTGATGCACGTTGGTGTTTACTTTGCGTGCTTATTTCTTGCAGCTCGCCGTATGACATATCCCACGCTTAATGTGCACATGATCAGAGCTTCTATGTGCGTGCTTGATGATCCAGAGCTTGTTCCGGACCATGAATCTGCAAGGAAGGCAGTGCTTCATGCCGCTCAATCTGTTGTTGGGATTTCATCCTCCGTAGGTGATATTAGTGATACCTTGGCTCTTTATTTAGGAGTATCGTGAAAACATGTTATTTACAGATTTTCATCGATTTGTAGGTGGTAAGCCGCTAGCACGTGGCTGTGGTTTCTGGATTGATTGGGACAAGAAGAATAAAATGGGAACTTTCTTGACAACTTCGCGCTTAATTTGCACCGAATCTCCATCCTTTAACTGCTGGTTAGGACAAGAAGAGTATGATCTTGATGCCGAGGTGAGTTCTTTAAGATAAGTAAAATGATGGGTTCATATCCATAGCAACTTCCTTTTGTGATGGGTGAAACCATAAACCCCTTTAATAAGTGCAATGAAAAGACAAAGGCTCAGTCTGCTTATCTTGATATGACATGATAAAGGTCTTAACACTTATTAACCATCTTATGTCGAACTTTTGAGGGAAATCTGAACCTAACATGATTTTCTAAATGAATGTGAGTATTAAGATAGGATGGCCACATAAGGTAGCACTTTGGGTTGGAGCAATCATCAATGGCAGAATCATACATCTCGCTACTTGGAAAGGAATCCTGTGATCCAGGTGTGATAGCTTCCATGTTGCCCAATATCACTCGGCACAACAACATTAATTGCATCGCTTTTCCTCAACATAACATAGACCGATGCTGCCAAACAATGAATATGGTCAAATATTAACTAATGGAATGGAATAGTCAGAATAGTTGAGTAATTCTTAGCATACCCGTCTATGAATTTCTTTTAAACATCGGAATTTGAAACTACTATCTAAAACTGGGCTAGGGTTGAAGTTTAACTGTTTTTTAAAAAGTTTGGGTTTAACATATACGGTTTTCATAGCTCAGGGATCAAATCGGACCTAGCTACCATAGTTTAGGGTTTAAAAGAGACTTTGTTTAGATATTCTAGTGCATATGGGTTTGAATACTCTAGTGTATGTATGGGTGCCGTGTAGTTTGCTAGCATTACCATGCATTGTCCAGTTTGTTGTATCATATCTTATGTACAATCGTTGTTGTCTATTAAATGCACTATTCTGGTGTTAGCGGTAATGGCCATCTTGCATGTTTGGTACTCAGATTGTACCGACTTGCCTGTCCTATTTTCTATCTATCTGCTTTGCTTGTAGCTAATCTCACTTTAATTCTAGCTGGTTTCTACCCAAATACCTACCACATCGGTGTATGATAAATTTATTTGCAAATTGATAGTTTATGTTTGTAAGTTTAGAAACAAATAAATCTTTGATTTTCACATGTTGTAGGTACTTGTTCACCTGCAGGGTGACATCACTGAAAAGGCCCACCTGCAATATCTGCAGAAGCACTACGATTTAGCCTTCTTCAGTGTTAAAGTAGATCAGCCTGTTTATATACCCTCTTTCAATGATGGTGTGAAACGGGCGAACAAAGTTTTTGAGCTTGGCAGAGATGAAAGTTCGTTTTTAAGGATAAGCTATGGTGTGGTGAAATACTTGAACCCAAACTTATTTGAACGATATCATTATATGTTTGTTCAGGGTGCAGATCCACAACCTGAGGTACAAACTGTTATCTTGAGATCAAATTGTACATTATCCTGCTATTTTCGACATTGCAATTTTGTTTCATTATTTTTGTCAATTGTTATTGGATTTGAATATTTTAAATACAATTTTATAGTATGGCAATGGTGGGCCGCTGATTGACTTTGATGGAAAAATTGTGGGAATGGTTAATGGCAACACAAGAGGGTCGTTTATACCATCTTCCATTTTAGTCAAGTGCCTGCATCTATGGAAGAAATTTCAGTACGTTTTTCTTCCTTTAGTTATGTTTTAGTGCTACTAAAATATCAGTACTTACTATTTTTCCTCTTCGATTAGTTCTGTTGCACAAACTTAGTTCTTTCGTCTATTACTCCTTGATTGAGCTGTTCCATTTAGATTTGTTTGAAGTTGTTAGCGAATATCCTTTACCTGCTGTAGACATATAGATCAACGTGATCTAATGGTCAGAGAAAACAATGTTTGTGAATCAAAATATATATTATATTTGCATTTTCATGATACGGATATTATTTTGGTTGAACTGAAACGGTCCATTTTGAAGGGGTTACAGCTCATGTTTGCTCATTTTTAATGTATATCGTATGATTTTTCTATATAGGCGCATCCCTCGGCCTCACCTTGGAATGAAGTTTTGGTCAATCGAGTTTATAGACCTTGCTCTTTCTGAGAATATATTGCGCATGTGCAATATTGATGATGGCCTTATCGTTAAAGAGGTGTATATCTGTTTATGTTGTTTATTTTCAGACTCCCATTAGCTTTCTTGTGAGTACTTATCTATCATGCATATTGAGTGGCTATTGCGAGTCTTAGGTGTCAGAAGGATCTCCTGCTGAGAAACTTGGGATACGAGCTGGTGATGTCATTAAATGTTTTAATGGAGAGCGCATCTCTACCACTGTTGAGGTAGATGTATTATAGATTTGTTAGGTTGAAGTAATATGAAAATAAGACTAATGTTACATTCTAGTCTGTATTCTATTGGCTTACATAATTAGTGTCGCTGTTGTCAGTTAGAGAATATGTTGCTGAGCAAATGCGAGGATGAAAGTGACAATCTTAATTCTGAAGTGGATGTCGAGGTAAGTTAATTTTATGTTTTGCTTTATTCATATAGTTCCCTCTATAAGAAAATTAGGTTTAGTCAAATGTTGGTACTAAGAAACATATGATGTTTCCTTTTTTAGCTTGAGGTATTCCATATACGCAAGTTTCTCTGGAGAAACAGAACATTGACTGTAAATGTGTCTGATGATGGTGAAGTTGTTGACCCAGGAGGTATGCATCCTCTATCAACCTATTATATTTGAGCATCTCAATTACTTCATTTTGTAAATGAATTATCCCACATTGGCCACTATGCCATTACTTTTTGTTACACATATGCCATTAGTCACCATCCCTTGCTTTTGCCACTGCGTCGTTGGTCAGCGCTAGTTAGACCCATCCATGCACTATGCAATAGGAGGGCCGCGGGAAACATTGAGCATTTTTGGAGTTTTTTTATGGGGTGCCATTTGGGTTATTGATGATGTGAGAATTTGCTAAGTAGTATTTTGCAGTAGAGATGCAAACTTAAAGTTCTTGCATGTCAGGTTGTATTATTTTTGCAGAAATAGCCCCAAAGAATGCAATTATCTCGTAAATAATAATATTTTAGGCCTCACAGAAATGGCAGAAATTTATGTGTTATAGTACTTTAAAAAAGTAGGTCCCAAGTACGTCTGTGAAGATCTCAAAAAAAAGTACGTATGTGAGAAAACATTATCTAAGAAATGGCAGCTATCAAACAGAGAAAGCACCAAAAGTTCTAGAAAATAAACAAGCATTAGGTAAGATCTCACAAGCCTCTACTGGAGCTCTTGTCACTACTTTCTTACCACTCTTCCTGGAGCTGCATCAATTTTACAAATCAACATAAATTCATTAGTCTCCTGTAGCTAAAGTGATGCATTGGTTTTATAGAACATTAACTAATTTTACTAAAGCTACAGAAATGCATTTGGTTTACATAACAACATTTTTTTTCAAAATCTAAAGAAATATGTGTAAAGGATACGGAGAGTACCTAGCAGTGCTTGCACCAAAAGAGGGAGCAGTCTGTTCATCTTCTGAAAATTCTTGGTCAACTGGCTCTTTGCAATTGCTCTTTATATGGCCAAACTGTCCACAATATTCGTACTTCCTCTTCCTAGGACCAATGCCCAAAATCTGCTTTGGACTTCTGCACAGAGTAGATGTCATCTACATGTACTTAAATTTCGCTTGCAGGTTCTTAAGTGAACTGATAATGAAAAGAGCATTGACAGAAGGAAGGCCTTGTCCCTACAGCTACATGTTCTCTTCTTATTTTGAACTAGACGCCTCTGTTAAATCCCATCTTTCTCTGTTCCATACACTTCTGCCTCTGAACTTCTGCTTATAACCAGTTTTATCTTTAGACCTCTAGTCCTTTGATTAACGCCCATCATAATAACAGGTGGGAAAAGTTTATGACCTTCAAATTTCTTGGTTGCTGTCCGTTGCCTAAGTTCCATTTTCTACGTTAATTGTTGCCTAGCATCCAACAAATCAACAATGGGCAGGGCTTTTAGTTTCTTGCTCTTGCTGTTCAAGGACTCTGCTAGATTGTTATTTGACACAATCAACAGACTTCATTGAACTTGTTTCTACTTTCTAGACCGTAATTTTGGGTGGTCCTCATCCATTTATTTCCTTACTTTAGTTTGCACATATTTCTCCATGTAGCCATGTAGGCATCCATAACACCATACGCTACCGGGGCACTCAATGCCACAAGCAGCTGCCAGTTTTCCTGCTTGCCTATGAGAGCAGTTCAGTTACAGCCAAGCATGACCCCTGCACCTCTGATAGAAACCCTTCCAGTACTGCTTCAGTGACGACATTCTCTGTCGAAGCACCTTTCTCTTTGATTTTTTCATAATCAATAACAGTAAATATTCCCTTGGTGACACCTTTTCTTGCTCTGACCTAAATGTGTGTGGCGAATGGAAACCATCTTTCCTGTGCTCTTGTTAGTGTGTCTCCTTGCCATAATATTGTTTCCGGTGTGAACTTTTATATGTTACTTCTCTTTAAGTTTCTTCTGCAAAGTTACAGTGCCAAAGGAAAAATATTTTCTTAACCAGTCCAATATTGCATCAGCAACTCACTTTCTTGTAGCTGGCTTCATCTCTCACTTTTTTTAGAACTAGAGCAAATACTCCCTCCATCCCAAAAAGAATGTCGCAGATTTGTCTAAATTTGGATGTATTTGTACACAAATTTAGACAAATCTGCGACATCCTTTTTAGAATGGAGCGAGTATGATTGTTGGAATTTCCAATGGCTTGGAATAACGAGACAAAGAAATTATTAACACACTAGCTAAATGCTCGAGCTTTGCTACATAAGTAGTGTTTTTAACTTTCCATCCACTATTTTTGTTTCCACAATAAACTCGTGCTTTGAGACGTGGGTTCCATATTGAGATCCTTTTTCTGTTGTAAATGCATTTCCAAATCCAAAGACTGTTGCATGGTGAGAGGAATCAATGGCAAATGTGTAAACTGAGAAAAAGCAATGGCATGGTGCAAGTTAGAGCGAGAGACTAATGGCAAATATGTAATGCTCCCTTTCATAGTCGTTTGTTGTGTTGCAAAACATGTTGCTTAACTCAGATGTCTTTCTTTGTGCAGTTCGTTACCCTTTTGGAAAAGGGACCTCAATTTCCTCCGTGTCACCAAGTGAGCCCAGTGAAAAGCCAGGATCAATACCGTGCCACTTGACCGAGCAAGACCGAGGGAGACACCATGGTTGATACCGAGTCACCTGCTTACTGCTAATGGTGGTTTTAGGGTGAAGGACGAGTGTGAAACCGTCCAAGCTTCTGCTAAATGAATAATTCATGTTGCATGAATATGAGAACTGTCATATGTGAGCTCTGGTCAACCTGCACGTTGGGGATTTATCGTACCTTTAACCTGTCTCTCATCTGGAAAGAAACTTGTCTCGTCTAGCAATGCTACTAGTTATTCTTGTCTCGTTTAGCAATGCTACTAGTTATTCGAGTGAGTGTAATATACATATATACAGATCTGTCGCCTGGTTTGATGCTTAATTTTGTAATACTCTTCGAAGCGAGGCAAGTGATCACTCTTTCATCCCACTAGAATTATTTTAAGATAAAGAGAAGGGGTAGATGAGAAAATATCAATTGGTATTGCCATAGTGGTTACCCAATCTTGCATATTTCGCTGAAATGCGGACCCAATATGGGATATGAATCAGTGGGACGAAGCAGCCTACCCGATAACCCAGGCCCCCAGCTTGATCAGATGCTCCAGATTGCTTCCTGCTTCTATCCAATGGGACTAAAATGCACCTCCCGCTGATAACCTGCCTGCTTCATAGGGGGCAACTCTGGGGATTCGCTAGTGGCAAAGGAACACATGCAGGTCCACTCCAAATTCAACCTTGTTCAGATCACATCAACCGAAACCTTGTTCAGATGATCAATGGCACGCTTTGTACTGAACATCAGTTCACCATTACTGACAATCACAAGAATCTTCCAACAAAAAGTAAACACATATTATATACAAGTAGCAATGCATTCCATGGGATAATCAGTTCCAGCATACATAATGTCCAGATGAAACGCAGCAGACCGTGCAGGAAATCAGACACGAAGCCAAGCATTTACTTCCTGAAAATAACATCTACGCCTAAGTTTGGTCCAGTGGAAACCGAATACATTTGCTTAACTGGTAAACAGAGAGGTAAGTGCGAGCTCTGTGACTTCTCAAAAGTTCAACAGCAGATGGTAAAAGTTTCGATCCAAGTTTTTCAGGGAGTGTGCATATAGTTCTTCTGATTGATAAGGTCGATCCAGCTTCCGTAACAAACTTGTGTTGGCTAATATGTGTGACACAATCATTTTGCTGTCTCCGCTAGGATGAGCACTGCAGTTCAAACAAGCTTTTCTGTCAAACAAAATACAATAGAACACTGTCAGATGACAGTTTAAGGCAACAGGAAATTAGTTTGACACGTAAAGAATGTTGGCAATTGAACTTCACAAAGAAATATATGAGAGGATATTGCCAAAGGAATTGAACTTCAGCTTACAGTGCTTCCTCATTCTTATCGAATTTATAGCAAAAGTAAGATAATGAATGGAGTCCATCTGTGCAATTCTCCTAAACCACAAGGTGGTACTCACACCCATAAGATGTATTACAGAAAATTACACCATTCCTATAGGTTTTTATTTGCAAATCCACCAGTTAACAATCTAAAGAAAGAGTCAACTAGAATAGGAATACCAAGCCACACATAAACACAAACGATAGACTGGAGATTTATAAGATATGGAAAGAATCAGACTATCATTTAACTAGTACTCATCATTACCAGCGAGGATCACAAAATGGAAAGCAAACTCTAAATTGAGGAAAACAGAGTAAATTATGGCATTCTAATTTCTAAGATGACATTCTAAGGCAACAGAAAATTGATCTAAAACAAACTCACAGCTGATCTATTTTTGCAGTTCACCATCATATATAAAGAATAAGATCAAAATTAATATTGCAGCAACCAATGTATGATTTGGTTCTTACCAGAAAGAGAAGTGAACCGGGCATTTTCTGCAGAAAAAAAATAGGATGGTGTTAGTCCTGGCCTGCAGATCCACCAATTAACAATATAAAGAAAGATTCAACTACAATAGGAATGCCCAGCCACACATAAACACAAAGGATGGACTGCAGAGTCATGAGATATGGGAAGTATCAGACTATTATTTAACTTGTATTGTACTCACCATTACCAGCGCAGATCACAAAACAGAATTTTAGGCTCTAAATTGAGGAAAAAAGATAGTGAATTATGGTAATATAACTTCTAAGGTCACATTCTGAGACAACAGAAAATTGATTTAAAGCAACCTCACAGCTGATCTATTCTTGCAGTTCCACACAGATATTAAGCAAAATCAATTGTTGTGTATGGTTGCTTACTTACAAGTAACAAAAGTGAAGATGGCATGTTGCATACAAGAAAACATCATGGTCAAATCACTAGTCTTCACCTGCATGTTATTCATGAAGAAAATACTGTCAAACATATTTATAAGATGACTAAAACCTAAATATATCATTAAGGCTCAATGCACCAGAAAGAGCGATATCGTTAAGGCTCAAGAAGTAAAAGAAACTTACGAATGACCACCACGCCTCGATGCGCCAGAAAGAGCATGATATCATTAAGGCTCAAGAAGTAAGAGAAAGCATCTCTAAACCCCCCATGTAACATACCAATGACCTTCCCATTGCCATTCACCAAAGGAGCTCCAGAGCTGCCCAATTCACTTCCTATCCTGACTTCCATGAGATTCATCCTATATCCAACAGGGTTTTCCTGGCCTAAATCATCGAATGATCTTGAAGTGTGAGAAACACGACCTATTACTGCTGTCCTATGTCGTAGTGGAGGCCATGATACCATCGCGCACACATCAAATGCAGCTGGCTGGGTTGAAGGGAAAGTAAGATGGGGGTGGTTTCTCATGCAGATCTCGTCCAGGTCCACCACATCTTCCCGAGGTACTTGTATGAGCAACAAATCATCTTCACAACTAATGCCAATGATCCGACCTTTGGCATAAACCCGCTGAGGATGTGCGTTTTGCCCAGGCCTGCGGAAGCTCAGCTCAGAATGGTCACATAGTACCTGTGTAATAAATACCCTATTGCAATCATGGGTGGACACAGGATCAGTAGCTGAGTAAACATGTTCTATAACGTGAGCGCATGTCAGTATCTTCAGGAGATCTGGCCCATTTTCAACAACAAACCCAGTTGCACAATGACCATCCCCATTGAGAAATTCCTCTCTTTTTCCTTCCTCGACATGGTTTGCTGTCTTCATAAGATCATTAATTGCCCCATGTTTATCATGCCTGGGTAGGATATTGATAAAGAATATTGAATCCTTGGTTTTCTCATATAGCCATTTCTCATTTGGCGCAGCCATCTGCTGCAACAAGAAAAGTAAAAGGCGAAGGAATTAAAAAAATAGATATAAGATTACGCACGGTGCAAACGAAATCCATTCTGCTGATGACTAAGTCATGGCTGTCCATAAATTTGTAGCAACCCATAATATTTTTATATTTATCGATGTTTTTATTTTGCTTTTGCACTTCCTGTTTTACACTACAGTTTGTTGCATTTCCATTATAGTATATGCGACGAACCAAAGGCTATAAGTACAAACAATGCAAACGTTATCAGGTCATGACCAAATCGAAGCTAATTTGATGGACTTCTGAAATAAAATGGCAGTTGATGTTGCTGAAACAAAATATCTGTCACAACTCACAAGCCAGGTTGTGACCAAACTACCAAAGCTAGCTAAGTTAATCTGATGGGCTTCTGAACCTAAATGGCAGCACATGTAGCTTAAACAAAACAAATCTCACACAAAAAATGCATCATCTGCTCCCTAGGGGATCAATATTTGGACTACTTGATTCAAAATTGTCAGATGATCAGAGTAAGCTTTGCCGTTAGGATAAGTTGGTAATATATACCTTGGCGCACACAACCTTGGGCCACTTCACTAAGCGGTGTTGGTCCTTGTTAGGCGGCAGTGCTCCCAAACTGCTTCGGCCTCTTCTCGAACAATGGGTTCGTCACCTTCTTCTGCAAGCAAACCAGCCCAGACGAATCAGATTGCCGTTTCTTCTTCGCCGGCACCGGCACCGGCCTTGGCGCCTCGCTTCGGGAGACGGCACGGGGAGGAAGAGAAGAGGGGTACCTTAGTCGTCCCGCTCCGGAGTTCGCGGGTCCACCGCGCGTCGCCGCTGCTACCGCTTCTCAGGTGGCAGCGCTCCGCCGATGCCGAACAGCTTCGGCCTCTTCTCGAACAGCGGTTTCGTGGCCTTCGTCTGCAACGAAACCACCCCAATTCGAATCAGATTATAGCGTCTTCTTCTCCGCCGGGAGACGGCACAGGGAGGAAGAGGGGAGGGAGTACCTGAGTCGCCGGCTCCCGAGTGCGCCGCGACGCGCGTCGCCGCTGCTACCGCTCCTTAGGTGGCAGCGCTCGCTCGCCGATGCCGAACAGGTTCGGCCTCTTCTCGAACAGCGGTTTGTTCGCCTTCGTCTGCAACGAAACCACCCCAATCGAATCAGCTAAGCGTCTTCTTCTTCGCCGGCACCGCTGCCGTGCCGCCGCGCTTCGGGAGATGGCACGGGGAGGAAGAGGAGAGGGGTACCTGACCTGCGTCGCCGCTACGGGGTGCGCCGCTCGTCGCCGCTGCTACCGAGTGCGAGGGCCCGCCGCGCGGCGCTCCCGCAGTCCGGCTCCCCCAAGCCGCCGCAGCGCAGGCGCAGCCCTAGCTGGACTGGACTGCTCCAGGAATGGTGTCTTCGCCACAAAGGCATCCAATGGAGACTTATATATTCATCAACGGAAACGTGGACTGTCGTCGGATCAGAAAAGTGCGGTCCGGATCCATTTGCGAAAGCCAGGCTGGCTCCATATCTAAAAAAGAAGAAGAAAAAGACCAGGCTCCGGCAAGCGTGGAGCGAGGCTGACGGGTGGGACCAGTGGGTGTGCTGGTGCCAACTCACGTGGAGGTTGTGCTTGTGCGAGTTTGAACTTGCGGGGCGCGTCCGCATTTTCCCACATAGCCGCACCATGTGTGCATATCCGTTTCAAAATTTAAAAAGTGCATAACTTTCGTATCGAGCGTCCAATATCAAAATCGTTTGTTACCTTTTAGAAGTCGTTTGATATTCATCATTTGGGTCTGAAATTCTGAAATTTATTTTAAAATTTTCATAGGTGAGCTGTTTAGTTGCCATAGAATTTAGCCGTTATTTCATTTAGGAAATCCAGCAAAATAAGGCCATGGGTAAACACGATTCCGAGCTGAGACCTGTCATTTGCGTTTCTCTGTGAAAGCCATTTACAAATTTAATATTGAATTCTGCTGTCATTTGCAATTCCTGCGGCAAACAAACAAGTGTCCATTTCTGGAATTACAATGTAAATGAAATGAGTACATGTATTCATTTCAAAATGCTACAAACGAATTGAAAGCCTGGCTTCCAAATGACTTCTTAGTGTTCTTCTTTTTTAGATAAAATAAAAGCCACTCAAGTGTTCGGCTTTAACACAACAAAAACAAAAGAAAAAAACATGAAATCGAGGTGGAGTTGTTGATGCTCTCTAACGCGAAGGAAGCACCATGGAGCTACAAAGGAAGATCATGTGGTAGGACTATCGTCAACAAAGTGAAAACGACCTCGCCTGCACCAGGAGAGGCAACCCATCGCCTGTCCGTTCTCTTACATGACCACCGCGCGCCACCATCACCTCGGTGTCCGAAGCTCTCCGCGGGGACACAAAGTAGTGAAATTCCTCGCTGTCACCTTCATCGGCCGCGGCCCAGGCTTTCCCAGCGGTTGCCTCTAGTAATGACAAGGGGAGAGAGGAGGAGGGGATGGGCTAGGGTTTTGCCCACGAGTTGCCCAAGAGAGGCGACGCGAGGGTCGTTTTGTGATTTGCCTCCTTACCGTAGTGTTCTTGCTATGATATTTTCAAAATTAGATCACACACAAACATTTTTTGATACCTTTTTCTTTAAAAATAGCTTTCTATCACGGTAAAACAAGTTAGTGGTTAAAACATGCTTTGCTAGCTAGATGTTTCTTTTAGAAAGTATATTCATAAGAGGGTGTATTTTTTTAAATAATACGATTTATTTATTATTTTCCAAGAATATTATTCGTTTTGAATTATTTTTAAAAATATGACTCAGTCCGGCCACCGACCGGTCATGCCGACGCCGACCGCACCTGATCCGCCAAGCCACGGCCGACCGGACCTGCATGCATGCATCGATCGAACGAGCATGTGTCTTGTGTGCCACAGCGCGCGACCGGACATGTTTTATCAAGGGAATCAGGTGCATGTACGCTAGCTACCCATCGACCATATGTGCTGCAGAACGACCGGACGTGCTAATCTAGCATGCATGTTTTGTCAACGGAATCAGATGCACGTACCTAGCTAGCTACTCATATTTTGTGTGGATGGAGGTAATCGGTCACCAGTGCGCCGATCGGCAGGCGTGTGACCGATCGGACATCACAGACCGAGTCACAAAGTTCAATTTTCTTGGAAACGCGTATTATTTTCAAAAATTAATAAATAAAACATATTATTTAAGAAAAACGTTTAATAAGAGCATATCCTTATCGGACATTGTATCGAAGGTTTTATGAAAAGGATCATAATTTTCTCTAAAGAACCAACAAGTTGGCCATTTGCTTCGATTAAAAACAACCCCCACTCTCCCCCATCTCCACACTCATCCTCACATTTTATTTTCGTGTTTGTGATAGAGAAGCAAGTTTATAGTACAAACTTGATTTTTGACACATAAGTGCTTTTAGAAATTTAGAGCATGCGTGATGAGGGGTACCTTTAGGGTTTCCAAGAGGGGGAGCGGAGAACACGATCAACACCGAGGGGAAATTATCATGCAAACTCACATCACACACTACTTTGGCCCTCATTGGTCCGATGCACTGAATCAATAGAATCCACAAAGAAAATACACAAAGGTACAATTCCTTGTGAAAGACTGCCAAGCACTATTCTTTTAAGAATATCAAGTGGAAGAGAGTTTGCTCATGAAAGGGATCCAATACAAGAAGATGCCTTGGATAGAACTCAATAGGTTGAACCCAAGGAGAGGGGTCCCCACTTGGGATAAAGGTACATGCTTATTTCTAATCTCAATATCATTCTAGGGTTAACAAATGAGGGTGAGGGCTTATATATAGCCAACCACAAAATAGGGTGGTTTAGATTTTAAAAGGTTATTTCCTTAGGTTACATGGGCCTTGACGTAGCTTCCATCAATGCAGGCCTACTTATGCCGGAGATTATGGTCTTGTTTGCTCTAAGGCTAGAGACTTCAGACCATCTCCAGGGTTGTCTGTGTGAGTTGTACCACGCGAGATCGAGGGTTCAAAATCGTGGGATGCAAAGACTCAGGATCTGGAGGGTAGAGACTCTGGAGTAGTAGGGACGAAGGCTCCGGTGTAGGGGGCGGAGACTCCAGTGTCACCACAGTTGTTCCTTCTCTTCTTCTCCTTGTCTTGGATTCTTCTCCACGGATGGGGTGCCTTGCTGAGATGGATGTAGTCCTCGAGAATCGTATTTAATCACACATAGCACATCAGAGTCAAGTAGTATACCATCCATCCAAAGGTGTGTCGAGCATGGCTCTGATTCCTGCTTTAGTCATGGGTCCACTTGGGTGACTTGGGAGGCCTTGAGGAGGTGGTGTCCAAAGGCCTCGAATGTGATCCTCCTCATCTCCATGATAGGATGTGAGATCCACCAAATTAAATGTGTTGCATTGTTGTTGATGCACTTGAAAACCTTGAAAAAATCGTCACCTCGTGCCCGATCTTGGAATTGTGTTCTTGTGGCAACGTATCCTTTTAATGATGAATCCACACGAGGTCACATTATTCTTCAAATAGCATCTCTCTTTTCTTCTTGTTGAGCCTTGTAGCTTGTGTAAGTACTTGTTGCTCAATCATGGCTTGTGTTTCTTGGTGTAGTTTCTTCATGTATTTGGCACGCTTGGTGATGTCCATTTTCACTCTCTCATGTAGCAGTATCGAAAGAAGATCAAGTGGCATTGCAGGTGCGAACCCGTAGACGACCATGAAAGGGTTATTTAATGTAGTTGAGTGTTTGGCACACGGTTGTAGGTAAACTTGGCGTGTGGATGCAATCCTCCCAAGTTTTGATATTCCTCTTTACGAGCACACGTATACAGTAGCGTCGAAATGCTTCTATTCACAACTTTGGTTTGACCATTGGTTGAGGATGAGAAGCCGGTGAGATCAATAGTAGCTCGATGCCGAACTTAGCCATGAAGATCTTTCATAGGCAGCTCGTAGATTTGATCTCCCAATCGGAAACGGTCCTCTTGAGGAATCCATGTAGTCGAACGGTGTCACTACGCAGTGTGAAGCAGTATCCGTTGTATGGAATGGAATAAAACGAGCAATCGAGGATCAACCAAGGACAATAAATGTAGAAGCACGTCCATGCGGTCGATGGTCCAAGCGAATGATAAGTTTCTGTACCGCAGAAGCGGCTCTGTTGCTTGTCGATGTCCGAGCGCTAGACGAGCTAGCCGGCGATGAAGATGAGCCCAGCGTCTCGCGCATACAGGCCGGTTTCGGTGGCGCCGTGGCATCGTTCGTTATGATGCGCGCGGCTGGCACCGCTCGAAGTCTCGGCTTCTCCGGCGCTCGTTTGGTCCGATGGCCGTCCATCGTCGTCCAAGCGATACTCACCTCCCCCGGGCGGACGATACGAACGCCGAGGCCGAGCAAGATCATCCATCGTCGTTGCCGGGGTAATGCTGTCGATCAACATCGATCTTCCGCGGGTCAACTGGTTGAATGTTGATCTCTGCTAGCCTTGCCGGTCGATCGGGTACTTGCCGACGCCGCCACGGCGTGCGTCTTGCTGGTCCAGTGAGAGGAGCTGCTCGGTGCTCACCGCACCCACCGCTGCGGATGGAAGTGGTTATCCCGCGGTGTAACTAGGTCAACTTTGTAACTAGGGCAGCTGCGCGAGCATGCTCCTGGCGGCGACGCTCCTCGTGCTGGTCACCATCCTGAACCACTGACTGACAGCTCTCCAGGTCGCAGCTCGCAGCTGCTGTCCGCGCTCAGGCAGTGGCACGGGTTGGTCACCGCGCTCACACGTTCAGGCCTAGCATACCAGAGTCTGACGATGCGTTGGCGACGTGCAGCTTTGAGTCCAGCACGGGACTGACTGGTCGTCGGCGAGGAGGAGGCACGGCAGCAGCGCCATCCGCCCGCCCTGCTTCGCGTACGTCCACCCTCCAGTCTCACCGGGTAGAACACCACATCATGTCGCCGTTCTCGCCCTAGCCAGTCTAGTCCACCGGCGACGTACTGGTGGAGGTCTGCCCGAACTGCTCTACTCGTTCTGTGAAGGAGATGCAGCGTCATCTCACCTGAAAACAGGCCCAGTTCAGCAACCCGGGTTCGAGTCTCGAGCCCGCGGTTGTTTCTCGCAGCTCTCCTTCTATAAAAATATGCCTTGGGTGCTAGAGCCCATAGGTCTCGTTTTTTTTTTTTCTGAAAACAGGCCAGTTTGACTACACTACGGCATGTGCCGATGGCCAAATGTCAGGCCGGCCGTCGGCACAGCTTGCAATACACCGATGGCCACCTTCGGCGCAACTTCAGCCATCGGCACAACACGATGTGCACCGAAGGGCATACTTCTTCCTAACTTCACATTATCGTGATAACTCATGAGAGTTGCTTTGTACTAGCTAGACGATGACTCATGCTATATGTAGGATGATCTATGTACGATGACTATGTACGATGATCTTGTGTGCTACATTTGTACTAAATTTGGGATATGATAATATATTTGTGCTATATCTGTGATATATGAGCTATATCTGTGATATATGAGCTATATCTATGCTATTTTCTGTATTTGTGCTATTTTATGTGCTATAGTTGTGCAATTGGAGCAAAATCAGGGGACAAAACTGTGCAGTGGCTGTGCCAAATGGCAGGGTGGTCTGTGCCGACGGTGACACCGTCGGTACAGCCAGCCCAAGTTCACGCGAATTTTCCAGTTTGAATGTGGCCGGGTTGGCTCCGTTTCTAGGGAAAAAAAAGGAGAAATTGTGCCGACGGTGGTAACGTGTGACGGCCGTGGACGTTGCGGCATGGCGAACCTACCTGGTCTGCGCCGACGGTGGTACGTCCAGCCATCGATGTACTGTTGTGCCGACGGTGATGACGCAGTCCCCGACGAGGCTACACCGATGGTCACCGTCGACACAACTTTGCCAATGGCCGTGGATGTTGTGCCGACGGCTAGCGGCCGTCAGCAGACGTGGACTCTCCAAGTAGTGAATTGCCTACCAACGGTGTTAGCTCGGTTCTGATTTTCCCTTTGATGCCCCAAGAAAATCTAAAGCAAAGAGAAAGGGGGCAATGACGTGTATACAAAAAAAACCATTGCCGTGTCTCCCCTACTTCTATCAGTCCATCAAACAAGACATACATCAAGTGTTAGAACTCAACCAACATACAGAAATGTGACAGTTCATATTCAAGCACAAGGGATTAGGAATTTAGCAGAAACTTGGAGGTTTCACACTTTCCGTTCACCAAAGCCATGTCTCCCTCAACTCCATAAAGCCACCATTAGCTGTGACCAGGCGATTCGGTATCGACCATGGTGTCTCCCTCGGTCAAGTGGCACAGTACTGATCAGTTGTTTCACTGGGCTCACCTGGTGACACCAAGGAAACTGAGGTCCCTTTTCCAAAAGGACAACGAACTGCACAAAGAAAGGCGTCTCAGTTAAGGAACATGTTCTGCAATACAACGAACTACCAAAGGGAACAATACATATTTGCCATTCTGTCTCTCGGTCTAGCTTGCACCATGCGATTGCTATTCCTCAGTTCTAAGAATTTGCCATTTAGTTCCTCTCACCATGCAACAGTGTTTGAACTCGGAAATGCATTTGCAACCACAAAAGAAAGAACCTTAACAAGGAACCACCATCTCAAGCACAAATTTATTGTGTACATTTTGAGATTTTTTTTTATTTGCATGAAGTTAGGGATTACGATGACACAAGCATTCAAGCACCTCGGGCAATAAAAATATTCAATGGCAATGCACAAGCATTTCACTTATGTAGCAAAGCATGAGTATTTAGCTAGTGTGCTAATAGTTTCTTTGTCTCGTCATTTGCAGGTTAAGGGGAACCCCCACCATCATATCTGCTCTAGTGCTCAAAGAAGTGAGAGGCTGAAGAAAGTGGATTGCTGACGCAACATTGGACTGCTTAAGAAAAGATTTTTCCCTCGGCAACTTTGCAGAAGAAAATTCAAAACAAGTGACATATCAAAGTTCCATACCGGTGCCTATTTTATGGCAAGGAGGATACACTAATAGGGGCGCAGGAAAGATGGTTTCCATTCGCTACACATTTAGGACAGAGCAAGAGAAGGTGCCACCAAAGGCAGTGTTTGTTGTTATTGCTTATGAAGAAATATATATAAAAAAGTGCTCCAATGGAGAGTTTGTGTCACTGAAGCCCATACTGGATGGGATTCTATCTTAGAGGGGTACAGGTCATGCTCGGCTATAACTGAAATGCTCTAAGAGGCAAGTTTAGAGGACAACTGACAGGTGCTCATAGTATTTGGTAGCACAACTGGTTTGTCCCTAGTAGCCTATGGTGTTATGGGTGCAGAATCCACTGAGACATGGACTTGGTTCATAGAGACTAAAACAACATATTGGTCATCGAGCTGGTCTGGTCATTCACAGAGATGCATGTAAAGGGGCTGGAGACTACAGAGAATAGCGTCTCTGGGGGAGTGGGGTGCATGAGGCACACCTGGCTGCGAATTTCCGGAAGAAATTCAGAGGGCCTTTATATTGTATGACAATCTATGTTCTGCTGCAAAAGCCTACATCCCAAAAAACATGCTGCCTACATGAAGAAAATCTGTGCAAAACCTAAAATATAGAAATAAATGGATGAGCACTAACCAAAATTATGGTCTACAAACAAGTTCCATGAGGTCTGCTAAGTCGAGTGTGTCAAATAACAATCTAGCAGATTCCTTCAACAGCAAGACAAAGAAACTAAAAGCCCTACCCATTATTGATTTGTTGGATGCAAACATGCAATTATGCAACAATTAATGTAGAAAATTGACCTTAGGTAAAGGATTGCAAGTTTGCAGCCAAGAAATTTGAAGAACATAAAATTTTCCCATCTGCTATTACGAAGGACCTTAATCAAAAGACAAGAGGTCTAAAGATAAGATTGATCAGAAGCAAAAGTTCAGAGGCAGATGTATATGCAACAGAGAAAGATGGGACTGAATGGAGGCATCCAGTTAGCAATGCTAAGAGAAATTGAAGTATATGTAGATGGCTTCTACTCCGTGCAGATGCCCAAAGCAGCTGTTGGGGCTTGGTCCTGGGATAAGGAAGTGTGATAATGTGGACAGCTTGACCATATATAGAGAAAATGCAAAGAGGCAGTTGGCCAAGAATTTTCAAAAGATGAACAGAATGCTCCCTCTATTGGTACAAACACTATATGTACTCATTGTATCCTTTAAAGGTATTTCTTTAGATTTCGTAAAATCGTTGTTCTTGTGTAAATCTAATGAAATTCTGTAGCTCTTGATCAATAGGAGAATAGTGCGTTTATTTCCTGGAAGAGTGGTAAGAAAGTAGTGACAAAAAGTCAAAGGAAAAGATCCGTAATTTGTCAAGTAACAAGACCACTTACATCACCCTATGGTCAGATTGCAACAGCAGCTGCAGCAGAGACTACTGCCATGTAAATTGCACTATTAAAAAAAACAGCCGATTCAGCGACTAATCGGCCGATTAATCACTACTCAGTGCGTCACTGATTAGCTGATTAATTGATTTATCAACCGATTAATCGCTAATCGCCAGCCGACCGAGAAGAAACCGATAACGATCCTCAACATTGGTAAATTGCGGTTTCAGACTTGTAATGGCAAGTATGCAGTCCTGCTGCTTTCGAAATACGTAATTATGCAGTCCTAGCACTTTTGAAAAATTGTATGACAAGTATGTAGTCTTGATGCTTTTGGAAGTAGAAACTTGTGAGACCTGACCTCATTTAATGCTAGTGATGTAGCCTACTGCTTGTTATTTTCTAGAATCTTTAGTGTTTTCTTTATTTGATAGCTGCTATTTCTTAGATAATAATTGTGTCATAGCTATACTAGGGACATACTTTTTTATAGAGTAATACAAGAGATAAATTTTTCCCATTTCTGCGAGGTCTAAAATCTTACTATCTCCATTCCAATGAATAAGGCTTTTTTCTGAAAAGTCAAACTATGTAAAGTTTGACCAAGTTTTTAAAATAAATTATTAACATGTACAATACAAAATCAATACCGTTAGATGCATCATGAAATGTACTTTCATATGACATCTATATCAGTATTCTAGTTTTTTTGCGGGCGAATCATCTTATAGTTTTTAATAGATTTCTAAATGTTTGGTCAAAGTTTACTTACCGTGATTTTTCAAAAAAATAAAGCCTTACTCTTTGGAAAGGAGGGAGCACTATTTATGAGATAAATTACATTTTGGGGTATTTCTGCGAGAGTAATACAACCTGACATGCAAGAGCTTCAAGTTTGCATCTGTGCTGGAAAATACTACTTGGTAAATTCTCACATCATCAATCAATAGCCCAAAATGCTCAATGTTTCTTGCTGTTCTGTTAGCACATAGTGCCTGGCTGGGTCTAACTGGGTCTAACTAGGGCTGACCAACAGTGCACAGTGGTGAAAGCAAAGAATGGTGAGAGAAGCTAAAGGCAAATGTGTAACAAAAAGTAATGGCAAATAAGTGAAAGTTCATTTACAAAATGAAGTAATGTAGTACGTTTACGATGCATACCTCCTTTGTCAACAACCTCACCATCATCCGACACATTTACATGTAATGTCCTGTTTCTCCATAGAGACTTGCGTATGTGAAATATCGAAAGCTAGAAAGGCAACATCATATATTTCTTAGTGCCAACATTTTGCTAATCGTAATCCTCTTATAAAGGCATGAACTATATGAATAAAGCAAAACATAAAATTAACTACCTCGACATCCAGTTCAGAAATAAGGTTACCACTCTCATCCTCACATTTGCCCAGCAACATATTCTCTAACTGACAACAGACAATAAATTAT
The DNA here is from genome assembly GCF_019359855.2 of Lolium perenne. Taxonomy (NCBI): domain Eukaryota; kingdom Viridiplantae; phylum Streptophyta; class Magnoliopsida; order Poales; family Poaceae; genus Lolium; species Lolium perenne. Next base: position 40,884,499 of record NC_067244.2, on the reverse strand, counting down.
GTAAGCCAATAACATACAGACTAGAATGTATTGTGTATTATTATCATATACTTCAAACCTAATAAATCCATAGTATAAATCTACCTCAACTGTAGTAGAGATGTGTTGTCCGTTAACACACCTGATAACATCACCATCTCGTATCCCAAGTTTTTCTGCATGCGAGCCTTGTGACACCTAAGGCTCGGAATAATCACTCAATATGCATAATGTATAAACACTCACAATAAATCTAACCGGAGTCTACAAACAAATAACATAAACGTATAAATACCTCTTCAACAATAAGGCCATCATCAATATTGCACATGTACAATATATTCTCAGCAAGAGCAATGTCTACAAACTTGATTGACCAAAATTTCATTCCAAGATGAGGCCGAGGGATGCACCTATACAAAAAAAAAATCATCCAGTATACATTAGAAACGAGTAAACATGAGCTCCACCAAAATTATATCTAATGTATCATAAAAATGACAATACTAGACCTAATTTATCTTTTTACCACTGCTAGACCAAATATTTTTATCAGCAAATATTTTTTCTCTGACCATAAGACCATTTTGATCTATAAAGCTTACACCAGGCAAAGGGTATTCGATAATCACTTCAAAGAAGTCAAAGTGGAAAAACTCAATCAAAGAGTAACAGACTAAAGAACTAAGTCTGTGCGACCTGCCTTTAATCAGTGTTGTGAACCTTGATTCACAACAGGAAAACTGCCATACTGAACACAGCCAGAATGGCAGCAAGGGACTGGTAAACATAGGTTTAGATGAAAGAATAACTTCAGGAAATTAGACTGATTTTTCTTGCTTCTCTAACATCGATACATGACATCCTTATATGGTGGATGCTTAGGCCCTTAACCTTTTCGAACACGATATATATACAATGGATTAGACTCCTTCAATCCTAGATATCCTAGTACAGTGCTATGCCCAAAGGACTCCTGATCTCTCAATATTTAGACTCTCTGCTGGTAGTCCACACTCCAGAACATCAAGAAAAGGCTGGAATTGGATAGCTATTGATGAAGCTACGGATCACCACCAAGGTTTTTGAGTCGCTGGCTAATCACCTAGTCGATGTAGGGAGGGTGACTTGCTGCAGCGACTTGACTAGAGAAGCAAGTCGCGCTACTCAAAGGCTAGCTTTTTTTTCGAGGGCAACTCAAAGGCTAGCTGGCGACTAATTTCCATCTAGGAGCCAGCGAGACTCGCAGCTTGGGTCTGTGAGGCCCAATGCCAGAATTTTGTGGGAGGGGAGAGGAGGGGAGGACGGAGGCGGCATTTTAGCACTCCCATTCTGGTTTAGGACACCACCGGCCATCAATCTACTTTGCTGCTGGTGTCACGTGAGAGAGAAGAAAGCACGGGGAAGGAAGAGAAGAATGTTGCAGTGTGAAGAAGAGCATTGTCCCAGTTGCCTCCTTCTAGTTGGAATGGACGTCATATATTGCTTGGAGAAGTATGGAAGCACTGGATGGCTTAAAGAAAGCTAGGATTGCTTATTGGGCCTTCATGGGCCATATGTACCCATACCTTATCAACTAGGATTCTTTCTTCTGCCTAGAGCTCATCCAACAGCCACCAGGAGCTTAGCTTACCTCCTCTCCTTCATGCTGCTTTACCACTACAACTATGTCTTGGACCTTCCCTGCTGCCACGACCTCTCCTTTCTCCTCTCATCCTCTATTGTAAAAACTCTTGACTAGTTGGGTCGAGTTGGTGTGATTAGTCCTGATTAGTCACTGACTAATCAACCTAGTATCCTAGCCAATTGGTGGGAGACTCGACTTTGTCTTGGCGGCTCAAAAACCTAGATCGCCACCATCAATAGGTGTTTATTTCTAGCTCAATAGCATGACAGTGCTAAATGTCTTTTCTGTAGTCCAGACACTGAGTGCAACTCTCAAACAACAAGCAATAAATATTTTACTGCCGCTACAACAGAACTAAATGAAAAAAAGAACGTACTGAAATTTCCTCCATAGCTGCAAGCACTTGACTAAAATGGAAGATGGTATAAAAGACCCTCTGGTGTTGCCATTGACCATTCCGACAATTTTTCCATCAAAGTCAATGAGTGGCCCTCCCTTGCCATACTACAAAATTGTATTGAAAGCATTCAGACACAATAATAACAATTGACAAAATAAAACATCAAAATAGCATTGCCAACTAGTAATGTACAATTCAATCCCAAGATAAAATACAGTTTGTACCTTAGCACGTGGATCTGTACCATCAACATGCATATAGTGATATCTTTCAAGCAAATTTTCTCTCGAGTATATTACCACACCATGGTTTATCCTCAGAAACGAACTTTCATCTCTTCCAAGCTCCAAAACTTGGTCAGCATGTTTCACACCTTCATTGAAAGGGAGTCTACGGACAGGTTGATCTACTTTAACACTGAAGAAGGCCAAATCATAGTGCTTCTGAAGATACTGCAGGTGGGCCTTTTCGGTGGTGTTACCCCGCAGGTGCACAAGAACCTACAATAGTGCAAAATGCAAGATTTATGTGTTTCTAAAAATTACGACATAAACTATCAAACTTGCAACTAGTTTGTCATACAGCAATGTCGGAGGTACGACCTGTCCTTTTATTTATGCTTCCGAGAACACACACTAATACCCACACTTAGCAGCTGATTACTAACATTCCAACTCCCCGGAAATTTCTCTTAATTCATTTTGGTAACTAATTAACTTCAGTTGAATGGTTGGGAATGCATTTCCTCCTAATAGACCATGATAAATATAAAATATGTGACCGAACTCTTTCAATTAGGAAGCTAGGAACATTGAGATGTTCATATCTATGCATATCATAATAAATTGGAGCAGGAAATACTGAGTTGTTCACATCCTGCTTGATTATGATAGCCTGCCTTTCCAAATAACTTTTCCCTAGTGTTCGGCTAACCTGAAAATTGCTGCTTTTGTGGCTATTCTTCCACAACAGGTTATAAATAAGTTCAGTGCAGCATAATTCAGGAATCCCTAATTAAGCCTTAACCATTGAGAGCAGCAGCCAACAAACATTACTCTGAAGGATTAAACATTCAAAACCAGCCAGTTCCTGGGTGGTTAATTTTACAATTCAGAAGGGACATTCAAATGTCAAATTATTTAGATAGCTGAGAAAGAGCAACATAAAATTGGGTGTTTATTACCAAATCATGGAACTCACACGCTATTTCTGGTTTTCTTAGAAGGGAACTACTATGTTTGCATTGTTGATGAGCGAGCAGCAACCTAACAACTTTCGTGTTTCTTTGCTTAAGCAAGAGATACCTCAAAACTCCCAAGTTCAACAGATTGCAAGGATGTCTTAGTCAAGAAATCATAGCAGCATAAATAAATAACTTCTGCACTAGACCAAGTTAACAGTATCTTCAAGAACTCACCTCAGCATCAATATCATACTCTTCTTGTCCTAACCAGGCGCTCCTGGATGGGGACTTGGTGCAAATTAGACGTGATGTAGTCAAAACTGTGCCAATCTTACTCTCCTCGTCCCAATGAACCCAGAAACCACAGCATCGTGCTAGCGTCTTACCACCTACAAATTCATGAAAATTTCAGCAGAAAAATACGTTTTCACGATGCTAGTAAATGAAGAGCCAAGGTATCATTATTATTACCAACAGAGGATGTAAGTCCAACAAAAGATGGGGCAGCAAAAAGCACCGCCTTTCTTGCTGATTCACGGTCAAGAACAAGCTTTGGATCATCAAGCACGCACTTGGTACTTCTAATCATGCGCGTATTGAGTGTGGGCCATGCCGTGCGGCGAGCTATAAGAAGATAAACATACAAAGTAAACACCACTATACTAAACATATCATATGACTTCTGAGGCATTAGAAAGATGATATGTCGCTATCTAAGGAGGGGAAATTGATACTTCGAGGATATACCGCTACACAAACTCGAATTTCAAGATATGTGGCATGTCTCATCAACATGTGCTACCAGCAAGAAATGTACTTGTCCTGAAACTTGGACACAGTGAAGTGGCATATCCCAAATATTGCAAGACAATTTTTTAAAATAAACTACTATAGTGTCCCTTCCAATCCATGAAATAATTTGATCCATGGACAACAGTACAACACCATGGCGGTTCAGGTCGTAATTCCAGGGGATTCAATACCTTACGACATAGAATGGGAGGTCATAGGTGTCTATACGGCAAAGTCGATTTTAGACAGAATCAGAAAGACATCTGGTAGCATCCTAACCATAGAATACGACCCTTCTAGGAATGCATACATTTATCTCATACACTAAGAGGATGATGACAAGAAATATATTTTGTATCGCTATAATTGGAGATACTGTTGTTTCTAGGACAGAAGTTCCGTTCTTGTCTATCCTTGGTAGTTGGTACCAAATGGTGTAAACGATAATGAAAGGAAGGGAGAGGGCTTGTAGAGCAAACCTAGTTTTGCATTGATATAATGTTGCGCTTCATCAATTGCTTTCCATATACCCGAATCACCATGATCATAGATCTCATCCGGTACGTGGAGCTCACGAAGTGGGGAGCTTCCTGCAGATGAGACCTCCTCCTCCTCCCTTTCCTCCTCCTTCTCCTCCTCCTCCCTCTTCTCCTCCTCCCTTTCATCGTCCTTCTCCTCCTCCCTGGTCCTCTTGCGCTTGTTCGATCTCTTGTTCCCAGCCGCCCTCCCCTTCCTCTTCCTTCTTTGTGCCGATTGGGAGCCCGAGGATTGGGGCCGCGTACGCACAAGCGCCATGGACCGAGCCGTCGTCGTGAGCATGGCGGCGCCGGTGGAGCTGCGGCCGCGTCGTGGCTTAGGGGCTCCGGACCCCGACGCCTTTCCCTCTTGAGTGGCGGCGAGCGGCATTGTTGACCTAGCGAGGAGCGGGTCGGGGCCGGAAGCAAGCCGTCGACCGCTCACGATCGCCGGGACGCTCGCGCGCCGCTGCGTCGGAAAGGTTGGGGAAGTGAAATTTGGGTGAGCAAACCCTTACCTGATCAAACCCACGGGTCCTTGGGGAATTTGATCTTTGCCCAAGTTAGAGCATGTCTGACAAGCCTCCTACTTTTCTGCCAAGTAAAACGCGAATCTTGTATAAAAAAATGCTCATAGCTATTCACCCTGTATATTTTTTTTCTGAACAAGACCCTGTATATTTGAAAATTTTAAAACCCCGGAAAGTTTGCTCATAGTTCATAGTTCATAGATAGTTGATCATACATACGGATCATGCATACATACAAAATTGCGCATCCTAAATGGATCGCGACTTCTAGTCGGAAAAATCGATGATGTAAGCGTTCGCCTCCGCCTCCCGCGCCTCCATCTCCTTCACGGCAGCGATGGCCGCCGCCTTCTCTTCTTCCTCCGCCCTCTTCTTGTCGACATCGTCCTTGAGGGACGCGGCCAGCGCCTGCAAGAAGAGGGGGTCTCCCCCCTCCTCCGCCTGCTCGCCGGCTGGCGGCGCAAATCCGCCACTGGTGCTCGCCGCCCACGCCGCCTTCGAACGGCGGTTCCACTCCCAATCGGCGCACCATTTCTCGAAGGCGGGGCCGCTCATCGGCTTGGGCGGCGGATCCGCATTGTACCAGAGCCCGCCCAGCGCGAACTCGCGGAGCGACGCCGGCATGTGCAGGGAGCCACCGTACCTGCACGCAGCGCGCCGGCTCCCGGTGGCGGACAGCTTGCACTGTCGCCGCCACACCTCCTCGAGCGTGTCCGGCGAGCGGGATCGCTTCGATCCGCTCGCGGGCGACGCGGAAGTGTTGCGGCGTGAAGACATGGCCAGCGGCGGGGGAAATGCGGAGGCACGCTTTGCGGAATTGCTCGCTGGAGCTTAGCGGGGAGGCGGCGGCGCACGGCGGAGCTAGGGCTGCGAGTGAGGGGTTGGCTGCGAGTGAGGGGTTAACCCCTCACTCGCACCTTCGCCCGGTATATGTAGGGGGCGGCGGTGCGGATTGGCTGGGGCCCGTATTCCACCGAAACGGGCCGGCCCGAATACGGGGCCTGCTAGACGGCCCAAACCGCGCCTGCCCCGTATCCCGCCGGAATTTTACGGGGTGGGCGCGTTTTAAGGGGCCTGTTAGACATGCTCTTACATGGACTTTTCACGAAATGCCCCCCTTTATTTCATCGTAGATGATTACTTCCACCTTTGATCCTTTGCCTATGTATTTATCCACCCCCTTCTAAAATATAATCCTTTTCAAAAGCTAATTTAAAGGGTTTTATATTGGGAACGAGGGTAGTATTTGTAGTGCACAATTTTCTTAAGTTGCTAAGATGGGGGCATTTGCATATTTGCCACACTATATTTTTTTTATTGCATATCGGCCCTATGATCACCACATGTCGGTGACACATGATGTGACAAATATGTAAAGCGTAAAAGGAAGTGTTGCAATTGCTAACTTACAAACTTATATGACTACACAAATCGTGGCAAATACTCACTTCATTGCTAACCCACCATATCACTTGAATAATTGTTGATTCTTTTTTTCGAGGATATGTCAAAGATGCACCATAGATTTATAGAAGAGAGCAGCAATTTACAAGAACATGCTAAGCGCCACGAGCAGCACAAGCACACACATCCACACCTCTCACTATCAGTTTGCACCCACCCACACCTACCATGATCCAAGTACTGAGTTCATTCCTAACCCCTACAGGCCGAGGACTCCATAGAGCATTGCAGTCGTCTATTGCTAAAAGTTCTGATGCTACACTGCTTTCATAGCGACCAACATGTAAGAATCACCAGGATGTCTAGAAGCCTTCTTTCTTTCATTCTTTGTGTTTGTCAGATCTCCAGCCACCACGGAAAGGATGGATTCAGTTCCTTGTGGTGGTATCACTAGAAATTACACATGATGCACAAACTCAAGCAATGTTGCAGTTTTTAGGAAAAGGGCAGCATTTCTTCAAGTTGTTTTTGGATCGTGATGACAACACGACGAACACATGCTTGGTAGCAGCTAGCAGTTCAGTTGGTGTGTTTGCACACAAGGATTCAGATTTGGTGCGGCAAGAAGAAGACCTTGTCCCATTACAAGTGCAAAATCCTGTGAATTCTGAAGCAAATAGGAGGAGAAGGAAACAGAGTACTGAAGAAGATGTTGCTGCTGACAGGATTGACCATGATGATTCAGACTTTGATCCAAATGAAATGGTTGATTCAGACTATGAGATAGATGCAGGCGATGATGATTTGTTTGAGGATAATGTTGATAATTCAGAGGATGGAAAAGTGAAGATTCCCAAGGGGCAAGGAATGTATAAGGCAAATGTTAGAGCATTAGAAGCAAAGCAAAAGTTGAAGTCAATGATGGAACAATCCAATTGGGAGGAATGCAAAGAAGAGGACGTTGACGAGGAAGGGTTATGGGCATGAAGGAGATTTCTGGTGACGAAGAAGCTCAATACAATCTGTTGTGGGATTATGCAGATGAGATAAGGAGGAGAAACCCTGTTAGTTCTTTGTTTGTTGCCATTGATGAGAATTCAAGGTTTAGGAGGGATTACATGTGTTTGGAAGCTAGCAGGAGAGGTTTTCAGCAAGGGTGTAGGCCTGTTATTTTTATTGATGGAACATTCATCAAGACAAGATACAGAGGTCAATTGTTAACTACTTTTGGAATGGATCCAAATGACTGTATATTCCCAATTGCAGTTGCAACGGTGGAGGTGGAGACACAACTAGCTGGACATGGTTTCTTGAGACACTGAAAAATGATCTTGGCATTGCAAATACAGGGCCACAGACAATTATGTCTGACAAGCAAAAGGGATTGATCAATGCAGTAAAGTAGTGTTCCCTGAATCTGAACACAGGTTTTGTGTTATACACATGTGGAAAAATTTCCAACAGAAATTCAGAGGTGATGCATTGAAGAACCAACTATGGAGGATAGAAAGAAGCAGCATAGTTGCTAGGTTTGAGGAAAATATGGCATACATTAAGGTGCTCAATCATGATGCTTGGGATTGGTTAGAGGAGCTTGATCCACGGACATGGGTTAGGGATTTTTAGAATGACCTGCCAAAGTGTGACATCTTGCTCAACAACAACTGTGAAGTATTTAACAAGTAAGAATTTTTGTGTTTACATTTTGCTTTTCCACTACTTAAATTTGCGTGCAATATTATTTACAACATTTTGCTACATTGTGATAGGTACATCTTAGAAGCAAGAGAGCTACCTATATTGTCCATGTTTGAGAGAATAAAGGCACAAGTTATGACAAGAAACTACAACAAGCAAAATGAGGAGATTAAATGGACATGTCATGTTTGCCCTAAAATAAAGAAGAAGGAAGAGAAGAATGTGGAATTGGCAAACCATTCATACATTGATGGAGCAGGGGATGGGCTATTTGCAGTTTCAGAAATGATGAGCTCCACTCCAATTGATTACATTGTTGATCTCAAGGCAAAGACTTGCAGTTGCAACAGATGGCAGAAGAGTGGAATCGCATGTCCACATGTTGTTTCTTGCATCAGGAAGGAAAGAATAGATTGTTGGAGATATTCCCAAGAGGCAATAATAAAATGGTTATTATAATATCTTTGAGTTTATGATAATGTTTACATACCATGCTATAATTGTATTAACCGAAACATTGATACATGTGTGTTATGTGAACAACAAGGAGTCCCTAGTAAGCCTCTTGTATAACTAGCTTGTTGATTAATAGATGATCATCGTTTCGTGATCATGAACATTGGATGTTATTAATAACAAGGTTATGTCATTGTTGAATGATGTAATGGACACACCCAATTAAGCGTAGCATAAGATCACGTCATTAAGTTATTTGCTATAAGCTTTCGATACATAGTTACCTAGTCCTTATGACCATGAGATCATATAAATCACTTATACCGGAAAGGTACTTTGATTACATCAAACGCCACTGCGTAAATGGGTGGTTATAAAGGTGGGATTAAGTATCCGGAAAGTATGAGTTGAGGCATATGTATCAACAGTGGGAATGTCCATCCCGATGACGGATAGATATACTCTGGGCCCTCTCGGTGGAATGTCGTTTAATGTCTTGCAAGCATATGAATAAGTTCATAAGAGACCACATACCACGGTACGAGTAAAGAGTACTTGTCAGGAGACGAGGTTGAACAAGGTATAGAGTGATACCGATGATCAAACCTCAGACAAGTAAAAAATCGCGTGACAAAGGGAATTGGTATCGTATGTGAATGGTTCTTTCGATCACTAAAGTCATCGTTGAATATGTGGGAGCCATTATGGATCTCCAGATCCCGCTATTGGTTATTGGTCGGAGTGAGTACTCAACCATGTCCGCATAGTTCGCGAACCGTAGGGTGACACACTTAAGGTTGGATGTTGAAATGGTAGAACTTGAATATGGAATGGAGTTCGAAGATTTGTTCGGAGTCCCGGATGGGATCCCGGACATCACGAGGAGTTCCGGAATGGTCCGGAGAATAAGATTCATATATAGGAAGTCATCTTATAAGTTTGAAAATGATCCGGTGATTTTACGGAAGGTTCTAGAAGGTTCTAGAAAAGTCCGGAAGGAATCACTAAGGAAGGAGGAGTCCCGGAGGGACTCCACCTCCCCATGGCCGACCAACCCTAGAAGGGGGAGTCCAAGGTGGACTCCACCTAAGGGGGCCGGCCACCCCCCCCCCCCCACATGGAAGGGGGAATCCCACTTGAGGTGGGAGTCCCACCTTGGGTAGGTTTCCCTACTACATGGAAGGTTCTTGTGTTGGGGTCTTATTCGAAGACTTGTAGTCCAACACTTGGGGTTCCACCTATATAATGAGGGGCATAGGGGAGGGGGCCGACCACCATAGAGCCACAAGTTGGCCGCACCCCCAACAACACAAGGTGGCCGCACCACCTAGATGGCCGGCGCCCCCCTCTCCCCAAACCCTAGCCACCCCACTACTCCTTCTTCCCCGCACGCTTAGCGAAGCTCTGCCGGGATTCTCCACCACCACCGACACCACGCCGTCATGCTGTCGGATTCAAGAGGAGCTACTACTTTCGCTGCCCGCTGGAACGGGGAGGTGGACGTCGTCTTCATCAACAACCGAACGTGTGACCGAGTACGGAGGTGCTGCCCGTTCGTGGCGCCGTGATCAAGATCTTCTACGCGCTTTTGCAAGCGGCAAGTGAACGTCTACCACATCAACAAGAGCCTCATCTTGTAGGCTTTGGAATCTCTTCAAGGGTGAGACTCGATAATCCCCTCATTGCTACCATCTTCTAGATTGCATCTTGGCTTGGATTGTGTGTTCGCGGTAGGAATTTTTTTATTTTCTATGCAACGAATCCCTACAGTGGTATCAGAGCCGTGTCTATGCATAGATGGTTGCACGAGTAGAACACAATGGTTTTGTGGGCGTTGCTGCTTTTGTTGTCTTTAGTTTGAGTACTTTGAATCTTTGTGGCATAGTGGGATGAAGCGGCTCGGACTAACTTTACATGGCCGCGTTCATGAGACTTGTTCCTCGTTCGACATGCAACTTGTATTGCATAAGAGGCTTTGCGGGTGTCTGTCTCTCCTACTATAGTGAAGATTCAATTTACTCTTCTATTGACAACACTAGTATCACCGTTGTGGTTCATGTTCGTAGGTAGATTAGATCTCTCTCGAAAACCCTAAACCACGTAAAATATGCAAACCAAATTAGAGACGTCTAACTTATTTTTGCAGGGTTTGGTGATGTGATATGGCCATAATGTGATGATGAATATGTATGAGATGATCATTATTATATTGTGGCAACCGGCAGGAGCCTTATGGTTGTCTTTAAATTTCATGTTGAGTAGTATTTCAAATTAGTTGTAATAGTTGCTACATGAGGTGAACAACCATGAAGACGGCGCCATGAACCTTGACGCTACGCCGACGATGATGGAGGTCATGCCCGTTGATGATGGAGATCATATCCGTGCTTTGGTGATGAAGATCGAAGGCGCAAAGTCTAAAGGGCCATATCATATCACATATGAATTGCATGTGATGTTAATCCTTTATGCATCTTATTTTGCTTACAAAGCAACGGTAGCATTATAAGATGATCCCTCACATTAATATCAAGATAATAAAGTGTTCTCCCCTCGTATGCACCGTTGCCAAAGTTCGTCGTTTCAAAGCATCTCGTGATGATCGGATGTGATAGATTCAACGTTCATATACAACGGGTGTAAGCCATGTTGCACACGCGGAATACTTGGGTTTGCTTGACGAGCCTAGCATGTACAGACATGGCCTCGGGACAACGGAAACCGAAAGTTTGAACACGAGTCATATGGATGATATGATCAACATGTTGATGTTCACCATTGAAGCTACATCATCTCACGTGATGATCGGTTTTGATGTAGTGAATTTGGATCGTGTACCACTTAACAACTATGAGGGATGTTGTATTAAGTGGGAGTTCATTAGTAATTAGATTAAAACATGAACTAATTATCATAAACATAGTCTGAGTAGTATTTTGAATTAATTTTGTAGTATTGGCTTCCGTTTTCTACCATGCGCTAGTCTTATAATTGAGATAGAAATACTGTTAAGTCTGACAAGAAACTTTACGGACTGGTACCGTATTGTTAAAGAATCAAGAAATGGTTAAGTCCTATTTGCAAACTTTTAGTAAACCTCACATCGTTGATTCAAAGAACTATGGTTTCAATTAGTACCTAAAGTTATCTTGTCTCCGTGAAACTTGAAGTTCAAATCTGTTTGAAAAGTAAGGAGCTAAAAATTTAGTTTTCAGAAATAATCAAGGTATGAGATATATGTGATATCTAAGACCTTATTGCAAGATGATAGAATATAATTTAGTGAGACTACATAAACTCATAAGTTTTATGGGAATGTACGAAGGTTGAAGACGCAAGGCGTCCCAATCCTCCAACTATTGGGGCACTAACGATATTCGCATATCCATGAAGTGATCGTCCTTAGTATGCACCGTTGCTAAGACTCGTCATTTCGAAGCATCACGTGATGATCGGGTGTTATAGAGTCTACGTGTGCATACAACGGGTGCAAGCCAGATTTGCACATGCGAATACTAAGATTAAACTTTATGAGCCTAGCATGTACATACATGGTCTCAGAAAGTCGTCGTGAATTGATGGATAAAATTATGAGTGAAATTGTTCATCATATTACAAAGTTACTAATAGTCAAATCTAGAACACTTGTCATAGGATGATCAACTTCAAAGTAAGAACCTCAAGGTTATTGGTATTTGACCAACAAACTTAGAAGTTATTAAAGATGAAGTGTTTTCTGAATAATGAGGAAAGCTAAAAGAGAAACTACAAAATATTATTGGCAGAAAGAAAGAAAAGACTAGAAAGTCTAGCTCAGGTGTATATAAATGATATACATGTTATGGATGTATTCCTTGTTTGGTCACACAATGAAATTCTTGGGTATTTGTACCATATTGGTTGGTATGAAGTGTCATACAAAACAACGCAATACAAGAATACAATGGCCTAAGTGACTGACAAGGAATATGATAGGAATACACGTCTGGAACAAAATAAAGTGTTATTATGTTCATCGTTGGCATTCTATCTAGCCCTTAGGATTTATAATAAAGAACTTAATAATTGTTATTTTGCTCTGGTCAAATGAAAACAATGAGTTGTTCAAATTATGACATTACTCCATGTACGATGGATAAGTTATTATAAATCTTAATGGTGAAACACACACACATAATACTGACGCTAAAATGCCATAAGGCAAATGATTTGAATTCCACTTATTTGTGGAACCGCCATTTAGGTCATGTTAGAAAGGAACGCATGAAGGAACTCCATGCAAATAGATTTTTGGAGTCATTTGATTTTTTGAATCGTTTGGCGCTTGCAAATCTTTTCTAAAGAGAATGACTAAAATACCGTTCATAGGCCAAGAGTTGAACGGGCAACTAACTTAGTGAAAACATACATAATGATGTATGTGGCTCACTGGGCATAGTTGTGTGCGGGAGATTCTTCTACTTCATGAAAACTTCCAACAATGAATTGAGTATATATATGTGGATATATTCGATAAGGAAGAAGTTTGAAACATTTGAATATATTCAAATAAATTTCAGCATGAAATGGAAATCATCGTAATAGAAAAGTCAAATATCTATGATTGGATCATGGTGGAAATATTTGAATTATGAGTTTTAGCGAACATCTAAGAGAGTCATGAAATTGTTCTACAACTCACATTTCTTGGAGTATCATAATGATGATATAGTATCCGAGAGATGTATCCAAACCTTGTTGGATTAATGATGAGATAAAATATTATGACGCCATTATATTTTTGTGGATTATGCTTTAGTGACTACCGCTTTTACACTGAATAGAGCATCATCATGATACGTTGAAATGACACCATACGAGTTATGGCATGGGTATGAACCCTGATAATCTTTTCTTAAATTTTGGTATGCATAGCATAAGTAAATAAGTTTACAACCAAAATCGGATAAATGTCTTTGTTGGTTATCCCAGAAATTTGATTGGGAATTCTTCCCACGAGACAAAGACAAAAGTGTTTGTCAATGTTTCTTATTTCCAAGAAATTGTTTTCTAGCGAAGTATTTGAGTGGGAGGACAATAGAACTTGATAAGGTTAATGAAACTGAGCATAATGATCAGAGTAGCGCAGCATCGGAAATTGGTTCCGGAAGCGGCCACAACGATCATGGCTCCCATGACTACAAAGTGTTTTAGCCATGGAGATCGAAGTACATATTGAACCTTGTAGGTACGGTTTACTTTGTGATCAAATAAATGATTTGTGGACAAAGGATTGATTTTGAACAATGATAAACTAACTACAAACAAAGAAGTTATGATGGGCCCTGACTCCGTTTAATATGGCGATACGCCAGGAAATCCAAAATAGATGAATACTTATTGAAAGTATATGGATCTATAAAATAGATGAAGCTTGACTTGTCGAAAAGTTGTTTGCTACAAAGTTCAAAGAGTTGAATACAATAAGATTAGATCTTCTGTAGCAATGCTTATGGTCTATGTGGATTATTCTAGTAATCACTACATATTTCTTTTATGAGATATGATAGTAGGATGGCAAAATACATTACTTATCAAAAGTGTGTATTAAAGGTGTATACAAGATACAACCAAGAGTTTTGCTGGTCCGTGGAATACTAGATAGGTATACAAACTTCAATTGGAGGAAGTAAGTATCATGGAGTTGGAATCTTCACCAGATGAAATAGTCAAAGAGTTTTTGATTTCATCAGAGACGATGAAGAGACTTGCATTTGCAAGAAATTAAGTGGGAGCGCTGAGACATATTTATAATACTTTATGTAGATGACATATAGTTGGTTATAAATGATGTAATTATATACTTGATTAAAAAGGTTTCATTGAGAAATTAACTTCAATGAAAGGATATGGACTAAAACAAATTTAGTGACAAGATCTATGAAGATAGATTTAAACACATAATAAGTTTAAGTCAAAGTACATAGAATGGATATTGAAGTAGTTCAATATAGAAATATTAAGAAAATGTTCTTGTCATGTGAAGTTTTAACAAGACTTGAGTGTATCTGACACTCAATGAGTAAAAACACATGAGTGATTATAGATCACAAATAATATGTACACAATCAGATGTCATGTGCTCTTAAAAATGTTATGAGCATGTACCAGAATGATTCATGTGATGATCATTGAAAAACAGTAAGAATATTCTTGAGTACTTAAGAAGAACCAAGGATATATATGTATAGTTTTGTATGAAGAAATGACAAACAAATCGCTGTAAGGTGTTGCACCAATATTTGTTTTGTCACATATAAAATTTCAATCTCAAATTAGACTAAGTATTGTTTAAAAGGTAGCACAATGAGCTAGAAGTTGTCTATGCTAGATTTAGAAGAGTTCTAAATATTGTGACGGATTCTACAAACAAAGGCAGAGTATGTCATTGTTTTGACAATGACTAAGGATGTTAAGTCAAGAGGTTCTTTGAGAACTTGGTGTAGTTCCGATAGTGTCAGAACTTTGAAGTTATATTGTGTGTGACAATATTAGTGACATATTTCAGACCGCGGAGTTAAGGTTCCACCAGAAGACCAAACATATTTAATGCCGACTCATTTGGAAATGAGTGATGCGTTGAGACGCAAATGAATTACAAAATACATACGTTTCTGAGCATGTCAGATCCGTTGACTAAAACCTCTCCCGTGAGCAAAACATGATAAAGCACTGGAAGGCCAAGGTGTTATATCTTTACAAAATGTAAACTAGATTATTGACTCTAGTGCAAGTGGGAGACTGTTGGAGATATGCCCAAGAGGCAATAATAAAATGGTTATTATAATATCTTTGAATTTATGATAATGTTTACATACCATGCTATAATTGTATTAACCGAAACATTGATACATGTGTGTTATGTGAACAACAAGGAGTCCCTAGTAAGCCTCTTGTATAACTAGCTTGTTGATTAATAGATGATCATCGTTTCGTGATCATGAACATTGGATGTTATTAATAACAAGGTTATGTCATTGTTGAATGATGTAACGGACACACCCAATTAAGCGTAGCATAAGATCACGTCATTAAGTTATTTGCTATAAGCTTTCGATACATAGTTACCTAGTCCTTATGACCATGAGATCATATAAATCACTTATACCGGAAAGGTACTTTGATTACATCAAACGCCACTGCGTAAATGGGTGGTTATAAAGGTGGGATTAAGTATCCGGAAAGTATGAGTTGAGGCATATGTATCAACAGTGGGATTTGTCCATCCCGATGACGGATAGATATACTCTGGGCCCTCTCGGTGGAATGTCGTTTAATGTCTTGCAAGCATATGAATAAGTTCATAAGAGACCACATACCACGGTACGAGTAAAGAGTACTTGTCAGGAACGAGGTTGAACAAGGTATAGAGTGATACCGATGATCAAACCTCGGACAAGTAAAAAATCGCTTGACAAAGGGAATTGGTATCGTATGTGAATGGTTCATTCGATCACTAAAGTCATCGTTGAATATGTGGGAGCCATTATGGATCTCCAGATCCCGCTATTGGTTATTGTTCGGAGTGAGTACTCAACCATGTCCGCATAGTTCGCGAACCGTAGGGTGACACACTTAAGGTTGGATGTTGAAATGGTAGAACTTGAATATGGAATGGAGTTCGAAGATTTGTTCGGAGTCCCGGATGGGATCCTGGACATCACGAGGAGTTCCAGAATGGTCCGGAGAATAAGATTCATATATAGGAAGTCATTTTATAAGTTTGAAAATGATCTGGTGATTTTACGGAAGGTTCTAGAAGGTTCTAGAAAAGTCCAGAAGGAATCACTAAGGAAGGAGGAGTCCCGGAGGGACTCCACCTCCCCATGGCCGACCAACCCTAGAAGGGGGAGTCCAAGGTGGACTCCACCTAAGGGGGCCGGCCACCCCCCCCCCCCCCCCACATGGAAGGGGGGAATCCCACTTGAGGTGGGAGTCCCACCTTGGGTAGGTTTCCCTACTACATGGAAGGTTCTTGTGTTGGGGTCTTATTCGAAGACTTGTAGTCCAACACTTGGGGTTCCACCTATATAATGAGGGGCATAGGGGAGGGGGCCGACCACCATAGAGCCACAAGTTGGCCGCACCCCCAACAACACAAGGTGGCCGCACCACCTAGATGGCTGATACGTCCCCGACGTATCCATAATTTCTGTCGTTCCATGCTTGTTTTATGACAATACTTACATGTTTTGCTTGCACTTTATAATGTTTTCATGCATTTTCCGGAACTAACCTATTAACGAGATGCCACAGTGCCAGTTCCTGTTTTCTGCTGTTTTTGGTTCCAGAAAGGCTGTTCGGGCAATATTCTCGGAATTGGACGAAATCAACGCCAAACCTCCTATTTTTCCGGAAGGCTCCAACACCGAAGAAGAGTCGGAGAGGGGCTGGGGCCACCACACCACAAGGCGGCGCGGGCTGCACTCGGCCGCGCGGCCTAGGGTGTGGCGCCCTGTGTGCCCCCGCGCCGCCTCTTCGCCTATAAAATCCCTTTCGACCTAAAAACACCGTACCAATTGACGAAACTCCAGAAAGACTCAGGGCGCCGCCACCGTCGCGAAACTCCAATTCGGGACAGAACTCGTCCCGGCACCCTGCCGGGACGGGGAAGTGCCCCCGGAAGCCATCTCCATCAACGCCATCGCCTCCATCATGCTCCGTGAGTAGTTCCCCCATGGACTACGGGTTCTAGCAGTAGCTATGTCGGTATACTCTCCCCCATGTACTTCAATACAATGGTCTCATGAGCTGCCTTACATGATTGAGATTCATCTGATGTAATCGGTGTTGTGTTTGTTGGGATCCGATGGATGATACATTATGATTAGTCTATCTATAAAGTTTGTGAAGTTATTGTTGCTGCAATCTTGTTATGCTTAATGCTTGTCACTAGGGCCCGAGTGGCATGATCTTAGATTTGAGCTCTATACTTATTGCTTAGATTGTATCTACAAGTTGTATGCACATGTCACTGTCCGGAACCAAAGGCCCCGAAGTGACAGAAATCGGGACAACCGGAGGGGATGGCGGTGATGTGAGGATCACATGTTTTCATGGAGTGTTAATGCTTTGCTCCGGTACTCTATTAAAAGGAGTACCTTAATATCCAGTAGTTTCCCTTGAGGCCCGGCTGCCACCGGCTGGTAGGACAAAAGATGTTGTGCAAGTTTCTCATTGCGAGCACGTACGACTATATACGGAAAACATGCCTACATAATTAATAAGCCTGATGTTCTTTCTTAATGCTTTGATTCCTATCAATTGCCCAACTGTAATTTGTTCACCCAACACTTGTCACTTATTGGAGAGTTGCCACTAGTGTAGATCGCTGGGAACCCCGGTCCATCTCTCATCATTATATACTCGTTCTATATGTCATTGGAAGTAGTATCAACTATCTTCTGGTGCCATTGCTCTCATATTGCTATTCTTTGCCGTGTTACTATTACTATTGCTCTCATATTATCGCTACTTTCACATCACCCCTGTTGCTAGTGTTTTTCCAGTGCACTGAATTGACAACTCAGTTGTTAAGGCTTATAAGTATTCTTTACCTCCCCTTGTGTCGAATCAATAAATTTGGGTTTTACTTCCCTCGAAGACTGCCGCGATCCCCTATACTTGTGGGTCATCAAGACTGTTTTCTGGCGCCGTTGCCGGGGAGGCATAGCTCTACTCATAAGTTCACCTGGGGAGTACACTCTACCTCTCTCTCTGTTTTATTTTATTTTGTTTTGCTTAGTTTACTTTTGTCTAGTTTATTTGTGCTTAGTTTATTTCTGTCTAGTATTAGTTTGCGTAGTTTACTTTTGCTTAGTTTCTTTTTGTCTTGTTTTACTTTTCTCATATACCCAAAAATCCATAAAAATTTGATAAATCTAAAAATTAAAAACTGCTGTTATGGGAGAACCTACAACCTACTTGGAGCTTATAGAATGTTATAATAATTATAGAGAATCAAGAACTGGTAAAATAATGAGTGCTATGATAGAGAAATTAAATACAATTGCTAGAATCTTGCTTAGACGCCATGATATAAACTGTTGCTCTCAACAGGATACTAAACATCTTAAATTTCAATGTGGCTTTAGTGAGGAATTTTTTATTAAGAACTATAATCGGAATTGCTATATTCATTATGGGTTCGAAGAGGTAGAACAATTTGTCTTATTTATGGGAGCCTCCGAGATAGAATCCTTCATGATTGAGAATTATGAAACTTGTGCTATTTGTAAGGACCTTAAAGATTATGTCTCTACTATCCTTAATTCTTGCATAGAATGCTACAATAGGAATCCTTATATCCTTGATTATAAAGAGAGACACATTAATGCACAAGAATGCACTCACAATTTGCAGGAATCGGTGGAAGAAGAAACTGATGAACCTGAAAGCTCATTGGATGAAAAAGAGGAGGAAATTGATGAAATTGAAAGCTCATTGGATGAAAAGGAAGAGGAGAGCGACGAACAAAAGGAGGAAGAATGGATTAGCTACCCATGCCAACCTTCTAATGAGAGTAACTCTTCATCTCTTACACTATTTGATTGTCCCCCATGCTTACCGAAAGAGGTTGAATGTTATGTTCCTGTGGATTCTCTTGAAATATTTCCTATGAGTAAAACTTGCGAGAATAATTATGCTACTGTTGTTTATGATAATCCATGCTACTTTGATAAATCTTATGATAATGCTTTGTTTGTTCCTGATGTCGAAATGCATGGTACTAAAGAATTTTGCGTAGCAAATGTTTATGATAAAGCTCTAGATGATGGTCCTATGTTACTTGATACTATTAATTGTACTACTAATGAAAATGGGATTGGAGAGTCCTTGACTTATTCTATGAGTCCCATATCTCTTGAGATTGATCAACTACCTTGTTATATTATTAATAAAAGTAAATTTGAAAGTTTTTATTCCATTATTCTTGAACTTGATAAAAATTATGTGTTTGGAAATCATGAAAAGCATGCTGCATGTGAGAGTTATATTGTTGAGTTTGTTCATGAAGCTACTGAAAATTATTATGAGAGAGGAAAATATGGTTGTAGAAATTTGCATGGTACTAAAACACCTCTCTATGTGCTTAAAATTTTGAAGCTACTCTTGTTTTATCTTCTTATGCTTGTCACTTTGTTCTTCATGAATTTATTTGTGTACAAGATTCCTTTGCATAGGAAGCATGTTAGGCTTAAATTTGTTTTGAATTTGCCTCTTGATGCTCTCTTTTGCTTCAAATACTATTTCTTGCGAGTGCATCATCAAAACTGCTGAGCCCATCTTAATGGCTATAAAGAAAGAACTTCTTGGGAGATAACCCATGTGTTATTTTGCTACAGTACTTTATTTTATATTTGTGTCTTGGAAGTTGTTTACTACTGTAGCAACCTCTCCTTATCTTAGTTTTGTGTTTTGTTGTGCCAAGTGAAGCCTCTAATCGAAGGTTGATACTAGATTTGGATTTCTGCGCAGAAACAGATTTCTATCTGTCACGAATCTGGGCTGTTTTCTCTGTAGGAAAATCAGAAAAATATGCCAATTTACGTGCGTGTTCCTCAGATATGTATGCAACTTTCATTAGTTTTGAGTTTTCTGATTTGAGCAAGTCTGGTGCCTCAATAAAATTCGTCTTTACGGACTGTTCTTTTTTGACAGATTCTGCCTTTTATTTCGCATTGCCTCTTTTGCTATGTGGGATGGATTTCTTTGTTCCATTAAACTCCAGTAGCTTTGGACAATGTCCAGAAGTGTTAAGAATGATTGTGTCACCTCTGAACATGTGAGTTTTTGATTATGCACTAACCCTCTAATGAAGTTTATGAGAAGTTTGTTGTGAAGGAAGTTTTCAAGGGTCAAGAGAGGAGGATGATATATGATCAAGAAGAGTGAAAAGTCTAAGCTTGGGGATGCCCCCGTGGTTCATCCCTGCATATTTCAAGAAGACTCAAGCGTCTAAGCTTGGGGATGCCCAAGGCATCCCCTTCTTCATCAACTTATCAGGTTCCTCCCCTGAAACTATATTTTTATTCGGTCACATCATATGTGCTTTACTTGGAGCGTCTGTGTGTTTATTTTCATTTTGTTTGTGTTTGAATAAATTCGGATCCTAGCAATCCTTGTTTGGGAGAGAGACACGCTCCGCTTTTTCATATGAACACTTGTGTTCTTCGTTTTACTTTTAATGTTCAATGATAAAAGTTGGAAGCTACAATACTTATGGTTATTTGGTCGGGAAAAGAAAATGCCTCATATGTCTTGGATAATTTGACACTTGGCAATTGTTTTGAGCTCTCAAGTAGATCATGATTAAGTTTTTGCATGTAGTTTAAACCTATTAGTGGAGAACTACCGTAAAGCTTGTTGAAATTGGTTTGCATAATTGATCTCTCTTAAGGTCTAGATATTTTCTGGTAAAGTGTTTGAGCAACAAGGAAGACAGTGTAGAGTATTATAATGCTTGCAATATGTTTTTATGTAAGTTTAGCTGTACCGGTTCATACTTGTGTTTGCTTCAAATAACATTGCTAGCCCAAAACCTTGTATCGAGAGGGAATACTTCTCATGCATCCAAAATACTTGAGCCAACCACTATGCCATTTGTGTCCACCATACCTACCTACTATGTGGTATTTCCTGCCATTCCAAAGTAAATTGCTTGAGTGCTACCTTTAAACAATTCAAAATGCTTCTCAATTTGTGTTAATGTTTTATAGCTCATGAGGAAGTATGTGGTGTTTAGCTTTCAACCTTGTCATTTACTTTTGACGGATTCTCACATGGACTAGTGGCACATCCGCTTATCCAATAATTTTGCAAAAAGAGCTGGCAATGGGATTCCCAGTCCCAAATTAATTAACAAAAATAGACACTCCTCCATGGTATGTGATTGTTGGACGGCACCCGAAGGATTCGGTTAGCCATGGCTTGTGTAAGCAAAGGTTGGGGGGAGTGTCATCATCATAATAAAACTAAAATAAAAAGGCACTCCTTCGTGGCATGAGATTGTTGGCAGGCACCCGAGGATTCGGTTAGCCATGGTTTGTGTAAAAAAGGTTGGAAGGAGTGCCACATAAATATGCAAATAATTCATGGGAGCCGCTCTTGGAAGTCCGGTTGGCAAGGTAGTTAGTGTACCCATTACCATTCGTTGACAACAAAAAACACCTCTCAAAACTTTACTTTTATGCTCTCTATATGTTTTCAAAACCAAAGCTCTAGCACAAATATAGCAATCAATACTTCCCTCTGCGAAGGGCCATTCTTTTACTTTATGTTGAGTCAGTTTACCTACTTCCTTCCACCTTAGAAGCAAATACTTGTGTCAACTGTGCATTGATTCTTACATACTTGCATATTTGCATTCATCATATTACTTTGTGTTGACAATATCCATGAGATATACATGTTGAAAGTTGAAAGCAACCGCTGAAACTTATATCTTCCTTTGTGTTGCTTCGATGCCTTTACTTTGAATTTATTGCTTTATGAGTTAACTCTTGTGCAACACTTTTGATACTTGTCTTGAAAGTACTCTTCATGAAAAGTTTTGCTATATGTTATCTATTTGTTAGCAACTATAGATCATTGCCTTGAGTTACTTCATTCATTTCATATGCTTTGTAATAGTATGATCAAGGTTATGTAAGTAGCATGTCACTACAGAAATTATTCTTTTTATCGTTTACCTGCTCGGGACGAGCAGGAACTAAGCTTGGGGATGCTGATACGTCCCCGACATATCCATAATTTCTGTCGTTCCATGCTTGTTTTATGACAATACTTACATGTTTTGCTTGCACTTTATAATGTTTTCATGCATTTTCCGGAACTAACCTATTAACGAGATGCCACAGTGCCAGTTCCTGTTTTCTGCTGTTTTTGGTTCCAGAAAGGCTGTTCGGGCAATATTCTCGGAATTGGACGAAATCAACGCCAAACCTCCTATTTTTCCCGTAAGGCTCCAAAACACCGAAGAAGAGTCGGAGAGGGGCCAGGGGGCCACCACACCACAAGGCGGCGCGGGCCAGACCCTGGCCGCGCCGGCCTAGGGTGTGGCGCCCCCAGGTGCCCCCCTGCGCCGCCTCTTCGCCTATAAAATCCCTTTCGACCTAAAAACACCGTACCAATTGACGAAACTCCAGAAAGACTCCAGGGGCGCCGCCACCGTCGCGAAACTCCAATTCGGGGGACAGAACTCTGTCCCGGCACCCTGCCGGGACGGGGAAGTGCCCCCGGAAGCCATCTCCATCAACGCCATCGCCTCCATCATGCTCCGTGAGTAGTTCCCCCATGGACTACGGGTTCTAGCAGTAGCTATGTCGGTATACTCTCCCCCATGTACTTCAATACAATGGTCTCATGAGCTGCCTTACATGATTGAGATTCATCTGATGTAATCGGTGTTGTGTTTGTTGGGATCCGATGGATGATACATTATGATTAGTCTATCTATAAAGTTTGTGAAGTTATTGTTGCTGCAATCTTGTTATGCTTAATGCTTGTCACTAGGGCCTGAGTGGCATGATCTTAGATTTGAGCTCTATACTTATTGCTTAGATTGTATCTACAAGTTGTATGCACATGTCACTGTCCGGAACCAAAGGCCCCGAAGTGACAGAAATCGGGACAACCGGAGGGGATGGCGGTGATGTGAGGATCACATGTTTTCATGGAGTGTTAATGCTTTGCTCCGGTACTCTATTAAAAGGAGTACCTTAATATCCAGTAGTTTCCCTTGAGGCCCGGCTGCCACCGGCTGGTAGGACAAAAGATGTTGTGCAAGTTTCTCATTGCGAGCACGTACGACTATATACGGAAAACATGCCTACATAATTAATAAGCCTGATGTTCTTTCTTAATGCTTTGATTCCTATCAATTGCCCAACTGTAATTTGTTCACCCAACACTTGTCACTTATTGGAGAGTTGCCACTAGTGTAGATCGCTGGGAACCCCGGTCCATCTCTCATCATTATATACTCGTTCTATATGTCATTGGAAGTAGTATCAACTATCTTCTGGTGCCATTGCTCTCATATTGCTATTACTGCTGCTGTATTACTATTACTATTGCTCTCATATTACTGCTACTTTCACATCACCCCTGTTGCTAGTGTTTTTCCAGGTGCAGCTGAATTGACAACTCAGTTGTTAAGGCTTATAAGTATTCTTTACCTCCCCTTGTGTCGAATCAATAAATTTGGGTTTTACTTCCCTCGAAGACTTCCACGATCCCCTATACTTGTGGGTCATCAATGGCCGGCGCCCCCCTCTCCCCAAACCCTAGCCACCCCACTACTCCTTCTTGCCCGCACGCTTAGCGAAGCTCCGCCGGGATTCTCCACCACCACCGACACCACGCCGTCGTGCTGTCGGATTCAAGAGGAGCTACTACTTCCGCTGCCCGCTGGAACGGGGAGGTGGACGTCGTCTTCATCAACAACCGAACGTGTGACCGAGTACGGAGGTGCTGCCCGTTCGTGGCGCCGTGATCAAGATCTTCTACGCGCTTTTGCAAGCGGCAAGTGAACGTCTACCGCAGCAACAAGAGCCTCATCTTGTAGGCTTTGGAATCTCTTCAAGGGTGAGACTCGATAATCCCCTCGTTGCTACCATCTTCTAGATTGCATCTTGGCTTGGATTGTGTGTTCGCGGTAGGAAATTTTTTATTTTCTATGCAACGAATCCCTACATAGATCCTCTATCACTTGTTGATCATTGCTATTCAGTGGAGACAAAGCTTATGAAAATATTGTGTATCCATGTAAAGATAAGAGTGAGTGGCAGAAAATGGATGGCCCTACTATACTCCCACCATTCTATCAGAAACATGTGGGCATACCCACTAAGACAAGGAGGAAAGCACCAGGTGAAGTTGATTGTAGAGGTGGAGGTAAAGAAGCGTCAAGGAGGGGTGTCATCATTCATTGCATCTATTGTGGAGGGCCTGATCATAATAGAGGTGGATACTACTGGGCTAAGCATGGATTGACACCTCCAGGTCCAGAATAATTAAATGTGCCTACTACACAACCTACAGCCTCACAGCCACTTGTACCTCCTGGCAATGAACCAGACCCAGAAATTGTGCATACATACCAAGACATTGTGGTTGAAAAGCTCTTTCAGCAGGTTCTTGCTTGAAAGCTTGTGACATTTGTCACAATATCTTGCCTCTGAACTTGTTTCTGTAACTGTAGTAACACTATTTTGTAATTGTTGCAGGTTCCTTTTGTCAAAAATATGGAGCCACAGCCAACTCCTGGGTCATCATTCATTGCAGATGTGAGGAACAACATGCCAAACAGTGGGCCTTCTTCATCATCTGCTGGTAACAACATACTTACACATGGTGAGCTAGCCTAAAAGCTGCAGGCCATGCAGGCTGAGAAGAACAAGGCTGCAGAGGACAGAAAGATAGCCATGCTTGAAGCAAAATATGCAGCGCATATCAAGGAACCAGAGGAGGCAGCTGCAAAGAGGATTGAGCAAGAGAAGAAGAAGGCAAAGAAGGCAGCAGCAAAAGCCAGGGAAATTGCAGAGAAAAAGGAGATGAAAAGAATGGATGCTGAAATCAACAAAAAATCCAAAACTGAGACCCAAAGGATCATTGCTGAGGTGAGAAATATTTGTGTTTAAATTTTGATTTATCATGTGGTAATCAAATTGGTTTGTATTAACAACATTTTTCTACATTGTGATAGGTGAGAAAAGAAGTTGCAGAGAAGAAGAAGAAAGAAGCAGCAAAGAGAAGGCAAGCTAAGAAAGAGAAGAGGGATCTTGAGAAGGCTAGATAAGCAGCTGCCAAGAGGGCTCAGATGCAACAAGAAGCCAGAGATAGAGCTCAACTCATGGCTACTTTGAGAGCTGCAAAGGCAAGTGAAATGCAATAAGAAGATGATGCAGGTGATTTTGTGCCTCGAAGACCAAAGAAAGTCAATATGTTTGATGAGTTTAGGAATCCAAGATGAAGTATAATTTTTTATGTATGAAGTAGACATTTTGATCTATGAATAATAGACAAACTGAATAAGGTACTCTTGTAATGTTTGTCATTTAACTCTTGCTGCACTCATTCACGGAATTTTGCCAAGTTATGTATGCCTTCAGTGATGTCAAATGTTTGCATTATATTCCTGATCAAATGATGTCAAAATGGTGCTTAATTGATGTCATGTGTTGCTTTATATTCATGATAAAATGCTGGCAAATTGGTGCTTAATTGCTGTCAAATGCTTTCTTTATATTCCCTATAAAATGCTGTCAAAATGGTGCTTAATTGCTGTC
Source organism: Lolium perenne (assembly GCF_019359855.2). Classification (NCBI taxonomy): domain Eukaryota; kingdom Viridiplantae; phylum Streptophyta; class Magnoliopsida; order Poales; family Poaceae; genus Lolium; species Lolium perenne. The sequence continues at coordinate 40,858,585 of NC_067244.2, read as the reverse complement.
AAATGTTGATTTATATTCCTGATAAAATGATGTAGTAATGCATCAAAAATACTGCTAAATTTCATCAAACATAGAAGACAAGATATACACCATATTTCATTCATCAAAAGAAGTATGGTGACCGGGTGTATACGTGAGCACGCATCCATTGGTTGACACGTGTCACATCTAGCAATCCACTATTACCATCATTGTTGGGTTAGCAAACCATATCAGCACTAACAACACTTCTAAATCACGTAGGACCCACCTTTTTGAATTCAAATAGTGGGCCAGATGCACTTTCAAATCACGTAGGACCCATGCCAAGTATGCTTAGCGATGGATAAGACAACGTCAAGGCAACATATCTAATTGACGAGAACCGGATCTCAACGCAGATCGTGCGGCATCTGATACGTCTCCAACGTATCTATAATTTCTGATGTTCCATGCTTGTTTTATGACAATACCTACATGTTTTGCTCGCACTTCATAATGTTTTTATGCGTTTTCCGGAACTAACCTATTAACAAGATGCCGAAGTGTCAGTTCCTGTTTTCTGCTATTTTTGGTTTCAGAAATCCTACAAAGGAAATATTCTTGGAATTGGACGAAATCAACGCCCAGAGTCTTATTTTTCCACGAAGCTTCCAGAAGCCCGAAGGGATTACGAAGTGGGGCCACGAGGAGGCGACACAACATGGCGGCGCGGCCAGAGGGAGGGGGGCGCGCCCCCTACTGTGTGGGCCCCCCCAGGGCCCTTCCGACTCCGCCTCTTCGCCTATTTAAGCCTTCCTGACCTAAAACTTCGATACCAATAAGCCACGATACGAGAAAAGTTCCAGAGCCGCCGCCATCGCGAAGCCAAAATTCGGGGGACAGAAGTCTCTGTTCCGGCACGCCGCCGGGACGGGGAAGTGCCCCCGGAAGGCATCTCCACCGCCATCTTCACCGCCATCGCTGTCTCCCATGATGAGGAGGGAGTAGTTCTCCCCCGGGGCTGAGGGTTCTACCGTAGCTATGTGGTTCATCTCTCTCTCATGTGATCTTTATGTGATCATGAGCTTTGTGATCTAGTTGAATATCATCTATGTGCTACTCTAGTGATGTTATTAAAGTAGTCTATTCCTCCTCCATGATGTAATGTTGACAGTGTGTGCATCATGTAGTACTTGGTATAAGCTATGATTGTGATCTCTTGTAGATTATGAAGTTAACTATTACTATGATAGTATTGATGTGATCTATTCCCCCTTTCATAGCTTGTCGGTGACGGTGTGAATGCTATGTTAGTACTCGGTATAATTGCGTTGGTCTATCATGCACTCTAAGGTTACTTAAATATGAACATCGAATGTTGTGGAGCTTGTTAACTCCGGCATTGAGGTGCTCTTGTAGCCCTACACAATTAATGGTGTTTGTCATCCAACAAGAGAGTGTAGAGTGGTTTTATTATGTGATCAATGTTGAGAGTGTCCACTAGTGAAAGTATGATCTCTAGGCCTTGTTTCCATACATCGAATCTCCGTTTATTTACTGTTTTACTGCATGTTTACTCGCTGCCATATTTTATTCAGATTGCTATTACCACTCATATACATCCATATTACTTGCATTTTACTATCTCTTCGCCGAACTAGTGCACCTATACATCTGACAAGTGTATTAGGTGTGTTGGGGACACAAGAGACTTCTTGTATCGTGGTTGCAGGGTTGCTTGAGAGGGATATCTTTGACCTCTTCCTCCCTGAGTTCGATAAACCTTGGGTGATCCACTTAAGGGAAAACTTGCTGCTGTTCTACAAACCTCTGCTCTTGGAGGCCCAACACTGTCTACAGGAATAGAAGCCAGCAGTAGACAGCAAGCTATTTTCTGGCGCCGTTGCCGGGGAGGTAAGGTAAAAGGTATTCACATCCTCCGACTACTAAGCTATTTCCTAGCATTGTTGCCGGCGTGTGAGTGCTCGAAGCTATTTCCTTTAGATCCTGCAATTGCATCTTTTTGTTTCTTGTTCACTAGTTAGGCATAATGGAAAATAACAGTGAGCTTTTTAATCTATTTCTTGAGTTAAGACATAAATTGTGTGATGCGAAAATTAAAAAACCTATGGAACCTTATTTGCATGCTAGTAGCAATGATATTAGTATGAATGCTTTGAACACCATTGTTGCTAATGCTATGGAAAATTCTAAGCTTGGGGAAGCTGGTTTTGATGAGCATGATATTTTTAGTCCCCCAAGCATGGAGGAGAAAATTTACTTTGATGATACTTTACCTCCTATATATGATGATTGCAATGATGACTATCATATTTTCAGTCCACCTACTATTGAGGATAAAGTTTATTATGATTACAATATGCCTCCTATATATGATGATTATGGTGATGAGAATAATAATGATAGCTAATTTATTGAATTTGCTCCCACTACAATTAATAGTAATGACTATGCTTATGTGGAGAGTAATAATTTTATGCATGAGACTCATGATAAGAATGCTTTATGTGATAGTTATATTGTTGAGTTTGTTCATGATACTACTGAAAGTTATTATGAGAGAGGGAAACATGGTTATATGCATCTTAATAATATTAAGTTTCCCCTCTTTATGTTGAGAATCTTGAAGTTGCGCTTGTGTTGCCTTCCTATTCTTGTCACTTTGTTCTTCATGAATTTGTTTATTTACAAGATTCATTTTCATAGGAAGTGGGTTAGACTTAAATGTGTTTTGAATTTGCTTTTGATGCTCTCTTTTGCTTCAACTCTTATTTCTTGCGAGTGCATCATTAAATTTGCTGAGCCCATCTTAATGGCTATAAAGAAAGAACTTCTTGGGAGATAGCCCATGTTTTTATTTTGCTACTGTTTTGTTGTGTCTTGGAAGTTGTTACTACTGTAGCAACCTCTCCTTATCTTTATTTTATTGCATTGTTGTGCCAAGTAAAGTCTTTGATAGTAAGGTTGATACTAGATTTGGATTACTGCGCAGAAACAGATTTCTTGCTGTCACGAATTTGAGTAGGATTCTCTGTAGGTAACTCAGAAAAATCTGCCAATTTACGTGCGTGATCCTCAGATATGTACGAAACTTTCATTAAATTTGAGCATTTTCATCTGAGCAAGTTAAGTTCTCCAGAAAAATTCGTCTTTACGGACTGTTCTGTTTTGACAGATTCTGCCTTTTATTTCGCATTGTCTCTTTTGGTGTGTTGAATGGATTTCTTTATTCCATTAACTTCCAGTAGCTTTGGGAAAAATGTCCAGAAGTGTTAAGAATGATTATGTCACCTCTGAATATGTGAATTTTTGATTATGCACTAACCCTCTAATGAGTTTGTTTTGAGTTTGGTGTGGAGGAAGTTTTCAAGGACCAAGAGAGGAGGATGATATAATATGATCAAGAAGAGTGAAAAGTCTAAGCTTGGGGATGCCCCCGTGGTTCATCCCTGCATATTTCAAGAAGACTCAAGCATCTAAGCTTGGGGATGCCCAAGGAATCCCCTTCTTCATCGACAACTTATCAGGTCACCTCTAGTGAAACTATATTTTTATTCCGTCACATCTTATGTGATTTACTTGGAGCGTGTGTGTGCTTTTATTTTCGTTTTGTTATTTTCATTCTCTGAATAAATTCATGCTTGTGGGGGAGAGAGACACGCTCCGCTATTGCATATGAACACATGTGTTCTTAGCTTTACTTTTAATGTTCATGACGAAGGTTGAAACTGCTTCGTTCATTCTTATTTGGTTGGAAACAGAAAATGCTGCATGTGGTAGTGGTATAATGAAATACTTGCATAATCTTGTAGATCATTGAGCTTTGATAACCTGATTCTTTGCAAGCGTTTTGAGGTATTTAGATGGTAAAGCTTGCTGGATAAATAAGTTAAAATTAGTAGTGAATTGTTGTCTTTAAGCTTGTGCCGTACTACAAACTCTACTTAAATAGTTGAAGGTGTAGTTGGACTTGATAGCTTTCCATGTCTAAGAGTTCATCGTAATAACTAAGTTGTGCTGAAGGTCGAGGGAGCTAGCGGGGTACTTGTGCCACCGTGAACGGCCCTCCTTGGAGTAAATTTTAATCATGCTCTTAATGTTGAACCTGCTAGTTGTTTGCAATAAGCTTGTGAGTTATTTTTGACTAATGTTAAGCCACGGTTTTTGGCACTTCCACCATCCAAATTTGCTAGCCTCTTGATCGTGCATTGCCTTTTGCTCACATTGAGAATTGTGCATACTTCGCCAGTACATCCAAACCCGTGGGAGGACTTTCTCTTGTTCTCCTACACATAAGCCCATACATCTTCCTCAAAACAGCCACCATACCTACCTACCACAGCATTCCATAGCTGTTCCGAGATATATTGCCATGCAACTTCCATTTTACATTACATGACTTGTTGTCATTTATTATTTATATATTGCTTTGCATGATTCTATACAGCTGATGTGTGGTTTACCCATGTTACGCTAGATCATTGCACATCCTGCTACACTGGCAGAGGCTTACAGTTTTATACATCATGTTTTATTCATTATGAGTTATTTGTACCAAAAGTGTGTTGTCATATTAGGATGTTGCCCCTAAAAGTGAAAAGAGCCATGGAGGCCATCAAAAAGAGAAACAGAAAAAGAAAAGAAAAAAAATAGAAAAGAAAAAGAAAAAGAAAAAAAAGAGAATAAAGAAAAGGGGGCAACATCACTATCTTTTATCCACACTTGTGCTCATGTTTTAGCACCTGCAGTATTCATAGTCATCATTTGTGCTCGTGTTTAGCACCTATACTCCATATGAGAGAGTTTTCATGTTTTACTAGTATAACTATGTGGGGAATTTACACTATAGAACTTGGGTTGTATATTCCAATGATGAGCTTCCTCAAAAGTGCTCTAGGTCTTCGTGAGCAACCAAGTTGGATGCACCCCCACTAGTTCCATTGGAGAGCTTTCATACACATATAGCTCTATGTGCATCCGTTGCATGGCAATCACTACTCCTTGCATAGCTTCGATCATAAGACTTCCTATTGTATAATGATCACTTATAGCTTTGTGAGACTTTCTTCCATTGGCCTTCCAAACCCCCATTAACGTTCTTTTTGCCATAACATCCTGGTGCCAATACCAAATGCTTGCGCTCACCGGTTGAGTAGACTTCGAAACAGTTGATTCATGACGTTCATGTTTATTTTTACTTGACTGAATCCTTCTTTGTTGTGAAAATTTACTTGATGCTTGGAATGAAGGATAGAACTTCTACGCTGGATACTTAAAACATCTTTAATGAACTTTGTACGGTTTCATGTCTTTAAAGCAATAGTTCATGAAAATTTCTAGCTTGTTTAACTCTTGCATTATCATCTCTTATATCAATATAGACATTTGCTTTGAATAATTTGATCTCAGCTCATATGCTTTACATCATTATTGGATCAAGATTATGTTGGTAGCATGTCACTTCAGAAATTATCTTTGTTATCGTTTACCTACTCGAGGGCGAGTACGAACTAAGCTTGGGGATGCTGATATGTCTCCAACGTATCTATAATTTCTGATGTTCCATGCTTATTTTATGACAATACCTACATGTTTTGCTCGCACTTTATAATGTTTTTATGCGTTTTCCGGAACTAACCTATTAACAAGATGCCGAAGTGCCAGTTCCTGTTTTCTGCTGTTTTTGGTTTCAGAAATCCTACAAAGGAAATATTCTCGGAATTGGACGAAATCAACGCCCAGAGTCTTATTTTTCCACGAAGCTTCCAGAAGACCGAAGGGATTACGAAGTGGGGCCACGAGGAGGCGACACAACATGGCGGCGCGGCCAGAGGGGGGGCGCGCCCCCCTACTGTGTGGGCCCCCCAGGGCCCTTCCGACTCCGCCTCTTCGCCTATTTAAGCCTTCCTGACCTAAAACTTCGATACCAATAAGCCACGATACGAGAAAAGTTCCAGAGCCGCAGCCATCGCGAACTGATAACCCACAAGTATAGGGGATCGCAACAGTCTTCGAGGGAAGTAAAACCCAAATTTATTGATTCGACACAAGGGGAGGTAAAGAATACTTATAAGCCTTAACAACTGAGTTGTCAATTCAGCTGCACCTGGAAAAGCAGTAGTAACAGGGGTGATGTGAAAGCAGCAGTAATATGAGAGCAATAGTAACAGTAACACAACAGCAATATCAGTAACACATGAGCAATGGCACCAGAAAATAGTTGATACTACTTCCAATGACATATAGAACGAGTATATGATGATGAAAGATGGACCGGGGTTCCCAGCTATCTACACTAGTGGTAACTCTCCAATAACAAGTGACAAGTGTTGGGTGAACAAATTACAGTTGGGAAATTGATAGGATTGAAAGCATTAAGACAGAACATCAAGATTATTAATCATGTAGGCATGTTTTCCATATATAGTCATACGTGCTCGCAATGAGAAACTTGCATGACATCTTTTGTCCTACCAGCCGGTGGCAGCCGGGCCTCAAGGGAATCTACTGGCTATTAAGGTACTCCTTTTAATAGAGCACCGGAGCAAAGCATTAACACTTGGTGAAAACATGTGATCCTCATATCACAGCCTTCCCCTCCGGTTGTCCCAATTTCTGTCACTTTGGGGCTTCGGGTTCCGGACAGCAATATGTGCAAACAACTTGTAGATACAATCTAAGCAATAATTATAGAGCTTAAATCTAAGATCATGCCACTCGGGCCCTAGTGACAAGCATTAAGCATAACAAGATTGCAGCAACAATAACTTCACAAACTTTATAGATAGACTAATCATAATGTATCATCCATCGGATCCCAACAAACACAACACCGATTACATCAGATGAATCTCAATCATGTAAGGCAGCTCATGAGATCATTGTATTGAAGTACATGGGATAGAGAGTACCAACTAGCTACTGCTAGAACCCATAGTCCATGGGGGAACTACTCACGGAGCATGATGGAGGCGGTGGCGTCGATGGAGATGGCTTCCGGGGGCACTTCCCCGTCCCAGCAGGGTGCCGGAACAGAGATTCTGTCCCCCGAATTGGAGTTTCGCGATGGTGGCGGCGCCCCTGGAGTCTTTCTGGAGTTTCTTCAATTTTTCTCGCGTTTTTAGGTCGAAAGGGGTCTTATAGGCGAAGAGGCGGCGCAGGAGGGGCACCAGGGCGCCCTCCCCATAGGCCGGCGCGGCCAGGGGCCTGCCCGCGCGGCCCTGTGGTGTGGGGGCCCTGGGCCTCCTCTCCGTCTCCCCTTCGGTGTTCTGGTCCGTCTCGGTGAATTATGATGTTTGGTCTTCGTTTCGTCGAATTCCGAGAATATTACTCGAACAGCCTTTCCGGAACCAAAAACAGCAGAAAACAGGAACTGGCACTTCGGCATCTTGTTAATAGGTTAGTTCCGAAAAACGCATAAAAACATTATAAAGTGTGAGCAAAACATGTAGGTATTGTCATAAAACAAGCATGGAACATCAGAAATTATAGATACATTGGAGACGTATCAGCATCCCCAAGCTTAGTTCCTACTCGTCCTCGAGTAGGTAAACGATAAAAAAAAAAAATCTGTAGTGACATGCTACTTACATAACCTTGATCATACTATTGTAAAGCATATGAGATGAATGCAATGACTCAAGGCAATGATCTATAGTTGCTAACAAATAGATGACATATAGCAAAACTTTTCATGAATAGTACTTTCAAGACAAGCATCAAAATTCTTGCATAAGAGTTAACTCATAAAGCAATAAATTCAAAGTAAAGGCATCGAAGCAACACAAAGGAAGATTTAAGTTTCAGCAATTGCTTTCATCTTTCAACATGTATATCTCATGGATAATGGTCAACACAAAGTAATATGATGAATTCAAATAAGCAAGTATGTAATAATCAATGCACAGTTGACACAAGTGTTTGCTTCTAAGATGGAAGGAAGTAGGTAAACTGACTCAACATAAAGTAAAAGAAAGGCCCTTCGCAGAGGGAAGCAGGGATTAAATCATGTGCTAGAGCTTTTCAAGTTTTGAAATCATAAAGAGAGCATAAAAGTAAAGTTTTGAGAGGTGTTTGTTGTTGTCAACGAATGGTAGTGGGCACTCTAACCCCCTTGCCAGACAGACATTCAAAGAGCGGCTCCCATGATGTAGTTTATTTTTATTTTTGGGTGACACTCCTTCCAACCTTTGCTTTCACAAGCCATGGCTAACCGAATCCTCGGGTGCCTTCCAACAATCACATACCATGAAGGAGTGTCTATTTATTTTAGTTTTATTTAGATGACACTCCTCCCCACCTTTGCTTTCTCAAGCCATGGCTAACCGAATCCTCGGGTGCCTTCCAACATTTCACATACCATGGAGGAGTGTCTATTTGTGATTAATTGGGGCTGGGAACCCCGTTGCCAGCTCTTTTTGCAAAATTATTGGATAAGCGGATGAAGCCACTAGTCCATTGGTGAAAGCTGCCCAACAAGATTGAAAGATAAAACACCACATACTTCCTCATGAGCTATAAAACATTGACACAAATAAGAGATGATAAATTTTGAATTGTTTAAAGGTAGCACATGAAGTATTTACTTGGAATGGCAGGAAATACCACATAGTAGGTAGGTATGGCGGACACACATGGCATAGGTTTTGGCTCAAGGTTCTGGATGCACGAGAAGCATTCCCTCTCAGTACAAGGCTTTGGCTAGCAAGGTTATTTGAAGCAAACACAAGTATGAACCGGTACAGAAAAACTTACATAAAAACATATTGCAAGCATTATAAGACTCTACACTGTCTTCCTTGTTGCTCAAACACTTTTACCAGAAAATATCTAGACCTTAGAGAGACCAATCATGCAAACCAATTTCAACAAGCTCTACGGTAGTTCTCCACTAATAGGTTCAAACTACATGATGCATGAGTAAACATGATCTACTTGAGAGCTCAAAACAATTGCCAAGTATCAAATTATCCAAGACAATATGAGGCATTTTCTATTTCCAACCAAATAGCAATAAATGCAACAGCTTCCAACTTTTGTCATTGAACATTAAAAATAAAAGCGAAGAACACTAGTGTTCATATGAAAAAGCGGAGCGTGTCTCTCTCCCAAACAAGGATTGCTAGGATCTGAATTTATTCAAAAACAAACAAAAATAAAAACATACAGACGCTCCAAGTAAAGCACATAAGATGTGACCGAATAAAAATATAGTTTCAATAGAAGAAACCTGATAAATTGTTGATGAAGAAGGGGATGCCTTGGGCATCCCCAAGCTTAGACGCTTGAGTCTTCTTGAAATATGCAGGGATGAACCACGGGGGCATCCCCAAGCTTAGACTTTTCACTCTTCTTGATCATATATCATCCTCCTCTCTTGACCCTTGAAAACTTCCTTCACACCAAACTTCTCATAAACTTCATTAGAGGGGTTAGTACTCAATTTTTTTTAATTCACCTTAGTCCTATAGTGACACATTGCAAGAACTCAATAAAACATTAGCTACAGCTCTCCACGTCTAGAAAGTCTTGCTTAAAGTCCACAAGAGACAATGCAAAAAACAGAGACAGAATCTGCCAAAACAGAATAGCCAGTAAAGACGAATTTTTAAGAGGTACTTCCGTTGCTCAAATTAGAAAACTCAAAACTAATGAAAGTTGTGTACATATCTGAGGAACACGCACGTAAATTGGCAGATTTTTCTGAGTTACCTACAGAGAACCCTGCCCAAATTCGTGACAGATAGAAATCTGTTTCTGCGCAGAAATCCAAATCTAGCATCAACCTTCTATTAGAGACTTCACTTGGCACAACATTGCAATAAAATAAAGATAAGGAGAGGTTGCTACAGTAGTAACAACTTCCAAGACACAACAAAACAGTAGCAAAATAAAGACATGGGTTATCTCCCAAGAAGTGCTTTCTTTATAGCCATTAAGATGGGCTCAGCAATTTTAATGATGCACTCGCAAGAAATAAGAGTTGAAGCAAAAGAGAGCATCAAAAAGCAAATTCAAAACACATTTAAGTCTAACCCACTTCCTATGCATAGGAATCTTGTACACAAATAAATTCATGAAGAACAAAGTGACAAGCATAAGAAGATAAAACAAGAGTAACTTCCAAATTTTCAGCATATAGAGAGGTGTTTTAGTACCATGCAAATTTCTACAACCATATTTTCCTCTCTCATAATAATTTTCAGTAGCTTCATGAATAAACTCAAAAATATAACTATCACATAAAGCATTTTTCTCATGATCCATAAACACATAATTTTTATCAAGCTCAAAAATAATGGGATTAAAACTTCCAAATCCACTTTTATCAATAATATAACAAGATGATTGATCATTCTCAAGAGATATGGGACTCCTAGATAAATTCAAGAATTCTCCAATCCCATTTTTATTAGTAGTACAATTAATATTATCAAGTAACATAGGACCATCATCTAGAGATTTATCATAAACATTTGCTACGCAAAACTCTTTAGTACCATGCATTTCGGCATCAGGCACAAACAAAACATTATCATAAGATTTATCAAAATAGCATGGATTATCATAGATAACAGTAGCATAATTATTCTCACAAGTTTTACTTATAGGTAATATTTCAAGAGAATCCACAGGAACATCAAATAGTGTAAGAGATAAAGAGTTACTCTCATTAGAAGGTTGGCATGGGTAGCTAATCCATTCTTCCTCCTTTTGTTCATCACTTTCCTCTTCTTTTTCATCCAATGAGCTTTCAGGTTCATCAATCTCCTCCTCTTTTTCACCCAATGAGCTTTCAGGTTCATCAATTTCTTCTTCCACAGGTTCCTGCAAATTGTGAGTGTATTCTTGTGCATTAATGAGTCTCTCTTTATAATCAATGATATACGGATTATCACTGTAACTTTCTATGCAAAAATTAAGGATAGAAGAGACATAATATTTAAGGTCCTTACAAACAGCACAAGTTTCATAATTTTTAACCATGAAGGATTCGATCTCAGAAGCTCCCATAAATATGACAAATTGTTCTACCTCTTCGAACCCAAGATGAATATAGTTATTCCAATTGTAGTTCATAATTAAAACTTCTTCACTAAAGCCACATTGGAATTTCAGATGTTTAGTATCCTGTTGAGAGCAACAGTTTATATCATGGCGTTTAAGCAAGATTTTAGCAATTGTATTCAATTTTTCTATCACAGCACTCATGACTTTACCCGTTCTTGATTCTCTATAATTATTATAAATTTCAATAAGCTCCAAATAAGTTGTGGGTTCTCCCATAACAACAGTTTTTTAATTTTTTGGTTTTTCAAATTTTTATGGATTTTTGGGTATATGAGAAAAATAAAACAAAACAAAAAGAAACTAGAAAAAAGTAAACTAAGCAAAGTAATACTAGGCAGAAATAAACTAAGCACAAATAAAATAAACAAAAGTATACTAAGCAAAACAAAATAAAAGAAAATAAAAACAGAGAGAGAGAGAGGTAGAGGTGTACTCCCCAAGTGAACTTATGAGTAGAGCTATGCCTCCCCGGCAACGGCGCCAGAAAATAGTCTTGATAACCCATAAGTATAGGGGATCGCAACAATCTTCGAGGGAAGTAAAACCCAAATTTATTGATTCGACACAAGGGGAGGTAAAGAATACTTATAAGCCTTAACAACTGAGTTGTCAATTCAGCTGCACCTGGAAAAGCACTAGTAACAGGGGTGATGTGAAAGCAGCAGCAATATGAGAGCAATAGTAACAGTAACACAGCAGCAATATCAGTAACACAGGAGCAATGGCACCAGAAAATAGTTGATACTACTTCCAATGACATATAGAACGAGTATATGATGATGAAAGATGGACCGGGGTTCCCAGCTATCTACACTAGTGGTAACTCTCCAATAACAAGTGACAAGTGTTGGGTGAACAAATTACAGTTGGGCAATTGATAGGATTGAAAGCATTAAGACAGAACATCAAGATTATTAATCATGTAGGCATGTTTTCCATATATAGTCATACGTGCTCGCAATGAGAAACTTGCATGACATCTTTTGTCCTACCAGCCGGTGGCAGCCGGGCCTCAAGGGAATCTACTGGCTATTAAGGTACTCCTTTTAATAGAGCACCGGAGCAAAGCATTAACACTTGGTGAAAACATGTGATCCTCATATCACAGCCTTCCCCTCCGGTTGTCCCAATTTCTGTCACTTTGGGGCCTCGGGCTCCGGACAGCAATATGTGCAAACAACTTGTAGATACAATCTAAGCAATAATTATAGAGCTTAAATCTAAGATCATGCCACTCGGGCCCTAGTGACAAGCATTAAGCATAACAAGATTGCAGCAATAATAACTTCACAAACTTTATAGATAGACTAATCATAATGTATCATCCATCGGATCCCAACAAACACAACACCGATTACATCAGATGAATCTCAATCATGTAAGGCAGCTCATGAGATCATTGTATTGAAGTACATGGGATAGAGAGTACCAACTAGCTACTGCTAGAACCCGTAGTCCATGGGGGAACTACTCACGGAGCATGATGGAGGCGGTGGCGTCGATGGAGATGGCTTCCGGGGGCACTTCCCCGTCCCAGCAGGGTGCCGAAACAGAGATTCTGTCCCCCGAATTGGAGTTTCGCGATGGTGGCGGCGCCCCTGGAGTCTTTCTGGAGTTTCGTCAATTTTTCTCGCGTTTTTAGGTCGAAAGGGGACTTATAGGCGAAGAGGCGGCGCAGGAGGGGCACCAGGGCGCCCTCCCCATAGGCCGGCGCGGCCAGGGGCCTGCCCGCGCGGCCCTGTGGTGTGTGGGGCCTGGGCCTCCTCTCCGTCTCCCCTTCGGTGTTCTGGTCCGTCTCGGTGAATTATGATGTTTGGTCTTCATTTCGTCGAATTTCGAGAATATTGCCCGAACAGCCTTTCTGGAACCAAAAACAGCAGAAAACAGGAACTGGCACTTCGGCATCTTGTTAATAGGTTAGTTCCGGAAAACGCATAAAAACATTATAAAGTGTGAGCAAAACATGTAGGTATTGTCATAAAACAAGCATGGAACATCAGAAATTATAGATACGTTAGAGACGTATCACGAAGCCAAGATTCGGGGGACAGAAGTCTCTGTTTCGGCACGCCGCCGGGACGGGGAAGTGCCCCCGGAAGGCATCTCCACCGCCATCTTCACCGCCATCGCTGTCTCCCATGATGAGGAGGTAGTAGTTCTCCCCCGGGGCTGAGGGCTCTACTGTAGCTATGTGGTTCATCTCTCTCTCTCATGTGATCTTTATGTGATCATGAGCTTTGTGATCTAGTTGAATATCATCTATGTGCTACTCTAGTGATGTTATTAAAGTAGTCTATTCCTCCTCCATGATGTAATGTTGACAGTGTGTGCATCATGTAGTACTTGGTATAAGCTATGATTGTGATCTCTTGTAGATTATGAAGTTAACTATTACTATGATAGTATTGATGCGATCTATTCCCCCTTTCATAGCCTGACGGTGACGGTGTGCATGCTATGTTAGTAGTCGGTCTAAATTGCAATGGTCTATCATGCACTCTAAAGGTTACTTAAATATGAACTCCGGATGTTGTGGAGCTTGTTAACTCCGGCTTGAGGGAGCTCTTGTAGCCCTACACAATGAATGGTGTTTGTTATCCAACAAGAGAGTGTAGAGTAGTTTCAGTTATGTGATCAATGTCGAGAGTGTCCACTAGTGAAAGTAGGATCCCTAGGCCTTATTTCCAAACATCGAATCTCCGTTTATTTACTGTTCTACTGCATGTTTACTTGCTGCCATATTTATTTCAGATTGTTATTACCACTCATATTCATCCATATTACTTGTATTTCACCATCTCTTCGCCGAACTAGTGCACCTATACATCTGACAAGTGTATTAGGTGTGTTGGGGACACAAGAGACTTCTTGTATCGTAATTGCAGGGTTGCTTGAGAGGGATATCTTTGACCTCTTCCTCCCTGAGTTCAATAAACCTTGGGTGATTCACTTAAGGGAAACTTGCTGCTGTTCTACAAACCTCTGCTCTTGGAGGCCCAACACTGTCTACAGGAATAGAAGCCAGCAGTAGACAACAACATCTGGAGGGTGATCACGTATACACCTAGTCACCAAATCCCCTCTCTTTCATTCATATGTACCAAACATGCATTACATAGAGAGTCTCCAAAATGCTACTCATGTGATGCCAACTAACTACTTCATTGTACAAAAGGAACATTGCTACCAGTGGAGCTCACCGCTGTCGCCCGGGGCTTGATATGGGCCATCACACAACTCTTGAGCTCCACCATCCTCCTTACCCTCATGTCCTGCTCGATCCCAAGGACGAGCTCACTTCCCCTCCTCCTCAACTCTGGCCCCAGATTGAAGGACACGATTAATCCCCAGTCTGTTAGGAATCACAATTCCCAAGTCATTGAGTTTCTTCGCATGCCCGGTCATGGCGAGCATGTGCTCACTAACGGAGCTGCCCTCTTCCATCATGCAACTGAAGAAGTGTTTCGATGCTTCATAGCATTCCACGGCCGCATGAGTTTCAAAGATAGCTTTCAGCTCATTGGCCAACTCATGAGGATCGTGGTGCTCAAAACGTTTTTGAAGATCGGCTTCCAGACTGCATAGGATGGCACACTGAACTTGAGAGTACCGAGTTTTCCGAGTCGCGTAAACATTCTTTACTTCATCGGTTTCTGTTTCTGCAGGAGGGTCACCTAGCGGTGCATCAAGCACATATTGCAGGTTTCCACCAGCGAGGAAAATCCTCACATGATGGAACCAGTCGGTGAAGTTGCTACCGTTGCTTTTAAGCTTTTCTTTCTCTAGGAACTGGTTAAAATTGATTGGGGACGCCATGATCTACAACATATATTTGCAATAGTTTAGACTAATGTTTATGACAAATTGAGTTCAAATTTTAATTCAACAAAATTAAAAATCTAGGTGAACTCCCACTCAAAACAATATCCCTCGAATTGTCTTAGTGATCACACGAACCAAATCCACCACACCAAGTCCGATCATCACGAGACAAGATGTAACTTCAATGGCGAACACTCAAAGTGTTCATCATATCAATCATATGATTCATGCTCTACCTTTCGGTATCACGTGTTCCGAGACCATGTCTGTACATGCTAGATCATCAAGGCAACCTTAGTATCCGCATGTGCAAAACTGGCTTGCACCCGTTGTATGCACTTGTTGAATCTATCATACCCGATCATCACGAGATGCTTCGAAACGACAAGTCTTGGTAACGGTGCTACTAAGGATGAACACTTTATTATCTTGATATTTTAGTGAGAGGGATCATCTTATAATGCTACCATCGCGATCTAGGCAAAATAAGATGCATAAAAAGGATTAACATCACATGCAATTTATATGTGATATGATATGGCCCCTTTGTCTTTGCGCCTTTGATCTTCATCTCCAAAGCACGGACATGATCTCCATCATCAACGGGCATGATCTCCATCATCGTCGGCGTAGCGTCAAGGTCAATGACGCCGTCTTCATGATTGTTCTCCCATGTAGCAACTATTACAACTTCTTTGAAATACTACTCAACATGAAATTTAAAGACAACCATAAGGCTCCTGCCGGTTGCCACAATACAATAATGATCATCTCATACATATTCATCATCACATTATGGCCATATCACATCACCAAACCCTGCAAAAACAAGTTAGACGTCTCTAATTTGGTTTGTATATTTTACGTGGTTTAGGGTTTTCGAGTGAGATCTAGGGTGTGTTTGGTAGGTCGGGCCAACCCAGAAAATCCCATCTCAACAGAGATTTCTGAGATTTTAGCTGTTTGGTAGGTCGGCTCTCCCAAGTGGGCACTGCCCAACTCACCCGGAAAAGGCCTCTCAGCCCTGCCCGACAGAGAAGCTCAAATCGAGCTTCGCACCTGGGCAGGGCTGACCTCGCCCGGAAAAAACCCCCCGCGCCTCGCGGCTGGGCCAAAATCCAACAGGGGTCAGACCAGTCTCGCTCATTCCCCCCCGTAACCGCTCTCGCTCCAAAATCGCCCGCTCTTGACGCCGCCCTCTGCGCCGCCTCCTCGACGCCGGATGACGCCGATGGCCGCCCCGCACCTTCACGCCGGAGCTCCCTCGCCTGGGACAGCCACGGTCAGCGGAGATCCTTCGCCACCGGAGCTCCTTCGCCAGAGCACACGCGACCGGCCACGGCCTCGCGCCCGGACGGCCAGCTCTGTGACGACCAGCCACGGCCAGCGCCCGGACGGCCAGCTCCGCGACGACCAGCCACGGCCTCGCCGCCGCCACCGGAGCTCGCTCGACGGAGCATCCTCGCCAGAGCACACGCGACCGGCCACGGCCTCGCGCCCGGACGGCCAGCTCCGCGACGACCAGCCACGGCCAGCGCCCGGACGGCCAGCTCCGCGACGACCAGCCACGGCCTCGCGCCGCCACCGGAGCTCGCTCGACGGAGCATCCTCGCCGGAGTTTCGTCGCCAGGGACCCGATTGCGTTTCTGACAGGGACCCGATTGCTTTTTATTTTGTATGCAGGGATCTGATTGCTTTTTATTTTTGTGTTCAGGGGTTTTTGTGCAAATCTTAGACCTCCTCAGCATATCTCACCCCATACAGCCCTCCAAACAACTGATGTACTCAGCATGTCTCAACCAACACAACCTACCAAACACGTGAAAAAATCTGAGCTTAGCTTAGTTAGGATCAGCTTGTATGAGAACAGATAGCTATTCTCCCTTGGCCCGGGCTACCAAACACACCCCTAATCTACCTACGAACATGAACCACAACGGTGATACTAGTGTTTTCAATAGAAGAGTAAATTGAATCTTCACTATAGTAGGAGAGACAGACACCCGCAAAGCCACTTATGCAATACAAGTTGCATGTCGAGCGTGGAGCAAATCTCATGAACGTGGTCATGTAAAGTTAGCCCGAGCCGCTTCATCCCACTATGCCACAAAGATGCAAAGTACTCAAACTAAAGACAACAAAGCATCAACGCCCACAAAACAATTGTGTTCTACTCGTGCAACCATCTATGCATAGACACGGCTCTGATACCACTGTAGGGATTCGTAGCATAGAAAACAAAAAAAATTCCTACCGCGAGAACGCAATCCAAGCCAAGATGCAATATAGAAGACGGTAGCAACAAGGGGATGAACGAGACTAACCCTTGAAGATTTCCAAAGCCTACGAGATTAGATCTCGTTGTTGCAGAAGATGATCACTTGCCGCTTTCAAAAGCGCGTAGAAGATCTTGACGGTGCCACAATCGGGCAGCACCTCCATACCCGGTCACACGTTCGGTGTTGATGAAGACGACGTCCTTCTCCCCGTTCCACCGGGCAGCGGAAGTAGTAGATCCTCCTTGAATCCCGGCAGCACGACGGCGTGGTGGCGGTGTTGATGCAGATCTCCGGCGGAGCTTCACTAAGCGTATGCGGGAGAGGTGGAGGAGGAGGGCGGCTAGGGTTTGGGGAGAGGGGGTCGCCGACCACTTGAGGGGTGCGGCCAAGCTAGGGCTTGTGGTGGCCGGCCCCCTCCCCTTGTCCCTCTTTTTATAGGTGGAACCCCCAAGAGTTGGTCTACAAGTCTTCGAATAAGACCCCAAACCAAAACCTTCCATATGACATGAAACCTACCCAAGGTGGGATTCCCACTCTAGGTGGGATTCCCACCTTTCCTTGGGAGGGGGTGGCCGGCCACCTTGGTGGAGTCTACCTAGGACTCCACCCCCTTAGGGTTGGCCGGCCAAGCTTGGTGGAGTCCCTCCGGGACTCCGCCTTCCATAATGATTTCTTTCGGACTTTTCTAGAACCTTCTAGAACCTTCCATAAATGCACCGGATCATTTTCAAACTTATAAAATGACTTCCTATATATGAATCTTATTCTCCGGACCATTCCAGAACTCCTCGTGATGTCCTGGATCCCATCCGAGACTCCGAACAAAACTTCGAACTCCATTCCATATTCAATATCTACTAATACGACATCAAACCTTAAGTGTGTCACCCTACGGTTCGCGAACTATGTAGACATGGTTGAGACCTCTCTCCGACCAATAACCAATAGCGTATATGGAGATCCATAATGGCTCCCACATATTCAACGATGACTTAGTGATCGAATGAACCATTCACATACGATACTGATTCCCTTTGTCACGCGATATTTTACTTGTCCGTGGTTTGATCATCGGTATTTCTATACCTTGTTCAACCTCGTCTCCTGACAAGTACTCTTTACTCATACCGTGGTATGTGGTCTCTTATGAACCATTCATATGCTTGCAAGCTATTTAGACGACATTCCACCGAGAGGGCCCAGAGTATATCTATCCGTCATCGGGATGGACAAATCTCACTGTTGATCCATATGCCTCAACTCATACTTTCCGGATACTTAATCCCACCTTTATAACCACCCATTTACGCAGTGGCGTTTGATGTAATCAAAGTACCTTTCCGGTATAAGTGATTTACATGATCTCATGGTCGAAAGGACTAGGTAACTATGTATCGAAAGCTTATAGCAAATAACTTAATGACGTGATCTTATGCTACGCTTAATTGGGTGTGTCCATTACATCATTCATATAATGACATAACCTTGTTATTAATAACATCCAATGTTCATGATCATGAAACTATGATCATCTATTAATCAACAAGCTAGTTATACAAGAGGCTTACTAGGGACTCATTATTGTTTACATAACACACATGTATCAATGTTTCGGTTAATACAATTATAGTATGGTATATAAACATTTATCATAAACACAAAGATATATAATAACCACTTTATTATTGCCTCTTGGGCATATCTCCAACAGAAGCAACGTGCGCGGGACGATGCTGCTGATGAGGGTATTCTCCATTGGGGTAGAGTACAGATCGGAGAAAATGCGCCATCTTCGGCCACCGCCGACAGCTGTTGCTACCAGCGCCGCCACGTTGATCGGGGGGGGGGGGGGAGGGGGGGGACGGTCAGCGCTGTCCATTATTTGTTGCGAAACATGACAGAAAGTTATTGTGGGACTAATCGAGTGTCCAGTGTTTCCATTGTACACAAGGCACATAAGGGCATGAGCAATGGAGGCAGCTGTCCAACTAGGTTTGGATAAAACTTTTGACATATGCATGCCATGTTGTGGTTCAATTAATATGTCTTTCTCTCAAAAGCTGATTTGATTTTTCTTTTTCTCTCTCACATTTTCACTCAATTTTCACTTTATGGCTGAAGAGGCTGCCTCCTGATGAAGAAGCTGCCTCTTTATCCGAACCTAATTTGAACCACCCGAACCAAAATAAAGCTGCGAGGCAGCACCCTCGGGCAATGCATTGGCCATGCCCTAAACACGCCGGCTGTCACGCACACTTTCTCCACGTGAGCTGGCAACATCACACCCGCTGGACCCACCCGTCAGCCTAGGTGCACAGGGAGAAAAGGGATCTGGACCGCACTTTTCTCATCTGACCGCGAGGTTCCATGTTTCCACAGTTTCGTACAGTTTCCATTTGATGCTTTGTGGCGAGACACCGATCTTCCACTTCGAGCAGTCGAGCTAGGGCTGCGGCGGCTGGGCGGAGCGGCGCGGCGCTCGCGCGGCGGCCCCGCCTACTCGGTAGCAGCGGCGACGCGCGGTGGACCCGCGCACTCCGGCGCGGCGACTCAGGTACTCCTTCTCCTCTTCCTCCATGTGCCGTCTCCGGCCCGAAGCGAGCCGGCAAGCCGCCGGTGCCCGCGAAGAAGAAGTCGGCAATCTGATTCGGTTGGGCTGGTTTTGGTTGCAGAAGAAGCCGACGAAACCGCTCTTCGAGAAGAGGCCGAAGCAGTTCGGCGTCGGCGGAAGCGCTGCCACCTAAGAAGCGGCAGCAGCGGCGACGCGCGGTGGACCCGCGCACTCCGGAGCGGCGACCAAGGTACCCTTCTTCTCTTCCTCTCTGTGCCGTCTCCGGCCCGAAGCGAGCCGGCAAGCCGCCGGTGCCCGCGAAGAAGAACTCGGTAATCTGATTCGGTTGGGCTGGTTTTGGTTGCAGACGAAGGCGACGAAACCGCTCTTCGACAAGAGGCAGAAGGAGTTCGGCAGCGGCGACTCAAGGTACCCCCTCTCCTCTTCCTCCATGCGCCGTCTCCCGACGCGAGGCCTGGCGGCAAGGTGCAGGTGCCGGGGAGGAAGAAGACGCTAGTCTGATTCAATTGGGCTTTGTTTGTTTGCAGACGAAGGTGACGAAACCGCTGTTCGAGAAGAGGCTGCAGCGTGCTGCCGTATAAGGAGGACCTGCAACGGTTCGTGAAGCTGCCCGAGGTTGTGGGAGGCCAAGGTATATATTACTAACTTATGCCAGCAGCAAAGCTTCCTCTGATGATTTGACACAGTACAAATATTAAGCCCCTATTGAGCAGCAAAAGCTTCCTCTGATGATCTGACACTGTTGAATCAAGCAGTACTGCCATTTAGGTTCAGAGGCCATTTTATTGCAGATGCCCATCAGATTAGCTTCGCTTTGGTCACGACCTGATACTTGATACTTGTACTTATAGGTTATAGCCTTTGGTTCATCGGATAAATTATAATGGAAATGCAACAAACTATACTGTAGAACAGGAAGTGCAAAAGCAAAATAAATTACATCGATAAGTAACAAATATTATGGGTCGCTAAAAAATTCTGGCAGCTGTGACTTACGTATCAGCGAGATGGATTCTGTTTGCACCGCATGTAATCTTATATCCTAGTGTAAGCCCCTAGGTGGGCATTGCTTGTGATAGATTTTTTTTTGTTTATGGTACATGTACTGCCAGTTAATTAGGTTCAGAAACCATTTTATTTCAGAAGCCCGTCAGATTAGCTTTGCTTTGGTCACGACCTGAGAAAGTTTGCATTGCTTGTACTTATAGGCTTTCGTTTGTCAGATAAACTATAATGAAAATGCAACAAACTGTACTGTAGAAGTAGGACAGGAAGTGCAGAAACAAAAAAAAAATGCTAAATAGCAAATATTATTGGTTGGTACAAATTCTAGCAGCTCTGTCTTCCTCATCAGAGAAATGGATTTTGTTTGCACCACACATAATCTTATATTCTTGTTTTGAAATCCCATCTTCTTTTCCTTTTCGTGTTGCCAGATGGCTGCGCCTGCGCCAAATGCGTTCTCCGGTCATTTAGAGAAATGGATCCTGGAGAAGAGCAAACAGTCTATATTCTTTATCAATATCATGCATGACCCAGAGTGCACTGAAGAACTGAAAGAGCTTGTGGAGACGGTAGACCATGTTCCGGAGGATGAAAGAGATGCATTGTTCAATGGGGAAGGGCATACTGCCACAGGATTTGTTGTTCAAGAAGGGCCACATTACTTCAAGATCTTAACATGCGCTCACGTTATTGGACATGTTTTCTCAGCTGATCATCCTCTGTCCAGGGATGATGCCAATAGGATGTTTATTACACAGGTCATATGTGATCACTACGAGATGAGCTTCCGCAGGCCTGGGCAAGATATACATCCTAATCGGGTTTATGCGCAAGGTCATATCATTGGCCTTAGTTGTCGAGATGACTTGATGCTTATACAAGTGCCTCGAGCAGATGTGATGAATTTGGACGAGATCTGCCTGAGAAATCATCCTCATCTTCCTTTCAGTCAAACCTGCCCAGTTGCATTTGACAATTGCGTCATGGTGTCCTGGCCTCCGTTGCGACATAGGACAGCAGTAAAGGGTTGTGTTTCTCACACTTCAAGATCATTCAATGATTTAGGCGAGGATAACCCCGTTGGATACAGGATAAATCTGCTAGAAGTCAAGATAGCAAGTGAAGAGGGCAGCTCTGGAGCACCTTTACTGAATGGCAATGGGAAGGTTATTGGGATGTTGCACGGGGGTTTTGGAGGCCCTTTCTCGTACTTTGTGCGCATTGCTGATATCATACCCTTTCTGGTGCAACGAGGCGTCATCCTTCGTAAGTTCTCTCGATCTTTTTGAAATATTTAGGTTTTTATCATCTTGTAAATATGCTCAATAATAGTTTGTTCACAAATAATATGCAGGGCATGACTAGTGATTTGACTCTGATGTTTTTCTTGTACGCAACATGCCAGATCCACGTCTGTTACATGTAAGTAAGCAAACATATCTTGATTGCTGCAACAATTAGTTTTGCTCTTAGTGTTTATATCTTTGTGGAACTGCAAGAATAGATCAGTCTTGAGGTTGCTTTAAATCAATGTTCTGTTGCCTCAGAATGTGATCTTAGACTTATAGTACCATAATTTACTCTCTATTTTCCTCAGTTTAGAGATTTGGTTTCTGTTTTGTGATCTGCGCTGGTAATTGTGTGTACAAGTTAGATAATAGTCTGATGCTTTCCATATCTTATTGACTCTGCAGTCCATCCTTTGTGTTTACGTGTGACTGGATATTCCTATTCTAGGTGACTTTTTTTTTTGATATTGTCAATTGGTGGATCTGCAGGCCAGGAGCCGAGGACTAGTAGCTTCACCATGCTATTTCTTTTTGTGCACAAAATGCCAGGACAACTTCTCTTACTGGTAAGAAACAAACCTTACCTTGGTTGCTGCATTAATTTTTAATCTTAGTTGTTATATATGGTGTTGAACTGCAAGAATAGATCAACTGTGAGGCTGCTTTAGATCAATTTTCTGTTGCTTCAGAATGTCATCTTAGAAGTTAGAATACCATAATTTACTTTGTTTTCCTTGATTTAGAGCTTTGCTTTCCGTTTTGTGATCTTCACTGGTGATGGTCAGTACTAGTTAAAGGATGGTCTAAAAAAAAAACGTTGACCAACGGGGGAATGATCCCTCCCTTGGCTATACGTTGTTAGGTATGATGAGACTTTCCCGGTTTATTCGCCCCTGCTGCGAAATTACCGTGCATGGGGATTCAAACCCGGGTGGGCTGGCTGCGCACTCGCTTGCCTTGCCACTGAGCTAGAGCTCAGTTCTCAGTTAAAGGATGGTCTAATTCTTCCATATCTTATAAATCTGCAGTCCATCGTTTGTGGTTATGTGTGGCTGGGTATTCCTATTCTAGTTGACTCTTTCTTTAAATTGTTCACTGGTGGATTAGCAAAGAAAAACCAGTAAGAATGGTGTAATTTTGTGTAGTACTGTACATCTTATGGGTGTGAATACCACCTTGTGGTTTAGGAGAACTGCACAGACTGGTGCAGATGGACTGCCCTTTCATTAATTTGCTTTTTCTATAAATTCGATAAGAATGGGGAAGCACTGTAAGCTGAAGTTCAATTCTACCCATCATATATTACTTTCCTAAGTTTTATTGCCAACTTTCTTTGTGTATTAAAACTAATCTCCTGTTGCCTTAAACTCTGTCATCTAACTGTGTTCTATTGTAGTTTTTATCGACAACCAAGCTTGCTTCATCTGCTGCATGATCGCTGAATGATTTTGGAGTCACATATTAGCCAACACGAACTTGTTCCTGAAGTTTGATCCAAAGTATCGATTCTGAACACTCCAACTGTTGTCAACTTTTGAGAGGTCACAGGCCTCGCACTTAACTCTCTGTTTACCAGCTATTATGTGTCAACGGGACCAAACTTAGGCTTAGATGTTATTTTGACGAAGCACATGCTTCGCTTTGCGTATGATTCGTTGGACAGTCCAGTGGTTTTTGCTGCGTTTGATCTGGATATCTATATGCTGGAACTGGTTAGCCCCTGGAGTGCGTTATTACTCTTGGTTTGTGCTGAGTTTTAGTTAGAAGATTGTTGTGCTTATCAGTTGGGGAACTAATGTTCAATGCAAAGTGTGTTGGTTGATGTGGTCTGAACGTGGTCGAACTTATCGGCCATCACGAACTATGGTAGGGAGGAATGGATCACTGGAGATTGCTGAATCATTTGTGTTGTGCGCTATTTCCTTTCGGAGCATATGGTGTGACCTTCCTTTTAATGTCGCTGCCGTCTATGCGTTGTTGTCGCCGTGTCTGAATATAGACTATGCTACTTACTTTGTACTAGTAAATCTGGCGTTAGCTGGGTGCCTTTTCGAAGCCAAAGTCAGTGTTGATTTTGAACCTAACTCAAATCAACGATATGGTTGAGAGCGGATTTCCGACCGCATATACTGTATGGAATGCGGGAAGCCTCGTGCCAGATGACCAAACCGGTGTTTGTTGGAGCATCTCCACTCCCCCCTCTAAGAGCATCTTCACTCAGACCTCTTTAGGAGACATCCCATCCGCCTACATCCGCCTTTTACAGTTTTGGAGAAGAAAAAAGGTGACCCTCCGATCCAAAATATTTTTCCAGTCTATCCAGTTTTCACGTCGCGCAAACCCCAACTACCCCGCGGGGCCTTCCGAGAGAAACTCATCCTGACTTTCGCGTTGGTGAGAAAGAAATTTCAGCCCATACAACCTCCGGAGTCTACCAAAATTCGCCGGAATTCGGAGCGGGCAGAGCCGGTGGGCGGAGCGACTGCTGGGCGCAGGCGGGTAGCCGTCAGGCGGCGGGTGCGGTCGGCCGGCGGGGGCGGCGGGCGCAGTCAGCCGGCGTGGGCGCGGGGAAGAAGAAGCTTCAGCAAGGAGGGAAAAAAGCTAATTATGGGCCAGGATAGGGAATATGCTGGTTTTGCGGTGTCTGGAATGCGAGCCGTTTTTTCAGCCCAGACACGTTTGGAGTGCTCTCCATCAACGTTTTTGGGGTTTGCGGTGTATGCTAGAGATGTTCTAAAGACCCCCAAACGGAATATGGGAGCACCTGATCGTGTCCAACCATGCTCCCCAAATTTCTTTTGCATCGAATGCACGCCGCTCACTATCCATGAAGCGCTACCATGCCAACCCAGCCTATAGGGAGGCAATTGGAGGCGCCGGCACGCCCAACGAGCCCAATGAAAACAGGCCACACGAGCCCAACGAAATAGGCCGCACGTCCTACAAAGCTTTAAAAAGATGGCAAAATGGGGGCTGGCACCCCTATATGACCAAACGCCGGATCTTGTATTAGAGTTTTGAGTAAAGATGCTCTTAATATTTTGCATACTAACAAATTTCCTTGAGCCATCCTTTTTATTCTTCGAAAAATGGGGTTTTCAGTGGGGATGCTCCTAATATTTTGCATACTAACAAATTTCCCCCGTCCTTTTTATTCTTCAAAAATGGGGTTTCGAGTGGTGATGCTCCTAATATTTTGCATGCTAACAAATTTCCTTCGGCCATCCATTTTTTTTAAAAAAAAAATCCAGATCTACTATAGAAGTTCACAAGAAGCACAAATCACCCCAACCATAATAAAAATCACGTCAAGGTTTCTAGACCACCTAAGGACCATTGCCGCCGCTAGAGCGAACCGTCGACGTGCTGCTATTGCTGCACTCCTATCGAAGCCGGTTTGATGTTGTTGATGACAGTCGAGAAGTCTTCCTGCACGTGCCCCAAGGACGAGAGCCGAAGTTGTCGCTTTTGAACCCTTGAATTGATGTGGATATTTTGACACTAAACATATAATAGGCGTAGACTGAACGAGATCCATCACTCTATGAGAGGAGCGACCAGAAAATCCCCCCCCCCGCCCCCCCCCCCCCTCAACGCCACCAACGAGATCCATCACTATACCCCCCTCCCCCCCTCCACCAACGATGAGATGGACAAGGAGGCGAGTATAACCTGCCGGACGGACCACGGAGGCGGCGGTAAAGCAGCGGCAAGGTTGTGTGCGGCTGCGCTCGACAAGAATACAAGCTCGGGTGGGCTGCTCCGTTGGACGTTGGACCGTGTGGGCTGGGCTAAACGCAGGAGAAAATTAGAGAAAATGGTACTATATGGCTACATATACTGACGGGTTTGTCTAAAAATACTTTTAATTTGCCAACAGAGCACCGGTTCTAGCAGAGCGGATCTCAAACTTGTTTGATTGGTCAGATATAGGGTGGAAAAGCACCGGAGTTTACTCATGCATTTTCCGTAGCCTAAAGCTCTTTTCTGAGTTTTCCTTTGATGCCCCAAGAAAAATGCGACAATAAAGTGTATAAACAATCGCTGCCTTGTCTCTCATGCTTCGCGGATTCGTCTATCATCAAGTGTCAGATCTCAACCAACATCTGGAAATGTGCAGAGTCACGGGGAGCTCACATGACAAGTTGCCATATTCATGCAAAAGGAATACGACATTTAGCAGAAACTTGGAGGTTTCACACTCGTCCTTCACCAAAACCATGTCTGCCCTGAACTCCCTAAATTCATCATTAGCATGTGACGAAGCGATTCGGTATCGACCATGGTGTCTCCCTCAAGCCCTCAAGTCTGCATCGATCCTGGTGTTTCAGTGGGCCCACTTGGTGATCCAAAAGGATAACGAGCTGCACAAAGAAAGACGTCTCAGTTAAGGAATATACTTTATAACACAGTGAACTTCTAAAGGGAGCATTACGTCAAAAAAAAGGAGCATTACATATTTGCCATTAGTCTCTCCCTCTAACTTGCAACAGTTTATGCCATTGTTTTATTTTCAGTTTGCGCATTCATAATCATTTGCAGGTTAAGGGAAACACCCCAACCATCATATTTGCTCTAGTGCTCGAATCAGTGAGAAGCTACAAGAAAATTGACCAAAGGTAAATGATTGCAGCCAAGAAATCTAAAGGACATAAAAATTTCTGTCTGTGGCCATATACAGAGAAAGTGCAAAGAGTCAGCTAACCAAGAATTTTCAGAAGATGAACAAACTGCTCCCTTTATTGGTGAGAGCACTGTAGGTACTCTTCATATACTTAAAAGTTATTTGTTCAGATTTTGTAAATTCGTTGTTCTTATGTAAACCTAATGAACTTAGGCTGGTGCATTTATTTTGATTTCTAGAACTGATGCGGCTCCAGAAAGAGCCGTGTAAGAAAGTAGTGGCAGAAAGTCAAAGGAAAAGATCCGTAGTTTGCCAAGTAACAAGACCTCTTACATCAAGCTAGCCACAAACGTCGCCCTATGGTCAGATTGCGACAGCATCTGCAGCAGATACTATTGTGGTTTCAGACTTGTAATGGCTAAGCCTGTGCATGGTTTGGTTCCAAACCGGCCAACCCGCCGACCCAACCCAAATCAAACCAGTTTCGCGGTTTGCCCATTAGATGGTTGGGCGTTGCTACCTAGAGGCCCCGCTCATGCGGAGTCCTGTGCGATGGCCCATTAGTAGGCTAAGCATGGCCTGGGCAGCGCGCCTAATACAAAGGATGTCAGCTTGCGCGTAAGTTGCATTCACATATCCCAACAGCAGCTGACAGCTAAATGCAGTAACAAAAAGCAACTATCTAGACTATCTAGCTACACTCTGTGTTTTTTAAATCTAGCCAGACTTACTGATAATCCTACCAATTTTTTGAAAATAAACATAAGTTTTACATACGGCTAGTCGTGACTAGATTTGAGGCACTAGATTTTTTGGAACCCACTAGGATTATTGTTTTGAGGCACTTACTAGTAGCTACTAAATCATTTTAAAGGCAGGTACTACACTTCCGATTTGGCCAATTTAACTGCCAGATTTTTCTCATCGCTTACCCGATTCTGACTATCTAGCTACCCGATTCTCTTGAGGGTAGCTATTAGGCTCCGTGATTCACCTGCCATATTAATCTGGACACTTGCCAGGTTCTGATCAAATAGCTACCGGATTCTTTCGAAGGCAACTACTAGGCTTTCTGATTCAGCTACCATATTGTTTCGAACACTTTTCAGGTTGTGACTACCTAGCTATTAGATTCTGAGCATTTCAATAACCAAATTAATTTGAAGGCTTACCAGGTTCTGATCGAATAGCTACCAGATTCTTTTGAAGGAAACTACTAGGATCTCCGATTCAGCTACAATATTGTTCTAAACACTTTTCAGGCTGCGACTACCTAGCTATTAGGTTCTTACAGTTTCAACAACCAAATTATTCTGAGTACTTGCCAAGTTCTGATAGCTAGCTACCTGATTCTTTTGAACGAAGATTCCTCAACTACATTATTTTAGAAAGAGCTACTCACATCGCCAATTAGTTTATACCGGAGGGAGTACAGGGTTTTTTGTGTAATCCTACTTAAACCGTATATGCACAGGGGTAATGACAAGTGTGCAGTCCTACTGCTTTCGAAATTGGCAATTATTCAGTCCTGACACTTTTTGGAAAGACCTAATGCTTATTTATTTTCTAGAATCTGTAATGCTTTCACTGTTTGATAGCTGCTATTTCTTAGATAATTTTGTGTCATGGCCAAGGGACCTACTTTTTTTTAGAGAAATATAAGAGATAAATTTTTGCTATTTTTGTGAGGTCTAAAATCTTACTATTTACAATAAAATTGCATTTTAGAGATATTTACGCGAGAGTAATACAACCTGACATGCAAAAGTGTTGCAAAATAATACTGTACTTGGCAAATTCTCAGATCGTCAATAGCCCAAAATGCTCAATGTTTCCGTCTGCCCTGGTATCACATAGTGCCTGGGGCAGGGTCTAACTAGCGCTGACCAACCATGGGTGGCAAAAACAAAGGATGCTTGTTTTGGTCTTTTTTTTCTCTTTTCTAGGCACTGAACTTTGAACTTCATAGATAGAGAAATGGAAAATGTGTAGCAAAAGGTAATGGCAAATGTGTGAAAGTTCATTTACAAAAAGTAATGCAAGTCCTTGAAGATAATAGTTCGATAAATGATGCATACCTCCTTTGGCAACAACTTCACCTTCATCAGACACATTTACAGTTAATGTTCTGTTTCTCCAGAGAGACTTGCGTATGTGAAATACCCAAAGCTAGAAAGGTAAAATCATATATTTGTTAGTGCCAACATTTTCCTAATCATAATTTTCTTATAAAGGCATGAACTGTAGGAATAAAGCATAAAATTAACTACCTCAACATTCACTTTAGAATTAAGGTTGCCACTCTCATCCTCGCATATGCCCAGCAACAAATTCTCTAACTGACAACAGCGACAACAAATTATGTAAGCCAATAACATACAGACTAGAATGTATTGTGTATTATTTTCATATTACTTCAAACCTAATAAATCCATACTACATCTACCTCAACTGTAGTAGAGATGTGTTTTCCATTAACACATCTGATGACATCACCGTCTCGTATTCCAAGTTTTTCAGCGAGAGAGCCTTCTGACACCTAAAACTTGTAATAACCACTCAATATGCATGATAGATGAACACTCACAAGAAAGCTAACCGGAGTCTAGTAATAAACAGCGTACACATGCATATACCTCTTTAACAATTAGGCCATCATCAATATTGCACATGTACAATATATTCTCAGCAAGGGCAATGTCTACAAACTTGATTGACCAAAACTTCATTCCAAGGTGAGGCCGAGGGATGCACCTACACCAAAAAAATCATCCAGTATACACTACAAATGAGTAAACATGAGCTCAACAAAATTTATATCTACTGTATCAAAAAAATAACAATACTATACCAAAATTATCTTTTTTGCCCTGCTAGACAAAATATTTTTATTAGCAAATAGTGTTTCTCTGACCATAAGTTCATGTTGATCTAAGCTACACCAGATAAAGGGTATTCCCTAACAACTTCAAAGAAATCAAAGTGGAAAACTCAATTGGAGAGTAATAAACTAAAGAACTAAGTTTGTGCGAATTGGCTTTGATCGAGTGTTGTGAACATTGATTCACAAGAGAACTGCCATACCGAAGAAACACAGAATATCAACGAGGGATTGGTAAACATAGGTCTAGATGAGAGATTAACTTCGGGGAGATTAGATTGATTCTTCTTGCTTCTCTAACATGGATAGAGGACATCCTTACATGCTAGATGCTTAGGCCCTTTACGGATTTATCTTTTCTAACATGATATGTATACTTAAGCAATTAGACTCCTTCAATCCTAAATATCCTAGTGCAGTAAGGACTCCCGGCCTCTCAATGTTGGACTCTCTGCTGGTAGTTCACACTCCACAACATCAAGAATAGACTGGAATTAGATAGCCTTTGATGAAGCTATGAATCACCACCAAGGTTTTCGATTCGCCGGCTAATCGCTGGTTAGTTACCGATTAATCACCTAGTCGCTGTAGGGAGGGTGGCTACTGGCTAGCTGCAGCAACTTGACTAGACGAGAAAGTCACGCAACTCAAAGGCTAGCCAGCAACTAATCTCCGACTAATCAGTGACTATGAGCCCACCATACTCGCGGCCAGAATTTTGGTTTAGGACACCACCGGCCATCGATCTACTTTGCTGAAGGTGTCACGTGAGGGAAAGAAGAAAGCATGGGGAAGGGAGAGAAGGATGTCGCAGTGGCAGCTATTGTGAAACAGAGCATTGTCCCACTGGCCACTTGCCTCCTTCTAGTTGGAATGGACGGCATAGATTGCTTGGAGAAGTATGGACGCACTGGATTGCTTAAAGAAAGCTAGAGTTTTTTATTGGGCCTTCATGGGCCAGTTATGCCCATACTTATCAACAAGGAGTCTGTCTTCTTCCTGGAGCTCATCTGGACTGCACCGAAGCAACGGCCGCCAGGAGCTTAGCTTCTGGTTACCTCGTCTCCTTCAAGCTGATCTACCACTACAACTCCATCTTCGACCATCCCTGCTGCCACGACATCTCCCTCTCCTCTCATCCTCTACTGTAAAAAGTAAAAATAACTGACTAGTTGGGGCAACTTTGGGCGATTAGTCCCAACTAGTCAGTCACCAACTAATCTACCTAGTCTTTTAGCCAACTGGTGGGCGACTCGACTTGACTTGGCGAATAAAAATCTGAGGAGTTCAACTTCCAACAACAAGCAAAAATAGTAAATAAGAATATTTTAGTGGCGGTACAACAGAACTAAAGGAAAAAAGAACGTACTGAAATTTCCTCCATAGCTGCAAGCACTTGACTAAAATGGAAGATGGCATAAATGACCCTCTCGTGTTGCCATTGACCATTCCCACAATTTTTCCATCAAAGTCAATGAGTGGCCCTCCCTTGCCATACTAGAAAATTGTATTGGAAACATTCAGACACAATAACGGCAATTGACAAAAATATAACCTCAAAATAACATTGCCAAAAATAGCAGGATAATGAACAATTCAGTCTCAAGATAAAATACAGTTTGTACCTTAGCATGTAGGTCTGCACCATCTACATGCATATAGTGATATCTTTGAAGCAAGTTTGGTTTCGAGTTTTTCACCACACCATGGCTTATCCGTAGAAACGAACTCTCATCTCTTCCAAGCTCAAAAACTTTGTCAGCGTGTTTCACACCATCATTGTAAAGCAGTATATGGACAGGCTGATCTACTTTAACACTGAAAAAGGCCAAATCATAGTGCTTCTGAAGATACTGCAGGTGGGCCTTTTCGGTGGTGTTACCCCGCAGGTGAACAAGAACCTATAAACAGTGCAAAATGCAAGATTTATGTGTTTCTAAAAATTACAACATAAACTACCAAATTTGCTAGTTTATCATACAGCAATGACAGAGGTAGAACTTATCCTTTTATTTATGCTTCTAAGAACACACACAATGCACACACATAGCAGATGATTACTTGCATCCCAACTCCTAGGCCTACCCCAACTTGCTTGGGAAATAGGCTTTGATGTTGTTGTTGCATTTAAGTAACTAATTAACTTCAGTTGGTTGGGAATGCATTTCCTCCTAATAGACCATGATACATTTAAAATATGTGATTGAACTCTATCAATTAGGAAATATTGAGATGTTCATATCTATACATATCAGAACAAATATGTGAGCAAAGTCTATCAAATAGAAAATACTGAGATGTTCACATCCTGCTTGATTATGATAACCCCTTCCTGTCCAGCCAACTTTTCCCTAGTGTTTGGCTAACCAGAACATTTCTTCCTTTGTGGTTATTCTTCCACAAAAGGTTATAAATAAGTTCACTGCCGCACAATTCAGCAACCGCTAATTAAACCTTAACCACTGAGAGCACCAATCAACTAGCATTATTCTGAAGGATATAACATTCAAAAGCAGCCAGTTCCTGGTGGTTAATTTGACAATTCAGAAGGGACATTCAAATGTCAAACTATTTAGCCAGCTAAGAAAGAGCAAAATAAAACTGGGTATTTGTTATCAAATCATGAAAGTCACATGTTATTTCTAGTAGTCTTAGAAGGGAACTGTTACGTTTGCATTGTTGATGTCCTGAGGGAGCAGCTACCAAACATCTTCCGTGTTTCCTTCCTTAAGCAAATATGAACCACAAACCCCCCAAGTTTAACAGTTTGCACGGGATGTATTGTTGAGAAATAATAGCAGAATATAAATAACTTTTGCGCTGAACCAAAGTTAAAATATTCTTAAGAACTCACCTCAGCATCAATATCATACTTTTCTTGTCCTAACCAGGCGTTCATGGACGATGACTTGGTGCAAATTAGACGTGATGTTGTCAAAACCGTGCCAATCTTATTCTTCTCATCCCAATGAACCCAGAAACCACAGCATCGTGCTAGCGGCTTACCATCTACAAATTCTGAAAATGTCAGCAAAAAACTATGTCTCTATGATGCTAGCAAATAAAGGGCCAAGGTATCATTGTTATTACCAACAGTGGATGTAAGTCCAACCACAGATTGAGCAGCATAAAGCACCGCCTTTCTTGCAGGTTCACGGTCAGGAACCAAATTTGGATCATCAAGCACGCACTTGAAACCTCTAATCATGAGTGTATTAAGCGTGGGCCATGCCCTGCGGCGAGCTACAAGAAAATAAAAATATAAAGTAAACTCCACTACCCAAACATATTATATGACTTTTGCGGTATTAGGAAGATGATATGTCGTCATCTAAGGAGGGGAATTGATACTTCAAGGATACACCGCTACACTAACTCGAATCTCAAGTTATGTGGCACATCTCACCAACATGTGCTACCAGCAAGACATGTACACATCCTAAAACTCAGACATAGTGGAGTTGCATATACTAAATATTGCAAGAACATATGCTAAAATAACTCAGCGGTACACTTGTACTGGACATAGTATATGGCTGCGCCGATTAATTTGGGCCGTAGAGAGTACTAGTGTCCCTTCCTATCAACAAAATAATTTGATCCATGGACAACACCATGGTGGTAAAGGCCATAATTCCAGAGAAGTCATTTCCGCATGGCATAGAAGGGGAGATCATAAGCGCATATACCGTAAAATTCGATTTTGGATGGAATCAAAAAGACATCTGGTGGGATCACAACCATAGAATATGACCCAAATAGGAATGCATAAATTTGTCTCATACACAATGAGGATGATTACAACAGATATATTTTACACCGCTATAATTGGAGATGCTATTGTTCCTAGGACAGAAGTTCTGGTTCTTGTATCCTTGGTACTAAATGGTGTGCACGATAATAAAGGAAGCGAGAGGGCTTGAAGAACAAACCTAGCTTTGCCTTGATATCGCCTCGCGCTTTCTTAATTGTTTCCCATACACTTTCGTCAAGATCATACATCTCATCCGGTACGTGGAGCTCGCGAAGGGGGGAGCTTCCTGCTGACGAGACCTCCTCCTCCTCCCTTTCCTCATCATTCTCCTCCTCCTCCTCCTCCCTTTCCTCATCCTCCTCCTTCTCCTCCCTGGTCCTCTTGCGTTTGTTCGATCTCTGGTTCCCAGCCGCCCTCCCCTTCCTATTCCTTCTTTGTGGCGATTGGGAGCCCGAGGATTGGGGCCGCGTACGCACAAGCGCCATGGACCGAGCCGTCGTCGTGGGCATGGCGGCGCCGGTGGAGCTGCGGCCACGGCGGGGCGCAGAGGCTCTGGACCCCGACGCCACTCCCTCTTGAGCGGCGGCGCCGGTGGAGCTGCGGCCGCGTCGGGGCTTAGGGGCTCTGGACCCCGACGCCTCTCCCTCTTGAGTGGCGGCGAGCGGCATTGTTGACCTAGGGAGGAGCGGGTCGGGGCCGGAAGCAAGCCGTCGACCGCTCACGATCGCCGGGACGCTCGCGCGCCGCTGCGTCGGAAAGGTTGGGGAACTGAAATTTGGGTGAGCAAACCCTTTACCAGTTTACCTGATCAAACCCACGGGTCCTTGCCAAGGACTCCTTGGGGAATTTGATCTTTGCCCAAGTTACATGGACTTTCCAGAAACGCCCTCCTTTATTTCGTCGTAGATGATTACTTCCACCTTTGATCCTTTGCCTCCGTATTTATCCATCCCCCTTCTAAAATACTCCCTCTACATACTAAAAATAGACTAGATATAAAAGTGAGTGAATCTTTCAAAAACCAAACATCTTATAAAACAAAAGCGGAGGGACTATAATCCTTTTTAAAAGCTAATTTAAAAGGTTTTATATTAGGAACGAGGGTAGTATATTTGTAGTGCACAATTTGGTTAAGTTGCTAAGATATGAGTATTTGCATATTTTGCCACACTATATATTTTTATTGCATATTTGCCTTATAATCGCCACATGTTGCTGACACATAACTTGACAAATATGTAAAGCGTAAAAAGAAGTGTTGCAACTGGTAACTTTCTAACTTATATGACTACACAAACGTGGCAAATACTCAATTCATTGCTAACCCACCATATCACTTGAATAATTGTTGATTCTGTTTTTTTCGAGGATATGTCAAAGATGTACCATAGATTTATAGAAGAGCGCAACAATTTACAAGAACATGCTAAACGATGCGAGCAGCACAAGCACGCACATCCACGCCTCTCACTATCAGTTTGCACCCACCCACACATACCATGACCCAAGTACTGAGTTCATCCCTAACCCATGCAGGCCAAGGCCTCCACAGAGCATTGCAGCCGTATATTGCTGAAAGTTCTGACGCTACACTGCTTCCATAGTGACCAACATGTAAGAATCACCAGGATCTCTAGAAAGCCTTCTTTCTTTCTTTGTGTTTGTCAGATATCCAGCAACCACGGAACAAGGATGGATTCAGTCCTGGTGGTGGTATCACTAGATGGGCAAAGTAGAAGACTCTAAACCATACCTCGTGAGCATACAAGCATTGGATCTTGATGTGGTTGGCCATGTCCTCCTCTTGCAGGCAAGTAAAGCAATGATCTATTCTTGCAGCCTATGTTGCATCCTCATGTTCGAAGTCCAAAACCTTTATTGGACCGTCAACCACACAAATATTTTGCATTTGAGTGTGGCCCTTGAATTCTATATATGCAAATAGCAACATCAAACCTTGGCATAGCACAGTGTAGGTTGGCTTGGTAGTATACAGTCCAGGCGGCGATTTTGGCCATGAGAAGATGTCCTCATGGGCCGGGTCCCGACTCACACCGGTGATGGAAAGCCATAGTTTAACACAATGGCTTACAACTTCAGTGTCCATCCTGCCCGATATGTCCTCCATCCAGCGGTTGCCTTAAGGCATCTTTGAAAGTGCATGGAGCCTCCATGTGTGATTTTGGTAATTAATGACAATCTTTATGGACTAATGTTTACATTGAATCATATGTGTAGGAGTTGTCTATAGGCCCCGCTTGAACCATATGTTGGCTTCAAGGTTGCAATAAGAAGAAATGAGGTGCAAGTTCAAGATAAGTCAGCTCGAAGAGATCATATGCTTAAAACTTACCATTCATATGGTGTTCATGTATATGTGAAGATGTATCGAAGAAGGTTCTCTCCCATCGTGGAGTGAGGGGGAGCAATCCGTAAGACTTCATAGTGCAAGGACAATCAAAAATGGTATTCCATCTTGTCGCGGTCAAGATCGGCATCATCTAGCTCAAATGGAATACGCAAGGTTAAGGTTTTCTCTTGATAGAGTTTCTTTCTTACCGATTTCGTGGTTTAGTTGGGAGACCGGTTTGTAGGCTAGACGTCGTACTATCAAGGGGCTCTCGAGTGAGTAACTCAATCGTATCGTTCGGAGTGCGGTCAAACCTTTGCATCCTTGCATCATCTTTCTTGGTTGTTATTTCAATCCTATTCATGTGGTGTTTTAGAGCTTGTGGTTATTTCCATGACAAGCTCTAGTTCATCGAAAAACGGATTTCGCGTAGATCACTTGTTGCGTTTTTTATATTGGAGTTTTCTCGGTTCTCCCCGTTTAGAGGTTTCAGTCTAAAAATCATATACTCCCCCACTTGTTTTCACAATTTTAATTTTTATGGTGGTAGCTCTTGTCGTCCTCTTTCCAACAAAATTGGTTTCATCGTTTGGATTTTTCAATCTCAAGTTATTTGCATTTCAAGTTTGAGTTTTAAAAGAAAAAAGAAAACTAAGAATTTCACATTGAGATTTTGCAGGTTTGTTGATTTCATCATTGGTTACGTCCAGAATTTTGTTTCAGACTTCTTTTTAAACTTAAAAGTATGATTTCTAAATTTTTGAAAATAAAGGGCTACATGTAGCTCACCTCCATTTGCAGTTTTGGGTTATCTACATTCTTCATTTTTTGTTTTACTTTAAATCCAAACCATCTTATCTTATGTGTTTTAATAGGGAGTAGATTAGACACTTCTTTGGTGAGTAGAATGATAGAAAATATTTTCCTTAACAGAGTTATTTTTATTTTTATTTTCCCCTAAAAAAAGTTATATTTGTCCAGGCAAAATACTACCAAGATCTTGGTGTATCTTTTCAGTGGGATTAAAGGTTGTAACAGTTGCAGTACAGTTGAACATAACTGGTGTGGGCGTGTGGCCGAATGGATCAGGCCATGTTAACCAGCTTGCCAGTTAAACGGTGCATCTTCTCATGTGTTAGAACTAGCCATAGATTGCAAGAGCTTACGATCTTGAACTGACATTCTCGAGATACATCTTCTTCCATTTGTCACATGCGACCATAGTCGCAATCTCATTGGCTGATAATATGTTTGACACAACCTCATTGGCTACGACTAAGAGATCAGTGACTGGCAGAAACCTGAAACAACAACGCTAAATCTCATTGGACCTTGCCAACCAGGGCCAGGAAACAAAGATAACAGCAATACGAAAGTTCGGAGGAACGGATTACCAACTTTAACTGTCCCGGGCAAGGATTGGTGCCCACTTGCACCAGCTCGCGAGCATCAAGTACATCGCCAAATGATTCTGTGTAACTACAACATTCTAGTGCAATGAGATGATTCCCCTAATTTAGGTATCTCTTCACAACTTCATGAGATAGAATCGTTGAACAATTCTTTGTTGCACACGAAATCGATATGAGGATAGGCCCTCTCTGGGAGCACCACAACGGTACAGTAGTTCGAATCAGCCGTGAGGTCCACTTACACAAGTACCAGTACATTTGTCATTCTATCTTGACTTTCAGAGATCCCGTGCATATACTGCAAGTGGTGCATATACTGCAAGTGGTTAGATGATCTATAAGATGAACGCATGGTCACTCCCTGCAGAATATCCTTCAAGCCAAGTCTTGTGGATGTGTGTCAGTTCCAAGCCCTCTGGAGTCTTGGGCTGCAAGTTCAAGCAGATCGGTAGTTCAGCATGCAGTGTGCGCACATAACTACTGCAGGGCATATGCAAGGATTTCTGCGGAAATCTGATAATTTACCTTCATATTCACCAGAAGAGTTGTCCGACAGCAATATTGCGCATCACCTGAGTGTGGCACAAGCATTAGTATGGACACGCGATACAATGAGGAAACACAAGACAAGTAATTACGGTGAATCCAAGGATTATGGATAACTGACGGCGTGCAATAACTTAATTATGTGAAGAGTTCTTAGGATCTATACCTTCCATCTCCCAATTGTCAAACCTCACCAACCAGTTACTTGTACCAATCGGTGATGAAACAAGGCGGTCCACCCATGCTCGGAACTTTTTTCCTTGTTGGTCACCATAGCATGAACTCAGTGCATCAATGCATGCATGAAGTGACCGCTCAGTTCCACAAGGTTGTATCAGTGTGCCATTTTGATGCTATACAAAATAAGCTATCAGTCTAAAGTAAGCTACAAAAAAGATCAAAAATTGCTTCGCAAAAATTACATCCAGTTTCTCTTCTGACATGTACAAAAGAAACGACATGGTAATGCAGAAAACATATGAAGAAACATAAACCGGGTTAGTCTAAGAAACAAGGGAATGTACTTACAGTAATGCTTTTCAAGTACTGCATAACTGATGGAGAATTCTGAACCTCGCCCCTCCGCCACTTCTCATAGAGAACATAAAACTTCACCACTATATCCGCAGGCTTGATGGTGTCTACCTTCAGGTATGGGAATTCAAGATCTCTTACAGACACACTAGGTCCTAGTTTGAAGTGTGCAATAGCTTGCATGATACCAGAAGCGCATCTCTCAGTTGAATGAATCATCTTAAAGTTATCCCTTCCTTTATCTTCATACCACTGAAGAAGCTCCTCTTGGGCATTGCTGACCTGAATATGGTTTAGAAACTCTGTATTAAGCTTATATGGGTAATCATTGTCACCAATGAACTTCACTGAAACACCTTCAAACAACTGCTTTTACACTGACCATGACACCATAGGCAGATGGAACGCTGAATAAATCCGCATCATTTCCAGAGTCACCACACACAAGAACATTGCTTGGTGGTTTCCCACACAAATTGAACTTCTCAAGTAAATATACAAGAGCCTGCCCTTTCCCCGCACCTCGTGGCAATACATCTAGGGCCTCCCCGCTACTATAGATTATCTTCACATCTAGCTAATCACAGAAAGAAAGCAGTAAAGTCCAAATAAAATACCGCTAAATAATGCTCTGGTCCTAACAAAACTCAGTCAAAAATTCAAAGCAAGAGAGAAAAAGAAGATCACCAAGGCCTGTCTTGCCTTACCCCACATTCCTGCAGTTTCTGGGGAAGAGAATTAATCACTTCCTGAGCACCCTGCTTGTCAACAAAAAAGCTGACCTTGTGAGGACCTTGATTCCTCTCTGGCTGCATCCACAAAAGACAAAGTGAAAAACAGATATCTTAGTTCAGCTAGTAAAATTTGAAACAACCTATCGAAAAGTAGCCGTGCAACCCATTGGACATGCCTGAGGTTTTAGCTGAGGGAACTTAGCTGTCTCCTGAACAACAATATCCTTATCCCACCTGTTATTCAGCAATTCCTCCCAGCCAACATCAGGAGTCATCTCCTCACCATACGCTATCACGGTGCCCACCGACATGATGGTGATGTCCGGAGTGAGCAAAGGCTTTATCTTCCTCAGACCCCTGTAACTGACCGGTGTTCTTCCGGTGGAGAACACCAGCAGAGAATCCTGGGAGTACTCCGACTCCCAGAGCGCCTGGAAGCGAAGCAAGGCCAAGTTCTCCGGATCATGGTGATCGACCTGCATGTCAGGTGCACAACCCAAAAGTCAAAACAGTGGCCAGACACAGAAATGGTTGGGCAGGTTCTTTCGGGATAAACGAAAGGATCCAATCGAGGTACGCACCATCGTCTGGTCAAGATCCGAAACGATCATAAGACGGGCAGAACCGTCGAGCCTGTCCATTCTTCGTCGCGGCGCAGCCGAGAACGACGGACCTGCAGAGACTGCTGAAAACGTTTGATGGTTCTGCATCCTGTACACTTGTCTGAAACAAGCAGGACAAGTATTTCTCCTTCTTATAAAGTATTGTTCAATCATATATTGGTTAGCTCTGTGAAAACAAGCTGGACGAGCACTTGTCCTTGTTTGAGACTATTCTTCAGCCATCGGCTGCTAATAAGGTCTTTTATTTCGGCAAACAAAACAATGGCTTCAGATAGATTAAACAACTATACTAACCAAGAAACTGCTGTAGCAGAGCAGGTAAGAGTAAGACAGCAAACTGAACCATCCATGCTTATCCGTACAGCAAAAAGAAATAAGCAAGAACTTGAAGAGAGCGTGCGACTTCACTAATCTATTAGTTTATCTTCCAGGCGAAATCGATGCCGACAGGGAGTCCAACCAAGTATCCACCACGATTTTTTTTCTCTCGAAAGCGCGCTTATCATTTCGTGTAAGAAGGAAAGGCAAGCATCGATTTGTGGCAAGGAAATGTACATCGTAATCAACAGAACCATGCTAGCGCAGCCCAAACCGTCGAACACCTTGAATGCATGATGATTTTGAGGGGAAGACGGAAGAGAAGACGAAGTGGGGCGCGGGTCGCTCCTACCTCAGCTGCGTGGCGGACGGCGGCGGCAACGGCCCGGAGGAGGAAGATGCGGAGGACGGGCAGCGTGGGAGGAGAGAGCGATGCGGGACCGCGACGAAGACTGACCGGGAGCGAGTGCGCGAGTGGAAATGCAGCTACGAGGAACCTTCCGTTGGAGCACTTGTTTATGACTTCGTCGGCTTCCACTGATGAAACCGGTGAGTGCGGAGGGAACCCCCTTTTCTCAAGAACAAAGAATAAAAAAAAGTCACAAAACAATTTTAGAAATGCTCCATATTTTCTACTGTTTTTCTCAAGAACAACAATAAAAAAATGACAACAAAGATAAAAATTGCTATTGGACGAAAACAGCAGGATTTTTTCTTGCTGTAAACATATTCTATTACTGTGATACAAAAGTATGTTCAGGAGAAAGTAAAAGGGACATGAAGTCATGGATGGCTGCTAGTCAATGATGTGAGACTGGACTAGCCTTCTATACTAGCTAGTAGATGGCCATAGCTTTCTTGATTTATTCCACATTGGTTGCGGTAAGTTGTTGCTTGGTTTACAATTAAAGTTTTTTTTTAAACGGAGGTAAAAACTTTGCCCCCATGTATTGATTAAGTAGAAGTTTTACAAGACTATAGAAAAATATTTATTACAACGATCACTCTCCCGTCATCATTTGGCTCAAGCGCTTAGCACCCGCTAAGACCCACAAACATGATTCTTTCTTGCTTATCAAAGACTACGTGAGAGGGTGCATGCTTGTTGTGGAAGACCCTAGCATTGCCTTCATTTCAGACTTTCCAATCAATGAGCAAAGTGAGTGATGACATAGCCTTGCGACCGGGATAGAGCTCCCCGACATCGTCTTACACCATTCTGAAATATCGAGGCCCGCCCATTGACTAGTATTGATCTCCGGGATGCCCATCCTTTCCTTTGCGAGCCCTCAAAGGCGTAGGGTGAAACAGCAATGGACAAATAAAGGGTTGACGAACTCCACACGTTGCTTACAAAGAGGACAAAGCCCATAATTTGGCCACTCTCGCTTCTCCAAGCAATTCACCGTTCAAATTCTATTTTAGGATGAAATGGCAATGGACAAATGAATGGTTGACGGACTCTACATTGCTTACAAAGAGGACAAAGCCCACAATTTAGCCACCTTTTTTTCTCCAACCAGTCCACCGTTATTCTATTTTGATTGAGACAAGCCATACAAAAACTTCATCTTAGAAGGCGCACAAGCCTTCCAAATCGTCTTATTCATGCTAGAAGATGTGGACCTCAAAAATTGCACCTCGTATGCCAACTTGGCCGAGTGCTGGCCACTAGGCGTGAGCCTCTCCATACAATTAGAGTGACTTGACTGTGAACTGAACATGGTAGATCGCCTGCTCACCAGCACAAGCGTAAAATTAGACAATATAAAGAAGCAAAATGACATGATTCAGAGGACGGTATAAATGGTACATGGCTCAATGCCCAAAAAGCAAGACATACCTGGAACGGGGCATGCATTTTGTAGAAACTAACGTTACACCACGACACGAGTCAATTGACATACATCTGGAGTACAAGGGGTCTTACATTCTCCAGCACATGCTGCAGAAGATAAACCACAGGGAAAAAAAAAAACTAGTCGTCTGCGGCCATATACCACATGAAGAGCGATGAACTGACACATCCTGGTTTCATCACCCTGAAGACAGTTCAACGAACATATATCTGCCACTGTAAAACGGGTTTGACATTCTCCCACACATTGCTCCTGAAAATTCACTTGTTTGGGGCACACAACATGAAGAGTGATGCAGTGACACATCCTGATTTCGTTATCGTGAAGATAGCTTCAGACATTGGTATATCAAGTGTTCAATCTAGCAACTACAAAATTCAGAAAATTCTAGCTATGGCTGAACTTCTATCAAACTGGTAAGTACTGTGGGCTAGGAAGGCTGTAGAGGTGAGCGATGACTCTGCAGACCTCCTGAATCCCTGCCTCGTCAGCATCAAATAGCGTCCACCACGGTGGGTCTTCTGGAAGGGGAACTCCGGATCTCCTGGCCGCAGCGTACATAACCCCGCATGCTACTACCTCGCTCTTGAATCTCACACAGAGAGTTGTGCGCAAGCTGGTAAGCAAAATGAACAAAGAAAGGTTAGTTTCTACCTAGTACTAGTACAGATAAAAAGTGGTCTAATGAAGACAACTGTAATAGGACAAGAGCAATTCATGCAATTTGGAGGTATATGATGTTGATCTTATCCGCTGTCTCAAGATGAGGAAATAATTCGTGATGACAAATTGACAAGAAGGGATCTGGGATGCAACTACTGGCAATGCCAATAACTCGAGATGTCTGAGTTTGACGTTTCACAAGCATAACAGCAGCACAAGAATAGCTTGAGATAAAAAAAAAAAAACATCATCAACCAATTTCACCAAAGAATCTCACTAAGTAACTGGATACTTGTGAGGGTGCTCAACATGGCAGACGTACCCCAATTCCTTGAGCACGCGTCTCTCCAGCCTCGAGAGATCCGTGACCAGTTCTTCCTGCAGGACAACAAACAAGGATTTGTTATTTCACTTTGCCGGTAACTAAAATCCTACGCCGTGCCTCCTGCATTCGATCCTATGGAACACGCGGATGACGCTCTCCAATCCCCTGGGGCTCTCCTCCAGCTTCGACGATAGCCAGACGCACGTCGCCGCGACTCTCTGCAAGCAGGCATGATGGGAAGCAATGGTCGGATGAAATTTCAGTTGGTTGTCGCCATTGGAACATTATTATTATGCAGGTTCAGTGAAA
The DNA here is from genome assembly GCF_019359855.2 of Lolium perenne. Classification (NCBI taxonomy): domain Eukaryota; kingdom Viridiplantae; phylum Streptophyta; class Magnoliopsida; order Poales; family Poaceae; genus Lolium; species Lolium perenne. The sequence continues at coordinate 40,815,634 of NC_067244.2, read as the reverse complement.
TCGGAATGAGTTTGGGGGGGGGGGGGGTGCTTAATCTCACCTTGACGCTGATCCGGGCGAGCGACTGCTTGCAGGAGAAGCGGTGGAGGAGGACCTGCGCCGTGTTAAAGGGCGCAATGAAAATCGAAGGTTCTCCCACCAGCAATTTAACAGAATCCAAGAGAGGAAGAGGACGAGGGGGAGAAGGGATGCTACAGTACGGGTTTAGGGATTCAGGGGAGGATACACTCGGAGCAGGATCCCGGCCTCCTGGACGAGCTGGCAGCCGTAGGCGCGGAGGGAGGCCTCGGCGGGCTCGTCGACGCCGTCGCGGCGGGACGGCGAATCCCGGAGCTGCTCCGCCGGCGGGTAGAACGTGTCGATCGCTGTGTACGTCATCCTTCCTCCACACGCCCGCGCAAGGTCGGTGGCCGGCGACGGCGTCGGGCGGCGTGCGGGTTAGGTCGGTAACCGTGCGCGGCCTGCGGCGTGGAGGAGTAACAATTTTGAAATATACTGGGAATTTTTAGAAATACCAAACCTAAACCATCTCTCTGACTCTGACTTGGACCGCCCACTCACCGCCGCCATATACCATCTCGTGTCCTAGTCCAGTTTCGATTGGCCAAAACCATGGAAGCAGATCGACCGGCTCCGGCGGCCGCGGCCGCAACAGCGGCATCGGTGCTGGGCAACGACGACCTCCTCTGCGAGATCCTCCTTCGTCTCGGGTCAGCCTCCTCCGCGCCGCCCTCGTCTCCAAGCGGTGGCTCCTCCAGGCCTCCAACTCGGCCTTCCTCCGTCGTTTCCACAGCCGCCACACGCCCCGCCTCCTCGGCTTTTATATCAGCCAGTATGGTTGGTACGAGTTCGTGCCGCTGCTGCAGCCTCCAGAGCTCGCTGCCCTCTTGCAGCGTGCGGTCTCATTCGATAGCGACAACGCCTTCTTTCCCGGATGCACGCAGATCTACCATTGTTGGAACGGCCGCCTCATCTCCGGGATCCACGAAGGCGGCGCATACAAGTACTCCCTCGTAGCGCCTCTGCATGCAGAGGAGTCTATTGTTGCCCTCCCACCGGCTCCGCTGCCAAGCCTTTACGGTGACACGATGTTCACTGAGATTTTCCTACCTGAGGATGGTAGCCGCGATGATATCACCTTGGTGCACCTTTGTAAGGTCGGCCGAAAAGTCTACGCGGAGGTGTATGTCCTCGGTACGGGCGGATGGAGCGTCTCTGCCATCACCGAGACTGTTTTAGCGCCACAATATGCCACAACCTTTGTCATAGATATGCTACCGCCCGTCCATGGCAAGGTCTTCATGGTGACCACCCTTGGGTACACACTGGGTCTAGATTTGGCTGCTCCGAGCTTCTTCACCCTCGAGCTCCCGACCGGGGTGCGGTACAACTACATTCTATCATGTGTAAAGAATTCTGGGCTCCATCTTATCTACGCAGATGGATTTCAACTTAGTGTGTGGCTCCATCAGATGACGGGCGACAACAGTGGCTGGCTGCTGTTGGACACATTTTGCATACGAGAGGCATGTGCACGCGTTGCGGGTGAAAGCTGGGTGTTAGGAGATGATGATTTTATTTGGCTTGTTGCAGTTGGGGATAATGCCGAGTTTGTATTCTTGGATCATGTAGCGGGGGGCATTGTCTTCTATGTTCATCTCAAGAAAAGGGTAGTTGAGAAAGTCCATCAAAGAACTAGAGGTGTCCGTGCTAGCCGGGTACGAGTAGACCCCATCATGATGCCATGGCCACCTATCTTCCCGGCATGGATTGTCGGACATGATCAAGAGGAATGATCCACTACGTTTGATCTTTGTAATATCTTCACTAGGTAATTAAGATTTCTCTAATAGAAATGAATGTTTGCTGATGAGTCACATGGTAAATGGAAATTAATGAAAATTCAAAATCAGCCGGGTGGGTCTGATTGCATCTCCTGCGACTAATATATGATATTTCATTGTGTTTAATTTCTCTCCTTAGTTTTAACCTTGTTTGCATACATAGTATATTTGTCATGACTCTCAAAACAATTTGTGCAATTCATTACGTTTCCTATATGGCCAATACACAACATAATAGGGTCTTATGTACTTGATACTAAAATGATTAATAGAGTCTTATGAGTTTTTGCAAATGCGTGGCTTTGTGTCACAGACTTAAACACAGAACACTAGACGTCGCAGTCATGAAAGTTTGGTCGACCTCTGTTCATTTCAAAATAAGCAACTGAAGGTTATAGAAGGGTATTGTGAGATATCCAGCAGAATTGGACTAAATCTTCCCGGCTTCACCTGTGCAAGATATTGCCTTATGAAGACTTGTCTGATTTTCTTGTAGCGCACCAGTGTAATTTTTCTTTTTATAGACATGCAAGTGACAATGACAAGGAACTTTTATTTGTGTCTTGGACGGGATGGCCCAAACAATGCAACACGGTACACATGTTGAAGCTAGTATATAGTATACTTCCACATATATTGTGCCATGTCGCGCAAGTTTTTCTCGGAGATATATTGTAACAGCGAGCTAGTATTTTCAGGTAAATGCTCTGTCTCATATATAGCTCAGTATGTTCAGGACTTCAGGTCGTTATCTTAGACAACTTAGTATGTTTAGCCAGTTTAGGTAGAATGCATTGCCTTAGTGAGCTCACTATGTTCAGGCAAATGCATTGTCTTAGTGAGCACTAAGTATATATATTTAGGTACGTAGATGAATTGTACCAAATGCTGATGAGACACACTATATCTGGAAGCACCACTATGCGCTCATGGCCTTTCACCACTATACCGCTGAAAATTCAACATATCAACCTTTCACCTTAGAACGCTCCCTAAACAATAAACACTCGAAAATAACGACACTCTAGAATGTTTTCAATAAACGACAGTGAGATGATCATAACATGGGGTGGTTCCATAAGGCTAAGAGATATGTGCATTTGCAAGACATGGGTTGATTCCATCTTATAATTTTCTCTATAAGTAGCAGCTTACCTTTGTAATATCATAAAACCTAAAAATCCATTTCAAAAAAACCAGCAGAGCTTTGTTGTTCCCTAAAAGAAAAAGATCATAAAAAGCAACTACTCCATTTAGGTATGCTTACCCCAAAAGATATACCTACTTCCTTATATCCATACTAAATCAGCGACACGGATCGGAGGGAGTAACATATACTTTTTTCTGTTTCATTGATGGTTTTAGATTTTATTTTAGGAGAATTGGAGGGTTTTAGGCCTGGTCTGTGTGACAGCCTAACATTTTTTATTAGCAGACTGTGACAGCGTATCAGGTGTATAGAGATTGCCACTCGGATATGGGCCCATTGTCAGCCCAGTCCAGGCTGGCCCGTGGAGTTTCTCGGCCTACTTAGCTCCAAGCAGCCCTGAGGAATTCCACCGAACACCTCCCGAGCTCACTACTCCCGGCGGAAGCGGCGGCGGCAGCACCGTCACCGGCACCGGCGACTCCCAATCCCTCGCCGCCCGATCGTTGCCGCCGCGATGCGGTTCGATCTGGATGGCCTGACGGTGCACTTCCCGTACGCGGCGATCTACCCGGAGCAGCACGCGTACATGGGGGAGCTGAAGCGCGCCCTGGACGCGCGCGGCCACGCGCTGCTGGAGATGCCGACGGGCACGGGCAAGACGGCGGCGCTCATCTCCCTCATCACCTCCTACTCCCTCGCCAACCCCTCCCGCCCGCTCCGCCTCCTCTACTGCACCCGCACCGTCCACGAGATGGAGAAGACCCTCTCCGAGCTCCGCCTCCTCTTCTCCCACCTCCCGCCCGCCGCCGCGCGCTCCCTCCTCGCGCTCGGCCTCTCCTCCCGCAAGAACCTCTGCGTCCACCCGCAGGCGTCCGCCTCCGCCGCGCGCGACTCCGTCGACACCGCCTGCCGCCGCCTCACCGCGTCCTGGGTCCGGGAGAAGGCCGCATCCGACCCGGAGTCCACCCCGCTCTGCGAGTACTTCGAGACATTCGACCGCGCCGCTGCCGCCGGCGACCTCGCCTCCTTCATGCCGCCCGGGGTCTACACCCTCGCCGACCTCCGCTCGCTCGGCCGCGAGCGCCGGATATGCCCCTACTACCTCGCCAGGCAGATGGTCAAGTACGCCAATGTGGTGGTCTACAGCTACCAATATCTGCTCGACCCCAAGGTGGCCAGCATCGTGTCCAGGGAGATGCAGAAGGAGTGCGTGGTCGTGTTCGATGAGGCGCACAACATCGACAACGTCTGCATCGAGGCGCTCAGCGTCAGCATCCGCAAGCAGACGCTCGAAGGCGCCGAGCGAAACCTGCGGCGCATCAATCAAGAGATTGATAGGTACTGAGCATCGAAGAAGTGAAAAACTGGATCTTTTCAGGCTATTTTCCTTTAAGAATTAAATTCGTCAAATGTTTAGATGGATAGGTAAAGGTTGCCCACTAATTGCTCTGTTTGGTAGGAAGGTTCAAGGCCACCGATGCCAATAGGCTCCGTGCTGAATACAATCGACTTGTGGATGGATTGGCACAGAGGGGAAATCTGCCAAGTGAGTTTTCTTTCCCTCACCTCCCCCTCTGATTGCGTTGTTAATTATGGCCTTACCGGGAGAGCTTATAAAATTTTGTTTCTTGTGATGAAGTATCGGATGCTTGGCTTGCAAACCCATCCTTGCCTGATGACATCCTGAAGGAGGCTGTGCCTGGAAACATCAGGAGGGCTGAGCATTTTCTCGCTGTCCTGCGGAGACTTGTGAGGTTCTTAGATGGCCGCCTGGAAACGGAGAATGTTGAGAACGAGATGCCTGTTTCCTTTGTTGCTTCAATACATTCCCAGGCTGGAATTGACCAGAGAATGCTGAGGTTTTGTTATGACCGCTTACAGTCTCTCTTGCTTACCTTGGAGATAACCGATACAGATGAATTCATGCACATCCAGACCATCTGTGACTTCGCCACATTGATCGGAACTTATACACGGGGATTTTCTATAATAATTGAACCCTATGATGATAGAATGCCTAACGTTCGCGATCCTGTGATTCAGGTATCCAGCCAACCCTATAAGATTGTAATGCGATTGCTACGAAACTGCATTGGTGATGTGCTAATGAGGTTGTATGTGTTGCAGCTCAGTTGCCATGACGCTTCACTCGCAATACAGCCCGTTTTCGATCGTTTCCAAACTGTCGTCATCACTTCAGGAACTCTCAGCCCAATCGATCTCTACCCTCGCCTTTTAAATTTTAATCCTGTTATAAGCAGGAGCTTCACAATGTCCTTAACAAGGGATTGCATATGCCCCATGGTATTGACACGAGGAAGGTATGATCTGGATCCATTCGATCTTCATATTTCAAATTTGAATAATTGGAAACATACATATTAGATGCTTTTTATCCTAGTAAAAGAACAGGAGGCTAGTGCTAAGTTTATGTGACAGGTTTAGTTCTGAAAATTCCTGTTTTACTGGTGCTGTTGTGAATCTTGTTGTATAACTTCAACCATTCCATCATTTTCAGTGATCAGCTACCCGTGAGTACGAAGTTTGACATGCGCAGTGATCCTGGTGTCGTGAGGAATTATGGCCGCCTCTTGCTGGAAATGGCTTCTGCTGTTCCAGATGGCATAGTCTGTTTCTTTGTCAGTTACTCCTATATGGATGGCATTGTCAACAGTTGGAACGACATGGGAATTTTACAGGTTATTTCCCTCACCAGTACATTATATTCTGGTATAGATATGTCTAGAGTTTCATTACATGTAAAAATATCTTACCAAATTCTTGCAATAAATCTAGTCGTATAAGCGTTCATGAGTTAACCAAATTTTTAAATCAACCATTTCAATTAGACAACTAGACTGGATCTTCTGGAACAGTATCAGTTATAATAATAAGATATTAAATTAAATATTGTCTACCGTCTAATCCTTCTAGTGTCATATTTTCGTGATATGCCATGCAGGGTCCTCCATGCACCTGTATATATTAAAGAGTATCGACTACTTATATAGATACTATATGTGTTTTTACGGTCACTAACATGTATATGAAGTTGGATAGGTAGTACCCAACTACCCACCAGACAGTCATATATGCAATTTGGCTGTGTGTCTTCTAAACTTCTAGTAGAAGAGATGAAACTTTAGTAAAATATTATCCCCTTCCTCTTGTATTCAGGTGTGCATGCATTTCTTCAGCATCCATTTCTTCTTCCTCTTGTATGATTCTGTAGTTGCCTCATGTTGTCAGGACAAGTATAATGCATTAGTCCCATAAGAATGAACATCTCATGGTGTTATTGTGCAGGACATTATGCAACACAAGCTGGTATTCATTGAAACACCAGATGTTGTTGAGACAACATTGGCCCTGGATAATTACAGAAAAGCCTGTGATTGTGGAAGAGGTGCAGTCTTCTTCTCAGTTGCCAGGTTTGTTCTCTTAATTGTCTAAGACCAAACTTCAAAATACACTATCAGTATACTGCTGAACAGATGATATGATCTCTTGAAACTGTTACAGCATATAATCCACTTTTGTTTTTTGACATCGATCAAAGTGATTATCACTATATTAGTGATGGTTTAATATTATAGTTTGATCAATGGTAGTTTCTGTACCAACTATAGCAAAAACTGCCTAGAGAATTTAGTAGGGATGGTAGCTCACTTTCAGTTTGTTACCAAGTCAGCTGCCATCTGCCAGATTCCAGATCAATCAAACTGTCACCATTTAGCCAAACATACACCAACATCTGTGTTCATGTGTAAAAAGGATGGTCTCTTGCATGTGAAACACTTTTCGCTGCGACTGCGAGTCTTTGATTCAAAGGATTTTCATTGGAATTTTAGAGGGTTGGAATTCTTAAGGATTTTTTTCCTTCAGCTGTTGCTTGATTTGTAGGATTGTATCTCATGGGGACTTTTCCTAGAGATTCCATTGCACTACATTTCTAGGAAAATTTCAATTAACTAAACATCTTAGAAAGAATCTTTCGTTTTTTTTTTCTGTAGTGCAATCAAACAAACTTAGGTGCAAATCAATCACATAATATTCAAGTGTGCATGCCTTTAGTCCTTTACAATCCTGTAATCTTTCCTATTCCTGTGTTCTTGGAATCTGTGAATCAAAAAGTCTTTCATTATTAGCTTGCTTTCTTGTGATCAATAGGATATGGTAAGTAATATTCATTTGGCACTATGATCTACCATATCATGTTACAGATGCTGAAATGTAGTTATTGCAGATTGGCTACTTTTATTTAATATCTCTCCGTTTCATATTAGTTGTCACTGATTTAGTACAATCAGCGATGACTAATACGGAATGGAGGGAGTGCTAAATAAGGGCATGTGCAATGGTTGATAAGGTTGTCTTATCTTAACCCTGCCACGTAATCTAGATATAACAATAAAATATGATGTACAATGAGTTATTTTTTAGTCTTATCTTTAGTAACGAGACATCCTAAATTTGTGGTGAGAGAAATTGTGCTAAGAGATCATCTCTTAGCTAAGAGAAGGAAAAGTCTTTTTTCATCTTTCTCTTTCCTCCACATCATCGTTTATCCTACGTGGCACTGCTAAGATATCACCATTGTACATGCCCTAATGAGTGGTCATGACTACATACGATGTACATGCATAATAATAAATTATCGTAACAATGGTTCACTCTGGCTAACAATAATGATATGTTCAGGGGCAAAGTTGCTGAAGGTATTGATTTTGATCGACACTACGGCAGACTTGTGATTATGTTCGGTGTTCCGTTCCAGTACACACTCAGCAAGTAAGGACCCACTGTACTTTTATACATTTATATTTAATTTTGTGCACCCTCGCCCTTGGCCTAAAAGATGGCATTATTTTTGTAGTTTTTTTTTTTTTGCCCATGAGTGATTCATCATATGTTCTGGCCTGTGATGACTACTTTCTAATAGTTTTGTTTTATACGTGTCGTATGTCTGGGCAGGATATTGCGTGCTAGGTTGGAGTATCTAAGAGAAACTTTTCAGATACAGGAGGGTGATTTCCTGACATTTGACGCATTGGTACTAATTCTACTTCGCTCACAAGGGAGAAGAGCCCATTGATCAATAGATTTTATGTATCCTAAAGATCTCGTAACAAAGTTTTTTGACATTTTGAAATTCTGTTAATGTCAGAGGCAAGCTGCTCAATGTGTTGGTCGTGTGATCCGCTCAAAAGCAGATTATGGAATGATGATATTTGCTGACAAAAGGTATTTGATACTACCTTGACGTGAAAGTAAGATTGTTAGAGGGCTTAGAGGATCATCAGGAAATCCTGATATATAGTTGGATGTGATGTGGTTGATAACTGTTGCATGCTTGAGAAGGAAACTCAAACCTTGTTCCCTTTAGATGGGCCAAATAAATTTTTGATCTGCATATTGATGAAATAACATGTTCAATGTTTGTCGCATGGAACATGTGATGCACTGGTGATCAACTAGCAATAAGCTGCTTAGTTTATTACTTTGATTTAATGAAATGCGCTTGGAGTTATACATGCTGCATAAAATTAGGCTTTCCAACTAAGAAATGTAGTTTTTTTTTTTTTTTTGAGGGAGAAATGTAGTTTCAGTCTAGTGTAGTGTGGCAAATAGAACTGGTTGTGTAGGTGCTCTGGGCTTGGGTGCACCATATATCAAACATATAATCCTCATGAAACTTAAATAAGTTCTGTATATCTGGTTTACAATTTTAATTCTGGCAACACGCAATAGAAGTTGTTCTGCCTATTTCCTTGCCTTGTTTGTCACCTTACTCCGCTGCTTAGTTTCATGAAATTTGTGACTCATAGATACAGTCGGCATGACAAACGGTCCAAACTGCCGGGGTGGATACTGTCACACCTGCACGATGCGCACCTAAATCTGAGCACCGATATGGCTCTGCATACTGCCCGTGAGGTATTTCCCCATAGTGTTACTCTACTTGCAACTGTTTTGGTACACTGCAATGCGAATTCTTTTAAAAGAGGTAGCGATCTTGGTTCTGGCGTGCTTGCGATGCAACTTGTCATGAATGTAGCCTTTTGTCAGCATCTAGCCATTCCTTTTCTTCAGTGCCGGAGTTTCTATAGAATGTTCTAACTTTTTTTTTTCGACATCTGTTTGGTTCTAAAAAAACAAACTTGCAACTGTTTTGTAACAGTTCCTCCGCAGGATGGCCCAGCCATACGACAAGGCTGGGAGCGGCGGGCAGAAGACCCTCCTGACCGAGGAGGACTTGCAGGACATGGGTCGGGACGCCATGGAGATGTGAGACCGAGAGAGTTCTTTGTGGTCTGTAGACTGTAGTAGTACACATAAAAGCCAGGTTGCTGATGTAGAAATTCTTGTTGCTACTCGTATGATCATAATTTGAATTTGTAGGCTGTGCTTTACAGGAATCTGTTGCCTCGAACGTCAGTTGAGTAGCTGCAACCCTGATTCTATACCATCGGTTCGAAAGAATATTCTGAATACGCATGAAATTTTGCTAGCCAAAATTCGAAAGAACAACAGTCAGCTCCCTGTCGTTATTGAATCAGACTGTGGTCAACTGGTTGCGGCGGTTTGTGACAGAGCTCAGGATCGGTCCTCATATATCCATATTATTATCTCTGAGATTAAGTTACTACTGTTTTTTGGTAATTGTGAGTGCAAAATTATAAAAGTAGATCGAAAGCAAGTAAGGCTTAGCCGCTGTCTTGCCAATTGGGTAAGAACAGAGAAGAGAACTATGTGCTGGTTAAGCTCAGGACCTGATGTTGTTATGCAGGAACTGTTGTCTGAACCTACTGTAATCCATGTTGCCTAATAAATATCTGGTTTTACCCACAAAAAAAATTCGAAAGAACAACGGAGTGCTGAGTGTGGGGTTTAGGTAATGAAAAATTGAAAGAATGATCAGAAACTTACAGTAGGTTTGCAATGAGTAGAAGTTATGGTAAAAGGTGCTGGTAGTGGAAGAGATGCCGCGTTACGAGCCATTGCTAAAAGCGGTGTGCGATTAAGTTGTATACGGGATGTAACACCTATGCCGCATAATGGATATCGACCGCCTAAAGCGTCACGTTAAAACTCACTCATGACCATGGACTGCGAAAATCTGCCTTGGTCACAGTGGAACACTGAAACGGAACCTTTATTAGTCGTCACAAAGTTACATCGTTGGTTGGGATTGGGGGCATGCATCCATCCAAACACTGGGAAAATAGGAAGACGTGGAGCTTGTCGGCTCTACATCAATTAGGCTGTTTGAGATATTCAGTCAACACAGCTGGAATAGCTCAGTTGGCTAGAGCGTGTGGCTGTTAACCACAAGGTCGGAGGTTCGAGCCCTCCTTCTAGCGTTTTTTTCCTATATTATTTCAAACATGTGATGAATTTTTTTATAATAATAGCTTCATGTATTTTTTTTCTCAATCTGACATTTCGTTAGCAATAATTGTTTTGCATGTTCTAGCCCATTTTTTCCTATATTATTTCAAACATGTGATGATTTCTTTTATAATAATAGCTTCATGTATTTTTTTTCTCAATCTGACATTTCGTTAGCAACTAGTTGAATGCCCGTGCGTTGCTACGGTCCCAACAATTTTTTTCCTTCCCCCGTTTGCGAAGATAAAACATGAAAACTCAAGAGACATGCATTCCTTTCAAAATCATCTTCTAAAGTGAAATGACCAACATATCACAAAGCAGTAGTAGAAGCAGATTAAATATGCCATTAGAATTGGATCTACTGGGATCTTGGTAACGCCCTTGCTTTGCTATGGAAAATGTGCATCTTTGAAATTTTCTATTTTGTCAATGTAGTACTCTCTTTATCAATCAGACATGCCCTTTATTTTCTTCACTCTGTTTGGTGTGTCTTCTCTATTACACCATGGAGTAAAATAAAATGTAGCCTTACTCCTTCATCCTTGTTGTGCACTACCTTTGACATGTGACATCTTCCCTATGACCCAAAAAAAAACACTGAGATTAGCTAAAAGTATATTACTGAAATTAGTATCCTTTCTATCCGTGGAAAAAAAAACTTCTCTTGAGAAAGATATATTCCTAATAAACATGGAAGAAAAGTGGCATCTGTGCATTAATGGATCGAAACAATTACCTCCTCACTGTTATGAAACAACCATGCATTTGTTTATATGTTGACAGTAGCAAGGATATAATGAGTCACAACTCAAATTACTAAGCACCATCCTATTTGCAACACTTAGCTGCAATCTCACCCAAGATTTTAAATTTTGACTAACATAAATGATTATTTCATTAGGGGTTGTTACTCTTTTGCACTTTAAAGATGCATGATTGCATAGGTTCCACACAGATGGATACATGTCCAAGCAGAGCGGACAACTCAGAGTTTGCCTGAAATAGAAGAATCAGACATGCAGCTTTTTAGGCATAAATTACGCAATGCCCATATTTTCTGCTAATTATAAAACATTTAGAGCAGAAAGCTGAGCATATTTTTGGCATGTGTCAATTGTGCGGCAACTACCAAATGTATCAGTGCTAGTAAATTCCATGCATGAGATGGCATAAGGGGCTTGAGAGCTTAACTGATCGAAATGGAAAATGTTATGAATGAAGAGAAGCACATCCTTTCCTGTCCTTGGGCATCATGGAAATGCTCAGCGATAGTCAAACCAGCGAGTCCAACATGAGCACGGGCACCAGGGGGCACATTCATTTGCCCGTAACAAGAGCACACTTGCTCTCACTCTGCAAAAAAAACTGCCATGCGAGGAAAATTCCCTTAATCTCTACTATATAAAAAGGAGGAACTGGTTCTGTTTCCTCCGGTCGAAGCCTTCGTCCTACATAATTTTCATCTGACCATTTTACCCTCCCACCGCACCATCAAATAATGCATCAAGCAATTACCGCATCATAAATGTTGTCTACCATGAATTTCAGGAAATAAGAACTACAAGAATACAATCACCATAATTTCAGGAATTACACACCATTACACGCCATCAGGGAAACATGAATTACAAGAAAGGAAATTATATTACGTGGAAAGGTAAACTCTCACCATGCAATTTCTCCAAAAAGTTAGGAATATCAGACATTAATTGCGCGGAGATTTGCGGGGAAGGTTAAGAACGTAACTGCAGAATGATATCTCTTCCTTCTCTACTTCTTTTCAGCTTCATGGGGGTCGTGTGTTTTTGGCGGCAGCTTCAGGGACGATGGCAGCTTCGGCATGAGCCGGCCAAGGAACCGCCGCGGCGAGGCCATGTCGTTCCCGACGCGGGCCTCTCCATTCCCAGTCTATTCACGCGTCTGTGCGTCGATTCCCTTTGCTGATTAGGTCACGAGGGGACGGCGCATGCCTATGTGTGGCCGGACGGGAGTTGGCGGGGGACGCCAAGGGGTGGTGTTGGTGGCCGCTCTCGTGCGTTCTACAGCGAGCGGCGAGGACGGAATACCGCGGTAATGCTTTATTGGTTCAGAATTTGTCTAGGAACAAAAGCAAATTCTAAAAGGCCCTGGGAAGCAAGAAGGTGATGCGCAGATCCATTTTTTCTGCACTTCTTTGTCTACATCTTTGTGCCAATTGGTCTGGACCTATATAGTGAAAGTAGCATTCGGTAGCCATGCACTTGGTTTATTGAGATTGATTGATTGTACTGACGCTAGATCAGTTCAGGAATTCACCCCCATTAATTTGGTTTGGTGCTTCATCGTGTAATGCTAATCTGAAAATAAATTCAGTCGGCAGATTCGACCTGCAGGTCAGTTATGAAGATTGTCCAAACCAAGTTGTACTGATAATTTTGGCTATTGTACGGATGTATGTATATGTAATTCTTCATTGCCTTTCACACATTAGATGTAGAGATATAGTATATCTCCTCTCAGTTCAATCTTAATCCTAATGCATTATGTACCCTACCCTCACTAGGAATCAATCAAGAAACCGAGGGGCTTAATACAATGACATCCAATCAAGAGGGGTAGAGAATGGTGGAGGCCGTGGCACATCGGTTGTGATCGCGTTGTCCTTCCCATGCCAGCAACTCGTGGAGAAACGGAGTGTGAAATGGTACAGTCGCCGGCGTCCAACCGCTCAGGTGATATGCAATATCTAGCTGACAAACCTAAGGTGGTAAAAATGGCACTTTCATTTTGGTTGGATATAACTTGCAACAAACCTATGAGGAAACAATACCTAAAAAAACCTATGAGGAAACAAATGGCACTTTCATTTTGGTTAGATATATCCCGCGAGCGGTCGCCGGCTCCAAGGGCAGGAGGCCGCCCGCTGGCACGAGGCTGCACCGTGGGAGTCCACCGGAGGGAGGCTGCTAGCGCAAGCGCAGGACTCCATCAATGCGAGGCTAAGATCGATCAGTCGGGGATCCGATGGCGCGTTTTTGAAATAGGAAGGATGGAAATAAAAAAATGTTTTCAACTACACTTCGGACACCTAAAACATGACGGAGGGGTAGTATTGTTTAGTTCGTTGTTATGAAAGATTCTGCAGAAACTCTCAGATATTTTAAATCTGTTGATGTTTCAAGAAATTTGTCCAATGCAACATAGTTAATGTCGTTCTTTTTCCCCCACTTTTATTAATGATGTACTAAGGTGGAGCAGTGCAAATTTGACTGCATACTTCCTATTGGTTTGCCCCTGGACTAAACCTACGTAAATTTGGTTAGTACATCACAAAATTTGACATCACTATTCGATGTTCTATCAGGTTACGTGAGATGGCAAACTTTTAAAGCGATGGCAATGCTACACCAAAGGAAAATGAAGGGGGTGGAGATAACAATGCTAAACCAAGGGCAAATGAAGGGGGTGGAGTGGAAGAAGAGGCCGCGGGACCTGACATCTGAGAAGGAGAGAGTTTATATTCATCCATATATAAACGGAACCATATTACTTATGTTCCGCACACATTTATGCCGGTGGGTAATTTTTTTCATTATCCCGTGGCAACGCACGGGCCTTTGTGCTAGTACATAAGAATTGCCATAAAATATATCATTTACCTGCTTGCCATCATCATTTCACTGTATAAGTCATTGCCCTCACGAATATGTTCTCCAACACCAGCAAAGACAGAGAAAGTACAGGGCATAAACAATACAAAGAAATAGGCTAAATAAATCACAACAAATAACTTTGCATGACCAATAAGCTCTGTATGATACTAACCATGATCCTTGGCAATGTTGTTGATCAACTCCATGATAAGGATAGCTTTGCCCACAGCTGCACCACCAAAGATACGAATTTTACCACCTCCGTGCAAGTAGATCGACACCCTAGTGAGAGTAAAAGAATTGCATCATTAGAATAAATATTTGTAAAGATAGAAAGGACTCTAGACAAATTTAAAGAGTAATCTTTATGGTTAACAGTATGGATGAAACCTACACAGACAAACTGTGTTAAGCAAAACACTGCAGTTCAAAAGTCCTCCGTACATACATGTCAAAAGTCGTGAGTGTTAAGAAAAACACTTTGGAGGGGCACCTTAATTCCAGTAACACTGCAGGTCACACCACACCTGGTTTTACCACCAACAAGTGGATAACCCAAATGGCCACATTATCTTACCATTGCTCTACCTAATCCAAAGGTAAGGTGTAAAAAGTAACCATTGTGTAACCTGACAGAGAAGACAAAACGGTTGTCATCTGAAGAGAGATCAACAAAAAGGGGTCGTGTCCACATTATCTTACACTTGATATGCCCTTTTCCATGGACAGTTTCAGCACGTACACTGGAGAAAACTCCAGTGACAGAACACAATGTCTAGATCATCATTCCCCACCATACCAAACAATCCAGAAATCTACTGTTATATACTACCAAATCAAGGTTGATCATCAGGCAATTAGTAGTAACCAACCATGGTGGACACGCACATAGACTGGACTACTTGCAGTAGAGGATGTTATCGTGAACAGCAAGAGATAATAACACAATCCTGAATTCTTCATCACTGACTATTAGACTTGATATTGTGTACATCCTATGGTGGCTGAGATATTGTCAACCAGCAGGAAAATTCCAAAGCTACATAAATATAAGAAATTCAGAAATGTAATCATAACCCTGGTGATTAATTTTTCTGCCAAATGTCCGTACACTAAAATAGAATGCCCAAGATAGGATGCTCCTCCTCTTCTTCATCGGAAGTTCTAGAGATGCATACCAACCAGGTGAAAATCCTAACACAATTCACAATCAAAATTGAACACGAATTTATAGAGGTTGGACGCACCCGAGGTTAACAGAGGTTCTAACTGAAACAAACATGTCGCTGGAGGAAGCACACACCTGTACTCGGATTGGAGGGAAGAGAGAAGAAAGCACATAGTGCTCTTGTGTGATACGTCCCGCCCTAACCTGGACTGCCCAGCCACGTTCATGCGCAAGCATCGATCACACTGCTGATCCTGTGTGAGGTCCAGTGCGCAGGTCGCAGAGGCGCTGCAGCCTGTTGGTGTCGAACAAAAAGGGCTAGGCCGTGCGTGGATTACATGGTCAAAAAGAATCCAACGATTCAAGTAGTGTGGGCATCAATAAGACGTGCTTGTGGAGAGATTTCCTTTGCCACTTTGATAGACTCCATTGTGTTTTTATATGATATTGATGTAATTCCCAGTCAGTTCTGTAAGGGCTGCTATCACTATTCTTGAAGGTGAACAGGACAAATACTTCGACTCCAATCCAAGATTATTGATCTAGAGGGTCTTCGTACATGTACAATTACAGCCAGATGTACAATTGCTAGTTAGTAATGACATGTACAATCAAACAATAGAGAGCTTGCATTCCATAAAGAGTAAAATACCTGGCATATCTTGAGGGTGGGTGCAGAAGAATCCTCCATATTCATCACCAGATTTAATAAACTCGCTGATGAATGGATGGCAATTAGCCAGGCCATTCCCAATTTTTGCCATAGAAGATCACTATCGCTAGGATTAAATTGCACACCTCTTGATAACCCCACCCTGCAATACGACAAGCATAATCCTAAAGTAAATAAGCAATTTAATTTGTTGCTAAGCAAATTCAATACCATTGCTTCATAGGGAAGATATTGGCACATTTACAGTTTACAAGAGCAGATCATTGGACGGCTCAACTTGGTGATAGACAATATAGTATGACACCAATTTTAGTAAGCACACACACAGAACACTATAAGGTGATAAAACAAGGTTCGTGCAGAAATAATCAAATCAGTTGCATGGAAATGGTTTGCAAGATAAGCAGGGCAAGATAATCTGGGTATAGTATCACAATACATCATACATAACGTCAGGAACTATTTCCTCCCTCCATACAAATAAATACTCGCCTCTCAAAATCTATAACAACGAAGGTGTCGATGTCCTAGCAGGCTTAGATTGTGACACAAAACTATGGATGAAACTAAGCCGACAAATGGTGTAGGTCTACGAGAATTGGGGAAATCCTATGGTGGCCTCAATTGACAAACTTCAGAGTAATAATGTTTTTCAAAGCTAAGTGAATTCATGGATGCTGGCAAACCCAAGAAATCAAACAAAGAAGCGTAACAAGATATGTGGCTCTAAACCAACCCCAAGACCCAGGGGAATCTGCAAGTTTGGGACGTCTAAAATGTATTAGAATTCAGAAACACCTGCTGGGCGGATCCATGAGTACCCTCCGGGGCCTGGCTAGCCTTAATTACACCTGCAAATCAGACAGAGTTCACGGCGCCAAAAATCTCGACAGGGCAGAACCGCAGAAGAACATGAACTCAGGAAGGCATGCATGAACCTGTCGGGCGTGGGAGGCGAGGGCTCTACCCGTGGCACCGGCGGTGGCCGAAGAAGGTGGCTACTGCACCCTGCGAGGGGGAGGTTGTCAGGGTCAAAATCAGGGGCGAGGTGGGAAGGTAATCAGGAGGAGGGGAAGCGGAGAGAGACGCCTCGGATTCGCAGGCCTGGCTGGCGGTGGGAGGGGATGGCCGATGGCCGGGGAAGTGGCTGTCAGAGGCGGCGCCGGCGAGATTGGATCGTGAGGGGGAGCAATTGATATGGGTGGAGTACGATATGGAGGGGTTTGGTGGGTCGAGGGAGAGATTTCCGCGAGCGGGGGTGGGCACACAATCGTACGGTGGATTTTCGTCGAAGAAGATTGGATGGACAAGATGGCTCCAATGACGACCACCAAAGTGCGCTGAGTGTCAAACGACCAACTCCCATTTAATAGTAAAGATAACTGTTTCGCATGTTCTAGCCCATTATCTACACTACTTAAAAAGAACGAAGGTGTTCCTTATTCTGGCCAGCATGTCAATACGTCAAACGTTTTCGTCGTCCTCGTCGTCGCCCCGCACGCTTGGAAATGGGCCAAGCCCATATCCCACGCAACCCTCTATGCCTTCGGCTCCAACACCAAATCAATCACCATCATTGTTTCCTCCGCCATCATCGCGCTGGAACATGGGCTGCCGCAGGTCGGCGTACTCTCTTCTCGCGCTCTCTTTCTTCATCCGGCCGATCTGTGATGAGTGATGACGAAGGCCGCCGCCTCCACCTTGCCACGATCTCGCCGCGCTTGGCCAGTGTGTTGCCGGCCTTCGCCGGCGTACCGCACGCGGTCGCCCTCCGTCGCCGTGCCCCCTGCCCACCATCTCTCCTTCATGGATCACCCATCCCGCGCCGACCTCCTCAAGGTGAGTAGAGGAGGGGGCGAGTCGGCAACGTCGCTCCGCGATTGAGGCTATCGACATGGGCAGAGGGACGGTTGTGGAGATGGAGATGGCTCTGTGGTGGTGGCCCTGGTGAGAGCCTTGGCAGCCGGCTCAATACTATGAATTTACTGCTTGGGCTCCAATTTGGAGGTGCCACCTTCTTTTCCGATCTTATTTTCAAGACGTTAATTTCCCTTTTTATGGCTTTCGTTATTCCTTGAACCTGGAGTATTATTTATTGATCGGCAGTTGATTGATGAAGTTTATGTTTGAACAATATGCTGCAGAGTGCAGCTTCGTCATTGTCATCAGCATCGTAAGGGAGACAAAGGACAGTAATCATGTGAAGCTATGGACTACTATGTGAAGCTATGGACTACTATGTCATCAGCATCATGATGAAGTTTATGTTTGACACAACCATGTATTTTTCTTTGTCTCACGGGGCTTCAAAATGCTAGCAGGTGTTATACGAAGCAAGCTGCTGCGATAAAGAAGCTGACCTCGCAATCGAAGGTGTGTGCTTCTTGTTGTGCTATGCCACTAATTTTTCTCGTGTGGTGATAAGATATATTCTTTTAATACTTCAATGGCTAATTGCTTCCAGCGCTATGGTGTTGTTCCCTGTTATCTTTTATTGTCCCAAGAACCATCATGCAAGTTGTTTCGTGCAGGCAAGATTGATGTGGATATTTCCTTTGGGAACATGGAGCTGCCCATAACAAAGTGGGTGGAATCACTCGCCTCAAGGAAACAATATGAGGTATTGATTATATGCCGCTATCTGTTGATTATTAGATTCTCATTATTTACTATCTAGGCCAGTGTAGCCTTGTCTTGACTTGGATTGAATGACAATAGAAGGAGTACCAGTTAGGACCAATCATTTACACATAGATGTATGTGTACATGGGTGTAATAGCTGAATTAATATGCCTTTTCTGAATTGTGGATGCAGTAGTTCACGCCAATGAATATTGCATTGCAGTTCTATTCACTTCTAATGCATCTATTATTCCTAGAAAAAAAAATCTAAACCAATTTCGTTGTCCTAAAATAACTAGATTTACTATAACAAGAAACGTCTGTATTTATTTGTTAAACTGAAATTCGTCTTTGCGAATGGCGGATACATTTTCTCATTTGCCAATGTTCCATCTAGATTTTTTTGGAGTTTCAAAGATCACAGTTGGCCATATGGACTACTAAGGATGCTCAACTGGTGTTAGATAATGTTTCAGTGGGATATATGTTTACGGTCAATAGCACTGCTACATTATATGTTGGTTATATGAAAGGTAATTTTGTATTTAGATCACAAACATATTGCTAGAACAACTTTCATGCGTGAAAAACTTATCTATTCATTTATCTTTTGTAGATTGAAGCTGCTTGCAACACACACCCAACTGTTGATGTATTATAAATTTTGTATCCTTCTGGAGGTCATGTGTTAAGTCTTCCTTTTTTGCTTCTCAGGTCATGTGTTAAGCTACTTTTTATATTTTGGTTCCAACAAGCTTGCGCCCAGTCATGGTTGATCCACTAAATCATATCAGATGTGAGATGCCAATTACTAATAATTATGAACTTCAGTGTTTAGATAGGACACAGATTTAGTATTGTCGAAACTGCTTCTTTTTTCTTGATGTGACAGAATACATGTCGAGTGTTGGCTTTAAAAGTATTTGGCCATGAGATACTTGTTTTTTCTGGAACAACATTCAGTCATCTACTCTGCAAGTATACTTATTTCACTTGTAAATGACGTTTTCTTTTTGTAGAAAAATGATTTGATTACAGAGTACCAACTCACTCTGTGACTTATATTCTTGCGTACCTGAACTGCGCATTTTAGCCCTCACATACAATATCTCCATTTTATTGCACTGTAAACTGAAGTGCATGTATTGCATTTTCAATTACTTGATTCATTCACAAAATATGAAAGTCGGATCTGTGCTGCACAGTTTATTCAGCAGCTAGAAAGTATGAAAGTCTCTGATATGTGTTGCACACTTCATTCAGCATCTCATGGCAATAGTCTCACCTCTTTGATCTTTGTGAACTAAGTCACTACCTGAAGATTCCGAAGTTGAGATTATGTGCATCAACATATAATCATGTATCTTTTTTGTTCCAGATTTCTTGGTTAGGAGTGCAGATTCTTACTATTTAGGACATTACATTTATGTCCTATATTTAGAGGATGAAAACTCTTCAGTTATTGACAGAGCTATACTTGAGTGACACGCCTGGAGTCTGGAGATGCCACAATCAGTGTTTCTTTCCATAGACAAGTGAAGGCCGGATCATTTGCCTTACAGGTATCTTATAGAGTTATGTGGCAATGGATATCTTCATTTTGTTTAGTAACTATAAAGAGCTTTTAGTGTGTGCCAGCAGACTCGTAAAACCATTTTAATTTTTCTACATATTTATGGTTATATGACCATGAATACTTTCTTGCCTATGTTTATAGTCTGAAGAGTTGCAGCCATCAACTTGATTAGTAGTATGTGTATTTTAACAGTGCATATATACTTAAGTAATAGTTTATTGGAGCCTTGCATGATTTCATACAGGTTTCTAAAACCTTGTATTTTAACAGTGCATATATACTTAAGTATTAGTAATACCTACTCTGTTTATCAAATACGTACAAGCTTTTCACATAGTCTGAAGAGTTGCCGCGACCCGTGGGGTCTAGCCGAGCGCCTCAGCTCCCCTCCGTCGATCTCTCTGTACATGGATCACGGCCTTAAGATTGTTGTATGGAACGTGCGGGGTCTCAATGCGCGCACGCGCCGCTTAGCCATCCGGTCGTTGATAGACACCACTGGCGCATCTATCATCTGCTTCCAGGAAACCAAACTGAACTTGATCCGTACTCCTGACATTCTTGATATTCTAGGATCAGAATTTGATGATTATACCTACTTGCCCGCGATCGGCACTCGTGGATGCATCCTTCTGGCTTGGAAGAGCAGGGCCGTGACTATCACGGACCCCAACTTTACCACCAACACCATCACTGCGAAGGTCTCCACCGCCGCTGGCACACCGTGGTGGCTCTCGGTAGTTTATGGGCCCCAGGACGACTTGGACAAACTTGCCTTTCTCCAGGAGCTACGCGACATCCGTGCGGACTGCGCCGGTCCATGGATGATTTGCGGGGACTTCAACCTCATATACCGCGAGGAAGACAAGAATAATGGCAACCTAAATCGCCGGATGATGGGAAAGTTTCGGCGCCTTCTCAATGATCTGGCTTTGAAGGAGGTTTACCTCATCGGGCGACGGTACATGTGGTCTAATGAGCAATCGCCTCCCACGCTGGTGCACCTCGATCGCGTCCTATGCACGACAGACTGGGAAGAAGCCCATGGCGAGTGTCATCTGCGTTGCTTGGCGTCTGTCGTTTCGGATCACAGCCCTCTTCTGCTCGATTGCTCTCCCATGCCTGCAGCACACCAGCGGTTCAACTTTGAAGAGTACTGGCTACGGTTGGACGGATTCCACGAAACGGTCACGGAGGCCTGGAACTCTGTGCACGACGCCGACCCTTTCCGCCGCATCCTGTTGCGCATGCAGGCCACGGCACGGAAGCTTACGAGCTGGAGTGCCCGTTCCGTTGGCAGCGTAAGGGACAAGATGGCCATCTCCCGCGAGCTCATCTCGAGATTCGACAAGGCCCAGGAGGATAGGCTCCTAACACCCCAGGAAGCATGGTTCCGCAAGCAACTAAAGCTAACCTACCTTGGTTTGGCATCCCTTGAGCGCACCATCGCTCGGCAAAGAGCCCGCATCGCCAATCTCAAAGATGGAGATGCGAATACCTCCTTCTTCCACAGGCAATGCACTTATAGGCGGCAAAAAAACCGGATCTTTAGCCTGACCAACGGTGACCGCGTGCTGACGGACCACGCTGATATGGCGGAGGCTGCCTTCTCCCACTTTGACGCGCTGCTTGGCACTGCCGTCGAGCGCGAGCACACCCTGGACCTCTCGCAGCTCATACAGCCATGTGACCTGCAGGACCTGGACGGGCCATTCAGCGCCGACGAGATCTGGGGCGCCGTCAAGAGGCTACCGGCGCGGAAAGCGCCTGGACCCGATGGGTTCACCGCTGAGTTTGTTCGTGCATGCTGGAGCACGGTCAAACAAGACCTGGTGGATGCTTTCCAGCAGCTCTACGAGATGCGTGGTCGTGGCTTCGCCTGCCTCAACCAGGCGCTGCTCACACTGCTGCCGAAGCACGCGGACGCAAGCCAACTGGGAGACTACCGCCCCATTAGCCTCATTCACTTGGTGGCCAAGTTATTCGCTAAGGTGCTCTCCCTGCGGCTCGCCCCAAAGCTAACTGACATGGTGAGCCGAAGCCAGAATGCTTTCATCGCCGGGAGAAGCCTCCACGACAATTTTGTCTTGGTCAAGCAAACCGCGAGACTTCTCCACCAGTTGGGCAAACCGAGGGTTCTGCTGAAACTTGACCTGGCCAAGGCGTTCAATTCCATATCTTGGCCATTTCTGTTTGAGGTCCTTCGCCAATATGGGTTCGGCCAGAGGTTCCTGGAATGGATCGCCATCCTGCTTTCCTCAGCTAGCACCCGAGTCCTCATCAACGGCGAGCCTGGACCTCCAATCTGGCATAGGCGTGGGCTGCGCCAAGGCGACCCCCTGTCTCCGCAGTTATTTGTGCTCGCCGTGGATGTGCTTGGACGTTTGATTACACGCGCCACCAACCTGGGAGTCCTACAGCAGCTGCACCACTCAAGGGTAATCCCGGCCATCTCCCTCTACGCCGACGACGTGATGATTTTCTGCCATCTAACTCCCAGTGATGTAGAGGCCATCAAAGGGATCCTACGGGTGTTCAGCATCGCATCAGGTCTACGGGTCAACTATACAAAAAGCTCGGCCACTTTGATCCGGTGCGACAGCGAGACTGCTGCACCCATCATTGCATAGCTCGGCTGCCCGATCGTCGACCTGCCTATCAAATACCTTGGCATTCCCCTTACAATCAGAAGGCCAACTGCTGCACAACTCCAACCTGTCGTCGATCGCATCGCGGGGCAGCTGCCGGCTTGGAAGGCCAAACTCATGAACAAAGCCGGCCGCCTCGTCTTTGTTAAGGCAGTTCTTGGTGCCATCCCCCTACACCAGCTCTTGGTCTATGCACCACCAAAGAAGTCCCTCAAACAGATCGCCAAAATTCAGAGAGGCTTCATGTGGGCTGGACGTGCAGAAGTCAACGGAGGGCATTGCCATGTTAATTGGAACCGCGTATGCCGCCCTATCTCCCTCGGAGGCTTGGGAGTCCAAGATCTTGAACGGGCTGGCTTGGCACTTCGCCTAAGGTGGCTCTGGTACACCAGGACGGACAGTAGCAGGGCTTGGAGTGGTCTAGACTTACAGTTCTCGCTCGACGAACAGGCCCTCTTCTTTGCCTCGACCTACATGGAGGTCGGGAATGGCAGCAAAGCCCTCTTTTGGGAGGATCGCTGGATCCAAGGTAAAGCGGTCCGCGAGCTGGCGCCTCAGTTATACAGCTGCGTCCCCAAGCGACGACGCAAGACCACCACCGTCGCTGCTGGCCTAAACGGCAACAGCTGGGCTAGAGACATTCAGGGTGTCCTTGGCATCACCGAGATTGGGCAATATCTACAGCTATGGCTGAACATTCAGAGCACCGCTCTTTCTGACGAGCCGGACCAGCTTATTTGGAGGTGGACTAACGATGGAAGCTACTCTGCCCGTTCCGCATATCTGGCAACCTTCCATGGATCGGTAGCTTGCCACTCTTGGAAGCTGATTTGGAAGACTTGGGCACCGCCGCGCGTGAAATTCTTCCATTGGCTCGCCAACCTGGATAGGTGCTGGACAGCGGACCGCCTTGCAAGACACGGCTTGCAACACCACACACGCTGCCCTCTATGTGACCAGGCGCCAGAAACCATGCACCACCTCATGCTAGAGTGCCCTTTCGCCAAAACCACCTGGCATGAAGTTCTCGCCTGGCTCAGGATGACAGCAAGAGCACCCAATGGCGAGGACACCCTCATGGATTGGTGGGTGCAAGCCAAACAGCAAACCCCCAAGCTGATGCGCAAGGGACTCGCCTCTGCAGCGCTACTCACCCCCTGGATGCTTTGGAAACACCGCAATGACTGCATCTTCCAAGGAAGCCAGCCCTCTGTCCAAACCCTTGTCTCCATGATCAAGGACGAGGCCAACCTGTGGGCTAGAGCAGGCGCAAAAGGGCTTAGAGTAGTCTTGCCATCCACCTGGGATGTGCACTAAGTTAGCCTACACCTCGTTGTATCTCGCCTCCTAGGAGGTTGTAAATCATATTCTACCTTTTCAATGAAATGAAACGCAAAGGTCCTTTGCGTTTTCTCAAAAAAAAAGCTTTTCACATAAAACAAGCATGAGAGCTGAAGTCACTAGGATCATTAGAGGTCAACAACTTCCTAGGATATGCAGCACATGTAAGTATGTCTTGCATGTTAGTGTTCACATCTGAAGAACTCATATCAGGATTTCGTGTCTGACTTCTAAGCTGAATCATAGAGCCTGTTATATGGTTGTTTAAAGTGACCTTAGATAGACAATGATGTACAACTTACTCCTGTGAATAGCTTCATTATTTTATCTAAATATCTGAATATGCTTCTAAGCTAGATACTTAATTCACTTGGTGCTACCATTTCCTTTCCAATGCATTACCCGAACAATATTTAGCACAAAACTTGTTTCATAGCTTACAGATATAAATACTTTCTACGTACCGTGATATAACTTATATGTGATATGGTTAGTGTAGTTCAATCAAATAGTGCCTGCAATAATATATAGCAAGACAGTTAGAATGTCAGAATGGTATCTTTATCCGAAGTCTCAATCATATTTGGAATTTGCAAACAAATCCAATCAGCTAACCTCAGTATTTTACACAACCTTTTTGAGTATTACTATAGTTCCCATGGCATGGTTGTTTATGTGAACCTTGCTTCTAAACAAGAATACTGCAGATTGCATGGACCATTAAATTGTTTATGGATCTCTTATTACAGAAGCACCCTGGAAGAGCTAATATGCAAGGTAGGTTTCCCAAATTGATTCACATCCTTTTGAATAAAATCATTGCGGAGAACTACCACATAAAGTGCATATTGGATCTTCAGTGATATTACGCTTATAGAGGTTAGTCTGAACTCCCAGAGATTGTGTGGCCACCTTCCAGGAGAAAACATTTATCTTCTTCCGGATGTTTGCCTTTCTAAAAATGTGAAAATTGCTTGGCAGTTTGATGAAACCTCTGAAATTATTTACCTTTTGATATCCTTAAATTACACATGCCTTTTCTTGTGCATGAAGATAAATCTTTTTCCCTTCACTATTTATGGGGTTTTTTTTGCCTTAGGGGAAAATATACATTTGATAATGTTTTCCTGCCACCTTTTTATAGTTTAAAGCAGAGATATATATATATGAGCCATACTTTTTTTATTTAAATCAGCTCTGATATTTTCCTTGCTTGCGTTGATTCCTTCATATGGTTGAGCATGTTAAATTATCATGACAAGGATGCCTTTCTACTGTGCCGCTTTCTTCTAGATTAGGCTTCGCCTATCATTCTCAATGCCAAATATGTATAGTTTGTTAGAAATTTTCAACCATTTTGTATTGAAAGGCACCCGCAGTACACATGTTATTTCACCATGAAACGGATAGTCGATCTTGTAGTGGCTAACCATGTGTAAAATATATTCTTATGTTAAGAATTGCTCATACAGTGGAATTGTAACCCTACTAGAGCCCACTATTCTTGCAATTTTTATGTCATTTATAAGTTAATACCTGGTCTCTCCACTCTTAAACAAGTTCAGATGTTCAGTTCACGATGCAAAATCTTTTGTTACCATTATTTAATCATCAAGCTCTACTCTAAACTTTACAGTAGTCTAGATACAATTCACTTTGTTGTGTCTACTAATTTTTGCATATTCTTCTTTAGGTCCTGGTGAAATACTGGATAGAGGCGGGAGCGAGTAACAGATCCATTGTCTCGGATGGAGGATGGCCACAGGCCTATTAGATGTATCTGAAGGCCGTCGAACGCGGAATTGCAGTGGTCCTTGCATCGGTGATGGAGAGGCAGGGGAGCGACCGGTCTCCGCTCGGGGCTTCTCGAGAGAGGGGTGGAGCTCGGTAAAGTCGGTGATATCGAGAGAGCAAGGAGGCGGTTGGCTTACATCGTTCATGTTCCTTGGGTTTCTGGAAACAAAGTGTTAGGAGAGTGATGAGCCCCTTTTGTATGTTTGACAGAAGGCTACGATCTAGGGTTGTCTCTAGATATTTATGAATATCAAAGTATTTTTTTGGATTAATTAGAAAAGTAGTATTCCTTGTACTTGTGTTTGCAACATCTATATTTGTGAGACAATAATACATCTAAAAGAAAAGAGGTTGTTGACGGTTATGACGGCCCAGAACGCAGGCGTGGGACTCGCCGCGGAAGAGTAACAAGAAGATCTAGAATTTGGAACCACGTAGATGCTCTATAGTATTATGTTATAGTACATTATGATATCGGAATTTGTTTTGAATTTTACAAATTATATATGTGCATTGGGAAATAAAATTTGAGAACCCGTGGCAACGCACGGGCATTTGTACTAGTTGTTCTATACAAGTTTTAAGAAAAAAAGTATTTCACACTTGTGATTGAAAATTCATAGAATCGCATTATTTATTTTCCTTTCTCTTTCAAACTATTTTTTTGTAAGCAATAATTACTCTTCGGGACAAAAAAGAGAGAGTAAACAATAGCTTGTTTTACAGGCCCAGATGTACTGCGGACTGGAAAGCCTAAAATGAACCGTACGAGTTAGTGAGGCGCCAGTAGCAAGACCCGTTGCTTCTCGCGACTGCCACACACCGCCTCGATGGTCGATCGGGTGCTTAGACACCGACCAGTTGCTTCTCGCGCCTGCGCCGCACCGCATCCATGTTCGATTGGGTGCTTACTTAGATGCCCTACCACCTTCCTTTGGATTTCTCCTAGGTCAGTGTGCCTCCACCTCGTTTCTTCGAGCCCTCCTTCTAGCGTTTTTTTCCTATATTATTTCAAACATGTGATGAATTTTTTTTTATAATAATAGCTTCATGTATTTTTTTTCTCAATCTGACATTTCGTTAGCAATAATTGTTTTGCATGTTCTAGCCCATTTTTTCCTATATTATTTCAAACATGTGATGATTTCTTTTATAATAATAGCTTCATGTATTTTTTTTCTCAATCTGACATTTCGTTAGCAATAACTGTTTCGCATGTTCTAGCCCATTATTGTTCTATACAAGTTTTAAGAAAAAAAGTATTTCACACTTGTGATTGAAAATTCATAGAATCGCATTATTTATTTTCCTTTCTCTTTCAAACTATTTTTTTGTAAGCAATAATTGCTCTTCGGTCAAGCCGGCAATCTTGCCCATGGGTCCGGGCGCCCATGGGCACCCGACCCGAATGGGTAGGGTATGGATCGACTATTTCGCCCATTGGTCATGCCCATGGGTAACCCGATTAGCTATGGGTAGAGCATGGGCATAAGTTTGTGCCCGTGGGTAACCCGATGGGTCGCCCGATTAGTCTTTATTTGATGTAAATACACTTGATACCACACACAAAAGCAAACACTTGGTTGCTAGGTAGCAAGACACTAGACTTAAACGTCTATTAAGTTTATTTTGTGCCAAAGCTAGTTCTTAGTTCCTACCGTCCCCTCCCATGTAAAATACGACATGGCTTCCACGCCTTTCACTAGCACGGTGCCTCACTAGCTCCTGAAGTGATGGTGCTATTTGATGGGTTGTCTACAGACCCGATGGGTACCCGATTGGGTCGGGTGACCCGATGGGTGTGGGCATGGGTATGCGCTTAGACCCATGGGCAGGGTCGTGGGCACGGACCTCGCCCGTATGTTAAATGGGCATGGGTCTGGGAGAGGTCGACCCGGTCAAACCCGACCCGATTGCCAGCCTTACTCTTCGGGGAAAAAAGAGAGAGAGTAAACAATAGCTTGTTTTACAGGCCCAGATGTACTGCGGACTGGAAAGCCTAAAATGAACCGTACGAGTTAGTGAGGCGCCAGTAGCAAGACCCGTTGCTTCTCGCGACTGCCACACACCGCCTCGATGGTCGATCGGGTGCTTAGACACCGACCAGTTGCTTCTCGCGCATGCGACGCACCGCATCCATGTTCGATTGGGTGCTTACTTAGACGCCCTACCACCTTCCTTTGGATTTCTCCTAGGTCAGTGTGCCTCCACCTCGTTTCTTTGTAGTAACGGCGAGTGAGAAATCGGAGGGAAAAACCTTAGTAGTTCTCAACTAAACTGTTTACACGGCCAAGAGACCTAGCTAACCGCTGGTGCATGCGGTGTCATCCTAGCTGATTTATTGCGAGTGATGCCATTGTTTTTTTTTATCAAGAACATTGTGCCAATTTGGCAGAGTATGACAATTTTGTTAGAATAGACAAACTGTATACGTACCGTATACGTATAGGACTCTTGTAATTGTACCCATATATAATGAGAAGAACCCTACCCGACGAGGCACGTCGGGACGCACACATCTTACGATTCTTTTAAGTTTTTGTAGCCAAATGGAGTGGCCCGTATTCCGGACTACAGTTGTTTAAAAGTTGTAGTTTAGACTGAGTTGCTTAGAACAGAATTACATTTCGAAGCAGAAATTCTTGGATACTTTAGAGAACATAATTGTGTCTTATTTCTTTTTCTTGTAAGAGCTGATTTCAGATAATATATGACATTAACCCTTTTTTATAAGAAAAAAAAATGCGCGTCCAAATGGTTCTCCACCTACCTCTGTAACACACGAAAGGTCTATATAGAATGGAAAGGGGGGCTAACCCAGTTTCAAATCTTTTTTTTTAAGTTAGTAGTTCTGAAGAAGCTATATTGTAGACACACCTTCTCTACTGGCATTTATAGCTCACACTTTCCACCGTTTTTTTTCTCCCTCGAGGCTAGTGTTTTTCTTTCTCTACTGGAGTACAAAAGTTGCATTGTGAATTGTTTACAGCTGTTGCCTTGTGTTTCTTGCTTCACGTTTGAAACTGCCTCATGTAAGAAACTGTCTCGTCTCAAAATGATAAAAGAATAGAAGTCGTGGCCAACTTTTAATTAATGTAGCAGATCCATTTCAAATCGATCAATACAAAGTATTGTATGACAAGACAGCCAAATGAATCGCCACCTCTTCCTCAAAGAGGTACCGGAAAGTGCAGAATGGAACCAAGTGCGAAAATAACAGCACACAGTTCAAGTCCCAGGCGAAAGCACACAATTCAATCCATGATTATAAGTAGATTTAGAGCCGACTCAACACCGAGTAAACGAGAAAGGCGCAGAATCCTTGCAGATTATTCCGATCAATGCTTTTTGTATATGATCAAAAAGATTAATAGTGTACAGCCAAGACAATCATGGCTAATAATGATACTTGAATTCTGGGAAAAATAATGGGCATTAATTTGGTTCAAGAAAGGAAACTTGGTGTGAAAGAATTCCATTCCTTGAGATCGAAGATGTAGTCGTCGATCTACGACTTTGACGGGTCGGTGAAGAAGTTGTTGATGGCGGGCATGATCTCGGAAGACTTGCCGTCGATGAACCTCCTGAAGGGGTGGCGGGAGTAGCGGCGGCCCTCGTCGTGGTTGTCGAGGATCCCGGCCGCCCTGTTCTCCTTGGTGACCCTGACTTCAGGGTTGGTGGTGATGTTACGCACGAGCTGCATGACGCAGATCCCGACGGCGACGCCGGTGGCGGCGAAGATCGGGTAGGCCTACATACGAACCGAGGGGAGATGATTAATTAAAAACAACGGAAAGCACATCATATTTTTTTGCATCGATCTCCTGAGTGCTGTATATGTACAAATTAAGGATGACTAGATCTAGGTCGATGAGAAACAATCCGAGAGAGAGAAGCAGGATGTATGGTTAATTACCTCGGGCCGGAGCCACCTTGTCTTCCAGGCGCTGGACGCAGCCGCCGCCATTGCTTGATCGGTGTGTGTCTTCCTACACGGCAGGGTCCGGCGATCTGCGATGGGAGAACTAGCAAAGAACGCAAAGATTGCTTGTTGGGCGAAGCCGGCGGGGTTTTATACCGAGGAGCTGGAAAGAGGGGGTAGGCGGCGCGTTCTGGTTGACGGTGGGTAGGGTTTGAAAGTGGGGGGAGAGTTTTCTAATCAGGCGGAGACGCGCATGTGGTTGGCTGGGCTGGCACGATTCCAGGATGGCGATCCGCTACTTTTCACATGCCGAAGAAAATTCTGATTCTAGACCAGCACGCCGCCGACGCGAAAAGCCAGCTTTGCCGATGCGGCTGGCAAAACAAGACTTGGCGACTTGGCAAAGGGCCAGCTTTTTTTTTTTTTTTTTTTAATCAAAAAAAAAAAGCTTGGTTCCTTCCTGAATCGTGAGGTTTTCATTGGACGCGTACATTGGACGGCCCCTTCTTTCTTGAGTTGGGTGGTGACTGGTGACACAAGTGGTGTGAGGTCGGACGACCTTTGCGATGCTCACCAAGCTAGCCTCTCTTTTTTAGAAAGTTATATTTTGCCTCTAGCTATTTGATGTTGGACGGTACAAATTGGTGACTCTTTGGGCGGTGAGCAAAACAAAGGTATTATAATAGACCTTCCAAATCATGAGGGTATAAAGGGCTAGCATGAAAATACAATATCATCAACTGTCCAACTTGCTCTGTTGCTTAGCAACCTGATCAGCTTTCATAAAGAAGAGATCGATCCATGACAATTTCGGCTTTTCTTTGTCAAAAGATTTATAAAGGAAGCTTCTTGTAATAAATCTCCCTTTGCTCTTGCTCAAACATGGTTTCACTAAAGCTTTTTATTCTATTCATTGGGAGTATCTGATGGAAGCCCTTCGTGCCTTTGGTTTTGGAGAAAAAACGGAGAAATATCATCCTCCTTATGTTGTCTTTTGCCACTTTTCGCATCCTTCTCAATGGTGGTTCACGCCAGGCTTTCTCTCATCGCCGAGCCATCCGACATGGAGATCCCCGAGCACCCATGCTCTTCATCCTTGCCCTTGAACCCCTGCATAGAATCCTTATGTGTGCCACTGCAAATGGTCTTCTGTCCGCCATCTCATGGCGTGCGGAAAGAATGCGAGTGAGTTTCTACGCTGATGATGCAGCTTTGTTTCTAAACCCTACGAAGAGTGAAGTGTCAAATGTTTTTGAGCTGCTGGAGCTTTTTCGACAAAACTTTCTGGACCGTGGGTCAACCTCAATAAATGTACAGCTTAGAGCATCTCTATTAGAGTCCGTAAATACGTGAACTGAAAACTCGGAGTTGTGTTTACGGATCGGAAAAACCTTATCACAGAGTAGAATCCACAAAACAAAAACTGAAAAACTGAATTTGAAATATCGCGGGAAAATTGGTCGATGATCATATATATATAGATGGATTTGATGCTCCGATTGACCATCAAAAGTTACATAATTCGTTAAATTAAACCTAAATTACTTAGTACACCGGCGGGCGCTACTAATTGAACCAAAATGCGGCCTAAATAATGGCCTATGCGCGCGGCGGTGCCGGTGGTGGCGGAGCGTCTCGGCGGCAGACGGCGTCGACGCTGGCGTCTAGGAGCTTCACTCCTCCTCGGTGTCAAGCTCGACTATTTCGAGCTTGACGCGGCGGACGCGCTCCTTGACATAGGCATCCCCAATGGGCCTACCGAAGATGGTACCCGGGGTTTACTGAAGGCCCACAAATCGAAGCTGTAAACTTGTGTATTACGAATCCCTCGGCTCCGCCTCCTATATAAGGGGGAGTCGAGGGACAAAGAGAAGATCGATTCATTGTTTCACGCAACCCTAGTTTTCACATCGTCGAGCACTTTTCGGCTAAAACTTTCGAGATCTACTTGCCCTCTACTTCCGACTAAAACCCTAGTCTACAATCTGTAGGCATTGATAAGTTAATCCCTTGTCACTCCTCCCGGCGGGCCGCCTCGTACTCGCACACTTGGCGGACGGCGTCGCCTCCTCCCGGCGGAAGCGAGCGCGGGCCTCCGACGCGGAGATGGCCTTCGTCTGCGCGAGCACGGCGTCCTCCTCGTCGGAGCCGTGGACGTAGTCGCCCACCGAGAAGGTGGGCGACCGTGCAGGGACAAGCTCGTCGTCGTCGGACCTATCGGCAATGGGGGGGGCGCGGTTGGCGTACCTCGCCTTCGTCCACCAGCGGGCGCTGCGCTTGCGCCCGCCCTACGACCAGTTCCACTTCCACCGTTCCGCGTCGGTGCGGAACACGGGGGGACGCGACGGCGAGTCCCCGCTGCCCAATCCAGCGTCGCGGCCTGCTGAGCCGCCACGAGAGTCCATCGCGCCGCTTAGGAGGGTAGGGGTGGTTGCGGCCTGCTCGATTGCTCGCCGCAATACATGTGAGATGGCAGCGGAGGGAGTGGAAGCGGCGGAGGGGAGTAGGGTTTGAAAACCGAACTCCCCTCCGCGGCCCCTTTTAATATGGGGCGATCGCCTAGTTTCTCGTGGGCCCGAACTCGTTATATGGGCCAAACCGTGAGTTCGAGCTCCGTTCTGGCCCAGTTTCGGCCCGAACACGTATTACCGTTGGAGTTTTTCAGTTTCTGCCACTTTTACGGGCTCTGCTAGAGATGCTCTTACCAATTAAGACAACTTTCATGATATGGGGCTAAGAGCATCTCCAAGCCGCGTCCCCCAAAGCTGTAGGATAACGTTGCATAGAAAACAAAAAATTTCCTACCGCGAACACGCAATCCAAGCCAAGATGCAATCTAGAAGACGGTAGCAACGAGGGGGTATCGAGTCTCACCCTTGAAGAGATTCCAAAGCCTACAAGAGGAGGCTCTTGTTGCTGCGGTAGACGTTCACTTGCCGCTTGCAAAAGCGCGTAGAAGATCTTGATCACGATCGGTTCCGGCGCCACGAACGGGCAGCACCTCCGTACTCGGTCACACGTTCGGTTGTTGATGAAGACGACGTCCACCTCCCGTTCCAGCGGGCAGCGGAAGTAGTAGCTCCTGTTGAATCCGACAGCACGACGGCGTGGTGTCGGTGGCGGTGGAGAACTCCGGCGGAGCTTCGCTAAAGCTACGCGGGAGATATGGAGGAGAGGGGGGCGGCTAGGGTTTGGGAGGGGGTGGCCGGCCTCAAGGGGGTGCGGCCAACTTGTGGCTTTTGTGTGGCCGGCCCCCTCCCCTATGCCCCTCATTATATAGGTGGAACCCCAAGTGTTGGTATCCAAGTCTTCGAATAAGACCCGAACCAAAAACCTTCCATATGGAGGGGAAACCTAGCCAAGCTAGGACTCCCACTTGAGGTGGGAGTTCCACCTCCCATATGGGGGGGGTGGCCGGCCCCCTAAGGGGGAGTCCACTTGGGACTCCTCCCCCACTAGGGTTGGCCGGCCATGGAGGTGGAGTCCCATGTGGACTCCACCTTCCTTGGTGGTTTCTTCCGGACTTTTCTAGAACCTTCTAGAACCTTCCATAGAACCTTCCGCGACATTTTAATTCACATAAAATGACATCCTATATATGAATCTTATTCTCCGGACCATTCCGGAACTCCTCGTGATGTCCGGGATCTCATCCGGGACTCCGAACAAATATTCGAACTCCATTCCATATTCAATTTCTACCATTTCAACATCCAACTTTAAGTGTGTCACCCTACGGTTCGTGAACTATGCGGACATGGTTGAGTACTCACTCCGACCAATAACCAATAGCGGGATCCTGAGATCCATAATGGCTCCCACATATTCAACGATGACTTTAGTGATCGAATGAACCATTCACATACAATACCAATTCCCTTTGTCACACGATATTTTACTTGTCCGAGGTTTGATCTTCGGTATCACTCTATACCTTGTTCAACCTCGTCTCCTGACAAGTACTCTTTACTCGTACCGTGGTATGTGGTCTCTTATGAACTCATTCATATGCTTGCAAGACATTAGACGACATTCCACCGAGAGGGCCCAGAGTATATCTATTCGTCATCGGGATGGACAAATCCCACTGTTGATCCATATGCCTCAACTCATACTTTCTGGATACTTAATCCCACCTTTATAGCCACCCATTTACGCAGTGGTGTTTGGTGTAATCAAAGTACCTTTCCGGTATAAGTGATTTACATGATCTCATGGTCATAAGGACTAGGTAACTATGTATCGAAAGCTTATAGCAAATAACTTAATGATTTAGATCTTATGCTACGCTTAATTGGGTGTATCCATTACATCATTCATACAATGATATAACCTTGTTATTAATAACATCCAATGTTCATGATTATGAAACTAATCATCCATTAATCAACAAGCTAGTTTAAGAGGCATACTAGGGACTTCTTTGTTGTCTACATATCACACATGTACTAATGTTTCGGTTAATACAATTATAGAATGATATATAAACATTTATCATAAACATAAAGATATAAATAATAACCACTTTATTATTGCCTCTAGGGCATATCTCCTTCAGTCTCCCACTTGCACTAGAGTCAATAATCTAGATTACATTGTAATATACCTAACACCCATGGCATTCTGGTGTTGGTCATGCTTTGCCCTAGGGAGAGCTTTAGTCAACGGATCTGACATGCTCAGAAACGTATGTATTTTGTAATTCATTTACGTCTCAACGCATCACTCATTTTCAAATGAGTCGGCATTAAATATGTTTGGTCTTCTGGTGGAACCTTAATTCCGCGGTCTGAAATATGTCACTAATATTGTCACACACAATATAGCTTCAAAGTTCTGACTCTGTCGGAACTCCACCAAGTTCTCAAAGAACCTCTTGACTTAACATCCTTTGTCATTGTCAAAACAATGACATACTCTGCCTTCTTTTGTAGAATCCGTCACAATATTTAGAACTCTTCTAAATCTAGCATAGACAACTTCCAACTCATTGTGCTACTTTTAAACAACACTCAGTCCAATTTGAGATTGAAATTATATTTTATATGTGACAAAACAAATATCGGTGTAATCACCTTACAGCGATTTGTTTGTCATTTCTCCATACAAAACTATATATATATCCTTGGTTCTTCTAAAGTACTCAAGGATATTCTTACTGTCGTTCAATGATCATCTCATGAATCATTCAGGTATATGCTCATAACATTTTAGAGCACAAGATATCTGATTTTGTACATATTATTCGTGATCTAAAATCACTCATGTGTTTTTACTCATCGAGTGTCAGATACACTCAAGTCTTGTTAAACCTTCACATGACAAGAACATTTTCTTAATATTTCTATATTGAACTACTTCAATATCCATCCTATGTACTTTGACTTAAACTTATTTATGTGTTTCAATCTATCTTCATAGATCTTGACACTAAATTTGTTTCAGTCCATATCCTTTCATTGAAGTTAATTCTCAATGAAACCTTTTTAATCAAGTATATAATTACATCATTTATAACCAACTATATGTCACCTACATAAAGTATTATAAATGTGTCTTAGCGCTCCCACTTAATTTCTTGCAAATGCAAGCCTCTTCATCGTCTCTGATGAAATCAAAAACTCTTTGACTATTTCATCTAGTGAAGATTCCAACTCCGTGATACTTACTTCATCCAATTGAAGTTCGTATACCTATCTAGTATTCCACGGACCAGCAAAACTCTTGGTTGTATCTTGTATACACCTTTAATACACACTTCTGATAAGTAATGTATTTTGCCATCCTACTAGCATATCTCATAAAATAAATATGTAGTGATTACTAGAATAATCCACATAGACTATAAGCATTGCTACGGAAGATCTAATCTTATCATAGTCAACTCTTTGAACTTTGTCGTAAACTACTTTTCGACAAGTTGAGCTTCTTTAAGGATATTTCATCCAAGTCTATAGATCCATTTACTTTCAAAACGTATTCATCTATTATGGATTTCATGGCGCATGGCCATTTTAACGGAGTCAGGGCCCATCATAACTTCTTTGTTTGTAGTTGGTTTATCATTGTTCAAAATCAATCCTTTGTCCACAAATCATTTATTTGATCACAAAGTAAACCATACCTACAAGGTTCAATATGTACTTCGATCTCCATGGCTAAAACACTATGTAGTCATGGGAGCTATGATCGATGTAGCCGCTTCCGGAACCAATTCCGATGCTGTGCTACTCTGATCATTATGCTCAGGTTCATAAACCTTATCAAGTTCTATTGTCCTCCCACTCAAATACTTCACTAGAAACAATTTCTCAGAAATAAGAAACATTGACAAACACTTTTGTCTTTGTCTCGTGGGAAGAATTCCCAATTAAATCTCTGGGATAACCAACAAAGACATTCATCCGATTTTGGTTGTAAACTTTTAGACCAAAATAGAAAAACCTATTAGGGTTTATACCCATACCATAACTTGTATGGTGTCATTTCAACGGATCATGATGATGCTCTATTCAGTGTAAAAGCGGTAGTCACTAAAGCATAATCAACAAAAATATAATGGCGTCATAATATTTTATCTCATCATTAATCCAACAAGGTTTGGATACATCTCTCGGATACTATATCATCATTATGATACTCCAAGAAATGTGAGTTGTAGAACAATTTCATGACTCTCTTAGATGTTCGCTAAAACCCGTAATTCAAATATTTTCACCATGATCCAATCATAGATATTTGATTTTTTTTTATTACGATGATTTCCACTTCATGCTGAAATTTATTTGAATCCATTCAA
The DNA here is from genome assembly GCF_019359855.2 of Lolium perenne. Lineage (NCBI taxonomy): Eukaryota > Viridiplantae > Streptophyta > Magnoliopsida > Poales > Poaceae > Lolium > Lolium perenne. The sequence continues at coordinate 40,779,070 of NC_067244.2, read as the reverse complement.
ATATTTCAAACTTCTTCCTTATTGAATATATCCACATATATACTCAATTCATTGTTGAAAGTTTTCATGAAGTAGAAGAATCTCCCGCACACAACTATGCCCAGTGAACCACATATATCATTATGTATGTTTTCACTAAGTTAGTTGCCCGTTCAACTCTTGGCCTATGAACGGTATTTCAGTCATTACTTTTTAGAAAAGATTTTGCAAGCGCCAAACGATTCAAAAAATCAAATGACTCCAAAAATCCATTTGCATGGAGTTCCTTCATGCGTTCCTTTCTAACATGACCTAAATGGTGGTTCCACAAATAAGTGGAATTCAAATTATTTGCCTTACGGCATTTTAGCGTCAGTGTTATGTATGTGTGTTTCACCATTAAGATTTATAATAACTTATCCATCGTACATGGAGTAATGTCATAATTTAAACAACTCATTGTTTTCATTTGACCAGAGCAAAATAACAATTATTAAGTTCTTTATTATAAATTCTAAGGGCTAGATAGAATGCTAACGACGAACATAATAACACTTTATTTTGTTCCAGACGTGCATTCCTATCATATTCCTTGTCAGTCACTTAGGCCATTGTATTCTTGTATTGCGTTGTTTTGTATGACACTTCATACCAACCAATATAGTACTAATACCCAAGAATTTCATAGTGTGACCTAACTAGGAATACAACCATAACATGTATATCATTTATATACACCTGAGCTAGACTTTCTAGTCTTTTCTTTCTTTTTGCCAAAATATCTTTTGCAGTTTCTCTTTTAGCTTTCCTCATTATTCAGAAAAACACTTCAACATCAATAACTTCTAGGTTTGTTGGTCAAATACCAATAACCTTGAGGTTCTTACTTTGAAGTTGATCATCATATGACAAGTGTTCCGGATTTCACTATTAGTAACCTTGTAATATGATGAACAATTTCACTCATAAATTTATCCATTGTATCATGATGACTTTCTGAGACCATGTCTGTACATGCTAGGCTCATAAAGTTTTAACCTTGGTATTTGCATGTGCAAATCTAGCTTGCACCCGTTGTATGCACACGTAGAATCTATCACACCCGATCATCACGTGATGCTTCGAAACGACGAGTCTTAGCAACGGTGCATATTAAGGATGGTCACTTCATGGATATGTGAATATCGTTAGTGCCCCAATAGTTGGAGGATTGTGACGCCTTGCGTCTTCAACCTTCGTACATTCCCATAAAACTTATGAGTTCATGTAGTCTCACCAAAATATATTCTATCATCTTGCAATAAGGTCTTAGATATCACTTATATCTCATACCTTGATTATTTCTGAAAACTAAATTTTCAGCTCCTTACTTTTCAAACAAATTTGAACTTCAAGTTTCACGGAGACAAGATAACTTTAGGTACTAATTGAAACCATAGCTCTTTGAATCAACAATGTGAGGTTTACGAAAAGTTTGCAATAGGACTTAATTAATTCTTGATTCTTTAACAATACGGTACCAATCCGTAAAGTTTCTTATCAGATTTTAACAGTATTTCTATCTCAATAACAAGACTAGCGCATGGTAGAAAACGGATGCCAATACTACAAAATTAATTCAAAATACTACTCAGACTATGTTTATGATAATTAGTTCATGTTTTAATCTAATTACTAATGAACTCCCACTTAATACAACATCCCTCATAGTTGTTAAGTGGTACACGATCCAAATCCACTACACCAAAACCGATCATCACGTGAGATGATGTAGCTTCAATGGTGAACATCAACATGTTGATCATATCATCCATATGACTCGTGTTCAACCTTTCGGTTTCCGTTGTTCCGAGGCCATGTCTGTACATGCTAGGCTCGTCAAGCAAACCCAAGTATTCCGCGTGTGCAACATGGCTTACACCCGTTGTATGTGAACGTTGAGTCTATCACATCCGATCATCACGAGATGCTTTGAAACGATGAACTGTTACAACGGTGCATACGAGGGGAGAACACTTTATTATCTTGATATTAATGTAGGGATCATCTTATAATGCTACCGTCGCGATCTAAGCAAAATAAGATGCATAAAGGATTAACATCACATGCAGTTCATATGTGATATGATATGGCCCTTTTGTCTTTGCGCTTTTGATCTTCATCTCCAAAGCACGGACATGATCTCCATCATCTTCGGGCATGATCTCCATCATCGTCGGCGTAGCGTCAAGGTCCATGGCGCCGTCTTCATGGCTGTTCACCTCATGTAGCAACTATTACAACTACTTTGAAATACTACTCAACATGAAATTTAAAGACAACCATAAGGCTCCTGCCGGTTGCCACAATACAATAATGATCATCTCATACATATTCATCATCACATTATGGCCATATCACATCACCAAACCCTGCAAAAACAAGTTAGACGTCTCTAATTTGGTTTGCATATTTTACGTCATTTTGGGTTTTCGAGAGAGATCTAATCTACCTACGAACATGAACCACAACGTTGATACTAGTGTTTTCAATAGAAGAGTAAATTGAATCTTCACTATAGTAGGAGAGACAGACACCCGCAAAGCCTCTTATGCAATACAAGTTGCATGTCGAACGAGGAACAAGTCTCATGAACGCGGTCATGTAAAGTTAGTCCGAGCCGCTTCATCCCACTATGCCACAAAGATGCAAAGTACTCAAACTAAAGATAACAAGAGCATCAACGCCCACAAAACCATTGTGTTCTACTCGTGCAACCATCTATGCATAGACACGGCTCTGATACCACTATAGGATAACGTTGCATAGAAAACAAAAATTTTCCTACCGCGAACACGCAATCCAAGCCAAGATGCAATCTAGAAGACGGTAGCAACGAGGGGGTATCGAGTCTCACCCTTAAAGAGATTCCAAAGCCTACAAGAGGAGGCTATTGTTGCTGCGGTAGACGTTCACTTGCCGCTTGCAAAAGCGCGTAGAAGATTTTGATCACGATCGGTTCCGGCGCCACGAACGGGCAGCACCTCCGTACTCGGTCACACGTTCGGTTGTTGATGAAGACGACGTCCACCTCCTGTTCCAGCGGGCAGCGGAAGTAGTAGCTCCTGTTGAATCCGACAGCACGACGGCGTGGTGTCGGTGGCGGTGGAGAACTCCGGCGGAGCTTCGCTAAAGCTACGCGGGAGATATGGAGGAGAGGGGGGCGGCTAGGGTTTGGGAGGGGGTGGCCGGCATCAAGGGGGTGCGGCCAACTTGTGGCTTTTGTGTGGCCGGCCCCCTCCCCTATGCCCCTCATTATATAGGTGGAACCCCAAGTGTTGGTATCCAAGTCTTCGAATAAGACCCGAACCAAAAACCTTCCATATGGAGGGGAAACCTAGCCAAACTAGGACTCCCACTTGAGGTGGGAGTTCCACCTCCCATATGGGGGGGTGGCCGTCCCCCTAAGGGGTAGTCCACTTGGGACTCCTCCCCCACTAGGGTTGGCCGGCCATGGAGGTGGAGTCCCATGTGGACTCCACCTTCCTTGGTGGTTTCTTCCGGACTTTTCTAGAACCTTCCATAGAACCTTCCGCGACATTTTAATTCACATAAAATGACATCCTATATATGAATCTTATTCTCCGGACCATTCCGGAACTCCTCGTGATGTCCGGGATCTCATCCGGGACTCCGAACAAATATTCGAACTCCATTCCATATTCAATTTCTACCATTTCAACATCCAACTTTAAGTGTGTCACCCTACGGTTCATGAACTATGCGGACATGGTTGAGTACTCACTCCGACCAATAACCAATAGCGGGATCTGGAGATCCATAATGGCTCCCACATATTCAACGATGACTTTAGTGATCGAATGAACCATTCACATACAATACCAATTCCCTTTGTCACACGATATTTTACTTGTCCGAGGTTTGATCTTCGGTATCACTCTATACCTTGTTCAACCTCGTCTCCTGACAAGTACTCTTTACTCGTACCGTGGTATGTGGTCTCTTATGAACTCATTCATATGCTTGCAAGACATTAGACGACATTCCACCGAGAGGGCCCAGAGTATATCTATCCGTCATCGGGATGGACAAATCCCATTGTTGACCCATATGCCTCAACTCATACTTTCTGGATACTTAATCCCACCTTTATAGCCACCCATTTACGCAGTGGTGTTTGGTGTAATCAAAGTACCTTTCCGGTATAAGTGATTTACATGATCTCATGGTCATAAGGACTAGGTAACTATGTATCGAAAGCTTATAGCAAATAACTTAATGACGAGATCTTATGCTACGCTTAATTGGGTGTATCCATTACATCATTCATACAATGATATAACCTTGTTATTAATAACATCCAATGTTCATGATTATGAAACTAATCATCCATTAATCAACAAGCTAGTTTAAGAGGCATACTAGGGACTTCTTTGTTGTCTACATATCACACATGTACTAATGTTTCGGTTAATACAATTATAGAATGATATATAAACATTTATCATAAACATAAAGATATAAATAATAACCACTTTATTATTGCCTCTAGGGCATATCTCCTTCAGTCTCCCACTTGCACTAGAGTCAATAATCTAGATTACATTGTAATATACCTAACACCCATGGCATTCTGGTGTTGGTCATGCTTTGCCCTAGGGAGAGCTTTAGTCAACGGATCTGACATGCTCAGAAACGTATGTATTTTGTAATTCATTTACGTCTCAACGCATCACTCATTTTCAAATGAGTCGGCATTAAATATGTTTGGTCTTCTGGTGGAACCTTAATTCCGCGGTCTGAAATATGTCACTAATATTGTCACACACAATATAGCTTCAAAGTTCTGACTGCTGGAACTCCACCAAGTTCTCAAAGAACCTCTTGACTTAACATCCTTTGTCATTGTCAAAACAATGACATACTCTGCCTTCTTTTGTAGAATCCGTCACAATATTTAGAACTCTTCTAAATCTAGCATAGACAACTTCCAACTCATTGTGCTACTTTTAAACAACACTCAGTCCAATTTGAGATTGAAATTATATTTTATATGTGACAAAACAAATATCGGTGTAATCACCTTACAGCGATTTGTTCGTCATTTCTCCATACAAAACTATATATATATCCTTGGTTCTTCTAAAGTACTCAAGGATATTCTTACTGTCGTTCAATGATCATCTCATGAATCATTCAGGTATATGCTCATAACATTTTAGAGCACAAGATATCTGATTTTGTACATATTATTCGTGATCTAAAATCACTCATGTGTTTTTACTCATCGAGTGTCAGATACACTCAAGTCTTGTTAAACCTTCACATGACAAGAACATTTTCTTAATATTTCTATATTGAACTACTTCAATATCCATCCTATGTACTTTGACTTAAACTTATTTATGTGTTTCAATCTATCTTCATAGATCTTGACACTAAATTTGTTTCAGTCCATATCCTTTCATTGAAGTTAATTCTCAATGAAACCTTTTTAATCAAGTATATAATTACATCATTTATAACCAACTATATGTCACCTACGTAAAGTATTATAAATGTGTCTTAGCGCTCCCACTTAATTTCTTGCAAATGCAAGCCTCTTCATCGTCTCTGATGAAATCAAAAACTCTTTGACTATTTCATCTAGTGAAGATTCCAACTCCGTGATACTTACTTCATCCAATTGAAGTTCGTATACCTATCTAGTATTCTACGGACCAGCAAAACTCTTGGTTGTATCTTGTATACACCTTTAATACACACTTCTGATAAGTAATGTATTTTGCCATCCTACTAGCATATCTCATAAAATAAATATGTAGTGATTACTAGAATAATCCACATAGACTATAAGCATTGCTACGGAAGATCTAATCTTATCATAGTCAACTCTTTGAACTTTGTCGTAAACTACTTTTCGACAAGTTGAGCTTCTTTAAGGATATTTCATCCAAGTCTATAGATCCATTTACTTTCAAAAAGTATTCATCTATTATGGATTTCATGGCGCATGGCCATTTTAACGGAGTCAGGGCCCATCATAACTTCTTTGTTTGTAGTTGGTTTATCATTGTTCAAAATCAATCCTTTGTCCACAAATCATTTATTTGATCACAAAGTAAACCATACCTACAAGGTTCAATATGTACTTCGATCTCCATGGCTAAAACACTATGTAGTCATGGGAGCTATGATCGATGTAGCCGCTTCCGGAACCAATTCCGATGCTGTGCTACTCTGATCATTATGCTCAGGTTCATAAACCTTATCAAGTTCTATTGTCCTCCCACTCAAATACTTCACTAGAAACAATTTCTCAGAAATAAGAAACATTGACAAACACTTTTATCTTTGTCTCGTGGGAAGAATTCCCAATTAAATCTCTGGGATAACCAACAAAGACATTCATCCGATTTTGGTTGTAAACTTTTAGACCAAAATAGAAAAACCTATTAGGGTTTATACCCATACCATAACTTGTATGGTGTCATTTCAACGGATCATGATGATGCTCTATTCAGTGTAAAAGCGGTAGTCACTAAAGCATAATCAACAAAAATATAATGGCGTCATAATATTTTATCTCATCATTAATCCAACAAGGTTTGGATACATCTCTCGGATACTATATCATCATTATGATACTCCAAGAAATGTGAGTTGTAGAACAATTTCATGACTCTCTTAGATGTTCGCTAAAACTCGTAATTCAAATATTTTCACCATGATCCAATCATAGATATTTGATTTTTTTTTATTACGATGATTTCCACTTCATGCTGAAATTTATTTGAATCCATTCAAATATTTCAAACTTCTTCCTTATTGAATATATCCACATATATACTCAATTCATTGTTGAAAGTTTTCATGAAGTAGAAGAATCTCCCGCACACAACTATGCCCAGTGAACCACATATATCATTATGTATGTTTTCACTAAGTTAGTTGCCCGTTCAACTCTTGGCCTATGAACGGTATTTCAGTCATTACTTTTTAGAAAAGATTTTGCAAGCGCCAAACGATTCAAAAAATCAAATGACTCCAAAAATCCATTTGCATGGAGTTCCTTCATGCGTTCCTTTCTAACATGACCTAAATGGCGGTTCCACAAATAAGTGGAATTCAAATTATTTGCCTTACGGCATTTTAGCGTCAGTGTTATGTATGTGTGTTTCACCATTAAGATTTATAATAACTTATCCATCGTACATGGAGTAATGTCATAATTTAAACAACTCATTGTTTTCATTTGACCAGAGCAAAATAACAATTATTAAGTTCTTTATTATAAATTCTAAGGGCTAGATAGAATGCTAACGACGAACATAATAACACTTTATTTTGTTCCAGACGTGCATTCCTATCATATTCCTTGTCAGTCACTTAGGCCATTGTATTCTTGTATTGCGTTGTTTTGTATGACACTTCATACCAACCAATATAGTACTAATACCCAAGAATTTCATAGTGTGACCTAACTAGGAATACAACCATAACATGTATATCATTTATATACACCTGAGCTAGACTTTCTAGTCTTTTCTTTCTTTTTGCCAAAATATCTTTTGCAGTTTCTCTTTTAGCTTTCCTCATTATTCAGAAAAACACTTCAACATCAATAACTTCTAGGTTTGTTGGTCAAATACCAATAACCTTGAGGTTCTTACTTTGAAGTTGATCATCATATGACAAGTGTTCCGGATTTCACTATTAGTAACCTTGTAATATGATGAACAATTTCACTCATAAATTTATCCATTGTATCATGATGACTTTCTGAGACCATGTCTGTACATGCTAGGCTCATAAAGTTTTAACCTTGGTATTTGCATGTGCAAATCTAGCTTGCACCCGTTGTATGCACACGTAGAATCTATCACACCCGATCATCACGTGATGCTTCGAAACGACGAGTCTTAGCAACGGTGCATATTAAGGATGGTCACTTCATGGATATGTGAATATCGTTAGTGCCCCAATAGTTGGAGGATTGTGACGCCTTGCGTCTTCAACCTTCGTACATTCCCATAAAACTTATGAGTTCATGTAGTCTCACCAAAATATATTCTATCATCTTGCAATAAGGTCTTAGATATCACTTATATCTCATACCTTGATTATTTCTGAAAACTAAATTTTCAGCTCCTTACTTTTCAAACAAATTTGAACTTCAAGTTTCACGGAGACAAGATAACTTTAGGTACTAATTGAAACCATAGCTCTTTGAATCAACAATGTGAGGTTTACTAAAAGTTTGCAATAGGACTTAATTAATTCTTGATTCTTTAACAATACGGTACCAATCCGTAAAGTTTCTTATCAGATTTTAACAGTATTTCTATCTCAATAACAAGACTAGCGCATGGTAGAAAACGGATGCCAATACTACAAAATTAATTCAAAATACTACTCAGACTATGTTTATGATAATTAGTTCATGTTTTAATCTAATTACTAATGAACTCCCACTTAATACAACATCCCTCATAGTTGTTAAGTGGTACACGATCCAAATCCACTACACCAAAACCGATCATCACGTGAGATGATGTAGCTTCAATGGTGAACATCAACATGTTGATCATATCATCCATATGACTCGTGTTCAACCTTTCGGTTTCCGTTGTTCCGAGGCCATGTCTGTACATGCTAGGCTCGTCAAGCAAACCCAAGTATTCCGCGTGTGCAACATGGCTTACACCCGTTGTATGTGAACGTTGAGTCTATCACATCCGATCATCACGAGATGCTTCGAAACGACGAACTGTTACAACGGTGCATACGAGGGGAGAACACTTTATTATCTTGATATTAATGTGAGGGGTCATCTTATAATGCTACCGTCGCGATCTAAGCAAAATAAGATGCATAAAGGATTAACATCACATGCAGTTCATATGTGATATGATATGGCCCTTTTGTCTTTGCGCTTTTGATCTTCATCTCCAAAGCACGGACATGATCTCCATCATCTTCGGGCATGATCTCCATCATCGTCGGCGTAGCGTCAAGGTCCATGGCGCCGTCTTCATGGTTATTCACCTCATGTAGCAACTATTACAACTACTTTGAAATACTACTCAACATGAAATTTAAAGACAACCATAAGGCTCCTGCCGGTTGCCACAATACAATAATGATCATCTCATACATATTCATCATCACATTATGGCCATATCACATCACCAAACCCTGCAAAAACAAGTTAGACGTCTCTAATTTGGTTTGCATATTTTACGTCGTTTTGGGTTTTCGAGAGAGATCTAATCTACCTACGAACATGAACCACAACGTTGATACTAGTGTTTTCAATAGAAGAGTAAATTGAATCTTCACTATAGTAGGAGAGACAGACACCCGCAAAGCCTCTTATGCAATACAAGTTGCATGTTGAACGAGGAACAAGTCTCATGAACGCGGTCATGTAAAGTTAGTCCGAGCCGCTTCATCCCACTATGCCACAAAGATGCAAAGTACTCAAACTAAAGATAACAAGAGCATCAACGCCCACAAAACCATTGTGTTCTACTCGTGCAACCATCTATGCATAGACACGGCTCTGATACCACTGTAGGATAACGTTGCATAGAAAACAAAAAATTTCCTACCGCGAACACGCAATCCAAGCCAAGATGCAATCTAGAAGACGGTAGCAACGAGGAGGTATCGAGTCTCACCCTTAAAGAGATTCCAAAGCCTACAAGAGGAGGCTCTTGTTGCTGCGGTAGACGTTCACTTGCCGCTTGCAAAAGCGCGTAGAAGATCTTGATCACGATCGGTTCCGGCGCCACGAACGGGCAGCACCTCCGTACTCGGTCACACGTTCGGTTGTTGATGAAGACAACGTCCACCTCCCGTTCCAGCGGGCAGCGGAAGTAGTAGCTCCTCTTGAATCCGACAGCACGACGGTGTGGTGTCGGTGGCGGTGGAGAACTCCGGCGGAGCTTCGCTAAAGCTACGCGGGAGATATGGAGGAGAGGGGGGCGGCTAGGGTTTGGGAGGGGGTGGCCGGCCTCAAGGGGGTGCGGCCAACTTGTGGCTTTTGTGTGGCCGGCCCCCTCCCCTATGCCCCTCATTATATAGGTGGAACCCCAAGTGTTGGTATCCAAGTCTTCGAATAAGACCCGAACCAAAAACCTTCCATATGGAGGGGAAACCTAGCCAAGCTAGGACTCCCACTTGAGGTGGGAGTTCCACCTCCCATATGGGGGGGTGGCCGGCCCCCTAAGGGGGAGTCCACTTGGGACTCCTCCCCCACTAGGGTTGGCCGGCCATGGAGGTGGAGTCCCATGTGGACTCCACCTTCCTTGGTGGTTTCTTCCGGACTTTTCTAGAACCTTCTAGAACCTTCCATAGAACCTTCCGCGACATTTTAATTCACATAAAATGACATCCTATATATGAATCTTATTCTACTGACCACTCCGGAACTCCTCGTGATGTCCGGATCTCATCCGGGACTCCGAACAAATATTCGAACTCCATTCCATATTCAATTTCTACCATTTCAACATCCAACTTTAAGTGTGTCACCCTACGGTTCGTGAACTATGCGGACATGGTTGAGTACTCACTCCGACCAATAACCAATAGCGGGATCTGGAGATCCATAATGGCTCCCACATATTCAATGATGACTTTAGTGATCGAATGAACCATTCACATACAATACCAATTCCCTTTGTCACACGATATTTTACTTGTCCGAGGTTTGATCTTCGGTATCACTCTATACCTTGTTCAACCTCGTCTCCTGACAAGTACTCTTTACTCGTACCGTGGTATATGGTCTCTTATGAACTCATTCATATGCTTGCAAGACATTAGACGACATTCCACCGAGAGGGCCCAGAGTATATCTATCCGTCATCGGGATGGACAAATCCCAATGTTGATCCATATGCCTCAACTCATACTTTCCGGATACTTAATCCCACCTTTATAGCCACCCATTTACGCAGTGGTGTTTGGTGTAATCAAAGTACCTTTCCGGTATAAGTGATTTACATGATCTCATGGTCATAAGGACTAGGTAACTATGTATCGAAAGCTTATAGCAAATAACTTAATGACGAGATCTTATGCTACGCTTAATTGGGTGTATCCATTACATCATTCATACAATGATATAACCTTGTTATTAATAACATCCAATGTTCATGATTATGAAACTAATCATCCATTAATCAACAAGCTAGTTTAAGAGGCATACTAGGGACTTCTTTGTTGTCTACATATCACACATGTACTAATGTTTCGGTTAATACAATTATAGCATGATATATAAACATTTATCATAAACATAAAGATATAAATAATAACCACTTTATTATTGCCTCTAGGGCATATCTCCTTCAAAAGCGTCACCTAAACGGCGTCGGATCGAGCGTTTGGGAGACGTGTTTCGTTCGTGCATGCGTTGCATGGGAAAGCTGGGACGCCATTAACGTCGCTTGATCAAAGGTAGGCGATAGGGTTTTAGGCTTCCGACCCGCTGACGCGTCGGCCCCGCGTCTCCTCGCCTCGCATTTCGTTGTGTCCAGCGTGCCCGGAGTGTCACCTATGTAGCGGGGACGGGATCGGGGAGCCGGACACCGTATTGGGCCGCGCCGGACAAAAAGAGGCTTTAGGGCACGCGGCTGGGAGTGTTTTTTCATCCGGCACGCCCCAAATCCCTTTGGGGGACGCGGCCCTCAAAGCGTCCCCCAAAGATTTTTGGGGCGCACGAGACATTTTTTTCGTTCCTAGCCGCGTGCCCCAAAGCCTCCTTCCGTCCGGCGTGGGCCAATATGGTGTCGAGTGCTCCGAGCCTGTCCCGGGTCTACAGGGGACGCTTCAGGCACACCGGACACAGCGAGAAGCGAGGCAGGGAGTGCCGGTCCCGATGCATCATTGGCACATTCAAGTTTAACTTAACCGTCGCCTACATCACGGCGGAAGTTATTGGCGCGCAGCGACAATGCAGTTTCCGCAGAGACGTAGCGATGCGTCTCGTCGCTCTTAGCTATCCGTGCCGGCGTTAATGAGCGCTGATACGTCTCCAACGTATCTATAATTTCTGATGTTCCATGCTAGTTTTATAACAATACCTACATGTTTTGCTCGCACTTTATAATGATTTCATGCATTTTCCGGAACTAACCTATTAACAAGATGCCGAAGTGCCAGATCCTGTTTTCTGCTGTTTCTGGTTCCAGAAAGGCTGTTCGGGCAATATTCTCAGAATTCGACGAAACAAAGGCAAAACATCATATTTCACCGAGACAGACCAGAACACCGAAGGAGAGCCGGAGGGGAGGCCCAGGGCTCCGAGACCATAGGTTGGCGCGGCTTGGGGGGCGCGCCGCCCTATGGGGTGGGCCCCCCAGGCACCCCCTCGCGCCGCCTCTTCGCCTATAAGATCCCTCGTGACCTAAAAACCCGACACCAATTGACGAAACTCCAGAAAGACTCCAGGGACGCCGCCGCCATCGCGAAACTCTGTTTCGGGGACAGAAGTCTCTGTTCCGGCACGCCGCCGGGACGGGGAATTGCCCCCGGAGTCATCTCCATCGACACCACCGCCATCTTCATCGCCGTTGCTGTCTCCCATGATGAGGAGGGAGTAGTTCTCCCCGAGGCTGAGGGCTCTACCGGTAGCTATGTGGTCCATCTCTCTCTCCCATGATGTGATCTTTATGTGATCATGAGCGTTGTATCACTATTAGTCTATGTGCTACTCTAGTGATGTTATTAAAGTAGTCTATTCCTCCTCCATGATGTAATGTTGACAGTGTGTGCATCATGTAGTACTTGGCGTAGGTTATGATTGTAATCTCTTGTAGATTATGAAGTTAACTATTACTATGATAGTATTGATGCGATCTATTCCCCCTTTCATAGCTATTGTTGACAGTGTGTATGCTATGTTAGTACTCGGTCTAAATTGCAACGGTCTATTATGCACTCTAGAGGTTACTTTAATATGAACTCCGGACGTTGTGGAGCTTGTTTACTCCGGCTTGAGGTGTGCTTTTGTAGCCCTACACAATGAATGGTGTTTGTTATCCAACAAGAGAGTGTTTAAGAGTAGCATTTATTTATTCAGTTATGTGATCATTGTTGAGAGTGTCCACTAGTGAAAGTATGATCCCTAGGCCTTGTTTCTAACCATTGAAACACTGTTTTCAACAAGTTCTGCTACATGTTTGCTTGCTGCCATCTTTATTTAGGATTGCAATTACTACTTACAATCATCCATATTACTTGTACTTCACTATCTCTTCGCCGAACTAGTGCACCTATACATCTGACATGTGTATTACGTGTGTTGGGGACACAAGAGACTTCTTGTATCGTAATTGCAGGGTTGCTTGAGAGGGATATCTTTGACCTCTACCTCCCTGAGTTCGATAAACCTTGGGTGATTCACTTAAGGGAAACTTGTTGTTGTTCTACAAACCTCTGCTCTTAGAGTCCCAACACTGTCTACAGGAATAGAAGCGTGCGTAGACATCAAGCTATTTTCTGGCGCCGTTGCCGGGGAGGTAAGGTAAAAGGTATTCACATCCTCCGACTACTAAGCTATTTCCTAGCACTGTTGCCGGTGTGTGAGTGCTCGAAGCTATTTCCTTTAGATCCTGCAATTATATCTTCTTGTTTCTTGTTTTTATTTTCACTAGTTAGGCTTAATGGAAAACAACAAAAAAATTAGAGATCTTTATGAAATTTATCTTGAGTTAGGACATGAGGTGTTTGAAGAGAGAATTAAAAAAACCCATGGAACTTTGTTTGCAAAATAGTTGTAGCAATGTTATTAGTATGAACTCTTTGAACACTATTATTGCTAATGCTATGGAAGAATTTAAGCTTGGGGAAGCTGGTTTTGATGAGCATGATATTTTTAGTCCCCCAAGCATGGAGGAGAAAATTTTCTTTGATGATATTTTGCCTCCCATTTATGATGATTATAATGATAGTGGTATTTTGGTGCCACCTACTATGGAGGATAAATTTTATTATGATTACAATATGCCCCCTACATTTGATGATTATGGTGATGAGAATAATAATGATAGCTACTTTGTTGAATTTGCTCCCACTACAATTAATAAAAATGACTATGCTTATGTTGGGAGTAGTAATTATTTTATGCATGAGACTCATGATAAGAATGCTTTATGTGATAGTTATATTGTTGAGTTTGTTCATGATGATACTGGAAATTATTATGAGAGAGGAAAATATGGTTGTAGAAATTTTCATGTTACTATAACACCTCTCTACATGCTGAAAATTTTGAACTTGCTTGTGTTTTATCTTCCTATGCTTGTCACTTTGTTCTGCATGAATTTATTTGTGTACAAGATTCCTATGCATAGGAAATGGGTTAGACTTAAAAGTTTTTCTTATTTTCTTTTGATGCTCTCTTTGCTTCAACTCTCATTCTTATGTGAGCATCATTAAAATTACTGAGCCCATCTTAATGGCTATAAAGAAAGCACTGCTTGGGAGATAACCCATGTTTTTATTTTGCTACTGTTTTGTTGTGTCTTGGAAGTTGTTACTACTGTAGCAACCTCTCCTTCTCTTTATTTTATTGCATTGTTGTGCCAAGTAAAGTCTTTGATAGTAAGGTTGATACTAGATTTGGATTTCTGCACAGAAACAGATTTCTTGCTGTCACGAATTTGAGTAGCCCTCTCTGTAGGTAACTCAGAAAAATCTGCCAATTTACGTGTGTGATCCTCAGATATGTACGCAACTTTCATTCAATTTGAGCATTTTCATCTGAGCAAGTTAAGTTCCCCTAAAAAATTTGTCTTTACGGACTGTTCTGTTTTGACAGATTCTGCCTTTTATTTCGCATTGCCTATTTTGCTATGTTGAATGGATTTCCTTGTTCCATTAACTTTCAGTAGCTTTGTGCAATGTCCAGAAGTGTTTAGAATGATTATGTCACCTCTGAACATGTGAATTTTTGATTATGCACTAACCCTCTAATGAGTTTGTTTTGAGTTTGGTGTGGAGGAAGTTTTCAAGGATCAAGAGAGGAGGATGATACAATATGATCAAGAAGAGTGAAAACTCTAAGCTTGGGGATGCCCCCGTGGTTCATCCCTGCATATTTCAAGAAGACTCAAGCATCTAAGCTTGCGGATGCCCAAGGCATCCCCTTCTTCATCGACAACTTATCAGGTCACCTCTAGTGAAACTATATTTTTATCCGTCACATCTTATGTGCTTTACTTGGAGCGTCTGTATGTTTTTTTTTGTTTGAATAAAATTGGATCCTAGCATTCTTTGTGTGGGAGAGAGACACGCTCCGCTGTTTCATATGAACACTGGTGTTCTTAGCTTTACTTTTAATGTTCATGGCGAAGGTTGAAACTGCTTCGTTCATTGTTATATGGTTGGAAACAGAAAATGCTTCATGTGGTAATTGGTATATTGTCTTGAATAATTTGATACTTGGCAATTGTTGTGCTCAAATAGATCATGTTTAAGCTCTTGCATCATGTACTTTGCACCTATTAATGAAGAACTACCATAGAGCTTGTTGAAATTTGGTTTGCATGATTGGTCTCTCTAAAGTCTAGATATTTTCTGGTGAGGTGTTTGAACAACAAGGAAGACAGTGTAGAGTCTTATAATGCTTGCAATATGTTCTTATGTAAGCTTTTTTGTACCGGTTCATACTTGTGTTTGCTTCAAACAACCTTGCTACCCAAAGCCTTGTATTGAGAGGGAATACTTCTCGTGCATCCAAATCCTTGAGCCAAAACCTATGCCATTTGTGTCCACCATACGTACCTACTATGTGGTATTTCTCTGTCATTCCAAAGTAAATTGCTTGAGTGCTACCTTTAAAATTTCATTCCTTGTCTTTGCAATATATAGCTCATGGGAAAATAGCTTAAAAACTATTGTGATGAAGAATATGTCGCTTATGTATCTTATTTCTTATAAGTTGCTTGTTAAGCGGTAACCATGTTTCTGGGGACGCCATCAACTATTACACCTTTGTTGAATATCATATGAGTTGCTATGCATGTTCGTCTTGTCTGAAGTAAGGGTGATTTATCATGATCAAATGGTTTGAGTATGCATATTGTTAGAGAAGAACATTGGGCCGCCAACCAAAGCCATGTATCATAGTGGAAGTTTCAGTTTGGACATCAATCCTCAATCTCTTATGAGAATATTATCTGTTGTTGAATGCTTATGCATTAAAGAGGAGTCCATTATCTGTTTTCTATGTTGTCCCGGTATGGATGTCCTAAGTTGAGATCTATCAAAAACGAGAAATCAAATGCGATCTATCTCCTTGGACCTTTGTACAGGCGGCATAGAGGTAACCTTTGTGACACTTGGTTGAAACATATGTTATGCAATGATAATCCATGTAAATCCAAACTAATTAGGACAAGGTGCGAGCACTATTGGTATTATATGCATGAGGCTTGCAACTTATAGGATGTCTTATGAATAACACATATGAATTATTACTACCGTTGACAAAATTGTTTCTATGTTTTCAAAATGAAAAGCTCTAGCACAAAAATAGCAATCCATGCTTCCCTCTGCGAAGGGCCTTTCTTTTACTTTATGTTGAGTCAGTTTACCTACTTCTTTCTATCTTGGAAGCAAACACTTGTGTCAACTGCGTGCATTGATTCCTACATATTTGCTTATTTGCATTCATCATATTACT
Source organism: Lolium perenne (assembly GCF_019359855.2). Taxonomy (NCBI): domain Eukaryota; kingdom Viridiplantae; phylum Streptophyta; class Magnoliopsida; order Poales; family Poaceae; genus Lolium; species Lolium perenne. The sequence goes on along the minus strand of NC_067244.2, from coordinate 40,762,392 downwards.
TTGTGTTGACAATTATCCATGAGATATACATGTTGAAGTTGAAAGCAACTGCTGAAACTTATATCTTCCTTTGTGTTGCTTCAAAACTTTCTACTAAGAATTTATTGCTTTATGAGTTAACACCTATGCAAGTCTTATTGATGCTTGTCTTGAAAGTACTATTCATGAAAAGTCTTTGCTATATGATTCAGTTGTTTAGTCATTGTCTTTACCATTGCTTCGAATCACTTCATTCATCTCATATGCTTTACAATAGTATGATCAAGATTATGTAAGTAGCATGTCACTACAGAAATTATTCTTTTTATCGTTTACCTACTCGAGAGCGAGTAGGAACTAAGCTTGGGGATGCTTGATACGTCTCCAACGTATCTATAATTTCTGATGTTCCATGCTAGTTTTATAACAATACCTACATGTTTTGCTCGCACTTTATAATGATTTCATGCATTTTCCGGAACTAAGCTATCAACAAGATGCCGAAGTGCCAGTTCCTGTTTTCTGCTGTTTTTGGTTCCAGAAAGGCTGTTCGGGCAATATTCTCGGAATTCGACGAAACAAAGGCAAAACATCATATTTCACCGAGACGGACCAGAACACCGAAGGAGAGCCGGAGGGGAGGCCCAGGGCTCCCAGACCATAGGCTGGCGCGGCCTGGAGGGGGGGCGCGCCGCCCTATGGGGTGGGCCCCCCAGGAACCCCTTCGCGCCGCCTCTTCGCCTATAAGATCCCTCGTGACCTAAAAACCCGACACCAATTGACGAAACTCCAGAAAGACTCCAGGGACGCCGCCACCATCGCGAAACTCCGTTTCGGGGATAGAAGTCTCTGTTCTGGCACACCGTCGGGACGGGGAATTGCCCCCGGAGTCATCTCCATCGACACCACCGCCATCTTCATCGCCGTTGCTGTCTCCCATGATGAGGAGGGAGTAGTTCTCCCCCGAGGCTGAGGGCTCTACCGGTAGCTATGTGGTCCATCTCTCTCTCCCATGATGTGATCTTTATGTGATCATGAGCTTTGTATCACTATTAATCTATGTGCTACTCTAGTGATGTTATTAAAGTAGTCTATTCCTCCTCCATGATGTAATGTTGACAGTGTGTGCATCATGTAGTACTTGGCGTAGGTTATGATTGTAATCTCTTGTAGATTATGAAGTTAACTATTACTATGATAGTATTGATGCGATATATTCCCCCTTTCATAGCTATTGTTGACGGTGTGTATGCTATGTTAGTACTCGGTCTAAATTGCAACGGTCTATTATGCACTTCTAGAGGTTACTTTAATATGAACTCCGGACGTTGTGGAGCTTGTTTACTCCGGCTTGAGGTGTGCTTTTGTAGCCCTACACAATGAATGGTGTTTGTTATCCAACAAGAGAGTGTTTAAGAGTAGTATTTGTTTATTCAGTTATGTGATCATTGTTGAGAGTGTCCACTAGTGAAAGTATGATCCCTAGACCTTGTTTCTAAGCATTGAAACACCGTTTCCAACAAGTTCTGCTACATGTTTGCTTGCTGCCATCTTTATTTCGGATTGCAATTACTACTTACAATCATCCATATTACTTGTACTTCACTATCTCTTCGCCGAACTAGTGCACCTATACATCTGACAAGTGTATTAGGTGTGTTGGGGACACAAGAGACTTCTTGTATCGTAATTGCAGGGTTGCTTGAGAGGGATATCTTTGACCTCTACCTCCCTGAGTTCGATAAACCTTGGGTGATTCACTTAAGGGAAACTTGCTGCTGTTCTACAAACCTCTGCTCTTGGAGGCCCAACACTGTCTACAGGAATAGAAGTGTGCGTAGACATCAAGCGCCACCGCTACCCCGCCTCCCTTCGACCTATAAAAATGGGCACTCTCGCATCGTTCCTGACACACAAACCCTAGCGCTTCTGTCCCCAACCCTAGACGCCACCATCTCAAGATAATCAACTAGCCAATCATCAGGATCTTGCAAGCCGTCCAATTTTTTGTAATTATCGGCTAGCTTAAACCCTGATGGAACTCGAGTTTTGCGGACTCGTCTCGTGAAGCTCGGGAGCCCGCACATATCCTATTCGTCGATCTCTGGTGTGTGCCGATGTTTCCTTCTTTGCTGTCGCGCTCTGTCCACCCTTGATTGTGTTGCTGTGTCTCTTGCTCCACTTGTTCTTGCCACATCTTGCACCGCTGTAGTAGGTCTCAGACTATTTTGTCTTGCAGATCCTTCGGGAGGCGTGCTTGCGAACGTTATTCCCATGGCTCCGACTCCCGCCATGGCCATGTTATATAACGCTTCTCTCGGATCTCCAGGAGGTGGCCTGGATGCCAGGATGTAAGCTTGTGTCACTATGTATCCAGCTTCTGGTGTTTTGGGAATAATATTCCCCCTCGTGTCAATTGACATAAATGACATGTCAAGGTTTTGAACTAAATTCTCTCTCTCGGCCTCAGGTATATGTTGCAATCGAGACCTTGCCCTGTTCCGAGCTGCTCTATGACTTTCTCCTCCTGAGGTACCTGTGTTGCGACTCAAATATGCTCTTCGCCCGCTTGACGCCGAAGCTTCGGCTTGCCTCCTATCCAATTCTACTTTTTGTTTTTCGAGCTCTCGTCTAGCACGGGCGAGTCTATATTGATATGCTTGCAATTCTTCAGCTGTTACAGCTATAGTCATTGGTTCTGTACCATCAATAGGTCTTGCAACTCTATCCCAAACTGCCTGCGGAAGTTGTACCATATGACGTGCTGTAGGTCCCGCATACTTGGTGCCTAAACCTCGCGTAAGATCAGCGGGATCGATGTATGGATTACCCACATCATCGAAAGCCTCCGACGTTTCTTGCTGCGCTCGGCTTGTTTCTCCAACCACATAAACTTGGTGATTTTTTAGCTTCCGACTTTTGTCGAGGTTGGTGACACCGTCGTATAGATCGGTGAAGGCCTCTTGAATAGAAGTAGACTTGTCGATGAAGTTAAAGATGTCGATGCTGTCCGAGTCGCTGCTTATACTAGAGTCCGCAGACGATACGAAGGATATGTTGCCGAAGAGTTTGGCGAGTTGATCGCTTGTCGCAGGCTTTCCGAAGCATGGCGACGAAATTTCGTCGGCGCCTGACTCGAACGATGAGGAAGAATCCGATAGATCGGATTCCATCGCCGACGAAATCGGAATCTCGAGGCGATGCGATCCGGTTTTTCCGACGCGGAAGTTCAATTTTCCAAACGCCATCTCCATGGGCTCCTCCAGATGTGCATATGCGTCCAAACGGGAGGGCGGGTGAGGTATAAAATCGACTAGACCAGTTTCGATCTGTTTACATCTGTCCATCGCGTTGCTTGCCACCGAAGCCCGTTGTCGATGATGTTGACGATGTTGAACGTGCCATCGAGATCAGCTCTTCACGCCTCTAATCCCCACGGACGGCGCCAATTGACAAGGGATTAACTTGTGAATGCCTACGGATTGTAGACTAGGGTTTAGTTAGAGGTAGAGGACAAGTAGATCTCGAAGGTTTCAGCCGGAAAAGTACTCGACTGCTAAAAATTAGGGTTGCGTTAACAATGAAATCGATCCTCTCTTCGTCCCTCGACTCCCCCTTATATAGGAGGTGGAGCCGAGGGTTTCGTGATACACAAGTTACAGAGTTCGGGAGATAACCTAAATCTGTCCCGTAGTAGTTACAAATCAATATTCCTAATACAATTCTATCTTTCCAAACTCTCTCCTAATTGGCTTCCGGGCTTTACAATCTTCGGGTCGTGAGCCTTCAGTAAAACCCCGGATATGATCTTCGGCAGACCCATTGGGGATGCCTATGTCAGGGGGAATAAGAGTCGAGATATCCAGGGTTCCCAAGGCTATCTAACCTGAAGGCATGTTTTTTGAATCACTAAGTTCATTTTGCAAGGCACCATACAGTTGAACATTAAAACCTACGTCGACATTTACACATTTACGTATGATCCAAGCGGGGCCTAAGGAGTAATAGGCAGAAAATCATATGATTTTGTCAGAACCTTATCAGAACTCTTAAGTGTATAACTTAAAACCTGTATATAACACGAGTTTTACAGGACAAGTGCAATGAACATGCATTTTCGGAGTTGTAGTAGAAGCATTGATATCTCGTCCTTGTAAGAGAACTTAACCGCAACCGTCATTTGGCCATATATATATGTGAAGAACAAGTCGGAAAATTCCGCTCAGTAATTGAAATGTGAGTGCTCGAGACTATCAATGCCGGCCCCCAATGAGTATACCGCAAAAAAACCAAGGACGCGTCCTCCAATGTTATCGAGCGTTCGTAGGCATGAGAGGAATCAGCAACGACCGGAAGGTTACATGTGAGTTGCTCGTAGACATGACACTAGCATGCATTGCCAGCTGCCTCATCAATCCGACTTCTGAGAGCACTCAAAGTCTCAAATGAGCAGATCGTACGTGATCAGTTACCCGTAGGTAGGAGCGGATCTGGAAGTAAAGAGGCAGGTTGCCGCACGGCTTAAGTGGAACCGGTCGAGGACCGATGTTCTGGGTGAGCTATTGTCTCTTACGAGGAGGATAAGTGGCTTGGCAAAACCATACTCGGTGAATAATATTTAGCTTTGTAGTGGGTGAGACAAGAGTAAAATATTCGCTAAGTTATTGAAAACTTCTCCACTAAATGTGTCGTTCAGACGAACTCTCGTTGGCCCCAGACAAGCATCGTGGAATGCTTGTTACATGGTCTGAATTTGGCGCAGAGACCCGATGTATTTCGTTAAAATCCTACTGAGAATAGCATATTCTCGGTGGCTTCTACCTATAATGCTTTAATCCAACCTGATGTTCATGTAACCTTCGTCGAGAGGTAATTCTTGCTTAAAACTAATGTGTTTGCATGGTATCTTCGTCGAGAGGTAATTCTCAGCGAAGATAACCTGGCAAAACTTAATTGGCAGAAAAGTAAAACATGTGTCTTTTGTCATCATGTCATGAGACTATCAAACACTTATTCTTGCTATGCAAATTTTCCAGATCTATATTAGTCAGCTATGTAGATAGGTTCTACCTTATATCCATCACGTAGCGTGGCAAATATATTTGGCAACTGACTTAATTGTGTGGATCCTAGGTTTAAACTACTTAATCGGGTGGGAGCGCTTGTCATTATTTGGTTGCTCTGGCTATGTAGAAATCACAAGGTTTTAGCAACAAAAAAGCTTCTCTTATGTAGGTTATCTATCCCAGCAAAACTACGCTCCGTTTGTGGCCATCATTGCCACGTGTCTACACGATTACGATTGGAGGATGCGGTGAGGAATATTTTTCTTAACATGAAATGCAGCGTCAGCTGCAGACTTGCTCAACTTCGCCTTAGACCTTTTTTCAGCTTTTTCATTTGTAATCGTCAAGAACTTTAGTTTTTCTTATATTTGTAATTTATGCATTGGAACGGTTGTGTGCATCTTACTTGCGCAGAGACCAGGTGTAATATTTAAACTTCTTAAGTAATAAAGCATCCATTATTTAAAAAGCTAGGTTATGTTGTCTCATTTAAATGTTGATGGGTTAAGTTTGAGTGATACTGACGGCTTCATTACTCCATATTGTCCATGGCAGGCTCTAGCTGATATTGGCTCTTTCTAAGCATAAGGAGGAAAGCATCAAGAAACCGATGTAGCAGAGCCACTTTCTCAGACATATATGGTGTATAGTTGATAAGACATGAGAGCTAGTAATTAAGTGCTGAGTTTATGTGAAATTTATACAAGAAACAAAACTTCAGTAGAATACTCAGGTTAGAATGAAATAGCAGGTATTGCAGCAGATAGTTTTCATTATTGGAAGCATCAAATGGCTAGAGGGTTACTGCAATTATATCTTTACAACCATCCAGAAAAGGACCGAAACGTAGCAAGAGTAGTCGATGTGTCCATCGAAACGATAAAGATGGATGATGAAAAACAAAAGAAATATTCCATGAGGCGGAACATAAAGATTTTATATGGAATTACATGGAAAGTAAACCAAAAGAAACTTTTCATGGTTTGAAATCGCAGAAACCAAACAAGCAATGTAGGAAATATTCTTTGGAATGGAATCCTTCAGTTATTATTGAATTCCTTTGACCCAAACAAGCCCTAAAGGGGGGGTACGTCATCACCAACTGGAAGTTTCCAATCAAGGAACCTAACAATTTACCATTTTCATAGATAATAAGGAAGGAAGAAATAAGAAACGGACTAATTTTTAGAACATCCCACTTTTGTTGTGCCTAGGCTAAAATGCCCATTAGTTCACTTTACTTGATGAAACGTCACACGCTTTGCTAACTGATGAATCATGAAAAATGGGACATTTATCCTTAGGAAAACTCTTTTTTGCGGCCTATCTGTAAGTTTTCAGTCTATGCGAATTTCATTTCATACAGCTCGTTCAATTTGTTGGATCAGCATATCTTCTACAATATTCTATTCTGAAAAAATACTACATGGAATAAAACTTATCTACTTTTCATGGCTTTCTTAATATTTACTCGCTTTTTTCGAAATGGGGTTGTACCCCGGCTTCTGCATCATGACGATGCACACGGCCCTTTATTAATAAAAAGGTTCGAAAAAGTATTGTTTACAACTCACGCATAGCCGAAGATTGATACAAGAATCAACCACCAAAAACAAGACATACTGCGACTACAACTCAACAAAGCCTTCTAGTATGCCGCCAACCAGCCTGGCACAAGATATCCTGAGCGACCATCAGGAGCCGTGTGCATCCAGTAACCATAACATCCCGCTGTCCCTCCGGGGAAAGTAGAGCCCACAGTTGGACCCAATGGGATACCATGTGAATAACCTGCAAGAAATGAAAAGAGACTTTTTTATTAAAAATGATATCATTTCGGACCCTCCAAATAGACCAACATAAAGCGGAAACCCCAATCCAGATAAACGCCTTAGATTGTCTATCTACTCCATTTAACCAATTACCAAACATATTAGTAATATTGGTAGGAGGTGGAAGATCAAAAGTGAAACAAACCGTACGCCATAATAGTTTAGCTAAAGGACATTCAATAAAAAGATGTTGAATGGTCTCCTGTTCCCCACAGAAAACACATTTTGTACACCCATTCCAATGACGTTTAGCTAGATTATCTTTAGTTAACAAAACTTTATTACTCATGAACCACATGAAAATCTTGATCTTAAGTGGAATTTTAACCTTCCAGAGATACTTGCGCAAAAAAGGGGTGTGGTCACACATAAGATCTTCATACATAGACTTGACCATAAACAAACCGTTAGAAGTCAACTTCCAAATAAACCGATTCTCCTCATCAGTCAAAGTAACCATCATGAGTTTCCGACATAATTGTAACCAAGAAGTCCATTTACTACCATTCAACACCCTTCTGAATGTAATATTCAAAGGTGTATGATCAAGCACCTGCGCAATGGTGACATTTTTATGGTGGACAATATTATACAAGGAAGGATATTGCTGGGCCAAAGAAGTAGTTCCCAACCAGGTGTCTTCCCAAAAGCGGATGGACATACCATTACCCACTTTGAAAGAACCTCTTGAAAAAAAACTCCTGTTTGACCTCCATCAATCCTTTCCAAAAAGGTGAATCAGTAGTCTTGGCTTGTACCTCTGATAGTGTCTTCTGTCCTAAATATTTATTATGTCACAATTCTTGCCACACCCCATCTTCATTAAGGAGTTTAAAGAGCCATTTTCTCAATAAGCTTTTGTTTTTTTATTTCAAGCACCTCAATACCTAAGCCCCCTTGATCTTTGGGTCGACACACAATATTCCATTTTGTAAGGCGGTATTTTTTTCTGTTTTCGTCTGACTGCCAAAAGAATCTAGATCTATAGAAATCCAAACGTTTCCTTACCCCAATAGGTATTTGTAGGAAAGACAACATAAACATCGGTAAGCTAGTTAACACTGAATTAATAAGAACTAACCTATCACCATAGGATAGTAACTTCCCTTTCCAGCATCCTAATTTACTCTCAACCCGTGTTTCTACCGGATACCAATCCGAGTTCCTGAGTTTTTTGTAGTGAATCGGAATACCCAAGTATCTAAAGGGGAGAAGTCCAGCATCACATCCAAAGATCTGCTTATACTGGGCCTCTTCCTCCTTTGCCTTTCCAAAACAAAAAATCTCGCTTTTATGAAAATTAATCTTAAGCCCCGATAACTCCTCAAAGAGACATAAGATTAATTTCATATTAACCGCTTTATCAAGATCATGTTCCAAGAATAGGATAGTTGTAGGATAACGTTGTATAGAAAACAAAAATTTTCCTACCGCGAACACGCAATCCAAGCCAAGATGCAATCTAGAAGACGGTAGCAACGAGGGGTTTATCGAGTCTCACCCTTGAAGAGATTCCAAAGCCTACAAGAGGAGGCTCTTGTTGCTGCGGTAGACGTTCACTTGCCGCTTGCAAAAGCGCGTAGAAGATCTTGATCACGATCGGTTCCGGCGCCACGAACGGGCAGCACCTCCGTACTCGGTCACACGTTCGGTTGTTGATGAAGACGACGTCCACCTCCCCGTTCCAGCGGGCAGCGGAAGTAGTAGATCCTCTTGAATCCGACAGCACGACGGCGTGGTGTCGGTGGTGGTGGAGAAATCCGGCGGAGCTTCGCTAAGCGTGCGGGAAGTGGAGGAGCGGGGCGGCTAGGGTTTGGGGAGAGGGGGGCGCCGGCCACTATGGGGTGCGGCCACCTTGGTGGTGTTTGAGGTGGCCGGCCCCCTCCCCCTTGGCCCTCATTATATAGGTGGAACCCCAAGAGTTGGTCTCCAAGTCTTCGAATAAGACCCAAACCAAAAACCTTCCATATGGAGGGGAAACCTAGCCAAGCTAGGACTCCCACTAGAGGTGGGAGTTCCACCTCCCATATGGGGGGTGGCCGGCCCCCTAAGGGGGAGTCCACTTGGGACTCCTCCCCCACTAGGGTTGGCCGGCCATGGAGGTGGAGTCCCATGTGGACTCCACCTTCCTTGGTGGTTTCTTCCGGACTTTTCTAGAACCTTCTAGAACCTTCCATAGAACCTTCCGCGACATTTTAATTCACATAAAATGACATCCTATATATGAATCTTATTCTCCGGACCATTCCGGAACTCCTCGTGATGTCCGGGATCTCATCCGGGACTCCGAACAAATATTCGAACTCCATTCCATATTCAAGTTCTACCATTTCAACATCCAACTTTAAGTGTGTCACCCTACGGTTCGTGAACTATGCGGACATGGTTGAGTACTCACTCCGACCAATAACCAATAGCGGGATCTGGAGATCCATAATGGCTCCCACATATTCAACAATGACTTTAGTGATCGAATGAACCACTCACATACAATACTAATTCCCTTTGTCATGCGATATTTTACTTGTCCGAGGTTTGATCTTCGGTATCACTCTATACCTTGTTCAACCTCGTCTCCTGACAAGTAATCTTTACTCGTACCGTGGTATGTGGTCTCTTATGAACTTATTCATATGCTTGCAAGACATTAGACGACATTCCACCGAGAGGGCCCAGAGTATATCTATCCGTCATCGGGATGGACAAATCCCAGTGTTGATCCATATGCCTCAACTCATACTTTCCGGATACTTAATCCCACCTTTATAACCACCCATTTACGCAGTGGCGTTTGGTATAATCAAAGTACCTTTCCGGTATAAGTGATTTACATGATCTCATGGTCATAAGTACTAGGTAACTATGTATCGAAAGCTTATAGCAAATAACTTAATGACGAGATCTTATGCTACGCTTAATTGGGTGTGTCCATTACATCATTCATATAATGATATAACCTTGTTATTAATAACATCCAATGTTCATGATTATGAAACTAATCATCCATTAATCAACAAGCTAGTTTAAGAGGCATACTAGGGACTTCTTGTTGTCTACATATCACACATGTACTAATGTTTCGGTTAATAAAACTATAGCATGATATGTAAACATTTATCATAAACATAAAGATATAAATAATAACCACTTTATTATTACCTCTAGGGCATATCTCCTTCAGTCTCCCACTTGCACTAGAGTCAATAATCTAAATTACATTGTAATATACCTAACACCCATGGCATTCTGGTGTTGGTCATGCTTTGCCCTAGGGAGAGCTTTAGTCAACGGATCTGCTACATTCAGATCAGTGTGTACTTTGCAAATCTTTACTTCTCCATCTTTGATGTACTCGCGAATCGAGTGGTAACGCAGCTTGATATGCTTCAGCCTCTTGTGTGACCTTGGCTCTTGTGCATTGGCGATGGCACCCATGTTATCACAAAGAAATGATTAATGGGTCCAATGCACTAGGAACCACACCGAGCTCTACAATGAACCTCTTCATCCATACCGCTTCGATGAAGCCTCCGGCCGCTATGTACTCGATTCCGTTGAAGACTTCGCCACCGTGCACTGCTTCGAGCTTGCCCAGCTTACTGCAGCACCATTCAATATAAACACGTACCCAGATTGTGACTTAGAGTCATCAGGATCAGTGTTCCAACTTGCATCGGTGTAACCACTTACAACGAGCTCTTGGTCACCTCCATAACAAAGAAACATATCCTTAGTTCTTTTCAAGTACTTCAGGATATTCTTGACCGCTGTCCAGTTGTTCCATTCCCGGATCACTTTGATATCTGCTAGTCAAACTAACGGCATGTGCTATATCCGGTCTAGTACATAGCATGGCATACATGATAGATCCCATCGCCGAGGCATAGGGGATTTTACTCATTCTTTCTCTTTCTTCTGCCGTAGCCGGTCCTTGAGTCTTACTCAAGACTTTGCCTGGTAACATAGGTAAGAACCCTTTCTTACTTTCGTCCATTCTAAACTTCTTTAGAATCTTGTCCAGATATGTACTCTGTGATAGCCCTATTAGGCGTCTTGATCTATCTCTATAAATCTTGATGCCTAATATATACGATGCTTCACCAAGGTCTTTCATTGAAAAACTATTATTCAAATAACCTTTAACACTGCTTTATAGTTCTATATCATTCCCGATCAATAATATGTCATCTACATATAATATCGTGAATGCTACGAGCTCCCATCGACTTTCTTGTAAATACAGGCCTCTCCATGACATCGTATAAACCCGAAGTCTTTGATCACCTTATCAAAGCGTCGGTTCCAACTTCTCGATGCTTGCTTCAGTCCATAGATTGAACGCTGAAGTTTGCATACTTTGTCAGCATTTTTAGGATCGACAAAACCTTTGGGTTGTACCATATACAACTCTTCCTCAATGTCTCCATTAAGGAACGCCGTTTTGACATCCATCTGCCAAATCTCATAATCGAAAAATGCAGCTATTGCTAACAAAATCCTCACAGATTTTAGCTTCGCTACAGGTGAGAAAGTCTCATCGTAGTCAACTCCTTGAATTTGTCGGAAACCCTTTGCGACAAGTCGAGCTTTATAGACAGTAATATTACCATCAGCATCTGTTTTTCTCTTGAAGATCCATTTATTTTCGACAGCCTTTCGGCTATCTGGTAAGTCTACCAAAGTCCATACTTTGTTATCATACATGGATCCCATTTCGGATTTCATGGCTTCTTGCCATTTGTTGGAATCTGGGCTCATCATCGCTTCTTCATACGTCGCAGGGTCCTCATCATTGTTATCCACAATCATGACATTTAGACAAGGATCATACCAATCAGGAGTGGTACGTTCCCTTGTCGATCTGCGAGGTTCAGTAGTTTCCTCGTTCGAAGTTTCATGATCATTATCATTAGCTTCCTCTGTTGCCGGTGTAGGTAGTACAGGTACAACTTCCGGTACTGCGCTACTCTGATCAACGAGTATAGATTCATCAATCTCATCGAGTTCTACTTTCTTCCAGTCACTTCTTTAGTGAGAAATTCTTTCTCAAGAAAGGTTCCGTTCTTAGCAACAAAGATTTTGCCTTCGGATCTGTGATAGAAAGTGTACCCTATAGTTTCCTTAGGGTATCCTATGAAGACGCATTTCTCCGCTTTGGGTTCTAGCTTGTCCGGTTGTAACTTCTTTACATAGGCTTCGTAACCCCAAACTTTCAGGAATGACAGCTTAGGTTTCTTATTAAACCATAATTCATACGGTGTCGTTTCTACGGATTTTGATGGTGCTCTATTTAAAGTGAATGCGGCTGTCTCTAATGCATAACTCCAAAATGATAACGGCAAATCAGTAAGAGACATCATAGAACGAACCATATCTAAGAGAGTTCGATTACGACGTTCGGACACACCGTTTCGTTGAGGTGTTCCCGGCGGTGTCAATTTGAAAGTATTCCGCATTTCTTTAAATGCATGCTAAACTCATAACTCAGATATTCACCTCCACGATCAGATCGTAGAAATTTAATCTTCTTGTTACGTTGATTTTCTACTTCACTTTGAAATTCCTTAAACTTCTCGAAAGTTTCGGATTTATGTTTCATGAAATAGATATACCCATATCTACTCAGATCATCTGTGAAGGTTAGAACATAACGATAACCACCGCGCGATGCTACGCTCATTGGTCCGCACACATCGGTATGTATGATTTCCAATAAGTCAGTAGCTCGCTCCATCATACCAGAAAATGGAGTCTTAGTCATTTTACCCATTAGACATGCTTCACATCTATCAAGTAACTCAAAGTCAAGTGATTCAAGTAATCCATCAGTATGGAGTTTCTTCATGCGTTTCACTCCAATATGACCAAGACGACAGTGCCACATATAAGTAGAATTATCATTCAATTTAATTCGCTTAGCATCAATGTTATGTATATGCGTATCACTACTATCGAGATCTAACAGAAATAAGCCATTCTTTTGTGGTGCTCGACCATAAAAGATATTATTCATAAAAATAGAACAACCATTATTCTCAGACTTGAATGAATAACCGTCTTGCATTAAACAAGATCCAGATATAATGTTCATGCTCAACGCGGGTACAAAATAACAATTATTTAGGCTTAAAACTAATCCCGAAGGTAGATGTAGAGGAAGTGTGCCGACTGCGATCACATTGACCTTGGATCCGTTTCCAACGCGCATCGTCACTTCATCTTTCAGCAGTTGTCGTTTATTCTTTAGTTCCTGTTTCGAGTTACAAATGTGAGCAACCGAACCAGTATCAAATACCCAGGTACTAGAACGAGAACCAGTGAAATGAACATCTATAACATGTATATCAGATATACCTTCTTTCTTCTTCTTGACAAGGCCGCTCTTCAGATCAGCCAGATACTTGGAGCAATTACGCTTCCAGTGTCCCTTCTCCTTGCAGTAATAGCACTCAGCATCAGGCTTAGGGCCGTTCTTAGGTTTCACAGGAGGCGTGGCAGCTTTCTTGCCACCCTTCTTGAATTTTCCCTTAGACTTGCCCTGTTTCTTGAAACTGGTGGTCTTGTTGACCATCAACACTTGGTGCTCTTTCTTGATCTCAATCTCAGCAGCTTTTAGCACGCCAAAAAGTTCAGGTAACTCCTTGTTCATGTTCTGCATATTGTAGTTCATCACAAAGTTTTTGTAACTTGGTGGCAGTGATTGAAGGACACGATTAATCCCCAGTCTGTTAGGAATCACTATTCCCAAGTCACTGAGTTTCTTCGCATGCCCGGTCATGGCGAGCATGTGCTCACTAACGGAGCTGCCTTCTTCCATCATGCAGCTGAAGAATTGTTTCGATGCTTCATAGCATTCCACGGCCGCATGAGTCTCAAAAATAGCTTTCAGCTCTTTCATCAACTCATGAGGATCGTGGTGCTCAAAACGTTTTTGAAGATCGGATTCCAGACTGCACAGGATGGCACACTGAACTTGAGAGTACCGAATTTTCCGAGTCTCGTAAACAGCTTTTACTTCATCGGTTTCAGTTTCTGCAGGAGGGTCACCTAGCGGTGCATCAAGCACATATTGCAGATTTCCGCCAGAGAGGAAGATCCTCACATGACGGAACCAGTCGGTGAAGTTGCTACCATTGCTCTTAAGTTTCTCTTTCTCTAGGAACTGATTAAAATTGATTGGGGACGCCATCTCTACAACATATATTTGCAAAAGTTTAGACTAAGTTTATGACAAATTGAGTTCAAATTTTAATTCAACATAATTAAAAATCTAGGTGAACTCCCACTCAAAACAATATCCCTCGCATTGTCTTAGTGATCACACGAACCAAATCCACCACACCTAAACCCGATCATCACGAGAAAAGGTGTGATTTCAATGGCGAACACTCAAAGTGTTCATCATATCAACCATATGATTCATGCTCTACCTTTCGGTATCACGTGTTCCGAGACCATGTCTGTACATGCTAGGCTCGTCAAGGCCACCTTAGTATCCACATGTGCAAAACTGTCTTGCACCCGTTGTATGTACTTATTGAATCTATCACACCCGATCATCACGAGATGCTTCGAAACGACAAGACTTGGTAACGGTGCTACTAAGGATGAACACTTTATTATCTTGAGATTTTAGTGAGGGATCATCTTATAATGCTACCGTCGCGATCTAAGCAAAATAAGATGCATAAAAGGATTAACATCACATGCAGTTCATATGTGATATGATATGGCCCTTTTGTCTTTGCGCCTTTGATCTTCATCTCCAAAGCACGGACATGATCTCCATCATCTTCGGGCATGATCTCCATCATCGTCGGCGTAGCGTTAAGGTCAATGGTGCCGTCTTCATGATTGTCCTCCATGTAGCAACTATTACAACTACTTTGAAATACTACTCAACATGAAATTTAAAGATAACCATAAGGCTCCTGCCGGTTGCCACAATACAATAATGATCATCTCATACATATTCATCATCACATTATGGCCATATCACATCACCAAACCCTGCAAAAACAAGTTAGACGTCTCTAATTTCGTTTCCATATTTTACGTGGTTTAGGGTTTTCGAGAGAGATCTAATCTACCTATGAACATGAACCACAACGTTGATACTAATGTTCTCAATAGAAGAGTAAATTGAATCTTCACTATAGTAGGAGAGACAGACACCCGCAAAGCCTCTTATGCAATACAAGTTGCATGTCGAACGAGGAACAAGTCTCATGAACGCGGTCATGTAAAGTTAGTCCGAGCCGCTTCATCCCACTATGCCACAAAGATGCAAAGTACTCAAACTAAACATAACAAGAGCATCAACGCCCACAAAACCATTGTGTTCTACTCGTGCAACCATCTATGCATAGACACGGCTCTGATACCACTGTAGGATAACGTTGTATAGAAAACAAAAAATTTCCTACCGCGAACACGCAATCCAAGCCAAGATGCAATCTAGAAGACGGTAGCAACGAGGGGTTTATCGAGTCTCACCCTTGAAGAGATTCCAAAGCCTACAAGAGGAGGCTCTTGTTGCTGCGGTAGACGTTCACTTGCCGCTTGCAAAAGCGCGTAGAAGATCTTGATCACGATCGGTTCCGGCGCCACGAACGGGCAGCACCTCCGTACTCGGTCACACGTTCGGTTGTTGATGAAGACGACGTCCACCTCCCCGTTCCAGCGGGCAGCGGAAGTAGTAGCTCCTCTTGAATCCGACAGCACGACGGCGTGGTGTCGGTGGTGGTGGAGAAGTCCGGCGGAGCTTCGCTAAGCGTGCGGGAAGTGGAGGAGCGGGGCGGCTAGGGTTTGGGGAGAGGGGGGCGCCGGCCACTATGGGGTGCGGCCACCTTGGTGGTGTTTGAGGTGGCCGGCCCCCTCCCCCTTGGCCCTCATTATATAGGTGGAACCCCAAGAGTTGGTCTCCAAGTCTTCGAATAAGACCCGAACCAAAAACCTTCCATATGGAGGGGAAACCTAGCCAAGCTAGGACTCCCACTAGAGGTGGGAGTTCCACCTCCCATATGGGGGGTGGCCGGCCCCCTAAGGGGGAGTCCACTTGGGACTCCTCCCCCACTAGGGTTGGCCGGCCATGGAGGTGGAGTCCCATGTGGACTCCACCTTCCTTGGTAGTTTCTTCCGGACTTTTCTAGAACCTTCTAGAACCTTCCATAGAACCTTCCGCGACATTTTAATTCACATAAAATGACATCCTATATATGAATCTTATTCTCCGGACCATTCCGGAACTCCTCGTGATGTCCGGGATCTCATCTGGGACTCCGAACAAATATTCGAACTCCATTCCATATTCAAGTTCTACCATTTCAACATCCAACTTTAAGTGTGTCACCCTACGGTTCGTGAACTATGCGGACATGGTTGAGTACTCACTCCGACCAATAACCAATAGCGGGATCTGGAGATCCATAATGGCTCCCACATATTCAACGATGACTTTAGTGATCGAATGAACCATTCACATACAATACTAATTCCCTTTGTCACGCGATATTTTACTTGTCCGAGGTTTGATCTTCGGTATCACTCTATACCTTGTTCAACCTCGTCTCCTGACAAGTACTCTTTACTCGTACCGTGGTATGTGGTCTCTTATGAACTTATTCATATGCTTGCAAGACATTAGACGACATTCCACCGAGAGGGCCCAGAGTATATCTATCCGTCATCGGGATGGACAAATCCCACTGTTGATCCATATGCCTCAACTCATACTTTCCGGATACTTAATCCCACCTTTATAACCACCCATTTACGCAGTGGCGTTTGGTATAATCAAAGTACCTTTCCGGTATAAGTGATTTACATGATCTCATGGTCATAAGGACTAGGTAACTATGTATCGAAAGCTTATAGCAAATAACTTAATGACGAGATCTTATGCTACGCTTAATTGGGTGTGTCCATTACATCATTCATATAATGATATAACCTTGTTATTAATAACATCCAATGTTCATGATTATGAAACTAATCATCCATTAATCAACAAGCTAGTTTAAGAGGCATACTAGGGACTTCTTGTTGTCTACATATCACACATGTACTAATGTTTCGGTTAATACAATTATAGCATGATATATAAACATTTATCATAAACATAAAGATATAAATAATAACCACTTTATTATTACCTCTAGGGCATATCTCCTTCAATAGTGTCATCCACATATTGTAATATAGAGAGTCCTCCCTCAACTAAATGAGGAATTAAACCCCCCACTTGACCATCCTCTTTTGCTCTTTCAATTAAGATGGCAATCATATCCACTACAATATTAAAAAGCATTGGGGATAAAGGGTCCCCTTGCCTTAGACCTTTCTTTGTCTGGAAATAATGACCCACGTCATCATTCACCTTTACACCCACACTACCCCCTTGGACAAACTGTTGTACTAATCTTCCCCATTCTGAAGCAAAACCCTTCATTCTTAAGGTTTGTTGCAAGAAGGGCCATTTCACCTTATCGTAGGCTTTTTCAAAGTCGATTTTAAATAAAACTCCATCCATTTTTTTAGTATGTAGTTCATGTATTGTTTCATGAAGAATAACTACCCCTTCCAAAATGTTTCTACCTGGCATGAAGGCAGATTGGGTTGGTTTAATGACTCTTGGGGCAATCCCCGAGATGCGATTCGTGCCAAATTTAGTAAATATCTTAAAACAAACATTTAGTAAACATATAGGTCTGTATTGTTGAATTTGAACATCATTCTCCTTTTTGGGTAGCAAAGTAATGACACCAAAATTTAGTTTGTAAAGGGGCAAATCCCCATTACTAAACTGGAAAACAGAGCCATCAGATCATTCTTTATAATCTCCCAAATTTTTTGATAGAACTCAGCTGGAAACCCATCTGGTCGAGGAGCTTTATTCAATTCCATTTGAGAAATTGCCTCAAAAACCTCCTTCTCAGTAAAAGGAGCTGTCAAGATCTCATTCTCCAATGGTGAAATCTGTGTAATATCCTGAAAATCCTCTTCCACAAGAGAAATATTGGTTGGTGCCGGTGCGCCAAACAATTTCTTGTAGAATTCAGTAATGTACACCTTTAAATTATCTTCCCCAACAATAGTTCCCTCTTGCTGTTCTAATTGGAATATTTTCTTTTCTCGATGTTTACCGTTAGCTATTAGGTGGAAATATCTTGTATTATTTCCCCCTTCTTGAATATGTTTAACTTTCGCCCTTTGGGCCCATTTAGATTCCTCCTCTCTTCTTAGTTTATTCAAACTATCATTAGCCTTTTTTAATTCCTCCCTTTCATTTGTATTCAACAAGGTTGTTTCCGCTTTCAAATCAAGGCGCTCAATGATATGCAAAAGTCTCTCCTTTTCTCTTTTGTACTTACCACTTTGATTTTTTGTCCAACCCTTAAGGAATCTTCTTAGGTGTCTTAACTCATTTAACCAAATTTCCATTGGACTCGCTCCACCTATAACTGAGTTCCACTCCTTGACTACCATGTCAAAAAAAACCTCTTGTCGCAACCAATGTAGCTCAAAAGAAAATTTTGCTTGGTTACCCATGTGTGCTTTCACCCCTAAATCAATAAGTATTGGAGTATGATAATCGGCTCTAGTTAGAGCTCTTACCGTGACCAATGGGAATTTTTGTTCCCACGATATTGATGCTAGTACTCGATCGAGTTTCTCATATGTAGGCTCAACTCTCCTACTTGCCCACGTAAATTGTCTTCCTGTTAAAGCAATTTCCCTTAAATTCAAATGCTCAATAATTGCATTAAAAACAAAGGGCCAACGCGCTTTGAAATTATCATTATTCTTTTCTTCCCTTGTGCGTATAATATTGAAATCACCCCCTACCAACATAGGTAATGTTTCAGATTCACAAGTGCGCACCAGTTCCGACAAGAATTCTACTTTGTGCCTGTCTTGGGCAGCCCCATAAACCGGCACCAGAATCCATTCGAAACCATCTCTCTTGCATTTAATATGCAACTTAACACAGAAATCTCCTGTGCTAACTTTTAAAACTTGAAGAGTATCGGATTTTATTCCCACTAGAATACCCCCCGAACGACCATGTGGCGGCAAACAAAACCAAGAGTAGTTATACCCCGCAGCTAATTGATTCACAAAAGGAATAGAGAAATTAGATCTTCCAGTCTCCAATAAGGCAATGAAGTCTAATTTATGTTCCCTAATCGCCTCTTTAACAAACAAATGCTTCGCAGTATCCCCAAAACCCCCTGGATTCCAATTAATACCTTTTATATTCTGCATCATGAAAATTGTTTTTTAATTATTTTTCTAGAACTTTTACGAATATTGCTTGTGTCATACACTTTCCTCTGTCTGATTTTCTTCACCTTGACTACTGGTTTAATATGCTCCAATTGATCATCTAAATCCAACGGGATGTCATCATCCTCACATAAGTCCTCACACAGGTTGGATACTTTTGACAATACAAGAGTCTTCGGCCCTTCATCTCTATTCTCAATATCTTCCTCATTTTTCTTTAAAATAGTTAAGATTCTCTCATTTTCAACCATTTTAATCCCTCTAATAGATTGATCGATCTCACCTTGAGATGATCCTAATGACACACCTAGTCTATCAGCTCTCTTAACTATCTCGGCGTCTGGAATATTAATAATGGAGAATTTGGGGGTTGAAGACTTACCTGTAGTAAGAGAATCTGAGTGTAACTGCGCATTCATCATGGCCTTCTCCATTAGAGGCATGTCCGCATTAGGTTGGCCACCCAACCTAGCACTTGACCTCAAAACAGCAGGCTTTGGAATACCCCCAAACGCTATAACCTCCTCTGTAGAGTGATAGTGTGATTTAGTGCCATTTTCTATTAAAGACAACGAGCAAAAATTACTTGAACACTTAGATGACTCACCATTAGTCCTCGGAGATGAGGCAATCCCCATTGATCCTTGAAGACCTCCCCCTTGCTCATTAGTTACATTCCTCAGCGGCACATCCATCATGCCCTCCTTGCCTTTCCTTGACACCTCTATATCACATATGTTTGCAACATTAGAAACTTGACAGTAGTCAGAATCAGGTTGCGAAGACTCAAGACAATCATTATTACCGACCTCATGAGATAGATTTTCCAAAAACGACAAAGAGCATGGTGGAGAGTCTATAAATTCCATACCTATAAAATTCGATGATGAGGCAATCCCCATCAACCTTTTACGGCCTGACTCCCCTTGTGCATCACTTGTCTCCAAAGGACCATCCAAGATATCCCCTTTAGTTTGCTCCAACGAGCTAACTAAAGAAGGCTTCATTGTACAACCTGCAACGACCATGGTATGTGAATTACCCGAGAAGTTAAGATTGGAACCCATCGGTAGATTCATCATAGTATTTAAATCTGAAAACATAAATTTGTTTAAATTTTGGAGCATACCCAAAACAGCAGCAGCCTCAGCCGCAGAAGATCCAAACACCGATGTCTGTGCTGATTGGCCACCAGCAATCATTGCTGCAGTAGCATCAGCACCTGCTTCTCGCAGAGAAATCAGACCCGGCCCTGACCCTAAGATCTTCTGTGATGGATCCGCAGCAAACACTTCTCACTGCCCCGCGACCGGCGCAGAAAATCCCGTCGCAACCCCACCTGGGCAGCCACGGACGCATGCAGCAGCGGCTTCGGTCTCCGCACCGCTGTCCCCACCGACCGTTGCAGCAGTCCCAGAGACAGAACGCGACGCGGATTGGGCGAGCACGCGCTGACACACTGTTGATGCTGTCATCTGGGCAGAGACGCTGCCGTTCTGCCCATTGGCAGATGCATGGCCAGGCGCACGGATCCCAATCGGATGCAATCCCGAGGTTGGTACCCTGAGCATGGAATCTGCTCCAAAATCAGCACAAATTTTGTCATGTAGCGCCATATTTTCAGCATGCAATAATGGCTCGAAAAATGGATTTTTTCAGAAAACTTTTGATCAAAAGGAGATATACCTGAAGGAGAGAATGTCACTTCTAATGACCCAACCTTAATGGTTGCAAACTGTTCTAATTGTTCTTGCATCTTATCTCCTCCGTTATTCGCATTTGACCCCCCCAACCCATTATTATTGGATGAACCATCACCATCCCCTTTCTTTGGATCCATGTCCATCGCATGGCCCTCACCATTATTTCCTCCACCATTCTGAGAATCACCACTTCCATTATTACCGTTGTTCACATCCACCATATTCACTTCTTGAGTCCCTTCAATGCCCTCTACTTCAAACTTCAATTTGTAGAATCCCCTCCTAATGAACATATCAGAGTCAGCAGGAATGAGCCTCCGATCCAAACATCCAATTTTGATCCGAAGCACCTTGTTCTTGCGTGTAAATGCCATATCCACCTCCAAAGTTTTCCCAAACAGAGTTGCCACCCCCCATAGGGATAGATAATCTGCTCTCATATCCGAAGGCAACCCCGAAACTCTAACCCACACTTCTGGCAACATATAAAGAGGTTCCTCCACCGATGACCAAAGATCAAAAGAGAGGACAGCTTCCTTATCAGTGCAAAGGTAAGTACCAAAGTTCTTCAGTCTCTGAACCTCCAGCTTGCTAGGCAACTTAACCCTGTAGATGTTATCCTTAAAATGAAACACCTCCCAATTAAAATTCTCATGAGGCACAATTTTCTTCAACTGCTCAATAATTTCTGGAATAGAGAGATCAGCACCATCAACAGTCACCTTAGCCAATTTAGGATTTTCAACTTTAGCCTTGAAAGTTCCACATACAAGCTCAAAAAACATAAGCGCCTCATTGGCATAACCATGTAATATAGCATTAGGCTTGGGAGCATGTAAAAGGTGACAAGCGGAAGAAGTATGATTGACAGACTCACAAAGATCGCAAAAAGGCGTTGGACAATCATCAATATAGTGTCCAGGCTTCTTGCATCTAAAACAACCCGTCTTCTCCTCCTTCTTCTTCTTGGATGGACCCGGCGGTTCATCATCTTTACCCATTACAACTGTCCCCTGGGAAACACCTTGTTGCTGCATTACTGTTGGTGCCGCAGCGGACACCCCTACCTCATTGTTCGGAATACACACCTCAGGCACCACAACAACTTGAGGTTGTGAGGATCCAACAACATCTTGATACTAACAAGAGTTGTGGTTTTCTGAAACCTATGTCCCAATTATCGTAGTTTCCTGATATTTAGATATTTGTTGATAGTGACTTGTATCTGTGATATTGCTGTTTCATGTTGATACAAAAATAGAATAACATGATAAAACGTATTTAAAGATAGTTTCATCATGAGAACTCGCCCAATAATTATTGGCTGGGTATAGAAGTAAACAGTACATATTGATATTCTGATATCATCACGGATCAGAGGTGGTTTAGAGCATCTCCAGTCGCGTCCCCCAAACGACGTTTGGGGGACGGCGAACAAGAAATGGAGAAAATCGCGTTCCAGTCGCGTCCCCCAAAGCTAAATAGCGCCTCATTTTATGTCCGGCGTCCCCGGTAGAGACCCTATGTATAGAGTCTCTACCGGGGACGCCGGACACAAAAACAGCGTCCGGACGCATGCATGCAGCCCCTCCTCCCCACATGTCATTCTCTTTTCCCACACTTTCTCTCACCTACTTTTCCCACATGGGGTGGTCCCCTATATTAAAATCCATGCATCCGGACGCTGTTTGAGGGACGCGGCTGGGAAGGGTCTCTTTTTTGTACATACTTTTAGTCTTTTTTTTGTCCAGCGCGGTCCCAAACGTGCCCCAAATCATTTGTGCCGGATATTTTTTGAGGGACGCGACTGGAGATGCTCTTATTCCGCTGAAACCGAGCAGGAATAACGACAAACGTGCTTGGTTCAGAAATGGTAACGTAAACGTAAGTGTAATCAAATTACAATGGTACTGTTAATGGAATTGGTAAAACAAGAAACCTGTTTGGTTCAACAAATATATCGGTATCGAAAGCAAGACATCCAATTGAAAATCTAGAGGAGGCAGAGGAGGACATGTGCATGAAACTTCTAATAGAGCGCCGTACAAGCTCGTCACGTGGTCCTGTGGAGGGGACAGGCAGCCGCCAGAAGATCTTCGCTTGGCTGGGTGCTCGCAAGTCGCAACGTGGATTGAAAAAAAATCTTGCAGGGTGTTGCTAGCTCCTCTCAACGTGGATTTAGCTGGGGTACGAGCAGAATCGGCCATGAATAGGGATGTGATCTGTTTGGGCGGTATTTGTTTGCTGATCATTGCTATCATACATGATTAAGGTCATGTTTGTATTGAGTGTAAACTTTGTCGCTCGACAGGTGGAAAGATCCGAACCAAACACGTTCTGCATTTTTAAATCAGTACGATGTTAGACGGAAATGGACGTCGGCCGATGTTCGAGTGCTACATGGATAAATTGGCTTATGCTGTCCGATTTGTAGTGATCTATTTATTCACAGAACACTGCCCGGAAAACTAATAAGGAAAAAAGTTCTTAAAACTGTTATGCCAATAAGTTATCAGATTCAGATTTGCAGAACAGCACATGCATTCTCGTACAACAATACATGTTTGTCACTGAACAAGCTACGGAATTAATCACAATAGAAGTAGAGCCATGAAAACCCGGAAAAGTCAAGAGCGAGATAGCCACATTAATATTATTGCCCACCCACACCCATCCACAAATCTATATATACAGCTAGTGCACACTTGTGTAAGCCAGCAGCCCGCTGTTACTCACGTTTAGCTCCCATGAAGACACTACTACACCATGCACACAGATCGATCGGGTTGGTGACAATGTGAAGATATGTTGATTTGACTGTTGTACATATGCACTACTCGATGCACAGACCACAGTGTCTTGTTATGAGAAAATTGATGTAGATATATGAATAGGCGACATCGGGGAATGTCTGATAACTAGCAATGGTGTCAAAACTCATGTTTAAATTGAAATAAGCAGCCTTGAGCTCCGAGGAGACCATATAGCATCCATGCCTCTACTTTCAGAGCGCTACTGGCTTTTGCTGCTCAAAAGAGATCTGACCAAATAGGTGCTGGAGGAGTCTAAGAGGCCCGTTCACGGGAGCGCTATCTCGGACGAAAAATGTTACCAATGCAACCCCAGTGTGTTGTGAGTTGCGAGCAAAGTGTGTGCGTAAATAATCATTTGACTTATTTTTTTGGCGTGATCAATAAACCCTCTTAGCGGACCAGGTCTACATATCATTCCTTGTTTCTCTTGCCTGTGGGGTGTGGACGTTGCAATAACCATCTTGTTAAT
Organism: Lolium perenne; assembly: GCF_019359855.2. Taxonomy (NCBI): domain Eukaryota; kingdom Viridiplantae; phylum Streptophyta; class Magnoliopsida; order Poales; family Poaceae; genus Lolium; species Lolium perenne. The sequence continues at coordinate 40,738,242 of NC_067244.2, read as the reverse complement.
AAAACATTCCCGTAAAAAAAAAGTGCAACAGGCTCCGGAGGAGGCTTCGATTCAGATCATTTTCTCACTTCGAGGGACTAAAAACTGGCCATATAAATATTATATTGTACATTTTCGCCCACCAATAAAAGTTTAAGAGCTGATGAAATATGAATTTTAAGGCTGGCCATGGTGTGGAGTATTATATATATGATACTAGTGTATGCTACTACCCGTGTAATGCATAGTATCATCTATTATAATCATATTTTTATCATATGTAATTATTTGGAAAATCTCAATGTAAATGTTGGATAATTAGGCACAATTTTCATGATTAATTCCAGAATATTAAGCATGACGACAGTAACTACTAACATGTGAAACTCGAACATACTAGATGCAGTGATCAACATGTACAGTGGCAGAGCAAACAGTACAACATCCATCGCTAAACAGATCGAGATATGTCGCACGTACCGATCTGGTGGAGGTGGCGGTGAAGGTGTAGCAGACGATGTTGCAGCAGTAACGTTGTTGATGACAACGTTGTTGATGACGGGGACGACGGGTCGAAGTAGACGGCGTTGAAGACGACGGTAGGCAGCACCGCCCGACTTGGACGGAAGGCGACCCGTGATGAAGAGCTTGAGCAGTCACGCAGAGCGCTTCCCAAAAACCAAATTCGCCCTCTCCCGTACAGGATCGCAAGGACTAGCGGTTCCGGAGACCTGCTCTCCCGTTCGCCGATGCACGTCGGCGCGCGGGATGGAGTAGGCTACGATGGCGGCGCAAGCAGAGAGAGGTGGAAACCCTAACTCGTATATTAGATGTGTTTCTGCGGTAGCCGGGCAGGAGATTATATAGGCTCGGGAAACCCTAGACAACGTGGGCCACACCCACGTCGCACGAACGTTTCGAGTCGGTTACAGATAGCCCACGATCCGGGAGCGACCCGAACCGACTAACTGCGACGCGTCCGTCTAGGACTCTGTTCGTTTTCCTGAGCTGCAAAAAGTAAGGAAAGTCTCGGCTCGAGGCTCAATCCACTCACCACGAGCGCGGCGCGCGCGTCGTGACGTGTCGTGTCGTGTCGAGCGAGGAGGAGGAGGAGGAGGAGCGCGCGTGTAGCACTCCTATTCTCACTCACTTACTAGTGGTGGAACAACCCACCTTATAAGGTGGTCTAACTTCCTCCCAACTTTTCATGTGGGACTAAACTTCCCACCTCTTGCCACTCCCTAGTGAGCTGCCACCAACTTGGGCTCAAACTCACAAGGCTGTCACTATGTGGGCTTTGAGATTTATAGGAAAAACTGAAATCTAATTTGGGCCACTAAAAGTGGGCCCAATATTTCAACAATCCCCCACCAGATCTCAAATTCCATTTAGAGATTTACCAATACTCACTGCTTGTTTATATACCAGTGTTTCAGCGGAGACTGTTAAGTTGAACTTCCGCCTAGAACCTTAAGCTACATCCATTCACACTTGAACAATGGACTAAGCCTTGAATTGCAAGTTTTGCGTGAACAGGGTTTCACTCAAAGTCATGACCAGTACATGGCTGCCAGTAGCCTACCCCGCGGGTGAAGCATATGCGTCATACTTCGTGGTCTCTTCATGAGTTTACTAGAGATCACCCAAATCTCATAGATTGCGACGTTTAACAATCGGACTCATATAGGTGTGTTATTTCAAGAATGCTCTGTAGGACAGTATCTTTGCTATAATAGCCAACATAAACACATTAAGGCTTGTTGCCAACCTGCCTTACAGAAATTGAGAGTTGTGCATTTTCACATAGAGAGGGTTACATCATACTCTCCTCAATTAAACCACTAGTTTGTTCTTCCCAGGTCCTAATTCATGGGATCTCCGATCACAAAGGTTGGGTTACCACTATGGTGTAACATCAACGGGTCTCAAACCCATCTCCCTCGATGCACTTTCTATCACATTACGTGATAGTCCCTTTGTAAAGGGATCTGCCAGGTTTTTGTCTATTTGAATATATGTAACAGTTATTACTCCGGAGTTTCGCAATTTCCTGACAGACTTCAAACGTCTCTTGACGTGTCTTGATGACTCCGCGTTATCCTTAGAATTGTTCACTTTGACAATTACAGTTTGATTGTCACAAATCAAAAGGATTGCCGGAACAGGTTTTTCAACCGCAGGCAAGTCCATCAAGAACTCACGCAACCATTCTGATTCAACAGTGGTTGTGTCCAAAGCAGTAAGTTCTGCTTCCATAGTTGACCTCGTCAATATGGTTTGCTTGCAAGATCTCCATGATACTGCGCCACCTCCAAAGGTAAATACATACCCACTTGTGGCGTACAGATCAGTTACATCTGAGATCCAATTCGAATCACTATATCCTTCAAGCACAGCTGGGTGCCCTGAATAGTGAATCCCATAACTCATTGTACCACATAGGTAGCGCATGACCCTATCAAGTGCATGCCAATGATCAGTACCCGGGTTTGACATGAACCTACTCAACTTGCTAACAGCAAAAGAGATGTCGGGTCTAGTCACGCTCGCTAAGTACATGAGTGAGCCAACGATCTGAGAATATCTCAATTGATCTATTGCAATCCTCCGGTTCTTGCGTAGTGTCACACTGGGATCATAAGGTGTTGGAGAAGACTTGCTATCAATATAGCCGAACCGGCTCAAGATCTTCTCAACATAATGAGATTGCGTTAGAGTAATCCCACCCTCATTCTTAATCAGCTTGATGTTCAGAATCACATCAGCTTATCTTTCATATCAAAGCTCTTTGACAAGAAAGACTTGACCTCGTGTATTACTCTCATGTTTGTACCAAAGATCAGAATATCATCCACATACAAACATAGTATAACACCTTCGCCCCCACCATGGCGATAGTAAACACACTTGTCAGCCTCATTGACAACAAAGCCTACAGAAGTTAAAGTTCTGTCAAACTTCTCATGCCATTGCTTAGGTGCTTGTTTCAGGCCATATAAAGATTTCAGCAACTTGCACACCTTTCTTTCTTCACCTTTTACTACAAACCCATCAGGCTGATCCATATAGATTTCCTCTTCCAACTCTCCATTAAGGAAAGCTGTCTTTACGTCCATTTGATGAACAATAAGACCATAGGAGGCAGCCATGGATAGTAGTACTCGAATGGTGGTAAGTCTAGCAACAGGTGAATAGGTGTCGAAGTAATCTTCGCCTTCTCTCTGTGTGTAGCCTTTCGCTACAAACCGTGCCTTGTACTTTTCAATAGTACCATCAGGTCTTAGCTTCTTCTTGAACACCCATTTGCAGCCCACAGGCTTGCATCCATGGGGTCGTTCTGATAGCTCCCAAGTTCCATTAGAAAGAATCGAGTCCATCTCGTTATGGACATCTTCTTTCCAGTCATCTGCATCTGGAGATGCATATGCCTCTGCAATGGACGTGGGAGTATCATCCACAAGGTACACAATGAAATCATCACCAAAGGATTTTTCAATCCTTCGTCTCTTGCTCCGTTTAGGAGCTTCATTGTCATCCTTCTTAGTAACATTCTCATGTGATTGTTCAAAATACTCATTAGATGTACTGGACTCAGGAATTATCTCAGTAGAAATTCTAGCAATGCTACGCATATCTTTCATAGGAAACATATTCTCAAAAAATGTTGTATCACGAGATTCCATAATAGTATCAACATGCATATCAGGTACCTCGGATTGGACTACTAAAAATCTATATCCTACACTCCGAGGAGCATAACCTAGAAAGATACAATCCACTGTCGTTGGTCCAAGTTTGCGCTTCTTAGTAATTGGAATATTGACTTTCGCCAAACATCCCCATGTGCGCAAATACGAAAGTGATGGTTTTCTCCCAGCAAACTCCTCGTAAGGGGTTTTATCTTTATTCTTGTTAGGAACTCTATTCAGGACATGACATGAAGTCAACAAAGCCTCCCCCCCACCATGCCTTTGATAAACCAGCAGTGGCTAACATGGAATTCACCAAGTCAGTCAGCGTGCGGTTTTTCCTCTCGGCAACCCCGTTTGATTGGGGTGAATAGGGAGGCGTCCTCTCATGAATAATACCATGCTCCTCACAGAATTCATCAAAGATTTTAGGAAAATATTCGCCACCACGATCCGACCTGAGACGCTTGATCTTTCTCTCTAGTTGATTTTCAACTTCGGCCTTATAAATTTTAAAGTAGTCTAAAGTTTCATCTTTAGTTCGCAACAAATAAACATAGCAAAATCTAGTCGCATCATCAATCAATGTCATGAAATATCTCTTTCCACCTTTTGTCAACACACCATTCATCTCGCATAGATCAGAATGTATGAGTTCTAGAGGTGCCAAGTTTCTCTCCTCGGCCGCCTTGTGAGGCTTCCGAGGTTGCTTCGATTGCACACAACTATGGCACTTAGAACCTTTGGCAATGGTGAAATTCGGAATTAAACTTAAACTGGATAGTCGAGACATTAAACCAAAATTAATGTGACATAAACGAGAATGCCAAACACTGGTATCATCACTAACATTGCCACAGATATGGTTCACAGACTTATTACTGAAATCAGAAAGCGAAAAGCGGAACAAGCCTCCGCACTCATAGCCTTTACCAATAAATTGTCGAAACTTGGAAACAACTACTTTATTCGACTCTAAAACAACCTTAAACCCATCTCTGCATAGAAGGGAGCCGCTAACGAGATTCTTGTTCATAGTAGGGACATGCTGCACGTTCCTCAGCTGCACGATCTTCCCCGAAGTGAACTTCAGATCTACCGTGCCAACACCACGAACAGAAGCATGTGACCCATTCCCCATCAAGACGGAAGAATCCCGGGCGACCTGGTAAGAAGTAAACATGGATATGTCAGCACACACATGAACATTAGAACCTGTATCAATCCACCAACATGGAGATTGAAATTCCGAAAGAACAGTAAAGAGATTACCGTACCCATCAACATTGCTAGCGGTCACCGTGTTGACTTGCCTCGCCTTTTTCTTGCGGTCTGCCCTCTCTGGACAGTCCTTAGAAAAGTGGCCAGTCTCTCCACAGGTAAAGCAGCTCAGATCTGCTTTGTTTATCATCTTCTTCTTCTTGAAGGTTGTAGTCTTCATAGGCTTATTGAAGGAGGGCTTGTTATTCCCTTTATTCTTGCTGTAGGGTTTCTTCTGCACCATGTTGGCGCTAGACTGACCCTCTCCTTTCTCTGTAGTATCCTTAGCCCGAGCTTTCTCCTCAACATCAAGAGACGCTATCAGATTTTCAACTGATATCTCCTGTCTCTTGTGTTTGAGAGTTGTGGCAAAGTTCCTCCATGAAGGGGGCAACTTAGCGATGATGCATCCAGCCACAAACTTGTCAGGTAAGGCACACTTAAGGAGTTCAAGCTCTTTCGCAATGCACTGTATCTCATGAGCTTGTTCGACTACAGAACGGTTGTTAACCATCCTGATGTCATGGAAGCTCTCCATGATGTACAGTTCATCGTATCGGTTGCACCGAATTTAGCATTCTGCATCCAGAGCTCTTTACCATCTGTTATGTGCATGTACACATCACACAGACGATCAGCAAGAATACTCAGAACGCATCCGACGAAGAGAGTATTGTTTTCCTTGAACTTGTTCTGATCTTGGTCAGATATAGTTCCTTCAGGTAAACCATTACTAACTTCGAACACTTTCAGATGAGTAAGCCAGAGCGTGGCCTTAACCTGCCACCTCTTAAAGTGCACACCGGTAAACTTATCTGGCCTCAGTGCATCAGCAAAACCAGCCATTGTTAACTCAGGAAATTGCGTACAATTAGGTTTTTGGATTGTTGGATAATTAGGCACAATTTCCATGATTAATTCCAGAATATTAAGCATGACGACAGTAACTACTAACATGTAAAACTCGAACATACTAGATGCAGTGATCAACATGTACAGTAGCAGAGCAAACAGTACAACATCCATCGCTAAACAGATCGAGATATGTCGCACGTACCGATCTGGTGGAGGTGGCGGTGAAGGTGTAGCAGACGATGTTGCAGCAGTAACGTTGTTGATGACGGGGACGACGGGTAGAAGTAGACGGCGTTGAAGACGACGGTAGGCAGCACCGCCCGACTTGGACGGAAGGCGACCCGTGATGAAGAGCTTGAGCAGTCGCGCAGAGCGCTTCCCAAAAACCTAACTCGCCCTCTCCCGTACAGGATCGCAAGGACGAGCGGTTCCGGAGACCTGCTCTCCCGTTCGCCGATGCACGTCGGCGCGCGGGATGGAGTAGGCTACGATGGCGGCGCAAGCAGAGAGAGGTGGAACCCTAACTCGTATATTAGATGTGTTTCTGTGGTAGCCGGGCAGGAGATTATATAGGCTCGGGAAACCCTAGGCAACATGGGCCACACCCACGTCGCACGAACGTTTCGAGTCGGTTACAGATAGCCCACGATCCGGGAGCGACCCGAACCGACTAACTGCGACGCGTCCGTCTAGGACTCTATTCGTTTTCCTGAGCTGCAAAAAGTAAGGAAAGTCTCGGCTCAATCCACTCAACACGAGCGCGGCGCGCGCGTCGTGATGTGTCGTGTCGTGTCGTGTCGTGTCGAGCGAGCGAGGAGGAGGAGGAGCGCGTGTGTAGCACTCCTATTCTCACTCACTTACTAGTGGTGGAACAACCCACCTTATAAGGTGGTCTAACTTCCTCCCAACTTTCCATGTGGGACTAAACTTCCCACCTCTTGCCACTCCCTAGTGAGCTGCCACCAACTTGGGCTCAAACTCACAAGGCTGCCACTATGTGGGCTTTGAGATTTATAGGAAAAACTGAAATCTAATTTGGGCCACTAAAAGTGGGCCCAATATTTCAACAGTAAATGTATGCATAAGATATATTTTTCATTAAATTTTATAATTTTGAGTTTTATGATACAACATTATTATATGATACAACTATCACCTATAACACAAATATAAAAGTATTGTTATTTTGAGGTGTCAGAGGCATCATAAATTTGTTTATGTCATTCTCTATATCATTCATGTTAAATAAAAATCCCACTAAAAATCAAAAAAAAAAGTGGTTCCTTAGTAAGAAAGTCATTTTGACCCGTGATAATCTAGCAAAGAGGAATTGAAATGGAAATACGAAATGCTCTTTCTGTGATGTCAGTGGAACATTTGTTTATTTCCTATCCTTTTGCTAGGCTTATTTGACGGGTGGTTTTTGCTGCATATAATATTTCACCTCCATCCAATATCACAAATTTGTTTGCGAATTGGCTTAATGGAACTGACAAAACTGATAAAGCTAGGATTCGACTTTATGTTGATCAATTTGGAATTGCAGAAATGTTTAACAGAAAGAACTCTACTAATTTCTTGCAGGTTATTTACACTATGGTGCACTGGATCCAGCTATAGCGCTTCTTGCTCCCGAAGGACCAGCGAGAGTGCATGGTTTGTGGATGCAACCGCCTTCCAATGGTTGCCCAGGATATTTTCTACCAGGCTACTTGGCGGCCTATTAAGAGATTACTGGATACCTAGATTGCTTAGCATGCAGTTTTCTATTTTTTCGGTGATTGATTTTTGTATCGACCCTCCGTGATCGTTGAATTGTAAACTTTGAATATTCGTTTGTTTAATAAAAGACTGTGTGCATCAACCGATGCAGAGGCCGGGGCTCACCCCATTTCAAAAAAAAACGCAACCAGTACAAAACAGATCCATTCATGTGAGGAAGAAAACAGTCCCCTTACTGAACCGTAGGAATGTGATCGTATCGGAATTTTCTGTTACAATATCCTATACCACACTTTTTGAAGGATTAGAACGAATCGGAAATTAATCGGTTGCGATTTACATGCGGATATCTAGACCTCTATTCCGAGCAAAAATGGAGCAGCCTCAGGGGCGGAAGCAAAATTAATCGGATATGCACCCGTATAAGTAGATCTCTGGAAACTCAATTCAACTTCCGTGTGTGTATGATCCCTCTACCATAAAAACATATTTATGTGTTTAAAAAAATTGACAATTTTTTTTTCATGTACAACTCCATAATATATATATGTGTTCGTCAAGTTTCAAAAAAAAAATGATATTTTACGTAGTATGACAAGTCTTTGTTTTAGCACCGAATTTTGTCTTTTTTACACAGGCCACACTACAAGTCGATTTTTCATGAAACGACTTTGTAAGCGTGTAGCACATGAAGATGTACGTGCGAAATTTTTGTTTCAAATCTTTTGATATTTTAAAATGTGTCTAACATGCATCTCAAAATAAAGAGAGCATACGCTCCCATGTGCCAAAATATCACTCATGGCAAACTATACATTACTCCCTCCGATCCCTGTTAATTGATTTGACTCAAATTTAATATAAAATTATACTAAATCCGAGTCAATACTTTAGAAGCTCACCAAAGAATTTTCTTGTGTGCGGTGACTCTGGCAATGATGCGGATTTATTAAGCGTTCCAGTTCCACCTGCCTATGGTGTCATGGTCAGTGTATAAGCGGTTCCATTGAGGTGTTTCAGTGAAGTTTGTTGGTGAAAATCCGCTTCTTCAGAAAGGAAAAAAGATAATCTCAAGATGATTCATGCAACTAAGAGATGCGCGTCTGCTATCAATCTCATGCAAGCTATTTGACACTTCAAGCTAGGACTAGTGTTTCTTCAAGAGATGTTGAATTCCCATATTCGAAGGTAGATACCATCTATAATTGCCAACTACTGGTGGGGCTCTGAAGATGGTAAAAAGAAAATGCATTGGCGGTCTTGGGATTGGATGACTTCTCCAAAATCCCTAGGCGGTATGGGCTTCCGGGACTTTGTCTTGTTCAACCAAGCAATGGTTGGGAAACAATGTTGGCGCCTCCTAACAGAGCCGTCATCGCTGTGTGCATGAGTCTTGAAAGGACGGTATTTTCCTGATACGGATTTTCTATCTGCTAGTAAACCCAGGGAAGTGTCCTTCACCTGGCGTTCTATTTTGTTTGGGAGGGAGCTGCTGTTGAAGGGCCTCAGGTGGGGTGTCGGCTCACTGGCTCAGGCACCTCCATCAGGATCATGCAAGACAATTGGATACCGGGTTTTAAACCGGGTTCCTTCTCCACGCTAGCACCTCTAACAGACGGTGCAAAAGTTCAGTTCCTGCTGAACTAAGATGGCAAAGCCTGGGATGTGGGGAAGGTTCGGTTTTTCTTCTCGGAAGAGAATTCCAAGGTGATTCTTCAAATCCCAATTAGCAAATTTCGTGGTGAAGACTTTGCCTCCTGGCCTTATGATAAGAGAGGCATATACTCTGTCTGATCGGCATACAACTTGGCAAGGACGGATAAGTTTCATCAGTCTCGATGCAAGTTGAACAATGGCGGATGTTCAGATGTCCAGGAGAAAAGTTGGAAGTAGATTGTTATATTGTGATCCAAATTCATATACTAAAGGGAAGCTAACTTCTGACGAGCGGAGCGAGGCCCATCACGGGAGGCTTGGGCCGAAGCGTAGAGTAGTCAGAAGTTAGCCCATATGTCGTGCCCTACAGGGACGCCTGCGGGGGGTGCGGGGGGCGGCAAGCCCCCGCGGTACGGATCGTTGCCACCGTCTATATATATTCCCTGTAAGCCGCCGCTAGGGTTTCATCGCATCATTGTACACCCACGGCGTTTGTAAACACCACCGAAATAGTGAAGTTTTGCTGGCTGGCGCCCGTGGTTTTTCCCTTGTGTGTTGCAAGGGTTTTCCACGTTAAAATCTCGTGTCCCCTGCAGTGTTTTACTTTTCGTTCTTCGTTTATTGTGCATCTCGATTATAACAAGTGGTATTAGAGCCCGTGTTCTTTGGATCTAGGGTTTACGAGAAGTCGTCTCTGAAGTTCGATCTACCGCAGCTGGACTACACCACGAGATTTGCTTTGTGGCAAGTGAAGATGAGGGCGATTCTCGCCCAATCTTCAGATCTGGATGAAGCGATCGATGCTTTCTGCGAGAAAGCGAAGGATACCTGGACCGATGCGGAGAAGCGGAAAGACCGTAAGGCTTTATCGTTGATTCAACTCCATCTGTCCAATAATATTCTGCAGGAAGTGCTGCAGGAGAAAACCACCGCCGAGTTATGGGTCAAACTAGAGGAGATCTGTTTGTCCAAGGATCTCACGGGCAGATTGTGTAACATCCCAGGTTTCAACAAAATGAACAAGAGAGAATTTAAGAATCCAAAAATCAGGGTTAACAAAAACTTTTTCTCATCATATAGGTTTATGCATATAGGTCACCTTATTAATTATTTTGAGTGTGCAATTGCCATGATGTTTGCTTATGTGTTCTCTCTCACTCTAAAACCCTAACAATGATCACTTGATCACCCTTAGCCAATTAAAATTGAAATATAAAAGAAATCCCAAAAATCCATTCACTCTCACATAAGGCCTATGCCATTTTTGCAAATACTTAATCTAGGCCAATTTGGTTTGCACCATTACTTGTAAATGGTTACTAAACACTTATTAACACCTTTGGATTCAAGCCAACTCAATTCAAACCAAAATCAAACTCAAATTCCAAGTCACATGCAATATGGTCACTTGTGCCATTTTTAGTCTGATGGCCACTTTGAGCCCCTGGTTCTCTTCTTTCCACTTCTAAACTTTGTCAAACCTTTTCACCTCATCCAAGACAACATCAAGCACTACAACTTTGCCCAAAACCACCACCCCAAATTCATCACCAATTTCAAATGGGAAGCAAGCAAAGTTGGAACTTTCTCACATAATCAAGATCATATGCAAAATGTGATTTTGCATACCAACTCCATTTTGACCACCACCACCACCAAAATGCTCCACTTAATATATGATTACAACCCACCAAAAAGAATTTCAAAATTCGAAAATATTTTTCTTGCGGGCATTTCCACAAACACTTGGCAGGCAGGGTATCAAATTGAGCCCATACCTCATTTTCTACTTGGACTTGGTCCAACTTTGACTCCTCTGCACCCTGGAGCCTCCCTCTCACCTCACCACATCAACCTCACCACTTGCACTGGCCAGGTTTGGATTAAATCACCTCAAACATGCCATGCCGTGGCATGGCATGGCCTCACCATGCCATCTCCTCACCTGGTCATCTCCAGCCTGAACCACCGTGTCCACTAGCCTCCCCTCACTCTCCTGGACACGCCCGTACCATCCCATGGTCAACACGACGCACGCACACGCCGGAAACAGCGCGCCCAGTGACGCCCAGGCAACGCCCATGCCGCGCCAGAGCGCGCATGGCGAGCACCCTGGACGCTCAGAGCGTGACGACGCCCCGCGTCCTCGCATCACCTCAGCCCTCACGCTCACCGCCAGTCGACGCCTCACCTCACCGTGACACGCCTGGACACGCTCGCTGGCCCGCGGGAACGCCGCAGGTGACGAACGCGTCGACGCCCATCCGCCACTGCCCGCGAGCTCCTGTCAAGCTCACCTCCGCTGTAGTGCCTCGTTTTCCCCAAAATCAAGCGCGTCAGCACCGCATGGACGTCGCCAACACTCCGCGCCCATCACTTGGCTCTTCGCGGCCCTGGACCGACGGCGGCCATGGCGAACCTAGCCGGGCGCCGCGGCCACCTCCAGCCGCTATAAAAGGAGCACTCCGCGCCCCAAACTGAGCACGCCAATCTCTTCCCCACCTCACCAGAGTTCTCTTCGCCGCCTCAATTTCACCAGATAGCCACCACACCGCTGCAATTGCTAGCTCGTTGCCGCCGCCCGTAGCCGAAGCTCGCCGGAGAAGGAAGCCGCCCCAGGACGCGCCGCTGCTTCCAGGCGCCTCCCCATCATCGACAACGACGCGGCGCTCCCTTCCGACGACCGTCGGAGCTCCGACGACGGCTCCGACCCCCTGCTGCCGCCGCGCTCGCCTCTCGCCGTCGACGACGACAACCTCCAGCCGTTGGATCATCGCTCGATCCAACGCTCCTCACTTCCCGTACCGGTTCGGTGCGTACTACGCACTGACGCGTGGCCCCCACGCGGTCAGACGGCCCGCTGCGCTAGACGCAGTACTGGGCCGGCCCAAGTTCGTTTCCCGCGCAAGCCCACCTATTTGAATTCAAATTTGGAAATTAGATAAAATACACAATCTGAAGCAAACTTTGAAATTCATTTGTGACAAATCTACTCAGCCAAATTTTACAAACTTTATATTTCTGGAAACCTTATGAAATTATCTACACTTTGCCACTGGATAGAACCCTAGATCTTGTGTAGAATTAAAGTGGCAAAATAAACAAAGCAGGGACTTTTCTGCCTTGTAATAATTCTTAAAAATCAACCATAAATGCTTTTCAGTTAATTCCACCTCCAATAATTCACTTTTCACTTATACTAATTGTTTCTACAAGAATATGCTATGCTTACTTTGAATGATCATGGTTTAGTTGTTTTAAATGCCTTTATGGCTATTTTCTAGTCAAAGATATTGTCCAAAACTATTAATAAATCTTATGTGGGAGTTTTCCCTCATTTAAATCTTGTCACCACCAATTCCAAATGAAGTGGAGACTCTGGTTATTTAGGTCCCATAGGAATTGTTGGTGATATTAAATCTTTGTTATGCTAGAATTAAATGGTATGAGGTGCTCACCTCATTTAAATCTTTTTCTCCAAATGATAAGTGTGAAGAGGTTGACTTGGGTCAACCTAGGTCACATATTATGCATGAGAGAAATTAAATCTTAATAAGAGAATGAGAGGAAATTATTTCTCTGAATAATTCAAAGTAACCTTTAATATTAGTGTGAGAGGAAATTATTTTTCTTAATTAATAAGAAGAACCCATCCACCAACTTAATAGTAATATGTGATGCTAGTTTAAGTGTGTGAACCATGTTTGTGCATAGTTTAGTAGATTAGTTTGGTGTGATGATTGTGTACCCCGTATTCGTATTTTAGACGCTAGTACCGAGGAGTACCAGGAGGAGGAGGAGGTCTACTTCCAGGAAGAAGAAGACCACTTTGACCAGTTTCCCAACCAAGGCAAGATAATACTCTTGCAAAGTGCAAAGCTCACCATGAGCAAGGCATTACCCCATTTACTTTATGCTTATGATCCTATTTCCCAGTTTTACTTACAAGCTTTATTTACCTTTGTTTTATCAAAGTACCTTTGATTTATGTTTTACTAGGTTAGTACGAAGTTAGTACAAGAGTATCAAACTTAGCCTAGAAGCAAAGCAAATACTTAGCACCCCTCACACATAGTGGCTAGTGCTAAATTTAAAATGACTACTCTAGATGGGAACATGTGTTGATGAGATGATGATGGTTGAAAACCCTGGAATGATTAGTCATTTCCATTGAAAGATTTTGAAGGTGAATATGACACTGAAGTGGACTTGGGGATTTTGGCTAAAAACTGATGATTGATTGGATGCGATACCATTCCAATATTAAGTACCCCCACAATACCTGATTATGGGTAGGGCTTAGCTGGAAATTTATGTGTCTTAGTATGGGTTCCCTCTGAACACACATCATAGGGGTTATGCTTGAGGCTGCCTCCATTGTTGAGAAATGATGTGAATTGAAGGTGAATTGTACGGCCAAGCCCTGTGCAGTTCCCGGGTTAACAGTTGGTTTTCACCGGGAGGCCAAGCTCATGGGGAGAGGTGCCTATACTAGGGTGTGTAAGTGAAAGGTTAACGGTTGATGATCCGCGCATCGAGTTACGATTATTCAGGGTTTTACCACGACGGATGAAATCAAATGTTGTGGCACAAGTGTGCGACCTCTGCAGAGTGTAGAACTATTCGAATAGCCGCGTCCGCGGATATGGACAATTGGAAAGGCCATTCTGTTTCCGTCATCAGAATTTATTCTTTGTGACTGGTGTTTTTGAACTTGAACTTGAACAGTGACTTTGACTATGAATCACAACTGAGTTGTGGGAATGACACTAATGTTCCCACTTGAGTTAGTTAGCACTTGGGGAGTTGTTTACAAAAGTGTTTATGAAATAAAATTGGCTTTATGCAAATAAACTTAGAGCTTAGAACACCTTTTTGTCAATGCTAGTACTTGCTTTAGTACTAGATTGCGAGTACATAAAGTACTCACGGCTTTGTCCCTGGCTATTCAAATGGCCAGACTATGAAGCCGAGCAGCAGTACGAGGAGGACGATCAGCAGGACGTCTACCACAACTAGGAGCTTCTAACGTCAAGCGTTGGCCTGTGGACTAGAGAGTCCTTGTATCTTACGCTTCCGCTATGAACTTGTGTTTGTTCGTTGATCATTAGATCAACTATTCGTGTAATATGGATCATGTGATTCCAATTTGTAAGACTTTATGGTTTGTAATGAATGATGACTGTGATACTTAACTATTATGCCTCGCAACAACAATTTCCTGGGATTGCGATGTATGACATAATAGGCATCCGGACTTAAAAATCCGGGTGTTGACAAGTTGGTATCAGAGCCATTGTTTGACCTTAGGAGACCCTAGTTAGAAATGGACGTTCTGAAAAATTGAGTTTCAAAAAGAAATGAAGTATTTCTGAAAATTTTAATCTTTGTCTTCTCCTTGAGCTCCTTGGAAAAACAAGAAGTCATGCTCTTCCTTAGAAATATAACTAAAATTTTGCCACACTTGTTCACTTCTCTAACTTAATCCTTTACTTCACTTTCAGATGGAGCCCGTGAACACGAAGTTTTACCAGCTTGGGAATGGGGGAAGCTTGATCTTTGAGCACGACCTCAACGCCCTGTCCGACCACCTTGGTCGCCCGCACCCGGAGTTCCACGGATCGCAGATCGCGAACCAGCCAGGAGGCGAGCTGCAGTGGATCATCACCGCTGACTTGAGGGGCAAGATGGAGCCTCCCACTTCTGAGAGGATCCTCTTCTCCTTCATGGAGAGCAACTGGCTGGACGGACTTGCTCGCGGCCTTCAGGAGGGACTCGCACGCTTGTGCGGGATGAGCGGGGAGGCACTCCAGCACCCTCGCTTTTCTCACCTCGCGAGGCGTAACTCTGCTGGAGAACCCATGGACATGTCATCGCACCCGCAGCTGAAGCACCACGTGGAGCATCTCGACTTCATGTTGTACCACACTCAGCAGGATCTCGACCACTCCCGTGAGTACGCCAACCAGACTCACGCCCGCATCATCGAGCAGGGCGACTGCATCAAGATGCTCGCCAAGGACCGCAGGACTCTCCGCCAGCAGCGCGCAAAGAAGGATGCCACTATCGACCGCCTCCGCGCGAAGATCGCAGCACTTGAGGCCACTGTCAAGGCCCAAGAAGAGCAGATGAAGAAGATGGAGGAAGATGGAGAAGACATTCAGGGAGGAAGCAACTACCTGAGTGACGACAACGACTTCGAGGAGGATGAGAACACCGAGGGGGAAGACTACGACTTCCTGGACGACGAGGATGATGACCACACCCCCATCGATGTTGATGAGGAGGAGTAGTTCACTTATGCACTATCGTAGGTGTGAGTTGTATCCCGCCCCATGTATCGTAGCTTGGAAAAGAAGGGTTCTTAAAACCCTTAGTGTGTTAGCTTGTAATGTGTGTTGTTTGCTATGAATGAATGTATGTTTGTGTCATCATGAAAAGACTTCAAGTTTTAAACTTCTGAACTCAACCACAAAACAAGCCATAGAAATTTCCCTCTTCTCTCATAATCAATCTCAATACTCAGATGGCCCCTCCAACTCGCAACACGAACCAAGACGCTATGATGCAGATGTTGCAAGTTATGCTGGAAGATAGAGAAGCAGAAAGAGCTGAAAGGCAAGCCAACATTGCAGCACTTCAACAGCTTGTCAACAACAATCAAGGTCACCATGATCACCCAGGATCCAAGCTCAAGAACTTCCAGAATACCAACCCGCCAGTTTTCAGCAAGACTGAGGAACCACTTGATGCAGATGATTGGCTCCAAACTATGGAGAACAATCTAGAAGTAGCTGGAGTGGAAGAGAATGAGAAAGTGCTGTTTGCCACGCACTACTTAGCAGGACCAGCAAGAGCTTGGTGGACAAGCACCCGTGCCATGAACGCGGGACAGTTTATCACTTGGACTGATTTCAAGCTCAAGTTCAGCAAGTACCATGTGCCCCCGGGTCTGATAAAGAAGATGAGAGATGAATTCTGTGAACTGAAGCAAGGCCGGATGTCCGTGGTGGAATACCGCGACAAGTTTCTCACACTGTCAAGGTACGCCCCGGATGAGACAGACACTACTGAGAAGAGGAAGGAAAGGTTCCTGAACGGACTGCATGATGAGATGCAGACTGTGTTGATCAACATCCCCTTTGCCGACCTCGAAGCCCTTGTTGACTCCGCCATCCAGATGGAAGGCAAACTGCACCAAGCCAGCGAGAACCGCAAGCGCCGCATGATGAATCGTAGTGGGCCTAGCAATGCCCCAAGGTATCGCCCCAACTCAGGCGGAGGTTTCAGAACCAACAAGCCCAATGCACAGATGTCACGTCCGGTTTATCAGAACCGGAGTGGAGGAAACCCCAGGCCAGGAGGCCACCACAACAACAGCAACTACCACACCAACAACAACTTCAACCGCGCTCCGCCAAGAGCCCCCAACAACAACAACAACAACAACAACTCCAACACCGCACCAAGGACCGGGAGCAATGCAATCCCCGTCGCGAACAAGCAGGACAAGACCACCATCACTTGCTATGAGTGTGGTGTAGTGGGGCATTACTCCAATGAGTGTCCCAAGAGGCTCGCCAAACTCGCAGGCAACCCCGCACCACCAGCTCAGCAGCAACGCCGTGTCTCCACCGGCAAGAAGTTCGCCCCCAACAACCCGAACAACCGCGGAGGTCGCCTCTACCACATGAATGCCGAGGAAGCCCAGAAGCACGACGTGGTGCTGGGTATGTTCTCTGTTAACTCAATACCAACAAGAGTGTTGTTTGATTCTCGAGCATCGCATCTGCTCGTTATGTAAGATTTTGTGTGCACTAGTAAGATTCAACCAATCAGCTTGAAACACGTCATGGTAGTTCAAATACCTGGATCAACAACTAAAGCTAGAAAATTTTGCAAAGATGTACCCATCAGAATCCATGAAATAGACTTTTATGCAAACTTGATTGTTCTGGGAACAAAAGGATTGGAAGTAGTCCTGGGTATGGACTGGATGGCGAAACATCATGGATTGATAGATCGCGCCAAGAAGGCCATCACCATGACAAGTAGCACCGGAATAATAATAGAACACTTATCTGAAAAACTACCCGTAAAATTCACCGCAACCAAAGTGTAGCAAAGCCAACTCGATCAAATCAGGGTCGTCTGTCGATACCCCGATGTGTTTCCGGATGATCTACCCGGTATGCCCCCGCATCGGGATATCGAGTTCATCATCGAGTTAATCCCTGGAACAGGACCTATAGCCCAGAGAGCCTACAGCATGAACCCCTCAGAGTTAATGGAACTGAAGAAACAACTGGATGATATGCTGTACAAAGGTCTGATTCGACCAAGTGCGTCGCCTTGGAGATCACCAGTTTTGTTTGTGGATAAAAAGGACGGTGCCACTCGTTTGGTTACGGATTATCGTAAGCTTAACGATGTCACCATCAAGAACAAATATCCCTTGCCAAAGATAGAAGACCTGTTTGACCAGCTAACCGGTGCCCAAGTTTTCTCAAAGATTGATCTGAGGACAGGTTACCATCAACTGAAGATCCGAGCAACAGATATTCCAAAGACTGCCTTTACCACTGTGATATGGACTGTATGAGTACAATGTCATGTCCTTTGGACTGACCAATGCCCCCGCTTATTTCATGAACCTCATGAATAAGATCTTTATGGAATTCCTGGATAAGTTTGTCGTTGTCTTCATCGACGACATTCTTATCTACTCCAAATCAGAAGAAGAACATGAGCAACATTTGGAAGTGGTTCTAGAAACCCTTAGGCAACATCAGTTGTACGCCAAGTTTAGCAAATGTGAGTTTTGGTTAAGAGAAGTGGGATTCCTGGGACACATCTTGTCTACAGGAGGAATTGCTGTAGATCCCGCAAAAATCAAAACAGTTGAGGAATGGAAGGCCCCAACCACCCAGACTGAAGTCCGAGCATTTCTAGGATTGGCGGGATATTACCGCCGATTCGTTGAAGGATTCTCAAGCATCGCAAGACCAATGACTCAACTGCTGAAGAAGGACCGGAAATTTGACTGGAATGACAAATGTGAAGAAAGTTTTCAACTACTCAAACTCAGATTAACCACAGCCCCAATATTGATCATGCCCGATGTCACCAAGCCCTTTGATGTCTATTGTGATGCATCCAAGACTGGACTTGGATGTGTGTTGATGCAAGAAGGCAAAGTGATATCTTACCTATCAAGGCAACTGAAGCAACATGAACAGAATTATCCAACTCATGACTTGGAGTTAGCAGCCGTAGTGTTAGCCCTGAAGGTTTGGCGTCATTACCTCATGGGTAATCGATGCGAGATATATTCCGATCACAAGAGCCTGAAGTACATTTTCACCCAGAAGGAGCTGAACATGAGACAGCGCAGATGGATAGAATTAATCAAGGATTACGACATGGAAATTCACTACCACCCCGGCAAGGCCAATGTGGTAGCGGATGCCTTGAGCAGACTGCCGTGTCAGTTAAACTCCATGATCGCAATAGAGCAACCAAGCCTGTACCAAGAGTTTGAACAATTCAGACTAGAGCTAGTGAGCGAAGGATTCCTCGCCAGCATTGAACTCCAACCCACTTTGATGAGCCAGATAAAAGAAGCCCAGAAGGGAAATGCCAGCATTGACGGAATAAAGAGTCAGATAGCTGCAGGAAAGGCACCAGGATTCACCATAGACGAAGCCGGAGTTCTTTGGTACAAAGAACGTCTCTGCGTACCATCGGACTCTGACTTGAAACAAATCATTCTGCAAGAAGCCCATGACACCCTTTACTCAATCCACCCCGGAGGTACCAAGATGTACCAAGACCTGAAGGAACAATTCTGGTGGCACGGAATGAAGCGAGAGATAGGAAGTTACATCGCCAAGTGTGATATCTGTCAGCGAGTCAAAGCAGAACATCAACGACCCGCAGGACTGTTGCAACCTTTACAGATTCCGGAGTGGAAATGGGATTCTGTCGGTATGGACTTTATCACAGGATTGCCCAAATCTAGCCGAGGAAATGACTCCATTTGGGTAGTCATTGATAGGTTGACCAAGGTTGCACATTTCATCCCTGTCAAGACCACATACCAAGGCCCAAAGCTAGCTGAGTTATACATATCCAGAATAGTCAGCTCGCACGGAACACCGAAGTCAATTGTGTCGATAGAGGATCACAATTCACCTCAAGATTCTCGCGAAAGTGCATGAAGGACTAGGAACCCGTCTGAATTTCAGCACAAGATACCACCCACGATCGACGGACAGATCGAGAGAGTCAACCAGATCCTAGAAGATATGTTGAGAGCCGTGTGCTAGAGTACGGATCCAAATGGGAAGACTGCCTACCATATGCAGAATTCTCCTACAACAATAGCTATCAAGCCAGCCACAGATGGCCCCCTTTGAAGCCCTGTACGGAAGGAAATGCCGTACCCCTCTGAACTGGTCGGAAGTCGGAGATAGTCAAGTCTTCGGCCCCGATGTTCTCCGCGAAGCCGAAGAAAAGGTGCACAAGATCCGCGAGTACCTCAAGACCGCCCAGTCCAGACAAAAGAGCTACGCCGACAAGAGACGCCGAGAGATGACATTCGAGATCGGAGATTTTGTGTATCTCAAAGTCTCACCCCTCAAAGGAATGCAGAGATTCCAACTTAAAGGAAAGCTCGCCCCCAGATATGTCGGACCATTCAAGATTCTGAGTCGCCGAGGAGAAGTCTCATATCAGTTGGAACTGCCGGAAGAGATGTCCGCCGTACACAATGTGTTTCACATCTCACTACTTCGGAAGTGCCTAGAAGTGCCTGAGAAGACCGAAGTATTCAAGAACATCGACCACAGAGCCATTGATATCAACAAGGACCTAACCTACCGCGAAGTGCCTATTCGCATACTGGAAGAAGCATTCAGGACCACCCGCACCAGAAGTATCAAGTTCCTGAAAATACAATGGAGTAACCACACTGAAGAAGAAGCAACTTGGGAACGCGAGGAAGATATGAAGAAGGAATACCCAGATCTCTTTAGTACCTAGTTTTCTCTAGATCTCGGGACGAGATCTTTTGTAAGGGGGAAGGGTTTGTAACATCCCAGGTTTCAACAAAATGAACAAGAGAGAATTTAAGAATCCAAAAATCAGGGTTAACAAAAACTTTTTCTCATCATATAGGTTTATGCATATAGGTCACCTTATTAATTATTTTGAGTGTGCAATTGCCATGATGTTTGCTTATGTGTTCTCTCTCACTCTAAAACCCTAACAATGATCACTTGATCACCCTTAGCCAATTAAAATTGAAATATAAAAGAAATCCCAAAAATCCATTCACTCTCACATAAGGCCTATGCCATTTTTGCAAATACTTAATCTAGGCCAATTTGGTTTGCACCATTACTTGTAAATGGTTACTAAACACTTATTAACACCTTTGGATTCAAGCCAACTCAATTCAAACCAAAATCAAACTCAAATTCCAAGTCACATGCAATATGGTCACTTGTGCCATTTTTAGTCTGATGGCCACTTTGAGCCCCTGGTTCTCTTCTTTCCACTTCTAAACTTTGTCAAACCTTTTCACCTCATCCAAGACAACATCAAGCACTACAACTTTGCCCAAAACCACCACCCCAAATTCATCACCAATTTCAAATGGGAAGCAAGCAAAGTTGGAACTTTCTCACATAATCAAGATCATATGCAAAATGTGATTTTGCATACCAACTCCATTTTGACCACCACCACCACCAAAATGCTCCACTTAATATATGATTACAACCCACCAAAAAGAATTTCAAAATTCGAAAATATTTTTCTTGCGGGCATTTCCACAAACACTTGGCAGGCAGGGTATCAAATTGAGCCCATACCTCATTTTCTACTTGGACTTGGTCCAACTTTGACTCCTCTGCACCCTGGAGCCTCCCTCTCACCTCACCACATCAACCTCACCACTTGCACTGGCCAGGTTTGGATTAAATCACCTCAAACATGCCATGCCGTGGCATGGCATGGCCTCACCATGCCATCTCCTCACCTGGTCATCTCCAGCCTGAACCACCGTGTCCACTAGCCTCCCCTCACTCTCCTGGACACGCCCGTACCATCCCATGGTCAACACGACGCACGCACACGCCGGAAACAGCGCGCCCGGTGGACGCCAGGCAACGCCCATGCCGCGCCGAGAGCGCGCATGGCGAGCACCCTGGACGCTCGTAGCGTGACGACGCCCGCGTCCTCGCATCACCTCAGCCCTCACGCTCACCGCCGGTCGACGCCTCACCTCACCGTGACACGCCCGGACACGCTCGCTGGCCGCGGGAACGCCGCAGTGACGAACGCGTCGACGCCCATCCGCCACTGCCCGCGAGCTCCTGTCAAGCTCACCTCCGCTGTAGTGCCTCGTTTTCCCCAAAATCAAGCGCGTCAGCACCGCATGGACGTCGCCAACACTCCGCGCCCATCACTTGGCTCTTCGCGGCCCTGGACCGACGGCGGCCATGGCGAACCTAGCCGGGCGCCGCGGCCACCTCCAGCCGCTATAAAAGGAGCACTCCGCGCCCCAAACTGAGCACGCCAATCTCTTCCCCACCTCACCGTAGTTCTCTTCGCCGCCTCAATTTCACCGAGATAGCCACCACACCGCTGCAATTGCTAGCTCGTTGCCGCCGCCCGTAGCCGAAGCTCGCCGGAGAAGGAAGCCGCCCCAGACGCGCCGCTGCTTCCAGAGCGCCTCCCCATCATCGACAACGACGCGGCGCTCCCTTCCGACGACCGTCGGAGCTCCGACGACGGCTCCGACCCCCTGCTGCCGCCGCGCTCGCCACTGCCTCTCGCCGTCGACGACGACAACCTCCAGCCGTTGGATCATCGCCTGATCCAACGCTCCTCACTTCCCCGTACCGGTTCGGTGAGTAATACTCACTGACGCGTGGCCCCCACGCGGTCAGACGGCCCGCTGCACTAGACGCAGTACTGGGCCGGCCCAAGTTCGTTTCCCGCGCAAGCCCACCTATTTGAATTCAAATTTGGAAATTAGATAAAATACACAATCTGAAGCAAACTTTGAAATTCATTTGTGACAAATCTACTCAGCCAAATTTTACAAACTTTATATTTCTGGAAACCTTATGAAATTATCTACACTTTGCCACTGGATAGAACCCTAGATCTTGTGTAGAATTAAAGTGGCAAAATAAACAAAGCAGGGACTTTTCTGCCTTGTAATAATTCTTAAAAATCAACCATAAATGCTTTTCAGTTAATTCCACCTCCAATAATTCACTTTTCACTTATACTAATTGTTTCTACAAGAATATGCTATGCTTACTTTGAATGATCATGGTTTAGTTGTTTTAAATGCCTTTATGGCTATTTTCTAGTCAAAGATATTGTCCAAAACTATTAATAAATCTTATGTGGGAGTTTTCCCTCATTTAAATCTTGTCACCACCAATTCCAAATGAAGTGGAGACTCTGGTTATTTAGGTCCCATAGGAATTGTTGGTGATATTAAATCTTTGTTATGCTAGAATTAAATGGTATGAGGTGCTCACCTCATTTAAATCTTTTTCTCCAAATGATAAGTGTGAAGAGGTTGACTTGGGTCAACCTAGGTCACATATTATGCATGAGAGAAATTAAATCTTAATAAGAGAATGAGAGGAAATTATTTCTCTGAATAATTCAAAGTAACCTTTAATATTAGTGTGAGAGGAAATTATTTTTCTTAATTAATAAGAAGAACCCATCCACCAACTTAATAGTAATATGTGATGCTAGTTTAAGTGTGTGAACCATGTTTGTGCATAGTTTAGTAGATTAGTTTGGTGTGATGATTGTGTACCCCGTATTCGTATTTTAGACGCTAGTACCGAGGAGTACCAGGAGGAGGAGGAGGTCTACTTCCAGGAAGAAGAAGACCACTTTGACCAGTTTCCCAACCAAGGCAAGATAATACTCTTGCAAAGTGCAAAGCTCACCATGAGCAAGGCATTACCCCATTTACTTTATGCTTATGATCCTATTTCCCAGTTTTACTTACAAGCTTTATTTACCTTTGTTTTATCAAAGTACCTTTGATTTATGTTTTACTAGGTTAGTACGAAGTTAGTACAAGAGTATCAAACTTAGCCTAGAAGCAAAGCAAATACTTAGCACCCCTCACACATAGTGGCTAGTGCTAAATTTAAAATGACTACTCTAGATGGGAACATGTGTTGATGAGATGATGATGGTTGAAAACCCTGGAATGATTAGTCATTTCCATTGAAAGATTTTGAAGGTGAATATGACACTGAAGTGGACTTGGGGATTTTGGCTAAAAACTGATGATTGATTGGATGCGATACCATTCCAATATTAAGTACCCCCACAATACCTGATTATGGGTAGGGCTTAGCTGGAAATTTATGTGTCTTAGTATGGGTTCCCTCTGAACACACATCATAGGGGTTATGCTTGAGGCTGCCTCCGTTGTTGAGAAATGATGTGAATTGAAGGTGAATTGTACGGCCAAGCCCTGTGCAGTTCCCGGGTTAACAGTTGGTTTTCACCGGGAGGCCAAGCTCATGGGGAGAGGTGCCTATACTAGGGTGTGTAAGTGAAAGGTTAACGGTTGATGATCCGCGTACTGAGTTACGATTATTCAGGGTTTTACCCCTGACGGATGAAATCAAATGTTGTGGCACAAGTGTGCGACCTCTGCAGAGTGTAGAACTATTCGAATAGCCGCGTCCGCGGATATGGACAATTGGAAAGGCCATTCTGTTTCCGTCATCAGAATTTATATCTTTGTGACTGGTGTTTTTGAACTTGAACTTGAACAGTGACTTTGACTATGAATCACAACTGAGTTGTGGGAATGACACTAATGTTCCCACTTGAGTTAGTTAGCACTTGGGGAGTTGTTTACAAAAGTGTTTATGAAATAAAATTGGCTTTATGCAAATAAACTTAGAGCTTAGAACACCTTTTTGTCAATGCTAGTACTTGCTTTAGTACTAGATTGCGAGTACATAAAGTACTCACGGCTTTGTCCCTGGCTATTCAAATGGCCAGACTATGAAGCCGAGCAGCAGTACGAGGAGGACGATCAGCAGGACGTCTACCACAACTAGGAGCTTCTAACGTCAAGCGTTGGCCTGTGGACTAGAGAGTCCTTGTATCTTACGCTTCCGCTATGAACTTGTGTTTGTTCGTTGATCATTAGATCAACTATTCGTGTAATATGGATCATGTGATTCCAATTTGTAAGACTTTATGGTTTGTAATGAATGATGACTGTGATACTTAACTATTATGCCTCGCAACAACAATTTCCTGGGATTGCGATGTATGACATAATAGGCATCCGGACTTAAAAATCCGGGTGTTGACAGATTGCACGTGAAGATGAAGCTGTTCTCGCATAAGTTGCAAGAGGGAGGTTCGGTAATGAATCACCTATCTTTCTGGAAAGAGATTGTTTCTGATTTGCAGTCTATAGAAGTTAAGTATGAGGATGAGGATTTAGGTCTTCTTCTTTTATGCTCGCTCCTAATTCTTTCAGTAATTTTCGTGACACCATATTATTGAGCCGCGACAAACTAACTCTCGCGGAAGTTTATGATGCTCTCCAACAAAAGGAGAAAATGAAATCTATGGTGCAGGCTGAAAGTTCGTCCTCCAAGGCGGAGGCATTAGAGGTCCGTGGCAGGACTGAGCAGCGAGATAACTACTACCACAACAACAGAGATAAGAGCAAGGGCGACAGAGGTCGCTCAAAGTCCAAAGGACGTGACAAGTTCTGCAGGTATTGTAAGAAATCTAACCACAATATTGATGATTGTTGGAAGCTGCAGAACAAGGAGAAAAGGAACGGAACTTACCAACCGAAAAATAATGATGGTAATGGTAAGGCTGTCGTTGTCACCGGTAAGGGTGAGGCTGATGTTGTTGCTGGTAGTGATAGTTCTGATGGAGATTGCTTAGCTGTCTTGGCTGCATGTGTTTCACGTGATGATGAATGGATTCTTGATACTGCATGTTCGTTTCATATTTGCTGTAACAAAGATTGGTTCAGTTCTTATGAGTCTGTGCAGAGTGGAGATTTTGTGCGTGTGGGGAATGACAACCAGTGCAGAATTGTTGGCATTGGTTCTGTTCAGATCAAGACCCATGATGGGATGACACGCACGTTGACAGGAGTGAAACACATACCCTCCATGGCGAGGAATTTGATCTCTTTGAGTACCCTTGATTGTGACGGGTACAAGTACAAAGGTGGGAACAAACTTTTGAAGGTATCATCAGGTTCTCTCATTATTATGATTGGTGATATGAATTCTGCGAAATTATATGTCCTTAGAGGTAGCACTTTGCCTGGTATTGCTGCTGCTGTTAGTTCTGATGAATCTAGTAAGACTAACCTTTGGCATAAGCGTCTGGGACATATGAGTGAGCTTGGCATGGCAGAATTGGCAAAGAGAGAGCTAATTGATGGCTGCGATTTTGGTAAGCTTGAGTTCTGTGAGCACTGCATCTTTGGTAAGCATAAAAGAGTAAAATTTAATGCTTCCGTTCATACCACCAAAGGCATTTTAGATTATGTACACGCTGATGTTTGGGGTCCGTCCCGTAGAACTTCTAATGGTGGTGCTAATTACACCGTTACTATTATTGATGATTACTCAAGAAAAGTGTGGCCATATTTCCTGAAACATAAATCTGATGTCTTTAATGCTTTTAAGAAGTGGAAAGTTATGGTAGAAACCCAAACTGAAAAGAAGGTTAAGATACTTCGTACTGATAATGGTATGGAATTTTGTTCAAATGAATTTGATGAGTTTTTCAGCAATGATGGGATGGTAAGACATCATACCATTCCGTACACCCCCCAACAGAATGGCGTGGCTGAACGCATGAACAGGACCATTATTTCGAGGGCTCGCTGCATGTTGTCTAATGCAAAGATGCATAGAGGTTTTTGGGCTGAAGCAGCCTCCACCGCATGTTATCTCATCAACAGGTCACCTTCTGTTCCACTTAATAAGAAAACTCCAATTGAGGTATGGTCTGGTTCGCCTGCTGATTATTCAGATTTGAGAGTTTTTGGTTGCACTGCTTACGCTCATGTTGATAATGGAAAGTTGGAGCCAAGGGTTGTTAAGTGCATCTTCCTTGGTTATGGTTCAGGAGTTAAGGCATATAGATTATGGAATCCTGAAACTAAGAAAATTGTGTTGAGCAGGAATGTCGTTTTTAATGAGGCGGTTATGTTTAATGATAGTCCGTCTACTGATATTTCTGATGCTATTGCTTCTCCTGATGTTTCTGATGATGAGCAGCACAGAATTAGCGTGCAGGTGGAGCACGCAAAGGAGAATGAAAATGTGGTTCCTGAAACCAACAATGATGATAATGATGTTCCACCTTCACCACTTTTTGTTCAGCGACAAGGACGGTCTATTGCTGCTGACCGCCCTAAGAGAAATATTACACCTCCTACCCGATTAATTCAAGAATGTGATATTGTTGATTATGCTTTGAGTTGTGCTGAACAGGTGGAGCATGATATTGAACCAGCTACATATACTGAAGCCATTACTTCGGTTGATAAAGAGAAGTGGGTAGGTGCGATGCAAGAAGAGATGCAATCGCTTGAGAAGAATGGCACATGGGATGTTTTGCACTTGCCTAAACAAAAGAAGGCTGTCCGCTGCAAGTGGATATTTAAAAGAAAGGAAGGTTTGTCTCCTAATGAGCCTCCACGGTTTAAGGCAAGGTTAGTAGCAAAATGTTTCAGTCAAATTCC
Organism: Lolium perenne; assembly: GCF_019359855.2. Taxonomy (NCBI): domain Eukaryota; kingdom Viridiplantae; phylum Streptophyta; class Magnoliopsida; order Poales; family Poaceae; genus Lolium; species Lolium perenne. Next base: position 40,711,281 of record NC_067244.2, on the reverse strand, counting down.
AGGTGTTGATTATAATGATGTATTCTCCCCGGTTGTGAAGCATAGTTCTATTCGTGCTTTCTTTGGAATTGTTGCTATGCATGATCTTGAGCTTGAGCAGCTAGATGTAAAGACTGCTTTTCTGCATGGTGAGTTGGAGGAGGAGATATATATGGACCAACCTGAAGGTTATGTTGTGCCTGGTAAGGAGGATCTTGTTTGCAAATTAAAGAGGTCCCTTTATGGTCTGAAACAGTCGCCACGACAGTGGTATAAAAGGTTTGATTCATTTATGCTTACACATGGTTTTGAGAGATCTCGTGATGATAGTTGTGTGTATATCAAGTTTGTTAATGGATCACCTATTTATTTGCTGCTATATGTTGATGATATGTTGATTGCTGCCAAGAGCATGAAAGAGATCACTATTTTAAAGATTCAATTAAGTAGTGAGTTTGAGATGAAGGATCTTGGTCCTGCTAAGAAAATACTAGGCATGGAAATTAAAAGGAACAGAAAGTCTAGTTTGTTGTTTCTTAGTCAGGAAAAGTACATTGAGAAAGTTCTTCATCGTTTTAATATGCATGATGCAAAGTCAGTTACTACTCCTATTGCTTCTCATTTCAAGTTGTCAGCTTTGCAATGTCCTAGCTCTGAAGATGATATTGAGTACATGTCTCGAGTTCCCTATTCTAGTGCTGTTGGTTCCTTGATGTATGCCATGGTTTGTTCACGTCCCGATCTGTCATATGCTATGAGTTTGGTCACTGATACATGGCTAATCCTGGTAAAGAACATTGGAAAGCTGTTCGGTGGATTTTCGTGTACCTTCGCGGCACATCAAAAGCTTGCTTGAGGTTTGGCAGATTGGTGAGGGGCTCGCCGGATATGTGGATTCAGATTATGCTTTGGCGATTTGGATAAGAGAAGGTCCCTCACAGGTTATGTGTTCTTGTTGGTGGATGTGCTGTTAGCTGGAAGGCTACTTTGCAGGATGCTGTTGCACAATCTACTACTGAGGCTGAGTACATGGCTATTGCTGAGGCAGGTAAAGAGGCTGTTTGGCTGAAAGGTTTATATGCTGAGCTTTGTGGAGATAATTCTTGCATTAAGTTGTTCAGTGACAGTCAAAGTGCTATTTATCTTACTAAAGATCAGATGTTCCATGAGAGGACAAAGCACATTGATATTAAGTACCATGCAATCAGAGATGTGGTTGCAAAAGGTAAAGTGAAGGTATGCAAGATTAGTACTCATGATAATCCTGCTGATATGATGACTAAGCCTGTCCCTGTGTCCAAGTTTGAGCTTTGCTCAAGCTTGGTTGGTATAACTGTTTAGCCCAAGTGGCTATTGGCGCCAGCAAGTGTTTTCTTTGTTGATTCAGGTGATTGTTGAAGTTCATGCTACAAGGAATTTGTCTCAAGGTGGAGTTTGTTATATTGTGATCCAAATTCATATACTAAAGGGAGGCTAACTTCTGACGAGCGGAGCGAGGCCCGTCGCCGGAGGCTTGGGCCGAAGCGTAGAGTAGTCAGAAGTTAGCCCATATGTCGTGCTCTACAGGGACGCCTGCGGGGGGCGGCAGCCCCCCGCGGTACGGATCGTTGCCACCGTCTATATATATTCCCTGTAAGCCGCCGCTAGGGTTTCATCGCATCATTGTACACCCACGGCGTTTGTAAACACCACCGAAATAGTGAAGTTTTGCTGGCTGGCGCCCGTGGTTTTTCCCTTGTGTGTTGCAAGGGTTTTCCACGTTAAAATCTCGTGTCCCCTGCAGTGTTTTACTTTTCGTTCTTCGTTTATTGTGCATCTCGTGTCCCCTGCAGTGATTTGGACGATCAATTTTCCCAACAAGATGAAAATTGTTTTGTGGGGTATGGCCCATGATTGTTTACCCACGGGACACCAGCTAAGACATCGACAGATCCCGGCTGATGATGGTCAGGTGGAGTATGTTGAGCATCTCTTCCTACATTATCCCTTTGCAACAGCTGTGTGGGATTCAGTTAAGGAGGGCATTCAGCTGAGGCTTGCCAGGAAGGATCTTAGAAACATGAAACAATGGATCTTCGACTTCTTAGGCCCGGCTTCCCCAGTGCAAGCGTCAGCATTAGCTGTCACTTGTTGGCACATCTGGGAATCCAGAAATGATGCAAGGAATGAGCGGCTAAAGTCAGAGCTTATGTGGACAACATAGTTCAGTTTTGTTTCAAATCTTCGTCGGCAAAGAGGTGTGAGTCTTCCTCGACTCAAGCTTGGATTCCACCACCGGCGGGTTTAGTTTGTGTCAATGTCGACGCAGCCGTCTTTGCAGCAGAACATCGGATGGGGCTGGGAGTGGTCATCCGTGATCATCTGGGCGATCTCAAGTTGGCATGTAGTGAGGGTATCCCTGTCATAACGTCTCCTGAGATGGCGGAGGCCATCGCCATCAGACGAGCACTTTGCTTGCCAGGGGTAATGGTTTCAGGCATGTTATTCTGGCTTCAGAAGTTCAGATTGCCTCACCATGATCCAGCGCTTAAACTCAGAGGTTCGAGACCAATCAAGTGTGGGCTCGGTGGTTGGTGATATCAAAGAACTAGCTACTGGGTTTTCTACAGTTTCTTTTAAGCGTTATGGTCGTAAGCAGAATGTAGCGGCACATGTTTTAGCTCGTTGTAGCGAGCCAGATAGATGTAACCTTTCCTTTTCTGTAGTCCCGGATTGTATCCGGAAATAACTCTAATGATGTTTCGCTATCAATAAAGTGCCGACATTCTCTCGAAAAAAAAAAAGGTGCAGATGTATTGGTGAAGTTCTATGTTCTCTACGAGAAGTGGCGCAGGGGTGAGAGGTTCGAAATTCTCCATCAGTTATGCAGTACCTGAAAAACACTAATTTACTAATAAGTTCCCTTGTTAAGTTCTTAGCCGTCAGAATCTCAAAGAGGGGGGATGTCTTGTGGAAAAGATTGGAGTTCAAAGATACCAGGTGGGGTGCAAGGATCAGAGGCATATGGTATCTGAAATCATGAAGCTGGAGGTAAAACAAAGTGCTCTGCTATCTTGTGGGCTTGGTGGAACACTAAAAACAAAATAAATGCTGGAGAGGTCTTCCCTAAGCATATTGTGGTCAGATAAATCCTCCTAAGGACACATGAATATGAATTTTTTTAATGCCAGAACTGCACAGCAGAGCTAGCCAGTTCCTGTGATATTAAAAATGGACTAATCAGTTTCCTGTGATATTACTACGATTCTCATGGTAAACTTGGCAGAGCTCCAGCATGTTTCTCCTAGAGAAAAAAAAAAGAAGGTATTCCTATGTTTCAAACAGGATAACTCAAACCAATTGCTTACTGAGGCTACTCAACAACAACAAAAAAAACTTAATTTATTGTAACCATGCCTATAATGAAATTTAATAAACCACAACACACTTCACTTACAAACATCACGGGGAAACCCTCATAGTCCTTCCCCGGGCAACCTAAACTCTGTAACTTGTATAGCTGCTGCGCTGTTCAAGCAGCGACCTACACTGTGACAACAAACAAACACGGTATACAGGGACACATTACAAGCCTCCTTGCTCTCAATGAACAATGATCTAACCATGTACAACACTACAGTTACAGGTGAGCCGCAACGGCGAACTACAACACGCTCCCCTTTTTCGAGTAATTATATCTGACAACATTCCATTCTTCCCCTCGGATAATGGAGCACAGCTACTGGGAGAGCCAATCAAGAATGAAGCAATGTAACTCTAGTTATGATCTGAACTGTTGTGTCTGTAGCTTCCCAATGAGGAGCTGAGGTCACATCGACTGCACTGAACACTGAGGAGTCATGATTAACTTAACTACTGGGCAATGTCTTGAAAAACTGGGAGACCACAATGCTCTGTTGGCTGGCTGTCCCGATGTATAATGTATGTACCTTGCGACTGGCAAATAAATATCTAACGACAAACATACAGGGTCAAGAAGATGGAGGGGGTTGGCTATGTATCATATGTAAGCAAGAGAGTTCCTGTCACCGGCAGAATGCGGCCGTCCTCTAGTTGGTGTAGGTGGCCGCTGTATGTTCAGTTCCTGCAGATGAACACAATTTCAGCAACGTTGTGAGTTTAACTTTTCGAGCTCATCCCGCAATACAAGAATAACATGACCTATGATGATTTATGGGCTTTCAGAATAGGGGTTAATGAGTGGTAAAAAATAATCGTTCAAATGCGACCATCCGTTTAGAGCATAATGCTGTTGGTGATAAATTCTTGCTCGAGATCAAGTTGATCCATGCTTTGCCTCACTGAAGGAATGAAAAGAGTGAAAAATAATCATCCTGACCTGCATCCATGTGGCATCCATGTGGCGTTCAGGGGATGACTCTGGAGAATTGATAGGTGGTGGAAGTGGATGAATTAACTTCGGGACAATAACTAGTCCCCTTCCCACCACAAGTATGGCGCCAGCATTGTTTGCAGTGCCTGGTGCATTCACAATCTTAGCAAATATTACGCTGCAAATGGTGATGAAATGGATGAGTGAGAAAAATACATACCACAATAATTAGTGGCTGAAAATAAAGTGATCAACTGTCCATGTGCGAAACGCTCAAATCCATCCATAACACATTCATGAGCTCTTATGATCAATTGCAGTTTGTTTCGTTTACAGAACTCTGTCACTCGATCAGGCTGCAAGTTGACAGCAAATAAGTTTAATCAACTGGGTCAGTTATAAGATTACAATGAGACTGATAGCTGAAAAGGGGGAAAGCAATAATAAGAAAAAAATGGTCAATATTGTTTCTCAAAATGGTTGGTGCTCATAAAACAAACAAAAAAAGCTAATATGAAGCATCCTAAAGCAACTGAGTCATCATAAAATCATACCCCAAATGTAACTAAGCCAGGTCCTCGTGCATTTGGCCTCAAACCCTCTACACTATCATTCTCTGTAGGATCAGACCTGCATTTATACAAGTAGAAAGTATATTCACTAATCAAGATATGTTCTAATGTAAAAAAAGGATAGCAAAAAGAGAGGACATGGCCAGCAAGTACCATAAAAGGTCCATGAGGATAATAGATCCGACATCCATTGTGATAGGCCTTTCGATTTTCTCAATTTGCTCCACACTGTTTATTGACCTCCCGATGCCACCATGCATGCAGATTATTTTCTTCTCTATCATGGCAGCCAGTGGGAGATAGTTAAACAGTTGGTTGAATCTAGTCCAAGCCCATATACCATCACTTTCACCCTGCATAAAAGAGTTAAGTCAGCCAATGTATCAAATATTTCAATTCTCGCAAATACATGAAGAATTATCATAATTACCATTCTCTCAATGCATTCAAGGCGGAAGCCGAAAAGAGCATTGATGTCAGCAGCCTCATGATTTCCTCTAATCAAGTGGACATGTTCAGGGTACTCTATCTGCAAAAATTGTTTCCACTGGCTCAGAACTGGCTTAGTTTTCTCACAGCAGCAACCATATTTCATGTATGAATATCAATACTCACTTTAAGAGCAAGAAGTAATGTTATTGTTTCCAAGCTGTGTTGACCTCGGTCGACATAGTCCCCCAAGAAGAGATAATCAATATACCTGAACATATGAAAGCAAACAGATTACAAAGAGAAAATGGACATGATTTTGAAATTAATGGTGGAACATGAAGATTAAGTGTACAGAGAAAAAGATTGTTTCAAAACTTCAACTCTGGTTTCATCTGTTCAAAACGGTACATGCAAAGTTCAGGAGCAAACTTACGTTATGTCACCAGCAGTCGATGGATAACCATATTCATCAAAGAGGCGCATTAGGTCCCCAAACTGCCCATGAAGATCACCAAATACTTTAACTGGTGCTTTTAGTTGTAAAACAGTTGGTTCCTGCATAAAAATCTGCTCAGCAGCATAGCATAGCTCGCCGACTTCATAAGAGTCCAGAAAAAATGCCCTATCAGCTGGAGCATTCCAATTCCTTGGCCTAAGTAAGAGAGAAATGACCTGCAACAGAAAAGAGTAAGAAAAATAGCTCCTCCACAAACTCGGATAATTCAAAGATGTCCGTTACCTTCTTATGCAAACCTTGCGGAGACCTTTGTCTATTTAATGCTTTCTTCGCTGAGTTTGATTGGTCATTGTTCGCAGGATGCATTCGTCTGCTTTCATTCTCAAACTGATCAAGTGAAAGCTGTCGGACCAAACATCCTAAATCTCCTACTGCTTCTTTAGCAACTACAACCTTCAAAGTGGAAGATCAACATTTAACGATCATTAAACTGCAGTAACTTCACCGAAATTGGCAAAACGAGAAGCCTAAATGAAGTAAAATAGCTGAATTCGCACATAAGAATCTCAAATGAACCTTTAGGTAAAACAGGTTACTTATTCAAGATATTTATACAGCCTACATTTGAGGGAAAAAATGCCCAAACATTGAAGTGTACGAAACTAGCAGAGTATATCAGCAAAGGGTGAACCTTAGTAGATTACAGAGGACACTTTACCAAAGTGGATGGTTGAATTAATTTCTCTACAGGTAAATAGCTACTCTAGTTGCAGTAAATTCAACAACGTAACCCACACTCTTAGCAAATTCTGCAAGTAGAATCATAAACTTCAGCACTTTGAGAATTGTGTTTGGATGCTTCAAAAGTGAATGATAAAGAAAGGTTTCCTTTTCACCCCAACTATTTTTGTACAGATGCTGTTGTCTATATTTAGTTGAGGAAACAAATGGAAAGAAATTGCGTTGAAATACATACTGCTCTAGAATGCAACTTCACGTCTGGTTGCATGGGGCCATCATCTAAATCATCATTCATCGGTGAAGTTTCACTCAGCGGGGACTCAGAACCTATTCCCTCTGAAAGGCTGTCTTCTGAAGATGCGACAGATGCTTCCTTTGCAGCTCGCCATACAGCACTAACAGCTTCAGCTTCAGCAGCTGAGGCCTCTGTCAACATGTCAATTGACTTTTTGTCCGTGCTGGAATTCATGGGAGATTTATTAGCTTTCACAAAACACTAGTGTTGTACATATTCTAAAGAAGATGAGTAAGAAACCTGAAACCAGGGGCTGTCTCATGACTGTTATTTGTATATTGCTGGAAGGATGGAGAGTCAGAATTAAAATTAGGGTTTCTATTTTGATTCTCTGACCTTGGGACCCTATCAGTTTCCGATTGGAAGGGTGCATTCTCAGCAATAAGAAAATCGTCAAGGAGGATATCTGTTAAACAAACATGTATCAGATTTCAGCTGCACAAATTTGGCTTTATCTCTCTCGTTATGCCAAAGATGCACATGATCGAAGCCATTCAATCCTGGCACTAAGGGAAGAATATAGACTAATAGAAATAAGGACATTTACTCATCTGCTCAACCACTCGAGTTCTCATGAACTTGCTAAGCAAGGAGATCCTATCACCACCTAATACTGTGATCTTGGTACAATAATGCTGACAGTAGTCTATGTAAAACGTTGCAAGTTGCAACTACTGTAATTACCTGACATTATGAATGTGAATCATCTGACTATGTATGTTAATGTGAATCATCTGATTATGAAAGTGAATCATCTGACAGATTGTCTACACTAAACATATCATGCTAAATCCACTCCATTGAGAAACAACATTAAACTGATAATATCATCTAGTGACAGCCAAACGAAAATACAGCTCACATGACAATGATCATGTGTTTTCTCGAAAGGAAAACAACAATAATCACACTGTTATTTGAAATAGTTTTCCTAATTTTAAGATGAACCAATTCAGAAGTGGCAAGAAGCACCATAATATCCATTATTAGTTACCTCCCCTCAGACCACCATAAATGTAAATCTGAGAACCAACAGAAGCAGCTGCATGACGACAACGACGAAGTAGATCCGAAGAAGCATCGTGCTCATTGGTAGACTTTAAAGTGCGAGAAGTCACAATGCCATTTCTATCCAGCCAAACTCCAGCAGCAGTGTCCAGAACTTCAGAAAGTGTTCACCCAGTGAGTCTAGGAGAGTAAACATATGTATTTGTATGTAATGGAAGTAAACAGAATGTGCACTAACCTGCAATTGCACCCTCCCCTTCAATAGCTCTCCCTCCTCTAAGGACACCTCCAGTAACATGCAGCCGAGCACCAACAAAGACCTAAGAACTTAAGACAATGAGGGAAGCAAGGCAAACTAATATTTGAACATAAGTGCGCAAATCAAAGAATATGGTGACATGTCCAATACCAACAAACAAGAAAATTGTTGAGATCGGTGGATTCTAGCAAGAGAATATTATACATCTGAACAATGATTCTTCATGAGCATAACAATACATTCAGCTCTCACACTTCTTAACTTACAGCTGCGTGCTGATATCTTGGAGATGGAGATATCCCTGGAGCCAGAGTCCACTCCCACTGACCATTTGTATGCATAAGTAGTCCATAAGCATCAGAGAGTGGCTGTAAAGGCATCACAATTATCATCAAATCAATCTCTATACGACAACATCAATAAAAACACATTAGAAGCTCAAGTAAGACCAACATATCCTGGTTCCAAGTTCGAACAAATCAAAATTAAGAGCAACCGAAGAGTGCATGTTACAAGGCCATGTGCTGCAGAGCACACTACATGGCTATAGTACTTGCGGGTACACGTGACTTTCATTTTCTATAAAACAGTGATTGATGTCATTAAGGAGTCAAAACTTCTTTGCCATCATACTTCTACTTTTAGTCTTTAACTATTTTGTGACATTACAGATAAGTTAACCTTAAAAAGTATTCCCCACAACATTCAAAGGATATTATTCCCAAAGTTCCTTGAAAACTTGACGTTTTGAACAGGGGTCTAGTCAAACTCTAGAAAGCTTTACCAAAGATTTCCTCCTGTTTACAAATGGATCTGGAAATCCTCATGTTTCATGAGAACAAAGGTCTTTTCTTGGCTGTTACTTTCAGACCACTTGAACACCAGACATTTGCTTAAAAGAAGAAACTGGATGGTCACGGAAGATACACATTATGTCCTTTGTGTCACCAGGACTTATGAGGAAAGGTTCCACTTATTCTTCACATGGAATTTCAGTCAGAGGGTTTGGAACCCATTGATCGCTAGGTAATGGTATTCAGTTTGCTATTTCTGCTGCCAAGAGAGACTTTGGCAAACCTTTATTATGGACGTGATGACTCTAGCATTTTGGCACATATGGAAGTAGCGAAATGGGAAGATCTTCCAGCAAGAGAGACCTATCTTCGCTAGATGGAAGTGCAATTTTGTTCATAACATTTCTTTGCTTAGGCATAGAATCAAGGCTAAACACCATGATAGCTTGATGGATTAACAGCTTGCATTAGACTTTGTATATATTAGGTAGGTAGGTACCATCTTTTGCTGTGGGGCTGTTGCCTTGCAATTCAAGGGTAGTTTGACTATCCGTATTTTTCAGAAAATATTACGTTGGACTCCTGGGAATAATGTGTTCTTTTGTCATGAAAGATAGAACCTATAATCATAATTTTATTACGTTTTACAAACATACCAGTATAGAAATTAGTGGACAAAGTTAATAGTTCAAGACCGTGTTGATGTCTAGAACTCAAGTTCTCAAAGAGTGGGGAGAGTATTACGGAGTGATTTCACGACTACATGAGTTGTACATATGTAGGGGGGTCTTACGGATATAAATTTATAACAAACTAATTAAATGGTAATATTTAAAATTACCTAAAGGTATTACATGAAGCTTTACCGGTGATCTTTCTTTAATAGTATACACATATGATGTCTCACATTAGAAGATCAGAGCTAAACATTGACACATGATAATAATAGTAAACAAAAACAGGGCCCAGGGTGACTATCAAACAATAACAAAGGCTGAAGATTGTACCGTCCCAGAAGCATCCCTTCCACCACAAAGCAAGAGCATCCCATCAGAGCGTGCACTGGCAGTACCATACCTAAAATGATTTACAACAAACTGAAAGTAAGACAACTGCAGATTTATATGAACAGTTGGATGTCGATAAAGTCGAATGCCTAGGAGATCTGAGTGACAGTTCATTTTCATGTATAAAGCTCGTAGCATAGGTACTACATTCTGCATGTGCCCTATTTATATAGTGCAAATGTGGATTTTCACACTACATAGCATGCCAGTTGTTCAGAGGGAGGTAATTACCACATGATATGTGCAGAAGGCAGCATTGCTATTTTAGTATCAAGGCAAACCCTAATAAGACCGTACGATAGAGCACCATACAGTTTCCATTTGTTCCTTTCGAGGGGCTCATCTATACAGTTATAAAAGGAGTCTAGAAGCGATTCAAATCTTTCCAAAATGGACTAATATTAGCTGGGGCACTTCGAGTTACAAGATATCTCCACAGCACCAACTATGCGGAAGGCTTGGAGCCCAAGTCTTCCGGAGACTTCATTAGGATAATTGTTTCCAAAATTGGCACATGTGTTTTCCAAAATAGAAGGTCATCCATTAGTTTGGTCACTTACCGTAATATAATGAAATTCAGGAGTTCCATTAAACTAGAGATGGGTTGTTAGGCACTTCTCTAAATAGAAGGCTATGCTTGCTTTTTTATATCAAGATGAAATAAGAAGTTCCGATATCCCCTCTACCCTTCTCTCTAGCTGGCAGACACGTGCACCTGGTCATTCACTAGGTTATCAACCTCATCACACTTTCAACCTAAGATCCTTCGCAGAGCTCGGGCCATAACAACAATAACCCCATCATAGTGGAACAGTCAACTACAAACTTGGCTTCGGATTAAATGGTGGGAGGCCCACAGATATTGAGAATGTGATAAAAATTACAAAAGGTAATATGTGCTACCATGCCGAAGTAGAGCTTGTAGGTCGACTTACATTCTGGCCGAAGGTCTATCGCCATCAGGGTTAAGTTTCTGCCACTTATACGGTTTCTGAGCCGTGTCTAAAGCCCAAGCATCTGATAAGACCCGCTTTCCTGTAGCAGAAGATTAGTCATTTGACACGCTCAATAAGAACGCTGGCAGCAAAAGTAAAAGGCCGTTCCATGAAAATAGTAAGAAGGACAAATGCTACTACTATAGAAATCACTGCAGATATTCATCAGTATAATAAATTTTGCAGGTAGGAGCTAACCATCGTTTCCCGAGACCGACACAAGGTAACGCTGCGCTACCAAATCCATGCAATGACCGTAGCGAGGACCAGGACCGGCCCCCTGAACAACGACCCTGCATAGAATGGCGTAAATAGAGAGAACATCACACTCCCATCCAAAGATTAACTCCAAAAAGGCAATGCACAGACAAACAAACAGACAGACAGACCGAAAACAAACAAAATTAACTTGGTGTTGACCTGTGCCATTTGAACTTGTCGTTTGTGAGATCAAGCACGTAGAGATCGTCCGTCGAATGCCCCGCAGGTCCAATCCCACCCTACACCGAAAATTGCACCACTCACAACTGTAACAAATCCGATGGCGCCAAACCGAAATTCAAAGATCACGGGGTTTCCTCGTACCTGGAAAACAACCATCGTGCCCACGGCAGCTGCGGAATGCGCAGCTCTTGGGGATGGAGGATCTCCAGCTGGATGTAACCTGCAGCCATGTAGTAGAATTTAACCTAGCTTTAGCAGAATGTTCTGCTTGATTGGCGAATAACGTCTAGGAGGTAATTGATGACTGGAAATGGTATGATTCCATGCAATCGCGGTGAGCTCGGACATGAAATACAAAGTTGGCTACGCTTAAATGGGTAAACCAGAGGTACAGTTGATAAGCGGGCACACTCTCTACACAATTGCCCTTCAGACAAGCTCTAGACTCTAGAGTACTAGAAAATGACTTGAGCACTGAGCTGAAATCTGCCTTGTAAGGAAGCAGCTGAGTGAAATCTAGGTCGAGGAGTGGCGGCCTCACCTGGTCCACCGCCGCTTGTCCACGTCGTAGGAGTGCACCGTGTTGGTCACCCCCGCGAGCCCTGGAAAAAACACCACACCATTAGAGAGGAGAACAGAGGAGCATATAGACCAGGCGTGGAGGAGAAATTTGTTCCGGGAGTGGGAGAGGTAGCACGGAACTGATGCCGGGTAGCCCGGAGGAAGCGCCGGCCTCGATGGCGGTGGCGCCGCCGAAGAGGATGAGGCGCGGGCCGTGTCCCTTGGTGGGCGCGATGAAGGTGAGGGAGTGGCCGCAGCGGTAGCCTGGCGAGTCGTCCCCGGCGCCCTCCCACCCCTCCACCTCCCGGTACGCCGGCGCCGGCACGACCCATGCGGCCTTCCCCGCCGTGCCCATCCCCCGCTCGTAAACCCTAGCTACCCCGCCTACAGCCGCCGCGCCGCCAGCTCCGCCGCAGCCGACGCAGTGGATCCGAGTGAGGGGAGAGAGAGAGAGAGAAGGGGTACTGGGATTTGCAACGGACGCGGAGACGACAGCGGGGAGGGAATGCGGTGGGGCCGGGGTGGCGGCGGGAGGGAGGTGGGGCCCGGGTGTCGGTGTGCGGGGATAAATGGGGGGGAGTCAATGGTGTCTCCGTCAGCTACAGCTCAGAGGTGGACGAGGACACAACGGACGGACGGAAGGGGAGTTAATGGCACGGCCGCCGCCGCCGGGTGGGGCCCAGCTGGGTAGGCTGGCTCACTTTATAACTAGCTGCCTTTTCGGATAGGAACAGTTCGTTCACAGAGGTTTCTCCTTCTTCTGGAACCTGTCGAAAAATAAAGTTTCTCGTTTCCGGACCGCGATGAAGTTTGTTTTTTTTCCCTTGGAAAGGAAAATTTTCTTCACTTTTTCTATTCTATGCCTCATTCCTTGAAATCAAATGAATGAATAGTGCCACCAAAGAAATATGTGATGTTCCTATGTTTTTCATCCACTATTCTTGTGAGTAAAGTAGACTCTCCGCACAGCGGGAACAGACAATTTGCAATGGGTACTCACACTCGGAAAAAAAATCCAATGCAAAACCTCAAGGCAAAAAATTGTGCAATACAACCATGCAAACATAAAGATTGACAATGTTCAACACAAACTGGTCAAACTACAAATCACCATGCACTACCCCCTTCATCTCTCTTTTTTTCGAAACGGACACAACGCCCTGCCTCCACATCGATTGATCTCGATGCATATGGCTCTTTATTTCCTTATTTAATGAACTCAAGTCTTACAAAAATTACATCATGGCTCGCACGGGGTCGATACATATACCAACCATCTAAAAAAGAATGGAAAGCACAAAATGACTCTGCATCAACGTGTTATCCTATGATCAAAACGTCGGCTGCACTGGCTGTATATATCCTGAGCAACCATCTTCAGCCGGTTGCACCCAGTAACCAAATCCTCCCGCTTCCCTGCTAACCTGTTCCCGAATAAGTTATTGATATTTTTTGGGGGAATGATATTAAAATCCATATATACAATACGCCATACTACTTTTGCCATTGGACAAACAAAGAATAAATGTTGAATTGATTCGTCTTGATTAAAAAACAACATTTTTTGCTACCTTGCCAGTTTCTTTTGGCCAAATTATCCTTTGTGAGAAGCACTCTACGGGATGTAAGAACCACATAAAAATATTTATTTTAAGTGAAACCTTTATTTTCCAAAGATATTTTCCAAGGAACTTTGTATGGTCATTCATATAATCTAAATACAATAATTTGACCGTGAAAAAAGCCAAATGTTGTTAGCTTCCAAACAAACTCATCTAGTTGCATGGATAGGTGTACATTCACTAAACGGCGGACTAAATGGATCCATCTATCAGCCCGATTCCCAGATAATGCTTGTCTGAAGCCTATGTTCAGCGGCAGTTGAGCCAGGACATCGGAGACCGAAACTTTTTTTCGTTGAACTATGTTGTACAAGGAAGGGTATTGATGGGCCAGATGAGTGTCACCTAACCATGTGTCCTCCCAAAACCTAGCGCTCTCACCATTGCCAATATTAAAAGAACCCCGTTCAAAAAAGCTGTCTTTCACCTTCATAATTCCCTTCCAAAAAGGGGAGTTAGAGGGTTTTGCCTTTACTTGTGACAACGATTTGGAATGGAGATACTTGTTTTGTATAATCTCTTGCCAAACACCTTGTCCAGTTAAGATTTTTAAAAGCCATTTGCTCAATAAACATTTGTTTTTTTTATTTCTAAAACCTCCACACTTAAACCACCCTGGTCTTTAGGTCGACAAATGATGTTCACAAACATAGGATAAAAGTTTCAAAGAACGATAGCATAAACATCGTAAACTTGTTAATACCGAGTTTATGAGAACAAGACGATCTCCATAGGATAAAAGTTTGCCCATCCAACTTGATAGTTTTCGCTCAAATCTATCTTCCATCGGCTTCCATTCCCCGTTTCTTAGCTTTCTAAAATGTATGGGGATGCCTAAGTATCTAACCGGAAAGGAACCAAGTTCGCATCGAAAAAGATTTCTATAATCTTCTTGTGCGTCTTTGCTTTACCAAAACAAAACACTTAGCTCTTGTGGACGTTAATTTTCAGCCCCGAAAGTTGTTCAAATATGCATAAAATGAGTTTCATGTTTAAGGCTTTCTCAGTGTCATGTTCCAAAAAAATAATTGTATCATCGGCGTATTGCAAAATTGATATCCCCCCATATACTAGGTGCGGAATTAGGCCTTCCACCTGACCATCTTACTTTGCACGTGCAATGAGAATTGCTAACATATCAGCAACTAAATTAAAAAGCATAGGTGACAAAGGATCACCCCGCCTTAAACCTTTCTGGGTCTGAAAGTAATGACCTATGTCATCATTTACTTTAATGCCCACGCTCCCTCGACTAATAAAATCATCAACCCACTTACACCACTTAGGGTCAAAACCTTTCATGCGTAAAACCTGTTGTAAAAAAAGGCCATTGAACTTTATTGTAAGACTTTTCGAAATCAATTTTAAGTAGAACCCCATCCATTTTTTTCCTATGTAATTCATGAATGGTTTCATGGAGAATGAGTACCCCCTCCAGTATATGTCTCCCAGGCATGAACGTTGTCTGTGTTGGTCTAATCAAACAATGTGCCACCTTTGTTACTCGATTATTGCCCACTTATCAGTGTGTTCTCTAGTTCCACAGATTCAGTACAGTCCACCTGTAGCCGCAACCTAGATCAATCACTAGACACTCCAATTGGAGCTTCTAAGAGAAATTTCTATTTGCTATTCATAAATTGGAAAAGGAGTCGGTGAGGATTTTAGATTTTAGAACCCTGCTATATATGGGAGAATTTGGGGACTCGGTGTCTTGGCCCATGAAACATGACAATGTGTATGAATACCCGTAATTGTATATATTTTCTGGACCCATCGAAAGTTAGTAATCTTAATATATACCAAATATACGTAACATACTACTATTATTTCTCATGCACATGGAACTCGTCTCTGCAACTAGAGTTTCCGACATTGATTTTCTTTACGCTGAGATTATTGTGATGTTGTCTTCTAGAATTTGGTATCCTATGCTTCTATCACTATGTTTGGTAGAAAATGCAGCTGGAGAGAGGGAGATAGAGTGAGCACATAAAATGATATATGTTCTTTATCACCAACCCAGTTTAGCATGATGGATACATAACCCATTGCAATAAGAAATCCCCAAAAAGTAGATATGTAGCTACATCATAGGTTCACCACATATGTACCGAAGAGAAATTGAGATTTGCACCACGCCGTTGTGTGTTGTGTGTGCAATTGTTGTTGCTTTCACGAAATTTTATTGTGTGCACAACTGTTGCTTGCACAAACTCCTCTGCAATCTGATGGCAAACCATCTGTAATGTCGCACAAGAGATGGATGGCGGTCCATGCCATTTCTCCTCACTGGCATTGGCGAGTTGCGGCTAGATGAGCCGGGATCATGGTGGTGGCATGAAATGGTGGTCTAGGAACGGGGAGCATAGGCAGTGCTTGCGGCATGATGGAAAACCAACACGGATTCTGATTTGGTTATGCAATGACTAGTCATGTGACACCGATTTCCTAACTAGTCCTTTAGTATGGTGGCAAAGTGGCACGCTTCCAAGAGTTTAAAGAACGTGCACTTCAAGTCTCATATGACAAATACTGAAATACAGGTACAATCAATCATCATGCTAATGAATCACTATAACTCAAGCCATGATGACCAGTATGTAAAAAAATAAGCTAGGTTGGTAAAACTTATATATATATCTAGTGTGCACTTGTCCAAGACGGTACCGGTCGTTAATTTGCTAACAGGAAGAGGCTATACTACACCATGCCTATAAATCGATTTTGTTGGTGATAGTCTATCAGAAAATATAGATTTATGAATGAGATGCATCGAGAAATCTTTGACAACAGCGCGGCAAAGTACTACTCGGTCTCGGCCACCAGTCCCCGCAGCATGCGCAACCACAGTTGCAGCTTATTCAACCGCGCGCCGCCGCAGAGGCTTCAGCCATGCCGAGCGACGACGACTACGATGACTTCGAAGACATGTAACACAGGGCTAGACATGAGTACGACTAGTTTTTCAAAATCTCATATGCAATGAAATATTGTTTAAATTTTTGATTCAATATGGGGGCTATGGCTGGGAGCCAACCGCCCTCCATTTCCGCATCCACGCGGGCGCTCCCCCAGACGGGTCAAAAATTGATTGCGCTGGCCGGACGCCATATGGAGGGCACGAGTGGAGATGCTTTTAGTCTCAATTCTTCAATAGTTCACGTCCTGGTCCTAATTTTATTGTAAGTGTGCCATCACGGTCCTAACCTCGTTAGCGACAATTATGCAAGTTCTTCCTAAAAAAAATTATATCATCTTCGACCGAGCTTTGATCGGTGCCAATTATTCAATTTCCCCCTACAAAATTATATGTTCTAGTTTTGTGCCCCTCTGTAGTCAGGTGCTTGATTTGATTCTATCCTAGACGTTCCATGAAAAGAAGTCCCCAAAATATATATAGATCTGTATAGCTAGATCATATATAGGTTCAACATATATGTGTACATTTACGTACCCAAGAGAAATTGAGATTTCCACCACGTGTGTGCATAATTGTTGATGCTTTTCACAAACTTTTATTGTGTAGGCTGCTGGCTTTATAACTGGCTGCCTTTTCGGATAGGAACAGTTCACAGAGGTTTCTTCTTCTGGAACGTGTTGAAAAATAAAGTTTCTCATTTCGGACCGTGTTAAAGTTTGTTTTGAAAGGAAATTTTTCTCCACTTTTTCTATTATACGCTCCATCCCTTGAAATCTAATGATGAATGAATAGTGCCACCAAAGAAAATTTTCATATCCCTATGTTTTTCGTCCACTATTCTTCTGATTACGAGTAAAGTATGCCCTCTGCATAGCGGGTACAGACAATTTGCAATAGGTATGCAGACTAAAAAAAAACGATGCAAAATCTGAAGGCAAAAAAATGTGCGATACAACCATGTAAACACAAAGGTTGTCACTGTTCAACACAAACCGGTCAAACTTCAAATCACCATGCACTACCCCCTTCATCTCTCTACCAGTGTGTTCTCTAGTTCCACAGATTCAGTACAGCTGTAGCCCGCAACCCAGATCAATAAATAGACACTCTAATTGGAGCTTCGAAGAGAAATTTCGAATCTGCTATTCAGAAATTGGAAAAGGAGTCGGTGAGGATTTAGATTTTAGAACCCTGCTATGGGAGAATTTGGGGACTCAATGTCGTTGGCGTCTGCATTCCGACGCCGCTGTCGGTCGTCGGATTGGGGATCTCCGCCGCATACCCTGCCCCTACCGGCGGTGTCGCTCGCTGGCGCCTGACCCCTACCAACGACGTCGTTGCGCCATGCTCGCCTAGCAACTCGCTTGAGTGCTTTCTCCTGGCTAAGCAAGACTAAGGCCTCACGTGAGTTGTCTGACTGTTGTTGGTCCAATATACACAGCTGAATTTGTTGGACTGGATACCACATGATTTTTTACCAAAAAATAATAGGGATTCAAATGAATACCCATGAATACATGTAGGCCCGACAGTGCCTCTGAGAGTGGTCCACATGTCATCTTTGGAAAACATGATGGAGGCGACGACATGAGGCCAAGAGTCGATTCTACTTTGGAAATGTAGAGCTAGGAGGAGAAACAGCTGCGCAGAGATGTCGCTTACTTTGGAAAACGAGGTACCGCCATATTAGGCTTGAGTGACATTCGAAAAAAAGAAAGGTTATGTATGTTCAATTGTTTTTCACAATCATCATCGATTGCCGTATCCTTGAAAATACATTTGATGTGATAGGACAATCAAAATAAAGAGAGACGGGGAGAGAGAGAAAGTAAAATTATCAACTATACACATGGGCATCCCATTTTAGCATGAAGATTAAAAAGGCGTATGGTTTCTTGTTACTTTACAATATTTATGCATAATTCATATATGTAGACTTAATGATCTTGATGTATTTATTATATCTAACCCAATTCTATTATTTTGTATGCACATGAAACTTTCCTATGCTTCAGACTGGAGTTGGGGACAATTGGTCTTCTCTAGAAGGTCACAAAGCTTATTGTGATGATATTTTCAACCCTGCTACGATGTTCAGATGATTTTCTAGATATGCATACGGTCACAAGTGCAGAGAGAAGGAGAGATGGCACATAAAATGGTTGGTACTCTTCATCGTTATCCCATTCAGCATGAAAGATGACAATGTGTATGGATACCCATAATCTATAATATCTATAAAGTTCATCCCCACTACAATGCATTAAATGTTTACAAGCTCAAAGCTGGTGAAGCCACATCACCTCAATTGTTTATGTCCGTCTGATCCAAAATATGTGGTCATCCTCTATTAGTAAACAGTAGCACCCCACTACGGATTGTTTAGTGATTTCGTGAAGCCAGTCACGTCCATGTCATAAACTATTTTCGTCTTCTTATTTCAGAAACGTTCTTCTCCTCGACCTCCATAGAATTATAGAAACGTCTGTCTCCTCATTCCTTATTTATCTCCTCTATTATTACCTTCCCTTTTCATCTCCTTCAGTTTTAGTCACATAAGGAATCAAAAGGATGGAATGATTAATTTCCTAATATCTATTTATCTTCTCCAAACAAGAGAAACCGATGGTATACAAGATGTTCTCGTGGAGCATGCTACGTTCCTCCATCTCCACAGTAGCTGGGTTGCCTCCACGTACGGTGACAAATTCCCTTCCTCCATATATTATACTAGCAAAGATTGGCGCGGCGGCACGCCGCGCCCACAAGATAGCCGTGAGTTGAAGAATAAAAGATTATTCGCAAACTTTGTAAAGTTTAATTGACTATGGCAGAGTATTTTAGGGGGCAGCGTGCTGTTGCGTGGCATATATATGCATATAATGACTTAAAGATACATAATATAAGAACATCTCTCAAAAGATGGATAAGAACAAATAGAGATAGAATGGAAACTATCATCACAATCAGTTACTCATTAAGAACCCCTAAAATGAAACAGTGTCACTCAAGATTCCACATTCAAAAATGAGTAGGTGCCAAAAAGGACATGTGAATTTGGTTTAAAGTGACAACAACTCCGCGTAGAAGCTGAAAGTCTACAACCAATAAAACAGCTCAAATGCCGTTGTTAAACTTCTCAAATCATTGTTGCAAATATTTCTTCTTTATTCGTTCATCATGTTCAGTACCATCATCAGTTAACTTGTTCTGGTGAAAACAGAAAATCTCTAAATTTATGTGTCCTAGTTTGAGACATATAAGTAATGTAGACCAATGTAGGATGACATAAAAGTAAAGCTAGGGGCAATTACTTTGTAGGCCACGAGAAAAAAATTGGCTTTTTCAAGAATCATATCTATGTCAATTATGAAAAAGAAAACATGAAGAACAGGTTAAGCATTATTGTCACATCCCAAATTATCAAATTATCCTTGACGTTGTAGTAGCTCCTTCATGCACTGATTTTGATCCTACAGACTGCCGGCAAAGTTCTCCCGCTACACCTGATTCCCCGCCGAGCTGGCTGCTACCCTGCTCCACGATCCG
Organism: Lolium perenne; assembly: GCF_019359855.2. Lineage (NCBI taxonomy): Eukaryota > Viridiplantae > Streptophyta > Magnoliopsida > Poales > Poaceae > Lolium > Lolium perenne. Next base: position 40,691,250 of record NC_067244.2, on the reverse strand, counting down.
GCCGGTGCCTCAGTGCCGCCCCTCAACTTCCCTGGCAAGCCATAAGCAACATGTGAAGAGCAACAATCCATAATACATAGCTAGAAATATGAACTGGTAGGGACTTAAAGGCCTAAGCGAGATTGTAAATAACCAAGCTATTCGAACGCAACCTTGTGTAGCTGTGTTTCTTTCTAGTCCCTCGAAGAAAAACACAATAAACATAGAAATTATCCTTTAACTTCAAGCTACAGAACTAAGTAATATTATATGACCTATCTGTAGTTTGTAATATCAATTAATTTTAATTATGCTTACCTAATATAGAGCAGTCAGCTATATTTAGTTATTTGGGTGTAATCTATTGCAAATTAGTATTTTTGATAAGTTTTATTAGTTTTTTCCTGGGTTTATGGATGGTCCACACAAAGCTGAACGCTGGGAACAGAGTAACTGTTGTTGCAAATGTTTCTGTAGCACTTTGGTTGTCTCACTACAAATTCGGTGGCTCCGAAAAAATCTAGTCAGCGCGTCGTAGGAAAATGCGTGAATTCTTGTAAAATAGGAAATTTGTCTTACTTTGTGGCCATTTACATGATGTATATTATTTTGCAGTTCAAATAGAATATTTCGCTAGCTGGAGTCTTGAAGAGTGCTAAAGTATGTGTGATCTAAACTCATTGTTTAAGATATAGTACAACTGCATTCAAATCGAAAAACTATAGTCGGGACTTCTGGCTTATTGGCCCAGTTTCAAAATCACTGGAAAGTTAGGGTAAAAATGTTGTGTTCTAACGAAATAAATGCAGTTCACCACTGTGGTCTGGGACCGAGAGGCAAAGTGAAACGTACATATAGTTTCCATGTAGTGCAGTCTGAATATCTAAATGCTTATGTCTCTCTGAATACTCACGATATAGCTTCATGTTTCATGTTTTGCTAGCTTACTTATGAAAACGTGTCTTCTACTAATATTTTGCATAGTCAGATTAGTTGAAAATTCATAACTAAGAAGCTCCTGGGAGAATAAGACTGGAGCAAAAGAAATTCTGAACTGTCCTTCTACCATCCAAATAAGTCCATGCTTTTATGTTACTTAAAGTGAAATTTAGGCATACTTTTCCTATATATTAGGAACAATTCAGAACATCTATCCTGTTAGCACTATTGTTTACAACACTTCCAACGGCTTCATTTTCATATCTTCCCCATATTGATAATTAACACTGTATCTCAGTTTGTTTAAACATTACTACGTGGTTTTTGCCAACTAATCATAGTGCAAAGACCTTATAGCCAAATTACATGAATATCTACAACTCAGTTTCAATCATCTTGTGATTTTATCCTTCATAAGAGATCATAAAATTTCTCTCCAATGTCTGATGTATCTTCGACAGTAATTATCAGCCATGCCATATCTTTCACAAATAATCTTTTCCGTGTAGAAATATATTGATGACTTTTTTTACCGTGATGTTTGATGACTTGGATTTTCCAAATCTGTGTGGAAAAAAAAAAGTGTGAAAGAAAAACAACAAATCTCACCTAACAGAAGTTAGCAACAACAAACTGTATTGCAGAACTATAACCAATAACATGCGACAATACCAACGGCTCAAAAGTTCAAAAGTAACACACCTGGAAAATAAAAAGATAGTTATCCATTAAACAATGAATACCTGGATTGGGCCATCAGGATCAATGGATATCCAAGTCAGCAACTTCTTCTCCCATACCTCAGCTTGTTGATGGTACTGCTAATTACTGGTATATCATTTTCTTTTGTCTTCTGACTGTTTCCATGAGCAAGTGTGGGCCAATAAGCAAGCAACGTTCCAAGAAAACCAAAATTTGAAAAGCATAGAAAGGTTCATATTTTCCTGAGGAATCGAAGCTCCATAACATCCTCATGTCGCTTGGACAGCTGAGATCACCATGAGCCTCAACTCTTCCATGGAAAAGCTGATCGATTATGGCCTAACACAAAGAACTTAGAAATAGTGAAACTGAAGATAGGAGCAATGAACTTAAACAAAAATCTGAAGAGTACCTAATGCAATCGACGGAGCAGCTGAGATGTGTGATGCAATTTACAGAGATTATATTGGGAGCAAACCACAAAGCAGAACAAAACCTAAGAAGAAAAAGGGGAGGGCGGCGGCAAACAACCATGTCGATCACTCCTACGCCGGGCCATCCCACCGTGGGCAAATCAGAGAAGGATGCGGTAGCCGCCGGCAGACACTTCAGCGCTGGCCCGTCCCCCGGCCAGGTCGAACGCCTCTACACCCAGCTGCACCATGGTCCCAGCGGACGAAGCAGTAGAGAGGCCAGCGGCTCGCGGCTGCGGCTCCGGCGCTGGACAGATTCCCAGGCCAGATCGATCGATCCCCAGGCTAGATCCCCAGGCCAGATCGATCGACCCAACACTGAGCCATCCCAGCGTGGGACGAAGCAGAAGAGGACGCCTAGAACATGTGAGGAGGTGTGGCAGTGGAGAACTGGAGATGGGGGAGAAAACGTGAGGAGAAATAGAGGATACCGTAGCTTTCCAAGCCCAGTCGAAGCGGCGTGGGCTGCTCGGAGGGCATCGACCACAAGCTGCTCCGTCTCGCTCCCCTACATACCGCGCATTGGTGGAGACCTCGAGCTCCTCCTGCACACTGGTCCACTGCAGACAGATCACCGGCGAAGATCTCGATTTCCTCCGCGCAACAGAAGAGGAGCAGAGGTAGACATCCTCCCGCCTCACCAACGACGCTCCGGAGCACCACACCTACGTCCCAGAGCACCCCGTCGACCGGGCCTGAGGTGACGCTTCCATGAGGATTGAGGAGGCCGCCGCGGCGGAGATGAGATGTGAGAGAGGAAAAGGAGAGGTGGAGGCAAAACGACGACTCAATTCGTCACCGCTTTGACCAGCCTCGCGTGCCAGAGCCAGAGTAACGAATACGCTACGTCCACAGAGAAAAGAACTACCGCGGGAGCAAGACTGCGGGAATCAACCTTGCCCAAAGTACAAGATGGCACCGAAACTGTACACGGAAAATATATTGCAGAAATCGCCCACAAAAGAACATACGTGTCAGCACGGTAGTAACTTAAAAATAGGGCTCAAAACTCTAACAAAAAAGAAGTCAGTTCCCAAATAGTATAGTAGTTATGTGTTATCTCATTGAGTAACTTTCAAAAGCCGTGGACATCCAGACTAATCGCCTACTGGTACAACACATGCTTGGTGGTAAGAATCCGTAGCCCTCCCCATCACCCGTGTCTGGCTTCAATCCCCTCATCGTATCAGCAATTCAGCATGCGCCGCTACTAAGGTTTTGTTCGCAGTTTGTGACAGACCGCCACCGCAGGATGAGGTCGTCCCTGCCGCACGTACATCACTGAGGACCTCAGCCTCACTTAAGAGAACAACGATCGTCCCCGACGAAACCTTTCCACGCGTGGATTCACCCATCGCTGGTGCCATGTTCAAACCCGTTCGTTTTTTCCTGGAGCTCTAGATCTGCATGTCAGATTTTCTTGATTTTTTCGATTTCTTCATACAACTTACAATGAAGCATACCACATCGATATGTCCATATTGGACTTTTTTTGTGTGTGGTATTTTCACAGGAGTTCCTACCAAGAACCGCGATACAGATGAAGTTTTCTCTGTGTGAACTTTAAAGTCAACGACACATGCCACATCTCTCATAAACCTATGTCCCTGTCGTTTCCTATCTATTACATAGTTTACTAAAACGATTCTTGATAATTGTATGGTGTATTTTTTCGTTTTCAGTTCGAGTGATCACGCTACTCTGCATCGTGAAGTTTTTTATGTTCATATTTATATTCACCTGATCCAAGAGCCAAACTCTGGCCCATTGTACCAGGTGAACCTTTTCCATCTTTTTCCCCTCTGATTTCAGGTTCTCAATCTAAATATCTAATGGTATTGATGTGAACCGTTCTCCCTGGTTTCATGGCTCGAGCCTTGATCTTTGTTGGGCATACTAAAGGTGATGAGCCTTGATCTTTATTTGGTATTAGGTTATGTGTACCTGTTATCACCAGATTTTAACCAAATCAGAGGTGGGCCGTGATTGAGATGGGCTTAGAGAATATGCATGGAAATTATTCATGAATCGGCCTTGTATAAAGAGTTTGGGCCAAATTGCCCGTGTATCTGTAAATTATAGTAGGATACGTGTCGGTTAGGATTGAAAGATAGAGTCTAGCTCGTACACGGTTGGGATTATTCCCAAGTTAGAGAGTCTACGGACTATAAATATGTATCTAGGGTTATTGAGAAAGGAGGACGATGTTGACTCTGTTAGGTTGAGGCGCTCTGGCGATATGGGCGACTCTGCCCCGCCGCCGCCCCAACCCTACGAGAGTCCTTCGGATCGCATTCGGGCGTCGAGAGAGCTCGCGCGTCTCACGCGTCGAGAAGGAAAACCGCCTGTGATCGGAGTCCGTCTTCAGGACGACATCATGGAGGCGGTAGGGTGCATGATGAGGTCTAAGACCCCGTGTGTGGCCCGATCTCGCGGATTGACTTCGAAACCAAGGGGAGAGATGGGGGGACGCGAGGAACACGAAGAACACGACGAACACGAGGAACTCCGAGACTCACGCACGCACACCAACCCGATACACCCGATGCTTACCTCCGTGGCTCGATGGACCACGCCAATAGAATCTCCGAGGAAGAGGCACGTGGCAGAATTCCCGGAGAGAGATTGGGGTTGGAAAGGAAGAGCTTGGTGAGGGAGAGAGAGTAACTTGTACTAGAATCTCACTCAACAAGATCAAAGTCAACAACCAAGGTGCCTTGATTACAGAGGGATGATACCCAAGGGAGACTAAGCTCAAAGGTAGGTTTGAGTTCAAAACAAGTCTAAAGAGCTAATGAGGGGTCCCAGCTACTTATATAGGCACACATGGCCAGCAAGGGCGAACAGGTACGCGAAAGGATAAGTTAAGGCAGTTTGGTGGGGCATTCCCGTCAGATCCGGTTTGGGTCCGGTCTGACCGGGCCTGTGACCGGGCTGTCCGGTCATGGGTCCGGCTCGACCGGGATCGTGGAACGGCAGTCCGGTCATGGGTCCGATCGACCGGCGCAAACCGGGAATCTGCGAAGAATCCGGTCCCGGGTCCGGTCGTCGTCCGCACGAGGGCTGGTCCGGTTTGCGCCCGGCTGACCGGGCTCGTGGACCGGGCGTCCGGTTGTGGGTCCGGTCTGACCGGGCCTGTGACCGGCCAGCCTCCGTCTCTTCCTTGGAGCGCTTCGAGCGACGTCGGCTTCGGCTTCAAGATCATCTCCATGTCCAGTGGCTTCCCTTCCTCTCTTGACCTTGGCGTCTCCTCCTCTCCGGGGTCTTGGTGCGCCTTGTACCTAATGACACATAGTACGTCGGCATGAGGTAGCAATCCATCCAAAGGGGTACCAAGATCAAGGGTGGTAAGGAGCGAGTTCACCTCATCATGTAGAGCTTTGACTCGGACTCGTGTCATCGGTCCACTTGGGGGACTTGTTGGTCTTGGTGTAGCGACGTCGGTGACCGGGGCTACATCATCTCCCCCCTTGGGAAAGAGTCGTCCTCGACTCTTGCACCTCCTCATCTCCATGATAGGGTGACAAATCCGAGACGTTGAACGTGTTGCTCACCAAGTACTTGGATGTCGGTATGTCGATGACGTAAGCGTTGTTGTTGATGCGTTTGAGGACCTTGAAGGGGCCATCTCCTCTTGGCTTGAGCTTGGAGTTGCGCTCATGAGGGAACCGTTCCTTCCGGAGGTGGATCCAAACGAGGTCTCCTTCTTCGAATATTCTTGCCTTCTTCTTGGCGTTGATGCGATTGGCTTGACGAAGAATATGTTCTTGTATGGTTGCCCTTGTCTCTTCATGTAGTTTCTTGACGGCGGCGGTGCGCTTGTCGAAGTCCATGTTGATGCGCTCGTGGAGGGGAAGCGGAAGTATGTCGAGTGCCGTGTAAGGTTCGAAGCCATAGACGACCATGAAGGGGCTCCTTGACGTAGTCTTGTGCTTGGCGCGGTTGTAGGCGAACTCCGCGTGGGGAAGGCACTCCTCCCATGACTTCAAGTTCTTCTTCACGAGGATGCGTAGGAGGGTGGAGAGGCTTCGATTGACCACTTCCGTTTGGCCGTCCGTTTGCGGGTGCGAGGATGATGAGAATAAGAGCTTCACTCCAAACTTTGCCATGAGCGACTTCCAAAGATAACTCATGAACTTGACGTCTCGATCCGACACAATGCTTTGCGGTACTCCATGTAGGCGGACAATTTCCCTGAAAAACAATGAAGCAATGTGTGAAGCATCGTCGCTCTTATGGCAAGGTATGAAATGAGCCATCTTAGAGAATCTATCCACTACAACAAAGATGGAATCATGACCATGCTTAGTGCGAGGCAAGCCTAGAACGAAATCCATGCAAATATCGGTCCATGGTGCATAAGGAATAGGCAATGGAGTGTAAAGACCATAAGGGTTGGTAGTAGACTTAGCTTGTAAGCAAGTGGTGCACCAGCGGCAAAGGCGTTCCACATCTCGCTTCATCTTTGGCCAATAGTAGTGGGTTGAGAGCATGGCATATGTCTTGTCACGTCCAAAGTGACCCATAAGACCACCTCCATGTGACTCTTGCAAAAGCAATTTTCGAAGCGAGGACTTGGGAATGCAAATCTTGTTAGCTTTAAACAAGTAGCCATCATGCAAATAGAAATCATCCACTCCTCGTTCAACGGAGCACTTCTCAAATATGGGAGCAAAGAAAGAATCGGAAGGATAGAGTTCTTTGATCTCTTCAAGTCCCAAGACATGAACATCCAAACGAGTAAGCAAAAGGGTATTTTTGCGGGAAAGTGCATCCGCCACAACATTGTCCTTGCCCTTCTTGTATTTGATCACATATGGGAAGGACTCAATGAACTCGACCCATTTTGCATGTCGTTTGTTCAAGTTGTGTTGGCTTTTCAAATATTTCAAGGACTCATGGTCGGAATGAATGATAAACTCTTTTGGCCAAAGATAGTGTTGCCAAACTTCAAGAACACGAACCAAAGCGTAGAGCTCCTTGTCATATATAGGATAGTTGAGGCGTGCGCCATCTAACTTCTCACTATAGTATGCCACGGGTTTGCCCTCTTGCATAAGAACACCACCAATACCAAGCCCACTTGCATCACACTCAATCTCAAAAGTTTTGGCAAAATTTGGAAGAACAAGAAGGGAGCTTCGGAAGGCGTTTCTTCAACTCATCAAAAGCATTTTGTTGGGCCTTGCCCCAAACAAACGGAACATTCTTCTTGGTAAGCTCATTCAAAGGGCAAGCAATGGTGCTAAAATCTTTCACAAAGCGGCGGTAAAACCCGGCAAGTCCATGGAAGCTTCGGACTTGACCAACATTTGTAGGAGTAGGCCAATTGTGGATGGCCTCTACCTTGGAAGAATCAACTTCAATCCCATTAGCGGAAACCACAAAGCCAAGGAAAACCAATTTGTTTTGAGCAAATGTGCATTTAGGGAGGTTAGCATAAAGCTTTTCATGTCGCAAGATGCACAAGACCTCTCTCACATGTTGCACATGGTCCTCGAGGTTTTTGCTATAAATAAGAATATCATCGAAGTAGACAACCATGCTCTTGCCAATGAGAGTACGCAAGATGTGATTCATGAGGCGCATGAAAGTAGATGGAGCATTGGAAAGACCGAAAGGCATAACGAGCCATTCATAGAGACCGAGTTTGGTCTTGAATGCCGTTTTCCATTCATCACCAATAGCCATGCGGATTTGATGGTAACCACTACGCAAATCAACTTTAGAGAAAATCGTGGCACCACTAAGTTCATCAAGCATGTCATCTAAACGCGGAATGGGATGGCGGTAATGGACGGTAATGGCATTGATGGGGCGACAATCCATACACATCCGTTGCGTCTCATCCGGTTTAGGCACAAGAATCACGGGAACCGCACAAGGGCTAAGGCTTTCGCGGACGTACCCTTTGGCGAGGAGATCTTGTATTTGGCGTTGTATCTCCTTTGTCTCTTCGGGGTTGGTGCGGTAGGCGGCACGGTTTGGGAGCGGAGCGCCGGGTATAAGGTCGATGCGGTGTTCTATGCCTCGGAGTGGTGGTAGTCCATGAGGGAGCTCGTCGGGGAAGACGTCTTGAAATTCCTGCAAAAGAGACAACAAAGACGGAGGAATGTTGGTTAAGTCGTTAGCCGCCGACGAGGGTCCCTTGCATATGAGCACATAGTGCAATATGGTGGATGGGTTCTCTTGGAGCTCTCTCCACTCACTCTTGGTGGCTAGAAGGACACTCTTGGACTCACTCATATATGGCTTATGGCGCTCACTATCTTTGTGGTGGGTCGCTCCCTCTCCTCTCATCTCACTATGGTGGGTGCGGAGTTGTGCCCTCGCTAAAGCCTTCGCATTATCCGCGATGATTTGGCTAGGAGTCATCGGGCGCAACTCGAACTTCTTGTCGTTGACCTTGAAGGTGTATGTGTTGGAGAGTCCATCATGTATAGCCTTCTTGTCATATTGCCAAGGGCGGCCAAGCAACATGTGGCACACCGTCATGGGTACCACGTCACACTCGATGGTGTCCTCATAAGGGCCGATCTTGAAGTTGACGGTGACGGTATGTTGTATCTTGACGTTGCCCTTGTCGCTCAACCATTGGATATGGTAAGGGTGAGGATGCTTGCGGAGGGTGAGGTTGAGCTTCTCACATAACTCGGTGCTTGCAAGGTTATGGCAACTTCCACCATCTATGATGACCTTGATCGACTTGCCACCAATTCCGGCACGGGTTTGGAAGATGTTACACCGTTGTTCTTCCATAGCATGAGGTTGTGTTGTTAGCACCCTAGTGACCACAAGTGAGGGACTTGGGTCATGCTCACATAAGAGAGAATCTTCTCCACATTCTTGCTCATAAGCTTCTTCACTTTCCACGGCGGCTTGCACAAGGGCCTCGTATTCTTCTTCATCTAGTGTCTCGATGTCACCATTCTCCATAGTGATCATAACCTTGGTGTTCTTGCACTCAAACGATTTGTGACCTTGGGTGCCACACTTGAAGCAAGTGACACTAGAGGGTCCCGTGGATGCCTTAGAGGAGGCGGTGGAGGAGACCGTTTGCTTCATGCGACTTTGGATAGTCGGTTTCTTGGATGGTGTAGAGGATGCGTCGGCCTTGGCACTTGTAGCATGAGGAGTTGATGTAGTAGGAGGAGTCGATGTAGCGAGCTTGGAGGAGAAATAGGTCTTGGCCTTGGAGTACTTGATGTCCTCAATCACTTGGCGCTCGGCCTTCGATGCTTGGTGGACCAACTCAACCATGTTGGAGTAGGGTTGGAACTCGACGATCCTCTTGATGGGGTAAGTAAGGCCATTGAAGAAGCGAGCAATTGTTTGTTCCTCGGACTCTTGGATGTTGGCTCGCATCATAGTGAGCTCCATCTCCTTGTAGAACTCCTCAACGGTCTTGGTGCCTTGCTTCAACTTTTGGAGCTTGTTGAAGAGGTCGGTCATGTAGTGCGTGGGGACAAAGCGAACATGCATCTCTTTCTTCATGTCTTCCCAAGTGTCAATAGGAGGTTCACCCTTTTCTTCTCGAAGAGTGAGGACTTGCTCCCACCAAGTGTTGGCGTAGTCCTCGAACTCAAGAGACTCCATAGCCACCTTCTTGGCACCGGAGTAGTTGTGGATGCGGAATATCTTGTCAACCTTGAGTGCCCATGAGTGGTACGCCTCGGCATCTTCTTCTCCCTTAAACTTTGGCATGGTGAACTTGAGTCTTCCAAACATGTTCTCTTCATCCTCCAAGGTTCTTCTACGAGGAGGGGTGCCGTCATCTCTTGCGGCTAGAGGGGGAATAGGAGGTCTTCTACGGCCAACCATAGCATTGGGTTGGCGTTGGAGGTGCACACTTGCTTCACTTGGTTCACGGTGAGGATGTGGTTGAAGATCTTGTCGTGGTTGTTGACGATGCTCAATGTTGGGTCTCTCATCTTGATCATGTTGTGGTTCTCCTCATCCACGTTGGTCATGGCGAGGGTGGCGGCGGAGATCTCGCCGAGGTTGATCTTGAGGACCTTGGTCTTGGGGATGGCCGTCACGTCCATGGTGGGCATGGCGATCCGCTTGGTGACGATCTTGTTGAAGGACTTGGTCTTGTGGAGGACGCTCATGTGGGCGAGCATGGCGATGGATTTCTCCGCGCCTAGAGTTGGAGCGAGAGTCTTCATGACGAGCTTGTGGGCGATGAGGTCGATGATGGTCTTCATGCCTTGAAGAGGAGCTTGAGGACGAAAGGCCACCATGAGAATAGTAATCTTGTGGCGAGCTTGAGGACGATGAAGTAGAGCGGTGTCGACGATGACGACCCAAGTTGGTGATGGCGCGCTCGAGGCTATCCATGCGCCGCTCCATGTTGGCATCATTGGCCGCCATTTGGCCATTCAAGTTGTCCGTGGCTTCACGAAGAAGAGCCAAGTCTTGGTTCACGGCGGAGAAGTTGTGAGCCACCTCATCGTATTGCTCATCGATGCGCGTCTCGAAGAGGGTGAGTTGCTCCTTGAACTCTTGTCGTTGCGTCCATAGGTTGTGTTGAGTAGCCAACCTCTCGGTGTTGCGGAGGATCTCTTCATCCCTATTGGTATCTCCGTTCCTATTGATGTCTACGCCCCCCTCCTTTTCCTGTAGACAGTGTTGGGCCTCCAAGAGCAGAGGTTTGTAGGACAGCAGCAAGTTTTCCCTTAAGTGGATCACCCAAGGTTTATCGAACTCAGGGAGGAAGAGGTCAAAGATATCCCTCTCATGCAACCCTGCAACCACAAAGCAAGAAGTCTCTTGTGTCCCCAACACACCTAATAGGTGCACTAGTTCGGTGAAGAGATAGTGAAATACAGGTGGTATAAATAAGTATGAGCAGTAGCAACGGTGCCAGAAAAGTGCTTGCTGGCGCGTAGTGATGGATGGTGATATAACAGGCAGTAGAAACGCAGTAAAACAGTAAACAAGCAGCGATAGCAGTATTTAGGAACAAGGCCTAGGGATCAGACTTTCACTAGTGCACACTCTTAACTTTGATCACATAACAGAATAGATAAATGCATACTCTACACTCTTGTTGGATGATGAACACATTGCGTAAGATTACACGAACCCTCAATGCCGGAGTTAACAAGCTCCACAATTCAATGTTCATATTTAAATAACCTTAGAGTGCATGAAAGATCAATAAGACTAAACCAAGTTCTAACATAGCATGCACACTGTCACCTTCATGCTAAGAAAGGAGGCATAGAACACATCGATACTATCATAGCAATAGTTAACTTCATAATCTACAAGAGATCATAATCATAGCATAAACCAAGTACTAACACGGATGCACACACTGTCACCATTACACCGTGCAGGAGGAATAAAACTACTTTAATAACATCACTAGAGTAGCACATAGAGAAATTGTGATACAAAACACATTGTAATCATAAAGAGATATAAATAAGCACTTCACTATGCCATTCATAACAGTGAATAAGTATTCTGTGAAATATAGCCTAAGAGACCCACACGGTGCACACACTGTCACCTTTACACACGTGGGACAAGGAGTCTCCGGAGATCACATAAGTAAAATTCACTTGACTAGCATAATGACATCTAGATTACAAGCATCATCATATGAATCTCAATCATGTAAGGCAGCTCATGAGATTATTGTATTGAAGCACATAGGAGAGAGATGAACCACATAGCTACCGGTACAGCCCCGAGCCTCGATGGAGAACTACTCCCTCCTCATGGGAGCAGCAGTGGTGATGAAGATGGCGGTGGAGATGGCAGCGGTGTCGATGGAGAAGCCTTCCGGGGGCACTTCCCCGTTCCGGTGGCGTGCCGGAACAGAGACTCCTGTCCCCCAAATCTTGGCTTCGCGATGGCGGCGGCTCTGGAAGGTTTCTTGTACCGTGGCTTTTTCGTATCGAGGTTTTAGGTCGAGGGCCCTTAAATAGGCGAAGAGGCGGCGTCAGCAGGTCGAAGGGGTGGCCACAATATAGGGGGCGCGGCCCCCCCTGGCCGCGCCGGCCTAGGGTTTGGTGGGCCTGTGCCCCCTCTCTGGCGGTTCTCGTGTGTTCTGGATGCTTCCGGGCAAAATAGGAACCTGGGCGTTGATTTCGTCCAATTCCGAGAATATTTCTTTACTAGGATTTCTGAAACCAAAAACAGCAGAAACACAGCAACTGGCACTTCGGCATCTTGTTAATAGGTTAGTTCCGTAAAATGCACGAATATGACATAAAGTGTGCATAAAACATGTAGATAACATCAATAATGTGGCATGGAACACAAGAAATTATCGATACGTCGGAGACGTATCGCATCCCTGCTTAGTTCTGCTCGTCCCGAGCAGGTAAAACGATAACAAAGATAATTTTTGGAGTGACATGCCATCATAAACTTGATCATATTGTAAACATATGTAATGAATGCAGCAATCCAAGACAATGGTAATGACATGAGTAAACAACTGAATCATAAAGCAAAGACTTTTCATGAATAGTACTTCGAGACAAGCATCAATAAGTCTTGCATAAAAGTTAACTCATAAAGCAATTATTCAAAGTAAAGGCATTGAAGCAACACAATGGAAGATTAAGTTTCAGCGGTTGCTTTCAACTTATAACATGTATATCTCATGGATATTTGTCAACATAGAGTAATATAACAAATGCAATATGCAAGTATGTAGGAATCTATGCACAGTTCACACAAGTGTTTGCTTCTTGAGGTGGAAAGAGATAGGTGAACTGACTCAACATAAAAGTAAAAGAAAGGTCCTTCAAAGAGGAAAGCATCGATTGCTATATTTGTGCTAGAGCTTTTATTTTGAAAACATGAAACAATTTTGTCAACGGTAGTAATAAAGCATATGTATCATGTAAATTATATCTTACAAGTTGCAAGCCTCATGCATAGAATACTAATAGTGCCCGCACCTTGTCCTAATTAGCTTGGACTACCGGGTCATCGCAATGCACATGTTTTAACCAAGTGTCACAAAGGGGTACCTCTATGCCGCCTGTACAAAGGTCTAAGGAGAAAGCTCGCATTCGATTTCTCGCTATTGATTATTCTCAACTTAGACATCCATACCGGGACAACATAGACAACAGATAATGGACTCCTCTTTTATGCATAAGCATGTAACAACAATTAATAATTTTCTCATATGAGATTGAGGATATTGTCCAAAACTGAAACTTCCACCATGAATCATGGCTTTAGTTAGCGGCCCAATGTTCTTCTCTAACAAAATGCATGCTTAACCATAAGGTGGTAGATCGCTCTTACTTCAGACAAGACGAACATGCATAGCAACTCACATGAAATTCAACAAAGAGTAGTTGATGGCGTCCCCAGTGAACATGGTTATCGCACAACGAGCAACTTAATAAGAGATAAAGTGCATAAGTACATATTCAATACCACAATAGTTTTTAAGCTATTTGTCCCATGAGCTATATATCGTAAAGGTGAATGATGGAATTTTAAAGGTAGCACTCAAGCAATTTACTTTGGGATGGCGGAGAAAATACCATGTAGTAGGTAGGTATGGTGGACACAAATGGCATAGTGGTTGGCTCAAGTATTTTGGATGCATGAGAGGTAATCCCTCTCGATACAAGGTTTAGGCTAGCAAGGCTTATTTTGAAACAAACACAAGGATGAACCGGTGCAGCAAAACTCACATAAAAGACATATTGTAAACATTATAAGACTCTACACCGTCTTCCTTGTTGTTCAAACTCAAAACTAGAAATTATCTAGACCTTAGAGAGACCAAATATGCAAACCAAATTTTAGCATGCTCTATGTATTTCTTCATTAATGGGTGCAAAGTATATGATGCAAGAGCTTAAACATGAGCACAACAATTGCCAAGTATCACATTATCCAAGACATTATAGCAAATTACTACATGTATCATTTTCCAATTCCAACCATATAACAATTTAACGAAGAAGAAACTTCGCCATGAATACTATGAGTAGAGCCTAAGGACATACTTGTCCATATGCTACAGCGGAGCGTGTCTCTCTCTCCCACAAGCATTTATTCAAACAAAAACAAAAACAAAAACAAACAGACGCTCCAAGTAAAGTACATAAGATGTGACCGAATAAAAATATAGTTTCAAGAGAAGGAACCTGATAATGTTGTCGATGAAGAAGGGGATGCCTTGGGTATCCCCAAGCTTAGACGCTTGAGTCTTCTTGATATATGCAGGGGTGAACCACCGGGGCATCCCCAAGCTTAGAGCTTTCACTCTTCTTGATCATAGTATATCATCCTCCTCTCTTGACCCTTGAAAACTTCCTTCACACCAAACTTCTCATAAACTTCATTAGAGGGGTTAGTACATAATCAAAAACTCACATGTTCAGAGGTGACACAATCATTCTTAACACTTCTGGACATTGCTCAAAGCTACTGGAAGGTAATGGAACAAAGAAATCCACCCAACACAGCGAAAGAAGCAATGCGAAATAAAAGGCAGAATCTGTCAAAACAGAACAGTCCGTAAAGACAAATTTTGAATAAATACTTCCGTTGCTCAAATCAGAAAACTCAAAACTAATGAAAGTTGCGTACATATCTGAGGAACACGCACGTAAATTGGCATATTTTTCTGAGTTACCTACAGAGAAAACAGCCCAGATTCATGACAGACAGAAATCTGTTTCTGCGCAGAAATCCAAATCTAGTATCAACCTTCGATTAGAGGCTTCACTTGGCACAACAAAACACAAAACTAAGATAAGGAGAGGTTGCTACAGTAGTAAACAACTTCCATGACACAAAAATAAAACAAAGTACTGTATCAAAATAACACATGGGTTATCTCCCAAGAAGTTCTTTTCTTTATAGCCATTAAGATGGGCTCAGCAATTTTAATGATGCACTCGCAAGAAATAGTATTTGAAGCAAAAGAGAGCATCAAGAGGCAAATTCAAAACACATTTAAGTCTAACATGCTTCCTATGCATAGGAATCTTGTAAATAAACAAGTTCATGAAGAGCAAAGTAACAAGCATAGGAAGATAAAACAAGTGTAGTTTCAAAAATTTCAGCACATAGAGAGGTGTTTTAGTAACATGAAAATTTCTACAACCATATTTTCCTCTCTCATAATAACTTTCAGTAGCATCATGAGCAAACTCAACAATATAACTATCACATAAAGCATTCTTATCATGAGTCTCATCCACATAAGCATAGTTATTCTTATTAATTGTAGTAGGAGCAAATTCAACAAAGTAGCTATCATTATTATTCTCATCAAGTGTTGGAGGCATAGTATAATCACAACAAAATTTACTCTCCATAGTAGGTGGCACCAAAAGACCACTATCATTATAATCATCATATATGGGAGGCAAAGTATCATCAAAGAAAATTTTCTCCTCAATGCTTGGGGGACTAAAAAGATCATGAAAACCAGCTTCCCCAAGCTTAAAACTTTCTATATCATTATCAACAATGGTGTTCAAAGCGTTCATACTAATATTACTACCAGCATGCAAATAAGATTCCATAGGTTTTTTAATTTTCGCATCAAACAATCCATGTTTTAAATCAGGAAATAGCATAAGAAGCTCATTTTTGTCCATTATGCCAAACTAGTGTAAACAAGAAACAAAAAGATGCAATTGCAGGATCTAAAGGAAATAGCTTTGAGTACTTACGGCGCCGGAAAATAGCTTAGTAGCCGAGATCCGGAGTGTGAGTACCTTTTACCTTTCCTCCCCGGCAACGGCGCCAGAAAATAGCTTGATGTCTACGCCCCCCTCCTTTTCCTCAGAGATGTTGTTGGGCCTCCAAGAGCAGAGGTTTGTAGGACAGCAGCAAGTTTTCCCTTAAGTGGATCACCCAAGGTTTATCGAACTCAGGGAGGAAGAGGTCAAAGATATCCCTCTCATGCAACCCTGCAACCACAAAGCAAGAAGTCTCTTGTGTCCCCAACACACCTAATAGGTGCACTAGTTCGGCGAAGAGATAGTGAAATACAGGTGGTATAAATAAGTATGAGCAGTAGCAACGGTGCCAGAAAAGTGCTTGCTGGCGCGTAGTGATGGATGGTGATATAGCAGGCAGTAGAAACGCAGTAAAACAGTAAACAAGCAGCGATAGCAGTATTTAGGAACAAGGCCTAGGGATCAGACTTTCACTAGTGGACACTCTCAACTTTGATCACATAACAGAATAGATAAATGCATACTCTACACTCTTGTTGGATGATGAACACATTGCGTAGGATTACACGAACCCTCAATGCCGGAGTTAACAAGCTCCACAATTCAATGTTCATATTTAAATAACCTTAGAGTGCATGAAAGATCAATAAGACTAAACCAAGTACTAACATAGCATGCACACTGTCACCTTCATGCTAAGAAAGGAGGCATAGAACACATCGATACTATCATAGCAATAGTTAACTTCATAATCTACAAGAGATCATAATCATAGCATAAACCAAGTACTAACACGGATGCACACACTGTCACCATTACACCGTGCAGGAGGAATAAAACTACTTTAATAACATCACTAGAGTAGCACATAGATAAATTGTGATACAAAACACATTGTAATCATAAAGAGATATAAATAAGCACTTCACTATGCCATTCATAACAGTGAATAAGTATTCTGTGAAATATAGCCTAAGAGACCCACACGGTGCACACACTGTCACCTTTACACACGTGGGACAAGGAGTCTCCGGAGATCACATAAGTAAAATTCACTTGACTAGCATAATGACATCTAGATTACAAGCATCATCATATGAATCTCAATCATGTAAGGCAGCTCATGATATTATTGTATTGAAGCACATAGGAGAGAGATGAACCACATAGCTACCGGTACAGCCCCGAGCCTCGATGGAGAACTACTCCCTCCTCATGGGAGCAGCAGTGGTGATGAACATGGCGGTGGAGATGGCAGCGGTGTCGATGGAGAAGCCTTCCGGGGGCACTTCCCCGTTCCGGCGGCGTGCCGGAACAGAGACTCCTGTCCCCCAGATCTTGGCTTCACGATGGCGGCGGCTCTGGAAGGTTTCTCGTACCGTGGCTTTTTCGTATCGAGGTTTTAGGTCGAGGGCCCTTAAATAGGCGAAGAGGCGGCGTCAGAAGGTCGAAGGGGTGGCCACACTATAGGGGGGCGCGGGCCCCCCCTGGCCGCGCCGGCCTAGGGTTTGGTGGGCCTGTGCCCCCTCTCTGGCGGTTCTCGTGTGTTCTGGATGCTTCCGGGCAAAATAGGAACCTGGGCGTTGATTTCGTCCAATTCCGAGAATATTTCTTTACTAGGATTTCTGAAACCAAAAACAGCAGAAAACAACAACTGGCACTTCGGCATCTTGTTAATAGGTTAGTTCCAGAAAATGCACGAATATGACATAAAGTGTGCATAAAACATGTAGATAACATCAATAATGTGGCATGGAACACAAGAAATTATCGATATGTCGGAGACGTATCACCTATCTATGATGGAAAGACAAGAACTATGTTGTGTATGTTAGTGGAAGGAGACTACCTCGCACTCTTACCAAGGTAAGATAGTATTGAGGCAATCCACCAAGCCGAAAGTAAGATCAAGTGTATCGGGAACACACGCAAAACCACACGCAAAAGCTAGCAAATATGGTGTTAGGCGAGTGTTGTGGAAAGCCAAAAGACAAATCCAAGATCGAGTATGTTGTTAAAAGTGGGTAAGGTCCAAAAATCCAAATGTCAATGTGAAGATCACTATAAACACGGAAAAAGTTGTGGAACACACACACGAGATAAGCGGGGTTAGTGCAACCAAAAGTGAGCGGAAAAGTGTATGTATAAGTGCTCGGTGTCACACTAACACAAGGAGAGCCAAAGCTTCGGTTGCAAAGGAAGAGACAACAAGATTCACACGCGGCCTCTCTTCTCGTATCTCTCTTTGCTTAAAAGCTTTTTCTCTTTTGTATATGGTGGCACTTGCACTCGTTTGTATCTTTGGTGGCACTTGGACACTTTGTATGTATGGGCGTATGGATGTATGGATGTATGGATGTATGGTGCTACTCGCACTCTTTTTGTGTTTTTGGGGCTTTTTCACGCACTATGTTAGCGTTAGCCTCGCTTTTGCTATCTTGCCACACGAGTGTTTGCTTGGGTGCCTTACTCAACGCGACACACACCTCACAATGTGGGGCCACGTGCAATGTCTCGCAACACTAGACAAGCAATGCTCAATGGGATAGATCGCAAAAGGAAGAGGGGTTACAAGGTGAAAGCTGCAAGTTATACCTGCGATGGTGGTGGTGGTGGTGGTGGTGGAGATGGCCGGAAAACGAGGTCGAAGGGGGGCGCGAAGATGCGCCCGGTCTGGGGCCCGGTTGGACCGGATCCTGGACCGGCCTGTCCGGTTGCCGCCCGGTCGACCGGGTTCTGTGCTGGCTCGTCCGGTCTGTGGCCCGGTTGACCGGGTTCGAAACCGGGTTTCACGATTTGGAGCTTTCTCTCTCCTGTTCTTTCCCAAACCAAAACCAAATCGACCAAAACGAAGGGAAACGATGGAATCGGAGGCTCAAAGTTGGGGAAATAGTAGATCAAGCACAACAACACCAGATCCACGGACCAAAACCACTCAAAACGCAACCAAATCACAGATCGGTCAAGAGGCAATTTGGGGCTATTTTTGGGGATTTTTTGGAAAATTTTCTAGGAACGAAATCGAGTGGGTGGAAGGTCAAATCCGCGGTAACCAAGAGCTGCTGATACCATATGATGAGGTCTAAGACCCCGTGTGTGGCCCGATCTCGCGGATTGACTTCGAAACCAAGGGGAGAGATGGGAGGACGCGAGGAACACGAAGAACACGACGAACACGAGGAACTCCGAGACTCACGCACGCACACCAACCCGATACACCCGATGCTTACCTCCGTGGCTCGATGGACCACGCCAATAGAATCTCCGAGGAAGAGGCACGTGGCAGAATTCCCGGAGAGAGATTGGGGTTGGAGAGGAAGAGCTTGGTGAGGGAGAGAGAGTAACTTGTACTAGAATCTCACTCAACAAGATCAAAGTCAACAACCAAGGTGCCTTGATTACAGAGGGATGATACCCAAGGGAGACTAAGCTCAAAGGTAGGTTTGAGTTCAAAACAAGTCTAAAGAGCTAATGAGGGGTCCCAGCTACTTATATAGGCACACATGGCCAGCAAGGGCGAACAGGTACGCGAAAGGATAAGTTAAGGCAGTTTGGTGGGGCATTCCCGTCAGATCCGGTTTGGGTCCGGTCTGATCGGGCCTGTGACCGGGCTGTCCGGTCATGGGTCCGGTCTGACCGGGACTGTGACCGGGCAGTCCGATCATGGGTCCGGTCGACCGGGCGCAAACCGGGAATCTGCGAAGAATCCGGTCCTGGGTCCGGTCGTCGTCCGGTACGAGGGGGCTGGTCCGGTTTGCGCCCGGTTGACCGGGCCTGTGACCGGGGCGTCCAGTTGTGGGTCCGGTGTGACCGGGCCTGTGACCGGCCAGCCTCCGTCTCTTCCTTGGAGCGCTTCGAGCGACATCGGCTTCGGCTTCAAGATCATCTCCATGTCCAGTGGCTTCCCTTCCTCTCTTGACCTTGGCGTCTCCTCCTCTCCGGGGTCTTGGTGCGCCTTGTACCTAATGACACATAGTACGTCGGCATGAGGTAGCAATCCATCCAAAGGGGTACCAAGATCAAGGGTGGTAAGGAGTGAGTTCACCTCATCATGTAGAGCTTTGACTCGGGCTCGTGTCATCGGTCCACTTGGGGGACTTGTTGGTCTTGGTGTAGCGACGTCGGTGACCGGGGCTACATCAGGTGCCCTTTAAAATCCTACGCGATGGGATCTGTAGATCGCAAAAACCAGAGTCAATCGCCTCGTTCGACTGCTGCTTGGGTACGAAAATCCAATTGCGATCCTGGGGAGATGTCTACGTCAAGGGGAGGAAAGTCGACGGAGGGAAGAGCTACTTCAGATCACGACGGACGGACGCGGGATTTCCTCACCATGGAATTGGGTGGCCGTGAACCGACGACTCTGCATGATGGCCGATGGACTATGCAGCCGCGGATGTCGCACAGGCCTCTGGGACTACTGACGGCGCCGCCGGCTGGTGGGGGTGAAAAAGGGGGCCTCGTTAAGAAGCCTACCCACCCGAAGCCTACTGGTGGTGCTTCAATGGTTCCAGGGCAACGGCGTAGAGCCCTTTTGGCATCTGATCGGCAGCTGGCAATGGATGGAAATTGGCATGACGCAGATGTGAAGGAGGAGATGGGGTTACCACAAGGCAATGAAGCGAAGATTGGTGGAGCAGTTGATATGGGAGATGATGTATACCTGGAATTTGATGAAGAAGAAACGAAGGAGCAAGAACCAAAAGAGCCCACGTCCTGGAAGCTTCTTGCAAGGTATATGGCTAGCTTCAAGCCGCATACAAAAGCCATGTTTAGACGGTTCATCGAGGAGGTCTGGCACCTTAGAAGCGGCATTGAGTACTCGGAGAAGGGGAAGAATTACTATATGATTACCCTGGTTTCCAAGGGTGACTACGATTTCGTGAAGCGGGGAGGGCCGTGGATTTTTAACCAAAATGCCTTGATTGTTACTGATCTGGATGAGTCCTTGCAGCCATCTGAGACAGCTCTGAATGCAGTACCGGTGTGGGTGCGCATCTATGATGTACCATGGGGGAAACATAATGAAACTTGGGGCTACCGCTACGGTGATGGCTTGGGCAAGACTTTAGAGGTGGATGTGCCAGCCACTGAGCAGCAGAAGAAGGAGTTCTTTCGGGTGCGAGTTAACCTGCCATATGATCGACGGCTACAGACCCGTATAATTACAGGAGTGAAGGACAAACCACAAGAGGCAAAGGTATTTAAGCTAAAGTACGAGCGCGTACCTTACTACTGTTCGCATTGCGGCTTTATGGGGCATAAAAGTGATGAGTGCGAGAAGATGATACTGGGAACGCCTTCCTTAGACTATGATGCCCACGAGCTAAGGTGTAGCCCCTATAAAAAATTCGAGTACAGAACCTACTTTGTGCCACCAGCAGGCCAAGCATCGGCGAAACGTAATTTGAGCTTTTCAAGCTTTGGCAGTGCAGGCTCCTTTAAACACTTTAACCAGACTGGGAGGAAGACAAGCAGAAGACCTAGTGTGTCACCAGAATATACACCATCGCAGGATGATTCAGTGGATGATAATAATAGCATGCCTCCTCTGATGGATGATCCCCTACTAGCTGTTGATGTTGATCGCGATGACGTGGATGCAAACTTGGACAGGGATATAGGGCCGGTGCAGGCAGAAGTGGAGTCGTCCCTAGCTGCTCAGGTGGACGCGATGTTGGTGACATCCAACACAGTTGCACGGGATGCTTCTGAGCCAATTATCCAGTTTCCTGATGAGGATGGCCAAGAGGAGGGCAAAGTACAGCAAAACCATACTCACATAGGTATGACGGCTGATATGCTTGCACAGATGCAGCGTATACAAGCCCAACATGGTGCAGCATCGGGAAGTGGTAGCTGGGCTCGAGTGTCGCGTCCTAGTGACATGATACCGGCGTTGCATGGGTTATCAGACCTGCAGGTTTCCTTTGGTTCTTTAAGCGATGTGGAGATGCCCCCGGCTGATACTATCCTGGGAAAACGCAGTGCGGAGGAGCCGGAGGTGCAAGGCGAATGTCTGGATCTAGCCCTGGGGTTGGATTATGATGGCCAGAAGGAAGGTGGTACACCAAAGAAGGGGAAGCTGCAGAACATGGGACGGGGAGCTGAAAGGCGCGAGGTTGAGGTGGTCTACAAGAGGAACAGGAAACTGTCAGCAACCGGACACAAGCCTCCCGGTAAACTGAGGAGACCTAATGATGGGTCTCGTCAGGAGAAATGAATTGCCTATCCTTCAACTGCCGGGGAGCCGGGAATGCCCCGACAGTGAGAGAATTGTCCGCTCTTTCCCAAGTCTGGAGTCCCCGTTTACTTTTTCTTTGTGAAACTAGGCAAAATAAAAATAAGATGCGCCGTATGCGCCATAGGTTAGGTCTTAAGGGCTTTGAAGGTTTTAGTAGTAATGGGATGAGTGGGGGATTAGCCCTCTTTTGGCATGAGAGTCTTTCTGTAGATGTTCAAGAAGTTAATGAAAGGTTTATTGATGCGTATGTTCGTGTGTCCCCTAATGCTCCTCAATGGCGTATCACTTGTGTTTATGGCGAACCTCGAGTAGAGGATCGTTACCGTATGTGGAATATGCTTAGACAATTGAAGTCAAATTCTGATTCGCCTTGGCTAGTACTGGGAGATTTTAATGAGGCTCTATGGCAAGAAGAACACTTCTCTAACACCCCTAGATCAGTTGGCCAAATGGATGCATTCCGTGAAGTTTTATTTGATTGTAAATTAACTGATCTTGGTTTTGCAGGGGTGCCATATACCTATGATAACAACAGACGTGGTCGTGCCAATGTTCGGGTTCGATTGGACAGGGCGGTGGCGTGCCCCGCATGGAGAGACCGTTTTGCAGATACGCATGTCCAACACCTAATATCACCAGTTTCTGACCACTGCCCGATTTTGGTACAGATGGAGGAGGAGGTCCGGATGCCGAGACGTCAACCCACAAGGCAGTACGAAATTCTATGGGAACGAGAGCATGAATTAGCTGAACGGGTAGCCAACGCCTGGAAAGAGACGAGTGAAAAGCAAGATTTGGGAGATATAATGCAAGGCTTGGATAGTGTGATGTCCACACTTCAGAACTGGAGCAAAAAGAAGTTTGGTAATATTCTCAGAGAGCTAGACAAGGCTCGCAAGAAATTGGAAGCCCTTCGCCTCAATAACGCTGATCAGCGGGAGATCAGACAGTCGGCTGATCACATGCAGGAACTTCTGTACAAGGAAGAGCTGTTGTGGCTACAAAGATCTAGAATCACTTGGTTGAAAGAGGGCGACATAAATACTAGGTTGTTCCATCAGAAGGCAGTCTGGAGGGTCCGGAGAAACAAAATTACAAAACTAAAAGATGGGACTGGAGTATGGAAGGATGTACCCACTGATATGGAGCTCATGGCGACCTCCTACTTTCAAGAATTGTTCACCCGGGGCCATTTACTGAATGCTGATAATATCATTAACTTGACAGAGGAGAAAGTGACCTCGGATATGAATGACAACCTGTGCAAAGAATTCACGGATGAGGAGATCAGTGATGCCTTATTTCAGATAGGCCCTCTTAAAGCACCAGGTGTAGATGGCTTCCCCGCTCGGTTTTATCAAAGGAACTGGTCCACAATCAAAACTGAGGTTATAAATGCCGTGAAGCTTTTCTTTGTTACTGGTAGTATGCCAGATGGAGTAAATGATACAGCCATTGTGCTTATACCTAAAGTGGACCAACCACAATATCTCAAGGACTTTCGCCCAATAAGCTTATGTACAGTAATTTACAAAGTCATCTCAAAGTGCATGGTGAACAGGCTCCGTCCTATGCTTGGGGAAATCATCTCAATAAATCAGAGTGCCTTTGTACCAGGGAGACTAATTACAGACAACGCGCTGGTGGCCTTTGAGTGCCTACATTTTATTGAGCAAAATACCAATGTGTCAAAGAATTATTGCGCATATAAGCTAGACCTATCCAAGGCCTATGACAGAGTAGACTGGGATTTCTTAAGGAAAGTGATGCAAAGGTTAGGGTTCTCTCGCCGATGGATTGACTGGATAATGTCATGCGTCACCTCGGTGAGATACCAGATTAAATTCAATGGGACCCTCCTGGATTCATTTTCGCCTTCTCGAGGTCTTCGACAAGGTGACCCCCTGTCTCCTTTCTTGTTCTTGTTCGTTGCGGATGGACTCTCAACTTTACTCCAGAAAGAAGTGGACACAAATGGTATTGAACCAGTGAGAATTTGTCGAAGAGCACCAGGTGTCTCCCATCTCTTATTTGCCGATCACAGTTTGCTCTTCTTCAAGGCTCAGGGAGATCAGGCCTTAAAGGTGAAGGAAATCCTGGATACATATGCTAGTAGTACAGGGCAGCTTATTAATCCGGGAAAATGTTCGATCATGTTTGGTGAATCCTGTTCCTCGGCGAGCCGGTTGGAAGTTAAAAATGCTCTACAAGTAACTCAAGAGACTTTTGAAACAAAGTACCTTGGTTTGCCTACACCTGAAGGACGAATGAGCAAAGGAAAATTTCAAAGTTTACAAGCCAAACTAGCTAAGTGCCTGGTGGAGTGGGATGATAACCACAAGTCACAGGCGGCCAAGGAAGTCTTGATTAAATCGATTGCCCAGGCCATTCCAGTATATGTGATGAGCGTGTTCAAATTACCTCTCGGTCTATGTGATGAGCTCACGAAAATGATCAGGAGATATTGGTGGGGAGCAGAGAATGGAAAGAGGAAACACATTGGGTGGCATGGGATATCATGTTGAGGCCTAAGGACTATGGAGGAATGGGTTTCAGAGATATGCGCCTGTTTAACCAGGCACTTCTAGCTCGCCAAGCATGGAGACTCATACAGTTCCCAGATACACTCTGTGCACAATTGCTCAAAGCTAAATACTATCCCAATGGACGTCTGCTTGACACTGTATTCACTGGGAATGGCTCATCTATCTGGCATGCAATTGAGTATGGCTTGCAGTTGCTGAAACAGGGTGCAATTTGGAGGGTTGGGAATGGCACTAATATTCGTGCTTGGCGTGACCCTTGGATCCCTCGGGATGGAAATTATTTGCCACGATCAGGCCAGGGACGGTGTAGGTACAGATGGGTGTCAGACTTCCTAAACCAAGATGGCACTTGGAACACCCAACGACTGCAGCAGTACTTCAGCCAGGAGGATGTGGATGATATTTTGCAAATTAAGGCCTCACGACGCAACGAAGATGACTTCATCGCGTGGTACCCAGATACACGGGGTATGTTCAGTGTGAAAAGCGCTTATAGACTTGCCCTACATAAGTCCATGCAGGAGCAAGACCGGGGAGCCACGAATGTGAGACCAGATGGGGCAAGGCCATCATGGAAAGTTATCTGGAAATGTCCAGTTCCACCAAAGATCAGGGTTTTGGCTTGGAAAATTTGCCGCAATGCAATATCCACTCAACTGAACCTTACTAGGCGGACAATGGCGACATCTAGTCTGTGCCCGATCTGCGGCCAGGAGGATGAGGATACATTCCATGTGTTTTGTCGATGCCCCCATGCTCGCCAACTATGGACTGCCATGAAGGAGGTCTGGGACCTCCCCGCTGATGAGCTTCTTAAGGCCACGGGTCATGAATGGCTGCTTCATTTGCTCCTCTCGATCCCTGAGTGTCAGCATGCTCCAACCTTGATGACCTTCTGGAGGATCTGGCATGCTCATAATGAATTAACCCATGATAAGCCTTGCCCTTCAATTGAGGGATCCCGACGTTTCTTGGTAAGCTATTTAAATTCGTTAATGTTAATCAAGCAATTCCCTGCTGCAGATATTGTTAAAGGTAAAATGTGCGTGGACCTGGCGCAAGGGTTCAGACAAGTACGTTTGTATGATGATGGGAGACAGAAGGTTAGGCAGAGATGGGAGAAACCGGCTAAAGGTGTAGCAAAACTGAACACAGACGGAGCTTTCGCCGAGAACGGAGCAGCTGCCGGCATGGTTCTGCGAGATCATATGGGAGAGGTCATTTTTACGGCATGCTGTGTGCTCCCACATTGCAAGAATGCTACAGAAGCTAAGGTCTTGGCCATCGAGGAGGGTTTGAAGCTGGCTTTAGTTTGGACGCCTCTAAACATCACTGTTGAATCGGATTGTGCTGAAGCAATCGAGCTTATCAAGGATACCACACCCAACACCTCATCCTTGGCCTTCAGAATTAATGTCATTCGAGAGTCTATTAGGGAAAGAAATGTGAAGTTAGTTAAAATTAGCCGTGAGGCTAATACTGTTAGCCACGAGTTAGCTAAGTTGAGTAGAACTCAGGGTAGAACCGCCTTTTGGCTACAAGAGGTACCACCAGAAGTAGCTGGGGTGGTCGCGCTTGATTGTAACTCGGTTGTGGCTTAATATATTTCTTTCCCCCGCAAAAAAAAGAGAAAGGAGGACGATCACGTTCACAACAAACCAATCTAGGCGCATCGCCACCCCTTGTTTCGAGGGTTTCTTCCGGGTAAGCACCATGCTGCCTAGATCGCATCTAGCGATCTAGGCGGTATATAGTTTATTCGTTGTTCATGCGTTGCTCGTGCTGAAGCCCTGTTGATGGCGAGCAACGTAGTTATCATAGATGTGTTAGGGTTAGCATCGTTTTATCTTGATGTATGCGTTTATCTATGCTATCCCTAGATATCTAGCTGTCCTTACACCTATCTTAGGTGTAAGGACATCACCTTGCTTAGTCTTTATTCAGTAGATTTGATCTGTTATGATTGATCCTTGTTCTTCAAGGATTAGTTTGATATCTACATAGTTAGGCCTTGCAAACGGGTTGAATGATCCAGTAGCACGTAAGGTATAGTTTGCTTATCCCAGAGAGGATGTTCCGGGAATCAACTCCACGTTGGTTTTTAGGCCTTGTCTAGGGTTGGTTTATTATCATCTTTCGTGTCTGCCAGGCTCAATTACGTGTAGGATGTTCCGGTTATGTGGT
Source organism: Lolium perenne (assembly GCF_019359855.2). Lineage (NCBI taxonomy): Eukaryota > Viridiplantae > Streptophyta > Magnoliopsida > Poales > Poaceae > Lolium > Lolium perenne. The sequence continues at coordinate 40,664,498 of NC_067244.2, read as the reverse complement.
GAAAACCCTAGATCGTCGTAGATCGTTTTAACTTAATATTGATCAAGCAGGACCACCATGTTATCGTAGATCTCATACGAATCATGGGTGGATCGGCTCCTTGAGCCGATTCACAGGACAACCTGAGAGCCGATCGAGGCTCGTATTTAATGTTTACGTGTATGCCATGCAGGAAACTAGTCGAAGCAATCCATCACTTTCCTGACTAGGTATAGGTCAGGTGGCACGCCCTTGCACCAGCATCGGACGTGCGTGACGGAGCATTGCGGGCCGTCGCCCGAGGGACCAGGGCCCACCAGCAGTCCTGGGAGCCTCCCGGCTCTACGTGTTGCCCGTCGCTACTCGCCGGTGGGTTTTGGTGGTCAACACATTCTGGCACGCCCGGTGGGACGTTCTTCTACAACAACTACATCAACATCCGCATCAGAGATGGCGGAAGAACCAGTCACGTACGAAGATCTGACTGAGGAGTACAAGAAGAAGTATGACGAGATCAAAGCTCTCTTCGAAGCCGACCTCATCGGCTCTTTCCAGAGGACCCGCTCACATGGCATCAGGTGGAAAGGGTTCTCAGCTGAAGGCGCTCTCGATGGAGTGGATCTGTCTACTCCTTCAGAAGAACGCACCAGGTCTCTAAGTCAGGAGATTAATCACATGGTAGCTCATTCGCTACACCGCCATTCTGAGAGCCTGGTGAACACTCTCGAGCGTGTCGCGCTTCGCGTGGTCCAGGAAATCATGAAGCATCAGTACTCTCCGTCAGGACCTGCCCTAGGGACTCACCAAGGAGAGATACCATTCCAGACCAGACCACAGCTGCCATTCGCGCTGGCAGCACCAGAACTGCCGAGTTCACCGGCATACGTCGTCTACAAGATCGGTGGCGATCCTAGTGATTACCAGTTCTTGTATGAACCGCCTAAGGAGATCCCGCACAGATACATGTGCACATATGTGCCAGACTGCAATAACTGGGCACGCACGAACCAGATTGCAGCAGGAGGGATTTCTGGAACAGCAGGAGGGGTTTCTGGATCGGATTCCGAGAAGCAGGCGTGGCTAGCTAAATATGCCACTGCCACGGATCATCAAAGCTCAATTCCTGCAGCTAGCACCGTGGATCAGATCAGTGCAATCTTGAGAGACCAGTTCGGCATGGTGCCGAAGAGGAGGGCAATCGGCTATTCCAAGCCGTACCCCAATGAGTATGATTTGATCCCACTACCACCCAAGTATCGGCTCCCTGAGTTCTCCAAGTTTAGTGGATCAGAAGGCTCTAGTTCAATTGAGCATGTGAGCCGATATTTGGTGCAGTTGGGCATGATCTCAGCATCAGACCCATTACGTGTGAGGTTTTTCGCGCAATCTCTCACAGGATCGGCTTTCAGGTGGTACACCTCGCTGCCACCAGATTCAATTCGGACTTGGAAGCAGATGGAAGAACAGTTCCACATGCAATATCACTCAGAAGCTTCCGAGGCTGGCATTGCCGATCTGGCACAAGTACGACAGAAGCGCGGAGAAACGGTATCGGAATACATTCAGCGCTTCAGGACCGTCAGGAACCGATGCTATTCGGCTCGTTTGAATGAAAAAGAAGCAGTCGAGCTGGCAGTGGTGGGTCTCGCGTCACCGATCAAGGATATGGCTTCCCAAGCAGAGTACACTTCACTGGTGCATATGGTTCAGAAAGTATCATTATATGAACAGCGCCACCCAGAATTGTACCAAGATAAGTTCAAGCGCTCGGTAATCCTGGTTGAGACAGAAGAAGATGAAGACTCTGCAGGAGATCAGGAGGTAGCCGTGGCTGAATGGACTCGGGGGGCAAACCCCGTGTCCTGCAAATGGGTTAAACCACAAGGTCCTGCAAAAGGGTTTGACTTCGACGTAAGCAAAGCTGAGCAGATTTTCGACCTCTTACTCAAGGAGAAGCAGCTGAAGTTACCCGAAGGCCATAAATTCCCTACGGTGCAAGAGATGAACGGAAGGCCATACTGCAAGTGGCATAACTTGTTCACCCATACCACCAGCGACTGCCAAGTGTTGCGTCAGCAGATCCAAATGGCGATAGAACAAGGCCATCTAATTTTCAGCCAGTACGCCATGAAAGTGGACACGCACCCTTTCCCTGCCGTTAACATGGTGGAGTGCACTTACCCTGGGAGGTGCCAGCCAGGTTTCTCGTTCAGCATTAACATGGTAGGACCTGTGTACCACCCTGGTAAGGACAAAGACGAGAGCAGTCGCTCTCGTGGCAATGAAAAGGAGGAGGCCGTCCCACGCGACCGGCCCCGACATGATGACAAGCGCTACATCACAGAGGAGCAAGTGAGGAATGTGCGATACCAGCGACCTCTCTCCGAGCACCTCCTCAACAAATATGAGCATCAGTACGACCAACGCCGGCGATACGACGACAACGACGAAAGAGATCGTCGGGCTAGTGTGGATAACAGGAAATATCGTCGGTATGATCGAGACGACGAAAGATATGAGCACCGTGCTAAGGAAAAGTCAAGAGAGCAGGACGACGTGGACAGACACTGGGATTGTCCTTTCTTCAAGCATTGCTGGGATTCAGGGATGAGCCGATTGCCTACAATCGGCAACTGCCCAGAGTGTAGACAAAAGAAGAAGGACACAGGAGACGTGTCAGTGTTCAAACGTCTAGGGCCTCTCCCATCTCGGAACAAGCAAGCTGAGTCCTCTCGGGTAGAAGATCTCGAGGAGTTAGAAGATGTAGATGAAGAAGAAGAAGATAGATACCACCGGCCAAGGTGGTGCCCTGATGGACTCAGTCATTCTCAAAAGCGTAGGGTTCAGTGGCTACGTAGTTTGGAGGAAGCCGAGAGGTTATACCTGCACACACTGAGAAAGGCGCGACCTGGCCGCGAAAATTCAGCAAACTTTGGACGAAGAGGGTCGTCCACAGAAGAAAGAGTGGCGCCCCAAGCCGAAGAAAGCCGATGATCAGACATCGACTAGCACAAACATGGTGTTCATACTTCCGTCGGAGTTTTGTGCACCAAGAGCAGAAGAGGCATCTGTAGCACAACTTGACTGCGGCCCGCGGCCAGTTATCTTTGAAAAGCCGCGAGAAAGGAGCTACAGACACCTGAAGGCCCTGTACGTGAAAGGTTATATCAACGGGCAGCCTGTCAACAAGATGTTGGTCGACACGGGAGCGGCAGTCAATATAATGCCATACTCCATGCTACGTCGCTTGGGACGCTCTAGCGCAGATCTGATCAAAACCAACGTCACATTGAACGACTTCAACGGCCAAGCATCAGAAGCACAAGGCGTTCTGAACGTGGATTTAACTGTAGGCCGAAAGACCATCCCTACGTCATTCTTCATCGTCGACAACAAAAACACCTACGTTGTCCTGCTAGGGAGAGATTGGATCCACGCTAACTGCTGCATTCCATCCACGATGCACCAATGCTTGATACAATGGGATGGAGATGAAGTGGAGATCGTCCATGCAGATGATTCAGCCGAAATCTCAACGGCTGGCATGAACATTTGGGAAGCGGAAGACCAAAAGCCGCTCTCCGGAGTCAGTTTGGACGGCTGTGAGTGCATCGAAGTGACAAAAAACGGGGTGAGGCTGGTCTTATCCACCAGCCTGACAGTATAGCAAGAGCAAAGGCAATGGACATACGTGGCAAGGCCGATCCCTGCGATCGGCCCCAAAAAATAAAAAGTGATGATCTCATCTCAAGCATGTCACGTAGTCGCAGTAAAGCACGAACAAGATGTAAACCTTCATTGAGCAATACAATCAAAATGGGGGCCGATTCCAGCAATCGGCCCATACTATCTGCGCCATACGTTTTGCCTGTGTTTAACATCGATCTAGCAGGTGACGGAAAGCTAGGGTATGGGTTTACATCGGCTGATGAGCTAGAAGAGGTTGACATTGGTCCTGGGGATAAGCCACGACCAACTTTTATCAGCAAAAAGTTAGATCCACATCTGAGGAGCCAGATGATAGCTCTGTTGAAAGAATACCCAGACTGTTTTGCATGGGATTACACAGAGATGCCTGGGTTAGACAGGAGCATCATTGAGCATCGGCTCCCTCTCAAGAAAGGATTTCGGCCGTTCCAGCAACGTGCACGTCAGATGAAGGCCGATATCCTAGAAGAAGTCAAGAAAGAGGTCGAGAAAATGTTGACCGCCGGGTTCATCAAGCCATACAGACAGGATGACTGGAGAGCCGATATCTTCAATTACTTGAAAGATTCGGCTCGGGGGGCACCTAACCCATGAACAGTGAAATATGGGGGCCGATGCATAAAAAATCGGCCAGTAAAAAAAATGTACATACAAATCACAGCCGATGCACAGACATCGACTTGAGAAAATATGCAAGACAACAGTATAAAAGTACAGCCGATGCACAGATATCGACTTCAGAATAAAAAAGTCGATGCATAGCCATCGACTCTAGAGGAACAAGTTCAATGAAGCATTTATCAGTTTACACAGAAAGGCTCTACTGAAGGAATACATTGAGGGCATGGAGGGCGTCAGCACGGATACGATCCACCTCGGCGATCTTAGCCTTGTCATCCTCATCCTTGCCCGTCACCAGCTGGCTGTTCAGGGCACGTATTTCAGCCAGATCAGTCTTCAGTTCAGCTGTGAGGCCTTTTGCTTCCTCTTGAGAGCGGGCAATAAGAGCTTCCTTATCTTGGATAAGCTGCTTGGTCACCCTGACCCTCTCTTCAAGGTTCTCCAATTCCTTACGCAGGGTCTCAAGTTCGGCACTGCTGACAGAAATGTCAGTTTTGGCGTCCAAGGCAGCCTTCTTCTCATTAAGCCGTTGACACTTGTCTGCAATATCGGCTTTCAACGGCAGCTGGGCGTGGCGAAGGTCAATTCTCTGGCGAGCCAACTGCACTCTTGACCTGAAGGCTGACAGGGTCACAACTAGCCAAAGTTTCACCTGCAGTGTCACCGGGAGATGGGGCTGAATGTCTTCAAGAATGCCATTTACTTCCTCGGGGTTTTCAACCAATGTCTCAATTGAGGAGGAGAGAAAAGCCTTGAGACGCTGGAGTTGACCATGGGTTGTGCTAGGTCTTGGCTCTTCACTTGCCCTGGAAGTAGCTGGTTCGATGGATCCAGGGTCGAACGTCAGCAAGCTTGAGAGGTCATAACCCTGACAGACAAACAAGAACAGCGTCAGTATGCAGCAAAAGAAAATGGTAGAGCCAAGGGAATGTAGTGTACCTCTTCTAAGACCGGAGGGACAGCCGATGTTGTGGTGATCGGCTTTTCTGTGGGCTTGGCTAGGTTGGCCACCTTGTCAGCCGCGCTCTTTGAAGTTGCTAGATCCAGGGTGGCGGATGGCATCAGTATCTCCTCGACGTCCCCACTAGAGGTGTCATCAGTCTACAAAAGAAATGGTTAGCCGATCCGAGTAGCGATGGGATAGTATGAAATATGAACCAGTGGAAGTGGTTACATTTGAAACCTCCTGGCTTGGTGAAGAAGCTTGCGGTTATTTGCGAGCCCTCTTGACGCATCGACTCTTCGTGCGTAGCCCTGCTCTGATCGGAGCTTGGAAAGCAACAGGTTCGGGAGCTGACCTTTTCTTGGAAGCCGACGGTGGCAAGTCTGTCTGGCTCTATGTGGTGGCTCTCCCAGAGTTGCCTGAGCTCGAGTCCCTTCGACTGGACTGTGTCTCCTCGCTGGAGTTCTCCTCGGTGGAGGTCTGTAGAAGAAATACAAGTATGTTGCAGAAACCTAGAATGGCAGATGAAATTAGCTAAGGCACAGATCAACTTACGTGTAAACTCTCTTGAGCGGGAGTAGGGTTTTGGGGCCTCAAGGTCTTCCTGGCAGCTACTTTCCTCACCGCTTTCCTTGCCTTGGTTGAGGCTCGGGGGGCAGCTAGCCCAGAGGATGCTTTGCTCTTGGGAGCCGATTTCGGTGAAATCGGCTGGTTCTGCATCACAACCTTCTTCAAGGGTGGTGAGCTTTTGCAGAATAGAACCACCGGAGCTGGTGGAAGGAATTGGAAGGGGGAGCCGTTAGTTTGCACAGGTTCTGGGCCATCTTGTTGCTGCAAGGAAATAGAGCCAGGTTACAGACAATCATTGTGAGTCACTGCAAGAAAGTTGTGAGTAGTGGTACCTGTGCTGCAGGAATATCGTATTCAGCATCAAGTTGCTTCAGCAACGGACCTAGAGCTCTCCTGAAGGCGTGGGTCTTCCACATTGACCACCAAGTCTCAAAACCATCAGTGGTGGTGGTGAAATGAAGGTTGTGAGGGATTGGAATGGCCAGAGCATCAAAGAAGGAGTAGCACCTCTGGCCAGTGAGGACATCAGGCAACTCGGCTCTGCTTTCTGTCAAATGGTGAAGGAAGAAGTGTGGAGACACTTGCCCGAGACCAAACTGCCTGGCCACTACCACCGGCTGATAAGACTCATAACCAGGTTTGATGATCCTGTTTGAGGTACTCATGCCAACGGGGAGGAAGCAAGGACGGATCATGATGGAATACAAGTGCCGAGTGCTGGGGTCATCGGCAAAACTGTCCAACCTAAAGGAGACTGGATTCTCAAAATTTTCAGATTCAGTGTAAGGAAAGAACAGGGGGTTGTCCAAGCCTTGGAAAAAGATTCTGAACCATTCCGATGCTTCCTTAGGGATCAGCCTGCTGCCTGGAAGGCTATATAGAGCTTGGCCGTAGCTAGTGCATCGGATCTGCTTCCCATTAGCATCTAGGAAGGTGCAAGTGGCCAAAGGTGGGGAGTTTGGGATCTGGTTTTGGAAGTACAGTTGAGCCCATAGCTGAATAAACCACCAGGGGCCTCCTGTTTTTACTGTCTTTTGGGAAAATAGTTTGACAGACATCAGTTGGAGAGATCGATAGACCTCTCCAAGGAATAGTTTGTCGATGCCAAGCTGAGTGCCTTTGGCAAGTTCATAGGCCAGGGAAAGGTAATTCTTGGTTGGGGCGAGTGAAGGGCCACAGAATATGAAGTGTTCCAACCAGAAGTTCAGGAAGGCCGTGTGTTCTTTCTCTGTCACAGGGCCTTTGGTTTTCATGTAACGTCTAAGGTAGGCACCCCAGCTTGTACACTCTGTTTTGGAGGAGAGGGTAAAAGGAACCTTTGGCAGCATAAAAGCAGAGGGGCTTGGGGATGCAATGTCTAGACCTGTGATCATGGCCACGTCTAACAGAGTTGGTGTCATGGGACCATGGCCAAACATGAAGCAATTTAGTGCATCAGACCAGAAGTAGCCGATGGTTTTCAGAAGGTTCTCGTGCTTCTCAAGGGGAGACAATGATAATGACAAAGCATCGGCTATTCCTATGGTTTCCCATGTGGCATGGTGAGTTTTGGATACTGTACTGTACCATGCCACCCAACCCTCAGGAGGATTAGGCCAGGCTCGCAGGCAGTCGGCCCAAGAAGTCAGATCTAAATTCTGGTTTACGAAGGGAATTCTATTGGCCTCGCATGAAATTAAATGAGCAGGACTCTCGGAAGAACGGGGGCCAAGACAAAGAGAATTTGGGAGAGAAGGATGCGGCAACAGGATGTCTGAAACCTAAAATTAATAACAAAATAGGACATTAATTCAGGTGTTTGCTGTTAATCCTAACATTTACTTGGATGGCGAGGGGCGGTTAAGGATTACCTTCAGACCGGAGACCATGGCGTTGGCGTTGAATGATTCCGCCATTGGGTTCGCCGCGGAGTTGATTTGGCGCGGTTGAGATCTGGGATTCGTGTGGCCGTGAGTTGGATCTGTTTGAGCGGCGATTTGGGGATCTGAGTTTGCTCTCTCGGACGGAGGTTGCAGGTTACCGTTTGAAGGGGCAATTGATTTGGCCTTACTCGCGTTTTATGGGAAGGGCCGATGCGCTGCCATCGGCTCTTTGGGAGTTGACTGACTTTGATTATCGGCAAGATTAATTGGAAACACTTCTTCATTAATAAAGGGGTTTTTTTACAATGAAGAGCCGATTGCTCAAGGAAGGAAGAACAAAAGAAGAGCCGATTGCTCAAGAACTGCTACTAGTCCTATACTAGTAGTTCCTATTCTAAGGGCCGTCGCTGGCCTCGTCGTCGCCGTCGTAGCTGCCGTCGGCGCTGCTTCCGGCGGGCTCCTCGTCGCTACTGTCGTAGCCCTCGGCCGGGGCTCCTTCCTCCTCATCATCATCGTCGTCGTCGTCCTCCGACCAAGCGCGGAAGCGCTTGGCCGGCGGGTACTCGTCGGAGGAGTCGTCCTCCTCCTCTTCCTCCTCCTCGTCGTAGGAGGTGAAGCTGGCCCAGGAGTAGAAGTCGTCCTCGCTCTCCCCCTCCAATTCCCCATCGACGAGGAACTGGAGGTCCACCTCCCCGTCGGTCAGGGACAGGTCGTCGTCTGATCCGACGGCAGCTAGGGGCAGGTCGTCGTTCGCCCTGACGGTGAAGTCCCATTCTTCGTCGTCCCAATTCTCGGGAGCCTCCTTCTCGTATTGCGCCATCAGGACGTGCTCTGGTATCGGCTCGCTGGAGGAGGAGGATTGGAAAGAGAGACCCGACGAGGCGGAGGAGGAGGAAGAGGAAGACATTGCTACAGAGGAAGGGGTTTTTTTGTGCCGATGGCTAGTACAGAGCAAGGGGATGAAGAGGTGAACTGTTCGGCGCGGTTAAATAAAGGGGATATAGTGGAGATTTAATGCCACAGCGGTTTCCGAGGAAGCAATGCCAAAAAACTGTCAAATCGTGCAGAGAAGTTGAGAAGGCAAGGCATCATGATGAAGGATACTGCGACGGTTCTGCTCTGCCACGACATGACCCGACGAAAAAAAAACAGAGTGGTTTTGGAATTATCATTGCCAAAACCAGGGGGCATGTGTTATCACCAGATTTTAACCAAATCAGAGGTGGGCCGTGATTGAGATGGGCTTAGAGAATATGCATGGAAATTATTCATGAATCGGCCTTGTATAAAGAGTTTGGGCCAAATTGCCCGTGTATCTGTAAATTATAGTAGGATACGTGTCGGTTAGGATTGAAAGATAGAGTCTAGCTCGTACACGGTTGGGATTATTCCCAAGTTAGAGAGTCTACGGACTATAAATATGTATCTAGGGTTATTGAGAAAGGAGGACGATCACGTTCACAACAAACCAATCTAGGCGCATCGCCACCCCTTGTTTCGAGGGTTTCTTCCGGGTAAGCACCATGCTGCCTAGATCGCATCTAGCGATCTAGGCGGTATAGAGTTTATTCGTTGTTCATGCGTTGCTCGTGCTGAAGCCCTGTTGATGGCGAGCAACGTAGTTATCATAGATGTGTTAGGGTTAGCATCGTTTTATCTTGATGTATGCATTTATCTATGCTATCCCTAGATATCTAGCTGTCCTTACACCTATCTTAGGTGTAAGGACAGCACCTTGCTTAGTCTTTATTCAGTAGATTCGATCTGTTATGATTGCTCCTTGTTCTTCAAGGATTAGTTTGATATCTACATAGTTAGGCCTTGCAAACGGGTTGAATGATCCAGTAGCACGTAAGGTATAGTTTGCTTATCCTAGAGAGGATGTTCCGGGAATCAACTCCACGTTGGTTTTTAGGCCTTGTCTAGGGTTGGTTTATTATCATCTTTCGTGTCTGCCAGGCTCAATTACGTGTAGGATGTTCCGGTTATGTGGTGAAAACCCTAGATCGTCGTAGATCGTTTTAACTTAATATTGATCAAGCAGGACCACCATGTTATCGTAGATCTCATACGAATCATGGGTGGATCGGCTCCTTGAGCCGATTCACAGGACAACCCGAGAGCCGATCGAGGCTCGTATTTAATGTTTACGTGTATGCCATGCAGGAAACTAGTCGAAGCAATCCATCACCTTCCCGACTGTGCATAGGTCAGGTGGCACGCCCTTGCACCAGCATCGGACGTGCGTGCCGGAGCATTGCGGGCCGTCGCCCGAGGGACCAGGGCCCACCAGCAGTCCTGGGAGCCTCCCGGCTCTACGTGTTGCCCGTCGCTACTCGCCGGTGGGTTTTGGTGGTTAACAGTACCTTTTCAAGTAAACCATTTGATTACAGTGGAATTATAAATTTGTACACATAAAAGAAATTAAGGAAATGGAGCATGGCATGTTTAGAATTCTCACTTGCCGATTTTTTTTTCTATTATTGTGTTCCTAATGTTGTCGTTTCTGACTGCTGGAACTGAAAAATTATTAAAGGTTGATGAGGTTGATATGGATTGAACATTCATGTATTATCCGCCTCATACAAAATTGGTCATGGCCAAACGGGTCAATGCACCGAAAGTATTTAGGTTGGCCTATTTTTTGTAATCTGAAAGATTATACAGCTAACAATACACTTCTATGTTAAGTGGGCTCACAATATATACCTCACCTAACATAATGTGCATGCCAAAACAATTTTCTCTTATGTATGTGTTATTCATGTTTGTCCTCTACAGTAAGCACAATAGATATCGTCATGAGATATGTACATAGGTTCTAAGTTAACTAGATGATATCCTGCGCATTGTTGCAGGAACATAGGTACACTATCAGTGAATCACTATATAAATAAAAGCAACATTGATAGTATGTCAATTTGATAAGAGATAAACTGAACCTTTAGCTGAGTACCTTGTCAATTTATGAAATTAATATCGCATACGATTTGAGAGTTCGTAAAATCATGGTACTATTTGACTTAATGCGGCAATTCAACACGTTTCAATGAAAACATAAATTTAGTGTAGATAGCACACTAAGTACAAAGTATCTAGCTTCATTCGACGATTATTGCATTCGGGAGAGCTGGCGTTTAGGTCACCGGCCTGGAAAAAGAGTAGGCAACCTTAGTCATCTACATGGTGAAAATATTGGATGGATTCTTAGGAGGCCCCTATTTTTTAAATAAAAAAATTAATATTGTAACATGTAGCTAGTTAATAACAACATTGGTAGGAAAGTAGCAAACTTAAAACAAATTATAGAGTGTTGTAAGTTGAGAGCAAATATGGCACTGCTACAAAATTGTGATAAACCTTCAATTAAGGGGAAAATGGCATACGACTGATAAGATTGCTTGATCGACAAATCAGATTGAGGTAGATTTACCATGGGGCATCGTTTCAAATACCTGCACAGTAGATGTAGCACCAGTACCAACAGATTTATGAGTTAATGAATCAGATGATTGAAAGAAAGAAAACAAATGTTCCATTCTAATAAAGGCTTACCAAAACTGAAACACAATACCTAGATTGTGATTGGGAGTCTTACCGAAACTGAAATAAGAAAAAATATTGGGGGACATGACTGAAGAATAGGAAAACGACTCTTCATGTTTATTCCAAGTTTACGTAAAAAAAATTACTCTGAATATTTTGGTTCATAACGGGACATGAGACTGCGGCATTAATATGGGAAATTAGATAGCATAATTTGAACACCAACCAATAAACTTATATCGTACAGATGGCAAATACAGAGTAACACAGATATTCACTCATGTATGAACACTTCTACAGAAGGCAAGGAAGAAACATAATTAACAATCATGGAAGATAATCTCATTGTAATTTAAGAAAATAGTACAGGAGGATTAGGAGAAAAACCTGCTATAGTCAAGGGACTAAAACATGCCACGGGCTGAAATCTGAAATGGCAGGCCTAAAATTCATGTATGGGAGAAAACAGATCACGCAGGAAACAATAATAACTGCATTGCGTGGCTAATCAGGAATATTTAATTAGGGACTAAAACAAAAGGGTTATTTACATGATCATGGGCAGAGATACCAAAGACGAAGCCACAACATCGACATTGGAAGGCATCCGCCACAACCTGAAGCTGAAGGCACCACAGGGACGTTCGGGTCAATGCCTCCTTCTGAAACCATGGGACCGACGGGAGGGGTTTCAGTTCGTCGACTCCAACATGTTGATTTTTTTTTACAGTGAACCCTGAGGAATCCTCAAGAGCATGCTTAAAACATTATAATATAATTATTAATTAGCACAACGATGAACTTTCTTTTCCAATATGGTAAGCCAGTTGCAAAGACAATGGCGCGTGAGCTGTGTAGTACAACTATGTGACAATAAAGGCAAATAAAAACAATCTTAGAAATTCCGCAAAAACAAACACGATTAGCTTCAGGTGTAGAACTCAAGCAATGCTACAACAGTCAAAGGAGGACGGTATGTATATTGTATAATGATTAAAATAGAACTTACATCTATAGATCGGAATTTGGATTTTGAGAGCACTGTCACGGAAGTTTTCATCCCAGCTAATAAATAATAAATCACATGGAACTGCACTTGGCATGAAGACAGAAGACAGAGGTTAGCACCTTCAAATTTACATACGTCTATACAGGTCCACGCCCTAGAGAACTGCAGATCCAATCAATATATATAGTTAATTATTAAAAGAGCACTTCAGTGTTAACAAATATAAAAAACACGTGTTGGACGAAAAGAAGATTATAGAAGCATAGATGAGACTATGAGAGGACCCTGTGTAGTTCTGCAAGGTAATTTATCCACTCACAGTAAATTTGGATGAACAATACATACCTGATACCCCCATGGTCCATGGATGACAACATCGCTTTCCTCAGGGGCTTCAGCAAGCTGATTTATAAATCTATGGTTTTGCAAACGGAGACGGCTAGAGCAAATCGGAATAATCGATAGAAATTATGCACCCTAGATGGATATTTAGATCTCGTGTGTACCTAGATAGTATTGACATGGGATGTCTCTTCTAGTCGTTGGAATCGTTGTCGGGGAACCCTCGACACAGCAGCGCTACTCGTCATTGCCAAATCGATGCTTCCATCGGTTGCTGCTTCGGTTGGACGTAGTAGATCGAGGAGAGGCACGTCACCGCCGTAGTAGAGGAGGTGGGGATGTGTTCGATGGTTGGGATTCTAGATGTGAGAATAGGGCATGTGCAGCATAAATAGGAGAAGAAGACCAACGGGAATGCAAAGTGACAGAAAGATCGATGGGGAAGAAAAACAGTAATGATCTCTGCATGTGGACCGTTCGTATGATTTTGCCATGTTGAACAAACTGAACGAATGAGTGGAACATGGACAGAAGGAAACTTGCTGATGTGGCAAATATGTGATGTGGCATAGCTGCATGTTGAGAGAAATAGGTTAGTGGGGATGAACTACTTAGTTATATAGGATGATATGTCATCTTAACAATTTTTTTTTTTGAAGTATTTCTTATCTGACTGTGAGTTGCTACCATCTTTATGTTAGAACTTTCCACAATAACTAATTTGTGTCCCTTATTTTGTAATATTTTTATCATACCTTTGAACTTACAATCCATACATGTTCTTTTGTTTACATATCTGAAATCGTGTATCATTTCCACCGAAACGCGCGGGGTACCAACTAGTTGTATATATTTTCTAGACCCATCGAAAGTTAGTAATCTTAATATATACTAAATATACGTAAACATACTACTATTATTTATGATGCACATGGAGCTCGTCTCTGCATGAAACTAGAGTTTATGACATTGATTTTCTTTACGTTGAGATTATTGTGATGTTGTCTTCTAGAATTTGGTATCCAATGCTTCTATCACTATGTTTGGTAGCAAATGCAGCCGGAGAGGGAGATAGAGTGAGCACTTAAAATGATCTATGTTCTTTATCACCAACCCAGTTTAGCATGATGGATACATACCCCACTACAATTAGTTATTGTGCACATTAACTATAGTTAGGATAACTGATATTGTTCACTAACATGCATGTCCAGAGCTTACTGTGATGGTGTCTTCAAGCCTTATGTGTTCCAATGCTTCGGAGTAAAATAAACTGTAAATCCTATAAGTGTTTAGGGGGTGCCAAGTTATTCCCAATTCTTCAATAGTGCACATCCTGATTATAATTTTATTGTATGTGTGTCACCATGGTCCTAACCTCGTTAACGACAATTATGCAAGTTCTTCCTAAAAAAGTATTTAGAGCAGCTTTGACTGAGCTTTGATCGGTGCCAATTATGCAATTACCCCCTAAAAAGTTATTCCTTCTAGTTTTATGCCCCTATGTAGTCAAGTGCTTGATTTGGTTCTATCCTAGACGTTCCATGAAAAGAAATCCCCAAAAAGATATAAATATGTAGCTACATAGGTTCACCACATATGTACCGAAGATAAATTGAGATTTGCACCACGCTGTTGTGTGTTGTGTGTGCAATTGTTGTTGCTTTCACGAACTTTTATTGTGTGCACAACTGTTGCTTGCACAAACTCCTCTGCAATCTGATGGCAAACCATATGTGGGGTCGCACAAGAGATGGATGTCGGTCCATGCCATTTCTCCTAATTGGCATGGGCGAGTTGCGGCTAGATGAGTCGGGATTATGGTGGTGGCATGGAATGGTGGTCTAGGAACTAGCAGCAAGGCGGTGCTTGCGGCATGATGGAAAACCAACATGGATTCTGACTTGGTTATGCAATGACTAAAGTCATGTGATACTGATTTCCTAACTAGTCCTTTAGTATGGTTCAAAGAGTGTACACTTCAAATATCATACGACGAATACTTAAATACATGTACAACCAATCATCATGCTAATGAAGCACTATAACTCGAGCCATGATGACCGGTATGTAAAAAAAGGAGCTAGGTTGGCCGCGTGCGTTGATGTAAAGCTTATATATATCTAGTGTGCGCTTGTCCAAGACGGTATCGGTCGTTAATTTGCTAACAAGAAGAGGCTACACTACAACATGTCTATAAATCGATTTTGTTAGTGATAGTCTATCAGAAAATATAGATTTATGAATGAGATTCATCGAGAAATCTTTGACAACAGAGAGGTGAAGTACCACTCGGTCTCGGGCACCGGTCACCGCAGCGTGCGCAACCACAATTGTATTCAACCGCCGCTGCAGAGGTTTTAGCCGCGCGCGCCGAGCGACGACGACTACGATAACTTTGAAGACATGCAACATAGGGCTAGACATGAGTACAACAAAGCAGCTCATGAGCTTTCAAGTCATGTCTCGACATCTTTGAACTAGGAAATATGACTTCACAACGTTCCTAAACCTATCTCTCATGTAATCGAACAAGATTCTTCTCCTCGTATTTTGTATGAATACTACTAATCTAAAAGAAATATGATTATTGGAAGGATTCTTTTCTCTAACACTAAGGGATTAGTTCCCATCGACCAAACAAGACCTACATGGACCTTTTTTTTGGATTTTCCTCGTAGCTGGCTTGGAAAAAGCCATCATGGATATCGATTTAGTTACGCGATGAGTAATATTGTGGAATACCAATTTCCTTATCCTTCAATTTGGTGGTGGAGTTTTAATAATCTAGAGAATTAACCCTTCAAGTCTCATACAAGGAAGGTACAACCAGTCAACATATTAATGAATCACTTTAAGTTAGGCCAAGAGAGCTAGGTTGCCTGTCCACGTTAATCTTAAGCTACCTATATATAGCACCAATCGATCCAGAGTCCGGAACATAGGGTCCCCCTCTCGAAAAAACCCTATATATATAGCTAGTGTACACTTGTGCAAGGCAATATTGGTTGTTACTTTGCTCCGAGGTAGAGACTATAATTCACCATGTAGACTGATTTTAGGTTGGGAAGAGTATGTAAGAAACCAAGATTTATGAATGGGAGATATCAAGGAATCTTTGATAGCAAGTGGAGAGTGATTGCCTTCGGTATCTATCGTGAAGCAAACACTACATCACATAGCATTGAGCCCTTCTCACGCACTCGGCATGCTACTGCCTAGATTGGCCACCCTACGTTAGAGATGACCAAATATGTTAGCTGTTTGGGGATCTAGTAGGGATGTTTCCTGATCGCTAGCTCTACGACATGATCATGTGATCAAGGCGGTTCTTGCTCGTTGTGGTAGCCCCAAATTGGCTACACGTATCTACACCGAGAAAAGATCAAAGAAAGCAAACTCTGATCCATGGTACTAGTACGCATACAATATTTTCCTTTTATTAGAGTAGATAGGAATTCAATTTGTACTTAATTCCAACTAGCCATCATTTTCTAGCGGGCTATAGGCCATAGAGATAGCCTACGAAAAAGACACAACCATCTTTTAACGGTAGCCGCAACTTTCTAAAAGGCTAACAGGGTTATAGCTGGCTATTTAAGCTTATACCTACGACTCAAGCAAACTAAGGTAGCTTGTTCCTCGAAACTTAATCAATCATATGATAGCAACAATTAGAATGGTCAGTTGATTTAGGAGGTGACTCAGATAGGAGTCTAGATAGGATTTACCCCATGAATTATTGTTGTTGCCTCTGTACCTAGTATATCTATGAGTGAGAAAGTTGAGCAACAAAGTTTGCCATCGAAAAAATAGCTAGGTAGGTACCATGTAGTAGTTGTTGCGGAACTGATTGTAGAATTTGGTATCAAATGTACCAAGAAAAAGATGGTAGAATTACTTTCAAGAGCATAAAGGCACCCTTAGAACATGATACTATAATTTCCACACGTATAGACGATCAGTTTTAGTTGAACAATACTAAGGACACTAATCGCATACATACGATATTGACTCTTGGTTCGCTGACCGGAAATACAACACGGACTATACTATGGCCAACAAATACCCAACCTTGTTCTCCCACGCAACCCGTCTGAATTGCAACATGACATTCGGTTTGTCCTCTCTGACCCTAAACCTTGCTCTTTGGCTTCTTTGGAGCTTTTCTCCTCGAAACTTCAAATGGCTTATGCTGCTACTTTAGACTTACTGGTTCTAGATGTTCACGTGGGCG
Organism: Lolium perenne; assembly: GCF_019359855.2. Lineage (NCBI taxonomy): Eukaryota > Viridiplantae > Streptophyta > Magnoliopsida > Poales > Poaceae > Lolium > Lolium perenne. The sequence continues at coordinate 40,647,681 of NC_067244.2, read as the reverse complement.
TCATCTCAACCGCGAAATTTTGACTACTAAATTTGCTTGCATGTTTGCCTTCCACCATAAGCTTGATGTAGTGTTTGCAACTCCGTCTTGGAAGAACTTTGTGATGAATAAATGCCGCCTATTCACCTGGTTGGAAGGGAAACAACAGTTGTTCACCAATTTGTGCCACTTATGGAGGGGTTTAGCAACGAACTTTGTGATAAATATTTAGTGTGCCGTTTGTCTCTGGTTGCCGAATCTACCCCAAAGGTGCTTAAGTCACTAGCAATATATAATTTCCTGGTTGCCATCATGTTTAAAAGAAAACCTCAGTTTGAATCCCATAAGCATGCAGTTTAATGGTTTACCAATGGATGAATTTGGAGTACCATATTTGGTACTCCTTCCGTTTCTTGAATACAAAGCCACTATGAAAATACTTTTTTCATGTATACAAGGCTACTAGCAATAATTGTGTGAATGTTGCATGATCCATAGAGAAAGAGACACCACATGCAACACATTTAATTAACCCGCAACACAAAAGCATTTTCACATAATTAATCGTGTTATTTATTGGTTTTCTATGTTTTCTTGGTACCTGGAATTTGAGTTTGTGGCTTTGTATACAAGAACATAGGGAATCTATACTTCTTATAAAACAAAACCCCACTAAGTGCAATTAATATTTGTCTATCTCAACATGCAAGCTATCCACATCACCTATTCCCTTAGCCAATCATTTGTCCACTTTATCCCACTAATAGTTCTTATTTATTATCTATCTCTACATGCATGATATTCATATTATCTATTTTTAACCATTTAACTAGCAATGCCATCTTTTGTTTTCCGCTCGATTGATAGTATCGCACCCTCATATTATATCATTATATAGTTAAGTCATGTACAATTTGAACATCGAATAGTTTGACAACGAAAATAACTCTTTGCGAATTAAACTCAATGTTAATTACGTGCCCTCATATGTAACCACATATGACGTTTTTAAAAACATGCGGCAATGTGCATGTATTTTTCATTCAAGTCATCAATATCATTTTGTTCTTTATCTTATCTAAATCAATCACGTACACCTCTGAAATATAATGATCCTTAAATTTTCAAATACCTATCCATTTTATGGCTATTAAATTTACTGTCTCAACTCCTATGACCAACTAAATATTGCATATTTTATAAACCAAGTTTTCTGTGTTTTATTAGATTTCTTAAAGAGATATCCGCTGCAACGCGCGGGGTATTGTTCTAGTATTAAATAATATATAGGACATTTTCGACGAGGAGACTACCCATATTGTTATTTTCTTTCTTGCACGAAGGTAGTTGTTATTTAAGTAATCGGTGTAAAAAAATCTAAAATTACATAGTCTTTACTGAAAAATGGAGCAATAACTCGAGACCATTAGAATAGTACTATAATTTCCACACAGTCTCTTTCGATTGAACAAGTAGCAACTAGTAGGGACACTAGTACCGTCGTTTACTAGACCGCAGTGAACTCATGTTGGCATCTCAAATAATTGTATGGAAAATTGAGAATGATTTTCGGCTCAAATTGACAAAGCTACCCCTTTTTGAAATGTGCTTAGGCCACCCAGTAATTCAATTCCTTACTTGCCATCGGGTTTGGAAGAAAACCTCACACTGAAATCTACGAGTCATATCGACTTACAATAATAAGAACGAAATTCGGGGTGTCATATTTGTGTGAAATCCTATATAGTGCCCGTTTTGATAATTATTGTTCGCAACATTTTTGTGACATATAAATATGCACGTACTTACATTTTGATCCCGTCAGGGTAGCTATGTTCTTAATTAATTAGTCATGCTACGTATTCTCAAACAACAAGCCGTTGTACCGAAAACGCAATCACCTAACAAGGACGTGAGTACCAGTTGGACAAAGTACTTCGTATCTCACAATTCCCCAGCATAAATATTTGTGGATCAATAGGACACCAATAAGCTCACACATTGCGTGGAGTGATATAAAAAGAGAGGGATACGATGAAAGTTAATCCACAATTCAGTTATAGATATCCACACGGTAGGAAGCTATTGATCATGCCAACAAAATATCAACACATGCAAAAAAGCGGTTCATACGAAATTGGCATAAGAGGCATCATGAATTCAGCCACAGTGCAAGAGTCATGACATGAGTCTTCAGGAACAACAGCTAGATACAACATTTTGTGCACTGCTCGTCACACTGGGTGACGGCGAGCTGTAGTGAACTCCAACTCATTTGACGGAGGCTATGGTTGTGTTAGGCTCGAGAAAGCCAATAGCTACACCAATCTTTTTTGACGAGAGAGTAGGATAGATGCATCGCCATGATGCAACCAACGTAGCATTCTTTTTCTGGCCAGAGAGAGTATGACAATATGTGTTTGGAAGAGCTTTTGAGGTGCATGGCTCTTGTTTCTGTGAAACATCGTCTTTGTGAGGTGATTGTACATGCTTGTAAGAAATGAAACTCATTACATAGCCCACCGCTGTTTTCCAAGACTAACCGACAAGGCGATAACAATCACCAAGTTTGAATAGGTTCTCCTTAGTTATTTTTAGATTCTTTTGATGATTATTAGTAGATCGGTGAAAAAAAGTTAGACATGCACATGTTTTTTTTTCATTTTTTAAAGGTGGCGTGCGTTTTTCATGTACAACACAAGCACGGACCGAAAGGCTTTGGCTTAGCGTGGCCTCTTGCGAGCCCTGCAGGCTGCAGTACTCAGTTCAGGCCCACAACTCCCTTTCCTCGAACCCCGATCTAACCCAACCGCCCGGCCCGAACCGACCCGATCTGACATATATTATCCCGATGCAGTAGCAAAAGAACGAAGAAAAAGGAAACCTAGAAATTCCCCACCCGAAGCCCAGCCTCCCCGATCGAAACCGAAGAAGCTTCTCCCCTCCCCAATCCATCCTCTGTGACACCCCCGCGCCAAAACATAAACACATCACATCCCTAGTAGAGTAGTAAACCTAGCGCATAGTGATACGCGTACAACACGCGTCCGTTGGGAACCCCAAGAGGAAGGTGTGATGCGTACAGCGGCAAGTTTTCCCTCAGTATGAAACCAAGGTTTATCGAACCAGTAGGAGCCAAGAAGCACGTTGAAGGTTGATGGCGGCGGGATGTAGTGCGGCGCAACACCAGGGATTCCGGCGCCAACGTGGAACCTGCACAACACAACCAAAGTACTTTGCCCCAACGAAACAATGAGGTTGTCAATCTCACCGGCTTGCTGTAACAAAGGATTAGATGTATAGTGTGGATGATGATTGTTTGCAGAAAACAAGAGAACAAGATATTGCAGAGATTGTATTTCAGTATAGAGAATTGGACCGGGGTCCACAGTTCACTAGAGGTGTCTCTCCCATAAGATAAACAGCATGTTGGGTGAACAAATTACAGTTGGGCAATTGACAAATAAAGAGGGCATGACCATGCACATACATATTATGATGAGTATAGTGAGATTTAATTGGGCATTACGACAAAGTACATAGACCGCTATCCAGCATGCATCTATGCCTAAAAAGTCCACCTTCAGGTTATCATCCGAACCCCCTCCAGTATTAAGTTGCTAACAACAGACAATTGCATTAAGTATTGCGTGTAATGTAATCAGTGACTACATCCTTGAACATAGCACCAATGTTTTATCCCTAGTGGCAACAGCACATCCATAATCTTAGAGATTTCTGTCACTTCCCCAGATTCACGGAGACATGAACCCACTATCGAGCATAAATACTCCCTCTTGGAGTTACAAGCATCTACTTGGCCAGAGCATCTACTAGTAACGGAGAGCATGCAAGATCATAAACAACACATAGACATAACTTTGATAATCAACATAACAAGTATTCTCTATTCATCGGATCCCAACAAACGCAACATATAGAATTACAGATAGATGATCTTGATCATGTTAGGCAGCTCACAAGATCCGACAATTAAGCACAATGGGGAGAAGACAACCATCTAGCTACTGCTATGGACCCATAGTCCAGGGGTAGACTACTCACACATCACTCCGGAGGCGACCATGGCGGCGTAGAGTCCTCCGGGAGATGATTCCCCTCTCCGGCAGGGTGCCGGAGGCGATCTCCTGAATCCCCCGAGATGGGATTGGCGGCGGCGGCATCTCTGGAAGGTTTTCCGTATCGTGGTTCTCGGTACTGGGGGTTTCGCGACGGAGGCTTTAAGTAGGCGGAAGGGCAGGTCAGGAGGTGGCACGAGGGGCCCACACCACAGGGCCGCGCGGCCAAGGGCCAGGCCGCGCCGCCCTAGGGTGTCGCCACCTCGTGGCCCCACTTCGTCTCCTCTTCGGTCTTCTGGAAGCTTCGTGGCAAAATAAGACCCTGGGCGTTGATTTCGTCCAATTCCGAGAATATTTCGTTACTAGGATTTCTGAAACCAAAAACAGCAGAACAAGAATCGGCACTTCGGCATCTTGTTAATAGGTTAGTTCCGTAATGCACGAATATGACATAAAATGTGCATAAAACATGTAGATAACATCAATAATGTGGCATGGAACATAAGAAATTATCGATACGTTGGAGACGTATCAGCATCCCCAAGCTTAGTTCTGCTCGTCCCGAGCAGGTAAAACGATAACAAAGATAATTTCTGGAGTGACATGCCATCATAACCTTGATCATACTATTTGTAAAGCATATGTAGTGAATGCAGCGATCAAAACAATGTATATGACATGAGTAAACAAGTGAATCATATAGCAAAGACTTTTCATGAATAGTACTTCAAGACAAGCATCAATAAGTCTTGCATAAGAGTTAACTCATAAAGCAATAATTCAAAGTAAAAGCATTGAAGCAACACAAAGGAAGATTAAGTTTCAGCGGTTGGTTTCAACTTGTAACATGTATATCTCATGGATATTGTCAACATAGAGTAATATAATAAGTGCAATATGCAAGTATGTAGGAATCAATGCACAGTTCACACAAGTGTTTGCTTCTTGAGGTGGAGAGAAATAGGTGAACTGACTCAACAATGAAAGTAAAAGAATGGTCCTCCATAGAGGAAAAGCATCGATTGCTATATTTGTGCTAGAGCTTTGATTTTGAAAACATGAAACAATTTTGTCAACGGTAGTAATAAAGCATATGTATCATGTAAATTATATCTTACAAGTTGCAAGCCTCATGCATAGTATACTAATAGTGCCCGCACCTTGTCCTAATTAGCTTGGACTACCGGATCATCACAATGCACATGTTTTAACCAAGTGTCACAAAGGGGTACCTCTATGCCGCCTGTACAAAGGTCTAAGGAGAAAGCTCGCATTGGATTTCTCGCTATTGATTATTCTCAACTTAGACATCCATACCGGGACAACATAGACAACAGATAATGGACTCCTCTTTTATGCATAAGCATGTAACAACAATTAATAATTTTCTCATATGAGATTGAGGATATATGTCCAAAACTGAAACTTCCACCATGGATCATGGCTTTAGTTAGCGGCCCAATGTTATTCTCTAACAATATGCATGCTTAACCATAAGGTGGTAGATCTCTCTTACTTCAGACAAGACGAACATGCATAGCAACTCACATGAAATTCAACAAAGAGTAGTTGATGGCGTCCCCAGTGAACATGGTTATCGCACAACAAGCAACTTAATAAGAGATAAAGTGCATAAGTACATATTCAATACCACAATAGTTTTTAAGCTATTTGTCCCATGAGCTATATATTGCAAAGGTGAATGATGGAATTTTAAAGGTAGCACTCAAGCAATTTACTTTGGAATGGCGGAGAAATACCATGTAGTAGGTAGGTATGGTGGACACAAATGGCATAGTGGTTGGCTCAAGTATTTTGGATGCATGAGAGGTATTCCCTCTCAATACAAGGTTTAGGCTAGCAAGGCTATTTGAAACAAACACAAGGATGAACCGGTGCAGCAAAACTCACATAAAAGACATATTGTAAACATTATAAGACTCTACACCGTCTTCCTTGTTGTTCAAACTCAATACTAGAAATTATCTAGACCTTAGAGAGACCAAATATGCAAACCAAATTTTAGCATGCTCTATGTATTTCTTCATTAATGGGTGCAAAGCATATGATGCAAGAGCTTAAACTTGAGCACAACAATTTCCAAGTATCACATTACCCAAGACATTTATAGCAATTACTACATATATCATTTTCCAATTCCAACCATATAACAATTTAACGAAGAAGAAACTTCGCCATGAATACTATGAGTAGAAGCTAAGGACATATTTGTCCATATGCTACAGCGGAGCGTGTCTCTCTCCCATGAAGTGAATGCTAGGATCCATTTTATTCAAACAAAACAAAAACAAAAACAAACCGACGCTCCAAGAAAAGCACATAAGATGTGATGGAATAAAAATATAGTTTCAGGGGAGGAACCTGATAATGTTGTCGATGAAGAAGGGGATGCCTTGGGAATCCCCAAGCTTAGACGCTTGAGTCTTCTTAGAATATGCAGGGGTGAACCACCGGGGCATCCCCAAGCTTAGAGCTTTCACTCTCCTTGATCATGTTGCATCATACTCCTCTCTTGATCCTTGAAAACTTCCTCCACACCAAACTTAGAACAACTCATTAGAGGGTTAGCGACAATAAAAATTAACATGTTCAGAGGTGACATAATCATTCTTAACACTTCTGGACATTGCATAAAGCTACTGGACATTCATGGATCAAAGAAATTCATCCAACATAGCAAAAGAGGCAATGCGAAATAAAAGGCAGAATCTGTCAAAACAGAACAGTTCGTATTGACGAATTTTATCGAGGCACCAGACTTGCTCAAATGAAAATGCTAAAATTGAATAAAAGTTGCGTACATATCTGAGGATCACTCACATAAATTGGCATAATTTTCTGAGTTACCTACAGAGAAAACAGCCCAGATTCGTGACAGCAAAGAAATCTGTTTCTGCGCAGTAATCCAAATCTAGTATGAACTTTACTATCAACGACTTTACTTGGCACAACAAAACACTAAACTAAGATAAGGAGAGGTTGCTACAGTAGTAAACAACTTCCAAGACACAAAATAAAAACAAAGTACTGTAGGTAAAAACACATGGGTTGTCTCCCATAAGCGCTTTTCTTTAACGCCTTTCAGCTAGGCGCAGAAAGTGTGTATCAAGTATTATCAAGAGACGAAGTGTCAACATCATAATTTGTTCTAATAATAGAATCAAAAGGTAACTTCATTCTCTTTCTAGGGAAGTGTTCCATACCTTTCTTGAGAGGAAATTGATATTTAATATTACCTTCCTTCATATCAATGATAGCACCAACGGTTCGAAGAAAAGGTCTTCCCAATATAATGGGACAAGATGCATTGCATTCAATATCCAAGACAACAAAATCAACGGGGACAAGGTTATTGTTAACGGTAATGCGAACATTATCAACTTTCCCAAAAGGTTTCTTTGTAGAATGATCAGCAAGATTAACATCCAAATAACAATTTTTCAGCGGTGGCAAGTCAAGCATATTATAGATTTTCTTAGGCATAACGGAAATACTTGCACCAAGATCACATAAGGCATTACAATCAAAATCTTTAACCTTCATCTTAATGATGGGCTCCCAACCATCCTCTAGCTTTCTAGGAATAGAGGCTTCGCGCTCTAGTTTCTCTTCTCTAGCTTTTATGAGAGCATTTGTAATATGTTGCGTGAAAGCTAAATTTATAGCACTAGCATTAGGACTTTTAGCAAGTTTTTGCAAAAACTTTATAACTTCAGAGATGTGGCAATCATCAAAATTCAAACCATTATAATCTAAAGCAATGGGATCATCATCCCCAGTGTTGGAAAAAATTTCAGCAGCTTTATCACAGGCAGTTTCAGCAGTTTTAGCAGTTTCAGGCAGTTTTGTACGCTTTGCACTAGGAGTAGAAACATTGCCAACACCAATTATTTTACCATTAATAGTAGGAGGTGCAGCAACATGTGTAGCATTGGCATTGCTTGTGGTGGTAATAGTCCAAACTTTAGCTACATTCTTCTCTTTAGCTAGTTTTTCATTTTCTTCTCTATCCCACCTAGCACGCAGTTCGGCCATTAATCTTATATTCTCATTAATTCTAACTTGGATGGCATTTGCTGTAGTAACAATTTTATTTTCAATATCCCTATTAGGCATAACTTTCGATTTCAAAAGATCAACATCAGAGGCAAGACTATCGACTTTAGAAGCAAGTATATCAATTTTCCCAAGCTTTTCTTCAACAGATTTGTTAAAAGCAGTTTGGGTACTAATAAATTCTTTAAGCATGGCTTCAAGTCCAGGGGGTGAATTCCTATTATTGTTGTAAGAATTCCCATAAGAATTAGCATAACTGTTACCATTATTATAAGGATATGGCCTATAGTTGTTACTAGAATTGTTCCGGTAAGCATTGTTGTTGAAATTATTATTTTTAATGAAGTTTACATCAACATGTTCTTCTTGAGCAACCAATGAAGCTAACGGAACATTATTAGGATCAACATTAGTCCTATCATTCACAAGCATAGACATAATAGCATCAATCTTATCACTCAAGGAAGAGGTTTCTTCGACAGAATTTACCTTCTTACCTTGTGGAGCTCTTTCCGTGTGCCATTCAGAGTAGTTAATCATCATATTATCAAGAAGCTTTGTTGCTTCACCAAGAGTGATGGACATAAAGGTACCTCCAGCAGCTGAATCCAATAAATTCCGCGAAGAAAAATTTAGTCCTGCATAGAAGGTTTGGATGATCATCCAAGTAGTCAGTCCATGGGTTGGGCAATTTTTAACCAAAGATTTCATTCTTTCCCATGCTTGTGCAACATGCTCAGTGTCTAATTGTTTAAAATTCATTATGCTACTCCTCAAAGATATAATTTTAGCAGGGGGATAATATCTACCAATAAAAGCATCCTTGCATTTAGTCCATGAATCAATACTATTCTTAGGCAGAGATAGCAACCAATCTTTAGCTCTTCCTTGATACGTCTCCGACGTATCGATAATTTCTTATGTTCCATGCCACATTATTGATGTTATCTACATGTTTTATGCACACTTTATGTCATATTCGTGCATTTTCTGGAACTAACCTATTAACAAGATGCCGAAGTGCCGATTCTTTGTTTTTCTGCTGTTTTTGGTTTCAGAAATCCTAGTAACGAAATATTCTCGGAATTGGACGAAATCAACGCCCAGGGGCCTATTTTGCCACGAAGCTTCCAGAAGTCCGAAGAGGAGACGAAGTGGGGCCACGAGGAGCCCAAACCATAGGGCTGCGCGGCCCCCCCTTGGCCGCGCGGCCCTGTGGTGTGGGGCCCCCGTGCCGCCTCTTGACCTGCCCTTCCGCCTACAAATAGCCTCCGTCGCGAAACCCCCAGTACCGAGAGCCACGATACGGAAAACCTTCCAGAGACGCCGCCGCCGCCGATCCCATCTCGGGGGATCCAGGAGATCGCCTCCGGCACCCTGCCGGAGAGGGGAATCATCTCCCGGAGGACTCTACGCCGCCATGGTCGCCTCCGGAGTGATGTGTGAGTAGTCTACCCCTGGACTATGGGTCCATAGCAGTAGCTAGATGGTTGTCTTCTCCCCATTGTGCTATCATTGTCGGATCTTGTGAGCTGCCTAACATGATCAAGATCATCTATCTGTAATTCTATATGTTGCGTTTGTTGGGATCTGATGAATAGAGAATACTTGTTATGTTGATTATCAAAGTTATATCTATGTGTTGTTTATGATCTTGCATGCTCTCCGTTACTAGTAGATGCTCTGGCCAAGTAGATGCTTGTAACTCCAAGAGGGAGTATTTATGCTCGATAGTGGGTTCATGCCTGCATTGACACCGGGACAAAGGATGTAAAGTTCTAAGGTTGTGTTGTGCTGTTGCCACTAGGGATAAAACATTGATGCTATGTCTAAGGATGTAGTTGTTGATTACATTACGCACCATACTTAATGCAATTGTCTGTTGCTTTGCAACTTAATACTGGAGGGGGTTCGGATGATAACCTGAAGGTGGACTTTTTAGGCATAGATGCAGTTGGATGGCGGTCTATGTACTTTGTCGTAATGCCCAATTAAATCTCACTATACTCATCATGATATGTATGTGCATGGTCATGCTCTCTTTATTTGTCAATTGCCCAACTGTAATTTGTTCACCCAACATGCTGTTTATCTTATGGGAGAGACACCTCTAGTGAACTGTGGACCCCGGTCCAATTCTCTTTACTGAAATACAATCTACTGCAATACTTGTTCTATCGTTTTCTCGCAAACAATCATCTTCCACACAATACGGTTAATCCTTTGTTACAGCAAGCCGGTGAGATTGACAACCTCACTGTTTCGTTGGGGCAAAGTACTTTGGTTGTGTTGTGCAGGTTCCACGTTGGCGCCGGAATCCCTGGTGTTGCGCCGCATTACATCCCGCCGCCATCAACCTTCAACGTGCTTCTTGGCTCCTACTGGTTCGATAACCTTGGTTTCATACTGAGGGAAACTTGCCGCTGTGCGCATCATACCTTCCTCTTGGGGTTCCCAACGAACGTGTGTTGAACGCGTATCAAGCAGCTTTTTCTGGCGCCGTTGCCGGGGAGATCAAGACACGCTGCAAGGGGAGTCTCCACTTCTCAATCTCTTTACTTTGTTTTCGTCTTGCTTAGTTTTATTTACTACTTTGTTTGCTGCACTAAAATCAAAATACAAAAAATTAGTTGCTAGTTTTACTTTATTTGCTATCTTGTTTGCTATATCAAAAACACAAAAAAATTAGTTACTTGCATTTACTTTATCTAGTTTGCTTTATTTACTGTTGCTAAAATGGCCAACCCTGAAAATACTAAGTTGTGTGATTTCACAACCACAAATAATAATGATTTCTTATGCACACCTATTGCTCCACCTGCTACTACAGCAGAATTCTTTGAAATTAAACCTGCTTTACTAAATCTTGTTACGCGAGAGCAATTTTCTAATGTTAGTTCTGATGATGCTGCTGCCCATCTTAATAATTTTGTTGAATTATGTGAAATGCAAAAGTATAAGGATGTAGATGGTGACATAATAAAATTAAAATTGTTCCCTTTCTCATTAAGAGGAAGAGCTAAAGATTGGTTGCTATCTCTGCCTAAGAATAGTATTGATTCATGGACTAAATGCAAGGATGCTTTTATTGGTAGATATTATCCCCCTGCTAAAATTATATCTTTGAGGAGTAGCATAATGAATTTTAAACAATTAGATACTGAACATGTTGCTCAAGCTTGGGAAAGAATGAAATCTTTGGTTAAAAATTTCCCAACCCATGGACTGACTACTTGGATGATCATCCAAACCTTCTATGCAGGACTAAATTTTTCTTCGCGGAATTTATTGGATTCAGCTACTGGAGGTACCTTTATGTCCATCACTCTTGGTGAAGCAACAAAGCTTCTTGATAATATGATGATCAACTACTCTGAATGGCACACGGAAAGAGCTCCACAAGGTAAGAAGGTAAATTCTGTCGAAGAAACTTCTTCCTTGAGTGATAAGATTGATGCTATTATGTCTATGCTTGTGAATGATAGGACTAATATTGATCCTAATAATGTTCCATTAGCTTCATTGGTTGCACAAGAAGAACATGTTGATGTGAACTTCATTAAAAATAATAATTTCAACAACAATGCTTACCGGAACCATTCTAGTAACAACTATAGGCCATATCCTTATAATAATGGCAACGGCAATGGTAATTCTTATGGGAATTCTTACAACAATAATAGGAGTTCACCCCCTGGACTTGAAGCCATGCTTAAAGAATTTATTAGTACACAAACTGCTTTTAACAAATCTGTTGAAGAAAAGCTTGGGAAAATTGATATACTTGCTTCTAAAGTCGATAGTCTTGCTGCTGATGTTGATCTTTTGAAATCGAAAGTTTTGCCTAATGAAAATCATCATAACAAAATTGTTACTACAGCAAATGCCATCCAAGTTAGAATTAATGAGAATATAAGATTAATGGCTGAACTGCGTGCTAGGTGGGATAGAGAAGAAAATGAAAAACTAGCTAAAGAGAAGAATGTAGCTAAAGTTTGGACCATTACCACCACTAGTAATGCTAATGCTACACATGTTGCTGCACCTCCTACTATTAATAATAAAAGAATTGGTGTTAGCAATGTTTCCACTTCTAATGCAAAGCGCGAGAAACTGCCTAAAACTGCTAAAACTGCTGAAACTGCCTGTGATAAAGCTGCTGAATTTTTTTCCAACATTGGGGATGATGATCCCATTACTTTAGATTATAATGGTTTGAATTTTGATGATTGCCACATCTCTGAAGCTATAAATTTCTTGCAAAAACTTGTTAAAAGTCCTAATGCTAGTGCTATAAATTTGGCTTTCACACATCATATTACAAATGCTCTCATAAAAGCTAGAGAAGAGAAACTAGAGCGCGAAGCCTCTATTCCTAGAAAGCTAGAGGATGGTTGGGAGCCCATCATTAAGATGAAGGTTAAAGATTTTGATTGTAATGCTTTATGTGATCTTGGTGCAAGTATTTCTGTTATGCCTAAGAAAATTTATAATATGCTTGACTTGCCACCGCTGAAAAATTGTTATTTGGATGTTAATCTTGCTGATCATTCTACAAAGAAACCTTTTGGGAAAGTTGATAATGTTCGCATTACCGTTAACAATAACCTTGTCCCCGTTGATTTTGTTGTCTTGGATATTTAATGCAATGCATCTTGTCCCATTATATTGGGAAGACCTTTTCTTCGAACTGTTGGTGCTATCATTGATATGAAGGAAGGTAATATTAAATATCAATTTCCTCTCAAGAAAGGTATGGAACACTTCCCTAGAAATAGAATGAAGTTACCTTTTGATTCTATTATTATAACGAATTATGATGTTGACACTTCGTCTCTTGATAATACTTGATACACACTTTCTGCGCCTAGCTGAAAGGCGTTAAAGAAAAGCGCTTGTGGGAGACAACCCATATTTTTACCTACAGTACTTTGTTTTTATTTTGTGTCTTGGAAGTTGTTTACTACTGTAGCAACCTCTCCTTATCTTAGTTTTGTGTTTTGTTGTGCCAAGTAAAGTCTTTGATAGAAAAGTAAGTACTAGATTTGGATTACTGCGCAGTTCCAGATTTCTTTGCTGTCACGAATCTGGGTCTACCTCCCTGTAGGTAGCTCAGAAAATTAAGCCAATTTACGTGCATGATCCTCAGATATGTACTCAACTTTCATTCAATTTGGGCATTTTCATTTGAGCAAGTCTGGTGCCATTTTAAAATTCGTCAATACGAACTGTTCTGTTTTGACAGATTCTGCCTTTTATTTCGCATTGCCTCTTTTGCTATGTTGGATGAATTTCTTTGATCCATTAATGTCCAGTAGCTTTATGCAATGTCCAGAAGTGTTAAGAATGATTGTGTCACCTCTGAATATGTTAATTTTTATTGTGCACTAACCCTCTAATGAGTTGTTTCGAGTTTGGTGTGGAGGAAGTTTTCAAGGATCAAGAGAGGAGTATGATGCAACATGATCAAGGAGAGTAAAAGCTCTAAGCTTGGGGATGCCCCGGTGGTTCACCCCTGCATATTCTAAGAAGACTCAAGCGTCTAAGCTTGGGGATGCCCAAGGCATCCCCTTCTTCATCGACAACATTATCAGGTTCCTCCCCTGAAACTATATTTTTATTCCATCACATCTTATGTGCTTTGCTTGGAGCGTCGGTTTGTTTTTGTTTTTTGTTTTGTTTGAATAAAATGGATCCTAGCATTCACTTTATGGGAGAGAGACACGCTCCGCTGTAGCATATGGACAAGTATGTCCTTGGTTTCTACTCATAGTATTCATGGCGAAGTTTCTCCTTCGTTAAATTGTTATATGGTTGGAATTAGAAAATGATACATGTAGTAATTGCTATAAATGTCTTGGGTAATATGATACTTGGCAATTGTTGTGCTCATGATTAAGCTCTTGCATCATATACTTTGCACCCATTAATGAAGAAATACATAGAGCATGCTAAAATTTGGTTTGCATATTTGGTTTCTCTAAGGTCTAGATAATTTCTAGTATTGAGTTTGAACAACAAGGAAGACGGTGTAGAGTCTTATAATGTTTTCAATATGTCTTTTATGTGAGTTTTGCTGCACCGGTTCATCCTTGTGTTTGTTTCAAATAAGCCTTGCTAGCCTAAACCTTGTATCGAGAGGGAATACTTCTCATGCATCCAAAATACTTGAGCCAACCACTATGCCATTTGTGTCCACCATACCTACCTACTACATGGTATTTTCCGCCATTCCAAAGTAAATTGCTTGAGTGCTACCTTTAAACAATTCAAAATTTATTACCTCTGATTTGTGTCAATGTTTTATAGCTCATGAGGAAGTATGTGGTGTTTATCTTTCAATCTTGTTGGGCAACTTTCACCAATGGACTAGTGGCTTCATCCGCTTATCCAATAATTTTGCAAAAAGAGCTGGCAATGGGATTCCCAGTCCCAAATTAATTAATAAAAATAGACACTCCTCCATGGTATGTGATTGATTGGACGGCACCCGAAGGATTCGGTTAGCCATGGCTTGAGAAAGCAAAGGTGGGGAGGAGTGTCATCATAATAAAACTAAAATGAAAAGGCACTCCTTCATGGTATGAGATTGTTGGCAGGCACCCGAAGGATTCGGTTAGCCATGGTTCGTGAAAGAAAGGTTGGAAGGAGTGCCACACAAAAATAAAATAAAATGGGAGCCGCTCTTTGAAGGTTTGTCTGGCAAGGGGGTTAGAGTGCCCACTACCATTCGTTGACAACAACAAACACCTCTCAAAATTTTACTTTTATACTCTCTATATGTTTTCAAAATCAAAGCTCTAGCACAAATATAGCAATCGATGCTTTTCCTCTATGGAGGACCATTCTTTTACTTTCAATGTTGAGTCAGTTCACCTATTTCTCTCCACCTCAAGAAGCAAACACTTGTGTGAACTGTGCATTGATTCCTACATACTTGCTTATTGCACTTATTATATTACTCTATGTTGACAATATCCATGAGATATACATGTTATGAGTTGAAAGCAACCGCTGAAACTTAATCTTCTTTTGTGTTACTTCAATGCCTTTACTTTGAATTATTGCTTTATGAGTTAACTCTTATGCAAGACTTATTGATGCTTGTCTTGAAGTGCTATTCATGAAAAGTCTTTGCTATATGATTCACTTGTTTACTCATGTCATATACATTCACTGGTGGAAAAACAGGCTTCGGGTGAGCCCCATAAGTCGCGATGCTGCAGGAACCGCGACTAATGGTACCTTTAGTCGTGGTTCGGGAGGAGAACCGCGACCAAAGGCCTGGGCCCAGGCGCTCGGTGGCCAGCCGGTGCACGTGGGGGGTCTTTAGTCGCGGTTGGCCCCCGAAGGCCTTTAGTCGCGGTTGGCCAGGCCAACCGGGACTAAAGCCCCTCCCCTATATATACCCATCCAGCAGCCAACACTTAGCCATTTGGTGCCATTCTCTTCACAAGCTTCACAAGTGGGTGTTAGGTTTGCTTTTGGTTCCTCTTATGCACATAAGGTGTTTGATGAAATGCCCCAAGAGCATGAAACAAACATGATATGAAGTGTTGGAGCCACACTTGAGCTTTCTCATTTATTTTTTCCTCCTCGATCGCGGTTAGCAACTTGAACCTTTGATGTGTCGTTGATAAAATGTGCATGTGTGTGTAGTTCATTGTTTAATTTATATTGTTTGTAGCTAGTTAGTTTAACAAATGCATGATGGTTAATTATATATTTTATATTATAATAATGCAGATGAATCGACAATGGATGTACGGTAACCGACTCTCCGGCGAGTTCAGTGCGGGTTTGAAAGATTTCCTCGTAGTGGCTAATGCGAACAAGCAGGGGGGTTTTGTTATCTGTCCATGTGTTAAATGTAAGAATCAGAAGGGTTACTCTTCCTCAAGAGATGTTCACATGCACCTGCTTCGGCACGGTTTCATGCCAAGCTATAATTGTTGGACCAAGCATGGAGAAAGAGGGGTTATAATGGAAGAAGATGAAGAAGGGGATGATTTCATCGATGAAAGCTATCTTGCTCATTTCGGTGATACTTTCATGGAGGATGCTGAAGGTGAAGGGGAAGGTGAAGGGGAAGGTGAAGAAGAGGCACGTGATGATCCCGTTGATGATCTTGGTCTGAACATTGCTGATGCACGGAGACGCTGCGAAACCGAAAAAGAGAGGGAGAATTTGGATCGCATGTTAGAGGATCACAGAAGGCGCCGTACTCGGATGCGATGATGGTCCGAAAAAGCTGGGCTGCACACTGGATTTGCCGAGATGGAAGGCACAGCAGGTGTAGCTGACTCGGCATTTGAAAACTTGCTGAAAATGTTGAAGAATATGTTTCCAAAGAATAACGAGTTGCCCGCCACTACGTACGAAGCAAAGAAGGTTGTCCGCCCTCTAGGTTTAGAGGTTCGAAGATACATGCATGCATCAACGATCGCATCCTCTACCGTGGTGAATACGAGAATTTGAATGAATGCCCGGTATGCACCGCATTGCGTTATAAGATCAGAGGCGATGACCCTGGTGACGATGTTGAGGGCCGTAAACCCGTGAAGAGGGTTCCCGCCAAGGTGATGTGGTATGCTCCTATAATACCACGGTTGAAACGTCTGCTCAGAACAAAGAGCATGCCAAGTTGTTGCGATGGCACAAAGAGGACCGTAAGTCGGACGGGAGTTGAGACACCCCGCAGATGGAACGCAATGGAGAAAGATCGACAGAGAGTTCAAAGATTTTGCACTGACGCAAGGAACATAAGATTTGGTCTAAGTACGGATGGCATGAATCCTTTTGGCGAGCAGAGCTCCAGCCATAGCACCTGGCCCGTGACTCTATGCATCTACAACCTTCCTCCTTGGTTGTGCATGAAGCGGAAGTTCATTATGATGCCGTTGCTCATCCAAGGTCCGAAGCAACCCAGCAACGACATCGATGTGTACCTAAGGCCATTAGTTGATGAACTTTTACAGCTGTGGGGCAGACCTGGTGTCCGTGTGTGGGATGAGCACAAAGAAGAGGAATTTGACCTACGAGCGTTGCTTTTCGTAACCATCAACGATTGGCCTGCTCTTAGTAACCTTTTGGGACTCACAAATAAGGGATACAATGCATGCACGCACCGCTTACATGAGACCGAAAGTGTACATTTGCCAAATTGTAAGAAGAACGTGTACCTTGGGCATCGTCGATTTCTTCCGAAAGGTCATCCAAGAAGAAAGAAAGGCAAGCATTACAACGGCAAGGCAGATCACCGGCCGAAGCCTCATGGAACACACCGGTGCTGAGGTATTTGATATGGTCAAGGGTTTGAAAGTCATCTTTGGAAAGGGTCCTGGCGGACAATCAGTTCCGAAGGGAGCCGACGGGCACGTAGCCATGTGGAAGAAGAAATCTATATTCGGGAGCTAGAATATTGGAAAGTCCTAGAAGTCCGCTCTGCAATCGACGTGATGCACGTTACGAAGAATATTTGCGTGAACATCCTAAGCTTCTTGGGCGTGTATGGGAAGTCAAATGATACAAAGGAAGCACGGCAGACCAGCAAAGTTTGAAAGACCCCGATGACCTCGCATCCGGAACGGTTTCAAGGTCGTGCCAGCTACGCTCGACCAAAGAAGAGAAGGTCATCTTTTTTGAATGCCCGAGCAAGATGAAGGTCCCGTCAGATTCTCGTCCAATATAAAGGGAATAATAAACATGGCGGAGAAAAAGTTCCAAAACCTGAAGTCTCACGACCGCCACGTGATTATGACGCAATTGCTTCCGATTGCTTTGAGGGGCTCCTGCCGGAAAATGTTCGAGTAGCCATTGTGAAGCTATGTGCATTCCTCAATGCAATCTCTCGTAAGGTAATCAATCCGGAAGTTCTACCACGGTTACGTAACGATGTGATCCAATGTCTTGTCGGTTTCGAGTTGGTGTTCCCGCCATCCTTCTTCAATATTATGACGCACCTCCTGGTTCACCTAGTCGATGAGATTTCCATTCTCGGTCCTGTATTTCTACACAATATGTTCCCCTTCGAGAGGTTCATGGGAGTATTAAAGAAATATGTTCGTAACCGTGCTAGGCCGAGAAGGAAGCATCGCCAAGGGCTATGAAAATGAGGAGGTAATTGAGTTTTGTGTTGACTTTGTTCCCGACCTTAAGCCGATTGGTCTTCCTCAATCGCGGCACGAGGGGAGACTAAGTGGAAAAGGCACGATCGGAAGGAAATCAATGATATGTATGGACGGCCATTCTCTCGATCGAAGCACACCACACGCTTCGACCAATTCCAGCTTGGTGGCTCCGTACTTTGAGAAACACAAGAATATTTTACGCTCGGACAACCCCGGGAAGCTTGAATCCTGGATTAGGAAGGCCCACATGGAGACTTTCGGCAGCTTGGTTGAGAAAACATTTAATGAGTGACAATAAGGTTGTAGATCAGCCGTACATGTTGGCCAAGACACCATCTTCGACTATAACGACTTTCCAAGGGTACGAGATAAATGGGAATACATTTTACACGATCGCCCAAGATAAAAAGAGCACCAACCAAAACAGTGGTGTCCGCTTTGATGCAAAGAACCGAGAATGGGCAAAAGGTCACATATTATGGTTACATAGAGGAGATATGGGAACTTGACTATGGACCCTCCTTTAGGGTCCCTTTGTTCCTGTGCAAATGGTTCAAGCTAACGGGAGGTGGGGTAAAGGTGGACCAGCAATACGGAATGACAATGGTGGATTTCAACAATCTTGGTTATCTTGACGAACCATTCGTCCTAGCGAAAGATGTCGCTCAGGTTTTCTATGTGAAGGACATGAGTAGCAAACCGAGGAAACGGAAAGATAAGAAAACGATCAGTACATCATGCGATGATTCAAAGCGCCACATTGTTCTTTCAGGGAAAAGAAACATCGTGGGAGTGGAGGACAAGACAGACATGTCGTAAGATTATAATATGTTTGCTGAAATTCCGCCCTTCAAAGTGAACACCGACCCAAGCATTAAGTTAAATGATGAGGATGCTCCATGGATACGGCACAATCGTAAGCAAGCAGGGACACAAGGGAAGAAATGATGTGTAATAATTTATTAATTGTACCAAACTTTGTTGAATGAATCATGTGAATTATATTACCCGTGATGTGTTTGGTGTCCATTTTCGAATGATTCAATTGACTCGAGATAGCACCGATGATACATGAAATTTGGAGTGACTAAGTCATACTCCCCGCATACATGAAATTTGGAGTGACTAAGTCATACTCCCGCATACATGAAATTTGGAGTGACTAAGTCATACTCCCGCATATAGGAAATTTGGAGTGACTAAGTCATACTCCCGCATACATGAAATTTGGAGTGATTTAGTCATACTCCCGCCTAGGCGTATAATATGCATACTCGTAGTCTTCATAGCCACCGCCGTTGTACCGGTAGTCGTCGCCTTCTAAGTTGCCGGCGTCGCTGCCGCTGCTGTCGTCGCTGTCGTCGGGCGGCGCTCGTGGCTCGAATCGAGGGTAGCGCAGCGGGGGATATCGCCGGCCGTGATGTAGTCCATGACGCTCTGCAGAGTCCGGCCGTACCACCATAGCCGACGGCCGGCCTCGTGGAAGTTTCCAGGAGGCAGACCGTCCTCCTCATACCTGGCGAGCGCCCTCTCACGCCGATTGATGAAGAAGGCGTCCCAAGTATGCTGGTTATCGGGATGCCAGCGGGGATTCATCCGCTGCTCCGGCGTGAGGTCGAGGTAGTAGTGGTTCGTGATGGCCGCCCGGCGCGCAGTACCCTGAGGGACGGGAGGGACCGGCACGCCGCCGGCGCTTAGGCTCCAGCCGGCAGGGACGCGGTAGCCCGGAGGGCAAGGGTAGTTCGAGGCGCAAAGCTCCTCCACCTGCTGGTAGGTTAGAGTGGGTGCGGCGGAGGCCATGAGAGAGTGATGAGAGATTGTAGAGATGTGATGTTGGCCAAGCCGGGCTACCTATATGTAGTGACAAATGGCGGGAAAAATGGGAGCGGGAAGACATGAGGCGGGAAGAAAGAGGCGGGGAGAAAGTGGCGGGAAGAAATTGGCGGGAAGAAAGAGGCCGGAAGAAATTGGCGGGAAACAATTGGCGGGAAGAAAGAGGCGGGAAGACAAGGAAGAAATGGCGGGAAGACGAGGAGGGAAGAGGGGGTCGGCGGAAAGAGGCGGGAAGAGGGGGCCAACGAACTTTTGAATTGAATTAATTTTATTTTTATGAATTTTTGATAATTTGTATTTTTAAGATTTTGAATTGAATTAGTTTTATTTTTCTGAATTTTTTGATATATTATATGTATTTTTAAGATTTTGAATTGAATTAGTTTTATTTTTCTGAATTTTTTGATATATTATTTGTATTTTTAAGATTTTTAAATGAATTAGTTTTATTTTTCTAAATTTTTTGATATATTATTTGTATTTTTAAGATTTTTAAATGAATTAGTTTTAATTTTCTGAATTTATTGATATATTATATGTATTTTTCAGATTTTGAATTGAATTAGTTATATTTTTCTGAATTTATTGATATATTATATGTATTTCCAACATTTTGAAAATGAAAATAAATTTTGAAAAGGACCTTTAGTCGCGGTTGGCCTGGCCAATCGCGACTAAAGGTTAATTCCGCGGGAACGCTGGAATTCGGCGAAACGCTTTGGTCGCGGTTGGTGTGGCTAACCGCGACTAAAGGTACCTTTAGTCGCGGTTGGCCACACCAACCGGCGACCAAAGGTCGCTCCCTATATATAGCGCGCCCGAACCGCCGCCGCCCATCTTCTTCTCCGCGCGGTTTTCGTCGAATCTCTCCCAGCCGCTGCCACCGCCAACGTCGCCGCGCCAACGCTGACGCTTGCCGCTGATCGCCGACGCCGACCGCCGACGACGCCGCCGCCCCGCCCTTCGACGCCGACGCGCCGACGTGTGTACGTCTCCTCGCGCGCGCCGCCGGCCGCGTCGCTCGTCCCGCATGCATGCGCGCGCCGCCGCCCGGCCCGCACGCGCCACCGCCGCGCACACGCGCTGCAGCGCGCGCCGCGACGCTGCCGTGCAGCGCTGCTGCCGCACTTCGCCGCACGCGCCGCCCCGGCCGGCCACACACGCGCACGTTACAGAGAGGGAGAGAAAGAGAGATCGAGAGGGCGCCGCCGAATTTTTTTTCTTTTTTTTATGTTTTGTTTGTTATTTTTAATTTTAACTATGCTTAACAAAACTTTGTAATTAACTTCACAAAAACTTAAAACTTAAAACTTTGTAATTAACAAACTTAAAACTTAATAAAATTAACTTAACTAAAAAATTTACTTAACAAAAAATTAACTTAACTAAATTTTGACTTTAAAATTAAAACTTAACAATTTTGTCTACAAATTTTTGACTTAATAAATATGACTTAAATTTTACAAGAACTCAAAATAACTTAACATATTATTTGTATTTTTTCACTTTTAAAAGAACTCAAAATTTGACTTAAAAATTTGTCTTAAATTTTTTGACTTAACTAAAATTTGACTTAACCACCGCGCGAATACGGAGGGGGCCGGCAGCGCTCGTCGCCCCCTCCGTATACGCGTGGTGTTTTTTTGGGATCGAGAGGGGGCGGCGAGGGTTATGTGTCCTCGTCACCGCCACCGCCCTTTCGCCACCGGCCTTTCGCCACCACCACCGTTCTCTCGGTCACGCGATCACTGCGTCCCCCCTCTCGCCTCCCTCGTCGCCCTCTCTCTTTATATGTAGAAGAGATGTGATAATGCTGGCATATACACAATTAATTTGTTTTGACTACATGTTTTCAGGACTGACATATGGCGGACGATAGAGCTGACCCGATTCTGGACAACTATGATCCGGACGCTGAAGACCATATGTTCGGCATCATAAATGGCGATATTCCATTTGTGCCGACTCCGAGAAGAAGAAGATGATATCCCTTCTTATCTGAACCTTGAGGGTGAAGATGAAGGGCGCCGTCAGCAAGATGATGCCGAAGAAACGTCGATAAACGACGATCTTCAATTGGAAGTAGCAACCACCTCCGGCGCCGAGGTATATATATATACATATTGAGCGTCTGGTGATACAACTAACTGATTTGAATAAATGTGTGTGTACTAACGCGCGCGACTCGTTTTCTTATTTTAGCCCTCGGCCGGATCGTCGAAAAAATCGAGTACGTCGTCAAAGCGTGGCGCAACCAAGACGATGAAAGCAGGAGAAACATGCACCATCGATGTTGTCGACGAAGCAACCGGCAGGCCGCTGGAGCCCAGCAAGAACGCCACCAAGTTTGTCAGCCAATGCGGAGCCGTTGTTAGAGACAACGCCTCGATCACCCGCCAGGAGTGGAATGAGCCAAAGAAGGCACGTGTTGGTTTCACTTTTGTCGATAAGAGAGAAAAAAAAAATTGCTTCAACAAGCTTATGGAACATTTCGTTCTACCTCCGGAATACCGCAAATACGATGAGGAGGGTAACAAGATTGCGGAAAACAAGAAGAGGCGCAAGCTAGTCAAACAGTTCGCTCTTTCTAGGATGGCCAACGCATTCCGGAAATACAAGCAAAATCTAGCCCATGACTTTGTCAACCAGGGCAAGACTCCGGATTTCAAAGGACAATATGAGAAACTGCAACATGATTGGCCAGAATTTGTGAAGCAAAAGAAATCGGAGCAGTTCCTTGAACTATCGAAAAAAATAAGGAAAATGCGGCCAAGAAGGAGTACAATCATAAAATGGGGCCAGGAGGGTATCGCTTTTGGCAGCCTAAGTGGGAGAAGATGGAGAACGAGCTGAGGGCGCGAGGAATCCGTCCAGTGCGGAGGATGGGACCCAAGGGCCAAAAGCTGGTGGTACGGGCATGGGGGATCGCTGAACCCGGAGACAGGGGAGTGTGTTTATCAGGGCAAAATAATTACACCCACCCAAAAGCTTATTGAGGCAATGAGGGAGGCTCAAGAGGGGAGGATCAGGTTCAACAGAGAGAACGACGCCCTGACAAAAGCCCTCGGGAATCCTGAACACGGAGGACGTATACGAGGCATGGGGCCCATTCCGTGGAAAATAGGGTTCCCCGTAACGATGACCCGTACGGTTACGTAAGCCGTAAGAGAAAGATGGATCGGGATGCGGATGTTGTGGCGAAGTTGGTAACGGAAATGGATGTGATGAAGAAAACCGTGAGTGTACTAGTCGCCGAAAGAGATGCAGCTCGGGCGCGAGATGCTGAAGATCATCCAATGGATCTCGGAAGCCAGCAGCGGAGAAGAAGCAGCGTGGCTTCCACGGAGGCCTCACCGGCTGGTGCACCGACGATAGAAATTACTGCACCGGAGCCTCTGGTGGTCGAAATTACTGCACCGGAGCCTCCTCGCTACCCCGTGGACGATATAAAGGAGATGAAAGCATGTCATCTCGTATTATCCTATCGGGAACATGTCCATGAAGGTAGCCATCGGCAGTGCTTTACCACTGGAGCACTCCACCACAACAACCCCATTCAAGATGGCTATGCTCGTGTCACGGTGGAGGAGATAGTCCAAGGGTTTGAGGACCTGGACATTGACATTGCTACACCTGAAGGGGTGAAAAGACTTGGAGATGTCAAGCGCCAGTTCATTCTATGGCAGAAGAAATTTATCAAGTTTCCAGGCGAGGCGCCAACAAGTCCACCCCCGTACGGTGGTGGTGGTGGCGGTGGCGGTGACGGTGGCGGTGGCGGTGGCGGTGACGGTGGCGGTGGCGGTGACGGTGGCGGTGGTGCTTCACCTAATACACCTCATTCACGTCAGCCCGACGCCGCCCCCGCCTCCTCGTCCGGCGGGTGATCGACACCGGTACCGCCCCAATCCACCTCCGGCGAAGAAGCGTACAGTCCCGGATTATTAACCCGGACCCTTACGTACCTAAGAAAACAAAGGTACCGGAGGTATCACTGAAGCCTCTCCCCAGGAGGTCTTGGGAAAGTAGTGCCGAGGAAGTCGAGGCGGGCGCGGCTGCTGATTTAGAGAAATGGAAGGCGAGCGTCAAGAAGAAAATAGAGGGCGAGCCCAAGCCGATATTCTCGACAAGGAAAAGCAAAGTGGGCTAAGTCATTTTTGAACACACCGTCCCAAGCCGCGAAGAATCTGCTCGACGACTATTTACGTGAACTTCGTAGGCAAGCACTCGCGTTCAAGAACAGGAAAGAGTTGGCGGAGAAGAAAGCCTTGAAGGACGAGGCCGAGTCAAAATTAGAAAGGGGGAAAGAAGTTGCCCAGCTCGGGGAACAAAGTAAACAATCGATCGCCCCGCTCATAGTGCAAGCCGCCGATCCGGATGCCCCCGATATCATAGCAGCTGCGGCAAAGACATGGATTGACCGTAACGAGTGCCGAGAGAACAAGCGGCCGAGTTAGGTATCACTCTTCGTGCACTCGCTAGGCCTTGATGAGGCGCCAATGAAGGACGTAGTATTTACATATGTGAAGAATGGCCCTCTCGTCGAGCCTGCGCAGAAGAGGATCTACCTCGACAAATGCTAGGTCTCGCTAAATTGGTACAAGGGTTACATAAAACATAAAAACGCCAAAGAGTATATCTATGCGGAAGTTAGATATGAGCATCACTTCAAACATTACCGGGTACAAATTCCTCTCGAGTGAATTGTTCCAGCTGTTCAATCTGCGCGACCTCGACAAATCTATCATCGCTGCTACGTTCGTAAGTGATTTATTAATTTCTACCCCATCTCGTTCATTGCCGGCCTGCACTATATATATATATATATATATATATTTATATATATTGTCCTAACTTTCTTGTTGTGTACGCTATATATTATGCGTAATGAAGACGCGGGAAATGCGAATACGGAACATCCATGATGTTGGGTACATTGACCCACACATCGTTAATTCATATGTGTTAGAACACCACCCCGCCGACGTGGAGGATGACCTGTGGCGGTTTATTAGAAAACAGCAACAGAAAAGTGATATTCTATTTCCTTACCATTTTGGGTGAGTGTTTCTGTCTTGAGCACATTCTCTTTTGTTTATGGTATGTGGCTAATCGATGAGTTATGCATGATCGTGCATGTATCGTGTCCGCAGGTTCCACCGGATTCTTATGGTAATTAAAGTTCAGACCTCCTCGGTTCTCGTCCACGACTCTCTGAATATGGATCCGGCGCTTTGGGGCGACATGAGAAAAATGATGCAAAAGTAATTATTTTCATTCATTTGCGCTCTATATCGATCGGCCTATTTCGTTCATCATTTCCTAATATCAAGTAACTAATTAATAACTCTCTTGTTTATTTAATTTTCTTTGCCTCGTAGGGTTTGGAGACGGTTCGTAGATACCAAGGTCGGTGAATTCAAAAAGGAGCTACATTTTAAAATGGCAAGGCGGACGATCGGGGATATTCAGCCACCGGGGACCAATCTATGTGGATACTATGTTTGTGAGAGGATCCGGAGATACCGCAATGAGCGGGACCAGACGTGTGAGAACAACATCCCGAGATATAACCTCCGAAGACGCTTAGTCCGTAAGCTCGTCTCCGACCACTTCAAGAGGAACTAGCTGGATGGTTGGCGAGGGAAGTCATCGATCCTAGAGGAGAACACTATTACGATGACGTAGAACTTTATATGCACCAGAATTTGTAACTAACTTGTTCAAAATTGTATATGGTCATCCGATATTGAATATATATTGTATATGGTCATCCGATATTGAATATATATTGTATATTCCTCTTGAATTCTTTTTGGTTCTAATTTCAAATTTGTTTGAAATTGTACATTCATATGCATGTATGTATACAAGATCCGTAGAATATGTGAAACTCCTTCAAAATTAAAACCCAAAAGAAATAAAACAATACAAATTAAAAAGAAACCAGATTTAGGGGGAGGGGGCTAAAACCCTAAACCTCGCGGAGGCCTTTAGTCGCGGTTGGCCGTAAGAACCGCGACTAAAGGTCCTCCGCCCTGGCGCTCCCCTGCGGCCCACGTGGACGGGCCTTTAGTCGCGGTTCGTAAGGAACCGCGACTAAAGGGGGGGGGGGCCTTTAGTCGCGCTGCTTTGGTCGCGGTTGGGCCACCGCGACTAATGGCAGTTGCCAACCGCGACCAAAGCCCTTTTTTCCACCAGTGATTGTTTTGATCGCTGCATTCACTACATATGCTTTACAAATAGTATGATCAAGATTATGATGGCATGTCACTCCAGAAATTATCTGTGTTATCGTTTTACCTGCTCGGGACGAGCAGAACTAAGCTTGGGGATGCTGATACGTATCCGACGTATCGATAATTTCTTATGTTCCATGCCACATTATTGATGTTATCTACATGTTTTATGCACACTTTATGTCATATTCGTGCATTTTCTGGAACTAACCTATTAACAAGATGCCGAAGTGCCAGTTGCTGTTTTTGGTTTCAGAAATCCTAGTAACGAAATATTTTCGGAATTGGACGAAATCAACGCCCAGGGGCCTATTTTGCCACGAAGCTTCCAGAAGTCCGAAGAGGAGACGAAGTGGGGCCACGAGGAGCCCAAACCATAGGGCGGCGCGCCCCCCCCCCCTTGGCCGCGCGACCCTGTGGTGTGGGGCCCCCGTGCCGCCTCTTGACCTGCCCTTCCACCTACAAATAGCCTCCGTCGCGAAACCCCCAGTACCGAGAGCCACGATACGGAAAACCTTCCAGAGACGCCGCCGCCGCCGATCCCATCTCGGGGTATCCAGGAGATCGCCTCCGGCACCCTGCTGGAGAGGGGAATCATCTCCCGGAGGACTCTACGCCGCCATGGTCGCCTCCGGAGTGATGTGTGAGTAGTCTACCCCTGGACTATGGGTCCATAGCAGTAGCTAGATGGTTGTCTTCTCCCCATTGTGCTATCATTGTCGGATCTTGTGAGCTGCCTAACATGATCAAGATCATCTATCTGTAATTCTATATGTTGCGTTTGTTGGGATCCGATGAATAGAGAATACTTGTTATGTTGATTATCAAAGTTATATCTATGTGTTGTTTATGATCTTGCATGCTCTCCGTTACTAGTAGATGCTCTGGCCAAGTAGATGCTTTTAACTCCAAGAGGGAGTATTTATGCTCGATAGTGGGTTCATGCCTGCATTGACACCTGGGACAGTGACAGAAAGTTCTAAGGTTGTGTTGTGCTGTTGCCACTAGGGATAAAACATTGATGCTATGTCTAAGGATGTAGTTGTTGATTACATTACGCACCATACTTAATGCAATTGTCTGTTGCTTTGCAACTTAATACTGGAGGGGGTTCGGATGATAACCTGAAGGTGGACTTTTTAGGCATAGATGCAGTTGGATGGCGGTCTATGTACTTTGTCGTAATGCCCAATTAAATCTCACTATACTCATCATGATATGTATGTGCATGGTCATGCTCTCTTTATTTGTTAATTGCCCAACTGTAATTTGTTCACCCAACATGCTGTTTATCTTATGGGAGAGACACCTATAGTGAACTGTGGACCCCGGTCCAATTCTCTTTACTGAAATACAATCTACTGCAATACTTGTTCTACTGTTTTCTGCAAACAATCATCTTCCACACAATACGGTTAATCCTTTGTTACAGCAAGCCGGTGAGATTGACAACCTCACTGTTTCGTTGGGGCAAAGTACTTTGGTTGTGTTGTGCAGGTTCCACGTTGGCGCCGGAATCCCTGGTGTTGCGCCGCATTACATCCCGCCGCCATCAACCTTCAACGTGCTTCTTGGCTCCTACTGGTTCGATAACCTTGGTTTCATACTGAGGGAAACTTGCCGCTGTGCGCATCATACCTTCCTCTTGGGGTTCCCAACGAACGTGTGTTGAACGTGTATCATTCCTCTTAATGAGAAAGGGAACAATTTTAATTTTATAATGTCACCATCTACATCTTTATATTTTTGCATTTCACATAGTTCAACAAAATTATTAAGATGGGCAGCAGCATCATCAGAACTAACACCAGAAAATTGCTCTCGCATAACAAGATTCAGTAAAGCAGGTTTAATTTCAAAGAATTCTGCTGTAGTAGCAGGTGGAGCAATAGGTGTGCATAAGAAATCATTATTATTTGTGGTTGTGAAGTCACACAACTTAGTATTTTCAGGGGTGGCCATTTTAGCAGTAGTAAATAAAGCAAACTAGATAAAGTAAATGCAAGTAACTAATTTTTTTGTGTTTTTGATATAGCAAACAAGATAGCAAATAAAGTAAAACTAGCAACTAATTTTTTTGTATTTTGATTTAGTGCAGCAAGCAAAGTAGTAAATAAAACTAAGCAAGACAAAAACAAAGTAAAGAGATTGGGAAGTGGAGACTCCCCTTGCAGCGTGTCTTGATCTCCCCGGCAACGGCGCCAGAAAAAGAGCTTGATACGCGTACAACACGCGCCCGTTGGAAACCCCAAGAGGAAGGTGTGATGCGTACAGCGGCAAGTTTTCCCTCAGTATGAAACCAAGGTTTATCGAACCAGTAGGAGCTAAGAAGCACGTTGAAGGTTGATGGCGGCGGGATGTAGTGCGGCGCAACACCAGGGATTCCGGCGCCAACGTGGAACCTGCACAACACAACCAAAGTACTTTGCCCCAACGAAACAGTGAGGTTGTCAATCTCACCGGCTTGCTGTAACAAAGGATTAGATGTATAGTGTGGATGATGATTATTTGCAGAAAACAAGAGAACAAGATTGCAAAGAGATTGTATTTCAAGATAGAGAATTGGACCGGGGTCCACAGTTCACTAGAGGTGTCTCTCCCATAAGATAAACAGCATGTTGGGTGAACAAATTACAGTTGGGCAATTGACAAATAAAGAGGGCATGACCATGCACATACATATTATGATGAGTATAGTGAGATTTAATTGGGCATTACGACAAAGTACATAGACCGCTATCCAAAGATGCATCTATGCCTAAAAAGTCCACCTTCGTGTTATCATCCGAACCCCCTCCAAAGTATTAAGTTGCTAACAACAGACAATTGCATTAAGTATTGCGCGTAATGTAATCGTGACTACATCCTTGAACATAGCACCAATGTTTTATCCCTAGTGGCAACAAAGCACATCCATAATCTTAGAGATTTCTCACTTCCCGCATTCACGGAGACATGAACCCACTATCGAGCATAAATACTCCCTCTTGGAGTTACAAGCATCTACTTGGCCAGAGCATCTACTAGTAACGGAGAGCATGCAAGATCATAAACAACACATAGACATAACTTTGATAATCAACATAACAAGTATTCTCTATTCATCGGATCCCAACAAACGCAACATATAGAATTACAGATAGATGATCTTGATCATGTTAGGCAGCTCACAAGATCCGACAATTAAGCACAATGGGGAGAAGACAACCATCTAGCTACTGCTATGGACCCATAGTCCAGGGGTAGACTACTCACACATCACTCCGGAGGCGACCATGGCGGCGTAGAGTCCTCCGGGAGATGATTCCCCTCTCCGGCAGGGTGCCGGAGGCGATCTCCTGAATCCCCCGAGATGGGATTGGCGGCGGCGGCGTCTCTGGAAGGTTTTCCGTATCGTGGTTCTCGGTACTGGGGGTTTCGCGACGGAGGCTTTAAGTAGGGGGAAGGGCAGGTCAGGAGGCGGCACGAGGGGCCCACACCACAGGGCCACGCGGCTAAGGGCCAGGCCGCGCCGCCCTAGGGTGTCGCCACCTCGTGGCCCCACTTCATCTCCTCTTCGGTCTTCTGGAAGCTTCGTGGCAAAATAGGACCCTGGGCGTTGATTTCGTCCAATTCCGAGAATATTTCGTTACTAGGATTTCTGAAACCAAAAACAGCAGAAAACAACAACTGGCACTTCGACATCTTGTTAATAGGTTAGTTCCAGAAAATGCACGAATATGACATAAAGTGTGCATAAAACATGTAGATAACATCAATAATGTGGCATGGAACATAAGAAATTATCGATACGTTGGAGACGTATCACATAGCCCCCGCACCGTTACCGCGCTCCGATTTGAACCGGGGATGGAGAGCCTCGCCGCCTCATCTCTGTCGCATCGCGCAGCCTGGAGGCGGAAACCCTAGCGATGGTAGCGTCTGTGGAGGCGGTCGCGCCTCCCTCGTCGCCCGCCGCCATCGTCGCGACCGAGGAGGCCGACGGGGGCGACACGGAGCAGGCCAGGACGCTCATCATCACCCTCAACCTGCTATCGTGCAACCTCCCATTGCCCCGCCGTGCTGCGCGCCGTATCGTCCATTTACCGCGGCGGTGATGAGGAGGACGAGGAAGAGGAAGGGGACGAGGAGGACGAGGAAGAGGAAGGGGACGAGGAGGGAGAGGAAGAGGAAGGGGACGAGGAGGAGGAAGGGGCGGCGACGGAGGGGAGCCCGCGAACACCACGTCCCGTGCGGGAGAGGTGCGTGTGGGCACTTCTTGGTAACAAATCAAACAATGTATGTGGTACAAAAATTACGAGGGAAAGGATTTACATGAATTTAGTGCAAAGTATGGGATCAATTGTGGCAATACAGTCGGAAGGGAACAAAACAAAGCAGCTCATGAGCTTGCAAGGCATGTCTGGACATCTCTGAACTAGGAAGTATGACATCACAACATTCCTAAACCTATCTCTCATGTACTCCTCGTATTTTGTATGAATGCTACTAATCTAAAATAAATATGATTATTGGAGGGATTATTTTCTCTAACACAAAGGGATTAGTTCCCAGCGAACAACAAGACCTTACATGGACCTTTTTTTTTTTTGGATTTTCCTCGTAGCTGGCTTGGAAAAAGCCATCATGGATATCGATTTAGTTACGCGATGAGTAATTTTGTGGAATACCAATTTCCTCATCCTTCAATTTGGTGGTGGAGTTTTAATAATCTAGAGAATAAGCCCTTCAAGTCTCGTACAACAACGAAGGTACAACCAATCAACATATTAATGAATCACTTTAAGTTAGGCTAAGAGAGCTAGGTTGCATGTCCACGTTCATCTTAAGCTACCTATATATAGCACCAATCGATGCAGAGTCCGGAGCATAGAGTCCCCCTTTCAAAAAAAAAAAAAAAACTATGTGTATATAGCTATTGTACACTTGTGGCTATAATTCACCATGTAGACTGATTTTAGGTTGGGGAGTGTATGTAAGAAACCAAGATTTATGAATTGGAGATATCAAGGAATCTTTTATAGCAAGCGGAGAATGTTTGCCTCTAGTATCTATCGTGATGCAAACACGACATCACATAGCATTGAGCCCTTCTCACGGAGTCAGCATGCTACTGCCTAGATTGGCCACCCTACGTTAGAGATGACCGAATATGTTAGCTGTTTGAGGATCTAGTAGGGATGTTTCCTGATCGCTAGCTCTACGCATGATCATGTCATCAAGGCGGTCCTTGCTCGTTGTGGTAGCCCCAAATTGGCTACACATATCTACACCGAGAAAATATCGAAGAAAGCAAACTCTAATCCATGGTACTAGTTCGTATACAATATTTTCCTTTTATTAGAGTATACATGAATTCAATTTATACTTAATTCCAACTAGCCATCATATTCTAGCGGGCTATAGGCCATAACGATAGCCTGCGAAAAAACCACACCATCTTTTAACGGGCTAATGCACTTAGCCGCAAATTTCTAAAAGGCTAACATGGCTATAACAGGGTACTTAAACTTATGCCTATGACTCAAGCAAAATAAGATGGTTGTTCCTCGAAACTTAATCAATCATATGATAGCAACAATTAGAATGGTCATTTGGTTTGGGAGGTGACTCAAACATGAGTCTAGATAGGATAGTATATCTATGAGAGTGAGAAAGTTGACCAAAAAAGTTTAGCATCAAAAAAATAGCTAGGTAGATACCACGTAGTACTTGCTGTGGAACTGATTGTAGAATTTGGTATCAAATCTACCAAGAAAAAGATGGTAGAATCACTTTCAAGAGCATAAAGGCACCCTTAGAACATGATACTATAATTAGTTTTAGTTGAACAATACTAAGGACACTAATCACATACATACGATATTGACTCTTGGTTCGCGGACCGGACATACGACACACACAGTACTGGCCAACAAATACCCAACCCTTGTTCTCCCACGCCACCCGTCTGAATTGCAATGTGACATTTGGCTTGTTCTCTCTGACCCTCAATCTTGCTCTTTGGACTACGATTTTGCTTATGGCGTCTTCCTTGGAGCTTTTCTCCTTGAAACTTCAAATGGCTTATGATGCTACTTTAGACTCGCTGGTTCTAGATGTTCGCACGGGTGCCGTCTCAACCGCAAAATTTTAACTACTAAATCTTCTTGCATGTTTGCCTTCCACCATAAGCTTGATGTAGCGTTTGCAACTCCGTCTTGGAAGAAATTTGTGGTGAATAAATGCCGCCTATTCACCTGGTTGGAAGGGAAACAACGTTTGTTCACCAATTTGCGCCACTTCTGGAGGGGTTTAGCAACGGATGCATGCCCGCGTTGTGCGTTGTCCAAATCTTCGGAGCATTTGTTCCTTCATTGCAGGTCTGTTCAACCATTCTGGAATGGTGTCCTGCTCTTCATACCGACGTTACTCTTTTCTCTTCCATTCAAGATTTGTGGGAAGGCGCCGAGCTGCACAAGGTCAGATCCACGGTTCTCATCGCAACTCTGTGGAATATATGGAAATGACATAATGCCAAAATCTTCAGGGACTTTGTCGAATCGGTGCCCCAGGTCTTCAAATGTTGTGCTTCAGACTTGGCTCTTCGGTCACATTGCTGTGTAGATCAAATTTGTAAATTTCTTCTTATGAATTCGAGTGCAAGGTTTGCCAATTTAGCTGCAAATGTAGAGCCGCAACTTGCAAATGTTTCAGAGCAGGTTATTTAGCTAGGTTTACATGTTTTCTTCTTTTTTAGGCAGATGGCAGCTGTATTTTTTCTCTTTCGGTGGAACTTGTGTTATTGCCTCAAAAAATAAAAAATAGTCCAGGCTAGCTTTTGCCTGCCATAGTTGCCCTCAATAAAGATATTTACTTGTGATTGCATACACCTAATATAACATAAACCTCTCAAAAATAGAAATATTTAAAGTGCCGTTTGTATCTGGTTGCCAAATCTACCCCAAAGGTGCTTAGGTCACTAGCAATATATAATGCCCTCTTTGCCACTAGGTTTAAAAGAAAACCTCAGTTTGAATCCCATAAGTGTGCAGTTTAACGGTTTAACAATGGATGAATTTGGAGTATCATATTTGGTACTGCCTCCGTTTCTTGAATACAAGGCCACTATGAAAATACATTTTTCATGTATACAAGGCTACTAACAATAATCAAGAAATATTGGTTAGATTTTTACATTGTAGGATGTTGCTCATTAATGTGAATGTTGCATGGATCCATAGAGAAAGGGACACCACACGCAACACATTTAATTAACCCGCAACACAAAATTATTTTCACATAATTAATCGTGTTATTTACTGGTTTTCAATTTTTTCTTGGTATTTGGAATTTGAGTTTGTGGTCTTGTATACAAGAACATAGGGAATATTAAATACTATATAGGACATTTTCGACGAGGAGACTACCCATGTTGTTATTTTCTTTTTTGCGCGAAGCTAGTTGTTATTTAAGTAATCAGTGTAAAAAAATCTAAAATAATATAGTCTTTACTGAAAAATGGCGCAATAATTTACAAGAACACACCAAGACCATTAGAATAGTACTATAATTCCCACACAGTCCCTTTCAATTGAACAAGTAGCAACTAGTGGGGACAGTAGTGACATCGTTTACTAGATCACAATGAACTCATGTAGGCATCTCAAACAATCGGATGGAAATTTGAGAATGATTTTCGGCTCAAATTGTCAAAGCTACCCCTTTTTGGAATGTGCTTAAGCCACCCAGTAATTCAATTCCTTACTTGCCATCGCATTTGGAAGAAAACCTCACACTGAAATCCATGAGTCATATCGGCTTAAATAAGAACAAAATTCGTGGTGTCATATTTGGTGTGAAATCCTATATAGGGCCCGTTTTGATAATTATTGGTCACAACATTTTTGTGACATATAAATATGCCCAGCTACATACTTACATCTTGGTCCCTACAGTAGCTACATTCTTAATTAATACTTAAGCCATGCTACAAATTCTCGAACAACAAGGTGTTGCACTGAAAACGCAATCACCTAACAAGGACGTGAGTACTAGTTGGACAAAGTACTTCGCATCTCACAGTTCCCCAGCATAAATATTTGCGGATCAATAGGACACAAATAAGCTCACACATTGCATGGAGTGATATAAAAAGAGGGGGATACGGTGAAAGTTAATCCACAATTCACTTATAAATATCCACACGGTAGGAAGATATTGATCATGCCAACAAAATATCAATACATGCAAAAAAGGGTTCATACAAAATTGGCATAGGAGGCATCATGAATTCAGCCATGGTGCAAGAGGCATGACATGGATCTTCAGTAAAGACAGCTAGATACAACATTTTGTGTAATGCTTGTCACATTGGGCATCACTGAGCTGCAGTGAACTCCGATGTATTTGACGGAGGCTATGGTTGTGTTAGGCTCGGGGAAGCCAATGGCTACACCAATCTTTTTGGACGAGAGAGTAGGATAGATGCATCGCCATGATGCAACCAAGGTAGTGCTGTTTGTCCGCCCAGCAGAGGGAGTGTTGCCATTTGTGTTTGGAAGAGCTTTTAAGGTGCATGGCTCTTGTTTCAGTGAAACATCGTCCTCATGAGGTGATTGTAATGCTTGTAAAAATCGAACTTCACCGATAACAATAACCAAGTTCGAATGTGTTATCCTAACTTAGTCTTAAAACTCTTTATATTGTGTTTTGCTGATAAGGTGTGAAAAAATCGGTAGACATAAACTCTACGTGTTTTTTTTCTTGTACAGCACAAGCACGAACCGGAAGGCTTCCTTTGGCTTAGCTCGGCCTACTGCGGGCCCTGCACGACCCGGCTCAGGCCCAGACGTCCGTTCCCTCGAACCCAGATCCGACCCAACCGGCCGGCCCGACCCGACCCGATCTGACGTATATTATCCCGACGCAGTATAGAAAAAAAACGAAGAAAAGGGAAACCTAGAAATTCCCCACCCGAAGCCCAACCCTCCCAGCCTCCCCGATCGATCGAAGCCGAAGGAGCTTCTCCCTCCCCCATCCATATCCTCTCTGACAACCCCGCGCAAAACATAAACACATCACATCCCCCAGTCGAGCAGTAAAGCCCCCGCACCGTTGCCGCGCTCCGATTTGAACCGCGGAGGGACCCTCGCCGCCCCGCCGCCTCGCCACCGCCGCGTCGCGCGGCCCGGAGCCGGAAACCCTAGCGATGGCGGCGTCCGTCGAGGCGGCCGCGGCCGCGCCTGCTGTTCCCCCGCCGCCCTTCGCCGCGGAGGAGGCCGACGGGGGCGACGCGGAGCAGGCCAGGACGCTCATCGGCGCGCTCAACCTGCTCTCGCGCAACCTCCCGCTGCCCCCCGCCGTGCTGCGCGCCGTCTCCTCCATCTACCGCGGCGGGGACGACGAGGAGGATGACGAGGAGGAGGAGGAGGAAGGGGGCGAGGAGGAGCCGGATGTGGTCGGCGACGGCGGGGAGCCCGCGTCCCGTGCGGGAGAGGTGCGTGTGGGCGCTTCTTCGGTCTGTGGGGCTTTTGGTTGGATGCTAGCGTAGTTCGAGTGGTTGGTGCTCCGATGCTGGAGTTCAATCTAGCCTATCAGGGGTTCGCTAGGTTTGGGGGATTCGCGGGATTTAGCTAGGGTTTCACAACAATCGATGGATCCTAGCGTAGCTCGTGCTGGGGATTGTGGGTTCGAGGACCTGTACCTCATCATGTTCATGCGCGCAACACAATTGGGAGCGTTACCTTGCACGGTTAGTTCTGGTAGAGATGCTCAGGCCGTGTGTTTTAGTAAAGTTTCTCTGGCTGGCATTCTAGTGTAGCTGGTGCTGGGGATTGTAGGTTCGACCTGGACCTCATGGTTACGCGTGCAGCACAATCGGGAGCGTTAGCTTGGGCGGATACTTCTGGTAGAGATGCTCATGCCGCGTGTTCTAGCAAGTTTCTCTGGCTGGTATGCTCCCAGTTCGCTTTGGTGAAGGCATGGTTAGGGCAATTGACCTGGGTATTCTGGGCTACAAGTCTAGCGCAACATACAGCTGGCTATGACTCGAGCGATATCTGATGATAGGGTATTATGTTCTTTTGTTTTGTTTGAGTGTGACGGTTTTCTCACGAGGCAGCGGAATCGGAAACACCTAGTCTAGGTTTGAAATATGCCAGTTCCTTGGGTTGGTTGTGCGTGCAGCACAATTGGGAGCGTTAGCTTGCGCGGGTAGTTCTGGTGGAGATGCTCATGCTGCATGTTCTAGTAAGTTGTTTCTCTGGCTCGGCCCATTTTTCTGATTCACGCTCTGTTGACGCCAAATCGGGCCGTCCAGGCCTATTGGCAACATGCTAGCCTAATTCAGCCGTAAAATGGGCCAATCAGGCATGTAGGGCCCAATTTTGTGAGGCCACTTGTCACCTTCGGTAACAACCACGTCTGGCATGGTTAGGACATATTGACCTGGGTATTCTGGGCTACAAGTATATCAACATACAGCTGGCTATGACTCGAGTGATATTTGATGATAGGGTATTATGTTCTTTTTTTTTTTGTTTGAGTGTGACGGTTTTCTGATGATGCGGTGGAATCAGAAACGCGTAGCTGAATTTAGAAAATCACAGTACTTATCTAGGAGTTCCACGTCTAGGCGGGATGATTTGTGTATATGCTCCGGGGCGAGCACGTCCGTGTGTTCTCTGTTGTCATGCCTGCGGTCTAGATTTGAAATATGCCAGTTCCTTGGGTTGTTTGGTTTGTTTTTGGCTGCGGAACTTCAGATTCATGGAACGGAGAATATCTACAATTTTTCTAATGTCAGTTCTTATAAGACTGGTGTAAGGAATGAGGGGTGCTTTGCCTGAGAGTTGGATGAAAATGTGAGATGAGTTGCTCGTCTTCCTTTTATGTGTCGATTAGTTTGCTTTTGTTATCGCTGTTAGTTATGTATTTGTCAAGTATAGTATGCAGTTACAGTGGTAATTGGGCTGTGGAATTTACTTCTCGCCCCACCTGCCCTGGTTTGCGAAAATATTCCTTGCGCAGCTCCTTGTAACACCAATCTCTCTTCTGTCAAAAAAGAGGCATGCTTCTCTTTGTCACTCTTCATTCACTATGTTCTATCTTTCGCCATTGCCTCCTCGTCATTATTTGACTGTCAAGAAAATTACCAGGAAAACAGGGCAACATAATTAAAAAAACCAAGGGAAGTACCAGAAGATCATGTAATGTTTGTAAGAAAATAAAAAAAAATGCATGATGATCCACAGAAGATGAAGAATCACTTTGCAACAAAATGTTCAAACAATTGCAAAAAATATAAATGATATGGAAATTTCACTACAGCTCACAATGTTTACTTTACTAAACTTTTTCCCGAGTTAAGGCTTTGCTAAAATTTGAAGTTTTTCTCCACGTGCGATCCATGATGTTTCCTCAATTGTTTGTCATTTTTCTTGTACTGCTCTGAAATTTCCGTTACTTGTTTTGTTATTCATGTGCCTTGGACCAGATGGTAATGGCAAAAAGCAAACTATACCATTGACAGAAAAGTTGTGCCTTTTGGATTGTTCAAGAGAGAATAGGAACGCAAGTAACGAGTCATTTTTTTCCTTTTAGGCTTAGTGCTTTTTTTTTGAATGGAGGTTCAGTGCCTGTTAATATTACTTCCGAGGCCTGTTTCTCTATATTTTGACTGCGAGTAAATGTTCTACCTTATAGGAAGCCACCTTGATTCAAGAGCTTGAAGATGCTATATTTGGGAACCAAACGATGCACATGTCATCCTCAAAATTGACCGCTGTGAAAGAAGAGCGCTTCAATACCTCCATCCAGCATCGGTTAGCTGAACTCGAAGGTCTTTTATCAAATCCTCCATTATCTTGTTACCTGATTGTTTCTCTTAGTTTCATTTGCTGCAGAAAGTCATATGTTGTAGTTTTTAGCTTCAGCACTTATCTATTTTTATCTTCCTTGTCTCATAGACGCTGGTTGGATTGGCTGGTCTTTCGAGTCGGCTAGTCCTGCCATGGTCCTATACCTTTTCTTTCTCGTCTGTTCTGGAGCTTTGCTAGTTTAGGTTTGCGGAAAAAATAGTAGGGTCTGCAATTCATAAGGGTTGAGAAGATGCAAACTCAGCGATGTTGTTATGTTTGGTTTTCTTACAATCTTCTATTCCCTCTGATCCAAATTAATTTACTTAAGTTTGTCTAGACGTGTTTGTTGGCTAGATACATCTATATCTAGACAAAATTGAGTCAGTTAATATGAATCGGAGGGAGTATTTCCATTTCCATGTTCACACTCTATATTGCATGTATTGCTTGCACAAATAGGATGTTATCCATTTTTTGGCAGCTGCTTTTGAGAGCTTTTTTGTTCCCCAGATTTACTAAAAGTTATGTAGTTTTTTTATCGGTTATGTACACCATTGACAATATCGTTTCTTGTTATGTGCCAGGGCTACCATCTACTCGGGGTGAAGATTTGCAAATGAAGTGTTTGCTTGAACTGTACGGGCTAAAGGTAATGTGATGTCTACTGGAACCAGTGATTAATTTCAGGCATTGCTTTGTTCTGCTATATATGATTACACTTTCCAGTTTCCACTCCTTTGTTATATTTTCCCTGTTTCTCTGACCATCTTAATTCTGCAGATGATGGTTGTAAACTGATAAATGTTATAAGCTGGAATTTGTTGGTTGCATATCATAGCATTGCCCCATTACTTTGCCAAACAACTTTAAAACATTATTTGACATGTTCAGTTGAAAGCTCCAACTAGCCAAGCCATGTTGGCAATGCTAAAAGTTGCCAAAATATAGCGAATGGTTTACTACCAATTACCAGGCCCACATGTTGGTAATGCCAAAATTTGGAAAAATATAATGGATACCAATTTGTTTATAAGTAAACCAACTGGAAGCCAATTTTGTTGGCATGCCAATATATCGGCAAGGCACTAATTGACTGCGAACTGGGCATGCCTTATGTATTCATAGTTTAGACCTATGCATACATCTAACTTTTACAAATTAGTTTTATGTTTGATGTGGTGAACTGGTGATACACTTGATAATTAACAGTGCAGAGAGAATCTTTACAAGTCCGTTTTAGTGGAAACAGGTGTATAATAGTGACAAGTGTAAATATGTATTCATGCTTCTGAACGACACATTCGATGGATACTTCATCACTGTGGCACACTGATAGTTGTTTTCATTCTAATATATTATGCTCCAAGACAGAGACAAGCAATCATTGATGCAACCTTTTAATGTAAATACCCTCGTTGCTATACAAAGCAATCAAATAGTCGAGTATATTAGTAAGGGGGCATCTATAACTTCTTAGGAACGACTAGTGTAAGATGGCAAGTTGGAGGATTATCCTTCCTTTTGCATTATAACACACAATTCTGATCTCGAAAATATCACATATGAATTGAAGCTTAATGATTGTTTAGCATTTATAGGTATATATTTAGAAGTATAATAGTGGCAGTGAGTTACCTTTTTATGTTTGCTGATTAGCTGTATACTTATGCAGTTACTGGACTTTCAGAAGAAAGTACGGTCTGATATTAACTCTGAATATTGGCTACACAAAAAGTGTGCGTACCCTGACAAACAATTGTTTGACTGGGGGATGATGCGGATAAGATATCCTTGTGCCATGTATGGAACAGGGGATGGTTTTTCAATGGATACTGAAGATATGCACCGCAAAAAGAGATTCACGGAGGTTTTGTACTAAATAGCTTTTGATAATCAGTTTTGATAATTTCTATACATCTGGACTAATGATTGCCGTTTTTGGTATTTCTCAACTTCAGAGGATCTCAAAACTGGAGGAGGAGGAAAAGAACCAGGCTGAGAACAGGAAGAGGAAATTTTTTACAGAAATTCTCAATGCTGCTAGGGAATACCAGTTGCAGTCATCAGC
Source organism: Lolium perenne (assembly GCF_019359855.2). Taxonomy (NCBI): domain Eukaryota; kingdom Viridiplantae; phylum Streptophyta; class Magnoliopsida; order Poales; family Poaceae; genus Lolium; species Lolium perenne. Next base: position 40,607,439 of record NC_067244.2, on the reverse strand, counting down.
TACTTACAAACGAAGAAAGCAACGGAATGATGGAGTTGTGGTATGGTTTGATATGTTTTCTTATTTCCAAATTAGCAAACTCGATAGGCACCACCTAATTTTGTGTCTCCCGTGGGAGCATTAACTCACCATATATTGGATTTGTTTCCAATAATAGGTTTGACTGGACGCTTCTCTTGTATGTTGTGACATCGAATTGAAACATATCTTCTTTGCCAATAGGATAGCCTTCGATTGTTTTTCCTGGTATATGTGTGCAAAGCATCAACATTTTGACATTACAATTTTGTTGTTGTTATTTTGTTGTTTTCTCCAATACTTGACGATATGTCTACATCACCATGTGATGAGTGCTTAGCCTCCCATATGACTAATGCATTTTTGGCAAAGCTCTAAAATTTGTTTACATTTGTATCTGTTGGCTTATCTGAAATGGTCTTGCTTTGCAAGATTACTCCGTATGTCTGAATAATACTTTTGATATGTTCTATATGGATGATGAAATATATTGTCCATGCTCTAATGCCCAAGAGAGATCATATTTTGTGTGTTCCTTTCGTTGAGACTGAAGTGTCGAGAGTTGAAGTTGCTGAAGGGCGCTTGTCGAGTTTCCATCGAGTCACTTAGGAGTTAGTAGGGTAGAGCTACCTAGCACTTTCAGAACGATCTCATGAGGTTAGGGGTTTCTCAGCTCACATGGTTATGGTAGCGCCTTAAGAGAAGATGTTTGCCTTCCTCTCAGCTACCTGTTAAGTTGTTAGAACATCAATGCATTTTTTAATGTACTACATTTCCTATGTTAGACTGCATTTATTCCCATCTATACTCCTTTTTTTTTCCAGTTTAAGTGTATGTGAGCCTTTTTTACTTGCTAAATGTAGGCATGGCATCTTCGGGCACGCCAACGTATCACTCGGCTTGAGAAAAATAGGTTGCAAGTTTTGAAAGCAGGTGATCAGGAAGCGTATTTGCGGATGGTTGAGGAGAGCAAGAATGAACGCCTGACAATGCTCCTTGATAAGACAAATGAGCTGCTCGAAGGAATTGGAAAAGCTGTACAACGACAAAAAGATGCCGAGCATGTTAGTCGGCCTGAAGTGTCAAAAGACTCAGAATCTGATGAATCCCCTGAAGATTCTCCTTCAGACGATGATGAAGATACTAATGTTTCTGCAAATAATAGTAAATTTAATGCTGGCCGCAGGCTTGATTCTACTGTCCATTCCATTGAAGAGAAGGTAGACCAAAGCTTCACTTTTAGCCACATGGATTTTACTAATTTGTTGCTTGAGAAATTGGGTCTGCTTGGTTCCACATTCTTAATTGTTTTCCACATTAGACAACTAGTGTCATGGCGCTTGGAAGCAAGGAGATTAAAGTTGGATGGTACTCCATCCCTATATATGTGGCGCATACGTTTGACCATATATTTTTAACCAAAACACTAGAAATTTTATGTCACCAAAATTATACCATTGAGTTTGTATTCGAACAAACTTTTCATCATCATCATCATCAAAGCGTTTTTCCCAAGCAAGTTGGGGTAGACTAGACCAATTGCTGATCAGAAAAAACGGAAGCCAAAAAAGGAGAGTAAACTAAGATTCCGTCACATCAATTGCTGATCTCCATGTAGTCCTATCAAGAGCCATGACTTTAGGTACATTCCAATCCTCAAGTCTCTTTTTACCGCCTCCGCCCAAGTCAACTTTGGTCGTCCTCTACCCCTTCTAGTCTCCTCCATACTCCTTAGAATTCCACTCGAGCTTCTGGAGGCCTCCACTGGATATGCCCAAACCACCTTAGTCGGTGTTGGACTAGCTTCTCGTCGATCGGTGCCACCCCAAACCTATCGCGAATTACCTTGTTCCTAATCTGGTCCTTTCTTGTATGGCCGCACATCCGTCGTAGCATGCGCATCTCCGTGACACTCATTTGTTGGATGTGTTGTCTTGTAGTTGGCCAACATTCTGCCCCATATAGCATCGCTGGTCTGACTGCCTTCCTATAGAACTTATCTTTTAACTCTTGTGGGACCTTCTTGTCACATAGGATACCAGATGCTTGTCGCCACTTCATCCACCCTACCTTGATCCTGTGGCAAACATCCTCGTTGATATCACCACTGCTTTGCAACATTGATCCCAAGTATCGGAAGGTGTCCCTCTTAGGCACTATCTGTCCTTCTAATCTGACATCTCCGTCAAATTCGAACGAACTTTTCAATAGTATAATTTTTTATAACATGACACATAATATTGGTTAAATTAGTGGTCAAAGTTTGAGCACGAAAAACTAAGGCACCACTTCCTATGGGACGGAGGGAGTATAACTCTGCCTCCCCTACTGCATTTCCTTAAGAAAAAACTTTGTAACTGCACTTGTGTTGATGGTTTAATTGTATGGAACACAGTGGGGGGAAAGCACTACTGTTACTGGACATGCTGATTTAAGTAAATTCTACATGAGTTCTTGATTCTGTAGCATCAAGTGCCTATAACTAGTGCCCTATTAACTGATAGTGCCACTTCACATTTGGTTTTAATTTTACTTCTGACAAACTGCTCAAGGGGCAGGGCAGAAATGTAATATTCCTGTGTTACTTGCTTCACTATTCGGTGTCTTGTTAATTTAATTTATCATTTTGTTCTGACAAATTTTTGGTACAATATGCAATGCTCTGCGCTTCTGGGCTAAATAACGTTTCTTTGTGCTCTATTCAATTTACAGGTAACAGAACAACCATCAGCTCTTGTAGGTGGGGAACTAAGACCATATCAATTAGAGGGCCTCCAATGGATGCTTTCCTTATTCAACAACAATTTGAATGGTATACTGGCTGATGAAATGGGTTTGGGGAAAACAATTCAAACCATATCTTTGATCGCTTATTTATTGGAAAAGAAGGATGTCTCAGGACCACACTTAATAGTAGCTCCGAAAGCAGTACTGCCAAATTGGTCTAATGAATTCAAAACATGGGCTCCCAGGTACTGTTTCCCTCAAATTTGCATGATCAAAATTTCTGTGCTCATTTTCTGTCCCTACTATGAATTGAGGTAACCTAAATCCAACATGTCCTTGGTTTGCAGTATTGATACAATTCTGTATGATGGTCGTCCAGACGAGAGGAAAGCTCTAAGGGAGGCAAATTTTGGTGGACAATTTAGCGTCTTGCTCACACACTATGACTTGATACTGAAAGATAAGAAGTTTCTGAAGAAGGTTTACTGGCATTATTTGATAGTTGATGAAGGGCATCGTTTGAAAAACCATGAATGTGCTCTTGCTCGCACGCTAGTTTCTGGGTACACACTTTGCTCATGAATTACTTTTTTCTTTACTCTGGTGATGTTTCTGGTATATACTCGCTGAAAACTCCGGAGGATGGCTCTGTGAGCCAATAATTCCTTAGTAACCCATTGTCATATAAAAATTCTTGTGTATAGCCGTATAGCTATGGCAGGAAGAAGACCTATTCTAGCCCAGGAGAAAGATTAATTTGAGTTTAGGAGAGTAATTGTTCCAAAGAGTCCCATGATAGAACTAACAATAGACATAAAACTTTTCAGCCTGTCCTATAAAAAGGCAGGGCCTGTGCCCTGCTAATCCTCCAGTCGACCAACTGCTAATCCTTATCTTGGCCATTGGGCCTTAAGCACCTTATCTTGGCTGGTATTACATTTTTCATCATAGAATAAATTGGAGCGCTTCTGTATGTTCGCCAACATTTATCCGAAATATAATGACAACTGAAAATCTGATGTTCTGCAGTATTTGACTACTATTTGTTCTATCAGACTAATCATTCTATAGGCTGTTTTTTGTTATCTTCATGTTTATTGTGTACTTGGAACAAAATACCCAAGGACATTTCCCTTTATCAAGAAAGAGGGAAATTTAAACTTAATAGGACATGAAACTCATGAATTGAGGTTCGTAAGATCTTACTCCTGAGTTAGTTCAGTTGCACACTTCAAAAATTTCTCACAAAATCATGGTACTATAACATGGTATTTCATGTAAGCGTCAGGATATAATAGAACATGTCTTTTCTGCATAATACTCATGTAATCAACATGTTTCGGTACCTTGATCATACATGCATATCATAGTTTCCCAAAGTTCCATCTTCACAGTTTGTGGTATTTGGTCAGTGTCTGGGCTAGCAGGACACAAACAGCTAACAGTACGAGGGAATTATGAGTGAGTTTCCTAGGAATTATGAATTTCAAAATTGTACTAGTGCATGCATATTCTTTGTCCACAAGCTTTTATCCTTTCATTTTGGGTAAAAGAATGTAAAAGTCTAAAAAACAACATTGAAAAGAGGATAACTGACACCATTAACTGTATAAAGAAGCTTGATGCTTCTGGCCATCCATTTGGATTTTTTGTCCCTCAAACCTGCAGCTAATTTTATTCCCACTCCTTAACATACTGACTACTGTAGTACTGTAACAGATGCCATGATTATTTGTGTCAACTATCAAGAGCAAAGGTCAAGTGATAGTTGTTAAATCAGTTAGCATGTTCTGATTTACAGCATAAAAATAATAATTCAGTTTGGTGCAATTCGCCTTGAATTTTCATTGTTTTGTAAGAATGAAGTTTGTTTTTGAGAATGTAATTCATATGATCATGACACCTACCCCATTATATTTCATTATCTGTTTGATACGTTGGTGCTTGCCTAGTCTCATTTTGCGATTCTTGTAGAAGTCTCATTTTTTCCCTCATCCTTCTAGTGATTCCCCTTGACCTTCTTTTCATCCTTAATGACTGAAACTTTGTCTTGATCGTTTGATAATCTGATGTATAAATTGCTGATACTTTATTGTAGATATCAGATCCGGCGCAGACTACTTTTGACTGGCACTCCAATCCAAAATAGCTTACAAGAGCTGTGGTCGTTGCTTAACTTCATTCTGCCTAATATTTTTAATTCATCTGGAAATTTTGAAGAATGGTTTAATGCACCATTTGCATGCGATGTTAGCCTGAATGACGAGGAACAGCTACTAATCATACATCGTTTGCATCAAGTAAGTAATGGTGCTTCAGTCCAACTCAGTAATTCAGTGAATTTAACTGTACCTCCTGGCATCCACAGCTTTGGGGCTGAATCAAACCAACTGTTGACAGCACACAAAGCAGGAGACACATGGAATGCGCACTATTTTTGATATTTGAGAATTTTTGTTTTTATTCATTGCACTCTTGTTTTCCACCCAGGTTCTACGTCCATTTTTGCTCAGGAGGAAGAAAGCCGAAGTTGAAAAATATCTCCCTTCGAAAACACAGGTAATACTGAAGTGTGACTTTTCTGCGTGGCAAAAGGCATACTACGAACAAGTCACAAGCGATGGAAGGGTTGCCCTAGGATCTGGTAAGTTGTACTACCAATCCCTTGTAAAGTACTTCTGACTTAAAAGATTTGTGTGTTTGACCGATCCTTGGAGAATGAAATAGTGCATTAATTACGAACTTCTGCTGTAAGGTGAAAGCAAACCTGGTTCTGTTTTGTCTTGGTTGTATATTTAAGTACGTGGCCTTGTCCTTGTATCTGGGCTTTGCATTTTCAAGAAAAACACTACTCCCTCCGTTCAAAAGTGTCTTAACTTTTTCGGATGTATCAACTAAGATGTGTATGTATCTAGACAAAACTGAGACACTTATTTTTGGACGGAGGTAGTAGTAAATCACCAGGGGAAGGACCCCCTCCCCCCTACCGCAAGACATTGCATTATTGCAATCCTTCTGTTTTTCTTGAAAAAACCACACATTTATTGTTTATATTGTTTATGTGCAGGGTTCAAATCAAAGGCTCTGCTAAACCTATCAATGCAGCTCAGGAAATGTTGCAATCACCCTTACTTATTCGTAGAGCAGTATAACATGTATCAGCGGGAGGAAATTGTTAGAGCGTCAGGGAAGTTTGAATTGCTGGATCGGCTACTTCCAAAACTGCATAGAGCTGGTCACAGGGTTCTGCTTTTCTCTCAGATGACAAAATTGCTTAACATCTTAGAAGTATATATGCAAATGTACAATTTCAAGTACATGAGGCTTGATGGATCTACGAAAACTGAAGAACGAGGCAAATTATTGGCTGATTTTAATAAGAAGGACTCAGAATACTTCATTTTTCTTCTAAGCACACGAGCTGGAGGCCTTGGATTGAACCTGCAGACTGCAGACACTGTTATTATTTTTGATAGTGATTGGAATCCTCAGATGGACCAGCAGGCTGAAGACCGTGCTCATCGTATAGGACAGAAAAATGAAGTGCGTGTATTTGTTCTTGTCAGTGTTGGATCAATTGAAGAAGAGATTTTGGACCGTGCAAAACAGAAGATGGGTATTGATGCAAAAGTTATCCAGGCAGGGTTGTTCAACAATACTTCTACAGGTTTGTATGCCATTGCTGGCTGTGCTTTTCCTGTTGGTCATGTAGTTTTTCTTTTCTTTTCTGTAGATGTATTTTGAGCTCACAGATATGTTGTATTAACCTTGTGCAGCACAGGACAGGCGTGTGTTGCTACAGGAGATCTTGAAGAGAGGGACTAGTACACTTGGAACTGACATCCCTAGTGAGCGCGAGATAAATCGTTTGGCTGCTAGAACTGAGGAGGAGTTCTGGCTGTTTGAGAAGATGGATGAAGAGAGGCGGCAACGTGAAAACTATAAATCCAGGCTCATGCAGGGAAATGAGGTTCCGGACTGGGTTTTTGCTGATACCGAAACCTTAGCTGAGAAGCGCCTTAAAGAGGAAGCCAAAAATCCTGTGATACTCACAAAAAGACGTAGGAAGGAGGTTGTCTATTCGGACTCCTTTGTTGATCAGTGGATGAAGCCTGAGGATGGAAACGAAGACATTCCAAAGCTGACTCCAAGAGCAAAACGGAGTGTTTATATGTCTGACATCCAAGAAGTTGATATACATGACAGGAGAAAAAGGCTCAAATTTGTGGAGGACAGTGCCGTTGGTGCAAGCAACCCGACCTGGACACCAGAGAAAGGAAGAGTTTCTTCCTACAGCAAGGACGAGAATGAAGATGACGATGAAGACGATGTGAACACCAGCGGTTTCCAGCAGGGAAACAGCTTCACATGGAATACCCTCAGGAGGAAGAGGTCAAGCCATTCGACCAATTTACAGTCAGACCTGAAAGGGCGCCCGCCATTCTAAAGCCATCTCAATGGGAGTGCTGTTTAGATGCATATTTATCTGAAGCCTCATTAGCAGGAAGAAGCTCTCCTGTAGAGAAATTAATATGGTTTCGATTTAGAAGTGCATTTAAAGCTCATCAACTTTAGAGTTAGCCGTACATTGTATGGATAGCCGTACTCCATCAGATATCGTAGTCAATGTTCCGTGACTTATGCGATGTTTTCTGCTATGAAACTTGAGATGTTAGTTGTTTCACCAGGGTAGCTGTATGCTTGTCGTTAGCCTTCCTACGTTGGATCAGGCCTAGCATTTGTGTTGATCAGGTGGTGTAAATCCGTACAGGTGGTTTTATGCTCGTGTTTAGCTACATCTTACCAACGAAAAGAGTAGGAAAACATGCCCGTTCAATGGGAGAGAAAAAGAAATGCCACATGGCCGCCATCAATGGTCTGGATCTTGGTGAGCCGCCACCGCTGCTAGACGATGGGACCTGTCGGGAGTTGGACGGCGTGACACACGCCTGGACCAATCTTGGACTGTGGGAATCAAATTATAATCACAATGAGAAAATGATCCAAGATGTAAATAGAATGACGAACCCTCCAACCTACGTGTAAGGAAATGATGAACTCGGTTGCCGCGTGCAGGTTCTATCGTCTAATGGGCTTCATAATATCCCCATTTCAAATTCGAAAAGGTTAGCTAGCCATGCGAGGAAACTAACATAGCTGTGTGCACTATGTCAATGCGTCCATCCATTTGTTCTTTGTCTCGAAATTGCAATTTAAATATTGAAATTATCAGCATTCACTGAGATTAGCACATAAGTAATGAGATTTTGCATTTCAATGCAATCAGTTGGTGATAAGTTTGGCGATAGAAAAACCTTTGTTATTTCAGCTTAACTAGAGGAATTAAAACCTTCATTGCAAGCAATGAAATGTTGCTTTTATCATCTAAGCATAATGCTAGGCTCAGGATACAATCGAATCAACAATGCACTCTTAAGAGAAAACTTGAATTATCACTGTTTTCTAGAAGTTCAGTTAAAAGAAATTCACAAACTACTATCAAGTTCACATGATTACATTTGATTATTCGCTATTAATAATCGATAAAATCTTGACAACATTCCCAAAGATTTGACTACACTGTGTAGCAGCCAAGATCATCGTGTCCAGTTTCAGAATGTTGTCCAACAGAGCAGCTACTTGTCAACTTGCTCCTCGCCTCCTCCTACTTTACTTCGTTCGCAGGTAGTGCAAAGCGATTGAACAAGTCTCAGAAAGCAATACTTTTCTGTAATTTTCTTCAGAAGGGCAGGGTTAGCGCGACGTAGTTTCTGAATTAGGACATTATTTCTCTCTTTAATAATATTTATGGTGTGTTCAAAATTATGAAAGTCTTGCCTACTGACCAGCAATGTTTCATATTGATATGTTGTGCAATTTGAAAATAAAATAAAAGACAATGAATTTTATACTTACAAATATTTTCCATCTTTTGCTATTTCGCAACAGCCACATACGCTTAGATTTTTCTTGATTCTTTTTTTTTTATCATACACTGTCTTGTGAAGTTTCATATATTCATTTCACAGTTAGGCCTTGTTTGGCGAAGGGTTTTTACTGCCCCTAGAGCATTGTGGATGTAAGGGAATTTGATGAATCCCTCCCCCTCACACAATCCCATATTTTCCCTCCTCAATCCAACTTAGATGAAATAACAGTTCTACACTTAATGATCTAAATTTTACGATATGATGGTGCAAATAATAGTACTATACTTAATAATCCAATTTTTACACTGATCCATGGCCGTAAATCACACAAAAAAAATATATATCAAAAGTGCAAATGTGGATCTACCACCAGAATTTTCTCCTTGCAACATACGATAAAGTTCTTGATTGAACCACCACACCCCTGAACTGGAAAAGTCTAAGATGTTCTCACGCAACTCTATTACCGAATTAGCTGAATTTAGAATATGTCAATACTGTTCTAATTATAAATGGCTCTCTAGTTGACCCACTCAACTTGTGATGTGATCTTGATGTCAAACACGATAAAGAGGTCTTTGGCTGACAATTGATCAACTCATGATAAGTAACATTAGAGTTTTTCCTTTTTTTTTCTATAGCGGTAGCTTATTGACTCAAACGTCGCATATGGGTGATACAATCACACATGATTTGGCACCGGGACTTCTCATATCAAAGATGCACACAACCCACCATGCTCCAATATCTGAAGAAGAAAGAAGCTGACAAAGTTCAATGAAAATAAAGGTTGCCTAAGTGTGCTGGAGGATGGTCCGAAGACTAAATGAGGACCATCCATATGAGGAAAACACCTCCTTGGTTGGTCACTCCATCTGTGTACTGGCGATTGCAAAGACATCATTGTGTTATGGACACTAAAGCAAATATCACATACGGAGCCATGTGTACGCAACCTAGACCGGAAAAGAAACCTCTTTTTCTCTATATACCAAATACGTGAACTTCTTACTAACTAGAAGGATACCCCGCCAATGCCACCAGTGGAGGGTTCAAGAAGGTTTATCTGTAGCTATATGGCGTCTCTTTCTAATATTTCAAAATCCACATCAGAGGAGGTGCTGAAGGGGAAGAAGCCGATCGGTTACCTGACTTCTGTGCCAGATGAAAGCCCAGTAGAGGTCACGGTGAACCTTTGGGTGCGACCTCCTGAAGGAGAAATGAAGTTGAATGTAGATGGCTCGTTCATGGCGTCGGATGGCAAGGCAGGAGCTGGTATGTGTAGAAAGGTTATGGGAGATTGCACAGCACCAATAGGGCCGGCTGCTCATATATATATAGGCGGACACATGTACAATTACAGGTACAACCCTGAGAAAACACGGGGACCTATATCTATACAATATGTTACTCAACACCCCCCCGCAGTCGAAGGGTCGGCACCGACAATACGCATCGGAGCGAAACTCAGGAAAAGTCGTGGATGGCAATCCCTTCGTCATGATATCGGCAAATTGCTGAGACGTCGGTACGTGAAGAACTCGAACGCGACCGAGGGCAACTTGCTCACGAACAAAGTGGATATCCAACTCGATGTGCTTGGTGCGCCGATGATGAACTGGGTTGGCGGAGAGGTAGACAGCCGACACGTTGTCGCAGAAGACCACCGTAGCCTTGTCAACAGGACAAGATAGCTCGGACAGAAGCTGACGGAGCCATGTGCACTCAGCCACAGCGTTGGCCACGGCGCGGTACTCGGCCTCGGATCGAGCGGGACACAAGGCTGCCTCTTGGAGGACCAAGAGACAAGCGACGAGCCGAGGTAGACACAGTAGCCGCTGGTGGAACGGCGCGTATCCGGGCAACCCGCCCAGTCCGCGTCAGAGTAGGCGACAAGGTCAGTCGACGTCGAGGGCGAAGCATGCAATGTCAAGCCGTAGCCCATGGTACCGCAGACGTAGCGGAGAATCCGCTTCACTGCAGCCCAATGAACATCCCGAGGAGCATGCATATGCAAGCACACCTGCTGCACGGCGTACTGGAGCTCCGGTCGCGTCAGTGTCAAGTACTGAAGGGCACCGACGATGGAGCGATAGAACGGCGCGTCGGACGCCGGCGACCCATCACTGGCGGAAAGCTTGGCCTTCGTATCGACAGGAGTAGGCGCAGGGTTGCAGTTAAGCATCCCAGCACGCTCGAGGAGCTCGTGAGCATACTTCCGCTGATGGAGGAAGAACCCGTCCGCACGGCGGACAACCTCGATGCCGAGGAAGTAGTGAAGCGGGCCGAGATCCTTCAACGCGAACTCAGCGCGAAGGCGGTCGGTGAGCTGTCGAAGAAGAGCAGCGGTGGAGGCTGTCAGAATGATGTCGTCGACGTACAGCAGCAGGTATGCCATGTCGTTGCCGGTCCGGTAGACAAACAGGGACGCATCGGAACGCGTGGAGCGGAAGCCCAACTGATGCAGGAAGCCGGCGATGCGCTGGTACCAGGCGCGGGGCGCCTGCTTCAGTCCATACAGAGACCGAGAGAGCAAGCACACGTCATCGGGGCGCTCGGGGTCGACGAAGCCGGTGGGTTGCTGACAGTACACCTGTTCCTGCAGATGGCCATGAAGGAAGGCGTTGGAGACGTCCATCTGATGCACGGGCCACGCACGAGACGCGGCGAGGTGCAGCACCGTGCGGATCGTGCCCGGTTTGACAACCGGGGCAAACGTGTCCGTGAAGTCGACACCAGCGCGCTGCCGAAAGCCGCGCACCACCCAGCGCGCCTTGTAGCGCTCGAGAGTACCGTCGGATCCGAGCTTGTGCTTGAAGACCCATTTGCCGGAGATGACATTGGCGCGAGGGTGCCGGGGAACGAGCTCCCAGGTCCTATTGCGCTGAAGCGCGTCATACTCCTCCTGCATGGCGGCGCGCCAATGCGGGTCGCGCAAGGCAGCGCGAGCCGAGGTGGGCACCGGCGAAGGAGCGGTCGCCGAGCCGGCGGGAGAGCCGGTCTGACCGGCCGGGTGACCGGACTGGCCGGGCGACGGGCCGGTCTGACCGGACGCTTGGCCGGGTCGGCCGGGTGGAGGGGACGCCGCCGTCGTGCGGCAATAGGCTGTTGCCGCTGCCCAAGGCCGACGCAGAGACGGAGAAGCCGCGCAGACATACCGGTCGGCGGGGTAGCGTGTAGACGGCCGCCGCACGCCGCGCGGGCGCGGGTGAGCATGGGCTCGGGAACCGCAGCCGATCGGTGGCGAGGGCGCCGCAGCGACGGGGGCGCCGCGGGCGAGGGCGCCGCGGGCGAGGGCGCCGCGGGCGACGGGGGCGCCGCGGGCGAGGGCGCCGCAGGCGACGGGGCGCCGCGGGCGAGGGCGCCGCAGCGGCGACGGGCGCCGCGGCGAGGCGCCGTGGCGAGGGCGCCGCAGCGACGGGGCGCCGCGGGCGAGGGCGCCGCGGGCGACGCCGGCGACGGGGCGCCGCGGGCGAGGGCGCCGCAGGGCGACGGGGCGCCCGCGGCGAGGGCGCCGCGGGCGACGCCGGCGACGGGGCGCCGCGGGTGGCGCGGACGCCGAGGGACCAGGGCGGGGCCGGCGCCGGGGGCCACCGCGGTCGGTCGTCGGCGCGCGGCCGCAGGAGGGCCAGCGGGCGCCGGGAGCGTCGTCGGAGGTGTCGCCATGAGTCCCTGCTGAAACGGAAAAACCAACTCGTCAAAGTACACGTGCCGGGAAGTGATGACACGATGAGAGACCGGGTCGTAACAGCGGTAACCCTTGGTGTTGGCGGGGTAGCCGAGAAACACACAAGGGAGGGAGCGCGGCGCAAGCTTATGCGCGGCGGTGGCCGCAGTGTTGGGAAAACACCGGCAGCCGAAGATGCGGAGGTCATCATAGGTGGGCGGCGCACCGAAAAGGAGATGATGCGGCGTGTAGGACCAACGCACACGACACGGGCGGATGTTGACGAGGAGAGTCGCCGTGGCAAGAGCATCCGGCCAGAATCGCGGGGGCATGGAGGCATGGAACAGAAGGGTGCGGACGCAGTCGTTGAGGGTACGAAGCATCCGTTCGGCACGGCCATTCTGGGAAGAAGTGTATGGACACGTAAGGCGGAAGATGGTGCCGTGGGTGGCGAGGAGTGAGCGAATGGTGATGTTGTCGAACTCCTTGCCGTTGTCCGTCTGTAAAGCGTGAATGGGGCGACCAAACTGAGTGGAGACGAACGCGAAGAAGGCGGTGAGGGTGGTGGCAACATCAGACTTACGGCGAAGTGGAAAAGTCCATACAAAATGCGAGTAATCATCAAGAATCACAAGATAATAATTATAACCAGAGTTACTCGGAACCGGCGAGGTCCATACATCACTATGAATGAGTTGAAAAGGAAAAGACGCGACTGTGGAGGACGAACTAAACGGAAGGCGAACATGTTTGCCTAGACGACATGCTTCACAAGAGTGGGCATCCGTTTTATTACAAGTAAAGGAGAAGCCTTGCATTATTTGACGCAGAGTGGCGGAGCTAGGATGGCCAAGACGGGCGTGCCAAAGGTCGACACCGGCGGAGAGGGCGAGTGGGCGACCGGTGGTGGTGGAGGCCGCGCCAACGGGGTAGAGATCGCCGGGGCTGTCACATCGGTGGAGGAGCATCCGGGTACGACCATCCTTGACAGAGAAACCAAAAGCGTCAAATTCCACAGTCACAGGATTATCACGACAGAAAGTTTTAACAGAAACAAGGTTTTTGATCAAGTCGGGAGAAACAAGAACATTATGGAGAGAGAGGGGAGTGGAGGTGGAAGGGAAAGAGACAGAACCAGTGTGAGTAATAGGAAGAGCATGACCGTTGCCAACGATGATGCGAGAGGAAGTGGAAGCGGGTGTGGACAAGGAGAGGTTACCGGGATGCGCAGCCATATGCGCGGAAGCGCCGGTGTCCATGAACCAGTCGCCACCGCCACCATACGCCCCGGCGGAGGGGGCGCTCTGGAGGGCGGTCAGGAGCGCGGGATCCCACGGGGTCGCACCCGGAGGGGCGGCGTAGGCCGGGGCAGGCTGGGGCGCCGCGTAGAACGCCTGGTGGGAGGCTGGGCGCGGCCCCATAATGCCCGGGTAGGGGGCGCGCGGCACGGGCATGGAGTAGGCGTGGACAACCCCGGTCCACGGGTTGTGACCGGCAGTCCATGGTGGAGGGGCGGTGTACTGCGGGGGACGAGGCGCGGGGACGGCGCCACCGTTGCCGCCACCGTTGCCACCGCCACGGCGACGACGGCCACGGCGGCTACCACCAGGAGGGGCCAGCTGGCCGGTCCAGGGGCCGGTCTGGCCGGCCGGGGCGCCAGCGTGCCCGGTCCAGGGGCCGGTCTGGCCGGCCTGGTGGCCGGTCCGACCGGGCGGCGGGGCGACGGCGGGGAAACCCGGCGGCGGACCCAGAGGGCGAGGCGCAGGGGCGCGGGGCGCGGGAGTCTGGGCGCCGCGGGAGAAGCCAGCGGCGAAGGCGGTGTGGGCCGCCCGAGTCCGGAGGTGCTTGAGGCGGCGCTCCTCGAGGCGCAAGTACGCCACGGCCTGCTCGAAGGTGGGCGTGGTGAGGAGCGTGAGGTTGGAGGCGGCGTTGCTGAGATCCTCGCCGAGACCCGCCGATAGGGTGGAGAGCATGATCTTGTCATCGATCGGGAACTCCAAGTCACGGAGCTCATCGGAGAGGCTCTTCAGCTTGAGGGCGTAGTCGTCGAGAGACAGGTCGTTCTGGTGGGTGCCGAAGAACTCCTGTTGGAGGAAGGTGACCCGCTGGATTTTGTTGTCGGTGAAGAGGCCGGTGATCTTAGCCCAGACCGTGTGGGCGGAGTCGCCGTCGCGGACGACAGTGCGGAAGATGTCGTTGGAGACGGTCTGGTAGAACCAGCGGATGATGGTGGCGTCGATGGCGAGCCACTCGGGGTCGTGCGGCATGGCGAGGAGGTCGATGGTGCCGTCGACGTGATCAAGGAGATCATACTCGCGGAAGAGCAGCCCAAAGTACGTCTTCCACGGGAAGAAGTTGGCGGCGGTGGTGGAGAGCTTCAGCGGCACGCGCTCGGCGATGGAGATGTCGCGGATGACGGCGACAGAGGGTCCGGCGAAGGGGTTGCTGCTGCCGGAGCCGGAGGAGTCGAAGCGCGCCATGGCGGAAGTGGTGGTGGTGGGGGTGGCCGGCGGCGCCCTGGATGAGAAGGGGGCGGCGGCTAGGGTAGATGGCGGAAGCGGAGGTGGTGGGGGGTGGCCGGCGGCGCCCTAGATGGGAAGGGCGGCGGCTAGGGTTGGGAGTGGGAAGGGCCGGCTGCGCCCTAGGGAGGAGGAGGGGCGGCGGCTAGGTTAGGAAGGGGGTGGCCGGCGGCGCCCCAAGGGAGGAGGAGGGCGGCGGCTAGGTCAGGACCCGAAGGGTCTCTGATACCATGTAGAAAGGTTATGGGAGATTGCACAGCACCAATAGGGCCGGCTGCTCATATATATATAGGCGGACACATGTACAATTACAGGTACAACCCTGAGAAAACACGGGGACCTATATCTATACAATATGTTACTCAACAGTATGATCCTGCGGGCACATGATGGGACTATCATTTTCTCTGCATGTAGATCCCTCGAGCAGTGTAACTCCGCGCTGGAGGCGGAGCTCTGCGCCATTATGGAAGGTACCGCTCTAGCAGTAGAACGTTGCCAGCAGCCAATCATGATCGAAACGGACAGTGCGGAGGTTGTGCGGATGCTCACGACTAATGCAAGGGATCGTTCACCCTTGGGGCATATTGTCGCCGAAGCCAGAACCCTGATTAACCCGGAACGAGTGGCTGGTATTGTTAAGATTCCTAGATCACAGAATGTAGCAAGTCATTTGTTAGCTGATTATAGTAGATTGAATGGCCATACTGATGTATGGTTAGGGATAGGGCCAGAGCCTATTCTGGATGCCCTGTTGAGGGATTGTAACACTTCTTTATATGCTTAATACAATCCCTTTGCCCCCGCAAAAAAAAAGAAGGATACCCCGCGCGTTGCAGTGGAAATTTCTCCGATAACTCTATTTTGTAAAAAACAAAAGGATATAAGTTGATTGGAATATGATGTTATTTGTAGGAACATGCATGACAATTGGCATAAATAGTCAAGAGGCTAACTTAAAAAAACTAACTTGAAATGGTTATATAGTTGGCGGCTAAAAGTTGATGATGTGGATAATTGGATGGCTTAAAAAATAGATGATGTGGCTTGCATGTAGAGTATTAATGAATGTTAGTGGGGGATAACATGGACAATTGGATGGCTAATAGAATGGATGATGTGGATAGCTTGCATGTTGAGATAGACAACTTAAATGACCCTCTAGTGAATTTTGCTTTATAAGAGATATAGATACCCTGTAAGGAATTTCCAAAAATATTTATCCCAATACAAGGTGGATTCAGATTAGAAGCCACTTCTTTTTCAAAAAATATTAGAAGCCACTTGAACGATAGCCAGAAAGTCTCGAACAAATTAGTAATAAAAAAATGAGGTGTTTTATCGACTTGCCGTGATGGCAAAAACACATTTTTAACTTCGTTACCAATTATGCTTTAAGGTTGTTCCAGATCACTCCTCTCAAAAGTTACGAAAGGAGGATCTTAGTTTTTTTTGTGGAACCTTTAGATTCCACAACTTGTTATTATTCCACCAGAGCGTCAACATGGATTAAGGCAAGGAATAATGAGATTACTGAGTGTTTATCATCTTGATGAAGATTCCACCTAAATTCATCTGTATTTTGCACACGCTGAACATAATCTAGTTGACTTAACAGGGTGTTTTACCCTGATAATCATGACCAATTAAATCTCTCCGGAACGTTACATCTGAATGTTATGTTATTCAAGTTTATATAAGCACTCATGAGTTAATTGTTACACACTTACACCTACCAACTCTGCATGCTAGTGCACTAGCCCAATTTCACACTGCATCCGTATGGGTCGACAACCTACGCATTGTTCATCTGAGTCCATTAATATCAATTCCTTACCAACTTAAGTACATATATATCATCACACACACACACACACACACACACACACACACACACACACACTACAAGCATAGTTTAAATACATACTCATATATATTCTCATGTTTGAACACTTCGTATGTATGCCAACTCGTATAGCTATATGTTGAGCTCACTAACCACAGGCAGAAGAACACGCGGTACCATATTAGTATGTGAAATAAAGCCTTGTTGTTGTTTGGTAGTAATATGGTAGGTGCCATAAGCATGCTCTTGCCAGGTCAGTTAAGTAAGCAAACTAACCAACTGGGTTTTATTGTGGGAAAGGAAGGCATTAGGAAGGTTTCTCTAAGAGCCGAAATGTCACGCCGTGCTCTGCTGCCAGGAAAATGAGAATCGCGATTCGCAAGCACCTAATGCTTTAGTGCCCTTTGGCATGCGAGATTTGGTGCTCCCTCTTCCTGCCCCTTTGGCTTCATCTCACTTCACCCCGTCCAGCGTGTCGACTCTGCTGGACTGGCGGCCATCTCTTACTGAAGCAGAGCAGTGCCTTCCCTTCAAAAAAGAGCTCAACATTCATATCAGCCCAGGACACTACGAGTCTTCTAATGGAGGAGGCATCTTGCAAGAGTCTATATATTCGCTTAGAATTCAGGTGGCATTGGTGAACATGATTTCACTTGCAAACATATTTTTAGTGCTGTGGGCAAATAAACTAACCAAAACGTACGCACGTATCCAACACACAACTGTACCAAAACATATATTTTTTTAACACCAGAGATATATTCAAAGATCATCCACAGCTTCCGTACTCACCACACATGCTGAATCAGAAGATTCCAGAGTATAGATCCTCCATACAAGTCAACTGGCTATTGCTTTGAGACTTAAAAAAGGAGGACCATCCCACAACGCCGCAAGTACATGAGTGGTACATATATAAAGTGCACTAGATCATAACACATCAATAAAGTCCAAATGGATTAGAACTTAAGATAATGCTTTGGTACTCATATATCTTCCTTCCAATTCAAATAGTAACACACTGGTTTGTGTAGAAGCCAAGGGCGAAACCGAACGCCTCTGTCGAGCATACCTATAAGTGAAGAAAATATATAGTTAGCATAACCTAGAAAAATGTGCATCTACAAATCAAGTAGAACCATCAATTTTACCTTCGGGCGACAGCATCTTTTTTCTCTAACACAAGTTTGAGTTCTTTGAATCCATCCTGCCGACCACCTACCACACGAGTCAACTCATCCAACTTCGCATCAAGACCTTGATAGTTGATAGCTCACACCGTTCACCCACATCAAACAATTAGAATCGGCACAACATTTTTAACTTTCTTACCAATTATGCTTAGTAAGATTGTTCTAGACCACTCCTCTCAAAAGATACGAAAGGAAGATCTTAGTTTTTGGTGGAACCTTTCCACAACTTGTTATTATTCATCGGAGCGTCAACATGGATTAAGGCAAGGAATAGTGAGATTACTAAGTGTTTATCATCTTCGTGAAGATTCCACCTAAATTCATCTGTCGTTTACACACGCTGAACATAATCTAGTCGACCTCACAGGGTGTTTTATGCTGCTAGTCATGACCCAACTAAATCTCCCCGGAATAATAGATCTGGATGTTATGTTATTCAGGTTTATATAAGCACTCACAATTAATTGTTACCCCTACCAAATCTGCATGCTAGCGCACTAGAACGAGTTCACACTGTGTCCTATGGGTCGACAACATAAGCATTGCTCATCTGAGTCAATTAATCCTTACCAACTTTTTTTAGGGGATTAATCCTTACCAACTTTAGTACATGTATCATCACACCCACACAAATGCAAGCATAGTTTATATATGTACTCATCTTCTCATGTTTGAACACTTCGTATGGATGCCAAAATATTGAGGTGACTAACCACAAGCAGAAGAACACGCGATGCCATACTGAAGTGTGAAACAATGCATAGTTGCTGTGGTAGTAACATGGTAGGTGCCATAAGCATGCTCTTGGCAGGTCAGTCGAGTAAGCAAACTAACCAACTGGATCTAATTTTGGGGAAGGAAGACATTAGGAAGACTTCTCTAACAACCAACATGTCATGTTGTAAAAGATCAAAATGTTCAGTACTACGCGCTCTGCTGCCAGTAACATAAGAACTGTGAGCACCTACTGCTTTAGTGCCCCTTTGGCATGGGAGATTTGGTACTCCCAACTCCTGCCCCTTCGGCTTCAGTCGTTTCATCCCATCTAGCGCATCGACTCTACTAAACTGGCGGCATCTCTTAGTGAAGCAGGGTGGTGCCGTCCCTTCGAAAGCTCAACTCCCTTGTCATTTTGGCGTTGCGCTCAATCTTGCTGGAACAAAAACTAGTAGGGTGTATGTATGAAAATTGTAATACCAAATGAATACCAATGGACTCACCATCGAATATATATTTTCATAATCTATTCATTCAATATTGTAGGTATTGACATTTTATTAATATAATGGGTCAAACTTAGAAAAGATCGACTTTTTTAATCTAAGGTTCGCTATTATATTTTGGGATGCAAGGCTAGGTTGGAGTGCATCCATGAATCAGTGCAATCCTGCCAAATTTTATTACTCCCTCCGTCCTGTAAAACTTATCTGAGATTTGTCTAATCTCGGTGTATCTATATACTAGTTAGTGTCTAGAATCTAGATGTTATGACCGGGCTGGTCTACCGCCGGAGGGGGCCCACCGGTCAGGCCGGCCAGGCTTAGTTAGGGGCTTAGCCCAATTAGCAGATTAGGGTTTAGCAAATTTCTCTTATATATATGAGTTGTAATCGATAAGAACAATTAAGCAATAAACATATTTTGTTGCCGACTCCCTCAGGAGTCGGAGTCCCAAACCCTAGCCGCCACCCAGCCTTGCGCCGCCGCATCTCCCCAAGCCGCGCGACGGCGCCCTGCCGCCGGCGCCCTCGCCTCCGCACGCACACCGCCCTTCCTTCCCCTACAATCTCCGCCCTAGACCTGGTAGATACGCTGATTCTACCAATTTGGTATCAGCTTCCTCGGTTACGATCATGTCTTCGGGCCAAACCGCCGCCACCATCACCGCCACCTCCGAGACACCGTCGGCCTCCACCGCCGCCGCCTCGCCACCGCGGTACAGGGCATCCGCCTGTACTTGATCGGCACGCAGGGGATGACCTCGCCCTCCCTGCCGCCGCCCCTCACCGCCTACCCGGCCGCGCCGGCGGCTCCGTCCGCCCAGGGCGTGCCTGTGCCTCCCTCGGCCTCACCGCCTCCGCCGCCGTGGGCGTCGTGGCAGCCGGGTCCCAGCGCCGGTCCTGCTTTGCTGCCCCAGGGCGTCCCCATCCAGCGGGTGCCGTTTCCGCCGTCGCCCTCCCGGCTCCCGGCGTGGGTGACCGCGACGGAGCCCCTGACAAGGTATTAACTTATCAATGCCTACGGATTGTAGACTAGGGTTTAGTTGGATGTAGAGGGCAAGTAGATCTCGAAGGTTTCAGCCGAAAAGTACTCGACGAATATGAAAACTAGGGTTTGAGAAACAATGGTTCGATGCCTTCTGTGTCCCTCGACTCCCCCTTATATAGGAGGCGGAGCCGAGGGATTCGTATTGTACAAGTTACAGAGTCCGGGAAGGTTTCTAACTCCTCCCGCAAGATTACAAATAATGCTTCCTATTACAACTCTAGCTTTCCTTAACAATATCTTGGTCTTCCGAGTCTTCTTATTCTTCGGGTAGTGGGCCTTCAGTAAACCCCGGGTACTATCATCGGCAGGCCCATTGGGGATGCCTATGTCAGTAGCCCCCGAGATTTTGCTTGAATCGTAGAGTCAGGGAAAATCTCCGCTGTTTATTTTTACTCGACAACTTAAAACCTTTCTATATTTCTTCACATAAATTTCTATATTTTGCAGGGATAATAGTAGTTGGGGCTAGTTCATCTGACGGATCAGGTACTAGTTAACTGCTCTAGTGGCAATCCGCAAAAACCTACTTCAAAATCACGTCCCTGGACATGATCTCGGGATACTGGTGTAAACTTCGACAGGTGCCGCTTAAGGTCTTACCATTCTGTCGAGTCCCAGTTATATTTATCGGGTACCTAACGCGTCCGTTAGGATTTTTCTTCGTATCTGTTGATACGGATAAAAGTAGCAAACCGACGTCAAAGACGGTGCCACGCCTCACAGAACGGATCTGGGGTCTTACCTTCGCAAAGTTTTGCGGCATTCAGAAATTGATCGCAACTTTGGCGTTCTGAGAATATATTGTCGAGTGCTTATTCGGCTGTTGGAATGGCACATTTTATTGAGTCAAAGATGACTTATATTGCTCTTCCCGATGGGAGTATATGCAGAGTTATTTATAACTCGAAATATACTCTTTTGCTCTTCTATCTTTCATTTTTCCATTCTTTCTTTATTTTTTATAATTTCATCGGGCACGCGAACAGCGTTCCCGATGGGAGTAGCCCCCGAGGCTATAATCAAGGACTTGTTCTTGGTTGTAGGCTCCACGCCTTATGCCGCTATGTTTTCTTTCTCTCCCGAAGTTTTATAATTTCTTGGGAGCGCGAACAGCGCTCCCGATGGGAGTAGTCCCCGAGGCTATGAACAAATATTTGTATTTGATCATAGGCTCATGCCGTTTCTATTTTGTCTTTCTTGATCTTTTCATTTTTTCAAATTAGCCCCTGAGCATTTGATCAAAAACTTGTATTTGATCAATGGCTCTCCGATATTTTTTCCATGTCGCCTTGTTATGCCGCTGTTGAGTCGAATTTTTGTCTCTGACAAGGTGACGTTATTGCTGACGATAGCCACGATTGCGAATCCGAAAATGGCGAGAAGTTTTCCCCACTGCCTTGCGGACCCAAATTATCTATTATCTTGACACGTCGTGTAGGTGGGGGACACACGTCCTCCACTTTTCCTGGCGCACGTACCGTAACTTCTTTAGTGTTAAAATACTTTTTTACCCTTGTTTCCACGTGGTTATCATCTGTCACACATTTTTTCCATCCAACGGTCCGCCGCTTCGCCGCACCTCTACATAAGATCTCCTTCTTCTTCCTCGAGCACTTCCGCTCGCGCCGCTCTCCTGCTCTTCTTTGCAAAACCTCCGCCTGCGCCCCACAACTTCCTAAGCTCACCTTCTCCAAGCTGCATTCCTACGCCATTGTTGATGCCACCGCGTCGGTTGATCAAGCGCAACACGCCTGAATCGTCAATGGCTGCCGCAGATCTGGGAACCGCGGAGTGGGAAAGGTCCAAAATTTCCTCTCAGGACATCAATCTCTTGAAGAAGCTAGGGATTAGCAAGAAGCCCAAAGCGTTGTGCTTCCCTAGTGAAGAAAGCTACCCAACCCCTCCAATGGGGTATCGGGTAAGTTTCGTCGACCATCTCATCCGCGGTCTTTCCGCCCCCATTCATCCTTTTCTCCGTGGATTGCTTTTTGTTTATGGTCTTCAACTTCACCACCTCACGCCCAACTCAATCCTCCATATCTCCATTTTCATCACCCTCTGTGAGACCTTCCTTGGCGTCCAGCCTAACTGGGCACTATGGAAGCGCATTTTCTTTTGTCGCCGCAATGGCTCCCCCAATGTCGCCTATAATATAGGCGGCGTTGTTATTTCTGTTCGCCCCACAGTCGATTACTTCGACGTCAAACTCCCTGACTCAGTTCAAGGGTGGCGCAAGAAGTGGTTGTACATCCAGGAGGAGAACCATGGATGCGCTGAAGACAACATCCCTCCTTTCGATGGTGCCGAGAAAATCCTTCGCCACCGCTCCTGGGATGCAGAGGTTACCGAGGAAGAAAAAACATCGACAGAGGCCTTGATGACTCGCATCCATGAGTTGCAAAATACTCGCGGCAAAGAATTGTCAGGTATCCAAATTACAGCGTATTTTCTTCGAACCAGAGTGCAGCCTCTTCAGGCTCGCAAATACCCTCTCTGGAAGTATGCTGGCGACGAGGACGTAGATCGGTTGTCAGCGAATTTGGAGGTCAAGGATTTAGAAAAGCTTGTCCGAAAAATCTCCACTCTCAGTAAAAAAGATTCTGTCCCTTCTTCTTGTCGTGTAAAACCGTACAGCGCCACCAATGCGCTTCCCAAGGTAAACTTTGTCGATTGATTTATTATTGCCTTGCTATATTTTTGTAACTCCTTTTTTTTTGACATCTTCCTCTGTTTTTATATAGAACCATCCAAATCTTGTCTCGCTTCCTCCCCTTCCTGAAGGTGGAGAAGTCGAGGAAAGGGCCGTTGTCACCGATGACAACCAAGATGCCCCCTCTTTTGTGAATGAACCCGCAGATTCTCGAAAATCTGCGGGATCTGTTGAAAAGGAGGCTGCCTCTGAAGGTACTGCATCAGCACAATCTCCTCCTCCTGCTGTTTCTCCAAAGAACAAAAGGAAAAGGAGTGATGTCGAAGATTCCGGCACCTCCAAAGCCGAAGAAGTTGTTCCTTCACATCAGAAGGCAGCTTATGATCCATACCTTGAGGCCCTCATCAGTTCGTAAGTCACCTCTTTTTTTATTTTTATTTTTGTACTCAAAGATTTGTATCTATCTTGCTTTTTATGCTGCCAACATTTAATCGCAGTGATGATGAGGAAGAAGTACCAGCTTTTGATGTGGCTGCTCGAACGAGTACGTCACATACTCTAGTTGTTTCGGAAACGCCAGTTGATGGAGAGGAATCCTCGCCTCTCAACAAAACATCGGCGCTTCTACTCCTCCTTCAAGCCCCCTTGTCCCTTCACCAAAAAGGGCAAGGATTGAAACAATCCCGGAGCCTACTCTCCAATTGAGTAGCTCCTCTAACCCTCTCTTGGATGATGTAAGTTCTTAATTTTCTTGTCACTGTCTATATTTCTTCTGTTTGCTTCTTTGTGCCATCATATTTTTCCCATATCGACATTTTTCTTTGTCCTTCTTTGACAGCCTATGATCAAAGAGCTTATTCGCATCGGTGCCCAATTCATTGGGTACCGTGAGTATGCCAGTAAGACTGAAGGTAATGCCTTGCTGCTTAGTTTTGCCCTTGCCTTCTTACTCCTTCGTTGTCGATGTTTTTAACTAAGTTAATTTTTTCTTGGCAGAAAAACTGGCGGAGGCCAACGAGCGTGCCAACGCACTTGCTCAAAAATTAGAGCAAAGTGAAGAGGCTCGTAAGAAGGCCGAATCAGATGCTATTCAAGCTAGAGCAGAGGCTGACAAGGCCAAGACCGATGCTGCTGGTGTCGAAGATCTTAAGAAGAAAGTTCACGATGCCGAGACTTCGCTGAGCGAGCATATAGCCGCACAATCTGCTCGCGAGGAAACGATCATTAAGCGCGTAAGGTCGCAAAACCGTCGCTTTGTCAGTAAGTATCTGAACCACTTCACATCCTTTCGACTTTCTTTCCTTCACTCGTTTGTTGATCAATAAGTTTTTATCTTGACAGGTAAAACATCTCAAGAATTTGAACTTGAAGATCCCGACAACGATCCTCTTCTTGACGCCATTTCGTTCCTTGAGTTTCATGGAACAGAAGCACGCGAGGGCATTGATCAAGCTAAAGCAGGGTTGTCGCGACTCTTCCCCTATTTCTTCCCGAAGAAAGAGGAACCCGCAACTTTCCTTGCTCTTGCCAAGTGCTTTACCCCACCAGAAGATCTTGGACTGAAGATGCGCCAGGAGAACATGAAGATTTCTGTCGAAAGCACTGTTGCCTTGGTCGCTGATAGCCAACAAACTATCGACTGAGCGAAAGTAGGCGACACAGAACAGATAGAGCAGACAAAATGGCGATCGTTGATCAAGGCGGCAAAGCCCAACACGAAGAAAATCCTGTCCTATCTCGGGATCAAGCCATCTTCAACTCCTAGCTCATCAAAGTCGGAGGTCTAGTTGAATGCTCCTTCTTTTTATTTTTCCTGTTTCTTAAGCTATTGTTGCCATATTAGCTTTGGCGACAATTACCTTAGTACTTTTGAAGAACTCCTTCTGTAATATCCATGTAAATTTCTTGAAGATCAATGGAATTCTGTCTTGTGCAATCCTTTGATATTGGAATTTTCTTTTCCAGTTGATATTTGATAACTACTCTGCCGATCCTCATTCTGCCGATACTTCTCCTGCTTCCTCCTTCTCGAAGAAAACACTAGTCAATGATAACTTTGTCGACGGTTCTTCAGAACAACATCTGTCGCAAGATTTGCAAGAATTGCGCCAACACCTCCAATCCATGAAAAAACAAACTCTTGCGATGATGGAAAAATCTCGACAAGCATCCGAGAGAGAGAATATTGCTCTTCAACAGGCAAAAGAAGCCATTGCTGCAAAGGATGCTGCTGTTACTGAGGCTACCGAAGCTTCCTCACGAGAAAATTATATGCTTCAGCTAATGACTGACGCCAGCTTGGACATGACAGGTATGTTTCTTGTTCATAACCATGCTGGATGTTGTTTTTGCTATTTTCCTTCCTCGTCAATTTATTCGCTGTACCAGGCTCATTTTTGGATACTGCTGCCGAAGATCAACGTGTTGAAGCTCGAGCCACTGCTCTGCTCAGACTGGCTGCACAACATGGTTCTAACTTTTGGGTTACTCCCGAGCGTACCCATCAAATTGTCAGATTCCAAGATCGCGCGGGTCAGGTCCGTGATTTCCTTGACTTTTGTACGAAGACCTTATTTTTAGTTTATGGAACCATGTTCCCTCGCAACAAAATGCCAGAAACTCTTCCTGCATTAATGGAAAAATTTCGAGATGCTCCTCGAATCCATGGCTTTGTGCGGGCTCAACTTTCTGCTGGCGCAAGATTTGCTATGATGATGATAAAGATTTGCCATCCAAAATTGCCCATGGATCAAATTGTTCCCACGTGCCTGGCTAAAATGTCGAAGAAAAAGAGAGATGTGGGCAAGATTGATGATCTGGTGACTCCTGTAGCCGAAGATATGATGGATGAACTTCTTCGGATGGACGCTGAGTTCTTTGTGAAGGGTAGCTATGCCGAGCATAGTACCCGTCCTTCCAATGAACGAGTAACCATAGACCATGTGCTAGGTATCCACTGAGGGTTTTTCCTTTTTCTCACTGTAGTTTCATCATTGACACGTCTTTGTAAACATGATCTATATTGTAAAGCTGTCAACTCTGTAAGTATGTATTGTTTTTATTTTTGATCATCGAGCCCTCAAGCCTTTGGCTGGGGCTTATACTATTTTGTTACCCCGAAGATTTTTCTCTTATTGCGAGAAGGTATATATATTTCGCTATCAATGGGTACGAGCCCCCGAGTGTCTTGGTGGTGATGTTCTATTTTTTTTGCGAGGTTTTCAGACCAAAGCAATAATATTTTGACGAGTACGCTATATTTACAGTTGCTAGCTTCCGATGTTCTATTTGGCGAGGTATTCTTGTACCAAGGCGAAATATTTCGGTAAGTCTAGTTTATCTATATTGTATATATTTTGTAACCTGAAGGCATTGAGCCCCCGAGCGTGTCGAAGAATAAGAAGTATATCTCCACTATCTTTATTATATTGCAGCACCGCGAGCCCGCCTCATTAAAAACCTTTCTCGGCCCCACTCGATGCCCCGAAAAAGGAAAAGAGTGCGTCTGAAAACTCGTGGGCGTTTCAGTACATTGTATTTTTACAAGGAGGACTATATTTTGACACTAAGCGTAAAAACGCCTTAGCTGTGCCACGTTCCAGGGGGTTTTCTCGGGAACCCCTGTCTTCTTATCTTTTATCCTGTACGCTCCTCCTTCGATTACTTCAGTAATGACGTAAGGGCCAAGCCATGGTGACTCGAGTTTTTCAGTACGCTCTTGATTGAGTCGCAAAACTAGGTCTCCAACTTGAAAGGATCTTGGTCGCAAACGTCGACTGTGGTAGTTTTTCAGGTCCTGCTGATATTTAGTTACCCTTGACAATACTTCGTCTCGAGCTTCGTCGAGTGCGTCGACGTCGTCTTCCAAAGCTTTCCTGGAAACTTCTTCGTTGTACTCTGTGACTCTGGGGGAGTCGTGCTCTATTTCTATCGGCAGTACTGCCTCTACTCCGTGGACTAGGAAGAACGGGGTCTCATGTGTTGCTGTATTTGGTGTTGTTCGGATGCTCCATAACACACTTGGTAACTCTTCTGCCCAGGTATGTCGAGCTTTTTCCAGAGGTCCTAACAAGCGTTTCTTGATGCCATTGCAGATGATGCCATTGGCTTTCTCGACTTGACCATTGGTTTGAGGATGTGCAACTGACGCGAAGTGCAATTTGATGCCTACCTCTGCACAGTACGCCTTGAACTCCTTTGACGTAAAGTTGCTGCCATTGTCTGTGACGATGCTGTGAGGTACTCCAAATCGAAAAATGATGCCCTTCACGAACTTTATTGCTGATGCTGCATCTGGTGAATTTATCGGCTTTGCTTCTATCCACTTGGTGAATTTGTCGACAGCAACCAACATATACTCGTATCCTCCTGGCGAAGCTTTGTGTAATTTTCACACCATATCGAGACCCCATTGAGCAAAAGGCCAAGATAAGGGTATTGGCATTAATTCTGCTGCCGGAGAGTGAGGTTTTGCGGCAAATCTCTGACATGCGTCGCAAGTTCACACTATCTCCTTTGCGTCCTCAATTGCTGTCAACCAGTAGAATCCTGCTCGAAAAACTTTGGCTGCAATAGACTGCTTGCGTGGTGGCCACATACTCCTTCGTGTACGTCCTTCAGAATTATCCTTCCTTCTTCGGGTGTGACGCACCGTTGTAACACACCCGAGATACTGCGTTTGTACAACTCTCCTTTGACCACCGTGAAAGCTTTGGATCGCCTAATAACTCGCCTTGCTTCAACTGGATCATCGGGTATTGTCTTTCTTAGGATGTATGATATGTACGCTTGCATCCATGGGATTTGTACCATCAGCACTAGATCCTGTTCCTCGTCTTCTTCTTCCAATGCTTCTTTCACAGCCCCCGAGGGTTTCTCGCTCTTCTCTTTCTTTGTTGGTTTCTTCGGCTTCGTGGACCTCTCTGTTATTTCTTCCCAGAACACACCTGGGGGAATTGCGAGGCACTGCGACCCGATGTTTGCAAGAACATCGGCTTCATCATTGCTCAGCCTACTGATATGGTTTACTTCGCATCCGTCAAACAGCTTCTCCAGCTCATTATACATCTCTTTGTACGCCACCATGCTATCATTGACCGCATCACATTGGTTCATGACTTGCTGAGCTACCAATTGTGAGTCGCCAAATATTTTTAGTCGAGTTGCGCCACAGGCTTTCGCCATCTTCATCCCATGTATAAGGGCTTCATATTCTGCCTCATTATTAGATGCGTTTGGGAACATCATCCGCAGGACGTATTTAAATTTGTCGCCTTCAGGTGATATGAGTATTACCCCTGCTCCAGCTCCTTCTAACCTTTTGGACCCGTCGAAGCTCATAGTCCAGGTTCTCGATAAATCCGGAGGTCCTGTGTTTTGCAACTCCATCCACTCTGCGATGAAGTCTGGTAGAATTTGTGACTTTATTGCCTTTCTCTTTTCATACGTGATGTCCCGAGGAGAAAGTTCTATTCCCCAAAGGGAGACACGACCTGTAGCTTCTGGATTATTGAGTATGTTGGATAAAGGCGCCTCATTGACCACTATTATCGGATGCGCCGAAAAATAGTGACACAATTTTCTTGCGGTTGTGAATACTCCATATGCTAGCTTTTGGTACTGCGGGTACCTCTGTTTTGAAGGCGATAATACTTCGCTGATGAAATATACTGGCCTCTGCACTCCATGGAGTTTCCTTCTTCTTCTCTTTCGACAACTAGTGCCGTGCTGACCACCTGAGGTGTAGCCGCAATATATAACAGGAGCGGTTCTTTCTCTTTTGGTGCCACTAGAATTGGTGGTGTCGAAATTTTCCGTTTGAGGTCCTCGAAGGCCCTATCTGCCTCTTCGTTCCACTGGAACTTCTCTCCTTGTTTGATTAGGGCGTAGAATGGTAGCGCCTTTTCTCCCAGCCTGGCGATGAATCTGCTTAAAGCTGCGACTCGCCCAGCTTAATCGTCGTATTTCCTTCAACTTTGTTGGCTTCCTCATTGTGACGATAGCTTGGATTTTTTCGGGATTTGCTTCAATCCCTCTTGCTGAAACTAGGAACCCGAGAAGTTCTCCTGCAGGGACGCCGAAAGAACATTTCGTCGGATTCAACTTGAGACAGAATTTGTCGAGGTTGTCAAAAGTTTCTTTCAAGTCCTCGATTAGTGTTGCTCCCTTTTTTGATGTGATGACAACATCGTCGATGTACACTTGTACATTTTTCCCAATCTGTGTTGCTAGGCACTTTTGCATCATCCGTTGATATGTTGCTCCCGCGTTTTTCAACCCGAAGGGCATTGTTTTGTAACAAAATACGCCGTACGGTGTGATGAATGTTGTTTTAGCTTCGTCGTCTTCTTTTAATCTGATCTGATTGTAACCAGAATATGCGTCCAAGAAGAAAAGACGTTCACATCCTGCCGTGGAGTCGATAATCTGATCGATCCTTGGGAGGGGAAAGTGATCCTTTGGACAATGTTTATTGAGGCACGTAAGTCGACACACATGCGAAGGACTTTCGTGTTTTTCTTCGGCACCATCACTGGGTTAGCTACCCAAGTGGCCTTAGTGGATATCTCTTTGATGAAACCAGCTTCTCTAAGTCGATCAATTTCTGACAGCATGGCTTTGCGGTTTGGTTCCGAAAAACGCCGCAAAGGTTGCTTGATTGGTCTCGCAATAGGATCCAAGTTTAGGTGGTGCTCGGCAAGTTCCCTGGGTACTCCTGGCATGTCAGCTGGACACCATGCGAAGATTTTCCAGTGCTCACGGAGGAACTCGACGAGCGCGCTTTCCTATGCGAGGTCCATGTTTGTTGCGATGGACGTCGTTTTCTTCGGATCTGTCGGGTGAATCTGCACTTCCTTAGAATCTTTTGCTGTATTGAAAGTTGATTCCTTGTTGGGCCTCCCTACGTCTGGCAGCACATCATAATCAGTCATGAGCCTTGACGCTACTTACTCTGCCTGCATCCCGAAAGTTTCTGATAGTCGATGAAAATCTTTGTCGCATTTATCGGCTAGCGCGAAGCTTCCTTTGACTGTGATTGGTCCCTTAGGTCCAGGTAACCTCCAAAGCAAGTACGTGTAATGTGGTACCGCCATAAACCTGGCATATGCTGGTCGCCCCAACAAAGCGTGATACTGCGACGGGAAATCCACAACTTCGAATTCCAACCTCTCTATCCTGTAGTTTTCTCGGGTCCCAAACTGAACGTCGAGATTGATCTTCCCCAGTGGGTAACTTGGCTTTTCTGGTGTGATGCCGTGGAAACGTGTGTCGGTTGGTTTCAAATTTGCGAGGGAAATATTCATCTTCCTTAGCGTATCTGCGTACATAAGGTTTAGACTGCTGCCGCCATCTATGAATACTCGAGATACATCGAATCCCGCAATTATCGCCGGGTAAGATCAGTCTTTGACTGCCCTGGTCGAGGAACTTGCTGTGGATGATCAGCTATTGTGAAGCCGATATCTTGCCCTGACCAGCTTAAGGTACTCATCGTTGGTGGTGGCATCTTCTCTGCCATAAACACCGTCGCGAGATTACTTTCTGAGCTCTATTGGATGGCCTGCCTTTCTGAATCATCGAGACCGCTCCGTTAGAGTTAGGATCGACGTAGGGCGGTGGAGCAGGTGCTGCCGCTATTCTGAGCTGATGTCGATTTTCGTCTGTAACCGCGGGAGGAGGTGGCAAGTGAATCTCACTCCTAGGTCCTTGAGAATTTCTGTGAGCTGCCTGAGCATTTGCATGTCCTACCCACCTTAACATTGCCTGGAAATTTCGGCAATCCTTTTGCAAGTGTCCTGACTGTCTTTTTCCATTGCTATCGAGAAAGAAATGCATCTGACACGGCCCGTTCATCATCTCTTCGGGAGACACAAAATGTCTCTGGAACCTTGGCCCGCTATTTTGCCTGTTATCTCTATTGTCCCCTTGCTGTGCATTACTTCTCTGGTAGTCATCTCTACTGTTTCCTCCATTGTTTCCCCGAAAGCCAGCCGATATTTGGCCAGGTGCATCGTAACTTGAAAATTGACGGGGGAATCGACGTCTATTTTGAAAATTTCGACTGCGATCTTCCTCTGGGGACCTATGTCGTTTGTTATGTACCACATCTTCGCCATCTTCCCATCTGTTTGCTATCTCCATTAAAGCTGATACTGTTCTTGGGTTTGTCCTCCCCAAGTCCTCCACGAAATCTCCTCCTCGAACTCCTGCAACGAATGCATCTATCGCTCTTTCGTCAGATATATTTTCTGCCGAGTTTTTGATGATGTTCCACCTTTGGATGTACTTCCTCATTGATTCATCATGCTTTTGTCGACATGACCTCAACTCCTCTAGTGTC
Source organism: Lolium perenne (assembly GCF_019359855.2). Classification (NCBI taxonomy): domain Eukaryota; kingdom Viridiplantae; phylum Streptophyta; class Magnoliopsida; order Poales; family Poaceae; genus Lolium; species Lolium perenne. The sequence continues at coordinate 40,576,281 of NC_067244.2, read as the reverse complement.
GCAGGTTTCTTGCAGGTTGACCGGAAATTCTTGATAAACACATCTTCGAAACTTTCCCAGCTGTCGATGGAACCTAGGGGAAGCTTTTTTATCCATGATCTGGCGGCTCCGCTCAGATGTATCTGGATGCTCTGCATGGCTGTCGCTCTGGTTCCGCCTATCAATTTTACTGTCTCGAGGTAATCCACAAGCCAATCCTCGGGGTCTTGCAGGCCATCGAATTTTTTGAAACTATCGGGTAGCTTGAATCCTGATGGAACTCGAGTTTTTCGGACCCGTCGTGTGAAACATGGAAGTCCACACATGTCCTCTTCAGCAAATTCTGGTGAATGCCGACGTTCCCTTCTTTCTTGTCGTGCTCTATCGACTCTGGCCTGAGTTGCTGTGTCCCTGGCTCCACTTGCTCTTGGTGGATCTTGCACTGCTGCGGTAGGTCTCGGACTATTTTGCCTTGCAGTTCCTTCGGGAGGTGTGGCCGTGAACGCTGCTCCCGTGGCTCCACATCCTGCCATGGCCATGTTGTACAACGCTTCCCTTGGATCTCCGGGAGGTGGCCTGGACGCTAAGATGAAAGCTTGTGTTGCCATGTATCCTGCTTCCGGTGTTTTTGGGATAATATTCCCCCTCGTGTCGATTGACATAAAGGACATGTCGAGGTTTTGGATTAGAGTCTCTCTTTCAGCTTCCGGTATATTTTGCAGCCGAAATCTTGCTCTCCTCCGAGCTTCTCTGTGACTATCTCCCGAAGTTTCTGAGTGTCGACTTAATTCCGCTCGTCGCCTGCTTGATGCGGAAGCTGCCTCCCTTCTTCTGTTCAGCAAATTGTCTGCTTTTCCAACTCTCTTCCAATTTCTGCGAGTCTATATTGATAAGCTTGCAGTTCTTCGACTGTAGCAGTTGTCTCCATTGGTTCAGAGCCATCCAAAGCTTTCGCAGCTCTATCCCAGGCTGCTTGTGGAAGTTGAACTCTGGCACGTGGTGTGGGCCCGACATATTTAGTGCCCAAACCTCTCCTTAGATCTGAGGGATCGACATAGGGGTTTCCCAAATCGTCAAAAGCCTCTGATGTTTCCTCTTGATCGCGACTTGCTTCTCCAATGGCATAAACTTTGTGATATTTTGGAGTTTTCGCTTTGTTTGGTTTGGTGACACCATCATAGAGATTGGTGAAGACCTTCCCAATAGAGATGGATTTGTCGATGAAGTCGAAACTATCGGTGTCGCTTGAATCATCGCTTATATAGGAGTCCGCCGATGACTCGAAGGACATGTCGCTGAAGATTTTGGTGAGTTTTTCACTTGCCCTGCTGCCGATGAAACGTGGCGACGAAATCTCCTTGTCGCTTGACTCGACGGATGATACTGAGTTTGAGAAATCAGGACCAACCGCTGGTAATCCCGATGAGATCGGAACTTCGAGACGATACGATCCTTCTTTCTCGACGTGGAAGTGGAATTTTCCAAACGTCATCTTTATGGGCTCCTCCAGATACGCATATGCATCCAAACGGGAGGGCGGGTGAGGAATAAAATCAATGAGACCAGTTTCGATCTGTTTACCTCTGTCCATGATGTTGCTTGCTACTGATGAAGTCGACGATCTTGAACGTGCCATCGAGATCAGCTCCTTGTCGCCTCTAGATCCCACAGACGGCACCAATTGACAAGGTATTAACTTATCAATGCCTACGGATTGTAGACTAGGGTTTAGTTGGATGTAGAGGGCAAGTAGATCTCGAAGGTTTCAGCCGAAAAGTACTCGACGAATATGAAAACTAGGGTTTGAGAAACAATGGTTCGATGCCTTCTGTGTCCCTCGACTCCCCCTTATATAGGAGGCGGAGCCGAGGGATTCGTATTGTACAAGTTACAGAGTCCGGGAAGGTTTCTAACTCCTCCCGCAAGATTACAAATAATGCTTCCTATTACAACTCTAGCTTTCCTTAACAATATCTTGGGCTTCCGAGTCTTCTTATTCTTCGGGTAGTGGGCCTTCAGTAAACCCCGGGTACTATCATCGGTAGGCCCATTGAGATGCCTATGTCAGCCCCCGCCCGTCTACTCGGCCGCACCGGTGCCTCCCCCCGTCTACACGGCCGCCGGGGACCCTCCGCGACCGTCCTTCCCAGAACCGACGTACTCGCGCTTCGCGGAGCCCTCCGCTGGTCGCGCGGAGTACCCCGTCTAGGGCGCCGCCGGCCTCGCTCCCCCACGCTACGCAAGGCTGGATTTCGCCACGTATGACGGCGTCGAGGACCCCCTCAACTGGCTCAACCAGTGCGAGCAGTTCTTCCGAGGACAGCGCACTCTTGCTTCGGACCGAACGTGGCTCGCCTCGTACCACCTCCGCGGCGCCGCCCAGACGTGGTACTACTCCCTGGAGCAGGACAAGGGTGGCATGCCCCATGGGACCATTTCCGCGAGCTCTGCCTTCTCCGCTTCGGCCCCCCGATCCGCGGTAGCCGCTTGGCGGAACTCGGGCGTTTTGCCTTCACCACCACGGTGCAGGACTTCGCCGACCGCTTCCAGGCCCTCGCTTGCCATGCGCCCGGGGTGACAGGACAACAGCGCGCCGAGCTCTTCATTGGCGGACTTCCTGACCACATTCGCGTGGACGTGGAGCTCCAGGCCCCGCAGGACCTCCAGACGGCGATGCACTACGCGCGCGCTTATGAGCGTCGTGCCCAGGCGGTTCAGCAGACACCCCTGTCCCGCGGCGCCCGCGCCGCTCGGCCTCCTCCTACGGCCGTGGCTGCCACCCGCCCCGCCCCACCTGGACCGACCGGCCCCGCCCCCGCGGCTACGCGCATGTTCCGCCGCCTCACCCCGGCAGAGCAGCTCGAACGCCGCCGCCTTGGGCTCTGCTTCAACTGCGACGACCCCTACACGCCCGGCCACGCGTGCCCGCGCCTCTTCTACCTGGAGACAGTCGACATGGAGGAGGGCGACCCGACGACCGGGACGGTTGCCACCACGTCCGAGCCGGCCAAGCCGACCGCCGCGGCCGCCACGGCTTTCGTCGTCTCTCTACACGCACTCCCCGGCATCCGCCACGAGCGGACGATGCTGCTACCGGTCACGATCCATGGCGAGACCCTGGTGGCGCTGCTGGACACGGGCTCCACGCACAACTTTCTCCCCGCCGCCACTATGCGTCGCCTCGCGCTACAGCCGACAGGCGGGGATCACCTCCGCGTGACCGTGGCCAACGGTGACCATCTTCATTGCCATGGGGTGGTCCAGCACGTACCCCTCACCGTTGGCGACGAGCACTTCGTCATCACGTGCGCCGGCATCGACTTGGGCTGCTTCGACTTCATCCTTGGCGTCGACATTCTGCGGACGCTCGGTCCCATCCTTTGGGACTTCGACACCCTGACGATGACCTTCTGGCGCCAAGGTTGCCACATCCGCTGGGAGGGTCTCGGGGGCGCCGCCCCCGCACCGCAGCTTCAGCTCGTCTCCGGGCCCGACGACGCCGAGCACCCCCTCCTGACGCACCTCCTGCAGCAGCACGGCGACATCTTCGAGGAGCCGCAGGCCCTGCCGCCCCCACGCGCGTGTGACCACCGTATCCACCTGATCCCAGGGTCGGCGCCAGTGGCGGTGCACCCATACCGCTACCCACAGCTGTAGAAGGATGAGCTGGAGCGCCAGTGCGCGCTCATGCTGGCGGCGGGCATCATCAGGATCTCCACGTCCCCGTTCTCCGCGCCGGTGCTATTGGTGCGCAAGTCAGATGGCACGTGGCGCTTCTGCATCGACTACCGCGCCCTCAACGCCCTCACGCTCAAGGACAAGTTCCCGATCCCGGTGGTTCACGAGTTGTTCGACGAGCTCCACGGGGCGTGGTTCTTCACCAAGCTCAACCTCCGCTCAGGCTATCATCAGGTGCACATACACCCGGAGGACATCGCCAAGACGGTGTTCCGGACGCATCATGGCCACTTCGAGTTCGTGGTGATGCCCTTCGGCCTCACCAACGCGCCCGCGACCTTCCAGGCCCTGATGAACGACGTACTCTGCCCATACTTACGCCGTTTTGTGCTGGTTTTTTTCAATGATATTTTGATCTACAGTGCATCATGGGCGGAGCACCTGCAGCATATCGCCATCGTCTTCAACGAGCTTCGAGCGCATCGACTTCACCTTAAGCGCTCGAATTGCTCGTTTGCGATGACCTCTGTGGCCTACCTCGGTCACGTCATCTCCGCCGACGGGGTGGCGATGGATGCGGACAAGGTGGCAGCCGTCGCCGCCTGGCCGACGCCGCACTCCCCACGCGCCCTACGCAGGTTCCTGGGCCTCGCCGGATACTACCAGAAGTTCATCCGGGAGTTTGGCCTCATCGCCTCGCCACTCACGTGCCTGCTGCGGCGCGATGCCTTCGCTTGGGATGACGAGGCTACCGCTGCCTTCGAGGCCCTCAAGGGGGCCCTCACGACGGGTCCCATCCTCCAGATGCCGGACTTCGACAGGTCGTTCATCGTCGACTGCGACGCCTCCGGAGCGGGGTTCGGCGCCGTCCTTCACCAGGGCGACGGGCCGCTCGCCTACTTCAGCCGGCCGTTTTGCTGCACGCCACCTCAAGCTTGCGGCGTACGAGCAGGAACTCATTGGCTTGGTACTGGCCGTCCACCACTGGCGACCCTACCTATGGGGGCGCTCGTTCCGCGTACGTACGGACCACTACAATATTAAGTTCCTCTTGGACCAGCGGCTGTCGACGGTGCCACAGCACCAGTGGATCAGCAAGCTGTTCAGTTTCGACTTCACGGTGGAGTACCGTCCTAGGCGCCTCAACACGGTGGCCGACGCCTTGCTGCCGCGACGCTGACCCAGACACTGCCGAGGGCGCCTCGGAGGGGCGCCTGCTATGCATCCGCTCGGGGCCCTCCTTCGCCCTCTTCGACCGCGTCCGCCAGGCGACCGCGACCGCGCCGGACGCCCAGCTTCTGCGGCAGCAGCTCGACGCGAGCGAGCTGGACGACCCCTGGCGATTCGTCGACTGTCTTATCCTCCATGGGCGCCGCGTGTTCGTGCCCGACCACGATGACCTCCGCCACCAGGTGCTGCTCTTGGCGCATTCTGTGGGTCATGAGGGTGTCCAAAAGACACTCCACCGCCTCCGCGCTGACTTCTACGTCTCTGGCGATCAGGCCATGGTCCAGGATTGGGTGCGTTCGTGTGAGACGTGCCAGCGCAACAAGACGGAGACTTTGCGTCCAGCTGGCGTTTTGCAGCCGCTTGACGTACCATCGCAGGTGTGGGCCGACATCTCCATGGACTTCATCGAGGGCCTTCCTAAGGTGGGAGGCAAGTCTGTCATCCTCACGGTGGTTGACCGATTCTCCAAGTACGCCCACTTCATCGCGCTTGGCCATCCCTACACGGCCTCGTCGGTGGCCCGCGCCTTCTTCGACGGAATCGTCCGCCTACACGGGTTTCCCTCATCCATCGTGTGTGACCGGGATCCGGTGTTCACGAGGCACGTGTGGCGGGATCTCTTTCGCATGGCGGGGGTCCAACTCCGATTCAGCACGGCGTTCCACCCCCAGACGGACGGCCAGTCCGAGGTGGTCAATAAGGTGATCGCCATGTATTTGCGCTGTGTTACAGGTGATCACCCTCGCGCTTGGGTGGATTGGCTTGCATGGGCGGAGTACTGCTACAACACCTCCTATCACCCCGCCCTGCGCGCCACGCCATTCGAGGTGGTCTACGGCAGGCCACCTCCGCCTATTATGCCGGTGGACCCGGCGACGGCGCGGACGGAGGCAGCTGGCGAGCTCATCCGTACCCGCGACGAGATGCTAGCCGAGGTGCGGCAACGTCTTGTCCAGGCTCAGCAGGTCGCCAAGCACTACTATGATGGTCGTCACCGCGAGGTGAAGTACGCGGTGGGTGACTGGGTGTGGTTACGTCTGTTACACCGCTCTCACCAGTCCCTCGACCCGCGAGCAAAGCGCAAGCTTGGTCCGCGCTATGCGGGGCCCTTCGTCATCTTGGAGCGGATTGGGACCTTGGCGTACCGCCTTCAGTTGCCTGATGGGGCACGCATTCACGACGTCTTCCACGTGGGATTGCTGAAGCCCTACCGCGGCGAGCCGCCAGTCGCCACTCCACCACTTCCGCCGACGGCAGAGGGTCGTCTGCTTCCTCAGCCCGGCCAAGGTGCTGCGCGCCCAGCAACATCGTGATATTTGGCACTTGTTGGTGCAGTGGGAGGGCCTTCCAGCTGAGGAGGCGACTTGGGAACCACGTGAGGCGTTCCAGCAGCATTATCCAGACTACCAGCTCGAGGACGAGCTGTTTGCGCAGGCGGAGAGAGATGTTATGACCGGGCTGGTCTACCGCCGGAGGGGGCCCACCGGCCAGGCCGGCCAGGCTTAGTTAGGGGCTTAGCCCAATTAGCAGATTAGGGTTTAGCAGACTTCTCTTATATATATGAGTTGTAATCGATAAGAACAATTAAGCAATAAACATATTTTGTTGCCGACTCCCTCAGGAGTCGGAGTCCCAAACCCTAGCCCTGCCCAGCCTTGCGCCGCCGCATCTCCCCAAGCCGCGCCACGGTGCCCTGCCGGCGCCCTCGCCTCCGCACGCACACCGCCCCTTCCTTCCCCTACAATCTCCGCCCTAGACCTGGTAGATACGCTGATTCTACCACTAGATACATCTAAATTTTGACAAATCTAAGAAAACTTTCATGAGACGGGGGAGTACTAGCGATTCTTTTCGAACTGCATTCAGTATCGATTGAACCACGATACCCCTCAACCGGAAAAGTCCATGATGTTATCACGCAACTCTGTTACTGAATTAACTGAATTTAGAATATGTCAATATTGTTCGAATTCTAAATGGTCCTCTAGTAGACCCACTCAACTTGTGATGTGATCTTTATGTCAAACATGATAAAGAAGTTGGTTGAAAGGCATATTGTCTTTTTTTTTTTCCGAGTAAACGGCAGGAGCACTGCATTTTAATTTAATTAGAAGAAGAGAAGAAGTTAGATAAGTTCACAGAGTGCAAATCTGCATACCGTGTCTCTTGTTATGTTGTAGTTTAGTCTCCTAATTAAGTTGGACGACAACTCACTGACTCATGATAAGTGACATTAGAGTTTTTCCCCTTTTTATATAGCTTTAGCCTATTGACTCAAACGTCGCATATGAGTGATACAATCACACATTTTACATAGCAAAGATGCACACAACCCACCATGTTCCAATATACGAAGAAGAGACAAGTTGACAAAGTTCAATACAAATAAAGGTTGCCTAGAGTGTTGGAGGACGATCAGAAGACTAAATGAGGACCGTCCATTTTGGAAAAAAGATTAGAAGCCACTTCTTTTTGGAAAAAGATTAGAAGCCACTTGAACGATAGCCCAAAAGTCTCGAGCAAATTAGCAATAAAAAAATCAGGTGTTTTATTGACTTGTTGTGATGGCAAAAAACACATTTTTAACTTCCTCGCGAATTACGCCCAGACTGCTCCTGGCCAAAGATACGAAAGGAAGATCTTATTTTTTAGTTGAACCTATAGATTCCACAACCTGTTCGACGTGTCAACATGGGCTAAGGCAAGAGATAATAAAATTAGTGAGTGTTTATGATCTTTGAAAGATTCAACCTAAATCCATCTATACTTTCAGCACACTGTACATAATGGAGTTGGCCTAACAGGGCGTCCTACGATGCTAGTGATGACCGAACTAAATATCTCCGGAAGGTTACACCTGAATATTACGTCATTCAAGTTTATATAAACAGTCAGGCCGGTGTTCACCTGAATATTACGTCATTCAAGTTTATATAAACAGTCAGGCCGGAGTTCACCTGAATATTACGTCATTCAAATTTATATAAACAGTCAGGCCGGAGTTCATTGTTACCCCTACCAACTCTGCGAGTTGGCGAGCCAGCCCAACTTCACACTAGTTCCGTATGAGTCGACAACCTACCCATTGTTCATCTGAGTACATAACTACTATACTATTTGGGAACAAACATCTTTTTTGTGAGAATTTTGAGGCTTCTTCCGAATTACTGTGGTGGTGACACGTATCCATTTTGGATGGTTTGTTTTCTGGAAGGTTTACCTGTGTGCACTTCGATGCTGCGTACCAATTTGGCCCAAGAGGCCAAGATGTTTTCTTTCCTGGTATTTTGGTGGCCGGCTGTCCTGGTGCGTCGTTTAGGTGGACATATTAAAGATGGATGAAGCGGTGGTGGCTTCCTGTCATTTATGCCAGCCCTGTCTTGGTCGGACCGCTTTGACTACGTTTTGTTTTATCTGTCCCTCTCAATGGAAATCCTTCGCCCATGCGGCTTCTTCTCTCTCTGTCCATCTCCCGCACCGTCTCGAAACAGATTCCCGTGGTGGCCGGTCTCCTTTTTCCTCCATCCACAGATCCACTGCTCCCGGCGGATACACCCGCGGATTTCTGCCGATTCTCGCGACAGCCATCGCTGTTCAGCCGGCTAGAGCAGCGGCCTCCCCCCTACCCGGCCATGGAGCTCGACGAGGCCGACATCACATGGGGCAAGGAGGCCCGGTGGTGTCCTGCTCGGTTGACATGTGCGGATGCGCTCTGTCTGCGTCCAAAGCCTCTAAGCCGCGCGTCGTGGGAGGCCGCCTGTGGCCTCCAATGAATATCCCGGATTGGTCCAAGATCCTTGTGCGAAGTACGGCGGGGGCAGCGCCGGTGAAGGGCGGCGGCTGTCGGAGGGCCACGAGGACGCGTACGTAGATCACGGCTAGGGTAGGTGGGTGCTCCCGCAGGAGCAGCTCATGTGCCGGGAGCGCCGCGACGTCCTTCTCCGTGCGCGAGGGTGCTGAGTCCTTCTTCTCACACCAGTGCTCCGCGGCGGCGCGACGTCCTTCTCCGAACGAGCAGCTGAGCTGCGGTGCCGCCCCTTATCCTCCCGGTTCCCTATCTTTCGTAGCACCGCTTAGTTGACCCAGCGCCGCTTGCCGTTTCCTTGATGTGGAATACGGGAGATCCGGCGGGCGGCCGATGATGATGAACAGATGCAATTTTCTAGGTATGCTCTGTAAGGCTCGAGCCCACCCTCAGATTCTGCACAAAGAAAGTCAAATCTATATGCTAGCGTTGTTTCCATGGATTGAAACTTTTTTTTATGTACGTTTTTATAACAGGAAGAAGAGGAGTCGACGGCATAGATCATACGCTGAACTCACCTCCTGCTCTGAACCGGTGAACTACAACTGCAGAAGCATGAAAACGCAGGCCAGCAGCTACCAGAGGTCGAAGAATCCAATAAGCCACAAAGTGCAGATTCTGACTATGCATACGGCCAAGTTACATGTGGGTCGTCTGACCAAAGTGGGAGACTCAGCAAAAAAGAGAAAGGAATACCATTGCGAGATGAAGATGAGGGCAGCAGTGGTCAAGACAACGATGACCCTTTAGCTCCAAAGAGGCCAAGAGTTGCTGTTGTCAACCATCTTGGAATTGAAGTAAGAACTAATGAGTACTTTCCTTGTGTCGTTATTTGCTTAGAGTAACTCATGTTACTCACTATGATTTTCTGTTTATGCAGAAGCTATGCCAAAAAGAATACTTGAGCTCATGAATGTTGAGAAATTCACTAGGGAAAATGTTGCAGGTCACCTACAGGCAAGGCACTTTATTTACTTTCTTGTAGTTATCAGTAGATCAGTACCTTGTCTGTCTCATTCTGTGAAATGTAGATCTTTGTACTGCAGCCAGCAGCTAGGTATTAAAGATGGTATATGGTACTACCATATATTATGCTGACCAATTAATATTATTTAAGTTGTGCTGAAAGAAAGCACCGCTCCCACACTGATTAACCTGGAACAAATATACTTTTAATGTTGATATTAAAGCTGGAGTGTGAAAAACAAGGTCGTATTTTTTCACTGTAAAACCTGCAGTCTGTGGAACAAGTCCTGAAACAAGTAAATGAGTATTCAGGTAGGAGCTAGATAAAGGGCCTTTATGTGTAGCCTAGCACTTCTCTAGACCTCTTACCAAGATTCAGCAAGCATGAGTATGGTAAATTAGCTCTATAATGTTTCTATATCTGAGTATGGTAAATTAGCTCTATAATGTTTCTATATCTCGCTTTGGAACAAGCTAAAGGCTAGATGTGCAAACATAGTTAAGTACTCCTTATAACATGTTTCACAAGTTTGACCGTTTGCTTTGGTGTACAGGCATACATATAGGCTATATCTCCGACGGTTAAGTGTTGTGTCATCACAACAAGCTGCCATCGTTGCTACTTTGGGAGGCAGAGACCCCTTTTTGCGCATGGATGCATTTAAGGGCTCCAGGGATATCAAGCTTTCACATCTCCTGCAGCTCTATCATCTTTCGGTGCACATGGGCTAAGTAGTCCTAGAAACAATCAGGTAGTGGTTGTGATACAGGGGATGCCTGCTTCCAGATCAATTCATACTGGAAGTGGCATTTCCATAACAAATAATTCCGTTGGTGATGCAAATAAGTACCATCTTAACCTATAAGGAAACCAACATGGTAACCTGGCACAAGGTTTAGCCACATCGCTTGGGCAGGCCCAACTGCAACAGAAGTGGATGAATGAAGCAACGGTGATTTGTCCGTCATCCTATGTGGGAATAGCCTGGTCAAAGGCATGCCTCACACGCTCCGAAGTGTCACAAGCAGTACATGCCTCAAGATCAAATGATACATTCTCAGCAAGGTTTGGTCCAACAAATGACCTCATGGTAGCAAGAGGTGGCAAAGTGGGAGCCAACTCTTTTGGTGGCACGATACTTTGTCGCCAGATACCGACCAAAAGTACTGGAGCTTTGGAAGTGGAAACAGCTTTAGACAGAAGGCAGATGAAAGTAGTGTAGACAGTCTACTTGGTCCAAACCTTGCATGGAATTCCTCTCAACTGATAAGCTAGCCATAAAGCTAATACACAAATAGTCTCTCTTTTAAGTGGCCAACGAGCAATTGTGATTCTCGGGGGAGACTACGCCAAGAACTTTGATTCTGCTGACCTATGTAATGCATCCTCGCAAGATTCTATCATAATATTAATTTTTTGGCATGAGTGTCAGCAAATACTGAGGTAACTTACGATTATCTAGCTAAATCCTGCATTGCACATGAGTTCTCTTCAAGTTCATGAATTTTCGTGTGATTATTTGTAGTATTGGCAAACTAGGTGGGTTTCATGGGAATATATGTTGGTGCTGCTGCAGGTTCTGAATTTTTTAAGGTGAGCTGCAGGAATTGGATAGCTCTTGCAGGTCGTGCATTTCCTAGGTGCGGGTGCCTCCATCTCCATAACCTCACACATATGATTAATCTTACATGGATGTTGGTGTATGGTCTTGGAAGAGTGAGATACAAAGTACTTTCGTTGCATTTTTTCCCTCAGAAATGGTGAATATACTTAAACGGTTAACTTTATAATTTAGTTGGTAGTTTTTGAAAAAGCAACCTATATATGCAGAGGGGCCTTCCAATCATCAATATAGAGTTTCTTCCAACTGCTTGGTTGTTCTGATCATATCAGTGGTGGAACTCCGATAAGATTTTAATTCCATGACTCACGAGGTGTCCTCTTCAGAAGTTATATGCAGAGTGCAACAAGTTTAGGCCCCACAACACCTGTAGTAGGTGTACCTGTAAATGTGGTCATATTTCTGGAAATTCGAGCATAGTTTCCTTAGCTAAGCTGAGATCAGCGTAGAGAACTCCCTAAGCTGAACAGTCTTTGCTTAATTCAACAATGAATGCTCCATGCCTCTTATAGCAACAGATATCACCCTAGGGGCGCGGCATGTAGGATTCCTTCTAGAGTTGAAGTGTGTTATTATGGGTTTCAGTTAATTAATGAGGGGATGGTTGCTAGGACCTAGCTAATTGGGTAGTAATATGTAAGTTAATCTAACTGCATATACAAAAGTTACTAATAGTAGAGATTCATTTAAGATAATTGAGGTAAAAATTGCTAGCATTGTCTATAATTTTCAGGTTTTGTCAAAGTTTGATACTGCCTTTTGTACCAGAGAGCCCTGATATTTTGTAGCGACTGGGCTCCGAAATAGATATGCATATTTCCGCAAGATTATGTGCTGCTTGAGCAAGGCACGTCAAGATTTCTTTTTTTCTCTCGAACACACACCTAGACGTGTGTCTTTGTATATTAGAAGAAGACCGTCAAGATGACGGGAAAGTTACAGCGTTGGTAGCAAGGCTACAGAAGAAGGCAAAAAACAAAGAAACAAGAGAAGAACACAAGAGAGAACAAAAAAAATGTACAAGGCTAAAGCCTGCATTGTTCGAGATTTCTGATACTAACCTTTCTTTTTTATTTCTGCACTTCTATGTAATGGGTGATGCTTGCCTTCCTTTTTCTATCTGCAGTTTCATGGAATGTGTGATCTATTTCCTCTAAAGTTGTTTGGTGCTTCTCCCCTGCTTCTCCCTCCTCCTATATGCAGATCAGAAAAAAAGAAGAAGCAATGGTACCTTTTTTGATCTTCTAGGTTCACATTTTGAAAGATAGATGGGCATTGGACATTGTGTCGCTCAATCGGGGCAATTTGGTTCTGTAAATATTGCACAATGATCATGTTTCTCTTTGCATTCCTATTCATTAGATATATGTAGGTGTGTAGCAATATCATCCCCTGAAATAGCTGTGCTGATGCACCTTCCTGGTTTATGACAAATGGGTATTGTGTGATTAAGGTGAGCTGCTTCTACCTGCATACATCCTGCTACGTCGGTGCAACCAAGTCATATGTTCTTCAGAGAAGTGTGATTTTCCCACAAACAGATCAAAGACGATCTTCTGGACACTGATCATTCAAGTGATTATATTTTTCTTAACTGCTGCCTTTTTCCTAATTGCAGCTTGGGGTCTTCGTTTTTTCATAGAGGGTGTGTCTCTATTAACAAAAAACAGTAGTGCACCTGGTAATTCTTTCTTGACAAGCCTATCATGTCAAGATTGTTTCTGATGCATTACTAACAATGCTTTTGTCTGCACAACAAACAAACCAATGGTTGTGTCAATATGTGACACTTTCAAGTTCAAACCTTTAGGTACCATTATAATTAGCATCGTGTTTATCATTGGAGAAAGTAGCACAAAGCTATGTTATTGGCTACTCTCAATGAGTCAGTGAGAGCCAAGATTATTTTCAAGTTACATTTTTGCACCACTTTTTGGAAATTTTTCAAACTACATGAATTTTCCTATTCTCGCATTTTAACTTATTGCCATCTACTTAAATAAGTACACACACAAATGTTGTATTAAAAGAGATCAGTGTACATGTTTCTATAGGAACTAAGAAGTGAAGATGCATGCAGCTGACTATTCTGTAAACATAAAAGGATCCTGCCCTCACAACCACACACAATGGTTGCGCACAAGTACAGTGGACCTATTCGACATTTTGAATTATTGCCATGCATCCACTTAAAATAGGTATCCAGAGGTGTGTGTAGTTAGGAACTTAGAAGTGCAGATGCAGCTGACTAAGCTTAGCTCTCACAACCATACATGCATGGTTTTTGGTTCTCCTCTTCTAGAGATTTGGCAGCTCTTCTCACTAAGTTCATCCTTCAAGGTGTCGTTGTATCTACCAAGGTTTTACCATTGCGTTCCTAATTTGTCTGTCGCAAGAACCTGCGCTTTAAATGATAGAGAATGAAAGCAATTACCTAGACTATACAAGAAATCTTATAAGCTAAAGAGCCGTAGAGAGTGGGTTTTATAGTTTATTATTACTGCATATTCAGCTATGTGCAGGCATTGCCTTTAGGCACCAATATTTAGATCCTGGCACATCTATTTTCTGTACATAAATGGAAATTTTTCCGCTAATGAAGATTTCGGTTTATACAAAGAGTTAGGAAAATAAAATGTAGTATATTATCCTTCAACTTGAATCAGCCTATGCTATGTTTATTAGTGGCATTGCCATACAATTAGCTAAAAAAAACTATTTGTTCTGCTTCAGTCGTGTGGAATGATCAAGGGGAAGCAAGGCCGAGAATGCAGTACTGGTCAAGTAGTATCTCCTTAATCAATGACTAGAATTAGTGTCCGCTCCATCTTCCATGGATTGAGAGAGCTCGATGTTTTTGTGAACTAATCAGACTGAGATGAGTTATTTGATTTAAGCGCAAATACAAATCTTAGCTGAATATGCTCTTAGTTGTGGAGATTCTGCTATTACATTATTCAGCTTCAGTTAGTCTTGTTTCTTAGACTTATTTTGCTTCTTTGTGTAGGCTCGGTTAAGAAAGGCATGGGAATGGGTAGTTCTTTCCAATTTTATCGTGTATGCTCGCATAATTTTATCATGAGCATATGCTATATACCAACAACAATTTAAAGGTGATTTCATTGTGTTGTTGAGCATTTAAAATTTGTCATATATTCTAGACTCTTTATGCTACACAAAAGAGCTTCGATGTTCTCTGTTTTCTACTATGTTTTTTGATTGACATAGTTCTCTGCTGTTTCTGTTCTGAGAAGGCTGCATCTGCATGACAATTTACATACATTTCTACTCCATCTAATTTTTCTTCATCTAATAATTGAATATAAGTTCTTAGATTATTTATGTTTTCTTGGTACTACATGTATTGTCTCCGCTGAAGGTCACTCTTCTTCAACCATTAGTATCAATACTACTATTCAAATACGTGCATCAATTTTTTTTTTTGTAGTTGAAAAACTGACATATGTTTGTCGCTTTTGAAGGCCATTCGCAACTTCTTCAATCATGGAGAGGACGACAAAGAGAACATACTGGCTTTACACAAGCAACACACATGTTATCGATATATCATCTGGGAACACGAGAGTGGCTAAAGTAAGATTTGTGTATGCAGGTAGAACTTGGTATATCATGTATCGTCCAAGTCAGCAAATTTACTGTCATATATGTCCCCATTGCCGTCAATGTGTCATGTATCCAATTTCCTTATCGATTGCTTTGTACCCTGTTTAGCTAGCAAAATATTCATCAAGTGAAATCAATAAGAAAATTTTCTCAAGAAAAAAAATCCACAAGACACAACATTTGCCACACACGATCTTTACATTTTCCTTCTACTATCCCACCTACACTACCAAAAATTACCACCAGTCAGCCACCATATGGCGCGGCGTGCCGTCGCGCTGATTATTGCTAGTGTACTATTAATCCTTATCATCTGAGCATTAGTCCATTAATCCTTATCAACTCTAGTACATGTACTATTTATCACACCCACACAACTGCAAACATAGTCTATATATATACATACACGCGACACCACGCATGTTGAAGAGTGCAACGATTCGTAGTTGCTGTCTGCTAGTAATATGCATGGTGCCATAGGCATGCTCTTGCCTGCAGGTCAGTCGAGTAAGCAAACTAACTAACTGGATTTAATTTGGGATAGGAAGGCATTAGGAAGGCTTCTGTAACAGCTTACATGTCAAGTTGTGTACTCCGTAAGATCAAAACGTCCAGTACTGCGTTTTGTGGAAAGCACGATATCAGCGATCTACAACCCACCTTGATGTTATGGTGAATCATGCATGTAGTCAAAAAAACAAAAAAAGCGTCCAGTACTGCGAGGCGTGGTCTACTGCCATGAAATGGAGTATGGCTTGAAATGCATCGATGAATCCAGGCGATGCTGCCAAAATATACTACCAGTGATCTTTTTCACACTACATTCATATCAGCCTAGGACACTCCCAGACTTGTACATCAAGGAGGCGTCTTGCGAGGGTCTATACTCTATACATTCGCTTAGAATCCTGACATTGGTGAACAGGATTTCACTTGCAAACACTTCTTTTCAGAGACGTGGGGGAAAAACCAACCAAAACAAGTAGTACATACGTATCCAACAGAGGACACTACCGAACACATGCACTTTTGGAACACTTGAGATGTATTCAAAGATTGTCCACAGATTCCGATATACTCAAGTCATGACCCGTACAGAATCGGAAGATTCAAGGGGCTAGATCATCCATACAAGTCAACTGACAACAGCTGGCTGTTGCTTGAGACTTCAAAAAGCAATACCATCCCACTACGCCACAGGTTCTAGAGTGGTACATATATAACAGTGCACTAGATCATAACACGTCAATAAAGTCTACATGGATTAGCACTAACATAGGGCTTTGTTGCTACCGATACATCTTCCTTCCGACTCAAGCACTAAGATGCTGGTTTGTGTAGAAGCCAAGAGCGAAACCGATCGTCACCCCCGCCAGCATCTTGAATGGAGCCTGCCTGCAAGTGAAAACAAAATATAGTTAGGATAAACTAGAAAAAAGTGCATCTACAAATCTAGTAGAACCATGAAGTTTACCTTCTGACAGTAGCGTCCTTTTTCTCTAACACTAGCTCAAGTTCTTTGACACCTTTCTTCAGACCACCTAACACACGAGTGAGCTCATCCACCTTCGCACCAAGACCTTGATAGCTCTCCCTGTTCACCTGCAGACCTGAGGACGAGGTGGAATACTGGACACACCCACATCAAACAATTAGAATCTGCAGACATGGTAATCACTGGATTACTTCTTTAACTCGTAAGAAACTTGCAAGGCATTATAATGAGCTCTCTATCCATCAACAGTAAGTGCTTAGTTAACAGCAGGAACTGCTCACAGCTAAAGAGATTCTGTCAAAAAGTACTTCACAGTGCAACAATCTTTGCATATTCTGCAATTTCTAGGAGTGAATTGTGCATCGGTTTTTTAATGTGTGGCTGGTAGACATGTTTGGCATGATAACTGTTCATTTCCAAGTGGAAATCAGATGAAACTTTGGAAACACATGCGGAACTTTTCGCCAGAAACGAGAAAAAATGCAATTCTACGTCTCTTTCAGCTTCTTCTATCAGGTGGCCTGGAAACTTAGGACTGGTACATTGAGCATGCTAGTTGATTGTTCCAGTGGTAATTCAGCAAACTTCATTCAGAGGGCGGCGTGTTTGTTAAATGTTCCAAAATGGATGCTACGACCACAACAGCGACTTTCCTAAACTTTGCTGTATAATCAACACAATATATTGTGATGTGTAACTATGAGCCCACGCTTCATAAATCATAACACGGGCTGTTCTAATCTTTCAAGACTTTACAGTTTATATAATAGAATTCCAGAAACAAAGGACTTGGAAAGGTAGAAACATGTTTTGTTTTACACGGCACCACATCTATATCTTTTTTTTTTTTTTTGCGAATAGGCACCACATCTATATCAAGTACTGTCACATCACATCTTCACATTCCAAAAGGTAGAGGTGGCAATTTTAAATCCATGGCAGTTGAGTGCATAGCCAGAATGGCAGATAAAGTAAAATAAAATGAGCGGAAACACGCTAATGTCGTGTCACAGGAAGCTCCGAAATTGGGGGAAAAATGGTAGTATGACCGGAATATCAATGAAGAAACCCTAGAGGAAAGGGGGTGGGGCTTACCTTGCTGGATTGGGTCTTCCCGACGAAATCGGAGACGGGCGACCGCCGGAGAGCGCGGCCGGCGGACCTGAGCACCAGAGAAGCCATCGCCTTCTGAACACGAGGGTCGCGGGGACGGCCGGCGACGAAATCGTGCGGCGGCAGCGGCGTCGACGCTGCGGCTTCGGAGAGAGAGCTTGATGGAAATCAGGAGCTTGGCGCTGGATGGTTTGGGCCGGTACGCACGGGCCTTTTTTTTCGCAAAGCTAACAGACTGGGCCCAAATTCCGCACAGTTCTTCTAATAAAAGCTGGGCCAACATTTGGCCCCGGCCCAAGTCTTCAGCCCAATAACGCTCGCCTGGGTTACCCTACGCTCCTGGCTCACTTTCACGCTGCCGCCACTCCTCTGCTCCTCGTCCTCCGGGGAACGGCTGCAGGCGGCGCTCTCGTCCTGACGCAAGAAGATCCCCGGTCTCCGATCCGCTATTCGCCGGATTCTCCTCGAGACGCCCTCGTCAAAGGTACGGCGCCCCCGCTCTGCCATCCCTTCTCTGAGCTCGTTTGATTCGCGTGGTTCTGTTCATGAATCTCGCATCTGATGTGTTGGAGGTGAGATTTTGGGGTTCCTAGTTGTTTGATCTGCGATGAGCCCGAGGAAACCGCTCGAGTCATGATCAGCATTATACATACAGCAGTCGTTTCAACTCCTCACCGACACCAAACCCTTTTAGGCTTGAGTAAATTGCTATGCTTTTTGGTTTTCTACCGCTTTCCATCTTTTCTTAACTGGTCAGCACGCTGAGATCGATGGAAATAGTTTGTATGTTAGCTGGTCAGCATGCTGTCACCTGAGGTCGGTAGAAATGGATATTGCTATCTGCTGACTCTCTGTGGTTAGTTAATTGGGGCTTGATGCGTGCAAGTTCTCTGTTTGTGCATAGTTCATCTTTGGGGCTTGATGCGTGGAAGTTCTATTTGTGGTTAGTTACTTCATCCTTTGGGGCTTGATGCGTGGAAGTTTATCTACATGCTAATACCTGCCTTCTGATCTCTAGCCCTTGAAGCTTTACCATCTCTTTGTCGATTCTTACCTCTGCAGATGAAGGTTGCCAAGACCTTGGTCAAGGCCTTGACCGGCAAGACCGTCACTGCAGGGAGGAACTCTTCCGGCCGAATCACTTCGTTTCACCGAGGTGGTGGGCACAAGAGATCGCTTAGAGAAATCGACTTCAAAAGAGACACTTCGTCTGTTGGCATTGTGGAAAGGATTGAGTATGACCCTAACCGCTCTTCTAAGATTGCTCTTGTCCGATGGATCGAAGGGGTAGGGCAGAAGGATGCATCGTATAAGGCTGAACGTGCACCTGTCAATTATATTCTAGCCAGTCATCAAATGGAAGTGGGCAGCATGGTGGTAAACAGCGACTGCTCCAAACCTTCTACAACCGGCTCCCTGCGACCTGCCCAGAATGCTGATTCTTTCCTTCGGTTCCAAGAGCTCTTTCGCCAAGTCCATGCAGATGCAGAGGGGACTGATCAAGCAGAGGCTGCAGTTACTGCTGCACCACTCCCGCCTGCTGACCTATTGGATCTCAATTCCAAGGTAGGGAATTGCATGCCGTTAGCTGATATTCGCATGGGAACATGGGTACACAGCATTGAATGTCGGCCTGGTCAAGGGGCACAGCTGGTTCGAGCTGCTGGAACTTACGCTAAGGTGGTCAAGGAGTCAGCCTCCCAGTGTCTTGTACGGCTGCCTTCAGGTGCTGAGAAACTCATAGATTCCAGATGCCGAGCTACCATTGGTATAGTTTCCAACCCCTCCCATGGTGCGCAAGAGCTTAGGAAAGCAGGGCACAGCAGGTGGTTAGGCTGGCGCCCGGTTGTTCGTGGTGTTGCAATGAATCCAGTGGATCATCCTCATGGTGGAGGCGAGGGCCGTACGAAAGGTGGTAGGCCATCGGTGTCACCTTGGGGGAAGCCCACCAAAGCAGGTTATAAGACAGCGAGGAAACAAAAAGCTTAGTTCATGCCACAGCGATCTGCATGCAACAGGTTTTTTTGGATGGAAAATTTGCAGGATTTTGATGTGGATCTTGATCAGAAAGAACTGTAACTCATGGTCGCATCCTCATAATGTGTTTTGGTTTCCTGTAAACTGTTTGCTGCTATAGCAGTTTTGCTTTATATGTATGAAATAAGTGATCAAATAAGTGATCTTTAGACTTGCCTGTGCTTGGCTTGCTCACTTGCATTCCCTCATGGCATTTGATTAAATTATGTAGCTGTATTGCTCCTGACGATCTTTGAACTTACCTGTCCACAATTTGACTATTGGCATTTTAATCTGGCTAGACATGTTGCATCTGATAATTTGCAGCTCTGTCTGGATAAGCAATCTGGGAACATATTGATCATCATATTTCTTATTTATATAGCTCTTTTAGTCTGGAATCGTAGCTTAAGCTGCTAGACTAAATTATTTGAGTCCCCCATCATGTATGTGGGTGTGTGTTTCCTGCAATTTGTTCTTGCCAATGCAGTTCGTATGAATAATTGTCATTTAGACCTGTCTGTGCTCAATTGGTTGTTTGAGTTCCTTTCTGGCATTAGTTTGGTTCAAGTGCTGGTCAATCAAACGGTTGTATGCATATTTCTAATTTTGGTATCCCAGTTTGAATTCTGAATTGTAGCTTTGTGTATGTGTTGGGACATAATTACTGTGAAGTTCTAGCAGTTTTCTGGCAGATAAAGGAACCTGTTCTGGAACATAGAATTATACTGCAGTTTTTCTTTTCTTCCCTGTATGTATTTTTCTGAATAAGAAAAGCATGGGGTTTCTCTTATGGATGTTGCCAATTTTAATGTTTTTTGGTGAAATTGAGCATGGTTTTATTATGGACCATTTAGGGACTACAGTCTACAGAGTCATCTCTTATGTTTTTTCTTTTGGAAGCCTGAATGTCAAGATAAGTTTTAAGAGCGCCCAAGGCGTTTGCCTTTGCTCCTGTGCATTTACAGAATAATCTTTGCTTTTCTTCTGAAACTTGCCTGAACTGATACTACAGTTGGATATCATGTATGAATAAGTGATCTTTGGACTTGCCTGTGCCCAGGTTTTCTTAATCTGTCAAGATATGTCGCTTCTGATAGTTTGCTCTATCTTGACAAGCAAACCAGGAACCTCCTGATCTCCATATTTCTAATTTCTGCAGCTGTTTCTTATTTTTGAATTGTGGCTTAAGCTTCCGGACTCAATCATGTGAGTCCTCCACGACGTATGTCATTGTGCTTTTCGTGCATACAGTTCTGTTAGGCTATTCGTATTAATGATTGCCATTTAAACCTGGCTGTGCTTGGTTTGCTTGTTTGCATATCCTCTCTCGCATTTGCTTGCTTCTGATGAATCAAAGTGGTGTATGCTTTTCTGTAGCCCTGTTTTAATTCTGAATCTTTGTTTTGCTCATGTGTTGGGAGTCCCAACTTGGGACTGAATTATGTGAAGTCTCCTTTCAAAATAAAATAAAATCATGTGAAGTTCTTGCAGTTTTGTGTTGAATAGAGCTGTATGTTCTGTTCAGCAAGTTTCAGGAACATAGAGTTTTTCTCTTCCTTCCGATCCAAAATTTTCTGAATATTAAAAGTTTGGAGCGTCTCTTATGGACGTTGTTCGCCAGGTTTAGTGCTTTTGGGGAAGTTTGAGAACGATTGGGGTCAATTAGGGACTACAGAGGTCTCTCCTATGGGGTTTCTTCTGAAATTCTGAGTGCCAAGAGAAGTTTTAAGGGTTTTAAGGGTGTCCAAGGACCAAGGCGTTTGCCTGTTTCTCCCGCCTTTACAGAATAATCTTAATGCCAATGCCAAAATTGACACTTGGTTGCACTTCAGTTCTTAGTTCCATTCTAGCTTGTGTGATCCTGCCTATTGAATAGTTGTGTCCCTAGTTTGGTCTCTTCGGCTTCATCAGGCAGCAGCATATGGATTCTGAATCTGAGCAGAGTGCTGAGCATGATTTGGTTAAATTTGGGGATATTAGTCATTGGTACGTAGTACAAATATAGCCAAATATAACATCTGTACACTCCATACTTCGATGTGTTGCAGACTTGCAGCGCATAGTTGTACCACGTTTAACAGTTCACAGTTCACACGACCTATAGAACAAAAAATAAATCAACAGTGGTGCTACTGCCCTGCACAGTGGCGCACAGTCCAGTTAAGCAAATCTACTTATACTTTAAACACTCGTTTGTTTCCCTATGCATCCTATTCCTATGGCTTTGCCTACATTGCTTCGTTGGTGTGGATATGCTAGCATCTCCGGTCCATGTTTACATTGGTTGTCACTTGTATATTTGCTACATTCAAATTGTTCAAGGGAAGCAACAGTGTAGTGTGTGGTTGCAGAGGATGATGGTCTTGGCCGGCTGCTTGGGCTTGAGATGGGAGTATATGTAGGGGAAAATGGTTGTTCAGGATAAGTTAAAACTGGTGGGATATTTATTTTCTGTACCAATCCATGTCATAACTCTAGAAATGAACACACATATGTCTGGCGCAGAAGATTTTGTTACTTCATTGTTCTTGATGCGTGAATTTTTATATTCCGTAGATCCTAGCATAGTCCATGATCATTTTGCTTATAAGGAAACTACTTGAATACAAATAAGAGAGAGTATGGTCTTTCATTGTTAGTGATTGATGTTGAGAGACAGAAAAATTTGGAGTTTCGCTTATGGATGTTGTTGCCAAATTTTCTGCATTTGCCTTTTGGGGAAGTTTGAGAATTGGATGGGCTAATTAGGGACTACAGAGTCCTCTCTTGTGTTCTTTTTTCTTCTGAAACTCTGAATCTCAACAGAAGTTATAAGAGCGTCCGAGGCATTTGCATTTTCTCCTACGTGTTTGCGGAAAAATGTTCCTGACAATGCCACTTCAGTTCTTCGTTCCTGTCTTCTCTGTTATCCTAGGCAGAGCCTTTGATGGAAATTTTCTTTGGTTTTGATGAGTTCACTCTCCTTTATGCTAGGCGGAGCTTGTTTGGTGTTTTCCTCCACGTTGTATGTCGATGCTCAACATTGATGGCCAGATGACCGGAACCATCCCGTTTGGTTATTGCAAGATGAATTTGCTGGTGACCAAACGAACTTGCCCGAATTGGTGCTATAGCTGCTAATGGCTATTAGATCAGCAGTTTTAGTAACGTGTCAATATGTCATGCTTTAGCTTGTGATGAGTGCATATACTGGGCAACACTACCAACATGTAGTTGGGTGGTTAGGGGGCAGTGACACCCCCATCCCATCAGACTTCAAACCCTAGGTTTGACACTTTGGCGTAAAGGCGGAATATTCTTCCGTGGGAGGCGACAGTCCCATCGACAGCTGTGGTGACTTCGTCAATTTCAAGACCCGTCGAATGAATTTTTTTGGACGCAGTCTCCTCGGAGGTGCTCATAGGGGTAGAGTGTGCGTGCGTTCATAGAGGTGAGTGTTTGTGCGTATATGTGAGCATCTACGTCTGTACTGTGTTTCGAAAAAAAAAACTGTCTTTGCAGATTATAAATATCGACTAAAAGATTGAGGCAAAAACCTTAATGTAGCAGACGTATCCCTTAAAAATGCGTTAAGTGGGCAGAATCTGAGCATGAAGTCCAGAATTTGGTCTCCTAGACTTTAATTTCTGAATTTGATCAGATTAGCATCCTGATTAGGTTAAGCCATATGTCTGACAGAGCGTATTGTACTCTACTTCTCTTGTGCGCTCGGAGTAGCAGTAAAGAGTAGCAACATGCCGCAATGGCCCTTGGAGTCAGTATGTCGAGAGCGTTCAAGAAAAAAGGAAACTGTGCTACAGTAAAATTGTAGCCACACCAATGGAGGAAACCATACTGTATCTACAGTACTCAGAATGTTGTAGTTAGAGCAAAGAGGGTCAGCTTTAATATAGAGTATAATGTGTCCACAGACTCCACTCTCCACCCCTCACATTTGACTTACTAAATGGACTTTTATGTCTTGTTCTTCATATTTACAGTAAATTCCAAAACAAACCACCATATTACCTCGAGAAGTTCGAAAACCTACCACTATTCGACGAAATTGCAAGAAACCACCGAAGTTGAGAGAACTCGTTCCAATGTGCGCTAATTTGCAGTTTAGCCGTATTAACGAGTGACAACAGATCCCACTGTCAGAAGTGACGTGACAATAAGACAATAGTCAAGGGAGGCAAACCTTCGATAGGCATAAGTTTTGGTTTTTTTCTTTTTGTAATTTTCCAGGAGACCGTAGTTGTCAGCTCAACGGAAGGTCGGAAGCTGCAGCATGGTCGCCTCCTACCCCGACCCGGGCGCGAAAAAGAAGCAGGACGAGGCGCTCCACACGCCTTGGGTCGGCTCTTGTCGTGAGCTGGAGCAAGCCGGCATGGATTCCAGCTTGGTTTGGCCAGCATTTTTTACCTCACACCACTAGGGTAGTCCAAATCATGTCAGTGGCCCGCGGCGTCGGACGGCAGAGCATGGCGCCGCGGTGGCGGGCGGTTGAGCATCAGCGACTCCCAGATTGCGCCCCGTCCTCGCCCGCCGCCGGTGGACAGAAGGGTGGGGCCACCACCCACGCTGCGAGTCGCCGATGAAAATGCTTATAGGTGGAGCTTAGTTCTGTGGCGCACCAGCAGAAATGCGCCACAGAAAGATTTTTTGTGGCGCACTATATTTTTGTGGCGCACTACTGAACCGTGCGCCACAGAAATTATGTGGGGCCCACATCCTGCCACCACCAATTATTAGTGTAGGTATTTCTGTGGTGCACATGGCGTGCTGCGCCACAGAAATAAGTGTTTCTGTGGCGCACTGTTTCTGGTGCGCCACAGAAGTAGTTGATTCTGTGGCGCACTTGTGCTGGTGCGCCACAGAAATAGCGCCTTCTATATCCAACCGTACCCCCTCCCCCCCCGCCCGTACTTCTTCCTCCTCCACCCTTCTTCCTCTCCCTACCGCCGCGCGCCGCCGCCTTCCATGGTGAGCGTCGCCATCGCCGTCACCGCCGCCGCCTCCTTCCTCCGCGAGGGCCGCATGCCGCCACGCTCCACCCATCCCCGCCACCAGCAGCACAAGCCGCTGCGGCGTGGAGGAGGAGGGGCCGCCGCATGGAGGAGGAGGGGCCGCTCCGCGTCAAGGAGGAGGAGCCACCGCGTCTTCCTCCTCCTCCACCCCTGCCATCATCGTCAACCTCCTCCTCCACCCCTACCCGGCCCCTCCCTCTTTCTCTACCCTGCCCCTCCTCCAACAGCATCGTCGGTGAGCTCCACCTCTCCCCTCCCCTCCCTCTTCCTCTCCCGTGCGGGCACAAAGTGCTCGACAAAATTACTTTGTCCCTGGTTGCCTCCTTAATTGATGCCTTATGATCCAAATTACCATATTATTGGATTGAGTGATATGGCTACTGCTTGTTTGCTCTCCAAATTACCAAGTGATGAATATATATAATCCCTTTGGAGCATCTGCCCCATGCTATATATGTGTATTTGACCATGCTTATGATGGATTTCTTTTAAGGACTCTAGCTAGATTAGAGGGGGGAAAGTTGCTGCTTTGTTGCCTATGATAATGGATCATCAAATGTTTCCCTTTGTCCCTGGTTGCCTCCTTAATTGATGCCTTATGATCCAAATGACCCAAGTCCCTTGCATGATCCCATTTGTCCCTAATGTTGCTTAAGATAAATAAATTCCCTCTAATCACCATTTGGAGATCAAGACTAGTTCTTGATTTCCATTAGCTAGACTCCAATATTAAAAATGTCTCCCAAATATGGAGACAAACATTTTAACATTACCCCAATGTTATTTCTCTCAAATGGACAGTTTCTGATGGTATGCTTGCTCCTCACTGTACTTTATCAATTCCCTACTGATCCTAAGTACCCATGAATATCTGGTGGTGTTCTTCTGCTATTTAGTTACTGTCAACACATGTGTTTGCATGTGTGTGTGAGCTGCTTGCAGATGTTTATCCACTGTTGGCCTTTATTCTTGGTAGCTCAAAGTGTCATGCACTTACTGGATCATCAAATGTTTCCCTTTGTCCCTGGTTAATTGCCTCCTTAATTGATGCCTTATGATCCAAATTACTATATTATTGGATTGAGTGATATGGCTACTGCTTGTTTGCTCTCCAAATTACCAAGTGATGAATATATAATCCCTTTGGAGCATCTGCCCCATGCTATATATGTGTATTTGACCATGCTTATGAT
This sequence comes from Lolium perenne, assembly GCF_019359855.2. Classification (NCBI taxonomy): domain Eukaryota; kingdom Viridiplantae; phylum Streptophyta; class Magnoliopsida; order Poales; family Poaceae; genus Lolium; species Lolium perenne. The sequence goes on along the minus strand of NC_067244.2, from coordinate 40,550,548 downwards.
GGATTTCTTTTAAGGACTCTAGCTAGATTAGAGGGGAAAAAGTTGCTGCTTTGTTGCCTATGATAATGGATCATCAAATGTTTCTCTTTGTCCCTGGTTGCCTCCTTAATTGATGCCTTATGATCAAAATTACTATATTATTGGATTGAGTGATATGGCTACTGCTTGTTTGCTCTCCAAATTACCAAGTGATGAATATATAATCCCTTTGGAACATCTGCCCCATGCTATATATGTGTATTTGACCATGCTTATGATGGATTTCTTTTAAGGACTCTAGCTAGATTAGGGGGGGGGGGAAGTTGCTGCTTTGTTGCCTATGATAATGGATCATCAAATGTTTCCCTTTGTGCCTGGTTGCCTCCTTAATTGATGCCTTATGATCCAAATGACCCAAGTCCCTTGCATGATCCCATTTATCCCTAATGTTTCTTAAGATGAATAAATTCCCTCTAATCACCATTTGGAGATCAAGACTAGTTCTTGATTTCCATTAGCTAGACTCAAATATTAAAAATGTCTCCCAAATATGGAGACAAACATTTTAACATTACCCCAATATTATTTTTACTGTTTTTAAGTACTCAAGAATATTTTTACTGTTTTTAAGTACTCAAGAACATTTTAAGTACTCAAGAATATTTTTACTGTTTTTCAATGATCATCTCATGAATCATTTTGGTACATGCTCATAACATTTTTAAAAGCACATGACATCTGATTGTGTACATATTATTTTGTGATCTATAATCACTCATGTGGTTTTACTCATTGAGTGTCAGATACACTCAAGTCTTGTTAAAACTTCACATGACAAGAACATTTTCTTAATATTTCTGTATTGAACTATTTCAATATCCATTCTATGTACTTTGACTTAAACTTATTTTGTGTTTCAATCTATCTTCATAGATCTTGACACTAAATTTGTTTCAGTCCATATCTTTTCAGTGAAGTTAATTTCTCAATGAAACCTTTTTAATCAAGTATATAATTACATCATTTATAACCAACTATATGTCATCTACATAAAGTATTATAAATATGTCTCAGCGCTTCCACTTAATTTCTTGCAAATGCAAGCCTCTTCATCATCTCTGATGAAATCAAAAACTCTTTGACTATTTCATCTGGTGAAGATTCCAACTCCGTGATACTCACTTCATTCAACTGAAGTTTGTATACCTATCTAGTTTTCCACGGACCAGCAAAACTTTTGGTTGTATCTTGTATACACCTTTAATACACACTTCTGATAAGTAATGTATTTTGCCATCCTACTAGCATATCTCATAAAAGAAATATGTAGTGATTACTAGAATAATCCACATAGACTATAAGCATTGCTACGGAAGATCTAATCTTATCGTAGTCAACTCTTTGAACTTTGTCGTAAACAACTTTTTGACAAGTCGAGCTTCTTCAATGATATTTCATCCAAGTCTATAGATCCATTTACTTTCAAAAAGTATTCATCTATTATGGATTTCATGGCGTATAGCCATTTTAACGGAGTCAGGGCCCATCATAACTTCTTTGTTTGTAGTTGGTTTATCATTGTTCAAAATCAATCCTTTGTCCACAAATCATTTATTTGATCACAAAGTAAACCATACATACAAGGTTCAATATGTACTTCGATCTTCCATGGCTAAAACACTTTGTAGTCATGGGAGCCATGATTGTCGTGGCCGCTTCCGAAACCAATTCCGATGCTGCGCTACTCTGATCATTATGCTCAGGTTCATAAACCTTATCAAATTATATTGTCCTCCCACTCAAAAACTTCGCTAGAAACAATTTCTTGGAAATAAGAAACATTGACAAACACTTTTGTCTTTGTCTCGTGGGAAGAATTCCCAATTAAATCTCTGGGATAACCAACAAAGACATTCATCCGATTTTGGTTGTAAATTCTTAGACCAAAATTTCAAGAAAAGACTATTATGGTTTATACCCATACCATAACTTGTATGGTGTCATTTCAACGGATCATGATGATGCTCTATTCAGTGTAAAAGCGGTAGTCATTAAAGCATAATCCACAAAAATATAATGGCATCATAATATTTTATCTCATCATTAATCCAACAAGGTTTGGATACATCTCTCGGATACTATATCATCATTATGATACTCCAAGAAATGTGAGTTGTAGAACAATTTCATGACTCTCTTAGATGTTCGCTAAAAATCATAATTCAAATATTTTCACCATGATCCAATCATAGATATTTGACTTTTCTATTACGATGATTTCCACTTCATGTTGAAATTTATTTGAATCCATTCAAATATTTCAAACTTCTTTCTTATTGAATATATCCACATATATACTCAATTCATTGTTGAAAGTTTTCATGAAGTAGAAGAATCTCCCGCACACAACTATGTCCAGTGAACCACATACATCATCATGTATTTTTTCACTAAGTTTGTTGCCCGTTCAACTCTTGGCCTATGAACGGTATTTTAATCATTCTCTTTAGAAAAGATTTGCAAGCACCAAATGATTCAAAAAATCAAATGACTCAAAAAATCCATTTGCATGGAGTTCCTTCATGCGTTCCTTTCTAACATGACCTAAATGGCGGTTCCACAAATAAGTGGAATTCAAATCATTTGCCTTATGGCATTTTAGCGTCAGTGTTATGTATGTGTGTTTCACCATTAAGATTTATAATAACTTATCCATCGTACATGGAGTAATGTCATAATTTGAACAACTCATTGTTTTCATTTGACCAGAGCAAAATAACAATTATTAAGTTCTTTATTATAAATTCTAAGGGCTAGATAGAATGCTAACGACGAACATAATAACACTTTATTTTGTTCCAGACGTGCATTCTTATCATATTCCTTGTCAATCACTTAGGCCATTGTATTCTTGTATTGCGTTGTTTTGTATGACACTTCATACCAACCAATACAGTACTAATACCCAAGAATTTCATAGTGTGACTTAACTAGGAATACAACCATAACATGTATATCATTTATATACACCTGAGCTAGACTTTCTAGTCTTTTCTTTTCTTTTGCCAAAATATCTTTTGCAGTTTCTCTTTTAGCTTTTCTCATTATTCAGAAAAACACATCAACTTCAATAACTTCTCGGTTTGTTGGTCAAATATAAATAACCTTGAGGTTCTTACTTTGAAGTTGATCATCATATGACAAGTGTTCCGGATTTCACTATTAGTAACCTTGTAATATGATGAACAATTTCACTCATAATTTTATCCATTGTATCATGATGACTTTCTGAGATCATGTCTGTACATGCTAGGCTCATAAAGTTTTAACCTTGGTATTCGCATGTGCAAATCTGGCTTGCACCCGTTGTATGCACACGTAGAATCTATAACACCCGATCATCACGTGATGCTTCGATACGACGAGTCTTAGCAACGGTGCATACTAAGGATGATAACTTCATGGATATGCGAATATTGTTAGTGCCCCAATAGTTGGAGGATTGGGACGCCTTGCATCTTCAACCTTCGTACATTCCCATCAAACTTATGAGTTTATGTAGTCTCACCAAATTATATTCTATCATCTTGCAATAAGGTCTTAGATATCACATATATCTCACACCTTGATTATTTCTGAAAACTAAATTTTCAGCTCCTTACTTTTCAAACAGATTTGAACTTCAAGTTTCACGGAGACAAGATAACTTTATGTACTAATTGAAACCATAGCTCTTTGAATCAACAATGTGAGGTTTACTAAAAGTTTGCTATAGGACTTAATCATTTCTTGATTCTTTAACAATACGGTACCAGTCCGTTAAGTTTCTTATCAGATTTTAACAGTATTTCTATCTCAATAACAAGACTAGCGCATGGTAGAAAACGGATGCCAATACTACAAAATTAATTCAAAATACTACTCAGACTATGTTTATGATAATTAGTTCATGTTTTAATCTAATTACTAATGAACTCCCACTTAATACAACATCCCTCATAGTTGTTAAGTGGTACACGATCCAAATCCACTACACCAAAACCGATCATCACGTGAGATGATGTAGCTTCAATGGTGAACATCAACATGTTGATCATATCATCCATATGACTCGTGTTCAACCTTTCGGTTTCCGTTGTCCCGAGGCCATGTCTGTACATGCTAGGCTCGTCAAGCAAACCCAAGTATTCCGCGTGTGCAACATGGCTTACACCCGTTGTATATGAACGTTGAATCTATCACATCCGATCATCACGAGATGCTTTGAAACGATGAACTTTGGCAACGGTGCATACGAGGGGAGAACACTTTATTATCTTGATATTAATGTGAGGGATCATCTTATAATGCTACCGTCGTGTTCTAAGCAAAATAAGATGCATAAAGGATTAACATCACATGCAATTCATATGTGATATGATATGGCCCTTTAGTCTTTGCGCCTTCGATCTTCATCTCCAAAGCACGGACATGATCTCCATCATCAACGGGCATGATCTCCATCATCATCGGCGTAGCGTCAAGGTCCATGGCGCCATCTTCATGGTTGTTCACCTCATGTAGCAACTATTACAACTACTCTGTAATACTACTCAACATGAAATTTAAAGACAACCATAAGGCTCCTGCCGGTTGCCACAATACAATAATGATCATCTCATACATATTCATCATCATATTATGGCCATATCACATCACCAAACCCTGCAAAAACAAGTTAGACGTCTCTAATTTGGTTTGCATATTTTACGTGGTTTAGGGTTTTCGAGTAAGATCTAATCTACCTACGAACATGAACCACAACGGTGATACTAGTGTTGTCAATAGAAGAGTAAATTGAATCTTCACTATAGTAGGAGAGACAGACACCCGCAAAGCCTCTTATGCAATACAAGTTGCATGTCGAACGAGGAACAAGTCTCATGAACGCGGTCATGTAAAGTTAGTCCGAGCCGCTTCATCCCACTATGCCACAAAGATGCAAAGTACTCAAACTAAAGACAACAAGAGCATCAACGCCCACAAAACCATTGTGTTCTACTCGTGCAACCATCTATGCATAGACACGGCTCTGATACCACTGTAGGATAACGTTGCATAGAAAACAAAAATTTTCCTACCGCGAACACGCAATCCAAGCCAAGATGCAATCTAGAAGACGGTAGCAACGAGGGGATTATCGAGTCTCACCCTTGAAGAGATTCTAAAGCCTACAAGATGAGGCTCTTGTTGCTGCGGTAGACGTTCACTTGCCGCTTGCAAAAGCGCGTAGAAGATCTTGATCATGGCGCCACGAACGGGCAGCACCTCCGTACTCGGTCACACGTTCGGTTGTTGATGAAGACGTCCTTCTCCCCATTCCAGCGGGCAGCGGAAGTAGTAGCTCCTCTTGAATCCGGCAGCACGACGGCGTGGTGTCGGTGGTGGTGGAGAAACCCGGCGGAGCTTCGCTAAGCGTGCGGGATGTGGTGGAGGAGAGAGGGCCGCTATGGTTTGGGAGAGGGGGGCGCCGGCCACTAGGGGGTGCGGCCACCTTGTGGTCTTGGGGTGGCCGGCCCCCTCCCCTTGGCCCTCATTATATAGGTGGAAGCCCCAAGTGTTGGACTACAAGTCTCCGAATAAGACCCGAACCCAAAACCTTCCATGTGATAGGGAAACCTACCCAAGGTGGGAATCCCACTTGGGGTGGGATTCCCCCTTTCCATGTGGGAGGGTGGCCGGCCCCCATAAGGGGAGTCCACTTGGGACTCCTTCCCCTCTAGGGTAGGCCGGCCATGGAGGTGGACTCCCTTTGGGACTCTGCCTTCCATAGTGGTTTCTTCCGGACTTTTCTAGAACCTTCTAGAACCTTCCATAGAACCTTCTGGATCATTTTAAATCTTATAAAATGACTTCCTATATATGAATCTTATTCTCCGGACCATTCCGGAACTCCTCGTGATGTCCGGGATCTCATCCGGGACTCCGAACAAATATTCGAACTCCATTCCATATTCAAGTTCTACCATTTCAACATCCAACTTTAAGTGTGTCACCCTACGGTTCGCGAACTATGCGGACATGGTTGAGTACTCACTCCGACCAATAACCAATAGCGGGATCTGGAGATCCATAATGGCTCCCACATATTCAACGATGACTTTAGTGATCGAATGAACCATTCACATACGATACCAACTCCCTTTGTCACGCGATATTTTACTTGTCCGAGGTTTGATCATCGGTATCACTCTATACCTTGTTCAACCTCGTCTCCTGACAAGTACTCTTTACTCGTACCGTGGTATGTGGTCTCTTATGAACTCATTCATATGCTTGCAAGACATTAGACGACATTCCACCGAGAGGGCCCAGAGTATATCTATCCGTCATCGGGATGGACAAATCCCACTGTTGATCCATATGCCTCAACTCATACTTTCCGGATACTTAATCCCACCTTTATAACCACCCATTTACGCAGTGGCGTTTGGTGTAATCAAAGTACCTTTCCGGTATAAGTGATTTACATGATCTCATGGTCATAAGGACTAGGTAACTATGTATCGAAAGCTTATAGCAAATAACTTAATGACGTGATCTTATGCTACGCTTAATTGGGTGTGTCCATTACATCATTCATATAATGACATAACCTTGTTATTAATAACATCCAATGTTCATGATTATGAAACTAATCATCCATTAATCAACAAGCTAGTTAAGAGGCATACTAGGGACTCTTTGTTGTTTACATATCACACATGTACTAATGTTTTGGTTAATACAATTATAGCATGACATATAAACATTTATCATAAACATAAAGATATATAATAACCACTTTTATTATTGCCTCTTGGGCATATCTCCTTCAGTGTTTGCATGTGTGTGTGAGCTGCTTGCAGATGTTTATCCACTGTTGGCCTTTATTCTTGGTAGCTCAAAGTGTCATGCACTTACTGGATCATCAAATGTTTCCCTTTGTCCCTGGTTAATTGCCTCCTTAATTGATGCATTATGATCCAAATTACTATATTATTGGATTGAGTGATATGGCTACTGCTTGTTTGCTCTCCAAATTACCAAGTGATGAATATATAATCCCTATGGAGCATCTGCCCCATACTATATATGTGTATTTGACCATGCTTATGATGGATTTCTTTTAAGGACTCTAGCCAGCATCACTTGGTTACTACCAAGTGATGAGTAATCCCTTATGGTACCCCAGCTTTGTTTTGAACTCAATTGAGTAATGATAAATTTCTATTTCTTGTTGGCTTTGATGAAAATAGAGATATCCGCAGTAGGCTTTGATGAGGCATTCCATTTAGTTCATACTAGCTACTTCTTAATTGCATTGGCCTTTCTTCCATTTTAGTGCCGATGATTAAATTGTTTGGTCACTTGTACACTCTGGGGTGGGGCTAGTGAGCCTGGTGCGATGGCACAAATATCAATCTCTTGTGCATCCTACCTGGCCTCGCTGACCCCATCCATGAATGTTAATATTTCTTTCGACCAACAAAGTATGAGGCATATGATATCTAGTTGAGATACCACTTGGCTCTTTCTTCTATTTTAGTGCCGATGATTAGAATGTTTGGTCACCTATACGCCGCAATATACCTTGTAGACGGGCCCCCCCTTTCCCCGGCCGCCGTTCCGTGAACGAGTCCTTGACGAGACAACAACGCCGACCTGCCTCTCCGCCGCAGAACCACGCCAGTCCCAGCTGCCTCCCTTGTGGCCGCGTCTCCTGCGCTCTGCGCTTTTCTCCATGGCTGGACTACGATTGGACACACCGAGAGAATAATGATAATAGCCATCACCACTATCGTCAGACTCCACAGGTGTAGAGTACTTTGCAGCAGATGCCACTTTTCTTCTCTCGTCGTCCAGTATGTGAACGAGTCCTTGATGCAAAGACGGTGCTGGCCTCCCTAGCATCATGCCGACCCCTGTTGTCGCGCTTCAGGCCGTGTCTCACGCGCCCTGCACTCATCGCCTTCTTGCCCGGTGAACGAATAGACTAATCGTTGGAATAAGGAAGCCGATGATGGTCAATCGCAATCTAATCTTGAGACCGGCCGTCATCGGTTTCCTTATTCCAACGTTCAGTCTATTGGTTCACCGGGCAAGAAGGCGAACAGTGCAGGGCGCGGGACACACGGCCTGAACCGCGGCAACACGGGCCGTCATAATGCTGGGCAGGCCGGCACGGGCTTTGCATCAAGGACTCGTTCACTGGACGGCGACGGAAGAAAAATGGCATCTGCTGCAAACTGCTATGCACCTGTGGTGATGGCGATTATCATTATTCCCCCGGTGAGTCCAATCGTGGTCCGGCCATGGAGAAGAGCGCAGGAGATGCAGCCACAAGGGAGGCGGCTGGGACTGCCGTGGTTCTGCGCCGGAGAGGCAGATCGGCGTTGTTGTGTCGTCAAGAATCCGTTCACGGAACGGCGGCCGGGGAAAGGGGGCCCTTCTTCAAAGTATACTGCGGTGTATACTGCAACTATGGTTTCTGACCATAGTATTTGTGTTGACCAACAATGTATGAGGCACTTATTCCATTTTTTCATTCCATTTGCTTTGGTATTTTCAAAATTCCGATGATTAAAATGTTTGGTCACCGTACACTTGGGGGTGGCGTAAGTGAGCCTGGTAAGATAGCACAAATATCAATCTCTTGTGCATCAGACTTGGTCTCACTTACGCCATCCCTGAATGTTAATATTTGTGTTGACCAACAATTTATGAGGCACTTATTCCATTTTGTCATTCCATTTGCTTTGGTATTTTCAAAATGCCGATGATTAAAATGTTTGGTCACCGTACACTTGGGGGTGGTGTAAGTGAGGCTGGTAAGATAGCACAAATATCAGTCTCTTGTGCATCGGATTTGGTCTCACTTACGCCATCCCTGAATGTTAATATTTGTGTTGACCAATAATGTATGAGGCACTTATTCCATTTTGTCATTCCATTTGCTTTGGTATTTTCAAAATGCCGATGAATAAATTTTTGGTCACCGTACACTTGGGGGTGGCGTAAGTGAGCCTAGTAAGATAGCACAAATATCAATCTCTTGTGCATCGGACTTGGTCTCACTTACACCATCCCTGAATGTTAATATTTGTGTTGACCAACAATGTATGAGGCATTTATTCCATTTCTCTTGTGCATCGGACTTGTTGGTCTCACTTTCTTCCATTTTAATCATAGTAGGAACTGGATGAAGACCCCGATGCAAGCGAGCCTGGTGGGTAGAGAGGAGGGAGCAAAGGAGAAACCGGATGAAGACTACTTTGTATCTCGAAATTGTGAAATTTGTATGAATTAAGAGTTGTATGCAAAACATTTGACACTTGCCACTATATATGTAACTCGATCGGGCTCTATGTACTGTGATGATGATGTATAATGTTGCTATGTTATATGTGTCAATATTATATCTGTCTATCTGTCTATATTATACCTGTATACTGTGTATAAAACCTGTATAATACACCAGGGAGCACAAAATCGAGTATACATGTACATTGTTCTGTGGCGCACCAAAATAGAATTTAGTGGCGCACCTTTTTCTGTGGCGCAACACGTCCATATGCGCCACAGAACAACTTAATTCTGTGGCACATGATCAGGTGCGCCACAGAAACCCTATTTTTGTGGCGAAGTTTCTGTGGCGCACCGCCCGTGCGCCACAGAATCAAAATTTTGTGCGCCACTGATGAGGCTTTTCCTACTAGTGTGAGGTCATGAAATCCATGGCCACCGCCCGTCCCCGATGCGGCAGAGAACACGCTGTGTGTCGCCGATGAGGTCAAGAAATCTATGGTCGTCGCCCCTCCCCGATGCAGCGGAGAACTCCATGACCTCCTCCCATGCCACTTGCCCCTCATTCGGCCAAAATTCGAGAGATATGAGAGCTTGAGGCGGAGCTTGTCGGCCAAAGCCATGGAGGTAGAGCGCGCCGGCATCCGGGGATGGGGATGGCCAGTGGCGGAGCCAGAACTTGAAGTATGTATTGTCATTTAAAATCTAATGATCTCAAATGCATGTATTTTTAACTTATTTTCAATATTTTTTGCATAATTTATATCAATATGCAAAGGATTTGCTAAAAATCTGTGTGGTCAATTGACCACACAGCTCCCTATGTGGCTACGTCACTGGGGATGGGGGTCGGAAGGGGTCGCGCTGGTGGTGATGGGCTGCAGCGTTATGTAGGTGCTAGGAAGAAATAGGAAAAATAAAAAAAAAAAGAGAGCAGAGAGACGTGTAGGTCCCTAAAAAATTACCGAAAACCCACTAAAATTTAGATGACTAACATTAATCGTCCTCGACCGTCACATTTTCTGCCACGTCACTCCTGATAGGTTTTATTGATCACAATAGGTTTTTTCTGCCAAAGAAGAACTTCGAGTACACAGTGCATGCTTCACTTCTGAAACTTGAGGATGGCTAGTGGTTGCCATGCTCACATTTATTGTCCGAAAGCCAGCACTAGTGAACGGACCTACCAGACCCTCAGGCACCTAACCTGTTCAGCTACACAGTTCTTCAGTAGCCGGATCTAGTGGTGCTCAACCTTTAGACGGCTTGATGCTATTCGCTCTCGTCGACTCTCATGGGCTGCTAATCTCACTTGCGATACGAGCACGATTACCTATATCTGATGTTAGCCATTCCTCGATGACTCCCATTCATATATATACTGATTCATATTTTTTTCCAAACTCTCAACTTCTTACACAACCAAATTAATCTATGCGCATGGTGTAGTAGTCTCTTCGTGGTCTCGTGGGAGCTAATGTAAGTAACAGGATGTGCTTCCCTGCACAAGTGTGCACTACCATATATTTAGTTGTAGATGAGTGTGGATGGACAACGTGCCTTTGGTTTCCCAACCTGAGTTACTGTGATTAAATTCCATAGCCATGTTGTGAGACTGAACCTGTATTGACAGTAGTACTGTTGTACTACGAGACTTGGAGTGCACATGCCCTGGAGCTATGCCACCAATTAAAGGATCTAGGTGTCGTAAAAGCCAGGGGCGGAGCTAGAGCTCCAGTCACCCTGATGCACCACTTGATATAGCAAAAAAAAATTGAGCAACATTTTACTATATATAAGTATGGCTGATAGATTAGCGTCGCTCTCAATGATTATCTGCGGCGATCACCCAGATTAAGCTTACATGATCCTATATAGCACGACACTGCTTCTAGTAGAGAGCGGACATTATAATCACATGATCAGACAAAGCTGGCCAAGCCAACAGGGGTTGCGTTCACCACACACACACGCCAGAAACAGGTCAACCAGAAGGCGCCCGTCCAAGCCAGCAGTAGAGGATTATGTAGATTGACTCGACACCGTCGGAATGGGTGCTCCTCGCTGAGTCGATCGCTGCAACGCATGCATCACGACCAGATTCTAGATGTCTCTCGTGCTCAATATAGGATCGATTAATTAGATCCAACATATATGCCAATCTTTACACTGGTATTCATTTGGCTTGAATAATTAGAATATTGTCTCTGGACCTTTCGAGTTTGAAGTGCCGTTTGATTTGTCACAGAGACTCTTCGGTCCATATATTTATCTCTACTAATAAGTTACGGATAGGTGGTGTTGCTAGGTCAAAAAAACCGGAACAAATTTTCGTCTGTTAAATAAACCGATCTAATCTTTATTATTTTGGGATTGGTGGTGTGCGTACCTAGGAAAACCCTTCGTACGTAAAATAATGAGGCAATAGCACCTGTGGTACAACAACTTGCACTGGAGGTGCAAAAACATACAACAAGTTGTAAAATGTGATGGAGTGGTACACAAACTTGTCACTCCGGTGCAAAATTGGTCCAAATGAACCTGGTGTGGACAAGTGGAGTTATTTCTTTCGCAAAAACAACCCTATATATTCATATATGCACAAGAGTTGACTTATATTCATGTCCTACATGTCAGTGGTGAAAGAAAGAAGAAGCAAAATTATGCAAAACCGTTTTTTCAAACTCACGACAAATCATGCACATCCGAACGCACTAACCACTGAACCTTTGAACAACGCTTGTTAGTTCATAGACTGCTGGAAAAGTCCGATTTGAACCTGGGTGCATGTGAATCCTAGTTGGAAATGTATTTTTCCAAATGTTAAAAAATTCTGAAATAAAAATATCCGGGTACGTCCATGTTATATGTGTGCGTAGAAAGTTTTCGCGGAGAAACCACTTTTTTATTTCAGAATCTAAAAAAGACAAAATACGTTAGATATATACTGCTATATAGCCCTTCAAAATTTCTCTTTTTTGCCGAGACAAAATAAAAGATTTTTTCGTCACGAAACTCATGTCCAGGGCACATTTATTACATCATCTGTGAAATCATTTTGTGTTTCGATTTTTAAAACATGTTTTGAGATCACAAACGGAACTTTTCAAAAAGTGGATTCACATGCCCCATGTTCCATATATGCATTCTCCTAGACTGCTATTTTATTATACACGGTTGGAGTGAGAGGTAGATGCATTTATAAACCCCGTCGTGAGAGCGGCCTAGCTTTCATCATCAACTCTCCGTCTCCATGCACGCTCGCGATGGGCAAGCCCATGGAGGCGAAGAAGAGGCAGCAACTTAGAGCATCACTAGTAGTACCTCTAAACCCTTAAATTCTCAAAAATAATTGTTATTTTACAATTTTCGATCGAAAAACGACGTACACTAGAATCCCTTAACCCTCAAACCCTCAAAAAATTTTAAGGGCCCACCACCAAGGCCCGTCGGAAGAAGGCGACGCTGACCATCGCCACAGGTCGGCCGTCAGCACGCCGTAGGTTACACCGACGGTCACCCTCGGCGCAACTCTGGCCGTCGGCATAGCAAGGTGGCGCCCGAAGGCCACCGTCGGCACAGTGGCAGCCATCGGCACACCGACTGACAGGCGGGCCCAGCCGTTAGGCGTCACGACGTCGTTCAGGCTATGCCGACGGTGGCCCACGCCCACGGCACAAATGCGGCGTCGGCACAACAACTGACTGCTGGGCCCCTGTCCTGTTGTGCCGACGGCTACCCACGGCATAGAACCTGGCCATCGGCACAACCTATGTACCTTTTTTACTTTTACACTTTGTTTTAGTACAAAGATAATTTTTACCCATATAATTGTTAATCCCAATAATTTTGATTTGTTTATTTCTTCCTCAGTACTATTTTGGCGAATCCATTTGCGAAAACCTATGTATAAGGGCGGTATAGATCCCCTCCAGCAGCTACGGTACCTCCGTGACACCGTCGGCACAGCCGGCCCGTTTCGCTCGTTTTTTTTCCAGTTTGAACGGGACGGTTTCGCGGTATTTCTGGGAAAAAAACGATGGAACTGTGCCGAAGATTTCACCGTCGACACAGCTTGACGGTTGACGGCCGGCGACGTTACGGCGAGATGGGTTGTGCCGACAGTGGGATGGCCGACGGCCACCGTACAGCCGTCGGTGTACGCGTGTACCGACGGTGACGCGCTGTGCCGACGGTGCCTGGGCAGTCCCCGATGCGAAATGTGCCGACGCGACTACGCTGACGGTCACCGTCGGCACAGCCTGTGCCGACGGTGCGGGACCGTCGGCACACGGCGTGTTTCCCGTAGTGCACGAAACCGCCGACTAAGGTGGCAACGGAGTCCTTCCTCCTCATTATGTGTATTATCGTGTATAATACTACAAGGGTATGTATGAAGACATGAAGTGTATTATTGTGTATAACAATACAAGGGTATGCACGAAGACATGAACTAGTGCTAGCTCTGGCGGCTAGAACGCGACGTGGTCGAGTGTTCGAATTCTTATATTGCATTGATTGTAGTTGTTGTCTTTTGCGCCACTATCAGGTCGGACCTATACATGTAAGGGAACATAAAGAAATAAAACTATATAGTGTGTTTTTTGCAAAAGAAACTGCTCCACGTGTTCCCGTCAGATTCATTTGGACTAACTTTGCACCAGGATAACAAGTTTCTGTACCACCCCACCACATTTTACAACTTATTGTATGATTTTGCACCTGCACTGCAAGTTGTTGTACTACCGGTGCTATTGCCTCTAAAATAATACGAAATAAACCGATCTTTCCGTAGATCGATCCGAAAAACCGGTTGTCCCTTGTCCCCACGGACCATCGCCTAAAAGCCATCTGTCTGAAAAAACCCGGAGAGGAGTCCTCGTTCGATGCGAGCTCGGTTGATCCGATCCATGCTCTAACTCCGGCATGAGACAAGGAAATAATCCCGTGGTTAAAAGGCCAGTCCTGCTAGAAAGGAACGCGGGCACAAGCGCACGTCTTTGGATCGGTTTCCCCGTTGTGCGTGTA